>NC_064871.1:68398654-73198654 GCF_943734695.1 Anopheles maculipalpis | reverse complement strand
TCATGGTTTTAAACGATTTTTTAGTACACAAAACACGTAATAAAATGGGAAAAATGAAAATGGAAAAATAAAGCAGCAGCGGGGAATGCTGGGAATAATTAATTTACAAACAAACACAACGCCCTGCCCAAAACGTTAATGTGTCAGACAGGCCCAAGTAGCAAAAACGCTTTGGTGCCGAATGTCGTCTTTATGTCGACTTTTCCCAAGGGACATATTGAGGGTCAGTCTATTGGTGAATTTTAAATTTTTAATTTGCAATAATGAATACATGGAATTGGAACGCAACTTTTAAATCAGAACTAATAAGGGTAAAAAGCATCGTGAAGGGCTCCCCTGTAGAAATTTGTTCGTCACTATGCGAAAAACGCCTAAATGGATGCAAAGCGCACTACATGTAGCTAAGGATGAATAATGTGTTGAATTCTGATAAAAAATGATTGGATTCGTTGATGGAAAATACAGCTAAAATTTTAACTTAGAGCCTTACTCTTCTTGTCACGAGTTCTTACCTCAGGATGTTACTACTCCTTCTCAGTCAACACGGCAGTAACACGGCCGATTCCTTATCCCTTGAAATATATTCTTATGAAGCTTTGTTTCGGGCCTAGATGATCGGCACCCTCAAGAAAGAGCCGAACGTTTTGGAGGGCTACTCAGTTAACCAAATGATCGTTTTATTACCTTTTCATGTTCTTATCGGTGTCTGTGAGCCATTTCTAACAACACAGGGCAAAGTATGCATAGAGCAATTTTTGACCACAATGAAAATTCTTTTCCTCGCTTTTCCTCCAGTCTTTTACCTTTTACCCTATAGGGTTGCGTTTTGGCTGCACTCGAAACTGCACAAGCATTGTAGAACAATCGTCGCGATGAGTAAATAATTTGTTAGCGCCGTAATGTATGCAATATGTAGAGTTTTATTGAGTAAAATAATTGCTGAAAAGAGGGTGAGTCGTACAATAAGGTCTTATGATGATTGGATTCGTATTGGTTCGTTTGTTTGTTTTATCTAAGAAAGGCTCAGTTCATAAAGTTAGTCTACTTCTGTTACCACTCCTTCACAGTGTCATAATATTGATAGAATTTGATGAAGTGAGTGGCCTGTATCGCCTAAAAATATACTCTACCAATAATTCATACGACTCTCTCCATGAATAACCCATACCAACTAATTCATCAAACCATTAAAAAAAGTTTAAACATAAATCTTAAAAATGAATTTATGTTCAACAACTGTATTTGAACTGTGTTACACAAAAGAAAGTTTCTTTTTCACTAAATCTCTGATCGTTAAAATAAAGTGCGACAAGAATTCGCTGCGGTAGAATTGTACCCTAGCATTCGAACGACGGAAATCGAGAATGAGCAAAGAACGAAAGCTATAAGCATTCTTTCGTCCTTGAGAATGAATTGTGACCACCAATGACTTGTTGCATAAGATAGGAGGAAACTGTGATAGCTTCTTCCACCGGCAGAAGCGAGCATTGGCAGCTGTAAGTTAGAACCTTAAGTCTTTTCTTCGCTTCTATGCTTGCGATAGCCAGCTGCAGTCTAGTCCTCGGAAAACCGTTCCACTGGGTCGTTTTCCACGGCAGTGTGACGTAAGACGAGCTGTGGTGATAAAAGTTTCGGTATTACTTTTCACATTTAACCCTCCTTTTCCTGCGTTGGTTCGATGGTTGGTGCGACGTTTATCGGGTGGAAGGATCAAAACAGCGAAGAAGAGAGGAATGTTGTGTGTTGTGCAAAGTCCAAGCTGTGATACCGGTAGTGGCAATTCACGACGGGACGGCGCTCATGATTGAGGTTAGTGTCCGGTTTATGGAGGTTCCGTAGAGATCGAAAAATCGTGTGGTACAACTGAGGGAGGAAGAAAAATAAATGTACTTCTGCGACAATGATACATGGTACGGTACCTGTTGATTGAGTTTCATCCGGGCCGGTCCAGAACGGTCCCTATGCATTACACATTGGTTTGGGTGCAACGATATACATTGAAGCGTTTTTCCGCAACGGGCTCTCGTAGAATGTATCCCTACATGGAGATTACCTTCCTTCTCCGAAGACCAATGATCCGGTTAGGAGGTGAATCTGTAAACAAAAATAAGGCAAATTGGAAAGCCGTACTTCTCCCAGCTACGAAGGATACAGAGCTCGGATACAGTGATGTGCTCTATATTTGAATATCTTAATAAAATGTTCAGTATGTTCAATTTTATGGAAAAAGTATGTATTTTTCAATTGACTATCGAAAGTGAGCAAAACTGCGCAGAAGTTTTGCTCAATTTTCCTGACCTGTGCTTTTTGCAACAGATTTCTTATCTCCATGCTCCCATCCAAAGGAGGGAAGGCACACTAAGGAAGACCGTAACTTCAATCGGCCCAAGAAGTATTATGGGAATACATCTATATCTTATACTTAATGCTGGTTCTCAGCCAAGCTACTGAAACTGCAACACTGTCTGGTGATGGACGTGAACTAGTTAGTTGCTTTTATTGGCTAGAATATTTGGCTTACATTGTGTATCGGTACCAAGTCTGTATCCTAAACATGGTAAGCGGCGGATTTAGCCTCTTGGAGGCCCTACCACATTGAAACTGCCAAGGAAGGAGGGGATAAGGGGAGGTTCTTTACAGATTTAGAACCTTTTGCCATCTCGGGAACCTTCACGCCCTCTCACTCCGTTAAACCCACCACTGAACATGGGACCAATATTTTTAAAATTTTCTTTTTTTTATGTACAGGCTCTCATCGTCGAAGTGATATCCTTTTTTTTTTATTAATAAAATAGAAATCCGTACTAAACTACTAAACCATTTCTAAATCGAAACCAGTACTAAACATGCATGCATGCGCGGATTTTGCTTGCCTTCGCCAAAGAGATGGGAATTCCTTCTCTTCTCGCTTACCGTAGATTCTACGCACTATCGTCGGATTAGTTAATTGTAGTTTGTTATGTTTATCTGTCGCTCGTTCTTTATTTTTTATGTTTGCCTACGTTTGCAACGTTGACATCGACAGGTGTCAGTCGCTATTTCGGACAAAAATTGGTTCAGAAGAACTAAGTGGCGACACTGCCTTTGGTGGAATGTCTGGATTATAAGATTAAGAGGCGCTAACCCCCTGGAACTAGAGAGGACAACAACATCAGAACAACTGGGCTCATCCGGGATTAGGTGCAGTTTAACTGAGGGAGAAGCAAATGTCTAGCCTCCATATATAAGTTGAATGTATTACAAAGCTAGATAAGAGATTAGACTTTAAGGAGTGCGGCCTGGCCGTCATCACGGAATAAAAAAAAAAAAACAATTAAAATCCGTAAACGATTTTGGAAAGCATGTACGCACAACTTCATCTGTCATTTCGTTTCATATCTTAAATAACCGTCTCTTGAGTCCGCCCAAATTCAAATGTTTGACGTCGCCAACGGGTTCAAGTCTTGGACACAAACCACGCCATTCCGATCCCATCCGATGGCTGATGAAACATGGCAAATGGCGGCAGCAAAAAATGCCAGTGCCCAAAAGCTTCTTAGCGTATGGTTTCAAGTGGCCTTGGAGAACGTGTTCTAAATAGTCTTCTTCTTCTTGGCTTAACGACCTCTAACGTCATGTCGACCATCGAAATGGCTTACTAGACTGCTGATACCATGGAGTTGGTTCGTCAGACCGCTCACTACGGGGGGACGGTCCGGATGGGATTTGAACCGCGGACCTGCCGTTTGAAGACCGGCGCCGTTGTCACCTACACCATCGGGCCTCCTGGTATTTTCCTAGTATTACATATTACATATAATAAAAGTGAAATTGTAATATTTTTTTTTTTACTACAATATCCCACATTCCGTGCTATTATTGAAATAGCTAAAATGACCTACCACTTTATAATACAATTTCTAGAACAAATTCCTAGATAAAAGCGCCTCCAATTTCTAAATTTAAACAATTCTATCCTATGTTTCATGCAGTTTCAGTAGAATCATTGCATACCTGCAGGCGCTAACTACCAAGCCAAGAGGGCTTTGAAGAGGGTTGTTAAAGGCAGAGGCGAATTTTCCCTTCTGAGGCCTTAAATGGAAATAATTTTGTTAATTCATTTATCATTTCAGAGGACCTAAATGCTCAGTTGATGCATCTAAAGCTATCTTAATTTATAATACAAAATACAAAAGGCTGACTAAGACACAGACGTTAACGAGTGAACGGGCTCACGGATATCGGGGATAATGGCACATTGAGACCCATCAGCTCAGTAGAGGACGGGTGGTCTATTTTAACCGACAATACCATTTCTTTTTGGGTTTCAGCTCGAGGCCTCTTTCGGGCTGGGGGCTCCACGAGGCCGCTCAGTCCGCTTATAGCATGATCTGTTTTGAAGGATATTAAAATAATTATGAATATCTGTCGTTGTTCGATGATCTGGTGGGAGATTATTGGAGATTGAGGATAACAATTATCATCTATAACTACCACAATGTAAACAACTGGTTCTTTTTCAAAAGTAGTTTACTATCAGTATATAAAATTTCTTTTGTGTTACACTCGATTATACCTTCTCCCCCTGAAACACTATGATATTGTTTATTCGCATCACATTTTCTCCAAATGTAGTGAAAGGTTGTGGATTGATCCTACATGCTTTATTCATGTCCAGAGCTTTACTGTGAAAAAAGGATATCAAATTGATAAATGAGACTTATATCTACCCTCGAATGATACCCACTTTGAGCGATGAACAATAGCTTTATCCAGCGTAATGCATGCTTATCAAGCGTATCCCAAACTGGACCCTTTTGGTATGATTTTCTTTTTTACTTTGCACACAGCTCAGGACTGTAGCGGTTGTATACGTGTGTCATTTATTAGACGACCTAAGCTAACTCACCTTACGCTTGTAAACATTCTTCCATTCAACTAGTTACCAAAGTTATCAAGTCAAGGGAACCCAGTAACGGCAGACCAAGAGCTTCCAAAGTTGTAGAGTGCGAAGAATAAAGAAGAAAGTCATCCAAAATGGTGTTAAAAATAACCAAAACAAGTAAAACGGTTGATTGGCTTCGGTGACCTTTCTAAAGTACGCGAAGGAATAAAAGAATACGAGCGAAAGTGGCGAGAGAGATGTAGAGAAACAACAATGGTGTGATTAAATCTGTCATTACTCATCATGTGGCACAAAGCGGTTCGAATGAGGATGCGAACGAGCAAAAGAGGAAAAGCGGGAAAGCCCTGTAATGATCCTTTCACACGAAGACAGCATCCTGGCCGCACGTGTCCCGTGTGAAGCATTTTACGATGACGACGAGATGAAATGAACCAAATTTACATTTCATTGGGGAGCTATTGGAAGGAGCATGTGGACAAGAAAAACATGACGAATCGAGATGAGTCGTAAAAGTCGTAAAAAAAAGTTGAATATAGCTTGGAATTGAATTGAGCTTTTCCAAGCGACCATTCACCGTGGGCAGCCCACGGTGAATGAACCGTACCGGATTGGTGCTGGTGACGGAACCAACGAGCCTGAATAGAACAGGAAGTATGAAGCGAATTCAAGTTTAAAATGGAAAATCAATCTTTTATCTGACTATATTTAGCTACTGGGGACGGATTTCAATAGCGAAGGATGCGAGCTTTACGGAGGTTGTGTGTTTATATGGCACGCGTTACGTTACTGCCAGCAGCAGTCACAGCAGCAGCAACCGTTTGTGCCGCGCTCAGAGAATGCCAGTATTTTCGGCGTATCGGTATCAAGTGAACTTGACGACAAATTGAAAACGGGAAAGCGTGCGTCTGCACCGATCGGTTCTGAAAACACTCCGCTTGTTCTGCTGCACCTTGAAATGAAGCTTTCAATCGAAGTATCATTATGCGAGCGCGTTACCAATGATCGATGGATGAACGGGAACAAGCAATGGTTCAAATACAAATTTGATCAATACTACTTTCCCGCACCCAGAAACAGATGAAAATTAATCTACGGCCACTGGCTGGTTTGTGTTGGAAGGGTCACTTTTCGTTGGTACGCCATCACTGATCGGCTGAAACACAATGTAAACGAGCCGATGTCCGTTGGTGGTGAACTTTTCGATGTGAACGCTTCGCTTTCTTTTTGGCTTTGTGCTTTTACCGTACAACCGTATCCTATATCTCCGCTATCAAAGTGAATATTCCTGTTCGTGGAAAATGCAAATTGATTTTTTTTACGTCGTTTACCTTCGATTGTTTTCTATGCAAAATGGTGTCCTTCGTTCTCTGGCACAGAGTTCCTAGTTGGCGTTTTGCGGGCGGTAACTGGCATGTGATACGGTTTCATCTTGGACTTTGGAGGAAAAAAACATGAATCTCTGATAACGGCAGTGGCAAAGTTTCGCATTTCAACAGAGCGGTGAAATAGAAGATTTTTCGCTTGGAAAAACATAAACAGTATTTCATTTCGGTGAATGCATAACACTGGAGAGCATAAATAGACGGTTTTTTGAGTAAAAAATTTCACATTTTTGTCTAAACATGCACAACGGTCTTGTCTTTTAGACCGAGAAGTTACGTTTCGCTAAAAATGCAATGGTATTACTGAGTTGTGGTTTGTGTTAATAGCGCTACAGACTTATACATACTTTTAGGCGCGAGTTTTGAAGACTTAATATAGTGGCCAGTGGTTATGCTACGATGAGCAGATCACCACCCACCCTTAACATAGATTTCAACAGAAATGTAAGGATTATCTCGAGGATCAATGAGTCGAAGACCGTAATAAACTCTATATGGGAAGACTTCGAGGTAATGATGAACTATGCAGCAAAATCCAGAAGAAATTTTTAACGAGATTCTTGGCAATTATGGTCTCAACAAACACCTGGGATCTTGAAGACTCCACAAGAAGTTTGATAATTTTTCTTTCCTCTTTCCAAGCAGCTTAACTTAAGGAACAGACATGTACCATACAGTATCATAAGGTAAATCTTTTCCAAATCAATCCGGTAGTCTCCTAACGGAACGTTTTTCGGAGTATGCTTGCGATGAAGATGGCCGACATTGCTCTATGCATCCTCAAACATTGCATTTTTGGCAATGTATTTAAGCAAGGCAAGTGAACAAGAGACAAGTGAAGTGAACCTGTCAACGTGATCTTGCCTTAACGACGATGGTAGTTAATCACGTAATTGGATATTCAGTACTCACTTTGGAGGAGCGGTCCGGATAAGAATTGATCCTTGGTAGAGTCACGTTACTGACGTCTCTCCTACTGGAGCGCCCTTAATTTAATTATTCAAAATCTTTAAATCAGTACATTTTTATTTATTTATTTAAAAAAAGGCTGCCCTGAAGGCTTAACAATGTATCTTAAAACTAACATAAAGGGAAAGATAAGGAAGAGGGAGCACGGAGACGAGAAGAAAAAAGTGACAACGGGAAATGATAGTCAAATAGATTGTAACACTAGTTGTTGCTGCTTGCGCTCTAAAAAAAAGGATAATCCTGATCATAGCGCGTAACCTCAGTAGGGATGTGAATTGAAGGTCTCTGATGCAGGAAAGAAGCTTAAAGAGAAATAAAGTAAAGTATGAAACCAAAGCTCAGCAATAAAGGAGGATTGGAAGCGAAAATGACGGGTTTGGAGAAATTCTAGAACTAACATGCGACAACGATAGGAAAGTGAGGAAACAGACACATTGTGGTAACTCGAGAGTCCCTACGAGTGGCAAATCAAATAAACTTGCGAAAAACTTGTTCAAGCCTAGTTGTCGTCGTCACTATGCATGCATATTTGAGGATCGTATCATGGACATTGAACGAAAAAAGAGTCCCATCATATGGTGAGGTTTGTCGAGAATAAATTTCGAATGATCCTAGCCAAAGTCCAAGATCCAGAATGAAAGATACCCGCTGAATGTCGATGTCACATAGTGAGTATCTCCAAAAGATCTTTTTGTTGGCACGACCAACCAAAATCACATTACACTTCTGTGGACAAAATAACAGTCCAGTTGAACTACATAAAACAGAGAAGGAAATTTTTTGAGACGTCATTAATTAGAGGACGACAGAAAGGAAGATTTTCAGGTCGTACGCATGCATTAGGACACCATCGGAGGGAAGCAGCAACAGAAGACACAAAATATAGTTCTGAGGAACACCTCACAAACCAACGAATAGATCAGAAAAGGAGTCTTGAGTTCTAACTTGATAAATTGTGTGAAGAAGAAAAAACCCTAACCAACATTAAACGAGGCTATCCAGACCGAGTCTATGTAGCTTGGCTAGGAACAGGTCAATTGGAATACTGTCGAAAGCTGCTTTAAAATCAGTATAGACAGTATCTACTTGATGGGTACAACGCAGATGAAATAAGAGGCGTTTCTAGAGAGTGAGCTATAAAAACCGTATAATAAGAATAAACAAAGAGATAACATATTATATGACTTCAAAGTATTCTACATTATACTATATTATATGTATATTTTAATAACATTTGATTCCGATTTTGAGCCATGTTTTTAATTTTGATATTTGCTATTTTAGATTTTCTTATAAAATAAGCAAAACTGGTCGTCCCTTATGAATAAAAAAAAAGATTTTTTTATAAAATTTGATAATAAATTTATAAATTTGTAAATTATAAATTTTTAAATTGCGTTTTAATGGTATTGAATTTGTCAAAAATACTTTATGTCTGGTTTTTTACCGATGTTTGACTGTGCTTTATGTATGCTTGACCGACTGCATTTTTAATCTGTATATAAAAATGCATGCTCGCATCGCACTCATCCTTATCAAAATAAATAAAAACAAAAATACTTATGTGCATATTTGGGCTCCATTCTAATAGTATCTCCACCCTGAAAATTTTAGAGCATGAAGTTGGATACTATTTATTTATTATACGAAAACCTTTTGTTTCCCTTTATCCATCTTTATTATAGTCTTTATAAAAAGAGCTTTTGTTCTTACTGGCTTGTATTAATTAAAACTATTAAATGAATGGAATATAAACGAACTAAACATTTCCAGTACCGATCAACCGTAAAACGATATAACAAGTCAATGATCATTCGATGAAGGAAAACAAAGGCATTAAAACACAATCGACAAAAGAACGTTACAAGCTAAATTGACAGAACAATTACATGCAGTGCAGGTCGGCAGAGTTCTCATGCAAATTCTAATTATATTTCTATATTCAATATAGCAGCTGCCTTTAACGAAACGGTATTAGAGAAGCGCGTCGAAAAACGCGACGAACACTAAAAAAAAAGGTATGAAATAATCCATTCTAATAACGTACACAAAAATGGCGCTGGAATAATTGGATGAAGCAAAACATGGCATGACTGTTGTTCAGCCGTGCGTTTGCAGGGATTCCGCCTCTAAATCCGGACCGCACATGGATCGTATTCACTGATCGACCGAAAAAAAAAAAATCCCAACACCGTCGTAAGAACCCATCGGAACTATTTCCCATTTGTACAACGATTAGCCGTGTCGGTGCGTGTCCTATTAGTGTTGGCGGAAACAGTATGGCCTAGGTCAGGCTGGCACGTAGCGGGCGTTGTGTGTGTAAAGCGAGCCCGTCGGTCGGAATCGGTCGCTCACTCGCATACGCATTTGGCTATAGACGCTTAATAATGCTTTTAGTTAGTTCGGAACATTTGCTCTCGATTACTTGCACGGCGGGTAATGGATGGGACAAAACAAACTGTTGAACGGTTGTTTGTTTGTTAAAAATAATTAAATTTAAGTTTGTGATAAAGCCTAATTACATTATTTCTAGTTATTGAAGCGTTATCTAGGTTCTTGATTTTTCATACAAAATTATACAATTTTGCAGGACTTTTTATCGAATATAGTTTGTTTTTCGTATTTTATTTTGCTCCAGTTTGCTGATAAATTTTTAATTATTTTGAAATTATATTGCTTTTTTGAATTTTACCCACTTTTTGTTAAATTTTGATTATACTGCAATTAAACTCTTAGCTCGTTATTTTTTTTGAATTTAAACTTGTATGTTTAAATTGAGATCTTTTAATGCTCCTTTGCAAAGAAATGCAGCATACAGCAAAAACGGCTCAGAGCTCTATTTCCACCCTCAGTCAACAAGTGAGCTTTCGTTCGGCTTTTGTCGGCTCATCGGTGAAACGGGGGAAGGAAAATGGCTCTCACTCGGGAGCAAACATTCTCTCCATTTTCCTCATTCTTTACTCGCTCTCTGATTTTTCTCCATCTTTATCACTTGGTTTGTGAAGGTAGCCTGTAGCGTGGAGTAATCTGAAGAACCGTTGGATAGTGCCGGCCCGATAGCATTTCCAGTTTTTCCAGGGCTGTCAACCGAGCTGGTCGACGATAACGCTCCCTTAGCAACACGGGCAACTGTGCTGTGCGTTTGCTGGTTAGTAGCACTGGCTTTATATTGCGCTTACAGTGGATTTGCACTACGGCGGACAAGCACAAACACGGTCGGCTTGAGAAACCTGACAGCTCCAACAGGTAGACAGGCTGGTACTGGTGCTCCAAACCCCGCGTTGTCAATAAGCTGGCCGGAAATGGTGCAGATCGTTGTGTAGTGATAGTGCTTCTGTTCAGTTCAATCAGTGGAAAATCGAATGCTGCGTGATGTGCATGTGTGAACGCGCTGAAGCAGTGCATGTGCTTTCCGGATGAAGTTTTGATAAGGACACGAGCAGCACCACCAGCAGAACCAGAATGGCGTATTCGACCGCCGATTTTGCGTGGGAGTTTTGTGTGCGTGTGTGTGTGTGTGTCGGTGGTTTTCTCTGTTATAATGGCGCGTGGTACGAAGGCGCTGCGGGCTCCGAGATCTGATCATTCGCAGTGACACGATTGACGCAGTGACTGTGGTCGCTCCGGGCCATTCTTAACCTCAATCTCACACCCGTTCGCGTTCGGGAAGATGTTACGACCACTTCCCGGAAACCGTTCAACGCACACGAGAACAAAACGTGATGGCGCGCGCTTGTGTGCGGGTTCGCGTTTTTCCTCCCGTTGTTGTGACGCATAAAAGCTAACCCCAGAACAGTGTGAAACGCAGAGAAATTGTTTTCATCGACCATACAAAAAGTTTCACCACGAAAGAGTTTCTTTTTGGTGTGTCGGAACCAAAATTTATTAAATGTATTTGAGGGCATATTTCTTGTACAAGCTTGCCTGCCTTGTTGCCTGAAAAACTTTAGTTCGAACCGTTTCCCTTTTTTTATTCTTCTACTGCTGCTTTCTTTCACTCGACCCTCGGATTCCTATTAGTCCTATTAGGGTAAGGATGATCGGCAAAAAAGGTTCCCCAGCGCCGGTGTGGGTGAATTATTGGCAGAGCATAAATCATTATCTGGCTTGACGATCTGTAAAACTGTCCCGCCACGCTTAGAACACCGATCGATTGTCTATCCAGCACCAGTACCAGAGCGAAAGAAAGCCCAACTCACAGAAAAGAAAACATAAAAAGGGACACCCTCGAAAAGCCCGATCACATTTCGCCCCGACCGGATCCGATCGGGACAGATTTGAGTTCGGGGTTGTTGAAGTGACAATCGGATCGGATCACTTTGCGGACGGAGGAGCCGTTCGTTTTTGTTCAATTTTCCATCACTTACGGATCCAATTTTTCCGCAAAAAGTTTCCTTCCAAGGGATCCTAATGTGAGGTGAGCTGGGGAAGTGTAAAAAGGGTATCGAAAAGAAATTAGTTTTACGCACCAGCACCCATCCATGCTGTGATGGGTGGCAACTCTTCATCACAAAGAACGGCAAAATTCGAAGTACGTGCGCGCGCGTGTGTGTGTGTGATAAATGGGCTAAAAGTGAATTTTAATAACGCGCGACTTGGCACGACTTTTTGCCTTGCTTGGGCAACAGATGGAAAAGCGCACCAGCTGTGCATGGGATTAAGGATAAGTGGTTGAGCTTCCTTTTTTGTTAGGGATGTTTGGTTTTTGGTTTTTGTTCGCATTCCTTCTTACGCTTACGATACATCGCATCTGCACACACTCGCTCACAAGTCAACCGTTTTCTTCTGGCTTGGATGTAAATTTTTGGCACAAAGTTTGACTAAATCAGATATCGATTTTGGAACAATTGAAACGCTCCGAAGCCTTCTTGAACAAGTGGTCTCGTTGATGGTACACAGGCACAGTAAAATCTGTTATTAACTTTCAGGCAGCAAACTTTTATCTGTAAGCTAGATTTATTCGTTTACTTCCGAATGTTTTGTAAAGTCCGTGTCCCTTTCGCACCCGCGCGTCCCTAAACGTGACCCCAAGGGACTAGATATTAAACACGCACCGTGCAGAAACACGGAACGTTCGTCATTAACCAGTTGTGCCGGTTCCCATAAGGTTCGGCAACCAAAAAAAAAGCCTGCGGGCACTTCGAAGAGCTCTTCTGCGTCTTCTTCAGCAGCACAATTTTCCACTTGTCTACACACTACGCAGGAGGAAATGTTTTCTACGAGTTGGTTTTAAGACGGAATTTCGCTCTCGCGACCAGACAACGGCGCGGTACACGTGCGGCAAAACTGGGCGCAAAGCTTTGTCCCAGCAACAGTGTACCACCCCATCAATCGGTGCTGGACACAAAGAGAGTCCTGGCTATCCGATGCCGGATGTTTCGCGTCTTGTAGGTCGGGGTTTGTCAGGGTGTGCTGCATCCTGCTCGAGCAATCATTTTCTCACGTAATTTCCGCGTTTGGTGTAGTTTTTGGTGTGATGAATTTCAATCAGTGCTGGTGATTTGTCGTGATTATCAAAAGCTGGAAGCTGAAATCTGAAGCACACGCTGCCGAGGAAGGACCAAGTTTCACTTGCCATTGTGTACCGTCACTGTGTGCGGCACTAGAGAGAAGGAGGCAGAGAAAAGTGGAAGCAGATTTTGTCCGGGGCCTCCATCGAGTGGTTTCATCCCGTCGCCGGAATCGTTGTGTCGGTAAGTGATTCACTACGAAAGACAAGAGGCGGGAGAAGTTTTTGAAAATCGGTCGGAGAGGGAATCGGAGTTGGAAAATAATTAGTTTTACGCTTTCGTGCGGAGAATTTATGAAGGAGGTGTTTTTGCACTTGCGAACACCAAGCATCAAGCTCTGTTTGATAAGCGTGTTTTTTGGGGGAAACGTCGTAGATGATGATGATGATGATGGTTTTGGTTTTAGAATATTGATCTACGAAGAGCAAAATGGTGGGTGAGAGGTTTGCGAAGGAAATTTTCTAGCTAAACAAACGAACAGTTCGTTAAAATAAAATGCACAATGGGGAAGGTGTCTTTGACGTAAAGGGGATTCAATTAAAGTGGATTAAAGGAAATATGTGTGTAGTGGTGAATGTTTTAAACTCATCCTAAAATCTGTAATCGTGGATTCTTAGCAAATTTATGTTATTAATGGTGCTAATCATAAAGGAATAACCCTATCAGTTTTAGTCATCGTTACTTTGTTAGAAAACATGTCTAAAAGGAATTGAAGGTACAAAGAAATGCATAAATTCTTTAATCAATTGAAAATTTTTCTCAAGTTTCCTTCATCTTTTTAAAAAAATTTTCATCATAACCCTCACCATTGTTAGGCATTGTAACATTTTATGCTTTTAACATATCCACACTCTGAATTTAAGTCTGGTAGCGAAATCCCCCACTCACTCCTCATTTCCAAATTATCTTGTCTTGGCATCCATACCTCCTTACTTGCCTGGTTCCGTTCTTTCCTGTGTTAATCGTAGTTATCGAATCTCCTTCAAAGGTTCCTTTTCTTCTCCCTTTCCTTCAGGTGCAGGCGTACCTCAAGGAAGTGTCTTAAGTCCACTGTTATTTGTTTTGTATATCAATGATGTCTTTCCCTCTGTCCGACAAAATGTAGTGTTATTACGTTTACCCAGTCCCGCTCCCCTGTTGTTCATCCTTATTCCCTTGACCAGGTTCTGGTAGAGCGTGTTTCGATCATTAAGGACTTGGGCTTCTTGCTCGACACGGGGCTCACTTTCTCAAACCAGATCGACTCCATAGTCGAGGCAAGTCGAGGAGGACTCTTGGTGTACTTAAACGTGTGGCCCGTGACTTCTCCGATGCTGGTTGTTTGAAGACTTTGTTCTGTTCACTGGTCAGATCGATGCTCGTTTATCTTGTCCCCGTCGGCAAGAATTCACATTGATCGAATAGAGCGGGTGCAGAGGTCCTTCACCAGGTTTGATCGCCGTTCTATTTCCCTATCCTCATTTGTTGCCGCACTTCTCCTGGATTGCATCGATGCCCCAGCTTTGCTCATAAGAATCCCTGTATATGTTCCCTCGCGCGCCCTTCGAAATCGTTCCCCAATTTTTGGTGCCTTACGTCGCTCTGCGGTGGGCTGTAAAGATTCTCTCCTTATTGCAATGAAAATGTTTAATTCCTCGTCCCATCACTTTAATTTCTACATATCCGTGCCTTTTTTCCATTCCCGGTTGTTATCCACTTCCTAATCTTTCCTTCACTTCCCTATTTTCTGTTTTCTTTTTTTCCAATGCTGCAACTTTTTCTGCGTACTGTTTAGGTTTAGATTAGTTTAAGATTAGATATCAGACTATTTGTATAGCCAAGGGCAAAGATAAGAATTACATGAAATGAAATGAAATAAAGATCTAGTCTTAGTCTAGTCTAGTACAACTTCTTGTTTAGCTAGACGTCCAAAAACGATTAGAAGACAATTAACTGAAAATAATCTTGGTCTTTATGAAACCGCTATTACAATTTTAATTAATATAATTAATGATAATTAATTATTATGATTTACCTTTTCAACTCGAGCGATGAGCCTCGCTCACCACCTGCAGCGAGCCTGCTAACTGTTGGCACATTTTGCATAATTTCGTGGTACGTCAATACGTCAATTTTCGTGGTACGAAAGCTTAAGTGACGCGGTACTTGACATACTATAAGAAAGGCAAAAAGATTGCAAGGGTTATTCGCCTAGAAAAACTGGTGTAACACATCAAGCAATATTTTATTTTGAAACTTGCCCCGACAAACCCATTAATAACACATTTATTTACTTATTGTATTTAATTATTTACATTGTGCAAATTGTCTGCCTAAGGCTCCACCACTCCACGTAAAAGAGAGGTTAAAAGGGAGTCAATTAGACTTAAGAAGAAGGTGTGAAGAAGATTACGGAAAGTGGCCTGTGCACCGCGTTAGAGACCTCAATTTGGTGCAAAACGTGGTGCTTTTGAACGCTTTCCTTCTGCCCAAGCTTTGGTTTGTTGCATCGGTGTGTGGCGCACGATCGATGGACATCGATTTGGCCTCCAAAACGGTGCGGTCTTACCTGTGGGACGGATCTGGGGGTTTTTGAATCCCCCTGATCCAATTGGCCCCTTCACGCAGTCGAGGTTGCTGGTGAATCGGTACGTTGCAGAGCAGGGTTGCCTAAAAATCGGGGCTCAGCACATAAATTGTGCTTAGAATCCCCCCAATATAGGCTCCATTGCCACAACGTATCCGTGCCTTTGGATGGTAATCCAGCAGCTGGCATACCATCCAGCGCCTATTATCTCAACCAAAAGTTTGCAATAAATGATCGTCGACAGACTTCCAGACTCCAAAGCGGCTATGGAGTCACCTTCCACGGATTGGCGATGGTTATGGAAAAACGTTACCAGCTACAGACTTTCATCAGACCAACGGTCGATGCTGTATTTGCTGGCGCAGAACAAGGCACAACGCGGACTGCTGCTCGACAGGATGAATCGGACTCCTTTAGCCTGTTCATTCTGCTCCCAGTCAGAGACTCTGGAGCACAAGTTTACCCTGTGCGCTAGGGTGTCTAGTGCTTGGAACATACTGATGCAGGCTATGGAAGCCATTGTTCCAAACCACAACCTCAACGTTCCTTCCCTCCTCTTATCTATTTTAAGTCACATTAGCATAAGCAAGAGGATTCCCATCCTACGTGTGTTTGCAATCTACATTATAGACATTGTTGGAAACAACAATGCTGTGATTGATAAAAATATCCTTAAATGTTCTTTGTAAAACCTGTACGTCGTCTATGTAGAGACGCCCCACCCCACTTTTCTTTTGTTAGTTAGTTTTTAAGTTGTTTTAAATACAATGTTTTATAATAAAAGGCTACACAATTTTTCTTAAAAAACTAACTTCTACCTCCACGTAAAACAGAGGTCAAAAGGGAGTCAAGTAGACTTAAGAAGAAGGAGTGAAGAAGATTACGGAAAGTGGCTGAGGAGAGGAAAAGTTGAATAGGTCTGAAGAAGAATTAAAGGCACGGAAAAACGCGCTTCAATTCCGCGCTCCAATTGTGTTCCGACAGCCAGAGGAGAACGAGGTTGAAGGCGATAGACAGGAACATAAAAATTAATAGAGGATAGCAAGAAAGGCTCGTTGACGGAAGGGAGGCGATGAAGCCACACTGGGCATGAGTGTGGCGGGTCTGTGGGACAAACAGAAGACTGTTTGCCAACTATCACTTGCCAAATGGTATTGCATTGCCTGTGGTGAGTACACAAAAACGATGACGTGTACACCAAGAAACATGAAAATAAAATCCAGAAAATTGAAAAAAAATTACGTACATAGAGCACATCGCTTCAGTGAACCGTGAAAACCGTCTTGAGTTGCTCGTTTGCTTGATCCAATATGCTCCCAAATCAAAGAACTTGGTATGTTCCAGTTGGTCCCTCATTAAACACGTTGCCTAAATTGTTACAATGAAATAAAATTTTACATTTCCATAGCAGAAAAAAATGCGACACTTCGGAGTTATGGAGTCTGATTGCATAAAAGAATATTACTAGGTTTTAGTATTAAAATTGTCAGTCGATTATAGTATTTTATTTATTTATCTAGGAGTATGACGGCTCTCCGCCATATTCGCAAATATAGTATTTTATACAAAGGTTTATTAATCAATGACAATTTTATATTGTTTAACATATACTGTTGCCCGACAAAGCTTCTGAAGCAGTTAAGCGAAGGATTTGACTTTTTTTATTCAGACGTTGATTCCAACAAGATAAGAGCCTCCGAATAACCTGATGTTGTACCGCAGTTTCCAGTTTTAGCCAGTTTTTCCTCGCGATCGGGAACCTATGCTGAAAGCGTGGGGGAGTTTAACTACAATAACTTTCAGACGATGGAAGCACGGTGAAGAGCAGCATTCTGAAACATTTAAGTATCTTTTTGAAAGTAACTGTCGTGTACGTTAGACACTACTTGGACAACTACTAATTTATTGTGAGGCTTGGACGCCCTTATACATATATGATACAAACACTTAACTTAACTACGGCATTTTGTGATTATGTCAGCAACGCGGAACTTTGGTGTTTTCAACGTAGCGTAGGGTGGACGTATCGCGGAGTTGCTGATCAGTGTTAATGAAAACAACGCTTGGACGGAGCACTCGCTACTGACATTGCCCTAGTTCTTTACTGTTTTGCTGGCCGCTGCTTGGTGGTCGCTTTACCCTTCTTCGCAACATACACGAAAGACTCAAAGAAACAAAAGAAATCTTGAGAAAAAAGTCCTTGCAGTTAGTAGGAAATTTTTCTCCAGGAATATGTTCATCCTCCAACCTTATTACGATGAAGGCAGGACCATTTTGGGGTAGTTTTTCAGACACTGAACTGTTAAAGGTTTTGCCTATATTCGAGAACTTGAGGACAATTTCTTGACCAATGCAATCACAAAGCAAACTAGAATTCCGTGATCTTGATGTTTACAGAATAGTATGAAAGAGTTCGGTACCCAATTCTATTAAGACTGCTCCTTCTTATACGTGTAAAGTTTCCAGGCTACAGATAAAGGAAGCTAAGCGAAGGATGTTTCACGGCACGGTACTGAAGTGCCCAAACGAAGATGAAAGGTACCAACAGGGATTGCATACCTTCAGGTGCTAAAGCCAAGTAAAATACTACAGGAACGTTTTGTTTTGAACAGTAATTTGCAGTTAATTAAAATACCATGCATTTCAAAAAGCTCTGACAATGGATTTTGTATCTTGCATCCAACAAAACCTCACAGTGGTAGCTGCAAAACAGAAAACAATTAGAGTCCATACCGTACGGGCTCGTATTCTAGGAATACAATCGATAAGCATCTAGTATAGAATTTCTCCACTGCACAATTGCTGTGGTCATCAGATCAGCTTAACCTAGGAGAAACGATACACTTACATTAGTTGCTGCTCATAAGGATTCAGGTACTGGTCTGATAATAATCCCTATCCTTATGCATGTATCTAGTACTGCATTTAACAAGAGCACTTGGCCGTCCGTTAACGAGTAGCCTGTCATCCTCATGAATAGCTCCATGCATGCTGTGCTAAGTGTTTGATGTTCGATGTGTATCTCTCAGCAACCATCCCTTTGAGCATTGGATTCCTGGAGAGCTGCATGAAAGTCGTTATGAAATAAAGGATTAAATCGAATTTTCTGTACTGCATTCTCAAAACAAAACATGCAGCTATTCTGCTACTACCACAAGAATCGAAAAAGGATGCGCTTTAATATTCGAAATCGAACGGAACTATTAAATGCGGTGCGCATGAAAAGCAACATTACTGCCGGCCATTAATTTGTTGCAGCTAACAAACAACATGCGCTTTACTGCGGCATACAAACGGTGTCGCACCGTGCACAATGCTTGGAGGCATCTTTAGTATGTTATCCGTGTGAACACAAAAAAAAAAAGCGCGAATCTTAATGCGAGAGAACTAATTCCTGTATGCCTGTACATCCTCATTTGTGGGTGGCATTTTTGCATTCGCGGTTTGGCTACCTTTGCTTTCCCGTAGGTGTTGCTGCTAGCATTAACAGTGAGTAATAGGCCAAGCCAGTCTCGTGTATGTGTGTGTGTGTGTTTATGGGCTTCCCGGATTCCCCCACGATAGGATACGCTCCGTTTGCACCGCGAATGGGGTAAAAATGGGTGTCATAAAAAAGTATTCAACTGAAAGAAAGCCAAATTTAATGCTTCCGACCGCCGGTGTGTTTGCGGTGTCGGAAATAAAACGCTCAAACTCCCCACAGGTAGGTGGACTGGTAGGTGTTCTGGTGCAAAGGATGTTTGGATGCGGTAGAGCATGGCATTAGAGCCGAGCATAAAATGGGACTGGTTTGCTGTTGCTGTTGCACCTCCGGCACACTTTTCTTTTGGACGTGATGTTCTATTTGCATTCGTAGCATTGTTGCATACATCAAGTGTGTCTGTGTGTGGGAAAGAGCATATTCCGAGAGTGTGCACTTCTGTGGTTAACCGAAGCAGAAAGCGTTCTTTCGCCTTTTCCAGTAGCCAAGCAACAAAGGCGAAAGCGTTCTTTCGCCTTTTCCAGTAGCCAAAGCAACACGCTACACTATGGTCAGCCCATCATCAGTGCAACATGCTGGTATGCTGTTGTTGTGCTCTTGGTCTTGCCTCTATTTTGACGCTAGTTCCCGACAAGGGTGAGAGGTACTGATGCAAGTGACACGTTGACTTGGTAAGAAAGCATGACATTTATTTATTATGAACTCGGGCACGCCGGCTCCTTAGCTTTTGCGTAGTTGCACCGAGCATTGTTCATTCATTTCCGTCCGTTTGTCAAATGCAGCACCGGGCACGGCATGATCGTTCCCTCCCCAGAAGGCAATCCGCATCGCTTGTTTCGATGAAGTTCCTACCTCGTTTCCAGTGCGTTGGTAGGAGGTTTCATTTTTGTATAAATTTCTGTTCCCTTTTGCTACCACCACACTTCATCCTTTGGCTGTGTATGCAGCCGACCTTTGCCATCGTTCGCTTCTCCCTTGTGGGTGTGAATGTTTTCCGTGGGCGTGGGTTCTGAGCGTTATGCTCGGTTGGCTTAAAATGCAATCAAGAATGGAAAATAAGATGTTCGGAAGAGACTTGTGGACATTGATTCATGATTGTTTTGGAGTGTTTGGAGAAGCACTTTAAATGGTGTTGGATGAGAATTAACAGAGGATGAATGTTATGATAATGAGAACTTTTTAAAAAGTTATGAAAAATATTTGTACGTCAGTTATGGACCAAATATCATACGAAATAATTTTACAAACGCAAGATTACGATGCAGGTATTCAAAAAAATAAACAGGGTGGCATCGTAGAAGTGATAAACTTTGTTTATTTAATAAAATCTATAAAAGGTTCTCTTTGGAATCGAATTAAATAACAACAATTAGTAATGAATTTGCATTTCACTTAATTTACTTCAAATCTTTCACGTAGCACTTTGAAATTATTGCCGGCCTCTCGCACAACTTCATCCGCCATTTCGTCCCATATCTTAAACAACCGTCTCTTGAATCCATCCAAATTCAAATTCAAATTCAAACATTTGACATCGCTCAAGTTTCCAAGCATGTATTCTCATACGCTGAAGTCCAACGGATCCAAATCTGGAGACGAAGCAGGGCATTCAGATGCTCTGGTGAAATAAAGCAAATGGTCCTTTCACCACTCCTGAAAGATCGAAGCAAATTTCGGCTTTTTAAATTTCTGTGAGTTTAATTTTTTTTCCGTAATTTTTTGCTTTTTAAACGCATTGCAACCAAGGTCTTTTTTCAGAATGTTCATTTCACGCGCCATATTTCTACCTGTGCGATCTGGTTACCGCTTTTATCACCGCTGGAGTCCGTTACTACACTACGTACTACGTTTTTTGCCCGGTTTCTTCTTTGAACCCAACCGTGCCCGTCTCCTAGTAGCGCTTGATGGTCCGGTAGACGAATAATCGGCTCAAATTGGAATGAGACAGTTTCTGCATAATCTGATAGAGTTTAACAAACCTTGCAAATGCAAAATTTTTATTTGTTCGCGGCATGAAACCATTTCAAATTACTAAAAACCTGAACTGATCACTGAGTGTACGTTTTGCACATTAATAGTAAACAAGCTCATCTGTCAAATGTGTTTGACACATTACAGTGACAGAAAACAAAATAAAGGGGCACTCGAATAAGTGTATCACTTCTGCGATGCAACCCTCTATAGAGCGCTGCAAACGGTTTCTTTAAGAGTTGAATCATGAAAAAAAAAAACATTTTTCATACATTTATTGAAATGTAGTAATATTGACAATATCATACAAATTGAACCGTGCATGCCTCGGGCAAAACAGGGACAGGAATAAGGCATAAAAAGAAGGAAATGTCCCGTTTTCGGCTTTTTAAAATCAGTAGACAATACGGCGCAAGCCGTCAAACGTAAAATAAATTAAAATAAATGCACAAATTCTATAAAAATGAGGAAGCACTGGAAATATACCAGAAATAAAAATTAAAACCTTAAAAAGAGCAAATAGTAGCGTTTTTTTTATCCAATTGATACATGAAAAATTAAATTCAAATAAAAAAGTGAACGAAAAAATGAAAAATATGATGTAAAATTCAATAATTAAAAAGAGAAATAATAAAAGCTTTGCAGAACACAAGCCAAACTGAAACTATGAATAATTAAACCAAAGAAGGTAACAGTTAGCTTCCTTTCTTTTAATTTGCCAGACCATATTTATGTCCACATTTAATCGAAATAGAAAAAAATCGTCAATTTAAAAGCGAATCAGATGAATAATAAGGCTGATAGACAAATGTTTATATCGTTCCTTTCAAATGTGCTGCAGCATCATTCATCTTTCGCCTTGTGATTAATGGACAAATGATTTATGAATTCGACTGCGTAGAAATATGATACATTTTCCGTTTCTTTTCCACGTGGAAAGCAAAAAAGGCCAGCATTTGATGTATACCGATTTCACTGTTATTCGTCCCTTTTTATTTATCACTTTTTGTGTGATCTATTTCGGTTTGGCATTTTTTTTTGCCAAGAAACCACAAGCAAAAAACACACGTAAAAGTGATTCTCTTTCAGTTATTTCTGTTTTTCTTTACACGATTGATTCAAGCTTCAAACAATGTACGAAAGAAACGAACGCAATCATTGATGAATTAATTCCATTAATCATTACCCGAGTGCCGGCACGATTTGTGCTGCACACCAGGTTTTAGGAACAAACGGTACCATTGTATGGATGAGCTGAGATGAACAGAATTAATTGCGTAAGGAGGGTGGAAATCGATACCGTGCGGGTGCTTTCCGAACGGGACGGAACGATACTTCCCATACGCGCCACGCTCGCCACGAAAATGAAGTGATCGTTTACCAATTATCATCGTCACGTTCAATGGCGTTCAAAGCAAAGCTCACCTTTTGCACACGCTCGTGGGCGACCTGTTTATCCTGCACCGACGGCGAATGGTGCGAACGGATGGGATGTGTTTGTGTTTGCTCCTATTGACATAGGACAAGTATTAATTACGGTACGTCATAGAAGCTGTCGGCTGTTGCCCGAGGAAAGCTGCCTTTTCAGTGGCAGTGGCTCGCTGGTTGTGAAGTGCGTAGTGCCTCTGCCTCGTGGCGTCTATCAGGAAGGAAGGTTCGCGCGTGGGCTACGATGCGATGTGTTGTGCAGTGAAGTTCTTAATGAAGTGTTGGCTGATCAGGGAGAATGCACGAATCAGCATAAAGGGCTGATATTTGCGCTTTTCGAAATGGAGTACCATAGAATTGTAAGCTCCTTTCAGTTGGTTGTTTGCTTTTTTGAGTCGTATTTTCTTTTCGTAGAATAGAGCAAAGCGAGAGACGAAACGAGTGAATGTTTATTGTTTGCTACAGATGCGAGGTTTATAACAAAAAACGTTGTGAAGTGTGTGTATCGTATTTGATAGAGAATCGTATTGCTGATGTGAATAAATAGCTCTAAATTACCAATATTCCTAACCATAGACATTATATTGAAATACCTTCTTCTTCTGTTTTGGCTCAACTGCTAGGTCATGCCGGCCATCTAATGGCTTGCGAGACTTATTGATACCACGTAGTTGGATATTGAAGTTAACTGTTTTATCAGTAACTAAAATCTATACATTTGTGGTACTTACAATAGTTTTAATCGAATCAATAATTTATTCGTTAATGCAAAATTCTTGGGGGTAAACGGAAAGTAATTGTCAGTGTAATCGTAAATTTAGTTCAAGTGTCAAATCGTACTTTTTTTTTTTTTAATCATAAGGAACGGCCAGGCCGTATTGCTGTCAAATCGTATTTTGCATTAAGCGTTTTTCAAATCGTATTTTGCATTAAGCGTTTTTCATAATTACGCTTGAGAGAACGCTTCGTTTAGCTTGGACTTTAAATTGATGAGATAACCTTCAAGCAAGAACCTATATCTGTTTTATTACTTACATGGGTAATTTTTTTCAATGTTTAATGTTATCAATGTGTTTATAAATGTTGTGATGAATTTGTTGAAGCTTCATGAGCGTTTTTGCCATATTTTTAACTAAATTTAAGCAAAAACATAAGTCAGCAACTACCACCAAACCAGTCCAGGCAGGACGCTCTACCACCAGACCATCAAATTATTTGTTTCAATTAGCATCCGTCAGCAATCCGTTCTTCATTGTACCTTACTTTTGTTGCTTGTTTTTAGTTCAAAAAATTAAAATGCATCATCAGTGAATGTTTGGTCTGCGTCGCCTGCAGCGGCTTATTTTTGGTATTTAGACCATGTGAATAGAGAGATTTCACTGCAAGTCGCGTCGTCTGCAGTGGCATGCAAGCGGGTGTACAAGTTTGCGAGTGACAGGGGTAACAATAAGGTGATCGTTACCAAAATCGAGCAGTATAATTTTGATCGTTGACTCGAATAGAGTAAAAGGCGGGATAGTATGATAACAGCAAAAAAGTATCTTGCAGTATAATGTATCCTCAAAAGCCATCGGCTCTTTTCAAAGCCCCTGCATGACGTTGCCGAATTGTTTCCGACCTCAAAAAACACAACGTAAGCCACACTTCGGACGTCATAACGGGCCTTAAACGCCTCGAGAGTTTATGAATAATTTTTAACCTCCATGAAGTCAATGACATTCTCGTCCTATCTTCGAAAACTTGTAATTATATTTGTACTTTAATGTACCTCGCTGTAATATTCACTGTTTAAAATTACTTTTAGTTTACCTAGATCTAAGAAAAAAATCGCTACACCTACGAACCTGTGTTCACCAACAATGGCAACCTAATGCTTTTATTGATTTATTTTCCTTTCTTTCCTAGCATCCGATATTTGGTTTGGCATTTAAGCTGCGTATCCTATCGGAAACGTATGCTGTTTATTTTGTGCTGTTTGTACGGCTACCTACACAGCTGAAATACCTAAAGGACAAATCCTTTGCAAGGGACATTCCGAACCATAATGATAAACATGCAGTTTCATGCTGCAGGAATTGAAAAGGTCACACCAAGTTCCGAATGATTGCGCTGTGTTCATCATCCGTTTCCATCCGTACGAGAGACAAACGAATACAATTTCCAATAAATTTTGTATGTTGTTTTTTGAGTGTGTGTTTGTGCTAAACTGTAACGACGTACAGGAGGAGCTGTGCAAATGGGAAGGAATCAATGGCCATGTGGCCATTGGCTGTCATAGTCTGGGCGGTGTCAAGTTTCACCTCGTTACGAGTGCTGTTGGCATTTTCATAACTTATTTTTTGGGCCACCTAAAGGCTAATGCACACAGTTTCACCTTGAGATCAAGTAAGTGGCTTACTCTGTCGGTGACGCCAATTATTTTCTGACCATTTTTCTTTCCCCAACTGTGCGGATAATGAACTGTGTGCCTTTGCATTTTCATGTTTGTGTTATGTAAGTAATTGCTAAAAGGTGTAGCACCCATTTATTCAACGCATTTGTTTATTTATTCGCCACCCGTAACACATGCATTTCAGTGCGATCCAATCCAACTTGACTTGTTTTTGTTTTGCTGTTTTATTCGTTTGTTTCTTCACTGTACGAAGCCCTTTCCACTGTTGCTGACACACACTGTCTGACAGCCGGACGAAGCTCACTGTCGGTGTCCATTCGTTACGGCAGACTGGCCATAAACATCCCATGTGCAAACTGTCCACTATAATGCAAGCTGATGGGAGAGAGACGGACCAATAAACAAAAAAAAAAAAAAACGAACCGTCCACCAGCATAATATCGAAACAGCGAAACCATCGATGCGAGCCGAAAGCCGTCCTTGACCAACCGAAAAACGATACATGACGATGGACCGGACCGGGACCAGAGCAGGCCAGCAGGGAACGGGTATTGCAACAACCGATGTCAAATGAAATTTTGCTCCGATCAGCCTCTGTAATCTTCTCGCTGATTGGGGCGTCACTGCTCGTTTGGCTTCATTTCCCGCAAGTTTGCCATTTGGAGAGCCACCAACCAGAAATGCGACGGTGGTTCCATGGCATTCTAGTAGATGGTGTGACAGTTTTCATCATCCCGAATGTAGTGCTCCAGTGTGTGTGTGTGTGTGTGGTAAACCTGTTGCGTAAATGTAGGTTCACTTTTTCCGACCGAACCGACTATACTGATGCCTGCGGTTATCTACTCCAAATTGTCACACCGGGGTTCGATGTGTCACACACTTCGTCCCATGGCTACGGATCTAGTGTGTGTGTTTGGTGTAGTGTGGAGTTGGGATACAAACAGAAAGCTGGCCAGTGATCAACCATTTCTGTGTGATAACCGGATTTGTGGGGCTCGTTCGTGGTGGTCCGAAAACGACGTCGACAGGCGTCGACGTATGATCGGCACTAATCGGGTTGAAGCTACGCGTCGTTGACAAGTGTGTGAATTGAGGAGGTTTTTTTATTGTTTAAGATATTGAAATGGCTTGTTAATTAAGTTCTTGAAATTTTAAAACTGATTTTAATATTTAAATAAAATAGTGAGCAAATTAAAATAGCTTCAATTACTCAAAGGTTTATTATGCTCAAGCAAATGGAGACGCCTGGTACTTCATGACTCGAAGCGTGAGCAATGGAGATGCATGGTTGTTCGTGGTGTGTTATAGAAGGAGGCGTATAGCACTATGTGAAAGAATAACAGTAGTCTTCTTTAAGCCAAGTCTTTTGAGACTAAATTAGCTGTTGTATAATAGTTGGTTTTCCAAAAACTATTTTTATTTTACATAAAAATACATATTCTCGTTGTGTTTCCAGTCCTAAAATTCCACATGAACCAATAGACCAACAGTGAAATACATAATTTTAGTTTCTTTTCTGTAAAAATTATATTCCATACAGCATTCATGCTCGTTCAGCAACAGATGAAATCACAAGTTGCGACACTGGGGCGTGATCAATTCGCACTCGTCGCCGTACAGACGGCGGACGGCTTGCAATCCGCGCCGCAACCAGGTTGCCGGTAGTGCACTGGTGTTCCGTGCCGATGTTATATTTTTCTTGTCGTGTGATTACGCCCGTTGGTAGCAACGTACGCATAAATTCTGTTATTTCGCAGCTGGTGCACGCTCTGGCAAAGAAAGCGATCAAAACGAGCTTCGTGCATTGGTGGCAGCAGCAGACATGCGTTCCGGAGCATGGCATCATGAATAGGAGGATTATAATGGAAAAATAGTCTTTCTGGCGCAGAGAATGGCAGATACATTTGCCGAGAGGATTAACAACGTTCGTTCGTTGAGATCGAATCGTTGTGGATGTTTCTTTTTTTTTGTATTGGGATTTTGCTGGCACACCAATCGCCCAGTCTTACGTGTAGAAGTTTGATGATTAGTTCCATTAAGCGTCAAAGGATAATCTTACCCCTGAGTGTTATTGATCTGCAATGAGGGATTATTTTCCACCGTGTTCAAATCAGTGTGAAGCATTAGGAAATCGTGTCAGGATGTATTTTTATGGTGTGGTGCATTATTTTTCTTCGATATACTAGATTTACTATATTCAATCAATATTTTTGTACTATTAGATTAATCTTCACAACACTTCTCTTGGAAAGCTAAATCGTTATTAATGGTGAGTTATGAAGCAATCAGTAGTTGGATAAATAATAACTATGGTAGTAACCAAAACTTTGAAGGTATATACATTTCCTGTTCAAAACAGATGGTTCGCTTCACATTGCTTCTAATCGCTGTTTGAAACGGTTGAAACTTCTCTTACAAGAACAAAAACAGTTTCAGCATACTTTTCGAACAATTGTGCTTCAAACCCGGGAATGTCTATAGGCATATGCCGTACAATGGGTGCCTTTTTTTTCCTCCTTGTTCGTGTTTTTGACTCTTTCAAACAAAAACGTTGCGCCTTTACTACGGTCGGAGCTTCTAGTGCTGATAATCATCAAACGAAACGGGTGTTTTGAATTGCCACTTAAACAACGTAAAGTGTTATTTGCAAACACTCTCCGCGAATCGCTTATGGCAGCCATTGCCATGTACGTGTGTGTGTATGTGTGAGTTAGTGTAGGAACACCATCAAAGAGTATGCCTAAAAATGCTTTATGAAAAAAAAAAACCAGGAACAAAGTATCTTTTGAGCACTTGAAGCATGAGCGGGAGGATCACACAAACAAAAAAGGTAAATGTAAATGACCCTCGACTCGTAACAGCGTAAAGTCGATAAGACAGACCCGGGCGTGTTTGTATTCGATGGTTTCACACGGGTGACAAATTTGTAACAGTTTGCGTGCCACGGCAGACGGCAACGTCCTAGACAGCTTAGTATGCGAATGGCAAATTAAACGGCTGCTGGTGACTTTGAACTTACGCGAGAGCGTAATTTGTACAATGGTGCTGAAAGCATTATCAACACGCTGAAGTGAAGTGCGCCAAGAAGCCGTCACAAATGGGGCCGCTACTTTATGACACACAACGTGAACGATGGAGACGCATGGTTGCTCGTGGCGTGGCATGGATGGAGGCGCATGGTGGCGCTGTGTGAAGGTGCCGTGCATAATTTGCACATCGCTTACCGGTTGCGTTGCGCACAGCGTGGGAATGCTTGCCACGTGTTTCGGTGCAACGGTGTAGTGGGGGTGGGCATAAGGAAAACAAAGGCTCTTAGGAAGGAGGATCCCACTGTACCAGGGATGCTTGGGATGGGTGAGAAAAGTTGGTACGAAGCCTGAGTGCACACCTGTTTGTTATGTTGCTTTTCTGGGTTTGATAGATTCGTGGTAGGTGAATGTGAGAGTTGAAGTTTTATATTTGAATACAGGGCAAATGCATTGATCGCTTTCGTGTGGGTGATATTGCCATACACGGTTGAATGAATGCCTCTCGGTTGTTGCAATGGAAAAGTAAGCTTTCCCGCGAGATTTTCCTGTGCCTGTTTTATTGATGTGTGTTTGAACTTGTTTGTTTTTTAAGTTTATTCATAAAAATAGAACCGCATTCGCATGGTTTGTTGCTAGCGTTATTGATTTATGTCATTGTTTACAGCTTCTTACAGCTTCTGGAAAACAAATAAACATTCGTGAATAAAACATATTTTTGCATAAACAACATAGTTTGCATTTCGAAAATTTTCGAAAATTTCGTAAATTTAGATTTCTGTAAGAAAATTTGAACTATTTTTATATGTCTATTAGCAGTTGATAAAAGTATTATATTTTAATGAAATACTTAAATCGTGCAAAGAATCACAATGATTCGATAACTTTTTTACTAAAACTGGACATTTCTTCCAGTAAATATAATTTCGAAAGCAGTCAAGCAGTCAAAGCTTGCTTTCTATCCACAATAAACTTTCAGCCAGTCTTGTCTCACTAAATCCAGCTAAATTAATGTGATTTTGGCAATTGGATTATTTTTACCGAAGGGTGACCGAATCGGTAGCATGACATCCATAGCCGTGCGGACTCATGCACTATCGAAGCGCTTTGTCCGGGATCGTGTTCTAATGTTTCCGACCTCTTTGGTCAAGTGGCAATAAATTCACAATTATTCGCGTTGAATAAATCTTCATAAGAGGCGTTCACATGCTCTCAACCTATCGACCTGTGCCGTGCCGTGCTGGTGCGGTAGTTCAGCAAAATAGAGCGGTTTTAGGGTGAGACTTTGCCCTTTTTTCTGCTTCTCCTTAATTTCACAATGTTCATGAGCTTTTCAGTAAGCTTTTGCTCGTCCACGCACATTTTGCGTAAGATGGGTTTGATGGTAGCGGTGGGAATCTGTTTGTCGAGCCCACGCCTCGATCGAAAGTGAACCAATCCTTCTGTTGGTGGTTTTCGTTCTCGGTACCGCTCTGTAAAGGATATCGTTTACATCAGGTGAACTTCATGAACGCCCTGCCTTCCCGGCGTGATGGAGGTGGAGATTGTGAAAAGTGCAAGCGTTTAGGTGTTTTTCATCGGCCTGGGGTGGGAAACGGAATCGGTAGATGTAGGCGTTATAGGGCGGGATTGTATAAAAGGTAAACAGAAAAGGAAAGGTAGCATAAACACAGCACCAAGGACGAATAGGTGCACCACACCCAACAAAGCCGTGGGCGACAGAGGTGAACAAGAAAGGTTTTGTGGTCGCAAGGAGGGGGCACAATCGAGACCAATGTTTATCCTATTTGAACCGGAATCGACTTTCCCACCACACCCTTTCGATTTTGCACGATTTTTATCATCTGCTTACGAGTTTTACGCCCAAGGTGGTCGGAACGACGGGCAGGAACTGTGCTTTCTTTCTGCTTTCACCTTCGTCAGCAAGACAATGTAAGGCTTGGCAGCCCAGTCTAGCCCATCGTGAACGGGGTTTGTATTAACTGTGCAGCTTTGGTACGATGTAAGCTTTTTTTTTGCACTCACTCCTAACCCGTCAGATTACAATGTACACCCGGCCGAATGGAAAGTAGATGGAAGCGTGCCAATGCTTTCATTCTCTTGCGATGAGTAGATGTGTAGTTCCGTTGGGTGAAGCGCTTTGGAGCCGGGTTTTGGTTGTTTTTATTGTGATGTACAACACATTTACAACTCGCAATCCCCAACCGGGTGCGAGGTTTCCGCAATTGAATGAATTGATTTTCACTTTATCAATACAGGGCTGCTTGTGGGAATAGATTAGAGATTCGAGTTAAAGGCAATCAATGGACAGAACTGATGTTATGTTTTTTGCGGAGATTTTTGACCGAGACTGCTATCTGTATTAGCGAAAACTGTATTGAGCGATTTCAATTCTTTGCTTAATTGTTGTTTATCGATCAATCTGGCAATAATGGACTATGTATTGTAGAATTTAACAATTGTAGCATATAAAAACTTTCATAAACCATTTTGTTTTGTTGTATTATATTACTTGCGTTTACCAATCGTGTCAGAATTCTCAAAACTTCCAGCTGAAATCTCTTTAAAGTGTTTTAATTAACAGTTTTTTGCTCCTTCTTTTTCTCTTTTTTGGCTCTCCAATCTCTAGTCTGGCTTTACTGGGTACTTTATAATTTGTCATGTCACTTATAAATGCCTTAAACTAATCAAGAACACATCAGAATTCAGGAACAGGAAGAGGAGCAAAGAAACCGGAGAACTGCAAATATTTTGAAAATTCATTATATGAAACATTATTTTTGCTGGATGTGTCCACCTGAAATCTTTCTCATTGAGATTATTTTTCTGTGTTCATTGCAAAATATAACTTTGCGTACGAATAACACATAGAAATCGTTTCTAGAAATGAAAAAGGAATTATCATACAAGAACTGCCACGAGGTTTTAACATGAACCAACTAGAAAATTTGGAAATCTTACTCTTCTTCTATGTCAGGGTTGATGTCAATCCGATTCCAGGAAACTCATTCTATGGCTGCTGTCCTCCAAACAGCTCAGCTAGCTCGTGGTTCATTCGACTCCGCCACACGCCCTGCTAGCACATACCACCAAAGATAGTCCTCAAAATAGTAAGTTAACTCGCGTCCTCGATCAGCATAGTCCAGGACTCGTACCCGCAGAGGACTACCGGACGTATCAAGGTGCGGTAAATCGTGCATTTCATGTGTTGCTGGAGTCTTCTGGATCGCAGGAGTATGTGAAGTACGTAGTAGGCACGATTTCCTTGTACAATGGGCCTTCGAATTTCGTTGATTTCGTTGTTGTCCGAAGATGCGATCGTACCAAGGTAGCAGAACTCTGCTTCCAAGTCGGGCTCTATCAAAGCCTCCAGAAAGTAGATATTTCAACTTCGTAGCGTAGATCCTCAATCAACTCAATTGTGCAATTCTTCCAATGCGTTAGGTAAGCAACTTTTTATCAACCTCAAAATTTGAAAAGGGTATAAATTAGCTGGAAGTAAATACAAGATTGGCTCACTCTACTGTAGTTCTAGAGGCCAAATGGACCTTTTTTGATTTTCTAGCTAAGTCATCATTCAATCATTAGAAGTTTACGAACAACGCAACTGTAATGCAGGCATCTTACCTAGAAGAATCATAAAACGGATAATATCATGGGAAAAAGTATTTTGACTACTGTCAGTAAAGTACTGGGCGCCTCCAGCGATACACAACAACATCGAAAAATTATTCTAAATCACATTAGAAGGGTTTATGGCCATTTTTGCACTATGGTTGGTAACATAAGGTTTAATTTTTTTAATAATATTTAAACAATACTTGAATTATTTAAAATGCTCAACGGTAAGGCAAAATATTATGCTAAATAATGCATTTACTACATAATAGTACCTACAAAATAACTCAACTTCCCTGTGATGGAAAATTTCTGGATAGCCTTTGATTATGATCAAAGAGATTTGTCAGCTGTGTCGGGTTGGGATGATTTTATCTATCTTGTTTCCCATGCAAAAAATACACTTCACTCAGTTTTGTAAAAGTAAACATAAACTCCACAAAACTGAAAGCGTTCTGCATGTAAATTGAGTTGTCAAGTGCTTCTTCAATCTGTAGATAAACACCACTACATCTTCGGCACGCTCGCTTGCCTTTGACCGCTTGCCGGAGTGGATCGTAAAGGACGCAATCGGTTATCAAATCTTCACGGGTCAAAAAGGAAACATGCTTTCGAAAATGAATTGTTTGTCAAACAACCCTCAAACCAAAAAAATGAAAGGAAAAGCCGGAAAAATCGAATAAACGAAGAGATAGAAAGTAGATAAAACATGTAAAAAATAGGATCCCGGGACTGGGGCTTTCAAAATCAGTCATTTCAAGCAAAGTACGGAGCAAACTTTTGCGACAGTGACAGGTTTCGGGACATTTTTGTAGCATGCTTCAACCACCTTCTCCTTTGAAGTGATCCAAGCATTGCCTGTTTAAAGCATTATCTCGTACAATGACGGGCAACCTCTCTGCTAGGGTACCGCTTAAATAACATTCTATGGGGGAGGGGGGGAGAAATATTTCAAAATAGAAAATTCTTCAGAAAAAGTTCACCGGAAAATGGAGAAAAATAAAGCTAGGATCCAATCCCGCAAAAACCGAAGGGACAAACCATAGACATTCAAAGTGGGTTAGAAGCGACGGTTGTTCCGGTTGGTTACAATTAAATTTAGCTCTCCCATCTGGACCGTACGACACGATTGAGTTCCAATGAAACGGGAATAAACAAACCGATATTTGTAAAAGGGGTATCGAACAGGGAACCAGCCGCGAGGCAGCGAGCAGATGAAATGTTTTACACTCCCACATGCCGGATGTTTCGCACGCATTCATTGATAAGTGGGCAGTAGTGGCATTAAAGCGGAAGCATAAACAGTTTATGCTGTGCTGGTACCATTCACCGCAGGGAAAATGTGCGTGGGCCATCGTGGCAGTGGAAGCACCGCTGTGAATGACTGATTAATTCAGATGTCGTGATAATTTAATTTTCTATACGAAATGTTTCTAAAAGATAGATATGCGCTTATGCGAGCGTATCTGTGGGAGGGTCACTGAAGCAAAAAGTGGTCGATGCATGTAAAACAATGAACGAAACAAACTGTATCAAATTACAGTGAGCTTGGGCTCAGCAATGCACGGCACAACAAGTGTGGGTATTCCATTATCAATGACCAGCGTGGGTGCTCACGTGTGCCAGCATGGAGCAACGAAAAAAAAAAAAAGAATTTGATACAAAAACTGGTTCGGGGGACAAAAATAAAGCATTGAAAATTGAGTTACAACAAACATCTCACAGTACCACACGGCCAAACGTATGACAGGTAGACGGGCAAACATAAACTTTGTTTCCTCCCGCCATACTGCCATATTGGACGACCGTTTGCACGGCGTGTAGTGGACAAACGAAAGTGGACGATGGACACAGTGGCCGGTAAAAGACAATTTATTAACTGTTGTTAAGGTAAAATCATCAGCAATTCCAACGAGCCATGGTATAATGAAGTTGTGTGTCCTTTTTGACGAGGCTCGTAACAAGCTAATTGAATGATAGTACATCATAGTATCGAGCTCTGTGACAACACACATGTGGTGTCCGTTGAAGGTTAAAATAATTTTTAGTAAGTTCCAATCGAACTAATTTGGTTTCAACATTAAAAATTAATAACCAGATAAACTATGGCATGACAGAGAAGGTAGAGAATGTAATAAGAATAATTGAAAAAATGTGTTTTCTTCTAGTAAATGGATTGCTTGGGTGTTAAGATATATTAAAAGAGAATAAATGTTGGTCAAATTTATTTATTAAATTGTAAGAGATGTTGGTTATCAGTAATACTACTATTATACTATTACACACAGTGATGTTAATACTTTAAAGAACTATATTTTTTAAACATCGCATATTTTTCCATTCCAGGTTGATAGTTAAAAAGGCCCGTGGATTTCAACAGAAGCTGCAGAGTGGAGGACTAGATTTTTCTAGGAGGTAGGAGTGTGTAAGGCGGGTATGATTAAAATAAAGCGGGAAAGGACTCGTTGGATGTGACTGGATTCGGTTTCTTCCAATGAAGCGGTGTTGTGCTTAATGGGACGGAATGCTTTGCTTAGGTCTATGTTGTGCCATGTGGAGTTCCAGCTTTGGGGGATAAGGGGTGTTGGTGAAGCGGATGGCATCTCGGTGTGAAAGGGTGCTGTGTGGTTCATCAGGGCGGAGTAGGCCATTGTTGGCAAGTCAATCGGCTTTTTCGTTACCGTGAATTCCGGAGTGAATCCATCATAAAACGATTTCAGGTGAGGAAGGGACGTTCGGTCGGCTGATATGTAGTCCTTCGTCGGCGGCTAATTGGATCGATCTTGCTTCGGCGGAAAAGATGGAAGTGTGGTTAGGAAGTTTGATGGCGCAGTTGTCCATGAAGGTCTGAATTAAGTGAGTTTGATTTTTTCAGAATTAAATGAGTAAAGGTACTATTGGCAATGTGGCTGCTTTCTTCGGTTCGCCGGAGAGAGCGTTTGAGTTCCCAGTCTATGGCAGGTGTACAGTGGAACCAGGGACCTGTGGAATAAGAAAAAGATTAATCAAATTTGCAATAATACAACTTAAAAACACTCTAGGTTTGAAGTTAGAAGAAGGGGTTAAAGGAGAAGGATTAAATTGGCACGGGTTAGAAGAAATCATGCGCAAAAATAATAGTCCGCTCTTTGTGTTAGCGCATGCTTGTGTTCGTTTCTAACTCCTTATACGTTGTTACTTATTTGATTCGCGACTGTTCGCTCGCTCCCTAACTGATCCCAGGGCAGGCTCGTCCTGTCCTTTTCTGCATTTTCTTCCTTGTTTCCAACAAATATTATTACAATCAGCGAACTCGAAAAGAGCAACGAGCTGAAGCAAAAAACGAATTGATTATTGTTAATACTGGTGGATCAATCGTCGTGTGGGTAGGTGGATGCCTCAAAAGTTATTTCGTTTAAATGGCTTCGTATAAAGAGTTTCGCAGCAAATACCTTGTACTGGGGTTCCTAATTGAGCTCAGTCAATCAAGATGGACATTGCCGTACTGGAGGTGATTCGGCAACGGGTTGCTCGTCAGCAAGAGTTTCGCGGATGTTGCCAGCACTATCGACGAAGAGGAGCGCTTCGTTGGTTTAAATGCAGCCGAGCTGGCAGCAGGTCAGCGAGGCCTAAATGTCGGGGCGTTAAGAATAATCTTTTCTGCAAATAGAAGAGGACTGATGAGACAACATCAGTCAAACGCTGGTGGTGAGTCGACCCATGAGTCAAATGCTACTGCCAGGAAGAAAAACCCCAACCGGGATAGAGCTGGCAGTAGCTAGGAGAGGAATATTTTGTAAACCTTTGGGATGAAATAAATTCAGTTTTTTTTTAAAAGAAGACCAACCAGCCACATTTCCCATGCATGGGCCGTTTGATGCAGATTTAAAGGCCCCTCTATGCAGCACCAACACCCATTTCGCCTAGAGACTAGAATCGTAGAAGAGCAAATTTCGCCTCTGCTTCCTCGTGACAAAATCAATTGCGGAACTTGATACTGCGAACTTAATATTAGAGAAGATGGCGTAACTAGCAGATATAAACTTTTTTAAGCCATGCCTGATGAAGATCATTCTGTTGAATGCAAACGTAGTATGTGATATGATTTCGATGACGTCTGTTGTGTTTGTGAATTAATTATCTATGGTTGTTGTTTGGCGATTTATAGAAAAAATATCCCAAAACCGGGAAACAATTAGCTTTTTGACTATCAAATATTATACCAACTCTTTCGTCATAATTATTTATAAATACATAAAAATCACACCAATTCTTTGAAGTCGGTGTTCATACTGCCAATACTGCCAACCAATCTAAATGAAAACATCATAATTCGTTTAGATTTACTGCTTTGGAAATTATTAACTACTATGTTGCATTTTATAGTCCATTGGACAATGTCTATATTTCAGTTACATTTATTTTAAAATTCAAGCAATACGGCCCAGCCGTCCGACAAGATATTTTTTAAAAATTTCGATGCACTTGATCACGGAACATAATAAAAACAAAAAGAGCTTTTATATTGCTTGAAATAAGAGTTTTAGAAGCAAATTTATAAGAAGTGTTTCATGCCTTCGTATTAAAGTTTATTTTTCGTTTAACTAGGAAATAAAAAAGTTAAAGGACTGAAAAGTAATAAAACCCCACTATAAAATAGTTCTTCTTTAGTTTCCGCACTGCTGTATTAGCTTTTTCAAGTAGAGATAGCGTAACCTTACTTGCTTCATCGCTCGCAAGCATTTGTTTTCTTCGTACACAATTGGGACAGCATACGCGATACGTGCGCATGCCGTTGTCGTACGAAACTGCAGCCAAAAGTGCTGCCAGGCAATGAAATGACGTGTGGTTTCCCGTGCACAAGCGTATGCGATCGCCGCCGGGCCCGGAACTATGACAGCATGAACTAGCCGTTCGCCTTATTTGCTTCCCTCGCCGTGGAGCACCGCACGTTTGGGGCTGCGGAAGGAAACGTGAAACTCCTTTTGAGTGAAACCGCCCCTACCAGCTGGGTAATGTTCAAGTTGTCGACATTTATTATGATCTCGCAAAGAGCCGAAGTTCACCGTGGCTCGTCATATATGGTGCCCGTGAACGTGTGTGTTGGTGGATGCTTATATGTGTATGATGAATTTTATGGTATCAGGTGAGCTGACGCTAGTGCAAGGAATACTTTTACGAGCTGCTAAAAACTAATCTTTACCCCAAGGAACGTCTGCACCGGCGTCGTGGGTAAGCGTACGGGGAGGATTGAGGTTTATTAAATTATTCGGCATGTACTGGGTAATGGAGCGTGCGGACGGCTTTCTGGGAAATGGTTTGACGAAGTGTAAACTTATTTGAAAAGTTATTTTTAGCATGGATTAAGCGCAAGTCAAGACGGTGAGCCTGTTCAATAAGCAAGTAAGGTGAAGCACCGTGAATGCTTCGCTTGCAATGCTTTTGCCCAAGTTCAAACATTTCAAATCATCTTCAAGCACATAAACTGCTTTAAAGTTTTTAATTAAATGGTGTGTTGTATCGGCGAAATTAATACTTTTAACGAATAAAAGCAAGAGGAAATTTAAAAGTAAATTAAAGAATGGATCACAAAAGCCAGCGGAATTTAGCATGATGTGCATGCACGAAAAATAAGCAAAAACTGTAAACATCCCACAAAGTACCATTTGTCTAGCAATTCGGTAAAATTCCTTAACGGCGCAGCATTCCAAGAGTTTACTGCCTACCAGACGGTACAAATATGGTTTTATTTTCTTCCAAGAAATAAGCTTAATCTAATGCGTCTATAGCGCATTATTTTATGAGACAAAAAACTGAATCCCTGTTGTGTACGTAGAAAAGCAGCCGTTAAATACATTTCCATTTCCAAGACATTCACATTTATTGAAAAACATCAACCTAATATTTACGCAGTAGCTGCCGTACTGTTGTCGTATCTTCCATTCGAAAAACGAAAAGCTTTTTCCCAAGCTAAACTACTTTTATGCTCTTTTTATATGCATTTGATTTATAAAGGGGCGTTCGTAAAGCGTAAAGCGTTCTTGCATGTTTAACTAGCTTTGCGTGTCGGAAAGTTCTGAACCATTCTAGTCGCAGTGCCATTGCAATTGTTCGCGTTTACAAGTTTGATGAGCTTTGCTTTCGCCTGAAACCCATTAGCGCTAATGATGCCATCCCGAAATTCCGGCAAATGCACATATGCGATTGGGTAATTGTCGCAGTGCAATCAAAAGAAAGGTGTACATAAAACTTCGCTCGGGGAAAGTTTTAGTGCCATATCGTAAAGCTAAGTTGGGAGCGGTGTAAAGCCAATTGCTTTGCGAATTAGTTCCGTTACGATTATCTGCTATGACACACAGGAAGAAAAAAGTTTGTTTGGAGGTGAAGTATCTGAAGAACTCATTTGAACTATGAAAAGTTGTTGGTTTGATGTCCTTTTACATATGTAGTTGAAGAAATTGAACAACAAACATCTTTCAAAATTCGCATGGAACTTAAAAATGGACCAGTTCTCACACGGCAGAAGCTTCTGACGGTATCTGTTTTATGTTGTATGAAACGAAAAAAGCTACCACTAAAATAAAAATTATCATGAAAATAGAATGTAGAAAATAAGTTTTCTTCTACAATATGCAATGCAAAGGATGCAAAATGAGACTCTCGCGTGAGTCTACCGTCATTCCGTTATTAGCATAGCAAATGGATGAAACCAATGAGCGCCTTAAGTTAGGCAACGCACGTATAAATCATGCGGTTGACGTTTAAGAACGATCTTTAAAATCCTGTATGGGCTGTGTACAAAGCGGGCAAATAAAATATTTAGAGAAACAATTAAGTCAAATCCTTTCTCCAGTTTTAATTGTCTGCTAGTTTTTACTACGATTGTCACCAGCTTCGCTCAGTTCGCACGGGTTATCTTTTTTTCTGGATTAGTTAGAGGAAGTATTTAACAGCGGACCATAGTTTAGCCGACGACGATGTCTTCTAATTTCCCGACGGTATCGGTATGGTATCGTAGGCCGCCTTCAAGTCGATAAACAGGTGGTGCGTAGGGATCTGGCACTTCTGGAGGATCTGCCGAAAAGTGAAGATTTGGTCGGTGGTGAATTTGCCTCCAACAAACTCCGCTTGGTAGCTTACGACGAAATCTGTAGCATGGAGGGCTAGTCTGCGGAACAAGATCTGGGACAGGGTCTTCTAGGCGGCATTAAGGACTGAAACGGCACGATAGTTCGAGCATTCCAGTTTTTCGCCCTTTTTGTAGACTGGGTGAATGACGCCCAGTTTCCAACGCTCCAAATGTTAGCAAATGTTTAAGCGATCTCATTTCGCATTGTTGAAAATTGCATTGCTTCTTTTCTAAATTTGTCTTGTAGTTATTGCTAACGAGCACCGTTTAGAGATTTAGCTGATATTTCTTTCTTTTTGCTGTAAGCGACATCTACGAGACATCCAGCGACATTTTAGTCGTGACATCTATGATGATTCAATCTGAGTACGATCACGCACCACTTCTGCTGAATGTTCCTTTTATCACCGAGCGTCCGAGCTGAGCCCAATGGAATGTTTGTGAGAAGGCAATGTTTCCAAAATGGGTTGTATTTTATTAGGATCTTAGCTCAGAGCAATACGACCTAGTGTTGGCAGCTTCGGGATTCGGATGATACGAAGATTCAACCCCTAGATAGATTCGAATCGGATTTGTTCCATTCGATTAGCATGTGGATTCGATTGGGATTCGTATTTGACTAAGATTTGGATTCGATTGGGAATGGGATCCAGATTCTCTCCAATGCGATGTGGATTCGAAGGATTCGATTGAGAATCTACGCGATTAGATTTTTTGAGGTGAGATTGGAGGTGAGATGATAAAATAAACATGAAAATCAAAAATGAAATGTCAGTGAATAATGAAAAATTTGGTGACCATCATTAGTTTTTCTGAACCGGAAACACCCCCCCCCCCCCCTTAACTTAACCGACTAAGTAGGTAGTTAAGTCAAGGAGAAGAAGCATAGTTATTTGCAGAATATTTAAACATGTTAATACATTTAAGAATGCTTATAACAATATCAACATGATCAAGTCTAAATTTTACGATCAGTCAATTAAAATTCAAAAGTTGTTGGATGCTTCCTATTGAAACGAATACCTTCTCAATCTACCTATTTCATTGCAACATTCTGATACAAAAATTATTTAAAACAAAGCAATAAGCTAACGTGTTTATTAAATTCTACAACATAGTTTTTGCTTCATTTATAAAACTGCTTCACCCTAAATGCTGATTGTGCTCCAGGCAACGCAACCGAGAGGATCGAACTGGGGATTAATGAAATTCGTTCACCTTTTCACTGTCATAATGTCTGTCGGTGGAACGGCAGGTTTTGTGAAACCTGTTGAAACTTTCCCCTAAAAATAAAGGACTCCGGGACCCTCCCAGCGTACCGCAGCGATCACGAGAAGCGTATTAATATGCATGAGCACGGTTTTCCCTAGACTAACAGAGGTTCAACCACTCAGCTTCAGCCAGCATGCATGATTGTGTGTGTGTGTGTGGCTGGTTTAAACCATGATATCATCTCCAGTCGCGAGGGTTCTAACTATATTCTGACCATTAAGCTGCCATTCGTATGCTGTGCAAAAGGAAAAAAACGAACAAAACAGACTCCATTTTCCAAAGGGTATATTCAGTATGAATCGTTTTTTACCGCATCCCGCTGAGCATCGAAAAGGTACACCGTGCGTGTGCTGAACATTAAATGAAGTCGGTCAGTGAGGGCCTTTGTTTTTCGGAGTAAAACCTCACAAATTACCAGCTTTTTAACGTTGCACTATTGCTATGCGGGTGTGGAGGAACATGGTGATAGGGAAGAGGTTTTGAGGTTTTGGGCCAAAAAAAAAAAACAGATACATGTACATGTGCATCGTTCTAGTTGAACGGTCACTGTTGCAAATAAAACTTTTGTGCGGGTGTGTGTAGGTGTTGGATAATTCGCGCAGCTCGGCAGCATGAGAACAAACCCTTGAGAAAATGGAAGTTTTCAATACGAAAATGGAGTGTTGTTTAGCGCGAAAGCTACTAACTTTGTGACACCAACGTTCTGGGTTAATGTGATGCTTTTTCGCTCAAAATATGTACCTAGTGTAGGTATGCGGACGTGTGGAAATAGTTGAAATAGGTAAGCTCACGTTACGGTGCGATGCGAACTGGGAATCCGGTTGGGGAAACTTGAATCCCATTGCAGATCCTTCAAAAACCGGGATGTCATGCAAAACACAGTATGCTCTTGGATGCAAATGGGAATTATAATGCAGTGTACGTTCGTGTTGTGCGTTGTCCTTTTTTTTCTTGCAAGGTGCAAAACAACCGTCTTCTTGGCCATGAAAATACGTGTGCGAATTTTTTGGTTCATAATCTACACAGTTTCCCTAACGAAGGAAAATGTAACACTCCTCGACGACGATTCGAGAGTGAAATATAAACCAGAGCAAGGTCATGCGGAGATGTTTGCAGATGGGTAAGCACAGCGAAAGTTCACTGATAAATGGCGAACCATTTCGCGCAAGTTCCAGTTTTGCTTAACGCCGAAGACTGATTGTAACGTATTTTTCATTCCAACTACAGCGATGGGACATTTTCCTACCGAACGGTGGACGAAGCATGGGTTAAGCAAATAACATTAGCAGCAAAAAAACGCGAGAACCAGAAGGAAAGATTGATCGCAAGTGAAAGAAGGTTCTTGGAGCTGTGCTGTAAAAGGGTTACTTTTTACACGTGGCACTCGGGGAAATGGAGATGAAAAGCAGCATTCCTGAAAAGTTAAACTCGTTCCCTCATCCGATGTTCGTTCGTTCCGGGTACACATCTGGCGCAGAAATTGAAATGACAAAAATGCACACACACAACACGCTTACATACATACAGATCCATTCACAAGCAGAACAATGTGGAAGGTGTAGTACCATCGAAATGGCGATTTGGACATTAGGCGAAAGAAAAACGATTCGCCACGCACACAAGTCAAGGGCCGCCATTCCACACTCGTCCATTGTGAAAGCGTACGGCAATGACTTTCCGGTGGCCATAACCATGTCGACAAAGTGAGGCAGGACAGATGGGTGTTACGGAGCGAAAGCACATTTAAAATGGCTCAGCTTGAACGTCAATGTCGTTTTTGGCGAATCAATAAAACACCACTCACTTGCAATGGAGCGACCGAAGTATGAAACTGAATGTTCATCGGGGCGATGTTCGGACACGAAGGATATGGATGTTAAAACGATAAGGATTATGTTTCTGGGTTTATAATTTATGAGCGTTGGGCCACTGTGATTCGGTTGTGGTTAAGATTTTGGAGATACATTTTACTTGCGTCGAAAGCAAATGGCCCTCAACGCATAAGGATTCAGATTTATGAGCCATTTCGTTGGAAAATCTGTTTCAAAATAGAAAGAAAAGTTTTGAATGGCATGTGATGATGAAATCAAATTTATGATTATTTACATGCTCAAGAGGTTAAAAGAATAAGATGGGAGGGCCATGGAACATGTGAGAAAATTTGTACCAAAAATTAAACCGCATGGATTATTGGATAGGTACGATCAAACACATCAGTTTTTTATTTCATCTTAATGATGGCCAAGCCTTCTTTAAAATTCGATAAAATCTAATCTGCTTTGTAATATCTAGCTTTATAACTCAATCAACTTATATCCTATTTGTAGGCATTTCCTTTTCCCTCAGTTCAAATCCCGCACTTTATCCCGGGTGAGCTCGGTTGTGGATGTTGTTGCCGCCAGGTATGGTTCTGATGTTGTTGTCCTCTCTGTTTCCAGGGGATTAGCGCCTCTTTGGAGCATCTATCCTGGAGACGGGGAATTGCTTGCAAAGATAACCTCCATTGTTGCGGACACTCTGTGGTTTATGTAGCTTCATTTCGTTATCAGCATTTGGATGTTGCGGCTGGCGGTCCCTCCATCGGCAGAACGCACGAGTCCGAAAGCCACAACTACTTTGTGCCAACAGTAAAGCCGTCAGTCATAACTTCACGTCTCCCAAACCTATTTCATTGGTTCAGTGATCTAATGTTGTCGCTTTCGACCCTGACGCCTGCAAAACGCATGGAGCCGATAGCCACAACAATCTTGCAACGTTACTGCAGAATCGAATACAGACATTCCACCAAAGGCACGCTAGTTACGACTTTCAAACACATTTAGTTATCATTAACGAATTGTCTATTCAGAGCAGGAAATAATTATGCCACGATTGATGAGTCTTAGGAGACGATCTAAATCACATGGCAACAAGTAATTTTTCGACTAAGAACTGCGGATTTACCATCGGAAATTTTAAAGAAAACACTGAACAGATGTTAAATTTGAATGGGTAATTGTCCAAGCGAAAATACATTGAAATAAAGAATATTTTTCCATTAAAACTTAATGTAAACAATTGCAAACGGTGTTTGATAAGTTTTACTTTATGTTTTTGCTGGTTTATCATTACTGGCTTTCTGTGACTCCGTTTAACCCGTAGTTGAAGTGTCAATCCTGCTTTCCGGGAGTCAATCTGAAAGAGATTTGATCCCTCGATCCTCTTCACAGACCAGAGCTGCAATCGCCTTCAGATGGGGTTAAAAACTGTCGAATGAACTAAAAGTAATTGTAAATTAACTAAGCTTAGTATTACCTGCATTTGAGGAAGTAGTAAAACCAGAAAAGTATCGCTTAAAAAAGGAGAAGAAATTAAAAATATTGCAAATATTTACACGATACATAAAATTCATTTACTGCAACAAATCAATGGCACAACACTCATCAGATAAACATGTATTTAAGGTACATAGTATTAATATAATTCTGTATTGTTTCAGTGAAAAAAGATAGCTGTTCAATGGCTGGCATGATCTAGACGGTCGTTAAGCCCAGAAGAGGAATAACTGCTAGTAATTCTTGAAGATTTGGCACTGCACTTCTTTTACTTGGCTGCAGGACCTTCTACATGTCATGCCATGCTATCATGTCGGCTATCGAATGCTTTTCGTGACTAATTGATACTTTATAGTTCGATAGTTAGTAGTCGCTTCGGAGAAATGGTCACGATGGGATTCGATCGTCATTTTTGGCTTGAGAAGAACACTTCTTCCACCGAAACGTCACGGTGAGAACATAGTTGTTTTCTATTTCCTCTCTGTTTGGCATTATTGAACTGTGGGGTGGAGTAGAAGGTGTTTCTATAGAGTATTTTACAGGATGTTCAATAAGTTCGAATACAACTTTTCATCGTTTTGTAGTTGTGTGCTCTGTATATTCTGTGTATTAATATTATTGTCAGCTTTAGTATCATGTATAGTAAGTATCGACTGTTACTTAGTGTGTAAACACTGCGCACGATGAAAGAATACCGCGATCTTTTAGTAAAATTGTTTGTTGGAGGTGAGCAGCCCGGCAACATATTCCAGCGGTTAAATTTTATTTATACTGGGCTCGACTCCCTCGTGGTGAGGGAGCGGATCCGTCGAAAAATGACCCGCTCGATCCGGAAGACTGCTGCTGACCTGAATGTGTCAATCGGGACGACTCACACTATTATGACGAAGGACCTAGGGTACAAGCCGTACAAGAAATGTAAAGTACATGGAGTAACGGAAGCTGGAAAGAAGAAGAGGCTGAACAGATGCAAATTAATACTTTCGCGGCATGCAAGTCAGGAGCTCGTGTTTTCCTGTGCGAAACTAATCGTTTTGGAACAGCCGCACAGTTTTCAAAATGATCGACTGTTGGCGCCGAAGGTGGCCAGTATCCCCAAGGCCCAAATAAACATCCTACAGTTCCAGAATGCCGCGTCTGGGCCGTATCCAGGTGTGGAAAGCTCCTATTGGTTTTTATAGAGAAAAATGTCAAAATTACAGCCGCGTACTACAAAACCGAAGTTCTGGAGAAGGTTTTGGCTCCGGCATTTCAGGATCTCTACGGGAAGGATCCTTACATTTTCCAACAAGACTGCGCTCCGGTCCACACGGCGACCATCGTCCAAGCGTGGTGTCGGGAGAATTTGACGGGGTTTCTAGATAATACGTCATTGCCATCCAATTTGCCGTATCTCAATCCCTTTGATTACTACGTATGGTCAAACATGCTGAACGACTCTAGCTCGTGATAAAGAACAAAGGGAGGATGCTCCCTCCTAATATGCCAAAAAGATAGTAAATAAACACGGCTTCAAGAAAAAAAATACACAATAAATCATATCTTATGTTTACATTGTTTGAGCTCGTTTTAAAGTGTATTCGAATAAATTGAACAAGTTGTACATAGTTTTTCTTACCTGTATTATATGAAACGAAATGCTAAAAAACTTTACATAAATGATTTTAACATGGTACAGCTAACAGCTAACGAAATGCTCGTATTACGTGGTGCAATCGAACCTAACCGAGCATACATCTCACGCTTCCCACATAATCAGCTATCACGTGACGAACAAACTGCATTGCACAAGCACGTTTTTCTGTATCTTCGGTGGTTTACAGTGCTTTCTAGACCCGCAACAAGCAGTATCGGTTACAGTACTCATAGAGACCATGAGCTATGATTTATAGCTACCGCTTTTGATAAAGATGATGTTGCAGTTGCGCGTGATTGCGTCCTTTTTGAGGTGGTTAGTGGTTCGGTTGGTGGCGTAGCATGCTTCGACCATCCGGGCGCATTACTATTCAATTGTGTATCGATCAGCCGTGTGTCTGAATAGTTCGGATGCAGTCGAACAGGCAGAGCACGGCGGATGAACGTGTGTTCTTGATGGATCACACGGTTTTGGGTTGAATTGCGGCACATTTTTCTCTGCTTTTCGCACAACGCCACCAACGATTTGTGGTGGAAAAGATGAATAGCGCCACATGGGTGCGGGTAGTTTCTGGCCATCGTGACTAGTGGGCTAGTTCGATGCAGTACCCATCGCTAATGGTTGTAAATGACTTTGGGTATCATATTTTATTGCTGTTATCAGGTTTCCGACACCTTGATTCAGCGCTATCGGTTATTACCACGTTACCATTATTATTAATATCCATCATTTATATTGTATGTGTCTTTTGCAGAGAACAGTACGGTGGACCGGTGGAACAGAGCGAGGAAATAGATAAACTAGTAAGGTAAGGCGTTACATAGCAGTATTTGAGAGAACGTATGAGAGTTTATTGTTATACAATTAGATATAGAGCTTCGTGTTATTCAGCTAATAGCAAATTCGTGCGTGTTTTTATTATAATTATTATTTACAGTTTTATGAAATGATGAGTTTATCACCAAAATCTATTAATTACCTCATATCATACACATTTGAAAAGGTAACCTAATTTATGGATTCGTTAGTGAAATATGCATAGTTGATTAGAGCAGTCAGGTACAAGCACTCGTTCCCAAAAACCATCGCTCAATCCCACGTGCTGGTCTCCAATCGGGTATTAATTATGGCAACCGTTGTACCTCCACCCAACTACGGAACTAATTGGAGAGTTCTTGTCAATATCGAAACAGACAAAAATAAGTTAATGTATCCATTTCGAATCATAATTCCTGTCTTCTAGTTCGTGACTGGAATGTGCCCGATTCTGCATAGGGTTTTGCTGATTATCTTCCCAGTCTCCCCTGACAGATGGGAAATCTGCACCATCGGACAAGCTATTTGTAGGGATTTGTGTTGCTGCGCAGGAATTCCAAAGGGGATTGCTTCATCTGGTGAATGAGAGCATGATTATGATTTGAAATATCTCCTCTACGGTGGTTGTCCTTTCGTGCTTTATTACGTACGTATTCATTCCGTCGTGAAGTTGCTTTTTGTTTTGCAGAGTCGATGCAGAGTTTCTTAGTATGTGGTCGTTAAAATAATATGGCTTTTATAGCTTGAGAGATACCTAGGCCATATTATTTTTATATTCACTGAAAAACTTTTTATTTAATAGAGACTTTGGGTCTTTAAGACCTCATTCGCCTCTTCACTGAAGAACCACATGACGTCTAGTTCACATTATTACGTACATAAAAAAAACTAACCTTTCATACAACTGTTATAGAAAGCGGCGTTTTTATGATACCCACCGTTTGAAATTTTACTGGGAAAGCGTATATGATACAAATAATATTATTCTAGATTTGATTTATGAGCTATTACTGAAGTTTTTCGTTTGCAGCTGTTCGTAGACTGTTAAGGTCACCCAATTAGCTTTGAATTATTCTAGAAAAAACGTCTTCAAATATCTTACAAACCTACAAATATTGCTATAATTTAGCAATTACAGCAACTAAACCATGATATGTTTAGCAGAAAAGATGCCTTTACATCAGTTTCAAGCAATTTCGCATTAGATAAGTCCAAGTCGGTGGATAGTCATGGTCTTCTTCTTGTTCTGCTCAGGGTTGAGCAAGCCGCGTCGACAAGGATCATTCTCCTTAGCCTCACGCCCTGCTCGCACACACCGCCAAACATAGCTCTTAGCACCCGGCGTTGGAAATTGGCGAGTGCATTGGCGTTCTCCATCAACATAGTCCAGGACTCGTACCCATAGAGGACTACCGGACGTATCAAGGTGCGGTGTATCCGTAGAAGGTACGATACCCCTGAACAATCCGAAGTTATGGTCGTCCCAAGGTAGCAGAACTTCTCTACCGACTCGAGATCGTCGTCGTCAAGTGATACTCTGCTTCCGAGTCGGGCTATATCACGGTCAGAGCCTCAGGCAAGCAGGTATTTTGTCTTCGTTGCATTGATGCTCAATTTAATTCTATTGGTCTCGCGTTTCAGTCGGGTGTACGCTTCGTACACCGCCACAGTTGTCCGTCCGATGATGTCGATGTCATCCGCGAAGCCAAGGAATTGGAGAGATCGGGTGAAAATTCTGCTCCGGATGTCAAAGCCCGCGCTTTGCATGGCACCCTCCAGAGCGATGTTGAACAACAAACAGGAGAATCCGTCCCCTAGCCTCAGATCCCGGTGAGATTCGAACGATTCCGACAGCATGCTCGAAACTCTCACCTTGCTCTGCACCCCGTCCATAGTGGTTCATAGCAGCCGTACCAACTTCCCAGGGATTCTATACTGCTGTTGTTCGGTTGTCGATTTGCTTCCAACAAATGCAGCTTGGCAGCTTCCGACGAAATCTGTAGCAAGGGGCTCCAGACTGCAGAAGAGTATTCGGGACAGGATCTTATAGGCAGCATTCAGGACTGTGATGGACCGGAAGTTAGCACAGTCCATCCTGTCGCCCTTTTTGTACACCGGGTGTATGACACCCAGCTTTCATTCGTGCGGTTGTTCTTCCAGATCCCAAATCTTAACAATCAGCCGATGTATGATGGCGCAAGGCCTTTCCGGACCCATCTTGAACAGATTGCCCATCACTGATGACTTCGTCCAGGGATGGGGGGGCTCGTCATCGTTGAGCTGGCAGTCGTAGTTCAGCACTCCTCTGCTTCCTGCGCCTAGTTCGGTGCCTCCTGCATCTGCTCCGTAAAGGTGTCTGTCGAAGTAGCTGTAAAACTGCCACGTGCCGCATTCAACATCCTATAAAACTTACGAGTTTGCGAGTTTTCCCCGACTGTAGTCATGGTATAGAATTTTATTGTTGACTTGTACTTGGCAGTTCTATCTGTGGATATTTTATTTCGGCTTGGATAGAGTTGAGAAGGTATAATAAAATATGGTTTCTTGCTGTTTACTTAATCTTGATAAGAGCACAAATCGCTTTACAAATCGAGCCATTATAAGAAGTATCATTCGATCATACATCATGAAAAATGTAAATGTCTTATAATAAATTGAGTCGTTATTTTTCCAAAAGAAGTTGGCCTTTGTCAATCATTTCTGGATAATCCTGTTTATTTTGAATATGATTATTCAAATTTCCTGATTTTCTAACTATACTCATCATCATGTACCATGTTAGAAAAACGATAGTGAAAGTTAACCGAAAACCAAATGTTAGCAAAATTCAGCGAAAACATAACACGAGAACAACTCGAGCCCTTCGTATAACCAATTTTTGAATTTACAATCCAGTATTATGGTATTAGAGAAGCTCATTCTAAACAACACATCGAGGAGACATCCAAGTTTTAGCTAAGAGATATTGAATTAAAAGAAATCATGTTGAACTATAATATAATAATTAGCTTCAGGTAAATTAAGTTGCACTATCGCACAATCGAGTTGGAAAGCTCGAATTTCATCTCACTCACTCAAATTTTGTTCTAATTATGGTACACACAGAGGAACGTTTAAACAATGGCGACTGCATTTCCAGCACCAAGTCAGACGAAAACTCTGTGCATTATGCTGCACACAACAAACGCTTGGTTAATGACCGGGAAACCAACATCCTTCTGGGCTGGGCGCGAAACTTTATCTATTTTAACCTTAACGAACGCCTTTTCGCTAAACCGTCGAGTGGTGAGATACCAACCCAACCTTCAACAATGTTCCTTCGACTAAAGGCACTAATTAATGCTGTAACTCTTGCGCCAGTTACCAGTTGCTTTGGCTCGGCAGCTAAGGTGCAACGGAACATAAGCTAGTGGCCGGAAAACGGAGCTACAATGAAGCAAGTGCTTTACGATCGTTAAATTGGGAGGGAAAAGAAAATGGAGAAGGATGGAATACGTTTCCATTCTCTTGGTTGGACAAAACAAAAAGGGAAAACTGTTTTTTTCCACGTGCTCCAAAATTAGTTTTCTACATTGAAATGAATTGTTTGGAAATTAGAATACAGAACGAAGTTTGTTGAAAGTGATTCCTTAACGAGTTACAAAGGCACGATAAAAAAACGGCTGCGTACGGCTACCGTTCGGGCAGAAGCCTTCTTTCTAAAGCATCATAAAAAAAAGTGTGATAAGCACGATATGTTTGCTACCACGATTGATAACGAGTTATTACGACGCCAAACCAGACAGGGAGGGGGTAAAAAGCGATTTATTATGGCTACGTTTTTGATTGCACTGTGCCGTGGTGCTGTTTGCAGGCGACAGCCAGCTGGCAAACGGCACCAACCGGCTTTGGTGAAAGTGTTCCGACGATATTAAAAATAAAGAAGACAAGCAAAACACAGCACTCCGGTTGGTTTGGAGAGTCGCTGATTCATAAGCGGAAAATAAATAACGGTTTCCGCGTGATGGAAATGAATATTGCATCCCTTTATGGTGTGCCGGATGGTGGTAGCGCAAAAGGAAAAGGTGATGGCGGCAGCAGCTACAGAAAAAAAGTGAAACATTTCAAACCATCTGCCCTTTGTTGGTGATGGGTGTGTATGATATCATAGAAAATCATATTGCAACAGCATTGATTGGCCATAAATTGTGTGGAATGGTTTATCCGGCGAGGATTGAGTCGAGTCATCAAGATGATGGATTTTTTCTATTATTGCTTGTGCAGTCAAGCTTGGATGGATTCTGTGCTTTTTTTTGCAAGGGATAAGGAGGGGCGGGATTAGGAAAGAAAAGTGATAAAAATAGTTTATTAATCATTATATTTTGATGAGCTGTTTTGCACACTTAAATATGAACAATGTTAATACCAAGGTTCATACAACGCTTATTAAATGGCAAGCGAATTAAAGCGTAGATTAAAGTAAAGAGAAGGTTAGGTGAGTTTATTTGAGCCAATTTATGTAGCTTAACTGCTAACTGAACGAGCGTTGTAACTTCTTCTTGACTCTATGACCTGCTTGATCACGTCGGCCATCGAATCGCTAACTAGACTCATCGATACCATGCCGTCAGGCGGAATCCGGAAGGGATTTGAATCCCTGGTCAGCTCTGCTGACGCCTCTGAAAGTTGAAGAGGTCTATTGGTCAAAGTTCCAGTTAGATCAAGACTTCTTCTTTTTCTTTGGCCTGCTCAAGAATGAGCACGTCGTGTCGACATGGCCAGGTCTCCAATTAGTTTCCAGGAAACTCGGTCTAGGGCTGCAGTCCTCCATCCACGGCTGCATCCGATCTCCGACAGATTAGACTCCACTTGATCCAGCCAACGAGCTCACTGTGCTCCTCTACGCCTCGTGCCGAACGGATCGCTGACGAGCACCTTCTTGTGGGGCATGAGTCCGGGATCCTCATCACGTGCCCCAGCCAACGTATCCTTCCGGCTTTGACTACCGTCAGGATATCAGCACCGCCAAACAGCTCAGCATAGTCCAGGACTCGTACCCGTAGAGGACTACCGGACGTATCAAGGAGCGGTAAATCGTGCATTTCGTGTGTTGTTGAAGTCTTCCAGATCGCAGGAGTTTGTGGGGTCCGTAGTGGGCACGATTCCCTTTCGCTGCTTACGTTGTTGTCCGAAGTTACGATAGTACCAAGGTAGCAGAACTCCTCTACTACCTCGAGATCGTCGCCGTCAACTGATACTCTGCTTCCGAGGCCGTCTCTATCACGGTCAGAGCCTCAGGCAAGCAGGTATTTTCTTCGCATTGATGTTCAATCAAATTCTATTGGCCTCGCGTTTCAGTCTGGGTTTCAAGACTCTGGGTTTCAATTTTAAAAAATCATACTCTGTATTTCGTATGGTTCGATCTGTCAAAATCGCGGTTTGTTTTAAAAATGGAGACGTTTGTTCTGTCACCTGAGACACTGTAAGTATTAAAAAGGCCACCAATTGCAGACCGGGCAGATCGATGGAGGAGCACCGGCCTCGCTCCCAAGCCCACATTGGATGAGACGTCCCCTCGTGGAATGATACTGATCCTAACTATAAACTGGATCCAATACTTGGATGACGGAACAACTATCTGTTTCACGGTTTGGAGAAGGAGATGTCTCAAAACTAATATGCATTGTAGCTAGCCTGTAAATTAGTTTTAACCAATACGACCGTCCTTCTAGAAATATATTTAAAAACAAACATGTTGGAGAATTGTAAGTTTATGTGAGTTCTTTAAGTTATTCCCATAAAATTCAAAACCATTTCTTCATGCAACGATTTACAGAAGTTTGTATAGTTATTATTTATTTCTGACGATACGGCATTGGACCGTCATAATCAATTTTAAATATTATTTATTTCAAAATAATAAATGGATTTTCAATCGCAAACAACCAAGATTGACGGGATTGAACATCACCAAGAACAATAGGATTCAAACAAAATTTGGATATGATTCAACCGATGATTAACATTGGACGTTGTAGTATTTCCATCTCATCTAAAGCTTCCTCTTCCAACGCAACTGCTCCTAATATACACATATAAAAATCCTCTCCGCTTAAAGGTGAGCTCTCTCCGTGCACCGTAAACTTTTGGTAAAACTGCCAAATTATGCTGCTTATCGTAATTATCGCTACATCTAGCGCTTCCCCTAATGAAATCCCGGAACCGTCTCAATAATAACAGCGATTGTAATTAGCGTTTTAACGATCCTCGAACCGGCTGATAGCCTTCCGGTGAGCTGAACGAGAGGTGAATAATTTTCTTGCCCATAGCCCAACACCACAGCTCGTAAACAGTTTCAGCACGGATCGGTGAAGATTGTCGGGACAATTAATATAAAGTACCACTGTACCGACATTTCCTGCCCCTGGATGTTTGCAACAGCAAATTTTACCTACCGTTGTGGTGTTGGTGTGCAATTATCTTTCGGTTTTCTCGGCCTGGCCCAATCGCCGAATGTACCGTTTACGATCTGTATCCGCTACGAAGAAGTAGCATAATTTATGAATTCTCTGTCACTTATCACGCTGTGGAAGATGGAATGGAGGGGATTGGGGGAGGATATCTCTAGCCCACAAATTGACTCCCATTGTTTAGTACCGGAAGTGAGAAACATCATGAGCGTTTTCGTTGGGTTTGGTTATAAAGCATGGCATAATGGCTGCTACATTTTGTCATGTTGTTTATAGTGACCACAATGTTAGGGGAAGAGATTATTTGGCTTGAAATGGAAATCGTGTTTTAAGCTAACCAATGATTAACAGCTTTTAGCAGTTTTAAGCAAACCAGTGATCTCCAATGAAATTTCCTTTGCGGAAGATAACAACTTTCGCTCTAAAACTACCTCAGAATACGAATGAACTTGTTGTTCTTGAGAAAAACGAAAACTATTTTCAAACCCTCCGCACCCAATCCAATAATCTGCTTACAATCGATCGCATTCTGTTTATCTACTGTGCAGTAACGGAGCACAGTGCCTAGCGCAGCAAGCAACGAAACGCCAGAGCTCGACAGGTTCCTGTTGATCCAGGGATTGTTGTTTTTTCCCCCGTTTTTGTTTCTCTTGTTGTTTCCGCTTACAGGAACCTAGCGAACAGTCGTGGTGTAAAGTATCCGGTGGAGCGAGTGATAATAAAAGTAGCAAAGAAAGCATATCCAGCGTCGAACAATGGTTTGCAATAGGATTACTTCATTCGAAACCAAACAGTACCGTTTCTGGGTCAAAGTAAGACACTATCAACCGTGCCAAGAACGGAACGGAACCTGGCGAGAAAAGTAGATTGACGGATCTTTCACACAAGGTTGGGTTGCAAGTTTTACTGTTTTGCAAAAGCGCTTGATTAAAATTCAAACTATCAGCTCGATATTTAATCAACGCTCAAGTGCAGCCAGTTGGAGTTGGTGAAGTGTTTGGCTGGCAAGTGGTACCCTGGCGAAAGAGTCGTATAAGCCGTTTGGTTGGCTGAGGATGCTGCCGGATGCTGCCACGCTTTGTGGTAAATCGTTCAAGATTGGGTGGTAAAGTTTGGCGTAATTTAATTTAAAACTTTGTACCGGCTCCACGCACTTCCTATTGGTTCAAATTACCGATGGTTTGCTGGTGTTTTGCTACAATGAAATATGTGGAAAGAAGCTATTGAAGCACTAATTACTTGTAAAGATAAAGGTTAGGAAAAGAGCAACGCGAAAGATGAAGCTCCTGGGTTATTTAATAGAAATTATTCTACAATAAATATCTAATTTGGTTAAGGATGTCGTTGAAAGGAAGTTGAAACACTAATAACGATATTTTGTTATTATGTTTGCTATTCGTCCCTGCGTATTTTCAGTTCTTCGCGGTTATTTAGCTGCTAGCGCCTAAAAGTATGCAATCAATAAATCATTTATGTATTAACAATCATTTATGGAAAATCAAGAGAAAAGTTAGACATCCTAGGTCAAAGGAGATCATATAAGCCAATCTTCTACCATGTCTGCCATTCTTCCAGTCTCTAACCATTTAATCTACTCTGATGATAGTAAGATTTTTCTTCTATCTCGGGTCTTGGTTCTGCTAGATTCCTTGACCTTTGCCCCAGTAAATGTTCTCTTGTTCTCGTTATGTCCTTTTGTCTTTAACTGTATCCTGAACTCAGTTCAGCTTTCACGTGTGTCTATTATACGCGACCTGGGTGTGATCCTGGACTGCAAACTTACATTCACAGCCCATTTCGAACCCATTATTTCCGAAGCATACAAACTGATCAAACTCATTAGGTAATTGACATCTGATTTCTCTGATCCCACCTGTTTGCTAATTCTGTTTTGCGCGTTCAATCGAATATGCAGCTGCTGTGTCCTGGAGTCCTGCTGCTCAAATCTAGTCCACGAAACTTGAACGTCTCCGCAGATTTACTCGAATTGTGTACAGATGTTTTTGGCGACATGCCCTCTCCCAAATGCCAGCTTATGATCGGCGGTTCCGCGCGCCAGGAATTTTTTATTGGTAGTCTACTACTCGGTGTCACTGACGCGCCATATCTCCTCTCTCAAGTCCCCCTGTATGTTCCCTCCCCATTCCTTCCACCCTCGTGCGTTCCTCTGCGATCTTCCAATAGTCCATTTCGCGTCTCGTTCAATATCCTTTTCGAGGCTTTTGATTTCCACCTCTCCTTAAACTCTTTCCTTATCCTTACCTTTTCCTTTATGCAGTTCTAATCCTTTTCTCCTCTTTATCACCGTACACGCTAGTAACTACTAGCTGGAGCTGGAGCTGGAAGCTGGATTAAATTTTGTTAATCCTGAATGGTGAAAAAAATTTAAAAATAAATATATAAAAAATCGACTTAAGAAAAACCGAAAGTAAAAAATAACAATTGAAATACTAAATCAATTACCACACTAATAAAATGACTAATAAGACGATTTTCAATGAAATGTTGGATTAGCTTCCAAATTCTTTATTTTTAGTTCTCTTTCAATTTCACCTCGCAGCACTGGAGAGCACTTTTCGTACGAATCGTTATTACATTTCATGTTACTTAGTTAAGTAAATCCTGTTTGCTAGTTTCATTACCTTATTGTCAGTCAATTTGAAATGTCGCATCCATATCCAGCGTGGCTGGATGCTGGCTGCGGCACCTATCTGATCTTCTCATCGTTTGCGAAATGTATTTTACCGTGCTGTAAAGGTACGGACCGACCGGGTAGGGGCACAGCAGCACCAATTCTGACAACAAGTTGAGTGACGTTTTACCGACGCCGATGACAGCTGCCAGAAGGACATACGCATGCACTCGTACAAGATCAAAGGCCGTTGTGCGGATTATGGCTGCCGGTACGTACGTCCGTACGTTGTAATATTTACGGTTCCAACGGTACTGCGTCACGGTCCACCGTGCTGGTTGCATGTAGAAGTATGTTGAAGCTGTAGCTATTTTCATTACCATTCTAATTCATTCGGTGCTTTGCCTGCTCGCTAGTGGTGAGTTGATTGCGGCTGCTGTTGGCAGTCGTACGACACACCTGTGAGAGGGGCATTTTTTTTAGCAAACCGGAGAAGATCAGCTTTCTGCTTGGATTCCGCCTGCTAAAGTGGAATCATCCAGTGTTTTCCGATACACCTGGGGCCGTTTAAGTCTGTGGACCTTCCTTTTGCTCCCTCGTGCCATTTCACCGCAAGCGCTTGCAGCACGAGCGTGTATTCAAGCGAGAAAAGAAAGGTGAAGTTGGCGTATCGGTGTATGTATGATGCTGTGATTGAATAAGTCAGACAGTCAGTTTATGCTGCTGGATGGAAGTGGGGTGGGACCAACAAACAACGCATGTAAAGCATTAGTTTGCAGGATGCTTTCAAGTGACACACGATGGTATGGACGTGTTTGCTCACATCACGTAACGAGTGTGTATGTGTGTGGGACGCAGACGTTATTGTACTTACTTTAGCACGATTTGTACAAGGCGTTTGGATGAAAACGTTTAATTATAGTTACTATCGTTCCGCATTGACTAGGAGATTCAAGTAAATCCGAGCAGGAGAAGCAAGCAAGTTATCTTGATTGAGTGTAACGTGGAAATTGTGCTCCAGTGTGCTATGGCTTGTTTGTACAACACTTCGTGGTATTATGGCTTTGACAAAAAATTAAAACATAAATTTATGTTCAACTCTAGTCTAGATATTTATACACATAGTCAAATAGAATAACCTCAGCAAAATTTCATTACATACCGCAGAGCATTCTTACAATCGAAGTTCTATGAATTTCGGTACAAGGTATACACCTCCACACGAATTGTGTTTTATCATGTCATGAGTGTACATGCGTTTAACTCTTCTAATGCATTTGGCATAAATTATACTGCTCAGCTCTAAACTAATCCTAATAAAATCCTCAATTCGTAAGACTATCGTACACCTAGAATCTTTCTAATTTTCTCGGCTAACGTTAGCTAGATCCTTGCCAAACTCCTGAAGAAACTGAACCTTTCCCTTCGCCTAATAGCAAAACAGTTTGCGACAATTTTCATTGTTTCCGTCCGGTTGCAACAAGATGGAGCCAGCACTTACAATTAGCAGCAGATGGCTGGAGGACAATGGGAGAACAGCAATGCCAGGACGGGGATAGGAAGGCACCTTTGGTCAGCTACACCACAGACAACAACGGCGACGACGACGACTGCAAAAGCAAACGACATTGAATGTTTGTGCAAAAGGTTACCCCGGGACGTAAAGATGTGCCACTGTTTAGCAAAGCGTAAGGAAAACAATGCACCCTGCATCCTGATGACCCGTAAGTGCACTTGTGTAATTTGCATGATTGCATTATGGTTTGTAATTGCAATGGGCTGCTAATGGGCTTTGAGGGCTTTTGCTGTTGCTTCTGTTGTTCCGGCGATGGTAGGTACCAGGCGCACTCAGAAGACGTTCAAGTTTGTTTGTTTTTATTGTTGTTATGTTTTATGAAATGTTTAAAGTAAATTTTAAGGTTATTGTTAGGTGAAAGGGAAGGCTACTCTGAATAATTTATGAGAATTTATTACCAACATTCATGGGACGTTATTCTTTCCTGCTTGATTTGAATTGTCTTTTGGTTCGTTAAAAAACTAATTTAGTTGCTGGATGAACGGAAAAGTACTATCTCAACAAGACTGTACAATGTCAGATTCACTGCTGGCTAACGGGCTGATCACATCAACAAAATGCAATGTACAGCTTAAACTTTTCTTGCCTCTACAATTACTAACAATAATGATATAAAATTAATTAGGCATTTCCTCTTTATTCTTTGCCTTATCGCTAAAGATTCCTTTTGATTTGGAATGAAAGATTGTTACATAAACAAATCAAATTAAATCATCAATAATAATTATTGATATTGACACTCAAGAAATAGTAATAACTGTTGCATTATGTTAACGCCTGTCAGTTTGCACTGTGTTTTTTATATGACTTTCCACTTCAAAACTCCATGAAAACTCGCTCAACTGATGATTTAAATTTTGCCAAATATGTTCAATAAGGCGTCCATCAAAACGAGACGTATCGTGTACGCCTGAAAGTATGCAACAATTCATTGTGTGACGACAAAATCTTTGTAAATCCGCCAACTAAAGCACTACTAAGGGAAATTTGTATTGAAAAAATCCTATGCAGTAGATATTAAGGCTATTTTGTTAATGGGGAGCAGAGTGTGTCATCTTGCTCTATTTCTGTTCTACTCTGTTTGACTTCACTTGATTACACACCTTTTGTTCTACTGAACAAGAATAAAGATTTATTCATGATTCAAAAGGAGTTGATCTCTTGTAACGTATGCATTAAAAAGCGACAAAATGTTAGTCGTTTGTCACCGATTTTTCGTGCGCTTATGCTGCGACTTCGGGGCGGCCCGGTGGTAAAGGCGACAACATTGCCGGTCTTCAAACGGCAGCGGTTCAAATCCCATCCGGCCCGTCCCCCCGTAGTGAGGACCAACTATCCAACTTATGTGGTCATCGGCAAGTCTAGTAGGCCATTAAGTTGCCACAACAGAATGTCCAGAGAATTAAGAGGAGTTCAAGTGTAGGTGTGCATGTCGCAGCGGTGTTCTTAAACGTGGTGGACCAATCGTATTCCTCGGTCGCTGGTACGCTACGTAAAAGATACCATGAAATACCACTGTCGTGAAGTAAGGCTCATTTCTTCCTCGTGTGAATTTTGTTGGTCTTATCAGATATGTTGATGGCTTGTTGGATTCCTCGAAATGCTCTTCGACGCCCCCACTTACGTTTTATGAATTATTTTTTATTATACAATTAGGGTAAAAATATCGTAAAGATAATTCCGTCCTTCTCAAACCTGTGTTGGGGTAAGAGGGGGGATTTATCATCTTTTTTTTATTTGATGACCAATGTGACTTTAGAAGACATCAAGGCAAGAAGAAGAAGAAGTTATGCTGTCACCTAGTGGTCGGTTCGCCGATCCGTGGTCTTTCTGAAGAAGGGAAAGTTTATAGAGAGGGAGCCTCTGTCTGGCCATCCGACCATTTTAAGCTACTGGAACATTGTACAAATACTGCGATTCACAGTCAATGAAAAAGGACGTCACATCTCGTTTTGTTTCCTCGATGAATCGCATTGACCAATGTGATTTATAGCTCATTAGTTGCCCTGCTTGCATTAAAAAGTACCACAAAGCTGGTGAAGTGGTGTTGTCATCTACTCGAAGTGAGCGCTAGAAAAAAAGGAGCGTTAGGGGCAATTCTGGGGGATCCCAAAATCGTCTGATCGTAATATTCTAGATCAATTTGAAAAGGAAAATCTATCCATACAATTACATCATGACCAAAGTCAGGAATGAACTGCTAAAATAGTCAGAAAAAAGGTCAACAAATTATGTTTTTTTCACTAATATTGTAAATGCCGACAAAACCCGCAAGATCATGAGGCAAAGATGGAATAGTTTATACTTAAACTGAAGAAACTTTAAAGAAAACAATGCAATTTAATTGATTACAGTATCTTTTACCGTTTAATTGAACCTTCCATCTGGAAAAAAAATCGCTCTTTTAATGCACACGTCATTTCTAGGCTAAAATTATTTTTGATTGAAAATATCGTGAACCGCCCTAATGCTTTAAAAGCTATATTCACGCAAATATACATCATTTCATAGACAGAGTTACTTACAAACATCAAAACAAATTACCCAGCTTAATTACGCAGTTGCTTTTTTGTTCCAAATTTTGATTCATTGAAGAATAATACAAATCGAATGGATATGCATGAGCAGTGTAGAAATTGTAATTAAATGCTAATTTATTGCTTTTATTAGAATCTAGTAATCAATAGCGAAACCACATTAATGGGAACAAACCAAAAAGCATTCCGTTCCACTCTGAAAAACTCTAAAGTACTGATTTATTTCATTTAATTAACAACGAATGCGTGTTAGCGGAAAACTTGTTTTTTTTTTGCCATACCGAAATATGTGTGTTATTTAGGATCGCAGGTGCAAACTGGAGAAAAAATAAATCCACAGCAAGTGCTTCGTGGAATTGGACCGTAAATTTTAAACCCATCTGCAACTAATTCGGCCCCATTCCCTGTTTGCTGGAGGAATCTTTCGTACACTTCACAGGAGATGATCGTTTTCAATAATACACGATAATTCAATTTGTATCAGCGTAATGAGAGTGTTCACCAGCACCGGTGTAAGAAGCCAGCCCAGTTTGGCGAAAGTCGCACCGGCAACGGTCGCTGGTGTTGACGGCAGCATCCTTTTGCACCGGTACGATAGAAAAAGAAAGCAAGCATCGCCTGCAGGTACAACAGTTTGTCTAATAGATTAAATTAAGCCACTCGGTGACTGCCAACTTCCCCAAAAGCGCCCATGACAATGTCGCCCCATGACACGACAAAGCAGACGGTTGGATAGATCCGTACGGATGGGATGGCTTGGGGCGGCACGTTTGGGGCAAAACAAAACAACCACCCTTCCACCCAATGAAAGAAAAAGCCCGAAAAAGGGCACACAACCACAACTCAACACAACCATACAAAATTGGAAACACACATACGCTACGCAAACCCCTGACACAGGGGAAGGAAAAACTGGGAAAAAGATTTCTCCACAACTCTACGCTGCAAAAGCAATCTTACCCGGTTACACCTTGCTCGGAACGGTTTTGGGATTATGGGACAGAAGTGTTTCTTGGATTTTGTTCACCTTTTTTGCTCGTGGCTCACATGACATCCGGTAGGTAGGAGCTTTGCTCAACGGTGTCGTGTGGGCGGGGAGTTGATTTTTGGAACACAGCGCACAGTCCCGGCGCACATTGTACCAACGATCCTGCGAATGTTTATTTTGCCGGAAAAAAAACTTCTGCACAACACGAAAATGTGTAATGATGAGATTAAAGGGAGCAACATTCGCAATTATGCTCTTAGACGATGTTTACCACTGTGCGGCAACGGAAGGTTAGAGTTGAAGTGTTTTGGTGCCAGAAAGCGGCACATTTTAGCGTGCAAAGTTTGCACAACAGGGCTAGACACAATACAAACGCTACTCCATATTGATTAGCAGTGTTGACGAATGGGATAAGGTAAGTGAAGAGAATGTTTTAAATGCCAATTATAGTAAGATATTTGATAGTATTAGAAAATGGCCAAAGACGAGGCAATTTCTGCCAAAATGATGAGCAAATGAGATCAAGTGATCTTGTAAGTTGGTTTTAATAATTTAAGAAATTGAAAGCCCTTCAAAACATTTATGAAGAACCCAGCCAAAAGTACTTAATCTAAAACTCTTCGAGTTAATTAAGTTCACTTCTTCGATGAAATGGATGAAAATTGAAACCTTTCAAACGCTTCTTCAAATCCCTTCTTCTCCAACAGTTTACAAACAAATATTTGAACTGTCCTTTTTTTTTAGCATTGTTCTTTCCTTGCATCTTCTACGATTGTTTCAACGATTGTTAAATCAAACATTCCAGCTTATGGAGATTGGTTTAAAGTTTTCTCTTTTAGGATAATGTTATTTACACCGCCCAAAACATGGCGCAGCTCTTTTTACCGGAATCGGCAAAGTTTAACACTCCGGGACTGAGCCTGGGAGGATCAATTTGAGGCTCAAGCTGTTTGTAAAGTGTGCTGTAAAGATGTTTCAACTTGGATCCCTTTGCGTTCGGTAATTTCATTTCAGTACCAATTGTTCAGTCTAAAAGTCTAAAATTAGAGAGCTATATATTTCATTCTGGGTATCGATGTGGTTTAAACAGGTTTTGATCTTTGGCGTGGTTTTTGTACTTGATGGGGGATGAAAATTCTCTTCATTTCTCGATGTGCGGTAAGAGAAGGATAACTTTTCGTGGTTTTTATATATTTTGTTTAGGGCTTAGTATTGTGGGAGTATTTACATTGTGAAGAAGCTCAATCAAAATTGCATCAAATATCAAATTAATATCAAATACACATTTCTTAACCTAATACGAACAATCAATTCTCCATACCATAGTTTCAGACAGATAATTCCTTAATTTCAGGCAATCTACATTAAGAATAGGGCGTCCCGGTAGTTTTGTCGACAACGGTGTCGGTCTTCTAAAGGCAGGTGTTAAAATCCCATTTGGACCGTCTCCCCATCGATAGAACAAATGACGAATGATGTCTGGCACATTTTAATCAGACTCAGCAATCGATCGACCGGCGATCGATCAGTTCAATAATTGTGGTACATTTTTAACAAAAAGGAAAACCACCAAAAAGGAACATTTTTCGTTTACAAAAAGCTAGCAAATACTATTGCATGAATTGGGTATAAATAAAGTTATCTTCAGAGTCACTGAGGAATGGTCTAGAGAGAAGGTGCAACAAGCTAAACCTTGCGTTTTATTCTTTCTAGAGGTTTGAGTGTCCCCCTACTCAAGGTAAGGCCTCAAACCTCCAACATGTCTGTAAGGGATATTCCTTCTAAATATCCAAAGTCGTCTGGCCGTCTAGAGCATCTAGAGTCCACCTGTCAAAAGTAAGGCCTCAATGTCTCCAACGTTCCAATAAGGAAGATTTTCAACTAGAATCCTTTAGACAGCCTGAACAGTCAACGATAAGTAAGATATTGATTAACTCATCTAACAATCACGTTGTTTCGTTCTCGTCGCGATTATAAGTCCAAATTTTTTCTTTCCCACCACTTACATATGAGTAATTAGCAATAAAATTGATGAAATCTTCATTGGTTTATAAACGAATTATTTTATCTTTATGTTCAATTATTAACAAGTAACACAGTTCAAGCAATATTTTTGTCGATTTTTATGATACAAAACTGCATGCCCTAAGCAAATTATTGTAAAATAAGTGATGATCATAGTAAGTAAACTTATCAACAATAAAAAAATATGCAGAAGACTAATTGTGTTTGATCAGTTGATTTCTAGATACTAATCAAGAGATAACACGTACCTTATTATCATACCGCTCTGAGTGACTTGCTACAATGTCACATCACAAATTCAAAATCTCTCATGTTGAAGATATCGTTGTACTTGTACTAATGATTGCAGATTAGAGCCATTCTTCAAGTGTTTCATGTGGGAAACATTACGTTAAATCCGAAACATCATGTGGAGAACACCTTATTCTGAAATGAGGCAGGATGTACAGCGATAAAGACAACAATTGATAAACTTGGATCATGCAATGCAAGGGAACGACCATGAGTAGGTCAGCCATCGGCATGACAACGTTAGGTACCAAGTTTTGAAGATAACCAAGAGCAACATCGATACCCTGCATACAATAACTCAGCAAATAACCCTGCCTGTATTCCGATTGGCAGCGTTTTTGTAGAATGTTGTATAGATCAACACGAGACGCTCCCTATTTGGTGATAACGGGATCACGTTTCAAACATCTCGGTGTGTCTGTTTGTTGCAATCGGTAAGACAATAAATCCTCCGTTGCTTGTAAAAGCGGCATATCATCCCTGAGGATGGTCGTCCCGCCATGTGCGGCGAGATGGATTGCATCGTGATCAGTAATTATCTAATAAACAAAATTTTGTTCAAATGCCAATATAACTTGAACGATAAAAAACGTACGTACCACCAGTCGAATGCTAGCTGTCAATAGTAACGGGCAGTGTTCTCAACGTCAAAATGCGTACTATAGTGTGCTGTTTGTGTGTTATTCTTCTGTGGAGTGTCGTAGCGAATGGCTCATTGAATGATGGTAAAGAAAACTTTTAGGAATTTTGTCTGACTATCATACTAAAGCATAAACTATTCATCTTGAAGAGTATGACAGTGATAAACGCTATCATCCGAGGCTTCCCGATGAAAACGTTCCTGTCAAAGCGTCCCGAAATGCAGAGCAGGAGCAAACGATCGAGTACTGGAGAAACCAGGCAAAGGCCACAGTGGAAAAGCATGTGAAACGAACGGAGAACACAAACATTGCCAAGAATGTCATCATGTTCTTGGGCGATGGAATGTCCATCGCCACCGTTGCACTTGCAAGAATTCATGCAGGAGGCGAGGAGACTCCGTTGTCCTTTGAAGAGTTCCCGTACATCGGCATGGCGAAGACGTACTGTGTCGACTATCAGGTACCCGATTCAGCTTGCACAGCCACAGCTTTCCTGACTGGTATCAAAGGCAATATAGCTACAATCGGTGTTAATGCTAATGTGAAGCTTAGAGACTGTGAAGCTGGCCTAAATCGAACATTGCACACCACCTCTATCGGTCAGTGGGCAATTAATGCAGGAAAAGATGCTGGACTGGTAACGACGACTCGTGTCACACACGCTTCTCCAGCGGGAGTTTATGCGCACACAGCGTTCAGAGATTGGGAAAACGACTTTTATGTGAAAGCTGATGGTTGTGATGCGAACCGTGTTGATGATATTGCGGAACAGTTGGTGTACGGTGAGACTGGTGCTCAGCTAAAGGTAATTATGGGTGGTGGACGACGGGAGTTTATGGATCGTGATGCGCATGAGGATTACGAAACGGGGAAAGGAGGATATCGATCGGACGGAAGACATCTGATCAACGAATGGTTGCGGAATGGTCCTGTCGGAGAGAACCGAACGTTTGTGTGGAAACGATCGGATCTGCTGGCAGTGGATCCACACCGGACGGACAAAATACTTGGGCTGTTTGAACCAAGCCATTGTGCGTATAATTTAGAAAAAATTGATAACAACATGGACGAAGAGCCAACGCTCTCAGAGATGGTAGACAAGGCGACCGATATCCTTAGTACCAACTCGAATGGATTCTTCCTATTCGTGGAGGGCGGTCGAATCGATCACGGACATCATGACAATCAGGCACGATACGCCATTGATGAAACGGTGGAGTTCGCAAAAGCGATAGAGTTAGCCCGTAAAAAGTTCAGTGAAGAAGACACGTTGATCGTGGTGACATCTGATCACTCTCACACTGCTAGTTTTGCAGGATATGCGGTAGGTGAATGAATGAGTGTCATAAAGATAGGAGTTGCCGAAAGATCTGTTTTATGTACTCATTAAATCTCAACAGAATCGTGGTAATGACGTATTCGGGACGGCCGGTAATGGTGACGATGGTCTTCCTTACATGACAATCAGCTATGCTAATGGACCGGGGCATGCAAAGCATGTTAATGCGGAGACTGGAGCTCGGCTGGATGTACGCCAGATGGACCGATCAAAGTCAAACTTTATGTTTCCTGCCACTGTACCGCTGTACCTTGAAACACATGCTGGGGAAGACGTTGGCGTGTATGCGTCCGGCCCGTGGTCTCATCTGTTTACTGGCACTTTCGAACAGAACCTCATTCCGCACATGATGGCGTACGCTTCTTGCCTTGGTAATGGGTTGAAGGCATGTGATTGAGTTGCTGTATGTGAGTATGTAAGTGGTCTTATTTTTATCGTAACGATCGAGATCTTTGTTAATCATATCACTCAGTGTAAGTTAAGTTAGTCAACCGATTTAAGCAACAAAATCATTTTAATGGCAGATTGCCGTTTGTGTATCATGCTTTTTCATTAATTGGTTTAAGTGTTTTACGAATTAACTCTTTCTTAGAGCAGGAAATGAAAACTTTTATTGCTAAATTTAACTTCAAATAAATACTAGATTTTTTAGAAAAAAAAGCTCAAGTGCATTTTTAAAATGTAATTTATATAAATATTTTTCAAATTTGTTTTAATTTTCATTAATGTGTTGATTGGCCGTGGATGTGTCTCATTGTCTATGGATGATCAGCCTGAAATCTTTTACTCAAAATTGAACCAGTCAATTTTTCATAGGTAGTACCATAATATTTTGATTAGAGTATAGTAATTTTAAAATGTTGTGGCGGCCGAGTGTTGAGGCGACAGTGGCACCGGTCTTCACTATCCAACTACGTCGTAACGACGAGTTTAGTAAGCTTTTTAAAGGCCGACGTGACCTAGGACGTTGTTAAGCAAAAAAGAGAGATAGTAATTAAAAATAATAACTCATACGTCTTTCTGGATAAAATATCAATTGTTTCTACGTTTGTGGTAAATAATATACGTTTGACATTGAGAGCCAATGTTTGATGGATTATTTCAAATTATATTCTACAACTTTCAATATATTAACTACATCCTTGGCCGCAACCCTCATGTCGGAAGCACATAGACTATCATTTCATTTCAAGTAGACCCTATCATATTATCACCTCTTTCGATAAAGACTACTTAACGCGTTTAATGAAACTAAAACTATTAGATTTGGCCTTGCTAATTCGAAGAAACAGCAATACACAACGAAACCTCATTGTAGCAATGTTTTACCTATTCAAGTTTATAAGTAAATTAACAATCAAAATGCAATTTCCCTTCGATCCATTATGCGGGCAGAACCGTTTGTGAATGCCTTTGTTCGTTGTTTGTTTTATCTGATATTAAAATGCAATTGCTGTACCCTGGCCATTTTCGATTATGCTTTACAATGTTTGATTTGCACGACGTCAGCAGTAAACTTTTCAGTTAATCTAAAACCACCGGGGTGCCCCCGAATGTGTGATAACGTGATCACGTTTTTGACAACGTACTGCGCGCATTTCTAACAATCGGTCTGATGATAAATCCGCCTTTGGTACCACAAAAACCTGCAAATCACTCCCAAGGATGGCTGTCTGGAAGTGCCGTGCGGAGGGATAGATTGTACCGTGATCGATAATTAACTAGCAATCAGTATTTTGTTCGAATAGCAGTATAACAGGAACGACTAAATTTGGACGTACCTCCAGTCGACCGCCGACTGTGAATAGTAACAGGCAGTGTACTCAACGTCAAAATGCGTACCATAGTGGGCAGTTTGTGTGTTATTCTTCTGTGGAGTGTCGTAGCGAATGGCTCATTGAATGATGGTAAAGAAAACTTTTATGAATTTTGACTGACTATCATACTAAAGCATAAACTATTCATCTTGAAGAGTATGACAGTGATAAACGCTATCATCCGAGGCTTCCCGATGAAAACGTTCCTGTCAAAGCGTCCCGAAATGCAGAGCAGGAGCAAACGATCGAGTACTGGAGAAACCAGGCAAAGGCCACAGTGGAAAAGCATGTGAAACGAACGGAGAACACAAACATTGCCAAGAATGTCATCATGTTCTTGGGCGATGGAATGTCCATCGCCACCGTTGCGCTTGCAAGAATTCATGCAGGAGGCGAGGAGACTCCGTTGTCCTTTGAAGAGTTCCCGTACATCGGCATGGCGAAGACGTACTGTGTCGACTATCAGGTACCCGATTCGGCTTGCACAGCCACCGCCTATCTGACCGGTGTCAAGGGTAACATGGATACGATCGGTGTTAACGCGCAGGTTAAGGTTAGAGACTGTGAGGCTGGTCTTAATCGAACATTGCACACCACCTCCATCGGTCAGTGGGCAATTGATGCCGGTAAAGATTCGGGAATAGTCACAACAACACGTGTCACACACGCTTCTCCAGCGGGAATTTATGCGCACACGGCTTACCGGGACTGGGAGGATGACTACTACGTGAAAGAAGATGGTTGCGATCCTGACCTCGTGGATGATATTGCGGAACAGTTGGTGTACGGTGAGACAGCTCCAAAACTGAGAGTGATTTTGGGTGGCGGACGACGTGAGTTTATGGATAAGGACATTCATCAAGACTACGAAACGGGAAAAGGAGGATATCGATCGGACGGAAGACATCTGATCAACGAATGGTTGCGGAATGGTCCTGTCGGAGAGAACCGAACGTTTGTGTGGAAACGATCGGATTTGCTGGCAGTGGATCCACACCGGACAGATAGATTGCTCGGAATGTTTGAACCGGGTCATTGTGCGTACAATTTGGACAAAATTGATAACAACTTGGATGAAGAGCCAACGCTATCGGAGATGGTAGACAAGGCGACAGATATTCTGAGTACCAACCCGAACGGATTCTTCCTGTTCGTGGAGGGCGGTCGCATAGATCACGCACATCATGACAACCGTGCTAAGTATTCAATCGATGAAACGGTGGAGTTCGCGAAAGCGATAGAGTTAGCTCGCAAAAAGTACAGTGAAGAAGACACGTTGATCGTGGTGACATCTGATCATTCTCACAGTGTCAGTTTTGCAGGTTATCCGGTAGGTGAACGAATTCCTAAGCATTATAACATAAGATAAATTTTATTCGTATCCCTTTATGAATTCATCTCCACAGAGCCGCGGTAATGACGTGTTCGGGACGGCTGGTAATGGTAGAGACGGTGTCCCTTATATGACGATTAGTTACGCTAATGGACCGGGCTACAAAAAGCACGTCGATGTTGAGGCTGGCACTCGCATGGATGTACGTCAGATGGATCGATCAAAGTCAAACTTTGCATTCCCCGCTATGTTGCCGAAGGATTCCGAGACGCACGGTGGCGAAGATGTGGCCGTATACGCGTCCGGCCCGTGGTCTCATTTGTTCGTAGGTTCGTACGAACAAAATGTCTTGCCGCACATGATGGCGTACGCTTCTTGCATTGGTAATGGATTGAAGGCATGTAAGCCATGAGAAATTAATCAAATCAATATTAAAAATAGGCATTAAAAAAGGTATTGTTATCATCGAATAGTTTCAAGAAAACAATGTAAGTAAATTCTCAATAGGAAACGGGCGGGTTTTAGTCACACGTGCGAAAGGTTAAGCCAGAAAGTGATGCAAGTTTCAGACACGTGTTGAAGTGTCCCGTGCTCTATGATGATTCTTCCGCCATGATCAATTGTTTTCTTTATTAATCATGTAAATATCACCCATGTTACTGTCGGCCCTATCGCTAGATAATCTGGCTTCAAAATTCATCAAAATTTTAGCTAGCAATAAAAATCACAATATTTATCAAATTGATGCTAGACAAGGCGAGGACGCATGAAATTCCAAGCTGCACGCTATGAAGCAAAACAACAGAAGAAAAACGAGATGTGACGATAATGTCACTTCAACCGATTAGACTTTGATGCCGTCGGCGTTATCATCCACAGTCACGAGTGCATCACGATCAGCTGAACACTTTATTATCTTAAAACCACCCAATTACTTCAAGCACCCTCGAAGCGTTCCGCTTTGGTTTGGAAGAAGAATATAGCTGCTGTTCAGTTGCTCGCAGACGTTCAGATAGTGTCGAAGATGTACCGGACAATCAAGCTCGTACTGATACTCGCCGCCGTAATTGGCGTTGCGCTAGGATCATCACTAAACGATGGTAATAGGGAAAAACGTTAAAATAAAATTGCAAGTTTGAATATTCTAACTGAATTTTCTTTTCCTTGTTTATGTGTTTCGGTGTGTGAATTATTTCCGTGCTAAGAATACGATAGTGATAAACGACTTCATCCGAGGCTGCCCGACGAAAACTTGAAGAAACTACCAAAAAGCAAAAATGCGGAACAAGAACAAACGATTGAGTACTGGAGAAATCAGGCAAAGGCCACGGTTGAGCAGCTGCGGGAGAAGAAGGAAAACACAAACATTGCCAAGAATGTCATCATGTTTCTGGGCGATGGAATGTCCATCTCCACCGTTGCAATGGCACGAGTTTACGCCGGTGGTGAGGAGATTCCACTGTCTTTCGAAAAGTTCCCGTACATTGGAATGTCGAAGACGTACTGCGTGAACTATCAGGTGGCCGATTCGGCTTGCACAGCCACCGCCTATCTGACAGGTGTGAAGGGCAATTACGAGACGATTGGTGTGAATGCGCACGTACCGGTACGTGATTGTGAGGCTGGCCGGAACCGTAGCACGCACACCACCTCCATCGGGCATTGGGCGATGGATGCGGGTAAGGATGCTGGCATAGTGACGACGACACGCGTCACACACGCTTCCCCGTCCGGTATGTACGCTCACATCGCGTTCCGGGACTGGGAAGATGATTTCTGGGTACGACAGGATGGTTGCGATGCGGACCGGGTGGATGATATTGCGGAACAGTTGGTGTACGGTGAGACAGCTCCAAAACTGAGAGTGATTTTGGGTGGTGGACGACGTGAGTTTATGGATAAGGACATTCATCAAGACTACGAGACGGGAAAAGGAGGATATCGATCGGACGGAAGACATCTGATCAACGAATGGTTGCGGAATGGTCCTGTCGGAGAGAACCGAACGTTTGTGTGGAAACGATCGGATCTGCTGGCAGTGGATCCACACCGGACAGATAGATTGCTCGGAATGTTTGAACCAAGCCATTGTGTTTACAATTTGGACAAAGTGCACAAAAATCTTGACGAAGAGCCAACGCTCTCGGAGATGGTGGATAAGGCGACAGATATCCTTAGTACCAACCCGAATGGATTCTTCCTGTTCGTGGAGGGCGGTCGCATCGATCACGGACATCATGACAATCAGGCACGATACGCCATTGATGAAACGGTGGAGTTCGCGAAAGCGATAGAGTTAGCCCGTAAAAAGTTCAGTGAAGAAGACACGTTGATCGTGGTGACATCTGATCACTCTCACAGTGTAAGCTTTTCAGGGTACCCGGTAAGAATGCATCATAATCAATCATTTGTGTCCACAGATTTTGAATAACAAACCACCAAATATCTTCACAACAGAACCGTGGAAATGACATCTTTGGTACAGCGGGTACTGGAAAGGATGGAATACCGTACATGACGATCAGCTACGCAAACGGGCTTGGGTTTCACAAGCATGTCGATAAAGCAAAGGGAGAGCGTGCTAATGTGCGAAATATGGAGGACGCTGGTGCAGATAACTTTGAGTTTCCCGCCACCCTGCCAGTCGAGCTAGAAACGCACGGTGGTGAAGATGTGGCCGTGTACGCATCTGGACCATGGTCCCATCTATTCACCGGTTCGTACGAACAGAACGTCATACCGCACATGATGGCGTATGCCTCGTGTATTGGGAATGGGTTAAAAGCTTGTACGAATTAATCAGTCTCAAAATTGAATATCCAATAAAGTATTAAACATTAGTGATCCTAATCTCCCATTGACTTGTTATGTATTGCTATAAAAATTCCCTCTCCGTCTAGGGGGTCGTCGATTGATACATTAATCATCTGAAGTCTTGACAGCTGGCATGCGCGGATAATTGATTAATGTATTTGATTGGTGTTGTATATCCTTCACACCTAGTATTACGACGCAGCAGCGGAGTGCGTCTTTCGCCGAGCAAGTATCATAAACTTGTACCAAAGTTCGATACTACTAGGCTGTTATTACGATAAGCGAACAATGCAACAACGATTTTAAACACAAACGACTCAATTGTTCGGGTTTTGCTTGCTCCAAATCGGAAGAAATCCCAAGCACACGTTATCCATCTGATACAGCACCTTATCAAGGTGTTAATACTCTTCCCAAACCAATCGAACCCATCTGATAACACACCCAAGAGGCAAATGGAAGACATATGGTAGGATTAGTACCGAACAATTGGTATATTCACTTCATCAGCCCCCTAAGACCATCAGGTCACAGGCGCACCTACGCTAGACACTATTTACAGCAATCCCGTTCTCTGATAAGCGACGACTCTTATCATAAACGCTCGCGCATCAGCTCTCGATGGATAATGTTAGCTACATCGATCAAACAGTAACTGGCTGGTTGACAGATGGGCGATCATTGTTTCCAATTGGCGGGAGGATTAATTAACGCCTCATCAGCACGGCGATGGAACATCCGAGAAGGACAGACAGTTGTAGTACGAAGCTCGTTCCGGATGAGTTAGAATCGTCGTAGTAATCGCCGATCTGAGCAATGTATGAGATAAGGTACGGGATGGTGTTCTGTTCGTAGACACCCCGGAACAGGTGTGACATTGGGCCCGATACCCAGACAGCAACATCGTCGCCACCGTGCGTTTCCGCATCCAGCGGTACCGTCGCCATGTAGCGTTGATCCATCAGGGTGTAGTCGTATTTGGACACGTCCTCCCGAACAGCTAAATTGTCCTGGGTGTAGGTTGTGTAATAGGACAATCCATTTGCATAGCTGAGGGTGGTGTAAGGCAGCAGGTCGTCGTCACTTATATCACCTAATCCGAGTATATCGTTGCCTCGTTTCTGTAGGAGAAAGATTCAATATTGCAAAGATTATCTGACCATTACTCAGGTAACGTTCAATCCACTTACAGGATATCCGTTGTACGTCATGGTGTGTGAATGATCAGAACTAACAACGATCAGTGTATCCTGTTCGCTAGTAATTTTACGGGCTGTATCAATAGCCTTCGCCATCTCAGCCGTTTCGTCCAGTGCTAACCTGGCGTACGTTTCATGATGAGCCACATCAATCAGTCCACCCTCCACGAACAACACGTATCCCTTTTGGTTCTTCTTCAGCAACTCGATCGCCGTCCGTGTCATCTCTTCTAGCGTCGGTTCCATTCGGCTCGCCTCACTGCTATCCTTCAGCTCAAGATTATACTTCATGTGCCCATTTTCGAACAACCCGAGCAGATAGTCCGTGCTGGAAGTGTCCACCGATAGAAGCTGCTCCCGATTCCAAACGTACTGCGAACGTCCCATCGTCTCGTGGATTTGTTTCCACTGTTCGATCAGATTCTTACCATCCAGCCGATAGCCGGGCTTACCCTCTTCGTCCATCGTTTCGACCGGGAGTAAATTGCCCCGCCCTCCACCGAGCACCACGTTAAACCGTTTGGCCATTTCCTTACCCACCAACTGTTCGGCAATGTCATCGACGCGATCCGGATCACATTCGGCATCCAGTACCTCCGCATCGTTCTCCCAGTACCGGTTGGCGGTGCTTGCATATGCTCCCGCTGGTGTTGCGTGAGTAATCTTGGTAGTAGTGATTATGCCCGTACTTTTGCCTGCATCCTGAGCCCACTTGAGCAGACCCTCGAAGTCGGATGCATTCCGATCGTACTCGCAGGTGTAGCGCGGCACAGAGGCAGCAACGTTTACCATGCCGTAGTTAATCTTCACTCCGGACAGATAAGCCGTTGCAGTGCAGGAAGAATCGGACACTTGTCTGTTAACACAGTACGTACGCACCGAGCCAATGTCCTTGAAGTTTTCGAACGACAAACTGTTTGCCTCGTTACCGAGATACATACGGGTAGCGGCGACTGTTTGCGATGACATACCATCTCCGATGAAGAAGATGACATTTTTCGCATGATTTGTGTTGTGCGGGGTGGCTAACTTCTGTGCAAGAGTTTGTTGACCATGCTCTAGCCAGTAATCTGTTTCAAGTTCACGATCATCGTAACCTTGCACCTGTGGTGTTTGAGATCTGGAGGCAGCGGGACTCGAATGGAATGATGCATGCTTGCCTCGTCTCGAATGGCCATCGGGTTCACGTCCTAAATAGATAATGTGAGACAAACACGCAGAACACTTTAAACTTTACGAAGAAAATCTTTTTTTTTTTGCTATCCATTGTACTTACCATCATCGGGAACGCTGACAAGCTCGCCAGCAGCAAGTGCCAATGCCAGCAAACATACGAAGCACCTGGCAAGGGTCATCATCGTGTTTTGTGCTCTCAGCGAAGCAGTACCTAACGCGACTGATTCTCAACTAAAGGAAACACGTCTGCTTGAGTTTTGTTAAGCTTTATTTCTCGCCTCGCAGCGTTATCAACCATTCTGTCCGAGATAAATGTTCCTTGGCGAGAGGAGAGATACAGTCTACGCGTGTGTTCACACTCAGCTGCGAGGATGATTAGGGTTTTGTCCTCGCCCGAAAATTGTAGCATCAAAAGAAAATGGCTGATAAGTAGTCACGCTGCATGCCACTGCGTGGTACAAATAAAACCAGGAAGACTATCTTTTAAAGATCCGATTTCATTGTTAGTACGACCTTTGATATAGCAATCAGGTGTGATGGGAACCAAGAATGGAGAAAAAAAATCTTATATTACTACGCTAACCGGTACAGCTGTCGAGCGAATGTCCCAAGCAGTGTCAGACACATGAGCAGTAGGTGCGGAATAGACATCATGCTCGCTCCACCATCATCATCGTCATCATCATCATCACCATCACCTTCTCCATGACCATCATGACCATCATCATCATCGTCGTTCGTCACCCAGCCGAACTCTGTTCCGATGTTAGCTGCGTAAGCTATCAGCATCGGTATCACGTTTTGTTCCGTGCTACCAGTGAACAGATGGGCACCGGGACCGCTGGCATACACACCGACATCTTCACCGCCGTGCGTTTCCGACGACAGTGGTACGGTGGCCAGATAACGCTGCCGGTAGTTGGTGAAGTCGTAGTTGGAAATGTCGATGCGTTTGGACGGGTTGCCATCGACGTAGGTCTGCGAGAACCCTTCACCGTTTGCATAGCTAAGCGTGGTGTAGGGCAGGTCGTCAACATCGCTGATGTCACCAATGCCTAGAATGTTGTTGCCACGTGTCTGCGGAGTTAGAAGATCGATGTAATCTGTCTATTAGTGATCTGGATATTAACACTTGCCAAGTCGAGTTCGGTGACTTGCTTCATAACTTAAAGCTGGTGTAGCTAAGTTTTAAATTTGTGGCGTAAGGTGGTCTACATCGTAATTCTGTCTGCAATAAGTCTAATAATCCACCATTTGACAGCCATGACCTAGATTGCCATAATGTGCATAAAATGCGTGAAATGAAATGAAATTGTAAAAAGCTATAAAGCTAAACAAGCGAGTCTTTTGCAATAGTTATAAAATGTTTATCAGTGCACTTTACAATGTTGCCCTGCTTTGCTGATAAGACATCAAATTACCCTAATGGAAGGTAATAAATCATCACCCACTCAAATGCAGTTGCATAGCCTAGCTGATCATCGTTTCAGCTACACAGACAAAACGGAGTAACTGATTACAGACGGTAAAAAGCCCAAGCCCGTCGTCAGCCAGAAAATGACAACAATGTGTTCCCAGGTGAATGTACTTTGATCTGCATCATACGTACCGGATATCCGTTGAACATGAGCGTATGGCTATGGTCCGATGATACCACAATCAGCGTATCGTCCACGCTCGTACGTTTGCGGGCCATATCGATCGCTTTGTGAAATTCGTTCGTTTCCTCCAGCGACAGGCGCGCCCGATTTGAATGATGTGCCGTGTCGATTAGACCACCTTCCACAAATAGCACGTACCCCTTCTCGCTACCTTCCAGCATGCTCAGCGCAGCGTCCACCATTTCTGTCAGCTTGGGTTTCCGATCGCCAACATTCTGTTCGTCGATCTCCAGATTATACAGACAGTGGCTGCTATCGAACAGACCCAGCAAGTAATCGAGCTTTTTGGTCTTTGTCGCTTCCATTAGGCTCGCCTTGTCGGACACATACTCTGCCTCACCCATTGCACTATGAACCTCTTTCCACGCGTCGATCAAATTAATCCCATCCGAGCGTGTTCCCGCCTTGCCATCCTCATCCGACGTACCCTTGGGTAGGAAATGGCGCCGGCCACAACCGAGAATCACATTCAAATTCTTACCGACACTACCGTACACAAGCTGGGTGGCAATGTCTTTCGGTTTGTTCTCGTCCTTCGTCGTCGGACAGTCGGCATTGATCTCGCTATCATCCTCCCAGTCACGATCGGCACTGCTAGCGTAAGCGCCGGCCGGAGAGGCATGCGTGATGCGCGTATTGGTGACGACTCCTGTCGCTTTGCCGGCTTCCTGGGCCCATTGGAACAATCCCTTAAACTCCGTTGCCTCGTGATCGTACTCGCACGTCGTACGTCGCACACTTGCCGCCACATTCAGCATTGCGTAGTTGATCTTCACCCCGGATAGGTAAGCGGTGGCGGTACACGCCGAATCGGCTACCTGCCGATTGACGCAGTACGTTTTGGCGAGACCAAAGTACGGAAACTGTTCGAACGAGAGGGAAGCATTTTCGTTGCCAAGGTACATACGAGTCGCAGCGACCGTGGTCAGTGACATTCCATCACCGATGAAGAAGATCACGTTCTTCGCTTTGCGATCGACTTTCGGGATCGTTGTATGATCCTGAAGGGATTTCTGTGCCGCTGTTCGCCAATAGTCCGATTCCTCCTCGAGTGTATCGTACACTGGCACACTCTTCACAGCTTTACGGTCCGGGCGCGCATGTTGTTGGTCGTGAGGATTGATAGGTCGTCTATCACCATGTACCGTAGTGGGTAGGATGGATGCAACTGCCACGAAAACTAACACCACACAACTCACCCTACTTGCCATGATGGTGAGAGACACAAGAATTGCTAGAACGATTGGTAACTATAGGCTGTGCATCGATGAACTGCAGAATGGACACTGGCGAGTATTTTGATGCACTGATACCGTTTTCAAGAACCTACTCTAATCGTTACCTCTAGCCAACAACGCTTATCAAGCGGCATGAATCGGAAATTGTTGAAAGATTGTGATCCATAACAATTAAATGTAAGGCTTAAAAGAATAAGCCATTGTTGAGTATAACGTACTAGTACCCTTGGTGGGCGGGGGGTTTAAATGACGCGTGCTGTATCTTCTCACCCCCAACAATCCCAACGGGTGAATTATCAATCATACTGCTGCACGAGATAATCTTTGCGCTCTTTCTTATTTGCCGTTCCGCTTCTAACATCTTTTCCCTATGCAGCATTGCCAAATATTGTGGACACGTTTTGCTTCTGGTAGGTGGCACCGTCGCCGGTGTGATCACCACGTGCACGCGGGAAACGTGCTACCGTGCTACCAACTGTCAGTGTTTGCGTTTGTACAAAGAAGTCATCAATATCTCCGGCAGTTATCGGGAGCTGATCAAACGAACAACCATCAATAGGGCAGCACGATGAGGCGGCTTGTGTAGTGATTAGATTCACACCGCTAGAACATGCATGCACGATACACGGTGCGATTGTAAAAGGAAAGTGACAAACTCATGCCCGTGTCCCCAAGGAATGCTCATGTCGATTAATTAGCTTTATCGATAAGCTGGACCAGTGCCGTAGCGGAACTAGGTGCCGGCGTCTTAATGGCGCCAAATAAATTATTTGGATTATTTTTTGCTACGCCCGAGGAGTGAGTTGCCGAATGTGTTTATCTGTAAGAGATTTGAGGTGATTGATACGATTTAGATTTGTTGGAATGTTTGTGAATTTCTCTCCTTGATACTTACTCGGCGTTCTTAAGGTTATTTAAGGCTAATTGTGTACAAGGATAGATAAGATTTCTAGCCACGTTACTCATTATGGTTGTGGAATTAACTTTATGCTGCAGGAAGTGTCCTAAATTCTGACCAACAATTTAAAGAATGACAATATCTTTATCCGGCAGAAGATGGATCCTGTTCGATAGAAGTGTTTTCCAAAGTTTCAAAACCATTACATGATGTCAACCGGCAATGATTTCTGGTGATGTTCCAAGAGTCAAAAACTAGCCCATCGGAAACGATGGCAGCACCATCAACAACCATTCATTAATCACACAAACCGTTACTGACAGCTAGTGAAAAATGGTAGGATCGAGTTCCTTCTCCGGGAAACCCTTTTTAGAAACCACAGCAATGCCCCCATGTGCTTCAATCGTTCCCTCGCCCCGTAAATAGTAAGGCGCACCAACGTGAAACGTCAGCCGGCGGGTATCTTAAGGATAAACTTTCAAAACCCGATCCCTTTGCTCGGTGTGTGTGTGTGTGACCCGTTCTTCCCTTTCGGACACTTTCGCTCTCCATCACTCGTAAACCACAATGGCACTGTGTAGATATCTTAATCATCTGCCAACGGTGGAGGTTTTATTTTTACGGGCGACGGTCAGCCATTGTTTCCTTTTGTCCGACCGACTGGGAGGGTGAGATGGGCGAAAAATGGGACGCAGCTTCCAAAGCCTAGCCTGACTTCTTGCGGTTAGTTTTCGGAGCTAACTTACGGCCCGTGCCCGACGGTGTCGGTATATGGGGTGAGGACGACGGGCATGCTTAACCCTGTTCTTTGTGGGAGCTTTGTGCTGGATCCTTTTTGTGAATGCGGAAGCCTTACGCCTTAGTATGATAATTTGCTGGTTAGAATGGTTAGATTTTACGGACTGTTTCAATTATCAATGTAGGGATTGGGGCGTGAAAAGTGCGAGGAGTCCTAATTATTGTTTTGCTTGGTTTTGTTGGGGATATTTTTCTTCTGTGTCGTTTTACGGTTCTGGACAGTTTAAAGAGTGAAGTTATGATGAATGTCTTTCATAGGGGTGGCATGTAAACCATCGAAGGGAAGGATTATTGTTTTTAAAATCTTTTTAATTGATATTCCATGTAAAGGTTCGATCACAAATGGTTTGTTTGGTTTATAATCTACTTGTTTTTTTGGTTCTTCGGTTCACAATTCCGACATCTCTAATAAACGATTCTGAAATCTCAAACCAGAGATCCGGTATTCGAGATCAGAAGTCCAAGACCTGGGAGCAGGAATCCAGTGCCTTAAATCAGGGTTTTGGAAACCGTGGGCAGAGATCTCAAGATCCTTATAACAAACTGAAATCTGGAACTAGAGATCAGAATCCTGGAATCCCGGTGATTCGTCGAAGCTCTCCGTAAGCTTTGTTTAAAAATTACTCGCAAAAAAATGTATCCTCGTGTAAAAATACATCCAACAGAAAATTAAATCATTTGCCCACATGCTCCACATGGCAACGCAAATATCCACACAACCATCCGTAATTCGATTGATTTTGTTTTCCCAATCTGATTAACCGCACGCCCCATTTCGAAACTACACTAGACCATTGCGAAATCGAACGCGTACCCATTTGAAATACGCACAAAAATGCTGTCGCAATGTTGCGTATAAATAGCGCAATGGTAATAAATGAAAAGCTGCCCCGTGTTTACTGCTGTTTGCTGCTCACCTCATTAGCCGGCTGCCCCGGTTTCCCCATTTTGCAATCAGCGCTCGTTGTCGTGCAATATCAAACGGTAGCATCATAAATTAATTATTACGAAATTCCTTTCACTGCGTCTATCGCGATTCTGATGATTTCCGTCGGTCCTCAAACAGGCCGACACATTGCCTACCCCAATCATTCGATGTCATGTCGTTTGCACAGTTTGAAGGCAGATGATGATGAATAAAAAGAAATAACATGAAATGAAAAAAAAGACTTCTCTTCTGTTCTCGTCTGAATCCGTCTACTTCGGTGGTGCTAATTAAAATTCAGCAAATAATTCATTTGCCTCCGGAACGTCAACCACCTTCGCGCGTTTTTGTGCCACAAATCGTTCCATTCCGGGTGTTCTTTCCGATATACTTAAAAGGTCACTAGCCATGGGCATCTTTCTGCTCGCAACTTTAGTATCCTTCGCTTAGGTTACGACGGCTTGATGATGGTTGCCGACGGAAAGCCCGGTAAAGTAATATTGGCGAGCAGAAGAGGCAAAGATCTGGGGAGAAAAAAAATCAATTATCGACAGGAAATTGATATTCGGGCGCTACAGCATTGCTCCGAGGCCCGGGAAATGTTCGAGATTGGCGGGAAATTGCTTCGGGCGGGTTCATCAGCGTCCTTTATTATCTCAATCGAACCGAATGGATCGGTGCAATTGTACGGTTTGATTGCGGTGGCGAAAAACTTGCTTATGTCACAAACGCGCTTCGGGAAACTTGCCGCAGAAAAGAAGATGTCACCTTTTCTGGCTGCACGCAGCAATGGATTGAGAATGAAAATGCGAGGTGTGAAACCACAAGAAAGTGTTTGTGTTTAGATGTATATGTATTCCAGATTTTTCTCACCTTCACTTACGTCTAAAATGCACTTACAGCTAAGATTTCTATCAACATGACATGTTGTAGAAAATGTTGAGAATAGGGATGAGAATCACGTTTCGCCGCATCATCCCGAGCCTGTCTCGGTTCATCATCTCCTTATGGTTGGAATGCTAATTTGAAAATGAGCGCACATACCTCGGAATGTGAATGCCAGTGATGGGAATTTAATAGCGTGAATAATTGAAACATGGCCAACGATGATGCGTTACCGTGTTTTTGCTCGACGTTGACATCCTTTCGAGAAGCGAGAGCCGACCTGGGACCGGCGATCGAAGTTGTAATGAAATTTGCCCACCGTTGTGGGACGGACCCCGTTAAGAGAGGACAAGGACACAAGTGTACGGAAGTGAAGGCACAGTCCGGAATGAGCAATATTATTTACAATTAATGTACGCCAGCTTGATGAACTCGATTAGTGCAGAAGGAAGGAGAACGGCCAGGACGGAATTGAAACAGGATTCTCGTCGGAACGCGGTACTACACGCTGCGTTGCAAATCACTTTCTGATTGTGGTTTTGTTTAGTTGGAGGAGTGCAATGTGCATCAAATGCTTTTTCACACAATCATTTGTAATGCTGCAGGTTTTATCGCGCGTTAGATGTAATCTTGTTGCGACAGATGTTAGGTGCTTAGTAATGGAATTGCTTAGCAAATTGGAATTTTTGAATCTATTTATTAATCTATCATAAGCTATCCAGAACTGTAGTGTTAGAGAACATTTAAATATTTCTAAATCTTTGTATAATAATATCTGTATGTGTAATATAATCGAAGAATCATTCTTCTTTCCTTGTAACGGTAAGAACAACATTCGATCGTTCGGTGATTTTGTACATGATATTACAACGCTTTTTGATAGAGCTAATTGTTGTAGCAAGTCACGCAAGTTGTAGCAGTTGAAGTGAGCACAAGTGGGCCGATGAAAAAATCTATGTAGCCAGAGAAGCTTCACTGTCTGTAGGTTAATGAGTAGGAACGTTTGATCGATTAACATTCAAGACTGTATCGCATACGTCAAAATAAAAATTCAACTGATAGAAAGATAGATGAAATGTTGAGTGACTTAAAAGACAAAATTGCTTGTGTATTTTGTACCCGTACCAATCAGATCCTATCGAGTATTTGGCTCCATCCAAAAATACTAAAAGATGGATTCAAAGATGGAATTGTTAAGTAACTTAGAAGCTAGAAATGCCTACCGACCATGGACACCAATGCACTAGCCAAGGATAATCCTTAGTGGTGTATGCAAGATGGGCTTGAGGAAAAAGGGGAACGAACAATGAGCTAGCTCAGCTGTTTGAAGGATCAGATATTCTGACGGTAGTCATAGCCAGACGGATACGATTGTTGAGACACGTCATGAGGATGATGAGCTCTTTTCCTAACAGGAAGGTGCTCTTCAGAGGAGTACAGTGTGCTTATTGGCTGGATTATGTGGAGTCGAACCTGATGTGGAGTCGATGCAGCCGTGGATGAGCCTGTAGCCCTGGAATGAGTTTCCTGGAAAAGGATTAACGATCAGGTCATGTCGTTAACGACGTGGACGCACTCGATGGAGTAAGCCAGGAAGAAGATTGATAAATCTTCTTCTTATTCTTGTCTTAACGACCAGCTAGGTCAAGCCTGCCATCTAACGGCCTAAGAGACATGTAGTGATAGCGCATAATGATAGTTCTATAGTCAGCCGTCAGCAAGGGGGAGGGTTCCGGATGGGATTTGATCGCCGGTTCTGCATACCTTCGGTTTTTCATACCTCTGGATCAGTATCATGTCAGATCTTTATCGCACCATCGTACGTTGCAGTTAGCATCTTGTGAAGGGTAAATTAAATAAAAAATGTAATAAATGGTAGCACATTTTGATGCAACCAAGTTTCTCTCAAAAGCCCAAAGAATAGTCTATCCGCTGTATGGGAAAACCCGGTTATATTTGATCTCAAACTAACAACATAAACATAAATTTCCTGATATCAACCAGCCCAAGTGGTGGAGACTGAAAAGCTCCTACTATCCTTCTACTTGGCCTAGCTCTTCAAACAACTTGGGTTTGTGGACTATGTTCTTCTTCTTGGCTTAACAACCACTAAGGTCACGCCGGCCACGCAAATGGCTCTTTAGACTACTTGCTGATACCACGTAGTTGAACAGTCAGTCCTCACTACGGGGGGACGGTCCGGATGGGATTTGAAACCCGGTCCTGCCGTTTTGAAGACCGGCGCCGTTGTCGCCTATACCACTGGGCCGCCCCAACTATAATTAACTTATTAAAATCCAGTATGTGAGGTCTCGTGGAAAGGGTTTCGTTCTATGGCCTAAAAAAGAGGTTTTATAATAAGAAGATACGCTAACTACAACTTACAAGATTTTTAAAGTACGAAACACCTGATGATAGTGTGAAAGTGCCAAATATTTGATAGACATGGTACTGGTTAGAACTCACGTCGAGCCCTAAATATCTCTGCGACTGATCTGATCGACTGATGGAAATTGAAACTGACTTGAAGAACTGTGATACCATTTCTTGAGATAAAGCTTACTGCTTTTTTCAGTTGGAAGTTATGCTTTGAATGTTATTCATGTTTTGCGTAGCAAAATATAAATGGTCTTGCGTTATGCTGGGAAAAAACACACAAAAAACATGAAAACAGTGCAGTCCTTGCCTCTCTTACATCATACCTCGTAATGTTCCCAGCATCTATTCAAAATTCTTCCACACAACTTCTTAAAGTACACCGTGTACACCTCACACCGAACGCTTTAATTTTTATCACATTAATCACATTAAATCGTTCTCCATTCTAAGGCGACCAAATCAAATTCCAGCCCAACGAGGGAGTGGAAAATTAGTAATTAGTTTCCCATCAACATGCGCATCCAGCGGTTCGAACCAGAGCGCTAGACCAACGGCCGTTTGTGCGATGAGCGACGGGCCGATACAGTACGGCAAGTCGTGGTAGAATCCGGAAGAAAGCATTTGATAAACATTATTCCACTGGTGCAAACGCCAAGACGTTACGCGAAATGAATATTAACAGTTTTGCCTGTACGGTGGCATAGCCCGGCAGTTTGTGCGTCTTGAGGTTGTATATTTAACCTCGAAACCTTCATCAAGCGTTATTTTATTACGGGAGGTTTTGTTGAAATTCTGTTAATTGGATTCTTATTGGGTCGTTGTAATTTATATGTTCGATAATTACACGTTTCCTTAATTTTATGTTAAAAGCTATTCTTTCATACAACCTAGTTAGGAAATTTTGCCAGCATAAAAGCATGCTAATCTTTATGTATTGTCATTCCTTTTTCTTTCAGATCGTCTTGTGAGAAAATAAAACATCCCTAAAACCTGGTGACATTTCCTACATTTGTGTGCCGTTGTGAGGATTTTGCGAAAAGACACCCACAAAACATAAATCTAGCAACAAAAAAATGAAAGGCAGACATCTGCGGCGGCGGTTCAGCCTGCAGCCGTCGTTTATGAAGGACGACTCTACCGAGGAACGGCCAAAGCGCGAAAAGTAAGTAGCCATTTTTTTGTTCCATTTCTTTTTTCGATCAAACTTAACCTGTACGTGCTTGACTTTCTGTCTTGTCCCGACATCGTTAATTGTTGATGCTGTAGTTCTAGTGTTCTCAACCAAGGTCAACGCTCGGCTTTCCAGAGGGCAAATGATGGTTGATTTTGGCAAGCAAAAAGGAAGTTCTGAAGAAGAAGAAGAAGAAGAAGAAGAAGAAGAAGAAGAAGAAGAATAAAACATTTTAGTTTTGGACGAACCACACGAACCACTCCATGAAAAGCCTTAGCCGAAGATTTTGACGGATAGCCTATGCCAGGGAAAGTAAACACAAAGAGTAGAGATCAAAAATTACCGGAGCTGGTCTAGCGTGAGGACACAATCAAAACTGAAGAAAAAAATCAGGAACATACACACACACACAGCCGAAACATGAATCATTGCCTAGATTATCGTCGGGAAAGTTTCACAATTTATAGCACTTTTTGAGCGTTTTCTTTGCGAGAAGGAAACAGGTTGGGCACACGGAGTCTTATCAGATCGCTGACATTTAATGCGACAGCCTGCAAAAAGCGGATTTAGCCATCAGGTCGAAAGTTTATTCCGTTATAATATGGCTTCAGCGTACCTTAGTACCCGGCCGAGTTTTCGGGCTGCTGCTGCTACAGCAGCAGCAGCAAAGATTTGGCTAAAGGGCGATAGGATACAGTGGAAGCAGATTAAAATCATAGCTTAGCGTTCGAGAGCTTTCCTGGCGCAACCCGAAGTAGCGATACTGCGTGCGGCTGGTATTTAAAATTATCCAATGTAATAAATCTTATTTCCCGTCGGTGCCTCAAATGTTCTCAATTAAGCTGAAAAATAGCTGCAATTTAAGGGAATGTTCGCTTGTATGACCGGTACGCTTAAATGAGCACAAAGAGGCTAATTCGATTACTATTTCGCTTAAGGAGGGTACGTACGGTTTCAGTTCCGTTTTTTAATAGCTGGGGTGTGATGTATTATGGTAATTGCAGCATTCATCATTAAAAAGATCATAATTCCTTGCGTAAATTAATTCCCAAAGACCCTTCAAATAACAAGCTTGGTTTTAAGTGAGGCTTTCCAAACAAACGTCTATCACATAAGTTTTAATATTGTGTCTTTGTTGAGAGGTGCTCTAAACGAATTGTCATGGAGCCAAAGAGGATTTTTTGCACTTAAAGTTTTACAAAACATTTAAGGATAATAGGTGGTAACATGAGAGAAATTTTCCTCATGAATTTCTCAAAATTTGTTAATATTTTTCATGGTGTAAGCAATGATAAAAATCGATTAATTTTGTTGTGTTGTTACTATCAATGTTTCTAGATTTCGTTTTCATCCTTTTCATTTCTTATCTGTTTGGCCGGCCAGATTGCGAAAAATAAATCGATTTCTTCGTAGCACATCACAGCGTTTATCACAGCGAGTACGCCTGAATGTATGCAATATTGCTGTGTTTTATGTTTTGACGCTTTTGAAGTGTCAATTATTAAAAAGGAGTGATAATTAATTCTAGTGCGTACTTCCATTTTTTTTATTCATATAGGACGGCCAGGGCGTATTGCTCACAATTAACTTAAAAATAAGATACTCCTTTCATCTTAGCTGGGAGACATTTCCTTCTCCGAGTCGTGAAAAGGCACCTTAACCCGGGTGTGTGTGCGCGTTTCCATGCGTCAAGTCCTGATGGTAGTGTCCGGTTGTGTCCGATCTTAGAGTTTGTGATCTCGTTCGTGGCCTCTTCTCCCTTTCGCTGGTTTGTCTGTCACATATAAGACAGAGCAACAATGGGAGAAGAGGAGAGAAAAGCGATTACACTAGTAAACCGTACCTCCGCCAGAAAACGAAGATCGTTCTCAGTCTTCCAGCAGAATCCCGTATCAGAAGGATTGGCAGTTTTCCTATGCCCTGGTCTGTGTCTAAACACCACACAAGACCATAGAAGATGATTTATGTTGTGGTATCCGAGGCCGCAGCCACGTGCTTCCGAAATAAAGCGAAATGAATCACAAGCTGACCAATGTTGCAAAATTTAAAATCATCTATGAAATTATAATCACATGATGTGAGGTTCCACTATCTTGGTTTAATAGTGATTGTTTGGAGATAATAGCAGTAAATTTACTTTAGAGTGATCTTTAAAAAAGTGTAATATTAGAGCTACTTCCAATATCCCATTCCGAATATCCAAGGATGCTGTTGTTGCTATCGGCGATGGCCACTGTTGTTGGTGGCGGTTGTCCACACTTAACGTACCTTGTAGGTAGTAAAGCTGTGTCGGTTTCTTAGACATTAGCGATGCAACAACAAATTTACAATATTTTACAACCATTCAACATACATTTTAAAGCACTGCCGCTTACATTCCCCGATCAAACACCTCACTAACCAAGTTGAGGAGACGACACATGCGGACCAGCGGGTCCCCAGCCACACGTGGTCTTGGGCTCCGTGACTGAGAGCATTGCCCGAGACAGGAACGACCTGGCTGGCACGTATAGGTCCACCGACGAGAGGATCGTAGGACAATCGACGGAGCTGTTGGAGAGTCAATGAACAACTCACGCGTCATATTTATAACCAAGCCTTTGGTTGCTCCTAGCCACAACATGATCGAGCTGATCATCGAAGGACAGCCTTATTTCAATAAGCACCCATAAATTGTAGCTGAAGAGTGTAGGGCTAAAAGTGTAAAGAGTTAAAGCGTTGCACTTGCACAGTGTGTTTTGAAGATTTCGACGGTGCTCTGGCGTACGGATTTTTGCATCATCTGCGTATAAAAGAAAGTTATCATCAGGAAGCACCATCGACATCACGTTGATTTCACATTAGTTTTAAATAACGATATCCTTGAATTAAATTCTAAAATCCTATTTACCCTCCAAATCCTAATACAATTTACCGACGATGAAAGTTTCAAAGAAACATAAGCAAAGCGCTTAAATGCCTCGTGCTAAATGTATTTATTCTCAACAATGTGTCACTTCGCATTTCCTTGAACCATCTTTCATCGACAGTTCGCGTGAAATGAATTCAGTATTTTTTTCCCCTGTGTGCCTTACTATACAACTCCAAACAACACAAAAACTCCCCCTGGTTCGAGATCGATTTGATTGGCCACGGTGTTTGTACGCTTTCTCCCCAAGTAATTTGTGAAAGAATTCCGGATTCCGTGCGCTTTGATTGCCATTGGAGTGATTTTTATTACCGCACAATGACAAGCTGAAGGTGTGCCTGGGGATGATTATGTGCGGCTGTGTGCCGCGATGTTGCGGGCAAAAAAAGCAAAGCAAACTGTCCTACCGCAGTGGCAGGGAATTGCAGAAAGTGATGCCGATCGAGCTCCTCGCAATTCTCACCGCCTTAAGGGGATTTCTGGCGGGAAGATGAAAAATCGCCTCGTCATTCACGCTGTCCTGCCGAGCGGTCGCAGCGAAATATTCAGCGAAAACTCGTTGCCAGCCATGGGCACGATCGCAAAGTGTGTGGTTAGTTGGTATGAAAGAAAAAAGAAAACGCACCAAACGCCGACCCCGGGGCATTTGCTTGATGCAGTCGTCCGTACAGTGAGTTTCCCTTGATAGCAGCTGGCCAAATGATGGGAAGGTATTTCTTATTGACATTTTCGTCCCGGCCGCCATTACTCCGCATGGCTGGGCATTCATTTACTCTTCCAAAATTAATCTCTCCATCCGCACGAGCCGCATTTTCCGGCGGTTGTACCAGGTGTGTGTGTGTGTGTTTCCGCGAAAAATTCATCCTCTTACGAAGTGGATCGAAATTTATTTATTTTTCATAGTAAATGATTTTATTTTTCCCTGTCCCTGTTTTGCCTTTGTTTTGCGGTAGGTTTCGTGCACAGTACCTGTGGGATTCTAGCTCTAACCGCTTAGCCGGCGGTGTCGAACCGAGGAATGAAGTAACAATATCACTCAAGCTTTTATTTATGCTAATCGGCGAAGCGGAACGTGTGCTGAAAATCTGGCTTTTTTATTTCTACTGAATGTATGTCGCTACTGCCATCTGTTTTGGCACATTTGGGAGCAGCTCGATTTATCTGAAGCGTTAGTTTTAAGACAATTTTATGACGCGATAAATCACTTTTATAACCACATGCAGACGATTTAAAAGACTTTCGTTCGATTTGATTATGTGGCGTATTTGTTCTTATTTATTGCTAAATAAAATACATAAAATATTGGTAGTTTATTGGTTACATAGAATTGAGTTGGATTATTTGATTGATCCTAACATAATATTCTAATCTACTTCTTATCAATTCTGGCTTAAGATTAAGCAAAGATAAATAGTTGGAATAAGGCTGTTGGAACATTGTTTTACTTTTTTGTAAATCCTCCGACAGTCGACTTGTCGGAGGAGCGGATTGCGGCACACAAAAGATTGTTGTTGTGGTGATGGCAAGGGAAACAACTGTTCCTCAAAACACAATAAATAGGGGGCGAAAAGGCTTTTTGCGCTCTCTCCATTTTCAAAAGCGAATCAACCGGTAACTATTAGCTGCGACAAACAAAACTTATCCGAAATTAAATACGCGAAAGAACATGGTGCCGTGACCAGGATAATGCGAATCCCTGGTTATTTTGTTTTGTGAATTCTCGTGATTTCTACGTTCCACAAACGAATTGTTCCCGCGCGCGCGTCCGGCAGTGATTACATTGGACTCTCGTTCACGCTCAACGAAACGCGTCACAAAATGTCCGTTCAAACATCGACCCTGGCGTCAAGAAGGACGATTTTACTGACCACCGTGGAACGACACGAGCGATTTTTTGGAAGACTGGTCCGAGATTCCAGTCTGGTGGAAATACGGCTCACCAAGGAGGAGCAGCTTTGGAATGAGTTAAAGAGCAGGCAGCTGGAAGACGCCCTGACCACTGCTGCTACAAGCTTTGCTGTCGCACAAGTCCACACACTAATACACACATCGGACACTAGCGGAACATTTTCCACTGCATCGATTGCAGCTGAGCAAAATGGAGCTCCAAACGCTGTAGGATCATTTTCCACTGCAACGAGCCAGCTGCGCAAAATGAACATCCGAAAGCTTTCGACTTATTTGCCACTGCATCGAGGCCAGCTGCGCAAAGTGAACCCGCAAGTGCGACACACACAGATGACATCACGGCTGAAACACAATGCGCTTTACCATACAGCTTAACTTTGGCGTAAAGCTCAGGCTGTCCAGGCAGCATTGACACGGTTTGCTTTGATGTAACGCAACCCACGATCCAAGGCGATCATCTTTTCAAACCCAGAACAAAAAGTGTACGCGTTTGATACCAATTTGTTATGACATTCTGTCATGGGGGGGAGTATGTTTAGACAACGCCAGTGACAGCGACCAGGAAACCGACAGGACGATCGATTTCGTTAAGTTTCCCCACGCTTCAAACAGTGAGTGCCAGAGGCACTCAACCAAATATTATAAATACCGGCACGAATAATAAATTCACTCTCTTCCGTATTAATCCACCAAACGAAATGGTAATTATTTGCAACGTCCATCCGAAATTCACAATTCTGTTCAAAGGCTGATACTTTGTGTATTTAACTAGTAATTAGTTTCAGTCGTCACACGACAGGAATGGCTATCAAATCTGATTTTAATCTGGAAAATTCGGATCTTCGTACATAGCAAATAAATGCCTGTAGTGGCTGAAGCAAAGGAAGAAATAACTATTCTATTTCCAAGGCAGCACAACAAGGATTTAGGAGGACATAATAACCATAGTTCAGCCTTTGTTTTATATATTCAACTATTGTTTGCATTGCAAATTTAGTCATATATTAAATTCTTTACTTTTAAAACTTACCTTTTTTTAATTTGTACATTATATTATATCAACCGAGCATGCCCGCGATGAGGGAAAAGACAGGGAGGAAATCCTCTGGTTATCTAGTTTACAAAAACAGTCAATACAAACGTGTTGACAAAACAGCTTTAGAGCAGGAAAGGGACGATATTTAAAAAAAGTTAAAGATAGAAAGGAAGACGTGCACGATAGAAGTATAGAAATAGGTGCAAATCAAACAGGAAACGATGAATCAAACAAAGGACGATTACGAAGGTAACGGGTAGGACTATACAAAGAGATCGCTGACAGAAGATCGGGAGCATTGGTACAGTCCAGTAAGATGTCTGTGACGAAGGACGATTGGGCGTTTGAGCGACGATCTTTTATCGACGATCGACGATCCTGGACCAAAAAACGGGGAGGCCAGAGGCAATATTTAATAGGATATTTGTGGAAAATAATCCTGGTGAAAGACCTCTGGACCCGTTCAATACGATCTAGTTGTTTTCTAACAGTGGGAGACCAGACTACCGACCAGTTCTCCAATCTCGACCAGAGATCAGAAGAGCACATGTACAAGGTCCTTAAAGTCCCAGGCAATTCTTTTCATCAAACCAAGGATTTTGCAAGCTGAGCTAACAAGAGACTCAATGTGAGGGCGAATGGTAAGACCTGTGTCAAGTCACACAACAAGATCCTTGATTAAAGAAACTCCTGTCAGTTGGAAATTGGACAGGGAGTAGAAAAAAGTAATAGCGAAGCTGGAACGTGTAAACGAAATAACATTAATTTTTTTCTGGATGCAAGGTAAGTAAATTAGGAGCGCAGTAGGAAGTAAAACGATCTAGGATAAGTTGTTGAGACATACGATCCTGTTTTGGAGGAGATAGGGAGAAAGATTTTCAAATCGTCTGCATAACACAAAAAACAACGCACTATGGACACTACCCTGAAGTTCAACAGCGCCAGAAGAGAAGGAGGACAAAAGTGAGCCAATATGTTTGCCTAATAAGATGGATCTCAGAGATAGCAACAAAGCTAGAGGGCTAAGGAGCTATTGACATCTAAATTGGAAACAGTTAGGAGCAACATTGAATGCGAAATACGTTCGAGGACGGATTTGAAGTCGGTGTAAATTACATCAACTTGTGGAAATTAATCTAGTTTGGGAATACGGAAAAGAGGTGACTTGTGACTGAATCGACAAACGATTTCGACAAACAGTAGATACAAGTGAAAACTACATTCATGCTTGAAGCACATCCATGCAAGAGAACAGAGAAAATCGATAGCACACATAATTGACATGACTGTCATGTTGGCAATCACTACAAGTTGTTAATTGTTTCTCTGTTTCAACGATGCTTAATAGTGTCAATGGTTTAATTGTACTGAGAATCCATACTTAACCTACAATCATATTACGTTTTTTTAAACGTTATATGGAAAATGTTATGAGTAGCTGTGTGATGACAATGTTGTTGTTATTTGCCTTCACAATGATTACAATTTCCTAATCAAACAAAACAAACATTTCCCACGTTTATTTTTTATTTTTAGACCGCTGAAAAATGATGAAAACTCCATAAACTCCAACGTACGGCACAAGATCGTCATGATGGGAGCAGCGAAGGTCGGCAAAAGCTCACTCATCACGCAGTTCCTGTACAGTAGCTTTTCGCCGAAGTACAAACGCACCGTTGAGGAGATGCACCATGGTCACTTTTCGGTCGGTGGAGTAAATCTGACGCTCGACATTCTCGACACTTCCGGATCGTACGAGGTAAGTACTGGCACGAGCGTGACAAACGTGCACTAAAGTGCTATGCAAATATGTATTTCTGAACACATACGTCGCACCGTACCAACGCAATCCAAGCTTTCTCCATCCTTGTTTTCCAACCACAGCCGGATCGGATTGGTTATTTCCCACGAGAACGGGATTTTGATGCTTTTGATGTTGGCTAATGCTACCGTCGATGATACACAGTAATATTTTTACACAGTTTGGTCGTTCATGGCTGATGTTACGGATGCGAAACGAAAACGAAACTGTAATTGAGAAGGTACACAGTTTTTGAAACATCATTAAAATGATATCCCAGGACAGTATCTTGCTGCTAGGACCTTGAGAAAATAATGAGCATTTGAATCAACTTTTGAATGTAATTTATTTATTTGAAAAAAATTAACAGAGTAAAAGCCCGTTTTTATCATCTAGCGAAAATTGGTGCAAGTGTTCTACGTTAAGCAATTCATTGTGTAACTTACTTAAATCGGGTTTAAAAAAATCTTATATCAGTTTCAGGTCATTTTATACACATTTTTCGTTTTTTATTCAGATTCAGAAAACAAATTATGCAAAAATATCTGTTTTATGAAATAATAAATAGTAAAAAAATTGGTCATTTATTATGTATTGGCTCCTTGAGCTTCTAGTAATTGACTTGTGGTGTGGGCGAAACTTCGTGTTCTTGAACGGTTCGAGTCGCCGAAAAATTCCTTTCGATTTCGGATCTCACAGCCAATTCCATTCTCGCCCCTGGTTATCTTTTTGGGACTTAACCCGCTAAAAAGGACGCACCATCCTGCATCACCGTGAACTAACGCATGTATTAAAACAGTGACAACAATGTTCCAATTTTTCATGTACTTACGCTGTCACCTAGTGGTCGGTACTGATCTAGTACAAACAGTCAAAATGTTATGTCTTATCTCTTAATTTACAGTAGCTACCGCGTGCTCAATCCTGGTCCGGGAAAAATTTCGCCGTTGTGTCACTATCAGATTTTTGTCTTACTGGAGTAGGTTGTTGATAGAGTGCGAGCCTTGATCTGGCCATTCGACCATTTTAAGCTCCTGGAACATTCAACAGAAGCTTTAGTTCATAATCAATGAAAAGTCATCACTGTCCGTTTATTTTTTGCTGAAATGGCATTGACCAATGTGATTTACAGTACAAGGAGCCTGCCAATAGTTGACACATGCATTAAAAAGTTCCACAATCGTTTGGAGATTCTGGGGGAATACCAAGTAGTCAACCTAAGTGTTTTCCAATTCCGTTCGATCGCAGTTTTCTAGATCAATTTGCACAAGAGAATCTATCTAAATAATTGCATAGTCAAAGACAGGAATGAACTGATGAAATAGGCGACCTTTTAACAGAAAAAAGTTCAGCAAATTATTTTTTTACACTTATGGTTAAGTGCCGGCAAAAGAACCGCTATACGACCAGACATAGGTTGGATATTTTTTTCTTTAAATTCATTAAAATTAATAAAAATTATCGATTGATTTAAGAAAACAGTGCAATTTGATTGACTACAGTCTCTTTTACCGTTTAATTTACGCATCTATCTGAAAAAAATATCGCTTTTTTAATGCATACGTTGGTAATGAAAAAATCCTAGCATCTGGCATTTGATTCCTGATCTTGTTGATATCTCGAGGATTTATGTATTTATTGTCAAGTATGTTAGCATTTACATGATGAATTCGCTTTTCAGTGCTGTTGTCGTAATGTATGCCAAAAGGCAGGCTGAATAATTTAATTAGCTGAACAAACTTACAAACTAATCAACAACTTGAAAACTAGTCAAATTACGTTATAAAATAACTTATCATCTAAAAACTAGGTTGTGCACCAGTTGGTGAGTTGAGGCTTCTGCTGATGTTTGTAGCCGGTTGATGATGTAGTCTACTATGTCGTCAAATGGTGCTATGTTGGCTGCATCGTAGAGTTTCTTAAGCCGTGTCCAGCGAGGACCGTCTAGCGAAGAGGAATATATTGCACCTAGGTTGTACACTCCGCAGATTCGTCTTTGCACAGGAACGTCAGACAGGAATGCCGTACGTTGCTGTGGGCAGGACGACATATTTGTAGATGGCTAGCTTGTTTTTTTGGATGGAGCATGAAGCGTCTACTGATGAGTGGATATAACTTCCTCAATAATATGAGTAAGCGGATCGATGTATCTTTTGTATGGTGATGGAACAGCATTCGGTTGTTAATAGTGACTCCGAGGTACCGGATCGTGGATCTCCACGGCAACCGGATGCTATCTATGGTGATGTTGTGTGTTTGTGGGCTGAGCCGGTTTGCAGACGATGAGGGATCATAATCGCCTGAGTCTAGGACAGTGAACGTTGGGCGCTGTTTCTCAACTCTGCAGGTGTCCTACTCTTCGTCGCGATGGTCATGTCATCTGCGAACAGGAACATGTGCGCACCAGCGGGAAGGGTTGGTAGGTTCGCAGTATACAGCAGATAGAACAGAGGCCCTAATATGCTGCCCTGCGGAACACCAGCTGATACTGCGGTTTCACCGGAGGTGGCTGATGAAACAACGACCCGGAATGTTCGCTGTTTTAGATAGTTGTGCAAGATCTTTACCAGATGAGCTGGAACGGCGAACCTGCACAACTTGTGAATGAGCCCGTTGTGCCACACGTTGTTGAACGCCTTCTCAATGTCCAGCAGAACGGCATCGGTGGATTTGGAAACTCGTCTATAGTTGTTGATGGTGATCTTCAGTTGAAGCAGCTGTGATATCACAGCTCGAGGTTTAGAAAAACAATGTTTACGTATTTTATAGCTAAGTAAATAAAACCAGTGAAAAGTGTGTGGCACTCGTGCTCCAAATAATGGAGGCCCTTTTGCGCCTGATGTCGATTTTATTCGTTGAAAAATTATTTAGAGTTTATTTGAACTGGTTGGAATATTATAAAATAATATTCAATATTGTTCATCGGCAGAATAAAATGATAAAAGAAAGATAAAAAAATGTAATAAAGAATGATAAATATTTACTGTTCCTAATGAAATTCGGTAGACTATATCTAGTCACAAGTACGAACAATTCTGCATACTCAATTTATTGCCTTATTGAATTTTTATTTAAAAAAAAAGTCTGCCTGGCGCTCTTGCCCCCGTGACACACTGTCTCCAACATTCACTAACTTTAATCTGTAGACAATAAGGAATGAGTCCGTGTGTTCTTTATTGAAATTAATATCATGCGGACTGAGTGGCTGCCGGAGCTCTGAGCTGCCAAAGAGCTCCGAATTTGCAAAAATCTCCTAAACGAAATTCGGTTTACAAAGATCTCTAAACGATTTATATTTTATTAGGTGTTATTTTTCATTTTTGAATTTCTACAGTCGTTTTGCAAATGTCCACTATCCTTAGTAAATCAACCACTGGGTGATGCAGAAGCTCCTATTATGAATCGTCAAGTTGTTATCCTTCTAGTTTGATTTTGAATATAAACAATTGTATAAAACAAATATTCCTTAAACGATTTGAAGCTATTGGTAATGGATTTTATACTTAACCAAATGTTCGATTAGATAATTTTACTATTTGGGTAAAATAAAAAAAAAGGTTTTACAAAACAATCTTTTCCATCCTTTTTTACTGAAATTTATAGAAACATGCGTTTTATTACTGGCCTTCTGCAAAAGTGACTACGTTTTCATCACCTTATCTGACGATACATAAAAAATGGTGTAAACAAGAGTTCCGAAATAGCAGCTGCGAACAACGTGTATATTTTCGCACGATGCATAGCAGGTCAAAAATACACTTGTGCACACAGAGAAGGACACAAGCTAAGCAAAGTTCGCAAGCATGAGTGATGAGTCGAGCAGGCGAAAGGTCCTGAGCTTCGCTGGAAGTACTACGTATACAAACGGACACGTCCAACAGCACGCGCTACACAGAACATGCTGTCCGTTCCTTTAGCTAACGAACTTGAAACAATCCACCATCATGCCCACACACACACACACACACACACACACACATACAAAAAGGTTGCCAGAAAACTCGCCTAGAATGGCAACAAACCAATATTTGTTCATCCAACAACACTCACGCTCACCCTCGTCTGGTCACCACGCCCAGACTGACCGAGTAACAGTTTCGCGTGAACTTTTCTTTTCCTCGGTTCAGTACCTTCACCTGTTTGATGTCCACATTTTCTGGCCTTTATGTTTGACGAACTTACACAGCATCTCGGTGCTTTCCATTTTTCGATGAAGTTACTTGACGTCCAAATATGCTCCTAGAGATAGTGAAGTTTTGACACTCAACGCGCTATCTCGTCAACGAAAGCAGGCTGTTTTGTGAAGCGTTGTAAAAACAAACCCCTTAAAGCCTTACTATCATGTCCATCCAAGGATTGGTTTGTGTGCGTGTGCGTACCGAAAGAACGTTGTGAAGCACCACAAGAGCAGACCAAGGATGGTTTAATCAAATGCATTGCCCAAGGCACACAAGTCCGCAACAAAGCAAACTGCTGATGGTAGGAAGTAGCGTAAGGCAGAAACCTAAATGAGTCGTCGGTCACTATCCTATCCGATCCTTTCAAAACAAATCACTCGCAGAATAGCTAATAAGTTAGAAAAAAAAGGTGTGATGTAATTTGTTAAACCCAAATTATATCGCCAAACAAAGGACACATTCGTGGGACACGTTGACGCCATCCGCTTTGGTGGGTAAGGGTAGAATTTACGAATAGACCTTTGGGTGGACCAAGCAACGTGCCTCGCTTTCAGAAAGCCATTAAAAATTTAACTTTAATCTAACCCACCTTAATCGGTTGCCTGTTGGGGTGTCCGTAGAACGATAGGGCGGATATATAATTTGGGAAAGTCTTTTTGTTGCTTTGCGTTGGCACAACGTTAAACGTTTTGCTGTCGTTGCTTCGCTGTATAATGCTTGGTAGAGTCCACCTGTTGAAATAGTGACGGCATGTTAGTTTGTTTGCTTCTTCTGCTTTGAAGAACAAGGGCGTTTCCTCATTTTCCTCACCCAACACAACGGGGAATTGTGTCTGAAAATAAATTTGGAAGGAATTTATTGGAGCATATGTAGAATTGTTGAATTTTTGGCGATATTTTTTCCCTTAGCCGCACCAGAATATTTGTACTCATTTTTGTTTAATGAAGTATATATTTCATTTATTTATTTTAGTAAATTATCCGCCAATTATATGGTAGAGAGTATAAAAAGGAATATAAGGAAGGAAAGGAATATTCATGAGGTAGGTGTTGTTGAAAGCTTGATAGAGTGAAAGGATGTTCGAGCCGTAGAGTGTGGGGTGGGATTGGATATGCCTTTTTTTAATGGGCTCAAGCCCAGTGTCGGATTTACCTGTGGGCGGAGTTGTCGGCCGCCAGGACTCTCGCCCACCTAGGACCTCGATAGCTGCCTCGCGTAATGCTGACCGAAAGCACGATGAAGATCTACAGGGCCTAGGTGCAGGTTGTCAATTGTTTGTCAAAACATTCTCCAGTATAGCCTTCGCGGTCGAGTCTGTAAGAGACCAGACTACAGCTGTTTATTTCAGAGAAGAGCAACCCATCATCAACAATACAGATACTTCAGGCAGAAGGGATCACGGATTTCGGACGTTAGCATAACTACCCAGTAATATGTTAATTTATGCCGGGACATAGGAGATTTAGGAAGGTTTGGACAAGGACATTGGAAGAAAAATCTTGAGATCAACAGCGTAGAGTAGGCAACCCTCGGGGGGAGGATAGAGGTACATTCGTTGAAAAATAAGGTAAAAAAAAAGGACTAAGGACACTTTCTTGAGGAACTCCAGACTTTAAAAGCCATCGGTTTTAAATCTGTGTACCCAAAAACCTCCTTCTTGGTGCGATAGACTCTCTCTCTCCCGGTCAACAATAGATCTCCAGGAAACTCGATCGCTGGCTGCAGCTTCCCATCCATGTCCCCTTTACCTGATCAAACCAACGAACTCGCTGTGCTCCCCTAAACCTCGTGCCGAACTGGGGGTTGCTGACGAATACCTTATTGGCAGGGCATGAGCCCGGCATCCGCATAACATGCCCCAGCCATCGTAACCTGCCGGTCTTCAAGCGGCAGAACCGGGGTTCAAATCCATCCGGACCGTCGCCCCGTAATGACGACTGACTGTCCATCTACGTGGTATCGGCAAGTCTAGTAAGCCATTCGATGGCCGGCGTGACCTGGAAGCTCGTTAAGGCAAGAAGACGAACGGGTAGATCTTGTCCGGCATCTTAGTCTTCTTCAAGATCGGAAATTACCCTTTCCCCACCATTTAAACCATATCATTTGTACTTTGCTAGGTTTCTTCATTGGCATGTTCGTCGAATATACTATCTTCGCTGACTAAATGCTTTACACGTCTTGTTAGTTCAGTCCATTAGCGAATACAACGCTGTCGTCTGTTGTAGAACGCTGTCGTCCGGCAACCAATAGAGTAGGGCAAACGTCAATAGCTTAGATCAGATTAAAATACTGTTTTCTAGAGTTACATTTGGACTTAGTTTAGGCTCATCCTTTGCCCTCATCTCATCATACTCTACTCGTTGCTACTTAGCGGCCAACCCCCTTCTTTGTGCGATTGACTCTACTAGACCTCTTTCCCATGTCCCGCTTGTTCTTCACATCCATCGCACTGGTTAGAATGATCCTTTTTTTGTTTTTTATACTTCAATGTTTCTATATTCTTATTCAGTAATTGTCTCCTTGACTCTTTTCTTTCAAATCAAATGGGGCTATCTCTCCTTTTGTTTTTTTCTGTTTTGTTCTTGTCTCACCTCATTAATCTCACCTAGCTTAATTTTAAGGCTAATTTAATATTGCAGAATTCTTGCGACGTACAATAAACATGTATGAATTATGGAAGTATACTAATATCAATGCATTTCATTCTTCTTCTTCGCATGATCGATTGCAATTGATGCTAGTTAATTGTTAACTATCCCTGATAAAACTGTAGATTCCTTTTATAACTGCCAACGTCCAACTAATATCGTAATATTTTTTAGCTTGATGTGTTTTAATTTTAAATTTCCCTTTATAAAGGTTATAAAAAGCTCCCCTTTTTCGCGATGCAAAACTCTATTATGATGGTACTGAGCCAAGCAAGATTAATCAATCCATATGGTAAAAGTTCCAATCCAATTACGCATGAAACTTTGCCATGCATCCTGCCCTGACGACTGGCAAATGCTGGTGCAAGTAAACTCGTTAGTTATTTCTGTCCTGCGCCGTGTTTGCGAGCTAGGGTTTGTGTAAAGTTTTGCAAATACAACACGCGCACTATTCCTGTAAATATGCTTCACGTCAACTAGTCAGCATAAAAGTACACTTGTCTTTTTATTTTTTATCAGAATGACGTGCATTTTCAATCGCATTTTTTTTTTCTCTTGTACTCGTTCCAATTACAGTTCCCTGCGATGCGAGCCCTTTCCATCTCATCAGCGGATGCATTCATACTGGTGTACGACGTTACCGACAGTATCACGTTCGAGGAAGTGAAAGCGATACGTGAGCAAATCCACGAGATTAAATCTACGACGGCGGTACCGATTGTGGTCGTTGGTAACAAGACCGATTTGAGCGACGAGGATGAGGATCTGCGGCAGGTGAGTGGGAGAGATCATTGGTGGGTTCCCACCTGATTCGATACTATCTATTTATCGGTCGGTTAGATTGATTCGGTACAGTTGTATTAAAAGCGATTTGTTCTGGTGTACCAACGTAAAGCGAATTAAAAACATGAAGATTCATTAGAATTCCACGTGTAATGGGGACCTGAGCCGGTCATCAGCAGCCACGAGCATGAGCTCATTACTATATTTTGTTAAACGGTTTTTAATGTAATGATCTATATGAATGTCTTAAATGCCTCATGGATTCAATACCACTTGTTAAGCATATTAAAGATAAATTTCAAATTATGTACAGTGCTCCAATAACAACATTTACAACTTTCTATGCAAACGATACACACTAAGCACACCGAACGTAATGAATACGGCGAAATGTTTTGATTCGTTTCTCGTGGAATGCCACCAAAATGCAAAGCTGGAAGAATGTGAAGCGTCAAGCGTTTAAATCGTTTCCTTGTTCCAGCATCATGTTTCAAACGCATAGTTAGTGTCTCGGTAATCTACAAGCCAAAGAAGTGGAATGAAACGAGCGTATCATGGTGCTCACTAGTCGATTTTCGTTCCGTTCGTTCCTGGAAAGGATAAACACAAAAATGTAGAAAAAGGGGAAACGAATTTCATTTTCCCTTTTCAGAAGCTCGCTGAAAACGTTTGCAATAAGCGCCATGAATGCTTACGATTACGCTCGCCAATAAGGTTGCACCATTGAGTGGCTGTAACGTAGACACCTGGAGTTAAATCATGTGACCAGTGTTAGTTGAACATAGAGAATCGACTGTAACTGGAGAGTGTGAAATAAAATTCGATATTAAAGGTTGTGTTAGTTACATGAGGTTGTGTTTTTTTAATTTACTTTCAATGGAACATATGAGTAAATGGAACTAATATAAAAATAGAAATTGAATCGAGACCTTCATTTTAATCGTTTGGCAAAAGATGGCACTAATAGACATAGTCTCGCGAATGACACCTTTGAAATGTCAAAATGGCTTCAGTGTTGAATTATGAACGCCTTAATGTATGCAATCTGTATTTTACTATCTATTTTACTAACGTATTGTGTAGCGATTAAGAGCATTTATTTAAAAATAGTAATTGAAATCGTAAAACAACCAGTAAGATTATTTATAGCTTTTAATATCCTAACTATCAAAAGTTACTTATCCCAAGTAAATGATAATTTCATCTGTTTGATGAACATTAAACACTGCTTAGCAGGACCATATTGCTATCTCCCCCTAGCTGTCTCACATGAATACACTGTGGACGTTCAAACGTATCGTCCCAGCTGTACATCATACTCATACCCTTCAGTCGAAAGAATGACGCTCACAAAACTAGAATTGAGTCACTGTGTGTATGTCCATCTAGCAGCTACTTCCGGTTTCCTGTGTCTGTTCACGCTGTGGACATGTCCGTCGTGTATGAAAGAAAAGTTTTAAGCGAAAAACTTTGCTGCCTAGAAACGAAAAGGACAAGTACGGTCATGTAGGATTTGTGCAGGAAGCTCAATGAAGTTTGTGGATGTAATAATGATTTACAATAATGAGAACTAAATACGATTTGATGAGACTTGGCTTCTAAATCGATACCTAATCGATGTTGTTAGATAGCAATGCTACCTTTAATGTTATTTACTGTATCAGAAATAGTTAAAAATGTTTAAGTTTCCTATCTCAAATCATGGATGACAAGAAATGATTTTATGTGTAAGAAAACCAGGTGCGGCTTCTTTTAATTTTCCTATTTCTACGCCTTTTCTATTATAAGTGGCTATAGTTGAACACTTTAGAAGAAATAAAAAAAATAGTTTTTCGTTCTTGATCTTTGATTCGCGACTGATCGCTCGCTCCGAAACTGCTCCCAGGGTCTACTCGTCTTGCTTTTTTCCTGATTCTTGTGCCTTGTAACTGACAGTGCGTTGAGAGCCTTATAAAAGCTTCCATCAGTATAACAATTTGGGACATTATATTTTATTAACTAAGTGAGGTTAAATAACGTCATTGTAGTAGGAAATTAATTATTGCTAGAACAGTTTCGCTAAGAGCTTTTGTTTATCTTGTACCATGACAAGAAAATCATCCATACGTGGAGGAACGATGCTGTGATCTGTGCACAATGACCTGGAGCATAATAATGTCCCCTGTAACCTGGAATAGCTCGTTATATTCTTGTAATGAGTAGGATAATTCGCAAGTTAAAGCTGCTATTGAACTGTATGGTAGTAATTAAAGTTGATGAGCATGATGAATCGCTTTTTAAAATGGATATTACTGTTCAATCTTCATGTTATAAAATCGTATTATTATTTAACATTTGTTTATTCAGGAGAGCATACTAAATACTTAATTGCACCTTAACCGACCGATGTGGTGTTACATTTGGTATAAAGTCATAACTGCTCGTGAAACTTTTCAAGGTGAAATATTTCACTCTGTTTAAATTTCATCCTTCATTCAACAGGTGGCACGTGACACTACCGAATCAATGGTAACGGTGGACTGGGAAAATGGGTTCGTCGAAGCATCAGCAAAGCTGAACCGTAATGTTACACAGGTAAATTATAATGTTTTGACATTTACTGTAATACTACAAACCTAACACACGTTTCGTTTATCTATTTGCAGATTTTCAAAGAACTATTGGTGCAAGCTAAAATAACATACAATCTCAGCCCGGCCCTCCGGCGGCGAAGACGCCAATCGTTGCCCCAGCAGCCCAGCACCGGTAGCAGTGGCGCACCAGCGACACCCCAGGCATCTCCCAGCGTTCACGTTCCATCCGTTGCCCAGCTGCAGCACTTACAGCAGATACAGGACAAAAGTCTCGGCGGCAAACGGAACTCGTGCATCCTTTCCTAATGGGTTACGCTGAAGGCACATTACGGTTTCTCTTACGCCGCAAGTAATCGGCTTTCCTTGCACCCTTCATTAAACAAAAAAAAAAAGGATGGTTTTTCTCTTAATCGACCACACCGGAAAGAGTTTTCAGAACGAATCGAAACAGAACGTTAAAATACAAAACATAAACCAATCTCCCCGTGTCTACTGCACTCTTCAAATCACATAAATGAAGCTTACGAATTTTGTTTCTTTTGCCGATGCGTGGCTGATTAAATAAAAATATCTCGTTCGCGCGTTCTTTCATCATTTCACTTTTTTCCGACCTATCCATACCATAGACGTTAAAATAAAAAAACAAGATTTGTGATGTTATTAAATCAAAACCGTGTCGAATCGTTCGAAAACATTGTGTAAAGTATCGAAGTGGAAAAATACGGGTAATAAAAGGGAACGATTGTGGAGGTTTTGCGCGTAGAAGAATGACACGAAGCAAAGGCGAATGGTAATACCACTGCACTAGAGAACAACAACAAAAAATGCGCCGTACTCAACGCCGAGAGATGTAACCACACGTGGAATAGATTAGTTATGCCGGTAAAGAGGTATTTTTTTAAACAAAAGAAGTATCATGTCCGTAATCTTCCCTACGTTCCAAACGATTCAACACTAAAGCCACTTAGTTGCATTGGATAGCGGCTAGTAGCGGGCATTGAAGAATCGCAATAATAAAGTAAGCATCGTATCGAACATTTAAAAATAATTTCATCGAGTCCAGTTCGTGTGCGTGAATGTTAATGTGTGTTAGTGTTTTTGGGTAATATGGAATAAATAAATCTATTCACTTCACTAAACTGTTCACCTGCAAATGGGCAAAATAAAAAAAAAATCACTCCTAACCACAAACGCTATGCTGAGGACGAGCTGATTCGACGATCGTTAAACCATTTCTTGCCAATAAATCACCAATCAAGTTTCCACTCATTGCGCATACAACAAGAAAACCACAAAAGATTGATGTTTCTTCAGCTATACTAAATGCTTAATTTGCGAACGTTTGATAGAATCCATCAAACGCAGCGAAAACGGTTTGTCTTCGTAGAAGAATGCTAGGGGGAAAGCCAAAATCAAAATATAAATACAACATTAAACACCATCTTTAGAGTTATGATAATGTGGGGCAAGCCATTGAAACAAAAAACTGAAGGAGAACAATTTTCATATAATATTCACACATAAACAATCATCCAGGAAAAATAAAATCCCAAATTGTCGTTGCTGTTAAAATACATTTACGATCTACACGGTAATGCTAACACTGTATAGAGTTAAAGGGTGTGCTATGTATGAAACAAACAAAAAATCGATTCATACAAAAACCTTTTATTGCCGTGTCAAATGTGAAGAGTCAATAAGGTATAATAAGTGTATAATTAAACGGAAAGTCAACGAGATAGGAAGTCCTGGTGACTCGGAATGGGACGTGAAGTGTAGGGGAAACCGGCAAACAAATATTAACCTGTGTAGCTATTCAACAAATCAACAAACCAAATGATCAAATCCCTAACATATGACAACAGCATGAAGAAAGAGTGAACGTGAAGGAAGAGTATATGTAGGTCGCAAATGAAAAAAACTTGAGAGTAAATAAAATTAACCCATGTAACTGGCAACGTGTACGGTGGTGTGTTTTGTTTTACTAACCCTTTTTCCCCTCATTGCACCATTTAAATTAAAAAAATATTTAATTATTTGTTTATTTAAAAATATAAACACTGTTTGTACGTTTACAGTAACCAATGTTAAATATTAAAATCAGTTCCTTTTTACTTCACCTTCCTATCGCCAAACAAGTGCCAAATCGTTTCCTTTCGCATGATAAATGTGTTGAGCTTGTGTTACCACAATCGTTGGCTATGTAAATATTGTTTGATCAACTACGATAGGAATTATTGAATTATTCGTCTAGCTACGAGCGTTGAAAAATGCTTTCGTTCTTGTCTAATGGGAGTGTGATGAACCCTTCCATGCCTACTGGGATGGGAATGCAAACGATAGGGTGCGGCGAGTCATCTTTAGAGATTAGCGGAGGCGAATATGGAAACCTCGACCATTGATATAGAAAAACCCAATACATTAGCAATTCAGGAAAAACAGATACAAAAACACAAAGAATAATAACGGGAGCGAGTGCAATTGATATGGAGAAATTAAACCACCTGTCAAATTTCATTTTCCATATCAAATGCACGCGCTTCCATAACTATTTTTGGAGATTCTGTATCTAATTTTTCTGAGTCGCTAATGTATTTGTTTTTTCTATATTAGAGCTATCAGAACTGATAATAAGAGGTATGAATAAATAATGAATAAACACGTAATGTTTTAAGAAGCAGCTTAGTTTTTGGCTTCAAAAATATCGAGTTTCATGATTATAAAACACCCATTGCTTAACTTCATTAAATGCATATGAAAACACACAGTTTATCCACTTATAGAGCAACATAGAGCAACATTCATCCTCCCGTCCATAAAGTTTAAACATTGACCGGACTGAAGGGTCGTCTTGTTTTCTGAGAGAGACTGATCAAATGTTGGTGTAATCACTCATTTTAGTAATGAAACGATGTACATTCTTCTTCTTCTTCTTGGCTTAACGAGCTCTAAGACCACGCCGGGCATCGAAATGGCTCACTAGACTTGCCGATACCACGCATTTGGATAGTCTGTCCTCACTACGGGAGGATGGTCCGGATGGGATTTGAACCTTTGTTCTGCCATTTGAAGACCGGCGCCGTTGTCACTTATACCACCGGACTGCCCCGTTGTGTCAAAGACTCAAAGACTCTATAAATAAACGAAAAAAAAAACTAACGAGAATTTAGCGAATTTAATCGAGCAATATACCCTCCATTTTATTAGGCAAGAGCGGCCTTGCCGTAATGCTCGAGCAATACACATTAAACGCCTAGAGTACATAAAGCACGATATTTTTTGGTGAAAATGTAACACAGAAACTCACCGAAACACCGAGGGAATAGTAGGTTTGGTACAAAGCTTCAATTCATATTAAGAATTCAAAAAATAGCTAGAAAGTCGCACGTTGCCCTCAAAACTATACTTTTTTTTTAATTTGAGTATATTAAGGGTTAAGGCTAACCTTAATCTTTCCACTTGCTATCGAAGACAGGACACGAAGAAAGTAAGCGATTCACCATCGTTCCGTTCCTTGATTTTGCATTCGACAACCAACGCACCGAAGGAAGTTCCTGCGTGGTTTGTTTATGTTTACCGTTGCTAGGTATGTGCACGCGCACCACGCTAGGAAATGTGTGCGTGTCCCGTTCCCTTAGCAACCGGCGCTAGAAATCGCTCCTGCTGCGTGACACTCATGACAGTGAGCAGGACGAATCGAACGGTGCAGGTGATTTAGGTGGTTTTAAGGAGAAAGTGGGGTTTTTCTATTAAATCTTATGTGAAAATAATTGTGTTATAGCACCACAGTACACCATATCCGTGTCCTTGTGTTGTAATTGTAATGTGATTTGTGTTACTGAATGTTTTACTAGATGCAAAGATGGGAAGCAATATTCCAGTAAGGTGACACGTGTTCTTTTCATGCGTGATTTCTACATTAATGAGGGGAAGTATTTAACACGGCATGTGGCTTGTGATTGTGAACAAGTGTTAGTGTGTGAGTAAAACAGAATTTTGTTTGGAAATCATCATCACAGTATCAAAATAAACTCACATTAGAAGCTACAAGAATGGCGTCTTCATTGCAACGAGAATGCGCTTGCTGCAAGGTTAGTAAATACAGTACGTGAAGCTGAAGCATACTACGATGACACCTCCCTTATCATCATCGTTGCCTCCTTCAACCCTTGAAGGTCGTCGCGGAAACCGAACCAGTTCATTGTCGCATTTCGTGGGTCGAGCCGCCGATAGACTCCATTGAGATTACTAAAACGAAAGTGTACGAGTTGCAGACTAGTTCATAAGATTTCATTCCGTGTGTTCGTGTTTGAGGTCACTTACGCATTCATACAGTTTCGGAACCACCATCCACTAGCGTAATAATCCGCACAAGACCCCGGATGCTCATCGTTATCCCGGTCAGGTGTGGAAAACTTCATCCCAACGCTGGGCCGTAACGAATCCTTAGCGTTCCCTTCGACGAACGCACCCAAATGTAGCCGATATCCGGAGGATTCGTTACCAATCTCAAACTCATCGTACAGTGCCGTCTTGACCGTTCCTTCGTAGTCCTTAAGATGTACCAACAGCTGAAAGTAATCGGCTCCCGTGATGCGATGCATCTTCTCCAAACCCAGCCAATATTCGCCCTCGGGTGTTCCGAAACCGTCCCGATAGTCTATCCAATCCCGGGTAAAGTTGAGCGATCCATCAAATCGACGGCTGATCACAATCCAGCCACCCTGTCGGTAGCTTTGCTCACAGTACACTCGGAACGGGGCCACACTCGATGCCGGTGGTTTGATTGTGTACACATCACTCAGCATGGCCGGCGCTTCCTGGCAGGACGCATAATACGTGCCCACTGAAACCGAAGCACATAATAAACGATTTGCTTTACAAGCGTACTGGACGCTGAGTATTTACCATTTTGACGCAACGTTTTGTTGATGCTTTCAAGCTTATCTGTTAGAAAGAGGAAAAAAAAACAAGTATGAGTTGCATGGACGACCTCGAACCGGGTTAGAAAGCACATAAAGAAGGGGGATTTTTTTTACCATTGATTCCATCCAATTTGTCCCTGATGAACGCTGTGGTTATATGGTGGTTGCTCTGTATTCTATCCAAAAAGAGTTGCAAATAATGATTAACACAACACACTTAATTTCCCCCCTTTTGTTTCCATACCTCCGTTCCAAATGGCTTATGCGCTGATCAATTTCGTCCAGCCGTTTCAGCACCCTTGTTGTAAAAATTTGAACAGAAATTACAAATTGCTCGTTATACAGGCAACATAATTTATTGGTCGGCGTGCTTTCGTGTTGCGATACTCACTGCAGCATAAGGTTTGTTTTCAATCCTTGGAAGGGTTCCACATCGTTTGTCGTGTCGTTTGCTCGCACGCTGCAGAAACACAGCACGGTGTGGCAGCATATCAGGACGAGCACTACAGTGGTCTTCATCGTACGAGCGTCTAGTGTGGTTTGAATCGATCGCCAGCAATCCGCAGCTGATGGGAATGATTGTACACGATCGGGCGCATGACACGCCGCATCCGTTACACGCATACTATGTAACGGTTCGCGTGTAGCACTAACACGTCTGAACGCAGAATGTAAATAAACTTGTTTGTTTGATTATTTTACTGTAAATGTAGGGGCTTTATTATTGCCCATTTAAGATTTTCACAAATATTATTATTTTTTTTTTTTTTTTTTTTTTTTTTTTTTTTTTTTTACCGAGCACACCCGGGATATGGTGCCCTTTCACAGCTCGGAGAAGGAAATGTCTCCCTGCAAAGAGGAAAGGAGTATACTAATTTTAAGTTTATTGTAAGCAATACGGCCAGGCCGTCCCTCATGAATAAAAAAAAAAAAAAAAAATTTTATTTTTTTTAATTTATAAAAATAGATGCGACGTTAAAAGTTTGTTTGCTCATTTGTTTCCTTTTACTATTCTCAGATTTTTTATACATATTGTAACAAAGTACAATGAAGCAGCAGATGAATAATACATTTATTTATTTAACCTCATATTTTAGCAATATTAGCAATAAAGATATCAGGACTTTAAATAAGTTCGTGCGGTTTTAGTACAAGCGTCGTAAATTATTCAATGTTGCTTTGGTACAATATTCTAACACTACTATTTTTAGGTGTCATCTTCAGGCTTTTCTTTTCCTTAGCTGCAATTTTCCTGAAGTGCAAAAAAAAGTAGTTTCCGTGAGCTTCTAATTCGATGATGGTGATTCAATGGTAGTTTTTGCCACAAAGAAAAGCTCCGAATGATAAACCCCCATTTTGATATACATATGTATAACAAAAAGATATCCATTGGCAGATCTTTTCGATACCTAGGCGTTTGGTTCGATAGCAAGAATGTGTGGAGGGCACATATTGACTACCTCGTTAAAAAATGCACCAGAAAAATCAACTTTCTCAGAACAATTACAGGATTCTGGTGGGGTGCACACCCATCAGATATCCTTAAGCTATATGAGACGATACTGTCCGTCTTGGAATATGGATGCATATGCTTCCATTGGGCATCCAAGTCGTATCTGATCCGTCTTGAACGTATCCAGTACCGTTGTCTTAGAATCGCATTGGGTTGTATCAAATCAACCCACACGATGTCGCTCGAAGTGATGTGTGGAGTGATGCCGCTTCCGCTCCATTTTGAGCTACTCTCGCTTCGCCTTCTCGTACGCTCTACAGTATCAAACCCATTGATGATCGAGAACTTTCTAACACTGCATGAGATAGGTTCTAAATGTAAAATCATGAAAACCTTTCATGATTTTACTTCCTTAGAGGTACACCCTAGCAAGCTAATTTAAATTGTGCCAGCTTACCAGGGTCCTGCAGTTCCCGGTTTAGAGTAGACACCTCGATGAGAGAGCAAACTAAGTCTATCCCCGATAGTCTTCGCAGGACAGCAATTCCCAGCCTATTTATGGAAAAGTATGGCCATTGTAACAGCAACCATTTTTATACTGACGGATCCTCATCAGAGCAGGGCATTGGTTTTGACGTATATAACATTGTATCCGAGGCATATTTCCAACTACGCCAGCCATGCTCCATATATGTAGCGGAGCTCGCTGCAATCTTTTACGCCGTGTTGATTATAAGTGCTTGTCCTCCAGACGATTTTATATTCTCCGACAGTTTAAGCGCTGTCGAAGCATTAAAATCTGTGAAGGCTATTAAGAGCCCGGACTACTTCGTAAAAGAAATATTAAAGGTCTTAAGCTCATTGTTTGAGAAATCATTCCGGATATCTCTTGTTTGGCTGCCTGCACATTGCGGTATCTTCGGCAATGAAAATGCAGACCAATTAGCCAAAAAGGGTGCTTCGGAAGGGTCCTTTTTCGACAGGCTTATCTTACCTCACGAGTACATGCGTGCCCCACAGTCTCTCTGCATGGCTCGGTGGCAGAGTTTGTGGAACACCGATGAGCTCGGGAGGTTTCTTTATTCGATCACTCCCCAAGTGTCCTTGAAGCCTTGGTTCCACGGCATCTCAGGTGATCGTGCGTTCATTCGAATGATGTCTAGACTTCAGGTGATCGTCCAATCATTTGCTTTGGGCGCACATCTCCAGCGTATAGGACAGGTCGACTCCAAAGTATGTGGCTGCGGCCTCGGATACCACGACATAGATCATCTTCAATGGTCTTGTGTGGAATACGAGGCTGCTCGACCCGCCTTGTTAGACGCAGTCCGGGGCATTGGAAAGTTGCCAAATACTCCAATTCGGGACAACCGAGTACACCCGGGATATGTTGCCCTTTCACGGCTCGGAGAAAGAAATGTCTCCCAGCAAGGATGAAAGGAGTATACTAATTTTAAGTTTATTGTAAGCAATACGGCCTGGCCGTCCTTTATGAATAAAAAAAAAAGCTCCGAATAATCATTTGAATATGAAGATAGAGAACTTTAAGGCAACGATCGTTGAAGATCCTTCGCAAACGCAAGCTGAATTTGCAAAACCGTTTGGGGTAACTCAGCCAGCCATTTGCCAACGTTGGATCGTGTCGTGTCTCCCAAGTACGCGATCTGGTAGTGACGCTTGACACTGAACGTCTTTTCGACAACCACATCACGAACTTGATCAATTCGGCTTATCGGACACTTGGACTTATCCGAAAACTATCCTAGGAGTTCTCTAGAAGTGCTAGGAGTGCTTTAGAACGCTGTACTGTGGCCTTGTTCGATCTGTACTTGAATATGTGAGTGTTGTATGGAGTCCTTCAAGAACTGCCTCGGCCGTCGGAGTTGAGAGGGTGCAAAAACTTTTTCTCGCATTGCGATTGGGCGCATTCTTGGTCGCTTCCTCGTTGAATTACCTTACTCAACTCGGTGTCATATTTTGGAGCTTCCCTCATTTCATCAATCGATACGTTCCCAGGCTCAAGCTATATTTATCGCCGGATTGTTTCTTGGAGTTTCCAACGCGCCATCTCACCTTTCTATTATTCCTTTCTATGTCCCCTCATGATCCCTTCGTCCTCATTCACCTTTAACAATTCCTGCACGCCTCACAGTGTTTAGCTCAAACGATCCACTGCTAGTTTGTTTCCATCATTTCAATGCTTTTTCTGACCATTTTGTCTTTGGTATATTTCTGTCTTCTTTCTGTTCTAGACTTTCTTCCTCATTTACTTGCTAATGTCCTTCTAGGCAATTTCTTCTATTCTAATGCTTTGCTCTTTTCTTCGATCCTGGCTCAATTTTACCTCTGGTTCCTTCATTTTACCATAGATTTTAGTTTTAAAATTGGATTATGTTTACGAATGTATAGCGCGTGAGGTAAACAGTTTTAATAATAAACAATAACACTGAAATGCACAGACTTTGCACATTGTGATTGTCATCTTTTCCGATCGATGCAACATGGCCTAGAAGAGCAGCACTTATCCAATTTTGGAGAAGTGAAAAAAAATGTATCGACGAATGCATAGCGTCCAAAGAACCCTTCTTTTTGCTCGATGGAATCCGTAATTTGCCAAATAGATGGGAAAAAGTAATAACCAACGATGGAAAATACTTTGGAAATTGAAAGAGTCACCAAATCTTCATAATAAAGCCTTCAATTTCGAAGAAAATCAACGCAAACTTATTTATAGCCCTGATAATTAGTCATTTTCCTCACTCAAATTTTGCTTGATTGCTAAAATTTAAAACCAACATTATGAATCATCATTTTCAGATGGTTTTCAATAGTTAATCACGTGCATTGCAATTATCCGTAAATATTTTTTCTTAATAAAAAGCAATAAAGTATGTAATTTTATTAACTGAGTAGGATAAACAGCTATTGGGATCCTTGTAGGAAGTAATCAAAGATTTAAATTTGTCATATGTAATGGCCAATTGCCTACATTTAGGCGTCAACAAATTTTATAAGAATCCGTTGTATAAGATAGGAATCTTGGAAACATTTTCCGTACAGTTCTATACAATACAAACATATTTTAAAATTATCGTTATTACTGCTTATGATTCCATCTATCGTTTGATAGTGCAAGCTCTGCCAAAGAATCAACAGGAAACTGAAAGAGCGCCCTCGCGGAAAAGCACAGGGTTTCTAATTTTATTAACTGAGTTGGTTCAGAGGTGTTTCTTTTTTTTCATCGATAACGAAAAAGTGTTGTACTTGAAAGGAGTTAAATAACTTTTCGTTACTGAAATAAATTTAATTCGAAGATAAATTGAAAAATAAATATCGAAATATTATGTTACTGTTTAGTCTTCAAATATAAAGGAAGTTACAATCATAATTCCTTCGTTCTTTTTTCAAATAAAGAGTATTAAACTGCATTGTACAGCTTGGTGAAGCTGTACAAAATCAAGCAGCTCAAAGCCGGTTTCATATTTACACACATTTCAATTACATAGATAATCTTGAAGGAAAAGTAGAAACGCTCCCACAATGGATGAATTTCAGAAAACCCCTGCTAGGAAATGCCAGGCTCAGTTCATTGTACATAATCGAACACAAAGAGCACAGAGTTATGTATCTGTTGGTGGAGAGCTTCCTAGCTGCAAAAGCGCTCTTACAACGTTATTCTCTCTTCGTCCATTTGCCACAGGGAGAAAGCATCAAAACATTACTACGTGCTTGCAAACATCTGAGTTACATCAGAGTCCAGTATGAGTCGGGCCGCGTGAGATACTGGTAGCACAACCGTCCGGTACTGGACGGACACGGTGGTTGTTCCAGCTTATGAAAAAGTGTTTTCAGTGCTTTTGGAATATTCCTGCCAAGCAACCTGACTATTGTTTTGCAAAGCATAAGGATTAATTTGGTCGTGGCGTAAAGTGAACTCAAGAAGGGTGCTCAAGAAGGGATTCAATGTGTGGTGGAGTATTAAAATTCTTTGCAAAACGCTCTGTGCCCTTGGCGATGTGAATGGAGCAGTGTGAATGTCTATGTGTGCGAGAGTCTGAGTGAAATGCATTCCGAATAACAGGTGCTCCGGTGGGATGCTCTTTACGTTTGTGGTTTGAGCTGCAAAAATAGGTTAAAATACAGTGCATTTTTCACGGTTCTAGAAAGCTACAGCTCTCCGTTTTACTTGCGTCCTACTCGACGATTAATGCAATTAGCTGTGCAATGAGCAAGCTCGGTTAACATTGCTGAGGGTTGGTTGGTGAGTGATTCGAGATTAAAATAAAGCTACCAATACGACTGGAACTACACGCTGGAAGCTATGTCAAGTCGTAATTAGTACGAGGAAAGACATGCAGCTTGGTTCGACGCTTCGTTCCTTCCCTCGTTCCCTGTCGATGATTCAGGCAAGAAACAGGCAAAGACACACGCCCCAGCTGCTGTCCGGATGGTGCTGAAGCTTGAAATGCTGACGAGTCCATCGAATCTTCCCACAACCGCAGGCGCAAAAGGAAGATTCTGACACTTTGAAGCACATCCAATATTAGTTGGGTCTTCTTGCATCTTCAGCACGTCGCAAAATGGGCCGCGTTTGCAAAATGAACACTGTTCGAATTGTTGTGCACGAGTGCTGACGGGGACGGCTTCATCCATCACTGCACTCAAATAGCATGCCAAAAGCAACGGTACTGCACCCGGAGTGAAGCAGTCCGCAAATGCATCTACCACTGACAAAGTGCATCGCAGGATTCGCAGGCGTACAGCAGTGAGAGCTCGTGGACCAGGTTTATACAACGCAATATGTAAGTGCGCTCGGGGGGAGGGAAAAAGTAAGTCAAAGCCATTATTATGATTGATTGTTGTGTCCAGGTTTTCGGGCAGAGCTCACTGGACTGAGCTCAACTGACCGGACCGGAAAGCGAAAAAAAGGCTTTAATGGTTTTTTTTGGGTTGGAAATGAAAATGAAGCAATTGGATGGAACTGTGTTTTAAAGTTTGTAGTACATGACAGTGAACACGGATGATGATTGTTTATCCTTTCGCTTGGCTTTGCTTCTTGTTCGACTGTATAATTGATAACAATTCTGGTGAACTTTCAATGTTTATATACTGTATGTGATTGATTGGATTGATTCACAAGGTCAACCTAACCATGAGACTGTATTTTGCAGACTTCATTATCCGAGATAATAATGTGTGACTTAAATTATTATAAATGGATATTGAATTCTGCACTAAAAATATTAAACATAAAAGTTGGCTTTTCAAAAGTTGCTATTTTGCGTCTTCAAACGGCCGGACATGGGTAGGAACGTGGTGTCTGCAAGTCTCGCATGTCCTTACAGGGCCAGCGTGAGCTTATAAGGTCCTCAAGCAGAAGGGTTTACAAACACTCTCATCATAGATTCCTCTCTCAAAACGATCAGATCTGGTGCTGTCTGTGCTTTGCATTACAAATTGAAAATGCACACAGTCCACGATCTTAACACAAATCAGACCTGATAAGATAAGAGATTATAGGATTGACAAGCAGTAATGATTAATAATGCTAATAGTTACGATAATATACTTGTCTAATGAATTGTTCCCCGTCGCCTCCGGGCGACGGCTTTTCCCTGTGCCCCTTTCCATCACAGGAAGGGTCGTTTTAGCAGGCGGAACAAGCCTATTCCATGCTTGTACGTGGTACGAAGGCGGCACGGACCGTCACGTTCTACATCCGGTGTGTTGCATTTCTCCCCAGAGAGGCTGTTATTTACAGCTTGATGGAAAGCTACCGTGCCTACCCAGAACCGGTCGACTGATCCTTAGCCGGAACGTTTCCTTTACGGTTTCGCAGTGTCGTTCGCTTTTCTTTGTTACTATTTTTGCAGCGCTGCCGTACGCATTCGACACGCTACATACCACAGGACGGACAGTGAAGACGAACGGGCGAAGCTTGTTGGGAATTATATCTGAAACAGCATGTGCGTGTGTATCTGTGTGTTTATTTATTTTTTCTTTACTATGACAGTCAGCTGACCTTTGCTGCGTCGTTGAACGATAAAATGTGCATTGTTCACTTATCGATCTTCGCTACGAAGAATTGCATCGTACACATGGTAGCGCTGTGGTTGGATGGAAAAAGGAAGCGGAAGATAAGCATGCTCTAGCGGGGGTGAAGCTTTTAAATTGTAGGAAGGCATGTGTGAGAGGAAATTCTGAAAATATAACTTAATCGTACTGTCAAGGTTACACACAACATAGTGGACTTATCACTGAACAAATCGGGTCGTGGTGGATTACAAGCAATATTTCTTGTATTTAGAATAACTTTAAGCTCTTGAAATGTTTTTTATTGGATTTACTGCTAGTGTTTGAAGTAATCAAAATAATGCTCTCTTGGTTTCGAGACTAATGTGAGATTTTTAATAGCGTTAATATACTTTAAGGCGCAGTAAACACACTCGCCTGAAGGTATGCAATTTACATCGTAGCTATTACCGGACATGTGAAGGAAGTTTATCAAAGACCATAAAGGATAAGGATCAATGTATCCAGTTTAAACTGGCAGATTCTGCAGGAGCGTATGGTCCCAGATATTCGAACAACTATTGCTGTTTTTATGTGCACTTTTTGTTATACTTGCAGTCGTTTAAATACTTTGTTAACTAAAATTGATCGTTTTGTTCCTGGAAAATACTAACGATTCGGAATTCTTTGATGATGTTGCTGTTGTTCATGTAAAAAGGTTCTGTACTTAACTAAAATTGAGCTCAAAGTGATAGGATATGACATTTTACCACACATCAACCTCTGTACTGCACAGACCTTGGAGACTTTCAATCATTCGGAATTGTCAACTAACTAACGTTTGTGTCATATTTGTCATTTTGTAAATGATTTAGCATACCTTCAGGCGTCTATTAATCTGGAATAGAATAAACTAACATCCGATACTACTGATGTTACCAAGCTAAGCAGGTTGGTCTCGCTGCGCTTCGAACCTTAAAACAGTTTTCAAAACACTGAATCCTAAAAGAGTTTTAAAACTCTTTGCGATTCGAACCTGGCGTCTTCGGACTCCGGAGTGTGTTTATTAGTAACGATTCCTTGGATAATTTAAACACTCTTTGCGATTGAAATCCCAGAAGAGTTTTAAGGAGTTGTAACTCTTTGTGAGGAGTTGATTTGAATATATTCATTAGAAAGATTTGAATAACTCATTCATTCTTACTCAATACTCACAACACTAGTCAGCATCGCATGTGTTGATTTTGGCAAAATTATACCTAGTTGAAGTATCGAGGGCAGCAGTTTAAGAATCGGGCATAAAAGTTGTCTTAAATTATTGTCTATCACTTTATACGTACGATCTCACATATATTATTTCTTCTTGACCAATAAAACTAAACATATAAATATTTCCATTTTATTTTCATATTATCTAGGCTTGATAAATGAAACCTAATTAGTTCTCTTTTCACTTGTCCGTTCAATTTTTCTAGAAAAAATACACATTCGTTGTATATAACACGATGAATTTGTGTAAAATAGTGCAAGCTAATTGCAGTACAGACTAATTAAACAAATTAATCCACCCAAAACTCTGATATTCTGACCTGACAAAAGGATTTCGCAGACAAAACGATCACATGATTCGCATGAAATGCCACGACGAGCTAGCCGAAATGCATCAAAAAGCACTTATTTCTCCCGTTAGAATAGCAATACATTAAAGATCATCTTGACAAGTGCGCTGACGCTGTACTCCGCTCCCAGCAAATAGCAAGCAAATGCTAAACTTTATAGCTTCGCATGAAACGTTCGACAAACTTGTTAAATATTAAACAACGATGTGCATAGTTTCGAGTGATGGTACTCGAACAGTGCAACACAGAGGAGCTGCATAAGTTATTCATCTCACCGAATCTTTTGCTTCCGGAGCACATGCGAAGATGTCGCACGGTGTTGTTTGACTTTCATTTGGAGGTTTGTAGCGGTATAATATTGCGGTTTTGTGTGAGCTTTTGTGAGCCAAATCAACTTAAGTATATTAAACGGCAGTTGAGTTTTATTTAGATAGCCCATAAAGACTGTAACGCTTTGCTTGTGCCGATCGACAGAGCAATTTCCTGAACAAAAAGCAATCCAAACTTATTAGATACCAATCATGAGCGAATCAAAGGGATGCTCCAGGCGAGTCCTTACTTAATTTGAGAGGCAAAATAATTGAACTTTCTTCCACTTGTGCTAATAATGTGGTATATTTCAAGCAGCGGCAGACGAAATACTTTGTTATGCTTGCATTAAGTACCACCGCGTCTCGCCCAAAGTTGTTGACGGGCAAACAACTCTTATGTGGGTTGGATGCTTTCGATTATTCATATCCATCCTGTTCCAGTGTGTTTGTTTTGCTGTCGAATCACAAACAATCGGTAAACCGAACGTTGGAATACAGCCAAAAATAGAAGTTTTGTGTATTGGAGGCTCAAAGTTTGGTTGCAGCTATGAGAAACTTAAAATAATCTTTCTTATTTATTTTAAAATTCAAACACGAAGGTGGCGACGAAGTTCTTGATGTGGTTTTTTGTTCCTATTTATTTTCCTTTCGCATTAGAAATAATACTTTAATATCAATTAAGTTGCCTCTTCGTTTTTGTCTTCTTGGATGACATCCTTAAGCTTTATTTCCCCAATGAAATACAATTAATTGCTACCGTTTCCTTTGTTTTATTGATTTCTTGTTATTGTCAAAATACCTCTGCAACGCAAAACATAACATAAGCACGCGAACAATTCGTACCACCAACATAAACTCGTTGCACGCATAGTTTGAGCTCGCAGAACGAAGATACGGCACGGATTCCATCTGCAAAGTGTGGTTATAATTCTATCGCGACCGTATCCGTGCCGTAGATGACTTTGCTAGTGACGCGTAAACGAAGCTCCTAACAGGGATGAATCATTTATTGCGAAAAATCCTTGCCCCAAGTGCGATGGTTTTATTGGGTTAAGGACTGTACTTGTCCATTGCTAATGGGGTTCGTCCTAGCCCTGAAAACGCTCGAGCAATTACTTTGCGAAGGATGTGTGTGCTTGAGGAAAACCTCGAAAGTTTTTCACCCTCAACACGGAGTACATGGTTCTGCATTTTGAAGGTAAACCTCACAGGAAAACGATGTTATTAGATGGGTGATTAAAAGTTTCGGCCTCTCAACCGCCTGCCTGCTAACCCGACGCTCTAATAAACCATAACATCCTGCGGGATTGTGGGACCTTAGCAATTGGTTAAAGTGTAAACTGTGCGCCAGTTTGCTAGGGCCAGCCGGGATTTAACCTTCAATTAAATACGAAATTCAACCATCAGATTGTGCGCCTTTCCCGACCATCGAACAATCGAACCCCGAAATTCGATCTACCATTGAAATGAAGCTTTCCGTTTTTTTCGAAATATTTCCTCAACTGTAACACCACCCGCTAACGATGTACGAATTGCATCGCAAACGAAACTAATTGGACGGAAACCGTCAACACCCCGGGCCAACGGGCGTCCGTTACGCACAATATAAAGGGAATATGGATAGCGAAAATGATACAGCAGGCAGCTGCGTCAAATGCCACACAATCATCGAACCTGAACTGAATTGTATCCATAGTGATGGGCTTAAGACGACATGATTCGAATTGAGACGGGAATTGCTGTCAGGAATCCGTAGCAAAAGTGTATAAGCGTGCTCAGCCCCAATTGATGTGCCCTGTGTTGTTATGATTGTTATTTTTTTCTACTTTTTTAAATCAATTCTGTCGCTAGGCAATTTGAAAACGACGGACCGTAGACGTGCTTTGCAATGTAAAACAAGAGAGGAACATAACTTCTGCTTGTTTTACAAGTTAAGAAGTGGTTTTAACATTCGAATTTGTATTGTGTGGTCTGAGTTTTTCAGCATAAAATTAATGGAAATAGAGTTGTAAATTTCGCAACACCCTGAATTGTTCGATGTTTCTATATTATGTTCAGAAAGTATACCACAGTAACGCTTATTTGTATTTTTGTTTATACGTGTAAAATTGTGTAGTCTACTGTGGCCTACATTAATATTTGTAAGAAAAATTACCTTAGAATTGCAATAAACATTCCGCCTGAACCAGTATAAAATATTCCTCAAAAAATGCCTCATTGGGTCTAATCTTATCCACACTAATACTAGAATCAGCAGAGTTATTGAGAGAGCTTTATGTAGAAATCTTTATGAAAGTGGGTCATTAGTACCAAATTTTGTAGATCTAAGTACTTCATTTAATTTCGGTCAGGGCCTCAAGTACCTGCTAGGATGCCTAAAAATTGATTTTCGCAAGAATGTACGGGGCGTCAATCAATCCACTTGTAAGATTATGTAAAACAGTACAACGCGTCATCATTTGTCTGTGTTGGGGAGATCCTAGTCCGAATAGAAGGCACCTAGCGCTTTAAGAGGGATATGAAGCCTCAAGGGACTAAGGAAGCAGATAAAATAGAGAACGTGTTATTTGTTTTTCAGTATCGGATCTAGTCTATCGATTCTATATTGTTGCAGAGGGGTTCAAATAATACTGGCAAATTCTATCGTTGGTTTAACAATGGCAGAGACAAAACAGAGACTATGTGGGTCCTTAAAATCGTTACCCACGCGATCAGACCTAAGACCTAACCTATAAGATAAGACCTAACAGGCGGAACGCTTTAGACATCGTAACTTCGTAGTGTTAGAGAGGTGGTTTAACTTCAAACGGCAGGATCGGAGCTCAAATCCCATCCGGACCGTCGCTGCCTAGTGAGGACTGACTATCCAACTACGTGGTATCCTCTAGTCTAGTAAGCCATTCGATGGCCGGCGTGACCTTACGGTCGTTAAGCCGAGAAGAAGGAGAACTTCGTAGTGTACTTGCAGTGTCTGTCTACTATCTAGCAAGATAAGAGTAACCATCTTATTTGTAGTGAAACAGTATTGGTGATCTATTTCTATGGAAGCTTATTACAGATTATTTTTTTTACCATGACATTCATGAGGTTCAAAGTACACCAATAGAAAAGACAGACAGACAGTTTTAAAGAATAGCACACTCATCAGAATCAGCCACAGGAACAAATATCTTCAAATCGTTAGTATACAAAAGCGCAGTCAGGAGGCTGCCTAGTGGTACCTCAGAGGTGTTGCAGTAAATGATGCGTTGATTTTTACTATAATGCTTCTATTTGTTAGATAGCTTGAAAGCCATCGAACTTGTCTGTTGCTTACACCATATTTAAAGAGCTTATTTGGTCAGTGCAGACGACCTCAACTATTTTACCACTATCGAGCGTCGGTAAACAGGAAGTCAACAATGACAGCATTCGTGAGACCCGTAAAATCAGTTTGAAGGAAGTTACAAGCTAGATCATTAGCAGATGAAGATCGCGATGAAATGTTTCTACAGTTATATATCGGGATCAACCAAAGCATCGATTCAAGTTGTAGATCACGGCGATAGAAGCCATCGTCGACCAAAATCAAGTCTAGCATTGAATCATGACTATTCTGAATGGTATTTAGCTGGGCCAAATATTAATGTGCAAAGATAGCAATAACTTGTAAAAATGAAATACATTAAAATGCAGGAAATAACATTCAAAAATGCCTAAAAGTATGCAAGTTTTTATCTCTTCGAATGATGCAATGATTATTATTTTATTTTTAAACCGGATCAATTGATAACATTACACTTTTTACAGATTTTCTTTACCAAAAAAAAAGTGATGAATGTAGAACATCGTCCAAACTGATGGAATTCACCACCACTTAAAGAGGTGGCTACTTCAAGGGCAATCTGATCGTTTACGACTGTAATAGCTGTTTCCCTAATGATCCGTTTGCTTTTCCTATTCCACAGCATTCATCAGTGCGGTCGTCATGAATAAATCATTGCAGCGATTTACCTTTCTTCGGACATCCGTGCGCCCAGATGGAGCGAACCGGCCAACAGTATGGTCGGGTGTCGCACTGCCCGTACAGTGATTCTAGTTCCTCGGAGCTGCAATCCTACGTGCGTCCGTTCGACACGGTGCGAGCACTGCACGAAACAGTTGTCTCACTGCGTACGGCTCTCGAGGAATCGCGCCGTGAAGTTGATCAGCTACGACAGCAGATAAACGTACGAGAAACGGTTGAGCAGGGAAGAGCTAGTGTCGGATTTAGAGCGTCCGAACAAGCCGATAGTCAAAGAAAGCAACGGTCAACATTGAGCGTAGAAAAACCATCCACATCTGGGCTTTTCAGACATCCATCGAATCTCGACGTTAGCCGTAAAATATGTGAAGATATTTCGACCACCACAACAGAGGATAAAAAGTCTAAGAAATTAAAGAAACGAAAAGTTAAAACACAGCCTCCACCATCGGACGAAAGCTGTTCTAGTCCACCAACAGCAGAGGAAGAGGCCAAAGTGGTTGAGGATCCAGTGCGACCGAAAAAAGCATCCACCAAGGATGGTAGTTCTACGGCACATCAGAAAGTGTCCGTAGTACCTGATATACAGATAGTTTCGCATCCCGGTGGAGGCACACATTCGGCCATGGCGTCACGAATAGATGTAAAGATCAAGGTGTCGTCCAACATCAACATGGACGGAAGCAGTTCCGAGGCGGAAAGTTCCGAATGTCTAAAAGAATCCCCCACAACTCCCGATGCGGCAGCTGATCAAACGCCAGAAGAAGACGATAAGACCATTGCCGAACCGGAAGAGCGTGGAGCGGATGATGAAGTGACGGTACGTGAGCAGGTGCTGAAAGCGGACGGCGTGGAGAATTTACGTGTTAGTGTCGTGAACGAGGAACATTTGAGTGTGAGCAAAAGTTCGGAAGCGATCAGCATCAAGCAGGTTTCGTCGGAGAACTTGCACGTGGACACGGACCGTCAGTCGAATGCATCGATCTCGGAGGGAGATAATTCGGTATTTGCAGAAGATCCGGCTACACCCCAGCCGGAAGTGGAACCGCAGGGAACTGGGCCTATCACGGGCAGCTACACGTTGTCCGAATCTTCCGGTGATCCTCGACGGAGAATGAAGAAAAGTGAATCGGAAAACCAGGAGGAAGTGGACGATATTGAATTGATTTTTTCCTCCGATGACAATGCGAAGGACATCACACAGGAAGACCTGGTGTCGATATCGGACTACGAGCCCTGGCAGGAGGCTGGCCAGTCGGGTACGCCAGTACTGGTGAGCTTCACCAATTTGGCTTCCGATCAGGAAAAGATGAGCTCGCTTGAGCGTAGTGACAGTGAGGTGGTCGAAGGGTACGAGCTGGAGAAGGGCAAAAGCCTCGAAAGCCAAGACTCGCTAAGTATGGACAACATGAAGAAAAGTATGGATTTTAGCACAAAGTCGTCCAGCTTGGAGAAGGACACGAGCATGGATTATGGCGCTTCCGGCAGCACTATAATCCCCGGACTGTGCCGTGCTGCTAGCAGCCAGGATGATGACGGAAAGCAGAACGATAGTTTCGATGTCGCCGGTTCGAATCCTCTTGCGGCCGCAGGTGCGCTGGGACGACGCTGGACTAACTACAACGTGCTGATCGAGACGGACATCTCCAAGTGTGGCATCACGGAGGAGAACATTTTGGAGATGGGACGTCGCAACACTTGTCCGAATCCTCCCGCCTATCGGTAGGTTTTGTGCCGGTTCGGCTCATCAGCAAGACGGCTGGATGATTAATCCTTTTGCCAAAATTAGGTTTCTATCTTCGCGTGTGCTACTTGTGTACTTTTGTCTTCTTGTTCGTTTCCCAAAGTCCCATCATTCATCCGGGCAGTCGGATACAGCCGACCGGTGGTGCCAATCGAAGCCCGCTGGCAGTGAAGTTCTCCCGTTCGCCACGCACCTACTCACCGCACCAGTATCTGCCACCGGGGAAAACGCTTCGTACGGTAATAGCGGCTGAGAGTGGCGTCCGGGGAGCGACCGGTGACGAGGTTAAGCGCTCCCGGGCAGCACAAACCGATATATCGGCCCTGGCCCAACAATGGCGCTCCGAAACACATCTGACCGGTTCTGAGTACGTGCCGGGGCTGTATACACTACCGTCGAAGTTCGTTCCACCGGCACCCGGTGGAAAAGGTAAATACCCACTCAGGTAAGCTAAATGAACAGACGTTTATTAGATTTAGAGTTCTTACTGAGCTGTAATTGTTTGTTAGACGGGGGTTGGTCCTGGAAGAGGTCTTAATGCTTTTAACACAAACATTTATCACACAATCACGATACTGATATCACACACCCATTTACTGAAACTATTACATTTCACCACACTCTTCATCATCCTGCTTCAGCGTGTTGCCTGCTTTGTGGCGCTCCATGCGCTCAAATTAAATGCCATGTAAATGAATCCGTCGCAGTAGAGCAGAAATTCCATTATGCTTGTAATCCGCACGTATCTGCGTGCGTTCATTCTGACATTTAAGGCCTTCCACCATCTACGAAAGCGCAGATACACGTTGATTTTGACTTATCGATACGTATTATTTCGTCCGTGTCGAATCGATCCATCGCGCAGTGACAGGTGGGGGCAAGTGGGTTGGAGGTGGTGGGCTGAGAAGCTTATGTTGCTACTTATTAGAGAGCTGATATTTTATTCTTCTCCTTTTTTTTATGTTCCGCCCATTTATCCCACCGGGTGTGCATCGGGAAAACCCATCGACTTACGTAAGATGCCACGTGCAGACGTGCTGCGTTCGAGCATACTGTTCACAATCGATCGATAGAAGAGAAACGTTTGAGAAGTTCCATCGTCTGGGTTAGAAATGTGATGAAGGCGTTTTTGTAACGGATGTCACATTTTCCCCCTTTTTCTTTAAAGGATAACAAAATGTTTCAAGATTAATCTAAGTGTTTCGATTACCAGTGTTGGTTTGCTCTTTTATTATACTTCAGAATATGAAAAAGAGTAGCTGTAGTAGTTGTAGCTGGCAATTAATCAGAACGCCGGAAAGTATGCAATTATTTCTTCAAAGGTAGCATTTAACGGTTTTCGTGGTATTATCTTAAGTCCTTTGTCGGCTTTTAGAAAAAGAGATGCATCAAAACTCCTTCTTTTGGTCCTTTGGTAATTTTAATCTAAAACAGTCATGTACTGTGAAGTTGTGCTTGATAAACAGTACGAATTTATATTACATGTTCCAAAAGACTTTTTACTAAAACAGTCCAAACCAATGAAGATCAGTCCACTTCCGTAAAGATCAGATTGAGCAATGTTATGTATCATACCCCAAAGGAAAATTTTAATTTCTTTACCATAGATCAATCTCCTCCACAGACACACAATCGATCTTCCGCAAAGATCTTCTGTTTGAGAAATGTGAGACACTTTTTGCTGTCGCGTTTCCTTCAATTGTTTGCACACGCTGATTCAGTTTGTTTTGTCAGTAACGACAACGACGCGAAAAACGAATGACGAAAGGTAAACTTTACTTATGACAGGAAACTGATATCTATGTATCTGCCTTGGGCGCTCTCGGATAAAATCGATAGCTCACCGACCCGTTTTGCAAAACACTAGCAAATAATACAGATCGTTTCTAACTACCGGCAAAAAGTTTTGTGACACATCGCAAAGCGGTACGAGCGACAAGGGCCGGGAAAGGATAATATATTTAAATGATGTCAAACATCAGCTCAATCCGGCTTCTCCGGTAGCATTTGCCGCCCATGTTACCATTCGTAGGATGTTTTTATTTCGATCACATTCCCCATCGTGGGGATTTCGATTCGGAGAAGGTTTGGCGGCCCAAACCGGAAAGGCACAGGCTGGTTTGTTGTGTCTTTTTTTTCTACTGCGTTGCTTAACACGCACTAAGCAATTTACGAATAACATCATCTTAGAGTGTGAAGCTGATGCTCATGAAAATTGATATCATTCGTCGGAAAGGATACATTTCCATCACAGTGAGAGTGTTCGGTTCCAATTTGCCGCGCTAAAAATTTCGAGGAAGCTAATCTATTTGCAATCATGTAATAAATTTGCATGGTGATGAAATTTTATGGTCGTAGATTTGCGTGGGACGGTCGCGTGGTTTATTTTCTAGTTCAAAAAAATAGTTCGTTTGCCTTAATTTACGGTAGTTACGTAAATTGTAAAGACCTGTTTGAAATTTTGAATTTAAAAATCGTTTGATTTATTTAAATAGCATTTTTTTGCAACCGAATATGCCCGGAATAATGCAAAGTATAAGGAGTTAGTCATCACAAAACAATGAGTGACAATACGATGTTGAACCGTAATAACTAATAATAAATAAAAAATAAATAAATCACATCTTTTTATAACATTTTTTCCTTCTCCACATGCGGAATTCACTATAGTCTTATGAAACTAGAAACGGTAAAAAATTCGTACCTTTTTACTTCGTATCTAACTGCGGGGAAAAGGTCCGGAGATAGTCTTGTATGTAGGATAAATATTGAAATAAAACATCTTTTTCATAAATTGAGGAACTTTTTTTTAGTATAATGCGGCCATTAATGATTTTTGTATAATTTTTTTTTTAATTTCAATTTGTCTACTTTGCGGCTCTACAAATATAACCTAAATAACCTAATCTAAATCCTAAACTTACAGCAAAGTATTTATGTGGGAGCGGAAGGACGTTAAGGAAGAATTAAAATAAAAGCCGTAAGCCTCTAGGTTAAAACTGACCATAGCACGAAGCAAAGGATCTTTGTGACCAACCGCAGAGCTCCTCCTGTTGGGGATAATTAAAGACAGGCAAGGGCCCAGAGAACTGGAAGGAACATAGATTGAGGATAGGAGAGCAGGAGAATCTTCGATGGAAGAGGGTTGAGCCAGGAAGCGGTGATCTTGCAGAGAGCGTAATCCTAGCAATCTGGACTCGTAAGGAGGTGTTCTACCTCCTGTAGAGGTCGTATCACCCAGCAAACCTGCTGAAATGCCTCCGAACCCGCTCAATACGTTCGATGTGAACCCTAGCAGAGGGGTCTAGTCATCTGAGAAGTACTCCAGAGCCTTTAGAAACAGAGCAGGCAAATACTCTCCAATGCACTGCCGAAAACAGCGTCGAAATGATGTGAAAAACTAAGTCCAGAGTTACTCGAAACACCTAGGTCCTTGAGGACAGAAACACGATGTACACGGACGCCACTGAGAACATAAGGGAACATAATAGGAGATCAGGAATAACTAAAGGAAGACAGGATTAGATTTAACAGGGCAGAGTGCAAGGGAAACACAAGCATACCAGGATGTAAACCACTCAAGGATATCCTGACAGCTAGAATAGTCGGCAAGGGAGGAGAATATTGGTGGAATTTTTATTTTATTGCCATGAAATAGCATTTAATGCTTTGCTGACGTCGATTTAAAAGACATAATCTATTTTATTATTCTTGAATGTATTACTTGAGACGACTTTGATATACGTCGTAGTTGGATAGTTTTAGTCCTCATTACGAACAGTCCCCGGGTGAGATTTGAACCTCGGTCCAGTTGTGTGAAGATCGGCAACTTTGTCGTCAAACCAAATCAGTTGATTTATTTTATAATATTATTTTTCTATTTAATACTCTATGGATCAGTCCGATTGTTGGAGCGATATTAGTATTCACACCGCAGGGCCGGTTGTCGAATTTTATCCAGACCGATCCAGATCTTATCCTGCTACTAGGGCATACTAAGTTAAGTAAAGCTAGTAGTGGCAGGGCAAGCTATTCGAGATTGTAGCACCTACGAAGAAGATGAATAAGGTATAACATTCTTGATTTTAGAATTTCTCCAATTTAACACAAAGAACATTAAAGCACAATACAGTAGTTACAGTTCAGACAAAAATAGTTTCGATGTAATTATATGTAAAAAACCCTTTCCTTTCGCAACAGATAAGAAACTTGATCAGGGTTCTTGAACCGGGTCGAGTTTACCACCTGTTGCTCAGACGACGTTGGAAAGAATTCAGAATGCTAGAGAATCTTCCAATATCAATATGAATCCATACCGAAAAATTTGGTATGTAAGGAAACAATTTCTCGTACCAATAATATTGTAAGAAATTCCGCTTTATCTTTAAGTGACTTTAGGCAGCCAAAGAGAAATGGTACTCTTTGGTACTAACAGAACCCCACTGCAGGAACTCAGATAGCAAAATTGAAAGAGAAAAAGGATGATTGGTATTAGCCACACGTGGGCTGAAATCGGTTTGGGTCCAGTCCTTGCTTATACCTTCTGCAATCTCACAATCTTATAAGCCACCATCTTCGGGGAAGAGAGAGAGCGGAACGAAAAAACCCATCAAAATGAAAAATGATTTACAGAAAAATCACTTTTCAAAATAGGGTTCTGGACGAAAGCAAGTCCAGTTCTTAAACAGTGAGAAGGAAATAAAAACTCTTCAAAAAAACCTGCTTGCATTGGGTTGTTGGCTGACCCCTAATCCTGCAGCAAGCGGTTTGATTCATGCGAAAAGTTCGCATTCACTTCGGCAGGTACGAAGAAATAGTTGATTAAAACCGCTGTCAAAATGACGAGAAAATCCCACACATCGAGTACAACCTTCGGGCGACCACAAGGTCACGGCATGGCATGGGCGCTTATGTGGCGAGCTCGAATGACTTCGCAGTGATGAGATGCTTTAAAAGAAGGATGCTGTTTGCTGACGGAAAAATAAGCTCACCGTATGGCAGTGTCCACAGCCGGAATGTGTCGCATGTGTGCGGGGGTGAGAGATGTGAGACCAAATTTTATTTATTACGTCGCCACAAACCACACACACACACACGAATGCGCTCCATGCGGTCGTACTCGGTGGCGCCCAAGTTTGCAACGAGTCCTGTGCTCTTTAGTAGGAAAATAGTTGCTCTGTTGACGTTCCTTGTCCCCGGGGCGGTGTGACGCGATACGAATACGAAAGCGGCTGATTTAATGCGTTTGCTCTGCGGGAATACGATGAAGTTGATTTTGGTGGCAAAAGAAACGATCAAACTTTATAAAAGTAGCTCTGTACGTTCTGGGCTCTTAACTGGGCTTGCTTAACATTTAACAACAGTGAAACAGTGAATAATTTACAGCATAATGAGATTATTACGAAAAGAAAACTTCAAATGTTGACGAATAATTGTTAGATTTGCAATAATTTTGCATCAGTTTTTCAAAAACATCTTCGCACATCGGCTAGACATTGCCATGTGCTTCAAGTTTTTATTTGTATTGAAAGTCTCACGTGCAAAAGAAGCTAACAGCTCCCGTTTCCTTTTTAATGGCATGTTTTGCATCATTCTACCACCTAACCAACACCACACCCCAAGCAGAAGAAAAAGACGCCACCTAAACCAGCTTTATCGTGTTCTATTCTTACCGAAGGATTATCACCACCATCAGCACTTTTCAATTGTCATTCCTGTACTTGCCCCAGTGGTGCTTTCATGCATCGACTACGAGAATGTTGCTCTTTTGTCGACATTCATGCTGCGTTGGCTGCTTTCAGTAACCGTCCGCCGCAGTTCCGTACCGTACATGCCCCGTTTTTTTGCAAGGAGGGCCACGACAGCTTGGCGTGACTTTAACACATTTCGCACAACGCCATCACGGGATGCCGGATGTCGAAAATATCCGTCTGCCTCCGCTGGACGACTCCTGGGGTCGTGGAAAGTAGGCTTGGGCACTATCTTGCATTAGGCTTTAAAATCTTAATTGTTTTGCGGGCAATCCTTTTGGTGAAGACCCCTCAAAGACATTGGCAAGAAGAAAAAAAAGAGCGGGCAAAAGACAACGACGAAAAGGGATGGGAAATTGTATTACCCCACAGCATAATGTCTTTATCATGGATCGTGGTAAATAGAATGGGAGGGTTTTGCTTGTCGCCTTTGTGGGTTTTTTTGCCTTTCTCGCCAGTTAGTAGTTTCCTGCCAATTAAAGTGTCGCCATTGACACACACACACACACACACGTCCAAACATTCACACATACACAAGGAAAGGCAGTCTTTTCTTACAGGGAAATGGTTAGAAAGGATGTAGTTGGGGAATGGAAAAAAGGGCGAAACTATATGCTCATGCAAACACGCTGTCGGGCTGACAAACAAAAGCCACATAATCAGTCTGAACCACACGTACCACCAACATGCATACATACATACATACACTCACAAGCCTATACCCATAACACATAAGGCATCTTCTACGAGGTCCGTTTTTTTTTTTACTGGAAAGATTCATTCATTTTGTAGGGGGATGCAAGATTTTTTTTTTTTTTTGAATATTCCTAGAACATTTGGGCCTGAGAACACTTAAGCTTTCCATAAAAATTGTATTTTGAAACGTTGAAATTGTATTACAATGTTGGAAACTGCGGTTTGCAGAATAGATTTCAATTTAAACGCCTAGATGTATGCAATCGTATTCTTGTGTTACGATATCTATTTGCAGTTCGTAGCTACAACAATTTTATAATTTAATAGTTTATAAGGAAAAATTGAAATAAAACTGCTTTAACTTCTAAAAGCTCTCGCAAATAATCCCCTGCAAGATGAAACCCTACATTTGTCCATCTCTAAGTGAAGAAGACGCCATAATCGTGGTGTATCTTTTGATCTCTGTTCATTTCCTCGCTGCGCGCCCAATGCTGCGGAAAATTCAACAATGCAACGCTTGCTCCCTCACCCCACACACAAGACCGTCGGATAAAACGCAGGAAGCCCGCCGGGTGCTGCTGAGCGATATTAACTTTACCAGCATGGTGCCGGAGCTGTCCCGATCGGCCGATCACCTCTGCCAGCATCAGCAGGACGAAAACGGTGACCCGAACCGGTCGCCCAACTACTGCAAAGGAAACCTGCTAAAAACACCGGAAGCCACCAAAGGGTATGCGAGGACAGGGGAGGGGTATACAACACGAGGGAGAGGAGAAAAAAAAACGGACAAAAATGCAAAGATTTCGCGAGTACAGTGGTATCAGGCTTGTTTTGCTAATCGCATCGGTTACTACAACCATTGGTCAAACGGCTGCTGAAGACGGCAACGACAGGGACCAAGACAAAAACAAACCCCTTCTGCACATGACCTACCTTCCTTGCCAACGGCTAGACACTAGCTTGGGTAACATAAAAACTGACTAGACACGACGGAAAATTGAGACGCCAGTCACTGTTGTTTTTCTTCCGGGCGTGGAATGTTTTGTTTCATGCCATTTTGACTTCATCTTGAACTGACCTTTGCTCTTCCCGGGTTATTTTTATTTTTACAATGAATCATCACGCATCCAATAAATCTGGATTTTATTTCTGAATCCATTTATCATTTCACTTCGCCCTGTCTGGTGATGTTGCCTACAGTTCTCCACGACCGAGCCGTTTATCTCCTTTTTGTACTTCTATTTACACCCTTTTTTCTTCGTATTGTGGCGTATATTACTCCTGTCTTTTCCCATTTACGGACGATGTTTTGGCGTTGTCAGCGCCTGAAAGTATGCAATCTCTATTCTTTTCATCGTTTTTGATGGTTTATTAGATTTTAGCAGACAGGTATGACAGCTACCTCCCTCAGTTGTTACTCTCAAGGGCTGAATGGCTTTAAAGGCAGATATTTTAAAATATATTACGTTCTGGGGTGTGTGTGCAGATGAGTCGAATTATATAAAAATGAGGTTTACTCCTCAAAGTACTTACTTATTTATTTTTTTGACAACCAATAATTGTCAGTAAGTTATTAAACTTCATATACACCCTGTTTGAAAGCGAATCAAAGCCATGAAACGAGATCAAGTGTTCTATAACGAAAATAACTTCCCCGGCTCAACAGAAAGGTCATTTGAAGTTGAAACCAGATTTAAATATATACCGGCAATCATGTTTTCTGGACTTGTCTCACGAACCTGGCATTGACCAGACTTTCATCGTGAAGCTTTCGAATGCAAACTTTGCAAAACCGGCAGATTTGTTTGCTATTCGAAACGTGTCCGCTACCATCTAACGAAGCCGCAAGAACAAACAACCTCTGCATCGAGCGAATGTACGGACAAAATCTACGCCAACTTTCGTGTTTTTCTTCCATTTTTTCCATAGCATGATTTATGATTGTCTCGTGAGAAGAAAACCCATTCAGCGCCATCTTCCCGCCATTCGCCGCCCAAGTCCCCGCGGTCCTAGCTAATTAGTAATATGAGTTTCTCTATTTTCCCCTCTCTTCAAACCGTGCGCACTCAGCATTCCACCCAGCTTCAGCATGACATCGCCCGGCGTATCGCAGTGGACGGTGAACGAAAGCAGCATTGCCACCCAAACCACCCAAACGGACGCACTGTGGACGAATCGGGGCGATTCGTTCGACTCGTCGAAAAGCTACTCGGCCGGCTCACGCTATTCCACGCTCAGCAAGCACCACCGGTCCCGCAGCGTACCGTCGATGCGCTGTGCCATCTGCCGGCAAACGCACCAAAACACGGCACTGCGACCGTCGGAAAGCATGCACTACACACCGCGCGTCACGTTTCAGGAGCAACCGGTACACAAAATCCGCGGTTCACTGCCCGACTTGCGGCACGATTGCAACTGCCCCCGCCGTTACGGTGGTCCGTCGCTGTACCGGATCCATGGTGATTCGGGCGGATCCACGGACAGTTTGCTGGAGGAAGCGGAAGAATTTCTTCGCCGTTCGCTCGAGGGTGGCAATATGCTGGCGATGGAAGATTCGCTCGGACAGCTTGACGTCGGTGTGCCGCCACCGGCAACGGCTGGACTGTTGCCACACGTCACCTTTCACGGGCATGCGGCAGGCCACGCACATCCGGCCCTGCATCATCCGACCGCAAAACACCGACGGTGCTCGGAAAATGACATTCAGAGGGGTAAGTGTACGTGGATAAAGGTTGCAACGTGCTCTGTGCACAGAGAAGCTTGAGAGAAGGCGTGCTTAGGGTTGCCTTATTTTAGAGATTGATTCTAAAATTGATACCAAACGAGAGCAAACAAAAATTATAAGTTGTAAAGTTAAGAATTTTTGGCATTCGTTCGTTATTATCGCACTTCTATCAATTTTGAGTTTTGCTTAGATTCAAGACTCCTGAAAGTATGCAAAATTCGATTGGAACTTGGAAGCGTGTTTTGGGACTATTAAACAGGAGTTAAATACTCTAAAAATGTAACTCCCCAAATAGTGTTGGCTGAGTAAGAGTGAGTGAGTGTTTTAAAATTTTCTAAAGAATGATTTGAACAAGCTCCTCACAAAGAATTTTTACACCTCTTTTGGAAGTTCCTTTTGCGTTGCTAGGTCTATTTGGATCAGAAGGATAGGCTTATTTCCTAGATCGACCAGGACCAATTCTTATCAGTGGATCCGAATATCTGCTGACAATGCGTAAGGACGAAGGATGTCATCGGCTTTCCTAATGCGAAGGGGGTAAGCTTAGTTTCCTGAACTTGCCAGGAGAATTAATTAATCACGGACGAAAGCGCTGCCGGTGATATTTCCCCTCGTTCTTACGACAGAGTGGGGAGGCACTGCTGGACTGCGGGGTCAACATCCAGAAGGAAGGCAAAAGGCAGAGAACTTACGCATACCTGAAAATGCCTCCTACAAGACCTGCAAGTGCTTGTGGTTTAGTTTCAGAAGTAAATCTGATTTATTCAAAACTTTTCGTTTTTATATACTTATTTGGGCTCTTTGATCGATGTTGTCAAAGCTGTTCTTTCTTTGCTCAGCAACGTGTAAGCGATCGCATATCGATTTACTAAAGATTACATTGCTTCTCTTTGTCAATCTTGACGCAATCACGCATCGCTAGTTACGCTAGTACTCTGAACCGAGTTGAGTTGGATACGATCACGCACTGCTTATGCTGCGTAGACTTTATGCTACAATGTAAACATTAGTCGTTGCAGCGATCGTGCATTGCTTATGATGGACCGTCCGGTCGTGCCTGTTCTTAATTATGTTCGCTCTGGGTTTATAGCAAGCCTATGATGAACGGCGAATCAAGCATTGAAAAGCTTACAAACATTTTTACCCCGTCGCAACACTGAGTTTTATGTTTCCTTTTGAGAGTCGTTATAAATATATTGACTCTGAAGGAGTTACTAGTCGCTAGGGTGGTTCAAATCACAGAGAGCTTCACAGAGAAAGAAACCTCTGGTAGTTACAACTGCTACCAGCTGGTTTTAGTACTGTCTGAGGAAACTATACTAATCAAAACACCTGTCGCGACGACCGAAGATGGATATCTGGATCTGGCTGGATCGAATATAGAATTTTTATTGTCCCGGTACTCACATACGCCTCTGAGACATGGACTCTAACTAAAATTAACGAAACCGTCTTTGCTGCGTTCGCGAGGAAGATGCTGAGAAGGATTTTTGGTCCCGTATGTCTGGAAGGACAAAGGAGGAGCCATTAAAATGACAAACTCTACGAGCGGTACGATGAACTCACAATCGTACAGCGCATTAGACTCGCCGGGGTGCTGATCATGTCATTAGAATGACACCGAACGGCCCAGCCCGTCAAGTCTATTTAGGTCGTCTGCATGGACAGAACAGGCAAGGTAGGCCCAAATTGAGATGGTGTCATGGCGTTGTTGCCTCCTCCAGAACGGCCGGGATAATGGACTGATAGACGACGGCGCTGAACCGCGGCCGGTTTCGAGGATTTCTGGAGCATGCCAAAATTAAAACTGTCATAAGACTTGTTTCAATTAAGCTAGGAAAGGGGTCTAGACGCAGCTGCTCTAGCACCCCCCGTACATTCATGTTTTTCTTTTATTATTTCATAAGGGACGGCTAAATTAAAGTTAAAGTTGTGGAAGTTTCAAAAAGCGAAAGTTTTGGAAGTTTGTTGCATATGTTTTACTAGATTAAAGTGCGTCTAATAACCCCGCACACCAGTCCAGTACATTTCTCAGTATTTCAGTATTAGGGGCCACCTGCTGCCTCGATGTAAGGACTCTCAAGGGAGTTGTTAAATTCAGCAAATCGCAATAGGAGAGTAAGAGTGAGTTAATTATTTGAAAAGCATTTTTATTCTTACCTTTATGCCCAAAAAACTTTATTATTATTTGGTAACAGTAAAATTATTAATCAAATATATTGCATAGCTTCAGGAGTACCTTACTGTATAAAGAAAAAGAGCAACATCACATATTAATTAAGTTATATTTTAGATTGTTCATAGGCTATTGTCTCTTGTAAAAACATGTTATTTAGAAAAATATGATGCAAACAATAATACTAATTTATTGCAGGCTTCAATTACAGGACGTTCGGGATAATTTTGACAGTCACCTACGGAGAAAGAAATTTTTTTATGGCAAAATTAATCATCGGGGATTTTTTTTTTGTTTTAGAAATAGTAGCTTACCATGTATTTTATTCATTTTATTCAAAATATCCGCCCTCGGCTTCTATTACGGCCTCCACCCGTCTCCGGAACCGGGAACAAGCCCTGACGACAGTTTCGCGGGGTAGGGCCGCGAAAACGGACCTGAGCTCCGCCTTGGTGTTGCTGGAGGTTCTGTTGGTGTCTCGTTCTACCGCGCCCCACACGAAATAATCCATTAGCCGGGGAGGCCACACATTCGGCGCGGTGAAGTCGTTGAAATTGGTCGCCAACCACTTTATCGTTTTGGAGGCTGTATGGCACGGAGCGGAATCCTGCTGGAACACGTACGGTCTGCCGTTGGCCACTCTCGTGATCCAAGGCTTTACGACGGTGTCCAGCATGAAAATGTACCCGTCAAGTGGCGCGGCATCACGCCCCCTTCCGATGACACGCAGGAAAACACCATCGCCGTCTGGGGGAACTTGGTTTCCGGCACCCGTGGCACGTCCGCCGGGCAGTAAGCCAGCCACCGGTTGTTCTGGGTGTTAACCGTGTCGGTTGCGGTTGTCGCGTCCGGCGCGGATCATCATGATGCATGTGATCCGCTTCCACAATGTACTCTTTTTTGGCATTTGTTTTTATCACGGGATGTTTTCGCTGCTTGTTCCGTACACTTTTAGCTGACGAATGACGTATTGCTTGTTTTCCTATGCCAACTCCATCACGATATTTTTCAGAGTAATCAATCTACAATGTTCAAATACGAAAAACGATTAAATGCTTCTTAGACTGTGCTTTTATAAATTCAAAATAATTTAAAATACACATTTAAAAATAAAATAAAATAATTTTTTTCAACGAATTTTTTTGAGAATAATTCAAAGCGACGTTAACAAAATCCAGACGAAAAATAGGCGAGAAATGCTCCATACTGATCATTTGGTTCAATAAAACATCTCACTTTTCTCGTCTGATACCAATGCGTTGCCGCCCTAAATCATGCCATACACACGTAACACTGGCAGTATCATTTATCATCTTTATTGTACAATATTTTGCTCACTTTCTTACCCTTTCTCCTAATGATAAAACAAAAATCCCCTTTTCAGACTACATTCCCTCCAAACAAGCGCTACCATTTTTGCCAAAAACATCCAAATGTCTCAAGCCGGGCCATCTGGCGAAGGTCATCTCGCCGAACGGGCGCGTCATAGTCGGCCGGGTACGGTACATCGGTCCGTTGGCCGGCACGGACTCGGAGGATACTTACGTCGGGCTGCAGTTGCCGAACAATTTGGGCGACTGCGACGGTACGATCGATGGAAAACGATTTTTCGAGTGGTACGTACACGGTTCACCGAGTTGCACCGATCTTTGCCGAGCTGGTAGGTGAAACCAATTTAAATTTTGTTTCCTTTCCCACCCGTAAACAGTGAACCACTGCACGGTATCTTCGTACCGTTCAAGAAGGTCGTCATGGCATGGAACTCATAAAAAAAAAAAACAAACGGGACTACGCAAAGGATCACCGATGGCAGGAGGATAGACTTGAATGGTCGCTTAAGTGGGCGGAAGAGGTAAAAGCTTCAAACTGATGAAAATTAGCAAAACCTATCGGCAAAAACGTCGAAGAGCGAACGCATCGTTGTGATACAGGGAAAACGAATGATTGATTGTTTGCGATTGTGCACGGAGAGCAAGAAAATGGATGAAAATAGAGTCAAGAACATGTTTATGAAAATATGCTCCGGAAAGACTTTGAAGTAGGGAAAAAAATAACGGTAGGGCGTAGATAAAAATGGAGATAAAACGAGAGAGTGTAAGATCAATATTATCACACCGATTTACGTAACAATGCTGACAAAGAATTGAAAAAACCCTCCAAGCAGAAGGGAACCAAAATGTTATTACATGTCTGAGTGATTGCATTACAACAACTGTCCGAATGGGGACAAAGAATACACCCGATCTACAAAATGTCGTGGTGATGCTGGGAGTGGCTCTATAGAACGCTAGTGCGTCCCCCTTTTTCTTCACCGACACTTGTTGGCCGTGCTGGGCTCTCAACTAGAACAATAGAACGTGTCCTATTTTTGATATCGGTGTATTGCAGTCCCCATCAAACCTCACCATCGTTAGGATACAGTCGTCCCACAAAGCATTGTTGTTGTTGTTATCCCTTTATATGTGTGTTTTTGTGTGCGCGTCTGGCAGCGTGTTAAGCGAAACTTGGGAAACCTTGGGGATGAATTCAAGCGACAGGTTTCGATCAGATGAGAGATCATTTTGGAAGAAAGCACAAAAGGAATGTATTGCAAACAAATATATATATATATTCGTAAATATTAACAATTTACATCGTTGATACAGTAACTGGGCACTGTGCACCGGTTTTCTAATAGAGACTTTCGATGCGAATCAACGCGGGTGAGTTCATTTGGAATATTCGTACAAACAACTTGATAATACTTATTTTCAAAGCTTTTGAATCTATTCGCTGCTCTTAACATTCCAATTCGATCACAGGACATTTTTTTTTTTGAAGAAATGTTTGTAAAAGATACATCATTTTCGCTATTAAAAGCTCGTTTCAATGAGTAGTGAAGTGTGTCAAGTATTTGTGTGCAATATATGGCCTGAAGCGGATAGAAAAGGGCGCTCTGTCTCTAGTCACTTTGTTCAGTAAGTAAGCAGTCAGTAAGTAGTGTAGCATGAGCAAAACAAAACAAAAAGGTGGCATGGGAGTAATATCACCTATATTCTAAATAGTGAAAAGAAAACAATGTTGCCCCAGCATTATGAAACTATACCTGCTTTTGTTGGAAATATTACTGAACAAATATACACGTTTAAATATGCTGTTAAACGAATTGAAAGTATTCGCAACCGTTGCGGTCGTCCGATGTAGGTGATGCAGTAGTGGAACAGTATTTGCGAGAGAGGAAAGGTCAATCATATAATTCCAATGTTGTCCACCCCCCTTGTTATGTAATACAGTGCGTAACAGAACAATTGAGCTAATATTTTTTTCAAGAATAACTGAAAATTTTGAATAGATGGGTAAAAGTAATGTTGTGGAAAAATTTTAGCGAATAACATGTTTGCTCACATTTTTTATATATTTTTTCAAATAGTTTCACATATTTTGTACTGGGTTAAAAAAAAGATTCAAATGTCATAGCAATAGGGCGACTTAGAAGAATCCAATATTTTTTTATGTAAATCATTATTTTAACATGCGTTAAAAATATGTTAAAAGGGCAGCGAAGTAGACTCCCGGACAAAATAAAACACATTTTAAACAATTTTTCAAAATGTGAGGTTGCGTTGCTTTTTGTCCCGTTTTTTTAAATTATATAACTACAAAATTTACAGTGTCCATAACATGTGCAGGAGCTGCATAAATGTACAAAGAAATGAGCCTTTTGACAATATGAATTGCTCTTAATGCGTCGTAAAATTCGAAAACCGAGGATCAAAATAAACAAAAAATAATAACATAATCGCCGCTTCCGCGTAGGCCATAGGAAAAATCTGAAAAAAATATTTCTGATATCCTTTATTATTTTAAATTTGTTCTATATTTTTATCTCTGATTTTCACGATCTCTGAAATTTCACGACGCATTTAAAGCAATTTATACTGCAAAAAGAGCCTGCACCAGAAATATCTTAACATATTTTGAAAGGTACTTAATGCTTTGTAGTTACATATATTTGTGAAAAAATGGACGAACAGCTACGCATAAAACATCCTAAACTAAAAAACCGAAATTTTACATAAAAACTCAAATGATTGCACGTCAGGGTTCACTAAACATTAGAAAAAAAAAATGTTGAAAATGTGTTTTAAATTGTCCGGGAACGTCTTTCACTGCCTGTATTTTTTTTAACAAATTTTCAAGTAATGATTTCCAAAAAAAAAAATGAATTTTTGTTAGTGGTCCTATAGTAATGATATCTGAAGCATTTTTCAATCCAGTAAAACATATGTGATAGTGTGCGTAAAAATATTAATAAAAATGTGAGTGGACGTATTGTTTCATTCTCTACACTTTACACAGCACCACTTTTGCCTATCTCTTCAACTTTTTCAGTTATTCTCGAAAAACTAGTGGCCCTTTCGTTCTGTTACGCACTGTACATCATATTGAACAGTTTTTAAACAAACACCTTAACAAGCCCTGGCGATTGATTGTGTGACTATGATTGTTGAATGTGTTATCTTCCCAATAGTTGCAGTCCCAACGCCCGATTGCTATACACGTATATACGGTCGGTCGGTCTATACGGCACTGCTAGCACGGGGGTTTACTAATGTTTATGAACCGCAATGGTACGGTGTTAGGGTAAAAGTACGATACATTCAATAATAAGATGGTCTAAATATTTACGTGTAGCAATGGAGCAGGTACATTCTCAGCTATTATCACGCCTCCAACGCAACCACCTATTGGATAGCTGTAAACAAAACGTAACAGTGTAATAATACAAAGCAAACATGATTACATGAATAAAGGACAGATGCAAACACTATTTACTGCATTGTACGAACCGTCAACTGGTCAGCATTTCTTTGCTTGTTAAATACACATACGAATTACTATCATTAAGCATTTATATTAACAAAATATGTCATCATCTTTATTGGTTTGCTTACGTGTGATCGTAAACAGGGTTTTACATTGCAGTCATAAGAACAGGGCACACCTGCAACGTTCGCAATTAATTCACGTGTTTCGTATTCTACTAATTTGACCATCATTTCCATCCATCCATCTTAAAATCTTTCCTGTTCCTTTTTTTTTCGACGAAAAACGACTCACACACGTGTGCATGCGTAGACTTATAACATTTCGCTTACACTTAAGTACGGAAACCGTCATGTTTTACCAGTAATACTTCTCCTATCTGTGATGTTAATGTGCAAAAACTGTCTATGAAAGAAACGGACGAACGTCGTATGCCTTATATCATTTGTTTAAAAAAATAAAAATAAAAACCTCGCGTTAGAAATTTCTCCAACGTTCGCCCTATTCCTGACCGGATGAACTATGTTTCCCAAAGTGGTATAAGCTATAAAAAATAATAAATATTGCTTAAGGAAACTCTCCTATTTATGCTTCTCTGCAGAATTGTTCGAGAATTGTCACTATTTTGTCACGGTTTTAACTTCAACTAATCTGCCCTTTTCTCTACATAAAATAGTAAAAAGAGAGTAAGAGGGGTTGTGTTTGTATGACGAAAGCCTGTTGACCTAAAGCATAACGAAAACAAAATAGCTAACAAAAATTCATCTAAAACCTACCACCATCAACCGCTTTTTCTCACATGCGAAAATAGCAAACAGGTCTCGTCTAAATGTCTGGTAGTCCACCGGCTGGTTCTAAATCTTCATGCCCGTGTCTAGTTTGAGGGCCTGCTTTAACACCTCGTAGGTAGAGAAGGATACGGCCACCATCGGTATGGCGCGCAGATAGTTGATCGACATCCCCCGGTAGAGGCCCTTCATGATGCCGTTCTCGTTGTAGATAATGGATAACGTTTTCCACATGCCCATGCTATGGGAGGGAACAAGAATTGTGCATATTAGAGAAGGGGGTTTCTTATCTTTTTGTTTTTTGGGAACAATTACAACAATACAAACGACACACACACACATACACAGATCAAGCACAATAATACAAATACGAAATAATATAATAAAAATACGAAAATGAACATAATTAATTATAAGTTAGCGATAATAGCTGTTATTTATGGATAAGAGAAACGCTGTACGGGTTCGCTTTTCGGTGGTAAGATATTCGATTTACTTGAAATACCTCACATCTAAATTAAGCTGCATAATTTATTGTTTTCCAGCTAGTATTGAAAACCTTTGAGTTTTTTTTTTAATCGCTTTACATCATCCTCACCATCATCATCATCATCATCTTCATCACCATTATCAGGTCGTACGCATAGCGTGTAGTCATTCGAAGGCGAATGACCTCAATGTGTGCTGCTATCTTTATCAAGCCGGTTTTTCTGCCCTCCAAAGTTCAACCCCATTACCTTTGGTCTGGTATCGATGGTATAATTTTGAATTCCACAACCGTTCGGGGTTTGGGTGAAAATGTGTACGGTTTGAAACGATTTCCCTGGTTTGTGAGTATCTTTTTTTTTTGTGTTTGCTAATAGAGGCTGATCAAATTTTAAATATTTCTTAATATTTCTAAAACAATCTAATGCGAGAAATAGTCATGAAAGAATTATATCCATTTTACAATAAAACGGAAATAAATAAAATCAAGTAACCTAGACAACCAACTGAAATTCGACAACCGCTGTTATAAAATTAATTTAAAATTAATTTTATAACAGCGCTCTAATTTGTAAAATTTCTTCATTTTTTTTGCACCTCATAATTTATAACAAACTGCTCATACCAGTCATATCCATCGTCAAGTTGTTATTCATATCTAAGCTAAGCTAATGATTTATTATCGATTCTATGTATGATATAAAAACTTTTCGTCAATATGGGGTATAAGCTGGCACTTATTATCATTGAAAAAAAAATCTTATTCAAACAAGTTTATAATAAAGTGAGGAAAATAGCAATTAATTTTCGGGTTTTATAAGTGAAGCATCTCAATTGATGCGAATAAATTAATAATGATCTTGATTTCGCATGCAGGTACATGTGCCAATAGTGATGCGTAACAGGATGTTAAGCGTGATCAGACATAGACAGCGATGAATATTGACCAGACACGAAATGGAGAATTCCAACAACAACAACAACAACAAAAAATGCCCATGGTGGCTATCTGTGAAATAATCTTCCAACACTAACCTGATACCCCTGAAATGGGAATATCTAGTCGATCGCTGCGATCTCCGAAGAATTATCACCCGTGAGATTTTAATATGAACTAATTAAAACCTTCGCACATTGAATGTACGAAACTCGCATTTAAACATAGCTGTTTTTTCTTAGGCACATTTTTGGCCGTTTTAAAATTAATAAAAAAAAATAGTAAAAACAAGTCTAAGTTGTTATAACTAATTGTATATGTTCGAATTTTTTATGTGCAATTCTGATTATTAAAAAAAAACGCCGGGAAATTAGATGAGATGAAATTTACTTTGGATAGCAATACGGCCTGGCCGACCCTTATGAATAAAAAAAAAAGAAAAAAAAAATACTTTGGATAAATTTTTCTACCATTCCATGCAAAACATAATACGTGTACCAAATTGACAACCTATTACAAATTCGCTAAATAATTTCCACTACCCAATGTCGTCTGCGACACCTAAGAATCTACACACATAAAGAACGAAACCGCACGAACGATCGCTGATCGCTAGACGGAACAACAAAACGAACGGTCAGACAACAAAGCATAAGCCAAGCATGCACGTGCACAGAATCGAAAGCGATCACACCATCCAATACCCACCTCCTGTTATGTTGACGTAAAACCCGCCCGCCGCCATTGGTTCGTGACACATATTCGTTCCGAATGGCATGGAAGGCGCCAAAGGTACAACCGATTAGAAGACCCAACCAGCCACCACCGATTAATAATCGATCGGTTAATGCCGGGCAGAATGGCACACCAGCACCGTTGGTGATGCATGCAGTGCAACAAGCGATTGAGTTATTAACCAAGTCCATCGACGGTGGGCCCGATAGAGAAAACCCATATCACACGATGCACGGTAGGGGCGCATCCACAAACACAGGGGACAGGCGTTATTCAATTAGACGATATGCATTTATTGCAAATGGTCGGTGGTAGGATGGTAGGTTTGAGGAAATACACCAAATGGCATAAATCGATGTAACACACCATATACCACCACCACGCGATGACGACCGGCCGAAGGCGCGTAGAGAAAGTAATACGAGGTAATTAAAGTTGCACAGTTACAGGCGCACAGTTAGGGACCGTGGACAGACGTTTTGTGTTGGCGGTAAGTTTTCCACATTAAGTGTCGTGTTTCGAGAGGTACACAACAATCAGCGTCAGATAGATGAAGAAGCCACCATAACCATACCATAGACGTACGTAACATCAACCAGCACACCATTGCACACCGTCAGAGTAGCGTCAGTAGGAAAATATATAAAATAGAAATAGTTAGTAGATCGTAGGATGAGTTGAGCACGGGCGATGAAATAGAAAGGAATGTGAACAAAAGCAAAAACCAATCGAATTGGCTAATGAGCCTTTTTTTGTTGATTGCAACGACCAGGCGACGTGCTTTGGTTACTGTAAATGGTTAAGAAGAAGCACAGAGGTACGCGGATAAAAGGGGGTAAGAGTTTACCTTTCCGGAGGGACAGTTTGCTAATGCGAGCTTTGATGAGTATCTTATAGAAAGATGGCTAAAGCGCATATTGCGTCATCGGACTCATTCTATGAAGCGATTCTGATTTTAAATCGAAATATTCGCTTGAGCTTAATGAAGGAGAGCCTTACTGTTTGACGAATGACGTAGGACACTGTACTCTTATAGTGACGGGAGATACCTCAGATGTAAAAACCGTCAATTTTGAATAATTACAGGGCTCGTGTTTAAGCTTTTTTGGACATAATTTTAATAAAATGTAGAAGCAAACGGCTCTTAAAGCGAGCTTGCTAATCGGGTAGTTCAAGCTTCAATTAACACTCAAATTAAATCAAAGAGGCATTAACATTGATTAGTGACAAAACGGACAAAAAGCCATAAACACTGATCACCCGAAAATGTGTAAATGTGCCATAATTACTTCCCAGTAGCGTTTTAGCTCGCAACACTTCTTCTTCAATCAGCGCGGCACGTAAAGAAAAGATAGTATAATCTAACCTGTTTGGTGTCATGATTTCTTTTCCCATTCTTCAATCTTAACCGGCAGTCAACGCAAATCCCATCGAATTCCTTCCGCTACAAAGCGCAAAAAATCATTTTTCAACGTTAAAACAAGAATAGATCCGTGAGGCAGTCGCCAATCTCACCGGAATGATCGTAAATGGAGAAATAATGAGACGACGGACACGAGACAGTCGATGACCAAGCAGCGTTGAAAGCGATCGTTTTGGAAAAATCCAACAACCATTAGCATTAGCGTTTGGGCAAAAGCTGTAGTAGTAGGACCGGCAGCATCAACAATACAACTCCCGGAGGTGACTGTGTTTTTGGAATTCGGTAAAATATGCCTTCGGTAACGGGTCGTTGCGTAATGGCGACGCAAAGATTTCGGGTATTATTGGATGCCTTTCGCGTGAATGTCACGATGGTGGCCACGTCGCTGCGTGTCACCGTGTCAGCAGGTGAACATAAGCGAAAGCTTTCGGAGCGCACGATACCTTCCGCCAGCCTCTTGTACCATCAATGTGGGCCTCCAGTGAGACAGCCCGGTGTGGCACACTCACAATGCTTGGTGAGAAAGTTTGTGTCAGCGATGTCGCACGTGTCGCGCGCGCACACACTGCGTTGAAGGAGAAACAAAAACCCGTTTTTACTTACTTTTTATCCGAGTTTTAAAACCTTGCAAAGGAGGTGTGTGTGTTGAGTAAGGTTTAAAGAATTTAACTAAAGCCCTTACAGCTTATCGCGCAATGGTTTTGTTCGAATTATCAACGATAGTCATGCAAAAGAACACTACTTTACATTGTAGCTGTGAGGAAGATTTTTCTGTGACCGATTGTGTCCCATTCATTGTCCCAAAGAGCGGCAATCGTTATGCAATTGCGTATGCAAATAAACCCACGAACGGAAGGGATCGTTTGTGGACACTTCTTCTTCGATTATCGCAACTTCGAGCGCGTGGCTACATCAGCAAACTGGTCCCTTTGGAGGTCAACACTGTATACCGATTTACATACACCCCAGCGTACATTGGAACCAGCACCCCGATGGATATGAATGAAGCGGAGATAGTTACAAGCCAAGGTGGAATATGGCACGGGCCAGCCAGATCTGGTCATACAACTGGCTTTTCCCAAAAAAATTGCGTTCGCTTTGACGCACTGACAATGTCTTACCCGAATTTCGCTGTTTCTGGATTCATCATAGCGAGCTGCATCCGCCTTCGCGTAACGTCCAATGGATAGGAGAAGGATTGTGCAACGGCTCCGGCAAATCCACCACAAAGTAACTTTGCTGGGACGCAAAGTACTAGTCCTCCTGCAATTCAAACGTAGCGGCAATGGGGAAGATACAAATAATTTCCTTCTCGCTGTATTCCGATAACGAACGATCGATTACTTACCGGTGTTTCGGTCACATTTTTTACACGTTAAGCCCGGTGCGTACTTCATGCAGACAAACTTAAGCATCTCGAAGCAGTAGAATGAAAATCCGGCATACGGTACCATGCCCATCAGCGTTGGAACGAATCCACGATATAAGGCACGCAATCCACCCTCCTAAGAATTAGCGAAGGAAGTATTATTTAAGGCGTATTAACACAAAAAAACCCTCAAAGAGCATCTACAGCTAAATTCAAATACGTACCGTCCGGAAGATTGTTACGGCAGTGTGTACAATGCCGTTGTACCGATGCTCACCCGTAACCTGGAACGCTAACCGGGCTCTTATCGTGTCGAGCGGATACGTCAAGGTGACGGCGGTCACACCTGCAGCCGCACCGGCAATAAATTTATCCGCGTGCTTGATCGGTAGGTTCGTGCCGAGCGCCTTGCCCAGATACTGCAACCGTGAACGTGTGGATGAGTTTCGAAAATGTGACCCAAACGAAAATGATTTAAATAACACACTCAAGCTACTAGCTCAAACTTCAATGCATCTTAATGCTGTGTGCACCTACCTTTTTGTACACCTCGAACGCGGTAAACTGGGTGGCAGCGTACGGAAATATCCGTACCATCTGTGCACCGTTGCCCTTGTACAGCGCGAAGAAGGATTCCTTCTTGACGATGTGCTTCAGGCCGCTAAATACGCCGAGATGTTTGTAGTGGATCGAGTGTGCCTGCAGCAGGATCTTGATACGATCGAGTGGCGCGACGGCCGTCTTTGAGCACATGCCGGCCACACCTGCAATCGATGGTAAGAGCGGTGACATGTTTTGCATAATTAGGATTACGATCGAGAGGCACGGCGATGTACGAATGAATACTAATAATGGAATACGCGCTGGAAAATGGTGCTTTGAAACACAAGACGCTTTGTTAATGGTTTGAAAATATTATAAAAAAGATTATAATACTTGTAGCAAAAAGAAGAGAATAAATATATTTGAATATTGGACCGTAATAATCAATTGTAAATAAATAAATAAATATATTTAGATAGCAGTTATCCTAATCCTATTGGTAGATTCTAGCTGATTTAAACATTGTAATTCAAATAAATTTTCCGGGGTGGCCCAGTGGTGGGGGGCGAAAAGGGCGCCCTGGACGACAGGACCAGGATGCAAATCCAATCGGGACCGTTTCTCCATAGTGAGCATTCAACCATGCGGTATCAGTTAAAGTCTAGTAGATGTCCGGCGTGTTATAGCAGGGTCGTTAAGTCTAGCAGAAGTAGAGTTCAAATCAATTACCACGCATAGATTACAAAGATGCATATCAATTACCACGCATAGATTGGGCGGTCCGGTGGTATAGGCGACAGCGGCGCCGGTCTTCATACGGTAGGACCGAGATCCTAATAAAATCCGGACCGTCTCCCCTAGTGAGGACTGACTATCCAACTACGTGGTATCGGCAGTCTAGTAAGCCATTTCGATGGCCGGCATGACCTTAGAGGTCGTGAGACCAATAAGAAAAAGAAGAAGAAGATTACGGAGATTATCTAATGAAGGCGCCCTTGCACATTGGTCCAAAGGCGGACATTGAGTGAAATTTTTTCGTCAGAGATTTTTAAACAAAGTAAATTATTTGAAATCCTACAATTCGGCGCAAGCCGTCATACTTAAAATAAAAAATAAAAATTATTTGAAAGTCAAAAAGCTATGAAATAAAAACTCCAAATATTACAGACTTCCATTCATAATCGTAATAAATATCACTCACTGAACTAGATAAAAACATCTTTTTGGAAGGATTGTAAAAAAATTAATGATAATTTTGCACTTATTTCAAAATTATTTGCATTTAAATGTTGTTAAAAACCTTATACATCATTCGAAAGGATTGTATATATTGCATATTTTGTTTCAAATATTATAAAAAAACATACAAAATTTACAATACTTTATCTTCCTTAGTTCAGCACTTGTTTTGCTGTGGTTTTCTGTTGGTATCAAAATTCATTAAATATATACCACATTATAAGTGTTCTGAGGGAATTTCACCTGCCCCTAGCTGCCCTTCCATATGTTTAAGGCATGGTCTAAGCCGGACCACTGTTTCTTGGGCCGTCAAACTATAAGCAAAAAAAAATCAGAACAAATCCTCTTGGGTCCTAAAGAGGGTCACAACGGTTTCTAGTAAGCGAACAGGTGACTCATAACTTAAAATAAAGTTTCACTTACATTTCTTCGTTCAGGTAAATATTTATGATTCATTTAATGCAAATTACAATACCCCCGAAGGTGAAATAATACACAGCAAAACACCTTACACTACCACCGCATTACAGCTATTAAGGGCAGCTTCAAACAGTTTAAGGCAATGTACCCAAAAACCCATTCGCTGCCAATAAAACACAGATGAGCAAACAACAGAAGGCATTAACTTGGAAATGGAAAGTGACAAGGCAGTGTCGAGCGAGACCTTACCGAAAACATTCCCCTTGAGCACAAATAGAGGTGAAAAAAGACTATTGAAAACAACAAAAAAAGGCAAAGATCGTGTACAAAGTAAGGTCATAACTGGCCCACTGGAAGATGTGTGAAAAGATTGAATTAAAAATGGCCTTACGATGGTGGGCAAACGGAGGAATGTTTGCAAGCGTACCGGAGGCCCTCTACAGGTGTGATTACCTTCGTGCTGTTTTCGAAACGGATTTGTTTTTGGCTGTTAAGTTGAACAACGCCCAAAACTCACATCTATGTGGTAGGATTGGCGATTGTGTACTTGGGAATTGCATTACCGGGGGAAACGCTTTCGTTTGGAAATTTTATTGCATATTGCAGAACTTGTTGCAAATAGTAAATCAGTCAGTGCTTTGCATTTTTTGTACATAACTAATTAATACATTAAACTGAGCATGGTCGGGATAAAACGAATATCTGGGAGGAAATGGCTTGTTAAATATAAATACTTTACTACTGTGCGCGAAACATAAAGTGACTTTTTGTTTTATTCTTGAATGTTTTTTTTTTTATTAGGTCAAATTAGAATTCCCTTCCGATGCAATGCAAAACCTCTTCTCCCACTCCTGCTGCTGGGATGTCCTTTCCGCCGTAGCAGCTTCTTTGTCCTCGATTTTAGCTTGTTGAGATTTAGCAGCCAGAAGTCAACTGATGCCAAATCTGGCGAATACTTCGTTTGCGGAACAATATGGGTGCCAGTTGCTGCGAAAAACTCCCTCAAAATGATGGCCGTATGGAAGGGCGCATTATCGTAGTGGTTTTTTTTTTAACATCAGCAATGTTTCCGCAGCGTTTATTTCATTGCGCAGATAAAATTTGATACATGCACGCTGCTCCACAAACTTAGACATGGTCAATATGGGCAAAAACACTTGGCGCAGTTCCGAAAACAAATTGTCACTCCTAGCCGGGATGATGTTGTAACTTGAAACGAGGCAGAACTGTCAAAAGCATACAATATGACAAACGAAAAATAAAAACAAGGGGCTTCTTTTGGCGCGCGAAATTTGACATCCAATGTTACCTTACTTTTCGTACACTGTAGTATACAGTAACAAACAACAGACTAAGATCACTTTGACACCCGATTTTTAAACTGCTTCTTTCCATACTTCTACTTTGCCTAACTATACCTAAATTTGGAAGAATGTTCATCAGCATCTGAACTATCTATAGCAATTTTAGTTTCATCTATAGATTAATTGATGATAGCGCAAGATAAATACAACAACAAAAAAAAGGTTTTAAATTTTTGAGACCTAATAAAGCTAACATTTTTACTGTCCAAGCTGTATTCAATTCTATAAATTGAAAAATTCAGTAGATGCCCACAACTATACCGAAGTTTTTACTTGAATTTTAAAATTGATGGATAAATTGATGGAATAGTCTTATTATATTGTTTATTTATTGTTGTGCTATTTCTTTTATTTATTTATAATTAATTATGACGATACAGTGCCGTATTGTCAGCATCGCTTGTGATGACTAAATTACATAAACATAATGATAAGCCATTTACTCCTTGTTCTTCCCCTTATCTCGGGCATACTCGGTTTATTATTGTTTTATGTGGTTTGGTCAGATTTTCGTCACAAGAAATTTGTAAAAAAAAAAAACCAAAAAGGACAAAAATTCGTTGAAAATTGACTTCACAATCTCATTTTTTCGTCATGTACAATAGCGGGCTTCACCATGCGGCAAATCTTGGAGAAGAACAGCAGTTGAACACGTACCATCTCTTCATGGATTTCAAGGCCGCATATGATAGCATAACACGGGTAAAACTCTACGAGGTCATGAGCTCTTTTGGAATCCCGGCCAAACTGATCGGGCTTGTTAGAATGACCATGACCAACGTCACATGCCAGTTGAAGGTGGATGGAAAACTCTCAGAGTTCTTTGCTACCAACCAAAGGCCTGCGTCAGAGAGATAGGCTCGCCTGTCTCTCCTATTTAACTTGGCGCTGGAGAGGGCCTTCCGTGACTCGGAGCTGGAGACTTCGGGAACCATCTTCTATAACTCAACCCAGATCCTGGCATATGCATATGCAGGCGGCAGAAAACCTCGGGTTGAAGATTAACGAGGCAAAGACCAAATTGATGGTGGCACCATCAGCGGCCCTACTAAGAAATCCGGAACTACGTGAGGGTGATGTACGGATAGGTGGTCGCTAATTTGAAGTAGTCCAAAACTTCACCTATCTCGGGTCAAAAGTCAGCACCGAAAACAACATAGAGACAGAGTTGCGCGCTAGGATGCTGGCGGAACATGTGATCTAAAAAAACCTGTCGCGATGGTCGAAGTTGGGACTGTATCGTACCTTTATAGCGCAGCGAATTAGGCTCGCCAGGCTCCGATGGGCTGGCCATGTTATACGCATGGCCCCGGACGGCCCAGTTCAGAAAGTCCTTTTAGGACATCCACACGGACAGAGGAGGCGTGGTAGCCCCAGATTGAGGTGGGAGAATGGCGTGGAATCATCCACCATCAAGGCCGGGATAACGGATTGGTGGACGACGGTGCGGGACCGTGAGCGGTTCCGGATTCTGCTGCGGTAGGCCAATACCGCTAGGTGGTTGTAGCGCCTGATCAGTAAGTAAGGAAGAGGTGCTCTTTCACGGTTTGGAGTGGAAATTGTCTCCAAACCAATGTGAATTGTTTTTTTTTTTTTTATTCATAAAGGACGGCCAGGCCGTATTGCTTACAATAAAGTTAACATTAGTATACTCCTTTCATCTTTGCTGGAAGACATTTCCTTCTCCGAGCTGTGAAAGGGCACCATATCCCAGGTGTACTCGGTTGTTCCGTTGCGTATATTCCGTCATCCAAAGCCAAAGTCGTGTTCATAGCGTGGGTCTTATCGTGTGAGGGCATCTTATCCCGGGGTATGTCAGGCGTTTCCATGCTCGTGGTCCAGATGGTAGCAGGGGTCTTTGATCGTTTTCCATTTCGAAGGTTCCTGATTGTGTCCAATCTTGAAGTCTTCCTCTCCCTTTCGCTGGTATGTCTATCCATAACATCGGCCGGTGCAACTTCTTCCATGAATGTAAATTGTTAATAGCCTGTAAATTAGTGTTAAGCAATACGGCTAGGTCGTTGGTCGGTAATAAATTTAAAAAAACAATCACAAATTTAGCGAATGTTTGAGATTTCAGAACATTTAGCTCATATTGTGATTTTAGCTCAGTTATTGTAATTGTCTTTAACATATCAGAGCATAATAAAAAAAATCGTTTATATTTATTTTTTTAAAGTATGAAGGCTTGCGCGATATTGTTGCATCGCATGCGTTGACTGTTTAAAAAACTCTTTTGATTAAACTTTTTTTTAATAATTCAGGTGTTATTAAAATAAGTACTTTTTCTTCTTCTAACTTCTTGGCGTAACGACCTTTTTAGGTCAAGCCGGGTAGCTAATGGCTTACTAGACTTGCTAATACACCATGATGTTGGATGGGATTTGAAAGAACAGATGGGATTTAAACCCCAGTCCAGCATGTGTGAAGACCGATGCCGTTGTCTCATCACCGATATAAATATGACTTGCTGATTATGAAAAAAATATTTATAAAATTGAAAAAAGCGGTTTGCAATCGCCAGAATTGTTTTTTTTTAATTGTTTGTCGTGTGTTTTAAACAAATGAACACTTGTCTAATCGAATTTAAATTGACTGTAGTGCAGTTGACACTGTAATGGGTAGAAATATTTATTAAAGGGTTCTTCGGCATTTTACGGCAGGTTACGCCGACCATCCAATGGCTAGACTACTAGACTTGTGAAGACCGGGGTCGTTGTCGCCTATCCACCGGTCCGCCCTCCGGTTAGTTAATTAGCAAACTAAGTTATTACATATTACAGAAGAGAAGCTTAATCATAGCACTTACCGCCCGCTAGAAGATTTTTCACGATAAATTCGACATTCTTCCTCGACTGTTCGGTTGCTGTAACCGAAGCCATGACTAATGATTTTTTGCTCTACACTTTGTCCTATCAAAATCACCGTTCCACGGGGTCTGCTGGTTTTCACTGAACAAATTAAACTTGCGATGGAAAAAAACACTGCGCCGCTCTATGTTTTTTTTGCCTGGGAAAACACAACCAAATAATTCACACTCATATTAATTCACCGTCACGACGGGCACAAACACACAGCTGTATCATTGCAAAGTGCTCGTCGATCTTTCATTGCTAATTCCTCTGCTGTTTCTCAGGTGTTTAGGCCTAGCGGAACTGCACCGGAACAAAGCATAACTTACGCACACAAACATAACCAAATACAAAATTTCACAATTATGCCGGCAGGCAGGTGAAATTGGAAGACCGCAGGCGGTAGATATAGAGAAGCAGCGAGGCAAGAAAGAGCACCGTGGAAAGACGTGTGCCGAATCGGGTGCGTGGCGACGGCAGCGACTACCCAGAGGCCAGGCCACGGAATGTTTCTTCATTTTGCAAACATCTTCCCCCGGATACTTTCTCTTATCAAAACTTGACGCATAACCGACAAACGAAACTGAAACAAATAACGGGCCGATGATGATGAGGCGAATGAGGTGAAACGATGAAAAAGTGGGAAAATGACCACAAACAAGTGCCCGCGCCAATCGGGGCACGAGTGGATCGAACTTAATCAATTGATTGAGTAGTGGGAGAGTAGGTCGTTCGCTGGGAACAACGAACTGGCACGGGTCACAACGTCACAACAAATCTGTGATTATTCGACACAACAGTACGCACTCGCGCTCGGAGAGAATTATCGCACAACCGGGGTAACTATTTCTGGTTTCTTCCCGTCTTCCGAAGAGGCATAAACACGCAATGCGTCACAAAGTGACCCCTGGACTTGCGGTGGACTGATGGCACAAATTGGACACGTCGCAAAAATACGCCAAAAAGGAGCACAGGCACAAAATATGCAACGAAGCCGGTTTTTTGAGTTTTCAACAACGTCACAAGAAGAAAAAAAAACTATCAATGAAGCTTCACTGCTGCATCTTCACAGCCCAAGCATTCGTCACACCACGGGGACGGGCGATTACGAAGGAGAAAGTTTGTTTAAAATCACGCTCGCTCACACACACGCACACAAAGCCGCACGGTTCGGGTGGCTGGATTCTTTCTACCTTGACGCGCAAACACAACAGACGGGGGAGATGGTTCGAATTCCAATGCTTTACCAATGCCACAAGCACTACACGCGGCTGGAAACGGATCGCGCGATCGACCGACCGTTTCGGGGAGCTGCTGGCAACAAATTGTAAATACGTACGCCCGTCGGTATACACGTTCCAGGGCCGTAAACAGGTCTTTTCAGTTGCGAGGTGGGAGACGAATGTAAACAACATAGCGCCGTCAAGTGAAGTGACAGATGAATCTGTCACTGTGCGGTACAGCTCCGCCCAAAAAGTTTGCAGAGCATGTTGGTAGAAAAAAAGGCATTTGTGAAGAAAAGGTGCTTTAAAATATAATTTTGCTTAAAAGTACCAATAAATGAAATATTGGAAGCCTCTTAGCGCAACAAATACAGTTCAAATTTGTACAATTTATGATATTGCAAATGGTTCTAAATTGAGTATTTTCAAAATTCAAATCCCCCCCCAACACGCTGCATGGCAGCTGTCAAGCGACCGCTGTCATTTTAATCGAGCAGCGAGCCGCGTGTTGCGGTCACTGTTTTTATTTTGCGTCGTGTAAAAATTCCATCTACTTTCTCACGACTTTGGTGAGGAAATTGACCGATTTCCACCGCTGTTTTTCATTTAGCAGCATCGCCAGTGCAAAAGTGAACCAACAATGCCGAAAGTGAGCTCCAAGTCGGGGCCACCCCGAAAGATGTCGTTGAACAAATCGACCCACTCCATGAACCCGGACCGGCCTACCGAGGGTCTCAAGGGGGTGGCCAAACCGCGTACGAAGGCAACGATCAAGCGGTTGCAAATGTACCGGAACTTTAAGGCGAAGCGTGACCGCCGAGGAAAAATCATCACCCCGGCACCGTTTCAGGGGTGGGTTAGCAGTGGTACGGTGGCTCGTGTCGAACCGTCCCCGAAGTGGTTTGCCAATTCGCGTGTCATCTCGCAGAAATCGTTGCAAAAGTTTCAGGAAGAGATGGGCAAAGCGGTAAAGGATCCGTACAAGGTGATCATGAAGCCTACCAATCTGCCGATTACGCTACTGAACGAATCGGCTCGCTATCAGCGGGTGCATCTGCTTGATACGGAAAGCTACGAAACGGTGTTTGGCAAGAAGAAACTGCGCAAACGGCCAACGCTGAAAGTACGGGATCTGGAGGACCTAACGAAGACGGCTGAAGAATCGGCTGAGAAGTACGATGAGACGAAGGATCACGATATTGAGCGTGATGATGGTGGGGTGAAGGATGCGGTGCGGGAGTACATTTTTGCTGCCGGCCAGAGCAAGCGTATCTGGAATGAGCTGCACAAGGTGGTCGATTCGGCGGACGTGTTGTTGCAGGTGCTGGATGCACGTGATCCGATGGGAACGCGCTCGAAGTACATCGAAACCTTCCTCCGGAAGGAAAAGCCACACAAGCATCTATTCTTCATCCTGAACAAGGTAGATTTGGTGCCGATTTGGGTAACGCAGCGCTGGGTGGCCATACTCAGCAAGGAGTATCCGACGATCGCTTTTCACGCCTCACTAACTCATCCGTTCGGTAAGGGAGCGCTGATCAATCTATTGCGCCAGATCGGCAAGCTGCACGTGGATAAGAAACAGATCAGTGTTGGTTTCATCGGGTACCCGAACGTGGGCAAATCGTCTGTCATTAATGCCCTGCGCAGCAAGAAGGTGTGTAAGGTCGCTCCAATTGCGGGTGAAACGAAGGTTTGGCAGTACATTACGCTGATGAAACGCATCTTCCTGATTGATTGTCCCGGTGTGGTGTACCCGACGGCGGAAACGGACACCGAGAAGGTGCTGAAGGCGGTGGTACGTGTTGAGCTGGTTAATAATCCGGAAGACTATATCGAGGAGGTGCTGAAGCGCATCCGCAAGGAGTACGTTGTGAAGACGTACGGTGTGTCGGAGTGGACGGATCATATTGATTTCCTTGAGCAGATAGCCCGCAAAATGGGCAAATTGCTCAAGAAGGGTGAACCGGATGTGCCAACCGTTGCGAAGATGATTCTGAACGATTGGCAGCGTGGTCGTTTACCGTTCTATGTTGCACCGGAAGGCTTTGAAATACCGAAATCGTTCCACGAGCAGCAGCAAAAGCAGCTAGGACAGGAAGTAGCGGAAGAAGGGGAGCAAGAAGAATTGAATCAGTCGCTACAAGGGGACGAGGAGCAGAAGAGCACGTACTCGGGTGTAACAGCTACACCAACCATCCCGGACACCGTCAAGAAGGGTCGCGAGCTGTTCCAGATACAAGATTTCCGCAAGATTAAAGTTAACCTGGAGTTTGAAAGCGAAGACGTTCGCGAAATCGATAAGATCGATCTGGAGCTGCTGGAGAAGCTGAAGGAAGAGAAGAAAGCGGAAGCGAAGGCTAAGAGAGCCAATCGTAAGAAGGCTGCCGCTGGTGATGGCGATGAAGACTCGTCCGGTATTAGCGATTTCTACTCGGAGGACGAGTATGACGAAGAGCAGGGCAGGGTGGTGCATCGTAGCGCCAAGGAAAAGGCACATCTTACCAAGAAGAAACAGACACCGGAGGAGGAGGACGATGCAGCTGCAGTGGAAAAGGCGGCAGAACCAGAAACGAGCACGAAGAAAGCCGTTAAGCTTACCTCCCGACAGAAGCGTGCGATTGAGCGTGCCGGCAAGCGGAAAAAGATTGGCAGCAACTTCTACGAGACACACAACGTTAAGAATCGCAATCGAAACAAGAAGGCAAAAATGGACGATTGAGTGTGGCTGGGTGGATTTTAGGAGCTGTTAATTTCTTTTCCTCTTTATTCTACTTTTGAGATAATAAAATGATTCTATAGAGTTAAAGTGAAAAATGGCGATTATTTAATTATTGTTTGAAATTTATTTTTAAATTTCAAAAAAGCAATTCTCTATCTACATCGTCGGTATAGGACGCGGTTAACCTGTGACAGGCTTAGATCCTTAACGGCCGGTATCGGATCTTTGCTCCGTAGTGTTGGTAAGTACTCAGGATCCTTCCGGAGCAGACACTGTCCCTCATACGGACAGTCACAAAAGTTGGCCACACGTACCGTACGTTGGGTTTCGATGTGGCGGGAACTATGCTTGGAACAGTGTCGTTTCGCATACCATCCACTTTCGAACGGATCCTCCACTCGCTGATGACAGATTTGACCGTCCGGAAAGCGATACTCGCACCTTACGATCGTGCTGTTATCGGCGATCGTTACGCGGTCGTCTACGTCGGGCATCATGGACAGGGCCAGTGAGGGATATATTAAAAAAGCAAACAATGTCACTGCAACCAATGCAACGATCGGTATAAAGAGGGCAAAGTATTTATCCGGTAGATACGTTAAGCCAAGCATTTCGAACCACGCGGTAGGAACAAATGCCCACAGGACGTACATTAAGAATAGGGTCTTAAACAGAAGGAACACGGCAAAGCCGTAAATTGCTCTGCCCGGCGTTGGAGCCGGCGTATGTTCAGGCATTACGAACGCCCAAAAACGATACGTTGGGGCTTAGTAATGGGCGTATTTGTCCGACAGCGGTGGACCAAACTGGTCGAGCGTTTCACAGCAAAGAATCAGCAGTTCGCAAAACGATGTCACACCAACGCGCACGTTTTTCGCCTGTTCCCCGGTCAATTCTAGCAGCAGTACGTTCTCTTCTAGTTTTAGAAATTTGTTGATGAAGCTACGCTTCGGTTCACTATCGACACGCAGCACATGGTACGCTATCTCGGCTTCCCGTTTGGTCGGAAACGGAATCTTGAGCGTGCTGAAAAAGTGAATGATATTGTGAAAAGCTTGCCGTAAACTTATCAGCAAGAGCAAACTTACACTTCGATATCTCTATTCGTTTTCATAATTTAGAATAACACAGAGAAAATGGCTTTTTTCAGTTTGAAACAGAATGAATCGCGGCAGCGCGATGAGTTTGTTTACATTTTGTGAACCATGGATGGACACGTGACGTCATTGCATTTGAATGATAACAGCTGATTCAAATGTGTAGGTGAGGATTTTTCAAATTTTATCTTCAAAACTTCGTTAAAAGTTTAAAATATTAGGTGAAAATAAATTCAGACTCAAAATTACGTTAACAAGCCTGGAAAATAGTTTTTTCACTAAACCATCTATCGCATCTTCGTGCACAACCCTTCCAAAATGTACCCTGTGGGGTTATTTTTTGGGCATTTTCTATCTGTCATGCACAACTGTCATCACGTATGACCGCAATCTCTCCCGGTTCTCCGACACCATCGAGCAGCGCTTGTTCGTTTGTTCGTCCGTGGAAACAAAACACGCACGCCTGGTGTTGCCCATTTTTCGGTGCGTTTGTTTCGATGATTCCCGGCGAATAAAGTACATTTGAGCTGTTCGTGTTGGTGGTTCGTATCGTAAATAGTTTGTTGCGACAGAAGGTATAGTGTGCATCCTAAACAAAGGGCAGTAAAACAGGGACGATAGACAGCAAACAACAGCAAGAAGACCAACAACATGATGCGCTAAGAATCACGGGTTGTATGTGTCTAGATTCTGTGTGTAGTTGTGCAAGGGACGTGATGTTTAGCCAAGTTTCGATGTTCCAGTCCAGATTAGAAGATTTTGCTGACGAAGAAAAGAGTGAATAACAATATCAAAATAACCAGAATAATTGATTATTGGCTAATGCATCATCATCATCACGCTGTTGTTGTTGTCTTCGTTGTCGTCGGCAGTGCATGGACGGCCTCGTAGGTGTCAAGAGCAGGGCATCATCATCACCGTCATCAACACGAAGAATGACAGCATCTTTTCGTTTGGGTGGGGGTAGCAGCAGAAAGTAGGGAGTGCGCGTTGTGTTGTGTTTGTATTCTTGTTTTTCGTCCACTTCATTCCGCCCCCTCTCTTTTTCTGCCTCGCGCGCATGCTGCGCTCGGAAGTGCATTTGACGAGTGCAAGCAGTAGAGAGCACGTACACGTCCCCACACACAAACGCACACAAATACGAACGGTGGTACTACGGTGTAGAGTTGCCTGTGGATGATATGTGCTGTGCTGTGTGCGGTAATCGGATCATCATCAGTCGTCGCGACCTTCACACAGAGAAAGAGAACATCCTAGAGAAAAAGGAAAGAGAAAGAGAGTAGAAAAGTGTGAAAAACCTAGAATCCCATGTGTGTGTGTTTGTATGTGAGCGGGGGTATTCTCGAAAGAAGAACGAACGCACTCGACAGCTGCTGGATGAGGATTGCTGCCTTAGTTTGAGCATCTCCTCGCCCTGCTTAGTTATTATGCACGAAAACAGTGCGTGAATCACCGTACCGCCTGCCTAACGTACAGCACCATCTGTATCCGCCAGGACATACTACAAGTGACCATCATCATCGATCGATTGCTGTGATTGTTTGTAGGCTCAGTGCAAATTGCCCGAAAACGTTACCCAACGTTTTACAGGGTATACTTCTTGCCAACAAATTCCTGTTCAACATCCGCCGGAGTCGGTCGGGTGGCTTTGGTGGTGGTCCCACTTGATAGGGACCGTTTTTTTCTTACGTCAACCAGTAAACCGGGCGGTGGCTGTGTGCTTCACACAGTCTCCCTCCGTACAGTGAACGGCGCCACACTGGGAACCCGAGTACGGCTCTGTCGGCAAACGATGGCGGAAGTTGGGACCAGCTCCAGCGGCGATGGAGAATCGCCCGCAACGGACAAACCGAAGGGTACGGTCAAATTTACCGAGGCAGACCTGGCCGCTATCAAACAGACGAGCGATACGTTGAAGGTAAGTTTATATATGCGTTTAATACTCTGTCAGGGTAAGACAGGAAAAAAGTAAGCAGCTGGTCATGACGACGAAGATGTTCTCAGGGGCATATTCTCCGGAAGGAAAAGTTTCGCTATAACGTGTTGAAAAGATGCACACATGTACCTTGGAACCTGTTCCCCAGTCTCCCCCATGTTTCCCATCTTTAGACGCGCCCCAAGTAAAGGCATGGAAAAATCAATATTCGAATGCCCCGTGCTAACACGTCCGCGCGGTGTCTTGTGTGATGCGAGCGAGACCGAGAGCCGAAGAAAGATTGCGAGCAACGTGTATGTGAGAGTGAAGAACGTTACCGAGGTGAAAAAGAGAACGCAACAATCGCATGAATGAGCGAAATCATCCCTTCGCGAAGGGAAGAAGAACCGCGCGGTTCTAGTCAGAACAAATTGACACGCGATATGTAACAACGACGGGGGGAGGAGTGGTTGCACTGGCATGACCTCTTGAGGGAGGGGGGAACGTATGTGTGCTGTGCGTGTTTCGTTGTTTGTCGATTCGGACTGGAGGTGTGATTGACCGGTTGCCCTTTCGTGGTTTTTCCCATCATCCGCCAGCAAGGTATAGGGGCGAGGGAATGACGAGGATTTCGTGCTTATTTACTTACCAAGCACACTACAAACGGTTTGCGAATGTTCAAACCCGCTTACATTTAGGGATCATTGTTTGTCAACTGTTTGTCCGTGGCCTACTGACAAATGGATGCCACGCAATCAGTCATCTGTCCATATGGACATCCTGAAAGTGCTGGAAGGGAAATTGATTGTGGCAAGGCCTCCTCTGTCGTGTATCCTCAAAAGCGAGATGAATATTTTACTTTTATTATGTAGAAGATACATGGCAATCGGTGAGGATGTGGCGGACGGTGATATCAACGCCACAGAAGCAGCAGAGTGGAGGACTGGATTTGTTGAGGGTGTAGGAATGAGTCAGGCGTGTGTGTTCCATTCGAACACGGGATAGGACTTGCTGGTGATGACCGGATTCGATATATTCCCATGAAGTGTGATCGGTTAAATCCGGAATGACCCGGAATCCAGCAGAACACGATTGTCGGGGACGTAGGTATGGAGTCTAGGAGCTGAGTGTGGCTTGGCTATTGATTCAGCAGCGAAGATAGAGGTGTGATCAGGGAGCTTGATGGCACAATTATCGAAACTTGAATGGATCCTGGCATCCGGAACAGGTTCAGCCGGTTGTTTGCTTCCTTCTTAACGATATTGAAATGAATAACAAAGAAAAGGCGTTTGTAGAAGGTTACACCGAGTAGAGGGTTTGGATGACCGCCTTAGCGTTATTTGACTCCATAATCACACATATTCTAATGAACTCTCGACTTTACTTTCATTTTAGCGTAACCCAAAGATGGATTTTAGCAAAGCGGATCTGCTAAAACTGCTCAGCTATCTTGAGGGTGAACTGCAGGCCCGCGATGTCGTGATTGCGGTGCTTAAGACGGAAAAGGTTAAACATCTTCTAACCGCACCACGGTTCAGCAAATCGACCAACTTGAACGATCCACATGCGGCACTGTTTCGCGACCAGCTGGCCGCCAGCGGTAACATTGCCAGCCGACAGTCCTCCATCCAGGCGGCCCATTCCGAGCACGAGATGCGGCTGATGAACGAGCAGCGTAGCGGGGTGCGCGAACAGATGGATTCTCTAGCCGCTCTAGTCATGCAGCAACGTCAAGCGCAGGCAAAAATGATCGAAGCACTAAAGGATGCCGAAGAGCGTCACAAGCGGGTAGTGCAGGAGCTGTACGATGAGCGCCGTAAGCACGAGCACACTACCGCCCAAGGAGACGACATTACGTACGGGTTGGAGATTGAACGTTCTCGGCTGAAGCAAGAACTGGATCACGAGAAGGAGCAGCATAAGGTGCTGGAGATAGAGTTGAAGAAGGTGCAGGAACAGTTCGAGGCAGAAAAGAATCGTCAGAAGCAGATCGTACTCTTGTTGCTTGCCGAGCGCAAAAAGATCATCATCAAATACATCGAGGAACGGAAGCGGAGCGAAGATTTAGCTCAAATACTGTCCGAGGAAAAGCAACGCGTCGATACGATTGCAGAGGGGCTGGAGGAGGAAAGCAAGAAATCGCTCCGAATGGAGGCGGAGATGGAGAAGCAGGCGCTACAGTTTGAGATCGAACGGAAAATGCTGCACCAGAGTTTAGCGAAGGAGGAAAAACGGTACGTATCGCGCGCCGTAGTTAGTAGTGCGACGGTGGCATGGACAGGCACATCGGTAGAAACAGTTTGGGAGATTGTTTGTTGTTTTAGTACTCCGCAGTCTTATCAGCATCACGCTTATTTAGTGGCGTGATAAGAGTGGGACGAGAGATATACAGTTTTATTGACCTTGTGAACGCTTACGTTGGCATAAATCAAAGAGGAAGAGATAATACACTTTTTTGTGTGTATTTTAATGAAAAACCAATCCAAAATTTTAATGAAGGAATATAGGCATTATGGTTTATTTATTTATTATATATTATTTGCTAATGCAAAAATCAATTTTGATCTAATTTTTAAAATTAACTAAAGTTGCTTAGCACATACTGTACCTCATAGATAAATTGTCAGACAATTTATCACGCAACTATTGTAAGCCTTTAAATAATTATAAGTATTATTCATACAGAATTTCCGCCCGGTTTTATACAATTTAATTGTACAATTACTTAGATGACTAATTCAAATGAATATTAGAATCTTGTCCTTTGTGGAATTTTGCATTTTCTGAGGGTAGAAATTTTGTAAATATCGTTTGCAAATGTGGAACTACCGTTCAAATGTCCGATACGGTGTGCTGACGAAAACAAGTTTTATAAAAGCCAGTTTTATAGAAGAGAGCTCAGCAGAAATTCCACTATATAATTGCAAATTTTCTCCTAGCTTCATGTAAAATCCTGTTATATGATAGCAAAGTTATCCGTAAAGCTCGTCATATTCCTCTATCAGTTTGAAAAATTCCTCTGAGTGGCTCCAAACTTCCATTATATGGATCGAAATCCTGTGGTTCGTTAGTTTTTCATGCAGAAGAGCGATGATGGTAGGCTTCGAAAGCTATCTGCGAAAAAATATATAAAATTGAATTGTGGAATCACTTACTGTTGTGGGAATGTTGTGGAGCATTGTCATCGTGTAATGGGATTAGGCTTCAACAATTTGACAGGGTTTGACCGAACGCTTTGTTGAAACTACATTAGGTTCCACAATCGAATTGCAAATTTAAACTTTATGGCTGCAAAGTTCCACAGATTCAAAATATCCATTTTATGGATCAAAATCATGCAATTAGCTTATAATATTAAACATTCTTATAGTTAAAACTCATGTTTAATTTTCAAAATGTTGTTCTTTTGCAGGGTAAAGGATCAGGAACTAGAAATACAGCAGCTTAAGGCGGAAATTGAATTGCTACGCAAGCAAACCGGTATACGACATCCGCTAGTTGCTCCACAGTTACCTACCAAACCGGGCGGTCTCGTACCGTCTCGGCCCTCGATCGGTGGAACACCCGGCGGTGGCGTTTCTTCCACTGGTGTTGCAGCAAGTCCCTCATCGGTTGGTGCGACCGGTAAGATTTACCAATACAGAATTTCGTCATGTTTATTACAAAACAGGTGACAGACCTTCCGATTAGGAAGGATTTGCCGGTCATTTTCAACCATTCATGCACAAAGAGTTCGTTTTTCTGCGAGACTGTTCGGCCGGATGATAATTGATTGTTTCGGTGTTCTTTCACAGTAACTGCAGGAACTATAGGTATTCCGGGACAAATGATTAGTAGCATGGCAACAAAAGTTGTACAACCGACTGCAACCGTATCGAGCGTTCCCGTTTCGGCACCAAGTAATGAACATTCTAGTATTTCAACATACAATTTGCTTGCATTTTAAGTGTTCATTCAGTGTGTTTTGGTCGAGAAAAATATTGTTTTGCTTTTGTTTCTTTATATTGCCTGTTTTTGTCATGCTCAGCTTTGAATTACGTATGATTTGTGTTTGGTTTTTGTAATAATCTGCGTGTGTGTTTTCATTCATTTGCGTCCAACAAAAATTAAAACTACTTTCTCGCCTACCCCACAGCCACTGGAATTGCGCGATCAGTCTCACCAGGGCAACTCATAAGACAGACGGCCATTTCGCAACTTTCCATCACTTCGCCTCCAATAGTCGGTAGTGGTCCCGGTACTGCGGGCCCAGGTACGGTTGGAACTGGAACAAACGCTTCCGGCGTACCAGCTGGAACAGCTTCGGATACCTACGCAAACACACCAACGGGGAAGGTAAGTGACCGCATACAGTTCATACAGCTTTCAAGCAAAAAACCGTGGATCATTTTCATTACTCAATTTGCTTGCATTGAGTATGACGTGTTACTTTTTGGTTTCGTTTTGTTTCGTTCGTTTGTTTTGTTTTTACTTTTGCAAATTTGTTTCATTACGAACCTAAAGAGGGGACAGTTTGGTTTGGGACAGTTTTTGTTACAACACCTATGCACTGGTTGTAGACAAGTCGTTCGGTTTTCTTTAATTTAAGCCCGCTTAATTTTTGTATGCCTTTTTTATTTGTTGTTGCGCGTGACAGTTTTTTTTTTTGGTACTTTCGGTCACTTGTTTGCCTCTAACACTAACTCATTCACCTTGCTAATCTAATTATAATTGCTGCTAATCTAATTATAAATAATAATCCATTACTTACTCACTACCGTACCTGATTCAGATTCGAATTTGATCCTTTCGGTCGATTTTTGTAATTTTAAAAGAAAGTTAATTAAAACGAATAGGTTTTTATGATATAACTTTGGTTGAATGGTTTCAGTTTAGTTCGACATGTCTAAAACGGTTAAACTCATTAAAGCAGTAGCTCACATTACACATTCTAAAACTTCACATTATAGATATTAGGTCATTAACTTAACACACGTGGCGTTTTTTCAAGACTGGTTTAAGTTGTATTTAAGAGCAGCCCAATGCACACACCACCGAAACAGACCATCTAAATGTAACGCTTCGTAACGCTTCTTTGACTGTTTCTCTTTATTTAGCTGTTCTTGTGGGTCTGACCGAAACAATCAGACCTTCCAAAGCATTTGTTGAAACGTAAAGTACAGTAATTTGGTTAATAATATCCCAAACATCGAGAAATATTGTTTTTGCGCCACAACCAGAGTTAGGAATTATTTACTGTGAAACTTAATATTCCGTTTCCCTTAATTTTCGGCCTGTTTCGTTGGTGTGGCTCGAATTTTTTCTCGTTGCGGGAAGTTTTTTGTCATTCTTCATATTACTTTAATGCGCTTTGGTTCTTTTAAGCTATCCGCTGTCTTAAAACATGTAAAAAATAAAGACCAATGCAAACGTATTTCCTAACAGCAGTACTTAGAGTTACATAATCTTAAAAATATTTTTTAAATGCCTAAAACCATGTAAACGTTTTTGAAAACCACTGCTGAACTAGCCACAAATTAAGTTGCAGACCTAATATCAATCTTTACGTACCGTGTTCCAGTAGTCAGACTCTTGTATCATACGTTAAAGACGTTAGCAGCTGTAGGGTTCTGTATTTAATTTTTCACTCGTTCATGTAGATATTAGACGCAATCATTTAAAAATAAAACATATTGAATACAGGCGTTTACCCCGTTTCTAAATAGCTAATTTTATTTTTCTCATTTTATTTTCCTTCCTATATATTTAACAAAATTATTACCCACAATAATCCAATTAATTAAAATGCGTCATTTGCATTGCGTGTAACGATTGGTGCAAACTAAATGGTAATGGAAACTCGTACATGCGCGTGTTTGCGTTTCATTAACCCTAAAACAATGCTTTCCTGCTTCGTGCGGCTGCCCACTGTAGTGAACTTATAAGGCAATGTTTATTTTTATTTACAATCAGTTTTGGATATATGCCATAACCGCAACAGGGCGCCTCATGAGTGCTGCTAACTTGAATTAAGTTATTTATATTTTTTAACGAATTTTTTCCCTTATTTGTGTTGGGACAAGAACAAAGATAGAACATGGAAATGTAATAAGAACGTACGTGCGTACCTTAACAAACTAACACACTGTTGCCTCAACTAATAATGATTACTAATGTGAAAGTAGAATGGATTCAATGGTACGATGTTGAGCAACATACACACACAGGTGATACAAGGGAAAATTGTAAACAAATTGTGCTGAGAGATTTATAAAATAACAATATTTATGCTCATATTTTCTAAAGCCGCGCTGTTATTGTACATTTTTATGTTTATACCTTGTCTTTGTTTGTTAGTTATTTTGATATATATTCTTTGCCGCGCTTAGAAGTGGGTCTGTAGCCGTTATACACTTTTTTTCTTTTAAAACCCCAAAATGGCATTTAATCAATAGAATGTTAATATGAAGATGATTTATCTATCGGTGTCATGAAACATGTTGTTCGAATGTAGAAAACCCCCAAATAAATACATTTAACGAATCGAAAATTTGGCCGTAACGCTTGTAATTGAAGCCCCAACACACAGAGGTGTACACTGAGCGAAATAAGAATTGCACAGCCATGTTTTTTGACGATATCTACGAACTTTATTAACCGATCCGGCTTGTTTAAGTTTAGAATGTTAGTTCAATCTATTTTAAACATTTTTGAATCATTGTATGGATATTTTTGCGAATTATTTACATTTAAAACCCTATAAATTCACGAAAAAAGGGAATGAATCTTTCGGATAATTGCTAATAAGAAGTGCTTTCTGGGCCAATTTTGCTATTTTCCAGGGTAAAAAAAAAAACAAAAAAACAACATTGCAATAAAAGTTCCCCACCAGATACAGATCTAATGTGTTGGCCATTCATATCCTTCAAGTTTTTGTGTGAAAAACATTATCCATGTGGAAACGTACAAAAAGGCCAAGTAAAACTCGTTTTGATCGATTATGATTATGTCTAACATATAGACAGATGGCATTATTTGTCTTCAGTGTCCTTAAAATCAACGCCAGTTGGAGCTCTTCTCCACGAGAAAAAGATATTCAAATAATCAGAGTATCACCATCAATGTTATGGCACATGTTAAAATCAGGCTCTTCGTGGAAATCTTACCTTTATTTTTGTCAATGATTGGGATCATCAAGCACTTCATGTTCGCATTTTAACACTCATCTGTCGAGGAAATATGTCGGCCAAAATGTTCCGATTGAGGTTATCCATGACGTTCTGTAAAGTTGATTTTGCTGAGCGATTATTGTGCCGCTTCAAATTTTCATTGCTTAACAATGTCTCTTCTGGTTTACTAATATAAATTATCTCAAATCGCACCGTATTTTAGCTTTATTTTCTACATAAAAATATGTAGCAGCCATTATACCAAATTTTCAAGAACCGCATGATTTTTTTTAGTGTCTCCTTAGTGCCTGGAAGCTATTCTGACCGTTTTCACTCGAAAAGAAGCCTGCATTATTGTTTGATTTCATATATATCTTTGCTCCTAACTTTGGAGGCTACACTCGGCCTATTGATGCTTAACGTTTTTTGTATGAAACTTTATCTCTAATGAGAATTAACCGAAGTTGACAAAAGTTAAGAAAAATGGCGCAGGATGTATTTTTAGCAAGGTGGTGCTATTTTAATTTTATTATGGTACTATTTTCCATAAATTTATCGACAAAAATGTGAACAGTTCGCAAAAATTTCGACGCATTGACACAATACTGTTTAAAATATATTGAACGAAGATTCTAAATGAAAAAAAAGCAGAATTAATTTATAAATTTTGAACATAGTGTCAAAAAAAAAAAATGGTGACGCTGTTCGTATTTCGCTCAGTGTATACATATACACATATATACACGTACACACACGAACAACGAAAAGGAATCTAAAAACAGTAAAAAATTCACCAACGAACTTGTTTTCTGTGTGCACATCACTTTAACATCGAAACCACCTTCTGCCGGACCCTCCCCACCACAGATGGCGAGCACGGGCGTACGTAAGGCGGCCGGCATTGCAGCGGCTACGGTAATCAGCGGTGGAGGAGGAGCATCAGCAGCAGCACCGGGCACGATGAGCCCACTATCCGGCTCATCAACGGCCACCATCAAGAAGACAATAATTTTGCCGGTGGGTGGTCGCGGAGTGCCGCCACCGATCCCACCCAACAAGCCGCAGATACCACCGAAACTGTCTGGTGTGTCGGCCGTGGCAGCCGTGGCAGCCGGTGCCGTTTCGTCCCGTATTCCTTTTCTCAGCAACAGTGGTAGCAGCAGTAGCAGCAGCAGCAGTGGGAGCAGCACTGGATCGATCAGCGGTGGGAATGGGAGCATCACCACGACCCCTGTTAGCCCCGTCAGCAGTAGTATCGGCAGTAACGCACTCAGTAGCACGGCCACCGCCAGCAACAGTTCGTCCGCCATCAGTAGTAGTAACAGTGTTAACAGCAATAGTGTGCTACAGTCATGCTCACCAAACACCAATAGCACCACCAACACAACTATTACCAGTACCGCCATATTCTCCCCTTCCAACTCCTCCAATTCCACCACCATGAACATAAACTCACTGAGCAGCACCAATAATGCCGCCAATAATGCGCCAAACGCCTTGCAGCAGCAACATCATTCTCATCCCGTACCGCAGCTCTACACGCACCATCCGCATCACGTTTCTCATCTCGCTCATGGTTCGTCCGGTGTTGCACCGCTGCAACAACAGACACCGTTCAATAATGCTATCGCTTCTCCTACAGTTGCCAGTGCCGGTGGGACCCCAACAGCCACAGCAGCAGCAGCAGCAGCGTCAACAGCCGCCACCACCACAACCAGCCCTATCCAACAGCAAAGTTTTGCGTCGACAGCCCCATCTGCCTCATCCGTATCATCAGCCGCCACCGGTGGGTCATCCGAAATATTGACCGGCTGCGAAGGTGGGATAGTGTAAATGGCTGGCTGGATGGATGGCTGGCTAACACATACATATATTACTATATGACCCAATTCTCTCACCTACAAACACGTGTGCCGCGGTGTGGGCACATCGATCTGATAGTACCGTCTCTGGTACGTGAAGTCGTTATTTTATTTCGCATTAAGCGCAAGCGAATGTCATTTTATTTTTATGGCTTTCTCGGGGGAAATCTGCTTAACGCGTTGCTTAAGTTGTAGCGTACAGTGTAACACTGTTAGAACAATCGGTTTTGTGCGGTACATTATTTTTATTTTATTTCTTGCTTTAAAGTGTTTGTTGCATTAGCACATCCCCGTGCTAAAGTTGGATTTTTGTTTTAAAGTTTTATTTTTTTAAACCTTTTTAACGTAATGTTTAATTTGTCAGTGGTTTATATACTAGTCGCGTCTGTAAATTTAAATACCGATTTTTATTTTACCTATTGACGAAATTTTACGAAAGCTTTCCTTTAACACATTCGCTTATTTGCGTTAAAACATACGACGAAGCACGTTCCGAATCTTGGCACCCCACATAAACGGCAGAAAAATCCTAATCATTCATGTCAACGTGTAACCGATACGAACGTGCAATAATATGCACCGAATTGATTTATCTACTCTTACTAATACACTTTACACCGGAAGCTTAACCCTACCCACTGGAAAACAAGAAATGTTAAAAAAAAGTTAAATCGTGCGCTTGTCCGCCTGTTCGCTTTGCCTAATGCCTCAAACGTCTCGTCAGTGGCAGGACATCTTTAAGCTTTATTTCAATGACCACTTGGGTATTTTAGACATTTTCTTTTCACATAGAACGGCCAGACCGTATCGCTACATTTTATTTGATCTGTTCGTCGTATTTTTATTAGAAATTTTCAAGAAAAACGTGACTATTTGCTGTCGAGTTAATAACATTTAGTTAAGAATAAAAAAAACTCTTCCATAAGCAATTGTTCGATGAACAGAGTTTTTATTTTAAAGTTGACAATCTTTGTGTCGTAAAACTTATTTATTTTATTTAAATCAGCCATAAAAATGTTAAATAAGGCTTTTGTTGTGTACTTATAGTGGAATTATTATATGACTTCAAATATCTTCATAATGAATCTATTTTTTTTTATTTATACTTTGAAAATGACGGCTCTCCGCCGTATCGTCACATAATGATCATATTATATCAGACTTTTGCATAATTTGCAGCTGAATAGTAAATTTTTTTGTCTAAAGGGAGCTTGTTTTTGAAGAGATTCAATGCATGATCAGGATAGGGATTCGATTGAAAATACTTTTGCCAGTCTTCACTTACGTTTGCCTGTATAATTGTTTGAATAAAACAAAAGTGAGTAAGAAGCCATTCGTTTGATTTTTTTTTTTTGAATTTATTACTTGACTTTGTAAAAAGATGTAACAACAGTTCGCAGACCTATGTCGAAGGTTATTATTTACTTTTCACATTTTTTAAAAATTCATGAAAGACGGCCAGCTCATATTGCTGGAAAACTCATTTGCGTAATAATAAATATAAGTTCTATAAAACGGAAAGGCGACAAAACGGCGTCTCACTTAATAATAAATAAATGAAACAGAAAATGCTTATTTTCATACAAAAAGTACGTTTGACACCTGATAAACTAACGTAAATAAAGGTGTAACAAGCTATAAAAAATTTAAAAATTTCTCATCTAATTTTTATTAGCTGGACAACAATTAGGCTCATGTTTTTTGAAAAATTCATGCAAATACGACGAGCAGATTAAAAGGTTTTAGTTTTCTTATCTGGGAAAATGTTAACTCCTATACAAAATGTATGACCTACCCGGGTATAGGTGGTTATAGGAGCAAGGGCGTATTTTTGGTCATTGAAACAAAGCTTAAATAGAATAGCTTTTTTGTTGAGAAATTATATTTTTCAACCGTTTTTCACATCACTCCAACCCCTTTTCAAAGGTGTAGCTAGTCGTAATACATTTGCTTCCCGAAATGTGTTTTTGGTATTTCGATTCTTAAACCTTTTTTTTTAATGTGCAGCAATAATCCCAGCTAGTTTTATGTTAGTGTTATAGTTTAATGCTTTAAAGGTGCAACAATGTGCATTTCATATTCATCCCAACTCAAAGAAAAATATCATCACCATCAATGTATCACACATACCATCACACATTAGAGAACTGTTGGCTAATGGTGTCACACTATAATAATATACAGGACAAACATAACAACATGTGCAATTGAAATAGATCATATTAGTTTCGCTTTCCCCGCAGAGAAACAGAAATACACACAAAAAAAGCAAGTTAAAATAATAAAACTATTGTACAACATAATGCGCTATACATGAGCAAACAATTATCTTATCCCTGCTGCTCTGCGCCCATGTTCGTCACGCTGATGAAATACTCTGCCTGGTAACTTTATGAGCAATTTAAAACTTAGTGTAAATGTAACGTTGCATAATAGGACACGGTGCATAGTGTAGAGAAAGGAAGGATATACTACGGCGATTAGGATTTGATTAGCTGAAAGGAGGAGGGCTCACAGCTTACGGTTACCGAGTATTATTGCTTATCGCATTAGGAGACAGTGTAGTGGTTTGCGATTGTCCAAGTGTTTCATAACTCACACATCGTACTCAGTTAGTTTTCCCGGTGAAGCAAAAGCAATACTTAGGGGTAATACAACCCCACACAAAGCCTCACACAACACTCACAAATGATGATGATCACTGGAAGTCGCCATAGCGCTGTGTGTTGCAATAGTTTAAAGAAGAAAGCAAGCATGGGCGGCAGCTATGTTAAGCCAAGGTAGTTAGTATAGGAAGAAACTGGCACAGGAAATGTGGAAAGTGCTTCCGTTTGGACGGGTATTGATGGCGGCGGAACAAATCATCCCATATATTAGCGGGAAGCATAACATTGACGGTGTGTGTGTGTGCGTGTGTTTGTATCTCGTAGAAGTATTCTTATACCTTGTAAAAGCAGTGAAACACACTCACAATGTAGAGCGCACCATTCTGCTACTGGTGGCCATTAACCCACTGTTCTAACTGATGCTAATGCTACAAGCGAGAACAATAGTGAATTGCTGTGATTATTAACGTTTTTTTTTTTGTAGAAAAAAAAATCTTTTTAAACATTTACTATCACATTAAGTTACACGACTGTGGTTTACTAGAGAAAGCTGGGATTGTTTTTTTATAATCCTCACTTTCGCAAACGATTCTACTGTTGTGGCTTACGACGTATAGTCTTAACGTTGCCTGTGACAATACAATTGATCTGTGTCTGTTTCATAATTCATCATCCCCGGAGGAATCATTGACTATTTCTATTACACTTAAGTTGATCTGCGTACTTTCTTTTTATCATTCAAATCTGTATGACAGCAAATCACTTGTAGACGGGTCTGTAATTACAACACTGAACTGCTGGCGAAAATTCTCATTTTTCGGTTTCGTTTCGATTGACTAAAAGTGATCTTTTATTTTAAAGCAACCAATTTACTAACAAATTACACTTAAATATGCACAGTGAATAAAAGGAATAGAATCACTAGTGAAACAAAATACCACAACTCTCAACTAAAACGATAGAAGTAAATAATGTATGAATTTACGTCCTGTTTGTGGTAGCAAGCGCATGTTTTTTCCACGATAAAATAAAACACTAAAATATTACTCCACCATCACCATTGCAGGCAGTTGAAGGTGCAGTTACTACGGGTAGAGAAGGTAGTAGAATGGTTTCTTAGTAAATCGGACGTAGGAAACCGAAATATCCGGTGACTGAAATCAGTTTGTTTGAATGGAGAAACTCAATGTGAATGGGTGAATCTACCCTGCCATAAAATAAGCGGTGTGGTGTACGCTTAAAGCATGGAGTTTGTCGTAAAATTTTGCAAAAAAATAAACAAAAGTAGATAAATAACGTGCACTGCAGGCATTGCAAATTGGTAACCGATTGCTGGATGATTGGTTGAATAGAATGTGCCCGCCGGGAGGGGAGTTCCCGTTGCACTGTGCAAATTTGTATGTTTGTAAATTGCTTTTCTTACGGTTTGGTTCGTGTAGCAGTAATAACCATTAGGGGATCTGTAAAGTTAAAAATAAAAATTCATTCACCGTTCCAATAATCGATAGAATTCCTGCAAAAAAAAAAACGATGTAATGAATACCAGCATAAACAGCAAATAAACTTATATATTCTATAAAAAAACACGTATTTCATTTGGATGAACCAAACAAAAAATCCTTTCCCTAATATAAGGCATTGGAGCTTCAAGTTCTTCGTGTAAATATCACATAATATAATGTTTTATTTTAACGATGTCTTTTGTAGAATTTCGCATTTAACCTACACTGTTCGAATTTTACTTTATTCTAGAGATATTTTATTTGGTTTGGAGGTGATTCTATAAAATCGTTGGAGCAAATCATATGCAGAATCCACGTATTTTTCTTTGCGTTCAGCTACATTTTATTATGTAGAAGAGTAATGTAATGTCCAGCTATTTATTTAGGGTCGGCCCGGTGGTACAGGCGACAACGGTGCCGGTCTTCATACGGCAGGACCGGGGTGCAAATCCCATCCGGATTGCACCGTCCCCACGTAGTGAGGACTGAGTATCCAACTACATGGTATCGGGAAGAGTCTAGTTAAGCCATTTGATGGCCGGCGTATCCTTAAAGGTCATCATCGTCGTTAAGCCAAGAAGAAGAAGCTATTTATCTTCTCGATCAGCGCCAAGCATAATCTAATAAAGCCTTTGAAACCAATGCTCCAAGAGAGGCTTGTGTATTTGTTTTCATAAGATGTATTTTTTTCCGAAAAGGAGTGTTGGCCGCAACTATACTGAGTGAACAAACAAACATACGACTAGTGTAGTCATTTTTAACTAAGAATTTATGCACAAAATTGCATTTTATTGTCTGTAGAATGGTTTTTACAGAAAGAATAATTTTGATAGGTACGCATAGCTCATTCTCGTTTAGTTTAATTTGTGAGGTTGGAGTTCTCTAGGGATCTGATCTAATGACAGATAATTTATTATCTGTCATTTGTGGCCTATACTAATAAGTATTTGATTGAAATATCCATTCATCGCTTTTAAATCCGTAACGAGTTTTTCTACGAAGCAATGGGCTCATTTGGAATGACCAACTTCACATGACAAGCTTTCAGATCCCTTAGTTACTATCAAGGGCCAGTGTCAGGGAGATAGAATTGCATGTCTTCCCTTCAATCTGGTGCTAGAGAAGTCCTTCCAAAACTCGGAGGAGGGAAACTTTAAAGATCTTCTTTAATTAGTCAATCTACATACAGGGCGTTCGGGATAATTGTGACAGTCACCTACGGAGAAAGAAAAAAAATGTATGGCAAAATTAATCATCGGGGAAATTTTTTTGTTTTAGAAATAGTAGCTTACCATGTATTTTATTCATTTTATTCTAAATATCCGCCCTCGGCTTCTACTACGGCCTCCACCCGTCTCCGGAACCGGGAACAAGCCCTGACGAAAGTTTTTTGCTGCCAAGCTAGAGGTGCTTTTTGAAGCTAGAGTTTTTTTTAACCAAGCTATAGGTGGCACCACTAGCAACCTACTAACAAATACACACGTTGAGATGGAATGGGTTCTTCGAAGTCGACCAAAGTTGCATCAATCTGTCGTCCAAAGTAAAGATACGCTCGCTTATCCCCCGTAGTGAGGACTGATCATCCAACTACACGGTATCAATAAGTCTATTAAGCCATTAGAAGAAGAAAAGTTGAGAAACGCGCAAAGTGTTGACTGCCAACTGGATTGTAGTATGATCTGAGAAAATCCCACTCAAAACACCTGTTGCGATAAACGAGGATGTACGGATGTGCAGAACATTTATAGACGCAGTAATTACTCAAGCCTCTGAGACTTGGAATCGGGATGTGTGGTAGTATAATAGATGAGTCGCTACAACGACGATGATCTCTACGATGATCTTACACCATTGTGCAGCGAATTAGACTCATCAAGCTCTGGTCATCCGAAGGTGCATTTTTCAGGGATAATGACTCCAAAAACACACGAAACGTACGATACTCTGATTTTGCTGATCGTGCTCTGATTATGTTGTCGGAGGACGCCAATGCACTCGCCATTTTCGAGAGGGACATGCTAAGGATTATCTCTGGCGGTGTGAGGAAGTCGGGCGTATGGCGAAGGAGAATGAACCACGAGCTAGTTGAACTGATTAGCGGTGCTGATACGATGGCTGAGGCACGTGATGAGGATGCCGGACTCATGCCCCACCAGGAAGGTGCTCCAGGAAAGTGAAGTAAAACCTGTCGGAGATCGGATGCAGTTGTGAACGGGGGACTTCAACCTTAGACCGAGTTTTCTGGAAAATCTGGAAAATGGAAAGAAAAAGAAGAAGGCTCTCGTGTGCTGGTCAAGTCATAAGAATGGAATCGAACGCCTGTAGAGTCGTTTTATGTCATCAACATGGACAGAGGAGGTGTGTTAAGTCGAAATAGAGTTGGAGTGATGACATAGCTTGTACTACAGATCATCTTTGCTGTCGTGCAGATAACAAAGATAACAGAATAAAATATAATTCCTTCGTCCGATTCATCCCAGCTGAAGCCGTTAGGGTTAATAGAAATGTCGTACTCGCACACAACTAGCATGCAGCATGTTGCACACAAGCCCACCGTACATCGCGACATGCTCACTGGCCGAATTCGAATATCAAACACAACAGCGGCGGTGTTGTTCACCCATTTAGCAGCACCCGCGCGTTACCATGGTGAGGATGGGCCAAACCTAAACTAAATATTTTCACACCACCACACCAAAGGCAAATGGGGCGCCCCGTGTAAAAGTATGCGCGGCTACACACCACAAACGGCTACGGGGCGGTGTGTGTATTTATTTGTTATCATCCTTTTCGTATCTGCCGTTGAAAGCGTGTGTGGCCGACGACGTGGACAGCGTGGAGGGTTTTGTCCGGCCCAAGTCTGTGTCCTGCAGCATTAAGGCGAACCAGTGTCGAACCTGTAACTGTAGTTGGTGGTGTGCAGTGTGTCATTGTTTGTTGGGGGTAAAAAATAGTTAAAAACAGACTGCAAATCGGCCTACATCACTTCTTGTGGGGCGGTGTGTGTGTGTGTTTCGTGTGTCCTTGCCGAGCTTTAAATAAAATCGTAGAAAAACTGCACCATAACACCAAGCCCAAAAATAAAAAAAAGTCGAAAGAAGATGGCTAAATCTGCATCGTTCCTGTTCGAGGTCCGGGCACGGTCGGCCTCGGTGAAGGCGAAACCCGTCCGCAGTGTAAAGAGTGCTTCCGCTGCAATGCGACCCGTGCCAGCATTTTCGATCGAATCGCTCCAGAAGAACACCTACGTAATGGGGCCACCGAAGGCGCAGAAACGTACCGTATCGTTCCTTCTCACTCGCTCTGTTTCGTTCTTGCGGATTGGTTGCTTTCTTTTTAATTTCACTAATTACTTCTTTTTTTTTTGTTCTAAACACACACAGAGCGATACATGATACAACCGAAGGCGACGTCTTTCAGGATGTATTACGAGCGCGGTGACCTGCCAATCAAGATGGAGTATCTGACCGGTGGTGACAAGATTGCCTGGACGGTCGACATCGACAAGCTGGACTACGGTCTCTATCTGCCACTGTTCTTTGACGGGCTGTCGGAAACACGCCACCCGTACAAAACGTACGCCCGGCAGGGTGTGCAGGACCTGTTGGCACACGGTGGCGACAAGATCTATCCCGTCATTCCGCAGCTAATTATTCCGATTAAGAGTAAGTGCAGCTAGAGAAGAGAGAAAGAGAGACAGTTGTCGCATCTTTTAATGACAATCGATTTTTGTTTCCCATTATCTGTGAGATCGCTCGAGTAATTAATGTTGGTCGCTATTATATCATTTTTTAATTGTTTCTATGTTGTTCTCCGCCCGTCGTAGATGCCCTGAACACACGCAACGTGGAAGTAATGTGCGTTACGTTGAAAATAATTCAGCAGCTCGTAATGTCGTCGGATCTGATAGGACCGGCGCTCGTTCCGTTCTACCGTCAGCTGCTCCCAATGTTTAACGCCTACAAGGTGAAGAACAGTAAGTACCGAAGTAATATATATACACACACACACAAACGCTCGTCAAGTATCCTTTCGATTCGGCGAAACTGGAGCTTCCCGGCTAATGGCATCCACAAAACCGCGAACGACGCAGGCAGTGGGTGTGGGTAGCTTTATCGAGCTAATTTATCGCACAAATTCATATTGATGTGACATTAATGGATTGTCAGAAGGTGGGAAAATGTGCGACTTAAAGGCCGGGCTACATTGATCGTACTCGCAAGCGTAATTTTTATATTCACTAGCGCATCTGGCGGCGACCAGCGCAAGCTAGATGTGGGTATAATTTAAGTGCCAAAATTATTCATGCTTGGTGTCTCATCAATTTTCGACCAGGCTGTCTGTATGCCGTAACACGTGCTATTTTTATATTAAATGTATACAAATAGGCCGGTAAATTTTGCTTACAATTTTATAAAAAAAAAAGTTCTACCAAGCAATATGACAAAGCCGTTCCTCATGAATAAAAAAACTCGCTCTATACTAAAAACCGCTACAATACCAAAACGAACAACCAGTTTCACACACTCTGCAATGTAGTTTAAATGATGAAATAGATGGACAAACCCTACAACAAATTATTTAAGCACTTGTGAAACCTACAAACACTACATTTTTCAATAAAATGTTCAGCTCAATTGCGGCCCCGAGCCGAGCCGGCGATTCACAGACAACAGTTCACACACACACACACACAATTTTCGTTAAAAACAGTTGTACTTACTATTTTTTCATTGCGTCCACTGCTTCCTGCTTGTTCCATGGCTAGAAATACAATATGTATGTTAAATTACCACATATTTTCAAAAAAACATACACGACAAAATATCGAACATACTCACCGAGCTGTTTGTTTACTGGTTTGTGATCAAAATTATAGGCTCCTCGACCCAAAACGCTTTTTGACAGATAAATTATACCAGCCTCTAGCTTCGACCCGCCGCCGCTAGATGGCGTATGCGTTCACAAAAATTACACTCAGGAGTACGATCAATGTAGCCCGGCCTTTAAAAGTCATTCCGTGAACGGCGCCATGACACACGTGACACTGAGCCGTTTTTAAGGGGGGGGGGGGGGACCTCTCGTGCGGGTTTGGTGTGCTTACATGCAGCTTATCTGCTTCGTTCACTTGAATGATCATTTTCGACCTCCAATGGGCAATTTTTTCGTCTACTTTAGGTCACTTAATACACTCTACTCGGCGTGCATGTGTTGAAGCCATTGACATGGGGCTCTTTTAATCGGTCGAGATCGTCCATCTCCGCTGTAATTTATTGGAAAATGAACAATTAGTCAATATTAAAAGATGATGAAATTGTTGCTTATCATAACAAGTACACTTTTATTGACAATTATCAAGGCCATAAAAATTGCATAAAATTAATTTCCTTAGTGGAATGGAGACGCCTGGTGCGTTGTAAAAATAAATCTCCTCTAGGTTGCATTTTGAAAGTGCATTTGCTATCGATCGGTTCTATTTATAAGCTTGGATTCGAGTGCTCAGTATGGCGTTCAAACTGCATGGAAATGTCTTGGAAGAATTTCAAATACCATGCGTGTACTGAGGTTATGCGAAATGCAGGCACGTGTTATAGTGACGCTAGTCTACGGTAGATGGCGCTAGATATAGAAGCAGCTTTTTAAAGGAGTGTATGAAATTAGATGAGAAATTATTGATTTTTATCTATTTAATTCATAGCTTTCATGGAACACGCTATGAATAAACCTAGAAAATAGTAGGAAAGAAATTTCATCTCTTGTATTTATTGCATGAGTTAGTCAAGTTAAAATTTCAATTGGATTTGATAAGATCGGGCAGTTCGCGTTTTCCTAAAAGAAAACCCCACCAAAAAAATCTAATTCTACCGAACGGCTTGTAGAATTTCCCACCCAAAACGGTGCAATCCGTGTCTCGTTTAGTTCTCGTTCCTGTAAAACTCATTAACTATTGATGTGTCCACTTGGTATCATTAATTCTGCCCATTCCGTACCACAGTCAACTCGGGCGATGCCATCGATTACGGCCAGAAGAACAACATGAACGTGGGTGACCTAATTGACGAGACGCTACAGGTGCTGGAGCGGCACGGTGGCGAGGACGCGTTCATCAACATAAAGTACATGGTACCGACGTACGAGTCATGCTATCTAAATTAAACCACCAACGCCGCGCGCTCGATTACGAGTAGCCGGTCTGGTGGATCGATGACTCTAACACGAATGGAGCGAGAAACAGGCGCAAAAGTGGTAAGATGAATGTTGAATAGTGGCTCCCATTTTTTTGTTCGTTATACTAATGATACTAGTGCGACTGCAAGACCTCCAATGACTCGATTCGATATTGCAGGACATTCCCAACGAAACGGATAGAGTCGTGAATCGTTTGTCAAGTGTCAAAGCGTTTTGTGCTTTTAGCTACTCCGGCGGCATATCTACGTTGGGGAAAAAAAAGACAAACGGAGAACGTACATATTTATACACATACAGAGCAACACAAATACACAGTCAACCGACCAAGGAACGGAGCATATTGTGCCAAAATTAGCGTAGACGATTATCGATATCGATTCCCTGTACTTGTAGTAATAACAGACAAGACCACACGGTTCGCCACATACCGAGAATCAGTAGTAGATTAGTTGCAATTGCGATCGGTAGATAGAAAGATTCGTGTTAGGAAGGTAGTGAGTAAACTGTAGGTAATAAAATTGGTGTGTTTTTTAGGTTAGAAATAAGGAAAGAGAAGGACACTACATTATTACGAACACGACATGATTACCATTAGTAATATTATTAGCACAGCATAAGCATGGAAGCAACAAAGATATGCAAGGATTTTATTTCCTTTAGACAAATGTGTTTTTTTTTTAGGATTAGTTGTCAGAATTTTAACAGAAGAGCGACTTAACTCCTTTATCTTTAAATGCAAAGTTTGATAAACTGATTGACTCTTATCAACATATTTTCTATTAAAAACTAATCCATAGGAAAGTTTTGTTACCACAGCAAGTTCATGTGAAGTTATCATAAAGCTTTTTAATAAATTACTTATGTTTCTTAGTGTAAAAGAATGCATTTTGTATTGAATCTGATAGATATAAATTAAATGAGTGTTAAACATAAGGATTTTGGGCAAAATTGTGTACTTACTCTTGGACATCTTTTGCACAACTTTGGGGTTTTCTTATTTATATAGGCTCAACCACTACTTTCTTACCATTTACCACCACCACTACTTACCACTTTCTTGCATACTCTTTTTTCGTATTTCTAAACAAATTAACAAAATATTCATCGACTTTTGTATCAGGTATAGATCCAATTTTGACAAAACAATTAATGAACTGCTTTTGAAGCTTATTTCGTACTAATGAGCTAAGAATGTGGTTCTTGTTCCCTGTGGCAGCGTGACACAGTTGTGCCGGAACCGAGCCGAACCGAGTCGTACAAAATGATCATAGATTCTGTTCAAGCCGTGAAGAGCAGAACAGAAAGTACAGTAAAGTAACGATCACTCTCTGGGTCTTTCCTTTTGTAGAATCGCTCTCACTGCCCCGCATACAATTTCAGTTACTGTTCTGTTACTTTAATTTTATACTGTTTCTGTTGCGCTTGTAGAAAGGTTAGCTCGGATCGATTCTTTAAAAGAAACGTCAAAGTTCCATGGCATTAGTATGCCAGCTGCCTATCACTTCACAGTATTTTCCGACAGTAAAATGTATTAAAATCCCAAAAATCGTAATTGGTTGGTGTATTTGGCGATCATTCCGTACCCTTGGGTTAAAGTCAGATGTATCGGGAAGCAATAAAACTAACTTCCAGTCGAAACCGTACAGGATATACACAATCACAAGGAGTGGACAATCACTCTTGACAATAATCGGTTGACTGCACTTATGAAAAACGAATTTGTAAGAGCTGAAAACTAGCTAACACAATTGATGGGCACTCGGAATCGAAATTTCGGTATCGTTCCGATTTCTTGTTCGGAATCGGTTCTGATTCCGATTCTGTTTTCGGAATCGTTTCTGGTTCTGGAATAAATTGTGGAAATGATCCAGGAACCAATCCTGGAACCGATTTCAGTACCGATTCCGTTTCTTCGAATTGATTCCAATTTCTAGCACCGATTTCTTGCACCGAACTACCATGCAAAGACGGACTATTTTCTAAAGCAAGCGTTATTTTGATGGATTTTTTCGAAGAGCCTAAAATCAGTTTTTATCACATTTTAATTGAAGTTCGGTGTGATGCAATGGAGAGAGCTTTCACCTGCCATTTCTGCCCTCCTGGACTGCACCTAAGGAAAGAAAAAAATATTATTTATGAGTTTAGTTTCACTTACGCATCCACCTTTTGTCCGCAGTCAGCAATACATTCTTCCTGAGCGATTCAAAAAATGATTTCATGCAATTCGATTCATTCTTTAATCCCCTTTACACATTTTGCCCGTGATTGTCTTGAGACGGGCAAGCGGAGTGTTTTTGCTTTGCTATTCCAGAGACCAGAGTCTGATGGGCAATTTTGTTTTCGTCAGTTTTCTTTCGTTCTTGTTGTTTTTGTGAAATATTTTTCTTTCTTCCGGTTTAGCTCATAAACTACAAAGAACTGTAAAAAATGTGACAATTTTTTGAACAATTTTTGCAAAATAACTAGTCACTTACAGGGTTTAAATAGTTGCAATACCATCCCAAATTCGTTCCAAAAACTGTTCTTCAAAGTATCATCCAAAAACAGAGTAATGATAAAAACTGATAACAGTACGATTAACACCGCACTGTAGTATAAGTAAAAGAGAAATGTAGAACAAGAATAAAAAAAAAACAAATTTAGGGAACAAATAAATTTCTTTCCATTTTCCGTTCATTCTACTTCAAAACAGCAATGAAAGAAATAAGTCACATTCTTGTTTTGAAAATAGACATCTCGATTGGTTTTTTTTTAAATCTGCTTTGTTTTGCTATACTACTATACACTTAATCATTTCCGTTTTCTGGTTTTCCTACCTTCTGCCCGCCTTTCTGTTTCACCCCCTCCAAAAAAGATGGGTTAACGAAGGGTTTAATAAAAAGTCCCTTAGCCTTTTCTTATCCTGTGACCCAATAACATTCGTACCAATTTTTGCTAGTTCCTCGAACTCCTACTCATTAACAGACTCGGAACAATGTGCTTACGCTTATGGATAACAATCAGTACAATTTTGTTGCCCTTCGGGAGGGTGATGAAGGGTTTTTGTTGGGTAAGGGATTTATGAATACAAAAAAAAAACACAAGAAACCTTCTCGTTTATCAAACAACACTTTTAAAAAATGCATCAAAAGTCAAAAAACTAAATCTTCCTGTAGTGTGCTTGTTAGAATCTGTTTTGGGAGAACCATTTTTATCTGTGCATTGTTCCTGTTTTGAAACGCGGAAGCGGTCTTCCGCTTATCACTTACATCGAACCTCAATTCCTTAATTTGTTTTGTACCGTAGAAAAGAAAACACAAAATAAAACGACCCGTTCCCTAACAACTCTTTCGAGCGCTAATTATGTGCTCCGTAAAGAAGTGGGGATTACACCACCACGGCCAGGAACACATCACATCGCTTTGCTGCATATAAACACTGTGTGTGTATGTTAAAAAACGGAAACCGGAAAGGTCTCTTCTACAAAGTGTGTGGAGTAATGTTTGTGCCCATGGTGTTTCCTATTTTTGTTTGCATCTCTAAGAGAGCCTCTCTACGTGCTGCTGTTGTCCGCTAGTAGTAGCTGAGTGCATAAAGCTTCTCGTTCTAACAACACATTTTTTTTCTTAATTTTTGGGTTGGTGCACAACACTGCGCTAGAAAAAACTATCAGTGCGTAGTACTGAAACTCTGGTTGATTTTTCTTTTCTCTAGAGAAGATTCGATGCCGGAATATCTTGCCGTGACATATCAGCATCAGCTCCTACTCTACATCCGTGTAATGGTTCTATCACAATGTCGTACACGATGCGATCCTATCTCTCGTCCCCTCTTTCTCTCTTTCTAACCCTGAAAGCAGTGCAGATGTTTCGGATTATGGTCCGAGCTCGACTGCTGGAAGTACTGCTGGCACAGCTCGTTGAACGGTTTTGGGCCGCACAGGCAGCAGTAGCTGGCGTACAGCGGTGAATCCTTCGTCGTCAGCTGACGGATGATGTCCGGTGTCACGCGACCATGCACAAAGGTGGAACGGTTTTCGTCGCTCGCCGCCGGTGGCGGTTGTTCCGGGAGCTCTACCTCCGATAAGTAATGCCGCAGGGTGAATCTGACAAGAGAAAAAGTAAAAAGAGACGAACAAGTCAGAATATTCGGGTTATGTCAGATCAGATCATGCAATTTGGAGCAGATGATTAAGCGGAATCGTTCGTTCATCCGTTCGCTATGGTGGTTGAGTTTTTGGTAGGATTTTATCTCTTCTTTCCGTAACTCAATTTCTCTTACTCGAAGAGTCACTCAAAAGTTCTATTAACTTAACATTCCCATTAAACAATCATCCGACGCCTAGAAGCACCTGTTAGAAATTAAAATCGTCCCAACATTCGTTCCCAAGCTCGGAAGCTACAGCCGAAATGCATTCGAATGCAAATTTTCTACTTGAAGCGAAAACTGTACGCCAACGTACCACTGAACCGAACGAGTGGCCAAGAAGTAGCACGGGTAGATGATATGTTAATTTAATTTCTCGCTCTAACTTAAAATAGAAACTTTCCTGCCGCATCCTTCCCACATCCGGAAGATCCAGTCGCGCTCAATTCGATATGCCGGACCAGTAAGGTCCGGGGACACCTTCTTTTGAAGTGACGGAGTGAAGCAAGTAAGTACGCTCAAGTTAGATTAAACGTACTTTACCGAGCATCGTAATTGTCGGACGTCGGGCTGCAGCCACGTAAGGAGTGCGCCCGTTAAAGATAGCTGCTGGGATCGTTACAACTTTTTGCCCAACCGTATGCTTCGATCGATCCAGAAACCGTCCAGGGTTTCGTCCGGCTGCCCGGGTTTATAGTAGGGATGGGTATTTTTTCCCATTTTATTTTATTGCATTTTTCTGCAAGCATCATACAGTATCGAGATGTTGCTCTGCAAGTGATTCAGCAGCACCTTCAGTACAAGGCAAGCCATGACGACGGTACACCCAGACGGACGGATGCAGTTGACCGTGCAGAGTGTAAAATTGTTCTTCGACGATGGTGACGGAAGTTTCATAAACAATTTCGTTCCCATAAAGCAAGAACTAATTAATGCGAGCTCGCCGACTCATGGTGAGTAGTTTGTGGAATTTTGATTTGTTTGCGTGTGTGTGTGTGTGAAGAGTAGTTGTAGAAATTGTAAGTTCCTGGAGGTCACTGTTTCGTAGGTATGTTATTACAGTGAAACTACTCAGCTTTTTGGACACACTCAAGCATGATAGGTTCTAGTTGAGTACATTAGCAGGGTAAAAGCACTCTATTAATATATAATAATTGTTCACACTTTAATGGGACGCAAATGAAGCCTTAAATGAAGACTTTAAGACATCGATTTATAGCACAACTAAAAAATTACATTTAACTATGTTTTGTTACGCATGTAAATTTGAAAGAATAATGTTCAATCAATGAAATAGGGTGAAAAAGAAAAAAAAATGACTGAAGCTAACTATCAACGAATTTTCCCGTACATGGATATTCATTAGTGCATAAGGATTTGATTCTATTTTTGCCGGTTGGAAGAGGTATAATTCTCTAGATGAGGATGTCTTACGTTACACTGAGTTGAACACTTTGAGCTTATTTTTCATTTAATTTATTCATGAATTACTGCCTTTTAGCTCTACATACAATCTTTATTCTAAATAAACATAAGCACAAAGCTGGTCACCGATGCTGAAGATCTGCTGAGGAATAGAGAGGATCGTAATATGGAACGGAATACAGGAGGTGTGATGTCAAAATCAAATAAGACAACGAGTTAAAGAAGGAAAGTTCACGCAACAGAGGATCATTGCGATCAATTGAGGTACGGACTGAGCGGCCGCGTGAGGCTGAAACCCAAAAAGATTTGGCTGTTGTAAATACTGACGGATGGAAAAGGCCCCTATGGGCATATGCCCCCTTTCAAAACCATAGTATTAGAGAGAACAACCTCCTCCCATCTCCCCAGAGCAGTTCAGACCAAAACTGAGCGAGGTATCGCCGATTTTTCATTTCACGATTTTTCATATTTTTTTTTCAATTACATGGCAATGGAGGGATCTGGTCGATGATACCAGGATTTAGTTAATCACTTTGTCGCTGATCAATCCACCCCCATAAAGTTATTAATTGGACGAGGGGTGAAGGAATCGATCTGGAGTGTGCTACAAAACGGGAATGTTGCTGGCGAAATTTTGAGATCTATCTTAGACCGTGGAAAAACGGAGATAACTCGCTCAGTTTTAGTCCGATTGCGACGTGCAACATAGCGTTACATGCATTTCGGGATTACACATCTTTTTGTGGAACACCCCTTCACCCCAATTTCACTCTACACCTACCCAACTTAGAGTCAATGTGATGGAGGGCCCCAATTTTCACTCCATTTAGAGAAAAAAGTCGCTGTTGGGAACCTTACAAGGGAAAGAGCACAGTAGTGACGGAGCATCGATGCTATCAAATAAGAAAGGAGCAATAGAGATGGCCTGGGAATAGAGTCGACGAGTCTTAAGAGTTTCAAGTCAAAGCAATTGACACTTAGACTGATAGTCAGCGATTGGGGCGGCCCGGTGGTGTAGGCGACAGTGACGCAGATCTTCAAACGTACCATCCCCCGTAGTGAGGACTGACTATCCAACTACATAGTTATCATCAAGTCTAGTAAGCCCTATTAGAAAGCCGGCATGACCTAAAAGGTGGTCGTTCAGCCGAGAAGCAGAGTCAGGCAGAGTGAAAGATGGTGTCCACCAAGGCTCCGCATGACTCCGCAAACAGAAAACCTGATGAAAGACCTTAGCACAATCGCTCGATGCGATCAATGTGGACACCAGATTACAGACCAATAGTCTAGCAAAGACCTGATCAACGAACAGCATAGCGCTTTCAAACACAAGGGATTGTAGAAATCACTGGCAATATGTCTTATAGTATGAAGGCTTTTCCAAGCCATGGAGTCATGAAGGTGAGACCTCTGTCCAGCCATATACCTAAATCCTTAACCACTGAAATACGATTGATCAGGACTTGGTCCAGGGACAGGGGGTGTAGGTGTAGGTCTAGGGACATAAGTGTAAATGAAATAACTTGACTAAAAACTAATGAAATAATGACTTGGTGCAGAGGAGGAGGGAATTGATAGATAACCAAGAGGAAAAACGGCCAAGCTTAAGTGTCTTAATCTAAATTATCTATCCAAGAAGCTGCGGGCAGTGTGAAACTTGTAACATAAGGAATAGTGTAGCCAATTTGTTAAACAATCCAATAGGAGGAAGATGATTTAAGTCTCTAACGTCTCCATCCTTAAACTTCAATCAACGACTGAACATACAAGCCAAAACATAACATCCTAACGCAGATGGTTTTATTGTTCACCTTTGAATAACTGAGATCACATGGAACAGTTCAAGATTGCTGACACATTAATCACTTACATGGACTTAATTTTTATTGTCAGAAAATTGAAACATTTGTCGAGTTCCAACGTAAATCCCACTACGGGTCCGCATTACCAAAACTTCTGCTTACGGGATTTAGTGAGCAACTACTAAGCCGGTACTCACCCTTAACGCTCCCATCGTTCTTGCTCGAAAGTCGAAAGGGAGATTATCAAAGTTGATGATACACATACGCAACAGCATTAGCAGCACCTATTGCGTCTCAATTGCGAACGATGCTTACGGCAAGTTTTGTAATAGCATTACAGCTACTCAGCCCGTTCGTACACCATCAGGGGGTGTGCGGTCTCAGCAGGGAATAGAGAAGTTCGACTGGAATCGACTGTCAAAACACGATCGCTTCGAATCTCTTGAGAGCGATTTCATCACATCGAGGGAACTAGGGGGGAAATCGTGTCGATAGTTGTTCGATTTTATTACGTGCGTGTAACGTCAAGTTTGATTAGATATTAATTGTAATAATTGTAAAGGAAATGTGTTTTTCGTTTGTTAAAATGAAAACAAAACCGTAAAATAAACAAGACTACCTGTGCAATAAGTCCTCTATTCCGATGTGATCCATTCTAGAGGAAACCACATCGTGTTTTACAGCCATTTGCTACCACTAACGATACTAAGTCTCAACATGTTATTCAAGATCAAAGAAAAGCCTTTTTCATTTTCAACTTATAAACTTCAAAGTATTGAGCGTAAAGCCGTAAATCCGCTTGGTTTTGAAACTGTTTATTTGACATTGAATTGAAAGTCTCCCGGCAGCGATTCGGCAGATGACCGAACTCTTCAAGATTGGCCTCTTTCCACCATCGTGTATCGGCTGATTGTTAGGACTTGGAACTAGGAAGAACTTGCGAACAAGAGAAAACTGGGTGTCATACAAAAGGGCGGCAGGCTGGACTGTGCTAACTAACCGGGCCATCACAATCCTGAATGCTGGCTATAAAATCCTGTCCCGAACACTCTTTTGCAGACTTGCGCCCTTTGCAACAGATTTTGTCGGAAGCTACCAAGCTTTATTTGTTGTAGGCTAACAAGATCAAATCTTTGTTCTACGGCAGATACTCCAGAAATGTCGAGAGTCCGTAAGTACGTGATCATTGCCTTCGATACCAAACGAGGGCCTAATTCAGAAGCAGATTATCATTTGACGGAGACGATCATGAAGTGGTAGAGGAGTTCAGACAGACATTTCATGGTTGGACTGGGGCACGTGATGAGGATGTCGGGCTCATGCCCTACCAGAATGGTGCTCGCCAGCGACCCGTTCGGCACGAAGCGTACAGGAGCATAGCGAGCAGGCGCAGGCTAGATAAAGTGTAGAAAAACAGCCGTGGATTGTACCCCTAGCCATGTGACGGGCTCAGCCCTGAGCAACCCAAGAAGAAGACGAAACTATTTTGGAGGACCTGGTCTATCTACAATATTGTGCTTTTTTTATTACAATATTTATCAGTAATATGCAAGATGATTGTAGCGTTCTTTTTAGTTCGATCGTTCTTGTTCTTGTTCTTCTTATTTTTTTATTCTTCTTCTTGATTTAATGACCTTCTATAGGTCTCGTGCGTCTATAGAAAGCGCGCCTGGAAAGATCCGAATGGGATTTGAACACCGCGTCCTGCCGTGTCGCGACGACAACGTCGCGACCGGCGACGTTGTCTCCTCACCACCGGGGCGCCGTTAGGGGATCGGGCCCTAACCCGTATACTATAACCCGATAAAGAATTGTGAAAATTGGCTGACAATACCAGTAACGCTACAAAACAAATTATTCTAAAAAACCAAACGACTCATTATTCATATAAAAAGGGGTTTAAAATGTTCAAAATGTTCGAAAATGGCAACTAAAAAGTTAAATCAGATATTTGTTGGCTCTGGGGCCGCCTCGGGATGCTTACCATGTTGGGCTTTCTATTTTTGATTGCACCTGTACTTGGATATTTTAGATATTTGAAATATATCACAATATTTGTTGTGCTTTAAGGACTAGGAAATATTATTAACAGACTAGGGCAATTATTAAATCATAAGAATAATAGGAATAGTACTATTATAAATATTTCATAACCAAATTAATTGAATTGAAAATTTTTGGGACGGTTCAATGTTATCTGCTTCGCTTATGTGTCATTAGCATAAATCAGTGTTGTGTGTGCATCGCATAAAAACCTCCCATAACTAACCGATTGTTTTGCATCTTAGTTTTACGATCGGCAAACTGTCGCATGTCAAGCAGTTCCCACGCACCACCCGTTTGCGCTGCACTCGTTTTGCTCGAGTAATCCAAAACGGTCCCCATATTTACTCACTGCAACGACAATCATTGAGTGTTTTCTTCGTTATCATTCAGTTAGCACCATAATTGGAATGGGACTGTTTTGATCGCTATAACGGTAGCCGGTCCTGCGTGTGCGTTCGGATAGAGTTTTGATCATGAATAATTCAGCATAAACTGTTCAACGCAAAAGCTGAATTGGAAGCCTGCGGAAGCCGGGTGATGTGTGTGGTGGGCATACATTTACACCCAACCAGCACATTGTCTTAGCCATGCCCGTCACGACAGACCGTTTCAGTGGAACTGATGTGATAAGAAACACTGCTAGGCCACTAACACAGTAGCAACAGCAGTTGCCCAATCGTCAGTGGATCGTCCCTTGTGACCAAGAATTTAGTACGAGTCCAATTTGGTGGAATAAAACCGATGGTTTCTCTTTGGACCAAAGTTTCAATTCCATCAGAATCATGAGAAAACAAAAGAACAAACCAAAACGAAAAGGGAACCGAAGCAGTTCCCTCGTAGTACTTCAGCCAGGTGGATGACGCTGAACCACACGGATGAACGTAACAACCAGAAGCATCAGCATCCCGCATTCAGATTCAAGATAATAAATTACCTTTTGTCCTTTTTGCATAAATTTTCCAGCATCTCTCGGCACCAGATATCCGCCTCGGTTTTGTTGAAGTACAGCAGACAGATGTGTTCTCTGTGGATTTTGTGAAGAAAAAAAAAACGGGAGAAATGAATGATGCAAAAAAAAACAAAAGAAAAAATCAACAACAGCGAAATTGAGTTACGTCAATGTTAAAGTGGAACTATACGTTACGGAACCTGGGTGGGTATTATGCTTTGTTTTATATTTATATGTTGCTTTTTTATGTGTATGTGAGTGTTTGTGATGTATGGATAGAAATGCAACCATTTATCGTTTTCTGTCGTTCCCAGCTGGGTCCTCTGTTGGCGAGGATTTCGCTTTGAGTGGAAAATGTTCAATATTAATTGAATTAAAGTTCTTTGTTTGAGGATAAAATTTTGGGCACATTAAACAGTGAATTTTCAGTAAAGTACATACATTCACATCGAACAAGTTCTTTAAAAAATTTAAATAACAAAAAGTTACAATTTTCCATCCGGTTCTCAATTGCCATGCCGCTCTGTGGAGTTCCCAAGCTAACCGCCGCCATCATTTTAATGATGCGTAAGTTACAACCACCATACACTCACACACACTGCTCCTTCTCTGTCTCGGGGCGCACACACACACACTGCAACCGCAGCACGAATTTACTCAACCGAGCTTATTTTCCAATTAGTTGGCAACCGAGCGAAGCGGTTTAACCAAAGGGAAACCTCTAAACAACCGCAGCCCGGCGAAATGTTTCTCGGTACGTGAAGGGGCCCGTGCTATTGTCAGCGCTGTGACCGAGCACGGACGAAGAATAATAGTGTTCGGTTTAGTGCTGCGTATGTGCCTGGCATAAATCGTTTCTTGTGGGGATATAAATTGATTAATATAAATCTAACCCACGTAAATAGCAGAGCCCCGCCATACACGAATCAATGGATATGTTTTCTATGTTTTCGATTGAATTAAGGAACCATTTTTAGCATTCGAATGAACTTTTTTTTTTCCTCCCCGGTACTACTTACATCCGATTGCTACTCCGTTCGAGCAGATAGTGCAGTAAAGCCAGCATCGGCGTCAATCCACTGCCGGCAGCCAGCAGTGCAAATCGATTGTGATGTCGCAGTTTGCTCAGCACGAAGTTTCCGCTCGGTTGGGATACCTGCAGCGAAGTACCGAGCGGTACCGGACGTGTCAAATGCTTGGACAAACATCCATCCGCATACGACTTTACGAGCAGTGGGATAAACGTTTCGGGACAATCCGTGCCCACACAGCTGGCCGGGACGGGTGTGTAACTTCGCGACACATACTCGCCATCGATAGAAGCCGTCACCGACACGTGATAGCCGACCGGTGTAACCTGCAGCAGACTGTTGTTTTTCGGACGCAGCAACAACGCGCACGAATCGTGCGTGATTTCGATCCGTGTCGCTACGTCGTACTCGTGCAGCTGTAGTTCACAGTTTTCACGCCGCTCGTATGTCATCGCGCCGTAGCTGGTCCAAAGCGCTGGGCACAGCTTGTTGAACACTAGCTCGATTTTCCCCGTTTCGAGCGATGTACGGGCAGTGCAGGGCCACCGGACATTGTTCGCTAGATGAAAGCGATAACGATGCTGAACGCTCGACTCGACCAGAATGTTAACCGTCACCTCGAGATGATCGACACACTCCACCATTACGCCCGGGTTCGCGAGTGATCGGGTGTAGAAGATAAGCGTCAGTTCGGACGTCTTCTGTATCCAGTCAAACCGTGGCACTATCGGTACGGACAGCTTAAGCGAATCGTCACTCGCCGAGCTGACGATCGATACGGGTGGCGGTGACAGGGGGGCAGTGTCAAGCGTATCCTTGCTGGATGCCGTCGGAGAGGTGGCTGGTACGGTTGACGGTACACTTGACTTGGAAGCTTTTGCAAAGGATGGCGGTGGCAGTGGGAGCTTACTGTTGGGATTAGTGCTGTCGGCATTGAGATTGATGGTCACTGTATTACGTAGCGGACCGATGTAGCACTTCGCCAGCAGGGATTCATAGTTAACCCAAGCGTGTACCTCCTCGAACAGTCTTGTCGCATCCTTACCGGCTCCTCGCATCAGCTCATCCGCTCCTGAAACGAAATAATAGACAATGATTAGAAATTGTGGTGAACGTTGGTTAGCGGATGAGGTAAATCTTCGTCGAAATAGAGTCTGTCGGCGTAAACACGACTTGTATAAGAGTCGGATCTCCTTGAAATATGCTGAGAAATAGGTCTCTTGACAATGTGGAAAGGTACTGTTCTATCAACGGGCAGAGACGTGTCATGGTCAAAGCCTCCCACGCCCCGCATGCTTCTTATTTTTCTTCTTGGTTCAACGTCCTGCTAGACAGTGGCGGATTAAGCCCCTCGGAAGCCCTAGGCGGAGTGGAAATTTTTTTTTTGAAATAGATGAAAATCTAAACTGTTAACCGAAGGACCTTTGATATCCTCTCAAGACATGTGACCGACAACAAGCATATGGGTGGAGGGGGGAGGGAGTGATTTTCTTCAACGGAGCGTCAATTATAATTCCCTGCTACGAAGCTACTACACGCGCACGGGACCTATGTTACGGGGTCCCTTTTATAGGACACATCTTGGAGCACTAGGCGGCAGACTATTCCGCCCACTGTCAGATCCGCTACTGCTGCTAGGTCATGCCTTATATTTAAGGGCTTACTAGACTTGCTACGGGGGAAAACCCTAAATGGGATTTGAGCCCCGGTCCTACTTAGCTTCCTGTAAACACGAAACTCTCGTCATATAAATTGATGCAACATGTGTCCTTGTGGAACGAGTTGAAGACTTGACCCTAACCCCTAAAAAAAAAACACACACACAAAAAACCTACTTTACCAGAAAACGGAACACTAGCTTTTATTTTCTAAAGCTCTAATCGGAATCGCATAGGAATCGCTTCACACAAACTAAATTAAAAGAAGCGTAATGAATGGTTTTAATAACCTATTATCTATATTTGTAATTAGAAGATGAGAATTAAAATTAAGAAACTAAGGGCGCTCACGTCACATATTAGTTCGTATAGTGTCTTAGATGTCAAGCGGTTCGGTGGTATGACAGCGGTGTTGGTTTTGACATAGGCGAACCGGAACTCAAATCTCATCACTACCGTCATCCCTCCTTAGTGACGACTGACTATCCAAACTACGTGATATCAACAAGTAATTATAAGCCACTTGACAGCCGGCGTGACCTAGAAGGTCGTTTAGCCAATAAGAAGATCAAAAAGTGTCTTAGATCTATCACTTTAAAGTGACGCTCCACTTCCAACAATCTTATCACAGAATCAAACGACACCAATCAGCAAATATTTTCCTTATTGCGGGGCATTTTTATTAATAGTTTCCTCCCTATAAGCCGACACGCGTAGGCAACGACAGCAAACCTTACAAAGCTTTCCCCTTATTAATCAGTGAACCACACAAAAATAAACAACCTGCGTCACAAAGGGGTCGTCTTCACTTACCGCCGGGATGAAAGTTCATGTATCGCGTCACGTTGTACACCTTCCCCCGGATAGCCATCCAGGCGTCTTCTAGCCGGTCATGCTTGGCGAGCTCGGCATGGCTGACGGGTACGACACGACCCCCAGTACCGGTCAGATCGGCACCCGAGTTACCGAGCCGGATCCAGTCCATCAGCGAGTGACCCGGCTTTAGTGCGGTTTTGTTCCTGGGATTGCCTGTGGAAAGGAAAAGAAAAAGAAGAAGAACCGCACTACATTAAAAGCGTTCATTGGTCGATATAAATTTCCCACCGTGGGAAAGACGAGAGACACGGGAACGAGCGAGCAAGACACCAATAGAGCTAGGAGAAGATAGGCGCTCTCCCATGCCCCACGTCGTTTCAGCTTCGTCAGTTAAAGGCCCTTAACGATCCTTCCCGTCGATGATGAGCGCTAACAGGGAGCCTAAAGCCTAAAGCTTTTGATCATAAATTATGAATATCCGGCTGCCTGTCACGCGAAATGTGCTCCCTTTTCTGCTCGCTTTACAATTTCCGTCGGCTGGGGTTCGATTTTAGGGGGTGATTCAACATTAATAAAACGTGCCCACAAGACCACAAAAAAGGGGGGAAAAAGTACCGGCTCCGGGTTTAGGATCTAAGGTCGAACGATGCCTCCCGATGGAAAGCAAAAAGGTAGGATTTTATTTGAGCTTGCGTGCATGTTAATTTATTATCCAATGCCCTAAAACCAATCATCGTTGGGTGTGTATTAAGACGAGCTAGAGCCACTAGCAATGGTTGTGCAAATGGATGTGAACGAGCAAGAACGCAATGCCCGTCCATTACGCTTAACTCTTGTACGGCAATAGATCATGAATGCAACTACTGTCCGATGGGATGAATATGGAATTCGAAATGGATGCAAAATATGCTCATCTATAGACAACGTGACCACAAATATGGAAGCAAAGGAAAATTCCTACCAATACACAAACTGCTTATCCTACCGAACACGTGCCGTACGAAGCAGAGGAGAAGGCTTGAGTTTGGTATTTCGTTTCAACGTGATGAAAATGCAAAGCCTTTCACATGCAAGTACACTCTGTACCGGTGGAAAGGGGGGTAAATTCCACTTACTTTTGTATCCCACAGAATGTGATAAAACCCCCTTTTTTTGCAGAATACTTCCAACTGAAAGCGAGAGACATTTTTTTTTGTACAGTTAAGGATATAGGGGTATTTGATTGTGTTTTTAAGAAGAATGAAAAAAGGAAACATTCGGAATTTTTAGTAAAGATAAAAGTGTCAACACATTTTATAATCTTTGTAATGTAAGCAATTTATTAAGACGCACAGATGAAGCAGAAAAATATCCAGAAAGCTAAGCCAGAGCATGATACTGACAAGGATGATTAAGCAAAAAATATTGATTTTATTCTTGTTTCTTTTAGTAAATTTGTACCTCCTTCTTAATTAATTTATTTTAAAGATTTATTGATACTTTATTGTGTTGAATAAAAATAAAACACGTCCTTCTCTCATCCTCCAATGGACAGTGGGCATTTGACGGGTTGAAATTCGAAAATTCAACATTTATACTGCAGTAAATCAATATTTTTCTACCAATGTATAGAATCAGACTTATAAAAATCCAAAATATAACCTTCTAGAACAAGTTGCTTCATAACTAAGAGAGTAACTTAAGAGAAAAGTTAATAAGGCTTTAATTTCTTGTCCATCCCAACTTTAAAAGGGTCCAGCTCTCAAACCTGTCATGCGATTGTGGTGATTAGCACTGTTTTGAAAACGTTATTTATGTTTTTATAAGTGTTCGAAATTCTAATTTTATTTTAATAATTTTGATTTAATTATATAAATTATAAAATTAATCAAGTTTAACCGAGTATGCCCGGGATAAGGCAAAGAATAAGGAGGAAATGCCTTATCAAGATGATTATAAAATTTACTCAACACAAGCGGTGTTGACAATACGGCACTGGACCGTCATTAATAATTATAAATAAATAAATAAAATAAATAAAATGAATCCAAAACTTAAATGGTTTTGACCAATTGCCAACAAAAATGCTCATAAAAACGCGAGTTTTGGAAGGTACGAGTGGGAAGGCAGAGTGAAAGAGAGGATAATGGCTACCTTTAGATAATAGACAAGAATAATTGTAGTCATTGTTTCCCCGCTTTTGAATCGGTATTGCAAGCTGCCTTTGGTTAGTAAACTTTCGGACAGTAAGTGTATTGGAAATCTTGGTTAGTTTGAAATCTTGGTTAGTTAGTAAATCTATTTACCTTCCTGAAACAAAACGGCCGTTCTAATGGAAGAAAAAACTGCTATTTTGAATTTCATGTATTTGTTACTGTAAACATAATGCTTCTTTTTGGTTTAGCAACCTTCTAAAGTTTCGCCGGCCATCTAACGGCCTACTAGACTTGCTAATTTCACTACGGGGGGCCCCGCTGTAGTCGTGTGCAGAACGGCGCTGCTGTTGCTTTTATCGCCGTAGCCGCCTCTACCCAATATCAAAACTTAATGTTATCTGGTATAAAAGAGCGGAAATGGATATTAAAAAAAAAAAAATAAAAAATCTCATCAAAAAGTAACTTCATTCCGAAGTTTGTTCTAAAGCGGCCAAAGTGCGGTGGCTGTAGGATTAAAAAAAATATTTTGAAGTACTATTCAAATCAAACTTGAAGCGCTCCAGTGACTCTAGGCAGTACCGGTGTCGATCTTCGTACGACACGATCGGGCATCAAATCTCATTCATTCTACCCTGTTGTGTTCTGACTATTCAAGTACGTGGTATTATTACGTACGAGTTGGGTTTCGTTGCTGAGCACCATAAGGAAAATTCTATACAGCTCAAAGCCCAAAGCTGAATTCGGCGATCGGGCAACAAGCGTTAAAGCAAAAAGGAGGATAATCAGACTGAACACAGATACAAGCTGCAGGACAGAGCCTTTGTTGCAGGAAGCAACCGAGCCTTTACATGCCCGCATGACTTAACTAGCTGGTCGTTATGCTACGAAGAATATTATGTGGTCCAGGGTCTGTAGACGTTTGTTTTTGATGTTCAATTAGCAATTTACTTGACGATATATTATACATAAGTAGTGTTTAGACGAGTGACAGTATTTAGAATGAAGAAAGAGAGGAACCAAAATCACGAACCCATATCATGTGTATCTAGGGCATGATTGTGCTCCAAGAGTATCAATGCGAATGCAAATTGTGTAAGATGAATCTTCTGTGGCAGACTTTATCAGCGACAGAATCTTTGCCTCACTCATAGACGTTGTTAGCTGTTGCCCCTAAATTGACCCAAAATTCCCGACCAACAACTTGAGATCCCAATCTTAGCAAGGTGTTAAGTACTACTCAACCATTGGAATATTTCCAGCATTCCGGCACTATCCCGGACAAGTCTAGAACAAGCGACAAGAGCAAGTAGATCGGCTTACAAAAAGGTTACAGCGGTTATAAAAAAAATAAGCTAAACAAGATGTAAAGCAAGACAATTCCATTTTGCACCAATCTTCACCAGTACTGAACCACGGTTGTTGCCTCGGTAATAACAATGAGAACTATCCTTGTCGTATTTGTCTTTTTCTTTGTTCTGATGGCTGATAGAGTGTTCTGTTGGACAGTAGTCCTTGTGCCATGGACATTTGATAATTGAGACATCGTTAGTTTCACAACAAGACTCTCGGTCGAAATCTGAACTCCCTTGGGTGAAATGAGCTACATTCGAAGGAACGAGCTGCTATGGAGAGATTTTTGTGCCCAGAAGACGGATAAAATTGATAAACAATGTTCAGTGTTTGATGGTTATTAGGTTGGATTTTATATTTTTCAACACAATCCGAACACGAAAATTGTCTCATTAATCTCATACGATGATAAGATGGTGTCTTCTTATGCATTGATTTCCTCGTTATACTGACACAGAACACAATCAGAAACCTCATAATAAGCTTAAATAATTTATAATCCCGTCCCGTTCCATTTCTAATTCACATCGAGACAGTTAGTTCATCAGCAAACATACATAAAACCCCCAAAAAATAAACCCCTTTCTTTGGTGTGCACGTGTATGCTTAATCTCAGATTTCGTCACAAAACACGCTTACGCTTTCGGATCACTTTCCGCGCCCCGTACGGAAATGTTCGTATTTTTTGGATTGGCTTGTCCGTAAATCCACAACCAATTCCAATCACGGCCTCAACATGCAGCATGTCGGCCAATAACGGATGCTACACAACTACATCCTATTAGGATCAGTTTCAGCCGACCGAAACATGGGTATTGCTCAACCACGGATACGTACCGGTAAAACCAAAACCGGGCGCGCGTCGTACGCTCGAGGAAGCTTCGAAATGGGAGGGTGAAGAAGATTGAGTACGCTAGACAAGGGTTGGGAAAATGACAAAGAAAATTCTAGCGAATACGTATGTGTCTTCTTTTTTTTTCGGCGCACATGAATCGTTATTTATTTCCACTCAACGGCAACCGGGGCATCGTGCTTTTTTTTTGTTGTTGCTCTTGCCGTTTATATTCCCACAATGTGGATGAGTATGGTGCCCCAAAAAAATAAAAAAAATGGAAAATTGTTCCACTGGCAGATAAATGGCACGACACTAGCACCCCGTTCTCATCGTACAAAAAAAGAATCCGTGCTCCTCACGCAGAAGAGCTGGAAAATCTATTATCGTCTGATTTCCGTGGAAAAGCATACCGAATTGTGGTGTGAGGAACAACTCGATCAAAAAGAAAAAAAACTTGTACTTTAACGTTTCTTTGGAAGCACACCGTCTTGGTTGTTTGGAAGAATATGGTATGGAAAGTTTTTTTTTTTTTTAGTTCCCTCACACGACTCGATGCTGGTGCTGGTGATGCTCACACAATACCTTATTATGATGTAATAAACTTCCGAATGCGCTGTCAAACATTGTGTATCCGCCAAGGCCACCAAGGCCACCAAGGCAGGACGTCCTCGATGTGAGAATCTTAATCATCTTCAGCATCGCAATTTTCCAATTCCACTGCCAAACAGGCGGAAAAATAGAGCCGTCTTGATGTGCAAGGACGACCGGGATGCTTAGTTTAACGCTCGCCGAAGCTAATCGTAATCTCTTACCACGGAGTCGCCACGGAGTTGCCGCCTCCTTGCCCCCATTGGCGTCCGTGTTCGTTGTTTACCCGGGTTAATGAGCATGCGGAAGCTTATTTTACGGCAGGACGACGAGTGCTTAATGGGCACACGGGCAGGACAATAATGATCTCCCTTTAAGCCTGGCTTGATTTGTGACTTGACGGCCCACAACGGGATCGGGTCGGGTCGTGTGGTTAATGGGGGGGTGTTTATAGCTTTTTAACAGCCGATGAAATCGATTTCTGAATGATACTTATTACACCATCTCGCACATTAAACGGACAATTTAAAAATGAAATGATGCGCGCATGAAGTGATTTAGTGTAATGAACAGCAATAGAGCAATGTTTGTTTCCTGGAATCTGTGTTACGGCTTTATGCTTTGATCAGAAGTAAGTGATAAAACAGAATGACCGATAGTTGGTCTTATTTTAGTTGGTTTAGTTGGTTTTATTAGTCACTTAAATAATGATATTTTTTTATGATGAAGAAGAAGATGAAAGCATTGGCAAAACAGAAGAGGCAAGGAAACATATTCTTCTTGTCTTGGACCTCGTAGTTGGATAGTCATTGCTTACTATAGGAAAACAGTCCGGATGAGCTTCAATCTCCCATTTATCCATAAATCCAGATAAATTTATACATACCCCAAATCAGTATTTTTCCAATCGATTCGATCCGACCCATTTAACAACCATGGAAAATTTTCAAATTTCGTATAAAAGACAGCAGCGGTTAGCTGTTTTCGGAAAAAATAAAACATCTTTCGTCTGTTCTGCGAAGTGCTCAACATCTTCTTGGTAAAGTAAAACCAGCAATATTTGTTGAAAATGTGTGTTGTTCGCGTGGCATATTGCCTGTAGTAGTCGTCGAACAGAGTTCGGCTCCGTCCAGCCGAACCACAGAACACCCTTTCACTCCGAGACGTCACTCGCTTCGCAAGCACAATAGCCGTCCAACTTTGGAACAACGACCCATCCGAGAATCTCCGTACCATCAAGCACAAAACTGCTTCATAGAATGATTCCGATTTCAACCACTACCGGCGAGTTATTTCCTGTCTCCGTATCGGTCACGCCGAAGATAAGCCGAAGCCACCGAAGATAGAATTAAGAAAGGTCTCTTCGAATTGAACCGCCAAGCGAGTAAGTGTACAATTAAACTTCTCAAATATCAAGAAAACCGGCTAAAGAGTAATGAAGGCCCACAAGTTGTACGGGATTCATCTCATGCAAGCTTGTGTGAAAAATCACGGTAGATTGTGACCTTTATGCATAGGACATAAACATATTATTTAATTAAATCATTATTAAAATTAGGAAAGTTATTTGAAATTATTGTTTCGTGTCACAAAACCTAGCTTATGTATAAATCTAATTTATAAAAACATTTCACTAACTTATTTTCATCATTTAAACGAGACAGTTCATACTTTAATTGAAATAATTCTATGGTGAGCCATATTTTTTATTTAAATGGCTCAATATACGGAAAAAAATACTAAAACATGATTTGACTAGAAAGTTGAATGAATTACTAAAACTTCATTAAAACTAGCTAAAATAAGATTTTTTTGGATTTTATAAACCAATAGTTTTAATATTTTCAATATGTCCTACTCAGCCATGTTCACAAACGACTGTGGAGCTTGCATGTGAGTTTGCTGCGTGCAACTTGAGGGCCTATATTACTCTTAAGCCAGAAAACCTCCTAGCTCGAACGCAGTTTCTGGGGCGATGACGTCACGGTATGCCACATTCTTACCGATTGCCATTGTTAAACAACACATCGAGCCAACATCGAGATTTCAACTTTAACACCGTTTTAGCAACAAAAAAGCCGGGGCAGAACCACCTTAGAGTTTTACTTGCTACTAAACTACTTCAGCCATAAATCCCTAGGTGTCTTGTAACCCTTAAGTTAAATGGAAATCAGCCAAGCATTGTGAAAAATATTTTTAATAATTTTTGTATGTCATGTGCTCATTCACTTTTATGATTTAAGGTAAGACACAGGCATATTTTTTTTCAGCACAATTACAGTTAAGCCCGGTGGCGACCCGGTGGTATAGGCGACAGCGGCGCCGGTTTGCAAACGACAGGACCGGGGTTCAAATCCCATCCGGACCGTCCCCCCGAAGTGAGGACTGACTATCCAACTACGTGGTATCGGCTGTCTAGTAAGCCATATGTTTAAACAAATATTTGTAGTATTTTATGTTGAAAGATCATTCTTATGCCTTTCAGAGAGTGAATAGTGACAGTGTCTCCTCCTCCCCACATCTCTTTAAGCTGGTTATTATGGCCTGCATCAGTAAAGTACTGGGCGTCTCCATTTACATAGCTCTGACTACTCGCTTATGAATTATTCAGTTCTTTGGAATACTCCATGAGCATAGAAAAATGAAAACTAAAATAAGATTTACACAATCGATAACCTACACATAATAACTCTAAATTGTTCTTAATATTTTTTAAAGTACATTTACTTTGTTTTTCTTTTCAAAGAATATTCTCTAGATTACAAGATACAAGCTGAAACATGTTTTGCCGAAACTATATGCTAAAATGTACTAATACACTTATTTAGCTTGGGTTTTTTTCAATTTATTCATGAAATACGGAATTAATTGCCATTATATTTTTCAGAAATTTAAAGCTCTGTTCGGAATCAAATGAATTTCCCTCACAGCTAAGATGAAACATTCAAAAGGCAGTTGATGTCGACTCGATTGATCATGAGGGATAAAAAGCCAACACCAACAACCTTAGTCCTTACACGTTCTATACACCATCATCAATCATAGTCCAGGGGTTAGGGGGAATTTGGGCGGATCCTGTCAGCCGACTAGACATTACTTTTGACGGATCATAATTGTGCCACTTATCGGCTAAACTTATGACGAAGATGTGCAACATTATTGCGCTGTTGCCATGCTCGTGGCATCGTACAACGGTTGAAAAAGTTTGTTCGAGCACGTTTAAACTGATTTCCTACCTCAGGTGGAATAAACGTGCTTTTGAATATAAAGTACGGTAAAGTTCGCTCGCCCCTACGAGTACGAGTGCTTGTGGTAATTGAGTTTGTAAACGTTTACGATAAAAAAAACATTTGACGTACGTTCATTTTTGTTTTCAATTTTAAAAAGCGCACTTCACAGAATAATAACAAATTGTGATGTATCAGGCAAATCCGAGAGTAATTAGTAAAAACGAAACTCAATTAAAATTCGAAATAAAGTTATAGCTCATAGCACAGTGAACTGCTCTCATCCGTGGCGTGAAATGTCCAAAAGCGTCCATTTTCTACCCGTAGGCTAGCAACAAAAAGCGTTTTTTTTTTTCGTTTGTTTTCCCTTTCAAGCAAGGAAAACTTTTTCCATTTCCTGCGCTGTGGCCTTCCTCAATTTTAAATACTATTGGGTTATGGTTTACCGACACAGGAAGGCGTATGGTACTTGAGGGATTTCATAAATTTCCCTAACAACATTAGGGTAATGGGTACTGAGAACGTGCGTCGAACGTTAAAATTTTGAAATTCTTGATAGTCTGTTTTTCTAACATTTTACAGTTAAAGTATTTGTCGAACGTGAAAATCCACTCAGTCTTTGTGGGGGGATGGACCAGCGTTTTTCGATGCGTAATCCAATTTCTACAGACTTTTCTAACCACTACTCCTTCAGCAGTCATAAGGGTGGCAGTTTTTTTATATTTAACGTATGTTGAAGTTTAAGTATATCAAGTCTTCAATCGAATGAAATGTTTAAACACCCCAACTTGAAATACTCAATACGCAAATCATGATACCATGCTTTCTAGAGCATCTTTTCCTTAGGTGGTTTTTTTTAGTACCAGTTATAATTTTAATTACTTCACCTTGTTCGCCCATACGCAGCGTAAAGCGAGAGAATGAAGCAGTACACCATTGAAAACTGCCATTAAAGAAAAACATCAATTTTGTGTGGCAATTTTCGTAAAGTTTCTTTAGACGACAAGATGACGTGGCATCGTTTTTAAAGTTTTTACAGAGTATCCCGAGGTGGCACCTGACCATATATTTTGGTTGTCATCCCGAGGTTTTTTGACGCATTTTCACGTTTCAATATTGTTTTTAGTATCAACTACTAATTTTTGATTTCGTTTTGCTTTAGTAGAAGTTAGAGTGAATTTCTCGAATAACAGATTATAGCCACTTTCGCTTCGGAGAAGAAATCATTTAGGAAGTGGTATTAATTTTATATTACTTGTTTGTATATAAGTTTTAAGAAATATGATCGAGACGTGCCTTTGAAATACAAAATACACTTTTAATGTTATACCATTCTATCGTTATTACTGTTGTTATGTTTTTAAAGAAATCTTTCCTGCGGCATGACCTTAATGAACAATGTAATCGAAATACTTGATATGTATGGGGAAACGCGCTTAAAATATAGTAAGAATAATTAATAAAGTTGTAATTACTCCTTTTTAGTCCCATCCATCAGTGGCAAGTTAAGCGATAAGCAAACTAAGCAGTTGCGGGGGCTCTGAGCTGATAAGAGCCTCGAACCTAGTGCCGGCATACGGTACGGGGAACGAGCGGCCGCAGAAGGCCCCGTAGCTTGGACTGCACGGCCCGATACAGCCTGATCTGCAGGGACCCAATAGACCCACCCTAAGCAACCCAATAAGCATTTGTAACAATATTTTTATCATGATTTAAATTGGAAAACGATGGATCGTCATCTTGAGAGGAGCACGGCCCAATAAGTGCTAAAAATTAAATCGGAAAAACAATGTAGCATATCTGCTAAACATCTTACTAGAGTATACATTATTTCGCATACAACAAGCCTTACGTAGCATTATACGGTGAGCAGAAATTCACCAATTTAACAAATATCCTACATTAGCCAAGAACGTGAGAAATGTACATTCAGCTATTTTGACCACGCGCACGCCTTAACATGAACATTCAAACACTTACCAGCGCACCCGGCTAGCGAGTGACGCAATGCAATATGATATCAGTTCAAAACAACCAGCGAGTCTAGACAGTGGTCAGCAACACAAAACAACAAAACACAAACAAGTAACTTCATGCATAGCAAGCATATAGATCCAACAACGAATGATATCCGACACATTTCTTGCAAGTGCAGCAATCAATCGCACCGTGACACATTTTATGCTTACGTAAATATTTTTGTACTAAATGCAATATCAAGAAGAAAAACCAAAAAGGAACAATTATCGGTTACAAAAAAAAAAAAACGAGCAACTACTATTGTAAGAATTTTGTATAAATAAAGCGGTCTAGGAAGCCTTCCCACAGAAAGACAGATGGAGAGAGGAGGTACCACAAGCTAAACCTTGCGTTCAATTCTTTCTAGAGGTTTTAATGTCTTCCTACCCAAGGTAAGGCCTCAAGCCATGCATGATGGTGGTTAAGGCATATAAGGGATCCTTCTGGATATCCAAAGTCATCTGGCCGACTTGCTCCGCTGATGAGCATCGAGAGTCCACCTACCAAAGGTAAGGCCTCGATGTCTCCAACTTTCCTGTAAGGAAGATTCTCATCTAGAATCTTCAGACTGCCTGGACAGTCAGATAAAAGAAAGATATTGGTCCGCACAGTTAGCAATCACGTTGTTCTGTTCTCGTCGCGATTATAAGTCCGAGTTTCTTCTTCTCCACCACATGGCGACCGTGAATTTCTTCTTCCCACCACATGGCGACTATGAATACAATTATTCTTCTTCCCACCACAACAATTGTTTTGAATCAGTAAACAACCGGAGTCTATAAACAATCGAATAAGCTTAAATTGCTGGTTAAATTTAATAAAGTTCTGTTATATCGCGACGGAATCAAAAAATCAGTAAAAGAAAGCAAAAATATATGGTTACGCGCCAATAAACCTCGGAACGTGAACAAAAACATATGGCCTCAAAACAAAAAAACCATAGGAAAGTGTCTAAAATGGCTGAGAAATCCTGCATTTCATGTTACAATATTTGCGTTACTTCATTCGCAATTCTTGCAAATAAAATTTACTTTTCATCAATTTCTGAACATAAGAAACATGCACAAAAATACTCCAAATTTCGAACATGATCATAATTAAGGTCCTTTTATGATTATTATTATTACGATTGTAGAAATTCGCCTCCTCCAACGTCTGTTGGTCTGATGGCACGCTAGTCAAAGTTTTGGTTCGTTTATGAGCACAGCTCATCTGATTACAGCGACAACGCAAATATGCTCGCGGGCTGAAAAGAAGTCGTACGAAGACACTCTAAGCAATTCAGTTCTATGGTTTCATTTGCATTCGTTTGGAAAAAGTTTTCTATCGCGAAGCAGAGTTTTTACATTTAATTCTATAAGCAGGGATTAGCAAACGCTGCACAAGTGAAGTTTAATGGATATAGTTTGTTGGAGCGTTATTTTTTTTTTTTGCTGTTAAACTTTGTAATCAAAACTATTAATATGAGAAGTGATTTTACATTGAACCGTTAGCTTAGACAGTTGAAGTACATTTTTAATGTAAGTCATACTAAAAACCCATGTCTTTTTTTTTTGCTGGACCCACAGCCACAACACGAAAGTCATTGTGGTACAAAAGCCGCTAACTTCACCGTACCACCGTGCAGTTGCAGCTGCAAGTGAATGTTTCATTCCGCAGCAAATTGCAAGCGATAAACAACTTGGCAACTTCTTGCACCTTCGGACCTTCAGTCCGAAGCCATTATCCTGTCAACCGGAGGCGTTGATGCACAGAACCATCCAACCATTCATTCGAACGTCTTGGCGGTGTCCGGCCCGACCCGTTCCATCCCCTTTCCCGCAACACCAAGGAGAATAATGAACCCATGGTCGCTTGCTTCCTTTCGCATGCACTCTACGACGGCGAATGGTGGTGCATAAATCATGCTATTGTGTTGCTGCTGCTGCTGCTTTTCGTTTCTAGTACGCTGCTTTTGAATTTGTACTTCTTTTCTGCGTCTCGAATCGTGTGCAGTTTCGTTAGCAGTAATTTTGCAAAACAACAACAAAAAAAAACAAAACACATTAATTGCTAGAAAAAGCAACTCCACACAAAAGCCACACTCTTTGCGCGCGGCAATTAGAACGAAAAATAAAATCTGAAAACATGCTTGACTGTTTGCTAACGAATAATGGCACTCTTCAGAGCATGGCAAGACTTTGCAACTGATGCTGTGAAATGAGACAGTGCGAGGGTATAATGAAATAAGCTCTTACATAAAAAGGAACAACTTACTTCCTAGTTCTGCGTTTTTCTACGCTTTATGGGCAATTTTTGCGTGTAACCGTTTCACCGAATGAAGAAAAAAAAACTTATCTGCAAAAAAGCAAAACGGTTACAAACGGACAGCCATTTTATCGTTGAATTTGCATACGACCCGTCTAGAATCGTTTTCATTCATTTTACGTAAGCGAGGGGATTCTTCCTAATGCCCTGAGGGCATCTTTTCCAAACTTCCACAAACAGTATCGTTTGCTATTACGCATCTATTTCAATTCTATTTTTCATGAATGCTAATGAAATGTATAATAATGTAATGAGGCTTTTTTTTTTCGTTGGAATTTTGCCGTGAACACTTCAGATTCTGCCAAAACTCTTTACGAACGATGTTTAATTTTAGTAAGGCAAACAACAAATAAATCTAGTTTTATATAAAATTTTGTTTTGTGAGTTTGTTTGTTCATTTAAATAAAAACTGACGGGACTGATTAGTCCTCTCGGAGTTGTCGGTGACATGAAGATTACAGAAATTTAACATACAATTGAACGCACAACAGATAGATTTCCTCTCAAGGCTCTCATATTTACTTCTGACACGTACAAATTCCCTGATCAAACGCCTCAACAACCGAGTTTAGGAGACGAGAACATTGCCCGAGACCGGACCGACCTGGCTGGCACGTATAGGTCCACCGACGAGAGGACAATCGACGGAACCGTGGAGGGATCCAACAATGAAGAGAAGTTTGGCCCATCGAATTCGTTCTTCAAGGTGCGACAACTCGAGCAGCTCTCCGTTGAATAGCCTCGAGCCGCGCTAAGGATCGGGTCGAACAATGCCACCACTGGAGTGTCAGCGAAAGAACCAGGGAGCAGTAAGGCTACTATGTGCAGAGTGAATCATGGAACTCCCGCGTCATGTTTATAACTAAGCCTAATATTTGATTGCTCCTAGCCACGACATGATCGAGCTGATCTTCTAACGTCAGCCTTGTATCAATTAGCATGCCTAGATCTTGGACTGAGTCATTTCTCACAAGGATCCGTCCGTTTACTTCGTACCTGAACAGTATAGGGGGCTCTCAATTGGCTAAAGATCGGCAAAGAATTGAAGTGTTGCGCTTGCACTAGTAATTATTTATGGTTTGTGTGTTAGTGTGCCGTAAAATTATTAGAAAGAAAAGCACAAGTTGAATTGCTTGTGGTTGAGTATCGTAAGATTGTGAACATTTTAACAATTTTAAGTTGACGCTAGTGTATAGTTTTTTCCTTGACATTTTTCACCTAGCCCAGTTTCGCTAAGATCTATCGCATGATTATATCTCCGTCTTCTTCTGTCATCTTAAATTCTGACACCCCCCACTTCCACCTGGTATTAGCGATGAGAATCTGTCTGTATAATCGCGAATGATCTGGTGACAATCGAACGTGATCAACAAATGGTTGTCATCAGAACAAATGACTGTGCGAATGCAATTGCAGTATGATTGAGACCTATTGACAACGCATAATTAGACTGTCAGTACTCACTACTCACTGTAGATATGCTAAGAATTTGCAAAATGTTGCAAAAGAATCAAAAGATTTATGGAAATATTTAGAGCGTAACGAACTGGAGTTCAGATAACGGAGGTGCTATTAGATGTTGAGCAATTTTATACGCCGCAAAACTTTGGATTCTCTTTAGAAATTTGGTGGAAACCGGGTTTTAGATACAAAGGCCACAAAAAAAAAAACAAAATCACTTCGTGTGAAATATTCCAGGACAGGTCTGGTTAGGCAGATTATGTTATGCAAACGTCATCTGGATGACCCAGTCCGTTAGGCCATCTACTCTTTCAAAGATTCGATTGGCTCAAATTGAAAGGGAATGTGTTTACCAGTAAAGCTGAGATATTGATTTAAAAGATGGCTCTACTAGGCTTTGACCACTATCAAGGACTTCTGCAGCAGGCCAAGACCACAAGGTAAGTACGTATATAAATTGCGTCCTTAAGAATTTCAAATTTCAAAAATGGCACCACTCAGGTCTGACACTTCCCTTTTGAAAAGTTGGTGGTAAGCGATTTCACTTTTTACTTACTTACTTACTTATCAGGCGCTACAACCGCTTTGCGGTCTTGGCCTGCCGCAGGAGAACCCGGAACCGCTCACGGTCCCGCGCTGTCGTAAGAAAATCCGTTATCCTTGCCTTGATGGCGGATGATTCCACGCCTACTACTACGCCTCCTCTGTCCGTGTGGACGGCCTAAAAGGACTTTCTGAGCTGGGTCGTCCGGGGCCATGCGTATAGCATGGCCAGCCCATTGGAGCCTGGCGAGCCTAATTTGCACAGCTCGTCGTTGTAGCGGCTTCTCCATTGTCCTTCCACACATACGAGACCAATAATCTTTTTGAGCATCTTCCTCTCGAACGCGGCTAAGAAGGCTTTGTTTGTTTTGGACAGGGCCGCCATGTCTCAGAGGCGTATGTGAGTACTGGGACTTAAAAGGTACGATACAGTCCTAGCTGCGACCGTCGCAAAAGGTTTTTTTAAGGTGAAATGTTTCCTCAGGCTGTAGAATGACCGGCTGGCCACCAGCATTCTAGCGCGCAACTCCGTCTCTATGCTGTTTTCGGTGCTGACTTTTGACCCGAGATAGGTGAAGTTTAGTTTGGTAAAATCTGGAGTAGATCAGTCTATTCTATTCTAATTTACCATGCCGCGTGATGTTGTTATCATCCTCTAAAAACTACGTCCTTTTCTTCAAAATTGTCCCATCGTGATGTGGCTTTCAGGAAATACAATTGAAGCAACTTAAAAAATGTAAAAAAATAATTTAAGGAAACATTTTAACATGAGTCAGGATTGAGCACGTTGTGCCGACATGGCCAGGTCGCCGATTTGTTTCCAGAAAACTCGGTCTAGGGATGCAGTCCTCCATCCAAGGTTGCATCTGATCTCCGACAGATTAGACTCCACTTCATCCAGCCAACGAGCTCGCTGGACTCCTCTACGCCTCGTGCCGAGCGGGTCGCTGACGAGCACCTTTGACTACCGTCAGGATATCAGCACCGCCAAACAGCTCAGCTAGCTCACGATTCATTCTCCTTCGCCACACGCCCTGCTCGCACACACCGCCAAAGATAGTCCTTAGCACCCGCCGTTCGAAAATGGCGAGTGCATTGGCGTCCTCCGTCAGCATAGTCCAAGACTCGTACTTGTAGAGGACTACCGGACGTATCAAGGTGTGGGAAATCGTGCATTTCGTGTGTTGTTGGAGTCTTCTGGATCGCAGGAGTTTGTGGAGTCCGTAGCAGGCACGATTCCCCTGAAGAATGCGCCTTCGGATTTCGCCGCTTACGTTGTTGTCCGAAGTTACGATCGTACCAAGGTAGCAGAACTCCTCTACCACCTCGATACAGTATAGTTAATAGAGGTGGAATTCTGCTGTTTGGCACCTTAGTTGTTTTAATAATTTCAAAATTAATTTATTTACAATTGATTATGACGGTCCAATGCCGTATTGTCAATTTCAAAATTAATATGACTCAAAAAAAAGTGTCCAGTAGCAAGATTATTCCTGCAAGGTGCAACATTACACACAATTTCATCTTTCTTAATCCTTCAAAATCCCCAAAAATGATCCAAAAACAGTACGAACGTCACCTTTAAACCTTGTACAACCCACGTTTGGGATTGGGTAAGCAAATAACGAATGTACCTTTCGTTCGTACCATTCATGAAATTTACTTTGTTGTGGGATATTAGTGAAATCTTTTTTTGTTGTTGTTGTAAAGACCCATTCATTCTGCCATTCGTTCGTTCTTGTGCTTGCTTGGGCTATAAGAAGGTACTAAAATCTTTTCATCCTTTCGCTTCACAACCGAGCGTAACACTTGGGACCCTCGTTTTGGGTGAGCAAACTTAACTTGGAGTGTCCACTCCGTTCTTCGCAGGTCGGCTCTTTGCCGGGTGGGTTGGCAAAGAGCAGTTTTCATACCGTCGTCGTTGACTGAAGTGGATTTATTGTGCCGTTTTGCGTTCCGGGCGATACACGTTGACGCCGGTTGGCAAGAAAAAAAAAAACATTACAAAGACCGAATGCACATTATTTATTCGACCATGAAAGGAGTCGTCGGACGAATTTGATCGTAACCCTAAACAGCTTAAAGAACACCAAGGTACGCGTGTATTTTCGAGTGTGTGTGTATGTTCCAAGGTGTACCGGCAGGATTTTATCCCAGCCCAGTGTTAACCTAGCCCGGAGGTCCGATTCGGTTCGATTCCGTTTCTGCCGGTAAAAGATGTTTGTTTTCTTAAATACATTCTCGGGGTTCGGAACACCGGGGGGACACTCGAACTGGGCCTGCTGTAACCTTCCCCGAAGGGACGACCTACGACGGGTATGGGGGACTTAGGTGAGTGTTTACACTCCTCCCTTTGGAGAAAAAAGTCCCATTTTTCCGCCGAGTTTATCGTAACGATAGAATTTTCTTCGCAGAATACAAACCATAGAAGCCTCCGGGGACGTGGGCATTTCGCAATCGGTTTGTCGCTTGTAGGTGATGTGTCGTAAATTGAGTTTTTGATTAGGAAATTGTAGATTGATTTTCTAAGCGTAGGTATACTGCCGAAAGCGGAGATTTTTAGTTGGGAAAGCAGCAGCTATTTCCTTATTTTCTTATGAATTTTTCAAATCATACTTTGGTTCATAAAATCTTATAAATAAATTACGCAAGTATGTTTAGTCAAACATTTTGATTTTGTTCATTCTTCACCTTGTCAGCCATGTGCCCAAAAACAATAGCTCGTGATTTTCCCAATATGCGACACATGACCACGCTCTCGCTCGAAGCAAGTACTAGACAAACAGAACGAGTTTGAGGTGAAACTTTCGCAAATAATATTGTGTTCGTTCGGTCAAAGTTGAAAAAGATAAGTCAAACAGACGCTAGACAAATAGAAACCGACATTGAGAGTCGGGAAAACGTGCATAACTCTAGCCACACAATGGTAGTAGATCTTGTCGGTCTGCATATGCACACAACATTACGTTACGAACGTTATGACAGGGCACATATTCAACACATTCGCAAGATAATAGACACACACACTAGCTCGGGGCGGACAAACCACAGCTACAACAAGCGATGAAGACTATTTACAGAGTTGTGAGTTGAAAAGCGGCAGCATGAGTTGGGCATTTTAAGATTGTTGTAAATTTGAAAAGATTTTTTTTTTGAATGCTCTGTTTGGATAAATTCCAATAAAATACAAGGAACATTCTTGCCCACAGAGGAATCAAATATACATAACAAATGATGCTTGCATTATATGGAATATCAAATTGCTCCGCTGACAGAAAATGGCGAGGTAAATTTGAAAGAACAAAAATAACTCAATCCACCAAAATTGCCATCCACAAGTCAACCTGTAACGGTCAAGCGTCCATTCATTGCAGATCTTCGCAAAGCAAGCTTCTACAGCTGGGCTTGTTTCTTGCGGGACTTCGAAGAGCATAAATGATTAGTATGCTAGTCCCGTCAGCCACACCAAAATCGATGGGCTGTCAAACGATGTGACATCGTTGCAAAGACGCTTTCGCTTGGAGTTGAAGTGTATCGAACGATAACGCTAAAAGCGTCACGTTTGGTAGGTTTGCACAGATGACGATCGTTTGTCGTGGGCAGCGCTACGGTAGATGGGCGTTGCAGTGGGAAAGCGTGGGATTATTGTGATCAAACGATAACGTCCGGGTGATAATCGATGGATTTCAGATTGTTCCAGTCGGTAGCGCAAAAGTGAAAAGCTATTCAGCAATGTGAGACGTACGGAAGACACCTTTAAAGGAAACGTTTAATGGGAAAATGGGAAAAATGGGTGAACACTTGAATGCTTTTTGTCACTCAGAGGCAAAGGTGCTCTGTTTTCTTGCTTGGTTACACAATGTCAGTACTCTTATTTAGTTTAGGGATTTGAAACAAAACGTTATAAACAAAGTGGTCGATTCACCGATTCCTCTCGGATGAGGAGTTTCTCGCGTTTTAAAGGTCTTGGAAACTCATCTCCCTATCCACGAGGCATCTTCAATCAAGATAACACGTCCTCCAAGGAGCCTAATCTGCCGTAGGACCTTGTCTATTAAAAAGAACTCGTCATACAAGGAGGGCATCAGCGCCCATCTTCTCACCAAGTATATACGTCCTTCAAGAATTCTCTTCATCCATGCAACTTCACATTCCAAGTGACCTTCAAAGAGCTTCACCGTCTATGGGACCTTGTTGTTAAAAATCACAGGTAGAAACTCACAAAAGATTACAATGTTTGACGAATGGAAAGCTCTCTGCCTCTGCACAGACCTACTGAAGTCACGTTTCCAAATTCTAAGCACGGTTTGTTTGAAGCAATCAAGTTGTATGTTTATAAAATCATTCCATGCCCACTTGAACACACTTGGATGTGTCCTACTGACGTAACTGAGCTCTGTACATCGTAACTGCATCTGTACACTTAAGCTTCGCTGTAGCCTTTCACGAAACGAAAGCGCACGTCCCCGCCCGGATGTGCTCTTTGAAGTATACACGTATTCAACCGATGAATGAATCACGAAAATTGGTAAAGACTTCCGTTTGAGAATGAAGGGTGGATAGCACCCAGGACAGCCACCCTTCAAGGCTATGTAATCCTGTAATCCTTTCCCGACACCGGGTCTTGAAGCGGTTTGCTCCACACCCACGGTGGACGGATGTTGTGAAACTTTTCTATCGCTCACGTTCATAGCTGGCTCCTTCGGACCTCGAGCAGAGGCTCTAATTAATTGCTTACTGCAGCAGTATGGAAGCGGTGCCAACCGGTGAGTGAATTAGCGTCACCATTACGGTGGAAACGGTACGATGCAGTCACACATATACTCACACAAAACAGCGGGCAACAAAAAAAAAAACCTGCCGAACGTGATGGTAAATTACGCACGGTGAGTTTGGTCCACGTACGATGATTTGGGGGGGGGGGGGGGGGGGGGGGGGTGGAAATTCGGATGATGCGATTATACTTTGCGGATCCTTTCACTAATGATACTTGACGAATGGCGGTTTGGCTCAGGTGTGCAACATGCTTTTGCGTAGGAAGCGGTGTGCCCGGTCGCGTGTGTGGCAATGGGATTAAATGAAGCGTCAGTTTGGCACCGGGTAGTGTCGTGGGTTGGAAAACCACGATCACCTAATTGCGTTGAATTGGAAATGGCAAAAGGACTTACTTGCAGGTTGTGAAGGAGGTTGATTTTGTTGTAAGAGGTGTACAAAAAATGAATTTAGGGCTTAAAGAATTCTTAGAATCGTTTAAGAAGTTTTCTTCTTATAGAAGCCCTCTTGTTTACTACTGTGAGTGGTAGTAAACATAAAATTGAGCAAAGAGATATGCGCAAATCAATTATTCCTTCCTTGTTATCTTCCTTGTTTACTATAAAGCATATAAATTGGCACGAGCAAAGGAATTTATTTTGAATATAACATCAAACAAGATCCTGTCTACAACCATCGTGTATGTCAAGAACCCGCGCGACCTTAGCTTAAGCTCAAAACACAAAACACTGTGCATTGCTGTAGCGGAACTGCGAGCTGAATTTGAAGACAATTTCAGCCATGCTTCAGATTGAATTACATAGACGCAACAAAATTGATCTCTCGTTCTTTATGTTTGCGGAAAAAAAGACACCACTTCAACAGGGGAAACAAAGCTAGCAAAATGAACCGAATCTAAAGATGCTGCAGAATAATAAAAAAAAAGCGAGCGGGTCGAGTATGAAACGTGAGCCGCAGGAAAGCTAGTACTATTACGCGCAGTTTACACACCGGTATCGTTTTTCCATGGCAAAAAGAGAAAAGCCACACGGGAAAGCCCTCAAGTGGGCCAAAGAAGAAAAGCTGCTTTCATTGAGCAAATGTTTCATCTCTTCGATGGGGCGGCTGCCAACCGGCTAACGTCGTTTCGCCATAGCAAGTATTCTGGCACTGCTACACAAACTTGCAACTGTCGGTATGGTGACAAAATGGGGAAAAAAGTAAAATTTGCAGAATCCTAAAAAGGAAAGGTCTGACGGATTTTTTTTTGCGCCTTGTGTAACAAACGTAATAAAGATTTAAAATATCGCGACAAGTCACGAACGCAATGCGGATATATTGTTCCAGCGAGTAAGGATTGGAAATCCTTCTTTGATGAGGGTTAGAGTTGTTATTAGAATAGAACAATGGAAAAAAGTGTGTGCATCAAGGTGAGTTGACAGCACATTTTGTGTTGTCAATGGGCCTAAAACAGCGACAATACTGTTGGGGAACATCGTTGTCGAAAGATATGGTAAGAATACAGATAAATTTCATCTTGTGTGCCTTGTTCTGGTAGGATTGGATTGTTAAAAAAAGGTTTCTTTCTAGAAAATTTCAATAAAAAATTGAGAAATCGCTTACGAAATAAATACACTCGCTATACAATTAGTACTTAAATTTACAATAAAGCAAGAACTTGAAAGGTTATATTCTATTGTGGCACTATCATAACAGGTGGGCTGATAATTTTTTGGGATATGATAGTAAAACACAATTTTTTGGCAACATTTTCTTTTATTCAACATACATTCCTTCAAGTGTGATACACCGATTATAGCGATCTTTCATCAATATAGCGATCTCTGCCTCAAAATGGGTCTCGAATTTCAGCGATCACCTCTTCATTCGATGAAAATTTCTTCCCAACGAGAATCCTTTTGAGCTCTGAAAAAAGAAAATAGTAGCTGGAAGCCAGATCTGGAGAATACGGTGGGTGGGCAAGCAAGTTGTAGTACAATTCATGAATTTTTGCCATTGTTTTCACTGATTTGTGGCACGGTGCGTTGTCTTGATGAAACAAAAATGTTTGTTTTCTTAAAATGTGGCAGTTTTTTAAGCGATTTCGTCCTTCAAATGCTCCAAAAACTAGATAAAGTAGTTGCTGTTAGTAGTTGCTTGATGGAATTTCCTTTCTCAAGCCAGTCGATGAAGATTATGCCATGCGAACTTCAAAAAACGGACGCCATAACCTTGGCAGCTGATCGTTGCGTTTTCTCCGCTTTGGAGCAGGTTCATTGCGTCCCGTCCACTCGGATGACAGGCTTTTGGACTTCAGATTGTAGTGGTGAAGCCAGGTCCCATCCATGGTAACATACCGGTAGAAAAAAGTCGGATATATTTCGTTCAAACAGCTCGAAAAACTGCTTCGAATCATCAACTCGTTATTGTACTTGGTCAAATGTGAGCTCGCGCGGCAGCCATTTTGTACAGTGCTTTCTCATATCCAAATATTCGTGAACGATATGTCCGACACATTCGTTAGATATCTTTGGGGTGTCAGCTATCTCAATCAACTTCACATTACGGTTGATTTTAATAATTGTGTGGACCCCTTTAGGGACGTCCACCGTGTTCACAGTTCTCAGTGCCCGTTTCACCACTCGTCATCAAGGAAATTTTTTGCTTGGACAGTATTTTTTCCATTTAAAAAGCAATACTTTATCATCATGGGAAAATCCTCGTTTCCCATGGTAAATCAAAACATAAAAGTTATTGTCTGAGTGTTGTAAAATTTTAAATTTTTTTTTTAAATTTTTACTAGCGCGATTTATGTGTCAAGGCAAACAATTATCAGCCGACCTGTTACAAGGCTTTGGGATGGAAAAAAAAATCAATAAACCCCCAAGACGCCAAAACATGGTAACCAACACTGACATCCAGACTCGACGACTGCAATGCACAAGTTTTAACGAATCATTTCATGAACTTCATTCGTCAGTTAATCCAACAAAGGACAATATGCTTTGTGCGAAAATCGTCGAGCGTCGGCAACTTTTTCGCTTGCTGTGGCTAGTTTGTGGCCATTTCAACACGATGGTGGTGCTATGATGAACGGACACTAGCATCTAGCACCAGCAGGACAACAATATCAAATTCCAAGTCTTTCCATTAAACCCAATACCAAAATGTGTACACCAGAACAAAAAGAGGAATGTTGGTTTTCTACTTTTTTCAAGATTACTGAACACAGTTACAACAAAAAAGAAAAGAATAAAATTCATGGAGAAACCAGGAAAAATACGTCATTCGTAAGCGTCGTATTCGTCCTGCTTTGCTGTGGCTTGTTAGTTAGCTGAGGCACGTCCCTTACTCACGATGACTCTTGCATGGTAAAAGAAAACAAACTAACAAACTTTTTTTTTGTCACATCAACCTTCCCGGACACTGGCCGTGGGACTAGTATGCGATTTCGCACAGCTGTCTTGCCGCACAATAGTAAGACGACTATAGAGATAATTTTATTTTCGTATCTTTACCAAGCAAACAAGACTTGGCCGTAGTCCTGTTGCTAGTTTTTTTTTCTCCGATACGCGACGAGCACAAACTTTTGGCGCCATGCGATATTACGAATTATACAAAGTAGGAAACAATTCACTATTCTGCCAGTCCTTGGCAGCACAGTTTTACTGTCAAATGGCTACGATGGAAGGAAAGCGATGTTTTCATTGCGAATAAAAGATGGTAATAAAATCGCAATAAATGGGTTACGATTTATGTTTGAACCATATGTTATGTATGCTGCTGTTACCATCATTAGTATTCAAAGTCTGTAGCGGATGGATTTTGATTCGATGCTTGGCATCGGGTTTTAGTACCTATATACTTCAGAAAAGTCAGAATTGATGTTTGATGTTTGCTTTAACAGACTTTGTTCTCTCTATATGTTTGGTGTAGACAATGTAGTTTATGGTATTGATTATTTCCAAAGCTTTGCAACTTGAGCAGCTGCTGTATGTGACTTTATTATGCGTTCAATGTGTTGGTAAATTTATTTTTGGAAAATATATCATTACACCTCAACCGTTGAGAATTTTTTTTTGTTCTATTTTTTAAGCATTTGATAGATTTGAAATGATTACTGCAATAATTTCCTTTGGAGGTTGTCATTTGTAAAATAAATGCTATGTAAAATAATCTTGACAATGTTCGTGATTTCTAGAAATTAAGTATGTAGGTTATTTATTTATAAGCAATACCGCCGGGCAGTTCTTCATGAATAAACAAATGGAAACGTCATTAATTAAGTTCGGGAATGATATAATTAATGTGTGTGAACAGATAAGTGATTATTAAGTGCAAGTAGAAAGTCGCAAAACGTCTCATTTCGAGCTGTGTCATTGTCATATGTGGAAGGTGTTGCTGTTTCTATTTCAATTGGAAAAAAAAACGGCATCCGAAGCGAAGGTGACAGGAGTGGTTTTGACGCTTTCGAAGAGACGATTTCTAGATGGAAGACGCTTAACACGAAGGCCCAAAACGTTCGCCGGCAAACAATTGATGGCTTTTCTTGAGGAAAACCACATTTCAATTTCCGGATAGCTACATACGAGTGAATAAATATGCGAGTTTGATCATTTAATAGTTTGAGATTATATGACTTGAAACTAGTATAATCCAAATAATATAACTATTTTTAAAAGTCGAGTAAAATATCAGTATATTTGTGATTTTTGGGACAAGACAGAGAGTAAATTCGCTTAATGCGACTAAAACTCAATGTAGAATTCCTCGTCTATTCTTGTCAGTATATTAGTATAGCTTAAATTATAGCGAGGAATGTATTACTTCGACATGTATTTTAGTGCCCTGTATTTTATTTTAGCCCGTATTTTAGCTCCCCCGTAGTGAGAACTCACAATACAACTACGTGGCATCGGGAAGAGTCTAGTTAAGCCTTTCAATGGCCGGCGTAACCTTACGGTCCCTAAGCCAAGAAGAAGGACGGTCTAACCGTATTTGATTAACCCTAACCGTATGAAATTTGAGTACATAGACAGTTAGAATTGCCTAGTAGTATGTAAAATATTGTTGTACATCTCAAAACTACAGGAAGTATTTAAGCCCTGTTGAATCCGTGAAATTGTTTTTTCTCATTATTTTTCCTCTTAATGACTGGAATAGAATGTTTTTTACATTTTACAAGTGAGGATTTTAATGTATTTGGTAAATAAAACTCATAAGATGTATCCTATTCCTCGTTTTTATTATGTTGTTATAATGATGATCCTCCACCCCCTAGCACCATACGAGTTTCTAAGTTGAAGGTTGATAAGGGGAAGCGATTAATGGAAAAATAGCTGCTGCATGGCCTAGGAGTTTGCGTTGGAGTTTCTTCATATTCCTTTTTTTTTTGTTATTGCTGAGATAACCAATGCTTAAGACAATCCTTGCAAAATCCAAATTCAACAAATTCCTACAAAATAATGGCTTGCACCGTACTTTCCAGAAAAATTATAGTTAAAGGGAAAATGCATTGAAAAACCAAAGAATAACCCTCTAAAAAACCTATTCGACACCCCACCCGTGTTTCTGAGGTGACGGAAGAATATTTATTCAAATCGAGTTTCCGTTTGGCAATCGTAATGCAAACATTAGAGTAAAAATTTTCGTCAAGCTGTAAGCTCAAGACAGCGCAGAGTTCTAATGGACAGCCAATTTAGTAACAATGTTAAAAAATGTCCTGATTTATAGAGCTGCTGTCAATCACAGGAGCATGATGATTGGGTCTAAAGTTAATTTATTATCTTCTGATGATTTTAGGAAAGCTATATGATTACCTTTTGGGGGTTTGGGGGTTTGGAAAACTATATGAAGGCCATGCCGGCCATCGAAATGGCTTTCCAGGCTGCCGATACCACGTAGTTGGTTAGTCAGACCTCACTACGGGGGGACGGTCCGGATGAGATTTGAACCCCGGTACTGTCGTTTGAAGACCGGCCCCGCTGTCGCCTACACCACCAAGCCGCCCCTACACACCACTACACGCACTGTAATAATGGTGCATAAATTGTTGGATTTGTTTGTAGACCTATATCCACATGATATAGCATAACAGCATTAAGTGAGACGCAGTAATAAACTATTACTCGAAAAGACCGAAGATCCGAATGTCTTCGTCGTCGGATTCCGATTCTTCCTTCTTCTCGTCCTTCTTCTCTGCTGCCGGGGCAGCAGCGCCACCTCCACCACCAGCCGCCGCTGGAGCAGCAACAGTTGCACCACCTCCAGCCGGCATCGAAGATAGCTTCTCGCGTCCGGGAGCGATCAATTCCTCGATCGATTTGCCCTTCAGCTCGTTTACCACCTTGGTGACGCGGGTCGAATCGGCCTCAGTGCCGACGGAGCTGAGGATATTCTCGATGTCCGAGTTGGATGGGGCAGCGTTGCCTCCCAGAACAGCCAGCAGGTATGCAGCTACGTAACGCATTTTTGCAAAATTTTAAGTCAGATCGATACGAAACGTGAGCAGCTAATGAAATACACGTCCTATCGACTCAAGCAGTTTACAAAAAGAGGATAACCAAATATTATCAAACATAACAATGTCGACAAAATCAACATTTCTATTTAGCATGTATTTGATCGATACTGATCCTGTTTTTTTTTTTTACGAGGCTTTTATGCATTCGCCTCTTCCTTTAGACAGTCTAAATTTAAATCCAGCTTTCAATTACACAGCCACAATCAAATTTCAGAGGGCTGTAATGTGACCTCTAGGCTACAGAACTTACATACCAGCGGAAATTCCCTCTTCAGTCGACGAGTGGGGGTCAAACGTGTATGACCAATGCTTAGCCTAGACAACACTTTTTGATCGTTGTAGTTTGAAGGATCAGTCCAGGGTGCTACTGTCAGCATGATTTTTTTTAGATGATAATTGTGATTGTGATTGTAATTGTGTGATGATAATTATGATAATTTAGATTTAATTGTGTTCATGTACTTAAGTTTTACGTTGAAATATTTTGGCAACTTTTAACAGTTAATTGTTAGCACAATTGCAAATTAAAAAACATCATTTATATTGTTTAGAGTGAGCGTCGCCATACTCAAATATAAATAAATAAATTGTGGTTTAGCCGCCGGGAGCATAGTGCACGCCATTCAAGAGTTAAAAAAGCTAAAATTTTAAAATGCACAACACGAAATTCAGTTGAAACAGTTCATAAAGCGACATAAACTTGCAAAAACCGAAACACAAAAAGCCGTACACAACACAATGTATCGTTTCATTGAAATAAACCAATTTCAACCAATCACTGCCTGTTGCATATTAATGACTGAGCATGAAGGCTTGAAGTAAAAATAAACTTATTTATGTTTTTTTTTTTTTTGTACCGAGCTCGTGTGTGGCAACATTGTAATGATGCGTCACGTGCATGGAGAAATGCGAAATTTTCATTTTAAACGATTTTCATCACCACTCCAACCACTCCGATTGCATCCCTTACAATGAACCGACACTGATTTTGCGAAAAGCATAATGCCAGCTGTATCAATAATTTAATCAATCGTAATTCGATTCGAACCACCCTCCCCTCAAATGAAATAACCCATTTCGAGTTGAGTTTTTCCGAAGCGATAGGTTAATAGCATACATTTTAAGCACACGCTGGCCTGCTTGGGGATGGCAATATACGATAAGCCGCCAGCCGCCCGGGTTCCGGTCCAAAAATAAAAATCACTCCATCATCAGCCATTTCCGACCATTTCCAGCATTAAGTAGGTTTTACTTCTCATTTAGCTCCGTTTTTTGTTTTCGTCTCGTTGGAAACTGTTTGCAACGCAAGTTCAACCATAAAAAAAGCAACACGTTTTCTCAACACTTTATGGTTAATGTGTCATTTTATGTAACATCTCTTTCCCTCTCATTTTTATTCGCTCTCCCTCGTTCGCTAAGTATCTCCCATTTCTGTTGTGCATAAATTTCACAGCATATCGCTGTACCCGGTGGAAAATGAATTTCGCTTGTTAATGCCACTGTCCCCGATGGTAAAATCGATAACAGGATGGACCACTTTTCCGGCAGGGCACGGGAAACGTAACGCCACGCCGGTGGATTTTTGTCCTGACGTAAGACGATCAACATAACCGGCAGATTTATGATAATGGTATGCGGTTACCGGGCGGGAGAGCAATTACAATTTTAGCCGCTTTCTCGGGGCCACACACCGCGATACTACCAAATGACCCCTATTTTAAGTTAATCTGGCTCGTCTGGCAGGAGGGAGCGAGAGAATCTGCGCGACTCTCACTTCTCGAGGGACGAAGTGGAAACGGCAACGGAAGCGAAAGGATTATTTTCTCACGTTTTACGCCAGTGGAAATGATAAGATGGGTAAAGCTGCACAGTTGCCACGAGCTATGGTGTGTTTGGTGTATAATATTGCGATAGGTCAGGCACATTCTTTCGCTCGGTTCGGGCAAGCAACGAGCCAAGTTGCGTAATGATCGCATCGCAAATGATACAGCCGTTCGCCTCGCGTCTGTGCGTAATAGCTAGCCGGCAAACAAATTATGTTTTAATTATTAATTGGGAGGTTTAATCACATCCAGCAAATAGCGGTTACAGTGTTAGAACCTAAAGAAAATGGTACGGGTACGTGTTCGGTAATTAAACAGCAAAAATAAACGAAGGTAATTTTGCTCCATTGCATGCTGATACATCTCATAATAAACGTTTGTTATAAAATAAGGCATGTTTTGTATAAAATACATTAAAATATAAACATATAATTAGCTTTTATTTACAACTACTAAACAATACTCCTGATAATTTTGTCTCCTGGATGCAGTCGTACCTGTCACATCGAACACACCGTGTTGGTATTGAGCCTCATCAATCCCACGCATTTACCATTATTTTGGAGTTGGGGTAATTTCTGTTGTATGTTGATGATGTAAAAAACTTCAATACGCGTCATCGAAGATCAACGCGACTGCCAGCGGCTACAAAAGATTCTCACTTTGCCTGGCGAACGGTGCAATCGTAATTGCCTCCAGTTCTGTCCTGACAAATGTCAAGTAAAAACATTCTCTCGAGCACGATACTCTATCCTGTGTTACCACGTCATAGGTAACACTACAGTTGTACGAACTTGCTGTGTTCGTGATCTAGGCATCCAATTAGACGATAGGATAACGTTTCGCGAACATATTGAACGTATCTTCTCGTTATCCAAATTTTAGACCTTATGACGAGAGTATGACGAGAGCTTAAAGGCCCTATGTGCCTCATGACAGTTTACTGTACCAATGTGCGCTCTACATTAGAGTACAACGGCGTAGTTTGATGCCCTCTGCCAGCTGAAGCTGAAGCTCTGTCAGCGGTTGGAAGCTATTTATAACGGAAATTTGCCAGATATGCTTTGCGTTTGCTTCGCTGGCTAAACAACGTACTAATATCGTACCATCGTAGTGATACTTTCTGCTCGGTTTAACTAACTTTTTTTCTATCATGGAGTAAATCTGAAAACAAAGACCCACGTGGCCTGAGGCGGGAACCATCCATATGGTACTGCCTGGTTTTTAACGACTAAACCCTCCATGAGCCTTCACCGAAAGTTTTCAGGTTGCCAGCTAGGATTTTACTACAGAAATGTAACAGGTTGGCTGATAAGTCCCCGGTCTGACACATAGATGGCGCCGCTAGTATTAAATGCATATTATTTTTATATAGCACCAACCTTCAAATGATTCGTGTCAAAATTTGATGTCTGTATGTCAATTAGTTTGTGAGACAGAGCGTCTTTTGTCAAGCAACTTTTGGTTGCTTGACGAACGAAAGATTTGGTTGCTTGACGAACGAAGAAGAAAAAAGTGTTGTTCCACCAAGACAACGCACCGTGCCACAAGTCTTTGAGAACGATGGCAAAAATTCATGAATTGGGTTTCGAATTGCTTCCCCACCCACCGTATTCTCCAGATCTGGCCCCCAGCGACTTTTTCTTGTTCTCAAACCTCAAAAGGATGCTCGCAGGGAAAAAAAATTGGCTGCAATGAAGAGGTGGTCGCCGAAACTGAGGCCTATTTTGAGACAAAACCGAAGGAGTACTACCAAAATGGTATTAAAAAATTGGAAGGTCGTTATAATCGTTGTATCGCTCTTGAAGGGAACTATGTTGAATAATAAAAACGAATTTTGACAAAAAAATTTGTTTTTCTTTGTTAGACCGGGGACTTATCAGCCAACCTGTTAAGGTATAGACGTTCCACCTTCCGAAGGCAATGTCTCGGCGCCGAGCTATGACTACTTGTTGTGGGTAGTCTGGCGTCTTTGGTTTACAATCACCGCTGGTAACTGAAAGAGCTAATGAAACCCTTTCAATACTCAACAGTGATCTGCTGCCTGTGGCAATAGCACGCTCCTGTATAGTGTGTTTCGACAAAGACGACCCACCACCTCAGATGCATCTTGTGGATGAAATTTCAGATGCATCCTGATGGCGTTTTCCACGGTCACTACATTGACATGTTCCTGTTCAGGTGTTTCCTTGACATCCGTCATTCCGGGCAGTGTGCCTCTTCTAAGCTTTCCATGATGGCCTCCATCTCCCCAAAACGACGTGCAACCCAACAGGACACCCGCAAAACGAGTTGGCGTGTTCAAGTATCTTGTTGAGATGTATTCCATTCCTGTTGCCACATTTGGAGCAAAAGTACTCGCTCGATCTTTCTAGTACTTTGATAATCACTGCTCGCTTCGCGACAGCTTCGCGTCACCGAATGAAACACCAAGCGTCTTCTGCGATCAAAATATGCAGAGAGATCATACCTGCAACTACGGAGCACGAATTGTGAGATTACGTACGAAATGCACTGCAAACAGGTTGAGCCAATTTGAGACACTGAAGAACGCCTTCAGTGTCTGGCGATGCACTGCGGAGTCAAATAGGTGCGCGAATTGGTCCTCGAGGACCAATATGGTTTGGCATCATAGGCACGTGTACATTCATCATCTGCGTTGCTTTCTAAACTGCGTAATTTGTATGCGGTATTCTGGTGAAGCGATCGTCGATGATCACGTCTAGATATTTCAGCGTCTGCCCAGAGTGTATATCCGTACCACTGATGCGAATGCTGCTATGCTGCCTAACTCTATGAGAGTTGAGCACAATATACGAGGTCTTTTCATGCGTTAGTTCGATTTTGACACCTCTCATTCATTCCTCGAGGATATTCATGGTGCGCTATAGACCTGGGATATTCTACCCCTCCACCGTGAGCACCAAATCATCGGCAAAGGCCCACTGTAGTTACACTGGGTGGAAGATGAAGCCGAAGAACCTCATCATACTTTAGGTTCCACAATGTCGGGCCTATTATTGAACCCAGAGGTACCCCGGCTGTCACTAAACGGTGAGTTGTGCCCTCTGACGTATTGTACTCCAAGACCCGGTTCCGATTAACTACCTTAAACAGTATAGGAAAAAATCATTTTTTATTTCGCATATTACGTAGTGAACGCAGTGAACTCTTGGCTTAACGACCTTCTAAGATCACGCCGGCCATCTTATGGCTTACTAGACTTGCTGATACCATGTAGTTTGATAGTCAGTCAGTCAGTCCATCCGGATGATATTTGCCTGCCGTTTGAAAACCGGTGCGGCGGAAATGTGTTCTTTTATATTTGACACACCAGTTTAAGATTTTCTCCTCACATCACATACACTGTTTTATTTTCGATACGATATCAATGTAACCAAATTTAACAAGATAAACCCAAAACCCCTATCTCTTGACGACGTCAAACAATCAAGCCAATTTTTATGAACTATTTACATACAAAATCCATTTCTGGAAGCTGTTGCTGGTTTATTTTTATCGTCCACCGTCTGCCGCCGTGGAAGGGCACGCAAACGGCACGCCAAACACTGCAGATTATGCATACGACGACATCGCTACATATATATTCATTCAATGTGCCCCAAAAGCACAATGTAGCATTAATATTCAAAGCATAGCAACAGTGTGCGGTGTGTGCGTGCCACGCAATACCGAACGTACCTGATGATGGTGTCGGATAAGCGCGCAACTGACGAGAGTTTCCCGACGAGCGTAAAGAGTCATATGGAACCTGTTCGGAGATCACAAAACAGCAATATCCGGCGGAAGGGTTTGATAAGACATAAGCAACCCATGAATAGGCGATGAAATCATAAAACATGACACACAAATGGCGAGATGACGTCTAGCGCTGATAAGCTTCTTACCGGAGAGGGGGAAGGCAAAAACAAAAGGAAATAAATCATTCCAGCTGATGGGGAATGTTGAGCTTGGAAATTGTTTTAAATGCACATTATGGATGGAAATGGACATAAGCATTTGCATAGATAATATTTTCTGTTGGTCGGGAAGGAAAGCATAATTATTATAAGTGTGGCGAGGGTTTACATAGAATAGAATATGAATTGTTTTTTTTTTTTAATGTGACACCATGCCCAAGAACAGAATACGCGTCTTCAGGTCCTATTTATCCTTTGGGGCGGTCCACAAATTGCATAACGCTAAAACCGTAATTTTTGATCCCGTCCTCCTCTATCGTAATAAAACGTCACGCTGGAAAAGAACGGGCTTGACACAGGCAGGAAGTTGTAAATTTTTTACTCTAACAAAGAGATATGACACACAACACGATGAGAAATTGGGCAAAGGATTTTAACATTGATTATTATGAAATTGTCTGTTATTGTGCATGACGGTACGTCGCCGTATTGTTATGATTATTATGAAATAATATTCATAAGCTCTCGCGTTAAATAACACAAACGTCCCCCCACCCCCTTCCGCCTGCGCAAAAAATCGTAACGCTAGAGGGTACCTTCCAAGCTCCCCTTCAAGCGTTTACGTAATTTATGGACGCTCCATTTTTTCCTTCGTCCCGCCATTGTAAGTATCGTACTAATGGCAGCTACTGTTTGCCTAAGTCGACTTTAACGTGGTGTTAACAAAACTCTACAACGGTTCTCAATTTAACTGGAGTTCAGCTAACGTACGTTGGTATCTAAAAATATATTATTCAAAACTTTTACACCTCCTACTACTACTAGTTTTGTTGGCGCTGTGAATTATTGTACTTCGATAAACAGTAAAAAGTTCTCAACTTAGCACGCAGCTCTCATCTCCATTTGAAAAGTTATTCTAATTTGTGGTTGCAATAGATGACACACACACACACACTGGTAAGATTAATCGCAAAGCTCCCACAAAATGTCACGACATTACCCGGCACATCTACAAAAGGCAGCCTCAATACGTACTGCGGCCCGAGTGGTGTTAGAAAGCAATTTTCCAGGTGTTCCAGGAAAATAACACGTTCGTTTTGCAGAACCGTCATAAAGGGGGCCAACAACAACATAATTTCACCTGCTCTCCATGCGACGAAAGCATGTGTCTTGTTCGCTCGCACCGTGCACTGAACCGAAAGGCACAGGTTAAGACTTCTTCCTCAAAGGCAACTAGGTAGTTTATCTTACACCTCACCTTACACCGACAAACGGTTGACTTTTGTCCGGACCGAATGTTTGCCTTCGTACAGCACCTATTATGCGATATAGCACGCAAGAACAGCTCCAGTAAATATTATCTTTTCATTAACTTTTGTCTCTCGAACCGGTGGTACCGAATGGGTGTCGATTTGTAAGCTTCAATTCGTGTGAACGATTGCATGGATTGTGGTGTGGTATTAATCGGAATGCAGGTGGGTTGCATTGTAGAAAGATAAACTTCTAGATGGATACACAACTTTTGTAATACTTAAACTTACAATGGCTTAAATAGCATTTTTTTAGATGGCCCTATGCAATCATTCCCGACAGCAACTAATTTTGCGCCACAATGGTGAACTTTATAACATTCTTTTTTACCATCATTTACCAAGGAAAGCACAGAGATGCAAAATAATCAATACACCGACCGCACACGTAACATGCTGGCACTCACACGTCCTATCACAAGCCGAACCGACCGTAAAGACCGGCCAGACTGCAGCCAGAGTGTGAGCAGAGCGTTCTTGTTAATCATGCGGTACCCTGGTGCTGGTGAGCTGCAAAGTCTCGTTGCGTTCGTTATTAGCTCAGTCATCTGGCTAGTTTCCCTTAGCAGAGAAAACCCCCGCCCGGCCCGCCATCTGTACACTGTGGATGTGTACGGGAGAATAGTTGAACGTTACAGACACATGCCTCACCCTCTCTACATGTGCCCGGTATTATCGAAGGTACCGGCGTTCCATTAGGCACACTTTGCGTGGCGATGCTGCCCGAGTTCATTTGGCGAGTGCACATTAAAGGACAAAAACGTGGATACGTGCGCGAACATGTGTACGACGACGACGTACGCGTAAAGCGCGTTCGCGCTATGGGTGTTGGTGGGCCGCTAGCACATGATGTTGATGTTTGGATAGGTCAATGCTAAAAGCAGCGGCGAAGAAGGTTTAAGTTATTCATCACGTTTCCGGTCGAAAGGTTAACGAATGTTTTGATGCGACAGCTTTCGAGCGCTAACGGAGTGTTTTTGGGTGCTGAAGCAAAATGGCCAAAAAGAAACACAAATGCAACAGCAAAGACGAAGGAGTTGACTTTAAAGAGCGATGGGTTGGGTACGTTAAGTGTATACAATTATTTATTATTTGTGAAAGGTAGGAAGTATTTAGCACCCTTGGGTAAATAGTCTAACGAAGCATATGATACTATTTTATTTTTAAAACGCAATACGGCTTCGGCATATCGGCTTTTTACATTGAATAAAAAATAAAAATAATACCGAATTAATTAACTGCGTTTTATGAATGTTCTTAAATCTAGTAGAAACTGTTAAAACAATTTCTGTTTGAAATGTTTTATTTTAAATGGTTTATTTTCAATCCGAGCGATCAATTATCACTTAACCGTCTTCCTCATTTATAGAAAAATAATTTTGTTGAATGAGTCTTTTACGTTTATGTAAAAAATCAGTGTTTTTTTTTGTTCAATTCATCTTTAAGAAATTCAATAATTATTTTCAAGGAGATACATTATATAAAAACTGTATTTATATGACATCTCGCGTATGACTAATTTTTTATTTCCGTAAAAGCTTTTACCACATGGTGGGTGGAGACGCCTGGTTGCTCAAGTCATGTCATATGAATTAACCTAATATAAAAGGACTATTTTAACAAGATTTTAAAACGATATCCCTGTGTAGCAGCAATGCACAAAACCAAATCAACAATTGCTGTATGTTTTCATTTCACATTGAATTAATTTCGACAGTCATTTTCAAGGAGCTACAATCGGCCGAATATTACAATATATTTCTATTGTTTTGAAAAGCTAAAAAAACTATATTTATATGACATCTCGCGTTTAAAAAAAAACACTACTAAAAAAAAATTTCAATCAAATTTAGAAGTTTTTAATTTCCGAAAAAGCGTTTACCATATGGTTGGTGGAGACGCCTTGTTGCTGAAGTCATGTCTTATGAGTTAACCAAATACAATTAGTTTAAAAAGATTTTCAAACGATAACCCTGTGTAGTAGCAATGCACACTACTATATAAAAAAACTATATTTTTTCATTTCAAGTAGAAATAATTTTGACAATCATTTTCAAGGACCTACAATCTGCCAAATATTACAATATATTTGAATTGTTTTTAAATGGAAAAAGGAAATATATGTTTATAATTTACCGCCAATAAACTAAAAACCTTACTTCAAAAATTACAGTTTTGACACAAATTTACAAGCTTCACTCTTCTGGAAAAAACTTTTACCACATATCACACGATGGAGCCGCCTGGTGGCTCAAGTCATGTCTTACAAATCAAGCAAAAAAGAAACTAATTTAAAAGGATTTTCAAACATTAACCCTGTGCTATACTAGCATAGCAACCAACTATATGTTGAAATTTGTATCATGTTTTTTTTTATTTAAAGTGAAAATATCACAGTGTTATCAGTTGATTTGATGCAGTTGTCAGCAAAATAGTCGAGGGATCGCAATTGAAAATTTGTTCGTAATATTAGCTTCATACTTGTGCGAAGAAATTACACATATCGAGGCTTATCTCGTTTAAAGGACAATCGTTTAAAGCCATTTCGAGTGTTACAAAATATTTTCCCGACCCAACAATGTTGTTCAAGGACTGTTCTAATGCAAACCTAGAAATTCTAGGATTAGTGGTCTGGTGGCCATCCGATGGCCGCCGTGACCTATAAGGTCGTTAAACCAAAAAGAAGAAGAAGGAGAATATATTGGAAAACCTCATAGAATAATTCTTTAGTAAGAGGAAGAATATTATTGAGCAATACTGCCGAGCCGCCCTTATGGAATGAAAATGAAATATCATCTGATTGATTAAGATCAAAAAGAGCTCAAAAATGGGGACATTTGGTTAGAAGACAACTACGGTGAAGATATCAGATTATTGTCAAAGTGCCGCTGGTTTTTGGATGTTTTTGTAATTCATTTTTAACGTAATATTTTAGCTAATTTCAATCCATCGAAATATTTGTTGTAGTTTTTTTACCATCAAAACTTAACCGTCTAGCCTTAACTTAAGTTATAGAATAGATGGAACAGTATCTCTTTCACATAAAATAGAACTCCACGAGCAATTTCAAGTATCATACCTGAAATAAATTACGAAAATAGAAACACAAGCGCAAATTCTACGCAATATTTATGGAAGGATCAACCGAGCAAACAAAAAAAAAATTATCGAATTCATTCATAACACTTCAAAGCAGTCAGTCAGACCCATCAATCATCGGGATGGTATTTAAAAAAACAAAAACCATTTCACTCCTTGCACACAAACACATTCTCGCCATTCCTCACCTTCTCGACTCTCTACGTAATCGAAACATTTCATATAAACCTACCTTCTTCATCGTCACCACATTCGAAAACGACGTCCTCGGTGGTATCGTTCTCGTTCGATGGCGCTTCGTTTGCCTTTCCCGCCGTGCCTTCCCGCTGGTTGCCATTGATTCGCTCACCGGTCGCCAATTTAGTGACACTTTTAATTTTCCTACCCCAACCCGCACGACCGCTATTAGCACGTTTCCCACTCGTTGACCGTTCTGCGCCCATTTCACCTTCCCTCGGTGCCATTTCCCCATCTGCTTCTTCTGGACCGCTTGCATCGACCGCATTTTTTCCCTTGCGTTTAAATGTCTTCAGCCAGCCGCACAAATTCATCATTCGAACCTGATGCCGATGGTACCCGTGCCCGTGACAGGAGGCCGAAGAAGCGTAGGATATAGCGTATTTTCACGCGCTAGTACCGGGTGCCTCACGGGTGATGAAATGTCAGCGATATGCGTGCTGGTTCACCCATCGATGCTGACACGGTGTCGACCATGGCTTGGCGTTCGATCGATTTTCAAACGGCGGACGCTTAAGATACGCTACACATTTTCAGCTCGCGGGATAATACCGACGAACGGTGGCTGTGTACGGTTAGAATTCGATTCAACGCTTGCTCGGGACGATTTCTCAACGACATCGAATCGGTTTCGAATGGACGGGGAACGTGATCGGAACGCTTGCGGAAAAACGGTCACACAGAAGGAGGATTTGATTAAGTTCTGTCATTAGTCGCTGATTTCATGCATCTTCATTTGTATCGATGGATGTTTACTTATCGGTAGTTTGAATACTATAACCAAAAACAAAAAAGCTTGTCATTACAGCATTCATAAAACATTGTCATAACACAAGATAAAAAGCAAAGATTCTCACTGTCCACGCTTGGACGGTTATAAATTTAAACTCTAATCAAAACTAACGATCGATCTAGCGATGGCGTTTTACATTTGTTCCACAGAGCGAAAGAGATACACAAGGGAAACGAGATTTCATGCCGTTTGCAATTCAATTCCAACCCAATCAATCATCCGGCGGACTGTGATTTGAATTCCCTGTCCATTTCCCTTCGGACACACCATTTGCGTCCCACCATTCGCAAAACCGTGTGTAGTGCTGCCCGCCCTTTAGCAAACCCCTTTTTTCCCCATTTCCCAGCGGAATTGGAACGTGATTTTGTTAGAGCTTCAACCTAAAACCCCCGGAACACGAGCAGCACACGAATGCATTCAGCGTGTGGTTCGCTGTGGTGGGCGCAAAATGTGAAGCATGAGCCGTTGGAGTCGCGTTCGGATTTCCCGAGGACATATTTGATGGGAGGATGGTCACTAGAATTTATGGAGCACATGGTACAACCGTTGGCGGGTGGCGTTTGTCCAATGTTGACACATTTACGTGCTGGTTGGACGGCTGGCTGGCTGCTGGGACTTGGGTGGGTGGGTGTTTTGTTGACTGCAGAGGAAATTCGATTAAACATTTTTCCACCCGTTTGAGGGCGACCAATTGGTCGATTCGGTATTCATTTGAAGCAATAAAGGGTGTACAAAATATTAATCGGTTTTCTCAGTAGATTTATGAAATGTTCCAACTTTATATCAACTTTTGCATCAATTCCTTACTAATATTTTCGATTGCAATACAATCAAATACTTGGCCAAGGAAATCATGTAGATCTTAACCAGATCCAGATCCATTTTTTACTTAGTAAAAATGGAAATATTATCTGTTGGAGTAGATTGTACATAATGACGATTTTTATGCTTCTTATAAAAGATTTTATTGGGTAAACAGTTCAAGGACACTATTAAAAAGTAAAAGTGAAATATAATATATGTTAAAACACCAACAAGAAATAAAAGTGAAGAAAAACTTCAAATACGATCCGATAGAAGCAACATAATAATAGAAATTATTTATAATAAATAAATATAAAATTGACAATACAGATCAGGTGATTTTTTTCAAAACCCATAACACCCACGATCAAGTCTAATCCTCACTGAGTTGTGCTAATATGACAATTCAATAAAAAATAAACACATAAAGAGACCCTTTTGAGTCCATTTATTTTATGCCAAAAACACTATTCCACTCGGCAAGACATCTCGTATGTGGCTTAGCTTCGACCGGATTGTGGGTGAGACACCAAAACACCGGATGGAGGATGTGTGCGTGTTATCTGAAGTGCATCAGCGCTTCCGTTTCCCGCGCTCTGCATTCGACAAACCGGAAAAGTACGTGGAAATTCAATTATCCCTAACACTTAACACCGCCGGATAGCGGAGGGATGAAGATGCTTTCTAGGCGCTCTCACTGCAAAGCTTCTTACACAATCCCGGTAGAAAATGTACCATCGATAAATTGGGAGAAGTTAACGATTGCACGTTAACCCGTTTTTTCAATTGTGCTTCACCGCATATTTCCGATTCTCCGTATCAAAGGGCACCGCAAAAAAATTCATAAAACACATAAAAAAAAAAACCGCGATCGAACGCGACTGTTTGCCGTGCCGGGTTTTCGGTGGTTTAGAAGTAAACAACACATTCACTCACACACCATCGTACAACATCGTCGTTTCCGGAGGGAGAGCAAAAAAAAAAAAACAGCAAACACAAACACCACACTTGCCGCAGAGCGAATAGAAATTTACACAAGGCGCGCGTAGGGTTTTTTGGGAGGTTGGTGTTTCACGTTGTTTTACTTGCTTTCCATCAAGTTTTGTACGGAATGTACACTCGTACCATTAGTACACAAATCGGTTGCAGTCTACTGGATGCTAGCAGCACCACCACCAATGCCAACACCGAGCTGCCGTACACGGAACATTCGATCGAACCGATTTTTCACGATTCGTACACTACTAGCGGCGACCCACGAGTGCATCATGTCGACCGACCGTCACAAGAAAAACTGAAGCCTGGTCGAAAATTTTCCTCCCGAGCCCCATCAAGTCTTCCAGAGACTTTCGGGAGCGTGCGCGCGAGAGAGAGAGAGAGAGAGATAAAAATTTGGACGGAACTGTAAAACCGCCCGCAGATTTCGTGAGAAGCTTTTCGATGAGAGAACAAGCGTGATATGAAGCTTCTCTCGTGGAGAATACTGTTCTCATGCGTTAATTTTTTCCCATGCATACAATTTTCCCGCTCACTTTACATGAACCACGTTTGAAGGTTTTATCAATGAAAAGCTTCCCGCGTGCGTCACGGCCGTGGATGAGGCTGGGATTGGGGGAGGTTTCGATTTTCACTGCCTGCCTTTTGAAATATTCATTTGCACTGAAGTACACGGCATGATGCCCTGGGAAGGGGGCGGAAGTCAGAATGCAACAAAAGCATCATCAAGCTGAGTTTGTGTATGGTTGTCTTTTTTCTTTTCTCTTCACTTCTGTGTGCCTCTATCGTAAGCGTAGATATTTCGAATGACAACATCAAAGAGATATTTGTGTGACGAGTTTTTGTTTTGTTGTGTACAAAGAGCATACTTCAAATTTAAACTTGTTTGATGCATGTACACAATTTGTTCAAGAACAAGAAAAATTTAATTGTTGCGGTCAGAGATCACTCCTCTTTGAACTGATGAAGAAAGGAGTGTCATCTGGGTACCATATGCTTTTCCTAAGTTCATTCAAGCATGTTGACATCATTTAGTAGTTTTACACACTGTCCCTTTCTACCTACCTGTAGCTGATGTGGACGATTGTTTGGGAAGCAACATCGACTGGTTCACTGGAGAACGCATCGGTGATGTTGTTACGTTTTTGACCGCGTTGGTCAAATTAGGAAGCTGCAGTTTATCGGCGTTTTCCATGTTGTATGCTGAGAAATAAAAATAAATAATTGTTAAATACAATACACTACTTTAAAAACTTTAAGAAAACCGCACCACGTAAGAGTTGTTTGAAAAAGGAACCTTTTATCATTAAAAGTAATTATAATAGACAATTAGTCTACGTCTGCGCGGGAACGGTTCGGATGAGATTAGAACACGGGTGCTGTCGTGAGAAGACCGGACCTACACTTCAAAAGGCAGGACCGTTGTTCAAATGCCCCCGGAATCTTCCCCCGTAGTGAGGACTGACTATCCAACTACGTGGTAAGTCTCGTAAGGCATTAGATGGCCGGAGTGACCAACAAATTCGCTATCCCAAGAGGAACGGAATGTTGCAGAAAATGATAAATGTAGGCTAAATAAGCCAAACTATATTTAAACAAGTAAAAAACGTTTGAGTTTGAATCCAAATGTTGCTCCAGCAACTTAAACTGAACAACGCTACAATTATGTTCAAATTATGTACAATAGTAGAAGTTCCCCTTCAACATCATTCATCATATTTCAGAGTAAAAACAAAAAATATGCAAAACTTTGCAGCAGGTTTTTAACCAGTCTTTTTCATTTAAAAGAGAATATGGCAACTTTCATAAGTTCAATAACAATTATTCAATACAATATAAGTTTTATACGGAACGGGATGAAGCTTTGGATCATTTTAAACCTTCAAGCTCTATATTACCTTCCCAGATGAAGAAACAATTATGTGAATTTCCTATATTGCTCAAAAACTAATTTACTTTGGAAAATTATCATTTTTTAAACAATTCTTTTCGTAAAATGTCTTTTGAAAGTCTGCCTTCATGCGCGCGCGAACAGTGTGATGTAGTTTTGGTTTGTCAAATTCAACCCATTTTAGCAGGGCTCGTCTCGTGGAAGTGCATAATTTGAATTTGCGATGAGCAATTTTGCATTTTTTCGAAACGCAACGGAACGAACAAAACAAAAAAAAAATCATTCTTTGAGTGTGATCGCATCAGTAGAATAATTTTTCTTATGCATAGGTATAGAAAGACCTTCTAGGTCACGCTGGTAATACAATGGCTTACTAGACTTGCTAATATCACGTAGTTGGGTAGAGTCCTCACTCTACAGAACCTCGGCCCTGTCGTGTGAAGGTTAGCGACGGTGTCACTTTACAATCGGACCTCCCTAAGATAACACTTTCGCTCGTAAAATTATTAGCACCAAAGAGATGGTACATAAGATGTAGAAAGGCGAAGGTAACCTCAAAAACTCAAAACCACTATGAATAAACGAAAAGAATGTGTACATAAGAGGGGCTTAATTTGTTTAACAAGGTATTACACAAATTGCTACACAAATCATGTTGAACACAGATTCAAAATAGCCTTTTGCAGTTTTTTTTTTAATATTGAAGCAATTAAAAAGTAACGACATTTCAAAAATAAAAAAGGGGTATAATATTTAAAATAACTTCTTGTAAGGATACATAACATTGATATGTGGTAAACAAATTGTAATAACTTTTTTGTAAATAAAAAATCTACAAAATAATAACAGCGCGACGAGCCCTGCAGTTACGTTCTCCGCGGGGTTGATGTCATCCGCGACCAGTGTACACATGTCATTTGACAAGCGCCGTTCGCATCGCAAACAAAAGGTACTTGGCGCGACCAATCGTAGTAGGTGCGAGTACGGAATCGGTTTCCAGACGGCCGTAGATAACGTAAAACAATAGGACTCCAGTGAAGGTTAGTGGACGGTGCTGGTGTTCGCTGTGGCCCTGTAGAAAAGTGGCAAACATAGAGCCACGATGGTGAAACGTTAAATGAATCCGCTAATCAGACGCATTTATATGCGCTTATCATCATCGTAGACTGCGTCGTGGGTTTTATAAATAGTTTTGTTGTTTTGTTTCGTGTAGCGTTTGTTCCTCGCCAATATGTGTGTGTGCGTTTTTTTGGGGGCAATGAAGGGGCCCTTTAGTAATGCAAGTTTGATAAAAAAGGAGTGCAGTTTTACACGTACAGGAGCATAAAGAGATGTATCGATTGGCAGTGCTCTTGAACGTTTTGTTGTGTACAAGTAGATTTAATAACTGGCTGTTGCGTTGTGAGGCCAGCTGGAACGGCTCAAACTCATGTCGTCGCCGTCGTCTTAGCGCGCAGCACACCGCCGCTGCTTAGTCATTATCCGATGTCGTCACTGTTGGCAGCGCGGCCACAAGCCGACAGTAATTTGCCCGTAACGTGGCCGAACAACGATGGAAAACATTTTGTGCGAAAACCGGTTAACAGCACACAACACAATCTGCTCGACACACGGCTGGTTACGGTGACAAAACGTTGGCGATGCTGCTAGGGGAACAGAGCGCGGTTCTGTTGCTGCTACTTGTTGCTTTTGACCGCACAACACTAGTCGCTTCTTCCATCCATCGAGGGGGGGGCGAGCGCTAGATATTGTTGCGCGCGGCATAACTTTTCAAACGAGAAGAAGCTCCCGCGAGAAGGCGGATCCGAATGCGATTGATGACCTTGAGGTACAAAAACCTTGAACCGGACTTGATAATTTATGCGGTTGCCTCGATGATAGTCGCGTCTCCCAGCGGTTGTTGCTTTGCGTCTTATGACGAGGCAAAGAGGAATATGGAAAATGCGTTCCTGCCAACGGTCGATCGTCTTTCGCTTGATACGGAGCTGTAATCCAGTTCTGCGATAAATGGCCTCGAAATGTGATGTAACGAATCAAGTAATCCCCCGCCAACAGAAAGCGAGAATCGATCGGTTTATAAAACAAGTTTAAATCTTCTTCCGCTTGACCCTGGTGTGTTGGATTAGAGCGACAGAAAGCACAGGAGGAAGTCACGATGCGTTGCTTCTCCAGCACGCCAACACGAACCCGCGTGTTCGTTGGTTAATCAAATCAATCGAAGAAGTGATCAAATAATCGATCTAGATCGAACCGGTCATATTTTCTTTTGCATGATTTATTCAGCCAACATTTGCGGTCGCTGAAGGCAATAAGCGCGCTTGGACAACACACATGCAGTGGTCGCCAATAATATAAGACCACCTTTATATCCACTTTTCAAAAGGCGGATTTCGATATTTCTACTTAACATAACTTAACCAAATTCTTTAGAATGATCATTAGCAACTGATCTTATTATAGCATCTTTGTTTTAAACCTAAAGTTCATCAATGATTGTGTATTTATTAAAAAACCTGTTTTTTCAATTATTCCGGCTCGGTGCCTTCTTGAGCTGATTTTGTACAATTTTCACAAAGCAATTCCTCCTTGTTTTTATTTTTTGCCTTATCTTGGACATGGGCATCTCGGTCGAAGAAGAAAACTGACACATGTTTGAAAAAACCTAACCTATTCTAGAGTTGAAAACGTGAAGAAAGGATGTCCAAAACTATAAACAATGTTTTGTTTCAATTTTAAAATTGATGAATGGTCTTATGTTTTAGCTAACAATTTAATTCAAGATTTATCCAATGCAGGGAAAGTGTTTCCCAAATATTAAACTTTAATTTTACAAAAAAGCTAAGTAGATTTTAAGCTAAGTAGATGTGAGGTTGAAAACTGACCTCACAATCACATTTATGCCTGAAGGCCATGAACAACGGGAAATTTTAAACAGTCGAAATCGTTGCGAAACTGTAAAAGATCTCAAAATTGCGATTGCAGCTTTTTCTCCGTTGCCCAGTGTAGTTAGCTTGCCTATGCCCCAGGTTCTTAAAAAGCGGGTTTTACTAACATTTTTGAGAACCTAAAATCTTTTTTTTTTTTTATTCATCAGGGACGGCCAGGCCGTATTGCTAACCTAAAATCTTGATTTTGCAATATATCGTGGCTATCGGCCTTGATGTGTAATAGCAGTGTAGTAGTCTTATATTATTAGCAGTCACTGTAGGTGTCCCCATCGTTTCGTAAAGCGTTAAAAGTTCTGTTCTGCCCAACACACAAACCAAACTACGATGATGGGCTTAATATTGTCCCACATTTCTGTTATTTTCAACAGTAATCGATCGTGAAACACCCCGCGTAATGTAGGGGTGAAGGCATATTAGCGCTGTGTTTGTGTGTTCCGATACAGATAAACGTGTTTGATGTGTGCAGCTGGAAATGAGGCGGAACATGGGCGCCGCAATAATCATACGACGAGGAAGTAGGCAGAGATGGTGGCTTGGTACTACTTGCAAGCGGGGAGAGTAACGCTATCTGCTATCTAAAAAACCGTAGCCCTTTCTTAGTGTGTTCGCTTTGCAGCGAAGCTGGTACGCTTGAATTAAGCCGTAACAGATGAGGACGTATTGATAGCACTACTGTCTAGCATGTCACGCTTGTTGTCGTCTGTCGGTGCGGCGCTTGAAATTATTGTTTGCCTTCATTCAACTACATCCGAGGAACAAGTAGTTAATTACACGATTTCAGCTTTTCTAGTCCGCTTGCAGAAGGCGAGTGGATGATATGGAATACAAATAGAGAACTCATAATGCCTTTTTTTGCCATATAAAAAAGACTGATAAATGTTTCCCCTGATAAGTGGCGTTACAGTATTTGCTATATATTAGCATGATTTCCAACACATTGAATCATTCCCGGTACGTCATCGGAATGACGGGGAAGCGGGGAAGCGTGTGAGCGGTCATTACGCAATCGGAAAGAGGTATAGTTAAATATTGAAAAGCTTTATCATACCTCTTGTTGCTTTTTATCTGCCCCTTTAGTTAGAAGCACATTTCTATTAGCCACGTTTTAGCAGAAGGAGATTCTGCTACGGATGACATCATGCGGTGAGGTGAAATGAAGGAGGAACGAATTTTGACAAAGTAAATTAATTACTGTCACCCCACTCCACCCTCGCAACATCGATCGGATTCGGCTTTCCTCTCAGAGTCCAAAAGAGTACATTCCACGGTACAGGAAAAAGTCAAACTGTATCAAATAACCTGTCAGCATTCCATCGTACGACGAAGGCCCTTACACTTCCTTCCGTGGTCGGAGAAATGCACCGGCATAGAGACTTGTAACATGAGAAACACTTTCCTTGGACAGTGCTCGTTTTACCGCGTGGTTTGGTGCGAGTAGACACAACAACCCTCACGCTAACACAGTATAGCAAGTCTCTAAACACACGGAGAGCACGGTCAGTGTGGGTTCGGGTTATGTTTGTTTTTTCTGTCCCTCACCCTTTGCCCCTCCCTTGTACGCCACACGAACACGAGTATGTCTTGACTTCTAGCTGGCCTGGGATCGGTATCGGTTTTGTACCACTTTTCCAGCGTGAAGCACACGATGCTTAATTGTGTCGTTGCAATCGTAAGCAGCTATTATTAGCAGTCGACGGACGATGTCACAGTAGCGGGCGCATCGGTTGAAAGCGATTGTTGTTCCCGTTGCAAGCGAAGCTGCGAGCAAGCAGAAGCAAGATCAGCTGTAGATGGGTTCCACTACCTGTTGCTAAGACGGATCATTTTGAAGTCAAATTTCTTTTCAAAATGGTTACGTATTCTTGCAAAAATCTAGTCCAATATACCTCCCTCATCTTGATTGTGTGGCCTTAGCGAAAAAAGCCGTATTTTTTATCACGGATGACACCAAGGGAAGGACATAGAACAACCCTTTCGTGGCCTTGGTGGACAGTTTCGCCTCTGTTGTTGCTCCAAGAAGTTGCTCCAAATCATTGGAACAAATTCTTCGCTTCAGGTTCGACACAAACACAAGGTATAACCGGTTTCTCTAGTGATCTTCTGGCATAATATGTTGATCTCAGGTTTCACCAAAAACCACATCCTACTGCGCATTTCTTCTTGATAAATCCGAGACCATTCGATAGGTATTTCATTTCTAAAATAAAAATCTTATCTTGGTCTTTCATTCGCAGTACAGCATAAAGGCTCTTGATCTACTATGATCAAACCGAAGCTTTTCGACTCAAAAACGATCTTCTTCAGCTGTTTTTGAGAGTTTCTGAGTGTACTCTAATTTCTGAAACAGACCGATCAGTTGCGGGCAGTGCATCCATCTTGTTAAATTAATTCTTCACCTTTTGGAGGCGTTCTTTCCCACGGTGCTTTTTATTGCCTGGTGTTGGTCTGCTTTATGGTCATATGCATGACTGATCTGGACTCTTGGAACTTGACCTCTATGCGTTATTCGCGTCGCTGTACAAATCAATTGATCAATACTTATTTGCTTGGTTTAACGACTTGTAAGGCCATTTTATGTGTTACCTCTTTAGACCACTGATGTGGTCAGTATACTAAAGGGTTAATAATATTGAAGATGGACGCTTAATGAACACCAAACGAATTGTATCATAACATGAAAAATCGTAAAAATAATCCTTTACTTCAATGCATTCGTTACAATCTCGAACATCTCAGTAAAACCAATCGATTGCTCATACTCATGGAACAACTTTGCCGGCAAACCAGCTGTACAAACAAAGCATACAAAACAACCATAAAGAAAATATTCATTCGCAAGTACCTCGCAGTAAAATTGTCTTCCTTTCGTTCCTTGTTTTTCCCCTTTTCGGAAGAACAATTGTACGCTTGTGGTAAAGAACGTTCCCCCGCCCAAGCACATATGAGAGTAGAAGCGGAACGGCTAAAGCACAAGGCAAAAACTATCCTTCGCACGTTAGGCGCATGCGGAGCCGACACATCGCCAAGCCACTCCAAAAGGATGGACGCACAGACGAAACTAAATCTACAGGAACGGCGTAAAGCTCGCTCGCTCATCAAAACCGTCATCAATGTTGTGCACAAGTTTCTCATCCTGCTCGTACGGTGGCTTTCGCGTACGATCTATGGTGAACACGGCAAACGGATGCCCCCGATCACTAACCTCATACTGATGGAATCGGCCACCTCGCTCGCGACTAAAATTCGTACACGCAAGGTAGTAGTGTGGCAACTGATCGGAAGAAAAGGAAAGGGAAAAAAGCGTTTAATTTTACAACTTGCGTCTGTCTGCTTCCTTCACAGCTCACGAGCGTCGAGGTAACGCAAGCCTTCATTGACCGATGCCGGGAGGTGAACCCACTGCTAAACTGTGTGGTCGACGAGCGGTTCGAGGAAGCGCTCAAAGATGCGGAACGGGCAGACAAGCTGGTCGCCTCCGGTACGTTGACCGTCGAGCAGCTCGAGCGCGAAAAACCATTCCTCGGTGTGCCGATATCCACGAAGGACTGCATACGGGTGCAGGGTGAGTATTGTGTGACACACACACACACACCTGTTTAAGGCCAGCAGAGGTACTAAGCTAATGGATCGGTTCTTGTTTTGTTTCCAAATAGGTCTTCTGCACACGTCCGGCATATGGAATCGACGGAACATACGCGGCGACAAGGATGCACGCGCGATGGAACTGATGCGACGGGCAGGTGCCATACCCTTTGCCCTGACGAACGTGTCCGAGTGTTGCATGTGGTAAGTTAGTGTGGCTGTGTGCGAGCGCCACCAACTTTTACAGGGTAACCCGAGTTTTTTTTACGCATTCCTAGATACTTTTATTCTTGTGCCACAAGTTTTTGGTTTCTAGCAAACCAAAGCGAAATCAAAAGCCAGTAGTGGAAACCAAAAAAAATATTGGGACAAGAAAAAAGCGTTAAAAACCCATAGGAATGTGTTAAAAAATTACCTGGGATGCCCTGTACGTTCGACTTTGATTAACACGCATTCACGTTTTCACAGGTGGGAAAGTGTTAATACTATTCACGGTCGCTCGAGAAACCCTTACGACGCGAATCGTATCGTCGGAGGCTCCAGTGGTGGTGAAGGATGCATCCAGGCGGCGGCCGCTTCTGCGTTTGGCTTGGGTTCGGACATCGGTGGATCGATCCGTATGCCCGCCTTCTTCAACGGTATCTTCGGCCACAAACCGACCAAGTTTGTCGTCTCAAACGAAGGCCAATACCCGGTGGCGCTGTCGGAGGAACAAAATTCATTCCTAGGTACGATAAGATTACAAGCCTGCTGGTGGGGCGTCTGTGGACCGTGTCTGCTAATTGGCAAAGCCCAAAGGTCGTTTACAACCTTCTTAAAGCTTTGTTTCTCACTCCCTTTGTTTGTGTCTGATTTCGACACCTAACGAAGTAAGCGACTTACGATGCATGCTTAAAAAGATAAGCAAAACGATACTGCTTTGTAAAGTCTAAATAGCGCGCGCAATGACGATGCAATATTTACAACACGTTCTCGCTTTTTTACTTGCCAGGTATCGGACCCATGTGTCGCTATGCCACCGATCTAAAGCCGATGCTGCGAATCATTGCCGACGAGAATGCGACCAAACTACGACTGGATGAGCCCGTCGATCTGAAGCAGGTGAAATTCTTCTACCAAATTAACGATGGCGGAGCACATCTGGTTTCGCCCGTCGATCTGGACATCCGCGATGCGATGGAGAAGGTGATGGCACACTTCCGTACCACCGTAAAGGCGGAAGTGAAGAAGGTGTATCTGGACAAGATGCGCAAATCGGCCCCGATGTGGTTGGCAAACATGAAAACTCCGTCCAAGGTTGGGTTCGATTCGCAGCTAACGAATCTGGAAGGGGCAATCAATCCCTGGCTCGAGCTAGTCAAGTGGCCGTTGCGTATGTCGAACCACACGCTGATCGGTATACTGACGGCGCTTACTGAACGGGGCGGTGTAAAGTATGGCTCGGAAGAGTACCATTACTATGTGCAGCAGAAGCAGGAACTTGTGAACGAGTTCCGTGATATGCTGGGTGAAACCGGGGTATTTATCTACCCGACCCATCCGACGGTGGCACCGTACCACAATGAGCCCTTGATCCGGGCGCTTAACTTTAGCTACACCGCCATTATTAATGTGCTGGGACTGCCGGCAACGGCCGTACCGCTGGGATTGGGACGCGAAGGTCTACCGATCGGGTTGCAGGTAGTGGCGGGAGTCAATCAGGACCGGCTCTGTTTAGCCGTCGCCTGTGAACTAGAACGTGCCTTTGGTGGATGGGTTGCACCGGAGGTGAAAGCCTAGAAACCTTGACTGTGGGGGAAGCAGCAGACTGTTTTTTTTAATTGCAATATCAAAAGAAGTATGGAGGACGGGAGGGAGAACGGCGCACGAGAATGCCGAGAAGAATTTTTGGGGAAAAACGGGGCGCGAACAAACACGTTGGTTGTTCCAATTAAAACGAACAAGAAGAAATATAGGGTGTATTTTGGTCGTGTGTTAACGTTTTTCGATTGAACTATATACTGAAAGATGTTTTATGTATGGGATGAAAATAAATTCTACAGATGAAAACAAAATACTCTAGTTGTTGTGTAGAAACAAAAGCATACGGAAGAAGTTTGTTGTTATTTCATATTCTTATTGTCCGCCGATAGGGTTAATCAAAGCATTCTTAATTTAACTCGAATAGCCCGAAACGGGAAAAAGAAGGAGCTTGAGTATCGTTGAGTGATAGGTACCGGAAAGATGCCATTGAGAAATGGATGTGGAAGAGATGATACTATGCTATTGAAACGACAAAGACAGATAAGAAACGGATCATTATCTGCCAGGAAAGCACGAAAACGAAGAGAGCACTTCAGTGACAACCAGAAGCAGTTCGACAACATCAAATATAGGCCAATCCTATGGCACCGGACATGCTAAGGTGGCAATGAAGCACTTTTGAAACCTAGGCAGCACCGGAATACAATCTTCGTGAAGCATTTCAAATTTTGCAGCCGCGACCATAGCTGCAGGATTCCAAACATAAGAAACAAATTCTAGTGCTTTAAAGCATAATTGATCATGGGTATCAGATGTACGTCTACGGATCAGGCTTTGCATGTTCTGGAGACAATGACTTCGAAGTGAGCACTGCATGATAGTTTGACGTCGAGGAACACACCCTAGTCGCAGGTGACACGGTTTGAAAGTAAAGAGTGCATTGACGTCCTCCGTCAGCATAGTCCAGAACTCGTACCCATAGAGCAGTGTCGTATATCGTGCATTTCATGTGTTGTTGAATTTATATTTTTACGTTTTTGTCCCAAGTTACGATCGTACCCAGGTAACAGAACTTCTCTACAACCTCAAGATCGTCGCCGCCAACTGATAATCTGCTTACGAGTCGGGCTCCATCACGGTCAGAGCCTCCGGCAAGCAGGCATTTTGTCATCGCCACTTTGATCCTTCGTACAAGGAATTCAAACTGCTGCATGATGTTCCATGGTTCGGTCCAATCTGTGGTATCGTAGGCCGCCTAGAAGTCACTGAACAGGTGGTGAGTAGGGATCTGGTCCTCTCGGCAGTTCTGGAGGGTTATAGAATAAAAATTTGGAACCCGAGTCCTTTCAAGTTGTTAATAGTTAATAGTGGTGAACTTTGTCAAAAGTCACCAGAAAATCAGTGTAGAGATTACATCGACTTGTAGCCCATGGTTGACGAAACAATTTGCATTAGGTTGGTAACAGTCGCTCGCTATAGCAAGAAATCATGCTGATTTGGACTGAATCAACTGATTAGAACTGATAATTTTAAAAATACAATACCACAATGAACTAGTATTTTGCAATTTTATTCATATTAGAATCCTATTTGTGCTCTGGTTAAAAACGAATGGTAAAAATAAATATTTTTTATAGTGCTATACACCATTTTAAAGAACAAAATTATAATTTAGCCGTGCTCGTCGTTAACGCCATTTTGAGTCATTCTATGAAATAATTCGCAACTTGTTATGAAGTTCATATCGGGAGGTGCAAAAAACAATCGTACACAGAAAACTCAAACAAACGTGCTTGTAAAATAACTTTTTCCTTATTCTTTTCAATCCTGGCTGAGATTATAAATGGTTTAAGCCCCGACTCGAAATCTCGCTTGGAAGATACTCTTAATTGTTTGATGCAACCGTTTGCCACACATATTTGCCTGAGAGTCATGTCCCCGCGGTTATGGCATACCTCCCACTTTGCTACTTAATCCGCCCACCCAAGTTGACAATAATTCCCAGCAGTTCCTCCCGCTTGGAGCGTATCACATCGTACCGGGCACTACGGACACCCTCGATTTTGCCACTTTTGCGAATCTGCTGTGCCACCACGTCCACCGTACACAGCACATGGACACCACAATCGTACCCGTTGCTCTGTTGCAAACAGTCCCCGGTGCGTAGCTGTGCATCCGGGCAGTAAAGGGCCCGCTTCAGCACCGTCACCAGATGGCGAGCGTATTCCGAGTTGGCATTGCGAGACGAATCGAAATGGTAGAAGGCTTTCTCGGGACGGGAAAACACCAACAGACTCCAGTGTGAACCACCGGCCCGATCCGCGGCCTGGTTGTCGTTCAGTGCAAAAAACACAAACGCTCGCTCTTGGGCGCGCAACGGTTCCAGAAAGATGCCGACCTCGTCCTGCGCTACCATCCGTATGCACTGGGTCACTTCCGGGCTGACGAACAGCAGGTCGTGCTCGTTTTCAAATATGTGCTTCTCGAGGTACTCGAAGTAGAACGAGATGATTTGATCGTTCAGCCAGTACGGACCCTTGAGCAGATCCACGTCCGACAGGCGGAGACACGATTCGTGATAGCTGAGCGCCACTTCATCGTTCCGGTACGAAGACATCGTTGTATCGGGGTGGCAGGTACAAGGTTCTTCTGTGTTCTAAACCTATCTAGCTACAGCTTCCAAAGCAGCAGGTCCCAAACGAAGGCTTTTTATGGGTTAAAATAGAATCGGCGAAATTGGTCCGGAAATTTTCTTCACTCCCACTGACACTTGGCGGTGTTCCAGAGATGGGTTCAAAATAAACAACGCCACAGCGACGATGTCATAACAATCGGCAAAGCATTTGACAGTTGCGGTGGAGAATGCGCAAAAAAAAATCTTTACATAAAAAAATCCAAAAACCCTTACCTTTGGGAGGGGAAATTAAATCAATCGTAATTGCAAACAGCACTTTAACACACAAATAGTTTCACACGAGACACGTTCGAACCAATTCACACGCTATTGCACCACATTAGTACAAAAAAGTCCGCGGCACACGGGGAAAGATGCGCGAATTTGTCTTCAAATCAATGCAGCTGATGTTTTGCACAGTGAGTACAGCTGTGGAACCGGCGTCGTGACAGCTTCGTTGAAATATATTTAACGAAGATTTGAATAATTATATTTTTCAACGAAGAACTCAACTGAACCGTTTTGATTTCTTTGGTGGTTATTGCCGTTGTAAGTATAACTTTAGTTTATTATTTATGACATTAAAGAAATGTATAGCAAAACGATAAATTAGACAACTAGACATAACGTGTGAGGGGACAACGACGCTGGTCTTCAATCGGCAGAACCGGGGTTCAAAACCCATGCTGACCATTCCTGCGTAGTGAGGACAGACTATCCAACTACGTGATATTAGCAAGTCAACTAAGCCATTCGATGGACCTAGATGGTCATTAGGCCAAGAAGTAGAAGTGTTATAGCTGGTAGTTGCACCAGTTGCTAGCATACAGGGACCGGTATCAAATCCCAACCGGATGGCCGGAATTGTGTCCTATACAAAGGCGAGATTAGGTTTGCTGGAACCGGCTGGAATAAATATCGTCCAATGGAGTGGAAGTATGCTTTATGGAACGGAGGTTGTAGGAGGGATCAAGGTTGTTCCTGGTAGTGTTCCAATGTTGGGCTATGAACTATGTAATGTAGCGGTTAGCATTGCGGCGGGAAAAGGTAATATGGGTCTGCAAATTCCAGAATGACCCGGAATTCAACTGAAAAAGATTGTCGTAGAATACGTAGCGTCAAGGAGATGGATGTAAGAGTCTTAAGACAGCCCATTTAATGCCTCACGAGACTTATCGAGGTTGTAACAAGCGTGATTAAAAACGCTTGTAATCTCGCGGTAAAGTTCGTTTGTTCGTACAGGGTGTCGTTTTTAGTTATGCCCTAACAAGACTGAACATAACTAATTTACTTCTACTTGACGTGATCTTTTTTCATACTCATGCTTAGAAACAGTATACTAGATCTTAACGACACGCCTACTTTTTTATAAACTCCTTTAAAAACCATCCCAAACCTTTTCCTGTTTTTATACTACTACTCGGCATAATTGCACAGCGCCATCTGTAAAGCACTAGCAAACAACATTTTTTCCCTCAGCAAAGTCTGATCCGTTGACTTCTTTTAATACATATTCTAGGTAGTAATATGATGCCTCGCCCTATGACTTTACTACGGATTAGTCGCCCTTGGCCTCTGGAGGCCTTTACTTCGGATTAGTAACATAAAATATATAACAGCGCGTGAAAAAAACATTGCTATCTTTAATTGTTTTCTGAGAAAACAATGAACATGATTGGCAATACCCTTGCTTGAGACCCTTGAAACCAACCTATATTTTGCGTTACTTAATTTTGCACATCGAACAATGTTTTTCTTCTGTTAATTCTTAATTGCGTAATGCCACTAGAATTCCTTCTCAACGCGTTTATCAATGCCAGCGAAAGAGGTCACCAATATCATCAGTAAACCCATTACCATAGGTAGTCCAGATGGCAGACGAATGCAAAGGGTATGATTCCATGCATAAATCAAATCAGCAGGACATATCAAAACCTACTATCAGCATTCATTTCTACACGCATGATGCCAATCTTTTTCCCGCACGATGGTAATCTTTTGATTTTTTGTGAATATAAAATGTTTGTTCCTTGTTTTGATTTTTGCTCTTTGGCAAGTGGCTTGTTTTTAAAGTCGAAAATGATCCAGTTGTAACTGGTAAAACCAGTGGTAAATCGAAGAATCAAGCTGGTAAGGCAGTTTTTGCTTCTTGTTTGCAAAAAATCCTAGACGAGGTTATCGCCGCTACTCTGAAAGGGCGCAGCGAGTCGTGAATTACGCGATGAGCACATAGGCCCAAGGAAGGAGACAAACTATGGCCTGTACGATTAATGTTGTGTAGAGTTTTATGCTTTAAACTGTAACGTTACATTGGTGCATTCAATGATAAGAGGGGAGAGTTCTATCGTAAACAAATCATACTGTTTTGAGCTATTTGTTGGGCCTTGAGTAATGCTCGCGACGGTTGGTGACGAGTAATTGATTATAGTTTCGCTTCTAGGGGTGATCCTCGACGCTAGATTGGTCTTCAACTCATAACGGAACTATAAAATAGTTTAACTCTACAGTAATTTCGTCAACATAATCTTCGTACTTGGAGATTCGTTGGGGATTCATACGCATGCCTCGAACCACACATCAGAAAAACAGCGGACGTGCGAACAATCACATTCAGTACGACCCTTTGGCTCTGGTTGCATTGTACTATGGCTTCAACAATACGAGTTTCTTCTTTTCGGCGTGTTCTCGAAGCTGTTACGTCTAATAGCTTCAGACGCAGGGATGACCCATCATCTCACAAATACACACTGCGCCGCAGTTGATAAGCGCGGATCGTGGTGTACTGTGATGGGCGGCTGAGCAAGCGATCGATGCAAACCTTCCACCGACCCAAACAGCATTGGAAGGCTTCTACGGTGATAACCTCCCGCCAGACTACGGAACTCGGGACCATCGCAGCGATAAGGTGGATGTGGGATTGCTCGTGTTGGTGTGAAGGATCGACCCGGTCCAAAACCGTGTCTCGATCATAAAAGCTGACCCGGACCAAGTGAAACTTTCCAGTCGTTGTTTGTTCATCGATCGCTACAACCGAAGCCACATTTCCTACAGGGCCTGCTCATACGCAACGCCAGTTGTCTGCGTGTGTATGTGCTAGTGCATGTGTTTGTGTGTGTGTGGAAAGAAGTCCTATGTAATAGTGCGCAAAGACATTGATACCGATGTGTTGTGAACAATTGTAGATTTCAAGTGACTTCCCTTTTGACCCGAAAGACCTCCATCACAGGACTGCTCACATCATCTGTGATACGATACGAACAAATAAGTCCCATCCAGGAACCACGTGGTGGTTTGGTAGTAGTTTCCGCATTCCGCCGGAAACCCTTCCCCTAAGCAACTGCTGTTTTGTGATTCTTACTCTACAGTGATATAGAGTGTTACTAGCTGATACGTCCCATCTTCATCCACCCATCAATTGTACCTGTGTGATCAAGAACTGAATGGTGAAAGAGCCTGAGAGCGGTAGTAGCAGTGTGAATTATTTCCACATCTTTAGCTCGTTCTGTTTGGCAACCACATTGTTTGACCTTTGCGAAGGTACGATATCACCTCAGCTCGTATTCGATTGTGCTATCGCGGAAACCTCACTAAAACGGCCATTTTTGTGTATGCACGTGCTATTTTTAGATTGCTCCAAAATGGCCTGTCTGCCACAGTCCGCTTTCGCCGTGCACAAGATCCGGCAGGCACAGAACGACAAGGATCTCACCGTTGCTCGTATGACGGGAGACAAGCAAGGTCCGAGATATTTGAACAAGAATAGTAAGTGTTCCTTCCCCCGAATGAGTCATTCCTTTGTCCTTGTACGGTTACTATAACGCATACGGTTGTTTCTTTTACAAAGCTCTCGACCTGACACCGGTCAAGTACAATGGGAAGCTGATGAACAGCATCTGGGGACTGTACAATCGCTACTCGCCGCACAACTTCAAGAAAAACAATGGATCCTACGGGGGTTTCTTTGGCATGCAACAGCCGTAAGTATGCTAGAACACGGCTGGCTATTGACTGTACTCTAATCGATGATTGTACCTCTTTTGGATTCGTTTCTTTCGCGTTAGATTTGCTGTTGCATGCTCTCCGATGGAGAAAGAACAACCGGTAACCAATCCAGCCGACCAGAATTAGATTGGCATATCATGTCTAGAGGATTTGTTTTGTTACATTTCTAGATCAATAGTTTGTAGAATCATGATTGTGATTTATTGGAATAATAAATGGTTTATTCTATAATTTACATCACTTTAGTTTGTGTTGTATTTGGTGTGGTGATAATCTAGCAACTGGCAACAGCAATATCCCGGGATGGTAACGTGCCTCGATTCCACAAAAAACTTCCCTCCACCTCAGAAAATTCAATTTGATTAGGGCCTTCTACTTCCATTCCGCTTAGGGCTTCTGAGGGGCTAAATCCGCCACTGCCAATATTGAGAAACTTTTCTCAGCATTTTGTTCTAATAACTTTGCTACTTACTCATGATTGTGACGCAAAATTTAAAAGCTGTAGATTGCAAAATGTTGAAGGAACTGCTACTTGTCTTCGGTTGGCAAAAGAGCAAATATTTGAACTTACGACCTACGAACGTTCAAGGACTTATATTTGGCAAGCCAATTTAGCTGATAACATGTGGCGAATTGTGTGCACAAAAATTTTGTTTGCTGATGGGAGAAAGAGATCTTTTGAAGGTTAAGGAAATTTCGAGAGCATACACAATATGTTATTAATATTATTCACAAGTAAAGAAAGTCATTAAAAGATGCATTTTTTAAAATAATACTTTCGTTCAAAGTGGTTTGCTGGTTTGTGTATTTAGTGAGCACGCCTAAAGTTATGCAATATGTAAAATGAATTTTTGGATTTGTTGATTTGATCGTCGTTACGTTTGTAAGAAAGCGATGCCCTTTAGTGTCTAGCCCGACTGGCATCTATTTAGCATAAACTGATCCAGTTCACCCTGCGCTTCTGGAGGGTGGAAAAGGACTACGCTCGAAGGTGTGCGCTACTAAGCCACGAGATAGCTCCGAGCAAGATCAATGCCCGCCGTAGAGCATCGCCGTACTCGACTTGGCACCTCTGTTCCGTTTTGACAAAGGACGGAAACATAGACGAGTTTCAAAATAAGTGAAGGGACATCCCATCCTTACTAGGCTTACTCGTTATGGTAAAACAGACACTCTTATCAGTGCGCAAGTAGCATACAAAAAGCAGCTATTTGATTATCATGTCCTGTAGTCACGTTGTTCATCCTCTTCCTTGTCCTTTTTTTATTATTTTTTTATAGTTTTAAGATACAATGTTAAGCCTTTAAAACATAACTTTTTTGTAAAGAATGATATTTTTTCCTTCCCTAAAAACAGACAAGGTCATACAAATTAATAAAAAAATGGTAATAATCAAATAAATACGCTAAAGGCCGGGCTACATTGATCGTACTCGCAAGCGTAATTTTTATATTCACTAGCGCATCTGGCGGCGACCAGCGCAAGCTAGATGTGGGTATAATTTAAGTGCCAAAATTATTCATGCTTGGTGTCTCATCAATTTTCGACCAGGCTGTCTGTATGCCGTAACACGTGCTATTTTTATATTAAATGTATACAAATAGGCCGGTAAATTTTGCTTACAATTTTATAAAAAAAAAAGTTCTACCAAGCAATATGACAAAGCCGTTCCTCATGAATAAAAAAACTCGCTCTATACTAAAAACCGCTACAATACCAAAACGAACAACCAGTTTCACACACTCTGCAATGTAGTTTAAATGATGAAATAGATGGACAAACCCTACAACAAATTATTTAAGCACTTGTGAAACCTACAAACACTACATTTTTCAATAAAATGTTCAGCTCAATTGCGGCCCCGAGCCGAGCCGGCGATTCACAGACAACAGTTCACACACACACACACACAATTTTCGTTAAAAACAGTTGTACTTACTATTTTTTCATTGCGTCCACTGCTTCCTGCTTGTTCCATGGCTAGAAATACAATATGTATGTTAAATTACCACATATTTTCAAAAAAACATACACGACAAAATATCGAACATACTCACCGAGCTGTTTGTTTACTGGTTTGTGATCAAAATTATAGGCTCCTCGACCCAAAACGCTTTTTGACAGATAAATTATACCAGCCTCTAGCTTCGACCCGCCGCCGCTAGATGGCGTATGCGTTCACAAAAATTACACTCAGGAGTACGATCAATGTAGCCCGGCCTTAATACTTTAAAAGCTAGGTGGCGCCATCTGTTGCTAAATAGTGAGTTTCTTCTTCTCGGCTTAACGACCCACTAAGTCACGCCGGCCATCAAATGACTTACGAAACTTGATGATACGTAGTTGGATAGTCAGTCCACCCAACGGGTAAGGAAGTAGGCTAGATTTAAAAGCATGTAAGTGTATTTACTCAGCACAATGTGCCGTATGTATTACCACTGACTATATAAAAAGATTAAACCTTATTAAAGATTCATAATTGTTCAAAAATTTCCAACACAAATAAATAGTGAATAACAATTCTTTACTTAGGTGAGTATTACAACAAAGTGAGTAATGAGAATGAGTAAAAGCAGCGTCAGTGATCTCACTCGGAGCGAATAATCATTAAGGGTGAGGGTGGAAAATTATCATAACCCACAACACAACACACACACACACACACACACACACACACACACACACACAAATATACGAACACCCAGGAGAGACACAGAGCATAGAAAGGGTGCACATGAGTAAGTGTGTGCGTATACGTTTGTAAGTACCAAAAAAGAGCGGGCGGTAATAGAAAGAGACGTTGCAAAATAGGGGTGAAAATAAAACACCAACAACACACGCCAACGCTGGTGAGAACAGACCGTCGGTGGCACACACAGTGAGAACGAATGCTCTCGTGCCGAAAGGGCATCGCCAGAGAGATGGTAGAAAATTCTGAGCAAGCAAGGTTTGTAGTTTTTCACTCCTGGCCGATTGTAGGGGGTGGATTTGCCAGTTTCGATTTGCTTGTAGGTGAATGAACAACACCAGCGTAATAGCGGTGCGAGTGGTAGCTATTGTTTTGCGAGTTGGTGTGACACAGTGTTTGCAGCAGCACACCACAATTCTATTCCCACTTTGAATCCATAATAGATTGTAACCGTCGTAAGCAGTACTTCGAGCACGGTTTTGGTCTAATTATTTAGCACAACAACTGTGGTGTGTGTGTGTGTGTGTGTGTGCGTGTGGCGCGAGTGTGTTGTCAAGAGTGTGGTGCAAATTAGCATTCAAAAGTAGCAGCAAGACACACACACAGAGGCACACAAAAAATCAAGATGGATATCGGAGGAGCATACGGTGGCGGTAAAGCAGGCGGTGCATTCGATCCTATTGCATTCGTACAGCGTCCAACGGTCATATTGCGTGCCGTGTGCTGGGTTAGTATTCGCATCGAGCGAGGCTTTGCTAGTTTAAGAACATTCGAATGTGGGCTACTTCCTGGTGTGTATGTATAAGACGGGCACGGGGAGGGTTTCTTCCTCATCTTCGCAATGCATTAGCGACGTTCCCTCGGAATAGGACGAAAATCGATTTTCCTGGTAGAGTTAGTTGCTCCAATCGTCGTACGGTTCTCACGCGCGTTTGCGTTCACGCTTACTCAAATGCTCAGGATTCACTCTCCGGGCGGACACTCTCCCGCACAAGTGAGCATTATGGTTGCGGTGCGGTTCGGAGGAATGGACATCGAATTTCTTGTATACATTTGTACCCCTCCTGGCACACAACCCAAACTGGTGCAGCGGAGAAAGCATTGTAAGGGTGCTTTCCAAAAGAATTGTTGGGGATGTTTTCGATATAAAGCCCGAGTTAATTATAGCTCCACTTGATCAATGCGAAAGTGCTTTGAAAGGAGTCACATGTCACAAAGACAGAAGTACTAAACACAGGCTATGATAGTATGGTTTGAAGAATGGTATCGCGGGCAGGTCTTTATTTATGATTAATTCCCATTAATCGAGCATGGGTTTCTCTCTCTGGCATCCTTTTTGCACGCCCGTTTACATAACATTTCAATCCATAAAGTTCTGCCTTCTCCACTACGAACATTTTCGATAGTTCTGCGATTGACAGTAATGCTGGACTCTCCTGCCCATACGCTTTGCCCATGTGAGACGCATTTCTCATGCTAGAGCCGAAGACGTTCGGGTAGAGGCCTGTGACATAATAATATAGACGCACGGGTGTCAACGGTGATGGCACGCGAGCACACTTCCGATGCTTTCAACTGGTGTGAATATAAGAGCAAAGGACTGAAATACATGGACATTACGGAGGAGAAAAAAAAGGGACCACTCGCGTGGAAAGCTCTCGGAATGTGTGAAGAATTTCCCGTAGCTGTTCACGTTTCCTGCCCACTTGCCCATCAGCAAAGTCCTATTGCCATTGGATTGTGAGATTCCATTGACGTTTGCGGTTTCCCAACGGAGAACGGATAGAATACGCGATTCGTCTGCTAGTCCGAAGAGCGTACCAGCTTAACCTCACATACAGCTGAGGATGCGTGAGTGCCAGCATTACTTTCACACACACACACACTGTGTGTGTGTGTGTGTGCGCGCGCTGGCACCACATTCATCTTGGACTTGGCACGGTTCTTTTCTATGGCGCCTCTGAATGCCGTTTGATGAGCGTTTTATTGATTTCGAATGGCGTTTTTTTTCTATTATCCTCAATGGAGAAAGGGTATGTATGGGTGGATGGAGAAGGGTAAGGGAAGAAATAGACGAGACACCATCAGCACGAGGGTACGAGTAGATCGTGCTAAATGTGACGGGTCCATTATTAACTTCAGCATCTTGTCACGAACCGTCAGCAGATGCGTGTAATATGCCGTAGGTTGAGAAAGTGATACGGGTTGAGTGGAATGGATGGTCAGGTGATTGCATGTAGCAGCATTAACGAGCATGTCAGAGCATGTGAGAAATATCTTACGCTAGGATATTGAATATTTACTAGCGTCTTTATAGTATAGAAAATAAATTTTATTATTTTTATAGTATCCACTTAGTATCCTTTTGACAGCTGTCAAATATAGTTTAGAATCCTTCCAAAAATGAATCTGCTGTATGCTGTGCATATTTTAAATTATTTTTATTGTAATTCAAAATACACCTTTAATCAGCAGCGAAGATAATACAAATTTAATTACCATTCCCTTTCAAAGCTTAACTCCCAAGCTAACCCTTCAAAATGATGTCTTCCCTTTGCGTCCTTATATTGTGATAAAATAGCTTCGGTTCAATCCGTCCCGTGGTTATTGCTGCGGAACCATAAAGCACACCGAAAAAGGGTCAAACCTCATCAAACAGCGATGGAAGGGAGGGAAATATCGATTGAGAATGTCATCAGGATTCATCTCTACTTAGCTTAAGTGGGTATCACGCCTCACCTGCGGAAGAAAGCTCACCACTTCAGAATGAAAGCCTGAACTTTACACATGTGACATGCATCGTTATTTGAAAGTTGTTTTTTTTTTGCTTCCAAATACCTTCTCCCTGCATTGTACCGTACCGCTCATTAAAATGCTCGTTGCATGTTGTTCGAACTGACGAACCCTGCGGCTCCATCCATACTTTCAGCTATTTGCGATCATCGTGTTCGGGTGTGTATCGTCCGAGGGATGGCGGGAGGGTGCGAACGGTAAGGAGTATTGCATAATTAATGGCGATGGTAATGCCTGCAACTATGCGGTCGGTATCGGTGTGATCGCTTTTCTCGCCTCGATGGGCTTCATTGCGGGCGAGTATTTGTTCGAGCAGATGTCTTCGGTAAAGACGAGAAAGCACTACGTGCTGGCTGATCTTGGCTTTTCGGGTAAGTGTGAAATGAAAGTTTTTTTTTTTTAGTATTTAAAATCATTTATGTATGCTGTTTGGTTGTGTTTTGGTACGTTGCGAGTAATTATAAGGGATGAAATGCCCTATGAACGAATGTTGTTAAATTACCCTCATCGACGCCTAACACAGCCGTAAAGTATGCAATTCCCAGTACCTTTTTACCTTGAAGACAAAAAATAATTCAGTTTAAAGCTAAAATCTTGTAACAAGCCAAATACAACAATTTTATATTTAAACTACTTCAATTCTAAAACAGCTGAATTAAATATCTTCAAACAAACAATATCTTGACACAATGTAAGAAATAGTTAGTTAAAGTTGCCTTTATTCCTTCCTTTTAGCATTCTGGTCATTCCTGTTCTTTATCGGCTTCTGTTACCTTACCAACCAGTGGGGCAAAGCGGACGATCCTCCAAATGGGGAGGGCGTTAACAACGTACAAGCTTCCATCGTGTTCTCCTTCTTCTCGATCTTCACCTGGGCCGGCTGTGCGTACTTTGCGTTCCTGCGCTTCAAAGCCGGCGTAGATCCATCATTCTCCTCAACCTACGAATCGGATCCAAGCGCTGCTCAACAGTACGCCGCCTACCCAGCCTCGAACGATAACGACCAGTTCCAGGAGGCACCGTTCTCCGGGCAACAGCAGCAGCAGCAGCAGCAGCAACAACAGCGAGGTAAGAATCGAACGTAACGCCTATAAATACAGCGCATGACTCATCGACATTTGTGCTTTCAGCAGACTACTCGCAGCCTACGTACTAAATAAGACGACGACCATAAAGTTGCATCCGGGGGCATGCTTTAGTGGCAAGGAGACGGAGCGCCAGTTCTTCACAGGCGAACATTTTGCCAATGTTTGCAGTTGAAACTAACAGTTAAAACACTTCCTTTTGGGGCATAAATAAGACGTACACAAGAGGGTGAGCACCATCGGGTGAAGAAGTATTCGGTTTTGTGATTTAATTTTATAAACATAATTTCTAGCACTATTCCCTTAACATTTGACAGTGATGATGAGATTATGTTGAATTCGATGATTATTTCAATAATTTTTACCATCAACTAAGAACCAAAAAAAAAAAAAAAAACGTAACTCCTAATGCAAAATATCATAGAAGCCTGTTTGTGGTTTAAAATATTTGTTTTTGGACAAATTAGCATTCAGATTCGGCTTGCAGAGTATGAAACCGCTCAGATACAGTAGATACAGCCTTCCATGAAAGGTTTTGGAACGGAAAAGTATATTTAAAAAAACAAAAAAACAAGTATGTTACCAAAGAGTATTGGAACCACACCTGAAATATGTTGAGGTGCGAGTTTGTGTGGTGTGTGTAATGAATAAAACTGGCTAAATCGTGTTTGTAACTGTAGTATGAATGTATAAAGGTATGCAAAACTGAAAATGATTGTGTACGCTGTCGGTGTAAAAGTAACGGCTACAGAGCATTCGGATCAGTTCAGCAGTACGGTTGAAAAGCAAACAGCCATGTACTGCTGAAAGATTGTAAACAAACAAATATTATTAAACATCCTATCAGTTTGATTGATTCGTTGAGAACGGAATACATTCCAGGCGGCTCATAAACCGTTCGAACAACATAAACGCCCTTTTGAACGTGGAAAACGTGACGAGTTAGAAGGGATGTTTAAAAGATCAGCAAAAAGGCATCAAATGGCATTTAAAATAATGATGAGCGTTGGTGAAAATTCTATAGCGATTATTTTAAAACCGAAGACTTAGATAATCCTTAGCATAATACAGTTTTGAGTAACTGCAACAGAGGCAAAAAAGGAATATTTATTAAACTATAAATTAAATAATTTATTTATTTTAAAAAGTTGACCAGTAGAGGAAAACAAACAAGCAGTTCCACTCATAAAGTCCACTTTGATTTAAAGTTTTACATAAGGTTTATGTTTTTAGTATGCTGATATTACGGTAAAGATTTCAAATCTCTCATCCAATAACACACACACACACACACACTGTGCGATAATCAAAGACAAGCGGGATAAAAACGAGATTTCGCCAAAGCTCATGTTAATCGGCAAATAGAATCAGCCATATCGAATCTCAATCTCTTGCCCACCTTCATTAATAACTTCGGTACAATCGATTCGCTTCACACAACTTATTGCGCTACTGAAACTGGAACCGAGAAACTCGTGAGTGGCACATGAAATTGTCGAAATATTTGTTAGAAATGATTGCGAAACAACTCGCAACCGGCAGCAACAATACAAAGCAAAACTCCCATCATATTTTACACGCTTAAAGTACCGAACATGTGGTTAAATCTTATGAAAGCTGTTTCATTATGAAAGCAACAGACAAACAAACACACTCACACCTAGTTGTACTGGCAGCAATGATCAAGTATTCTTACACAGTGCTAAACCCATCGGCAGGAGGTTGTTATTGGATTTTGGATCGGTATCAAGGTGCTTCCTCTCCAGCAGCAGGGACCCCTTAGCGGACGTACATTTTGGAAGAGACAGATTTGGAGAGAAGACAGACCAATATCAATGCTCATGGTTAAAGCCCCAATACCGAAATCTCACAAAACACACAAAAACACTCGTTGCTAAAGGTAATAAAATTATTGATAATAATAAAAGTATAACACAAACATACAAAACGAAATCGGACAAGTCGGATCGAACGTAATGAGAGAAAACGGAAAACTGTGTGTTCTGTAGCAGACATATAAAAAGAGCGTTAAGAAAATATGATTAGAGTAAACAAACAAACAAACAAACAAAAACACATAAGAAATAAAACAAAAACATACTTAGCTGGAGGATGACTAATTCAGAACAACAAAACAACTTGCATACGAGAATAACATTCAAATAGGAGAACAGCCCCTTCAAATCCTTTCTTCATTTTGGTTGAGTTAGCAAACATAATCGGAGCTAGCTGAAAAGCATCTTAATGTCGGTTCCAACACACAAACATCACGTGAAGTTCAATGTAAAACACACGCAACCAAAGTAAGGAAAAAAAAACCAATGTTATAAATATACATCGTGCACTATTTATATATGAAATACAAGTTTCACCGAGCTGAAAGCTAAAAACAAATGCGAAGAGCGAAATGTGGCACACTGTTGAAAGGAGAAAACAGAAAAAAAAAATCGAACGCAAACAAGCAAAACATAAACAAACCAACACTCTCCCACTACGCAGAAACATTGACAAATACACGTACGTTACCGTTGGAAATGAGAGTATAGAAACAAAAGACGATATAAAGAAAATTAAAGAAATAAACAAAAGATCGATATATTTACTTGCTGGTTGCATTGTAGTGAGCATTCGTTTCGTTGTTATAAAGTGTGCGAAAACCTATTGTAAATAGAAACAATAAGGACGTCAAACAAAATGGAAGAAGACGATGAGGAAGGGGCGAGAGATGGCAAAATGCTAGTGTAAAACCGAACAGGCAATTGCATACCTGTGGGGCCATCGCAAACGGCACCCGTACACAAACAAAAGATTACAAATGGTGCATTGTTTTATTTTGCCGAATAGATTGTGATAATTTGCAAAATGTATTTTTTTTGTTTGTTTTCGATTTAGTAATTCATTGTTATTCGTACTGCGCTTTTTCGGTCTTATCGGATATTTCCAATTACTATTGCTTTAAGATGAAATAATTTTATGTTTGAATATTTTACAATACACTCTGGAATGAATCCATTTTATTTGTTTGTGCTTATTTCGCAGCAAAAGCAACTTAAAGTGTTTGTGAAAAAAAAAATTAGTTGCATGCCTGATTTTAACTAGTAATTGCTTTTACACTTATGAGTTGAAAATTTGTTGGTAAAAAGAAGGTACGAATAGAATGGGTATGGAACATACGTTAATAAATAATATCAAATAACAAAAGTGGTGCTCTTATTGGCGTACTTCTATTATGATTTACATTGAAATCGTTTAACAGAAAATATTTAGACACAATTTTCGTTTGTCTAGCGTTAAGTGACTTATTGAAACACCTACTAAAAAGGGTCTGTTACACGACACAACTGGTTCCAATTATCATAGCAAAGGCTAACTAAACTGACCCAGTAGATCTCCAGGTGTTTAAGGTATGTTTTGCATGTAATTTTGCAGATCGTCTCTCTGCAGAGAAGGAACATGCTGTAAGAAAACTTGCTATAGAATAACTTTCGGCCTCCAAGTTCATTCCAGTCTCCAAAACTATTTATACACTACTGCCTCATAATAGTGGTGAGGACTACTAACTTCATTGGTGAAGTTAGATGGGTTAAACAGATGTGAAATTTGAAGCAATCCTTCATAGTTTTAATCTGTTTTGAAGCTAACAATTATCTAAGTCCTAGAGCTAGCCGTTGTCATCGAGTCTTTAAAATACTTGTTGGGCTTACGATTTTGGATAAAACAATAACACTTGCTGCTCATTTTCAGATACCTCCGACTCAACCTTTCAAAACCGGAGGATGCATCCGACTTGATAGGAATAATTTCGACTAAATTGAAGACCAGAGGATGCCACTGACCGTAATTAAGAGTTGAAAGTGTTGGCTAGAAAGCTGCTTTATTCAAGTTCTTTCTCGCTAATTTGCTCAGTCAGCAGTCAGCTACAACTTTTAACCTAGTTTTTCAATCGATCGTTTTTGTTTTGTTCGTTCTACCTTTTTTCCTTTGTTTTATTTTTTCCATTGATTTTCTACAGGCAGCACATTGACGTTTCCTTGCGTACGGTGTAATGGGGCGGCACCAACATGGTACATTTGTCTCATATTTACATTTCTTTGCTTTTCTTTCTTTAAAAAATTTGTGTCCTGATTAGTAACATATTCTTACCAATAGAAATGAACAATAGAAAAGAAACAGGGCAATAAATGGCGTAGGGTGACGTAATCGAGTGGCATGATTCGGCAGAATTAGTTGCGGACGTACCGAAGTAGGGGATAGAAGAAATAAAAGGATCCTTGTTGAGAAGATCGATGGCGAGTGAACGAAAAGGATTTAATATCCTCGTAACCTATCATAAGCTTTTGCAGTAACAATAATTACAGTACAGTAATTTTATGTTCTTCTTGGTCTGCTCAAGTATAAGCACGACATGGCTTGCAAAGCCTCTCCCTTCAACACGCTTGTTTCGTCGGAGGGCTTATGCATCTTAGTTGTTTAAAATCCCGTAGGATGACAGGACCGAAGGACAACCAGTCGCTCATAATAAGGAGAACAGACGCCAGCGCGATATAACGCATCCTCCCGAAGGGTTAAGTTTCCCCGTACACCCAAACTCAGATATTTGTAGAGATATGTTACCGTTCTGTACGCCGCGGACGTATTGAATCGGAGCAGGGAATGGAGAACATATTTGATCCTTCAAGACGCATCAAACCATACCCATATTTCATGGCATTTCATTTGTTTTTTTGTCTGCCACAGCTGGTTGAACAAAACATTCACTTACAGCTACTAAACAACTACAACTAAATCTAAGGAACTGGGCAAGCATCAAGCCCGGAATGCAATCAGGGCGGAATTGAAATTAAACAGATTGGCAACTACATTCAAGAGACGGAAGCATTCGTGGAGAGGATATTTGCTTCCAAACCGTGTACGACGCCTTGTAACAGATATAGGAGCACGGTAACGTAAAGTACGGGACGAGACATGCAGATTGATAGAGGATAGAAGGTGAGAGACATCAAGTTCATTCAAAAGGACAGAGGCGATGAATGCTACATGTGCTTTTGGCACTCTTTTAAAGCTGAAGATTGAGGAGGACCTGTGCGGTACTGCTGCAAACACTAACAGCAGAACCGAGTCCTGCTTCTTCAATGTTACTTACTGCAATGCTACTGGCTTACTAGACTTGCCGATACCACGTAGTTGGTTAGTCTGTCCTCAGTACGAGGGGAAGCGGTCTGGATGGGATTTGATCCCCGGTCCTGACGTATGAAGACCGACGCCGCTGTCGTGTACACCACCAGGCCGCCCCGCTTTGTGGTTAAGTTATTTTAATATGATTGTACGCAATGAGTCCTCAATCTTGGCTGGATACTACCTGGTGTTCAACAGTAGTTAGCAGAATAATATCCGTTTGCAACTATCGTTGTAATTTTTAAACCCATACACATTTATCTGCGTTACCTGCCATTCTCCCAACCACCTGTCATAATCAGCCTGTAACTGGCCTTGGAGCAGGTCAGCTCATCACTTAATCATTCTTTAAAGCAGCTGCAGCATCACCCTTGGACAGGCCACATAATTTCCACTTGATAAAGTCTACGTTGTAGTAACTCGTGTGTGTCTGATTGATGAATCTTAAAATAGCCAGTACGATAACGGTGCGGACCCTTGCTAGAAATAGAATGCAATAGATTACACACCAATACGGAGCGACACGTCTTACAAGATCATGGATAAGGAACCTTTTCTTGGTTAGGAAACTGATCTGGTAGCTAATTAGGTATTTCTTAATTTTCCAATCTTTTCATGTGTGAGAGGATTAATCTTCTCAAGGCTTTGAAATAATTAATAGTAGACGTTCGTGTTTTTGACCACCACAAATTTAAGTTTTAATTTCATTTGACCGGCAAATAGCTTTATTTATACATTCGGTAATGATGCGTTTTTAAAATATCCCATAATGACGTTTTTGAAAGGAGTTTGATGTATTTTTAGTAAATTCTTTGAGTGCTAGCTATATTTTCTCACACAAGGTTAGTAATTTCCAGAAAGGCTTAAAAACATAACACTTAAAAAATATTGTTTATTTTTAAAACCGTTGCATGTTTATTTGCATCACCTCGAGACATTGTTTACCCGTTTACCTCTGTAGGCTAGCGTGTACGTTCGCCTTAGCGCACATTAAACGCGCCTTACAATCTGCGATGCGCCCATAATCTATTTTAGCACTTCTCGGAACGCCGACGCTTCGGCAAAGTGCTTATGATAATCGTTCGTGCCGGGATTTCCACCCGGCGGTGGTAAGTTTGCCCTGCGCAGACTGTTGTAACACTGGAGAGTGGGAAAGGGATTTGGCGGGAATCCGGAGAGTCAACCTACAAGTACGTCAACAAGCCAATATTTACCCATCAATTTCTATGCGCCGATCTGTTTGTGTGGCTTCGTGAGTGAGTGCGATTTTTTGTTTGTTTGGCGTTTTATGCGCCGCGGTAAATATGACAATGAGCACATGAAAGCACGGTTTCAAATCTTCTTCGAAAAGAATTTATTGATTTTTCAGGAAGGTGATACGGCGAGAGTTACTCATATATACACTTACTACAAGACAGCTTAATTTGCACTTGTTGGCGGCTATTTCATAACAGCACAGTGGGAAGTTTGTTTGCACTAAAGATTTTCGCGACTGGTTGTAAATTGAACCACTTCTGAATAAGTGACACGTTCCCCTTTGCGGACATTGAATTGTGTTCAAATAATAATATTTATCATTACTGCCACATGGTGTTTTAAGCGGAAAATTGCATTTCACGCAAGGAGCTTAATTAGGATGATCAAATTGTACAATTCATTGTAAAGCTGTGTCACGTTTCTCTGGCATACAGCTGCGAATTTATGCCGCTGCCATCTGTTGTTATTCACATTAAGGATATTCTTCTTAAGGAAGAATAATAAGGACGGTCTGGGTGGTGGTAACCAACAACGGTGTCGGTTTTCACACTGCAGGGCTGGGGTTCAAAATGCTTCCGGACCGTTCTCCGTAGTGAGGACTATCTATCCAACTCCGTGGTATCGATAAATCTAGTAAGCCATTAGATAGATGGCCAATGTGACCTAAGTTAAAAAAACAAATATTCTTCTTGTTTTTGATCAGACAACCTTCATAGGTACCCTGCCATTCAGGGCTTTCGTTGCTTTATTAAACCCAAAACCGGATGAAAAGTTCAGCGCAAAGGGAAACAATTCCAATTCCATATTCATACAGCAGTGTTTATTACTCTGTGGCAGTCCTGGGGCGATCCTACGACTGAGACGGTAACGGTGCCTATCTTCACACGGCCGGGCTAGATATCTAATCGTGTTGCTTTATTATTTTTTTTTTTCGTTTATTTATAGAGGCTTTGAGTCTTAGAGACTACATTCGCCTTTAACCTAATACAAAACTATGGCATATGTAGCTTAAATATTATAGAAAACTATTGCCTATAAAACTATGGAAACTATTATGGCATATGGTATCGGATAAGTTTGAACTGTTGCTTAAATTTCTTTGTATAATTAACTGATGCGTAAAACTCTAATGAGGTGGTTCTGCTGGAGTTTGTCGGGTGATAGGATTGTCGTTAAATCAGTTTCTAGTTGACAGGTGGCTCGGTGCGTCGTGTATCCATGGCAATCGGTGAGGATGTGGCGGACGGTGATGTCAACACCACAGAAGTTGCAGAGTGGAGGACTAGATTTTTCTTGAGTAGGAGTGCGTAAGGTGGGTCGCCTACCTATACGAAGGCGGGAAAGTACTCGTTGGATGTGGCTGGATTCGGTATCTTCCCATGAAGAGGTGTTGTTCTTGATAGGACGGAGTTTGTTGCTGAGGTCTACGTTGTGCCATGTGGAGTTCCAGTGTTGGGAGATGATGGTGTAGGTGAAGCGGATGGCATCACGGCGTGAAAGGGTGTTGTATGGTTCGTCTGGACGGAGCCGACCATTGTTGGCAAGTTGATCGGCTTTCTCGTTTCCGTTGATTCCGGATTGACCCGGAATCCAACAGAAAACGATTGTCGGGGATGTAGGTATGGAGTCTAGGAGCTGGATGTGGGGGTTTTTGGATGTGGCGTGTTCCAAGGTAGCCAGAACACTAGCACTGTCGGTGCAGATGACGTTCGGTCGATCGGTCTGTAGTCCTTCGTCGGAGGCTAGTTGAATTGCTATCGCTTCGGCGGAAAAAATGGAGGTGTGATTAGGAAGTTTGATGGCGCAGTTGTCCGGCTGAGGCTAGATGAACGGAGCCGTCTGTAAAGATATGATGAAAATGTTTGTATTTAGTCTGAATAAAGTGAGTAAAGTTACTAATGGCGATGTGGCTGTTTTTTCCGGTTCACCGGAGAGAGCTTTTAAGTTCCCAGTCTATAGCAGATGTACGGAGATACCAGGGACGAATTCCCCGCCGGGTGGGTTGGATGATCGGTGGTAGTTGTTGGTTGGTGAGTGTCGGTAGTTCTGCTTTTGCTCTGGTGATGAGTGCAGTTACGTCGAGTCCTTTTTCAAGGATCCGAGCTGCAGCTTCCACTTCCACTTTATAACCCGACCCTCTCGGTCACTGTCGAATCCCGTCAACCCCTGTTTGCAGGAGTTTACGGGATTCGCAAGCGGAGTGAGAAGCCTAGGCCAGGATAATATCGTCTGCGTAAAGGAATGCTTAGATTTCTGTAAAATTGGGAAAAACAGGGGTTCCATGCTAATGAGGAAAAGGGTGGGAGAGAGAATGGCACCTTGTGGGACGCCATTCTTTAATGTGTAGTGGTTATCGGTTTCTTTTCGGTTACTATTGATACTCTAGATGTCCGGTCCGTGACGAAGTTTACAATGAACTTGGTTAGACGTCCACCAAAACCCCAGCGGGACAGCTGTAGAAGGATGGCATGATGCCATGTCCGGTCATAGGCTTTGCTAAGGTCTATCATTGCTAGGTCTATGTGGTGTTCGTTAATTCTGGCTTTCTCTAGTAAATCGTCCAGTCTGGTAAAGTACGTTTCCGTACCGCTACCACACCGAAAGTTGCTTTTTTATTGAGACTTAAAGACTGGTCTTTGAAACATTTTTTCCGCTACATACACACCGAGCATTCCCTGCAAGGACTGACATGATGGGACCTCAATGACCAAAGTCCTAATCGATGTGCCCCAGCTCAAACAACTCGCTAGACGACACCACCTTCTTCTAACGATTCGAAAATCTATTCTTCTGTCATCGAGGCAACTTCAGCGGCCGTGAGTCGGTCCTCTTCGATGAACACGAAGTCGGCTTCATAATATAAATCTGGGCACTTGCTCTCTGATACGTAAAACGATCGTCGTTGGCGCTGCTCTCCGTACTGGTGACCCAGGTTCTGGATCGATTCTTGCCGCTCAGACGGTGGTCGATTCGTGAGTTTGTTGCTACCGACATTATGCATCTCAGAAGTGACAACACGTGTGACCTCAGCGATCCTACTTCACGATGGCTGGTTAAAAAAAAGATGACCCAGGAGGTTGCTGTTTCGGGCACACCAGAACCGCTGACAATTCCGAGACGACTTGAACGATTGAGCATTATTGATTAAGCAAAAAGAGACATTATACATTATTAGCATAGAGCATCAACATGTTATTTTAATTTGAAAACTTAAATGCCCAAAATCAAGCATCTAACAGCTAAAAACAAATAAAATAACTTCGACTAGTCTTCTCACCGTCACATATACAATCTTACAAAGTAATATCACAATGACTACTTTAGCTATCACGAATCATTTAAATCCATCATCGAAAATATTGCTGATGAATTCACCCACCCGCAAACGGAAATGCAAAAAAGCTCACTCAAACATGTGCATAAAAAAGAGCACACATCCAACACCACCCATCCATTAGCTTTCTACGACACGACAACAAACATTAAACATGATCGTTGAAGCTGTCTACTACCGCCCGATCAGTCATACTTTGCATAACCGCATTACCCGCGCATTGATCGCTTGCGTTGCTATAGTGATGAGCTGCAAAGTGTCAACCGTAGTCAACCGTAGGCTAGTCACACGCGAAACCTTGGTGGGGGAAAACCCCCTTCGAAAAAAAGCACACCGCAAACCGTATGTGTGTGTGTACACCAGGTTTCCGGTACGATTGCTGATCGATTAAACGCACCGGTAGAACCGTACATAAATTTGGATGACGTACGGCGTTTGTTTTGGGTTGGCTGGTGTTGAGGCTACGCCATCATCCACCAAACATTAACCATCAATAAAAGCCGACCACTGTTGACGATTGGCAAAATGGCCGCCAAAGAGCAAAGAAGAGCTAGGCGGGCGGGGTGGGTAGGGCGCCTCCTGACAACCGAACGGCAAGCAGAATCGTTGCCGTTGATAAAGTATTTAAATAAACCGTCCCGTACGGTTCAGCGAATCATTTGACGTGCCGTAGTGCGAAAGTAAAGATCACACAAAGCGGGGCGCGTAAAAAGGTGCCCAGGAACCGCGTTCGCGTACAGACATTGTGGTGTGTGAAATTTTCGAAGTGTTTTAACAGTATTGGTGCCGTTTGTCGCGATAGCAACTCAACACTGTGCGTCTGTCTAGCATCATCAGCACCACCAACATCAGCATCATCCGGTAATGAGCTGATAGCTGATCGGAAACCAATCGACGACGGGTGGAAACGGCCGTCTCAGTGTGAAGTGAAGTGATCGCGAGCGACGAGCATAAACGGGACACATCCGGAATCTTGACAGGCGGTGCGTTTCGAATCTCAAACAGAACTCAATCAGCCGTTGAGCGTGCGCGTGCGGTTTGTGCTGCTGCGAAATTAGTGCGAGAATTAGACTGTACGTCAACGGATAGTGGTTAAGTAGTTAGCAGCTTATTAACACACCGTCGAGTGGTTATTGTACGACGTAACAAAACGTGTGTTGGTTTGGTGAAGTTAATTAGTATTCCGGCACAAGATGAAGCTTCTTGTTTTGATTGTGGCAACATGTGTGGTGGGAGGTAAGCATGGATAACATTAAATCTTAGAACTGTTTAGGATGAATTTCATAAATTTAGTGTTATTGCGATTTAACGGGAATTTTGCACGATATTGCGTTTCAATTTCATCGCTACCGCTCATATCTTTCTAAATTATTTAAACTCATATCAGCAAGTAGATTGGGAAGTATCTTTGGAGTTTTTTAAAAATAAAATTTATACCATTTCATAGAACTTTTAATTTATTAGCTTTTTTTGGTAATACCAGGCAATTTTTTATTTTAAATCAGTATTCAAAATGCGCAAATTTAGCTATTTATATTTAATTTATAATGAATTATCTGCAGTTTGGTATAAATTAAAGAACAAACAATAAATTTCAAAGAAATGTAATAGAAAAAATATAATAGTTTTCTCCAATTTCTCAAAATAATGCATAATATGAACTGAAAATTATAGGAAAAACGAAAAATATGTAATAATTGTATGTAATTTAATCAAAATGTGTTAGAAAACATACGTACGCAAGTATAAAAATTCCCAAAAAATCTGTATAAACCTACATGATTGATGGAAACCTTGGTAAATCGGTCGCTTTGCTAAGGATGACGCCATCGTCGCGATGTCTGAAATGGGAAGACACATTTTGTTGTTGTTGTTGGTTGGTTGCTCCGTTTTCTTTCTTCAACCTCCCAACAGCAAGCAACACACGCGCACACACCATTTGCATTCGGATCGCATGGAAGAAGCTTGTGTGCATGTGTGGATGTTATAGTTTTTCGTATTGTTCCCCGTTTTTTTTTTGTTTACTTTCCGCTGAAATTTTGCGCCGACTTCTCCACGCCGTCTGACCGACCGGGCCACGGCACCGGTATCAGTGCTACCTTGAACTCCGGAACCATAGCGACCGGGTACGACTATCGCGTGCCCAATTTCGTTCACCGAGCCACCGGGCGAACACTGCCCGGGTTAGCCACGGCTTCGACCGATTCTCGTGGTCCGCTTGGGTAGGCTGTGGCAATGGTCGGGGTCGCCTGCTGCCGGGCGGGCGATAAGAAGCGAGCGAGCCACAGCCACAGTGCACAGCATCGGCACAGCGTGGGTCTTATGTAAAGAATTCATGCACGTCCAGACATGGTCGCCGTTATGGTCAGCTTCTAACATTAAGAAACCTTGAACTTTTGCTCCTTTTCGGCCGGGTTTTGGGTTTTGTGCACTCGACGTTCTAAGCTGATCTTTCGGCTGATCGATACGGCATCCTTCGGCCAAGAGTTTGTGCTGTGCTGGAAGTAAAAATAACATTCAGAAGCTGCGTAATTAACGTGGAAGGATGGGCTAATGCACTTTCCGGCAGGAATACAACATGATTAGAGTAGGTTCGGGGTGGTCTGGTGGCTGAAGCGATAACACGGCCGGTTCGCACCCCATCTGGATCGTTTCCCCCGTAGTGAGGACTGATTATCCAACTACGTGATAGTCTAAGAAAGTCTAGTCTAGTAGGCCATGAAATGGCCGGTGTGACCTAGAAGAAGAAGATTGATTTTGAAATAAAGCATGAAAATTAATGCACGAATAACTGCTAACCGAGGAGAAGTAATTCGAGATTTTATGATGTCAAATATTCAACTTTTATTTAAAGAAAATTTATAAGCAAGATCAACTAATCTAATCGTAAAAACTAAACTTCAAACTAGGTTCATTAAAGCACTCAGGTTAGCGCTAAATATTATTGTAGAGATGCACACAATCCACAGCAGCTTTGTTTACCATCGCACCAACCAAATCGATCGGTCCGATGTTCAACGGTTTAGTCATAGTTGGCACAGTTGGCAAAGGTCAATTTAATTCCACAGCATCCAACCCGGTCCAATTGGCGACCCAAGCAAGTTGCCATCGATCGAAATCGCGCAAACACACAGCTCCGGCAACGTGATCGGTAAATTGCTTGGAATCGATCGTCACGGCACGTTCGGGGTTTGGTGGTTCGCTGATATGCTTCCGACCCTTATCAGTGGTGACTTTCTCCCAACGCTCGCCTTGGTGACGCGTCCCCGCCGAGACTGGACTATGTGTGCAGAATGTCAAACAACGAATATTTAAAGGCAACGATCCGTACGATTGCTTGCCGTGATAAGCAGATGTTCGATAATCAACCACCGCGATTCATCATGCTCTACGTTCTACGTTCTTGTTCTTCGCAGCTCTGTGTGGCGAGGAGAAATGTGAACCGGGCACAACGTTTATGGAGGACTGCAACAAATGTCGCTGCGGTGCAGATGGTCAGAAGGCTTGCACGCGCAAGATGTGCCCCCCGAACGAGCTGTCCGACGATAGTCAGGTGCGCACCGATGTCCAGAACGGTGATTCGCTGTCGTCGGCCGATGAGAAGGATGAGGTGCATCTGCAAACCAACGGACAGGTGTGCTCGCCGAACGAGATCAAGATGAAGGTAAGTTTTGTTGAACGTTGAGACGTTTTCTTAGAAGCTACTAATTGCATTCCCTTGCAAACTTAACAGGACTGCAATCGCTGCCGGTGTGCCAACAATGGTATCGGATGGTTCTGCACGCGAAGAGCATGTCCGCAGCGCGAGAAGCGTTCGGCTCCGAGTACCGAAAAGAAATGCACCCCAGGAACCAACTTCCGAAGTGATGATGGCTGCAATACCTGCTTCTGCACGGAAACCGGCATCGCGGCCTGCACACTGAAGGCATGCTTCTCAAGCTTCCCCGAGCGGTTACCTCTGGCAGCACTCACCCAAGGAGCACACCGTGTAAAGCGTGAGAAAAACTGTACCCCCGGAACGGTGTTCAAAAGCGAAGATGGCTGCAACACCTGCTTCTGCACGGACGATGGTCAAGCTGCCTGTACCCTGATGGCTTGTCTGCCGAATGAGCCGCAACAGAAACAGAAGCGTGACACTCTGCCCCAGTCGGAAATTGCACCCGGTGCGCCAGGATTCAGCTGCCAGCCCAAGTCTTCATTCAAATATCAGTGCAACACGTGCCTCTGCTCCGATGATGGCAAGATGGCAGGATGTACCTTCAAATACTGCATTCCCGGTGAATGGTAATCTTGACGGAAGAGTCCTATAGCACTGGACGAAGAAAAAAAACCCCTTTTCCCAAATTGTACAATAAGTTGCGCTTGTTTCATCAATTGAAAAATCTTTGACTCGGTGTTGCAAATTAACATTGTTGTTTAATTCTGCAATTTCATGATTTGCCGTAGACGGGCGTGAAAGTCATTTGTAAAACAAACTACGGAAGATGTACGAAAATAAAGTAATTATTTTTACCATCAGGACGAAGTTTTGCCGTTTTATATTGTTCTTTAAGTATATCTGTACAAACCCGCATTGTTCTTCACCATGCATGGTGAAGGAAAAAAGAAAAAAGTCAATTGGCTAATAAATTTATAACATCAACACACTTTTTTTCTCCAGAAGTTTTTAACTCGCCAGGCAAGGAGTGATAGGGGCAAGAAGAAAAACTTTTCCGAGTGCAAATACCTAGGGGAAAAACTTTGTTTGACTTCGAAACCGTCCCTACGATGGAGACTGTTTATATGAGGAAATATTTGTTAGCAAAAGCCACAAGTTCAAGTTGAAAACTATCTATCAGTATGGATGACTGGGTTTTGTGTTTCAGTATAAGGAGCTACGCAATGGTCGAGAGTACGGAAATTGCGGTACATACATTAACCTTGCAGGTCAAGATTATTATTTTGCTACAAAAAAATATTCATTAAAAAGTTCCTTTTTTTGCTTCTTCCTTCGGCTCGTCCCTATTTAGGAGGGGCTAGGGGAGGGTTTATATAAGGAGGTGATGCTATATGTTTGTTTACATAACTTTAGACCTTACAAACTTCCTAACATTATAAATGGCTAACTATCCTGGTTATAATACGATGAAAATTGGGGTGAACTTATGGCCACGTCAGCACCGATCTTCCCACGGTAAGACCACAGTTCAAATCTCATTTGGACTGTTCGTAGCGAGGACTGACTATCCAAGTACGTGGTATCAACAAGCCCATTAAATAAGCCATTTGATGGCCGGCATGCCCTGTCGGATCTTCTTGTAGGTCGTTAAGCCAAGAATAAGAATGAGACAAGAAAATGGCTGCTGTATATAAAGGCTTTGAATGGTGTCGTCTTTCTTTGTTTTTATTATTGTGTATGTCGCTATGTCGCAGTATTGTCAGATGTGGTCTTTGGTATCTCTTTACAAATTTTGCAATGGACAAAGCGTCATTTTTGCCTACTTGTATGTACAAAATTGTCTCCTTACAAATTGTATGGGAAAGCCGGACGCCACAGACTAGATTAGACATTACCCCTACTTGGATGTACAGTTTCTCCGTATTCATGATATCTGACATAGTTTTTCCGATATCACACATCAATATTACAAGTTTTTGAATTCAATTTTACAATTTACATCGACGGGAGCGACCACATGACTCTATCCAAGGTGCCCTGTGTCATCGGATTGCAGCGTTTGATCGTCTTCCTGGGCATGTACAGACGTATGCCCAGTTATATTTTCACGATTTGCGTGTCGAGCAACAACGAAAAGCTGGATCGGGTGAATATGGCTGCCCTCTAAATCATGTTCGAGGCATGCAACCCGCTGGCTGCCATATTTCGGAATGTGTACGAACGTATGACACTCTATGCGAACCTGCAGGTCTTTTCAATAAAAATTCAGCTTTAGTTGGTGGATTTATGAAGAGTTTGTCAATAGGATATAATCATCCAAATCCAGATGAGGTCGACAGCATTTTTGTCAGTAACGGACAAGGACAGTCGTGTCCTTCAGAACCGTAGCTCCGGAATTATCAGCCGTGTTTACAAGTCGCATCCGTTTTACAATACACTCCATACGCAGAAGTAGGATGGACGTACGGCATCTTAAAGGCATCGTGCCGTGAACGCGGTGAAGGAGCTGAAGCTGAGGTTCGTGAGAATAACTTTGCCATATCGAAGCAAATTACTACTTGAGAATATGCGGATACAACTCAATGATCCTTTGCTCCTTACGACTTATGCAGCAGTACTGCGTGGATCAGAGTAATAAAATCGAGGAGCAGCGCCTAAAAGCCACGGGTTCTTTTGAGTGTTTGTGAAATTTTCTCGCTTTGTAATCGCTTTTTGAGAATTGGCGCATACACATGCTGCCTACATATCTCATAATTTTGAGATTTTTGGCCCAGTCGACCAGTAGTTGCAAAATGGAGCACCTTAACAAGGCCAAACATTGGAGTACCATCCTTGCATCATCGTTTCCTAGCAGAGATCATTTCATGCGAGCTCAGTACCAAGACTCATTGGTCTTTGTATTGCGGTTGTTGGATTGGTAAGCCAAATCTCTTCATTACAGTAACTTGCAGCCCAAAGTGGGCATAGGTGATCGAAAATTTAATGTAACGGCAGCAACCCTCCGATCGACCAGATCTTCACGTGTTTTTAGATTGAAACTTAAAGCAATCCTGGAGGAACTTTCGGCGGAAGTGCTTGGGCTTGGGAAAATCCCGATTCTGTAAACAAAGAGCTTCACGGATCAACAGAGATCAGCTATAAATTATTTATATTTCTATCATTTTGTTTTGCCACCATTTCGTTTGTCAATAATCTTTAATTATTAGCCAGTCCCTTTTGAATGCATTCCGAGTTTTTATGCATCCCGAAAAAAGCGTACACTCTGGTATTAAGATATACACCGGAGTTTTGTTGCATAACCGGAGTTAAGTTGCGTAGCCCTATAACCGGGCCAATTGACTAGTATATTTTTAATTAAACCCTAATACCGTAAGGCGTTCCCTTTAAAAGATATTTCTTTTCAATTTGCCATCAGATTCCAACAGTTCTCCACACAACAGGATTTTTAACTGCTGCCCGTTCTCTTTAATCTCTTTTAGGAAACGATATCTTACTACTAACTTCTAGGATTCAAGAAAATCAACGAGTCATCTTATCACGAACAAGACAAAAGGCTCCGACATGACATGGCACCTATTTTCTTATTAACTTATCGCTAAAAAGATCATCAAGACATTTTTAGATAGATTCTCGTCTTGAGATCCGTTTAGTAGTTCGCGATCGCGATCTAACTGACGACTCGTCACTTCGTCATATTTGTGGTACTTTTTAATGCGGGTGGCAACGTTTGAGATGCTCTTTGTACTACAAATATCACTGTCAGTTCTAAAAAAAGCCACGGGATATGCCACATCCTTTGCACTGATTGTCAACTGAAGCTTCTGATGAATACTCGCTAAAACGGGTTGGATGGCTATGTCTAAGCCAATGTATAGCGGACAAGTTAACTCATCCTAAAATAAAATAAAACATCCAGGATTCCTCTCTATAGACATTCCCTTCTCCTTCTCCTCCTAGACCAGAGTCTTGAAGATATTGCACGATGGTATCCTGTCTACACGAAATGTAACACTGGATGGAGGCCCGTATGGAGCAGACAAAAAGAACAAACTATAGTACAGTAAATAAACAGAAGGCTCCAGGTGATAGTGCTATCGAATGAAAAATGGATCTCACCCTGAATTCTTCTATAGACAAACCAAATTGTATTTGAAAACCCGAAAAGTTTCCACAAGAAAGTTAATTTTACTCGCTGTGCATTATAAAACATATTTTCTGACTATATAAATAGATATGTAAATAAATGTTATTTACGGCAGGTGAGCCCCACGAAGCAGGAAAAATTACATCCAAAATATTCAATGTTTAATGAGAAGTTCTATCGGATTGTCATTCAAAAAAGATTCGAAGAGAATACTTTTAAAAGTTAAGTTAAAATTCCAAGAGTCATTTTCAATCGACACCCAACAGAAGCATGAAAAAACATCGATTTCAAATGATGAAACGACAGTTGAATGTGGGTTTTCATCGCATTCTATGTTATGAACTGTTCACCACGTGAGCTCAATGTTGCGAGCGTAAGCCATTCCCGAGAGCGTAAGAACGCACGAACCATTTGCGCGGGAAAACCATCCACCAATCACGGCACAAAAGCCTCTCCACTGTACTTCGTGGCGGAGTCGTTTTTCCGACCGGTAAAGAACTGCAGCCATTGCAGGAAATCGTCCTGGGCTTGAGCTGCTCATCCAAAACAGTATTCAAACGGTCCACTGTAGCGGTACACGTTGACCACGGTACGTCAGTCAGTCGAACGCAGGTAGTTGAGCACGCTGGATGCTACTGCTAGCGCGTATCGGTCCGTGTCTTGCCTTTTCTGTTACATTCGAAATCGCATCCGTGCCTAGGTGTGTACGCGAAGTGAAGTCGTGCCGGTAATAGATAATATTCGAAGCTACCGCTTGCGACGCTAAAGTGAGTGACTGATGGTAGAGTCATCTGTTCGGTAATTCCGCATTTTATGCACGCGTGCCCGTGATGTCCCATCATAAGCGAGGATGGCTAATGTGCGTAAAATCAGTCCGACCGAGTGTGGTTTGCGTACGTTGAGCATTTTTCGCGCGTGACAGATGATGCCGTGTGTGCGGGTGTGAGCGAATCGCGAAGCGTATAGAAAACGTATGGTGGCCACGACAGTGCGGGAAGATTTCGCTCTGAATACTGCAGCAGTCAGTAGCTTTATTGGGCAGAAAATGTCTTGCAAGATAATATCTTCCCTTCGTTCTGGTCCAGTGAAACCCGGTGGGTGCGTCACATTGTAAGCACGGGAAGGCTTTTGCGAAGGTGACATAATTCGTGGCTAAGCATACTGGCTTGGCAAATGGTTGTAGTTGTAGCCGAGGCGAATGCTAAGATTTAGGGGATGTGCCCGAGCAGCTGCTGTTCCGGGTGAGGTTGATAAGACATAAAACAATCTTAGTACAAGTGTGTGGTAGAGTTCTGGTGCTTATCTGTGCTTGTGTGTACGTCGAGAAATTTTGCAGCTAAAGAAGATGCTGCTGCTGCTGCTGCTGCTGCTGAAGGAAATAATTGAAGTGAAGTGAGCATTTGAGTGAGGAAAGCGTAATCGCCAGAAAACATTGGCTAGAATTGTTTCACTCCAGTGTGCTGCATCGGAGAACGAATTGGGGAAGCTGTTGAGCACTTTTCACGTGTGGTGCTGCATACTTACAAGTCAGACAACGGGCGGGATATACCAGTAAGTACATGGCCCTATTCGTTGTGTTTATGATTGCACTTGATGCGGCTGTTATCTGTATTTATGATTGCCGTTTAGCCCGAAGTGTTTTCGTGCTGGGTATATTATTATCCTTCTGTGAAGCTGTGATTTTCTTTTTGCTGCCACTCTCTTCTACCGGATGAAATCGGGAAACAAGGAGAACGCGAGAGGATAAAGCTAGTATGTTTCTTAAGCGAGAATAAAAATCAGTGCACCGTACACTGCTTCTGCCAGCTTGGGTTTTGTGTGTCGTACGGCAGCGTGCGTCCGCTGCGGCAGTCCTCGCAGGCTTTTGATTAATGAAAGCAGCTTAAGTGAATTGATTTCAAGCATGCTGCTTGCATTCTTGAAACCGACTGGCAACTGCAGTTGACCTGAACGAGCGTAAAAATCTCCGGAACGAGGTTTTAACATGTTTCTCAGGCGGAATGAGTAATGTTTGCATCGATGGTTGGTTGGCATCGGTCCCAGTAATGGGGCGATGGAGGCGCCTGGTGGTGCGTTGTATCTTGCGGCATTATAGGAGAGTGGGAAATGCTATCCGGGATACTATGTGATATTTAGTGGCAAAGCCGTGTACAACAAATGATGCAGTGGATTACACGATAAGATAGAAAAAAAAAAGTTTGTGATGTTAGCTTTTATATGCAAATCATTATAATCATTATATTTTTTAAATTCAATATTAGTTTTTCAACTACAAATTATCCAAAACTTATCCAAACCAATTGTAAGTGTAAAAAATCATTTTTCAGTTATAATAGAAATAATTCTCAATGGTCTGGATGATCAACTTCATAATGAATGCTATTAAGTTACTCAAGAGAGACCATTGAGAGTGACCAAAAAGTCACTGATTACGTCGAATTCATCCAGAAAAATACGTAACTGTGTGAGGAAAAAAAGATACAAACACCCAAAATGTGAGTTGATGAAGCATAATTTGACGATTTGAAATTGAAATGGATCTCGGTACAATAAACAAAAAAAGAAATTCAACTGGCATGATAATTTTTATTTCAATGAACAGCTTAGCAAGGCAGTTTTATAATAGCTTCTCGTGTGGATTGAAAGGATGAAATTAATTTTGCACAAAGTATTCTATTTTCCTAGTTGTGTGTCGCTTGAAAAGGATGTAGATATGTCGAGAGTTCAGTCAAAACAGTATCTACCGACTACCCGGGGTACATGCTGTTTCAATAGCAAAATTATGATTGCATACCTTCAGGCGTTGCAAACTGAAACCCCCTAACTGATTCTTCCCTAACCTCAATTCATTCATCACATAAACGATAAAAATGTTGAAAAACAAACTTCCAAAAGTTTTAAAATGGCGTCAAACTACTACATCGTTCTGTTCAAAAGTAAAATGAACAAATTTATCGCCCATGACTTTCTGCTCACAATCTGGTCTAATGAGCATAGCTTAACATTCACTTTTCCCAGCCAGTCCCACTGGAAATGGCACCTATCCCTTACCCCCGTGACCAGCATAAAGCTCTGCCGGCCAGAATGAGATCAAATTGAACAATCGGTAGAATTGCACTCAATTAGGATTATGCTTGTAATAATTGTAGCCATGTTTTGCCATCGTTCGCTTTCCTTTTGCTGGCTGCCCCATTCGGCGGCGGCTGCTCCGCCTACATCGTTCGGCACTCGACAGCGGTTGTAGTATTTCACTGTCGCTTGCCGGACAAAAATCTCTGAAGTGGTTGAAAAAGGAAGCATGGAAAACTTCTGCCCGGCGCAAGGCCTGCATACCCGCACAGGACCACGCCGTTATTTTGTTCGCACAGCAGGAGCTTTAACTCTGACGGACGATCGATACTTTCTTTCCGGTGACGGGCTGCCGGTGGGAAAGCGTAGCGAAAGTTATGCACTTATCTTCACAACCAAACCTTCCCTTGCGACAGGAAGCCAACCTGCTGGCCCTTCCACGAAGCGTTCTCATCATCATAAAAGTCGTGCATGATCGTTTCACGACCGTCATTATTATAATCACTTCGATTGCCTCTCGACACATTTGCGCCAGATGGAAGGGGGTATTCGCTTGCTTGTCGCGAATGTTTACGCAACAGGAAAAGGGAACAAACAGGGAATGGCTGGTGCCGCTTACCTCTGCCCACCGTCCCTTCACGCCCACATCAAGCAGGTTGGATTGCGTTACCGACCAATTAGGAAGCTGCAGCAATCGTCTTACGAGCGAACGGCGAGCGAGGGAGTGTTGTTGATGTTTGTAGCTTCTTTTTTGTTTTTTTCTTGGACCAAAATTTAGTCAAGAAATAATTAAGCCCTCGCCTAGATCCGGCTCAGCATCCGAACGCGCTCAAGCGCAGAGGCAAGCACAACTCCACCCGTCCCTAGAGAAAGTGGCTCTGAAAAAGGTGAAAGTTACATTATCTTTACTGCTATTTGATACGCGTAACAGCACACGGTTGTTTGTTATTATTGTTTTCTTTTTGCACGTGTGTGTTGACTTTTTTCCTCCTCCTCGTGGAGTTTCACCGGTTGGTCGAGTCACGAACGCTTACACTGCAGCATCAAGCAGCCGCGCTATCGAGAGCAGGATTTGCAATCAAGAGCATAAAGTTTGCGCTGAGCTGTGCTGTCAGCCCGTAGGGGCTTTTTTTCTTGCCGACTGTCAAACAAGTCAAGATTGTTGGGGTAGTTAAAACACCGGGTTCGCGGTGCTATAGATGAGCGAAAGTATAACAAGTAGCAGGAACGGTGTAATGAGCGTAAAATAACTTTAGGATATGAAGAGATACCATCAAGTAGTCATGATTGTGTTTGCTCAAAACGATCGCCAGTAGTTATTTGTTCTAATTTACCTGAGAAAGGTTTTACGGTCGTGGCACATCATTCTTGGTGGATTGTCTTGAATTATAGATAAAAGTTTATGCTAGAAAAAAATATAAAAAATGTGAATACTTTGCTTAAAAAGATGAATAATTCATATGAAATAGAATATTTTTTGCAGAAGAAGAGGCACAGATCAGAAATACTACAGAGAATCAAATTTAATTTGTAGTGATTGAAAATTTATGGATTGAAAATCGTAATTTCAAGCCTGGATAAGTTCTTGTAAACATACTAATGAATTCTATACACGATTCTATTTAAATCAGGTACTACAACTTACGGATCTTTGTTGTACATCAGCTTTCCATCCGCCATATCGTACATATATTTCGTACACCATTGGAGTGGTTCCTTTGCTGTTCTTTTAGGGTCAATCCTAAAGAGCATCTTCCTCTCGAGCGCGGCTAAGATAGATTCGCCGGCATTGGACAGTGGTCATGTCGCAGAGACATATATGAGTCTCGGGTTCCTTTTTCAAAATTTCTATGAAGTCTCAACTTCATTTGTCACGATAGGTGAGTGGAGAAGTTACCCAGGCTTGCAAACAGCATTCTCGAAAGTATCTCAGACTTTATATCGGATTTCAATTTTTAACCAGAATGTGAGGACTGACTGACCAACTAAATGGTATCGATAAGTATAGTAAGGCATTCAATGGGCGACTTGACCTAGTTGGTCGTTAAGCCAAGAAGAAAAACAGGATATGTAAAACACTTAAAGTGAGTTTATGAAGCAGATGAACAAAGGATCAATTTGCTTTCGAATCATTATGCTTATTATTGCAAGGATTTACTACCTACAACCTACCTTCGAACAATAGTAGCATCAAGAACAATAGGACCAGCACGAAAAATTCCCCACCTGACACAACAGATTAAGTAGCTTTGGACAAAAAATCATCTCACTACTATAACCGAGTATGCCTGGGAAAAGATGAAGTATAAGGAGAAAACACTTTAAATGAGGGATCTTTATTTATCATTTTAACAATTTTATGTCGACTCTCTATCCTCCCTGACTTTTAAAGGTCTTGCAGATACCGTAGCCGTGCATTATACATCTTCCCTCATTAATGGTTGAGTGCACTCCCTTTGCTGCAACCCAGGCTCAACGAGCAACAACAGCAGCCTCAGTTTGCTGTGGCTTGCAATGCAGCGTCGGGTTCTCCTTCATTTCCTTTACTGCGGCTGGCATTAGTTGACGTTGGCAAAACGTATCCTTCAAAAAGGCAACTGACGCCGGACACACTCCCTGGACGTTCGTGCCAACGTGCAAAACGCTCTCAACCAGTTGCCTGGCCGAATTACGCCGGTCAGACCAAGCCCGCCGGACTGCGTCGTTATCAGGCCGGATCAGACCTGCGGCAAACTGCCATGCGCAGCCAGTATCTCTTGTACCACATTCCATACCTGCTGGAGCACGTCAGTGATGCGAGCGACGACCTCACATATTTTGCTTAACTGATCTGAGTTCTGCAGTAGGCAGGCCTCGAAGTTTGCTGGGGTTTCCTCATTCGGTTTTCCTTCGCCAAGTAGCTCCTGGTGATCGATAGCAAACCGTGGGAAGCGGAACACTACGTGTTCCGCCGCCTTTGTCAAACCTCCAGTCCAGTCCAGCGACGACGTGAAGCCCATCCTGCACAGATAATCGCGGCAAACGTAGTGTTGACAGTATGTCGTTGAGCTGTCACACCTGCTAACAGAAAAATAAAAAGTTATTTGGGTTTTCACAAACACAGCGACGATTATGATCTATCGTCCGAACTTTAATGTAATCGGTTGCGTGTAATAAACAGGTGAACAAAAAGCATAAGACATTTCATTTAATAGCTACTGTGTATCTATCCAGACTATTCAACTGCGTAATATCAATAAGTCTAGTAAACCTTTCAATGATCGGCGTTGCCTAGTTGATCGTTAAGCGAGGATCAAAAAGATGAAGCAAATATCAACTACTTTTTCTTACTATTAATTACTTTCAAATATTGCAGCAATAATATAAATCACGATTACAGTCACATAGATTCGCGTATGAAATAATGCCCATAAAATTATCTTACTGCTTTGTCATGGAAAACTATTGCATCTCTCCTATTTATCATTCCATCCATTCTAGCAGCACTTTTCGCGCTTCATGGCTCGGAAATATTTAATTAGAGATGTAGCCCTACCGGTTCGTCTCCAACCTTTACGATTCTTCACACTAAATCTCATTATTTTAATGACACAACAGGATGCTGGAAAAATTTACAATCCCACCCAAGCTACCGGCCAAGTTCTCCAAGGAACGTTTTCAGCTTAATTTCATAAATCTGTTATCCAAGCTCATCGGACCACGGCGCCACTTAAAAAAGCTTTTCGGCGAGATCCGTAAGGGTCATTGAAATAAAATAAATGTCACTACGAATATCCTGCCAGTGTGCGGCTCCGTTCTGTGTGGTGCCAGGAGAGAGCGAACCACAATGTGGTTCGCTTGTTACCGTAAAGTATTTCGAACGGGGATGCTTTTGGGGATGGTCGGACTCGCCAATGCTTTAACCTTCAAAGCCACTGTCCGGGGATGGTTAGGTGCATCGTCTAGGGACATTGTAAAACTACTGTTTCAACCTAAGGGAAGCTTTAAGCGGGAAGGGAATCCCACAATCTCGGCTCACTGCTGACGGGTGTCTTGCTCTCATTGGAGTAATTTCTATTTACTTTTGGTTTCGGAGCGATGCGCGAAACGGCATCCAGGATTGCTCACTTCCCTCTCGGTGCCCTTTATCGCATTACGTTCGACTCACGGCACAATCCAGCGATCTTCATGGTTCGCTTTGCTTCTTCGCTGCTATTTGAACTGATTCAGTGTTGAGAGTGCTTTAGTTTGCTGGTTTGGTTTGTTGTTGGATGCCGATGCACTATAGAAATTGTTGGGTGTTGGGGCGGACAACAAGCTTTAGTAAGTAGCTAAACAATCAGCAGATATTTTGTATTTTGTTCACAATACAAGCTTGAGAAGAGCGATAAAGAATTTACGTCATTACACCAATACGCCATTGTTGCGGAAAAAAATAGCATTCCATAGGAGAAGAATATCAGCCGGACAAAAACTGTCAAAAAACTGTCAAAAATGTTTTCATACTTCAATGTGCAATTAAATTGATTGTTCTGCTGTGTAACATTTTACAGTAATGTCTTGTTGATATAAATTTTGTCCCTTAAAATTCTTAAGGTGACACAAAATAAAATGGCGGAAAATTTTTGCAACACTTTTTCGACCATTTTCCGTACCCTACCTAACCGGAAGTGTGAAAAGTTTAGCCGCCACGGTACAAGAAAAAAGAAGCTTATAGTTTTGCAAGACTACGCTAAGAACAAGGCAAAAACATGCCGGATCAAGCAAGTCTAACAAATCGTAAACCGGCCGTGGTTTTGGCCCCAGCTTCTTAAGCAGTTCCCTCCCCCCGTCCAGTTGCCTTTTCCACTGGGATGCAACGGAGCAAAAAAAAAAAAGTGGTGAAAAATAGAGCGCGCAAAACCAAAAACAAAACAACAAAAACACACAGAATGAAAAAGAAAAAGCAGTGGGCCAACACAAAACCGAAAAACCCATAAGATAAGATATAGTGTACTTCGCGTGTACTTGGTACGGATGTTTTCATCCACTTTTCCCAAGCCTGACGTTTTTTTTTCTTCTCTCTCCTCGGTTGTCTAATTTACAGGATGTTGCCAAAATGTCTACTGTGTGTGTGTGAGTGAGTTTGTTTCCTTTTTTTGCCGAGTTCAATCTTTCTGTTCCGTTATGCCCTTCCCTTACCTTTCCCCCTTCCGTACAAACTACGCGTCCTTACGATTGTGGCCGATTGTGCTGTAAGTTTCTTTGCTGGTCCTTTTTCCCGCCGAATGCCCACGGTGCCTTAAACGGAATGGATGCCCTTGTGCCTTGGCTGGCAGACAAGCTGTTTTCTGCTCTTCCACACTTGTCCCTACCGGCTGACAGGCGTCTTTGGGTGAAGTTAGCTTTGCACTTTTCATAAACTCCGTTTCCCGATTCCGAGCTTTTCCGCTTACACACGAGCAGAGCCTCAAGGGATGGAGCACCACTTTAAGCCACCCGATAGTCACCTCCCGATGGGCTTTTTCGGTACCGGGTAAAACAGAATGCGGGCTGTGAGGTGTTCAATTGCAAAGGATTTTACCAATGCTGGTGAGGCGGCGAATCCGGTGATTTCACTTACACTAGCCAACGGTGCCGGTAAAGCGGAAGAGCGTGCTTTTACTGTGCCATCGTTCCTTTTTAGTTTTTGTTCACAATTTGAATTTTATTCCAATCTACACTTATCGTGGATGCTCCACGGGTGGTAAGCCTCCGTAATGGTAGATTTCACAGTGACCTGATTTGATTTTCTTTTTTGTTACTCACGGAAATGCTCTTGACGTTTGTTTGTTATTTGATAGGGTATTGTTTTGTCAATGGCCGGATCTGTTCACCTTGCCTATTGTTATGTCAAAGGTAAACGGTGATTGAACTGGCTTATTGAATATCTTAAAGTATAAGTGTTTAACCTTTTTACTACTTCCATTCGCGATGTTTCGTATTCAAATAATATATGAATTTAATTGTATTCGAGTTTAAAAAAATGTCTCGAATAAAATGACTGAAAATTATAGTTTTTATTAATTTGGGGTTAAAATATGTATTGAGTTGAGTACAACCGTACATTCGTACATTAATAAGCGCATATGATAAGAAAGTGCAGTACTACAACAAAAACTTGTCTTACATCTGGCATTGATCCAAACCTGTACGCTTGTAATTTATTGGAATTGTTTGAGAGTTTCTCTTGCCACATGACAGCAGACTTGTTATGATTGGAGAAAAGGATCACGAACGCTCCTCTTCATACAATCCCTTTTATCCCCAAGTGTTAAGGAAAGATATCCGTAGTGTGGATAAAATATTTCTCAGCATGTTTTTCTATGATAAGAATGTACGAAATTCAACGTACATCCTACTTACTTGTTGTTCATCATAACAGAGTGCTTTTCCTGAACAACGCAAAACAAAACAAAAAAACGGCTAGACAAAAAAGAAATGAATCGTGAAAGGCATTCCCACTCGATTCCGGCCATTCTTCGTTGATGCGTGCACTTCCCGTAAATCAAGTTTGATGTTTTCCGCCTCGAGTCACCGGAAAACTCTCACTCCTGACTCCTGATGGTACCGAGCATCGAGCGGGGCACGTTTGGATGAGTTTTTAGTTAGAGCTAGCTAATTTATGGCCGCACGCGAATCCTGCCCGCTGGTGCGCGTGGAAAAACACAGGTTAAATTTAACGGGGTGCACATTCCACGCCACGATTATGAGCGCTTCGCCGCTCGGCTTCGAGCGCTTTCCGATCCGTCGGGGTGGTCGAATGCTCGTCGTCGCCGGATGATAATCGTTCACTGGAGCTAGCGAAAGAAATTAGTCCCGTTGTTGGACGGAGCAAAATAAATTATGTGAGCCATCGATTAAAATCTGAAGCTGCTAGCTGGGCTGGGATTTTGTTAGCTTTTGGATTAATTAGTTGGAGAAATCAAATGGACATGTTGGTTCAAAAGTATTACCAATTGCGTGGTGTAACGCAGTAAATCAATCAAAGCAGTTAATGGATGGATGAAACAAAAAAGTAATTTGTAAAAAATGGATAAAACTGTGGTATAATTTCCAAAACAATGTGGACTAGGTGAGAACAGAATACAAAATGAAAGAATATAACAACCAACATTTTACTGGCCGGCTGGCTGGTCAGTGGTAGAGGCGAAAGCGTCGTCGATCTTCATAATTCAGGATCGAAGTTCAAGTCCCATCTTAATCGATACGTTATACCTGCTGGTGTAATCTTATCAGATAGTTACCCTTAGAAAATACTGGATAGATGTATGTATGGGCCAACAAATAATAGCAGACAGCCTGTCAAAGGTCCAATGACCATCTCACTGCGTATTGTCATTCAAAAGTTTATATTTTTTTATTTTAGTTTTAATATTACGGCTCGGGGCGTTATTCTCAGCTCTTCTTGAGCTAATTTTGTAACAATTTCTCGAGACATTTCCTCCTTGTTTTTTGTCTAATCCAGTACATGTACAACAGGTTTGAACCTAAGACATTTCGTAGAGTACTTGTGGTGGCAAGCTTGTTGTCGGACAGAGCGCCTGATCCAGCCGAGCGAAGGATTTGGCGTTTTGAAATCAAACGTTGACGACAACAGGATCCGAGCTTCCAGATAACCTGACGCTGTACTGCGGCTCCAACTTTGTAACTCTTTAGCTAGTTGTTCCTCGTTTAAGAATCTAAGTACAACTTTCGGATGATCGTGAAACCTGAAACAAATTAAAAGAAAAGTCCGTGTCTGTTAGATTTTAGGCAACTACTGATTTATTGTCAGGCTTGGTGGCCCTTATATACGGTACATACATTTAACTTAACTATCTTACTTCAGAACCAAACGGCATTTTGTAGCACCGAACTTTGGTGTTCTCTACGTAACCACCATTCAACTCTGATGAATCAAACGAGCTATAACGAGTATATGGCTACCTTCTGATCAGCAGCCTTTTATACTACATCACAACAATCGGAAGACGTCAGAAACTCGCTCTGCTAAAGGTGGTGAAGATCACAATGCCGATTTCTAACAATGTCGAGATTAGTCGACAAAATAAAATTGCTATCATGAAACAGGAGAAGAAACTCAAATTTTAGCTTACCCTATACTTCAACGAATATTTTATTAATTAATTTTATGTGGCTGAGTTGTATTTGGGTAGGTGCTGCTGATAATTATAAAGAAGTGATTAATGCTGGTCCGGTACTATTGCTATAACTATTGATTCTATGGTGTTTTTTTTTTCGTAAGAACGGCCTGGCCGTATTGACTTATGTGTACCACGTGATCAGGTAAGTCAGTCCTCACTACGGGGGGACGTTCCGGATGGGATTTGAACCCCGGTACTGCCGTTTGAAGACCGGTGCCGCTGTCGCCTACGCCATTGGGCCGCCCCAACTTCTATGGTGGTTGATTGCATCCAATTTCCGGCTATTGTGGTGTTGTGGTCGTTCTGTTATTGACCATTACGCTACGGTCTTGACTGCAAAAAAAAAAAAAAAACATACAAAAAATCTTTGTACAGTGTTCTCCAGTGCAGTCCAACAGTAACATTCCAAGCTCGATCCGGTCAGCGTCATATCTAATGGTGATCGGTTGAACCCGCCAAACACTCCGAACACAACGACAACGCTGTCAAACTCGTTGTGACATAGCTGGACTGGAATAAAGAACACTGTGCTGTGGACATACTCTGCCTCCAGTTTACGACGGGTAGAAATTGCCCTCGAGTGCTGTTGCTCGTCATTGGATCACCCGTTTCACTACAGAAAACGCTGCAGAAGACATGGACAACTTAACAAGAAACAAAAAAAGAATGGTGAAAAACGAATAAGGATTGGAAGGATACAATGTTTCGCTGTTCATATAATAGTTGGTTCCATGTTAGAAACAATCCGCGTTTTCAGGAGCACGAACAATCCGAACAAGCTACGTCTTATTATTGTTCAATCTTAAATTGCCCACTGTTCCAAGCATGGAAACACCCGCTCTATGACCTGAGAAACACTGTAATGGGAACATGGAATCATAGGATCAGACCGCAGTCTCTGGCGAATCGGTAGATGAGCCTCTTGTATGTGAGGCAAGGAAGTTCTTCATTTATTTACTTATTTTGAGTATGCCGGCTGGTGCCATTGAAGTAAAAAGAAAACAAAAAGAAAAATATCACATAATTAAATCCAAGCTGAATGAGCCTGGCTTGGATTAAAAATATCTGCTAACTGCTCGGCCGTCATTCTAATTTATTTTATATTATTGATTACAAATGTCTGCCTTTAAGACTTAACAATGTGGCTCAATCACTAACATTAAGGATAAGGAAGAGGAAGCACGAAGACTGGAATGAAAAATTCATAACGAGACAGTACCTTAGGATCTTTGCTGTTTCTGTTATACGTAAACGATTTGTGTGAAGTCCTGCCTGATGATAAAAATATGTATGCCAGCGAAGACAATTGACGACTGCAGGATGCTAGAGAATATTGTATTGCGTGTCAACTGTTCATGCTCATTAAACTTACTGGATTAACGCACAGTGCATTAATAAGTGTTATGCGATGTCGCTTATAATAGCATTTAAGTTAGGCCCATTTTCAAGTATGGTTCGATCGTTTGATACCCTTATGCCACGACATGGGTAAATAGATTAGAGGCTTTGTAACGCAAATTTTCCCGATACGCCATATCAAAACTAAACTGGAAGGAATCGTTCCAATCTGCCGCACTACAACGAACTCCTGTTACTGTTACAACCGCTAGAAAAACGACGAAAGATCGCACAAGGCGCTTTTATAGCAGGTTTAATACTACGGACAATTGGGACATTCACTATCGCTTCTAAACAAGATCAGTCTCTTAGTTTTTCGCTTAACCACTCGACAACAAAGAATGCTACATGAAACTAGGTATAACATGCAATACCGGCTCAAACATGCCAATGAGAGTAATAACACATTGATTTAACGAGCATTCAAATCAGTTCGACTATAATTTGAACACTAGGACTTACATATACATAGTATAGGAATAGAACTACTGAGATTTAGACGCTGCAGTGTGAAATCTTCTACATGGTGCTCGATGCAGCGATGAAGGGGAAGTTTAAGAATGAGAATTGGAAGGTTATGTAAGGAGTTATGTAAAGATGCTACTTATTCTGTCAGTCTCCACTACGGGGAAAAGGTCTAGTGAATCCCGTCTTCCTACCGTGTGAAGACCGGCATAAAGAAGCAATGCTATGGTAAGATATTAAAAATGCAAATGTTCTACTTACAAAACTACTTGCAACCTTTAAATAAATGTATGCAAAAGCTCAGGCATCGAACATTAAATAGTATATAATTTTTTTATTAACACAAAAGAATCGAAAACATTGAAGATTAACAAAGCCCGTTAAAATTGCTGGGCTAACCTACATAATATTTTATATGTCCAAAAAATGTCAGTAACACACAAAAGATTCTAATGATCACATTGTGGTATTTCACTATTTATTACAGTAATCAGAAGAACACAGAGTGGTACCTTCTTAGTGGAATTTTTACGCTTGCGGACTTTTATTACAGTTGGACAGAGTTTCCCCTTATCTTGTTCAGATTTTTCTGTGCCATCCTAAATTCTATTCCGCAATTTATACTAAAAACTATCAATCTAATCCTAACTTAAATCATTTACTTCCTATGTATCCTGAATTCTTTCTTATGCCTCATTTCCTATGCTACCTATGCTATTCTTATCTTTAAGTAGTATCTATCCTATTCTAACCTATGCTAACATATGCTATGCTATAACTATTGCTATAATATATCTATAGATGGTATTGCCTATGTGCAGGCGCCACAACATGCCATGGTTTGAATGCTGATTGAAAGCGATTGATTCCTAACACGGTATTTGTTCGTCGTAACACTGACAAACATTGACCGTGGACACATACATTGGATGATATGTGAACCGTCCACCTGGGCTGTTAACATCTCTCTAAAAAAAAGTTCAAATTGTATGCACACTCTAATTTATTCGCTGTTATTGCTGTTTTCGATGCAGCACATGTTTGCTAACCATCGCGCCAATCCGGTACGGAAATGAAGGAGTAACAGAGAAAAAAAGGTAACAGATAAATAATCCCACTCAGTTGCACACGAATCCACTCGAATCCATACGCTCTCACGCTTAGAATATTCAAATTTAACCAAAAATTATTTCCATTTTCATTTGTTTTCTTCTTGCCGTGTCGCTATCGAGGAATGAATCAAACCGCACACTAGCACAAAATAGACCGAATAGCAGCAGTTAGCAGCTCGATGTGGATTCTAACATCCCAACCCGGCATGGTATCCAGGGGAGAAATAAAATAGCGACAGCGTTTGCTGACACAAAACCCTAATCGATTCGGCATGAATCTCGGTATACGGTACGCAATGCGTGTTGTGTGATTGTTGATGTGAAAGTGAAAAAAAAAACGATAACGGACCAGGACAGCAATTTAATCGATTTTTGTGGCGTTGCGTTGAATGCGAATTGGTACGTACAGACGCACAAACTGTCCTACTGCTGGCAAAACGGAAGACATGCAAAACGTTTGAAAATTGATCCTGGTAGCGTATAATTCATGAAATTTTCAACACCGAACGCAAACCGGACACATTCTCGCGGGTGTTGTTTTGATGTGTCCTTCGTTTACAGAATAACAACCTACAGGCGTGTAGAAGGAAATGGAAGGATCGAGCTACACCTGGGAACGGTAAAGCTACTTTAACGGACACTTATGTTGACGCTTTTTGCAGAGGTTAAACAGCACAACTCATGCGTACGCTTTCTGCACTAGAGCCACACATAAATAGTGGTGAAATTTTTTCCTTTTCATGCCCATTAGTATCTCAACAAACGGCAAGTTGTTCCCTTGAGGGTGAGCAAAGTGTGCAGGGTCAAACAATGAAGACACCGAGACCAGTGACCAAAGCACCATCAACTGATTAGATATTCAGGCAACGGACGGGTCCCATCATAGTTTTGGTCTGTTTGCAAATGTGAAGAAAGTGCGCGCCATCGGAATGTGCTGCTGGTGACGTACCTCGTCCGGCGATTCTTGCTTTCCGAGATCCGGGTCTTCCGGGTTTTGCTAAGCACATTGTGCAAACCATTTTCCCGGCCCATAGTCGCCGAACTGCGGACCGGGGCATTGAACGCTAAGGCTTGTTGTTCTTGTGACGATCGTGCTTGTCTGGACATAAGACGGTCAGTGCATGTGGCCGTGGATGGGTTGATAAATTTTAGTTTCGTTGTGTAGTATTGAGCATAAGATGGCTTTTTGCAGTTCCGATGGTGCCATGGTGGGTGAGTTGGTGCCAGTGTGCTTGGTTTATCGATTCTTGCCATACTTTTCATTTGCATGTCACGTTGTAGGTATGGGATAAGGCAAAAAATTAACCCAGAGAAGCAATATGAAAGAACACTTACTGATGAAGTGCTTACGATATGTTTAAATTGGGATTAAGAAACTACAGAAAGTGGTTAACCGAGTGTTATGGTAAACTTGAGTAATTTAGCTTTATTTTTGCTGTGGACGAATCATCATGTTTGTGTATTATTTTTTTAACATTCATTAATGAACAAAACTATAAACTTTCGGCTGATGTTTAAACATTGTTCTTCTTGTACTTTTTGACTAAACGGCCTTTAAAGGTTACGCTGGCCATTGAATGGCTTACTAGGACATATAATTATGTGGGAGACGCTTATTGAATAATTTAAAGTTAAAATACTTATTAATAACCATGCGTACCGCACCCTTTAGTTGCTAAATATAAACTAAAACTTAATTCTAAGCTTTTCCCTTTTTCTTTTCCCTAACCGCTGAGCCAGTGCCTGATGCCGCGGAATGCTTCATGGCATGTCGGTGTCGGATGGCGAAAGGGGTCTAGAACTGCTCAGTTGTCATCTGTTTCGGTCTGGACGACAACCTTGAGAATAGCATTATCTTGTGGTGTCGTATGACGGTCACATGTCATTGGCACATAACTACTATATACGTCGTTGGATAATCACAGTCCTCGCTACGGGGAAACGTGTTCGGATGGAATTAGAACTCCGGTTCTGCTGTATGCAGATTAATGGTTAAAAAAGGTATTTAAACGAAAGTAAGAATTAGTGATGGGTGAATCCTTATTTTTTCCGGAGTCGAAATAATCTGACTTCGAGGCATTTTGGAGCTTACTTCGGAGTAATTCCGGAGTAACTCGGAAGCAATTACTCCAGAGTAATAAGGAGTCGAATCCGAATAATTCTGGCGTAATTTGTCCCGGGTTGACTCCACAGTAATTCGGAGTAATTACTCCGGACCTTTTCAAAAATTAACATCGAATGCAAATACGGAAGGCACTGCGGAATTAAATCACAACCACAAGCTCAAGATTATTCCGGATTTAAGGCCCCATTGATCTGGGGTAACTCCAGTTTTTATGCGTCGGAATCGGAGTGGATTCATTAATCCATCCCGGAGTTCCCATCGCTAAAAAAAACGTGTAAGATAGATAGGGAAAATACTTCTATTTAAATTCATAATCTTTCATACAGTAATACAGCTTAAGTTGTGATTAATTGTTTGGTCTGTTTCATGCCAAAAAATTTTTTTTTGGCACGGGTTTTTTTTTTTTCACACAGCATCAACTGATTTTAATTTATTGTCAAAGTTTAGCGTAATTATTTGCTAAGATCACTGTTAGAATTTTGATTGAATAATCGTATTAATTAATGTTAAAGAGTATTTTTCAGAACATTTATTTTTTTCCTCAACATTTATTTCCACTCTACTCTAATCCTACATTAAAAATGATCCAGGCTAGACAAAACCTAAATTATGGAATTAAGGACACATCCGGCACCGATTAGAAATCAGTACCGTAACTTACAATACACATGATAGCTAATAAGTATAATGATAATCAATAACGCAAGTACCACTGCGATCACGATCAGTGAAAATCCTACGATGACCAAGATTATATTTGCCGGATTAATTTATTATTATGATCGTTACATCATGACCTTATGTCCAGTTTTAAAGGATTGCATACGACGTTTTCAGGATGACGCGAAGTCTCCCTAGCATAAAATTAAACTCGACTAGCTTATTGTTGTATCAAACACTGTAAATGACTCAAAAAGTTCTGAATTTTTGCTTGATAAAAGCTTTTATTTTCTTTTTCCTAAGATGTTCATTCATAGCAATACGGGCGGGAAGTCCTTAAAGAAAAAAAGTTAAATTACCACAATGTATTTGTAAAACACTGCTTCCTAACCTTTAGCAAAATAACGCATACGAAGGAACACGTACTACCGTTGGGAAACAATTTAAAAGAAGTAATTATCCAGCACTTTATCCGAGCCCGTTAGTTCATCTTCTGACAGCATAATGGGTCTTGTTCGACGTGTTCTTGTGCGTCGTATCTTTCGCGTTAGCTTTCCTTCGGCACAGGAAGGGATTTTCCTGAGCAGCGTGGTCTAAGTAATTTTGCGGTGGTGAGCCTTTTTTTTTGCTCGCCTTCTCTCTCTCTCTCTCACACACACACACACACACTCACATACATTGACGCTTGGGCCTTTGGACGCGTCGAGTGAGTTAATCGGATTGCCCAACCGGAGAATGAGCATGGTGGAGTAATTGAAAAAGTTTAACAAGATTATTTGTAGCTTCTTCAGCAGAAGATTTGTTGGTTGGTAGGTAGGTAGTGCAATGGCTCAAAAGTGAGCATGGGTTTTGGTGTGCGCTTACACAAAACCAAAGAGTTTAACTATGCCGTGTGAGTTTTTGCACACGCCGCATAAATAACCAAAAATCCTGATTTAAACAAACCGGTGAGTATCCGATTGATTAAGCATGCAATTTCTTTTTCATAAGGATTTTCTTATGCAGAGACATCTTTTTTATTCGTAAAGAATGATCTGGCTGCAGGGACAATATTTATATTTAAATTTAAAACTAACCTTGAAGGCCTCTCTCTTATGTATGTTTAAAAATAAACCGAAAATGAACGGAAGACAATCTTAAATCAATTAATCATTAAGAATAAGGAAAAATGCGGGTCCGTAGGCATAGGTGACAACGGTGCCGGTCTTCAAACGGTAGAACCAGGGTTCAAATCCTGTGCGAACCGTTCTTCCGTAGTGAGGACTGACCCAATTACATGGTATTGAGAAGAGTCTAGTAATCCATTTTGATGACCGGCGTGACCTTAGAGGTCGTTAAACTAAGAAGAAGAAGAATAAGAAGAAAAAGAAGAAGAAGAAGAATTAAGGTTTTATATTTTGCAATTACATAGATAAAAACAATTACTTTATTCTGTAAGCTATTCAAATAAATGGTTTGATTATTGCCTCAAACAATGAGGAAAACTCCTGAGGGTAATTAAAATGAAATCACGTCAATTAACTTATCAGTTAAATAATTATGGAAACATGTTGGAACGCAGTAACCACAATTTTTATTTTTCACCTTGAGCAAGAAGCTGCGTTTTTGTTCAACTGAAACTAAGCTGAAACTTTTCTTCGAGCATTCAGAAAAAATGTGTTAAATGTTCATTCTTTCAAATCCTTTAACGTGATTTAACTATATTCATTGTACTTAATTTTTTTTCCATATTTTTCTGAACTTATTATCCTGTTCTTATTTATTTGTGTTGTTATTCGCAATTTATATACAAATTAAATTTATTCTTAAACTAGTTCTATACAATAATATCTTTAACACATAAAAGTAAGTTTGAAATATGTTATAGAAAACACTGCGGAAAATTACACCCTCACAGCTATTGTTTGCTTCATGCGAAGCTTCAAATTAAATATTTATTATCACTGTATCAGTTCCGAACTGAACCACCAGGCTTTAGCGCTTTTCCTTTATTTGTTCATTTAAAAATCGATCTTCCATATCATCATGCTCAGATCATGCTCGATACACGCGATATGTTGCCACTGATGTGCCTGGAGATGGATTTATCATAAATAATCATATTTCATTCACATTCATCCGCTGCTCAAAAGCAGATCTTTTGAGTTTTCACCTCCATTCAGTACGGATCAATCTCGTGCTTACCGTTTGCGAACAGCCTTGTGCCACCGTTTTTTTTTTTTGCTGCTTTCTCACGTTTGTCAGCCAGAAGAAGCGATGGATCGTAAAGTAAGCTGGGGTAGCCGCCTTTTTGTGTATCATTTGCCCGCACACTCAGCACATCGCACCATTTTCTCGTTAGCACGTGGTGTCATTTTGCATAAATTTGCGCTTACCATGCTTCTAGCTCCAGCGCTTGGGTCGCTTTTATCAATTCACGCTGGCCTTATCTTTCGCTGCCGGGAGCAGCTGATTTCCGATCGGATTGCATATAGCCGGGAGGTGGATTAATACGTACCCTGTATGCATGTATGGCTCCGTTTTTTTTTTTTTAAGAAATAACAAACGTAAGGCAGGGGAAAAAAAACTACTTGTCTGCATATCAACCCAGTCCCGGGTTATGCTTGGAGCACTTTTCCTTCCCGCTGACTAACATATCAATGCCACGGCTAATTCAGTACGCACTGAACATTCGCTAAAAGAATGACTGGCGTGCTATTTTTATTTGCTACCATCTTTCCGCGAAATGGCTTCTGGGGAGGGGAGAGTAGCTCGTACTGCAACCGCGCAGGTAGCTCTCCTTTGGCAGCATATTGCATATTCAGGAAAGATTTATGCCATTTTTGAAATAACTCTGCCACTCTGCCAGCTGTCTGCTTGCTAGCAACTTTGCAATGAGCTTCGTTAGTGGTTTGAAAGGCACGGGTATGCTACAAAAGAGGGCAGAAAATATCGTTTATAGTGTGAAACGGTGGTGTGAAGTGGAAATGATAAAAATGGAAAGCTAAGCCTAGTTTTTTTTAAATGAATTTGCATGAAGGATGAGACTTAATGCAACCCGTTTCCTTTTTTTTTAAACATATTCTTTGACTTGAGGAAACCTTTTCTGGTGCCTTTTTGTCACTCGGTAAGTTTAATAATTATCAAATTAAAATTATTTGTTCTCAAATAAGTAATTTGAGCGATCAACTCAAATAAGCGATCAACATTTAGATCTTTGTTAAATAGGTACCAGGTCTATACATAATTTTTGATGGTTTTTTACAAAGTTCCAAGCCTCAAACGCCCAAATGGGCATCGATTTTATTCAGAAAAGTAGTTTCCGTCACTTTGTACAACCTTTTCCCATCGTTTGGGCAGATTTTTGACTCCTTCATAACAAGAAAAAAAAATTCGCTTTGGACGCAATTTATGTTTTGATCGAATATATCAGTTCGGCGTAATTCTGGAAGTGCTGCGCGATCAAGCCATGCTCCATCGACCGAAACCTTCGGAGGGCGCAATATTTGGGCGAAATGGCGAGTGGGGTAAAACAACAAATGTGACCGAGCGTTGTCGAGCAGCAGAATGATTTTGTCATGCCTGGTCGCGCACTGGGGCCTATTTTTCCTTCAATTTGCGACCCAAACGCATAAGTTGTCCACGTTAAACGTGGACCCGTGATGGTTTCGCTTCGGTTTCGTAGTATATCACAGCCAGCTGGTCCCACCAAATGCACAGCATAGCCTGGGCGCCATGAATTTTCCGCTTGGGTGTCGAGGAGGAACCATGCCACCGGTAACCATACGTTGCTTTACGTTTTGGGTTATCGTAATAAATCCACTTTTCGTCGCCGGTAACAATCCGGTGCAAAAAAAAAATGCTTCCGGTAATGCCGGTGAAGCAGTTACTCACAGGTGACCAAACGGCGCTTTAGCTCATGTGGCACCCAATGCCCCGTCTTCCGGATTATGCCTAATGCTTTTAAACGCCGACAAATGGCGGGCTGAATAACCCCAAACGTATTTGCCTGTCTCTAGTTCTCGATCATCGTACTTTGTTGGCCGTCGGAAGCGTTGTTCCGTACTAAAATTGCCACTTGTAAACCGTTGAAACCACATCCGGAACGTTTTTTTCCCGATAAACTGTGATCGTCATAATATTCCCTCATCATACGTTGGGTATCGTAGGACGAAGTTTTCATCACGAAGTAATGAAGAAGAATTCCCCGTCAAAACACTCCTCCTGGAACGAATGTATTCATTTTGCAATTACGTGTAAAATGCTCTGTTTACTAATTGATAAAATGACAGCTAGGGGCAAACAAACCCTGAAGATGATACTTTAAAATAACAGTGTTGCCAGATTTTACTAAAGTAAAAATTTTGAATAAACGTTGAAATGTATGAAACCCGTCAAAACTTATTCAAAGACCTGATGTAACAAATTAGACTAAGAAAAACAGTGGATACGAAAATTTCTCTCACTAGACAAGTGAACTGAATCCTGAACTTACTAATTACATCTTCTTCGTTCCTTTGATCGTTCAGCGTTTTTGTGGTGCTTCACGTTATAAATTGTTATATTAACGACCGAACTACTTCCCGTTACTCTTCCCATTAAATGTATTGTAACATTCCGCCGCGACTGTGCTTTATCGCTAAATTCCCGGATCAACGGTGCTTTGACCGAAACCACAGAAAATTTCGCTAAGGCGTTTATCTACTTCTCGTGTGCTGAATCGCTTGGATGCTGCCTGAGGCATCATCGGATACACTTTTTGCGAGGATACTTTTCACCGTGCGAGCGGATTGATGCGATTTTGACCCACCTTGATGTGCATATTGCACTGGTTTCACCAACACGAACAATGCGCCAAGACGTTGTTGTATTGTTCCCTTGTTCGTTCAGTGCCTGAGCACGCTAACGTCGTTTGGTGAACTCCTGACTTTCGGCCACTCTCAAGGCTTGAGTCTTGAGGCTCAAGGAAAGGAGCTTGAGTGTCCGTTGAATGTCCCGTGCTACTTTCGGACATCAATCTCTACGCGCCAGTTCGTGTTGATCGACGCACTGTTTTCGGATCTTCAGATCACTTCCTCCGTATGTACCATGATTTTAATAATATTTGTGATGCGTTCGAACATGGCATGTCTTACTCAGTGTTTGTGAACATTAGAAATGTTCTATGTGCATCGCAGTCAGTGCTTTAATTTTATTGGTTTTTCTCTGCTGTCGAGTGGGTCTTGTTCGTTCGTCGATCAATAAACTAAATTACAAATTTCAATTTAAAAATCTATGCTGTTGAACGGTTAAAGAATCATATGCTCAGGTCGGTTTCCAGGATGTTATTACCTCAGATGTCACAGCTATGAGTATTCTTGTTGATACTATTATCGCCGAAGTACGCGGTGTATTTAGTCTATTGCATACTGGATCCTAACCTCATTGTCATAATCCTGATCAATGATCCATCCCGGACAGAAACTAGAGTCGTGTTCTTGAGGATCCTTCCAAATTCAACAAAAATTTAAACATTCGTAGTGTAAACTTGTGTCGTACGTTATCGGCAAATGCAAACACCAACACTAAGATTGGTATCTCGACGGCGCCTACAGCGCTTTGAGGTTTAGAAGCGCTCAGTGACCAACATAATTCAAGAACTTTAACACCAATCTTGATATTTCATCAGTTTCTTTGACACCTCGAAATCTCAACCTTCATAGAAAAGTCTACCATTCCTGGCTTTCATTACTTACCTTTTCTTAGCTGGAAAATTAATCGGGCATGAGTGGAATGGTTGAATTGTTTAATTTTAGTCCTACTTGGGGTAGTTTGCTGGCGATTGTATCACGGAAAAAGTAGATAACTTCCGTTTTTGTTTTTATTCATTTTGAGTTTTCTAGTGCAAAAATATTTTGAATATATAGGGAAATCGTTGCTCAATGATACTTTTTAGAGGACTCCTTTTGCTATTGAATGAGGTATAGTTAAAGAAAAACCGGTCAGCATGCTAAAATTCTTCAAATTATAAATATCTGATACAACATTTTACTTCTAACAATCACTGCCATTGAAACTCAATTACTTCATCATTTCTATGTCTGATTTAACCCATTTACCATCTTTCCTTTGTTAACTGAATAGCGTAGAAAAATGTAAAAATCAAAAGAATTCAGCTAGAAGCATGCAATGTCCATAAAAATGGTGAAAGCCTGTGTCATTCCTACACTAACGCAAGACATCTTAACAAAAGGGTAAAAGCTTCTTCGGGCAGCCATGAAATGCACTTTCCATAGTTTATGTTTTGCTTATTGCTCGCCAAAGAAGCTTTTCTGACGGCTGCAATGAAACTGACAGACTGCATGTCTTGCAACAAACGATACGTGTTACTTTATTGCAACCCATTCTTACAGCAGAAAGACCCTTGGAGAAGGATCTTTTTTTCGCTCTCTTCGCTCTTTAATTTTTAACTTTCTTCACCCACAAAAAACCTTTCGAAAAAACAAATGACAACTCGCGTGAACGAAATTCCAAATGAAATGGTGACTTTTTGCGCCGAGTGTTAAAACCCGTCCCGGCACAAAAAGTGGGACCAAAATTATCGCCTCCGCTAAAGATCTAATTCAAATCTTTTATGAACCGTAAAAGACCCGTAAACTTTAAGCGCAACTTTGTGCACGGTAAAGGGTGATCGGTTGGTGAAGGAACGCGAAAGAAAAAAAAACTCCCTCGCACACACGTACAACGGCGCAGTGAGCAGGAAAATTTCTATTATTATACGCTTTCGTCCCGTTGTTTTAATCCGCGACCCGTGTCGGATAAATGAATCTGTTAGCTTTGAAGGCTCGTTGAAGGTTGACAAAAAAAAGGGGGGGAATTTTTCCTGTACTTTTTGGCACCCGGTAGGGTCTTCAATTTTGAGTTGTGTTTTGTTTTTTGGTCTTTCGTACAAATCCTGAGAAAGAACTCAAATTGCAAAACAAAACTGTTGACAGACAAATATTCTTTCGTTTGTTTTGGGCATGGCGTAACTGTCTTCGGCAAATAAGACCGCAAATTTTAATTTAAAATTTTTAATATAGCTTAGATAATTAAAAAGAATCAATAGCGTAGCCCAGGGGGGAATTAATTTGGACGATGGTTGAGATGTTGTGCCACGGGAAAAATGTTTAAGAAAAAACTTCTCGGTTTTAGATGAATTTAAACAAAAGTTTTTAGAAAAATAAATAAATAACTTAAAAACAAAGGACTGAAAAAAAAATTATAAGTTAAACAGGCGAGTTTTCATAAAGCTTAAGAAGCTATGATTGTTTTCACTGTGTTATGTACTTTTAACAATTAACTTTCATTACCTTTGAGATCTCGTAAAGCACACTCTGACACCTTATAAATGTTACTACACACACACACACACACACTTGTAGAAAAACACTATATTTGATTTAATTAATACAGCTTATTTAAAGCCTCTGTTGCGGTGCTCTTCCGGCGATGGTATGAAATGTGTCACCCAGCTTCGAATACACTTTAGTAAAACACACCAAAAGCAACACACTAAACCGCCACACCACCGTTTGTGCTGTCTTTTACAGCAAGAAAAGTCCCACGTTGAAAAGGCGTAACCGAAAACCGAGAAAGAGAGAGTTATGGGAAAAGTTTTGCACATTTCTTATTCCACTCATAACCGGTAACGGTGAATAGATACGGGGTTTTTGGCGAAGCTGTAACCGGTCCGACTTTGACTTTGTGTCGTACGCTGTACGTGTGAAGTATGTGTGAAAAGTATCGCACGCCTCGGAAAGGAAATCCCGAACCATCTCACGATGACCGTAGCATCGTCGTTGTCCTCGTAGCTGTCGGTGGTTTTCGGAATGATGAATGTACAAACGGATCCTCTTGCCTTTTGTTGGAGGTGTCCGTTTGCCGTATACTGCTGGAAGGTTAAGCATCTAATAAGGCACGGGTGTGTCTGTGATGAATGGTGGCACTAGCCGAACATTATCCCGTGCACCAGAGTATGAAACGCATCCAGCCTGCACCAGGTTGGTGGAGACAGCTGCGTAGCATTTGCGGCGAGCTGCGACATTATTCTTATGCTAAATTTGTGGGTGAAATTGCGAGCAATAAAACCGAGAACGTCTGTGGTCGCACAGCACTACGTACGTACGTACATGGCCGTCGTGTGCTGGTTCGATCGATGGGAGACGAATGCAATCAAACAAGCATAATGTATGGTGCACCGATCGTCGCAGTCGGGTTTGTTTTACGGCGCTGCTTTGCGAGCCACTGCTTCAGACGATTTTAATGGCCAGATTGTGTTTTTTTCTGTGTGTGTTTTCTTACCAATTGAATTTAAAATCTATTTCCAACGCACCATTACACTTTTACAAGTTGCTTCACAGAAGAATATATTTCGGTATAGGCATCGTTCTCGGTTCACAATCGTTGTTTTTTGACTATACAAATCTGGGTGTATGAAGCTCCTTACAGTGATAGATATCAAAGATTTGAGCAGTTAAATACATCTCGTCTATCTCTCACTCTCTTATTCTCTCTTTTCTTGACTTTACTACTTTCCAGCCAGGTCATACTGAATATCTTATGTCTAGCTCCTTACTTACTGATAACCCAATAGTACGATAGTCAAGCCCTCACTACAGGGGAATGATCCTCATGTGATTTAAGTGCCGGTCCTATCGTGTGAAGACCGGCGCCGTTGTCCCTTTATCACCTGACTGGACCGTGCTCTTATTCACTCATGTTGGCCTGCTCTTTTAAAGAGTGTGCTCTTTAAGATCTCCAGGAAACTCGATCCTTGGCTGTAGCTTTCCATCGATGTAGGCATTCAATCTTCACCTTATCTAGTCAATGAACTTGCTGTGCTCCCCGATGCCTCGTGCCGAACTGGAGGTCGCTGATGAATACCTTCTTGGCGGAGCATGAGTCCGGTATCCTCGTAACATCGTTTCCTGCCGGTCTTTGCTGCCGTTAGGATGTCCGGTTCTCCGTCCTCCATACTCCATGCTCGAACACACCGCCAAAGATGTTCCAGAGGATGTGACGCTCAAACACACCAAGAGCGTTTGCACCCTCCGCTCGGATGGTCCAAGACTCGTGGCCATCTAGGACCACCGGGCGAATCAGTGGGCGATAATTCTCACATTTAGTGCGGTATCGAAGTCTTCTGGATCTCAGCAGACGGTGAAAGCCGCAGTAGGCACAATTCCCCTGAACAATGCGTCTCCAGATTTCGCTCCTGACATCGTGTCCCAAGTTACGATAGTCCCAAGATAGCAGAACTCCTATACCACCTCGAAGTTGTCGCCGTCAACTAACACACTGCTTCCCAACCGGACCGTACTAATTGCCCTAATATTCGATTGGAATAAAAGTTGAGGATTTTAATCCTAATAAAGAAAAGCAGTTTTTTTTGATAACTGAATTTATTCAATAACATTATGACCCCGGTTTTATGTAAGTGTCTCGTGTTGTGGAAGATCTCTATCTGATATCTCTATCTCTACACACTCAACCTGGAAAATTTTAGATTTTTGTCTGAATCAGGACTGAGATATCCAAACCAAGGATTAGTTAGTAATGAAGAGTTTCGTTTTTTTTTATTAGGCTTAGTGCTTAAGCTGTTTTCTGGACTGTTCTTTGCGCCTGTTTCTCAGAAAAACATTTTCTTTCAGTTGATCTACATCGTCAGTCCTATTTGAGTGTCCTATTACCGGACTCGTGTTCTTAGAATAAAATATTTAAAAGCCTAATTTATTTTTAAAGTTCTAGATTTTGATGAACCAGTTACTTTCGTCTTGAACTGGTAAATGTTGAGCACGCCGTGATGATACAGTCACTAATCCGTTTCCAAGAAACCCGGTGTTTTTGCTCCTCTACCGAACCGCTGAACGGTTCGGTAGTTCTTCAACTGATGTTGAAGAGCACTTTCTTAATGACATGATTTTTGGATCCTCGTCACTTGCCCCAACCATCGTAACCTTCCGGTTTTTATCACCGTCAGGATATCTACATCGCCAAACAGCTCGGATGCTATTGGTTCATTCTCTTTCGCCACACGCCCGGCTTGCTCACACCGCCAAAGGTAGTCAGCACAGTTCAGGACTCGTACCCGTCGGACGTATTAGTGTTCGACATAACGTGCTTTTCCTGTGTTGTTGCAGTCTTCTGGATCGCAGGAGTTTCAGAAGCTCTTAATAGGCCCGATTCCCCTGAACGTATCGCCCGATCGTCAGATAACACATATCATAGCATAGTATTTCTCAGGTCATAGAACAAGTGTCTGCACGTATAAAACAATATGCGACTTTAGATTGAACAATAATAAGACGTAAGCTTTTCGGATGGAGACACTTGTTCTGTGACCTGAGAAGTAACTGTAACTCCTCTATCGCCTCAAGATCGTAGCCGTCAACAGAAACTTTGGCTCTGTGTATTGTTAGGAACGGTTTGAGATTAGGGAAAAATCGTGCCCTTCCCTACTCCCACAGTGATATTGAACAGCAAACAGGAGGGTCCATGTCCTTGCCTCACGCCTCGGTGACAGCTTGCTCGACACGCTCTAGTTGTACTTCAATTCGTCCGCCGTGATCCTGAACGACCGTACCAGCTTCCCAGATTAAAAATCACGTTGTAAATTAGTCATAAATACTCCATATTGAAGGATCTTTTGAAGACATTAATTTTTTTTCAGAACAATCTTTGGACCTGCAATATAACAGACATGTTACATAGCTCACTACCCTTGTCTTTTCGTTTTTCTGCCAAATTTGTAACTCCTTTTTCGTTTGCCACGCATAAAAGCGTTGAATTGTCAAAGAACTTCGATATTCCCGCCATTTTTGGCAGAGGAAATTCAACGAGAAGCTGCAATAAACGTATATAGGTAAGGTAATATTTGAGGTTAAATGCTTCTTTGAAACCATAAACTGTACTTGTCCGTTTCCAACTTTTTTCAAACATTACATTAAAATGGCAATTTAAAATTAATATTCAATTCCAACCTTCGGAATACTAGTTCTAACGCTTTTGGACTGCAAATTATTTCGTCCATTGCATTCTATGAATGCACAGCCACACAGCAAGTGGTCCCAACTTTTTGGCAGTGTCGTCGATTGTCTTCGGGCGCCCCACGATACTGGAGCTCCAGGGAGGTTATTTATTGTCCCACGCCCGAGTGATTTTATTCGCAAAGTTAACGCTGTCGAACATCACGTTCCTAATGCGGAGGCTACCACCGTACTACGGGCTTCGTTGTACCGTGGGACAGTGCCGAGGTGAGGTTTAATCTTCGTGTATAATGAACACACACAAAAGAAAAGGTTCGATACGCGCTTTTGGTACCGAGGCGTACCCGGTACGGGAAGGAAGTCGTTTTACGTTGTGCTTGGCGTGATGAAGTAGTCTTTTCGTTGCACATTAACAGTCTCACGCTTGTACTGGGAGGTGCTGCAGTAAGAAATAAGGTTCCAAGTGTTTCGTTTTGCATTGGTTTTTCGTTTGTAATTTGTAAAGCTTCAAGCAACATAAATTAACTGCCCAAGGATAAAACTATTTTCTCACGGGTTTTTTTTTCTAATGTTGAATGTAGAAGTGGGGAAAAGTGAGTAGTTTGGAGTGAGTTTATCTGTCTTGGTTGAAACTTTTGCATAAAAAGAGAGCAGTGTAAAAGGATGGAAAATTTTAGCTTTAAAACTAGAGACCGAAGAACTCAGTTCTGAAATTTGCCTTAAAAAAAATGCCACGGAATCAATTCACTGTATATAAAGTATTTTTTTACTTTACTGAAAACTAATCTTCCACAGTATAGTAGTAAAATTATTCTCCAGCTCTTTTTCTTCATTCTTCATTCACTGGAGTTTGCCGGTTATTGCGTAAAACAAAGTTAAGCAGGAAACCCCGACCTGATTAGTGGTGTTTCAGTTGTGGTGATGAAGTTGAGGTTGTAAAATCTTTCGCTTCAACAATATCCGGCCACCACGGGATTGGCGTCAAACTTCCTGATTCAATTCCGGTAAGGCAATGTAATTGAATTGTCGTTGGCTCTTCGCTAACAGGTGCATAGAAGGTCTTGGTAGATCGCAGTGATTTATTGAAGGTTCTTTTGTGAATTTCGCTGTAATCTTTTTAAAGGAAACACAAAGCTATTTGAATAAGATTCTGAAATACAGAATGGTCCATAAAAAACACGTAAATTTTTTTACTATTTTATAAGATGATTTGCAGTTGGATGAAGAGCATAAAAAATTTAGTTTTTTTATATATTTATTTAACCTCCATACTTCACATTATTCAATGTGACTACCACTGTTTTCCATCACTTTCTTCAGGCGTGATCGGAATCGGGAGCATACCTTCCAGAATTTATGAATCAAATATCGAGTTCCATGCTTTTGAAATGGAAGCTTTCAGGGCGTTGTGACACTGGTGTGAGATTTAACAAAGGCTTTGGGCCTTAACATTCGCCCCGCACGGAGTAATTGAGGAGGCTAAACATATTTTGAACAAAAAGCTATGTTATTCTTCAATTACTTTTGAGTCTTTTTAGAGGTGTGACATGGCGCTCTTTCGTGTTGAAAAATGACCAGTTGGTGCTCAGAAAAGACCTTCGCCTTCAAAATGCCTAAATAGAAATCCGTATTCACCTTCAACCCAGCTTGGATGAGGAAACCGGAGTAATATTCAATCCATTAGGGGCAACTGATCCAAAAAGCATGATTTCGACTGGATGTCTAAGATTGTACGACGAAATAAACCTATCGGTGCGTGAATTTGACACACGATCGATAGTAAAAAGTTTCTCATCACAGAACACCACGATCGGATGCTTCTTGATCGGATGCTTGAGCATGTTCAACAAAATTTTCGATCGTTCCAGCCATAACAGGTTGGCTGATAATTCCACGGTCTGACACATAGAATGCGTCGCTAGTATTAAATGGATATTATTTTTATATAGCACCAACCTTCAAATGATTCGTGTCAAAATTTGTCGTCTGTATGTCAATTAGTTTGTGAGACAGAGCGTCTTTTGTCAAGCAACTTTTGGTTGCTTGACGAACGAAAAAAGAACGAAGAAGAAAAAAGTGTTGTTCCACCAAGACAACGCACCGTGCCACAAGTCATTGAGAACGATGGCAAAAATTCATGAATTGAGCTTCGAATTGCTTCCCCACCCACCTTATTCTCCAGATCTGGCCCCCAGCGACTTTTTCTTCTTCTCAGACCTCAAAAGGATGCTCGCAGGGAAAAAATTTGGCTGCAATGAAGAGGTGGTCGCCGAAACTGAGGCCTATTTTGAGGCAAAACCAAAGGAGTACTACCAAAATGGTATCAAAAAATTGGAAGGTCGTTATAATCGTTGTATCGCTCTTGAAGGGAACTATGTTGAATAATAAAAACGAATTTTGACAAAAAAATGTGTTTTTCTTTGTTAGACCGGGGACTTATCAGCCAACCTGTTAAAGATCCGATCTGTTACTGAGTGGAGCTCGTGTTTTGGACTTTGCATTTAAGTCAAATTTTACTAATCTTTGCATTGAAGTTTTGACCCTCTTTTGCCAGCTGTCGTATGAATCGCACTGGGTTTCGCTTCAGCTTTTCTTTCATTGCTTTCTAACCACCCTTAAAGTTAAGAGCCGACCGCAGATGTCCACTTTCTAGCTTTTTGGCATGCAGCCCTTCGAGGAGCATACGTTTCATCCGGTATACAGTGGCCACACGGTACTCCACGGCTTGCCCTATTTTCTTTTGCTGATTTTCCCGCGTAGATTAAACTAAACACGACTTTCTTCGGGTTTTATTGTGGTTATACACATATCTGACAGAAGTGAAAACATCGCTTTTGTACACCCAAAAAGTAGTTTTAAAAACATTCCCATTTTTTCATGGGCTACACTATACTTGGATCAACAGGTTTAAGTAATATTTTGGAAAATTGAATGTTGGAATGATTTTAAAATTGTGACAACGAAATGGATGGAAATAATTCGAAACCATATTTTCTATTTCGATTCCACTTACTTCGAAGTAGTCAAATATATAATTGTGGTATAAATACCTTTATCTGGGATACCCGGGTCGAACGGCATTGTTGTATTGCTGCTGGCTATTGCTTCAACACCTTACAATAAACCATATTTTTCAAAAAATTGTTTATTTAAAAAAATTTTAAAATAGTTCACAATAAGTAAGTGGGGTACATGTTGGGAACGGCGTACAGGTTCTGCGAAGAACATTTAAGGATATTTTCATCAATCGCAGCATTGTTGTTTCCAACAATCTGGAAGAGGTAGTTTGCAAATAAACATAGGATGGGAATCCTCTTACCTAAGCTAATGTTACTTAAAATAGGTAAGAGGAGGGAAGGGAAGTTGAGGTTGTGGTTTGGAACAATGGCTTCCATCAGCAGCTTGTGGTTTGGAACAATGGCTAGCCTGCATCAGTGTGCTCCAAGCACTAGACACCCAAGAGCACAGGGCAAACTTGTGCTCCAGAGTCTCTATGTGGGAGCAGACTGCGCAGGCTGAAGGAGTCCGATTCATCCTGTCGAGCAGCAGTCCGCGTTGTGCCTTGTTGTGCGCCAGCAAATACAGCATCGACCGTTGGTCTGATGAAAGTCTGTAGCTGGAGATGTTTTTCCATAACCATCGCCAATCCGTGGAAGGTGACTCCATAGCCGCTTTGGAGTCTGGAAGTCTGTCGCCGATCATTTATTGCAAACTTTTGGTTGAGATAATAGCCGCTGGATGGTATGCCAGCTGCTGAATTACCGTCCGAGAGCACGGATACGTTGTGGCAATGGAGCTTATATTCGGGGAATCTCCAGCACAATCAATATGCTGAACTGGTGGCGGGAATGTGAAGAAAGAGTGCATGCTCGATTGCTTGGGCAAAAGGGCAAATTAAGTCAAAGGGATTCGAAAACCCATAGGCAAGACCTCACCTTCTTGGAGGCCAAATCGATGTCGATTGATCGTGCGCCACACACGCAGCAATAAACCGAAGAACAATTTTTACAGACTTCTCCATCATAACTATCTTTGAAGAGCAGGGCATCTATCATTATGCAAAATACATTTTAAGAACCCTCAGACCTCTGAGCGATATTGCACCACGATGGAAATCTATGCTAATTAGCACTGTAGCACTGTTGAAATTTTATTTCCTGACGGTGGCACTGTTGCTTTCATCAGCACAGCAAATTGTTGCTCAAAGTATAACGAAAGTTTACGCATCAAATGATCACCAGTCCAAACTTGCTATTGACAGTACGAGATTGAGCTAAAACTTTTCATCGCTCAATTAACATTCATTTTCTTGGAGCTTTTTGTTTCGAGGATCGATGGTTGCAAGAGGTAAAAAATGCATAATTATGTAGAAAGCTTGAATTTTAGATCGTAAAGATTTGATGACAATCCTGCTATAAGGACGAACTTTTGGGAAGTTTAAAAATTTAGATGTTAAAGTAGTAAAGTTTTGTTTTACTACACTCTAAAACCCCTTTCGCCGGGTTTTTATTTACTATTTAATTTTCCATGTAAAAATTCACTACCACACTGCAACTAGCTTTCGTGATTTTTACACCACATCTTACATGCAAGAAACTTACATCGTGTTGCGCAGACAGAACATTCATCTCTTCGGGCGAAAGTGTTACGACCCGCACCATTACAGCTTTTTGATACCAACATTACAGCGTCACGACGTCTCTTTTTTCCTTCTACATTTTTATCATCATTTTCTCACATTCTCAAGCTCTGAACATCAACACCCTGCCCCGGGCGGTGTGCTGCTCAGGTTCCTACTGTTTCTGCCGGAACGAAATCGGTGACCGGAATGTGGTTGATGAGCTGGCAGTAAAAAGAAAGGAAATGACAGTGCTACAATTTTATGGTCACTTCGTGTGAGACGAAATGATAGAGAACGGCTACCGGTGGCTACGCTGGTGGCGATGGTACCATCTTGACCCATCGGATGGCCCCGGGAATGTGTGTTGATTCGCCAGCAGCGCCACAGGGTGAAGCAGAAGAGCTTGCGTCGTTGTGATGCTCTCCATCATCCCCGAGGGAACCGTTACGGGGGTGAGACGTTTTTCTTCGTTTCATCGTTTCGACTCCAAAATTGCAGCTAAGCACCAAGCTTTCTCATCAAAAGTGCATTATCGTGTTTAGGAAACGAAAGCATTTACTTTCTACGTTTTGGCGTTTTTTCGTTTTTGTTTTTGTATCTGAGAATGTCAAAAGTGTCGAAATGCAAGAATTCGGTGGCAAACATGCCGAGCATTTGCCCAGCAGGTTCGATGCAGGAATGCAGTAAATGAGGTGGAAATTTGCAGGAAAATCCCATTGGAAGTACACGCTCAATGAACAGCTATGCACGGCGATCGATTAATAGTGATGGTGACCATTTTTGAGTCACAGTGATGGTATTGATTCCGGATAACGGAAACCTTTGGCGATTCGAAAATTGCAATTAATCTTTCTGTTTCTATGGATAAAAATAGCTTCCTGTGTATGGGTGCACTACATGAAATCTAACGATTTGTTAGCTAGAGAAAATAAAAATGTTTTATACTCAAATCACAATAAAAAAACAGGTTTTAGAGTAGTTTTTTTCTCAAATCAAATAACAAATTTTAATATAATTTGTTTCTTAACAAAGTATGATTATTATTTTATTGTTGTTTATTGTATATTGTTTATTAATTAATTCGTCCACCGAGAACGGTTTAACGAGGCAAACACGCTTGCAGTGGCTAAGACGCTTTACAAGGATTTACAATAAGCGCAGAGAACTTTTAAATTGGGACATAGACATCGTAAAATCAAACTGACACGAACATTGATTGAAACGCCTAATCATGGCCTTAAGCGGGGCGTTAGTACCGTGTACTGTGTTAGCGCGAGCTTCGTGCAACATTTGTCGGTGTCTTGATACCGGTCGCGGGACTGCAAAGGAAATTCTACTTACTAGTGACGGATCATCAATGGTTTCTAGTAGAAGTCCTGCTATAAAGATAACCTGAGCTCTGTTGCGCCTGACTTCTAACGTTTCTAGGCCCAGAAGAAGACAACGTTGATTGTAGGGTGGTAGTAAGGATCTGTCTGCCCAACCTAGCTTTCTTATGGCGTATCGTGTGAACCTTTTCTGTATTGTCTCAAGTCGTCTTATAGATATAACAGTATAAGGACAAGTCACAATAGAACAGTATTCTAACATCGGGCGAACCAGCGAACAACACAGAGATTTTAGACAATAATGGTCATTAAAGTCCCTGGTCGATGCTATTTATCTGATATTCGTACCTAACAGGTGAGCGCGTCCGAGTGAAAGACACCACAAAGCTCTTTTCTGTACAAACCGTCAATGAGTTCTGGACGCACCACAGGTTAAAAACAGTAACAGCATGTTGTAGTCTCTCACAGTCGTCTGTAGTTTTTACAGGTATAAACATTTTCACGTCGTCAGCTTACAGAAGGTAGGAATCGTCAGGTAACACAGAACACAGATCATTGTCAACAGGATAAATAGAAACGGTCCCAGATTGCTTCCTAGTGGAACCTCTGAGGTGCTGGTGAAACTACGAGAGGTGTGTTGGTCAAATTGATCGTGATATGTGCGGTTTAGGAGGTATTTTATAATATTGATTCTCTGTTAAATTTATTAAAATGAGTTAGTAAGATCACAAAAGTCTCCCAAAAGGGACTAATCCTCTAAGTGGAGTATCGCGGTCTTGCTCGGAGCGATCTCGGTAAGACGAATAAGGGTAAGGCCGGATAGTAGCCTAGGCGAGTCGATCCCTTCGTCCAGGAGTCCCACAACAAACAGTTTCTGTGCGTTACATTTCCACTGATTCAGGGACTCGAGACCTAGCAGCGTACAGCGTCCAACTTCCATGTCTTTGTAAATCTAACGTGTACGCAATAACCGCGATCCGGTTGACTGTTTCCAAGGGCGATACGTTCCGGCGATCACGCGGCTTTTTCATCCCGTTACACGAGTTCTAGTATAACCCATCCGACCATCCCCACACCGACCATTTAACGGCGAGACATGTTGATACCATGTAGTTGGATAGTCTGAAAGAATGGTCCTGAAGGGAAAATGAAATAAAAAAAAATGAAAATACCCTCTCACCTTGAACTTTTTCTTTGTGGAACTCCTTTGATCTCCATCTTGGCTGAACGATCTGTTATTTGCACTTAAATATGGAATGAAAAAAGGCGTTTCATTATTAAAATATAATAAAATTAGTATTTACCAAATTTTTGTGTATAAAATCATGAGTTTTTATCCACTTTACCAGAGTCCTACAATTCCCTTTTAGTAGTGGACACCTCCATGCGAGAGGACACGAAAAACATTCCTAATGATCTTCGCTGGGGGACAGTTCCCAGCATTTTTGTGGATAAGTATTGCCACCCGAATTTTCAACAGTACTACACAGACGGATCCTCTTCGGAGGCGGGCACGGGCTCGGTGTATTTAACACATGCGCCGAAGCCTTCCGCAAGTTTAGACTGCCATGCTCTTTGTATGTAGCTGAGCTGGCTGCTATTTTTTACGCTCTGCTCATTATAAGCGCGAATCCTCTGGACTAGTATTTTATATTTAATGATAGCCTCAGCGCTGCCAAAGTAACCTTACAAGGTTATTGTAGCGTCGGCTCCATTTGCCGGCGTCAGGATCCCCAGCAACATCGTTAGATCACTGACCCAATTGAATTAGGTTTGGACGATGCTGAGTGATGGACGTTGTTGTGATTGCTGTAGCTTCACGAAGTTGTAGTGGCTTTCGGATTCGTGCGTTCTGCGGATGGTAGGGTCGCCAGCCTCAACATTTGAATGCTGGCAACGAAATGAAGCTATGAACACCACAAAGTATCCGCAAGAAAGGAGGTTTTCTTGGGAGCCAGTTGTCAGTCTTCACGATGCTCCAAACAATAACTCCTTAGCGGAAATAGAGAGGACAACATCAGAACCATACCTAGCAGCAACAACATCCACAACCGAGCCCACCATCCACAACAATGATAAGGTGCACTTGAATTAAGGGAGAAGGAAATGTCTACCCTCAAAATTTGATATAAGTTTAATGAATTGAAAACCATCATCACGAAATAAAAAAAAATTTGTGTATACCAAAACTTACTAAAAACGACAGTGTTTGAATTTGCTGTAATGATTGCGAGTGGAGACTGTAATTTGGAAATGAAATGAAAACAATTGGAAGCGTATTAAAAAAAAAACTTCGAAGATCTTATTGATGTTAACAGATTCTATAGGACAGCAAACTAAATTCAGCTCTTTCTGCTTAGCTTAAAGACCTGCTAGATCAAGCCGATCATCAAATAGCTTCGTAGACTCATTGATACTATGTGATTGGATAGTTAGTCCTCACTGCGGGGGATTGGTCTGGATGGGATTTAAGATAAAAATAATTTCCAAATGTGAATGTAAGATACGACACAATATGCACCTGATTTTTCAAAAGTTTTATCGTAATAACTGATCGAAAGACGACTTGTTAATCGACTAGTTCTTACTAGGTCCTCAAAACTCTCCATTCAACATGATTTTTTTCCGCTCTATTTAACAATCATATTTAAACGACGTTTGCGATTCTGATACACTCTTATAACATTATGCAAGTCCTCCAAACTTTTGAGTTTATGTTAGCACATTTTTCGTTGGTGGTACGCTATGACAAATTTTGTTAAACTATCCGTTTCGTACGAACATGCCCAACAACCTGCCAAAGCAGTCCATTTGATCACATTCAGCGAAATATCACCTACGGAAACTGGCATCAATTTAATAACTGTATTGTACTCCACTCCTCATCTACCATATAATTTACTACTCACAATCCGTCATCATATAGCAGCAAATGGTGCTTTGTGCGTTTTGTTCCACACTGTTTCAACATGCCAAGAACAAAACACGCGAATGTAAACTCTTTTCAATACATCAGAACATTTCGCTCATTTCCGGCCAACCGGTTGCGTTGACATGGAAACCATAAAAGCGCTACATTTCACACAGTAATTCCACGCTTGATCGATGCTTTCATTTCACCGGCACATTTGATGAAAGTATGAGACGAAGAAATGAAAAGGAAAAGCAGCTCAATCCACCTGCACCCCGATCGATGGAAAGTCCATAAATATTGGATTTTCAAATTTGGTTGTACGCACAAATCAGAGCATCGATTTGATTTGTAATGTTCCAAGGGCGTAAGTGAGTGTTCTCGCAAATCAATGTGCCTGATTTGATACCTTTATGAAAGCTTGACAAAATCTGTTTGAACTACGAGCGCGTACGAATGTATGAGAAGTTCTATTTACAGTAGAGAAAGTTTTCTCTAACTTTAAATGTTAAAAATTTTATTTCAAACAATCAGCTAACCCTTCTTGTTCAATCTAAGCGTCAAAAATTCAAGAAAAACTTTTTTATATTCTCGCAAAAGCACTTCAATGCAGGCAGGCAAATAAACAAGCATTCTTCACGTATTCCTTCGCCTAGAAAACGATAACACAACAACACAACCAGGAAAGATAAATCTTCAATTCAGTTTGCTCATCGTGAATATCTCAAGCGTGAACCATATCGATGGATTCCACAATGCCGAAAGGTCACAGCTACAGCTACGGTGTGACTCTCGATCCCTCTCCCTCTCTCTCTCGCTCACTTCCTTACTTTCCGTTCTCGAGGACTCGTTGAAAAACGATTCCGCCATTGAAGCAAAGCGAAACCATAAAAGGACTACCGAAAAGTGCTCCGCCTGCTGTCCGCAAATCCGTAACACGGGGGTGGCCAAATGTCTGAGATGTTAACCATTTCCAATCGGAATGTGAACGCTGTGATGTGATCGATCAGAAGCCATTTTCTTTTCATTCGTTGTGCTTGTTTTCTTTTTTTTCTTTTTGCACCGCCCAGCATGGATTAGTGTTCTAGGATTTTGAAAGAGAATCACCCCGTAGCATGACCATCTTACCTTACCGCACGGGTGGGGGAAAAAAAGATTTTCACCCCTAAAAAAGGAATGAAGAATTAGCTGTTTGTGATATGGGAGAATATAATGCTCGCTGGAAGGCAATGACGAATAAAGAACAGCACAAAAAAAAACACACACACACACACATCCACATCCCACTTGCCTACCGACCGAGCGGAAGGAAACCATCCCAGATTTTAGCGTTCACATCCTTAAGAAACCCTTCAGAGGATCAAACCTCGGGGAGAGGTGTACAAATATGCCTGCGGCACGCTGTCATTGATGCTTTCGCATGAAATTACGTTTTTCTCCACTGTCGATTGTACACCAGTCGAGGCGATAGGATACCGTGGAATGCGTGCCATGACGTAGTAGACTTCATGTCCGATGTTGTTTTGCTGTTCGGTTCGCTGCATCTACTGCCGGAATGGAGGTGGCAAAAAACAGCCTTCCGAAGCCTGAAATGAAAGCTCCTTAATCGAATCGAAATAAAAATAAATTCCTTCACAGATCATTTTCATGCCAAAGCCAATATATTCTTCTGCTGGCTTCCCCCGGGACAGGTTCATCCAGCAGACGGTAGTACCGTTAGCCGGTAGGGATTGATTCGCAGAAGGGCTGAAAATAGGCAGACACTTCGTCTACCATTTCCGTACGCTTATTTCTTTGCTGTCGAAGCTCAAGAAGGAAGTGAAAGACTCGGTCGTGTAGTTTGAGAATCGATGTGATCTCCGTTCTTCTTCTGTTCGATTTGCAAAAAAAGGGGAAAAAACAACACAAGAAGTGCTGCTCGTAGCCATTTCCCTATCGGAGGGAAAAATCTTTTTGCAATTTTGGATAAGTTTCTGTGTGACATTGTGTTTCGATTTTTCTTGAATATTCATTTGTTTTGGGAGGAACAAAACCAGCAGCTAAAACTAGTACAACGTGAAAAGTGTGCCGCACAGTGCACAAGCAAGACGAAGGCAAAGCAAAGGAAATAGAAAAAAAAAGTGAAGCTAAACGAACATCTTCACAAGCCCATCAAACCCACTTACCGAATGCTGTCATTATTCTGTTCGCCGGCAGCGGGAAAGTTTCAGCTACTGTTGTTCAACCGTTTGCGCAATGTATGTGATAAAATGTTTACTCATACAGATCCCAGTGCCGTGTTTCCACCGTGCACGTGCACTCCACGGTTGTGCCAGCGCTGAAGCTTGCTGGCACTTGCTCGCAAAATTGATACCTAGTCATCAAGAATTTATGCACTGGTAGGCAACAAACGCGACACGGAACATACGATCGAGGTACACGCAGCACGAACCACTTTCACGGTTCCGGATTTGGAAGACGGAACGGAAACAGCGGTTCCGGTGGCTGTGTGTGTGTGTGTGTGTGTGTGTGTGGGCCTGGGTTAACTGGGGATGTTGAATGAAATAAATAATAAATCACGGCGAATCGATCAGTAGGAGGTGGCGCCCGTCAACGTCCATTTTGTATTGTGTTAATTTTCATCTCATCAAACTTCAAGAAGAATGTATTCGATTAACATTTGTCTGGCTGGTGATGTATTTGAGTTACGTGCTTTTTTTTATTCTCGCACTCTCTGTCTGACTCATATCTGACGTGTGGTTTTGTATATGGAGTGAGATGAAGAACATCAACAAAGAGTTAGGGTTTAGGGTTGGTTAGGCCAAAAGGTCGATAAAAGTTGCTATTAATCAAGCTACTGAACATGAAAGATATCGTTTGCTGACAGATGCAATGAATCAATATCAAATACGGTTAGTGTTTAAAAAGAAACAAGTTTACAACAAACGTCCAGACAGTCCTTTGTTCACAAAAAATCTGTTTTTCGAATCACTCATACTGTTTTATAGACCATATTATAGTTTATAGACCATTTTTAAAGTTTTATAAATAAGTTTTTCTCAGGGAATTATCTCAAAATGTATTAATGATTTTCATCCATTTTTATTTGATTTATAAAACTTAAACAATTATCATAATGGCCGGGTCAGGCCGTCTCTCATGAATTTAAAAAAAAACTTTTCAACTTCAACCCTAAGGCAACAGGCAACCCATACCTTATTATGCAGGATTATATTCTTTATAAGCTCAATAATGTGGCTTTGTGGCTACTATTTGGCGATCATATTTATTTATTTGTTTTAAATTTGACGGCTTGGGCCCTATTGTCAAAACCGCATGTGTTGACTGTTTTTACGAACAACATTAACAGGGTATTTCCTCCCTGCTTTTTGCCTTATCACGGGTATGCTCGGTTGTGTGTGGATGTTGAGTGGGTGGTTGATGTCCTGGTCTATTTTGGTTGTTGTTGGTAGATGTATTTATTGATCCGATAGTGTTGGAGTGGAGTGTTGTGGCTATTGTATTGTTGGCCTTATGATTTGCGGGTCTGGAATGTAACAAAACAGGCAGAGTTACGAGGGCTGACAATAAAGTAAGGTCTCCAACGCTGCAACTTCGCCGGATCACACGCTAGGCGAAATCTGGCAACACCGCCGTGTTTCTTGGTTCCCCCACTACCACTTTGCTGCTGGGTGAGGCTTCCCCGACCGCTCAGTCTTGGCTGAGCAGCCGTCAACGATGGAGGTACTCCTCGCGTCAGCGTCCAAGTGCGAATTGCGTTCTGTAATACGTTTTTTGAGTGTGAAAAAGGAGACACCTATTGAAATCCATCGTCAACTAGTTGAAGTTTACGGGGAAAAGTGTATGGACATAAAAAAACGTGCGTAAGTGGAGACGCGAGTTCGATTCCGGGCGCACTAATGTTCACGATGAGGAGAGAAGTGGCCGACCGTCGGTCTCGGATGCGATTGTTCAAGCAGTGGAGGCAGAAATGCTCAAAAACCGCCGTGCGACAGTTAGGGACTTGGAAGAGAAGCTTGGAAGAGTGTGTAGCAGCGAAACAATCCGTAATATCCTTGTGAACAACTTGCAGTATCACAAAGTTTCTGCCCGATGGGTGCCGAGGTTCAGAAAGAGGTCAAGACCTGGCTGCGCGAGGCGGACGGAGAGTGGTATTCTGCCGGCATAGACATGTTCATCGTGCGGATGCGCAAGGTGTTGGAAAAAAATGGCGATTATGTAGAAAAGTAGTCAAGACCTTGGCCTTTCCAACGGTGTATCGCTTTTTGTGAATAAATGTCATTTTCTATGAAAAAAAAAAATTGGAGACCTTACTTTATTGTCAGCCCTCGTATTTGAACAGCACAAACATGGATTCGCCAGGGTTCAGTGTTTTTTTCAGGGCAGTCATGCAGTGACGTTCTAAGCTCCCTCTGATCAGCGTTCAATCCAAGAATGATCGACAAGTTCCATTCCGCAGCAGCAAGAGCTACTTCTGGCGGGTTAATTTTTTATTTATTATTTTTTAACCGAGCTTCGATAGCTCATGGACTAAATTATATTCAATAAAAATGTTTTTCTAAGGCATTTATGACGATGAGAGATTAAAACTGTTTTACTTATCCGTTACTTTCAACCAAGTTATTGCCGTGACCAAACTACTCAACCATATTCGATGATCGATCGTACCAAGCAACAGTGCAGCGCACCTTCTAACATAAAGGATCACGGACATTAGGTGTGGAACGTGTGATGAGGCTCAACATATCGTTAGCTTTGCTGAGGATAAAATTAAAAAAAAACACTAAGATCCTTGAAAGAAGATACCCGATTAATGTCGATGCAAGGATCTACTTGTTAGCGCGACCATACGAAATCACATTACACTTCTGTAGGCACAGTAACATTCCATTATAACAACACCAAACGGAGAAGGCATCGAGGAAATTGTGGAGAAGACAACAATTAGAGGACGAGGACACAGGAAGGAAGGTTTTCAAGTCGTCCGCCTACATGAGCCTACATAATTGATTAATGACGTCTCATCCATCTTCCCCAATGCCGGCCATCTGCTCTTTGATGATGACTGTTCTTCTCTCTAGTCATTTGTTAACTCTTTCTCTTCCTAGTGTGTTGCCAATATTCTTCACCAGTGTATCGACAAATGTAGTTTCATGTCCTTTTCGCGTTCCTCTCTGCCCTGGAGGTTCAACTGTTCAATTAATGACTGCCCGCTGAGTCCTTTCTCCCAAGTATTTCTCCCAAGTAAGTGTCATATTTTGGAGCTTCGCTCATCGGAATCGAGATTTTCCCAGGCTCAAACTACGTTTATCGCAGGATTAATTCTTGGAGTTTCCGACGCGCCATCCCTCCTTTCTGTTAATCCTTCCTATGTCCTCTCATGATCCCTTCGTCCTCGTTCACCTTTAACGATTCCTATGCTCCACACAGCATTTGGCTCAAATGATCCAAGGCTCATTTGTTTCCGTCATTTCAATGCTTTTTCTGACCATTTTGGCTTTGGCATCTCTCTGTCATCTTTCCATTATAGTCTTTCTTCCTCTTTTACTTCTTAATGCTCCTCTTATTCTAATTCTTTGCTCTTTTCTTCGATTCTGGCTCAGTTTTTACTCCTTTTCTAACAGTTAATTATAGTTTTTAGGTTTGAAATTAGATTAAGTTTATGAGTTATTGAGTTACCCCGAAAGGCAAACAGTTTTATCACTAAACACCAACAATGACAACAACAATGAGGACATCATTAGAAGGATAACAAATTAGTAAAGTCATTGATAAACAGTAGGAATAACAGAGGATCCAAAGCACTGCCCTGAAAGCCTCTCGACGAACTAATATATCGATCATCCAAACCCCATAGAACCAAACCCCATAAAAATAGATCAAATCAGATCGATCAGATGAAACAATCAGATGGAAAACACAGCAAACTAACCAACTAAGCAAAACGCTATTTGGTGTCAACATTTAATTTTATCCTTTAAAATAGTTTCTATATGCATTGCAATATGATTCGTCTCAGAAAAATCGTCCTTAAAATAGATTTCTATTGTGGCGATCACTTCTTCATTGGTGCAAAATGCTATGCCAACGAATAATATCATGAGAACCCTGAACAGAAATGTTTTAGGGCGGGCAGCATTTACCAAGCTATTGTTTTTGGAAGCCAAAAAATGTTTGTGGTGGCAAAAAATTCTTTATTTCCACAGTAAGTTGCACCGACCGCTGCCTTGGACGGGCAAACCAGCGAAAGGGAGAAGGAGGACACAAACGAACCCGATCAAGATCCCCGCTACCAACCGAATAGAGAAAGATCAAGACCCCCGCTACCATTAGGATTTCACGCATGGAAATGCCCGCCATCACCCGGGATAAGGTGCCCACTCACGATAAGACCCTCACTATAAACACGACTTTGGCTTTGGATGGACGTAATATTATGCGACGGAACAACTGAGCACACCCGGCATATGGTGCCCTTTCACGGCTTGGAGAAGGAAAAGTGTTCCAGCTAAGCTGAAAGGAGTATCTTACCTTTAAGTTAATTCTAAGCAATATAGTCTGGTCGTCCTTAATGAATAAATATTTTTATTTTATTTTTGGCTTTATTTTATTTTATCGAAACTATACCAAGTTATCATAAACGAGAACTACATAAGTGATAATGAAATGACAATAATCGATGCTGTAAGCAATCGTCCTTCAGCTTTGTGCTTCTGGAACACCACAGTTCTTTTAATTTATGTTGCCCAATTTTGTCTTTTATCGATTTTTCAAATGAATTACCATGATTGTGTCTAATAGAGTGTTATCTTAGCCTCTTGATTCGTGACAGCAACCTCAAAACGTCATTTTTGGCTTCAATAAGCTGCGATTATTCAACTCGGTCCGGATGATTCTCGATACTCGGTCCTGCTCATTTTTTTTCCAAATAAATAATTTAATAGTTTTCACCATAGACACTAACATTACACTACACCAAACTAAACAACCAACATGCAACAAACAAAAAAGAACAACGAATTATCCACCCATCGACATCCGAGTATGCCCGGGATAAGGCAAAGAATAAGCAGGAAATGCCTTATATTTATGTTTATACGAATAAGTCATCACAAGCGGTGTTGAAAATACGGCATTGTATTTATACAATGTCATAATTTATCATAAATAAAAATATTATTAAAAATAAAAGAAATAATAAAGAAGTTTGGGATTAATTTGCTTCACCGTACCACGGTAAAATACGATGAAATTAATTGTTAAAAAAATATAAAATTAAGTAGTCCAGAAAAAATGAGCTGCTTAACAGTTTTTTTATTAGTGAATTTAGCCATTTTTATGTAAGAGCCGTTTTCCAATTGTTAAGTACTGTACAAAAGTACTAAAAGAACTTTACGTATCAATTTGTATTGTACGAAAATGTGTCTTCAAAGCAGTAATGACCTTTAATAGACACTTTTGATGGTTCCATTTGATCTGTACAATATGAAAAATCAAAAAACAAATTTAAACCATTCGTTGGCTCTTGTTTTTATCTTTGATTTATTCACACTTCACAGAACCATATGTAGTTTCACCCATGCCTGGCTACCATACACCTCTTCACATCTGCAGGTAATTGCTACCGGCCGAGAGCAACAGCTCCCGCAGGGTGATTCTCTTTAATTTTTCCTACACAGATGTCTGTCCTCACAGTTTTGCACCACGGGTGCAATGTGTGCGTGTGTCGGAAAAATGCTCCGTACAGGATGCTTTTCCACCCTCCTTCAATCCTTTCGCTGTCATGCATGTTACCGTGCCAGCGTCCGCAAAGTGGACGCATAACTAATGAAAATGTTTTCCCATTATTCCCACTCAACTACTTGCTGTGTTTCGCAAAAACGGTGGTAATAGTTATTTTTCTCTCGCGCTTTGCTGCTACTGTAAATGCTTTGCCCGTGCCCGTTGCTTACGCTTTCGTGTCGTTTATTTTAAGTGGTGCAAAATGTTTTCACTAAGCTTTGTTGCAAACATTTAAGTAGACCAATATGCTAACCGCAAACATTGCTGAGAGAGAAGAAAAGGGCGGGAGATAGTATAGAATTGAAACACAAAAATTGGCAAACAAATGTAAAACAAAGTTCAAACATTGTACTGCACTGCTCCTTGCACTCACTGTCTGCTCTCTATTTGCATTTAATTTCTTCCACAAATAGCTGATATCAGTTCAACGAAAATAGAATTCGAAGCAGTTCAAACTAACAGTACCTCAACACACACACTTCCACATTTCATTGCAGCTTTTAGTGGTGGGTGTGTGTGTGTGTGAGTAAAAATAGCACTGCGCACACATCTTTCACACAATATTTCGAAGAAACCAGTTGGAAACATTGCTCAAACATGCATTTGTGAATCATAAGCAAGACCGACCGGGAAGAAGGATGAGCAAAATCCAGTTAGAATGATGTCTCCTGCCAGACGATGTCCTGTTACGTTAGTCAGATTGGTTGCTGTATTATTTGTAGCAATACAGTGAGCTGCACAGGAACTGGAACCAACTTGCTACTGTCTGGTGGAGGTGTAATATTGTGTAATGTTTGCAAATGTGTTTAATTCAATAGCTAGAATATTATGTCTGAGATAGTAAGCAAAATATTGATGTAAAGTACATTTCATCGGGATATAAGAAAATCAATTACAAAACAAATATAACCGCACCACATGTCAGAATGTGGTAGCATTCTGTTTCAAAATAGAATCGAAATACATTCCAAGGTTTTTGTGAGATGGAAGAGAATGTCTGTACGATTATTTCACACCCATACCATCCCATCGGCTCACTTCCGGTTCCGCCAGAAAGCTGCTCGCTCCAACAGGTCGGACATTAGCAAGCACAGCAAGCGGTAGAAGATGCATTGTTGCTTTTTTGACACATATACACACATGACACATCACAAAACCGTGCACCAGTGGAAAGGTCACTAGGCATCAGGAAACAGGAAGGCGGTATGTCGCCATCATTGCCCCTACTACGGAGACAACCGGCGACCTAAATCGGATAAAATGTTTTACTTGTTCACGTTTCGGTCGGGCTTTTTGGAAAACGGTTTCGGTTACGGTGTGTACCGTGTTATTTTAAGTGGAGCAAAGGCCTGCTGGCTTGTTTATTTGGATGCAGATTATGGTGCCGGTGCCCGGTGAACTTGATGACGTTGTTGTTGCTGGGGGAATTGAAGAACCACACAAGCTGCTTATTATAGATAGCGTGTCCCGTTTCATGACACTATCCCGGTGGGAGGCAAAGTTTGCGAAGCTATTTTAGGCATCAAGTCAAACCCCTTGGAATGTGGTTTGGTATGGGTTAACGACTTAATAAAGTTTTCTTAGGATTTGGTAGGATTTTGTGCAGGAGTAGAGCTTGACATAGGAATACTTAGTGAATAACATATCGAAAAATGCACTTTACATGCTTAAGTACTTTGACAAAATAAATGAATGTTTGATTTTTATAGCGATCGACCTAGTTGTTTAATACATTTTAATTCCTAGTTTTTTTTTTTGTTAAACAAAACATCAAAAAACTTTATCTTTCGCATTACTTAATGAAGCTGTATGATAAATTTAAAATTGCCTTACCTTAAAAATAAAACATGTCACGCTCATCTACTGCAAATATACTTTTAAATTCGATTGACTTATACCTGTACAAAAATGATGAAGGTCACATGCCAGCCTCCATCCATCCCAAAAACCGATAACCGTTGTAGAAAATATAATTGATTGTTGAAAAACTTAGTTACGACTTCACACCAAAAACCCACAAGAACTCGTGTAACTCAATCAAAGTGAACCTTTGCCTAATGATTCCGGTCATCATCACGCAATTGGAAAGCGTGTGCCAAAGTCAGCCTTTTGAATCTTCACGCCCTCTTCCAAAAAAAGGTTCGGTTGCTTTGTAACTTTTTCCCTGCTGGTAGTGTCCTACTCGTCCACTTTCTTCGTTCACCTTGTGCCATCAAAACCACAAACGGAGTCCTTTGCTGTGGAGGGAATACATTAATCGAATGTATCTTTCTCTTTCGTTCATTGGGCTCTACTTTTCCGTGTCCGTACCGGGCACCTGTTTTAATGACGATGCTGAAATGAATTGTAAACTGGTTTTCTGACCGTGCTGGGTTGTGCCCGGGTTAAATCGGCAAAAAGAAAACAACCAAAAAAATAAAGGGACCAATTGGTTTGTTTGACGAATAACGACAAATGAACCCAAGGGCACCCAGGCTACCAGGAGCGCAAAGGATCTGGTTAATTTTTATGCAGCGTTGTGCAAAGTTTACACTGCTGAGGTTCAGCATACCTTTCGGCTACCTGAGAGTTTAATGTGTTTAAAGAGAGCTACACAAGTTTGTACAGATTTAATTTCAATCGGCGACACGCAACCAAATCAAGGAAATGTAGCTGTGAGCGTGTGAGTGTTTTTTCTAGGGTGACACAAATTTTAAACAATGCTGTGGGAAAGAATGAAGGCTATATGTAATCTTTTTTGAGAAAAAAGTTGATGTAAATTTCAATTCGAAAAGGAATATTACTTCACTCCTTAAAACGTTGTATAAGGCGTGTGAAGCACCTGTTTACGATAAATAAATTATTCCTAAATAATAGGATGGGTCACATCGGTATTGTAAGGCAATGGAGGTGCCTGGTACTTTAAAAAACATAAATTAATAAGCTATAAGCATTGACGGCTAGGATGGTAGCGTCCTGCCTGGCTGATTTATTTGGATGACTCCATTTAAGCGATCAATCTAACTTTTGTAAAAACAAACAATCACTTTTTAAAAACACCGTGATGAGCACGCAAACCACCCATTCAGTTTGGGTTGACTTGCACAAACTCGTTCGCTACCATGAACATAATGCGAAGGGGAAAAATCACTTACAATGTGTGGGTAGCCTTTTTAATCGGTGTCATCCACCGGTGGTTGATGTAGCATGAACCAGTGGCTGGCATGGCTCTTAATGTGATAAAAAAAACTTGCGGTTTGTTTGATCGTCTATTAATCTCCTATCTCCATTCTAAGAGTAGACATCCGTCCACGAAATCTTAAAATAAGCGACATGGTAGGTTTTTTTATCAAACAAATAAATGCAATTTTTTCGTTTGCCAATGTCTTGAAAGAATTGATAAAAGTAATTCTAAAGTTAAAATCCTTCGTTCGTCGTTCAAAAGCAAAGAAGTGTTTTAATGATTCTAAAGACATGGAGACGCCCAGTGTTTCAAACATGGGATACATGTTTGGAATGAATTAGGCTATAAAAATGTTTTAGGTATCATAGATTCCATGAATTCAATTTATTCGTTTGCTAATGCTTCAATAGCTTTAATCAACGTAATTCTACAGTCAAAATGTTGATGGAGACGCATGGTGTTTTAATGATTCTAAAGACATGGAGACGCCCAGTGTTTCATACATGGCATACATTTTTGTATTGAATTATTCCATGAAGACGCTTGCTGAAGCTTCATGGATGCCATAAATATTACATTGGCTACATTACACCGTTGCAGTTTACGTTGCTTGTAAAATAAAATAAACAGAAACGCTACTATGATGAAGCATCTTCGTTGTGTGTCAAGCGTAGCTTACATGATTAATGTGGCAAATTTATGTTTTATAATGATTTCCTACCAAACAAAATGATCACCTACGTTGCGTGATTAGCGCAACATAATTATTAAAGTGCCGCTTCTGCTGTTTTTGCTGTACATCATAAAGCTTTCGCTAGATAAAGGAAACAAGCGTCATCCAGTCATTTATCATCTAAAACGAAGCATAATGTATTTCTTCTTTTCTTCAATCTCTACTACAGATAATGTTGTCGCTGTAATGGATCTGAAGGCTGGCAAACATCTAGTAGCACCAGCGATAAATAATATCAGTTGCACCAACAATCGGTTCACCGGTAACTTCTTCCAGCAGATAGGTCCGTTCGATGTCATACAGGCACTGTTTATCGTGCTGCTAACGTTTCTAGTTATCAGTGCGAATCTGATGGTGATACTGGTGATCAACAGCCGCCGTTATGCTGCCTACATCCATCCACAGCCTCGCTACCTGCTGACGTCGCTGGCCCTCAACGATCTGGCCATCGGGCTGCTGATCGTACCGTTCAGCGCTCTACCTGCCTTACTACACTGTTGGCCTTACGGGGAAATTTTCTGCCAAATTCAGGTAAACCAAAAATTGAACGTGCGTACTGCTTGCGGTTCTTAGAAAGAACTTTCCTTTCGTTTTCTTTCCCCTCGCACAGGCACTACTACGAGGAGCTTTATCACAACAAAGTGCTGTTATATTGGTGTGCATGGCAGTTGACCGTTATCTGTGCGTGCTACATCCACGGATATATCATAAGCGATCCAGTAAAAAGGTGAGTAAAGGTTCGGTTTCCAAACGGGGAGGAATCGTTCTCGATACGATGTCTCGAGATAAAGTTTATGGGAACGATGGAGAGAGATTTTGAAGGGTCTTATGTGACATGTTGCCGCTACACTTACCGCGCTGAATTAAGCCATTGAATGGTTTATGAAATCGACCGTAAATGTGTCCCCTTCTGCTATACCATACACCCAGCACACATCTTCTTGTGCTGGAGCTTCCGTTCTGCCCGCTCGTTGTGCCGTATGATAAATGGCAATAAAAATACAATCAAACATCTCAATAACATACATCCACTTTACCCGACGTAGAAGTGATCTTGAGGCTATTTTTATGTTTGTTTTCTGGTTTTCATGTTTCCACCTCGAAGCCTCGTTCTTCGAAGTGCGGTGTGAGGGGTGAAAATAAACAAAAGCGCAAACACAATAAAACACACAAAAAACTACCCTCAGCCCACCGTCAGTCTTCCATAAATCCTCGTTCCTGATCGGCCCTTTCAACAGCATTCCGATACACCCGCAATGTCGTTGTCGTTTATGATGAGGAATTTATTTTCCTTTCCCGAGGCTGCTTTCGGTAAGGGTATTTGCTTTTTGTTTTCTCTCGTCTATCGATTTTTGGTGACGGTGATACAATTTTCCCGGATACATGTTTGCCTGTCGAGAAAATCGTTCCTGCTTTCTTCTGGGTGGGAGGGATACTTGTACATTTCGTACTTTATCATCACACTGTCAACTTTTGTCTTTCGGTTCATGAATGGATAAGCGAAGTGACTAGACAGAGCAATGATAATAAGCTTCTTAAGTTACTAGATTAATGTTTACGTCAATTTTCATGATAGTCAATAGTTTGCAAATACGATTGATGGCATGGTAGGGTGATGTGCTGTACTGTAATTGATCTATTTTGTGTTGGTTTTTCAACCCCTCGTTGGCAACATTTTTAGATTTTTATTGCGAAAAAAGAAAAGAGCATTTCAATAAAATATTAAGGAATGGAGTGATACAATTTGAGTGATTTTTAATCATGTCAAGCATGAGTGTTTGGAATTGAAGTCTGCTTTTGTATTTTATATAATAATTTCACATTTTTCTAAGGAATGCAGTTGTAAAAATAATAAATTCAGTAAAAAAATGAAAAATTAAGAAAAACTACCAAATAACCTTTTATTCCGTACTGCGTATAATTACGAAGATACGCCCTAAAACAGTACTTGCTTGCTGTTGCTGTTTGCGAGTGTTTAACAGGTTCTGCTAAAGATTTTAGAGTGTGTCCTTGACTTAGCGACTTTACAGGTTAAGTTGGCCATCGAATGGCTTACTAGTCTTTCTTATAGGAAGTACTCACTACGGGGGATCGGTTCGGATGGGGTTAAAACCTGGGTCCAGCCATTTGAAGACTGCTGCAGTTGTCGCCCTTCTACCAGAACATGGAAGGCTTTAGCGCTCTAGAATTTATTTTTTAAACTAATAACAAAACAAGACTTAACCGAGTATGCCAGAGATAAGGTAAAATCCAACTAGGGAATGCCTTGTGAAATTTGTTATATGTCAACTCATGTGGTACTGTACTATTGTAAATTATTATGATTTTTTAAAAATTGCTGTAACATATGGTTCATTACATTGAAACGATCAGCGTTATCAATTGCTTCCCAATCCGTTAACTTTTTTAAATAATCTGTGTGAACTTGTAATGTAAAGCTCAAAGTGGCAGAACGGTGGTTGAGGCGACAGCAGCGCCAGCCTCCACATGACAGGGCCGGGGTTCCAATTTCACCTGGATCGTTCTCCGGTAGTGATAGAACTGACTATCCAACTACGTAGTATTAGGAAATCTTGTAAGCCATTCCTTCCAGGCTTGACCAAGCAGGTCGTTAAGTCAAGAAGAAGAATTAAGCCTAACTTTATCCATTAACTGGCGGCACTTGATGTAAGCGGTTTGAAAGGATGGTTTTTAAATAAAGCTTATAATAACCATTGGTTAAATTGATTAAATAAATCCACACACTAGTTTTATTGAAATACGTAAGCAAAAAAGATTAAATGTCTCAAAATAATGTTTGACGATAACAAATAACTTGCTTACCTTGTTGAGCCTTATTTCACACACCAAATCGATACACACAGACCATTGACACAACGAATCCCCACCTCGTATCAAATTTCTCCAATTACTTGAAATCGAATGATGCAGACGTTTCGTGCTTGATGCAACAAATCACAAACAACGTAATGTGATTACACGAATCACACTGTCAGAGCTGTTCGCCGTTTGCTACTGTTACATGTAAGTGAAAGTTGATTGACTTTTTTCATCCATCCGAGCATAATCTTATCTTTCCCCAGACCAAGTGAACGCTGCTTACTTAGCGTTTCGATTTATTTAGTTTTCGTTTTCTCCCTTTTTTCGCACTTCTCTGGTGTGAAGTTCGATTTCCTCAAACCATTGTTCAGTTTGTTTCGTTGGTACGTTGTTATCACGCTCGCTTACCGTACGGGATGGGACGGGATCCTACGTCTTTGTCACTGTTTCTATATCGTATAATCAAACAATCAATTGTTTGCGCTACCCTGGCACAGTTCATACTCCACGTGGTGTCGATTTTCTTGACCGGCGCGCAACTTCCATTTGGACAGGAAGCATCCACACAGCGGGCAGTTATGCTCCCGGAGGAGCAATCAATTTTTCACACTCGGAAAGTAGTCCTATCGCCGTGATGCCATCCATTTGTCCTATCTCGCTGAAAGGCGACGTGCGGCCTGGGGCCGGGAAAAAATGAAGCTGTAAAAGTTTGTGCCCTGGTAGCGCAAAACGGAAAACATCCAGAGCCCATTACAGACGGACTCGATGTGATACGCACAAATGGCTATCGCGTTAAATGGTGGCGAAACAACATTAAAATTTGATTTACTGTTGTTCGATTTTGGAGCACCGGGAAGCTAACCGTATTCGAGCGGGCACAAGTTTAATCAATACGAAGCGGAGATAGCAAGAAGTTAAAGTTGGGAAATGATTTTAGGGCGGGAGCATACCGGCGTTGGCACATTAAATGCACTGTGGACGAGTTTGGTCGTTACACATAATACATGTTATCACGTTTGGTGATCGGTAATAGTAAGAGCCAGAGTAATTATCAGATTGTTCACTGGAAATGAGGAAAAAGTTAGTAGTATTGCATAAAGAAAGCTCTTTGCTGGCTTCCTGTAAGTTTTCCGGATTTAGTTTGACTAATGAAGAACCATATTTTATGAGAATGCAAAAAAAATGAAAACATTTAAAAAATTTAAAATTAAAAAAGTTTTTCAACAGCATCATTGTTTGTCCGTTTTATTTTATTCTCTTGTTCAGCACTGTTTTCTATTTGTTCTATTAAGTACTCTTTCAGTTCCTCTTGAATTTGATAAGGTCTTCGCTATTTTTACACAATTCCAATTGTTGATTTGCACACATTTTTGTACTTTTTTTGTATTTGCTTCTTTTCTCAAAGAGTTTGCAATGTGAATGATTTATTTAATAACGAATTGATTTTTTATCATTGTGTTCATTTAATTTAATTTTGCCACAATTAATTCTTTTTTTCCTTCCTCGTGTTCTAAAATTTCTTCAAGATATTTTATCACGTGATTTCCACACATTTAATAAAGTATCCAGTTTTCATGTATTCACTTTATACACATTAAAATGAAGGTTTAGCAACACAGTTCAAAGTCTTTTTGATAAACAAAATATACTTTTTTCTAACTTTGTTTTCTTTTTAATTAATTTTAATGAATTTTAAATGATTTTTAATTTATTTTTTAATAAGATATCAGTTCAATTTATTCCTTTTTTATTTCCTTTATTGTTTCTTCTGCTTTTAAGGATTTTTTTCATTACATGGTGTTATTAACCGTTCTTTTGCGGCTGGTATTATTAATCTTAACTTATTATTTGTTGCTTTGTATAGTTAGCTTGTTCTTATTGGTTATATCCTTGCATTGAAAATTTTCTCCAAAAGGCAATAAAACATTAGCCGTGATGTACCATGTTGATTTTAATAAAGTAAGATTGTTGTACCAAAAGCTAATTTAATTTTAATTTTACTACTCCTGTTAATTTACGGGTAATTTTACGCTCCTGTTAATTCTTCAAAGTTTTCCATTAGGCTCACAATTGCGGCTAATAAAAGATCACTACAGCGAATCGATTGCAGTAATGCACGAACAACCATTACCGCAACATCTTGCACACACAGATTATCGTTTGTGATAGTAACGTAACGCTTCGAATGCATAACGCACACCTTGACCACGAGGCGAATAAAAGGGAATGTGTAGTACGTTTATCGGAAATCTCTTCATTCCACAGCTGTAGTAACATCCACACTCTAAATTCAGTCCGGCGTACCAGCGAACCACCAAAGGACCGAATCTGTGCAGCTCATAAAATTATCATTTCCGGGCACGTAGTCGCATGATTTGCGCTGTTGGCGAACGATTATGAAAAGCCAAGAATCTACGGTCCACTACCGTTCGGCCTTCGGCTTCGCACAGTCCTTCTCCTTACCGCTCGCTAAGTGCGGAACCCTTGCGAAACGGATTCTCCAGCGATAGGGAATTAAAGCGGACATAGTTATTGCATCCAAACACACTATCATCGGCCAGATTTGTTCGGAATCACAGCACAGCATTCGAGAATCACCGAAGCGGTACAGTTAAGCGGGGATGCGACAAATGCGACACAATTTCACGGCTTTTGCCATGGGAGTACGGGAGCTATTTGCTGCTTATCAAATTGCTTCGGTTAGTTGTGTATTGCTGTAAGCGGCAGGGAAAAGGATTTATAGATTAATTAAGACAAAAACTGGCAGCCAGAACTAACTGCACTTCGCATTCTTCGCTTTAGCGGGTTGCTTGGAGGGCCGATGCTCTGGGATGGTGCGATCTTTCTTTGGTCGCTGGTTGTACTGTCTTTTTTGCTTGCCGCTACAGTTTTACGCCCACCCAAGCTCCGTCAGAATCTCATCGGAGCGAAGCACAAAGACGAAACCCTTCCAGCATGGAAGTCTGTACTTGAGCAGAAATGATGAGCTGTGGTGAATTAAGCGTGATGACATTTTCGTGTCCTCATCCTCAGCTGTTGGTGCGACCGAAGAGAGGTAAAGATGTAGATATTGTATTACGAGCGAGTTTGCTACGGAAAAATGCTTTAACGGATGAGCTGAAGGAGTGTAAGTGTAATAAATTGTCTGCATTTACTCATCCAAAGTTGGGTATTAAATTAAATTAAAATTGCGCCTTTTGCACAAATTGTAACTAATGTACTGAGTGTTAGGATTGCTAATAAAAATATTCTTAAGTAAACGATGTTAGGAAACAATAATCAAGTAAAATATTCTTCCTTTTGTAATTTCGTATACACTTTTTCTACTATCGAGAAATTGATTCATTTTATCGCCTTGATTACGCCTCGACTGTATGTTTCCATAAATTCCAATAAGTGGTTTCGGAATGTATCTTAAGTGTAGTACAGTAGATCTTGCCTTTTCCTTCTTGTTCATCTTCTTGGCTCAACGACCTACTAGGTCACGCCGGCCATCGAATGGCTTAATAGACTGCTCTAACCACAAGGGGCGTTCCGGATGGGATTTGAACCATGACATAGTGTTGTGTAAAGCAGCTCTTTTTAAAGAGAAAAGGGCATCTGCATACTAACAGGTGAGAGGTGAGTCCTTCCGGTAGTTTCCGGCGCACACTGAGGGCGAAGAGCTTAAAGAGTGCGTAGAGCTTCCTCGATGGGGTGAATAGCTACCTCGTGAAAAGCTCGAAGAGGGAAAAGAGCTACCTCAAGAGGCTACCTAAAGAATGCCAAGAGTGCTATCTTGTGAGGGCAAAGAGCTACTTCGCGAGGTCGAAGAGTTACCTCTTGATTGTAAAGAACTTAAAGCGTGCGAAGAGCTAAATCTTGTATGCGAAAAGCTCTAAGAAGGCAAATAGCTACCTCGTGAGCGTGAAGAGTGAAGTGTGTCAAGAGCCACGTTGTGAGGGGATAGAGCTACTTTGTGAGAGCCAAAGAGTTACTTAGTGATGGCCACGAGCTTAAGCAGGACGAAGAGCTACCTCGTGAGAGCTAAGCCGTTTAAACGTATCTCTCTTTCGCTTTTCTCTCTCCCTCTCTATTTTTGACGCTCTAAGTCCTCGATCCATTGAGGCCTCTCGGGTGCTCTCGAGCTCACGGATTCCGGATAAAGGATTCATAATTATACAGATGAAACTCCAGGAATCTTGAAGAGATTGTCCAATTATTTTTGGGAATCTTACCAGACTACACCTTTTTCTTCTTGACTAGACTTGCCAATACCTCGTAGTTGGATAGTCAGTCCTCAATACAGGGAGACGATCCGGATTAGATTTAAGCTCCGGTCCTACCGTTTGAAGACCAGAGTCACTGTCGCCTATGCCAACGGGCTGCCACTAATTTTAGCTCTTAGACAAATCTTAGACAAATCTCAGATAAATAATCGTAATCTTAGCTAAATGACTGTGCTGCCACAACAAATTTTTGTTCTGCAAGGTCATTAAAGCTTCGTAATCATATATATGGAGGAGGCCCGATGGTGTATGCGACAGCGGCGCCAGTCTTCAAACGACAAGAATGTGAAGACTGAGGATCGACAAGTCTAGTAAGACATGCGATGGCCGGCGTGACCTTAGAAGTCATTAAGCCAAGAAGACGAAGAATCATACATATTAATCTGAAGGAAAACTAATTTCAACAAACAAGCAATTTTGTACTGATTTTTTAGGACTCTTACCAGCCTTCACGTCAAGCTCAAATAGCTTCAGAAATAAGTAACGTTGGGCGGCATTCTAAACATTTATCTCGGCATTTGGTCTCAAACTTCTCACTCTGAAAAACTTTAATAAGTTTCCTCTTGACATAATACCAATTCAACTAGCAAGTGTTTTATATCCTCAAAATGGATGTATCCAGGACCCTTACTGGCGTAACCCAATTTACAATGTCACACTGACCCTTTCAAACTTTCCCTATTACGCTCACATACACTTACAGGCACACCTCAACACAAATTATCACTCGAAACGTTCACAAACACAACTAGCTTACGTCACACAATTTTCCAAACCTGCCGGATGCTTGCCTTTGCAGCGAGCGAAAACAGGCATTCGAGTTGTGTAAGGTTAAAGCTGCTCTTTTCCAATACATCTCCACCCTGGCCCGAGGACATTACGCCCACCGAGCATTGACCTGGATAGAAACCTTTCCTGTTTTTTTTTCGCTTCTTCTATTTGATAATCCTTTCGTTTGTGCTTTAGTATGTGTTTTGTGTGTAACCATGTAACTATGATTCCCTTTTCCTCATCCGGAACCTCCTCACTCACTGACCCCGATGACGATGACAAATGAAAACGCCTCCCAGGCGGACAATGAAGTTTGCCCCCAAAACGAAATAGCCGAATCGGCACGATGAAGCGGTGGAAAGGTGGTCCACGCTTTCCCGATTGGAGAGAATGGAGCGCTGGTCCCCAAAACTGGCGCTTTTCCCCATGTTTATCCGTTTCGTTTGTCTGGATGCTCGATGGCACAGTTTAACAAGCTGGTTCGTACATGAGTCGGAACGTGTTCCCCGGATGCTGGGGTGTAGTTGGATTGGGGCTGGATCCATTCGTTTGCTTGGCTCATTGACCAGGATGTTGCTGAAGCATGGTGATAAGCTCAAACCGGACGTAGAAATCGTGTGTGCTGGCCGAGGTTCGCTTGGTGCCAAATGTAAACAACGCATTTTCACGTTTTCCTGCTCATTTCCGACAGCATGAGAGACGTTCGGCTTTGGCACGGTGCTGGAATGGAATCGCAAATGCAGGCGGCAGACACGCGCCTGTCTGCCATTGGTTTGTAGGACTCTACACTGCACATTTCACGTCATCTCGAGCAATACGCACGTTTCAGTACATTGTTGGACACTCGCTACTGACACTACTATCGTTTTCAGATCGATCTGATCTGCACGGCGTTAAATATCGTTCCCGTTCAGGGCGAGCGTTGTAGAAATACGCACTCAAAGAACTTGTCGCGCACGGAGTTCTTTCGGTATTGAAATAGGATACTTTTTCCTACGCTTTGAACGGCATTGAAAGCAACGACAACACAGCGAAAAAAAGGGGCAAATCGATCGAACGTTCCTCGTGTGGCGTCATTTGCAACGGAAACAGCCACATCGCTGGCAAACGAACAGTTCTTGACCGTTTTGTCGGGACACAACGTGGCGTTGAGCAGAGCGATGGCAAAAACACTTCAACCAGATGCCAAACGAACGGATTCATCCTGCCGGCGAAACTATCAATCATAGTTAATGTGAACAATATTGTCCTGACTCGTATTTATCACTATGACACCCTGACAAACGAATCAGTTGTTCGACCGTGCACCGGAGGCCACAATTTTAGCTTCAAGTGTGCATGTGTTTGTGTGTGTGTGAGTGAACCACATTGCTCTTGCTAACCCATCGTACTACATTCATCTTCGATCACGTCGGCCCAGCCCAACGGCCCATCTTTAACACCCGGAGCTGTGAGATGAATTGCCCTTCATTTTTGGGGCCAATTCCAGCCGAAACCTCATTCGCGTGGTCCGGGTGTGAATGGCTTCAACAACGAACGAACAAAAAAATCTCAAACATACTTACACACACACACACACGAACGCTACCCTTCGCCCACCTACGGGGCTGCAAAATTTATTAACCTCTGAGCTCTGAGTGATGACATGACGTCGCCTGTCTGTCGCTTCAATGTCCGGCGTTGACTTTTCGGCCTGCTTTATATGGTCAGGAAGTGAGCATTTCGATTTCATCCTCATTTCCTGGCCTCACACTGGAAGTGGCGTAACAAAAAAAAAAAAACGGGGGATACCGATGTGATGGCGTTGGTTCACCAGGCTAGGGGGCAAGCAAGAGCGCAAAAAAAGGGTTACATCGCACGTGCACGTACGTATATGATGGATTAATCGGTCATGGAGCATGAACAATGATGTGTGGCACCGTTATATCAGCTGACGTCAAACGGTGACGGTGCCGGGGATATAGAATTTCTTTTACCGACGCTTCAAGTGTGGAATGATTTATTTCTATTTCCGGGATGGTGAAGATCTGCAGAACGATGTAGGGAGGATGTAAGCGATGTAATGATTAAGATAGCTCGATTACATTAGTCGTTAAGGATAGTCGTAGATATCTGATGGAAAAATGTTGAACTCGCTTACTCGAAGACTATGCTATCGACATTGAAAACATGTTTACGAAATAACATTAAGGAAAAACTTGTTGTTTGTATAGAATTTAAATGATTCTTTTTAGATAGGAATTTATTTTAAAAAAAATTTTGAAGAATTATCCTTCTCCTTCAATTTACTGCAATATTTTTTGATGGTATACCAATATAAAGTTTAAAAAGGATTTTTTGAGAAAAAGCACTAAGGCAGGCAGCCCATCCAAGTTTTTGACTCGTCGTTTTAGGCCCTCTTAACATGATTTTTCTATAGAAGTGCTGCCTATAGAAAGAGTCTAGGTGAGATTTGATGTTTACTCTTGCCACGTGAAAGACCAGTGTCCAGAGAATAACTAGAACTAGTGATGAGAACTGCGGAGTAATGAATCCACTTCGACTCCGATGTTGGATCCGAAATAAAATCAGCTGTTGACTCCAGAGTAAACCGGAGTAATCTGCAATTCATTCCACTACTTCAGAGTAACTACTACGAATTATTGCAAAATGGTGTCTCAACAGAGATAGATCTCCTATAAGCGGACTGAGTGGCCACGTGGGCCACTCCTAGACTGAGGCTCCGATCTGAAGCCCAAAATCAATTATCTGTTGAAAATAATGGCGGATCTGATAATGTAGCCCCCGACTGCTACCTCGAAAGGGCACCGCTCTCGATAGCGGAAGGATGTACAAGAGCCTGGGTGCTGCTTGTCCACTGCTCATGACACAGCATGTAGAATTAGAGGGCCCTAAATGAAGGGGTCTTAAAAACATATCCGCTTAGGGCCAATGTAGAAATGTTACTTAAGATTTATTCCAATTAGCAATGTGCGGGTCGAACCGAACCTACCGGGTCGGAGCCATACGTAAGCAACCCTTAACGGTTCGGGTCGTATTCCTTATTCTAACGAGTTCAGGTCAGCCAGTGGATCCAACAAAGCATGTGCGAGTTAAATTCGTTGGAGCGGATCGACCCGGGTTCAGGCCGACCAATAAGTGCAGCAAAGCATATGCGGAAATCGACTCGTTTGTTCGGGATCATCCGCTGGTTCAGGTCGACTTGTACAAAAAATGGGTTCGGGATGACCGTATGTTTTGTGGAACCTACTGCTTATTCCGAATCCGTTGCACTCACGGGACGAACTCGATTCCAATAAGAACGAAGCCGGCAACGGTTCGATCCGTAAAAAGATCCGTAAGATGCTTTTTAAGGATCTTCAAATCAATGAACTGAGTTCTTTGATACATTCAACTTCAAGTGGTTTTAGCACATCATTTCCCATTATCACTCACTAAACTGTTCCTGCCTACGTTCGAATATGATTTGGTATCGATCTCATGACGTGAGTCACCAAACAGTTCTGAGTTTTTTCTCTGTGGAATACCTAAATCACTCAAATTTGATTTAACTCGCCTTCCGTGCAGCGCAACTGATATTCGATTCAACAACGTTCTCTTTTTAATTTTCCTCGTCACACACAATTTCCACTATCCCAGTAACCGTAGATACAGTGACAAATTGTTTTATTTTTCCGTGTCAAGCTTAGATAAAATTGTTCCGTAACAAAAAATAAGTGTGACGCCTTTATATGGTGTCCAACAGAACCCATTTCTTTCGGCCATGTTTCATTCTGTGGCGACTTCGACCGATGAGCAGCAGCAAACATTGCCCGAGCACATAAAAGCGAACGATGACGAGCAAACGGAACCGGAGCTGCTCGATCTCGCCATCGTGGGTGCAGGCATCTCCGGTTTAATGGCGGCCCGAACGGTAAGCGACAAGCGTGCCGGCATACAGTTCCGAGTGTTTGAAAAATCTGCCCATCCCGGCGGTTTGCTCGGTGGGCTGAAAACACGCTGGATAACGCGGCACCACTACCACGCGGCCGCCTTGTGCCGCGAGCTTAACATTCCCCTGACCACGGTGTGGCGTCAGTCGGAGGTAAGCGACACGCGGCGCACCCTACAATCGATCGGGCCATTCCGTGAGTTTGAACCGTCAAAGCCGGATGGGTCGGTTTTGGCGTCGATGCGAGAAATGTTGGTCCGTCTCGAAAGTACACGTTTTATGAGTGAGCTCGATTGTCTCTGCACGGTAAAGTTTATACCACGAAATTCGGAGAACATGGATCACTTTCTTTGCAAGAAGCTGCTGTTCGAAGCGTCACGTGGATTTTTTCGTTTCCTCATCAAAATTGGCACCGGGTTCTATCCGTCCGAGCTGACCGTGTCCGACTGTTTGCGGATGCTCCGGTCCATGTCGTCCGCGTCGGATCTGTACGGTATGCTTGCGTTACGGAACGGTCACCTGCAGCCGTTGGGTTCTCCAAACTGGGAAGTACTCATCGAACAGCTCGTTGCCCGTGTCGGGCACGAAAATGTGCATTATTCAACCAACATTGTGCAGGTGGAAATTAGCAGTGAACAGCGGCATGAAATTGTTTCCCTAACCGATTCGACCGGCAAGCGGTGGCGTGCCCGATACGTCATACTGGCCGTATCCTGTTTAGATCTGCTGCAAATTAGCTTCCGGCCCACCCAACCGCTCTACTTCCAGCAGCCCAACAGTCAGCTGGGACTTTGGTCGATGGCCAACTTTACCGTACGCTATCCGGCTCCGTACTGGCGTGATCACGGCTGCACCGGTTGCATCTTCAGCCCCTCCCAGTCCCTAATATGCCACGAATCGGGTCACAATCAATTATCCGGCACCTACTTCGCACCGCTGCGTGGCGTTGTGGACGATACCGAGCGCCATCTCATACGCGACACGGTACTAAGGCTGCTCCGGACGAACTTCAACTGCCGCACGATGCAGAAGCCGCTGGAATGTAGCGTCGAAGTTCACCCGATACCGTTCTACTTCGATGTGTTCCCAACGTTCGAACGGTGCGTCATATTTGCCTCCACCAACGTGAGCTGCTGGTACCGGGGCTTCATCAACGGGTCGATACAGGGTGGTAAGTTCGGCGGCAGATCGAAACTAGGCGGTGTAAAGTTTTCTCATTATTGGAAGTTTTGCAGGAATACGTGCCGCTATTTTGGCGCTGCTGGAGATCCGGCCGCAAACCATCACCTTCCGGGAGGTGACCGATATGCAGTGCATACACTTCAAGTACTTTCAACGCCGATCGGCTGCCGTACGGTTCTGGTACTCGTTGAATCTTGCCAGCGCGTGCCGCTTCCTGCTCGGTACCGGTGCGGTCCTGTTGACCTTAGGAGTTTGCCGCATGCTCTTCAGAGCTGAGTTTTGGACCGAATTGTCTAACGGTGAAGTGTCTGTATAAATATAAATTTTGCGTCTTTACATTGCGTTTCGTCTTAGCTGGGTGGGCTGGCAAAGCAACACTCGTGCTAGATGCTTTAATGTGTTAATTACTGTGCGCAGTGCCATCTTCGTGTCTTGCTCTTGGTTCGTTCGCTTGCCTGCCGTTCGAAACGGAACACGGTATCCCACTTTAAGTGGAACGTTCAAGCACTCAAGCAATTATGCCGGCAACACCAAACTACCACCCACCTGTCACAGCCGGGAGAGCGCAAACAACAACAGGTCTGAAGCGGTCTGCAGCATTCGAAACAAAATCGATTTCAATCGGCAAATGTTAAACGACGAAATTGAAACGTTTCAAGCCGCTAAATTCAGTGATGTAACAAAGGTAGTAAGTAAGGGTGGTTACCCTTACCCTGTGACAATCGCAGCCTGTTCGCACTGGTTGACAGATTGCCGATGTCAATCCCGGAAGCGCCCGGTTGAAGAGGAAATCGATTGGAGGCTCCCATTTTCTATTGGAAATTCCTGTTTTGCTCCGGTCGAAGTGTTGCTCCGATGAACTTTAGACAATATTCTGCAACAGACGAGATGAGGTGTGGTTTGCTACGTACACCCAAACTCAATACGAGAACGTCCTCTAACGATCGGTAATAGTTGCACAGATTGTAGGGTGTCATAGCGTTCGTTCAACTCGAACACTATGCAATTGAAGCCATCCAGGTGCTTAATGACAGCTTGATTGCGTCCACAGTGCAAGCGCAATTGCAGTAGGAGTGTGAGCCATGTCAAGGGTGGGACCATTGCTACTAATACCTTACAGCCAATTTCACCTAATTATGTCACGCTGTAGCTTAAATGGATAGTAGAATGTGGGAAAAACTATTGTGGTGGACATCATTAATACAGGTGAAGAACTTCAGTATTCTGGTTTTGACTTCATCCCTCCTGATTTAAATTTTATGATAATTGAAATGCCTTCTGCAAGAATGTTATTGATGCTTCTGTTTACATAGAAACAAATTCAAGCTCGAAGTCAAATTTTTCCTATTTATCAAACGACGTAGATTGAATTCTCCATTTTTTTCTGCTTATCCGTGTTGAGCCTGTTATATGTGTCAGCATAGCACTCATGGCATCGTTAAGATAGTAACATATCTGCTACTAAGGACTGAAAAGGCTTCACTACAGGACTCAAAACAAATCCTTATTAACAAGTTCAACAATTTATAATGAATAAACTCATATAAACGGTCAAAAAGCTGAACTTAAAAAAGCATTTTAAAAGCTTATCTAGAGGCCAGCCATTAATAAGGTAACGCTGTAAGAGACAATAAATGGTTTTTTAATCAATCCTTAAAGGAAATATGGACACGAGAGTAAAGTACGCATTTCTAATAATCACAACGTCATGTCGTATAAAATCATCGAGTGCCGACTCTGAGAAATCTGTCGGGATCAAAATATTTGTAAACTTTCCAATGGCTGATTCACCGTTCAGCATAGGCATGCAATAAACTTAGGGCGAACATAAACAAAAACAGACACGCTCAGACGAACATATAGTCCATCATAAGCGATGCGCGATCACTTTTACGGCTAATGTTTTCATTGTAGCATAACGTCAACGCAGCATAAGCAGCGCGTGATCGTATCCATCGGAAGAATCAGGAGGAACTACACCGGCTGCGCTTCCGTTCGCGGTTAAATACTGCTCCTGGCGAGTCTGCCTGCCTTGGCAAAATTCGTGTCGCACAGCAAACCTGCGATCCGGGAGAAATTCCCCCCTTGCCTTCCCTCTGGATGTTGAATCCGCACACCAGTAGTGCTCCTCCACTCTGTTCGGAAGTATGGGGGAAATCGTCGCTAGCCGACTTACGAGAAGAATATTTCTTCTGGCAAGTCCAAAAGGTTAACCCGCTTGTCTTGACAATGCTGTCGTCCGGCAAGCCTGAGATCCGGAAAAAGTTTTTCTCTTGCCTTCCGTGCAGTAGGTCTTCCCGCCGGTAACGCCCGTTGTCTCAACGCGTTGTCAGCAGTTACACGGATCTACTGATAGGAACTGGTCCTGGTCGATCCAAGAAATACGCCTATCCGCCCGATTCAAGTCGATCTCAACAATAGCTGAGTATGACGACGCTGTCACTGTAAAATTCATCTTCGTTAAAACAATCCATTTTAAATTATTGGCTAAAATCTGTTTTTAATTAAATAAGTATATAATATAATTAAATTTTTGATATTGAAACGTGACTTCAACAGGAAAAGAAACTCAGTTTTCTAATACCAGTGTCGTTTTATCAGGTTTTTAAGAACAAGTTTTATCCAATGTAATTGAAACAACCATTATCAAAATGTACAACTTGTATTAAGGAACGATCTGAGAATGATATCAAAGTGACTCCAACTTCAAGATCAACCATTATAAACAAAATACCTACAATAATCCTGTGTTGTTTTATTATAGCTTGCTTTCCACCAAAGCTCGATAATAGTTGGCTCAACAACACATATATTTTGCCTCCGATGTAACAATTTTATACCAATTTTTTAAACAGTTTCGATGCGTTATATCAAATGATGTAGTATTGAAACTGAATAAACAGCAAAAACAGTACCTACACGCCTTACTACATTTATTTCACACAGTAAAAATAATAAAAAGACACCACCAATTCCCCAAAAACCCTCGCCGGGAAATTGGCTTGCAAGGGCACGGCAAATGTCTGCCACCGATCAAATATTCAACACATTTGCTACCTAACGAGATTAAAGCACGAATAAAGCAAAGCGATGAGAAAAACAAAAACGAACCACAGTGTCTGCTAAACGAGGGAATGTATATATTGTGTCGTGCTTTGTTTTGCTCTCCGCTACCTAAATACTTCACTTTGCAATTTTGCTTCAATTTCACATTCTATCCTGAAGGGCATTGGTCCTTTTTCGCGGGGTTCCCATAGTCCCATATTTTGATCGCTTTTTTTTGTGTTTCGTTTTTTCTTCATCCACTTTTTTCTCGCAGGGCTGTGTTGCGGTTTTAAGCGTTACGTGGATATTATGTTTAACCTGCTTCGGTATGTTGGTTCTTCCCAAAGGTGAGTAGGAAGCTCAATTTACTGTTTGTAGTTCAATGAAATTTAAATGTACCCGGGAGTGTATGCATCTGTGTTAGGGCTTGTAAAGAATGGTAACAAAAATGGAAGGATATTGTTTGAATTTTTATGTGTTTTAAAGTTAACAAAGCAATTTTAAATTCATATTGTATGGAAAAATTGAAACCTCGGTATAAAAGTAATATCAATGATAGCAAATATGTAATTCGAACAAAGAAACTATAAAAAACCACAATTTTCAATTTAGTCTCCGTGTGAGATCGCTATAGGAACAATCTTTTCCGATTTATTTTACCCTCATTTTAATTAATCTTTCATCAAAATGACAAAAGCTCTCAGCACACATATTGCCTCTAGTTAAGATTTTCTACGGCAAAGTAAAACAATGTTCTTGATCCCGCCCTATGGCGTATCGAGAGCACTGTGCGTACAGCAGGGACACACAGCACTTCCAAGAAAATCCTTCATAAATTGCACAAAGTCCTCTCTACATCCGGATATGCCCGACCAAGGCTGATGACGGTTACCAGTGCACATAAATAAATTATTATAATTAATACCGCACGCTTTCGACCGTCCGATACGACACACTTCACCTTAATACACTGTCGGGCGGGTCTGGCTTAAGTTAAGTTTACAATGTACGCTCCTAGGATTACTGCATTCCAATGAATACACATACGCACACGGTCCCGGATTCCTCGTAAGTTTCGCTCCCCTAAACAACACTCCGCACATGCAGACACACGGACCTTTGCGGGTCCAGAGTCCAGAGCAACGGCAGTTCGAGTGTGATTAACGAATGTGCGCATATAAATTTATCATTATTAGGTTATTACTTCAACAAAACGGGCCTGCTGGCATGCGAGCCGTTCTACAGTAAATCATCCTACCGGATCCTGTCCAGCTGTGCGCTCTACTTTCCCACCACCATGGTGCTGATGTACTGCTACGGATCAAGTTTCCACGCGAATCGATACCGTCTGGCGACACCGAGTGCCGCATCCCTGTCGCTGAACGTGTCGAACAGCTGCGGGAATGGTAGTACCGGCCATGGGCCGCACGCTGCTAGTGCCTCCATGGACGGGATCGGGAGCCGCCGGGACGGGGACCATATCGAGACGCTAGCCGGGACGACGCTGACGGCTAATGGTTCCGGTCTGGAGCACCACTCCTGCGATGGGAACACGCTAACGGGCATCACCGCCATAACACCGATGTCGGTCTCCTTCTCCGAGAAGGTAAGTCTGCCCCGTCTACCGGCATTAACTTTTATGGAATGGAAGATGACGTTTCTTTTTGCCATCGTGCAAGCTATAATGACGTACCGTCGTGTGAGTGTGTGTATGAGCAAGGATTTGAGCCGGATCTGTGTTTCGATTGAAACGATCCTCTATTGAATAATGTCTGGAAAAATAAATCATTTGCATGGCCATGAGCATATCGGTTTATTATCATAAGCTGAAGCTTTTCTTTTCAAGTTGAAGCATTATGCTCATTGTTTCCATTTAGTTTTATGTTTTGTCACATAAGACAAAGATTATTGAATGTTTACTAAAGCTTTTTTTGTTTGCAACTCCATGATATGGTATGTTTTCAAAGATTACAAATGATATAGCGCTCATGAGGATATTTTGGCAGTTCACTACTCGTCCAAATCGCTAAAATTATATGTGTATAGGGACTTTATTTAGGTTCCGACCATTCTTGGGCTAGAACAGACTATACAACTCTGTGGTATCAATAAGTCTTGTAAGCCATTCGATGGCTGACCTAGAAGGTCTTTAAGCCAAGAAGAAGTATTTTGAATTGTTCATTTTGAAATCAGTCCTCTAGTCTGAACATCTTACGGATTGTTTTGCTTCGTACTCAAATAGAGAACTTTATCCTATTTTTTATATTTTTGATTAATTCATCGAATGTCATCTAAAATGTGACACGTGAGATGGTTGAAGACCCTTATAAATGCTTTTAGATAATCGAATAACACATATAAATAACTATTTTCGAATCTCCAAGAAAATGAAAAAGCTTCAGATAGCTCTATGGATTATTTTGTCAATTAAATTCTAAACATCAGAACCATTATATAAACATTGCTTTCGTGGGATGTCCTGCGGCAGGCGGTCGGAAACCTAATCATAGCTTTGCCAACTATAATGTTTTTCTTCAGATCTTTCTTTTGACATGTACAATGAAGAACAACTATAATTTGAGTGCATAGTAATTATATGAGGTCCTCCTTTTATATTTCTTCAGGGAGTTTTATCCAAAAATTTTATCCAAAAAAATCTAATAATCAATTTGAAGTCTCTGCCCATCCTGTGCAGAATTCTCTTTACAGCTTAGACAAATTCTCTTATATGTTGTCTATGATAAAAAGGCGTATGAAAAATAAATTCATTACTGTATTTTAATTTCATGATTTTTTATCTGTAGTTTTAATGGTTGACGGTAGAGATCTGAATTTAGTTTTTGGCGTCACGGAAGCACAGCTTAATACACAATTCTCTTCCAGACCCACAAAAGTAAAATCTTCATGGCCGATAGTCCTGCATTAGGCACCGCCTGAGAAGGTCGCCGCTCTTTGGCAACGGTTAGTTTTCTAACAGTATTTTCGGAATCAGACCCACATTTTATTCCCATTAATCAACCGTTTAAAAAATAGGTCGATGTTATTTGGTTTACACGAGGCATCGCAGATTCTAAGATTCTAGAAAGAAATAATTATAAATATTGTTTGCTCTTACTTTGTGTGCGACAGGTGGTCGTACGTAATAACATCGAGCTTATTTGGCAACTTAACTTTATCCAACTGACTCCAAACTGTTTTTTGTTTAGTTCCTGAGCGATGCTAAGACTACCAAAATACCGGTGCTTGGTCGAGGAACAGAATTTAACACCATTAACAGTGCCAATGGCCAGGTAGGGTAGGCGACAGTAGCGCCGGTCTTCAAACGGCAGGATTGTGGTTCAAATCCCATCTGGACCCTCCACCCGTAGTGAGGAATGACTATCCAACTAGGTGTCATCGGCAAGTCTAATATGCCATTTCGATGGACGGCCTGACCTTTACGGCCTGAATACCAAGTTTAAAGACCAAGCCGGATTTATCCAATAAAAAACAGACTTACTTTGATTAAGGCGAAAATGAAAGCCAGGTGGCAGAAAAACAGTGTCCACCTGGCTTTCATTTTCGCCTTAATCAAAGTAAAAATGTCAACTCTTTCAAATTTTCTCTTCGTTACCTTTCATTGATGACAACTTGTAGCTGACCAAGTAATGGATCAAACAGAAATATTTTTTGTTTGTGTCAAATGGCAGCTTGACCAAGAAGAGTTTTGTATTATTTTACTGAAGTTACTTAACTTTGTTAAATGGTTTAAAAACTGAAATAATAAGGACTCAATAATATAGCAAAATTATTGTTAAAAACTTGTGTAGTTATAGATTTAGAGTACTAATGGGCGCCATTCCGGTTCAATAATCTTCAAGGATACCAAAGTTCCTTGGCTTAACAATTATTACAATTATTTATGAATGCATCATGGACTACACTTTAAAACGAATATGGATGAATAAAATGGGTAACATTTTTTATTATTTTAGTAAAATGGTGCAAATTCACTAGCAAAATGAAATGCTATAAACTATTACGTTTCTATTGTCTTTACACTTTTCAAAGTAAGAATTACTTATCATGAAATGGTTCACTGAATCTTCCTCGTTATCCTGAAAACTCTCTGACAGCAAGTAATCCAATGCGCCAGCATACCGAAAGGACTTATCTTTATTTCATTCCTTTTCAAAAACATCACGCAATGTAAATCATTAAAATATTACATTACACTTAACAAAATAAATGACTTGATAATTGCTTGACACTCGTCACAACCTCGAGCGCCTGGTCCGTCTCTGATACACTTTCATCAGAGCATACATACGAGTGCGGCAAAGTGTTCAGTGATAGTACTAACCAGTAATTAGCAACACCGATGACGCTGATTATTATGCAAATTGTATCTCATTATGCTGTGATGCAAATCAGGTGGTAATCGTGTCTCGCAAGAATCATTGCACAGGAAGCCAACATGTTTTACACCCGCACGGAGGTTATGTTATGGTGGGATGTGGCACAATATTTTCACTACACATTGCTACCGTTAAGAGACAGATTTCAATTAATGACCGTACGCTGAAGCTGCGCGAGTTGGCTTTATTGCGTTGGTTTTATTTTTTCATTTGCCCAGAAATATTGTGCCTCGCTATTTGAACACAAGTATTATCATAAAGCCGCTTGTTGGATGCAACTGTTTGCTCACTTTGATAGCTTAACGATTACTTTACTACCCGGCGCAACAAACCCCTTACTGTAAGCTCATTACGTGCATGTGCACCGATGCACCGAACATCAGCGGCCAACAGGGCTTTAATATGGGCCCCGGTGCGGAAGTACGGCACGCGTTATGTTAATGGCAACGAATGAACTAACAAAATGGTGGTTTAAGCATGCAAACAATCCATTTCGGTACAAATGGGGCAAGTGAGACGAAGAGGGAAGGATGGTAGAACGTGAGGATATGAAATAGTTGTCATTTAATTACTGGACTGTATCTGTTTTACGTTCTAGCAAACGAGGACGGTGTAATTATTGGTGCTAATAGAGCGACCCTTACTCTTAGCCACTGACCTTTAGTTGGAATAATTGGAGATCCAATAAATTTTACTTTTCAAGCATTCCAGTTTCATTAAAGTTCATCACAGAAAGACTTGGAAACTTGCGAGATTTTCGTTTTCACGTAAGAAATCGAAAATATTTTCTCATTCGTCTCATCAAAATGAGCTTGAAATCACAATTTCAACTGCCACAAGGAAATAATTCTTAACTCCATTTGAAGTACCTGTTTCTCTGCGTACTGCTTGGTCGTAATTGAAACCGTACTAATGAATATCGCGTAAATTATACACATGTCAGTGTTGATTGAACCGAGCATGGGGAATGTAGCGAACGACGGGAGCACAAAGTAATTACCACAGGAAATTGTGTAAAGCAATCGGTTGATTTATGCTTTTCCTTTTGGGTCGATAATTTGATTCGAAGATTCAATTAACTTGAGCTTTAAGCTCTTGCGGTGGGTCTTACATTAAATTTGTAAGATCAACACTGAGGGTAGTTGTTTGTGGGCGTATATCATGCGAATGCGTAAATCGTTTTGCAGTGCAATTTGCAATACATCATTGATATCTTTCACAAATGGGAGAAGCAGTGAAGTTGAGAGAAAAAAAGCAAATCAGAGGATTGATTTTATAATTTCATAATGCTTCTCCCGCGTGGTTTCTTAGCAAGTTCACACACAACTTTGGAATCTGACTGAGTACATTTTTATAACGAGGCATTTAGACGTTGAGGATTTGAATACCGATTGATCTGATCACTCGTACACGGGTACCAAGATACTATTCAGAAAACCAAGTCAAGAAAGCCAGAGTTCCTGATTCCTAATCTAACTCTATCTCATTTGGCATCTTTTTTTTTCTTTCATTTACTTCATTTTGCTCGTAACTTGATAATACGGTGTACGATTAAATTCGATACATGGTCCTGCCGTGCGAAGACTTACACCGCTACTGTCTTGTTACCAGATCGCACAATTGCGAACGGCCACCCATTTTAAAACTATCAGCCCATAACTCTCATCAATAGCTTCTTACACAATGTCTATTATCAAAATTTGGACAATCTTACATCTGCATGTCTGTCCAAGACAAGAGAAAGAGGAATTCCCCTAATTCCACAAATGTTTTTGACGGTGTGTTGCTTAGAATAAATGTGTTACATTCCATTGGTAAATTAAACACTTTTGCTTTACTATAAATTCTCCTAATTTTTTTTGTATCTCTACTATTCATATTACCTAGGCTTCAGATATTGTTCTCATTGAACGTGTTATTCTTTATATTTTCATTTCAATTCCATACAACAGAAGTTTCAGTTGCAAATGATGGGCTATCACGTAGAGATTACCTTGGACTCAACTGATAAACAATTGGTACCAGCAAAATGTAGCCAACTTTGAAAAGGTCCCTCCTTCCATAAGAAATTATTTCAGATTTTATGCACGCATGGCATTTTGCATCTTTCAAGAATATTAAAGTTGAAGCAATGGACGAAAATGCACGTAGAAATACTGTATTTTAAAATTATTTAACGAATTCTATGTGTATCCAACTCTAGGTTTTCTACAAGTATTAAAAACTTTTTTTATTATATTTTTTATCGTTATAAAAATATATGGGAGAGCTTCGAAAAACCACGGAATACCCTGTAACAAGAATTCATGAAAGATTTAATTTTACTGAACACAATTTAATAAATTTTTTCTCATACTTTTGGCTTAATGTCCTTCTATGGCACGCCTTCTATTACTAGACTTGACAACGTAGTTGGAAAGTCGCAGCACGCACTATGGAGGATCGGTCCAAACGGGACTTAATGCCCTGTCCTGTCATTTAAAAAATCTGCTCCGCTGTCGTATCCACCACTGCACCACCTCATTAGTGTTTAATGAACTAAACAAAATCAAAAAATAATATTCATCGTTCCCTATGCTCTTATTATATTCCTCACGTATTTTATCGCTTTACTAGATTTTTGATTTAGCAGTGAAACAGATAGTAGTCAACGATAATATATTAAAATTAATGTATACTTTTAATTGATGATTATTTATTTATTTATTTCCATTGCTTATTACGGTCCAGTGCCGTATTGTCAACACCACTTGTGTTGAGTATATTTTCACATATTTATAAGGCATTTCCTCCTTATTCTTTGCCTTATCCCGGGCATACTCGGTTGTGGATGGTTGTGGTGATGATGTTGATGAAGATGTATTGGTGGATGTTGTGAGTTTTAGTGGTCCGGGACTATTGTTGTGGCTATTGTAATGATGGTGGTTGGTTGCATCCGAATTCCGGCTATTGTGGTGTTATGGCTGTTCTATTGTCGACCGTTTTGCTATGGTCTGGACTGCTACAATCAAACAAATATTGTTAAGACAGAACATTTATTTGTCTGCGTACAGTGTTCTCCAGTGCAGTCCAGCAATGACATTCCAAGCTCACTCTAGTCAACGTCTAATCAAAGGATGATCGACAAGCTCTATCCCGCAGCACCGAAAGCAATTTCACTACTCTCGAGACTGAATCCGCCAACCACCCCGAGCCCGACGCCAAAGTTGTCAAACTCAATGTGTCAAAGCTGGATTGGGGTGGAGATCACTGCACTTGAACTTGAACTTGAACAACGCATGTGCTGTTGCCCAGTCATCGGAACACCCGTGGCACTACAAGAAATACACTTAAAACATAGACAACACAACATTTAGCAAAAAGGAATGGGAAAATACGAATAAGGATTGGAAGGATACTAGGGATGTGGAATCATAGGACAAGACCGTTGTCTCTGGTATCATCGGAAGATGATCCTCATGTAGTGGAGGTCACAGGTGGCCAACACTTCTCTAATTTCTGTACCCGGTCGTCTGCCGATATTCTCGACTGCGCTCAACAAGGAGGGTCTTGCGGCTTCAAATTCCACGCAGGACCACAGAAGGTGATCCACGTCCTGGAATCTGTCACCGCAGCCACACACTTTTGTCTGAGCCAGAGTTATAGATGAGCTGTAGATGAGCATTCAACGCAAAATGATTCGACATCAGTCGAGACATCATCCTTATGAACGCCCGGTCTACAGAGAGCCCATAGAACCAAGGCGTCAGGGACACTTGCGGAGAGATCGAGTAAAGTAATCGCCCGGGTTCATCCGACTCCCACATGCTCTGCCATTTAATTGATGTTTAGTTAAGTTTTTAATTTGTAATTTTTATCTAAGTTTTTGATCAATAATAATGAAACTTATCTATACGGCCTGGGCATTCTAAAAACATTGCACATAAATTTTTTGATACAGAGCTATTATAACGTTGCTTTTTATCTATTCACGCATGACGATCTGGCCGTATTGCTTGTTATAACGATTGATTTGTATTGATACCATCGTTATTGAAACAAACAAACCTCAGTTATGCATACAGTGGTGATTATTTCCAGTTACTCATAAATGCCATACGTTTCCTGTGATGGATGAGCACCAACATATATAAAATGATACTCATTGAAGTGTTTTACATGAAACCAATTGTCGAAATCCCCCTCATTAATTGACGAGCAATTACATTATTACCAATATCTCGCAACCTCCCATCTCGCTACTTTCCCTTCGTTATGGATATTATTGAAAAAGCAGAAGGGGAAAAAACACCACCGAGACAAAGAATCGATAGGCACTCTTCCGGTTCATGTACTCATAATGGTTTTCAATATATTTTATGATACCTTTCACACCGTAAGCGTACCGTTTGCCGGGTGGCTATAAATTTATTAACTTACAAACGGCCCCAGCTTCAATCTCTTAATTTTCTTCCGCACTCACAGTCGGTTGGTTTGTTGTAATTTTTTTTTCTTTTGCGGGGGTTTTGTGCTTTTGCAATTGCAGAGATCGTTCGAGTCTTCTGCCTACAACGTACACATAGCACAGAAAGCGCAAAGAACGCTTAAATATTCAAAGGCCGCAAATTTATTCATCTGCGACACAATCATAATGCACGAACGTACGTTGCGTACCGTTCACCGGCATTGCTTCCTTCGGCTTGGCAGAACTCGGTCACTTCTGGTTCTTCAAGCAGTGGGCTGTGTGACAAACTTCACCCAAATTTAGCCCACTTTGTTCTCGGCATTGATCGGTACACAGCGTTCTGCTTTCGGTCGGACGATCTCTTCACTCTTCACCTATTTGATTTTTTTGCTGGTTACGCTGGTTGTGTTTCGATCCGGTTCTCCTGTACTAAAGTGCTCCAAAAGGCGACAGTCCACCGTGAAGGAAGAACTCTAGAAATCGTTTTGTACGACCGACAGAGTCAGCTAGTAAATTCTCCAATGCTTTGGTACGGGAAATTGTATTTGGAAAAAAAAACTTTTCTAAACTCGTAGGGATGCGTACGATCGGTTGAGCAGCTCGGGACGAACAGTGAAAAAAAAACAGTCTTAATGGCTTTTGAATATTGCTTCCACCGGCACTGACCACCTTCTCACTTATGATGCTCTTTGCGCTTTCGACAAAATCATCTGGCGTTGCTTTTTGCTGGCCGGAAGATCGGGCAAGGCATGTCTGCGGTAGGCTTCAGAAGCCATTCGCAAACGCACTGAGAACGGCATGTGAGTAAACTAAGAACTGGCAACCAGTTTCAGTGGCAATCTGTTTTTTGCTCTATCATTTCTTTAGCCCTGTCACGCACTAACGGTTCAGTGTGGTATGTACGTGTGTGTGTGGGAACAGACCTTACCGAGCACCAGGCGTCTCCATATTCTGTTCCAACTCCCTTAAGGTTGCTCACAATAACGGCGATGGTGTGAATGGAAAGCTTGAACTGTGTAGTACCGGAAGCACGAAAGATACTCGTCTACGACGAAATTCTTCAATAGCGTTCGAGGAAACGGCCACACGCAATAATCGACTTTTGATTACTGTGCCTGGGCTGTAGCCGGATAGTTTGTTCGGATAGGAAAGCCATGTCATCGCTTCTATGGTAGTTGAATCTAGACATACATTGTCTTTTGAGTTTTCACTTTTTAGTACATGACTTTAAGCTGTTTTCTCCGGAAAGAAACGGTGGAATTTCAACCATTCGATGCACTTTTTCGATATAAGTTTTAACAACAGCTGATGCGATCGATATTTCCTATATATGAAAGCTTTAAATTAATTGTTGCTAATTCTCGTTTCGAAAAACGTTATGTGCAAAAATATTTCCAGGCAATTTCAGGAAGTAATAAAGCTACCTTTGCTGCTCCTGTAGGTGGCTGGTCAGACAGGCCAGCACTCCTAATCGTTCGTACTAGCTGGCATTCCTTTTTGAATGAGAAATTGAATGTTAGGAATTTCATAATTAGTTTCGGAAATATATTGAAAGGTCAGAAGTACGGTATGGTACACTGACGTCTGGAAACGGTTCAACTCTTAAATTGTATTCAACTTACAAAGCAAGGAACGAACATGCCACCTAGAAAAACCAGTTGATATTGACTTATGTATGTCGTTTTTGGAAACTTTAAGTTAGAACCAATTCAGTTATGCAACTTGATATATTTTTGAGAAACTTTTAAAATTCAAATACTTAACCCTATTGTCAATAACTGAATTCGTGGGTAAGTTTTGTACTCTCTTGATAGGGAGCCACATAGCCGTACATTGTAAAGCTTGTATCTCTTGATCTACTCATCATATTTGCTTGAAATTTTCTAGAAAGCTGAGGCTATTCCTTCCTGATGAGTAACATTTAGATGAGAATTTCCAAAATTGTTTTTATTTTTATTAAAAGCTTGAAACTCCTTACATCTACGATAGCCAATTGATCTTCAAACACAGTTTGTCTTTGATTATTTGCAATCTTTATGCGTCTTCTGTAAGGATTTTGCTACTTATGTAGATTTAATTTTTCATATTAAATAAAATGATATGACTTCAAATATCTTACATTTATAATATTATATAAAATATTTGGCTTCTACTCAAGCTTTACACTTTAGCTTTAATACTTAATAACACATTTCTTGGTGGCCAATCTGTTTTGCTTGTTGGAGCTGAATGGCTTATTTTGTTAGCGAGAGCCTATTTTAGAATGGAATCGATGGAATCAATCGGCACACTGATACGAACAAACACATATTTTGCCAGTCTTCACTTACAAGTGCTGGAGTAATTGATGTGATTGTTCATAACTGTATAATAAGCCTTTGATTTAAATTATTTCGAACCAGAAAAACTTTTTGAATAATCATCCGACACTAATTCATCTACATTTTTTATTGACCATAAATAACAGTTGCCTGTTTTTATGCCCAAACAGTGAAATTTGTTTGATGATGCATATTAACTGAATTATTTGCTTTTTAACATGAGATGAGCTCAACTAGAAATACTGTAGGCGCATGATACGTCACCTTAAATGTGAGGTGTTTACCGCTTTGGAAGCAGAACATAAATAGAAGAACTTTTTAAATTCTCAACTAAACTTTAGTATTTAATTTCATTTTTTTATATATTTTAGGAATGACGGCTGTACGCCATGTTATCAAGGTTAAGCAACTTTCCGTTTTTTATTTTTCATTAAGTAAGAATGGTCTGGCTTGATGTCTTGCTGGCAGTAGGAGGTTGCTGCCGAAAATATTGTACTACAATAACTTTTGTTTTCTTCATAAAAATAGGGCTCGCCGTAGGACTAAAAAACAATTTTGATGAAAAAGAAGATAAAGAAACACAATCATTCCTAATTTTTTACAAGAAATATTTATTTTTCCCCAGCCGGAAAACCTTTTTTTCTGCAAAGAAAAGATAACAACCCTAGCTTTACGATTACTAAGTGATATTGTTCGTGCGAGCAACAATGTGCACAATATCCCTTGCGAGTTTCACACACCATGCGTTGTTGTAATTCATTACTTAATTACACACTTAAAGCCAAGCCAGCTTTCCTGGGCAGGATCGGTAAACCAAGCCCGGCGGGTGTAAAACATTTACAGAATTAAAGCACTTGTACGGCGCTGGTACGCTCACTGCAAGGCGACGGTGAACCTGGTAGTAAGCAGAAAAACTGTCACCTCTGTTGCAGCGTTTGTGATCACACTTGTGCAGCAAAAAACAAAAAAACAAACTCACCCTACAGTTGCCCGTTAGCAGCCAAACCTTCCCCAGCGGGATACGTTCCCTGTTCGTGTTGGTTCGACCGTACCCCCTGTAATGGTCTGATGTGTATCCTGCTCGCATTGTCAGCCGCATGGGTGGCCGGATCTTTCGGAAGCTTCTCCAAAACAAAACATACAACACAACGGGTAAAGTTCGATCCAGGAATGAATAAAACGGAGCACATGCACCCAGCCATGTACGTGCATGTACATCGGATATAATTTATGCGTTTTCCAGTGACATCCGCCTGAACAGTTAAACAGAGGCAGCATCAGAACTTCTTTCAGAAGGACGCCTGAGGGGTCGAAGGAAGAAAGGATGAATGTGTCAGGAAAACATTACGGCTTACCAGAAAAGCACCATGAATGGTAGGACACCTTGGTAGGGTGAGGAATAAATTTGTTCTCCAAATGTATGTGAAAATTGAAGTTAGTAAAGTGATGGTTAAAGTGTGTTGATTCGCTAATTGTGCGTGATAGCCTTGCAGTGGGCGGACCGGTGGTTGTGGGGACAACGGCGCCGGTCTTCATACGGCAGGACTGGGGTTCAAATCCCATCCGAACCGTCCACCCGTAGTGAGGACTGACTGTCCAACTATGTGGTTTCAGCAAGTCTAGCAAGCCATTTCGGTGGCCGGCGTGACCTTAGAGGTCGTTAAGCCAAGAAGAACTTTCCAGTGGAAATGCCTCTTAATGAATACAATAACTAGTGTCTTAAAATCCAACAGAGTGACATCGGCCCTAACGAGACGAACTGAACAACAATGGACGCAAACTTAAACGCTCACCAAATGCCAGATTGGAACATACCAAATTCGCGCATGTTCTAATTTACATTAAAACGCTACGCGATGCGTTTAATGGGTCCGATTGACCAAAAGTAGTCCTGTAACATCTATTTCGTTGCCAATCAAGCCAGCCACGAACGTACACTGAGCGGACCGAGAACAAACTGACAGTGGTTGGAGTCCCAAAAGTAGACATCGAGTTGGATAGTCTGGGTTACGATCGACACCAGACCAGGTCTCCTGGGAAGGAGCCTAATGGCACATCGCGTAGCCTTCCGTTCAATTGCTTCGATGCGCTTGCTCCAGATATGGAATAAGGGGCACCAAACAATACTGGCGTACTCTAAGCCTGATCGAACTAGGGAAGAGAAAAGCGTTTTGACGGTAGCAGGGTCGCGAAATTCCTTTGTTATTGGAAATCCGAAAGCTAGTGTCTAATTACCACGGTTAATTAGATTTCTCATGTGAGGTCTAAAACTGAGTTGCTTATCAAGCGTAATCCCTAAGTCTCCAACCTCACAAATATTCCTCGTGTGTATTTTGTGTATCCAGCAGAGTGCAATATGATCTGGAATTCTATTTAAGATTTTTCATAAAAAATTGTGAAAATCTTGAAACAAAGTTTGTCCTCCGACAGGTGTTGCTAATGTATATTTCTCTGAGGAGGAATTCCAGAATGTAGCTGAAACTCTGTTGCTGATTTTAGCTTACATGAGGTAGTTACAATTTATTTCCTTACATCTTACCCTGAATGTCTTTCGTTTATATGTTGCACTTCTTTATGTATCACGGTTGCTGTTCGCAGGTTGGATCAGGATCAGGTTGGATCTGTTCACAGGTTGGGTAAGAAGGATCCACTATTCTACATAACGGCTGTAGTGTTGGTGGCGCACAGCGTCACAAGTTAATTGTTTATTGCAGTTTTAAAATAAGTATGCTGAAAACTATACATGTAGATCGTTAAAATCGTCATGACTTATTGCTAGATAGACAAACAATAATCTTATCAAGACATCACATTGCACTATTTTAGGTTCCGTCAAGACAACACGGCGTAGAGCCGTCATACAAAAAAATAAGTAAACTTTGAGTGAAAGAGAGAGCAAAGCGTTTTATAAGAAGAATAAACTAATTTACTATGTCATTAAGGTACACCAAAACTCCAAGAAAAACTACCATTCCAAACTTCTGCATGAATGTTCATTAACCTGCCTGAGTAACTGGGCCGAAGAATGTTTTGCTCCGAAAATAACTTAGAATGAGCTAGACAAGACGAAGAGCTAAAAGTGTTTAACATGGGTATGGGTAACCTTTATGCCACACTCAATTAGAGTTTGTTGCACAATCAGCATGACGATGGTCAAAAACACCAGTTCTGTTGTCAAGGGCTATCAAAATACTGGATGAACGAAAAACCGAACCAGAAATCTGAACCTCAATGTTGGTAGATGTTCAAGTAACCCATCTTCTTATGAGAGAAAAAAAAAATATTTAAAGAATTGAATCTTTCCCAGGCTTTACAAAAACAGCCATTTTGAAACGTGTGTACGGCCTTACACATTTGTTTTCCACAGTGGACAATTAATACATTCACAAGGAAGGGTTTGACCGTATTGCAATGGTTGGTTTACATTTTAGCTACGCAAATTGCTAGGTATTTCTCGGTGTAGGAGGTTTTAAGAAGAGGTGAAAAATGCTACGTCATTTTTAGCGTTCCCTGTTAGATTCTTTGTCCCCATACCTCACAACTTCTCTTCCTCTTGAGTCTTACTATTATCCAAATAGCTCTTTCATCCTTAAGTAGTAACATCTTTCAGCTGCGTATGCCTGAAATGTTGAAATATGAAATGCTTTGTGACATGTGTAATCAGTCAACACAATCAGCGGTGTTGACCATGCGGCAAAGAGCCGTCATCTTGAAGTAAAAAAACAAATTTAAAAAAGCATTTTATAATTCAACAGTTGGTATAATCTTTTGCTTAGAACGACAGACAAGCTCACGTCTTTCATCGAATGGCCTCTTGTGCTACTTCTTTGTCTTACGTGGTTGAATAGTCAGTCCTCGCTACGGGGGAACGGTTGTTGCTTTTTGTTAAAGCTAACTGAGTGTTGATGTTAAGACACTGATAAGACCATGCATATTGCGATTAGGCGCATTCTTGCTCGCTCCCTCGTTGAATTACCACACTATTCAACTTGGCGTTATATTTTGGAGCTTCCCTCATTGGAATCGAGACGTTCCCAGGCTCAAGCTTTATTTATCGCCGGATTGATTCTTGGAGTTTCCTACGTGCCATCCTTCTTTTCTTTTATTCATTTCTATGTCCCCTCACGATCTCTTCGTCCTCGTTCACCTTTAACGATTCATGCGCTCCACACAGCATTTGGTCCAAACGATCCACTGCTTGTTTGTTTTCGTCATTTCAATGCTTTTTCTGACCATTTTGGCATGGTCTTCTTTCCGTTATAGTCTTTCTTCCTCTTTTACTTCTTAATGCTCCTCCTATTCTAATTCTTTGCTCTTTTCTTCGACTCTGGCTCAGTTTTTACTCCTTTTCTAACAGTTTATTATAATTTTTAGGTTTAAAATCAGATAAAGTTTATGTTTGTATAGCCTGCGAGGCGAACAGTTTTATTAATAAACAATAACAATGCCAATTTCTAGACAATCTCTTTGAATCAATAAATTTAAATGTTTCTCTAAATAATTCTAAATAAATCTAATCTAAATAACCACAAATTATTACTATTCAGTATCAATAGTTGCATAAAGTTTCGTGTAAAATCACCTAGTTTAATAATCCTTCTGAACACGTTTTGGGGTTCGTAAACTGATGACACGAACACCAATCTGAACCACCAAAAATCCGAAGTTTATACTATTATCATAGTAACTTAAAATCAGAACGTTTTTGAAGTGTTTAGACGTAGATGTGATGATAAAGGTAACTCTCAAATGCCAAAACAAAGGGTTGAATAATTAAATTGAAACAATAATTGGTGATTTTTTATGTACAATACACAGACCAAAGAAAGGACCACACGTGCAAGACTTTTGTGCAATAATTTATCAAATCTGTCATCGTAAATAAACATTTGTGGTGTAACCATCGACGGAGTGATTAGAATTGGAGATGAGCCATAATTTTCACTGTCACATTTTACCAGTGACATGTATCACGTTCGCGTTATGGTATGCTTTAAATGTGCTTGAAGACCGGTATAAATGTGCTTCCACTTGATCGTACCCTAAAACATACCATTTTAAAATGACACTTTGTGTCACATACACACACACACACACATACCCGCCAGAAACGTCCGCTTTATGGCGCCTTTTTTTATTTTCACGCTAGTAAAACGCAACATTCACCGGTGGTGCTGTTTTCTCTTTTCTTTACACTTGCAGTCCCAGTTTCCAGTGGAGGACGACCGACAGATACATGGTTCGACGTCGCGAACTATGGCAGCAATATCATTAGGTTTTATAGTCATAATCACCCCCTGGACGATACTGGAGATAGTGGCCACGTGCACCGGTTCGAAGGTGAGTAAAGCTGGGATACTTCACGACGACCTGCGAGACACACTCATTAGCGTGAACGGCATAAAGGTTGAGTAGCGATACGGGAGCAACACCGTCCTTAGAGTTTTGATTTCTCCCGACGGTTCGGCGGCACCTTTGACCTTGTTTGCGTAATTTGTTATTGGAAAACATATTTGCTTGTTTGATAAAACCTACGAAGCCGGAAATGTTTTAAAACCATCTCAACTACTATTCGCGGTGTACCGTGGCTTCGGATGAGCTTCTAAAGCGAAGTATATTCAACCTCTCACAATCATGTCCTCGCTATGCTTCCCACTCAAACACTCTGATATGGTTATTTACCTTTGAACTTTTGCCCGTGTTAACACGCGCGTCCCGAATTTGGATGCGGCCCCGTGTTAATGAAACCAAAACCCAACGGTTCGGAAACTATGCAAACTCATTCGCACATCATCACGATTTTCGGGTGAATGCCATCGGGTGAAAAGGGGTCGAACGACTGATTTTCCACACTTGTAACTAACACACAAAAAATCCTATTCCTTGTGCAGATAGCATACACGGTCTGTGTTCTAGATCGATCGATTCGATTCCACGGTTTTTTTTTTCGGAGAATGTATCACATTTGTCCGATCGCACCTCATTGGGCGCCATGATTCGTTTCCAGTCGCTTGACGTTTCTGGTCGTACATTAATTTAAGAGCACAAAAAACACTCATCATACAAAACGTTTCTGTTTTACCATTGCAGATACCACCATCAATTGATTTCTGTGTCACTTGGCTAGCTTTAAGTAGTAGTTTTTGGAACCCTTTTCTCTACTGGCTGTTGAACGCGCGATTTCGAATGATTTGCAAGGAGCTCTTAACGTCAAAGGTATGTGCAGTGGGTGGTTTTTAACGATAGTGAGCTTCACATGCGAAACCAAACCAACAAACTGTGATGAATGTGCCTTTTTTATTATTTGATTCATGTAACCAAATGCAATGTAATTCATTACATGTACTTGTAGTTCTTGTGCTGTATGTTTAGTAAATAAATTTGAAGCCGATTTATTCATAATTAATCATTTTTATTTTATTCAGTTCAATTTATACCTTAAACTTAACCTTAACATAGTTATAAACATAAGGAAGTAGAGAAAAATAATAATCAGAAAAAGAAAAGAACGCCTAAAGTAACGAAAAACCTAAAAACCTAATGTAATCTTATATATTATCTCGAACAACGGATCGAAACGAGGAAACGGAGAGGTGATGGTCAAACAGTTTATGGAATGAATTAAACAAACGTATAGCACACTATAATGGATCATTGAAATCAACTGCCGTACGCCTAGTAGGGACAAACAGTGGTGGGCGAGGACGCAAAGCACGAATAGGTAAATAAAAACACAAGGATGAGACTAAATTCATCAACAACGTTCGACATTAAGAAGGCAACAAACATAAGTTGCGAGACACTGCAGCGCTTAGCTAAGCTGTCGGGTCCTAACAGCTGGTAAATTCTTTGCTCAGAATCTGGAAAATTTTCAAAACAACCCAGCGATTTGCCGATGGCATACCGAGTGAATGATCGCTGAACCTTTTCAATGCGGTCAATCGATGAACTAAAACTCGGACTCCAGACAACTAAGCAGTATTTTACAATGGGTCCTACAATCGAATACTAAGGCTCTTTTAGACATAAAGGGTCAGTTATTCCAGTAGTCGTAACAGGTTGGCTGATAAGTCCCCGGTCTAACAAAGAAAAACACATTTTTTTTGTCGAAATTTGTTTTTATTATTCAACATAGTTCCCTTCAAGAGCGATACAACGATTATAACGACCTTCCAATTTTTTGATACCATTTTGGTAGTACTCCTTCGGTTTTGCCTCAAAATAGGCCTCAGTTTCGGCGACCACCTCTTCATTGCAGCCAATTTTTATCCCTGCGAGCATCCTTTTGAGGTCTGAGAACAAGAAAAAGTCGCCGGGGGCCAGATCTGGAGAATACGGTAGGTGGGGAAGCAGTTCTAAGCCCAATTCATGAATTTTTGCCATCGTTCTCAATGACTTGTGGCACGGTGCGTTGTCTTGGTGGAACAACACTTTTTTCATCTTAGTTCTTTTTTCGTTCGTCAAGCAACCAAAAGTTGCTTGACAAAAGACGCTCTGTCTCACAAACTAATTGACATACAGACGTCAAATTTTGACACGAATCATTTGAAGGTTGGTGCTACATAAAAATAATATGCATTTAATACTAGCGGCGCATTCTATGTGTCAGACCGGGGACTTATCAACCAACCTGTTACGTTTAATTTGACCAATAATCTTACGCGATAATCATAGGATTAAGATCCGGGGAACTGGGAGGCCATACATTCGGCGCGGTGAAGTCGTGGAAATTGGTCGCCAACCACTTTATCGTTTTGGAGGCTATATGGCACGGAGCGGAATCCTGCTGGAGCACGTACGGTCTGCCGTTGGCCACCCACGTGATCCAAGGCTTTACGACGATGTCCAGCATGGAAATGTACCCGTCCGCGTTCAGCTTCAGTCCCTGCTCGAAAAAGTGGGGCGGCATCACGTCCCTTTCCGATGACACGCAGGAAAACACCATCACCGTCTGAGGGAACTTGAAGAACAGCCCCCGGTTGTTCTGGGTGTTAACCGTGTCGGCTGTTGTCGCGTCCGGCGCGGATCATCATGATGCATGTGATCCGCTTCCACAATGTACTCTTTTTTGGCATTTTTTTATCACGAGATGTTTTCGCTGCTTGTTCCGTACACTTTTAGCTGTCGAATGACGTATTGCTTGTTTTCCTATGCCAACTCCATCACAAGTTATAAACAAAAATGTATGAATCTCCAAAATGCTTTAGGATTACGTCATTATCGTAATTTTTATTTGAATATTCGATTCGTAATATTAATACCATCATAACGGGGGCGTCTACAAATCACTTAAAGTTTAAATGAGGGTCTTGGGAAGGGGTATCCTCTAGCGTTACGATTTCTTAGGCCGGAGTCATATTTTATCCAAACAATTTTCTTGTTTATAACGTAGTCATCACAAGCGGTGTTGACAATGAGGCGTAGAGCTGTCATACTAAAATAAATAAATAAAAATAAATTATCAAATTTGGGAAATAGATCAGGATAACAACCACCCGCTCAATTTTCACTCACAACCGAGCATGGCCGGTATAAGGCAAAAACAGGGAGGAAATTCTGACAATACGGCGCAAGCTGTCATACTCAAACTAAACAAATTGAATAAAAATAAAATTTCGAATGAGGGAGGGTGAGGAAGGAATAAGCGTTACGTAATACTTAAGGGAGACCCTTCCAGCGTTACTTTTTTTTTTTAATACCGATTTTAGCGTTACGTAAATTATGGACTAAACTAAACGCAATAAATGTATTCATCAATTTATTTTACTTTACAACCGAATATGCCCGGGATAAGGCAAATAATAGGGAGGAAATGCCCTATCAATATGATTGTACTTTTTTTTTTTTCAACACAAGCGGTGTTGACAATACGGCACTGGACCGTCATTATTAATTATAAATAAATAAAAATAAATAAATAATTTATTTTACTTTAAATTTGTTAACATCACTTACACAAAAGTACCCATCCAATCCATCCCTAAAAGTTCCCAAATCCATAAAACATGCTTTTTAGACAACGTCATCAGCATTTTTTGTTTCCAAAATGTTTGCGGAAAATTAGTCTCTATGTAGCAAAGCCTCTAAAACACTACATTTTATTTTGTTTTAAACTATTTACTATAGCAGCACATATTAACAAAACTTCACCTGCTTTCTATTCCATCGTTACCGTCCACAGTGTACCGGAAGTCAAAGTTCGTTGGAAGAAAAATGTAGCATAAGTCTAGAGTATGACCATCATCTAACGTCACTGCCATTACCACCGGGTCCACCGCCGGCTACGATCTGTAGGTCGGCCAACCATACGCCCCGGCCGGACGTCGAGTGTTCGGAAAAATACTGGGGTGACATACTCGAGCGTACCTTCAGTACCGGCAGCATCAATACGCTGCATCGCATCGGCACCACCTCACTGCCGTTCGTCAACCGTGCAGCGGTTGGCCATGCAGCGACGCAGTACCGATGCGAGGCCCACCAGCAGCATCTGATGCGAAACGCGAGCAGCACTAGCATCGGCAAGGATCGGCATCCGTCGACTAACGCATCACACTACAAGGACGGTGTGAAGGATGGTGCGACGGACTTTAGTGCGCTATACGCTCCCGGGTCCGATCCGCAGGTATGTGATCACGAGCTGCACGACATCAACTGTGCCAAGAACAAGGCATTCTTCCGAGGTTTCAACCTGCACCAAGGGCTGCCGGATATCTAGTATTATAGGGGCGCGTGGTTAAGCTGTTTGCTGGCATTTAGGAGACAAGGCGCTTCGGAGGGGTTTATGTTCGCGAAAACGTGTGTGCCTAGGTACTGAAGTTTTCAACTGCTGTTTTATTTTGGTTTTTTGTGAAGCTGTGAAGCCAGGGATCAATTTTTTTGTTTCTTATATAGCATTTTGCTAACACAAGAAGCACAAGAAAACGAGACATGTTTGGTGTCTTAGTCAACAATTTTAAACTGTTCGCACTTATCAAATAAGAACCTTAGCAAACGGGTACAGATTTGATTGTTCTTTTCAGGAATCGTATCGTACTTATTACCGTACGATCGTATTATCACTGTAATAAAGCCTGGTTTGGTTCACTTTTTTTCACCAATAATCTGTAATGGCAATGACAGCTACTATAAGAAACGTCTTTTAGCCGAAGCCGGAAAATATGCTCGCAAACAGGTGCTAGAACGTGTATCAAGTGTAACTAAGAGGGTAAGAGACCACGGAACAAATGAATCGGATCGTGTAAGTGTAAAAGATTACCATGTAAGAAATCATCCTTCTGGCACAACAAAACTGAACGTCACTAGCCTAGTCGTAGAGAAACAGAAACAAAAACCCGGTAGACCTAGCCAGTGAAAATGCGTTAAATAGAAATAAAACCCGAGAATCGAGTTTTTCTACGAGATGACTAATTTAGTTTATCGTTGTACATGATTTTTTTTGCCGAGTCTCAATTACACTCACACTTCCGACGGCCGTAAAGCACAAAAGGTAAGCATAATCCGATAAGTATCAATCAAACATCGATCATGCGATGCGTAATGGCCAAGTCATTATGAAGGTATTAACCTTCAACGAGCGCATCCAGCAATAATCCCACACAAACGGGGCAACGGTACAGGGAACAAAAGGCTATAAAACGGTCGAAGCATTTATCCTTTTGATCTCTTCTCTGCAGTGGTGCAAAGTACACACAGTACAGACGATTATGGGTTGGGCACCGTGTGCGTATAATGGCTTGCTTATAAAGGATCAGATCGTTTGTATTGTGTAGCTTAAAGTAGCGCACAATTGAATGAAGGGCCTGCATTGTGTGCTTGCTTGTGTCTCAAACATGACTACATGTCAGAAGACTTTTTATTGTATGTTCAGCTGTGTTCCATTCGCAGCAATATAAAGTTTACATCAAGTTCTTTGTTATTTGTAACGGAAAGTCGAAACACGCGAATAAAACAAATGTATGTATGTGTTTTTTTATGTCTAGAACTATATCTAGAGCTGTGTTTAAAATTAATAATTTTATTTGCTACTTATTCCAGCACACTAATAAAGACAATGAAAAACTATCCACGTTACCTTGGGGGTGAAAGTTTTAAACGAACGAATCTTCGATCAAATTTTGTACTAAGTAAATTACACTGGGGCGGTTCTGTGATGAAGATCCCATTCGGACCATTATACTGTGGTGAAGACTAGAGATGGGAAACTTTAGCATCAAAACAGAACCAGTTCCTGCCGATTGTACAAAAAACGTAACCATCCGGAATCGTCGGAATCATCGGAACTGTCTAAACGACCGTTCAGAATCGTATAAATTCGTCGTAACGTGTTCTATGAAACTTATAAAATTGCCGACGTGTTGATTGAAAATGCAAAGACAAAAAGGAAATTAAAAATGCGAAAAAAACGGAAGAAAAATCATCGATTCAAAAAGAAACAATTAGACAATTGGCAGACGACGGCGTTATATCTTTTGCAAGCAGAGACGCCGATGAAATACAACTGGCTTTACAAACCACTCTGGATATTCTTTCCGAGTGGTCTGAAAACCTTGGTATCAAGTTCTCTGCTACGAAAACTGAGATGGTAGTCTTTTCTCCTTTTAGCGACACGGGAAAAAACAGGGAGAAAAGACTATTTGATCCGAAAATTGATGTCTTTCTGTATGGTGAAAAGATATTAACTACCGACAATTTTCGATACCTTGGTGTATGGTTTAATTCAAGGCTAAACTGGAGTACTCATTTCACCCATCTGGTACAAAAATGCAGTAAGAGAATCAACTTTCTAAGGACAGTCACAGGATTCTGGTGGGGCGCACATCCATCAGACGTCCTGAGACTGTATAAGACAACGGTACTATCCGTATTGGAATATGGAAGCATATGCTTCCATTGGGCATCCAATACGTTGATACTTAAGCTTGAAAGGCTACAGTACCGCTGTCTTAGACTCGCACTAGGGAGCATGAAATCCACACACAACATGTCCCTAGAAGTGATGACCGGAGTGATGCCGCTCAAACTACGTTTTGAAATGCTGTCGCTTCGCCTTCTAGTCCGTTGTTCAGTATCAAATCCCTTGATAATAGAAAATTTTGAAGCGCTTCTAGAGACAGGTTCTAAGAGCAAAATCTTAAAGATCTACGAAGATTTTGTTACCCTACAAGTGCATCCTAGCGCTCCACAGGCATTAAATCGTGCTGCCCTTCCTGAGAACTACAGTTCCATTTTAGTAACAGATTCCTCATTGCGCGAGGAAATTAAGACCATACCTAATGATCTTCGCCCGAGGGTAGTTCCGGGTATTTTCATGAATAAGTATGGTCATTTAGACCAAATAAGCCAGTACTACACTGATGGATCATCCTCTGAGGAGGGCACTGGCTTCGGTGTTTTAGCGAGTTCACCGAAGCTTTCTTCAAATTGAGGCAGCCATGTAGTGTTTACCAGTACTTTACCTTCGGACCAGTACTTCATCTTCACTGATAGCCTTAGTGCTATTGAAGCACTGAGATCTCCGAAGGCTGTTAAGAGTCAGGACTTCCTCACCATAAAAATCATTGAACTGCTTGGCTCAATGTTCGATAATGCGTTTAGGATCTCGCTAATTTGGGTCCCTTCTCATTGTGGTATTCCCGGCAATGAGAAGGCAGACTCATTGGCCAAAACAGGCGTCCAAGAAGGCGCTTTTTACGACCGACCTATCTTGGCCCAGGAGTTCCTTCGTTTTCCACAGCAACTTTTCCTGTCTCGCTGGCAGAGCATGTGGGAGGCAGATGAACTCGGGCGTTTTCTCTTCTCGATTTCTCCGCAAGTGTCCCTGCGGCCTTGGTTCGATGGACTCTCTGTAGACCGGGCATTCATACGAATGATGTCTCGACTGATGTCGAATCATTTTGCGTTGAATGCTCATCTACAGCTCATCTATAACTCTGGCTCAGACAAAAGCGTGTGGCTGCGGTGACGGATTTCAGGACGTGGATCACCTTCTGAGGTCCTGCGTGGAGTTTGAAACCGCAAGACCCTTCTTGTTGAGAGCAGTCGAAAATATCGGCAGACGAACGGGTACTGAAATTAGAGAAGTGTTGGCCACCAGTGACGTCCCCTACATGAGGATCATCTTCCGATTCGCCAGAGACAACGGTCTTGTCCTATGATTCCACATCCCTAATATCCTTCCAATCCTTATTCGTATTCCCCCGTTCCTTTTTTTGTTAAATGTTGTGTTGTCTATGTTTTAAGTGTATTTTTTGTAGTGCCACGGGTGATCCGAGGACTGGGCAACAGCACTCGAGGGCGATTCCAACACTGTCGTAAAAGGGAAGCAGGCGTGGTTGAAAGTGCAGTGTTCTCCACTCCAATCCAGCTTTGACACATTGAGTTTGACAACTTTGACGTTGGGTTCGGGGTGTTTGGCGGGTTCAGTCTCGAGAGTAGTGAAGTCACTTTCGGTGCTGCGGGATAGAGCTTGTCGACCATCCTTCGACTGGACGTTGACTAGAGTGAGCTTGGAATGTCATTGCTGGACTGCACTGGAGAACACTGTACGCAGACAAATAAATGTTCTGTCTAAACAATATTTGTTTGATTGTTGCAGTCCAGACCATAGCAAAACGGTCGACAATAGAACAGCCACATCACCACAATAGCCGGAATTCGGATGTAACCAACCACCATCATCACAATAGACACAGCAATAGTCCCGGACCATCAAAACTCACAACAACCACCACTACATCATCATCAGCATCATCACAATCACCACAACCATAACCGAGTATGCTCGGGATAAGGCAAAGAATAAGGAGGAAATGCCTTATCAATATGATTGTAATTTTTTTTCAACACAAGTGGTGTTGACAATACGGCACTGGACCGTCATAATCAATAAAAAAAAAAACATTCTCAAAGTGGTCGACTACAATTTCAAACATTCTCTCAGATTCTAACGGTTCCAACAGTTTTTGTCCAGTACTGACGATTTCAACAACAACACTTTATTTTCAGGCTTAATCCGAGAACGAGAGAGATGCGGGAAGTAAAACAAATGCTGCCTTTTCTTCTTGGATTTTTTTTTCGCTTAATCCCCTTGTTTCCCACTCTCTCCCCGGGTACCCAGGGTTGTCACACCTGTGGCAACAAATTATAAACGTCCTACGCAGGTCGTTATGTTTCAGTTAGTTTCACGACAAGGGGAAGATCTGTCAACGAATGGAAACGAATAAGCACGAAGCCTCGGAGCGATAGCCGGTTGGTTGGGACGATGACCGAAGGACACGTGAGGAAGTCCATTAACAGAGACTTGAGACACTTGAGAAAAAGCCCCCCATTAGGGGACACAGTGATCAAGCAATTTTTTTAATTCTCCATCACCCTGCCACGTTGAACGGAAGATTAGTGCAATAAAGTGTTAAAAGAGCGGGAGTGTAAACTGAGAAATTGCGTGTCGCGCTGTTGCAGTCGCAACACGACGCTTCAAACGGACACGTCAGTCCTCATGATTCTGACTGTTCTGACGGTTCCTGGCGATTCTGATTTCGACGGATGGAACTGTCGATTCCATTGCTTTGTAATCAGAACTGGAATCATACCGAATCTATTTGAGGGAACCCATCACTAATCATCACTAGTGAGGACTGACTATCCAACTATGTTTTATCCTTAAGTCTGGTTATCCATTAAATGGTTAACATGAACTAGCAGGTCGTTAAGAAAAAAGTAGGAATTAACTACCTGCTGTTACGATAGTTCTGCTGGATTGTACACTCAGTCAGCAGAGAGTACTCTTCATTCTACCTTTACAAGTTTCGTTTTAATTCATTACTTCACATCATCTTAAAATTAGAGTCTGGTGAGACCAAACCGAGCAAGAACCAAGAAAGACTTGCTCATTTTATTGAATCTTATAACCTCATGAGGACTTAGCTTTTTATTTTTGGCTTCCTTGAGGTTTCTTGAGGTTTTTTTTATGTAGATGTTAGGAGTGAAAGAATTTCTGCCGTGGAATGGAATAAACCTTGCAAACTTTTGGGGAACAGCAGAAACTATAATCTTTACTATTTACAGAGTAAAGCCGTGCCACGCGGGATCCTCCAAAACAGTGTTGATAATTAATTACTATCACCCCTGATTATGAAACACTACACACTCTCTGTTGAAACATACATTAAAGAAGAAGGACCATTATCATATGATATTTTAATCGAAATCTATTCACGAAATTACCATCCCCTAGAACATCAAAGAAGTTCGCTCCGAACGCCCAAATGGCTTGATAATGGTGACACACTTACCAAACGTCGCTGTAAGAGACGGGTCCTTTGTCCCAAGAAGATATTTAACCAAATCGTTCCCCCCCCCCCCCCGCCTCCTCCCCACCTCAATCCACCCCGGCCGTATGAGGTTATCGTGCACAATGAATTCATTTGCAATTCATTGCAAAGGCTTTACCTTCCTAACGATCGTTGTGTTTGTCAGGTATGCGAAATGCTCGTCACCCCTTTCGGAACGCACGTACGGTCGCGGAATGATGGCACCAAACCCGAACCCGGGAACCTCGATGGCTCGAATAGATTATCGACCAGGAGGACATTTTCTCTGCATCATCATGAGATAAGGAACAAGACATGCCCGACACGGTACCGGGCGACTAGAAAAATGTACATGCTCCATCCGCAAACGCAAATCCCACCACCAGGGTTGGACGCTGATTCCGGGCACTGGCTGCCCTCCCCCCTCTCCCCCGCTCCCTCTAACCGCAACCTGTGCTAACGATTGGGAAAGGAATTTGAAGCTAATTTCAATCACAATGCCAATGCGAAGCGGTTGAATGTTGGCTGAAAGGCGCACTGGCACAAATAAAACCTTCTCGCACGCGCCACACGCCACGGTGGTGTGTTGGGTGGCCGGTTTGTTGTGGCGATAAAAGGATATCGAATCTAAATTTAAATTTATTCATTGAAGAAAGCCACGAAAATCGAGCCACGGCTTTGGGTGTGGCTTGGGGCTTTCTTATGGTAAAGTGAAGGACGTGGTTTTGCGCCGGATGAAAATTTAAGTGCGGCGAAATGGCGGAAAAGGATTGAAATGTTACCAATGCGATCGTTTGGGAGGTTTTAGTTGGGAATGCAAAATATAGTAAGCAGAATAAAATATTATAAATCAATATATGATAAAAAAAACTGATAATTTACAAGCTGTATGTCATATCACATTTCTTTTTTGAATTTAAAAACATTTCATGTTGATTATAATGTAGTACCGTTTAGCTTAAAATCATTTTAAAAGCACATAAGTTTAGATTGTTTTTGTTTTATGAAACCACCAACACAAGGATTGAATACTGTAAAAGGACGACAACGATGACAGTAAATCAAAAATTTGGTTTGAGGAATTCCGGCAAGACATTGTCTGAAGTCTGAAGGGTTTTTGTAACCCTTGAAATTTGATGCAAGATCTTCAAACTTTATGATAATGAAATATTAACACCATGAAACAATTTGAGTTGATTGTTCATTTTGAAAATGATTCCTCTTAGCTTCGGGAATTGTTGTATCTCAAAAGAGTTTATACTTGAAATATGAAATTTCTTCAATCCCAAGAAAAGTATAAAAATTCTATCGCAAAGCAATTTGTTACCAATGTTTTCTTTCTTTAACGAATTACTCGTTTGAATTTTCTAGACCGTCTCTGCGTATTTCATTGATTTTCGCATAGGAATTAATTATTCACGCTCGCTTATAATCAAGACAAGGAAGCCGAAAATAGCATTCAAGAACTCTTAAATCTCCGGTAACTTTTCAACTTCAAAACTACGAATCAAAAAGGGCAAACAACGCTATCTTCCATTTTCTACACTTCTGCATCTATTCATCTTCCTTACGCCTAGCAAAACGACAATCAAAAGGGTCGTTGACGTGCGGATCTTATTTTAAAACAGGTTTTTTTCACACTGACTTTACCCTAACCACCGGATAGTGCACGGCCACAACCTGCCGAAAGTTGATGACCAGTCAAAAGTCACACATTTCAGCACTTTTATCAATCCGATTACGCTTTTTCTTGTCCTACTTACCGATGAAACCCAACCACACTTAGTCGCCCCATGTGTTGACGCTTTGGTGAAGTATGGCCGTAGGAGTCTCGCCGTAAAACTTTTACTCCTTTGCCTATGGTTAACCATGGCAGAAAGGGTAAGCGAATAGAAAGTTGATGCTGGAACAGATGTTTCCTGTAACGGGAGCATATTTGTCGTAGATGGACACTTTTTTTTGCTGTGGGGATCAAGGCGTACCGGTGGAAACAAAAGAGGAAGGCATCAATGTTGTTGTTTCCGATTCGAAAGTCTCGTTTTTTTTTTATTTGGCAACTTTTGCCTTTTTGCCGTGGTTAGAAATAGCAGTGCCGCCCCTTAATGTGGAGGAAAACAATGACGGACGGCAACTTGCGTACAATTGAACAACCTCAACGGGTTCAAACGGGAGGATAATTGCTTTAGGGGAGGTTTTTTCCATTGTTCACTGTGCTTTCCTTCGCTTCGTTTAGCCTTCACTGTACAAAACGAAAATTTAATTTCCGGCATCACCGCACACAATCGGAAGTAATCAGTTTTGGTTCGATCGCGCCACATTCCGTCGGGCTTTTGCACAGAATCGGGGCATTTATCCCGAGCCGAACGCAAAAGGCCCCGGAACCGTGCTAATTGAATGATTTATTTCTAAGCACTGCCTGTGGCCACAGTTTTCGCCTATCGAGGGCAATTAGTGCTCATTAATCTTAGTTTTTGGCGTTCGGTGGAAAATGTTCAACGTGTGGTAGTTGGTCGGTTCCGTAAAACGGGAGCTCTGTAAAACAGTCAAAATATGGTGCGACTTTATTATTGTTTGTCTTACAAAACAACTAGAAAACAATAATCCGTGTTCCAAATTTGCATGATATTTTTTTCTTTTCTCATCCACTTTTTCTATTTCGTTGAACAATTTTAAAAGAAAGCCTTTAATTCCATTCGTGAAAAAATAGCAAACGATAGAACGAAACAACTTTCAAAATACAATTATCAAAATGTTTTAAATAAATGGCAAATGTGTTACATAAAACCAAACATATATCTAATTTTTTTTAAAGAATAGAAATAAAGAAAAACACATGATATCAAGCACCAATAATTTCATTTAAACTGTATCATTATAGCAAGGGCTAATTATCACTTTAAGAGGTATAAATAAGTTTAGTATTATCTTGAAGAATAAAATTGATGACTGAATTTTTTTTGTAAAATAGAATGCTTAGAGATTACGCTATGAGATTATAATGATATAAATATGTTTCCTTTTTCGTGTATTGGTTAAAATTTCTGAAGCCCTGTTTTCTAAGCTGACAAACACTATGAATGGCGGCGCCCAGTGATCCACAATCTGGGTTAAGGAAACGACACTTCCAGGCTCATAAACTGCCACGATTGGTTAGCATCACCATCCAAGGTAAAAAGTTGAGTGCGACGATGTTATTAGACAACATTAATGCTTTTGAAAATGTGTTGCATCTTATAGGTTTAGTACACACTGACTGTATAAGACTTTCTTTTTGTTCGTAGTAATTTTTTTTTAAAAAGCTATCTGAGCAGCAAACGTCAGCAGTAATTTTGAGCTCAATCCAATCAGGGTCCTATATCAACAATGCAACTGTTCCACAGTGTAGAAAATGCAACTTGAAATCCACTTGAAAATATTTATTGAAAAATAAATACTATTTTTCTTCTGCAAACGAAATGGAGGCGCCCAGTACATGATGGAAGTTTGCAATAATACTTGCCTCATTTCATTTCAAGCAGTAACTTTATACACTAAACTGTTTTCTTGTCAAAAAACTTACAGGTGTTTTTACACCAGAAGGTGGAAAAATCTTAACTTAGATACTCATTTGGATTGGATGCAAACGAGTTTAATTACAACTAAAAAATCAACTAAATATTTGCGGGAAGCCATTGAACACGTAAAGCCTTGATAGCCTTTTTAAATACCTGTTTAACATGTCTCAGAAGTGGAAGTAGTAAAAAAAGCCATAATAATGCATATTACAGAAGGCAGCTACAGTAATAAAACTACTTTTGAAAATTGCAATTTTTGTTAACTTTTGTCTTCGTTTTTCTACAAAATTTCCGATTTTGATAATGCTTTGTACAATTTTTATTTATAAGTTCATGTGGGTCTCATTCACTAATTTAAGTATCAGATTCGCAAAAAGGATAACATTACGGTAAGCCGTCTTACTAAAATAAAAATAAAATAGTAGATTTGATTTGTTTTTCTTCTTTTAATTCATAGTTACGGCTCAATGCCGTATTCAGAGCACTTCTGGTGATGATTTTTGAAAATTGTTCTTTATCTTTTTTACAGCATGCAATATTGTGCAAACTTTATTTCATTCAACAATTATCTGACACAGCGTTGATTTGTTTCCATTTTTATCGTTGGTTTTACAATTTTAGCTTATTCAAACTCTCACCTTATTTCAACCATTCAAAAATTCAAAAAAACCACAAATCCCAAAATTAAAGGTGATACTTTAGTACCATCATAACAAATGCATTACGATTTGTAGCTCCGTTAGGTAGTGATTTCCTTTATGTTGCATTTTATACAAAGTGCGCTAAAAAATGCAAAAGAAACGATATACTTCCCAACCCGCCAGCAGGAAAGCAATTTAGAGTGAAAGGAAATGATGATTGCCACGAACTTTTTCCATCCGAAACGAGTCGGCTAGCGTCTTGCGTTTTTCCCCCCCATTTCTAGCAGACTTGAGTTCTTAAAAGACAACACTCACCAGACTACCTTATTCTTGTGTTTATCTTTGTGCTGCAGCAGCACTGCGGAACAGGAAAACGCGTTCGCTCAAAAAAGAAATCAGTAATTTAAGTTGCTACTCGCCTCAAGTGCTCTCAGGGTGCGAGAAAACTGACCGGCTCGCTTTACCTCTTCACGGCACGGTAATGAGTCAATTAGCTTCCCATGCTGCAATTCATTAATCCAAACTGCATTATCCATCCCGTTACCTGGGACTGGGCCTTCAAACTCTCGACACGTTTGCTTTCGTATTAGAGAACTCCTCAGAAACACGGTGTGTGTGTGTGTGTGTGAAACGATTCGCACTGTCGGCCATGCCTCAGGATTGCAATTATTATTGAAAAATTAATTTCCCTTGCATCACCACGGGCGGGCGAAGGCGAAGAGCTGGTGCACAAAATGATAGGAAATTAACTGTAGCAAAGTATGCATAAAATCATTATATCTTTGGTAGAAAGCGAGGCAGCCGTTCCCGGGCTTCGGGCATAAAAACCTTTCATTTGCTACTTTGAATGCGTTGCGTTGCAGAAAGAACTGGAAGAAAGTGAATGGGTTACCACGCAGAACTACTGCCATCTTGCAAGGGGAAACATTTTATCATCTCCGCTCATCGAACGAAGGATGTGACGGTTCCTGTGCGCAGGCTGTGTGTTAACCGGGACCGTTGGCTTGCACGGTGGACAACGATGTTAAGGATAAACTAATTACATCCTGCAAGCGGTCCAAATGTAAGATGACGCTGTCGATATCGCTAACGATGATGATGATGATGATGATGAAGATGCAGTTTTCATCAAAAATCGTTTTGGTTTCGACATTTTCCGTTTTTTTTTTCCAAGCAAATTGATTGTTAAATACTTCATATTTTTTAATTTTTAATTTTTTAATAATGTCAGGATTTCAACAATGACCTAAATAAGTTAAGAAAAGTTGTACAGTGTGAGTGCGTCCATAAATTACGTAACCCTTGAAGGAAGGGTAAGGGGGTACCCTCTAGCCTTACAATTTATTACACAAGGGGGAGGGAGGAGTCCACTTTGTGTTAAGTAACAAAACTTAAAAAGCAAAAAAAATTGGGGCATTGTTTGCTTGTTTTGTAAGTCGATTGCTTCAACTAACTTCCTAATAATTCATTTTATAACCCTTGGTCCAATGTCCTATCGTGTTGTTTATCATATGTCTTTGTTACAGTCAAAAATTTACAACTTGTCGCCGTGTAAAAATCCACGCCGCTGTTGCTTTCATCACTGAACCAACCACTTTTGTAAAGTTTACGATAAAAAATTAAATAAAATTGACATTTGATCGAAAAAAGTTAATATTCGAACGAAATTTTGAGGCAGGGTGGAGAGAGCATTAGCATTAGGATTATCCCGATTTTAGCGTTACGTAATTTGTAGACCGCCCCTGAATATATTTAAAAAAAACAGTGAAATATTGCAAGCCTTTCCAACACATTACGAACATGAGCAGAAGTTGAACTAATTCTGTATACAACGTTTTTTATACCAGCCCAGCTTTAGATAAGGGTTTTTAATGGTTCAGAATGTATTCAAAAAGTTATAAAAATTATTACAACTCAATAAGAAAACACACTGTTTTAACAAACAACAATAAACAAGCACTAGAAACATCAACATATTTTCTCTTTTCATATTTGAACTAACTATCAAAAATTTTAGAAAATTTGAATCTGTAATAGTTATTAAAAAAGCCATGCAAAATTATTATTAAACGACTAAAGTTTGATTTATCTCTAAATGGCCGGATTGAACAAAAAATATACAATTCTCCTTTGATTATCGGCATGTCGATAGTTAAATTTTAAAAACCCCAAAATGGTTTCAATTTATTTAAGAATATTAACTTCTACCTCAAAACGAGCAGCAAATATGCTAAATAAGACGACAAATATTTCATTGAATTGTTAGCAAAAACGATTCCTCAAGGAGAGCAACTAAAAGATATGCCTTTTACAATGCGGTTACCTGTAGAAAGAAAAAATGACCATCAACATCGCCAACGGTATGCAAAAATGACCATCATCCGGAATGCATTTTGCGACGAATTGGACTGCCCGTGAGTCTTCGGTGGACATCAACCGACCGCAACCATACCAACAGCACACCACACAACCGAACGGATGGAAAATCCGTTTCGGTTGTTGTTGTCGGTGGTGACCGTTCATGGCAGACAAATCTGGCATCTGCTCATCTTTCGCACGAACGTTCCAAAAGCGTGGCATGATAACGCAAAACCTCCCCCCGGGTTGCTCACGCCTTCATCCAACGAATGTGTCAAGTGAGGCCGACGACGACGATCGACGGCGAACCGCACCGCACGGTACCAGCGTATTTCCATCCGTAGCCGGGCGGACGGAAACAATTTAGGAAATGAAAGAGGAGATTATTTTATCTTCGTAAGTTTATCAAATCAAATATAAATTTTCCGAATGTCACATTTTGCCATCCGTCTACGCAAGCCCGGTTGGCAAGCGACGAAAGAGCGGTGGGAAGGAAAAAAAAGAAGAAAAGCGATGAAAAAGTGTCCGCCGGGAAAATGGTTGGGCTTCGCTGGTTCGCTGTCACCCCGAACCCGTCTTAAAGCGTGCCCGGTGTCAGAAGAATACAGAGCGCTCAGTGGGTTGCGATGCCAAAAACGTGGCTGCGGTTGGTAAGGATTGGAAGGATTGCTTTATGCTGTCACAACTAGCAGAAAGCTTATTTATGATTTTCTTCCCATTCGGTTAAATTTAATTACGTTTCACCGAGGTGTTTACTCCCCTCGGAGACCGTTCTGTTACGCTTGGGAGTGACTTCCTGTCACAGGACACGTGTTTGGGTCGCGAACGACGCACAACAAGCATACGATGGGCGATTTTTTTTTGGTTTTGTTTCTGTAAATCCTTTGAATCCAACCACGATGAAGGTTTTAAAAAGGGTTTGAAGAAGCTGAAGATGTCATCATTCGCGCCTCGAATAATGACGCGTAGGAGTGTTGTACGCCGTAGTGCCAAGTCCCTGCCCACTCGACACCGAAGAGACTTTTTGTTGCAACACTCGTACAAATAGTGCTTCCGCCACAAGATGGATCCCCAGACGGAATTAGTAATGTAAGTGGGAGATTTCTCATTCGCTTTTCTTTTTTTTTTTTTGTTCCCGGTGTCATTACGGTAGCGTGATATTTTAACAAGCTTCTCGGCGTGCTTTAATCCGACCTCAATCGTAAAGCTACCAACGATTTTTTTTTGTTGGTATGGCATCACTTTAATGGCCTGTCAAATCTGTTATTCGAGCGGACCTTTTTGCGTAAATCCACGTTTAACTTTTTCATAAAAATGAATGACAGAGGCTTAGGCGACCGTGCGATGGTATCTAATGACGCGTACACATTATAAATGGGATTTCGAAATGGGAGTAAACTAGTTGAGAAATATATGTTTGTTTTTGGGGGTTTATCTGAGCTGCCAAAAAACGGTTCAAGCACATAAATTGCAGACGGTTTTGAATACTGCCCAGTGCTTCCATTTCAATTGTCGAATTGTTTGGAGCTAGGGATTTTATGCGTGAAAGGTCAGTGGCTTCATGCACAAAAGAAGTTATACTTCAATATGGTATTTCATTCAGAGCTTAAGGACAGGAATGGAGTTAAAATGTCACCCAAACTTTGGACTTGCTAAGAACAAGTGTAGTAAGCCATTTGCATTCTATTGCCTTCTAGATATTACATGCGCTAACGCTGTCACCTAGTTGACGGTCCGCCAGTCAGTGGTCAATGTATATAAGTTGACTGTATACTGTAAAAATTTAAGAGCTTCCCCTTTTAAATTATAGTAGCTACCGCCTGTTCAATCCAGTCAAGCCTAGTCCGAGAAAAAGGCGGCCGTAGTGTCATATTTCCTGTCGGCCGGATACGAACGGGCAAATATCTATCAGTTTCTGGACTTTCTGGAAAACGGGCAGTTTATAAAGTGGCAGCCTGGCCATCCAACCATTTTTAACCCCTGAAATGTTCAATAAATGAAAAGACCGTCATATCTTGTTTCATTTTCTCCAAAATTGGCATTGAACAACGTGACTTATAGTACAAGGAGCCTCCTAATTGTAGCCATATGCATCAAAAAGTACACCAAATATGGCGAAGCGGTGTGTTGTTATCTATTCCAAGGGAACGCTGGAAAAAAGGAGCGTTCGGCGCGATTGTGAAGGATCCCAAGCAGCCAACGTAAGTGTGCCCCAATACCGCCGTCTATTTAAATAATCACATGGGCAATGTCAAGGATTAATTGATGAAATAGGTGACCTTTTAATAGAAAAAAAATGTCAATATATTGTTTTTTGACAATTATGACGTATTTGAAGTCAAAAAGTCGCAAGATGATGGGGCAAAAATTGGATACATTTTCCTCGAAATTAAAAAGCAATTAAAGAAAACAATGCAATTTGATTGGCTGCAGTAGTTTTTACCATTTAAATTGACCATACATCTGAAAAAGTCATTTTTTAATGGATACGTTAGTAGAATTAAACCTAACCTTACGAATCCCTAAACAAAAAACCGAAGAGCAGGTCCTGTTTGGACCAGGCCACTGCAGCTGAACAACAGGAAAGACAAACATAAAACAAAGGGAAAAGAAAGCAGAGATCAGAAAAATACCTAATATAAAGAACGATTTTCACCCGATCTCTCAAATTCCTTGGCTTCGCAGATGACATTGACATCATCGGACGGACAACTGCGGCGGTGTGCGAGGCGTACAGCCGACTGTACGCCTCGTACCCAAGGCCAATAGAATTGGATTGAGCATCATTGCGACGAAGACAAAATACCTGCTTGTCGGAGACTCTGAACGTGATAGAACCCGACTCGGAAGCAGAGTCTCAGTTGACGGCGACGATCTCGAGGAGGTAGAGGTGTTCTGCTGCCTTGGTACGATCGCATCTTCGGACAACAACGTAAGCAGCGAAATCCGAAGGCGAATTGTTGAGGGAAATCGTGCCAACTACGAACTCCACAAACTTCTGCGATCCAGAAGATTCCAACAACACACGAAATGTACGATTTACGGCACCTTGACACGTGAGGTAGTCCTCTACTGGTACAAGTCTTTGACCATGCTGACGGAGGACGCCAATGCACTCGCCATTTTCGAGCGGCGGGTGCTAAGGACTATTTTTGGCGGTTTGTGGGAGCTTGCAGAGCTGTTTGGTGGTGCTGATATCCTGACGGTAGTCAAAACCGAAAGAATACGTTGACTGGGGCCGGACCGGAAGAATACGTGACGAGGATGCCGGACTCATGTCCCACCAAGAAGGTGCTCGTCAGCGACCCGCTCGGGACGAGGCGTAGAGGAGCACAGCGAGCTCGTTGGCTGGATCAAGTGGAGTCTAACCTGTCGGAGATCGGATGCAGCCGTGGATGGAGGACTGCAGCCCTAGACCGAGTTTCCTGGAGACTGATTGGAGAGCTGACCATGTCGACAAGACGTGCTCAATCCTGAACAGGCCAAAAAGAAGAAGTATGAACGAACGATAACACAAAATCTAATGACATATACATGAGACTAAGTCAAAACATGAGAAATTCAAAATAATTGGACAGGGCATCTTGGTTCAAATCTCATCCGTACCGTTCCTCCGTAGTGACTATCCAGCTTAGTGGTATCAATGAGTATCAAGTAAGCCATTAGATTATAGCTTTGAAGAAGTCAGAGATCGTAGCTGAAGAAATCCTGAGGTTATTAAGAATCATAGAGAAGATGAACATAGCTCACACATATGAAATTTAAAAAACACACACATTTTCATACGCCTAAGCTTCATTTTTCGGATAAATCAAGTAAAACCGCTGAATTACGGACGAAAAAAGTAGAAGTTTTTATTTATTTATTTTATATTCTAACTCCTCCTATCCTCCTACACATAATCTTTAAAGGATGCATAACGTGCCCAACGCACGTCCCACAAAAAAGAGACAAAAGCACTAGCAGCTGAATGTTAAAGTAAGAATGTAAGATTTAACCACTGCTGGGTTAGGCCCTTCTACCTGCACAAATGTTACTCGAACAGCAAATTTAATATTCATACGCCGATATCATCAGGAACAGCTTGGCCACATTAGTGCCGTACAGTTCCCCATTCTGGAATATGCTCATGCTCAACTCGAGCTCAATGTCTTGTGGCCCTTCAATGCTCTTTCTCAAATTAAGTTGTGCTTCGTTCGTTCGTTTTTCCAACCTGCAATCGAATAAGAAAAGAGTAAAGGATGCTTGCTTACTGTGGTTTGAAGTATGTTTCACCGAAAGCTTAGAAAGACTTACCCGAAATAATGAATATCTACTGGTTTCACATGTGGAGCCGCATCGACCGAAACTAGCTTCAGATCGAAATCGATCATTTGGAAATGGGACGGACCGGCCAACGTAAACAGCCCACGGCCCTCCGGTGGCAGCAGAATGTTGGACACGATCGTTAAGAAATTGTAGGAATACGAGTGAGGTCTTCGTATGCATTCCATGTCACCAATGTTACAGTAACGGTTCGTTCGTTCGCAACGGCTACAAACAAATGGGGAAAATATTTAGCAACACTTCTCACGAACCTCACTTTCGATTCGCTTACTTTCGACGGTCCGCATCGTGTCGATAGCCGAAGGGACATTCGATGGCCGTACACCGGTAGCTTCCGCCGATGTTAGTGCAAATATCATGGCGTCTGTTGCATACATCTCCAGCTTGGCATTCATCAATATCTGTGCGATTGATTGAGATAAAACGAGAATTATAAGTTAAAGCGATGACTACAACATTCAAGCAGACTAATTATTAAGGATTATTATCATCATCCTCATCAGATTTGATTGAAATCTGGATCTCGAATAAGCTACATCATTAAAGCAAATCATTACAACTCACGCACCTATGCAACTTCGTCCATCCGCTCCCAACTTGTAGCCATGCGGGCAACGGCATGCATACGATCCAGGTGTATTCTCGCAGATGCCCACACACAAATTAGCCGACTTGTACTCCTCACACTCATCCACATCGTCACAGGTCCGATTATTGTAGCCTAGCCGATAGCCCGGATGGCATCCGCACCGATACGAGCCCCAGTAGTTCAAACACCTTTGATGGCAGAGCCCGGGAATTTCCTTACATTCGTCCACATCCGTACAGATCATCTCATTCGGTCCATTTTTGAACCCTTCCTTACAGTCACACCGGTACGATCCGATCGTATTGACGCAGTTGGAGTTTTGCTGACAAACCTTCGAACCATGAATTGCACACTCGTCAATGTCCTCGCAGCGCTTGTTCCGACCGATCATATGCCCCGGTGGACAAACGCACACATAACCTCCCTTTTTGTTCTTGCAGGTTTGCTCCGGACCACAGACCGCCTCACCGGTAGCACACTCGTCGATATCTGCGGGCCAAAAAACAATCGCATTGCATTGCATAAATTCTTAGTAGAGAATGCAGCGATCAGTATGTTGTATATGATAATTACCTAAACACTCCGTAATGTCATCATTAACACGGTATCCTGCGGGGCAGGACAGCAGATCACGGCAGCGATAGGATCCATTCGTGTTAATGCACTGCTGATGCCGATGACAACTAGCACCTCGTGCACACTCATCAATATCTAAGTAAGGGACCAAAAATAGCGGCAGTTAAGAGATGCTTAATAACGAATTCCAAAAGATTCCTGCTTATGTACAAGCCTAGAAGTAAGATCGTTAGAATATGGAGCACGTTAACGTGCTATTGCTATCACATATTCACCAACAAGATTGTCCGCAGCATGCAAACAAGACAAGTTCACATTATTGATCTACATTCTTTTCTTAATTGGAATCTCAAAATACAAAAAATTACTTACCGACACACGCGCCCAAACTGTTCCGCTCGAATCCAATTCCGCACGGTGGCAGATACGGCTGGTATGATGAGTAGCGTGACGTTGGATAGTTACCGTACCCGGCATTGTATCGTGATGGCCGGACGGTGGTACTCGTGGTAGTGGTCGTGGATGTGGACGTGCTGGACTGCAAGTAATGTCTGTGCGGAATACGACACCGGAACGAACCCTTGGTGTTGAAGCATTCGTTCGGTGGCAGACAATTGTGACGTCCCAGAGCACACTCGTCATCGTCTAGCGCATGGGAAGATAGGGACAGTGTTAGTTTGTGGCCATTTGTGATGGGTCCGTTTGGCTGCGCTGGCGGTTTCTACACTCACCATCACAGTTGCCCGTTTCAGCGTTGAGAGTGTATCCGGTGCCACAGCTTTGGAGGCGTATGCACGTGTAGGAACCGATCGTATTGTCACAGCGCTGCGTCTCCAGACACTCGTGGGCGTTCACCTGACACTCGTTGATGTCTAACGTGATAAATGGCAATAATTAGTTCAATCGTAAGTGAGATTTGATGTTCGAGTGGTAAAATTAACTCTGCTTAATGTTGATGTTGGAGAATCGATTCGTTGCTGGTTGTGATAATGCGACAGAATAATAGATTTGTTTTAGATTTACTTCAACGAATTAAATGTAATAACTAAAGAACGGCAGTTATATTGACTAACACCCAAAATCCCACTTCAAATGCATAAAACCCCTTATTAAAAAATCTTATTAAACAGTTCTCTTAAATCTTCAAGAAAATTAAAGCCCAACATCGATAATTCGCATCGTGCGCTCACTCAGGGAGAAACCCCAAAACATGATGAAAGCAAACGAGCGGGAACACATTTTCTTACCGACGCACGCGTTCGTAATCGAATCCAGATTGAATCCAATTTTGCAATCACACCTGAATCCTCCGATCAGGTTCACGCACACCTGATTACTGTCGCAGGCATTCTTATCGGCGGCACACTCATCAATATCTGCAAAAAGGGACGCAAAACGAACATCTGATGAAAACATCCGACCCTGTAAAACGATGATCGGAAAGAATATTTGCAAGAACGACCCCAAGAAATGGACCACCCACCCCACCCAATCCAACATGAAAGGATGATACGAATTACGCAGGAACTCATCTGTCAGAATGATTTCCAAAGACGATCCCATTCGTGGTGTATGCGAACCAGAGATCCGAACGCATCCGATATACAGCGCTGGAAGTTCATAACGGGCGACTTACCCACGCACTGATCATTATGTCGCCGGAAACCGGGTGTACACGTTTCCACCTTCTTCCGCGTTTGGCTGTATAAGGTGTGTTGGTTGGGATAATGGAAGATAAGGAAAGAGAAAGCGAAAACGAAAACGTTAGTACATTGTACTACAAACACAAAACTCCCCAAACACCCGAGAACGTATAAATGGGCAAAGGAAAACTAGAGTTTCCTTTCCGCAAACGGTTTTCCGTTTCACTGTTAAGTAAACGGCACGTACGTTGGATAAATCTTCACCACAGCAATACACTCGTACGAGCCTTCGATGTTGTCGCAACGGTATCCTTCGTCACAGGCACCATCCTCTTCGCATTCGTTGATGTCTGGTGGCGTTGATGTTGCGATGGCACGGGCCCAGGAATTGATGAGACAAAGTCGAAACATGTTGCATTAAGATGGCAGCAAGAACCACAAGAGGGAGAAAAAAAAGTTAATTGAATGCATAACACTGGAGCTTGTTGTCGTTGCTGTTTGTACATGTACGTCTTATGTCTGTTCCATTATTAGGTTAGTAAACTAAGAATATGTGATGCTTACAGTGATGGATGACAAGGTGTCGTGTGCTATGCAGTTGATTATTAATTATTTATAGGCTTTTTTACATTTTTATTTTATTTTTATGCCTTGAGTATCTTTTTTTATTAATTTGTTTTATAACCCTTACTAATTAATTACTTAATTACTAAATCGAAAAAATTTCAATCACTTGTACAACCAGTCGTCCATCACTGTGAAGCATTACTGTTACTAAGCCGCATATGATTAAGTAAAAATGAACAAGCCAAGCAGTGCGGTGCAACAAGACAGCATGAATGAATGGATGCATGAAGAAAGCTAGCAAACCTTCGCATACGCCCAAGCTAACGTTGTAAGCAAAGCCCGGTTGACACATGGTGACGGCCTTCGGCAGACAGGAGTAGTTACCACGTCCGTTGAGACAGTGTTCCCTTTCCCGGTCGCAAGCATCTAGCCGCTCTAAGCATTCGTTAACATCTAGCAAAGTCAGAGAGATAGAAAGTGTGCAGCACACCATGGCAGAAAGCAAACAAAACGTCACAATGGTGGCGGAAGCAAAGCAGGCTACCCATGCTTAGTGGGTGTATGTGAAACGCACCCTTTGTGTCACTTTGTCACCAGAAACTAATTCAGACATTGGATAAGCTCACCCGTGAAGATGGTTAAGTGTATGTGTGTTTGTAGATAATTTTTCTTTCCTTCCCGCCCTTTTGCGTTAGCAGGTGATATCAGCAGTCTACCTGCCAGGTAGCCGGGCGCCGGAAGTGAAAAAACTTACCTTCGCATTTGCCATTCTTCGGTTCGTACCCTGCATCACAGGCAATGTCCGGTACGACGATATCAACGCATACGAAGCTTCCGCGCGTATTGCGACAAACTTGGCTCACCGTGTTACATGTGGCCTCACCCGTTTCGCACTCGTTCACGTCTTCACACTCGTCCGTGCGCTTGTTGTACTTGAATCCTGGGCCACAGTTGATAGTACTGCCATGGTGAAGAGTGTAAAGCTGGTGAGTTTTAAGTGCAAGTGCAATCTCTCTTCTAGCGTGAAACAAAATGAACCTTGCTGACGATATCCGTTCATTTGGGCAAAGTCTTTTGAAACTCGATATAAAGAGGTGCAAAAAAAGACTTAAAAGATATTCCAGCCTGGATCAACGTAAGTCATTATTGGGTTTTAGTTAAGAAAGTATTAAATTCAATTAAATAAATAAATTAAATGGCTAGATCCATTAAACCAGTTTCAAGAAGATCCTTGGGAAAAGTGACATGGAAAAGCAACAAGGTATGTCTAATTGTGTGCATTTTTATTATGAAATCCATAAATTCTCAATTCACCAATTGATTTTTAATGTATACTTTAGTATATATATAGTATATATTAAGACGTCATATTTTTGTATTTTTGTAAAAATGTGTGAAATAACATGAAATTTCATAATCAATTTAGATTTGTTCGAATTGGCTACCTTTGGCACAAATTAAGACCTTTAGACGGTCGATGTAGCCATCGCATGCAGCTCCAAAAGTGGCTCTGCTGCGGTATTTCGACCCGTTCTCGGCGAAGCGCTTGCTTGAGGTGATCGACACTTTGGTATTTTTTTAGTGCCAGCCTTACTTTCCAATATACCCCAGCCATAATAACCCGGAAAGGATGAGCATCTGGTGATTTTGGTGGCCATTGTGTGGTGGAAAAGAAGCGAAGAACCACATTTGCTCATTGCTGATTGCGATGGTGCTGAGTGCTGTTGGAATGTCCATGGGCATGAGGCTGAAATGGTCGCATGCCGAGGGCTTCAGAGCTCCGTCCAAAATATTTTCGCCTAAGATTTGCGAATTTATTCGGCGGACGGATTATCGGCGGTCATGGCGGCCCACACCATCACCTTGGTTGACTTTTGAGTAGCACTGAAGGCTAACCGAAGTTACAAATGTTATGCTGACCTCTCTAACAAGCTAATACGATCATTTTGTGTATTCACAAACTGCTAAATAACGAATGGTTTCTCTTGGGAGAACGATGGTACAAGAATAAAAAAATCTATTAACATTAGACTGCTAGAGGGCTCTAACGATAGCCACTTGGAGTTTTCTAGGCAAATATAAATCAATTACGCTATCACGCTTGAACTCCATCAAGAATCTTATTTTTCCTGCCGAATCCAATAACAAAATGCTTTAATGTTCTTGTAAACAGCACATGGAGCTGTCACTGGAAGAAATTTGACAGCTATCAGACAAGTGGTTCAGTAATAACAGCAGCCTGAATTTGGTTGCAGTGTTTTCATCTCACCCTGTTTTTGAAAAATGGCAGCTCATGTATTACTTAATGCAGTTCTTGCTTGATGATAGATAAGTTTAGTCAATCATTGTATAATTGACGAGGCGATCCGGTGATTAGGTGATGAGGACTAACCGTTCAACCAAGTGGTACCAAGCTTTATGTAGACTTTAATGTCACATATAACAAAAAGTAAGCAAAATAATAGTCTCCTCATGGCTGAGTTTGCTGAAGGATCATCTCCGTGCACTAAATATGCTAACAATACTCACCCCTTTCGCTCGACTGCTTCATTATCCTCGTCCGTTACCGGGGCGCAGGTTTTGTTGTCGTCCATCAGCTCGAATCCGGGATGACACTTGCATACATACGCACCATCCTCCACGTTCTCGCACACCTGCGAGCAGATTGACGGGAACTGCTCACACAAGCCCACTAGAGTGGAAAGCAAAACCAACAGGAAAGCCCAAAACATTGTGCTCGGATGTATTCTTCATTCAAAAGTGCAGAACTAATTCAACAAGCCCAAACAAAAAAAAAAACATGACAAACACAAATACAAAGCAAAGCACCCTCTACGTCGCACACACAAAAAGTGCAGCACTAGTAGTCCTTCCGGAGCAACCCGGTGAAGCAGGTGTAAGCGAAACAACTCACGCTCATCGTGTCCAACTTTTTTCTTGATTTCGTTTTCGCAGCAATCGTCATAGATTTCGTCCCAGGGACTGCCGAAGGCGAACGGTTCCACCGAGCACTTGTTGGCACTAGAGCCAACCACCAGCCCTATTTTGCACGCCTCGCAGCAATCCTGCCATGGGTAAGTAGACGGTACCGGTTGTTTTTGGTACGGGAAAAAGGAGTGTGAAATTGGATTACGGTGAGCTTATCTTGAGCCGGAGGGTGGAAATTTTCGGCCCTAACCGATGCCTACCGTGTAAAATTCCGACCCGGACTGGTCACCCTTCGGGGAACAGCTGCGACCCTGCCGGGCGGCTATGTGACCGGCAGTACATTGGTAAAATTTGTGCTGCTTCGAGCAGCATATTTCGATGGTCGAAAGGCACAATCCGTGCAGCCCGGCTGGCACCAGCTCCAGGGATTCGTTGTAGCTCGAACAGGTGCGGCTCTGCGAACCCCAAGCTTCACCCTGCTGGCAGCACAGCGAAAGGATCTGCTCGATCGCAATGGCTGCGAATGGAAATAATAACACAAGTTTATGCTGTTAGCAAAATGGGATTTAAAGGGTTGTTGTTGAGACATTATTTATTTATTATCTTATTTTCATTTAAATAAAAGTAAGAATGGACAAAATTAGCGAAAATGTTTTTTTATAAAAAGAACTGTTGAAGAATCGTTGCAGCTATTTATTATATCTTTTAAAAATATCCTGCAAAATTATCGTTCCTAAAATAACAGAAATATAAATGAGAGTTTAAAAGCTATTTACAAAACCAATAACATTCTATTTCTTCTTAACTTAACAACCTTCTAAGTCATGCCAGCCCATCGGATGTATTTCTAGGTTTCTCGATATTTTTTAGTTCGTTAGCCAGTCTTTAATACGGATGATAGGTTCGGATGAGATTGAAACCCAAATGCTGTCGCATGAGAACAGGTACCGCTATCGCCTCCATCCCAGACCACCCCTGACCACCTTTTGTTATATTATTTTCCTATGCAGTTTGTGTCAGAAAATACTTATAGCACCATATTTCCTTCGTTGACCCTTATACAGGAACGCTTAAGCATCGGTTTTAGCGCCATCTGCCACACAATCTCGCACCGTTACAGTGCGACGTAAAGTTTCGCAGTAACTGCTCGTGTATTTTCTTATACTAATTTTATTCGTACTAATTTTTAATTTCTTGATCACCTTAATACTTTAAGACAACGCAAAATGCAGCAGATTATTATTTTACTTAACATTTTAAATCAACTTCAAACTTCTTTCCTGACTCAACAATCTAACCAACTTGCTCTGAGAATTTACTCCTGAAAACATTTCCTATGAAAGATACAATTATAAAACGAAGCCTTTTTTCCGCTGGATCCGATAAAGTCCATGCCACCGTTTTGAAGACATACTATACAGTGAAATGCTCTTTCTCTGCCTTAATAAGATTTTTTCAAGATCGATTAATGAAGCTACATATCCAAAACTTTGGAAGTCCTCTTGGGGGTTGGTCCTCAATTTAAAAAAGGGCGTTTGTTCTTGTACGACTAATAATCGTGAAATCTGTCTGTAATGTGCATGTCTAAAAGTACTCGAGTCAATTATTCACTGTATTCTTATTTTTCCTGTTTAAAGATACATTAGTCCCTCGCTTGTGTTGATTAGATTAGTAACCAACCTTATGTCGTTCACATTTTTCATGATAAAAAAATTGGAAGCCGGACGTCAAGTAGACACGCAATACACAGATCTATCCCAAGCCTTAGGTCGTCTTGCTCACAACTTAGTAAAGGCAAAGTAGCAAAAACAAGCAAGTTCGTTTGGCTTTATAGCTTGCTTTAAATCAATCTTGTCAAATAGAACCTGCGTAATCAAACTACAAAATAGTACATCTTTAAGCTTCGTGGCATCCACCGGTGTTCCACAAGGCAGTGTACTAAACCCGCTTTGGTTTACATTATTTATAAACGGATATTTGTATACTTTTCCCGACCAAAACTCCTTTACTTGATGCCGGTGACGTTAAAATATGTTCACCTATTTGCTCTAATGATGCTGATAAAATAACAAACGTGAGTGTTGAAAGAGAGTGTCTCGTTAAGCCACACACCTAGATCCTGTACAGAAGATACCCGACGTATAACTGTATCACAGAGGGTGTAACTGAACGGGGATCACAGGCGATCTGGTAAACGAAATCACGCAACACTTGTCGGGACATAGGACCAGACCGTTTTTACGACACCGCAAAGAGAAGAAATTTAGGAAGGTTTTGAAGGGTACAACAGTCAACGGACGAAGACACAGGAAGGAAAATCTTGAGATCGCTTAGAGCAGGAATCCTTCGGAGGGAAGGTTCAGAGGTATAGTCGTCGACAAATAAGGTAAATAGAAGAGGACTAAGGACACTACCTTGAGGAGGAGCCTACGAAGGAGTCGGACAAGCTCGAGGATACTTTGACTTCATACCCTCGATTATAAAGATAGGACGAGAACCAAGACAGTTACCGACTTCCGATCAGATAGATGACCAAGAATGACAGGAAGGATGGAAGTGTGAGTTACAGATTCAAGGATTTTGGAAAAAGGAGAGAGCAAAGATATACCACGGTATATGAAACATACAGATCGGTCGCTTTTTTTTTGAAATTTGGGACCTGCATAGTTATGCTGGGTTGTTGGAAACCTCTGGAAGGACCTTTCAGATTGTAGGAAAGAAACTCTCGTCAATGGTTCTAATAAAGATACGCAACAAGAGAGGGGCAAAAAGGGAAACACAATTTTTAGGACAGAGGAAGGGATACCATCATAACCAGGTTATTACGATAACTTGAGTTTGGGACAAGGAACACAATACACTGGAAACATCTATCGGAACATCATTCAGGGAAAAGACATCACAGAGTTATATACGCTAAAACCTCGACTAAAGGCACAGTACGGCTGTTTACGGATGTGTCGAGAAATGTTGTGTTTAGTCGTTCATCATCTCCAGTTTTCTTTAATTATCATATCGACAATGTTAAACCTACCCCGTGTATCGAATGTAATGGGTCGTGGTGTTATCTTTAACCATTAAATTGTCATTTAACGACCACGTAGATTTGATAGTGATCAAGGCATTCAAATTTCTTGGCCCAAGATGTCTTAAGGTCCTTTATTTCACTCTTGTGCGATCAATCTTAGAATATGCAAACTCAGTATGGTGCGCATCTAATTCAGTACAGATCTTCCTTATCGAACGAGTCCAAAAAGCCTTTCCAAGAATTGTGTATAGGAAAAATTATATATGTTAACTTCAATAGGTATGCCTAAATATCATCAACGTTGTCAACCTTTCGATTTAGACACGGTTTTTCACCTTTTTGATTTCATCATCCCTATAAACACATCCCGCCGCATCCTAATCCCAATTAAATTCCGCCGCATTCCTAATCGCCGCATCCTAATCCTCCGCCTGCAGCCTAATCTCAATTAAGCAATTTTTTTTTTTGAAGAGTATGTAGATGTATGTAGATTATATGACCTTTAAAATGACTCCTTGCAGTTTTTGGCAAAATCAAGCATAATAAATAATAATAAACACTTTAAAAACGGACCCAGCTACGGGTGTCAGCTCATTTTAACACAAAAGTAGACAAGGAACTAAGAAAAGCCAGTCCAGGAGCTATGAAAGTTTTAGTTACAAAGTATTTACTGAAAATATCTATGTGATTTACTTATAATCTTCTGCTTAATCCTTTTAGAAAACTAGTTTGATATCCTTTTTTAATAAAAAGTAGTCTAAATCAGTTCAGTTTCAGAGCAGATGTAGTGGTTGTTGTGGCATAACTTGTAAGAAGATTTGAAGATGCAATTATACCATCAAACATTTCAAAAACACACCGTCAAAAAGCTATTCGATCCATCATCATTACCTCCCGAACGTATCCTATCCAAACAGCATTTTTATTGCTCGTTCACATACCATTCACTCGCACCGTATCACCTTCTATCAACATTAAAACAACCTCATTCCGGATGCTAGTTTGAGAACTATTCTTACGACTTTTGTGCACCGATATCCTGTATCAACTACAGTCATTCTGCAAACACGATCAAACGAGGCAATGGGGGAGTCCAACCATTGCTCATACCATGCACCATGGAATTGGTGCTTCGCCGGCGAAGGTAATAAAATGTTCGAATCCAATTACGACAAAGTTCTTCGTTAGTTTCGTCGTACCGAATGTGACGAAGAGCGAATGTCACCGTTCCGCTTTTGTAATGGCGAATCGTGAATCAATTTTCTCACCTAACCCTTACCAGCCTGGTGAACCATTTATGTGGCCTGGCCGACAATGGTTCACCCTGGCACTCATAGATTGTATTTCCCGTGCTGCAAACCTTTTGCTAACATCCGTAGCACCTGCCTGCCCGGAACCGTAAATAGTGTGCATCGCATCGCCTTCGTTCGGGGCTTCTGAATAGGTAGCTGCCGAGTTTTATGTATCTATTACAAAAATGAGTTTCCCGGTAGCAAGAATTACATTTTTGTTTTCACCAGAAACGATCTGTCCGACATTCTTGGTACGGGCGATATCGATTCCGGTATGGGCATTCTTGATTTGCAGCCCCGAGGCCCCGAGGCTTCTAAAGGGCGGCTCTGCTACGGCTTCGGAACGTATACCGGCGGCAAAAAGGGGTTTCCGTTTTCGGAATTTTCACACATCGCATCGGATCGATAGTAATTATAATGGAAATGGCTTCGATCTTTCGACTACTCTTCCGGCATTTTCTGCTCGCCTGTTGATAATGAAATCGAAGGTAAATAATAGATACCACACAGGGCTGGTGTGCGATTATGGCATGGGATTATGCAATCGATGCACGTATGCGAATCGAAAGGCGTATGCAATTTCCAAGTACAGGTGTATAGTTGATATCGGTTCCCGTTCAAATAAACAACGTGTGTGCGTGTGTGTGTGGGCTGGGAAGGGAAGGCCATGTTGTGGTATAGGAAAGAAGAAATAATATGGATGGTCTTTATTCATGTTACCGAAGCTATCTTTATTACTGTTTACTTTTTAACGATATGATACTATCTTAGACTTCATTAACTGCGTATTTAATTTGTGAAAATTGCTCTTTCGTTGGAAAATGAGCAAAGAATAGATTTCTTTCTAGTTCTAGGTTAGTTAAAGTTTTACTAAGTTTTTAGATTTAGTGTTTCGGGTGGTAACAAACGTTTTTCTTGCTTTTGATTTGATTTTAACCTGTTTTTGCTTTATATTTTTCAGTTAGTTAAATAGGTAGTTAGATATTTGTTCAATTCTCGCGTTTTACTGGTTTTTCATCTAAACCTTAACTTCTTCTTCTTGGCTTAACGACCTCTAAGGTCATGGCCTGCCATCGAAATGGTTTACTAGACTGCCGATACCACGTAGTTGGTTAGTCAGTCTTCACTTGTTACTTCTCTATTTTTTAGTAAAATAATAATCTTCTTTCAATTCTTGAGTTGACGACCTTCTAGGTCACACTGACCATCGAATGGCTTACTAGACTTGCCAATATCACCTAGTTGGACTTGTGAGTCTTTACTACGGGGGGATGGTCCGGATGGAATTTGAACCCCGGTCCTGCCGTTTGAAGGCCTGCGCCGCTGTCGCATTGGCCCGGTGTGAAAAAAATAATCTATACAAGAAATAAATTAATTTAAAAATCCATTCCCCGCTTTAATTCAAGATATTTTTTCTAATTTTGTTATAGCATAGTACGTAGTAAATATTTTTATTTTACAGCAGCTTTCAAAATGTGACGACAGTGATTTAAAAAATATTACTGAAAAACGATATATTTTTATATAAACGATAGTTTTTGAAAATGGATCAATGAAATAGCGATACATTCTTAGTTTATCCAACAAAATACATTACAGCTTGATGAATAAATATCATTCGTTTTTCAAAACCGATTTTTAATTTTTAAATAGCAGTCTAATTGCACTATCTACCGCCCTAATAATAATTATTAGCTTTCCTTCCTTCCACAAATTACAAAACATGCTGGTAAAAGCAAAAGGAAGAAACCATTTTGATTAAAGATATAAGCAACGCGAACCACACGAAATGCTGTAAACATCTTGATCAAGCGCGTGAAAGAATACGAATTTAACGAATTTTAAAATCAATTATCACTAATACCACTGCTATCATTCCTTAAGATAGCGAAGAACGCCACAGTACAAATCACAATTGCAGGAGTTAAATGGAAGATTTCTTAAATGGAAAATGCATAGTAATTTCAATACGCCCAGCTCGGTCTAATTTAATAATAAAGCAGAATAATTTTTAATAAATGCAATTATACAATTCCGTACCGAAGATAAAAATACTACATGACTTTTTTTTTACGACATCGGAAAACAGCACCGTAAGCATTAAAACAGAAAACTGATAAATTGCAGATTAAAAGGTTCCATTATCGCGTCGCTAACCTTTCTCGCCAAAGCGGCAACACTCGGCGGTGAAAGATATTAACGAATTAAATTAAAAAATCAATCGATGCCATTTCAATGACGGAACACTACCAGAACAAAACGAACATCAGTGCAGTATCCCGCCCGGTGCATCGAACGTTCGCCAGGCGTAAAACAGATTTAATCTCAGCCCTCAAATTAGTGAGGAGACAAAAAACAAAAAGAAACATCGAACATGATAAACGAAAATTGATCCGAAATCGCTTAACAACAGGCGGCATGCAACCAGTCGTTCGTCGGGAAATGCACTTTGTTATGAGGGCGCTTTTTGTTTTTGGGTTTTTTAAAGCCTTGGAAAAAATGCCATACAATCCAACACTTTTTCGGTTCTTCGGTGCTTATTAATGTGTAGTTTCGGCAGTTGTTCCGATGAAATTACTAAGACCTTAACTGTATTGTATAGAAGAAAAAGCTTCCTGAGAAGAAGATCCTGCAGGCTTCTACACATTATGTATTGTTGCTGTCTATGAGTATTATTAAAAAAGCTAAACCTCAAAAATATTTGTTTAACCATCTTTGAAAACGTTGGAGAAGTCAGTTTATCAATCAAACAGTAGATACATCAAATATCTTACAACAACACTGACTAAATTCAGAAATTACGAAGAAAATTAAGAAATAGAAATTAAGTAGTGGTTCTTGAGTGAGATTCAGGGGGATTACAGTGATCGGCAAAAGATTAGGACCACCTGCTATTGTATTTATTTTATTTATTTATAATTAATTATGACAGTACAATGCCATATTGTCAACTACTCTTGTGGCGACTAAATTGTATGTATGATAAGGCATTTCATCCTTACTATATGCCTTATCCCGGGCAAACTCGGTTGACCTGCTATTTTACGTAACATAAAAATGAGAGCCAATTTTTAACGAATCGACCAAGCTTTTTTGTGGAATTAAGTTGAACGTTTCGGGAAAACGATACCATTCTTGGATAAATTCTAAAAATGACTCTTAGTTTCGTTTTCCTACCCTGATGATAATGTGGTTAAAGCACATACGATCATAAAATAAGTCCATTTACCAATTTTAAAATTCAAACAACAAATTCTTTATGTTTTGAACATCTCCTTATTGCTTTTTTCAACACTAGAAATAATTTACTTCTTCTTCTTCTTATTCTTCTTGGCTTAACGACTTCTAAGGTCACGCCGGTCATCGAATCGGCTTACTAGACTTGCCGATACCGTGTAGTCAGCCCTCACCGTCCTTTTAAAGACCGGTGCCACTGTCGCCTACACCACCGAACCTCAAGAATTACTTTTTTTTCGTAAGAACGCCCTGGCCGTATTGACTTATGAATACCACGTAGTGAGGTAAGTCAGTCCTCACTACGGGAAAATGGTCCGGATGGGATTTGAACCCCGGTCCTGCCGTTTGAAGACCGGCGCCGTTGTCGCCTAAACCACCGGATCGACCGACAATTGAATATGACGGTCCAGTGCCGTATTGTAACAGCGCCTGTGTTGAAAAAAAAATTACAATCATATTGATAAGGCATTTCCTCCTTATTCTTTGCCTTATCCCGGGCATACTCGGTCCAAAATTACTTTTGATTGAAGTAAAATTACGAATTAATTAACTTAGATTATGAAAAAGCTTTTTAAAAGTCTCAAAATTTTTCTACTGTTTTCAGATGTTTTTATTTTCATGCAATCATTTATGGATGCAAACTTATGAATAGAAACAAAACGTATATAGGCAGTGCAAATGCTAATGAACAATCTACCAAGTTTGGTAAAGTTTTATCGAGTAGAAAAAATGAAAACCGCTTGAAATAGCTTGAAAATTGGGCATAAAAGTAATCTTAAACTTTTGTTCGCGACTGTATTTGCGTCTAGCTATAGAATTTCGTGATTAGACAATGCTGCGTACGGGAATAGGGACCGAACGGGTTGAGAAACTAAGTCCTAGCGTGTGAAGATTTAAATCTTATATCCCTTCGACATTCATCGTCCTTAGACCTTATGGCTGTTGCAAAAAGGAATGTTTCTATCGTAGATATCCCTAAACAGTTAGTTAGTGCTCCGATTTGACTACTGGCAAATTGGATAGGGTTCTCCTAGAGAGGTTTGCTCGCGAAATTCTAATCGTCACTACTAATTCTACTCGCAATGACGATAATGTAAGTAGTTTTCCTCAAAAGCCTTCAGGATCAAAGGCCTTTAAGGATAAAGTGCTGAGTACGAACATTAGCGTGTAATGTAGTTCACACTGTTAACACTTCCTTATTCAAACTGTGTGGGATGCAAAGACATCCGATTGGATGGATTGCAAGGGCACAAGAGAATCGCATGAAAATCCCCTTAAAATAAAAATATTTTTCAATGCAAAAGCTAGTCTATCCTGCAAGCAATACCCATTCATTAAGTTAAGCACTTGCACAAGGCCACCAGTTTACCTTTACTCAGCTCCAAACCGAGACTAATTAACTGTGGTAATTAATGCCTGCATAGCACGATTTGTAACACGCACAAAACAAATGTCTGCACTTGCTGTAAGGGTTTTTTTTTATTATTATTTGCACTATTATTTAATATCGTTTACCATAAGCAAACATAATACAGCCGACAGTATAATTGCCTCTTTCGCAGACGAGTTATCGGTGTATACCATCCCGTTGCGTTGTATTCAAGTGTGTTAAATTTTGATTCCAAATACTGATCCACTGCACACGCAATAAAGTCAATTGACACATCACACCACGTACAGAGAAACACACTTTGCCGTGCCAGCAAAGGAGCATAATAAATAAAAGTAACAAGAGAATAGCACAAAAATCCACTCCGGCCACTCAACATTCATATCAAAAACAGCAATCAGTAGAAATTAATTGCACACAACGGGACGGCGTGTGGGAAACCCTTTTTTTTTCGGAGTAGAATTTCAACCTTCACCCGCCCGTAGCCAGCACGGTGAGAGGAAAAATCATTAATAAAACAAAACATAAAAATCACAATACCCGATCACACCTTGCCGCCTCATAGATCACCCTGCCTGCGGTGGACTGATAAATGTGTATTATTTTATAAATTAAATCAATTATTTATAGCCCCACTCGATTCCGGCCCGACCGGTGCAGGAATCGTAGTTCGGTCTTAGTTCTTAGCCTGGACCGTGGAGGTGTGGCACACGGGCCGACCACCAGAAGTCTAATTCCGGGTTCCGGGCTATCATTCGTCACTTAACACAGCAGCCAACGGTGCTCCGAAACCAGCCTGCAAACTGCAACGGATGTAGCGTGTCTGTACTGCGGAAAAATTGTCGCAGTTTTCCGGCCTCGCGTACACGGCGTACAGTTTCGCAAACAGTTCATAACGATCGTCAAACTTATGCGAATGCAATACACGCGAAAGAACCGTGTGTTGCCTGTGCGGGGCGTGCGATGCTTATGCTTTACATCGGAAACATGCCACATACATCCGTACCAAAAATTAAATTAAACCATCTGGTGTGAAGGTGAAGTGTGTGCCCGCCCGGCGTTTGAAGCGGTAATCGTAATGGGGAACGGTTTTTGCAACCCTGTGTGGCGTGCCATCGCCACACAACTCCCTCTATGTGGGCCACATACCGTTGCGGGGATGGTTATGTTTTATAGTTAATAAAATTTAACCTTTTAAGCTGCACCTTTCTCACCGGTGCGTTGGGTTGGAACACAGACAGCCCTTCTTGTATGGCTTTTGGCTGCGGTGGTCTGTGTGTGCGTGTGTGTTAGGTTGCTTCCAAACGGAACCGAAGGAAGTGTTCTCAACTTCCTCTTCCATAACTTCTACTCAGCTACATACCGCCACCCAAAACACATTACCCCAAAGCGGCCCTAAACACCAAGAAAATCTGTAAAAGCAGTAGCAGCAACCGGAATGCCGTGCGGTGATGTTGCAATGAATAATTAAATCCTGCTCATAAATAATTTGCTGCTGTGTTTTTCAATTACCGATTTCTAAGTCAATAAACGTAACGATATGAAACGATTTCAATTTGTCCCCCCTTCCCCCATTTACCCGTGCCGCGTGCATTTGCTTGTGTGTGTGTTTGTACATCGATTCGGAAGCGTTTTGTCACAGCGTGTGACAGGCTCGGTGCACCTGGTGCACGTGTACCGTACATTAATCACGTACGCGAATGGACAGCAGCTTGGTTAGTTGGTTGAGTTTGAATGGTTCTAACCGGAAAATGTAGCGAGAGGAACAAATGCTATTTTAGTCAAATAATGCCTAGCTTTTAAATAATTGTACTTAATATTTTATTTATTTTTTATAAAAGTTTTAATAATTTTCGTCCAAAATTGTCTGGTTTTTGCATAAAAATACACTGAGAAAAATTAAATTTGCATTACTTTTTGGAAAAATATATCGGCATTTGTAATGGTGATTGATGAGCTTCTGCTTGTTCAAAAAGTCTTCAAATAAATGTTTTAGATCCTCTTACAGGCCGTTCCGATTCTGTCTAAGCCTCATTGAAGCTCAGTCTAAAGATCCCAAGTATAGACCTCTCTTCCACAGTAAAAGCTCATCAAAGCTTCTGAGCATATAACACAAGATGCACAAAATATCCTTACTCATAACAAAACTTGCGGATATATGCGGATTTTGGCTAGATTTTACTTGCATTATTTGAGAGATCGTCATGAATCGGCTGAATTTCCTTCCTTATCTCTTAAGATCTTAAGATGTTCTATCCTGTTTCCTCCCCGACTGACTGTGTTTGTCTCCAGGCCATCCTTGAACTTTTTTCTTCCTGTTGTAATATTAACTTTCTCACCCTATGTCCTCGATGTATTGCTTGACTCAGGCCTCAACTTTTCACATCATATCGACTCCTTAGTATGTAGGACTCGGAGTACTGCTGGAGTACTCTTCGGTGATCTGGTTGTCCTCGGCCAAACTCCACATAGACCGACTCGAACGGGTGCAGCGGACCTTTACTAGATTTGTCGCCAAGAAAAACAGATGTCGGATGCTCGGATTAGTTTACCTCGAATCCGTCTCTGCTCACCTCAATCCCTTTTTATGTCCCCTCCCGTAACCTTCGTACCCGCCCACCTCTTCTTGTTCCTTCTAGGCGCACAGCAGTAGCCTTTAATGTGGGACATGAACATTTTTGACTTTCACGTTACCTTAATATCCTTTCGTTCCCACCCATCCTCATCCTTATAAGTAGCGAGTGTGTTTTTTGTTCATTAAGCTAGGTCAGGTTAAGTTAGGCTTGTGTATTCTTAAGTTGCTCTATGTTTTAAGCGAATTTTGTTAAGCAACTAAGCAAACAAATAAATTGAATTGAAATTGATAAAAAAGTTTGATCTTGAAGGCACAGTAATATAATCTAATAATGTAGTACATCTACATCATGATTACATTGCGAACAGTTCCCTCGTAGTGAGGACTGAACATCCTACTACGTGGTATCAAAAAGTCTGGTAAGCCACTCGATGGCGGGCGTGACTAAAAAGGTCGTTTAGCCAAGAACAAGACATCATGAGTACCGGGGCCTGGATGAGAGTGTGTTTTCCTTCGAACACGACACAGCCTCAAACCGAACATTTTCTGTTACAAGGAATCTTATACGAGGCAGCTGCTGGGGCCCTACCAAGGGGGTTTTAGCAGTTGCAAACTCTTCGATGATGATCTTCGTTGTAGAATCCGCTATTGTGGCCACACGCTTTCGTCTCGGGCAGAGTTATATGCAGTAGATACGAAATAAATTGACATCAGACAAGATTAGTATGAATCCCCGGTTTACAGGGGTCAAACCAAAGCCGCAGGGACAGTTGTGAAGAGATTGAGCAAGGAAAAGGCCCTAGTTAATCAATCTTCCAAATGTTTTAGCAGCGAGATACGCAAAGTTGCGGTGGAAAGCGAAGGGGGAACATCAACTTTTGTGGAAGTCGAAGGCTTTAAAGCTATTTTTTGTGACTGAGCCCTAGCTTTTCTTTCCCTAGCCCTAGGCCTCGGGCTGGAAAAGACAAAAGACAAACCACTCTATGAGTTGATGTGAACACACAACGATCAACAGATAAAAACACTAGCAACAAAAGTAGATCCTCGTTTGATCGATAAAATTGACGATGTACACTGAGATTGACCCTCAGAGAAAGACGGAGTCCCGATTAGTGCGATACGAATTATCCCCTTGATGGCAGAATCACTCTCTAGACCAATGCACAATATCTACCCTAAGCGATCATTATATAATTGTGAAATACTGGAAAGCAGCAGTAAGATTTGTCTGTTAGCTCATTATAGAATAGTTAGTGCCACCGTGTTTGCCTTAGGCGATCGTCTATTGCGAGCCAGCGGAATCCATTTACAGAGACCAGACAAACACGAGCGCTTTACATTACGACTAGGGTGCTCGACAACAGTGGATGATAATGCAACTAAGAAAAGTAGTGCTTTGCATTAGACACCGCGAGCGCAGTGGCACTGTTTATGGAGGCTGCGATAACGGAACTAATTTACACAGCACGTAAGAGGATTACTGGTGCAGTGATTATTATATCTTGGTAGAGAAAGGTAAATAAGTAGGGCCGCACGATCACCTCCGTGTTGCGGTGCCAAAGCGATGTAACAGATTCATTTCAGTTGAACATATGCAGTGTCACAATGTGAAGTTTATTATTGGAAAAATGCAACATTACATTTTTTTGTCCTATTTTATGTTTGAAAATGTAACCATCTTTACAATATCTCTTTGTAAACGAAAAATTATTAAGAATCACTCTCTTTGCGCCCGACAGTGTCCGAAATGTAAATATCCCGACAATGGAGCCTGGATTCGGAGGTTAAGGGCATATCTTGAAGGTATGAAGTTTCTGCAGTTCTGCGAGTTGTTTTCGTTTTGTGTTTTGCTGTCTATTAGTAATCTGCGTATAATGCTGTCGTAGCTTTAATGGCGATTATTTTTACGGTATTTTGAGAAGATTGGTTAAGGTTAAGTAGATCTTCAAAATCTGATCAACCAACTTAAACTCACATAAGGTATCTCAATTTGCTATCTTGGATCGTTTATCTTGGATGGTCAGTCCTCATTACGGGTGGACGGTCCGGATGGAATTTAAACTCCGGTTCTGCCGTTTGAGAACCGGTACCGTTATCACCTGCACGGGCTGCCTCCTAGTATATTAATTGTTATATTCATCTTGTTGTAATACCCAAACATTCTGGATAAAAAAAAACACTGGTCGATGTCCTATAGTCAGGATTAATATGAAATAATTTACGGAGCAAATCCTAAAGCCTCCAGGACTTGTTCTTGGACTGCTAAGTTCATTAAGATACATCTGGAAAGTTCTTGATCATTGTATCTCATTGTTCATTGTTCCTGCATATTATCTGTAATGAATTCTTTATTTTTTATTTATTATACTTCATCTTCCAACAAAACCACATTTCTTAAAATCCAGCGAAGGGGCGGTCCGTAAATAACGTAACGCTAAAATGGTGATTTTTATATCATCTAATGACAATGCAACCCCCTCTCCCCCTCCCCCTTTCCCTTACAAAATTTTACTTAAATGTATAATTTTGGAAATGTCAATTTTATTTCAGTTGGTTCATTGGTGAAAGTACAAGCGTCGCGGATCTTTACACGGCGGCAAGCTATACATTTTTGACTGCAACAAAGACATATGATACACAACACGATAAGCCATTGGACCAAGGGTTATAAAATGGATGATTAGAAAGTAATATTATAACGTTGGAGCAATCGACTTAAAAAACAAGCAAACATTTCCCCATTCTTTTTTTTTGCTTATTACGTTTTGTTACTTAACACAAAGTGGACTTCTTACTCCCCCCCCCCCCCTTCCCCACCCCCTTGTGTAATAAATTTTAAGACTAGAGCTAGGCTGTTCCGTAATTAATGGACGCGCCTTAAGGATAAATATTTGATTGAACCGTATGCTTCATAGGCTTAAGCCTGCGTAGTAAGCTAGGCGGCTAATAATGTAAAGAACGATCCATAACAGAATTGGGTTTAATAGAATAAAATTAACAAGTACATATGCTACTTGTAATTGAATTGTAATTGGGGTGGATCGGTGGTGGAGACAGCGACAGCGGCGCTGATTTTTACACGACAGAACCAAGCTTCAATTCCCATTCGTATCATTCCCCCGTAATTGAGCTAATCGACATGACCATAAAGTTCGTTAAAAAATAGAAGAAAAAGAAGATAGTTTCGATGGCTAAGGTTCAGGTTCATGTGTTCACCAAAAGCTCTATAAAACATGTTAAAAACATTACTTACTCTCACCATTTACAGGATGGAACAATACTAGAGCTCCTAAAACTAGTAACAACATTTGTTGAGGCATTGCACATCTTTTTAAAATCATTTTGTTAGTTTTTTTTAAATAATTTCAGACACAGACACTCGAATCCTTTGCAAAGTTCACTTTATAATGCGTACTACTTTATCACACATACACTCCACAAACTATGCTTGAACTTAATGTTCTAACTGAAAACGCTTTAAAACACCATCAACTCGCCCACAGGCGTTGCTTTCTGATTTCGGCACTAGGGTTAAAAAACCATCTGAAATACAAACAATCAAGCGTAAACACACACGGCACATAAAGCGAATGTAGCAACATTGTAGTGAAATTTCAAACCAAAAAGAAATGCTGCAAAGCAACGTTCCCACATGTCACAAGCTGTCAAAATGGATCGCGCTTGGGTTTCGTTTAACAAAAAGTGTCATTTTTAGGGGATTAGGACTTTCGTTCAACAGCCACTTTACACTGAGTCGAAATTTTCACACAGCAAACCCATACACACGCAGATGGCTGATTTCTGAAACACTTTTGACTGGCAGAGATTTTTACTTCATTTTTGCTTTCTTTTGTTCTAATCAATTTGCCACGCCACAATCCATATCGCTAACACCATCAACATCCGAAGCTTCCGAGGCGTGTTGGGCACGAGATAAGCGATGGCAGGGCACAACAGCAAATTGGCTGTTGTGGCAAATCGATGGAATTCGATTTGACAAATTTTGCCGAAAATGTCTAAAACGGTATGTGATGTGTCCACGTCGTCTGCCGTCCACTACAGCTTTAAACGGCGAGCTCTAGCACAACCAATCTGGTCTGGCTCGGGTACGATTTTGACCCGCACTACTAACCTACACTGCACGGTGTATTGCGTGGCTTTGAACGTTGGCGTGCACTTTGACGGTTTTGTGGAACACATACTTTCCACAAACGGACTCCACCAAAACAGGTCCTCACTTTTAAATCACCCTTAAGCCATCGTCTTTAAGAGCTACACAACCGAGAGTTCTCTATTAGGGCTATATTTTGGATTTTTTTCCCGGTCAAGGTTGACAGTTTCCATATTCTTACACTACGTCACTTCACTTGCCTGCTGCTACTACTGAAACTCAACGCCCTGCAAACCTTCTTTAGTGTAACAATTTTTCCTTGGCACCTTGGCCTCATACATGCGTTGCTGGTTGCGTGCCGGCACGATACACGATGCACACCCCGTGGAACACCTAAGCTTCCGAACGCTCCTGCACTTTCACGGTGAAAAGTAATAGATTTATCGCTCTCCTGAAAGCTTTACCGGTCACTTTAAGTGGTTTTTGAAGCACTCAAGCACACTCTCGACGTGAAAGAAGCTTGATTGTTACCAGCTCCTAGCCATCGATCTTTTTTCCGAGGTTACATCAAAGTCCGCATCGTACCGTGCACCAGTTTAAGCCAGGTAATTGATTTATACAGTTCACTTGCAGCTGCAAAAGAACACCTAAAGCTCAAACACATCGCACTAGCCACTAGCTGGAGCTCTTAATTTTGTACCATGCTTAAGACGCAAAACGGTGCACACAACTCACACCGCACGACTGCTGTGCATCACGGTCCGAAGGAAACTGCACCCTGGGACCGTGGCAGGCTCGTTGGCACAATATATAGAAGTGATGTTTGCATTATGATAATGATACGGTCTGCAACGGACACGCTTCCCGAACGCCCTGCCCGAAAAGAGTTCCAACCGACAGGCATCGCTATAAGTTTGTGAAGTTAAACAAACTGTAAAGGTCAAAGCTGACGGCAAACACCGGGCCCGGGCGGACGGTAGGTTAACAAGAGCAGTACAGAGCGTACCGTATGCGTGCGTATGCCTAAATGTTTCACATTTTGATGTTGTGGATCGTTTCTTTCTTGAAGCGGTTAACTGTATGGTCTGCCTCAGTGGTCCTGCCAACCATCTTCAAGATCGCAGTAGTATAGCTTGAAGCTTGGCCCAGAACAAAACAGTCGGAAGCGTCGCTTAGATTAGGCAAATCGGTTGCTTACGAGATGGAATTGGTACATCCAATACCTTGACGGATGGCGGATGCGTCCCGCCAATATGTAAAATCAATAGACCGGCATCGAAAGGTGCATACATATTACATTTTTATCCACTTGGTATAGAATTTTATATGAGACCTGCAAGCATTTGACTAATGTTCATGGAATTTAGCTTCAAAATGAATTTTCTTCAGTTGAACATTGTGATGCTAATTTCACTTTTTCCATACCATTCCGTTTTCAATTTTCCGAAGGTTACATTCAGATTCGAAGAAAACATTACACAGTTTTATTTATTAATGTTAGCTTAGTAACACAGAGAGCGCCATCTATGAGAAAATTTAAGTAGTATCCGTAAAATTACTTACATTGTACAGTGTTAAATTTTGCAATACGGTCAAGCTGTTCTTTATCAACACATTTATCTACATTTACATTTATTATTATTACATTTACTTTCATGAAGAGATTGTTATCATGAAGAGATTGTTGTCTATATTTTTTCCGAAAGAATTCACGATGCGATTCGGTGGAAGCTAATAGAAGCTGCTCCACATCAGGCCCAGTTTCGAATCACATCCCCTCATGTCCCACATATGCCTAATAGCAAAATTCCCTTAAACACCACTGCTAAGGGATGCTTTTTAAATAAAAATCGGAAGATTTTATCAATAGAGAATAGATATGTACATATAATACTCGTTAGCTATTGTGCTGCAAGCAGATCTGACAGGTTGTTAATCTTTAGAATGAAGTAGTTCTTAGACACCTCAACCTAGGCGCTTCCTATAAAAATAACTCGGACTCTAAAAGTCTTGGACGGCCATTAGCAGGAAGCTCAGTGGAGCGTCTTTTCGTAAGCTGCTCTATTCTATACTACGATCCACTCTTTAATCCCTATCCCCTTTCTAAATCACCATAGCCCATGTTTGTTCTTAATATTAAGCTAGAATTTAAGTAGATATGTTGAGCCACTAGGCAGACATGATAATAAAAATTTAAATGAAATAAAATAGCAGCAAGATAATCGAGCCTGTGAAACAGAGTATTGTGGTAGAATTTGTACTCATTTGTACTCTTGTTCTAGTTCTCTTAAACCATCCGCTACCACCATGTTATGGACATATTCTCGATCTTATTTAAACCTCTTCCGCCAACCTATTTTCCATAATATACGTAACTAAGAGGTGGTCTTAGCATCGGCTAAGTTTCCATCAGCCGACGACGAATTTTCCTAAGCTTATTTGAGCGGATGATAGTCAGAAGCATGTTTCCTTTACCATGTGTATGAATGGGACTTACTGTTCTCTACGTTAGGATCTTCGAATTCTTAGAAGCTAGACATTTCGAATCACAGTTCTTAAGGTATAACTATTCCTTATTTGTTTGAAAAATAATACAGTAAAATCTACCTTTTTTCCGCATCTAATACATTTTGTTGGAATAAATTGTTTAACAAATTTTGTTTTTAGGAGCTTAAAAGAAAATTTTGAATATTAATTAATTAAAAAGCACATTAAATATGTTCAACCAATAATCTTCGCAATGATCAAATGATTGATTAACAAATTATTTGCTTAATTTTCAGTCAATTTCATAACCACGCTATCGTCTCACGGCAAAGCAATAGTAAGAATGATCTGGAAGACACACCTGGAACTGATCACAAAACGCACTAAACGCTGATAGCAGCTATTGAATTTAAACGATAGCCTTCTCCCGGCCTGGAACGAATCCCCGCTCACACACGTGGCATAACATTGCAAACCATTCTTTTGCCTACAAATTTCGCACAAATCTTGCTATCCCAGCGACATCGCTTTATTCGGCAAATGAATATTTTATTCAGAACGATGCGTGGCACCATTAGAAGGGAAGGGCAGTACAGGGAACCATAAGAAACGGCCCTAAGAAAACGCGCGTTCTCGCGGTCAAACGCATCCGGCAGTGTGAAGAGTCCTTGCGTTCTCGTAGCACACAGCCACACAGCCACACAAACTCACCCAAGCACACCACATGCCGGCGGGCAGATGATCAAATATTTATTCACCGTCGAAAAGCAAACCATGCTCCATGGTGAACACCGCTTGCAGTGCCGGATGCCCAGAGCTGGAGTTGAGGGGTGGGAACGAAAACGAATTGGTTGCTGGTGGAAAAAAAAAGAAACAAACAACCACAAAACACGCTACACGAGAGCCGCAAAATTAACGGCTTGCGTACGGCATTCGGTGGTCCCTTCATGGTACCAGAGGGCAGAGAATTAATTTGTCCGTTGTCGCGATCCACCGGTCGGCACCGGTTTGCGTTCCATCTTTCGGCCACGTGAAAGGATGCAACTTTTTCAACCTTCGTCGTCGATCGACGATGCGTATGTGTGTGTGTGTTTGTGCAAAAAAGGGCATCGGGAACGGGATGCGAACCTTGGTTTGGCTTATCAAAAATTCAATAATCTTTCCCACCCGGCCGGTGGTTTGGATGGGCTTTGAGGTGCTACCGTTAATGGCAGAACGCTCGAACAATGGGCCCAACGCTTCGCCAGTTATCAAGGAGCCACCAGTCGACCGTAAAACTGTCTGCTCGCTTCGTTACATACAGCCGTACCAGGTGATGGAAAGCGCCCGTTTGGCCGTTGGCGTGGTTTGTCGCGGCTAGCCACGTGCGCGAACGGTTAGCGTGTGCTGCGGGAATCACTTTTGCGCCATTCTTACGCATGAGCCTTTCTTCCCGCACCAAGTAGCAACCGTAAAATCAACAGGGTTAGGAAAGTGATTGGCTACCGGTTGTTCGGTTACAAGAAGCCCAGCCAGCGTGTGGTCGAATGTTCTCGTTCGATTTTGAGATAATACGCATTGGTAAATATTTGGCAATTAGCACTGTTGATGCCTAAGGAATAAATGATTTTATTTCTGTTAGATGATTCTCATGTCTGGTACACGATATTCTTACTAAGTTAAGATTGACGATAAAATTACAATATTTTTTTTTGACGTCTTTACTTGGAAGCAATTAGGCGTCTCGGTGTTGGAGTTTTCAAAATTTTACAGAAGTTTAATAAACCATTTAACGCACAACAGATACATTTTTTCGGATCAAACGCCTCACCAACCGAGTTGAGGAGACGACTGAGAGCATTGAACGAGATCGGAGCGACCTGGCTGGCACGATTAGGTCCACCGGCGAGAGCAGCGCTGAAGAATGGATGGAACTGTTGAGGAGTCCAACAATGAAGGCATGTCTGGTCCGTTCGATTCATTGTTCAAGCTGTGGCAACTAGATCAGCAGACACCTGGACGTATAGTCCATCAGCGATCGAACCAGGGAACAGTAAAGCTACTTGGTGCAGAGTGAATCATGGAGCTCCCGCCTCATGTTTATAACCAATTGGTTGTACCTAGCCAAGCCGCAATCGAGCTGATCGTCGAAGGACAGTTTTTTATCAATAAGCACGCCTAGATCTTTGACACAGTCCTTCCTCACAAGGATTCGTCTATTTAGTTCGTCGCTGAAGAGTGCAGAGGCTCGCGATCGACTAAAGGTGATGGTGAAACATTTAAAACGTAAAAATTGTTGAAAAAAGGGTTCTTGAGATCTCAATTCTGGATTGAAAATCGATTAAATGCAAGATGGTGTGTACTTTTTAGCGAGATAGGTCTAAAAAAGGTGGCCATTCGTGACCGAAAAGAGCACTTTGGTGACACGAAGTACGTAAGAACACGATGTTTCACCAATTGCACTAATCATACGGCCAGACAGGAGCAAAGTTCTGATCGTTACTGAAACTATTGTCAACGTGGAGGAATTGGTGAACCACATACAACCTTGGCATATGGTCATGATTCTCCTGTTTTATATTATTATCGATGATTGCATATCAATAGCACTTTTGTCCCAATATACAAAAAATCAATATATTTTTAACCATTTTGAAAACTTTTATAAAACGCAAACATTTGCATTTTTATTCTTTCTGGGACTGACTCATAATAGAAAGATTAAATGTAAAAGCATATTTAGCTTTTTTTAAACCAGTTTTAAGTAAGTTACAGCATGAATTGCTTAATGTGGCACTTGCCCCCATTTCCGCTACCCGTAGCATGATAGTCATTCCTTCCAGATACTCATTGGCTGGAATGGATTTGAAATTTTGTCCTGCGAAATGAAAACTGTCACCACTACTGTAGTTTCCGGCGACGTAAGTCTATATTTTCCTTTCCTTTTACTTGTCGAGGCTTTGGGTCTTTCAGATCGTCTCTTATTTTCAAATTTAATCCTGATTTTTAATAAAGAACATAAGTGATAAATCATAAGAATTAACCGGGCTTCAATACTTCATTTGTGCAATTTATTTATGTCTTTCAGAGAATCACTGGAAGAGATTTTTGAGTGAGATTTTAAGGACGTATCCGGCCCCAAATAATATAGGTACAGATAAAACGTTAAACTGATTCTGCTCCACAGCATGGTTTAACAGTATCAATGGCAGTGATATTTTTAAATCTCTCATTTGGCATAACATGAACAACACGCTGTATTCAAAGAAATGTTTTCAATTCAAGATTTTTATTATACCAATACTACATATATTGCCGTTCTTGCCGTATGCGACATGTTAAAACTAGTAGAGTCTTTTCGATGTTTCGCTCGGGTGTATGTAAAATCAAATCAATTGAATCAACGCTCTTGACACCTTCGGACTGAACCAAAACTTTACCATCGTCTAAGCCGTTCTTTTTAAGTTCCTTATCCGATGCTGATACTTTGCAACGTCAAGACACCGTCTAATGCATTTTATATCCTTTGAAAACTTTACCCTCGGTGTGTTATCGGTAGCGTTGGCAGAAGAAATGCAACTACCTTTGAACTTTCATTTCTAACGTGTTGTAGGAGAGGATACAAAAAAGGAACTCTCTTAGCAGTATAAAATTCTGTAAAGTTTGTAACCAGTGGACTGCTTACGACTTTTTTGTAGGTAATCCATGTATAAAACCTCGTGCAAAAGTTTATTGACAGGTATATTGTTTTTGAATGACTTATAAAATAGTTCGACAGAATGGATTAAGTTTTGAACCACCCTTTAAGTTGTTTTTTTTTTTACTGCCACCCGCACCCATTATCATGTTTCTCAAAAGGAAATCAAAATATCTAAAATTCTAAAATCTTTTGTTTCAGAATTTGTCACTAATGTAATTTAAATTATTCTTCTACTTGGTTTAACAATCTGCCAAGACATTCCTCGTCGGAGCTAGAATTTCTAACGTTGTTGGATAATTAGGCGTAAAATTTTACAGCGATAGTACATGGTTTCAAGGTACATTGGTCAAAATTGACGGGAAACTAAGTTTTAACAGTTGATCGTAACGGTTATCCCAGAGAGAAACACTTAGAGATGATTGGGCATTCTTTTCCTTATCTTCTCACTACAGCTAATTTGGGTTTAGATAGATACCTCTTGTACTTCTGGAAGACCAGGGAAAGATCGGTTTCGAACCTGTTCGGAAGACTATCTCTCTACTTGTGCAACGTCTTAGGAAGAATTTTATTATTTTTTTTTAATAGCTTAACGACCTTCTATAGGTCACGCCGGCCATGCAACGGATTTCTAGGATTGCTGATACCACTAGTTTTGGGTATCAGCACCCGAAGTTGGATTATTCTTCGAAATAATTGCTCCCAAGTTTACTTCGCAGTAGTTCGAAGTAATATCCAATACTATCTTCGGATTCAACTCCGGAGTACACTGCTGAATCACCTAAGGGGAATCAGCTGACAGGCCTGCTGAAACATTTAGCACTCGATGACCCGGTCTCGATTAAGACACTGAACTGCTCCTTAGTACGGGTCCTTAGACGCATCCGTGGTATGGTGGTCTATAGCAGCAATGTGCAATGTGCGACCCCAAGCTAGCATAGGGGCACCAGGATTGGAATGTATTCTAGATGTCCTGAAGATGTACTGAACAATTCGAAACAATCTACAACAAATTTTAGCCGATGTAGCCGTTGCCACACCCACTGTGCAACGGCTGTATTCCTAACGTCAAGTTGTAGCCTTGCAGAGGTATGCCCTACAAATGTCAAAGACTGTCACAAATTCATAACAAAAGCAAAGCACAAACAGAACGGCAGCTTCAGCTTCAGTGTATCCTGTGTAATTTTCCATCGATTTGGTCAAAATGACTAGTGGAAAACTTTCTAAAACGCACTCTTCCTCATCAAACAACGAGGATAAAGGCAATCTGCTCGACTCCAACGAAGCGTTCCGCAGGGGTGTAAAGTTGCTGCACGAGAAATGCAAAGCACTGCAGCGAAGCAACGAACGGCTTGTGTTCAGGTACGTAGACAATTCCAATCCAGCGAGAGAAGTTCATTAGCACAGTATGCTGTATTACCATTTCTCCAGGCTTCATAGAGTTCAAAAGATGACCAGACTGCGCTCGATGGATGTAGAGATTCTGAAGGCAAAGCTCGATTACTACGGTGATGATTGGAGGAACGCAATGGATCCGGCGAATGTGAAGGAGGAAGGGGAAGAATAATTTTTTTCACATTCAATTCTGTACTAGGTTATAAAGAATCGCTGTCAGAGTAGTTACAGCGAAAATACATGTTAATATACGGATTTTTGGATGCCTAAATTTGTAAGAACTATTTTGTGTAAATTTTCTTATAAACAAGGTTAAACAATATTGCGAAACCATGGAGCGCATTACCTACGTAGAATTGTAGGTAATAGTTTCTACACATTGTGCTTACACATGGCATTCCAAATTTGTGAGTCATTCATCCCGTAGCAGGCCGTGTAAGGTAAGAAGCCAAAACTTCTTATGAGGGGGGGGGGGGGACTTTCGAGACCCTTGGTGGGTCATAGACAATGCTCGGACTCAATTCAAAACTTTCATTACAACTACCGAACTCGATACCTTAACTACCTTCATATTTCAGTGGCGGTAAAGCGACAGTCGGTCGTCGTCCCATCTGGGGCGTTCTCCGGCAGAGTGAGAGGTCTTACTATCCACCTACAGGGTATCGATATGTCTAATAAGCCATTGACCGGCGAGAGCTACTAGATCGTGATGCCAAAGAGAAGAAGATTTCAGTGGTGGATTTTCCTTTTCCCACTAGCTCCTGAGGCTCATCACTGCAGTAGCCACTCCTCTTTTCCATCCACTTTACACACATACGGGATCAACAATTCTGTTAAGGATCAAGCTGTTTGGAGGTAGGGAGACTGAAAGGATATCGGGGCCTATCACCATCAAATTCAAAAGTGATGATCGAGCAATGTATATGCGATTTCGAGTTGCATGTTCGGGCCGATCAGGACTCACGGGTTCTAGAGCTGGAAGACCGGTAAGAGCAGCAAAGAAAATAACATTTAGACTGGTTCGTTCGGGACGATTCGTGGGTTCAGGTCGATTTGTAGGTGCATGGGCACGGGACGACTATATGCTTTGCTGTACCTATTGGTCGATCCCTACCCTGAGCGACCCTAACTTGAGTCGATCCATAAAAGTCGTATGACATATCACTCCTAGAAATATTCTACACACTTCCAGCATTAGCCATCGCGACAGGAATTTAGGGTGGAGAACTACACCCTGTAGAAATGGATCAATTATCAGGCAGCACCCTTGTGCGAATCTCAACATCTATATAATTGTCGTTAATGGTTTTTTACGACTTGAAGCTGCTTTGAAGTTTTGGACGGCTTTGAAGTGGCGATCACATACCAAGATATGATTGATAGAATCTGGATTCATTAAAGGATTCATGTCCCCGAGGTTGTCATCATAAACCTACTTTGCGCCTGTTTGAAGCGAAGTCAGACAAATGGACAATCACCTTGGTGCTAGCAAATGACCCTGAGAGTTTTTTGAAAAAGTAGTTTCTAGAACAACATGCGCACAATTTTTATAACATTCGCTTATTCTTCATAATTCCATCAGTAATTCAAAGCGATGCGATCGATACAAACGAATGGTTCTGTTTTCAATGTCTTCACACCATAGAGATTGTGTTTGCTCCAACTGAAACCAAATCGTAATGTTCTTTCTTTGTTTACTTTCCCATTTACCTTCCGCTTCGATCATGTGGCTAATAGTAAATGGTAATTGTGAATGCTATCAAAACCCATAAATCTGGGCACTATTCCCGTCCCTCGCCAAACATCAGGCCCGGACTGTTCAGAATGAGATGGAGAAACGCTCATCACTTTCCAGGCCCCGAATGTAAGGGGGTGTGGTGGGATTTGTCGCTAAAACCGGACGCCGTATAAATCCTTTCCTTAGGATCGCCAACCCAATCGCTCGCCGCGTCAGTATTGCAGGCAAATGTGCTCGAAACCAGCCAAATAATGGGGGGTGAAATTTCACACAAAGAACCATCACGGGGGGGGGGGGGAACGTGCATAATGATGATAGAAGATAGTGTGTTTAGATTGTCTTCCCGCTAGCGTTCCCGGAATTCGGGGGGAGCGAAACCCTTACCATGGGTTCACACAGAAGGATAACGTTCGCAAGGGGTTTGTGTGTGTGTGTGTGTGTGTGTGTGTGTGTGTGATTTTCAGACGGTATCGTATCCTTTTGCTTTCTTTCTTACTGTCACCATCAGCGAGTTTTGTGGGCGCATTCAGTTGTGGGCCCTGAACTCCCAATCTCGTCGGCAATCCTTACCGTAACAATCAGAAATGAACTTGAATGAGACAGACAGCGAGTTGCGGTTGCTTCCTGAAACGATCCGGACCGTTAACAGGACACGACCACGTGCTCACTCCTTCACTGAGCTCCCTTCACTGCTATTGCATTTTCCCCCATGCACATTTCCACTAGAACTCTAGAGATGGAAACAGCCAGATCGCTGACGTGCCTTTGACCCGTTACTATCGTTGTTCCCATTTCCTCCCTTTTTTGTGGCTTAAAGATTGTCTCCGCACTGGACAGAAGCATCTTATACGACTTTTTTTGCTTTTCTCGTTCTTTCACAGCTACTCCCGCAAGGCAATCCCCATAAACCGTAGTAGCATCGTGAATTCTTATGTTGGAGGGGGTTAAAGCAACCCGCAGAACGGCTGACGATGCACTTTTTCGCGCTATTTCAGCCACAAGCCAAACCATTCCTTTACAAAAAAAAAATCTCTGTACTAGGGAGTTTCCCGTTGCGCGTTCCTTTGCGTTCTTCAGAGGTCGTACGTCGGAAGCTTCGGTACAGGGCACAAAATGGCATGGACACTTTGCAGGCGTGTAAAGCAAGGTTAGTTCCGTTCGGGCAAAACCCTAGGCTAGAGTTCTAGTACGATTGTTTGGTTTGTGGTCGATCTCATTTTCTTCTCGCCATCGCCTATTTGCGAAAACGAAGCCCTACGCGAAGGTCTTCAAGAACAAAATTTTCGAATGCTGCGTTTGATATCATGATATTTAAAATAGACTCCACGATAAATCAAGCCAGAAATGAAATACATTGTGGAACAATTTTTATGTCTTTCCTACACATTAAACTACACACTTGGACTTTCAAATTTCAAAACATTCAGGAATCTACTCCGATTAGCAAATTCAATGTTACAATGGCCATAATGGAGGATTAACTCCTTTAGAGGCCCGACTAGGCGTCTCTCTTGCCTAGTATCCTTTCCTTAGGATCGCCAACCCAATCGCTCGCCGCGACAGTATTGCAGGCAAATGTGCTCGGAAATCTAACACAGCCTTAAGCGGGATGATGAGATGATTTTGGCGGATATTACACAGATCGCAGAGGCCGTGATCGAGGACTCCTTTCGTTTCATCCCTCTGAACTTTTTCGGGGCCCGCTAAATGTCCAATGCTCCTATGGCCTAATAGCTTCTTATAGGAAGATCCAGCTTTACTGCTTTGCAGGACCTGTCTATTTTGAACGAGTTTTTCAAAAAATAATTTAAAAAATTCTCTTTTAATTTTTTTTATACGACCAGTAGATCAATAGTAAGCTAGCTTTATAATGCGGTGAAATACAAAACCTCCGATACAAAACGTATGAGCTATTCGGGTAGGGGTGGTCGAAGGTGATGTAACAATAGCGCCATTCTTCATACGGCAGAACCGGGGTTCAAATACCATCCAGATCAATCCCCCATTAAGAGGACTGACTATCTAACTACGTGGTGTCAGCAAGTCTAGTAAGCCATACGATGGCCGGCGTGACCTAGAAGGTCGTTAAGCCAAGAAGAAGAAGCCTCAAGCAACCAGGCATTTTGCCTTCTTCGCACTGATCCTCGATCCAATCCTATTGGCCTCGCGTGCTGTAACCAAAATTTTCTAAAAATGTCTGTGTGATCCGCCCTTCACACGGTAGGAACGGGTATCCAATCCCACCTCGGATGGACTTCATCGTACGCATGACTCCAATATTCAGTTACGTGTCCACTGATGAACGAAAAATGGCAACCGATATATTCATAATCCAAAACAATACCAAACGATAACTTTCCGAAGAAAGCGTTAGTTCTTCTCGTTCTTCTGTGTCTTCGTCCGCTGAATGTTATACCCTCCAAACCTTCCTAAATTTATTCTCTGTGCGGTGCCGTAAGAACGGTCTTGTCCTATTGCCCGACAAGTGTTGTATGATTCCGTTCAGTTACACCCTGTTTGATACGTCGGGGTAATTTTCTGTATAGGATCTAGGTGTGTGGCCTTGACGAGACACAGTCTTTCAGCACTCATTTATGCTATCGTCCGAAATCCGTGATCGCTTCTGCCTGAAGTCCCTGTCCCTGTTGGGTTCGATCGACCTTCAACAACACTTACCACTTGTTCGACTACAATGCATCTCTGTCTCGCTTTCATGTTCGTCTTCGTGAGTCTTCCTTCCTTTCTTCACAATCCTTCCTAGCACTCTCTACCTCCTCTTCCCATGAGTTACTTAAGAATACTATTTTTGATGAGCCATTGTTGGCGAACAATTTAACAAAAATTAAATTATAAATTGAAAGCCATTCGGTAACATGCCCAATAACCAAAAAGAAAATTTGATAAAAAAAACCACAAAAAAAACGTGTTCTACAACCATGTCAGTCAAAACATAGGCAAATATGGCACATAAATTGCTAAAACTTCACACGAGACAACGAGCACAGAAGTTACAGTTTGTGGCAACGTCCGCCAGAAACAGGAAGTTCAACCGATTCATCATTGTCTCAGCGAAGTGTAGAAAATGGTCTCACACTTTCCCGGGGGTCACACAAATTAATCACCACGAAAACACCACGAACGCATCGCTGCACAATCGGGCAAGTGACCGTAATTGCATTCCTTTAGCAAAACTCTCACCAATGACGAACGGTGCTTCCGGTTAAGGTGACCCCCGTCTGCTCGGTGTGCTCGTAAATGGTTCGTTATGCAGTTATAATGAAGCGTGGTGTTTTGGTCCACGACTTATCGAATGGTGGACCTCATTTTGTGTTGCTGCACCACCGTCACACCGTTAGAAAATTTTTGTTGCAACGGATGACTCTCGAAGGGACCTAGTTTCCACTAGCAGCCGTCAGCAGCTAGTCGGAAAGTAATGTTGTTAATTGGATTTCGCGTCACCAGAACACACAAACGTAACGTCCCGTTCTTGCAAAGGTTAACGTGCGGTGTAGAGCATTGGCAAGATGGAGTTGTGAGAAATGGTGGAAATGGTATTTTCTATCACCACACTGCATCCCTTCGCAGGAGGAACGGATATCCTGATTTTCTTCCTCCGGTGAACGACGGGAAGTGCCCTCAATTATTCTCGAACGACCAGTGCAATGCAGATTTTGTAGCGCAAACTAGCAAGAAATCGTTCTTATCGAACACAGTACAGCTTTAAGAGAAGGTAGCTGTAAATGATTATTTACACTGTGTCAAAGAATTGTCCATACAGCACAGACAGCATTGATTTTATCAACCAACAATTCTAGCTGTCGATTAGGAATCAAATTTTCTTGGTTCATAATATTCAAAAAATTGTGCATACAACAAACAAACACATAGCTTATCGAACTCGATTGATCAAGTTAATGCTAATTTCAGAAGGAAGCTAATGTCAGCTAGTATTCTTTCTAGATCAGGGGGTTTCGAATGTTTCGCTCAAAGAGATCCCAAAAATTCTCTATAGGATATTGAGGTCTCGAAGCTCTGGGGCGGATGAGTAAGAATTGTCTATTAGTGCCACTTTTGCCACATATGACCCAACCTAACTGAAAAACATATTGTTCTCATATCAGTTATTTGAAAAGAAGATACTGACAATTTATGATGATGATGATAAGTCCCACCACTTACCCCAACACAGGTTTGAGAAGGACGAAACTATCTTTAAGATATTTAAACTCTAATACATGTTTTGAATATCCATGTCAAAAAAAAAAAATAAACGGTAAGTGGTGGCATCAAGGAACGCTCTACGATATCCATCGGATTTCATACAATTCCAGCCCTAAGATCCTAGTTCCCTAGTGTCCGTTAAAGTTGCCTCCCGGCTACCATTGATGGGTAACGGTCTGCCACCTTTTAGAACACACTGTCCCATGCGTATGGCCAGATTTCCAACACCAACATGGTGTCAGAGAACTACCTTCCGGGACAGGAGAATCTAATGTGTCTCAGAGATTGGCCACGTACAACATCCATGAATGAATCTCGCAGTTACCTTGCCAGACTGCATGAAAAACGGTAGAATCCACGTGCATCCCTTGAATGTCCACTCATATACGCGCGCGTGTCTCAAACTATGTTGTCTCATTCAATTATTTTTTTTTAATATTACTAATTCAAACAATCTATAATCTTATCATCATCAACGAGATCGTTATGACAACTACAGTTATACTAGATAGAGTCACGTAGGACAACTACATACACCAATGACATAAAGCTCACATTACACAGTTTGTTTTATATAATCGGCACATCCGCGTCTAAACTGGAACAGGTTGCTCGCATCTATCGCACAATTTACGGACGGACGGACAATGTACGGAAATTTTTTTGGCATAGTTTTGATGACTGTTTTGTTGTAAAAGCATTTTTTTACAAACATACAAACCATTTATTATCAAAACTTTTCGTGAGTCAGTGGATGTAATTTGGTTACTACTTGCATAAAGTTCTATTCTTCTTCTTCGCCTAACGACTTTCTAGGCTACACCGGCCATTGGATAGTCAGTGCTCACTCCGGTGGGATAGGATTTGAGTCCAGGTCCTGCTGTTTTTAGACCCGCTGTCGGCTACTCCGCAATCGCCAGCTGCCGCCCCTAAAGTTCTATTGCATCTTGCAATTAATCTTGCATAGGTAAAGACGGACACTCTTTTGTTGGGAAAGACGGACACAGAAGAATTTGAACCATTTTGCTTTTGTTATTCAAAAATTATAGAACCATTCCATCAGCTGGTAAAGGCATTTAGAGGATGAGGCAGCTCTAGAATATGAAGTTCCTCTCACGACGCTGATGAGACACCTTAATGATCAAAAGTCAACTAAATACCAAGTCAAAACCAACAACTCAACTACTCAACGGCTGGTTGAACAACTTCCTAAATCAAAATTCTCAGTTATTCTTTCGTAAATCTCCAACCAGCTGCCCGTGACAGAGGATACAATAAGGTAGCATTTTATTTTTTACATTTTATGATTAATTGAAAGCGTAGTTTAGAGTCTTAAACTCAGTTAAGAATCTCCAATCAGTACGCCATTACGCAGAAAAAAAGCTTAAACTTTAAAAGATGATATCCAAGTCATAATAAAATGAACGAAAGCGATTCTCGAAGTAAAGCGAAAGCGATTCTCGATTTTCGAATTCACGTCACCCTCCACTGTTTCTATTTTTTAGTCCCTTTTCCAACCGTTCTTTAGAGATATTTTAGTGGATGTTTGCAATGAATTTTATTACGTTTAATAGACGTAAACAATACAGGGTTTCGATATCCATATGATAAAGTAGCTGAATCGCTTGGGGGAATGTTTGTTGAAATATTCAAATGAATAGTTGAATTAGCAATCATGTAATGGAATGTTGCATTCATTGAGGAAAATGAAGAATAGTACGTTCTAGTAAGTAAACGCTTACTAGAAATTCCACAGGACATTGAAAAATTCAACAGTTGAGGTGCAAATTTATCACAACTAAATCCGAAATTCCAGTATATGATTGCAAAGTTCCACTAGAAGCATGCAAATTCTACTGAGTGTTTCTAAAGCTCAATTAAAGGAATAAAATCCTGTATCTTCGGTTAATAAAAAGAAAACTCTTTGATTATAAACTTGGAGTTGAACTTCCACTTTCCATTATGTACAAAGACTAATTCAGCTTCTTGAACTTCAAAAGTTTTCTGTAAGTGTCCATCTTACCCATATCAGGTATCCGTCTTTCATGCACATGGTAAAATTTCATGTCAAAAACCTTGCTTTTGATTAATGGAAAATAGGCTAAAATCTTCTTTACGACCTTCTAGGTTTCGCCGGCCATCTAATGGCATACAAAACTTGCTCATACCACGTAGTTGGATAGTCACTCCTCGCTACAAGGGAACCGTTTTTATAGGGTTTTGAATCCCGGCCCTACTGTGTGAAGACCAGCCCATTTATCACCTTACGCCGAAGCCAAATTGTATGAAACACTATTTTAATGAATTATTTGATAAAAAATAGATGCAAAATAAGAGTTGCACGTCGCTCATAATCACCGAATTTATATTATTAATATTATTTTATTATGGCCTACTGCCGTATTGTCACTGAATTTAATATCATTGGATATTTTGAATTGATCTTAAAGTGTCCTTCTAAAACTACTTTCCCCTAACTGTAGTAAACAAATACGTTTACGCAAAACCGGTGTCTCAGCTCAGGATTCTTGTATCCCTAAAGAGCGAAACGAGTCGCCAGCTATTTCAGCTATGCGGATGAATAGGTTTGGAAAAAAATCGTTGCCGTGGCATGGCAGAAACCAACCCGCAAAACGGTACCATGCATCACCATTGTTGCACGTTGATCTTCTTCTACTCGCTTCGGGTTTCCCACTGCTATTTATTTCGCTTTGTTTTGGGGAACCGACATTAACCTGCCAGGCACCACCCGAATCCAATGGTGGTTTTGTACCGATTTTCGAATATGAAAACATAAAATAGCACTGGAAAGCTTTGGAAGGAAAGGTTTTCTCTGCTTTGTGCTTGTTGGCATCGCACAACTCGGGAAAACGGGGTAAATCCATAACTTGTCATTGTTTTGTTTTGGGTTGTAAATTTTATCACTACTTTCCCTTCCCAGGATCGATGGGGTCCAAAGTATTGGGAGAGCGCGAAAGGCACAAGCAAACTGGTGTGCCAATTTTTGTTTGTACCCAGCAATGCGTGAAAGTTCAATGTTGTGCGAACGATTCTCAGCCTCAGCCTCGTTCTGCCGCAATCGCTTCCAAATGTGGGGCGTCCCGCGTAGCATGAGCTACGTTTTTTCTCTCCTCTAACATTGTAATACATCATGCTGCGCTGCCGAAGGTGTCGCTAGGGAAAAACAAAAAATTGAGGAAATTATTTCTATCCTTCCATCCATTGCTCCGTTGTTCATGCTTTCGCACAAGAAAAGGGTGCGATATTTCATTAAAAATACATGGAATAAAAACAAAAATACAATAATACAAAATTCATCCTAGCCAATGATCGCCGGGACTCGAGTCACCTGGAAAACGAGGGCCATCTTCAAACTTTGAAGCTCGAAGATGAATGGAGATTGGAAAACTTCTCACCATAACACGAACGCCCGATTGCCGGAGACGCGTAAACAACTACAGGTCAGACACCCCCATTTATTAGTCACCTTTAAAGGGGTGAAACGGTTTTAAGGTTACTGGTGGCAGAATTATTAACCGGAAGCATAAATCGGAAGCATAACGTAGGAAAACTTAGTGTAAGGGGAAATAGCAACTTAACATTTCGATCTATTTACGAAAGCTTGTTTTATATAAAATATTCCAAGCAGATCTCGATGGGTGGTAAAAATTGAATGTTCTAAAGCTTATTGACAGCTTGCGAAACTATTTCAGATTTGCCTCTCCAGAACTAATATCATGCCTTATTCTACTTCTTGACTTAAGGACACCTACTAGGTCACGTCGACCATCAAATGGCTTACTAGATATATATATTTGGTATTGTTTATTGTATGGAGGCTTTGGGTCTTTAAGACCCCATTTGCCTCTTTACAGTATATGTCGGGTTACAAACTATTTCTGGTATGGGTTAATGTTAAACTATGATAACTGCTGATAAGGTTCGCTTACCCATCTTGATATAGTAGTGTATCTTTGGCAATCACAGAAGTAGAGGACTGTATCTGTCTAGGAGGTAAAAATGGCGGATATAACCGATACGAAAGGCGGGAAAGGTCTCATTGGTTGTAGTTAGAATCGAGGTCTTCTCATGGTGCGCTGTTGTGCTTGGTTGGATGGACTTTGTAGCTGAGGTCTAGGTTGTGTCAGGTGTTTTGTGGTTCAGCTGTACGAAACCGTCCTTCGTTGGCATGTTCCCGGTATGACCCGAACCCGAATCAGGTATGTGAGGGTCTTGCAGATATCATGTTCGAAGGAGGTCAGAGCACTTTGTCGATGAATAGGATGTTGTTTTTGTCGGTTGCGGAGTCCTTTGTCGCCGATCAGTTGAATGGCTATTGCTTCGGCAGAAAAGATGGAAATGTTATTAAGGAACTTGAATGGAAGTTCAGAAGAATGGAGCCATCCCTAAAGATATGGTGAAAGTGTATATATTTGTTCTGGATTTAGTGAGTAAAAGTGCTATTGGCGATTATGCTGCTTTTTTCGGTTCCCCGGAGCGTATGTTTCAGTTCCCAGTCTGTTGCATGATTTAGAAAATTGTTGGCTGGTGTGGAGTTGTAGTTCGGTGTTTGCTGTGGTGATGAGCGCAATTGCGTCGATCCCTTTCTCAAGGATCCGAGCTGCAGCTGCGACAAGTGCGCTAGACGCGTGCGGGTGCTACTAGACTTAATGATACCACAATATTGGATAATCAGTCCACACTAAGGAGAAACAGTCCTGATGGGATTTGTACCGTGGTTTTGCTGCGTAAAGAACGGCGCCGCTGTTGCCTCTACACCGGGCTGCCCGCATAGTAATATCGACGATTGTTGATGTGGCCTTCATTTCATATTATTCTACCTCTTCATTGACATGTGATCCTAAGTTCAATTCCCATACGGACCGATCCCTCGTAGTGCAAACCAGCTATCCAGTACGCATGTTATCTATTAGTCTTGTAAGCTATTAGGAACCCGGAATAACCTAGGTCGTTAAGCCAAGAGGAAGAAGAAATATGTGACTTATATCATTGGCCCGATAGGCACACAGCAAATCATGTTGTTTGTATGAATGTTAGCTCTGTATGTTTGTTACATATTATCTTACCGAATCACGTTGCCATTAGTTTTGTTGATCTCCATGTTTTAAATCAAAATTTACATGATGTTCTTTGATTTCAAACTTGACATGATTTTCCAACATGATATTTGAAATAATATTTTTTATACCGATTATTTTACAACTAATAATGATATCGTTATTCTATTGCTTCAACTTCTACTTTGGCGCGTACATTCTACCATAAAGTTGTAGCTATCCCTAGTGTGCTTTGTAATAAAATCTACAAGACGTTTCACTGTGGTAACATTGCTTTGTTGTAAAAATTTGTGCAGGTGGTGAAAAAAAAGTAGTAAATTGAAATTTCAATTGAACAAAACTGTTAAATAAACAAACAATATTTCTGTAATATTATAAAAATTACCTGAAAATATTTCTCAAAAAAGCCATTCCAGATGTCCGCTAGCCGCTTCCAGTGTGCGCACGTTTGGCATTTCACACACGCAAAATATTCCGCGTCATTTACATCAAAGCAGCCAAAAATGAACGAGCCGTACAGTTGCTGAGAAAAGCAGTTCTTTAGACAAGCACGAATCAGTTTCTACACGAAGCACGCGGGAAATTGGTTCTGCAAAATGTTCTGCTGGTGCAGTTTGTGAGTATTGCACTTGTTTTATAAATTTGATATGTACCTAGCTCATGCTAATCTGCAAACACCGGCATACACACACTTTCATTACAGTGTCTACGTGCTATTCTTTCTCGGATCGTTCGTAGCAATCGGTCTGTTGACGGTGTGCGTTCTACTGCGTCAGCTCATAAAATTTCAACGCCGCAAGCGAACCGATCAGACCGTAAAGAATGTCGCGTTCTTTCATCCGTACTGCAATGCCGGTGGTGGCGGCGAGCGAGTGCTTTGGTGTGCCATACGAGCGCTGTTGAATCGGTACGAGAACATCAAGCTGTACGTGTACACGGGTGACCTGGATGCAAAACCGGCAGAAATACTAGCCAAAGCGGAGCGTAGCTTTAACCTTACACTAGACGTGGAACGCATAACGTTCGTGTATCTCAGCAAGCGATGCTGGGTGGAAGCATCGAGATATTCGCACTTTACCCTGCTGGGGCAGAGTTTGGGCTCGATCGTGCTAGCGTTCGAAGCATTGCTAAAGCTGCAACCGGATGTGTTCGTCGACACGATGGGGTACGCGTTTACGTATCCGGTATTTGCGTACTTCGGCGGTTGTAAAATCGGATGCTACACACACTATCCCACCATTAGCACCGACATGTTGCGCCGTGTCCAGTCACAATCGCAGTCCTACAATAATAGAGGATATGTGGCGAAGAACCCGTTTGCCACCTGGCTGAAGATCGTGTACTATCGTATGTTTTCGCGCATCTACGGATGGGTTGGCCGCTGTGCGGACACCGTAATGGTGAACTCATCCTGGACGGAAAATCATATCATCTCGCTGTGGGACGTACCGTACAAGACGCACCGGGTTTATCCACCGTGCGAGGTGTCGCAGCTAAAACGGTTGGAATCGCTTGCCAACGAGGAGGACGAACATATTATCATTTTATCCGTCGGTCAGTACCGTCCCGAGAAGGACCATCCGTTGCAGCTGCAGGCAATGTACGAGTTGCGCACGCTGCTGAACAACGATGAAGCATTATGGAACCGGTTAAAGTTGTTAATCGTTGGATCGTGCCGCGATGAGGAGGACCGCGTGCGCGTCAAAAACATGCAAGATCTAGCGAAGCATCTTTCGCTCGAAAATTCGGTAGAGTTCCGGGTGAATGTCCCGTACCAAGAGCTTCTCCAATGCTATCAGCGGGCAACGATCGGTTTGCACTGCATGTGGAATGAACATTTCGGCATCAGTGTAGTCGACTGTATGGCGGCCGGCTTAATAATGGTGGCCAATCGCTCCGGTGGTCCACTGATGGATATTATCGAAACTTCCGAGGGTAGCCAGAACGGCTATCTCGCGTACGATGCTTACGATTATGCGCGCTGCATTGCCAACATACTGTACAACACGCCGGAATATAATGCGAAAATCCGGGACGCAGCACGTGCATCGGTGGACCGGTTTTCGGAGAAAGAGTTCGAGAATGGGTTTCTGCGCGCAATTTCACCCATTATGGATTAGGTGTAGGGGTGGAGCTGGTAAGTGCATTTGTTGTGTACTGACTGGACTGTTCTGAAGTATTATTTTTTTTTTCTTCCTCTTTTCTAGACTGTACAACAACATCGCGAGAAAGGTGCTAGGGCTGTTTTATTTTCTCATCAACGAAAAAATATTATAAATCATTTGATTAGAGGAATGATAGGAACATGAGGTAAGTGAGCAACCATATTATTTATGCATTGGTACATGGCAATCGTATTTGTTTCAATTATAAATGTTCGAAAATGATGCTTATGAAAAGACACTTGTTTTTAAATGTCTTATGCGGTCTTACCATGTTTATTTCGTTCATTGAATTAAAGTTGAACGATTAAAAAAAAGAACTTTTTCAACGACACATTCTATACGAATAGTTTCTATCTTGTGCGTGATGTTATCTGGAGATAAAAAAAAAATACTTTCCTTAACCGTCCGACGTAATTATTTTAGGAAAAGAAAAGTGAGCAAAATAGCCAACTTGTTTGAATTGCTGGTCAGGAAGAGTGTTGTTCAAATTTTCATTCCACGACGAATCAGGAAAAGTCAATCACTTGTCAGTTATAAAAACCGATATTTCCGTCATCAATTTTCCATGCATTAAAACTTTATCCATGCCAGTGGACGGATCTTCTTTTTTGCGTCAGCTAATCGTCACTTTAGTGTAGTGATGGGCAAAATGGTGTTTTGATCGGAATCGGCTCCTTAATAGGAACTGCATCCGAAAAACTGTTTTGGAAATGGTTCATTGTCATTATCATATTAACCATTACGATCATATTTTTCCGACTAGCTATGGTCGAGAGCACTCTAAAAGTATGTTGCTTTATTACAGGCGCAAATATTTCGTCGAAGTCTGTTCCAGATTTTTGTGAAAACATCCCCTGCGCAACTAGTCTAACTTTGTAGAGCGGATGGTGTCGTTATGTTCTTCTCTCACTCCTGGTTAGGCAATGCTCAGAAAGGTTTTTGGTTGCAGAGTTGGTACACTGTGTTTTGATGTTGCAATGGCGAGTCCCATGCCCGAATGCTTGACAGCGATGGACATGCGTTGGTCCATTTTTGCCACCGTGGTACAGCTCCCATCTTGCGATAACCTGCTGGATTGACCGCACAGTTTTTAATTTTTTAACGAACAAATTTGAAGTGCACCTGATAGAGTCTGTTTTGGATGCAATCAGCACGGCGCCTAATTTCAAACGCTTCCAGAACGTCCAGGACGGTTTCTGGAAGCTTTCGAAGCGCTGCCTTGAACGGACGCATGTTTTTCGCGCCATGCAAAATGTATTGTAATATGATCGCGCACACATGCACTGTCGGACTGCATCGGCTGCAAGCGCGGTCACAGTGCTCTAGTTGGGAATGTCCGTTCTCCCGAAATCAAGGTGGAAACTTTCGAATCGGTATCGCCTTTGATCATCCAGGCGATCGTAATAATCTGGAAGAGATTTCCCTTACAGGATTGTTGGAGACATCGAGGCCTTACCTTGGGTAGGGGGACTCTCGAAGCTCATGAACTAAAAACGCGATTGGTTTAAAGATAGATTGTTCTAGTCTTGGCGGCCCGATCAAACATGATGGTCCAAAACTATTTCGCTTTATTTATACCATAATTTTGTTGGGTTTTTTTTAAAAAGTTCTTGTTATAAAAAATAGGGTTAAAATAATTATTTGTTTTCTGTTTGTAGAACATGGGAAAATTGTCTTTTTCTTGGAAGATTATCTCATCTGAGACACCGACCTTCAAATCCTCGGGACCAGAAACCGGTACCTCGGTGTGTGAGCTAACTAGGAAATTTAAGTTAGCTAATGATTCGATTATAGTGTCGAGACTGGTCTTAGGCTCGTCACTCGAAAAGGGATGTGGCCCTTTTGGTTTCGAGCCTCCTCTTGGCGGTTGTTTTCGAGTTTTAGTATTAGTATCACCATCTTGTTCTGGGTTTTCGGTCTTTTCGGCAGGAATCGGAGTTTCTGTTTGTTGTGGATCTTTTAGATCATCAGACTTCTTCATATCGGTGCTCATGATTTTGGAGGATCATAACGACACGATTATACTACAGTCTGAGCACTTAAAAACTGCTTTTTTTAACTACTGGTAGTCAGAAATCACGATGTTCAGTTCCAGCTGAGCGATGTTCAATTACATATTCAAGATTTGATAAAACGACCCACCATTCTTACTCTCTCTCTCTCGTAGTTAAATATTTTTTTCTTCAGCTGTTGGATGATATGAGCTTCATATAGCAGCGTTTGATGATGCCCATAATCGATGGCACCATTTACGATTTTTTTTTTTAGTCGGAGGTAACGTCAAATTGTGCGTAACCTGATCCATAGTGGGTAGCTGGGGTCTGTTCTTTCGCTACACCAATCCTAGCTTCCATTGCTAGCAGAGAGACGCGGTATAACGCTGTGGCCAGGGGGAATGGTTCAAGCTGGCGGATGTTCAATCGAGAAAGACGAGCTACAATAGCAGTTCTTGGTGTGATCGAGACTTGTAATGAAGAAAGTGCATCTGACATGTTATTAAATTTAAAGTAAAGATGTTCGTATACAGCTTTCTTTTCCATAGATGAAGTCTCCTCTGACTTCTTCTTTCTGAAAGTCTCTCGGCGGCGGGTATCACGCGATGGCTTCCTGGGTTCGAATGATCTAGATGGCACTGCTTGATCCTCCTGGGGCAGGGGGCGGTTAGCGAATCGGCTATTCGGCATGGTTAATAAACTTTGTTTACTGGGTGGCAATCCAATCCCATAAAAACGCACCATTTACGATTTAGTACGTTATGAATTTCGGGGATAGCCAAAATGTGATTTATACGATGCAGGACGTCCTTGATTGGATAAGTTGGTTGCCAATGGTCTTCTTCCAACATATCAAATTTAATATTTCCTTCCGTATTTATGTTTGGGTGGTAGATCTATTGCTAAGTACTTTACTTTTTAGAGTTCGTTACGACGGATTATATTTATTCAAACCTTCGTTTTAGCTCGTTTGCTACAAGCGGTGCTATGTAGGGAAGTAGCGAGCTCGATGCGTAAGCGGAACCAATGAGCGAAAGCTTTATCGAGCACGCCAACGCTTTTTATATGCGCAGTGCAACATGCAACATGTTAAAATGAGACACGAAAGACACAGTTGCTACTTCTTTCAGTTCTCACGTTTATTCGTCAGTTGTCCGATTGCTACTGGCAGTTAGAATTCACGAGTGCAGTTCCAACTGAACGATGATCAATTACATGATTTATACGATGCAGGACGTCTTTGATTGGATAAGTTGGTTGCCAATGGTCTTCTTCCAACATATCAATTTTAATATTTCCTTCCGTATTTATGTTTGGGTGGTAGATCTATTGCTAAGTACTTTACTTTTTAGAGTTCGTTACGACGGATTATATTTATTCAAACCTTCTTTTTAGCTCGTTTGCTACAAGCGGTGCTATGTAGGGAAGTGGCGAGCTCGATGCGTAAGCGGAACCAATGAGCGAAAGCTTTATCGAGCACGCCAACGCTTTTTATATGCGCAGTGCAACATGCAACATGTTAAAATGAGACACGAAAGACACAGTTGCTACTTCTTTCAGTTCTCACGTTTATTCGTCAGTTGTCCGATTGCTACTGGCAGTTAGAATTCACGAGTGCAGTTCCAACTGAACGATGATCAATTACATGATTTCTACGATGTAGGACGTCTTTGATTGGATAAGTTGGTTGCCAATGGTCTTCTTCCAACATATCAATTTTAATATTGTTAGAACAGAGTAGTTTGAGGCGTGAAAAGATACGTGTAGTTAATACAAGGTTCTGATTTATTCTGATTTTATGAGCTTACTATGTTAATCATATAAACTCTTTGGGCTTCGTTGAATACTAGATGCTTCTATATCCAACACTCCTCCTCAACGAAGACATCTTCATCCTTTAACACCGATTGCCGTTCGATGTCGTTCCAACTTGATTCGTTCAAGTGGCTTCGTCATAATGTCCGCTTCCATTTGATCCGTTGATAAGTAACGTAGCTCGATGATTCCTTTCTGGCGCAAATCTTTAGTGAAGGCATGTTTGGTATCAATATGTTTGGTACGACTATCAATACGATCTGATTCTACCATTTTGATACAAGACTGGTTGTCTTCCCACACGACGATTGGATTCGTTTCTTCTTCACCAAGATCATCACCTAACAGTCGTTTGATCCACAGTAGTTCTTGGACAATGACACGAACTCAGCTTCTGTTGACGAAAGCGAAACACATGTTTGTTTTCTGGTTCCCCAACTTATGAGTCCTCCGCAATATTTGATCAGGAATCCGGAATTCGACTTTCTGTCATCTTCATTACCGGCCCAATCAGCATCAGCGAAACCTTCGAGTTTTCCATTACCATCGCCTAAGTGTAAACGCAGATCCTTAGTTCCCGACAGATAACGTAGGACACGTTTTGCTTCAGTCCAATCTCGATTAGTCGGATTGGATACCTTCCTGCACAGTAATGACGTACTGATACAAATATCGGGTCGTGTATTCACCGCAACATACAGCAAACTCCCCACTAACGATCGATACGATTCATTCGTTTCCAGTAATTTCTCCTCCTTTTGCTTTATATACGCGGGATCGATGGGTATCTTCGATGGTTTCGAATTTTCATGACCAAACCGAGCAATGACTTTCTCGATATAATTCTTCTGGTCAAGCGTATAATGTCCTTTGACTTTTTCAACATGTATGCCCAGGAACTGCCGTATATCACCAAGCTTTGACACCTTGAATTCCTTTTCAAGTGTAGATTGTATGCTGTTGTATTCATCCTCCGAATCACAAAATATGAGCATATCATCCACGTAGATAAGAATAAAGCAACGCTTACCATTCTTATTTCTTATATACAGGCACGAGTCTGCTTTCCCGGATTGAAAACCCATGCTTCTAAATGTATGATCAATCCGTTTGTTCCATACACGTGCTGACTGTTTCAGACCATATATGCTCCGCTTGAGCCGACACACCAGATTTTCCCCCGACTGAAATCCTGGAGGCTGCTTCATATAAACTTCATCAGATAAGTAGCCATACAGATAAGCGCATTTGATGTCCAAGTGCTTTACCACCAAATTCTTCTTAGCAGCTATCGACAGCAAGGTACGAAGAGTGGTTTGTTTCGCCACTGGGGCAAAGACTTCATCATAATCCGTGCCGAGCTGTTGAGAAAATCCTTGCGCGACCAATCTCGCCTTATAGCGTACCACCTCGCCGTTCTCAATTTCTTTCATCTTGTATGTCCACTTACATCCGACTACTTTCTTTCCTGCTGGCAACGGTACTAGCTCCCAGGTCTGATTTTCGATCAAAGAGGCTATCTCCTCCTCCATAGCAGATATCCAAGCCGTTTTATCAACACTCTGCATCGCCTCCAAGTAGCTTCTTGGTTCGCAAGTGTCTTGTTTCGTAACACCGGTTACTTCTGGATACCGCTTCGCTGGTACTCCTTTCGTTGTTCGATTTGACCTTCTCGGTACACATTCGATGTCTTCACATTCATTAGAATCATTTGCAGGGACATGATCTTCATTTTCTTCAATGATATCACTAGTGACCGTATCAAACGTTTCATTTTCGCTATCACTTTCTTGATGAAACAATTCAGATTTCTTAGTAGCTGTCTGAAACTCTATTTCCACATTATGATCGGCTTTACTAGTACGTTCATTTGTTAAACGCTCGATGTTCGCATCAAACCGAACGTCTCTACTAATAATTATCTTTCGTGTATCTTCGTCAAGCAATCTATATGCCTTGTGCTCCGACGAATAACCTACGAAAGTGAGCCGTTTTGCAGTAGCTGAAAGCTTCCCTCGCTTTTCCTTTGGGATATGTACCCACGCACTGCAACCAAAAACCTTCAAATGTTTGACGTCAGGCTTTACTCCGTACCACAACTCGAATGGTGAAACTGCAACTGATGTTGTAGGCAAGATGTTCTGCAAGTAAACTGCTGTGTTCAACGCTTCAGCCCAATAACATTGCTGCATGTTTGAGTCGGCAAGCATGCATCGAACCATCTCCAAAAGATATCGATTCTTTCGCTCTGCAACTCCATTCTGCTGAGGACTGTATCCTGCCGTAAACTGCGCTTGAATGCCTTGTCGTTTGTAGAATTCCCTTAACTTATTCCCGCGATATTCTCCTCCTTGATCCGAACGAATTATCTTCGGATTGCGCCCGAACATATTCCTTGCCATTGCCACGTACTCTCCGATCTTAAGAGTTACTTCCGACTTCTGCCTAAGCAAATACAGAACGCAGTACCTTGAGTGATCATCGATTACCGTCATGAAATAACGATAACCGGTAACGGAAGCTATCTCTAATGGTCCACAAACGTCAGTATGAACGAGATCCATCGTCGCCTTCGTAGATGATATCGATTGTTTCGGGAATAGAATTCGTACACTCTTGTTCTTCAAACAACATTCACAAGGTTCCTTAATGCCGCACTTTTTCATATTACATCCAGTCGCAAGCTTCTCTTTGCTCATTCGATTTATAGCTCTCATGTCACGATGCCCGAACCTTTTATGCCATATGTGCTCACATTCCTGATTGTGGTTACTTCTAGCTGCCAACACGATCTTGTCCGGCTGTTCCAAAACGTACAATCCATTAACGGAATGTGCACACGCCACTGTCGCTTTACCGTACATAATTCGACATCCAACATGATCGTCGAACTCCACTCTTGCACCTTTATTAGTTATCTGCGACACCGACAGCAAATTCATGGTTAAACTTGGCGTAAACAACACATCGCTCAACTTGACCTCCCTCGATACTCCGTTTTCGTCACACAACGTAATATTCACGGTACCAATTCCGTCAACTGGAGCTCGTTTTCCATCGGCCAATTTCACCCATTTCACATCGCTGCTTCGCAATTCACTAAAATATTTCCGGTCTGCGACGATATGGCTAGATGCCCCAGAATCTACAACCCATAACTTTGAATCGCTGTATCTTTCACTTACCCCGGCAAACGCAAAAGTAACTGTATCGTCCTTCTTTCGATGTATCTTGCCACGTCTGCTGCTGCTTTCCGTAGCTCGAGTCAATTCCGGACAATCAAGCTTCTTGTGACCCGTCTTGTTGCACTGGTAACACACCAGAGGTTTCTGCTGCCTCTCCCGACGTTTTCCAGCACCAACTTTCAACACCGAATCCATTGACGCTCCACGATGCTTTTCGATCTCATCGATCAGCTTCCTTTTCACCAACTCCATCGTAAGATCCTCATCAGATCGAGTCTCTAATGCGGTGGTAAAAGTGTCGAACGAACTTGGTAGGCTTCGCAAAATCATCGCGACTTTGAGATTTTCAGCAAGGTCTTGTCCGGCATTTTGGAGCTGCTCGTACAGTTCTTCCATCTCGAATAAGTGCTCGACCATGTCATCGCCTTCCGAAAAACGTTTATCGCAAACCCTTTTCAGCAATGACACTTTCGATGTAAGTGTCGTTTTCCTATGATGGTTCTGCAACGATAACCACGCCTCGCGTGCTGTCTTCGACGAACGAATCAATCCGTGTTGGTTGTCTTCAATGAGTAGGCCTATTGTCGCTCTGGCCCTGGCTACACCGGCGTCCCAAACATCTTGCGACACTGCTTCAGGCTTCACTCCTGGTTCCACGTAGCACCAAAGATCCTCACGGACCAACAGCAATTCCACTTTGAAGCGCCAGCTGTTGTAATGACTGTTGTTCAGTTTCACCATACTAAATCGGCCATCCATTCTGGAACAACGATTTTACGAACGTAACGAGACAAATATTCACTTTTCTTCTGAAAAATGCCCTGGGCCCATAACCTGTTAGAACAGAGTAGTTTGAGGCGTGAAAAGATACGTGTAGTTAATACAAGGTTCTGATTTATTCTGATTTTATGAGCTTACTATGTTAATCATATAAACTCTTTGGGCTTCGTTGAATACTAGATGCTTCTATATCCAACAAATATTTCCTTCCGTATTTATGTTAGGGTGGTAGATTTGTTGCTAAGTACTTTACCTTTTAGAGTTCGTTACGACGGATTATATTTATTCAAACCTTCGTTTTAGCTCGTTTGCTACAAGCGGTGCTATGTAGGGAAGTGGCGAGCTCGATGCTTAAGCGGAACCAGTGAGCGAAAGCTTTGTCGAGCACGCCAACGCTTTTTATATGCGCAGTGCAACATGCAACATGTTAAAATGAGACACGAAAGACACAGTTGCTACTTCTTTCAGTTCTCACGTGTATTCGTCAGTTGTCCGATTGCTACTGGCAGTTAGAATTCACGAGTGCAGTTCCAACTGAACGATGTTCAAGTGCATGATTTATACGATGCAGGACATCTTTGATTGGATATGTTGGTTGCCAATGGTCTTCTTCCAACATATCAATTTTAATATTTCCTTCCGTATTTATGTTAGGGTGGTAGATTTGTTGCTAAGTACTTTACCTTTTAGAGTTCGTTACGACGGATTATATTTATTCAAACCTTCGTTTTAGCTCGTTTGCTACAAGCGGTGCTATGTAGGGAAGTGGCGAGCTCGATGCTTAAGCGGAACCAGTGAGCGAAAGCTTTGTCGAGCACGCCAACGCTTTTTATATGCGCAGTGCAACATGCAACATGTTAAAATGAGACACGAAAGACACAGTTGCTACTTCTTTCAGTTCTCACGTGTATTCGTCAGTTGTCCGATTGCTACTGGCAGTTAGAATTCTCGAGTGCAGTTCCAGCTGAACGATGTTCAAGTACATGATTTCTACGATGCAGGACATCTTTGATTGGATAAGTTGGTTGCCAATGGTCTTCTTCCAACATATAAATTTTAATATTTCCTTCCGTATTTATGTTTGGGTGGTAGATCTATTGCTAAGTACTTTACTTTTTAGAGTTCGTTACGACGGATTATATTTATTCAAACCTTCGTTTTAGCTCGTTTGCTACAAGCGGTGCTATGTAGGGAAGTGGCGAGCTCGATGCGTAAGCGGAACCAATGAGCGAAAGCTTTATCGAGCACGCCAACGCTTTTTATATGCGCAGTGCAACATGCAACATGTTAAAATGAGACACGAAAGACACAGTTGCTACTTCTTTCAGTTCTCACGTTTATTCGTCAGTTGTCCGATTGCTACTGGCAGTCAGAATTCTCGAGTGCAGTTCCAGCTGAACGATGTTCAAGTACATGATTTCTACGATGCAGGACATCTTTGATTGGATAAGTTGGTTGCCAATGGTCTTCTTCCAACATATCAATTTTAATATTGTTAGAACAGAGTAGTTTGAGGCGTGAAAAGATACGTGTAGTTAATACAAGGTTCTGATTTATTCTGATTTTATGAGCTTACTATGTTAATCATATAAACTCTTTGGGCTTCGTTGAATACTAGATGCTTCTATATCCAACAAATATTTCCTTCCGTATTTATGTTAGGGTGGTAGATCTGTTGCTAAGTACTTTACCTTTTAGAGTTCGTTACGACGGATTATATTTATTCAAACCTTCGTTTTAGCTCGTTTGCTACAAGCGGTGCTATGTAGGGAAGTTGCGAGCTCGATGCGTAAGCGGAACCAATGAGCGAAAGCTTTATCGAGCACGCCAACGCTTTTTACATGCGCAGTGCAACATGCAACATGTTAAAATGAGACACGAAAGACACAGTTGCTACTTCTTTCAGTTCTCACGTGTATTCGTCAGTTGTCCGATTGCTACTGGCAGTCAGAATTCACGATGTGCAGTTCCAGCTGAACGATGTTCAAGTGCATGATTTATACGATGCAGGACATCTTTGATTGGATAAGTTGGTTGCCAATGGTCTTCTTCCAACATATAAATTTTAATATTTCCTTCCGTATTTATGTTAGGGTGGTAGATCTATTGCTAAGTACTTTACTTTTTAGAGTTCGTTACGACGGATTATATTTATTCAAACCTTCGTTTTAGCTCGTTTGCTACAAGCGGTGCTATGTAGGGAAGTGGCGAGCTCGATGCGTAAGCGGAACCAATGAGCGAAAGCTTTATCGAGCACGCCAACGCTTTTTACATGCGCAGTGCAACATGCAACATGTTAAAATGAGACACGAAAGACACAGTTGCTACTTCTTTCAGTTCTCACGTTTATTCGTCAGTTGTCCGATTGCTACTGGCAGTTAGAATTCACGAGTGCAGTTCCAACTGAACGATGATCAATTACATGATTTATACGATGCAGGACATCTTTGATTGGATAAGTTGGTTGCCAATGGTCTTCTTCCAACATATCAATTTTAATATTTCCTTCCGTATTTATGTTTGGGTGGTAGATCTATTGCTAAGTACTTTACTTTTTAGAGTTCGTTACGACGGATTATATTTATTCAAACCTTCTTTTTAGCTCGTTTGCTACAAGCGGTGCTATGTAGGGAAGTGGCGAGCTCGATGCGTAAGCGGAACCAATGAGCGAAAGCTTTATCGAGCACGCCAACGCTTTTTATATGCGCAGTGCAACATGCAACATGTTAAAATGAGACACGAAAGACACAGTTGCTACTTCTTTCAGTTCTCACGTTTATTCGTCAGTTGTCCGATTGCTACTGGCAGTTAGAATTCACGAGTGCAGTTCCAACTGAACGATGATCAATTACATGATTTATACGATGCAGGACATCTTTGATTGGATAAGTTGGTTGCCAATGGTCTTCTTCCAACATATAAATTTTAATATATCCCTCCGTATTTACGCTGAAATTGGGATTTTTCGACCCCCTCCCCCCCTATCGTAACAAAACGTAACGTTGGAGGAGACCCCCCTTCCAAAATTACGTAACGCATGATCGAACACCCCCCCCCCCCCTAATTTGGTTTTGCATCAACAAATACAAAAAAATATGGGTTTATATTTTTTTATTTGATTGCTTTTTTAATGTATGCAGAGTTGTTTTAATTAATGTTTAATTAAAATTAATGTTTAATTAATGAAAGGAAAGTTAGATAAAAAATTTATAATTAAAGAAACGCATAATATATATGTTGAGCATTTTTAGACATCTTGCCAGATTGGCTTCAATTGTTCAGTAATGTTTATGATGGGAACACTATCTGTTTCGATTACATTGGTATCTTCTTCATTCCATATGGCATCTTCATTATTTATGTGTATTACTTCTTTAAACCTATCATCATTCTTTTGTTCTGAAGTAAGGTTTTTGTTCCCTTCTCATTGGCTAGCATGCATTCTCAAATGCTCGTTTAGCAAAACATGTGATGCAAAATATATTTCACATTTTTTACAAATTCGGTTTTGTATAATTTTTTGGACAGAAGGGCAATATAAATCGTATGGCTGCTCCCTAAACGAAAGCAGCGATTTTGGAAGTATTTTAGCAATGCTTATGGAATTTCGAAGAAAAAGTGAAACATATGACCCGCTGTCAAATAAATTGGGGTTAACAGCTTTTAGTCCATCATCTGTTTGTTCGATGCGAATCGGTGCAGAAAAGAATTGCTCCGGCATTACATTAAAATAGCTACTTCTAGGTTCACTGCAGCATTTACGATTCGCACATTTGACAATTTGTAAAAAATACTGCGAAGAGCGTATTTGATGGCTAGCAAACCATTTAGAATCCCAACAAGGAATTGAATCCGTTGATATCTCAGAGACAGCCGGATCAACATATTCGCATACCACGGGGAATCCATCGAACATCAGATCATTCCACACTTCTGCAAGCGTTTCTCCTGCATACCTGAAGTTTTTCTTTTCAAGTTCTACATCGGCAGTTTGCAATTTATCGTTCAGATGTGATCCATAATGATCATGTGGTAAAACTAGACCAGCTAGTTCCCGAGATAATGGTGCCATCCTTCTTTCTACGCGGTTAAAGGCACTTCTGCCTGGTGCATTGGTCGCTAGAAATAGGGCATCTAGTTTATATTTAAGGAAGTTTCGAATTGCCACGTCGATTACCTTTCGGTATCGTGGATTTTCATCTGGCCCTCCGTCCACAGTCACTACATGCACTGGTTTTACGTTGCCTTGATAGTGCATTATGTCATCAAACTCAGGTAGATCTAGCAGTCTTTCATAGTCCAGACCATGTGAATATGCTGTTGATGAAGAATGTTTTCCTGAAGATAAACGTACAATTAATATTGCTATGATCAAGTATATGAAACATTGAATTGTTCAAACCTGATCGAATTGCCACATATGTAGGCCCACCATAGCCAACAGCTTCACGCTGACCGTTTCCGTTCGGCTTTATCGTTATACCAGCATATACAGAAGGTATCAGTTTGTGTCGATTGGCCACCACCCAGTCATGGTCTGGCAACGTCACTCTATACTCCATATGCATCAGAAGCGGTGCTTGCTTATTTGCTGCTGTAACGCCGATAGCAACTCGCGCCTTATCATCCTGGCTCAATAATGCAACTTCTTTGGGTCCAAGTAATGAAGACATTTCTTCTAGCATATGGATTGTTGTAGTGCAAAATTCGCCGTCTTGATGTTTCATGTGTTTGTCATTCGTAGCGCGAAGAAGCTTCACGGGAACCGTTGTGACCTTCTTGTGTATTCGATCTTTTCGGCAGCAATCTCAAATAAGTTGCTGAGCGACTGATCTGATATCCTTGCAATTGCAATGCCTCCTGCAGTTCTGAAAGCGTTTTTACGCTTCTGATACTTTCATCATGACGTTTGTCCTCGGCAGCAGATCCATGTAGTGCAATAGAAACAATCGCTGCTAGCAGTTCTGGCTGATTTTCTTCAATTGGTGGTCTCCCCGAACATGCATGCATAGTTAAATATTCACTTGCTTGAGGCACATTTTTAAGCAAAGTTTGCATTGCCTTCTTTTTCTCATCACGAAACTTTTTCTGCCTTTCCTGTCCTTTTATTTTCTTACGCAATTCGTCTTCCTTTTCCCTCCGTTTAGCAATAAGATTTTTTAGTAGAGTTGCATCTGCTTTAGAGAGTAAATTATTATCTTCACGCTCCCTAAGTTTCACCTGAAATTATTAGGAGTATTAATGTGTTCGTGCGGTTTTTAACCAAAGTTTTGGGCTCTGTTTTGGCGAAATGGTAATTTATTCAATTTTCAAAATACTGTCCGTCACTTTCCACAACCTTCTTCCACCTTTCAGGCAACTTTCTGATCCCGTCGCGGAAAAAAGATGGCGGTTTGGCCGCTAACCAATCCTCCATCCATTTTTGCACTTCTTGGTGATTATGGAACTGCTGGTCAGCCAGGCTGTGTTCCATCGACCGGAACAAATAGTAATCAGAAGGGGCAATGTCTGGGCTATACAGCGGGTGGGGTAGGACATCCCATTTGCGTGTTTTTAAATAATTTTTAACCGGTACCGCTATATGTGGCCTGGCATTGTCATGTAGCAATATGACTTTGTCGTGTCTATCGGCGTATTGTGGTCTTTTTTCTTTCAAAGCACGGCTTAAACGCATCAATTGTCGTCTATAGACCTCCCCAGTGATCTTTTCGTTTGGTTGTAGCAGCTCATAATACACCACACCCAGCTGGTCCCACCAAATACACAGCATGATCTTCGCGCCATGAATATTCGGCTTGGCTGTCGATGATGTGGCATGTCCGGGGTATCCATACGTTGCACGACGTTTTGGATTATCGTAATGTACCCACTTTTCATCACCAGTCACTATTCGATGCAAAAATCCCTTCCGCTCTTGCCTTTGGAGCAGTTGTTCACAAGTGAACAAACGGCGTTCGACGTCTCTTGGCTTCAGGTCATAGGGCAACCAATTTCCCACCTTCCGGATCATTCCCATTGCTTTTAATCGAAGAGAAATGGTTGGCTGAGCCACTCCCAGTGTCTGTGCAAGTGTTTTTTGGTTTTGTGATGGATCTTCATCCAGTATTGCCTCTAATTCTCCATCCTCAAACTTTCGTGGTCCTCCGGAACGCTCCTCATCTTCCAAATCAAAATTGCCACTTTTGAACCGTGCAAACCACTTCTGACACATTCGTTCAGCTAGAGCATGGTCACCATACACTTCTACCAAAATTTTATAACTTTCGGCAGCCTTTTTCTTCATATTGAAATAATGAAGCAAAACTCCCAGCAAAAACACATTATTTGGTACAAATGATGCCATGTTCGGTGCTCGCAGATACTATGTTATTTACTATTTATCAAAATGACAGATAGTGGATATTGTAGCCCAATAATGACACTTCAAATTGGCAGTGTTGCCAGATTCAATAAATATGTACTAAATAAATGGGAGCATTAATACCAAAACCGCACGAACACATTAATACACCTTAGTTGACAATGGCATCAATTTCTTTGGACGCCAGCTCTCTAAGTTGGCTGCGCTTACATTTTCTTCTAAGAGTTTTAACGCAGAAACATCGGCACGACGAGTTGGAATAGGCACAGTCGTGGATGACATGCAGGTGGTCTCGTTCGAGGAAGACGTAAAGAAGCCTGATGTCTCGATTCGCTTTTTGGAATCAACCAAAAAGTTCTTCAGTTCCTGCCATAACATCAAATCCCCAAACACCTGCATGGTAATACCGATATTTGGAATCAGATCTTGCAGAAACGATCTCAAGTCCTCTTTTGAGATGGAAGGAGTCTCCCGAAAGCAAATCTCAGATGTAATCATTCCCACTATCTTCCAATGGTGTTGAAGGTTCTCCGGAACTGTCACTATCGAACTCAGCTTCGGAGTCGTATCCAAAATTTCACTTTGGCAATTTTCTGGCGGTCCACTTGCGAGCGACAATCCCGCGCCAAGTGACCCAGTAGCAGACAGCGATAGCAATGCTGTCGTTCGACTGGTGCTGGCATGGACTCCTACAGGTAGCTGATGTAACCGCACAGTTTGCCGGAGCGTCCAGAGAGCGTCTTTGCTTTCTTGGCTGGAAGCCGCACGCGGGCTTGCTTGATACCGTCAGTCCGCTCCCACATGCTGACCGTTGTAATGTCTGCCTTGCCCTCAATCGCAACATCGAGAGCATCACGCAGTTCTTCTGTGGCTCAAGGGTCAACATGGTTAACTATAAGGTTAACCATGTTTTATAAGGTTAACCATAAGGTTAACTGAGGCACCACCTCGATCACGTCGCACTTCGTGCGGCGCTGTCTGCGTCCTGTTGAATGCTGCTGATGCGAAGGTTGGGCAGCAGCCACTCGTTGCTGCTGCTGCGAAGGTTGGGCAGCGGCCACTCGTTGCTGTTGCTGACGCTGCTGCTGTTGACGTGCGGACTTACGGCGCACCACCTCAGCCCAAGAGCCGCCTTCTTGAACTTGAGACGGCGCCACCGTTGCCGCCGCCACACCCTGCTGCTGATGCTGCTGGTCGTCTGGCTGCTGCTACTGCTGCAATACTCTCCTCTGTTGCTGAGCGCTCGAATGCTGCCGCTGCTGCCGGCTTAAGGTTTTTTTGCCAAAAGCGTGGAGCTTCCGATTGTCTGCGTCCATTTTCTCTTTGCGGTTCTTTGCCTCTTGGCGGGCCTCTCGCAGGACCATTCGGGCCCTCTCGGCCACCGTCTCCACCTGCACCCAGGTAGCAGCGAGATCTGTTCCTCCAGGTTGCGGACTACCGCTACCAGATTCTCATTGTCCGCCTTTGCTTCAACCAGCATTCGGTGGATCTCACCGGACGGCGTGCACCCCGTCACTATCGTTGTTTTTATTGTAGACGCCTTCGTCGACATCGTCGTCGAGCCAGTAATCGCGCTTTCTGCATTTCACTAGAACCTGCCGCTATCTACCGATTGTGTCACTTTGGGTCGGTTTCACTCGGATTTACCACCAAAAAAATATAATTTTCATAGGAGCTCACTAGAATGCGTGTTGACAACACAACTGTCCCACCCTCCCAACTTCAGCATAGCTGAAGAGGCTTAAACCACTTCCACCCACTGCATCGACAAGCGATTCTGTATCGGAGTGTGTGTATCCATGAGCAACTTCAGTGTGTGGTTGCGGTAACGCCACATGTTGTCCGAACTCCACAAATGACTTGGCGCGACCTTTGACAAGTCCGTGATATAATACTGTATCATTATAGTCGAGGTCGCCGTGAAGTCGTATTTTTCCGAAGACACAGATTTCGCCGACCGCAAAGTAATACTCCACGATGGCATCGATTTCCGCGCTCGATAATTCTCGGAACTGGCGGGGTTTAGATTTTCTTACAAGAGTTTTAGTGCGGAAACATCGGCACGATGAATTTAAGTTGGTGCAATCGTGCACGACGTGGAGATGGACGCGTTCGAGGAAAACGAAAAACATCCTAATGTTTCTTTTCGCTTTTTCAAGGACACTAAGAAGGTCTTTAGTTCCTGCCACAGAACTAAATCCCCAAATAACGGCATGGTAATACCGATATTTGGTATCACGTCGTCGTATCCGTAAAACATGCACTTGCTTGGAGACAACTGGTTGCTCTTCCACGATCATAGTTGCTGGAGGCAAAACTAACTAAATTAACTCGACTGTGTCCATATCCTTTGCTGTCGAGTGGGTGACTGGAATTTTCTAGTAAGACAGATTCTCTTCCTTTAGTAGACCGCATTCCTACATTTTGACTCTGTCAAGAGAATCTGAAAATCCAACTCAGCCTTCGAGAACTGCCGGAGTATGCTTTGAAGTGTTTTACTTCGGCTACGGATCCCACGTTGAGTCGAGTTCACGGTCACGTTCCCCTTCAACGTGCCGTCATAGTTTACACCGTATCGTAAAACTTGTTTGTTTTTCGAACTGAAGCTTAGATCGTGACTATTAATGAAACTTGAACAGCACTTTCCACAAGCAGAGAATTCATATTTATCTCGGAAATATGCCCGCCGAGAAAAAGTTATATGAGTTTTTTGTTTTATGATTAGAATTAAAAACAGTTATATATTAAAGCTAACTTTTCGCAATTATAACTATAGAGTTATGGTTATCTTTCTTTTTGTAATAGAAAAACAGGTTTAATTACAGAAAACAAACTTTTAATATTTTATTGAGAGCTGATACACCTCGGCTGCACGATGGGCGAAGACTGCTAGACTGCGCTAGATGGTTCTCCCGTTGGCCGCTTGTCCCACGGTACCATGTTGCATGCTGACATTCCTGGAGTATCAGATGACATGCTGATGCTCGGAAGTCACGTTGTACAACACGGGACCAAGGTGTCGGATGCAACTCAGCGTGTGAAACATTCTGTGCATAACTATAGATTCTTAGCATTTTTACTGTAATTATACTTAGAAGAGCTTGCTGGTTGTTGCTCTACTGTTCATGATCGCTGAGATAGTGGAGCTGGAATTGTCAGTGTGGATGAGGAGATATTCATAGCTCCAAACTTGGTAGGTTGATTGGACATCAAGAGAGTTATTATTTTCTTTTCCATTTCCATTATCTTCTCTATGTTTTGATCAAGTGACCCTTTGTGAAACAAGTTGTCTACTATTTGGTTTACTATTTGAATCCCAGTTAGACCCAGGAGTCCTCTAAGTACTTCCGAATTCCAACTTCTTTTGCGTCGGCTACTTCCTTCACCCGCTTCAGCATAGCTGAAGAGGTTTAAGCCACTTCCACACTATAGCTCAAACACTATTTCATCTGAATCTGCTATTGGTATTATCCTTTTCGCCTTTGAAACAACAGAGTTCTCAGTAAGGGTTCATACTTTCTTTCCTCCAACTCCGAGTAATTTCGATCCTACCACCATCATGCATCTCAGGCTTGAAACAATTATAAGTATATGTATATCGATTGCCAAACAATGCATAAATAATCCATGTCATTTGCGAACTTATCGAGCTAACCATATAAGGGAAAACTAAGTTAAGCAAATGTTTCAAGGTACTTTAGTTTTGAAATGTACATGAGGCCACGATGTTAGTTACTGTATTTAGGAAATATTAATAAGCTCAAAATGGCTGATTCGGTTAGATCGTTAGATCGCGGTAGTAATCAAAAATCCAAAAATGATAAGAATAATGATCTTTGTAAACATTATAATTTATTTCATATTGGCTATATTGTTGAGTAGGAATTGAGAGGGATTTTATGGATAGGCATGTTGATGTTTTTTTTTTCAAGAGCTACAATAAAAAGATCTACTTAGTAAGAACATATTTCCGTACTTATTTTTTTTTTTTGTACTACAGCTCGGCGAAATATTATCTTTTACATATTTAAACTGACTTAACAAAAGTAGATATCACACAATAAATATACAACCGCCACTAGGGGGGAGGTAAGTAATTATTAGCGGAAATTGGAGTAAGTGCGTCATGTTAAGCAATTTATGCTGAAACTTTTTTTACCTTCTTTTTTAAAGCTGAATTGCTTTCATTGTCATTTAACACTCGTTTTTCACTTATAAATCACTCCTAGAAAAATAAAATAAAGCAAAAATAACCGTTATATGAATGTTTTCAAAATTTCTAAAAATAATTTTGAAAGATTTTTGAGTATTGGAACAACAGTGTCATATGATACAACGATCTAGATCTTCTTCTTCTTAGCTTAACGACCTCTAAGGTCATGCCGGCCATCGAAATGGCTTTCTAGACTCCCGATACCACGTAGTTGGTTAGTCAGTGCTCACTACGGGGTACGGTCCGGATGGGATTACAACCCCGGCGCCGCTGTCGCCTACACCACCGGGCCACCCGCCCGGTGATCTAGATAAAATCATCAAATACTAAGTGAAAATCTATCAGACCAGAATCTTTTCATAACTATACAGTAGAAAAATGTGGCAACCAAGTGTTGTCAATAGCACTGCCGATCAAATCAATACAATCATCCGAAGACGTCAATAGCGTGCCGAACGAGTCAATAGTGTGCTCAAACGATTCTATAACGCGCTGAATGTGTCAATAAAACCAGTGAAAACCCTGTATGATAGGGGTTCTTTTGATTCCCGAATTTAAACTTTTTTTTGTTTTAAAAATAGTTTCATAGTGACCAGAACATAGATTTATACTGGTTGTAGGATTTGTCTCCTTCGGTTTTCTAGAATTTCACGTGTGTTATCGGATTTCACTGATGATTCCATTGTAGTCCTCATAACTAACTACACGTCATCCTGCTTCTCTCTGAACTACTTTTGAAAACAAAAACGAATCTGATTCTGGGGCTTGACCCCAAGTCGATCCGATCAGAATGTTGATTCCCATCCAGTATTGAGATCTCGTGTTTGTGAACAACAACTTTTACGTTTTTTATAGCACAACTCTGAACAAAATCAGCAAAATAATGATTAAACATCGTTTTTCTTTCAACTTTGACATGTAATTCGCGGTTTTTTTTAAATATTTTGTTTCTTTGTGTTTGAGAGCTTATTTAACGGGTTGAAATATTATAAGATTATACTCAATTTTGTTGATCAGCAGAAAAAAGATTATAAAAGTGAGAAAAAAATGCTTTCTTTATTCATGTACGACGGTGAGGCCGTATTGTTGCGAAAGAGTTACTACTATTCATGAAATTTGTTATACTTTGTCTAGCCACAGGTACGAAAAACTCTCCATACTCACTTGATCTCCTAAATGAATTTTTACCGAAAAAAAAACTAGGTGGCTCAATTGCCCCTATGGCACACTTTTTCCAACTTCCGCTAATGGGTTTAAGCTTTAAAATGTGTTAGTTGTTGTGGTCATGCAAAAGCTGTAAACATCTACTTACTAACAGATGTTCACACAAGAGTAGGTTAGTTGGTTGGATAGTTTATACTAACTTTCGAACAATAGATTTCATTTGCCTCATAAGCGATATCGGAGAATGGATCAAGAGATCTTAGATCTCGCATTAAAGATTTAGGATAATTGATGTTGGAACTCGTCGTTTCATAACTATCTCATAAATGCTCAGCCCGGCTCAGCAATTTTAATATGTACATCTGAACCACAATTTTCGTAACTATTGGGCTCGTTGCATTCCTTAAATGAAACGGCTGAACTAAGGTTCAAATAACATCACAAAGTGGGATTGTTAAGCCTATATTTTTTTTCTGTCCTTTAGAATGTTAAAATGTACACTCCTACTATGTCGAGGCTTTATCACGCTTATATTTGGCTGTCCAACGAAGGGTCTCGTTCCGAGCGTCGCTTGACATCGGTAGGATTCTCCTTTCGCATAAGTACCCGCAAGCTTGGCGCTTACTCATTCTTTTTTTTTCGGCAAAGACCGGCAACAACGCAGCCGGTCTTCAAAAGGTAGGACCAGTGTTTCAAATCCCATCCGTACCGTCCCTTCGTAGCGAGGACTGACTATCAAAATACGGGGTGTGACGAACTATTTTTCGTCGTCTCTCTTGACGTCCACGCGTTAACAGAGGCTTAAAGTCTCTGTAGCGCCTCTCTACTGTATACAAAAAGGGGTTACACTTGTACAAAACTATCATGAATGTGACTTATCTATTTTTTAAAACTATTGCAATTATGCCTAGTAAATAGTTAAAACTATTGCCTAATTCCATCTGTATGAAAAATATGTTGAAATCTGTATTTTTATCTGCGTGGTGAACTGTATTTGTTGAGGATGAAGGAATGGGTCAGGCGCATATGTCCTATTTGAAGACGGGATAGGACACGTTGGTGATGGCTCGGATTCGGTACCTTACCATGAAATTTAAGCAAATTGTCTCGTGGAATGGTGTTAAAAATTAATTGCTTTGACGCACAAATTGATTTAAAAAGGAAGCTCTCAAGATATAAAAACAAGTACCCAAAATAGCTAAATTCTTTACATTAACATCATGGGAATAACAATCATGGGTTCGAGTTCCTAGCAGATCAACACTATTTAGCACTTCGGGGTGCGAATATTACGCAGAGATAGTTTGTGTAAAATGGTTCTTTATTGTCCAAAAGCCCAAGATTTTATATATCACAGGATAATGGAATGTATACGATGGTATCGTTAAATAGAGCCAATCGTTGTTGCATCTATCTTCTTCATAGGTCACTTATCTATCTTCAGTGATCTCTACGAAAGATATGTACGGATACGGCCCGTAATTAAGGCACGACACACCGGGCAGTTGTAGATAGCCGGAGCACACTGCACACATGATACTACAAACATAAATTTAGTTAAAAGGTTATTGGTGAGAGAAATGTAGGTTGATAATAGAAGCATCATTACTCACCCAAATGGCCACAGGGACAAAACACAACACCAACTTCGCGTGTCAAACATATTTTACATTCACGTTCCTCTTTCAACCGATTGTTCTCTTCCTTTAATTGATGTGTTAACTCATTGCTGTGCTGCTGCTGTAGCGGCTGAGAATATGTTCCTCCCAACAGCATAGAACTGCTTGCATTACCAATGTTAGCTCGTTGTTGTGCACTGGTGCTCGCCGCGTCCTCATCTGCTATGATGGCAGCTCCATTCAGCAGCACCTGGCTGATGTAAGTTTCTCCCAGCACTAGCTGCAGAAAGCTGCATCCCGCAAAGCAACGAGCGTGCTCGTGCCACGGATCATCAGTCACTAGCCAATCGCGGAGCCCCCCATCACAGTGAAAACAGCGCACCTCGTCCTCAACGCCCGCATAGTAAAAACCGGCCTCCGCTAATCGTTTCGAATCTTGAACGTGTCCGTAAGTCCAATTTCGAAAGGACCGTAAACGCGAATCCAACGATGCGTACTCCGGCATGTATGGCATCTCTACCTGCTGTATTCCAAGCCCGCTTCCAGTGGACATTGCTCCGTGTATTTTTCGCAAATCAACTCAAGCTAAAATGAACTAAATATTGTTAATTTGCAGCAATAAATTCGCAACTTTCTTTGTTATAGCCATTGATGGGACGCGACACAACACTGGTTGCACTAATCGAAATATTTTACCAAAGGACGTCTTCTAACCGACACGCAGCACATTTTATAGGTACAATATGTAGTTAATCACTTTGTTTTGATTTTCGATTACATTTCTATTTACGTGATGTAAACACAATCGAATGAGAGGTTGGGGCACGCGGAAGCAGTTGACAGCAGATGATTGGAAATATCAAAATAGACGGTAAAATTATTCATTTTGCTGTTTTTGCATGCAATAATCGAGCGAAGAGCAGTCAATCCTCAACAGAAGGTGTTTATAGCGTGCATAATAAATACTTGTTTTAATTATTTAACGACCAATTTAAAAAGGTACGATTTCTCCTGCTGTAGTTGCTTCACATTCCTACTCCCCGCTTACTGCCAAAGCGGCAGACGTGTAAACAAAGCACGTGCGATTTGTTTACATCAAAATCTGGGAAGAAATTTTGCATATTTTGTTGGTCGCTGGTACGCCGCATTCTCCGGACCTCTTGTTCCATAATGAGCAAACTGTTTAGCGAGTGTGAGTGGGAAGATGATTTACCAACAATTGGAACAAATTTCCGATTCTCTAAAAAACGGGTAAGTATTTCACTAATGCTTTCTCAAACATTCGTCAAACCTAATTGTGTCGACTTACCTTTAACAGGAAGACAAAAAGCCGAAAAAAAAGAAAACTGATTTGGCAGAAGCACACCACGTTGAGAATGGGAATCATCAGCAAGAAAATGGTATCCAAAAACCAAACGGATGGTCTGTATTGTTAAAGAATGGTAAAAACAACTCGAAACATGTGAACGATGATGCGGATAATCCATCCAATGCAAAGAACAGCAAGCCGAAAAGCGATAAGAGAAAGGCTGATGACACTGTGGATGTAGTTGGCAACAAAACAGCCACCAAAAAGATTAAATCGAATGAAACAATTAAGGTAACTGAAGCTGCAAAACAAAATGGAAAAGTTACTTCGAAAGGTTCCAATCCAAATACTAATTCCACTGGCAGCCATGAGGAGAAGAAAAAACCTAAATCCTTCAAAAAACCTGGGGAAGGTTGTAGCAATTTGAGAGACAAGCTGGTAGATCGCCTGAAGGGATCCCGGTTCCGTTTCATAAACGAGCAGCTTTACAAAATTCCGGGCAAAGAAGCGAAAAAGCTGTTCCAAGAAGATCCAGCTTCATTCGACGCTTACCACGAAGGTTACCGCCAGCAGGTTGAGCAATGGCCCATGAATCCATTGAACCGTATGATCAAATGCATACTAAAACTGTAAGGCCCGTTCCTCGTACAGATCGGAAATTGGATTAATTATTTGTTTAACGATCTTTTTTCCATATTTTTATTGCAGTCCAAAAGATACAATCGTAGCTGATTTCGGATGTGGCGAAGCCAAATTGGCAGCATCTGTACCGCATAAAGTTTACTCACTGGACTTGATGTCGAACAACAGTAGTGTTATTGCATGCGACATGGCAAACACACCGCTCGAAAGCAATTTCGTGAATGTCGTTATATTTTGCCTCTCGCTTATGGGTACTAATCTAGCCGACTTTTTCCTGGAAGCTAACCGTGTACTGAAAGTTGGGTAAGTGTTTACGATTACGTCTTTCGAAACCAGATCCAATACAATTTAAATTATATTTTTTAGAGGCATCATGAAAATTGCAGAAGTTTCTTCGCGCTTCGATAACGTGAACGTGTTTGTCAGCAATGTACAGCGTTGTGGCTTCAAGTTGGAAAATAAGGATCTAAAGCACAGCTTGTTCTACTTCTTTAATTTTAAGAAGGAGCGTACTGTATTGAAAGGTTCAACCAATACCAAACAGTTTAGCTTGAAGCCATGCTTGTATAAGAAACGCTAGGCAGAAAAAGAAATAATTCGATCAGAGCCATATTCTATCTAGGTTCCTTTAGAATATGGAAAAATACAAGTTCTGATTGGAGAAAAAATCGGACTAATCATTACCTAGTTTTATTATAATAAGATGCATTTGATAGCGACCCTCATGCTCTACTGCTTGCTAAACTTCTTCTTCTTGGCTTAACGACCTTCGAAGGTCATGCCAGCCATCGAAATGGCTTATTAAACTGCCGATACTACGTAGTTGGTTAGTCAGTCCTCACTACGGGGGGACGGTCCGGATGGGATTTGAACCCCGGTCCTGCCGTTTGAAGATCGGCGCCGCTGCCGCCTACACCACCGGGCCTTCCCTGCTAAACTATCAAAGCTGAATCTCGGTTATCTAATTGTTCGAATGGTTTGCCAATTATTTGAAGGACCGACAAGACAGGCAACACTTAGTAAACATATTTCGAGAAGTTTGTCTTGTTCTTCGGGTGTTTCTCCAAGGAGAGACTTAGAACACGTCTACCTCTGTTTGCCTTGTTTGTGAATAATTGTTGTGATGTTCTGCCTTCAGCTTCTTATCTGCAGTATGTGCTGTTGACATCCAAATTTTCCTAACTTTTTTTCCCTGGTTGATTGGGCTTTGTTTCAGAATTTTCTCTCTTTAAGTCCTTCTAAGTGTGCTGTAACTTCCTTTTTATATTCTCATAATCGTCTTTTGTTTAATTTAATTCTGAAACTTCTCTTGGCTGTCAGCAGCAGTGTAGGGATTCAGATACACAGGATTATGTTTTCTGAGGATATAATCACAGGATTATGTTTCATTTCTGAGGATAAACGAATAATAAAACCAAGCATGTTTACAATATTTTCTAAAAACGATAGTCTGTCGCCCAGCCAGAATTATGTTCTACATGTTAAGGCTAGTGTAATTTTGAGTGTTCATTGCAAAAAGTGTTAGTAATTATTGAAATTAAAATAAACAAAATAACAAATAAAACACCTGAAACCGTTCCAATTCAAATTCGAAACCATCCTAGCTGGCAACACTGGTCCCCAGCAATACAATCTGCTGTCAACACTGCTGCCATTCGTCGTCTGACGTTTAACTGTCAGTGTGGGTACGAAGGTGAAAAAAACACACAAGCTTGGCTTTGCGGTGTTTTCCATTGGATATAAGCTCTGAGTTACAGAAAATAGAGAAAAATATGACCGAAGTGCAAAATAATGGTACGGAAAAGGAGGTCGAGGTGGAAAAACCGGCTCCGACCCTGTCCGGGCCGATAGTGGGTATTATTTATCCTCCACCGGAAGTAAGAAGTAAGTAACTCTCTTGCCGCTATATGCTGTTTTGAGCGTTTCCTTGCCCCAGCAACTAACGAATGCGCACCCATTTGCTGTGTAGATATCGTCGACAAGACGGCCAGTTTCGTGGCCCGTAATGGTCCGGAGTTCGAAAGTCGCATCCGACAAAATGAGCTCGGAAACCCAAAGTTTAACTTTCTCAGTCCCGGCGATCCGTACCATGCGTACTACCAGCACAAGGTGCAGGAAATACGCGAAGGTCGGTCGGACAGTGTGGCCGGTGCCGCAGGTTCGGCGGCTGCTCCGGGTGGAGCGTTGCAAAAGATGCAGGTACCCAGTGCAACGCAACAGAAGCAACAAGAGCTGCTGAAAGCCGTCACGGAGCAGCAGTTCGTGCCAAAAGATCCGCCACCAGAGTTTGAGTTTATTGCCGATCCGCCCTCGATTTCGGCACTGGATCTGGATATCGTCAAACTGACGGCCCAGTTTGTCGCCCGCAATGGTCGGCTGTTTCTTACCAATCTGATGAACCGCGAGCAACGAAACTGTCAGTTTGATTTTCTACGACCGCAGCACTCGCTCTTCCAGTACTTTACCAAGCTGCTGGAGCAGTACACGAAGATTCTGGTGCCACCGAAAGATTTGATGAACAAGTTGAAGGTGGAAAGTGCACCGGGCCGAAGCAGCATGAACGTGGTGCTGGAGCAGGTAAAGTATCGGGCCAACTGGATGAAGCACCAGGAAATGCAAAGCCGGCGGGAGGAAGAGAAAGTGGAGCGGGAGCGTATTGCGTACGCTCAGATCGATTGGCATGACTTTGTGGTGGTTGAGGTGGTAGACTACCAACCGTACGAGTCGGGCAACTTTCCACCACCGACGACACCGGACGAGGTTGGTGCGCGTGTTCTGATGGAGGAGCGCATGAACGAGGAGGATCACGACATCGAAATGCAGATCGAGTCGGACAATGACGATAGTGAGGAGGAGCCGCATCGTGGTGGCCCGGAGAGCAATGGGCAGGTAAAGTTATCGCAGATGGAAAATCTCGTCGGCAAACAGCAGAAGGATAATACACAGGTACAAGACATGGATGAATCGTCCAGCTCGGGCGATGAGGATGGTGATCGCACTAAATCCCTGCCGGCCCCAGTTGCGCCACCAACACACGACAAGGTCATCGTGAAGAAGTACGATCCGAAGCAATCGCAAAAGGTACAGAAACCGGTTCCGGCGGCCACAGACGATTATCTCATCTCGCCCATTACGGGTGAAAAGATCCCGGCGGCTAAGGTGGCGGAACATATGCGCATCGGTTTGCTTGATCCGCGCTGGGTCGAGCAGCGGGACAAACACATCGAGAAGGTGGCACAGGAAAATGTGTACGCACCGGGTGCTGCAATCGAGGCCAGTCTGAAGCAGCTGGCCGAACGACGTACCGATATTTTCGGTGTCGGTGACGAGGAAGCGGCCATCGGTAAAAAACTGGGCGAGGAAGAACCGCGCAAGGACGATCGTGTCACTTGGGACGGACACACGTCGAGCGTGGAGGCGGCTACAAGGGCGGCCCGTGCAAACATTACGCTTGAAGCACAGATACACCAGATACACAAGGTGAAGGGACTGATACCGGACGAGGAGAAGGAAAAGATAGGGCCGAAACCGATTCCCGGCACGATGTCCTCCGTGTCGAAGTCCAACCTACAGCAGCAGCAGCAGCAGCATCAGCAACATCAGCAACATCATCAGCAACATCAGCAGCAACATCAGCAACATCATCAGCAACAGCAACATCATCAGCAGCATCATCAGCACCAGCATCATCACCATCATCAGCACCAACAGCAGCAACAAAATCCGCAGCTTGCCCAGATGCAATCCCAGAAAGGAATGCCCCAGATGCCACCACACCCTATCCCCCCACCGGTACCGCCGATGATGATGATGGCCATGGGACCGCCACCGTTCGCCGTTGGCTCGTACGTGCCACCGTTGGCACCACACGCCGCCCCACAAATGGCGCCGGGTGGTGGTGGTGCTGGTGTCGGTGGTGCACCAGTTGTCCCCGATGTACCGATGCAGCAGCAGGTCGGAGGTCACGATATTGCACCGTCGATGGATGAACCACCGAGCAAAAAGTCCCGTACCGAAGATAATCTGATCGAGGAGAGCGTATTCCTGCAGCGGCACAGTTCGGCCGGACCGATCACCGTACAGGTGCAGTGTCCAACCATGACCGAGAAGAATGACTGGAAGCTAAATGGGCAGATTATTTCGCTGTCGGTCAATCTGACCGACACGATCAGCTCGGTAAAGGCGAAGGTACAGACGGAAACGGGTATGCCGCCAGCGAAGCAGAAAATTTTCTACGATGTAAGTGTGATTTGCCAGTCCTGGCGGGAGCGTCCGAACGATTGTCCATTAATCTTTCCTATTTGTGTGTGTGTGTGTTTTAGGGTATGTTCTTCAAGGATAACAACACCATCGCCTACTACAATTTGCTCAACGGTGTAACGGTCGCATTGCAACTGAAGGAGCGTGGTGGACGAAAAAAGTAAGCGTGGCACTTGAAGCATTTTGGCGTATAGAAATCGATCAGCAGTCGAGACGGCAGAGAAAAGTCGCAAGTGTGGCATTGGGGATATATAACCAGCCAGGTATTGAATTGCATACTTGTAGAACATTAAATTTTGGCTCGAGTTGCGACTTGCCTCGGTGGCAACACATTAATTAATTAATGTTACAAAACCTATTGTTTATAGCAATTTATTCGACACGGAAATAAGTTCATCTTGTACTCGCGAATCGGGTCCGTTCAATATTTTCCTCCTCGGGAATGTATCCGCATTAGCATTATTACCACAACCAACAAACCCGCAAGAGATGCAGAGATGTTAAAATACATGTGTTTTTTATCTTGAAAACAAAAAAATTCACAATTCTTAAGCCAATAAGACATTTCTCTTGTTTGTTAACATGCAAAATAATCTATCTAGAATTAATGTACCAATTATGAAACTGTTAGTGTAGCATTTTCACGAAAATAACATTGGTGACGAAATCGCTTGATCCGATATTTACAAACAAGGATGCAAAATGACACGATGTGGTGTTATGTACATGTTTTGTGTTCCAGGAGTTTGTAATTAGATTTAGCTGTATATTAAAATATGGTACCAAAACTTTGTTATTTCCATTTATTGCTTTCAGAAAAAATAACCATGTACATCGACCAATTTTGTAGATCAAATCCCCATAAAAATACTACGCAATTTGCCAGCAGCAGATAATTGGTTCAAGTCAGTTATTCTGCAACAGTTGTGCTATTTTTCAAATTGATTTTTAGCATCCGTAAACGATAAAATTCCATACGATTTCAGCTTATACGATTCATAAATGAAGTTTTTTACACCATTTGTCATCAATATGGTAAAAGACTCGAGAAGACCCAGCCTCTAGAATATTTTTTTGTGCAGCACTGTAAGATGTCAATTATATTGGACCGTGTATTTTCGGTGTGGACAAAACTCGTTTGGTAAATACTATGTGTATTATTGCTTATAACATTATTAGAACATTAGAACGTGAAGCAACGAAACATGGTTTTTCATAAGTGCCTAGCCCTCCAAAATGTTCCACTTTTATTTAACAGTACTGGTAGTCTAAGCCCAGGAAGGTTCCAAAGAATATGTTTCAAGGTCCAAGGGCTATCATATCGGCCGTGATAATCCACCTTCAACCGACCGAAGACGCCTAGAAGCATCCTGAGGTTAAAACTGAAGCTCATGGTGGAAAGAAAAAGAATCTAATTTTTACCATGGAGAAAGATAGTAGAACACACGTGCTGATGGTGATGGTAACAGAAAATATGTGAACTTGGTTTATTCAGTAAACTATTAGTTTCAGCTCATTTTTATAACCATAGGCTACGTTGTTTTATGTGTCATAACATATCCCAAAACATTTAGGCGTATTGCGCATAGTGCCGATTGGAGCGTAAATTAAGGCAAATGTTAAGCAATAGACGCCGTAACTTACTTGAACTTATTTTCTTATTTAGTGGTTTTAAACCCGAATTTGCTTCATTTCCCTTTCATACTTTTCATGCAATAAATAAAACCAAAAAATCTAATTCGAAAAATGTACGAGTCTGCCAACCCTGGCCACAATACTGCTGCCACATTGTAGAGAATGCCACAGCGCGCTTCAAGAGCACAGTCGCCTTGGTAACACACACTAGCGCGAAACGGCGAATTAAGCCTAATCAATCCCGGTAGGAACGAAATCCCGTGATTCCGTGTCGCAATTGTCGTCCAAATTCGCAACAACAAAAATGGTGCTAAAGCTTGCAAAGGTAAGTTTCGGCCTGATGGTTTCCGGCACCGGATTGCGTGATTTGCGTGTTCGTTGCTATGCGGCATAGAGTGCGCATTGTTCTAAGTGTTGTGGAGTTCATATTTATGTAATCGCCGACACTCCTCAAATCCCCGGGGGGCGGTTGTTATCATGCTCGTTCTAGTTCGCTAGCCGTACCATCGGTGGACGTGCCCACTACTCGACAGCCGGCAAGAGACACGAGGTGGTGATCGTTGCTGCTACCCGCACTCCGATCGGAAGCTTCCAGAGTAGCTTGTCCTCGCTGTCGGCTACCCAGCTCGGTGCCGTTGCCGTGGAGGCAGCCGTCAAGCAGGCCGGTATCGGGAAGGAGGATGTGCAGGAGGTGTACATCGGGAATGTTTGTGCGGCCGGACTAGGGCAGGCACCGGCACGCCAAGCTGTCATCTTTGCCGGATTGCCAAAATCGACCATCTGCACCACGGTCAACAAGGTGTGTTCGTCGGGCATGAAGAGTGTAATGCTCGGGGCACAAACGCTCATGCTTGGCCAGCAGGAGGTGATCGTGGCCGGCGGTATGGAGTCGATGTCGAATGTGCCGTACTATCTGAAGCGCGGCAGCACACCGTACGGAGGCGTTAATCTGATCGACGGGATCGTGTTCGACGGGCTGACGGATGTGTACAACAAGTTTCACATGGGCAACTGTGCGGAGAACACGGCCAAGCAGATGGGTATTACGCGCAAGGATCAGGACGAGTTTGCCATCAACAGCTACAAGCGAAGTGCGGCTGCCTGGAGTTCGAAGGCGTTCGAGGCGGAAATCACGCCGGTGCGCATCGCCGGCAAACGGGGCAAACCGGACACAGTGGTGGCGGAAGACGAAGAGTACAAGCGGGTCAATTTCGAAAAGTTCGGCCAGCTGGGAACCGTGTTCCAGCGGGAGAACGGTACAGTTACGGCAGGGAATGCTTCCACGCTGAACGATGGTGCGTCGGCCGTTGTGCTGATGACGGTCGAGGCGGCCGAGCGGTTCAAGTGCAAACCGTTGGCTCGCATAGTCGGATTTGCCGATGCCGAAACGGATCCGATCGATTTCCCGATCGCACCGGCACTGGCTGTACCGAAGCTGCTGCAACAGACCGGAGTGCGCAAGGAGGATGTGGCAATGTGGGAGATAAATGAAGCATTCTCACTGGTGGTCGTGGCCAATCAGCGCAAGCTGGACGTCGATCCGGCAAAGGTGAACGTGCACGGTGGTGCGGTTTCGCTGGGCCACCCGATTGGCATGTCCGGTGCACGGTTGGTTACCCATCTGACGCACGCCCTGAAACCGGGCCAGATTGGTTGTGCCTCGATTTGCAATGGTGGTGGTGGTGCGTCTTCAATCCTGATCGAAAAGCTGTAAGCCTTCCTTGTTTTAATTCTGTTTTGCCCTGCCCTATCTGTCTTCTGGGGGGAAATGGTTGTTTTTTATGTGAACGGGTTCTTCAAAAGTGCATTTATTAGAATAGGATCCCCCCCCCCCCCCTCATATCCCGTAAAGATGATCCAATCAAAAGGGAACGATATATTTTTGCTATGCTGCAAGCGTTTTTTAAATTCAATAAAATTGAAATCCACATTGGTTTTCTCGTTTTTTTTGTTTTATTTTCCAGCGCGAATCCGGTCGCATACGAGACCGCGGGAAAGCCGTTACTAACGCTGTACACCCACGATCATTGTACACTCTGCGATGAGCTGGTTGAGCAGCTTGAGGCACAATTTTCAGGCCGCTATGTACTGCAGAAGGTTGACATAACGAGCAAAGAAAACATCCGGTTTCTACGCCTGTATCGTTACGATATTCCGGTGCTGTTTCTCAACGGTCAGTATTTGTGTATGCATCGTTTGAATGCAGATTTGCTGCATAGACGGTTGGAGGAGCTGGAATTGTCCTATGTAAATAAGAATTAAGGTACAATAATGTGCAGAAATAAGTAAAAAAATTGTTTAAAAAAATCGAATTGGAACCGATGTTTTGCTTTGCAGGAATGAATTTGAAACCAAGGATTGATTGTGTATCGTAATGCGGTTATCTAGTATTTTTGTTGTTGAAACGAGCTTGAACAGTTGTATGATTATTGCTTAATTTTTGTATGTTGCAGAAGTATAAATACATTGAAAAAAAAACCAAAATATTAAACAATTATTAATCAGGAAGCAATTTATTCCGAGGGATAGGAATGTGTTACAACAAGACATCCTGCCCTATCATAGGACACTTCTCAACTAGGAGCTGTAAACGCTTGCCCGTCAAATGTGTTTTGATTTTTGTACGTCAACGAACAAAAGGCAACAAAAAATTCCCATCGCAGTCAGCTTGCCAGTTTGTTCATGCGCGCTCAAATGCGTTCGAACGTCCGTCGGTGCAGAACTCAGTGTAAAAATTAAATCGTGTGTCTGTGCGTTCAAATTCGTTCTTGTTTATTGTTTTTGTGCATGTTTCTCATTCCATTCTTGTCCATATCCCGGGAGAAGGACGAACGGGTGTAAATTAGTGTATATGTGCGTGTGTGCGGTTGAGACACTTGATAGCGCCTTTGAAAATAACGAGCATTTGCGTGATTCGTTGACCAACAACAACAACGCCGAACGGGGTGGCGGGCTGGTGCGAATATTGATCCGGGTGTGCAAAATCGCGTCACACATCCTTCTCTTCGCAAAGGCACATCGATGTGGCACCGCCGTTAAAACCTGCAAACATGATCAGCGCAATAGTTTCGCGTTTAGTGATGTGAGTGTAATTGTATGCATAAGAATGTGTGATGTGTGTGTGTGTGTTTTTTTGTTGTTGTTGCATAAAATGCGGGAAGTCCATTTCGATTTAAAGTTGGGCGCTGGATATGTGACGACCCGTGTTTAGTCAATGCTGTTTCTCAAGGTTTAGCGACGAGCGAGCAAAACAACCAAACCGAGTGTGAACCTTCAGACGGGGTTCGTCCTTTATAAAAAATGGAATGCCTTATACGGGATAGTACGGCTGGACAGAGATTGCAGTATGGCACACCGAAGGAGACGAGTTGGCGAGTAGTGTTAGTCATCATCAACCTGGTCTGGGCAGCCGAGAAAAATCGATCCTTGTACAGAGCAACCTGTGATTGTCTTACATCCCGCAATGGATCACCTAGGAGATGTGAAGAGAAGCTGAGAGTGAAAGAGAGTAAGAATGAAAAGCAATACGCTAATCATTGCATCCGTATCCTGGAGCTCAGCTGTTCAAAACTCATCCAAAACACAATGCAAATGGCAGAAAACACATTGGTGAGGCGTACAAATCTGATGAAAAAATTGTTTTCAACACTTTGATCTAAAGGGAAAACATTTTTCCAAAACATGTATCATGCATGGACAAAGGACTACGGTTCGTCACGTTTCGACACGCTTTGCTGGCTCAAAATTAACAACACGCTGAAAAAGAACCGTAAATGCCCTTATATTCATGCGTGTGTCCATCGTGATGTAATTCGTCGTTACGTTTGGCAACAGCCTACGCCTCTACCTGACTGGAACGGTACAGAGAGCAAAAAAAGTGTAAACTGTGCACTGTTTATGTGAGCTTTTGTTGTTGTTGTTTTCTTTCTTTTTCAAGCAAGTCGCCCTTTTTTACGTCATTCTTGGTTGGGAAAGTTGGTATGGAAATGGCCAAACCGGAGTCGGAGAGAGTTCTGAACAATTGTTATGACGGTTGTCAGGTGCAACTGTGACGGAACAGGGGTGTCTTTCCTTTGTTTCGTCACTGGATGTTTTTGTTTTTGGTTCGGCATCCAAGCAGGTGTGCAGAACCAACACCCGTATTACGTTAAATCTAATCTTATATCTAGCATTTTACAATTCTCCCAATTTATATGCTATATGGATGGTAGACATTTCCTTTTCCCTGAGATTAAGTGCACCTTATCCCGGGTGAGCTTGGCTGTGGTTGATTTGGCGGCCAGGTATCCTTCTGATGTTGTAGTCCTCTCTGATTGCAGGGCTACTACAACTTTGTGAAGCTACAGTAGCATCTAACTCACGCACTCTGCCAACAGTAAGGCCGACAGTCACAACGTCACGGCGACCCTGACACATACAAAAAGTATGGAGCTGAAATCCACAATAACGTGTTGTAAGGTTACTACATCATCGAACCCAAACATTCCGCCAATGGGGCAGAACAGCAGGCAGATATCCATGCTATCGTATCCCAGGACATCGCACGTCTGGGATCTGCCAGGGATCTTCCTGAAGCCCGAACGGCTGCTAAGAGCTCGGATCTAGCCGCATCGAGATCCACGCATGACCAGAGGATATGGTCAATGTTGCTACAACAGCAAACCTTGGAGTCGGCGCTGTCTATATGTTGAGGATGTGTATTCATCGCATAGTGGTTCGACATAAATCGCGATACCATGCGAATGGACGCTACCGAGAGCCTCAGAAAAAAGAAGAAGTAGCGAAACCCTGTGGCGAGATGAAATGCTGGAACCTCCGGGAGATCATCCTCATGCAACATGCTCCGCCAGCGGGCCATATACACGGGGTGCAGAGACACTCGTAATGGGGGAATAGTCCTCTCAAAAATGAGACCATCAGAACTGCACCTACTTTGGCTCAGGAATCGGCTTTTTCTTTGCCAGGGATCCCGCAATGAGCAGGCAGTCATGACATTCGGAATGCTTTATCAAATAAAGAGCTTAGAATGAATGCCTTGACAGATTTCAATGCTTCGACAGCACACATACTGATCCGGAGGATTCGCGCGCGGAGCAACCAGCTCAGCTGGCATGGCTGGCTAATCTTGTGGAAGGCTTCGATGCATGTGTTAAATACATCGAATTCCGTACCCGCCTCCGATTCGTCTGTATAGTGCTGCTTAAGGGTTTAGATGGCCATACTTATCCACAAAAAATGCTGGGAACTCCAGCTCCTCCAGCGAAGATCATTTGGAATGGTTGCACTTTGTGTTCTGTCGCATGTAGGTGTCTAAACCTCTAGTGGTAAAAGGGCTTGCCTGTAAAGATACAAAATTATGAAATAAATTAATGATTTTGCATTTAGAGCCTACCTCCAGTAGTGATTTGAAGTTTTAAATCTCTCGAAGGTGAAGCGATAGCTACTAAAAATGCAATTCTGATGGCATCCCTTGATTTCATACTGCCCAGCGCAATCCTAAGAAAACGATATTGAATTCGTTTCAGTTTCAGTATAAGCGTCTTGTCGTCGCAGAAGCTCTGATGGATGTGCACCCTACTAGAACTCAGTGACTATTCGGAGAAAATTGTTTTCCTTTGGCACTCTTTTTTGCCAGTTGTTCTACATTGCCTTAAGGTGCAATTTGGCGCGAGGCAAGACTCTATATCATTAATATAACAATTGTACTTTATGGGGCTCAAAGAGGATCCTCATGGAAGTCCGATGTAACTGATCTGTCTTGCTTTAACCAGACCCATATCCCACGAAAAGAGATTCGCCATTGCTGAATAATATCAGTTCCCGGAGCAAGCAATAGTACGACGCTGTTACGGCAGAATCACTAACACTTTATTTGAAGATGCAATGTATAATCAATGAGATAGTTACACTATTTTTTTTTCTCCGACGGCCCAACGATCACGTTGATCGCGCATCGGATATATTTAACATCAAACGTAGCAAGATCACTGTGATAGCGATTCCCCAGGCCTGTGTCGCCTGTACATGATGCGCAATAGTATGGTGAAAAATGGTGGCCGACATGTGCGGTCAAAGCTGTATTATCAATTAGAAGCATTGCACTCCGTATGGGCAGCCCTGAATGTAGTTGCTAGTTAGATGTTAATCGAGGCCAGACTGGTTGTCGCCAGGAGTTTGGTTTTTGCTTGGTAGGATGTCAGCTGTTTACCATAGCAATTCTGCATCGGTTACCAGCGGTGTGTTTTATGTTCAACAGGTAATGAACTGTAATATCACTGATCTCCAACTTTTGGGAAAAACATGTTTATATTGTACATCTTACAACAGTTAAGGCTACGCTGGCAAAAAATTCAATTTCTCGACGCGTTATCCAATAAGACAGGAAAGCATTGGCCCAGGATTCCTTATCCATGTTTGTTGCTCCCATAACCAGCTGACTTGGTTCTCTGGTCTCTTGCACAATATAGTGCCAATACACACAAACACAAAACGTTCGCTCGCCATCAAGGCTTCTACCGTTTACGGGCAAAACGAGTTCATTATTGATTTTCGCTTCTCTTGGTCGGCTTCATTCGCGTCTTCTTTGTTCCGCGACTAGCACCCTCGCTCCGCGGAAGCTGGTTATGCTGAGTAAGAGAAGAGGGAGACGAGGTGAGCTGTTGAATCACCTTAAGCACGGTTGCATTTAGAAGGTTCATACTACATCCATCCTCATTGCGTATGTTCGTAACATAGAGCGTATCGATGCTGTTCCATCAGCTGATTATGGCGGGGAGTAAACGTATGAATGAGATATAGACCCTTCGGAGGAATCTACCCAGACATGAAGGAAGTTAATCGTTCGTTACGGCACCTTGAGCGCAAGTCAAGTTCGTACCGGGCTTGTCGTCGTATGTGGATGTTTCTTTGCAACAGAATCTTCGCGTAACCTTCCACGACTCTTTCCGGACAGTACTTTTGTACCTTTATACTGGCGTAGGTTGGCTCAAGATCAGCCAGACGAAGAACGCGTAAGAGCAACCGACTGGAACACGAACCTCACTTTGCAAAGGTCGTCTTTTGGGATAAACCTGTGTCTTCTTGGTGCAGTAAGGAAGGTGTGTGCATATGTCCGTTTAGCTGTAGCTCTAGGTGAATGTGGGGGACCGTTTCAATTTGCCACTAATTGAAATGACTCTTTGCACGGGCGTAGAATTGAAGACGTGGCGACGTGTTTGTCCGTCTGGTAAAGTGGATGAATGAGGCCACTTGCTAGAGTCCATTGAACGATGATGATTTCATATGCTTGCAACTGTGGCCCTGGTAGGCAAGGTGGTGTTGACCACAGCACAGCTTCAATGGAAATGAATGGTGTGCCTATTTGGTGCAGTGCTTGTTGTTGGCTTTGATTATGCTTCTGTTTGATGGCGTTTTATGATCAGTGCGTAATTTTTCCTAAAATATCCTACGTCCATTTCATTGCGGGGTTGAATCTGTTGGCGAAACTTGAATGTTTCCCTTTTGTTCCACACAAATGATGGCTATTAATTATGGTTTCACTTCCTCACCATATAGAGAGAAATAATGTCATAGCGTTTGGCTTCAACGTCCTTAAAATTCCCATTTTATTAACCGCCCGCAGGCCTTGCGTGCGCTGCGCACAAAGTGAAACGAGTTTTGTCCGTTTTATTTTTGTCCAAAACCCGAAAAATCGTTCCTTCGTTAAATTCGCTCTCAACAATCACGAAAAAAAAAAAAACGATATTCATGGTTCGACGAGAGGCTTCAAACATCACAGTGGTCGATGTTTGTTTCTGATTCCCACGTGGCTCACTTTACTTCCCAACGTGGACGTTTGCCACGTTTGCGAAGGCACACCTTTTATAGGCACTTGCTACAATAATCCCAAAAGGCCCTCCTGTCTACGGCGAAACCCTTTCAAGCGTAACAGCGTAACATTTCCGCAAAGTAGCATCGAAACATAATTTCCTGCTCCGATCGTGCGTGACATTCTGGGCGCGATCGTGTTCTGTTTGGTTCAATGGTTCGAATGAACCGAAAACCCTTATTCGTTTCAAGTTCACGATCACATGCCGTGTGCCGCGCTGGTGGGAAGGTGTATCAGTTGTTTGACCCTTAAGTCTCGTGCTGCTTAATGCGTGGTGTACATTAGTTTCAAACTTGTTTCTCGTTCGCTCCGAAGGACAACGTTGGTTTCGTGGGTTTGAATAACGATTTATTATGTGCCTAAAACAGTCACTCCGTGTATAAGATGCGTTAAGTATTATTTACTGTAATCGTTTAAGTTTTCTATTTATTAAAAGTAAAAGTCTTAATGTGTATGCGCTTATCGACTAAGTTGAGCACTCTATCAAGAGTTAATTTATAGCTTAACTTTATTGTACGATATGTCATTTGTTTGACTTCTGCTTTAGGTCCTTGGACTAAATTGGTTCTTTAAAAAAGTCAAATTATACCTAAACTTCTTACGGTGGCCTAGTATTCTAGCAATTCATTGCACTATCTTCATTGCCTTTTGTATCATGTCTTGTGAAATTTGTTGTAAAATATTAATAGATCTTTTGTTTCTTCGCCTTAAACAGTCGAGAAACTGTGGTATTGAAGACTATTTAGTTTGCGATTTCCTTGGTTGGAGATCATGTTCCGATTCGAGTTTTAGAGTACCATCCTAATCATTACCCATAGCCAATTCGCTTTTAAACATATTCTTCAATGTAAATGTAATATAAGCGAGAACATCTAATGCGGACCAGGTCTTACAAGAACCACAGCAAACACGATGAGTAAAAATTTACGGTCAGCTGTCTTCGTCGTTCCAAACCTTGGGCAACATTACACTGATTTTTTTTTTAAATTCATAATCAATATTACTTCTCAATATCGTATTGTATGCCAATCAGCTCAGCAATTTACTTATACAATCCTTGAACGCAGCTATACGAACACTTGTTTAATAAGAATAAAACATAAATTAGATATAGCTTTAGAGAGAGCTTAAATTTATATTCTAATAATTCGTAACGATTAGTATAACAGATGTTTTGAACTTTTTTGTGCAATTTTATATACAATTTATCAATTTTTTTGGCACATGTTAAATTCCCCCATGTAACATACAAACATTTGAAAAAAAAAAATACTTTTCTCGGTAAATCTTGAGGTTTTCGTTTAAAATACATCTAGCTTCTTCTTCTTCTACTTGGCTCAACGACCTTCTAGGTCACGCCGGCCATCAAAATGATTTACTAGACTTGCCAATACTACGTAATTGGATAGTCGGCCCGTCACTCAATAAATTTACTTCAATTATTCTATCAAAAGTCTCAAGTTACGAATTTTTCATATCTTGATTTTTAATATTTTTTATAACGCATGTATTCATTCCATCTTCGATTCCATGTCCTAAGGTTTTGTGTAACAAATGGTCAAAATACGTGTTTATATTGCAGTTGTGACACTCATAAGATATTCAATTAGTGAATAAGCGTAGAAAAAATAGCTAAATTCGAATACACATCCACATGAATGTGAAAAGTCGGAAACATACTGTAGAATTTATACAAAACACTTTTCACGAAGGTTAAAAGGGTAAAGGGGATTGGAAAAATATAGTAAAATTCATAAGACTGCCAGAACGTCTAAGGCACTCCCTAAATTTCGAAACTTTTATTTGCCTTTTGATAAAAGTTTCGAAATTTAGGGAGTGTGCTCCCTAATTTAAAGTTAAGTGTGCTTTTGTATCTGTTCTTCATGGAAGGTGCCCCACCGATTCTGGTAGTGTTATGATTTTTGTTTTATTTTTTCCACTATTGTCTATCTTTTTAAATTTCTTAAAAGAGCATTGTCTTCATTTTAAAGTAAGTTTCTGATTATTGCTACGCATGTGAAGCAATGTGTGTCATATTTTAAACGAATTTTCTATAAAAATCTTTTTTTTTTGGTTAGAGTATGACGGCTTTGCGCCGTAATGTAATTTATTGTAAGTTTTATGAGTATCAAGTCTACAATACAATTGCGTATCTGGAAATATTGTTGACGAGGCCTTATGATGTACAAAAAATCGAATGAATAAATGTGATATAAAAAATATTAAGAATCAAAATGCGAATAAACCGTATCTTTATTATAAAAAAACCAAAGCCAAAGGCCTTAAATAAAATAAATAAAACATATACATGTACTTTAACATGTATGTACTTTAACACAGGACATCTTATTTCTTTTGATTGCTTGATTATTAAGTGCCATTTTCCGCTTTTTTCGTAATGTGAAGCCAGTATTTTGATTGGTCGTTCCCTGAGAGAATTCTTTTTGCGGCTTTTATTTTATTTGCAGTTAGGTTGGTACTTTTGTACCACATTTCAAAGTTTCAATTCTTTCAGGAACTTTGTGACTTTTTTTCCTCTACCATTAATCGTTTTCTCGTACCATCTCTCCGTACGTACGGCCTTTATCGCGATTAAATTCCATTCTTATTCGATTCGTCGAAACATCCACTAGATAAGTCATATGTTCATCAAGATTCATATTTTTCTTGAAAACCTTTCAACTTGAACATAAACATGCTCCGGATGCGTTTGAGCATGTCACACAACGACACCAAGGAATTGTTAGCTCTGCATGAGATGTTTGGTGCGGACGTTGTCTTTTTTTTAAGTTTCCGAATTATTCTGATACGTTTCCTTTCGTTTTTCATTTCATCAAAGCAGTGTAGACTGCTTTGATTCCAGACTTTAGAGCATGACTGCTGTCATTCATAGCCAAATATTATTGAATTAGACGAATATTAAAATCGTTGGTTGACCTGCTCGGCAATCTTGTCGATCAGTGCCAGTTCGACCAGCTACTTCTCATTCGTTACACTCGGCCCCTAAAAACGAATGGTACCTTCATATTTCTTTTTTTATGTGTCTAGAATGTTTGGTTAGTTTCCGAAGTAACCAAACATTCTGGCAGCTACAGTTTCAGCCACAGCAAAGCAAAAACCCTTGATACTCCTAGAGCGAAGAGAAAAAGTACAGAAGAATCCGTTCGATAGGGTAAACATGCGCGATTGAATTTTTAATTTATGTATATCTGCTCGTGAGTGTTGTATATGATGGGGCTCGCCCCGGGGGAAGTAAGCAGCCATCCGGCACGAGTCGAAGCACAATGCTCTGACACAAGAACGCTGCCCATTTGGGTGGCACACAAAGACAACACGTGGTAAACACACACGCGGGAAGGGGGGAACACGCACTATGATGACGAGTTTATTGGCCCGCCGTTCGGGTAAGCGTTCGACGGTGACGACAATTTGTAAACAAAAACAGACACAGACCATCTTTGCCGGCCGGCGATTCACTTTGGCTGTTGTGTAGTGTCGCCGCCGCCGTTGCAGCCCCTGTTGATCGTTTCCGGAAGGGAGTTTAACATACCAAAACAAAAAGGTTACCTTTCCGAAAGAACCACACTGCCGGTGCGTGTCTGTCATTAGTTTAGTCAACGTACCTCCGGAAATACCGTTGCATGTTGGTTGAAAAAAATGACCGCGTGATACGCGTTTGTATGTGTGTAGGAGGGATTTATTGGGTTGAAATAGAAACGAAACTTTCGAGTGGGCGGAAGCGAAGGTGGCCTAATTTTTGCTAATGAGTATACCAATGACCTAATTTCAATAAATTAGTTAAACTATGTTAAATAGGTGTAAAATTCAAGTAAAAAATGTTGTTGCTTTATATAGATACGCTTTATCATTGATCTTTATCGTTTATGCTTGAACACGGCCCAGTGGTGATGTGACAATGGTGCCGGTCTTCATACGGCAGGACCGGGGTTCAAATCCCCGTCTCCCTCCGTAAAGAGGCTGCTTTACTTATCGAACTATCCAACTACGTGATATCGGCAAGTCTCTCTAGTAAGCCATTCGATGGCCGGGTGTGATCTAGTAAAAAGAGATCGTTAAGCCAAGCAGAAGAAGACGGAATCCTTAGGTAACAGAAATCAATGCTCTTATCATCAGTCCCTTCCAATAAAATCGGACGAAGCAATTAACTTTTAAACATTTAGATTTTCCTTTGCATGTTTTTTATGTACACTTCATTTTTCAACCCGGTGTAGTGTGTTCGCATCGCATCAACGTTGATTTATATCCTCAGCGGTTTTCTACTACAAAACGGAACACACTAAAGCGTTACTCGGACGCTGCTTAATCTATGTACACAAAAGATACAAGCCGCGGGTTTGTTGATGTTGGGTAACGAGCGTTTTCCATGCTTGCTCCATGAACATGCCAAAATAAACACATTTTCAATAAATTGCGTAAGTCCTCCTCCCCCACGTGCCATTTATTATCATCCGTGTGGTGCTGAGCAAAGCTGGCGCCTAAAAACGAACGAATCTACGATTACATTCGTTTTCGTTGATTGTATGGTAAGGAGAAAACTCTCTCCACTCTCCATTTCGGTTTTCAAAGAATTAAATGCAAAAGTGTGTCGAGAAATTGGAGAAGACTTTAAGCAGGGTGGCATCACTGAATTGCAGAAAATGGGAGAAAAAAAAACCGTTTAATGGTTTCGATTTCAAGAGAGAAACAGCAGACGACGCTTTGTCGGTGATACATAATTATGTGTGCATTTTCCATACATTTTTTCTTCGTGCTGGGTATATTTAATTGTACACATGTCTGAAGCGTTGAATCATCCGTAGGTTACACTATTTTCGAGCATACAAGTGATCTTCTACAAGCGCATCTGAATCTCGCGAACTCAGTGCTCCGCTTGAAATTGCTTTCATTTATCATTTTAAACCCGAAGTGATTTCTTTCTGTTGATACGAATTGTGGATGCTGGTGACCTCATTTTGTTGTCGTTCGGGGAAAGAATTTCGATTGGTTTCGTTTAAAGTTTAAACGATCTCTTATTTCGTCACTACATACGAGGTAGAGGATCGATCGACACTGGTAGCAGTAAACGTATGTGCTAGCTTTAGAATTAACTTAAGCTGCAAAATCAATCCATTTTGAAGCTCAGTCTGTTGTATGAAAAATTAAAACAAATTGTACGAAAACATAAGTTTTTGACTGCCATTTTGTTCCTAATTCTTCTTTAATTTGTCATAACTTTATAAATTGGATACATGACATTTGTGTGTACGATATAAATAGCATGATTTCTTGTCACGACTCCGTTGTCCTTTTGTTTCTCAAAAACTGTTATCCTTTTCGTTGGATCGATCTGTTAAATCAGCGTCTAGTACAGACCATCTCCTCCACTGCATCATCTTCGTCGGAGTACTAGTGATGGCGGACTTATCCGACACCGAGGCATTCCGGAGGATACTCCGAAGTAACTCCTGAGCAATTCCTCCTTCTGGATGGAGTTAAATCTGGATTAAACCGTATTAATTACTCCGGAGTTTACTCCACAGTAATTTAGAGTAATTACCCAGGATCAATCCATCGAAGTTTCATTTTCCTCATTAGCTTTCCTTCAGTTTTACACTGTATTTATTATAAGTTGGCTTCATAGTAATGTTGTACAAAGACCATTTGTTTCAATTTACTTCCTTCCGTCGTAACATTTACTTACACACCGTCGTAATCAAACTATTTTTTTCTTTCACCTTTTGTAGAACATTCATTGAAATATACGTCTTCTTTCATTAATTTGAGTGAAATATTCAAACGGAAATACGACGGTTAGCCGTCATTCTAAAATAAAAATAAAATATTCTGACAAGTTTACTAAGTTTGAATATTACCATCGGGATGAACATCATATGATCAATATGTATTAGACTGTAAAATAAGACCTTTTATCAATTTAAAAATTCAAAACAAAAAATCATACGCTTGTACTTCTTTGATGCAGCATATCATTTAATAACTTTTTTTTAAAGAATATTAATTTCTATCCAATGATTCGATCTTTTTTGGACAAAAACAAAAGACGTTACAGTTGTAAGATGTTAATGTTGTGTTTACCGAATTTCGGTATGGTTATAGCTAGTAGAAGTGTCGCAGACAATGTCTCGATATTGGTGATCTTTTTCAGTTGACCGACACTGCTTGTTGATTATCAATTTTTTTTTACTATTTATGCGTAAAATAGATTCATCAGACAGCGGCATAATTATGTTATCAATATTATCAAATAATGTTATCGAAAAACATAGGACAGTGCATTTTCTGCATGACATTCAACGTCAATAGCGCTTTTATTTATTAATTTGGGTACATTCCTCTTGACGTTTAATGCCTACGTTTTGGAAAATTATATCTGGTCATTACTAAACGGATTTAGATATTTTTTTTTACCGATACTTTCGTTAAGAAAAATAATCCTTCTTTTCCGTTGCTCACGGCACATACATTTATGGTTCTCACTGTTCCTTCTGATCCAACTTGACCTGCGCAAAAGAAGATCTCCTTTGTTTCCTCTCTCTCTATATTTATTCCGCTCTCTATTCTTGGCTCATCGCCCACATGCCCATATACCCCGAGAGTGTATCCCGGGGTTTCCTCGGTTTTCCCATTTAGTTTTTCCGACGCTGTGATACGATCCGGCGAAGAATACTCAACGATCGCGGGTTCGTTCTAGCAAACGTTTCGTTTGCCCCGTGGTTGTTCGCTAGTTTGAGCATTTTTGCTGTTCACCTATGTGTGTGCATGCTATCGTTTCAAGTGCTTTCTTTTGCTTTTTTTGTGTGCTGTTGTGTTGAGATTTTATTATATAAAAAATAAATCAAAGCGTGAAATAATAATCATTCGTGCAGAAACATGATTGTAAATTCGATTATTCCCAATCGGTGCTATCGGTACAATGTGTTCGTTTTTTGAGGAGCTCCGGTCCCCGTTGCTGTGGTCGCGTCGTCTGCCGATACGATCGGCGAGTGATTTTGTTCGAGTTTAAAAATAAGTGTGTGTTATTCTGCGAATTATTATGCTCGATAGCTTTTGTTGCAACACACAGTGCGCGAGACCGCGGATGAACCGCGTTCAGTATAAAGGAAGCTCAGAACATTCCTCATCTTAGCAAGTGCTGTTCCGTGCAAGACTCACACTGCTCTAACAGCGTCGAATGTTTATTTGCGCACGCCGCGAGTGACTGAACCGTGGTGTGGTGTGGTCTGTCCGGTCATGTAGATTTGCTTTATTTTGCCCTGTTTTTGTGCATCTTTCCTTCCACCAGACGACAATGCTCTGAGTTTTGAATGTTATTCGCCGCGTGGGTGAATGCGTCAAAACATTTTTATCATCTTCGTGGTACGATCGCGATGATTGTTGTGAATTTTCACATATTATCGATAATTCCATTGTGCAGAGCGAGTAATGGGTGATTGTTGAAGCCCTAACTGCTGTACGCGTTTGATAAAGCAAAGGAAAAAGGTACCACGGCGTCCAACATCGGAAGTAAATGTTTATCCTCACTTCACACAGCAATTAGACGCACAATATTTAGTCACTGCCGCTTCCAATGTCTGAGTAAAGAAGTCAAAAATTGTTTGTATTCAGTGTTTCGGTGCTTTCTGTCTGCCCCTAATGATGGGAGACGGAACAGTCTAGGGAAAACTCTTACCCGACGACGCACGCTACAGGACTGCTGTCTTTTGTTTGAACTCTAAAATTAGACAAGCGCGTTGGAATGTCAGCCGGTAACAGCATAACGCCTTCGTGTTTCAGTCAGCCAAAGAGCCAGATCGAAAGACAGGGCTATGCGTGTGCATAGATGCGTGTATTCATGGCTTTGCTAGGTGAAATAGATAGTACCAGACACTCGCTATCCACTTGAAGGAATGCATTCTCAGTTGGGCGAGAAACAGGAATGCAACAGAGGGAGTGACAGCAAGAACGAAGATCCATTTCTATTTTATAGGCATCAATTGTGCTGAATGCAGAATTGCACTTAATTGCGGTTCTAGTTTTAGTTTGTTTTCTGGCCATGTTTTTTTTACCTTTATATCACAAGGCTTTTCCATCTTGGAATTTGTCTTATTTTGCACATTACCCTTTTGACACATTCTTAAATTCATTTTTCGCTGCTTTGTGCAAGTTTTGGGGGATTTTAATCAATGCACTTTGAGTTATTATGACAATCATTATTCTTACAGTCATCATTTTGTCGTTCTATAGTTAAGATTTACTGTTAAATTTAACTAGAATGCACAAGAGAAGTAGCACAGACGTCCAAGGTCTTCAGCGCTCGACCAATCTTGCCACTTATTCAGGCTGTAATGTCGAGACACTAGCATCTTCTCCTGAGGGTATGTATGAGCGTGTAAGAATTTCGCCAGAGAAGGATTCTTCTTTCTAGTAGCCGTTCGGCAGGCTCGTATCTAATTATTTGGCAATCCAAATCCATTCCAGATTAAGGAAATCGCGAAACTTCTCTCCAATAGAGAGCTCAAAGATATTTTTTTAATAAACGTAGTTTGTTACTCTTGTTGTCCGAGATTTCATAGCTTCAACTGCTCTGATACTGTCGCTGAAAACCGCCTGCCTGCCTGACTGTCTTGCAGCAAATAGTTTCCAGCGGTCGGGAAATTTTTTCGATTCCTAGTAAACACTCCGAAGCTTGCCTAACTTAGTAGAGTTACTGTCACAAAGGATCTTGACGTTTGGCTTGATGAGAAAAACTTTCTTTTCAAGTTCATATCGATAACACCCTGAAAAAGGCTAACAAATTGCCTCAATCTCATTATTCGTATGTTCTCTGAAATATACGATCCTTTGAGCTTAAAGTCCCTGTACTGTTGCTGGGTGCGTTCTATACTTGTCGGTAGCGGTCGGTAGCTTGGTGGCCTGCCGGTCTAACCACTGATTGATAGGATCGAACGTTTTTAACGGAAATTCACCCGTGTCGTTGTCCGTCGTTATGCTGCCGGCCGGTCGGATAGTATTATCTCGTCTCATATCCGGCCTCGAGTCTTTTAGAACGCGCAACTCCCACATCCAATTAGACTATATCGCCTGTCTCCTTTTCAACGATCTGGATGCGCTTTCCTTTCATTGATCATATCTATGCTCCTTCACGTCATCTGCGCGATAGATCCGCACTCCTTATTCCCTCTCGCTGTTCACGCCACGGCCAAAATGATCCATTCCTGCGAGCACTTTCAGCTTTCAAATGATTCGTAACTCCTATTCCCAAATCCGCTCTCGTCTTCGTGAATCCTCACCCCTGCTGTTTACCTAGTTTAAGTCGTAGTTTTAAAGAGATATTTTTAAAACCCCAGCGGCAAACAAATAATAACAATAATATTTTGGAGCAATCTGTAAAATATGCAATGTCCATGTCTATATCGCCAAAAAGCTCGTGGAACAGTGTTGAAACTTGTTATTGTAATATAGCTTGTAACATTAGAATCTTTTTCATTATTCCAGCAGTAGATGCCGTTATTTTGACATTTTAAATCTGTATTTATTGTCTGGCATAAGGTTTTACTTCTGTCAAGACAATACATTACGGAGCATGTGCCAGGCTGTTTCGTATTTAGCTGCTCTAATTTACTATTTGAAGTCTTTTGGGTGTCAATGGATTGAGGGCAATGTGCTAGTAATTGAATAATCATGTACTTCGTATCATCGGTAAATCATGAATCGATTAATACATTTGAAGTCATAAAGTGTGAAATGTCGCTTTCAAACATCGCTTTCACCGTCATCTGTTTGCTTCCATTTTCTATCGATATATCAAGTTCATTGATAATTGTTTGCAAAGTATGTCTTCTTTCAAATTTAATCCTGATCGGCTGTTGGAACTTCACATCCTACCCTAGACACGCTATATGCTGCTCAATCACATTCACTTTCACGATCAATTCGGTGATCAACGAGCAGCATCGCACCAAGAGATTGACCGTAATCCACAAATGCTCGTTCCGTCGCGCTGGGAGACACATCCATTCCTTACATTGCATTCATTGCGTCTCGACGGCAGACGATGGCGGCGACGTGCCAAAAGTGGTAGGACGTTTTCGCTTGACTTCACGTCCACGACCACGCCAACCAAGACACCGACGACGACGACGACGACGACGACGACGACTATGTTCTAGTTCTAATTTGGCAACCGGCTGGCTGTGGCAAGATTTGGCCTACATTTTTCGGACGCCAACAGTTTTGTGTTGCTTCTATTAAATTGTGCTTGGTTGGCTTGCTCTCGTTTAGGGTGTTGGAACGGTGCAGTTTTGGGGCAAGTTTTCCTCCATGCTTACTCTCTTCTCAGGCACCACAAACAGGACGGCTTGGCCTGTGTTGCTTGCGCTACTTTCGTTAGTGATTGGTTTTGACAAAAATTGTTTGAAACACAAATCGGCGGATAGGCGAACTATCCAACAACCCGGCTAGAGGTGTAAATGTGAACCAAGTTTTCCATTTCTTCCGATCTGCGCACGGCCATGTACAGAAAACAACAACGGAACGAACAGCCGTCGCCCTGCTATATCCCACAGACCCAGGACGGCCTTAACAATGTCAGCGATCTAATAAGCAAGTTCGAGGTACGCAACTATCCTATAAATAGAGGACTGCTGCCAGAACTATCGGCTTCTTCGCCCCGGCCGGGATTCATCGTCCCGGGTACGGCAACCTACGAAGCGTCCTACCGACCATACGGTGGATCGCCACGAACCGTGTACCATTGTTCGCCGACTCATTCTCCGCCCCTGGGACAAACGGGTCGTCGAGCGTACGAATCGCATCACAACGATACAGCCTCTCTTAGTGACGGAGCGGATAGTGTACGCCCAGGCAGGATGGACGAACGTCGGTATCGGCAGCGCCATCCCGGTGGAATTTACTATCAAAATGGCTCGCTATCTTCGTTGAACGAGTCCGATTACTACGATGAAACGTACGATATTGGCATGCCACGCACGCCACCCACCGGTGGACGATACTATCAACCTCATCCGCAGCAACGTTACGGTGACAGTGCGCTCCTCGAGGAGGTGGAAGAAGCGCCATTAAACAAGGAACAGGTTGCCAGCTCGCTGACACGCTTCGGTGCCATACTGCAGATGCTGTCCCGGATTCCGTTCCCCCGGATGTCGGTCACCGGCATGGGGCTTTGCTCGCTCGTCGCCATCTTTTTCTGTCCGCGTGCGATCGGTTCGAATATATTGTTTCCCGGTTTCAGACTACTGTTCGGCACGCTGTACCCGGCTTACGCCTCGTACAAGGCGGTGCGAACCAAGAACGTCAAGGAGTATGTAAGTACTGTGAGATCGTGGTCGGATCACGGTTTTGTTACGCCCAAGGTATGATCTCATCTCATTCAATCTTGTTGTCACTTTTTGCAGGTCAAATGGATGATGTACTGGATTGTGTTTGCCTTTTTCACCTTCATCGAAACGTTCACCGACATACTGCTGTCCTGGTTCCCGTTCTATTACGAAATTAAGGTGATCGTAGTCCTGTGGCTGCTGTCACCAGCTACCCGTGGAAGCTCGACACTTTACCGCAAGTTTGTGCACCCGATGTTGACACGCCGGGAGCAGGTGAGTTGATGAACGATTTTTTTTTTAAAATTTCAATTAGGCATTATTTTTAATAGCTGTTGTGGTATATCATAGAAAGGGCGTGTGTGATTGCATACACTCTCCCTCTCTCTCTCTCTCTCTCTCTCTCTCTTCTTGACTTAAAGACATGCTAGGATATGCCGGCCATATAATGGCCTACTACTACAAGACTTATTAATACCACATTCTTAGATAGTCAGGCTTCATTGTAGGGGAACGATCCGGATGGAAATTAACCCTCGGTCCTAATTCACGGCGTGTAGTTGCAATAGATCACATTGAATTATTTCGATATAACCAATTCTCTGTGGAAGATAATAGTGGTGTTCATGTACAAAAATGGACGATTGTAAGCATTTAGTAAGGTCGTACTTATCTAGACCTCACCTCTAGACCTCTAGACTTAAGCCACGGGTTGGTTTCAAGATTCTGCTGTGGCCTGAACAATGCCGGAAAAAGGAAAGCAAACGAATCGCATTGTCCCTCGCGATTAGTATCATGAGCAGGTCATCAGAGCCTGGTGAATCCAATTCGCTAAAGAATATCTTCTGAGCAGTTATCAGTTATTCAAAGTGTTTCACTGTGATTTATCTTAAAATTAAATAATAAAAGCTACTGTGCAGTTATCGATATCGTTATTCTAGCGATTTATCCGTCATCTAGGTCATACCTCGTGAACGGCTTACTGGCTTGCTGGCTTACTGGCTTACTGAACTTATTGGCATCATGTCCGTCCTAACTGAGCGGGAACGATCTGAATGGGATTTGATGTGAAGACCGGTGTCGCTATCGCCTCGGCCATCAAGCCTGTCACGTCACCTTTTTCCTTTGTCTAGTTTCCCAATGTTTTCAGTTCTTATAGCCGAGAAATCGGCATTTAGAAGGGACATTGAGCCAAGCAGTTCAATGATTTTTATGGTGAGCGCATCGTTAGCACTAAGGCATTTAGTAGAAATGAAGTACTGGTCCGAAGGTCTCGCTGCTATCATCGATAAAATATTGCGGCTAGCTCTGCGGTGTAAACAGTACACGGCTGCCGTAATATGAAAAATGTTTCGATTGACTCGCCAAAAACACCGAATCATCAGTGTAGTATTTGTTCATGAAAATATCTGCCACCATCCTCGGATCCTCGAAGATCATTGGCTATCAGATTTGAATGATTCTTAGTATTTTATTATAACTTTCTACCCCACAAGGGATATGTGCAATCCAAAGAAAAGCAGAGATCGTCCTCAAAATTGGCAAAATAATAAGTTTATCGATGTTACATTTTAGAGCGACTAGAACGACCGGCATAAAATATTGCTCAACTACTTATCAATACTAAACTTCTTTGCTGAACTTAACTTGGCTTAACGTCCCTGTCATGACAGCCATCGAATAGTTTTATTGATACCACGTAGTTGGACCGTTTGGAGTCCTCACTATGCAGGAACGCTCCGACTGGGATTTGAAACCCGATTCGCCACTATCACCGGATCGCCTCCGAGCAAATGCAACTGCAAATCACTTCTAAATTCTATCCACTTTCTCTTATCTTTATCGCCCCAGGAAATCGACGACTACATCAATCAAGCCAAAGAGAAGGGTTACACCGCCGTGCTGCAGCTCGGCTCGAAGGGTGTAAACTATGCCACCAACGTTATCATGCAGACGGCTATCAAGGTGAGTGTGAGCGGATGTTTTAAAGCGGAAGCAGCAAACAGCTCGAAAGTGGTAGCATTCATCCATTCTTTGTGGAGGTCTATTATTGATGAAGCAAAGTAAACCTGCTGCTACCCTTTTTAATGCTGTGTTTTAAAGTGAGTGTGCAAACAGGGAAGCGTGTTGTTAATTTTGGGGTTTCTCGTCTAGAACCAGTCAACAACAGTCGATTGTAGGTTTTTTAAAACAGTTTTTATCGTTCACTTTACATAAAGTCATGTTTGAGTTTTTGCTCCTTTAATAATACTGTTTTGATTTTGTACTAAAAACTATTGCCATTTTGAAATTCTTAACATGCTTTTAATGGTTAGTTGTTGTGTTAAATACGCATAATTCTAATTTGTAACTGGTTGTGGTTTGATGTTCACGTAAAAAATCCATAGAATAAAACTTGCTTGCTTTTAAAGTGCTCACAAACTGCATCAGAATATGCATCACGATGTGGCCTTGCTATTGTTTGTTGTATAATAAAAATAAATACTTTTTGTACCAGAAAGCAACACGACGCATTTTCGCCATACTGCACCATACCCAGACACGCACGCGCGCAACCGTATTAACAAACGCAAAATTCGATTCTTTTTTTGTTTGTTTTTTTTTCTTGTTTCATTCGTTTCGCCCTACGCCCCCTCACACCCCCCACCCCTACCCCCGAAATTTTCCCCCGCAAAGGTTTTAGGCACTAAAACTGACACAACACCATTCGGTGGCATGATGCGCATTAGTCAATCCGATAACTCACTGCTAATGACCGCAGCTGCCGTAGCGGCCCGTGCTTCCGCTGCAGACACGTTTAGCGCGGGATCCGCCACAGTGCGTACTAATGGCTTGACTACTAACTACCGCGACACATCGGGTGCCACATCCGGTGAAGATGAGGCTGACAGTGGCTCGGTAATGGCGATCGAGGCAGAGCAGCAGCAGTATAGCGCGTCTACGACAAACGCAACATCTGCTGGACGCGTTCGACGATCGCAATCCGTTGATTCGGCACTGAACAGAGGTGGACAGCAGCAAGGAGGAGGAGTACTTCCACGTTCAACGACCAGTCGTAGTATGACGCGCTCGAGAGCTGCCGCTGGACTCCAGCAACATGCCGTTATCTACGAGATGGACAGTGAAGACGAGGAACGGCTTTTAGCCACGGAAACGGACCTAATACTAGGCACTACGATGACAGTGACAACCAACGGTGGGGGTAGGATTCGGGGCCGAACGCGTGCTATCACTGCGATTAGTGGAGGCGAAGAGTCCGACGGTACGGAAAATGGTGCGTCCCGTTCTTCGGGTGCCGTAGGGAAAGGAAAGACCACCGCCAAAGACACGGGACGGACGAAGAAGGGTGTCAAGGGCACGGGAAGCACTTAAAGACCAGCCGGCAGTACCAGGGCAGCTCCGGGAGGACGTCGAAAAGCGAGCGCCACCGAGGTGGATAGTGTCGGGATGATGGGTGCGGAGTAAACGATCGTCGCACTAAGCGTGCTCATGTTGAGCGTTTTTTTTTTGCGAAAAGGTGTCCATGCCAGGGAAATACTTTGTTAAGCATATAGCATTCGGATGCGGATGCGGACTTTCACTCAGGGTAAAGGAAAGGAAAGGTGCAACGGACCAAAACTCCCTAACGTTTTCCTGTTTTTTTTTTCCTAAACGGTGCTTTGAACGATCGAGCAGAGTTAAGCAGGAGGATGGTTCTGTCGTTTTTCTTCTTCAATGTTCTAACCAATCAAATCGATTCCTGTACTGCGTGTGGTGACTCACTTTTCTTGTGCTTTTTTTTTAACTAACGCATGACATCATAATGCTTGGAAATTGAGTGTTTTGTCCCTTGCTAATTTCATTGTTCTTCTATTTGCGCGTCACATGCAAAATGTTGTTCTCCGCCTACCTCTATCTCTTTCTTCTATTGCAGCACGTACCAGCTGAACAGTTTCTCAATCTGACGCTCAAATCAAATGATTCTTAGGTTGTGTAGTAGAAGGATATCTTTTTTTTTTAACGTAAAACAAAGCACCATTTAAATAAAATGCATAACGATTAATCGGAGAAACTAGAGATGTAGTGCAGTGTTGCAAGTTTTCCCGTTCTTTATCGTTTTTTTTGCTCTTTTTGTTGTTCGATTTTGCCTACTTATTAAAGCCACAAAAGCAGCACAGCACAAACGATTGCTTAAACGGCGCAAAGGAAACACATATGGTGGAAGTCAATTTGAGTTGCTCAGCTTGCACTGTTATAGAATTTTTCCGATTTATTTGGTTCAGTTTGATGGTAACACACTGTAGTTTTAAAAAAATAATGTTAAAGTTGTTTTAAAAGAGTTTTACTAAAAGAAAAAATTAAATCAACTTGTATTAAAAATCAAACAGCGACAAAAAAAAAATGCCCACAACATTTTGGTGCCAAAAAAGATGTATTCAAGGAACAAGATTATAAGAAATCCAGTATTGTATCCACATCTAGCCCATAAATTCTAGATGTGGTCGAGGTTTGGGCTTTGCAAAGATCATTCCAGCGGTTTGATCCGACGAAATCGGAAGACAGACTTGGTAACCTGCAAAAATTTGAATTTCTGTTCAAGGCCCTCGTCCTGGACCAGCGAAACTTCCAGATTTTCACTGCTAGATGTTTCTTGGATGAGGCGCTCATGAAGCTCCTCACCGGGTCGGCACTACACACGAGAGCGGCTTTTTCGGATAAACAGCTCCAATTTCAATTCGTCCATCGCTTCCAAACAACTTTGTTAAATCAATCCCTGTTCTACGAGACGGCGCCAATCAGTTCGTAGTTTCCTAGATTTCTCGGACAGTTACCTTCGGGTTTTTCTTGACATCGTGTATGGTCTTGAGGTCCTTTTTTTTTTGTACATGTTGGGGATTGCTGTCTCTGCCATGGAGATTCACCACTGTTTCGAAGGTTTTTTTAAAATAGTTTTCACCGCGATTCTCCGTTTTGTACACCACGAACAACCAACTTCGTAATTCGCTCAAGCAAATTACTTAATCAAATGCGATGCCATGAGCCAATGACTAGATTTTTCTTATTTTTGGCTTAACGACCTCTAAAGGTCACGCCGGCCATCGGATAGCTTATTATTACTAAACTAGCCGATACCACGTAATTGGATTGTCAGTCCCCACATTGCGGGGGGACGGTTCGGATGGGATTTTAACCACGCTCCTGTCGTTTGAAGATCGGTGCCTCTGTGGTCTATACCACTGGCCCGGTCTGACTAGATTATTTATTTCAAAACATGGACAATATAAATAGAAAAAACCGAACTGATCAAAAACAAATCGATTTAATAATTGGGCACTTTTTTGTCATTGTTGTATTCTTAATACAAATTAATTATGATTGACAATATGGCACACGCTGTCATACTTAAATAATAAATTAATAAATTGATTATAATGTTTTCTTTGAGTAAGGCTCTTTTGAAACAAGTTTTCGTTAGTGGAACTTGAAAATAACATGGAAAATAAAGTATAAAAGTCATCAATTTGAGTCAAATAAATCAGTAAATTTAAGTTATACTCCCTGGTCGTTCTTATGTGGATAAAAAAAAAGAGAATTCGTTGAGGTGGGCACTTGATTTCGCCTAACAGAGTAATTATGGATGCCCAAAAGAGCATTACTCATGAGCATTGCGTTTGTAGCGTTCAGGCAGTTCAGGATATATCGTAGAAAATGGAAAAATTGTCTGTGTGTAGGGTCTGTGTGAAAGTTTGTGTAGGTTAATTTAATACAATGCGGCTGAACAATACGACTGTTCCGAGTAAAATTCTCTATTCTAGACTACCTAGTCCAGGCTTAAGAAACACGAAAAAAAATTTTTTTAAGTACCCGAGCAGATCTCAAAAAACTGCCAGAATGATGAGAAAAAAAGAGAAAATGTAGAAATGTTAGAAAACTTTGATAATGTAGGCACATTCATTAGGGTTTAAGCAGCACAACTAAAACCTTACTGGATGGAAATTTGAGCAACAGCAATATATTTTACAATCGAAAGTATGAATAATGCATAGTGAGCGTTACTGATAGTGTGCTAGCAAGCAGCTCAAAGTAGACAAGTAAAGTAGTTTAATAGAAAGGGTGGACACAAGCTCGTACACGCGATGAATCAAATGAAAAAAGCCTGAATTTTAATAAAGCGCAAAACGGTTCGAATAAAAGGTCGATTTTAGGGTCCATTTTAGTACCATCACACATAACGCTCCCACATAACTGCCTAACTGCGCTTTAACTGCTGACTGAGCTTGTTTGTAGCGCTGTTCTGAGATTATGTGTGTGCGTGTGTCGTAAAAGCTTCGGTTATCGGTCTCGGTCTAATATTTCGGTATGTATCGTCTATTGTTTTGTTTTTGAAATCTCTATTTTGATTTTTGTTTTGTTGCTTTGAATTCTGTTTGTATTTTTGCTAACAGTTCATGTCATCAATGTACGCACGACTACAACCATACATTCTGCACATAACACACAAACAGATTATACCGACGAACTTTACAGCAAGTCATAAAGCAAAAATCAAACATATGGGGTACCATGCAACATTATGGACAATCAATCCCGAGTCTGGGATGGTTCGATGTTTGTGATGCGGCTTGATGATTTATCTGGGTGATCTTGGGTGTTCACTTGCGCACTCCCTTTTTTCCACAGGGCGGTGGCGGACTGGTGCAAACACTGCGCAAAAGCTATAGCTTGAGTGATCTCTCCGAGCCGGACACCCAGCGGACGCAGGATGAGGTTGACGAGATTGTCAACCGGCCGCAGCGCGTGTTACGATCGAAGAGTTCCCGGTCGTCGTCCGGTAGCCGCCAGATGGAAATGTACTTTCCCGAGGTGGAGATTGCCGGTGCACCGTATCATGCCGCTGCAGCGCCACCGTACAAGTGAGTAGAAGCAATTGTATATTGGTAGAAAGGATCTAATGTTTTCTTGCTTTTCCATTTTAGCTACATTCGTTCGTCCGATGATATAAGTTCCGGTTACTCGAGCGCTGAACCTGGGCTGAGCCGAACGGCTTCGATGAGCAACACGGCACGCCCGAGACTGAAATCAAAAACGCGAGAGGTGAGTAGTGTAATAGTGTGGTGTGAATAGGAGGTTGAAAATTGTAAAGATAAGCAGGTACTGGAAAAGAGACTATTCGATGTTTTGGAACACAGAGCTGGATACATGGGGTTTATGTTAGCCCTCGAATGAAAGGTTTCGGTCCTCCGGGTTCTAATGATTCTTAGGAAAGCTAGCTATTCTTTTTTTCTTTCACAAGAGACGGTCTGGTGGCCGTATTGCTACATGTCTCTTCTTGTGTTAAATGAAATGGTGAATGTATATATTCTTACACCAGTAACCACAAGGAAGCAAATTAAGCGGTTCGTGATCAAAGCCTGAAGCTTTTTCGAGATATATGATACTAATATGATAATCTTTCAAGCTACCATGACCCTTTCTCATCCTCTGCTGTTGCACTTTACGTTCATATATCTCTGCCGCACATCGGAATCTAATTTCAATAGACTGTTAATACAGTGTTTAGATCCATATAAAGGAATCGTTCAGTGGATATTTTCATATGGATACTGTAATATTGCAAAGCAATTGTGCAACTTTGCAATCCTATAGTGGGTTCTTGCATTCATTTAGGGGTCTCGACGAACAACTGAACGGTGGAGCTTTGTAATCTGTTAAACCATCTGTGTTCCTCTATATGATATGTTCCATAACGGGCTAGCTATGTTGCACCATCCATTTGAAACATATCCATAACTGATTCAACAATTCCTTTTTATGGATCAAAGCCTTGTAATGTTTAGATCCATATTTTGAATCGCTCAGCTGAGTTATTCTCAATTGAGGAATATTTTAAGTTTCTTATAGAACATTGCAATCATATAGTGAAATATTGTATGTGGTAAAACGATTTGAATGGCTGTGAATCTTTGCTACTCGACTGTGGAACTTGGAAATTTTATGTGCAATTTCTGCCGAGCATTTAGAGCTCTCCTGTAAAAGCTGTAAATTTGTGTCGAGTTGTAAATTTGCTCTCAGTCAATACAACATTGCACTTTATGGTTACAAAACTCCACAATGGGCCCATTCCACACTGGGCAATATTCCACTGTATATTTTAAACGTTTCCCTAGAAATACTTAACATTATCCATCTGGTACACACGAAGCCGAAATAGATCATTTTGTCAAATTGCGTTTTGACCTATTGAGGAGCTGTAGTGGACACTTATGGTGGCATTATCATTGCATGAAAATTCGTTAAATTTTGAACGCTGTTTTATTGCATACGTTATTATTGAAATTTCTTCCTAAAGTCCTTTGCGGTAGGGTGATGACCAATCGAATTTTAATATGTAGCCGCATCATGCCGTTGACTAGAAAAGTTAAAGAATTACATAAATATTACAACAAGAGTTTAAGTTGTTTAAGCATTTTTGTTTTATTTTTGTTTTTCCGTTAATGGTACGTCTTGGATGGCACGTTATTTAAAATATGTCTGGTAGGATGATTACGGGGCCGATATGTTTTTCGATGAGCAGAACCTCTACTATGCTGGTGGTCCTGGCGGCAATCCTGGCGGCAGCAATGGTTCGGTCGATTCACTTCCACAGCGAGCTACGATCTACGAAGTGCATACAGGTAGTGTTAGCTCACTACCAGCAATTACCCAGGCGGGACATGCAGTGGAACTATCGTCGGCATTCGGTGCACCAATCTATTCCAGCGCTACACAGTCCAAGGAACGCATTGGTGGAGGTGTACCGAGTGAGATGAACGATAAATACAAACTGTTCCTAGCATGGATGGAGGAGCAACAAAAGCGTGAGACGATGGGAATGGAACACGAAACCACAAAAGAGCAGGAAGTAGAAAGTGAACACGATATTGAACGACCTTCCAAGGAACAGCAAGACGTTGCTTCTGTGAAGCAAGAAGAACAGACAAGGGTTACCAATGGCCTAAACCCGACAACATCGGAAGAAACTATGACTGAAATGGAACCAGTGCAAGATGATGTATCAACTTTGGAAGATACCTTTCTGGATACGATATCCGTATCCTCAAACGAAAATGATGAGTTTTTAGAGGTGGAAAACATAACAGAAACGGCGATAGAATTGAATGAACCTGCAGCTACCTCCTCTACAAACGATCACTCCGAAAAGCAAACGAATAATGCAGTTGAAATTGAAAAGCTTGTGGAAGAAAATCTAAATACACCAGAAATAGTTGTGAAGGTCGATGAAGTAGCAGTAAATGGAGCGTCCTGCGTCCAGTTGGCAGATGTGGAAATGCAATCACAATCTGTGCAAGAAACGGTTGAAATACCTTCCGTGATTGAAGAGAAGGAACCACTAAACCCGACAGTTTGTGAGGGAGAAACATCCAACAACAAGGATGTAATAATGCTCCCGGAGTCATCTAACCTACTGCTGACTGCATCATCCAACTCCAACCTAACCTCCTCCAGTTCGTCTCTTGCCGTGTCCGAGGGTAGCACAGGTAGCGTTATCAATCTCGCTACCGATGGTACATCGTCCGTGCAGGCAAAGAAACATACGTCCTTTGGCAAACAACGCAAAGCACCGCCCGTTCCACCAACACCGGAAATGATCGTTGTTCGAGCGCCTGCCAAGGTTTCTCCTGCTGCAACTCCATCGAAACTTCCGCCACCAATCGAAAGAAGGTCTGTGACTGCGGTCTCTCGTACACCGACTACCACCACAGCAACAGCAACCCCTTCTTTGTCGCCCGGGTCGGAAAAATCTAAACCGAAAAAGTTCATGAGCTCCCTGACCGGCATGTTTAAGGGACACGGAGAAGCATCAGGAACGGCGAGCCGTTCGAACGAATCGGCACCGCATTCGGCTGCTACGGGACATCCAAAAGAGACCGAAATTTAAAGCAGCCCTTCACAATCAATCGTTTGCCTTCAAGGTTAGGAAACATGCCGTACTAGTTCATTTTTGTCTTGTTTGGTATGATTTTGTTTGGTTGGTATGATGCTTTTGTTCGTCTGTTTTTCATTTCGTTTTCGTTTTTGGTTTTGTTTGTTTTCATTGCGTTAATAATTATTGTTATTTAATTTTCGCTTCTTGTTTTGTTCGCGTGGATTTGTTATTGGAAAATACTACTGCTACTTGTGTATTAGGAACTACATAAAAAAGGGTTCATATATTGCTGAGTAGACTTAAGCTACATTCTTCCACTTTTAGCATTAAATCCTCATAAAATCTATCATTTTTGACTTCCTTGGCTAGTCAGTCAGTGAGGTTATATGATCCTGTCCGCAGGGTAATAGAAAGCATTCGAAGGATTTATTGAAGACACATTAAAGCCACATTCTACTGCTTATAGATTCATAAAATTTGTTCTGAGTCTGCCATATTCGACTTCGCGATTGTTCCTGACAACAGTGCTCAGGATTGTAGAAGAATTGCTTAGGAAACCTACCCAGCAACACCAACACTCCATACCGACACCAAGGCTGCTCACAATACGGGCTGGCCGTTCCATTAGTTTCGTTTTATAAAACATTGCTTATTTTTACGAGAATCTTAATAGAATAACGTGTACTGTAAACTTCACTGCGTATCCACCGAACTGGACACTGGGCATTGTTTTGCCATAACTATTTTGAATGATATCTTTGGCTAAACTATTTAAAATACTGATTCCCTGCATGAGTTATGATAGTAAGTTAAAAATTTAAGAAAGAAAGTCATTGCTGTTTTGGTGGGAGTCGATTCCGAAGGTCTCAAAATGTTTAGGAATCGAATTTTGATGGTTAGTAGATGGAGTAAATTCAAAGAAACAAAAAAGATTCCGTAATCAGTTCTGGAAATGGTTCCAAAATCGAATTTAGAATTAATTTTAGAATTGCTTACGGAAATGGTTTCGAAATAGGTTCTAAAAAAGGTTCCAGAAGTTGAGAAATTTTTGGAATTGGTATAGAAATCGATTCTGCAATTCCTTGAATTCGGACTACATGGTTCCGATTCCGTGTTCGGAGTCGATTATTAATCCGGTTTCGTTTTCGAAATCGTTTCTGGTTCCGGCACAGGTTCCGAAATGTGTTCCGAAATTGATTCCGGAATCAGAACCATTTCCGAATACGGACTCCAAACACCAAAGGCGTCCACAGATTCTTCGTAGTCTTAACATCCGTTACATAAAGAGTAACAATAGAGTCTGTAGAGTCTTTGTCTTTGATACATTTAGAGATCGATTCCTACACCAATGCAGTACAATGCAGAACTCCTCGCAATTTGTTGCTTGTGTCTGTAATCCACGCACAGCATATCATCTCTGAGCCATCGCACCATCTTTGCATGAATGTTTCTTATCGAATTTTGGAAGGATTTCTGTTGAGAGCTTATTACTCTCTCGGACCATCGGAATCAACGGATAAATCCCCAAAGAAATGCCTCGAATGTGTGATTATAGTCGCAGTGTTCATCCGTAATGTAGAGATAGATCATCGTGTGACTAATGTGTCTCGCTTATTCGATTCGAAAAATATGTTTGGATGCAGCAACACAAAAACTTTTCAATAAAAGGATCATGCTCACAGAAAGTATACCAAATGTGCATGAGAATGTGTTGTTATCATCCATAAGTTTACTGCATTCTCCGTACAAGAAGCCTCGTGTTTTTAATGGATTGGGCGAGCTCTTCTCGTTAATGATTAAAAAAAAAACACGGGAAAAACATACTTCCGCTTTTACCATACAAAATATTAATTGCATTTTTCCATTTTTATTTCACAGGAAAAGATGTCGGCCAGCTGTACGACGCTGCCTCGCACGAAGAAACCGGAAAAAGCCACCAAAACACGCTCGAAAACAGAAAAACCAACAGTTTAAGTTGGTAGTATGTGTGTGTGTGTGTGTCCATCCTTCCACACTGACTATATTGCTGATGTTTTCTCAAGCTTCTCGTTTGCCACTTAAGGCCACTGCCCGCGTAAGTTGTCCTTATGCAGGGCCTACATACTGATTCTTGTTTCGAGCTGTGGTTGTGTAGGGCGTTTGTATCTGATCTGACCTAGAATGTATTTACTATTTTCTGATGCAGTTAGAACGAGCGAACATGGACAGGAAGTTACAACACACATTATAAGCATTTACCTAGTATACAGTCGTAGTAGGAACAGATGGAAACACCACACCGTATGGCCACGCCGCGCCTGGAAAGGGATGCCAAAAATATGTCCTCAACATTAGGTAGGACGTGCGTGGGATACGTGGATACGAAAGACGTTTGTGATGGATGCGGAATTGTAGTTAAATGAAATGTTAAATTGATGAGCCGAGCGGGTAGCGGGAGTTGCAAACCACAACAATACTCGATATATGTATGATGTGTAATTTGGCTGTTTTTTTTTTCAAACTGTGGAACATTTTTTGTTTATTTTTTCATAAAGGCAAAACTCACAAAGATTGTAACTAAAAGCACAAAACGAAGAAAGTAATTAACAGCTTAATTTATCTTTCTTTTGTTTTTTTTTAACTATTGTATTTGCACAATACACTCTGGTACATATCTAGTATAAAGAGAACAATGGTTTACATGTCCCAGGATAAATATAGGTCTATGTTTTCCGATTGAAATGTAACCTCGAGGACATTAAGGTACGAATGTGTGAAAGAGGGAGAGAAAAGGAGAGATCGTGATAGTGTAGAATACTGATCTGCGATGAACAGGGAATTAGGATACGATCACACTTAGATAGTGCAAATGCAGAACAAGATTAAGGCAAGAATAAGCGTGCGCGTCGGTGTGTGTGTGTGTCAATTGTGTGTTGTGTTTATTAGCGAAGAATGTATTACAACCAACCAAAACTTTCACCATTGGCACCTGTCAACCTGGCTTCCTTTTTCCTTCGACGGTGGATCGTTCGCACGCTTTCCTTCGCAATGGGCAGAGCAAGTGAAAGAAGCGTACGTGCGCGTTGGGGATGGTTGTTGGTAGAAAAAGAAGAACCTATACAACGACTTTAAAGACATGAGGAAAAAAAAGAGAAACAAAGAGCGAACATCCCTACTTGTGTTAGCAATTTCCTTTCCCCATTCCTAAATTGCTCTCCACCTATATGTGTATATCCTATCTGCCCGTAATCTGGTGATAAGAGTTACTACGCTCAATAACTGGCCAATACATCATATGAAGAAAAAAAAAAAGAATGAAAATTACGTTACATTAAATAAAATCGGATCTGTTGTTTATTTTTTCAAATAGATGACAAAATCCGAATAAAATCCTGCTAATAAAAACCTGAAATATTGATTTTTGACATTTTCCTTGATCCGCGGTGTAAAGGGAGATTTCAAAATCCATGTTTAAAGTGAGTGTTTGTTGAATTTCCACGCTTTGAAATCGCCTTTTCGAGAGCCTGGCACATACACAAGCTACCTACAGGGGGCGATGGAGAAAAGGCTTAAATCGTAATTTTGAGATTTTTCGACAGTTTCCTATCGATTTCAACAGTTTAAAATTTCCCGTGGCCCGGGACCTTGAGCACCTACTTACCCCACTGCTAGATCAGAAGCTGATCCGTAGCTTGGTATTTGCTTGTTAAAAATGAACAAAAGGATTGAAGGACACATTTTGTCAGCTGGGAATCGCAATTCGATCTGTCAGCTGAACCGCTTGACAGATGTTTGTTTACTTTCTCGCTCCTAGTCGCACATTCGACAGTCTGACACTGAAGAACTCACACACGTTTTTGAAATTTACGTTACTAACGCCTACAGTATAAAGTGTAAGGGAAAGTGAACATCTTTACATCTTGTTTCTGATTGAGGCAGTCCTTTGAAATAGTAACCGACAAAACAAAAAACGCGCTAAAAGGGAGAAATTTTTAAATAAGGATGGGGGTCCTAGATCCCGGGGGGGGTATACCCCTCAGAAACTATTTCGACACACTGAACGAACTCGGTGAACCCAAGCGAAAAGTAGGAAAAAAAACAAACATGGCCTACAATATTTCAAACCATGCGGTCGAAGAAGAAAAAGTGCTAGTGATGGAATCGGTAACAGAGGGCAAGGACCTTACAAAGTGCAACCCATTTCTATTACAAAAAGTTATAGAAAATGCTTTAGGAAGCAAACCGGAGCAAGTGAGCCGCGTACGCGGAGGAAAACTGCTGATTAAAGTAAAAAACGAAAAAATGGCAGAAAAAGCAATAAAAATAAATAAAATTCCAGACACTAAAGGGGACATTATAGTGAGAGTGTATGAGCATCCAACCCTTAACACTACCAAAGGTGTAATTCGGTGCCCGGACATAGAATTTATGTCTGAGAAAGAAATCCTTGCTGGCCTTAAGGACCAAAAAGTAATTGAAGTGAACATTATGAAAAGAAAAGTGGAAAATGAACTAAAAAACACTAAAACTGCAATCGTTACTTTCAATACTACCAAAGTGCCGCGTTCGGTTGATTTTGGGCTATATCCCCTCTTGGTCGACCAATACATTCCCAAGCCAATGCGTTGCGCCACATGCCTTAAAATAGGCCACACAAAAAAATGGTGTAGAGGTGAACGCACCTGTGCCACCTGCAGTCTACCTGTGCACGAGGATGAATGCACGCAAACAAAATGTGTATCATGTGGGGACAATCACAACACTTTAAACAAAAGCTGCCCCATATACTTGGATGAAGCAGAAATACAGAAAATAAAAACGGTAAACAGGCTCACGTATAGTGAAGCAAGAGCCATCAGACGTAGGCAGTGCCCTATGCCCCCAAAAAAATTTACGACAACGGAAAAAACATACGCTCATACGACAAAAAATAACACTACAAACAACGAAATCGACTCACAGACAAAAACACAAAACCAAAACAATACCCACACAGAAAATAACTCAATAACGCAGATCGAAACAACCTTACAGACAGTATCACAAACAGAACAACCTACAACATCCAAAACAAATGAAACCCCAAAAATCAGTCAAAAAAAATTAGTAATCAAAAGACAAGACGGTACTACCATACCACTAAGACCACTTTCTGCTGAAGAAAGGGTCAATCTTTTCCCTAAAAAAGTAGAAGAACACCAAACATCAAATTAAAAAAAAAAAAAAAACAACAACACGACAACCAACCAAATTCAAATTCAAAATTTAAACAAGAACAATAAAAATAGCTAGATCACACAATGTTCCTCTGACTTTTAGAAGGCCTCAGAGTTATGCAAGTAAATATCCAAGGTCTAAAAAAAAACAATGACGAATTAAAAAAAATAGTAGTAGACAAAACCATAGACGTTGTGTGCATTCAAGAAACATGGCTCACTGAAAATACCGCAAGAGACATAAAATTCCCTAACTATCACCACATCTATCAAACCAGAGACGATGGGTACGGAGGGAGCAGTATACTAATACAAAAGAAATTCAAATTTGAGCCTCTGCACATACACCACACCAGCAACTGTATACAAACAGTCGGTGTTAAAATTAAAAACACAAACACAGTCATCATATCTACCTACGTCAAACCAACAACGCCAAAAACAATCTACAGCATAACCTTAAAAAAAATACTTGATGTAGCAAACAGATACAGGAAGACAATCATAACTGGCGATTTTAATGCTCATCACAAATCATGGGGAAATCATTATACGGATACCAAAGGTATAGTAACACTAGACGAAATTAATAATTCAGATATGACTCTAATTAATGATAAAGAGATAACATTTGTAAGTAGCGATCCAAACAAAAGGGACACTGCGATAGACCTTACTATGGTATCACCAGAGCTAGTACAAGTGACTAACAGAACAGTTACAGATATACACATTGGCAACAGTGGGCATAAAATAATTCTAACATGTACGCAAGGCCCTAATATTCCGACTAAAAACAAAATTATTAACAAAGGGGAAGTAGAAAAACAAATAAGGCATCTCAAATGCACAGATCAGACAAATATTGCCAACCTAACTAAAGAAATACAAAAAATAGTTCATAACAATACTAAAACCTGCAATCATACACCTAAATCATGGTGGACAGAGGATCTTCAAAAAGCATGGGATAAGAAAAATCAGGCCAGGAAAAAATATAATACAAACAGAACCCTGGACAATCATATCAGTTTTAAGAGGGATTTGGCCAAATTCAAATTTAAAAAAAAACAGAAAAACGTAAAAACTTTGAAAAATGGCTGGATAAAGTAAATACTGACACTTCCACCACGGAACTATGGAAGATAATCAACAAATGTCACGGAAACAGGGGCAACAAACAAAACACTAATTATATCAACTCAAACCCTGATAATGCCAAAGAATTTTTAAAAAATAACTTTCCTAATTTTAAAACTAAAACAAATTACGTAACATTAGTATATAACAGCGAATTGGAACTTTTAAATCTTAATTTATGGCATACAATTTTGAAATCTAAAAAGAATACCGCACCAGGTGTTGATGGACTATCATATGCAACATTAAGATCTTTAAACGACAAAATAGCCACAAAAATAATTGAGGAAGTTAATAATATGTATAGAATAGGAAAAGTACCAAATAGGCTCAAAAGAATCAAAATAATTGCAATAGGAAAAATCGGCAAAGATTTGAATGACGTAAATAATTTTAGACCAATAGCACTACTCTTAACAATACTTAAAGTGGCCAACACAGCAATATTAGCAAACATTACGAACCACTTGGAGAAACACCTACTCCTGCCCGAGACCAGTTTCGGGTTTCGGAAAAATAAGTCAACCATGGATATGATGGTACTTCTGATCAATATGATCACTAAAAATAACAGGGAAAAAAAATACACTGGAGTAATTTTTATCGACGTAAAAAATGCCTACAATAGTGTAGTTACTAACGAGCTAACAAAAACAATGCAATCAATGATGATACCCCAAGAGGATATTGCTTGGATTAACAGTTTTGTCACAAATAGGAGCTTAGAACTATCTGTTGACGACAAACAAATCAAAAGAAGGGTATCAAATGGTATCCCCCAGGGGGATGTCCTTTCACCGACCATTTTCAACATTTATACCAGCGGTTGTCATGAAATCAATAGAGATAAAATCAAGGTGCTACAATACGCGGACGATTTTGCAATTATAGAAACGGGGATAACACCAAAGGCAGTCGAAATATCCCTTCAAAGAACCTCAAATTGGCTAACACAAACACTTAGAAAACTAAATCTAGAAATCAACACGCAGAAATGCAAAATTATGACGTTTCCCAACAACAAGTTCCACGTAAATGTACAAATATCAGGGGAAAGAGTGGAAAAAACCAAAGAACATAGGTTCTTGGGTATCACCATAGATAGTAAATTAAAGTTTCACCAACATATAGATAAACAAAAAACAAAGGCACATAAAAGACTTAACGCAATCAAGACAATATGCAATTTCAGAAATCATATTGACCCGGAAAAGGCCATACAAGTTCACAGAGCATTAATCAGAGGAAGCATGGAATATGGAATAGCTTTTAGCCTCAATGCCACAAAAACTAAACTCAAATCCATCGACACACTTCTAAACCAATCTCTGAGAAGAGTGACAGGGTGCACTAGGACTACCCCTATTAATTCCTTACATGCAATTGCTGCTGAATTTCCTTTCCCAATAAGAAGTAGATATATAGTCGCTAAGCAGCTGGCCAAAATCACAGCGCAACCCTCAAGGAACGCTCAAATTTTAGCCCAAGTACCTGATCAAAGCAACAACCAAAGAAGCTCGGCAATAGAACAAATATATAAGGAAAATGTAGACATTTTCAAAAAAATAACTAAGATAAGTTTTAACAATCTAAATAACAACTACCATTACATTGACATAAGGACAAACGTTCCAGGTTTGAATGTCAGCAAAGAAAACTGCAACCCCATAATAGCTAAACAGCTAAGCACAGAAATGATTAAAAATGACGATTCAAAACTTAAAATATTCACAGATGGTAGCAAAACCAGCAACGGCTGTGGAATAGGCTTGTATATTAGAAATGACAACAAGGGAGAGCAAAAACTAGCCTTTAAATTAAAAAATGAAGCATCAATTTGCACAACTGAACTGTACGCCATAAAAAAAGCCTTGGAATATGCAGCTCTCGAAAAAATCAAAAAGCCAATAGTCTACACCGACAGTAAATCATCATGCATAATACTAGAGCAAGCTACAAGAGAAAAATACACGGAAGACATTATAAGTGGAATCATAAACAACTGTGAGTACCTCGAGGCCAGAATACAGTGGATTCCCAGTCACGTAAACATAGATGGTAATGAGATAGCAGACAAATTAGCCAGAGAAGGTATTACCAGCAACCTAGTAATTAACAACACGATACGTTTGAAGGATGCCATAAGCATGCTACATGAAAAGGCCGAAAGAGAGACAGAGGTCTGGTATGCAGAAATGTGTGCAGTCAAAGGCAAAAAATATGAAAAATACCAAAACAAGATAGGAAAAAGGATGTGGCATCACAATATGAAGTTACTGCCAAAAGAAATCAAACTGATTAATAGACTGATATCAGGCCACGACTACAGCAATTACTGGCTCAACAAACAAAAGATTATAGATAACGGCTCTTGTAATCTTTGCAACAGCCCAGACACAGGACAGCATAGAGTCTTCAAATGCAGAAGGTTGGACCTAGAAAGAAGAAGAGATAACCTTCCAACAGAAGAAGTTTTTATCAACAACTGGAAATCAAGAAAAATAGGTGAAATCCAAAAAATCATTAATTTCATACAAAAAAACAAAATAATACTCTGATAACAAACAAACCAATTTAGCACAAAAGAAAAGAGTCAACGACACCTAATCAAAAGAACAAAACTAGCTAGTATAAACAAAACAACAAGGAAGCAAGCAAAACGTCAGATCAACCAGTATATATTCAAAACACAGCAAAACATTAAGCATTAAAAAATCCAGACAGTCGGAAGAATTACTTTAGTAACAGCTAAATTGGGACATATGGCCAAAGTTGCCGGTCCACAAGCATAGAGGTTTTGTTAGTTATAACAAATCTACGAAGTAGCGCAGGAAGGCCCAGGAAGCTGGATTCCTGAGCCGTATCGTGGAATACCTCGACCAAAGAAGAAGAAGAAGAAGAAGAAGCTCCTAGTCGCACGGCTACTGTTCTGCGCAGAAATGATGAACATCGATCGAGAGTGGCTGCGGTTAAACTATGAAAATGTGTGCCGTTTTTGTCTCTCGGTAGCAAATTGCATGCCGCTGTTCATCGAATCAACGATAAACGAAAGCCTACTTGACGCAGTGGATGTGCTTGTGCCAAAGGTAAGGCTGCAGTAGTTGGTGTTCGCCTGGTCGTTCGATATAGAGAGCGTGATTAACCCATTCTTCGTTTACTCTTAGGTCGATGAAAACGATGGACTACCGAACTGTGTTTGTAGTGAGTGCTATCAAACGATGGTCGATTTTGTGCAGCTTGAAGCCACCGCCCTAGAAGCGTACGGTATACTGGAAAGTGTGCTTGCTGCTAACCATGACGATGGCGATGATCCCTACGACGATGGCGAACAAGATCGTCAAGACAAATGTGACGACGATCCAGCTACCACTGAGCAACCGATAAAGCAGGCACGTGATGAAAGGGAAGAGATCGATCATAGCGTGGACCTACCGGAACACGTTACGATGCCTTCCATCGTTCCAAATAGCATAAAATCTTCCAAAAAGAAAACTTGTCCCGTGTGTGGAAACGTGGTGTCGCAGCTCAGCAAACACGTGCTGGTGCACAGTGAAGGGAAACAATTTAGCTGTGACCAATGTGACAAACGCTTTGCACACCGGAGCAGCTTGCAAAAGCATCTAAACATACACCGGAACATCCGCAACTATCGGTGTGAGTACTGTGAGCAGTGTTTCTGTGATCGATCCTCGCTGCGCTATCACCACGCCAAGCACCGTGGTGTGCAGCAGTTTCAGTGTGAGGTGTGCAACCGTCTGTTCTACACCTCGACCCAGTACAAACAGCATCAGAACTTGGCCCACCGGGAGCGATCGTTTCGTTGCGAAGTGTGTGGGCAAATGTTTCTGCTGAAGTAAGTAGTAGTTCCAGGGATCGGTAACGGGTTCGATTTCTTTCGGATAATACATCTATTTTTATGATCTTTGTTACGTTTCGTAGGCATCACCTGATGGAACACATACAGCTACATACGGATGAACGTTCGTTTGAATGTGAAGTTTGTGGCAAAGGATTTAAACGAGAACGATACTTGCTGGTGCACAAGCGACAGCACAGCAAACAGGAAATGCCAGGCAGTACAGAGCGGTCTTTCAATGGTGATGGAATAGTATGACACACGTTTTCGCAGTGGCCGATTAACCTATCGGCGGAGTAGGCGGCTGACATAGGGCCTTGCCGGACAGAGGAAAGCTTCGCCGGGTAAAGAACCCCTTTAATGGTAGAATGGTCCTCCCTCCCGGGCGGGGTGTGGAGGAATCGGGGCGCGGCTCAAAAGACGCATTCAACGGTATGCTGCATGCCTCGTTCGGACCAAAAATAAGCGAGCTATCGTCGATTTTCCACCCTAATGCCGGGTTTTCGATCAAAAACTTGGCGGAGGGTGGAGTGTTACGCGGATGAGCGACCCAAAGACGCATTCAACGGTATGCTGGACGCTCCCATCGAAATAAAAATGAGCTAGTTATCGTCGATTTTCCGCGGGAATGCAAGGCAAAAAGAGCAAGGGAGGGGGAGGGGGGGGGGTTGAGAATCGGGATGAAATGTTCGTCAAAAAGAAGTGCGACTCTAAGACGCGTCCAACGGTATGCTGAACACCATGATCAAACCTAAAATTAACGAGCTATCGCCGATTTTCCGCGGGCTAATGTGGTCCCAAAATTTCCTGGAAAATTCCGTCCGGGAAAACCCCGCCGATCTTACACCCACCACACAGTTATTGAGGAAAAACTTCGAAAAAACAGTTTTAGTAGAATAACTTAGAGTGTGTGTTTGGCTGGTGCGCGGCTCAAAGACGCATCCAACGATCCAACATTCCGATCGGACCAAGAATGAGGGAGTTGACTTCGATTTTCCACGGGAATGCGTTGGTTTTTCTGCAATAACTGAATGAGGGGGTGGATGGATCCGGTTGAAGTCTTCAACAAACAGGTACGCGGCTCAAAGACGCATTCAACGGTATGCCTCACGCAAGATCGGACCAGGAACGAGGGAGTTATCACCGATTTTCCACGGTTATGCTTTAGTTTTTCTTCAATAACTGGGCGGTTGGTGGAAGGATCGGGTCGGGGTGCTCGACAAAAAAATGAGCGGCTCAACGACTCATCCAACGGCACGCGGAACATTCCGATCGGACCAAGAATGAGGGATTTATCGTCGGTTTTCCACGGGAATGTTTTGGTTTTTCCGAAATAAATGGGTGAAGGGGTGGAGGGATCGGGTTGGGGTGTTCGAGAAAAAGGTGCTCGGCTCAAAGACGCATCTAACGGTATGCCGGACGTCAAGAACGGGCTAGGAATGAGGGAGTTATCGTCGATTTTCCACGGGAATGTTTTAGTTTTTCCTCAATAAATGAATGAGGGGATGGAGGAATCGGGTTGGGGTGTTTTGCAAAAAGGTGCGCGGCTCAAAAACCCATCCAATGGTATGCGTAGCATTCTGATCGGACCAAGAATGAAGGAGTGATGGCCGGTTTTCCAAGGGCATGTTTTGGTTTTTCCGAAATAAATGGGTGAAGGGGTGGAGAAGTCGGGTTGTGGTGTTCGAGAAAAAGGTGTGCGGTTCAAAGACGCATCCAACGGTATGCGGAACATTCCGATCGGACCAGGAATGAGGGAGTGATGGCCGGTTTTCCACGGGAGTGTTTTAGTTTTTCCTCAATAACTGGGTGAGGGGGTGGAGGGATCGGGTTGAGGTGTTCTGCAAAAAAGTGCGTGGCTCAAAGACGCATCCAACGGTATGCGGAGCATTCCGATCGGACTAGGAATGAGGGAGTTATCGTCGATTTTCCACGGGAATGCTGTTGGCGGAATTTCCCGGGAGTTTGTGGAAAATTCCCCTTAGACATTAAAAATCACATTTTGGAGGGGTTTTTGAAAGATATTTCAAGAAAGAAACAAAAATGAGGAAAATAAATTAATTTTGAAGAACACACTTAAAATGGCACTGAAAAATATTTGTCATCTCGGAAAGAAATTATTTTCCAATCCGTTTTTAAAACTTCCATTTGCTACCTCCTCGGATTCATGCTCTCCTGTTACTCCTGGTCGAATTTTGCCGCATAAAAATTTCCGGATTTTTTCCAAAAATTTCCAGATTTTTGCCACAAAATCCGACCAGGAGTAACAGGAGAGCATGAATCCGAAGAGGTAGCAAATGGAAGTTTACGACGATAACTCCCTCTTTCCTAGTCCGATCGGAATGCTCCGCATACCGTTGGATGCGTCTTTGAGCCACGCACTTTTTTGCAGAACACCTCAACCCGATCCCTCCACCCCCTCACCCAGTTATTGAGGAAAAACTAAAACACTCTCGTGGAAAACCGGCGATCACTCCTCCATTCTTGGTCCGATCGGAATGCTACGCACACCATTGGATGGGTTTTTGAGCCACGCACCTTTTTGCAGAACACATCAACCCGATCCCTCCACTCCTTCACCCGGTTATTGCGGAAAAACTAAAACACTCCCGTGGAAAATTGGCAATAACTCCCGCATTCTTGGTCCGATCGGAATGTTCCGCATACCGTTGGATGCGTCTTTGAGTCGTGCAGCTTTTTGCACAACACCTCAACCCGATCCCTCCACTCCTTCACCCGGTTATTTCGGAAAAACTAAAACACTCCCGTGGAAAATTGGCAATAACTCCCGCATTCTTGGTCCGATCGGAATGTTCCGCATACCGTTGGATGCGTCTTTGAGTCGCGCAGCTTTTTGCACAGCACCTCAACCCGATCCCTCCACCCCTGCACCCAGTTATTGCGGAAAAACTAAAACATTCCCGTCGAAAAACGACGATAACTCCCTCATTCCTGGTCCGATCGGAATGTTCTGTATACCGTTGGATGTGTCTTTGGGCCACGCACCTTTTTCTCGAGCACCACAACCCGATCCCTCCACCCCTTCACCCAGTTATTGCGGAAAAACTAAAACATTCCCGTGGAAAATCGACGATAACTCCCTCGTTCCTTGTCCGATCGGAATGTTCCGTATACCGTTGGATGCGTCTTTGAGTCGCGCATCTTTTTGTAGAATATGCAAAAAATGCATATTCCGTGAAGGGTGTCTGGTGGATATGCAAAATCATTCGTTCGCTATCAAACAGCGTTCGGGCATTGAAGATTTCTTTCCGGTATTAATGTAAATAAAAGCAACTAATATTAAATTGAAACAGAATTGATATCCACCATTGTTAACGAATTGAATGCCATTGTACAGATTGAATGATTGCTTTTGCTTGAAATACATTTATTATCCTTTCTAATGCTAAACAGGTCCTGCACACTATTGACGATGTTCAAAGTCGGTCGGTCTGGTGTCGGTGTGTTTGTGATCTTTGTGTGTGTGTGTGTGTTTACGTGTACGAGTGTGTGAAAATGTTCTAACCCCCACAACATACCTAGCTGACCGACAAGACAAGAGCAGTGGGGAAACAACTCTGGTTCATCATCATCATCATCATCAGCATGAAAAACAATCTTTTTCATTTACTAATTGATGGATTTTTATTGGTTTGTTTTGTTTTTACTAAATTTCTACATACGAGCAGCTAGAGAAAAATTGGATTAGATGTACTAAATAGTAAGGTATTTAGTGTGTTTAGGTCGTTATGTGTACGGGCTTTGTATGCTCACCGTTTCCTTGTTTTCCCACATGCCAATTATCAATTACCGACAATAAAAAGTCACAGTACACAAGTTTTTTGTGCAAATCGATTGTGAAAGGGATCATTAAACAGTAAGAAAGAATAGGTAAAACCAATACTGTTACTTACATTACAAAAACAACCACACATTTGCCATTCTTCTTCTTGCGGGGTTTCGGAAACAAATCGAATCGACGGGAGACTAGAAAACATTCAAAAGAAATGATAGGAAAGGAGTTTTGTTTGTTAAACTAAAAAGAATTTTCGGAACCAAAAAAGTAACAATTCTCAACTCTAATTACTATTTACTGCGTTAACTATTCTTACTGTAGTATATGTGTCCGGTTTATCCTTTTTTTTCCTCCTACAAGCTACTACTACAAAAGACTGTCTCTCTCACACACATACATATCGTTCGATCGCGCTCCGCGTGTTTGTATACAACCTTCCGTACGTTGAAACCAAAAAAAAAAACGAATCAACTTAAACAAAAATGTAACTACATATATATATTAGGAAGAGGAAACCGAAAGAAGTAGGAAAAAATACTGTTTAACAGCACAATGTGTACACAAGAAGGGGGATGGTTTCGTTAAAAAAGGGAGGGCAGTATCTTTCGTAAAGTATCGCTTTTCATCTCTCCTACATATGTTCTACTTAGAAACGATAGCAAACTGTGCGTGTAAATCTAGTTCTTATACGAAGAAAGACTGAAATTACCTTCCTCCCTACACTCACTCACATACCATACCACACGTGGACTATAGTATCGTTTTTTTTTTCCTATAATCTTAATAATCACAAAACAGGAAGTTTGAGTGTGTATAATCCTACCCAAAGAAGAGATAAACAAAAACGCTTAATCCTACACAGACACAGTGCGACACGAAAACAGAAAAAAAAAAACATAATATTTCCCTGCGAATGGCTGCCCACCCCGTTAGTAATGAGAAAGGACACATGCCCTGCTAGGTGTCGCCTAGAAACGTTCCAAGAAAGGTACGATACACGGTTTACCGGCCCCACACAACAAGCATTAGAATAGAACAATGACAGAATTCAAGATGCAAAACATTTACCGACTTCGGAAGCTTAACTACACTGTTTCAGTTGATAAAACAATTTTGCAATTGGTTTAGAAACTCCTCAGAACCCTAATGAACAAAATCTGCCTATTTAGTCATTATGAGGGCTAATTTGTATTGAATAAAAACCCTTAACAGTGGTTATTAAGGCATTTTGTTAATAGGGGAATCTGACGATGGTCTAACATAATCGGAAATTGTGTTATCAATTGAAACGGCGTAGCCAAAATGATGAAATAGTTATTCTAAAATCGGCAAATATTATGTATCTCTAATTCCGCTTTGTTTGTACCATTCTAATGACTGTTCTATGGGCTAGTAAATCCTGTAATATATGTATGCATACTGTTGTGTGTGTGTGTGTGTGTGTGTGTGTGTGTGTTTTTTTTTTTCGGGTACGAAATATACTAATCGTTTATCATTCGCTTACATACCAAGGACTCGTAAAACGGTCACAACATTGGCGAAAAGAGAGAAAGAGAGAGCTCAAATTAATTTGCCTATCGCTTGCTGCTGCTTCAGTTTAAATTTAAATTTAATTAATTTTATATAAGTGTCCGTGTTATAAGTGTGTGGTGTGCTTATGTTCCGGTGTGTGCAACACCACTTTTTTTTTGCTTTAATTATTTGCATACATTTGTTTTCCTTCCTTCGAGTGTCTGTGTGTATCTGTGTGTTAATGGTCTAAATGGTATTTACAGAATAAAGCTTACCAGGGGGAACGATTCTACATGTGGCCGCTCTGACCCTGCATTCCTCCGTATATTCAAACGATCTGCCCCTGTAACTGCTTCGAACTTTTCGTATGTGTGTAATTCTTTCTCCACACACACACACACGAGCGTACAGTAATTAATCACAAAACATGGGGTTTTATAGGTATCGCGTACTAAGAAATTAAACTAGCAGCTACAAGAGAATGGCTATGAAGTGGTTTTTAAGTAGAGAGGGAAAAAAACTGGGGTTCGGACGAACATCCACAACCACCGCCCAAGCAACGACGCTGGGTCAATGTACACATTTTTTTCGGTTCACTTTAGCGCTGATGGAATTTTCCCCTTTCTCGTTTGGCAGTAATCAATCGAATAAGATTAGGAAAGAATTATTATATGTGGTATGGCTACGCGCCAGCACTAGTGTGTACTAGAAGTTTCGAAACGTTTTGTTTCGATTTTGCTTTCTCGACCTGGAATTGCCTCTAACCGTTAGTGCGACCCCATTTTAAATGGTCGCTCTGTCTCTCTCTCTCTCTCTAAACATTGTGCGCTTATTTCGTCCTCATAATCCGTGTCCTTGTCGTTCGTGTATTCGGCAGAGAGACTGGATGTTAAATTCTGTCGTCATACTATCACACGTGGGCGCTTACATGTTGTAAGCAACGTAGATCGGATCGAGCTGATCGGCAAGGAAACCATCCCGCAGATGCATCCGCTGCTTCTCACCGCGGCTGTTGATCGGTACAACGCCTACAAACACAACAAAAATGATTATTAGTAAAATAGTTAAAAAAAAAACTACTTGAATTATTTCTAACAGATCGGTAGATAAGTTGTAGTCCTGATGAATAGATTGCGGCCTGATGTATAGAAAAAATGAATTAAAATTGTTGACCAACCTTTGAAAATATTTGTCATAGATTAGATGATGAGTTATAATGCTTTATGCGGAGCAACTTCTGATATTGGGTAACTGTACCAGTCTTATTAATATCAATTATTTTGCTAGAAAGCGGTATATGGTTTGTTAAACAATCTAAAAAAATTTCTATATACCCATATATATGGGTTTGATGTATAGATGTTCGACAGAATACTTCTATTTTCGGCAGGATGTGTTCCTATTTTTGGCATTGCGAATATAGGATGTCAAACTCTTAAAAAAGGTGTAATTTATTAGAAAAAAAAAAAATATTCAAGACATATTTTAACTCGCTCAAGCTCATTTTTGGCCAGATTTTGACGTCACTTGAAAATTATACAAGGAAGAAGGAGAAATCTCACAGGATTGAGCTGTCAAAAGTGCACATTTACCATGTACCTATTTTCGATAGCCTTAAAAATAAAAAATACCTTATTTATCGGGAGGTTAAAATATAAATTTGCTTTGAATAAACATAAGAGCCTTCCTATCGATCGGAAAAAAGCGCACTTCAACTATCGGCCCAAAGCAAATCTGACGAAAGGTCGGTATCCTGCCGAAAATGAGGCTAATGACAAACTATATCTTAATAATGGCTTCGAAAAGATCCTTCCTCCACTCTCAAAGGTCGGCAAGTTGAGAAAAATCCTTTTATCGTGGTTAGAACGAACACTTATCTACCCACGAATGGTATAACCCTATTACACTCACCAGGATCGACAACAACGACCACACCGACAATCAGCTGATGTTCCTCCAGAACAGTATTCGTCACGAGCGGCACTAGATCGAGCGCTTCCGATTCGTTTCCGTCCAGCTCGACCACCACCACCAGCAGGTTGGTCCAGGTGAAGACGGCACACTCGGCGATCTTCTTGTGGCATCGCAGTACCGAGTTCTCGATGTCGATCGGATGGTAGTTCATGCCGCGCAGCGTAATCACCTCATCCAGTGCGCCGACTACGTACACGGCATCGTGCAGCTCCTGCTCATTACCCGCACCGACCGTGGCCACAGTATTGCCTGCGTTTGAACTGGTCGTTGAATTTAGTGTGTTGTGACCCTGGGAGAAAAATAGCGCAAAAGGTGACGAAATAAAAATAAGTTACTGGTAGTGTTGTGTAAAGTAGCTCTTTTCCAGGAGGACAGGGCATCTGCTCACTAACATGTGAGAGGTGAGTCCATCCGGGCAGCTCCGCGCTTGGCGAAGAGCTATCTCAATAAGGCGAATAGAGCTCGAGAGGGCAAAGAGCTACCTCGTGAGGACGTAAGGCTTTAAGAGTACGAAGATCTACCTCGAGAGGACTTAAAGCCATATAAACTCACACGTGTCTGACTCATCATCTCTCTCTTAGACGATTGAGATGTAGATGACGGGGTTTTTTTCTACTGATGCGGAGCTTCCTTTTTGATATAGAAGATCACGCTTAGATTCCTCAGTTTATTGAGGTGAGGCTCTCGAGCTCACTACCCAACAATATACGGAGAAAAATGGGAAACGGAATAAATAAGCTACCTGCGAATGAATTGATTCGGTATCCGAATCGCGACTAGCTATGCTCGGTGTGGTTTCATCCAGTATTGAGCCGGCCTGGGAACATTCGGTGCGCCGCAGGAACCCAAGGTAACCGGTACGGGCCCACGTATCGTTGGTTGAACAGCCCGTCACCAGTTTCGCGTTGAAATGATCGTTATAATCCGTTTCGTCCCCGTAGATCGTGAAATATCCGTTCGAGTTGTGCGGTGATTGGACCTGGGACACACATAGACAATTGGAAATTTGTTAACTGTCACAATAATCGAGGAAAAAAAAAAGCATCAAACTTACCCAAATCTCCCCTAGATGTGAATCTCCACACTGTCCCTTAGAATCCGGGTTGGCAATGATCACCTTCACGCCCGGTAGCAACTTGCCCGACTCTACCAAACACAGCGAGTTCGGAGCGCCACGCTCAACCAGCGCAACCCGATTGTTTCGTAGCGCCCTCAAATCCACATACACCTGAGCACTTTCCGCCGAGCTAGCACCTTGCACACAGATGGCGGGATTAACGCGACACCCGAAGGAGGTCGATACGCAGCGCGTGTTTAATCCGAGCGCCTGGAACAACTTGCAAAACTGTTGCGTCAGTTGCACACGCGGACGTTCCTCGGCCACGACCACACAGGTACGCACGCAGCCTAGGTTGATGTTGCGCTGTTTAAGTGCCTGTATGGAGTTGCTGAGCGCTTTGGTGCACAGCTCGATTACGCCGTACGAGCAGAATGTATCCCGCACGCGGTATTGGGACAGTGTGCTCAACCAGAGACTAGGATTGGCTTCCACCTGGGAAGCGGAGCATGAGAACGGAAGCCATTAAAATAAAGGAGACACGCCAGGTAGAGTTGAAGTTACGTACCTCGTACGGTGCAATCAGTATCGAATGGTGACCGCTATAGACGCTGATCAGAGTCCACATGGAGAAGCCAAGGCCACAGTACGGATCGAGACAGAGTGCTACATGACGACTAGGGTATAGCTCGCAGGCAAGCTTCAGACTGGCACAGAGACTCGATAGTGATCTGAGAAGAAAAGAAAGGAATATTATAGCTTTAAAATGAAAGCAAGCTTTAGCATTACAACACCCTTGACCCTAACGAAATAGATTTTGATGTCACATTTGTAGAAGGGATAATGGAGAGGATTCTGACACTGAAATTTAACCACTTATTCTTCTTGGCTTTACGACCTCCTCATAGGTCACGCCGCCGTTCATCGAATGATGAATTAGACTTGCTGATACCACGTTGTTCAATAGTCAGTCATCACTACGAGGAAACGGTCTGGATGGAATTTGAACACAGGTTCCCTGCCGTGTGCTCTACTTCGAGAGATTTTAGGGTTAGTAGGGATAAGAAGGAACAATCAAATGAGTAACTTACCGATGCGTGATGATAACGCCACTCAACCGACCACAGGTAGACACACTGAAGTCCAGATAGGCCGTCGAATCTAGCGTACTATTAGCGATTGCTGCAAAGAAAAAGGTAACCGTTAGGCTTTTGAAACTGCAACGCAATAAAGCGCGCCATTTCCTTACCGGCCAGCTTCCTTTTCGGGTTGTCCTCGATGTCTAGTATGGTTGGCCAGCTCTTTGGATCGATAGATGTGGCCGCTTCGCGCGATTTCAGCAGCTTGATGATGCTCTGTATCGACAGGATGATGCCACTCTTGGAGACATCCACGATCATCCGCACGGTCGGTAGCGTGGTGATGAGATTCTGCGGATGCGGTGGCCGGATAGTTACCGGCACAGCACCCAGATACAGACAGCCATAGAACGCACAGATCAGATCGAGTCCGGGCGGGAAGATAAGCGCCACATGATCACCCGGATTCACCTTGCCACGTTCCTGCAGCAGGGCGGCTATCTTTTCCGCCCGTTTGTGCAGTTCGGAGCAGGTGAGCGTTTTGGCGACCGCACCCTTCGAGTTGAGCAACGTGTACAGGACGTGGTCAGGTGATGAGTTTGCACGCCATCGCAGCACGCCTGTAATAAGCTGATGCTGCACGAGCCACAGGATCAGAGGGGGAGGTGAGGGAAAGGAACAGAGAGTGATTGCGTAAGTAAAGGGGAACCCGCGTGGGAAGCGTACATCTACACATATACACGAGGCGCGTACATACGAGGACTCAGCCGTCTAGATCTTACCTTACGTTCGTTATCGTCGGCCAGACCTATATCGCGGCCCTGGGCAGAGGCAAGCCTGTTGCCCTGCACCAGATTACCGACCATTACCGAAGCCGGACCAACGGAGGCATCTGCACCGCCGACGACGCCAGCCGTGCCCGTACCACCGGTACCGGTACCACCCGTGCCACCAAGTCCACCAACGCCGCCAATGTTCGTGGCAGAGGATGAGGATGATGTTCCGGAAATTTGAAGTTGTTGGATAGAGCCTGATTTTAGTGTATGCCATTTTGCGAGGGTTTTTTTTTGGTTTTTGTATGCAATTGAGAGGATTTTTTGTTTTGTTTCCGTAGTATTCGATGAGATGAAATGTGTGGACGCCAAGTCACACGTGTCCAAAAAAGCACATGGAGGGATTCCATTGGGAAGATCCCAGATCATGTTATGTGTTGGGGGTTGTTGTGTGCGTTATTATTGGGTGTGATTGTGTTCAATGTTTTTTTATGTGGTTTGTTTAAATAAAGATGAAAGTAGTGATGGTGTGTATGTGATGTTCATGACCATTATACAATGTGTTCGTAATAAACGTATGCAAAGATATCGTTTTTAAATGTTTTTTTGTAGTACGTTTGTTGATGTACAAATCGTCAAATTAGGCAAAATAATAAATACAACAATGAAGGTGTGAATAAACGTGATATGTACATGTGGATTGTGATTAAGCGTATTTATGTATCGTTGTTGATGTAGTTATAACGTTCAAACGGTTGATGGTGATAGTTATGATGATGGTGATGACAATCGGTGTGATTAACGTTAGAATAATTGCAGCACAAGGAACAACAATCCGACACAACGCAGCCGAAAACAGCAGCACACGGGGTTGTAATTTTTGTTACCATTACCGAAAACCATTAGGAAGATTTAGTGTGTGTATGTTTGTTAGTTCCAACGGTACGATCACCAGTAAAGCGTTGTGCAATTATTGGTTTAAAGGGGAACCAAACCAAACCCATCAAATACCACAAATACAATGCGCGCGCATCAAATGCAAGTTGAGTAAATTTTGCGCACGTGGGCACACAACATTTTGTAATTCCAGTTCCGGTAGGGTAAAGTTCCAACCAACAGATCCCCATTACCGTAATGGTGTTCGATTTATTAGTAAAACATGATTTTGCATTCAACGGTTACGGTTACGGCGGTTTTTTTTTTTGCATGAATTAGTTTGATTTTTGGTTTTTTGGTTTTGCATTATTTTGTGAGGAGCAGAGCAGCATTTTGAAAAGAAAATTAAGAAGAAGAGAGAAAGAGAGAGAGAGAGAGAAAATGATATTAATTTTGAGGAAATGAAAATTATACGAAATCAATGGCGCAACCAACAGATATTTTGAACATAACTAGTACACACTTGCCAATCAATTGTGGAGGAAATCTTTATGATCGAGTGGGGGGGAGGGGGCGGTGGTTAGGAAGCACTTATTATGAAAAGAGTGATATTAGGACCAGGGATGTTCAAAACAGATGCGATCATTAATGTGGTTTGGAAGAAGGGGTTGGCTAGTTGGTTGGTTGAATTTGTGTCAATAAGGCTAGAAGATAATTCCACCGAAAGTTTGTTGTTGCAATGAACAGCGAACGATTGTAGTGGTGACATTTAAGTTTGAGTAAACAATGAATGATCTAGAAATAAGTCACAGTGCTACCAGTGGCTGTTCCGGTGATGATCTACGTTATGATGTTATGAGCTACTGATGTGTAATGTTCTATAATTATCATGCATAGCGGAGAATTGTGTTAGGTTCCACAACCATCTTTTTCGAGACTGACTTCTTGCATCTAAATTTTAATACACAAATTAAATGAGTGAGTAAATGTAGCCTTGAAATAAATTTAAAAAAAACATACACACACGCGCATTCTGTTATATTGTAGTTAGATGTGTTGAAAGAAGAACGATATAAAATATAAAGGGGAATTCACAATACGAGGTATCCCGAGCGTTTTTGACGCGTTCCTTAATATGTTTGCTCTTATCCCACATGTTTTTTTTTTACTTATTGTTATATATTTTTGGTTCCTCCTACAGATTTTTGGTTTCTTTTTGGTGTGCTAGAAATACCTTAGACTTAGAGTGAATTTCTCATATAAAAACATATAAGCAATTTGTGGAACTCTGTGAAGCTGTAAATATAACTTGTTTCAAATAAACAGTAAATACAAATGAACTAGGGTGTATAAACGAATTCATTTTCACTTTTTAAATTTATTAAATAAATAAAAGACGAAAAATTATATATTTCTAATAATATTTTTAGCAAGATTTAAATTTTACAACGATGTATCGTTTTGTTTGTATCGTATCGGAAAAAAACGTTGGCTAAATTCTATGCTTTATTTATGCCCTGCATCTTTAGTAAAATTATGTGAAAATTAATTTATTTATACTTTCTGGTAATTTTATAAATTCAAACAGGTTATATTTGCAGCTGTACAGAGTTTCTCAGAGCGCTAATAAACTTTTATACGAAAAAACACACTCACAAGTTATAGCATACCAAAACGATATGAAAATCAGTAATGAAAAATAAAAATGTATGAGATTGTGTCAAAAAATTGTGACACAAGAACAAAAATATATGGGCACGGGGCAAAAAAACATAGAAAAGTGCCAAAAATTGCTGGGTGGGATACCCTATACGAGAAATTTAAGTTAACTGGTGGCGTAATTTTTGGGACTAACTAAGAGTTACTGTGACTACATAAAAGTTACGCAAAGTGGGTTCCAAAAGCGCTACTAGTTAAGTTAAATTTCTCGAGTACAGGGTCCGCCGGTACCGCGGTCCGGTATAATTTTTTTTTTTTTTTGTAAAATGCTATAAACCGAAAACTACAAGAGATTTTAAAAATATGGCACATTATTTGATCGACAGGCATCATTGAACTATTTTTCTTTTTCGTTAAACATGAAGATGATACGGTTGCAGTAAATGATGTGCGAAATAGGGCCATATTAAGAGAATTTGTTCACAACAATTGCCGTGCTCCGGGCCGCACAGCCCATGTAACTATCGAACCTTAGTGCGCAGTTTTTGAAGTTCGTATTATCAGTCGAAATTATGATATCTTTTGGCTGCAAAGGAGCTCCGATTTGTGGGTATAATGTCTAGACCAACAATCGACGAAACGACAGTACAAAATGTATTCTACAAATGGACCGATCGATCGTATTGGGTACTGCATGGCTAGCCGCGACAATCTTATTTACCATTTAGCAAAAAATTACCAATGTTAAACGCACGAATAGAGCTTTTAAATATATTTTTAAAAATCTCTTGTAGTTTTCATTTCAAATAATTTTGCAAAAAAAGTTAATGACGGACGCTGTGTTGAAGTGTACTTGTGAGCTTCCGGCAAGATTTTGCATATTACCGTTTCTACTCGTATTAATTTGGGGATTATCTAAAAGTCTATGAATAATGATTTTTAAACTCATATGCAGGTACAATTCGATGTATGATGTGCTCTACAAAAATATAAACAAATAATGCGCTATTTCGATGACACATGGTCAGGAAGCTGAGGTAGGTGGTGAATTCAAACAAACGTTCGCACATCAAATGTCTAAGTGCTTTTGAGGAACAAAAATAAAACATTTTAACTGAAATTCACCGAAAAAAGGATCGGTTCCACTCACACACATACACATATAAACACACACATGATTTGTATTGCGAGTTTTGCAAGGTGCAGAGGAGAGCCTAACAATAATCATGAAATCAGGTGCTTTGCTCGGTACTTACCGTGGTGAATTTCGCGCGGTTTTGGAAGATTAGTTACGCAGGTATGTGGACACATCAGCACGTTGGCCGGATGTAGCGAACCTTCGAGGAATCGTCGACGCGCCTCAGTCAGATGGATACCACCAAGGGGCGTTTTTGGCAGATGATTCGGTGGTACAAGGGCCAGGCAGTAGATACCGACCTGATGGATAGAATCGACCGCCTGTAGCACCCGGGACATCCACTGGAATGATTCTTCCTCCGAGCAGTCAGGTCGCTGTTCGGCAATAACACAAACACGCTCGTCACGCAACACTTTAATGCTGAACACGGCAATACGACCGCGATAGATAAAGCGCATCGGTTCGACGGCCAGTACCGTCGCGATAATATCGTCCGAGTTGTGCTTACGACCTGTGACGGTCATCAGCCCGTCCCGCGAACCGCACACAAACACAAGTCCACCGGGACCGAGGAATCCGAGCAAGCCACTGCGCACATACGTTTCATCGCCGATCGGTTTGCCCGGAATGGTTTCGCCGTCCTTCGTGACGGGTGCCTCAAGAAGTGGTTGAACCTGCGGGGACAAAAAAAGGATATTCCGCGATTAGAAAAATGATTCTCCGCGCACAGTGCCACCTGGATACAATTATATACCTTAAAGGTGGAATTTGTCATTCCTTCCAAGCCGTAATACGCCGTTCCGCTCGAACCGGAAGTGACGCAGATTTCACCGACTTGATCCGTTTTGCAGAGAACCGGAGGCCCATCAGCACTGACCACAACCATTGTAGCTGTAAAAGAATAAATATTGTACGTTAAAAAATAATTACATCTTTTTTTTGTACACGATAAACACGTACCACTAGGCATAACCTGACCACAGTCTTGCAACGTGAGTGATGTGAGCGAATCTTCACTGTCAACCCTGACCACACCATGGGACAGTGCTGACATCGATAGAACGCCTCGACCAGTTGCCGACTGGTTATAGCCACCAGCTGCCGATCGTCCTGGTCGACGCAGTGACACGGTAAACACTTCTGAGCTGCTTGCACACGGACAAATTGCGTCTGGTCGGAGACCCTTCGATTGAAATACGCTCAAGAACTGATCACAGCTGGAAAGTGACCATGGATTGGCACCGTCCGCTACGAGCAGCATCCGAAGCGAGGACAGCGAGATTTCCTTGTGATCCTTCGTTGCCAACAGACCCCAGTGAAGATCTCGACTCTTCACCAGACAGCAGGACGCTCGGTATTTGGTGATGAGCTGCATCCACGATGAAGGCCGTAACTTCATCAGAGCGTACGGTATAAACAGTACATGCATACCGTTTAACACCGACGTAAGAATGCTGTGCCACAGACCGACCTCGCGCTTGAAGTCAAGCACGCACACGATCGTTTCCCCTTCCGTGTAGTGGCAGGCCATCGTGAGCGCTCGGCAGTGGTTGATCATTGCTTGGCGCGTTACCGTTACGCCCATAACGCTACCCTCCTTGTCCGTGGTGTACTCAATGTACGCGTTCGAGTCTTCACTGATGCGATTATTGTTGGTGTTGAAATCTTTCGGCACCTTCGGCAAATGCTCCGTCACGAACCAGTGCAATCGTGGCCAGCCCTTGAGCTTCGCCACCTCACCGGTGGACGACTTCGGGAGACCCTTCAGACATGCTTCCGAGGTAAGAGCAACGTGGACCCCGCACGAGCTGAGCAAAAATCCAACCTGCTGCGGTGGTGAGTCCGAGCTCGACAGTGGCAGTTCTATTGGGAGTGGAACGAGCCCACGGAACATACAACCGTACCAAGCGGTGAGGAAGCTGTAAACAAAGGGAAAAGGTACAATGGTTAATAAAGATAATCGAAGGAGCCGTAGTATTTTAGTGTTGGCAAGTTTGTTGAAAATTCGTTTCGCTGGCGAATTTCGTAAACTCCTGCAAACAGGGGTTGACAAGATTCGGCTGTGGTTGAGAAAGAGGACACTAAATCAAAAATACTCCATATTTGTAAACACACTCCCTGTACAAATCGACGACCAAACAAATTCAACAACACACGGACTGACGACATACTCGGCGTAACCTTCGACAGACGGCTTTTCTTTGTTCCTCACTTCGACAGAGTTAAGAAGGAATAGTTGAGTTTCCTATTTCCATCACACTCCTTGGCCTTGCCTTGTGAAGAACGGCCCCTTTTTCGCATCGTCACCGGGCGCCACATTTTTCCTGAAGCTTACTTTCCACATTGAAAACGAAATGAATATCCGAAAAGGAACGGAATTTAAAAAAAATGGAACGAAATTAAAGTATCGGAACGGAACGAAAGTATCGGAAAGGTTCGGAACGAAAGAGTAGAGTCGGAACAATTTTGATAAAAAAATAATCGTAACGGAACACGGTAAAAAAGGAACGGAACTATTTTACTATGTTCTAACACTAATTGTACTTACTTCAGTGGGTCACTGTTCGGATAGACCAGCGCGACACGATCGCCCGGCTTGAGCGATACCTGTTCCGGTCCCTTACTGAAGACCTTCGTCGAGAGCGCGTAAGCTATCTTTTGCGCACGTGATAGCAGCTTCCCATAGGTAAGCGTTGTTGTCATCTTGCCGTTGGGATCGAGCACCGTAGCCATCGGTGCCTTGAACGAACTCGTACCGTACCGCTGCAGGGCCGCTTCGAGAGTGCGCGGCAATCCCGACGGCACGATCAACTGTTCGCCCTGGACCGGTGTCATGACACTGCCTTCCGGTTTCGGTGCATTTGGATCTTTCGGATTGGCAGCAATTTCTAGCTCGATATCATTGTCCTCGTAAAACTCGGGCAGTGGTCTTCGTTTCGGGCGTTTCAACGTGTTCAGCAGTTGCTGAATCTTGGCCGAAACCTTCCACCGGCCCGCTGTGCTCGTGTCACCCGGTTCTTGATTTGCCAGATTAACGTAGCGCGTTACCCGATCCGCACCGCGCCGTGTGTTGGCGCTGAACTGTGTTATGTCCGGTGCAGCGTACGGTGTACGCTGGTGTGGTTGAAAATCGTTCAGATCGGTAATATCGTAGCTCGACGGTTTGTTCTGGTACTGGTGATTCCGGTGGACGGCCGGTGGTGAACCGGCACTAGACGTGTCCGATAGGGTCGCATGCTGTGTGTTCGCTGGCTGCGTCGGGATCGTTTGAGGCGGTCGCCGTTCGAGGTGGGTTTGTTGCGAACCGTGCTGGGACGATTGCTTTTGGGGCGGCTGCGGCAGTGGTTGGGGCTGCGAATGGTGATGGTCCCGGGACGAGGGCAGCTTCATCGGTTCCCGTGTGAGTATGTGATCACGGGGTAGATTGTAGTTGTCCCGGTCCGGTGTGGATATTCTTCCCAGCAAACCTTCCTCCGGTATGGATTCATCTTCCGTACTGGAGTCTGTTAAGATGTCATTAAGAGCAGGAAAAACAGAACAGATTAGATAGTTTTCAAATGGAAAATTAAGAAAAAAAGAAAAAAACATTTTAAACAGGCGGTTACAACATATCCGATAGCTCGTCTGTTGAACTTTGTTAGGCTTGATTTAATTACAAAAATTTAAAAAAAGTTCCAAATTACAAAATAAATGGACCAATTCGCATTGTCTACTTTTAGGCGCAACTCGAACTACTCAAAACTCAAAACGTAATTCATTTCATTTTAAGAAGCTAAAGAAAAGGTTCCCTAAGCTAACGATGCTAAAGGATGTGTATCTCTTCAACTGCGGGAAACAGAACAGACATTGTACACAACGACACAACGTTTAAATAGGTTCGACAATGAATTTTGGACAAAAGGACACTGGGTAAACTATCCTTTTGCGGCGGGTGTATCGATACGAAAGGTTCGTGCAATGGATGGCCAATTAAGCATGAATGGACACTTATTTTTTCGATTAAAAAAAAAAGCTTGTGTGCAGTTGTGTGATTTAAGCGCAGCTTGTATGCGAAACATACCGCTCCTTCCCGAACCAATGTTTTTTTTTTTTTCAAAGCCTGCTGTGAACTGCGGTAGTGCGCGTATTGCTGTTTCAATAATGTTTGGGGGGGTTCGTGAGCATTTACCTGAATCGTCATGATCGCGCTCGGGACTGCGGTTAAGCACCGAGCTTCGTTTGGATGGCATTGGCAAGCTAGGTTTGGGGCGATTTTTGAGTGCAGCTAATGCTTGTTGTACCGCTTCCTGGCGTACTTCTGTGTGCATGAATCGAGATGGAATCCATGGAGGTTTCGTTACAGTTCCCATGTCGTTGTTCGATTCGTGAGTATGATTGTGTTTGTGTGCGAGGGCGACATGATTGTGTCCGCATTGTGATGATTCGATGATTGATATAAAGTCGTTAGCATTGAAGGTAGCGGTGAAGTCCAACGATAAGCAGCGATCATGATTTGCAAGGATGATAATGGTGATCATGATGATGTGGCACGCACATTTCGACACGTACACGGGAGATGCAGCATAACAAAGAGCAGGAAAGGAAGAGAAAAAAGAGCAAACAAAAACAAAACGGAAACAATGTAAAAATTATGAAATTTCGATCATTCAATGATTATGGCCTGGCCTGGACATAAGGGGAAAATACACTATTTTGGGGTAGCTAATGTGAAGAATATGAAACAGAGATCTTATTTGCTAGTTTGTTAAATTGGACTTTTCGCTACCGCACATCTGCCAAAAGCATGCCATCAACTCATCAAGACGCGTCGCGTGCCTGTCGTTCGCGATCGTGTCCCTGGGGAGAATTTTACCCGGATAATTGATCAACCGACGATCGAAATGGAGGGGTAGTTTAGCTTTCAGCAAGATTACTAAAAAGAGTCGTGATGAAGATGCCTTCCCTCAAGACATAGACCTGTTAATTTTGTTAGAGTATCTTCGCCTAAGCGTAGGCTCAAATTATAGAAAACTGAGCAAAGGAAATTGATGTTAATATTTTCTTTTTTTCATTCGCAGTCTTTAGGTCTGAGGCATAGGAGGCTCTACTAAAAAGAATGTTAAATTTACAGAGTGTTTCATAATTTGCGTAGGCAGAGCCATCAACAGCAGTGAGTTTTATAGTAAAATAATTCCTCACAATCACGACACTGGCGTGGGTTTACCAAATGTTCGATTTTGCCTAACCTATTACGACCCTTTTACTGACATTTTAATCGAATAAACTACTGTGAGTTATGTTCACCCGATGACTCAGCCCACTGACCTCAGGGTATTCTCATTTTACGAAGCATTTTCTTATTTTAAATTATTGTTAAATTTGTTAATAAATTACCCTGCTCAAAATAAATGACAAACTATGGGAAAACGTTAAGCCACCTGTGTTGTTGGGCAGTAAACAAATCCTTGCCGCCTGCCAACGCCATGTAGGGATACTGGAGGAACCTGTTCTACACATCAACTGGTACAAACAACTCACATGCATATTGAGTTTCATAAGCTAGAAGTAGCTTTCGTTCGCTAATCTCCTTTACAATATTCTCAACGCTTTTTTTTTTCGCCGTCAGTTTGGCGTAGGTTTGGTAAACTGGTAGAATCTTGCGATGCGGCAGGGTTTCACCCACGATTAATCATGTTCGTTCATTGGCTCCTCTAGCTGCCTCCATGCTGGAGCGCTGATGAACTTGATCGTCAGTTGTCAATCAATCCCAGGACACGTAATCGGACGACGACTTGAAACGATGTAGGTTAAGACGCTCGAGGGAAGGTTCAGTCAACGTGGCCGGTCGGTAACATACGATCATTGGCGTTCGTTCGCCTTCCTGATGATGGATCAGTTCATTTAAACGTGTCTAGCCCCCTAAGCACCCTGGCTTCTACTCTCCCTTCACCCAGTAAGGGAATGGATTAAATGGAACTAAACGAATAATATTGACGTTGAAACAAAAAAAAAAAAACAACTAAACCAGACACGCTAACTTTACTTTCATGCATTGAACGTTGTATAGAGAGAAAGAGAGAAAGAAAACAAGATACGTAACATGCAAAAACGAATTGAACCATTTAGCAAATGCACTGAGCGTCACAAACATGCACAATTTCTCTAGCTTATAGTGTGCACTCATTAACGAATAATTGACGATGGAATGAGATCTTCATGCTGATCGACAGGGTGGTACACGGCACCACACGCCATGCCAATGGTGTAAAAAAGGTGGAAATTCTTGACCAACAACTCCCACTAACGGTTTGGGCGGGAATTTAGCCGATAGGTTGCTGGCTTTGTGCAATCGTGCCGCCTTCCATCGGCGGGGCTCCGAATTAAACGTAGGAGTTTGACTGGAAACAGACACTTTTTTATTGTGAGACGCTTTAAAGCTGTAGCCTGAAGTCAATGTTATCGACGTAACATCGAATCATACATGCACACACACACACACAACGTGAGGATAAGTATCATCGGCTACGTAGCTAACAAGCATTAAAACATAACATTAACGATGTTGTAGCACCTTTCGGACAGCAGGGCGGCGAACCCAGCGAACTGCCTTTCGTAAACCGCAATAAAAATTATAGATCACACCTCGAAGCGTAAAACAGCACGCACAGCAGCGATCTCGTTACTGCAGGACGGTGCCGTGTGAATACAATCGGTCCTCAATCGAACTCAACTCAAGTGGATGAATGAGATAACGTGTGAGTTTTATGGACGTTTTATAACAACGTCGTCAGGGATCTTTGCACAAAATCGAAAATGATCCTGCAAATTAAGTAGCAACATGGAAAGGGATTTTTTTTTGTACCTTTTACCTGGTTAATAACGTAAGCATTAAAAAATAGACTATGCCTGTGCCTATGACTGGTCTTCAGTTTTGACCACCAAAATATAGCATCTGATCCTCTGTTTTGGGGTATGGTTGGATAGCCGAGGCGTTAGCGATCTTCACACGACAGGACTAGGCAGCAAATCCCACATGGATTGTTTCTCCGTATGCAGGAGTTACTATCCTTCTCTTAACGGCTAGTAACGGCCTTTCACCAGTTGGTCCAAGACCTTTCGAGTTTGTAGAGCCAAAGAAGATAATCTGTTCAATGATCACTTAAAATTTTTAAATAATGTTTTCGAATGATTCTCTATTTTCGAAGAGAAATATTCATGTTTTTCAAGCTTTTATTCGACGTATGAGAGAAAATTTAGATTTTATTTTATGTACGAACGGATGACACAGTCGATAGCCTTGTACCAATGTTGTATTTGACGTCCAAAATGGAGGTTATATTTGGAAGTTCAAAACGATTGTATCTAACGATCAAACAGAGAATACTAATGATCGATTTTGCTACAAATTAAATGATATCACAGCCAAATGTCTGCACATAATACACGTTATGTAAAAAGGTAGGATCATTGAATGAAAATCGTATAGATTTGTATATCTTCTCAGTCGTATTCTTCTTTGCTTAACGGCCTTATAAAGGTCACGCCAGCCATCTAATGGCTAAATAGAATTGCTGATACTATGTAGTTAGACAAGTCCTCACTACGGTGGGAACGGCCCAGATGGGATTTGAGCCTTGGTCCTCCCAGGTGAAGACGGCGCCCACCGGCGGCGTCTCTCCTGGAGGAATTTTATCAATGCAATCAACGCTCGTTAGTAAAATTGGGTAAGGAGATAGTTTAAGAAGAGTAGAAAAATAGAACAGAAAGGTACGGTTCGATATAGTAGGAAAAGAAACCACACCAAATCCCATGTCCCCTGCCAAAAAAAAAAGATAAAGCCAATAAGTGCGTGAAGAATTTGGGTACAGTTTGAAGCAGTGTGTCCTCCTCCACATGCCACGGACACGGATGCTGGGATGGGGATGGGGCAAAAACAAACGGGGTTACAATGATTTACCACTGGTGTAGCGACTCTCGTGCCGTCCGATTCTTCTATTATTTCTACTATTCTTCCCATCGGTCGGCCCACCATTCGCCGAATTATTACTTGTCCGATCCGCGTCAGGATCCGGTGGCGCACTGCCCACCACCATCTCAGGCTCAGGATACGCTTTCGGGCGCATTATCACAGCGGTGTCCGGTACGGCGGCAACCGTGGCTGCCGATGGTTGCGGGGCGATGCGCATCGCTTTGAACAGTGCATCGGCAGCGGCCGCAACCAGTGCACTAGAGTACAGTCCGGGTTGTTGCTGTTGTGGGGTGTGCTGCACCCCACTCAACGATGGCACGACCGTACTGGTTGCGGGAGGTGGGATCGATTCCGATCGTCCGGTGCTACTAACGCCACCCGAGGATGTGGAACCGGATGAAGGTGTTGTGGTGAGCAGTGCGTGTCGTTGGCGTAGCAGATGCTGGTGCTGATGCACCGGGATTCCCGAGCTTGGGGCGATCGCGGGCCGGAGCAGTTCTTCCGGCTGAAGCACATCGGGTCGTCCCGTCGCTGTGCATTGGCATGGCAAAGCGTGCATAGTGGTGTAGGTGTGTATGTGTTGGTGCAAAACCGTGGTCGATATAGATGACGTAGATCCCGTTGCAGAATGCAGTCGATGGAGGTGGGTGTATTGAATTGTTTGTGCGTGTGCGCGAACAGTGCAATTTTTTGTTTGTTTGTATATTTCACCAGGAAGCGTTTATAGATAGTTTGATGTACAAAACACAACACAGTGACAAATGGAACAGCACACAGCGCATGCACGACAGTTTTATGTATAGAAAAACCAGAAGAAAAAAAAGAAACAAAAATATGAAAGGAAACAAAGCACACATTAGAATAAACACATTACAAAATTATACAGAGTCTTGTAATACAGACACATTTTGATATTTTAAACTTCTACAACATAAATTCTAACCGTATCTTATGATAATTTGAAACAGTTCATGCTTATTGTCATATTAAGACACGATTTTCTACGAAATGTAAATATGAAATGAAGAGAGGAAGATGTAAATAAACCGAAAAGAAAACCCAAACTAATGTACGAAATACATGTAAATTTATTCTAAAATTCCTAGCGCCACCACTGATCAAACCGCGGGAATTTAAACGAGTCGCATCAATCAATACGAGTAATGTGCCAATAAAGCAGAAGACCCCCTACGCGAACACACGCGCACAAAAGAAGTTAATGTTAGTGAACTTCGTCAAACATGGTCACAATTAGTGCTAATGATTTATGTGGTAAAGCGAAGCGAGTTAAAAATATACGTTTTAAAAAAGAAAGATTGATTATTTTAGCTATTTTTGTGGGATTTAACCTTGTCTTTTGAAGGGTTCTGGATAGGATGCATTCCGCAAAATGGTTGTTTTCTTCGAAAAGGGGTCTACTGCAGTTTGGTTGGGAATGGATTCCTCAAGGATAATGTTGGTTGGTGTAAAAAAAAAACTGCCGCCGAAAATACAACCTTCGCGTCCCAGAAACATTAAAAAAAAAAGATTGAAATCATCTAACTGGAACCCAAGATCATCTTGAGCATCACAGTTAGTTAGGGTAGCAATTACCGCTAGGGCGCCGTTGCAATCCTATACACGTGACGTTTTTCGTTTCATCTTCATCCGAAACATCCGAAAAGAAAATCGAACGAAAAATAAGGGAAAAAGTAAACAAGCATTGAAAACTCAAACAACCCACAAAAAAAACACCGCTATAGGACTCAATCATAAACGGAACTAAAAGTCTTGAAAAAAAAAGATGGGTTAAAACGGTTATACCAGTCTAACTTTGAAAAGAAACTCGTTAGCGAGTGAGGCCTATACACCCTGGGGGTGGGCGATGGAGTTGGGACGGGAGGGTTCATCCCGAAAACTTCCCTAACTCTCCTCACAAAAAAAAAAAAAGAAAACATCGATTAGTTTTGTCTGAGCTGTGTATGCTGGTGCTTACAGGGCTAGCGGGGAGCCGTAGATCAAATGAAAGTCCATTTCGAGGTACGATTTGTGACGAAGATTTGGTTTGACGGTGGAACCAACCCGAGCGTCCGGGCTGGAGGATCACCTAGAGGATCTACCTACTAACGGGATGGATTCTAATGCTCCGTTAGGGGAGTGACGCGGGTAGCTAAACGAGCATTATGATACACCGGCTTAGCGGTCGGAACCGGTAGGATGAGAAGCTGGGCAAATTAAGCAGAACTGGCGGATATTTGGGAGGGACACATACGGAGTCGCTACAGCGGGGGACTAGCGATTGTCTAGTGTGGATGCAAGCAGAAACAGTCTGTAGCAGAGATCCTACAATCGTACTATAACTACGTGTCTCTAACCTGAGTGATAGCGCTTCTCGTTGTGCGTCACTTTGCGTTGCGTACTGCGACGCGTGCGATTCTGTTGCAGTTGCTGCTGTTCCCGTTGCTGATGGGACGAGGAATGGTGATGATGTGTGCCACCACCACCACCACCCCCACTGCCACTGCTGGTTCGATCATTTCTGTCCCTACTCCCACCACCACCACCTCCCCCTCCTCCACCACCACCACCACTGCCCGACGAGGCAAAGATGTTCTGCTTCTGCTGCGATGCTGGATGATGCAGATGCGACTGGATGTCATTGACGTAACCGGGGTTACTTCCACCTCCTCCTCCTCCTCCACCACCACCAGAGCCACTCCCTAAGGTTAGAAGTTAGTGATTAGGATGATACAAGCACACATATACACGCACACACACAAACGCGCACACCCAACACCACTAATGTACTTGGCCCAATGATACAGAGATCTACAAGGTGCATTCTAAATTCGCACGTCGTCTACATAACGCTACTACTGCTTACAGTAAAACCCTTCCGACATGCATTGACCCCAAACCCCCTTTTTTCCATCCCCGGACGTCTGCTATGGTTGCATTACGATATGCGTCGTTTAAGTTACTTTCTTTTGCGAGAGGAGATAAGAGATACTTCTGCTGTGTTCAAGAAGGATCGACATTTCTTCTTGTGTCATGGACGTGCATGTAATTGTTGGTAATTTTCCACTTTCTTACACCCAATGGTTGGACGATATGATCGCTTTAGCGTGATGAGATGTACAAAAATGAAGTCTTTACATTCTCATAATGTTTTCCTTTTCTTGTCGGACGAGCGATTCGCAAGCATAGTCCAAGCGAGTAAAGAAACCCACCAGGCAACGCTTACGATGGTTTAATTTGGAGACATTACTTTCTATCTGCTGCTACCTAAAGTGTACCAGCCGGGTTTATGCATCAGCAACGTTTTTCGCTTTGTGCAGCATCATAGATGATATTTCTGGTTGGCATAAAGTCTACCACTCTTTAGTGAAAGTGATTAACGATCAAGAGAGTTAAGTGCGTTGTGAGACTTCACATAGTACTCTCCGTCGGTGTGGAACCATGCAAAGGCTCCTTGAGACACATGATAACCGAAGATTGGGTGTAAAAATTAGGTGGCGAAACCAATTCCAACCACCATTGCAAGTCACAAACACACACCAATTACACGACAGCCGAACAAACTCAAAGCCCGTGGCACGCGATTAGCCCGCCGATTTGCTGCTTCTGATTGTCATTTGTTCATCCCAGATTGGCCCGTCTCGACCTAGGAAGGAAGTCATAAGCAACCGCGCTGTTTTCATAACAATCGCTTCCTCAATCATGTTTGTGTTTTTGTCTTTTGTTTTGTTAATTTTTTTTTTCGTTTCGTTCAGTAACACGTTGCGTGACTATGGACGTCGCTCTTCATTCATTCCGCGCAACGGAAAAGGTAAATATGATCGTCACCGTAGCGCGGACCACACTTCCTCATGAAAAGCCACACATGGTGCTGGCGGATAGATGGAGCCATTAGGCCACGAATCGAACACCAGTCCCGGGGCGCAGGCTAAAATATCAACCAGAAATGAAAGGAAAGGAAGTCACTTTCGACACCACGCAACACGATCGTCAACATTCCGACGGCCTGTGTGCTCCGGCAGGTACAGTTAGTTCTGGAAGTGATCATCAATTCTAATCAAAGCCAAACTGGTAAAAACCAGAAGAAGATGAAACACTGATCAATCTCATGTATTTCTTCTTCCAACATAATACATGCGTGCAATACCTTCACTTTGACCGAAGACATTTAGTCACATGACTAAAAGCTGGAGAAAGGCATGTAGTGTTTATTGCACATCGTTCTGTGACTAATCACTGGAACACTTCAGCCATTACAGCACACGTTGTTTTATAATGAGAAACAAATTTCTTACCAGAACTCACTAATGATAGTGCGCTTCGTAAAGTCCTGCATTTCGAATGCAGTGAAGGATGGATATCGACAAATGCAGGGTTATTCATTTGAATTGGACATGCGAAAAACTTTCTAATAATATTTTAAGCCTGTCGGTGACTACCCCATTTTTGTACTCAATCTGTGTCATTTGAAGTGCTAAAACATTATAATAAACAATCTCATTACTATTGCCAAATGTCTTTTCAAACGTCAATGAAATTTCAGTTTGATATTATGGCTTTCCGTTAGCAAAATCAGAGAGTGCCCTTAGACAGGCCGAGACCGCAGCTGAGGAATGAAGGTGCGAAAAAATGGCAACCGATATTGAACAAAACTTGCGGCAAATTTGCAGGAAAGGCAACCTGCAGCTGAGGAATGTGAATATTTTGTTTTATTTATTTAGAAGAAATTGTATGAGAATATATTAATTATAGAAAACAATATATTTCGATGTTTTCTTCAATTGATTGAAAAAAATTATGCAAAGTTCTGTTGGTTTAACGAAAATTTCAAAAATTATCACAAGATTTCTTGTACACCTGCAGCTGCGAAATGTGACGAAAAGATCGGTTGACGTTTTTTGCACCTTCATTTCTCAGCAGCGATCTCGGGTTGTCTGGTAGTACTCAGACGTTTAAAAATCGATGACAGATGCCGAAAAAGCTTCCAGTTAGCCTTCTACTTCTTCTTCTTTGCGAGGATATATCCCGGTTCGGTACAAGAGTACAGCTTTCTGGGCCCTCCGGTACAATTCCGTGATTGTGAAACACGAACCCCTTAAAGCTATCAGGACCGGGTACTTATGGCGATATATCCTCTTCCAGCTAGCCGTAAGCAACGGAAAGTTCAGTTTGACGTTTAAAAATACCTTAAAAATAGCTATCACTACCATCGCTATCACTTACGTAATTTGCAGAAATCATTTTGAACACAAAAAAAATCTTTCACACTTAAAACATTTCACAAAAAGAATAAAACTTGTTGCTCTCGGTCTGTCGTGGTTTTAAGTTCGTTTATACTTTTGTGTTTTGACAGACTATCTATCCGTCGAAGAAATGTGTGTAATGGTAATTTGCTTTCCGTTTGGTTAGAATTTTTCCGACGGAAAGTTATCCTTTTGTCGCTCTGAATGAATGCTAATATCTTATCAAATTAAATCGTCCAAATATAAATTGATCCTCGGACGTAAAAAAAAACTACAATTTAAGCAGTTTTTTAACCGACCAAACCCTGCAATTGAGCTCCTTATAAAAGCTTCGTCCAAGCATACGGAAATCAATCCGTTCCGGCGACGGGTGGGATTAAACCTTCAAACGCGGCGCGATACTGCCACCTTTCGAGTGGCTTCCTTGCCAAGTATTGCAGTCGGTGGCATTTGGCAAATCCGGGCCCTGTTTGTGAGAAATTGTTTTGCAAAACTCTGACTGTCGCGCCACCATAAATCAGTATTATCCACTGCACTGTACAAAACTATCAAACCAGCTGTCAACACACTGCATTCCGCGGGTGGCTTTGGCTTTAGCTGTTACTGCTTTTTCCGCATGACGGCGGCACGCATCTAACGGAGGTGACTAAAAGGTCAGCGGTGAACTGTTAACAGCAAACAGACGGGAGCCAACCATTAAAACTGCAACATAACATTCTTCAGACATTAAGCCATTAACTGTCGTCGCATTCTATCGGTAATAAGTGTATTATGAAAGGAAGGATTTTTGATCTGTTGTAAGAAAGTGGAAAATGTTACCAACAAACAATGGAAACTCGTAATTTAAATTATATAGCTCTAACAAAAAATTACTTGCTTCAATTACACAAAATAAAATATATATTTCCCGCCCCGATTGATTTATGGTTCCCTTTACGGTGGTGAACAATAAAAGTGATCGTTTCTGTACACAGCATGCCATGTTTTGATCGCACTAATTGCGCAATTTTATCATTCTCCCACACTCGATATACGAGCACGTTAAAGTGGAACGAGTAAATCATACTATCTCACTGGGTGGTACAAGCTGGATGTTTTGTTTGTTTGTTTGTTTTTTTTTGTATTTGATATTGTTACGGAAATACCCACTAACCAGTATGCGGCGGTCGAGAGGAAATCGACGCGCGTGCGTTCTTACTTACCGTGCTGCACATTTTTGGACAGATATGGCTGCAAGAGTCTTGTTCGCTTCTTTTCGTATCCTTTTTGAGTAATGTCGCCTGAAAGAAGACAAAGGTGGGGAACGTAAATAACAATTCGCTTGCAACACGCACCGAGAGGAATAATATTATACGTAAATTTATTGCTAGTAGTTTACGAACAAATAAGTCAATTAAACTGGGTAATTTTTGTTGAAACTCTTTGCACGGGTATTTGTAAAATTCAAAAGAAATTATTCTCTTCTTCTTCGGTTTACTAGACTTGCCGATACCACGTAATTGGATAGTCAGTCCTCGCTACGAGGTAACATTTCGGATAGGATTTAAATCCCCGACCTGTCGCGTGAAGACTGGGACCGTTGTCACCTCACCTCACGCCTCAGGTGCGTAACCTTAAAAGACATGTACCAAGAATGAATCGGAAGCTGCGCAAAGAAAACCTGCCTTTCTGTGCACAGTTCCAAATGCTACAAAACGTATAATCAATACTTTACAACATTTGGTGGTTTAAGGTACGAATTATACTCCCCCTCTTATAGTGAATAGGGGTTTGCCAAAATTGTTCGAATGCCTCATCTGACATCCCTTTTTCCAACGCTAGTTTTCATCGCATCGCCGTTTGTTCGGAACCTTCGAACCATACATTCTTTGTTGCAACAAACACACAGCTGCCACATCAGTGTCCCTCCAGCTGCCAAGCATTCGTCCGTGGACACCATTACCTCTCGATCCATAAATCATAAAGCTGCACTTATTTGGGTTCGGTTTGCTTCTCTTCTATTGCCTATGCAGAGTGCCATCGCTCCGCCAAGCAAGGCAAAGCAATAATGGAACCACGGATGCAGTGTTGCGCGAGATGTGCGAGAAAGCGCAACTTCTCATCTCAGCGGTACAGCCGCGACTTGCGAAAATTGATCGAATAATGCTCCGCATGCTAATTGGAGCATTCGTTCGCGGCAAACGGTGGCCGACTTCTGATCGGAACCATCTTCCACAACAGTGCCGAGTGCCTTTCGAAAGTGGCCAAAGTACTGAAGGTTAGTACTTGAGCCGACAAACCGACCAACACTACATGCACGCACATTCGTGTGAGATTTGTTTCGTTTTCCTTTCCCGCGATGGGATGAAGCTATCAATGTTGCCTTTGGCTGGGAATGATTGTGGGCAAATCGACCGTCGGCGGGAAACAACGGAGCAAAACCCGGTGTAGCCATGCTCCCCGAAACCGGGAGAGGAAGTGGTTTTCTAATTTCCACGCTAAATTTGACCACTGTTTCCGTCCGCCATTTAAGTTGCGGAGCGTCCGAACGCCCAGATGGCTTTGGTATGGTTAGCTGTACCTTTCGTGTGAAGAAGCACGAAACATACTTACTCCAAATTTTAACTAAGCTGCCCTGCTAAACTGGATTTGTGTACTGCACAAGCTGCGTGCGCACTCATCGCTGCGGCTACCCGGTCGTTTGGAGGTCCAAAATTGGATAAAATCTTGCCGGCAAACGGTTACGAAGGAAATCCAGCGTGCAGGTTTTTAAGATGCAACCGAAGTGCCGAACTACTTTCCAAATGGCCATGGTCATACATTGACCAATTCTCGATGCGGGAGGTGAACAATAATTTGCAACTCATTGCGCTACCAGCAGGGGTAACTTACCAGTGACTAACGGGTGTTACCGATGCTACCCGTTGAAAGTGTCTTACTCCTTCCTACTTAACCTTGATGTATGCTACCTGACCGACAATTCAATCTTGGGTACACAGCACCGAAGAACCTTGATTAAAATCCACAAATTATTAATTCTCGTTTGGAAGTTGCTTCTTTTTGCTCATTCGTTCCATCTCGGCCGGTCAGTCTTCAGCATTTTGAGACAATGTTCGATCATCGATCGAGCAGGCAGCCCACAAGATGATGCTGGTAGGCTGAGGCTTACCAAACAAAACCTAGACTGAAAAGGCTACAAAATTGCGGTACAAAAACTCGTCTTGGTCCCGCACAGTGATGTTCCAACGCATTCGCAATAAAAGAATGGAAGTCTTTAAGAACCGTGCGTTGGATGTTCTTGTTCGTACTGGAGGTTAAGAGACGGACGTCTAGGGAACAGTAATGAGCAGGTTTATGCATGGCAAGATGATTTTGTTGACGTCCTACAGCCAGCCCCTAGACCGCGAAAGCATGCGGAGACTGTTGCATTTATAACGGTTGCCCGATGTCCGAACCGATCGCTGCGTATAACGTTGACCAGACAACCGGTATCTAAACGATGCGTGGCTGTGGATACGCTACACCCAGTGGTGGTGTGGTACGCTGGATGCAATCTTCTCCGGCACTGCGAGACTACTACCTCGCAGCGACCCACGCGCGGCGCATGTAATGGCGATTCTAGTGCATTGTTTTGTCATGCGAAGGGAAATTGAGATCGCACGCCGTTGGCCGTTGTTTATTGGCATTTTTAATGTTCGCTAATTGCAAGCCGTTTCGCACAATTTGTGCTGCGTCGCTTTCCTGCTTGTGCATTCCGCTAGGGTGCAGCTGATGAAGTTGTGCCTCATGATGCCACGCTGCGCGCTGCTAGCTTAGCGCATCCCCGAGGGTGTGAATGGGAGCGAACTCTCGTTAGAATGGCGACCGTATTTTCACCAGATCACGCAGGTTTGTACTTGAAACACGTAATCGAACCTTCCCGGGGAGAAGATTTGCTCCTTCTTCCCCCAAACAATTGAAGGTTACGCGGGCTGTGGCGTTAAGTTCTGCGGACCGGTAAATGACCGATTTAGTCTTAAAGCTCAACTGAAGATTCCAGTACATCTTGATACATTTTATGAAGGTTCTCCCACCACGTTGCAAATATACCAAACACACGATGTGCATTTAATAAACATACATTACAGTCGGATACACAGTTATTCTATCCCACTTTACAGTTCTAACTACCCAGCATCAGCACCAAACGGCGCCATCATATTAAAATGTTTACTTACTGCTAGATAACTATCATTTCTAACAAGCTAATGAAGTTTACCTCCAATGGTCCCATAGATGAGGAAGTGGCGTGAGAATGCCCTCAAGGTACTAGCAAAAAAAAAAACATGTGATGTCTTCTTCCTCCCACCATCAATTGTCATGAGTACGCGGCGGCGGTTTTGGTTGAGTTTTTTCTTTACAAATAAGCAACACATATTTTAGCACGTACAAAGAAGGAAAACCTTCACAAACCTTCTGCAGATGGTGTTATTTTTCATCGCATAATGTCTACCACGGAAATGGACGCGTAATTCAATTTGACCGTCGTGAAACAGATGCTCAAATAAACGTTCCAAACCAAACATGCACATTGCTGTAGGTAGACATGTTTGGAGAGGTTGTTTTTTATTGTCTACATTAAATCTGTTGTAAACCAATGAGAATGTTACTATTGTTGGATGTTTCTTTAGGCATTGTTCAAAATATTTTTTATAATTTCTTCGATGCTTCGATTTTTGTGTATTCTGGGTTTAACATATTCGTCTAATTTTATAACCATTTAATTAAATAAATAAAACACAAAATAGTGCTAATATGAGGATTTTTTAAATAAAATTTAATATGGCACATTTGCAGAAAAAGTGTTCACAAACGTATGAAACAATTGTCATTTTATTTAGCCAGGAAAAAGTGCCAGATTTAGGCCCTCGAAGACTCTATGCGGAAAGGAAGTCGAGGCCCACAAAATTCGCCCCTGATAGTAAACATGTCTATTTCGTTATTTCCTTCTTCCTCAGTATGTTCAGTTATTGCCTTTAGCCATTATTTTACCTGCGATGCCTAAAATGTGCAACAACTCGAAACTGCACACAAACTGGCATTGTGCAACGGTGAACTAATTTCTTACGGCCATAATTACTGCCGCGTTTACTGTCGCGCCGCTTTACGCTTGTCTTCCTTGAGAAGAAGTTAGCCGTCTCCAAACAGCTGCAACACATCTGCATGACCCATTAGTGGGCCCGGCAGTTGTCGTTGGATTGCATCCAAAAAATAATGACCCTTACGTAACGCAGCTTCCTCATGAAGAAGACAGAAGACAACTCAAATTACACGCTGAACCGGAGCATACCTGGCAAGTAACCATGGTGTGTGACTTCCACCACGCACGGCAAGCGAGCGTAATGTCCGAAGTAATCGGTTCTATCCAGCCTGGGCGCTGGCAAACGCAAACTATCGACCCGTAGCGTGTCCGTTTAGGTGGGAAGTGGTCCAATCTTCGCGATCGCTGCTAACCGGAATCATTCCATCCCAAAACAAGACACAAAATGCCGATTTCTGCGACATTTGAAGACTTTTTTTTAACGGGTGTTTAATGTCATTTTTCTTCTGGAGCTTTCGGCACGGTGGGGTGGTGTGTTCTCCCACGAAAAAAAAACGACTGACTTCAATTTGTCGAGCGTGTCCAACATTCAGCGCAAGAACTCCGGCTATGGTGCGCAAATCAAAGTTTAATGGTCACAATAAAAAACCGTTAACATGAAAATCGTTCCAAGATGCTAGGTTCTCCAAATGTACTGGACGATGTTACTTAGTCGAGTTTGCGATTTCGGTATTGAGGGTTTTTTTCTGGAGATCATTCTGCGCAATTCTACACCACAAACTTGGTTGCAAGTATGAACGGTATTTCTTCAATTCAGCTTAAACAGCTATTGAGATCAGTGTCAGTTAAACGCTGGGAAAGTATTTAATGATTTTTTTTTGGCTTTGCCACACTGGAAGCCACAGAAACTCTTGCCCCATTTCATCGTTTTCACTCAACGTTTTGACAGTGTGTCGAGCAATCAATCATCGACACCTTTCAGATACGGCGATTGACTTCCAGTGCGTTCCCGACGCCCGGCACTGAGTGATGCGGAACGGGCAAACTTCTCAGACACATAGGCCTTGCTGTCGACATGCAAATACAACACCTCCAGAACGTGCAGAGCGTCACACGGGTGGGAGGGAAGAATTATGGCAGGACAAGAATTATGCCCAGCTGAATTCATTTGCGACCCGGATCGGACCATTCTGCAAAACCATTGCGAAAGTCGTGCGTCAGAACGTACGCCACAAGGAAAAGCGAACATTTTCACGCGCACCAATGGTAAAGAGGTGGTTAGGTCGAATAGTTTATGATGATTCACCGTAATGGCGATTCGTTTTCTCATGCACCATCTTTGGCATCCGCTGGTGTTGCCAGCTGTTGGCGGCTGTGGATCTAAATCTATAAACTGTGGCACTCCTCTAGCGCAGAATTCATCAACATTTTGCAACCAAAAGGGTGGGTTGTAGAGCGAAAGAATAAAATTAGTAGCTTATGGGAGGATTCGTTCACATTTCTCATACATAATCTATCGATACAGGAATATGGTAAAAAGTTTAATCCATATTAAACTTGGAAACACACCCAAACGCCCTCACCAAGCGGTGAGGCTAGGCTAGACGTGACGTGAGTTAGTCTAAACTAAAATATGGTGGACTAAAATATGATTCAACAAAACGATTGATTTCCATGCACAAGGGGTCACAGCAGCACGTTAATGAATGGAATTATTCTTTGAACATGCGCCCGATACGATACCACACGGTGGGTAAAATATGTGGTCCGCAGAGTGTGCTGCTCGATCCAGTGAAATGAGACGATGTTTTAATGTCTGACCGTGTTCCATCACCCAACGCAACGAACACGCTTATCTGCAATCGCAAAAAAGATGTGGATACAAGCACTTTGATAGGTTTATGAATCGTAAAAAAAAGCTTAACATACTCCACAAGCTACAACCGTAAACCAACGAACTACAAACCCTCGGGCAAACGCAACCGAGACCAAGCCGTACTGTTTTACGCCCACATCTTTGGCAACGCCATTCCTGCATAGGCGGAACGGTTCCGAACGGAATGTACTGCTTCTGCATCACATCTGGTGGGAGCTGGTGGGAGCAACGGATGATGTTTGGCTAGACTGCTGGCTTGCGCCATTGACCTTGACTAACGGCGATCGATGCCGCTCTTGATGGAAACGATCGGATTAACACAAATGTGATGCGATGTGGAGTGAATTAAAGATTTAGCTTATGGGGAGCTGTGTCACTTTATGCGACGACGTATGAAGTTTGGTATGTGATCCGAGGTAAAAGTGAAAACGGTTGAACAAAACTAAATGTTGCACAATGCAACATCAAGCCGTGAATTTAAAGGTTGATTTTTGTAGGTTCTAAATATTACTGCCTATAAGCCAGAATAAATTGAAGACAAAGAAGCCACAACATAGTACGCCAAGATGTTTAAATCTCATGCCCAATTTAAAAAAATCTCGTGGTTCCGTTTCACTGATATCAATCGGAGTAATCGGAGTAATTATCTCGCAAATGACAGCGATTTTGATTTCGATTTTGAATCTGAAGTAAAATCTGAAGTTGATTCTAGAATAATCCGGAGTAACCTGCAATTGCGGAGTAACTTGCGACGGTCGAAGCTGGGACTGTATCGTACCTTTATACTCTCAGTACTCACAAATGCCTCTGAGACATGGCGGCCCTGTCGAAATCAGATGAAGCCCTCTTAGACGCGTTCCAGAGGAAGATGCTCAGAAGGATCGTTGGGCCCGTATGTGTGGAAGGACAATGGAGGAGTCACTACAACGACGAGCTGTGCGAACGTCGTGCAGCGAATTAGGCTCGCCAGGCTCTGATGGGCTGGTCATGTATTACGCATGGCTCCGGACGACCCAGCTCAGAAAGTCCTTTTAGGCCGTCCACACGGACAGAGGAGGCGTGGTAGGCCCAGATTGAGTTGGAAGGATAGCGTGGAATCATCCGCCATAAAGGCCAGGATAACGGATTGGCGGACGACGGCACGGGATCGCGAGCGGTTCCGGATTCTCCTGCGGCCGGCCAAGACCGCAAAGCGGTTGTAGCACCTGATAAGTAAGTAAGTAACCTGCAATTGATTCCGCAGTGCACTCCGGAGTCTAATCCTTAGTTATTATTGGAGGACTACTCCGGAGAAATTACTCCAAATTACTGCGGAGTAAACTCGGGAGTAATTGATCCGGATTAATCCGGATTTAGCTTCGCATTACTCCGGATTAATTGCTCCAAAGTTGCTCCGAAATGTCTCGAGGTTGGATTAACTCGACTCCGGAAAAATAAGGATCAACCTATCGCTATACCAAAGCAGTTTCTTAACTCCATCGACCTGACCAATATGTTTTGTTCCAGGAACATATCAAAAGCCTATGAACTTCAAAACACAAGCTTGGTTAAGCTTCAATCACAAATGCCTTCTGCTATTAAATATTTAACTTAAATTTTTTGTCTGTAACCTTTACGTGCATGTCAAGGTTGGAAGAGCGCCACTGTAACCTCACCGAATTTTTAGCTACCACAAAATCAATTAGTGACCCCAGGATATATTAACGGCACCGTTTCATAACATTATGAAATGGAATGTTGTCATAGATAAGCTTACTGAATCAATTTAGCCACTTCTTTTCGCGTTCTTTGCTATTAACTTCCTAACCTCACTGTGTAGCTGTAGCTATTGGTAAAATTTGTAATGCAGATGTTGCGGGCACTTTATTTGGGGATGCGCGCTACAATGATCAGCAACTATTTTACGCTTGACTTGAACCGAGACGCCCAATGCCAAACGGTTCTCGGGTGGACGAACTGCGCAGGGAAGCAACAGAACCAAGCAAAAAAGAACGTGGGACGAAAGTGTGGCTTTAAATTGATTTCCTTTGGCGTGAAACGTTCACCATTGTTGTGTTTTTTGTTTTCTTGGTATGGTTGCTCGTACAGTAGCTAAAACTGCTTATCATTTCCGATTGCAAACCATACGGTTGTCATTTGTTAGGAGTCGGCGGTACACTAAAAGGTTACTCTATACGGTTTGCTAAACGAATGAACACTAATGATGATCGCCACAGACTACAATCAGTCCCATTTCCTACGGTGATGCTAATGTTGTTTTTCTTTTATAAAATCTTCATCCACTCCCCTAGTCGCACGCGGGGACCAATGGGAAACCTCCAGCCACATTCAACTGTCACTGAAAGTCAAGATAAATAGCTGGCAAAGATTCATTTGTCTGGGCTAATCTTCATCAGCTGATTTACTGCATGATTTATGACCCCCAAATCAAATGCATTTATAACACGGTGAAAAATTTACGTTCACGCTGCTCAGGTGAGCTTGCATTTATAAGGGAAAACTTCCTGGTCTCCACTTACCCCAGTAGCTGCCACGCCGCAACGTCGAGTGATTTTTCCGCACGGTACGCTTTTTGGACTTTTTTCGCTTCACTTTCTTCTTGTGGTTCACGTGTATGATGTTGATATCGTTGTAATCAAACACATCACAGTAATTTTCATCATTCTCATCCACTTCCTCCTCCTCTACGTCCTCATCATCCTCCTCATCTTCATCGTCTTGCGCACCGTTCTCGTTGGCACGCGATTGCTTATCCCGCACGTCATCTCCTTGCTCACCAATGATCGCTACCTCACCGTTTGGACCGAACATACGCTTTACACCACCCTTCAATCGTGGACGGCTTGGACGAGCCGAGTCCTTCCGTTTAGGCGTCCCAGAATCCGACCCTTCGAAGCACTCACAATCACTGTTCATTTTGTCACATCGCGTGCAATATAAATTATCACCCAAGCTGTTGATCAAGAACTCATTCTCACTGAACTCTTCATCGTCCTCCTCCTCATCATCCTCGGCATCCTCATCATTATCTTCACCATCGTTGTTTTTCCCCATATAGCGATGGCGCAGCGCACTGCTAGCCTTATCCCCGTTCACTGATGGGAACACATTTGCCAGAGAAATTTCATTCTGAATCGCACCGGACGATCGTATCCGTTTTAGCTCATCCCCGGGGCCAGTTGTCAGCTGAAAGTTTGAGTCACCGAAAGGTGCAGAAATCGAGCGCTTGTAGACGAACGCTGGTGACTCCTTGTATCGGTTAACAAGTACCGACTGGTTGCGCTTGCTAAGCAGACTCGAGTCGTTCCGCAGGAACTCCTCCTCGGTGTAGTGTGCACCACCACCGACACCGGTCAGTGGTTCCAGAGCGCTTCCGAATGGGCGAACTTCGTGAAAAAGTTGCTTCCGACTACTAGCCGTCGTTGTCGAGTGGGCACTACCGGTGCCAGATTTGCCGGCTTTGAGCGATTTCCCCTGCCCGGTGGAACCTCCTGGTCCGCCGGCACCACTTTTGCGCTTGTCTGGGTGGGGAAACATAAACTCCAGTCCGGCATCCGTCTGCTGAAAGTACCGCTGCTGCAGTGCGTTGTTTTTGAAGCGGATCGTTTCATTCTTCGTCACTATGAACGTGTCATAGTAGTCATTCTCTTCATCCTGCTCCTCGCCAGCGGGCAGGCCTGTTCCGGCAGCTGTCCCACCGACGTTCGCGGTATCCGATCCGAGTATTGCAGCCCGACCTGCTCCGTAATCCCGGTAAAACTCCTTTATAGCCGCTTCGTTCATCTTCTTCTTCTGAATGTAGTAATGCCGCAAGCGCTTCAGATGTTCCTCGTAGAATGCTTCCAGATCGTGTATTTCCTGATTGTACCGGCGATCATTGCAAAAGTTTTCAAAGTCACGCGCAAAGTCAGGTGCTTCCGGTTCGAGTGTTTCCGTACTTGGCGGTTCGGCAGTGAAGTCATCGCCCAGCTTGCTCCAGTTTTCATCGTACAACTCGCGGAAAATGTCCTTTCCGGCGACGCGTTGCTTGCGGATGGATTTCTTTCGCTTCGAGGAGTTACGCTGCACCACCATTACCCGCTTAAAGTACCCATCCCGGCTGACGGCTAGCTTTGGTGGTTTTCTTCGCTGCAGCAGTGTTGCCTTTTTCGACTTTCGGCGGAACAAATTTTTCGGTTTGGTTAGTGTTAAGCTAAAGCCCGAATCGCGAGAAGACATTGATTTGAATGATTCATTCTTCACCTTGGGCGGAGGCACCAAGCGTGGCCCTGCAGTCGATAGAATCGAGTCCTCCTCGTGATGCTGGCCAAGATTAAGCTGCTTCCAGATGCGGCCGGTATTGATCGAATAGAACTCCTTGTTCTTTGTGAAGGGATTCTCCTTGATCCGCAGCGCATACGGTATACTATTCTCCGGTGATGGTAGCTCGGCCTCATCGTACAGCGTCTGATCGTAGAAAATGTTGTTCTCCTCCTCGAAATAATTGTTCGGAAAGATAAACTTCGGCTCACTGGTTGCGGTCGGATCGGTGCCCTTGGGTGTACGCTGGAGCTCAAAGTTTTCATGGCTCTTAAAGGTATGCTGATTTGCATCCTCCACGTCCAGCGTACCCGTCTTGCTGGCCGTTGCTTTTTTCGCCTTTTTGCGATACTTGTTCTTTTGGTTCTTCAGCTCAAGCGTTCCGTCCGTCACCGTGCCGGTCAAATTTTGCGTCGAGCCACCCAAACCGTGGCGCAAATCTTTCTCGTCCACCTTGATGTCGACGTCGATCAAGTCGAGCGCGGAATCATTGCTCAGCTGTCGGTTTAGATTATCTTCCGGCTCCTTAAGACCACCGCTGTCTGACTTTGAGCCCGAGTTCTCGACCCCATCCGTGTCTTGTCCATCCATCGCCGGGATGCGTATTACAATACCATCTCTCGATTTGCTGCGTATCATTTTAAACGTTTGCGTGTTAATCCGTGGAATTCGCGACGGGCTCCTCTGTCGCTCACCGGTGCTCATAGCGGAGGACAGTGGTACAGGTGCTAGCGTGTCCTTTACCACCTTCACCACCTGTGGCTTACCTTCCCGACCGTGCTCAGATTCATCGGGAACACAATTGTCGAAGCTTGTCTCCAGATACCGCTCGTTGACATGGGTTGTGGATTGCATCAAGGAGTTAGGCTCACAGTACGTACGGATCGTAACCAGGGTGGGTAGCTCGTTGGTGGCCGTTTTGCTCGTACCGGCACTGAAACTACTGCGGAACGATTTTTTCGACGAAGCATTCGTGTTATTATTGCCCGCGTTCGTCAGCGTATTGCTTTCGATCGTGAACGTACTGATGCTGTAGAACGACTTATCGTCCGCCGTGTCCTCGGTGCCCTTGCCGCCACGTACGCTACCCTCGATCGCTTCATCCTCCTCAGGGATAGCGTCCGAACTAACGTTTATGTTTACGTGTGAGATATTCTTCACCCGGCCGGTACTGCCCTGCGAATCTTGAACATGTGCTTTCGTTGATTTTACCAGCCGATCCTGGGAAGCTGACGTGATCGTCTTGCTGCTGAGATCATTATTTTGTACTTCGTTTTCGAGAGATTTCCTAGGAGCTGGTTGGGACGCACCGAGCGACTGTTTCGATGGTCTGGGCGGTTTTTTAATCTTGATCTTCTCTACCTTTTTGGAGACCTCATACGTCTTTTCCACAAGATTGCGATTTTCATTGATGTACCGATCGTTGATCTCCTGCAGGGCACGAATCTTTTCATCCAACGACGCATCGTTCGACTCTAGCTTTTCCTCGAAGGAAAGTTCAGGCGGGGACACTCTCTTCGTGATGGAAGAGGACCCACCTGTCTTGTCCAACGCATGCACCTCAAGGTCATCTTTCCCCGGAGCGTTTTCTCCATCTCCGTTTAGCTTTAGCTTCTCGGGTCCTTTAACAACCTTAGCCTGATCCTCGAACTCGTTGATGTTGACCAGATTTTTGGTCGATCCGCGAAGTACCGCTGCTGCATTGCGCTTGCGACCCCGCTCGAGATAACTCTTTCGAATGCTGATGCGTTTGAACGAATCACTTCGCTTGAAGCTTTGGTCGATGTTGGATTTGTCTTTTTGTTTCTTTTTCGTCTTCAGCAGGTTCCGGATCGATTCGAACGTGATGGGCTTCATGGTTCATGCACCACCATGCCTGGATCTTGCGGGAACGATGCACACTAGATTTTAAAAAAATCAAACACTCATGTGCAACGTCCACTAACACCGACGGGGATGCAGCTTGGGAGCTACGGTACTCATTTTCGAGCAGTGGAGTTTTTGAGGCGCCGTGCCTATCTTGCAGGGTGCAATGGCGGGATTCTGTTAGAAATAGAAGGGTTGAGGATATTCGAAATGTCGATATAAACACTGCTGTCAACTTCGGTAGATGTCGCTCTGATACAACGACACGGCGACCACAGGTTTGTAACACACAACAAGTGACAACTTCAAACACAAACACCACATACAAAGGTAGGAACTACAATTTTTTTTTTCGTCCTCCGTACGAACGCTCCGCTTCGAACACTCAATCACATACGTCGGACAGAGTACGCGACTAGAGCCGCTCGCGAACCGATCCTTCCTCGTTATGACCTTGGCGTGGACTAACCGTTAGTGGCGCCAGCCCGCCTTGGCAAACAGAGACGCACACAAACGGAGCGGCAAACCGGCGGGAAAGTAAGTACTCTCGTGAGCGCAAGCTGCTACAACGCATTTTTGTTACTTTTTTTTTTGTTCACGCATTCGCAACATTCGCCACTTTCCTTTTGCCTCCCGGGTGCTGCCAGCAGCAGCAGCAATGGTGATGAAGCCCATGCCCCTGCTACGCTATTGGGTTGGCATATCAGCCAAGGGGAAAATTTTACATGGCCACCGTCTTGTAAGGTGGAAAAGTTTCGAGCAAAACAAAAAAAAAAGAGTGCACCACACCACATCCACTGCGTGTATATGTTTAGCTTACGCCGCAACACACAGCCCGACCAACATCCACACTTCTGGCCGAACTCATCATCAACGCCCGCACGCGTAATGAGCGTTTTGCATGTACCCGGAGCAAAACGCAAATGTGATCTGCCTCTTGTTGATCTGCTAATGAATGAAAAACTTCACCACAGCTCCAACATACCATGGTGCGCTCTGTGGAAGAGAAACCGTTGGGTGAGCGACGCATTAAATACTTGCGCCACGATCTGGCACGGTACGGTTGTAATACATTCGCGGACACAACAACCAAAGCCTTTGACCGAATGTATCACAAGTACTGGACCGAATGTTGTCCGTGTAAGTTGTTGAACTCGCGAGACGTTGTTCTCGCATTTCAGGCACAACCCGCAACAGTCTACGGTCATTCGCTTCCACCCGGTTTGTATTGGATTTCGTCCGACCACGTCCACAACTGAGTTTTACTTTTTGGAGACAGCAAAAGCGTTCTGTCCAGTTATTCGTAACCTTCATCGTTAGACGTTCTGATGTACAGGATTTGAACTGTGAAAAAATAAATCTAATCCCGCGTGCGAAACGGTAGATTTCCGCCATACTTCGCTGACCAGAACACACCAACCCGGGGGTCCGGTTGTTGACTCATAAACCCGTTCTACAAGACTGCCCGCGAGCCACAAAACGGTACCCCTTTTAGAGACCAGATATGAAGCTTCCCTAAAGGAGGGGAGGTCATTCCGAAACTTCAAATTCCGCGTGCAGCCAAATATCGCGAACGCTCTACGGAACCCCAACTTGGCACACTACTGACACGTCTAAATATGGCGTCTCGCTGTGTTTAGAATCACGCTTCAAGATGTTTATCGAAACATTTCGCAAAACGGTGCTCTGTGTGCACGAATCGAGCGCCTCCAGTGGGGCTGCTGCAGTTTTACAGCTAAAAGTGGTCAAGGTCCTGCCAATAATGATGCTGACTACGGGCATATTAGGGTTTTGAGGGAAACGTAAAGGTGAGAAAGGTATGCAAATATACGAATCGCTTGCAGGGATAAACTGTTTGACACAATTTTTTATTTTGCAGTTCAAAAGAAATTTTTCCTAAGGTTTTAGGTACAATCTTAACTACATCTTGATTTAAACTTTTTTTTCCCAACAACAACCAGCAGGCAGAAGTAGCATGCGATCAAAACAAATTTCTTTTTCGAAATCATCTCTATCTCTAGGCCACTCAAACACGCACTGTGAGCATCAGAAAACTATTACAGACCCGTCGAGAGCCGGTGCCGGTGCTGGTGCTTATCTTCCAATCATTACTCACAAATTCTCCTCGGCCTACTACTGGGCTACTTACTGTTACACAGACATTACTGAGACGCGCGTATCTCTCGCGTTCGCTCTAAACACTGCTATCATTGCATCCGATTCTAATTTCCCATGGCCCTCCTGCGGACATTCGGCGCCCATCTTGGACATTATCTTTACAGTTCTTTTTCCGTTAATGAGTCCCTATCATGTATCGACAGGGTGTAAGTCTCCAGCACCGGAGACACGAGGCTATAGCGAAAAACGGTTCTATACTGAAACGCAACCCCTTTACTACACCGAACCGATCCACTCCCCTTTTTGCCTACAAACCAGACAATCGCGTCCAGTATTTCTTGTCCAACTTTAACTCTTTGTTTGACGTGCGTATGAAATGAAACAAACCAACCAAAAAAAAAAAGACACCACATCTAATGTTGGCTCTGTGCACCTTCGAAATGTGGCGTGTACCAACTACTGGGAACCAAATATAATTAGGTCAGTCATGAAGAAGTCTCGTGAGGCACCTTCGAGGTATGCAAGCCACACCGGGCGACCTCACTGAGTGGGTAATGGACAAAAAAAATGAAAAACGAAAAACAAGATACAGCTAAAACTAGGTTTCATGAAAACAATCACGAACCATCCTCGGACCAACCGCCGGTTACATCAAAGGCCGGTAAAATTACTCTTTCTCGAAAAAAAAAATACGGTCTTGCTCCCTAAAACCAAGCGCGATGTTTTGCGCAAAGCATAAGTAACGCGTGATCTCGTGGTTCAATCTATGATGGATGATGTTTTTTTTTTTTTTTTGGCAGTTCGATTCGATCGATCGCTCCCGTGATGTTGTAAAATGGGGGCTTTCCATCGTTTAGACGAGGGACTAAAATCATGTCTGCTATTTCACTACACTGCGGTACGCGGGGTATTCGTCCCATCTCGAGAATCAATTGAACATCTCCCCTGAACATGATCTTCGACTTCAACTTCGTCAGAATACCGACTTAAGTGCACCGCGAAGAGTTTTGCACCTTTAGCAGGAATCTCGACGCCAAACACCGAGCGGTGGTACCTAAAAAGATACCGTTAAAGCGATTGGGCTTCCCAACCGAAAGCGTCCACTCTGCTTACTGTCCATACCACCCATTTAATGTAGCATTCCCCTAGGTTCAGACACCCGTCAGACGAACGAAGTCGTAAAACAATCGAATAAAAACTTTAGCGCGGATGTGAAATGACGAACCGAGTTTCAGCCTGGTGAAGTGGACAGCGGGACAACCAGCTGGAACATTGCCGAGCAAAACCCTGTGCCGAACCTTAGCCTGCTTGCGTTTAGGTCAGCGTTCGGGGACGGCGGAAATGGCAAGAAGCTTCGCTCCAAAACCACGAGAGCGCTACAGTCCAGGTGCCCGGTAGAAGGATTGTATAACAAAACCGCAGCACAGGCCACACACTCGTCGTTTTGTAGGTCACACGCGGCCACAAACCACACGCGCAAACCCTTTTTTTTCTCCCACAGGGGAAACGGAATTTGCTAATGGAGAGTGATTCGACACTATTTTACGCATTCTTCGCAAGCTTCGGCTGTTCATTATTACATGGAGTTGCAGATGTTGTGATAATACTGTTACGCGAGACATTAGAATGTCTTGGTATTATTCATTAACGCTTGTAAATGTCACTGCGCATTACGTGATTGTCAGAATTTGACGTCTCGGTACGCCGAGCCTCAATATTCGATAGACGTGGTCACAAAGCTCGCAACAACCGTGAAAGTGATAGCATGAAGCATGCACCAGAAAAAAGCTACAGACACACCCTGAACAGACTTTCCCAATCGTGCAGAATGTAATCGAAACCAGCACAGTGTGTCGTAAGACGCTTATCGCTCAATTAAGTCGCATCTTCGGCTGCATCATGCTATGAGAGCGAAGTGAAACAACGACCAGAACCAAGGTGGAAACAAGAAAAAACTTCATCATCTGGCGCACCGGAAACACATCGGTGCTTTTTGCGAGAAAGTGTGTGTGTGTGTATGCATGTGTTGGTAGTAGCAGGAACAGGAGCGGAACAAGTGTAATGATCTTTGTCGGTTGTTGCTACTTCGAACCGATCGATAAATAAATATCGGAACTGTTACCATCAGACCTCGCCGCACAACAACACATTTGCAGCCAGCGGATGGGTAGCACACTTTTCTGCTTAATTTGAATACTTGTAAACCCGTCAACTGGGTGCGAGGCGTGTGAGAAGAAGTGGCCTCCCCAAGGCAATGCTCGTGTGAAGAAAGTGGAGTACTAGGCTACATCTTGGCTGGTAAGATGTATCGAGAAGATGAGATCAGTGCAGATAAACGAGCCACCGAGGGGTGCTTGGGTGTGGTGCGGAGGAGACGAATTTCAATTAAAGTCAGATCATGCCCAGAAGGGCACACAAGTACTTCCTCTCTCTTTCGCTCTCTCTCTCTCTCTCTCTCTCTCTCTCTCTTGCCGCATTCCACGCCCTACCCATCTTCTTCAAATATCATCACCGGCGTCCGTAGGAAAGCTGTTGATAACCAGACCGGAGCCCCACATCGGTGTCTGCCGGAGGGCCGTACATCCCGAGGTGGTGCTGGAGCTGGAGGAACTTTTTTGCGGTTTTGTCCTTGGTTAGGTTTTCACTCGACACGTGAAGGCATGGTAGAGCGATTTATGCATATCAGCGTGATGGCGCTACCGCAGCCATTGTTAATAAGTAAATAAATCAGCACTCGTTACATGCATTTATCACGGTGACGCCAACTATTGGATTGTCTCTTTTCCCTTGTGATGTGATGTGCTTTTTTTATTTCCTTCCCCTCTGCCATCGTTGCGTTCTCATGGGAGTATTTTTTTTTTTTTTGCGGTGAAGCTTTTATCGTACATGTGTTCTTTATGCTCGATGCAAAAGTGATCCCATACGTCTGCGATCGCGAATATACCCACCAGCGGATGGAAATGAGTTCAATGCATTTTTTGATTAAAATGTTCAACGTTCCGAGGCGAGGTTGGAAAGCGGAGTAAATCCAATCCTAAACAAACTAGAGCACATGTACTGTGGTGCACGGTACGATGTGAGAGTTGTTAAGTTTGTTGCTTCTCTTATCATTTGTACTCTGGTTTACATTGATTGATTGCACAGCGTAGAAGAAATCTGCATTTATGTTTGCATCGGAATAGACAATTTGTCAGGGTTTTGTTTTAATGTGTTGTTTATGTAAAGAAACAATTTCTCTCATTAGTTAAAGATTCAATTGATGTACAAAAACACGTCTTCATACTCTGTTGGAAGCCTTAAATGTTAGGGTTTCTTAAATAATCTTTGTTGGGCCCTGCTCAAAATGCCGTAGACTATGTACTGATAGAACTGGTCTCTCATTTTTCAGAAACTCTACAGGTAGAATTGGTTAGAAACATTGGTTTTACTAACGACAAGGCTGTTTGATTTTTTTCAATGTCTTTGTATCCATTAGTCGGTAGGTGGCCCCTCGGTAGTGAGGCGACACCGACGCCAGTTTTCACAAACTAGGACTAAAGCTCACATTCCAGGAACGTTCCCCCGTAGTGAGCATTGCAAGTATCAAGTCAACTTAAATCAGCAAGTGTAATTGGCAGAAGTGGATGAAAGTTCTGCTATCTTGGGACTGGCGTAACTTCGGATAACGTTGTCAGCAGCGAAATCCGGAGACGCATTGTGCAGAGGAATCGTGCCTACTACGGCCTTCACCGTTTGCTGAGATCCAGAAGACTTCGAGATCGCACGAAATGTGATATATATCGCACACTGATTCGCCCGGTGATCCTATATCACGCCACGAGTCTTGGATCATCCGAGCAGAGGATACAAACGCTCTTGGCGTGTTTGAGCGTCACATCCTGCGGACCATCTTTGGCGGCGTGTTTGCGCATGGAGTTTGGAGGACGGAGAACCGGACATCCTGACGGCAGCAAAGACCGGCACGAGGCGTCGGGAAGCACAGCAAGTTGGTTGGCTAGATCAGGTGAAGGGAACCCTGTCGGAGATCGGATGCCTACATGGAAGGGATGCTGCATCCAGGGATCGAGTTTCCTGGAGCTCTATCCATCCCCGTATAATTGTAAATACCCGTTTAAGTCAATATAAAGGATGATTTTACCGCAATAACATCAAAAACCTTTGGAAGAAAAAGTTGGTTTCAAGAAAACACGTACTCGCTTGCGTAACAGAAGAACCATTTCTTCGAGATTTCATCTCAAATGTCGATCACGAAAGATCTTGGAATTTCAATCAACGATCAGCTTCAAGTAAGCATGGCTTCAGTGCAAAATGTGTGCGAGTTTCATCATCATTCAGCATCTTTTTTTCACCAGCGCGGAATTCCCGTTCCTCAACGTGTTCAGATTTTTGCCGATTCATACCCTTGTCTTATCTGGCGGACGAGCGGAGGGTGTCCAGATCACGATCGATCACGAAAGGGTGACAGCGAAATGATGCTTGCTTTACTCGTACGATAGCTGGATTATTGCAATTTCAAATTATTAAAAAGGGGGCCTTTGTATAAATTGAAGAATATTTTGGGAAAGAACTTTATTATTTTTTAAGATTATTCTGAGATAGTTTAAGTCATCATTCTTTTTCGTTGGAGTCCTAAGTTTTAATTTAAAAAATAAACAAACCTCGAAACAGAATGCAGCACTTTTATTTGCTAAGGAATTCCGTGCAAACAGCGAGACATTCCAACTGTTAAACGCGAATGCACCACCATTATCCACTTGGCTATTCGTTATTACCATGTCTCAGACGAGTGCGAAACATTGACCATTTGCTGTCCGTGCGAGATATTTTGATGAGATTACGGTTTGCGTCGTCGGCGACCGCGCGCTAGTTTGCGTTCCGGTTTTTTTTAGAATGAAATGATTAATGCATCTTTAGGGTGGAACCGGTTAGTGTGGTTCCACGGCTAAGAAGCGAAACATCCTTTTCTGGTCCAGAGATTACCGGTTATACTTGACGGTGGGACCGGTATGTATTTTCGCTGTGCAGGACGAGTCGCGTGGATTAAAATTGTGTGTCCATGTACATACGAATTGTAGGCCACGCTTCTGACACTGTTCGCTTTATTACGGCACCGCAACATCACGCGAATACCGGCGCCATTATGCATCATTATCTAACTGTGCAAAGCGGTACAACGCAGTACAGCATCCAACGGTCTTCTCCTGGTTCGAGAACTTGTGTGTGCCGGATGGCAATCGATTACAATGTGGTACGAGCCAAGTTATCCTACTGGACAAGCAAACATGTTTCGGAATGGGTCGAAATAGCAGTCTCCAACAATCCCAAACTAATTTAAAGTCAACAAATGCTTCCACAGAGCGGTATTCGGACATGGATCGTAAACTTCACCAAGGTTCTGAGGTATCTTCTTTATCGTTCCAAAATTACACTTCTTCCAGGCAAAGAAATTATTCCAACCGAAGTTTTATTTGCTCACACACATCTGCTACCGTTATGGAACTGTAGCGTAAAAGAGTCTTCTTAAGAGCTAGTATTTCGTATCACAGATTAAGATGTTTGCTCAAACTTCTAGCGAAAAAAAATCCAAATCTTCACTAAAATAGCTCAACCGTTCAGAATCAAGTGGCGAACACTTGAGGCAAGCATCCTCAACGTGTGCACACGCGTGAAACCAAAAAGTAACACAGCAAATCACCGAAAAAAAAAAACATTAATTCAAGAAAAAACTGCAAGCAAACCGACAGTGCAGCACAATTAGCATGGGTTATTTAAAGTCACACGATTTTTTTGCTTTTTTTTGGCGGAACGGATAGAATATAGAGGGCATAGACATCTGGGCAAATTGCCACCCTCTATCCCGGGGATGCGGAAGCATTAATCGTGTTTCCTTCAACTGGCCCTCCTCTGCTTCCACCGTGGTGTTCTACTTGACACACACCGGAGCCGTTTGCCCTAGAAAAAGGTGGCAACACAGGCAACTGGACACCGTCAACATTATGCACGAGATGCTCAAACGTGAAATAGTGCCCCCGAACGCCTAAATAACCGTCCGTGACCATTCTTCACTTTTAATGTGATTCCTGTTCTCTACCATCGCCTAATGCCTGTCCCTACTCCACAAACCCTCTGGATTTCCCGTTAGCGAAGGTTTAGAGATCTAGGTCTGTGAGCCACCGAACCTTTCCACGAACTTGAACTCGCAAGCGGATTCGCGAAACCCACTTTAACTATGCTTATTATGCCTAACGAAAGACCAATGACCAGTGGGTCCACACGCGCACACACACACATATATATACATAAATCCGGCCATAGTGAAGTGATGCTTGAGAACATACAATGTTTTAGTTTTTCTGCACAGTGCCGAAAGAGGTACCCAAAACAGTGGTCTAATAAAATTATACCAACTTTTTGCAGACAAAGAAAGTGAATTTATTTAGCACAAATCTTTTGGAATAAACTTCAGCCCGCCTCACAATGGAGGTCAAACAAATGGACTAGAGAACATCCAAAATTCAGCCTCTTCGGTTTCCCAGACACCACCAAGGTTACCCAAAATAACAACAGAATCCGTGTCAAAATTTGCTAAAGTAACCGCATTTTTGTAGATCAACGGGATAAAATTATTTCCATTTTGCTGACTGCGAAAGGCAGGCTTTTCGAACGGCAAAAAGCATGAGCAAGTGGGAAGTAATAAGAAGTCAATGATAAATTCTGCCCATATCGGGGGGACATGTATTACTGATACAAACAAGGTTCACGATGCACCTGTCGGGATCGAAAGAGGTAAAGTGTATCGTGGATCTTATTTTTTGTGGTGACAATGAGCAGGTGTTATAAGTAAACTTCATTGTGGATGATAAATTAGCAATTTTATGTTTTTATGTAGAAAAAAAATAAATAAGAAAAAACAACAGCAGAAGGCACGTTTCGACACTCTCTTTAGAGGTTTATAGTTTTGTTTTTTGGGCTTCAACTCTCAAGTGTTAAAGCTACTTCGCAAGACAAAGACGTATTTCTATATTTTATTGTATTGTTGTCTGGTATTTAATCATTTTCGGCTGTTTATTCATTATTTATTTGTTTTTTTGTTTGTGTTTATATACTGTTTATAAGTTGTTTCGTTATTTTCTGATTTTTTTAAACTATTTTTTCCATTTAAGTCTTTCCATTTTCTCTTCTTTAGCTTTAGCTTTAGTCATTAAATATTTGCTTTTCTTGTGTATTCATTTGTTTAGCATGTTTTTTTTTATTTTTTACCTTTATTTTTTTACTGCGTTCAATTTAGCATGTATAACCATCGGATTGCAAATTATCTTACATTCTGTCAATATTTGTTGTGAGCCATTTCCATCAACAAAATATTTATGTTGTTTTTATTAAAGGTAATCCCTTAATAAAAAATATTAAAGTCGATATATTTTAATTTTTATCTTATTCTTGGCTTAACGACCTTTAAGGTCACGTCGGCCATCGAATATTTAACAAGGCTTGCTGATAACAAATAGTTTAATAGTCAGACCTCACTACGGGGGGACCCCGGTCCTGCCATGAAAACTGGCGCCACTGTCGCCTACACAAAAGGATCTGTCATTTCTAATTTCTTTGAATTTTACAGAAGTCGTTGGATGTTTATTCTTATAAATTTCACTTGCATAAATATTGTGATGACTTCTCCCATTTTATTCATTCGTTAAGTTAAGACATAAATTTAAAAAAATACACAAACAGCTGCATAATAAATGTAAATCTACAATTAATACGCCATATTTCACACACATAATGGAGCATATAAAGGTAAAAGGTTTGTGAAGGAATGTTAACTGCGGAGTAATAATCGGAACAGGTCATATAATTCACTTTCATTTATGTGAAACGCTCATTTCCGCTACAGTTAAAACCCATCGCACCAGATATAAAGTAGATGAACTTATCTTAACCTCCTTTTGTTGGGGGCCAGCTCGCGTCAGCCATCGACGACGAGCGTCTGGGCACAACTCGGCGCCTCCCATAAACAACCGCTCTGACATAATTCTCACACTAATTGGCACGCAAGCGCCGGACGCGGGGTCTGGCTGCTTTATGAGCAGCCATATTTTAGTGCTATGTTTTGCCATTCGTTGCTGTTGCATCTAAAAACTGCACACACAAACGTCCCGTCGGTGGTGAAAACTGCCGTGAAGTTCTGTGCCCGTGATCGATCCCAAGCCGACGTATTACTACAGGGGATTCGTCATAGTACTTTTGCGCAATTCCATCAAAGACCGTGTAGACAAGGAGCAACTACCCGCTAGGGCAGGGTAATGTTGGTGGTGAAATTTATTTTGTTGTTTTCCCGAAACAAAACGTATAGGTCCCAGCGTCGAGACCGTTCATATTCCTGTCACTCCTGTCCCGGGAAGGGGGTGGTGCCATATCTTTCACGTCTCCGTAAATTAAGCCGCTGCACAATCGGTTTGTAGGCGGCGACGATTGCTTCACGCCCGAGGGTTCTGTCCGGAATCGGGAGACTTTACTTTCACGCAAAAAATATATATGATGCAATGACATTCTGCCGTAAGGTCGAGTGCAACGTTGCAACGTTGGGTACGGCGTTTCGGTGCGCTCAGTTTTGCATAATTACGCTTTGCACTTCAAAAGTAGCTGACGTCATACGTTAAAAGGGCATTATAGCGTCGAAAGAAAGTGAGAAGTGTCACTTTTGAGGGTGAATGAATGCACTTCGCTTGCTGCATCCAGCAACCCATGCAACAATGTTGCACAACGTAGCTTCCTATTCTAGGAAGTAGTCCCCACAAACAGTTCGATCCGATTTCGCAACGCTGAACAGACGAACGAACGCGAAGGAACGTCACGCTCACACCGTTTTGGGATGCCATTTTTGGGGGAGTGTAAATTGTGTGCACATCATCAGCGACACACGAGAGCTGCTGCCCGAAATGGTAAAACTTGAATTTTAATTCGCTGCTCCACGCGTCACTTGCATACCACAACGCGAGAAGGTTGGTTTGCTCCTTTATGGTGCGCACCAGTCTACGCACCCAACAACACTGTTGTGGCCACCTTTTTTTTTTCTTTGCATAAATGCATACAGTTTGTGCAATGGCAATGCCGGAGCGATGCAGTTTTGGGGCATGGTCTTTCGTTGACTCACGATATAAATATTCGATGCACACTGTGAAGCATTCTGGACGCATTTCCATACTTTGATCTGAGTCGATAGCAAAAGTGTTTTCACTACTGTCTTCAGTGTACTGATCTTCAGAAATCTAAACGATTTCCCCAATACATTCCAACATAAGTAATCGTTTTAAACGGCACATGGTGAGGTACTTAATTTTCTTTAAATTGCCAGAGATGTTAACTGCTAAATTGTTCTCCACAAACGATTTAAACATAAACAACTCCGGCGAGATCGCCCATAAATGAATAATTGACGCTTAAAATATGAAAATTTGTTTTCAACTCTTCAGTGCATGACCTCGATGCGCAAAAAAAAGCTACAACAGAGAGAGAAAATATGTTTCGGTAAGTATACTTTCTCACAACATAAAACACACGCCCCGGCTCCAACCAAATCAACATCGATTCGTTGGATCGATTGGAACGAATCGATTTGTGGCATCGTTTTGGCCTGCCCATCAACACCTCAAAACAGTTTTGGTTTGGTTTGAACCACCAAAACAAGCGGCCGAGCAGTGTTGTGAATGTTTTGTTTCGCTTGTTGATATTCCCGGCCGAAAATTAGACCGTTCAGGCGATTTTTTCTTCTGCAAAGCATCCCTATTACGCTGGATGGGTGTTGTGTGGCCGGTGTGGGTTTATTTATCCGACCAAAAAATAAGAAAAAGTAAGGGTAGCCTTACGAAACATTAAGCAATAATAAATAGCTTTAAAACCATTTCACTCGAGTGTGCATTTTTCAAAAGGATGATGGCCACACTACGAAACCGACATCTTCGATCAGCGTCTTGTTGTTGATGCTGTGGTATGGTAAGGAAAACGAACATCTGCCATGAACCTGCGCATGGCATCGGTCAATTGAAACGTGATCATCGAATCTTTAACTTCAAGTCTGACAGCGAAACTGGCAACGGACGAACTTATGCTCCCGACGATGCGAAGAGCTTTTTCAACAGCTTTTAAACTTGCTTCAGTAACTTTTTGCTCGTAATTTGCCTAATCGTCTTTGGGTGAAGGTTTACACAAAAGTAGAATTGTATCTGGTGAACTGTCTGGGCACACCAGCACTGCAACGGTGAGAGAGAGAGAGAGAGAGAGAGAGAGAGAGAGAGAGAGAAAGTTAACCGAACCGATTAAATTTACCCGATTAAAAGTTGGTCCTATGTTCTGATGCACAAGTTTTCCAGTGCTTCTGGCGAGACGAAGATAAGGCAAAACATACTGTTGAGATGCTAGAAAACACATTCCAACCATCGACCCCCCTCCCCCCCCCCTCCTGACCGAGACAACTTCTTGAAAGAACAGCAACAATTTCAGCTTTGATAATTGAAGCAAGTGTTTCTCCTTCGCTCGAGATGTGTGCTTGAATACTGTTCACCATTACCATATGTTTGCCGGTCACGATACCGTACTATCGACTTCTAGAATTAGTTCTCCGATCCCCCACGGGTGCCATAATTTGCAAGAATGGTGCTTCTCTTTTCAGGCACGTCCCGGCTGTTTGGGAAACTGATAAACATGGGGCTTTCTCTTTCGTTATTTTTTTTTTGTTGCCTTCTTCTTTTGGGGTGGTATACCCACACCCACCGTACAAATGATGGCATGGATGGCGTTGTACTTTCGCAGTTTTAGGTCACCGGTAGATAAGGCGATACCCCGACGCCATCGTAGCGTTTTGTACGCAGAGTTACTACGAAACGCTTAAAGCCGCACTGGGAATTGGAGCTTGAAGCATATGTACGGTTCATTCATTCGGTCGTAACGAAAAATAAGGAAAAATTCACGGTGGCCGGAAAGCATTTTATGATAGGCAAGTGAGCTCAAATAGATCTGTTTTTTTTTTTGCCATGCATTGACTGAGCAATTAAAAGCAAAAAGCAGTTTGGTCAATTTGCGAAAAAGCTATTTTCAATCGAGAAAGCCCTTTGCGAGCGAAAATTGTACCGGTCGTCGGTATGGATGAAGCCGAAAACTCTAAACTTCACCCAGGCACCTAGCCGAAGAAGAAGGTGAGAAACCCCGTCCTAATAGAAAGCAATCAATTTGGAAAACATTTAAAGAGCTTACGGGCTGTTGGGGAAATTGTGTTGAGAAATGAATATCACGTAAAAATCATTGATCATGCGAGCGTTTTTGAGGAGGTTTTTTTTTTGTATGATACTAACCGGAACTGAATCTTCCTACGGTATTTCGAAGCATTTTTATGCAAGTGTTTAGTAAGCAAATCGTATTAAAGTGTCGAGTTAGCCCAAAACAAAAGAAAAAAACCCTTCATTCGATCATTGATCGTACGATCATCAAGCCTTTTTGTATGGGATCCGATCGTTAAAAACGATTAACAATTAACGAATTTCACTTTCGCGCAATTTGGTGTTTTCCTCTTGCGATTTTTCTCCCCTCCATTTGCGGTATGTTTCTGCTGCTCCTCCTTCGGCGTCCCTTGTTATGCCACTCGAATGCTGCATAATTATGTTGGAAAAACGTTTCTCTTTTCGCCCACTGCCGCACATAAAACACAACCCGCCAATCCGCTGTTGACAAGCCGTAACATATTGCTAATCGACCGATAGAATGCATGCAGGTGGAAAACTGGATGAAGCGATTTGTTCAGCCCATTTTCAGCCAACTAGCAGGCTGAACGGGAACCTGTAACGCCAAACCAATCGGGACGGGTCTTCTTCAGGAGGAAGGAGGAAGTAATTGAGGCGTAAGGTTCGATTATTCCATTTTTTTCAGCTAACAATTTCGAACCACCTGGCCAACCTCATGTCTGGCCAACGAAAGGAAAAGTGCTGCCTTTTTGCGATTACGCAAACCCATGATGCCCGCCTTTTTTGTGCTTTCATTCTTCCCAAAAGCCCTTCCAAAAACTACCGTTAATTGCGCACGCGCGCGCGCGCACCTATCACTAAAAGCACTCAAATGGTTGATTAAATGATGATAAATCGCAGGGCCCTCGAACCACTCCCGCCATTCTTCATTATTATCACGAATTACGAGCGGCGCGCGGTTGATCGAGGAAAAAATTATCCGAAGAAGATATTTTTAATACCTTCCTCCTCCTCCCCCAACCAACCCCCCCCCCCCCCCCCCCAACTGAGGAAGGCCCGTTTTGTTTTGTTGCTTTTCCGTTCACACTGATTAAAGCCCAGCCCACACCCACTTGCAGCGAATTTTCCGGCATTCAAAGTTGATGAAAATGAAAACTGGTTCGTCCGATTCCGAAGCGTTCCACCGTGCTGACTGTGCCGTGGTTGCGGCTCAGGACAGGAGGCGTTCCTTTAATTTTCTTTTGCCGCAGTTTTGTTGATAATGTTTCTCCCACTGATTGTCGTTACCAGTTATGCGTTTCTGAAGAGTTAGTTTTGTTTCGTTTTTTTTTTTTTCAATCGAAAGATGTAGCTGAGTAAACGCAGTGCAACCAAAGGTCCTTCATTCGCTCAGCGCTACGTAACGATGGTTTACTGTTTGCGGTCGAATAAATACGAAATTTCTAATCGCATTCGAAGATGGGTCTGTTGTGTCGATTTTAGTTTTTTTTTTAACAAAAAATATATTACACAACTGTACGCAACTACACATTAAATCTATCACTGTGAACTGTTTCGGTACAGTTTTGGTTGGTTTCGTAACAATACTTTGATTTACACATAATTTATGATCGAACTGAAATGTGCAAAAGCAAAGGCTTTTATTTATACAAATACCGCACCGGTGCTCTTCTTTTAAAAATAGCAATTATAAGGAAGAGACCGCCAGTTTATTGTTTAATTTTCGAAGCGAATCTTCCACTCAACGAATACCATTTTTGCACTACCGACCTTGGTCTAGGCCATGTTTAGTTTAGCAAACATTTTATTTGAATTTAAGTGATTGTTAAATTCATTTTACTACTTTTTCCTGATGCCATATTAACAGGTCAATGCCACAATCAATACCCTCGATGATATTCGACCACAGTTTAGCTACTTTGCGCCCGAAGGCCGTCTATCGCTACGCCTCATATCAAACGACATCAATGCCACGGGTTGAGCAGCAAGCGACGAACCGCAGGCACACAACAAAATATAATCACATAATGAGACAGAGAAAACAAAATCAACCGGGTAATAAAGTCTAAGCTTCACGCAATGTCAGACACAACATAAGCCACCGCTGTGCGATGGCAAGAGGTCACCCGACGTGATATTACCGCGACACACGTTAACACTGGCTTCGAAGCGTTTGTGCATGTTTGGCTGCGAATGTGGCGACTGGAGCAATTATTAAACTCCGGTGGCACACATTTACACCGTACACAATGGCGATCATGACCCCTCTCGCGCTCCGTATGTGCGTGCATATTTTTTGAAGACCTCTTTTTCCCTCCAGTCTCTTCGTTTCCGCCGCTCCCACTCTGCAAAACTCGTCACGTGGGTGGCCGAGAAAAACGTGAGAAAAGCTAATGAGGGAAGAAAAACCACGTTCCGTGGAACCGAGAGGACGGCGCCTTTCGATGTCCCGCAACGAACAACGTTGAATTATGACTGTTGACAACGAATTCAACGAAAAAATTCCAAACCACAGAACGGAGCTGGTGCCTTTCGATACAATTGCTTCAAATAGGTTTCATTATTTATCTCCCCAACGAAAAAAAAATCCTTCTCAAGCGCAAACATAAGAGATTATGTAAATGTGACTTGTATTGTTCCCTGCTCGGCCAATGACGCGACCACAAGTGACAAGAAGTGCACAGGAAGAAAATTGGAAGCAGCAGCTGCCTCTAATAATGCTGACCTTTCGGTTCGGTTTCGTGCGTGCACCTTAACCGTCTTAGCCACGCAAGCGTGTTTTGCGGGGTGGTGGTGCATAATTTTGCCCATGGCCTTACACTTTTTCAATTAAAATCGACTACAGCTCTTTCTCTCTCCCTTTTTCGTCTTTCGATTTCGATGCAGTGAGCACCGATTCGCGTACGAGTTATTCATAATATTTTGAAAACCAATGGGAGATCGGAATATATGAAGTTAATTACTGCTTTGCAAAGGCTCCAGCGGTGGAGTTCACTGCACTACCATCCGGAGACTCGTGTCCTCTTCTAAGATATTACCTTCGCTCGTTCGTTTCGAGCCGAGTCGTGACTGAATTAAATCATCAGGTCCGATGTTGCGGCATACGAAGCGCAAATGCGATTACTAGCGCAACGAAACAACCAACCATCGCAGGGACCCGTCTAGGGTCAGCCGATGGTGTGGCCGCGTATTCTTGCAACCGTCTCGAGTTGTGTAGGAAGAAAACACTTTCCATTCCAACATGGTGTGCACGTACACATCGGGTCAGCCAGTATTTAAAAAGAGCCACACGAAACGTAGGGCTCTTGTTTGCATTAAAAACGCACCGGTGCCGACGGAAAGGGAAGAGATGAGCATAGAAGCATAATAACAATCACAAAACAAGCCGCCCCATACCATCTGTTCACCGGGAACGAGTATCCTCGCGACGTAACAGTCGAATACGAACACGATTACTGGTCGGTTCGTTTGGATGGTCCGGTTTGAAGCGATCTTGACGGTCGCGGTCTCGAGAAAACTACACAACACAATTGTCACTTCAACGTTTTGATTGATGTAACCGAAGCATGTCTTCATTTCATGTTTTTTCGGCGATTTTTTTTCTTGTTTTTAAGCCTACGTTAATGGCGAAGCAACATAAACCTAGTGGATGCGTGCGAAGAGAAGGTCTTTTTATGAAAGCCACTGCTAGCTAAACCTAAAAGGATGAACCACCACCGTAAAGGCAAAGGAGAAATTTGCCCGAGTTCTATTTTTATACACTTACAAACTAACGACGCCTTCCTCTCGTGAGGGAAATTCATAAAATGCGTCTTAACTGCGGACAGAAAATCTCATCTCATCTATGTTTTCGTTTTACCAACTCTCCCTTCCTTGTCGGTCTGATTTGCATCGAATCGTTCCACATCCTCTACATGCAGTCGCTACACTGCAGCGCACCTAAATATGTTATGCTGCTGCAAATTAGCTTCCTTCTCGTTTTTTCCACCACAAACGGGAACGCCAATCGACGGCGTTGAGGCAGCATAAAATGCATTTACGATGCAACATCGTAACCCAGCTTCGTCTGCATCACTGTTCCAATTTTGTCCCTCTACCGTAGACTGTGTTCCAATAGCGTTTTCATCCCTAACCCATCACACGTGTTCGTTGGGTGGATTTGTTTATTTGTCCAAAAAGCGCGCTACCGTTGTTTCGCAGGGCAGGGGACGAATGTGCGCACGCGTGCCACCATTTCTAACCATTAAATGCATCGGCCAATGCATCCGAAAATTGTATGCCCCTTATTTGTGCCCACGGCACTACACACTCGTTACCATTTCGGTTTTTCTTATTCATCAGAATTGTGCTGTGAACACGCGACGTTACCCAGCAGTGTGTAAACAACCAAACACCAGTGCCAGCTCGTGTCCATCCGGAACCGTCCGGATGAACCACCGGTTAGGAAAACTTCGAAGCTGTCCCGGTTTTCTAGCGGGCTATATTATTGTTTTTTACGAGTTTTCCCTCCCTCTCTCCCCCCGCCCCTCCTCCCCAAAAAGTAGGCCACACGACATGTGCGCGTGTGTATCGAAAGATAGTTTAGCCGTGCGCAAAACCGATTGATGCGCGCCAAACGTCATCAAAAGGTAACGCAGCACAAATAAGCATTCACTGTAAGGTTGGCGATCGGTGGAGGTTTGGGTATGAATGCATACACATCGAGTACTAAAAAGGGGTGCCCTTTCTGGAAACAATCATCACCCAATACAATGAATTTGTTACAGAGCACATACACACGACACGATACTGCTGACCAACCGTCATTATCACGATCGCGACGGCCGTCTACAGTTGGCAGCACACTCATATTTTATTCTCCCCTCCCCAACACCGTACATCCCCCGATTCTATTGGCACAAAAGGTTGTTCCGTACACGATCGCATACGGCTTGCATGGCATAAAAATAACAATAAAAAAAAAAAAACATTCCGAAACGTGACGATATTTGTGCGATTGTCGCGTACCGATAGTAGCAGCAAACTGTTGTGTACGAAACAACACTATCCAGAATCGAGGCTTTCCTTTCTCGAAATGAGTAGGTGCTTTTTGGTGTGCTGACAAATTAAGCACGGGAGGCAAATGGGAGTTCTGCGCTGTCCCTAAGTGTCATTGTCCAAACAGTACTGAGCACCGGACAAGCCCCAGTTATGACAGTTAAATGCCGGAACGAAGTTATCGTTTTCACACACAACAAAAACCTAACCTCAATGATCGTAATGTACCAATCACCCACCACTTTTTAATATGCCGTTGTTATTATTGTGATTTGTCGACTTTTTTTTATAAATCACCGGAAATGGTATCGAATCGGAAGGTCAAACCTGTACGATCATGGGTGGAGTAGTGTGTGCGAGCATTTTGCTGTATTGAAGGCAATTTGCTCTCTTTTAACCATTTCGAATGGTTACTCCCTCCTGTTTGCTGATCTGTAACTCTGGTTAATTCAAAGAAGAATTTCAAACAACAACGACGCAGCCAGAATACATAAACGGATGTTTAATCGCCGCAAATCACTACAAAAAAAACCCCCCTTTCTAAGATAATATTTGTGACATAAGCTGATTAGCTGCGCCGCACGGACAAGTACGCCCGTTGACAAACAAAGATCAACTTTTCTTCTTCACGCCTATCTTACAGCTAATCACAGAACGTACAGACGACACAATTCATCACCTGCTCCCATCTCTAACCCAAGTCAGAGGGGTGAAATAATCAACAACTTGTTTTCGGGGTCTAATCTTCGTCTTTTCCCGTTCTGCCTGCCAAAAACAAACGAAGAAACAGGTTTTATTCGACGTCCGGGACTTAACAATTGTACCATCGCCGTCTCAGCTCAGGGTAGGATGCTTTATCGTGGCGGTTACATCGCGAGCACAGCATCACCCCGTCCCGTTGGTGGTGTAGATGTGTAAAGAATTTTATACACTGCGATCAGCAACAAAACAAATGTGTTGAGAGTCACCAAATTTTTAAACTTACTGCCAGACAGAGGAGGATACGAAACAACATTCCTCTCATATCACAAAAATGATTCCCTGGATCACCCGATGAGGCCTCCTGCTAAAGCACGGTATCGAATATGAGCCTTCGTTTCCGGAGAGGCTTCAAAAGAGGGAATCAAATACAACGGTACAGTAAACCTGCCCCGTTTTGGGAGGACTGTCCACGAGATTTGTGGAGCGTACGGTGTTACATTAGGTTTCACATTTCGTAGAATTAAATTGAGGTCATCCTGCACCTAATTATCACATCCCATGGGGGGAGGGGGGGGGGGGGTGATTAGCTTCAAGAAGAAATGGTCGGTCTTGAGCAGGAGATGAATCTAACATTTATCGGCGAATTGATGAATATCTGCAAATATCTGATAGACCATGAAAGTATTAATCTGGACTGATTTTGCGGTCAAATTCTGCAATATTTGTAAATTGAATTTTGATTCTTAGGAAGGTAAAACCCATACTTCAAGTGACAAGTTGAGTTTTATAAAACCTTCACGAGGTTCCGGATTACCGGATAAACCCAAACCAATCCAATAATTGAATATAACTCGCAAGAAATAAAACCACATTCATATCCCCACTCTGCATGTCTTTAGATCTCAATTTTCAAGAGCAAATAAATTGAACTCCCACATACGATACCGTATGTAAGCAATCGACGTCTACAACTTTCGATCCGAAGGACAGATACGGTAAGTGGAGGTTTGTGTATCATAAACGTATAGGAAGAGAATAAACAGCACTGCTACTCCAGGTGCGTATTGCATTGTGTTGTTAAAGTTGCAACATCGTAGAATACGATCACGTCATCTCCTGTACACGCTCCCTCATAAAGACTCCCTCATTCTCAAGGTAGAGGAAAAGTAAAACCTTCTTACAATTTATTTGATGAATCTTTTATCATAATATAGAATTATTTCTGGACTGGACAGCTCCAGAAGACAAAAGGAACCTAAAACAGCTAATAGCCATGATGACTTCAGTAAGAACTGGTACAATTTTCCATGCTCATTTCTTTCTCGTTCTGCTTTTGGTTTCCCAAGCCTTGAAACACGACTCCCGAGGCTAGCTATTCCTCGTGTCCAAATGTCTGGCCGGGTAAAACAAACCCAACCAGTTAGATTGTTCCGAAAAAGAAAACGAAATACAAACCCCACTCATGCTGCTATCCTTCGTTCTCGATACAGTTCCAAGCTTGATTGACTTCGTGCATGACTCCAGAACCTATCGGTGTTTGGTTTGTCTAATGATCGTTTGTTTGAGCGGTAAATCAGCATCGTTTCCACCCGATACCGGCCTTCCGTTCCGAGTGTACATCTACCTAAGCAGGGACGGGGTTTGATTTTTCTAATGGATTTAATTTTGGCATGGCATGATGGCCCCATGCCTCGTCACATTGAATGGTAACTGCGTGCGATCGAATTCCTATTGTGGTGGAATCAAAATAAGCACGTTAGACCCTACACGACCAAACCGGTGACGGTGACGACAAAGAAGCGGGTCACCAAATAAGGAGGCCCCTGTCCTTCGGGCTAAATTTGTCAGCGGGAAAATTAATATCTTGCCAAATGCATGCAGATGACGGATGGAGTCTTGCATGAACCTAAAGAATTGCTCGATGAAGTGTGTGATCAAATGAACAGCACAAACCGATCCACTTTTCTAATCAATTCTTAGCACATTGTTATCCAAACACTTCTTTATAGGCTTTGTTTTTTTTTTCATATTCCACGGTTTGTTTTTCCCTTACGAAAATACGGCAACCTCACGATTCGAGACGCCTCGAAATGACGATGGTGGGATGTTGATAATGATCATCTTTTCGAGTTCTGCGATCTCATCCTTAATCGTGGTATGTCTGGCGCACCAACTCCGAAATCACTCTTCACAACGACGCGGGTAAGCGAAGACGAAGATAGATATTCCAACAAAAAAACACAAAACTCTCCAGCCAAAGAACGGTGGACGGTGGAAAAGCTATAAAAATAAATCGATTGCCTCCGTACCGTCGAAGACGCGGTGTGGTAGCATATGGCTGAGAATGCGCGAGGATTTGGGGTCGCGTCCATGTAGCGCAGCAACCGGACGACGTGGTGGTGGCCTTTTTTTTAGAGTTACTCTCCCGTCCAATCTTTTCCCGGACCAAACCAATCGTTCGTCCACAATCAGTTCAAATGTTAATCTGATGGCGCGTTCCAAAACAACTCCCGAACGCCCGTCCACCAGTTGGTTAGCCGGTCTTAAACCACCACGTCGACGACTACATCCACACACTGTCTCGGAGACGTGGTGGAAGGTGCAAGAAGAACTCCCGCGCAGAAACATTGCAAATCGGCGTCGTTTTTTCCATCCCCTCCTTCGCCAACCTCCCCCAAACGATGCTTGCCTCAACGGACGGGATGGAAAAGCGAGAAGGATGTTATGCTTTCATCGCCCCGAAACAAGACAGAGAGAAGCGTAGGTTTTGAATGTTTTCTTCCTCGCGTTGTGCACACTGCGCTGCGCCTCCAGGTGTGTAAGGCCAGACACTAGCGAAATACGAAAGTGCAGCGCGATCTTCGCGAGCGTCACGTTTGCAGCGCCACCAAATATCGCGCATTAAAAAGCATACGGCAATGCCGCACCTTTACCCGAATGGCACACAAACCGTCAGAAGTTTACCGAGAAGAGGAGATCGACGGCATCCGAGCCTTTCGGCACGTCAAGCCCGAAAAGATGACTGTGTTTAAGTGCAAACTCGATTTTAATCCCTTCCTGGATTAAAATAATATTTGCTTCGATGGCTCTTTCATTTGTGGTGGTTGTTGATGTGTTTGAAGTTTATCACTTGTTGCTTTTATTTTTGGGGTCGCTGTGCTTCGTTGCTGTACAGAACTGCGAGAATTCATTAGAACTTACATCACTGGAACAAGATACACACGCTTTTGAAGGCCAAAAACAATCTGAGCGTTGATAAGATTTTCTTTCCACAACTAGGTGTCACACATTAGCCAATTTTCACAAGGGTTTAATGCCTTCAAAAGATTCTTTACACCAGATTTCTGTACACCAAATTCACCTTTTATTGCTCTATGCATAAACCCTTTTTTCACATCCACAAACCACTGCTATGCATATGTTATTTCTTTTCACGATCCGCTATATTGCCTAACAAAATGGATCACAAACGTATATTCGCACCAACCACTGTTTGCTGTACATCTCACAAACGATAAGCTTCTCCGATACAAAATGAGGGCTTACAATCACACCAAGGGCGTCACTGACGCGCGCGCGCGCGATTAACCGAACAGTCACAGCGAACCCGCGAACCGGTCCAAACGGAAGACGGCAGTTAACTGTGCGTTAGTGTCGAGGACGGGCAATAAATGCGCCCTGTTGCGATCTCTGATGATGATCCACTTCAAAAGCTTTTTTCCTGCATAGTGAGTTGAGAGAGTGAAGTGAGAAGCTCCCCATTAAACGTAGAGCGAGAAAGAGAGAGAGAAAAATCGGCCAAACGATCAGGGTGAGTAAGTTTTGTAAGGTACAGTGTAATGAGCACGATCGGTGAGCTGTGAGTAGAAAAAGTAGTCTCTTAACGTGGGGAATTACAATTACCTTATGAAGCGATCTTGAAAAATGCAGAAGCAAAACACAATCCAAAGCTCATCCCACACGGTGAAACAAGGCAGAAAGCTTTCACGCTCACAGTGAGATGGAGAGATCGATGAGTTTTCTTTTCTCACGCCCGATCGGGGTAGAGATGCTGTGAGTGAGTGTGAGTTCTTATTTCTCACTATCGCTGCTTTAACAAGTGAGCTAGAGCGAACGAGAACGCGCTCAACCAGCATCATTGCGCGGTTCCACGGATGCTGGATGCTCAATAAGACGACGAACCTGCGTCCCGCGGAGAATTTCAATAAGCGATCAAGCTGGGGCGTTGAATTTGGAATAAATAGCAACTTTTATGCTGCGGACCGTGGATGAAAACTGGTTTCGTTTTCTTTGCTGTGTCCTTCTGCGTTGGTCAGGTTCACGAGAAGGAGAGTGAGGATGTATTTTTGTTTAAAGGTTTTAGTTTTGCCTCGTTGTTACAGCTAGCAAACTGGATGGGTGAAATACATCCAGAAATACCTGTCAGAAAAATCGAAATACTCTCTTCAAAGAGTAAAAATCAACAGAATATAACTGTCTATATTAAGAATAATAACATTCATACACCAGTGAGTGGAACCAACCGTGTGCGTTGCATCATTCACGTATTACAGTCACGATTTGGCTATAAATTAATGAAGACACACACAGACGCCACGCCACAAACCGATGATTTGTTTGTTGTGCTCTGGCGGTCATAAACCGTACAACCGCTTATGTGTTATTCTTTCGTACGCAGAACCTTGCACTCGTTTAAGGACACTCAAATTGTCTATTATAAAATTGCATAATAATCCCATCACATAATCAACCGGTCCGAAAGTTGCTCGAAATAAACACGTACGGTTACGAGCGAGACAAGTAACTTCTTCAGCTCCAACAAGCAATCGTACTCCACAGCGCTCAAATATACTTTTACGATTTATGCTTTACGATACGAACTACGGAAGGTGTAAAATATTAAACTTGCATCCGTCACGTACGTTGTGGGGCCCATTATGCCTTCACATCGGCTGCAAGCATCGCACCGATAATGGTCCATTAGTCGGCCCGCCATGACAAACATTCTAGGTTGAAAATGTCATGCCTTGAGTTTGGGTTTTTGCTTTTTCCGTTTTCATGACGTGATGGCAATGGTATCTTACCACTGCATCAGCACATACAAACGAAAAAATGCACCACGAGTTCCGCGACGAAAATTTCATCCCGGTCAGCAAAATAACAGGACCTTGTGAAACTTGGATGCACGGAATCTAAGATGGCAATAAAAAAAAGAAAGTGTAAACCATGGTGGAAGAATTTCGACTGACTTTGCTCGCCTTTCTTAAGAAAGGGGGTGAAGCAATAAAAAAATATACTCCAAACAGATAGACGGGAGGTGCTCGATAAAATTTGATCATGAGCACCACACAAACACACCGAAGGTGAACTCCACCCACCGCCACGGATAATACAATTGGTGGCTTTGTTTTTTTTTTTTTGTATTTTACGATAGGAAAACTAGTCTCTCCGATCAAACTTCACTGTTTGAGCAACTGTTCGGACCAAGTATGCAAGCAAACAACCAATCTGCACCCTATAATTTGGTGAGATAAATTTCAAAATCGTGCTGAATTCGTGTGTTTGTCGCGCTATATTCTTTCCTTGATAATTTCGAACGAAATTATAATCAGCAAAACGACGATGGTGAGCAAATAACAGCTATTGAATTTTAAACTACATACAAACAACGGAGAATTTTCGTCCATGATTTATTTCTATTCGTATGCAGTAGATGGTTTTAGAAATTGTTAAATAATTTACTCACGTCGTTGTGCTTTTTGAGTATCTTATTCGAAATGCATCGCTTACCTGTGGGATAGAAATAAGAAACAAAATTATGTGTTAGATATCGAAAATAGTACTAAAGCGAAAGAAAATTCATACAAGTGCATGGGAATGGTTTATGTTCATTTTAACAATGAAATTTGATATCAGAGTCAAGTTTTATCGTCGATGAAAATTTAAATTCTTCTTCTTCTTCTTGGATAAACGACCACGGAGGTTACGCCGACCATCGAATGGCTGCTCATACGACGTATTTGTATAGTCAGTCCTTACTACGCGGGAGTGATCCGAATGAGATTTGAAGCTCGATCCAGGCGTGTGAAGATCTTCACGCGCCGCTGTCGTGTCTACCACCTGACCACCCCATGTTCTTCTCCTTGGCTCAACGACACCTCTAACTAAGGTCATTTCCTTCCTTTCAGAATCGAACTTACACCGCCTTTTCAGCAAAACAGTGAAATAACTTGTCTTAAAAATCGCTGTTTTAATTCCTTGCCATAACGATTTCAAGCAAGCCGAGAAAAAATGAACAAGAATTCATTCCGTGAACGAAATTAAAGTAATGTCCCAACGATTGTATTCTCTTATCAAGTTCAAATGGAAATCTCGGATTACATTTATTTGTATATACAGTTTTTACAGTTCCATTATATCCTGACGATCTAGTCTCCCTTTAAGCAAGTCAATCAAATCAATGAAGCCAGATATGAAAGACCAGGAACTCTTAAGTTTTTAGAGCCTAAAACGATGCAAGTAAACTATGAGACTTCTTCTCATTGGCTTGACGACCTCTAAGGTCCCGCCGGCCATCGAATGGCTTACTAGACTTGCCGATACCACGTAGTAGGATAGTAAATGCTAACTACAGAGGATTGGGTTTTGAACCCCGGTCCTGCCGTTTGAAGACTGGCGCCACTGTTGCATATGCCATCAACTTTCAGCAAGAATCAGTGGCATTGTTTGGGATATTCCGCTTTATATTTAATAATTTCCCAACATCGATACATGGAAAAAGTATTGATTTTATTAAAATTAAAATTAAAATGATTCAATCAACCTGCTCTGCCAGTTACACTGCATAGATTAGTCAAGCTCTCATTGAAACGCCAGAGATGCACCCAATTTCCAAAAAAATAGGTTAAACTAAAACTAAATAACCAGCACCATAGTGCGCTCCAGCCACCATAAACTGCCCAAACATAATTCAAAAATCACACGCAAACCAACGAGTTTCCCGAGAAAAATCTCTACAACTGCAAAATCAAACTGTTATCCAGCGGAAACATTCCGCTAACGCAGCTGGCGGGGTTGATTTTGGTTTAATTTCACCGGTCTTAGCACGCACTTGCCCATTAGTCTGCTGCTGGCGGGTGATAAGCTTTTACTGGCTGCAACACAAACGGAAAAAAATGCATTCTTCCGTTCGTTCTTTTCGTGCCATCGTTGCAAGGTTTGGCGCGTTTTTGACCGTTGTGTGTTTTATTTACTTTACGCAACCAAACACACGTTTGTATGGATTAACTCAGAGTGGCTTAAATAATTATTTTATTTTGTTTTACTAATTAAATCTCACATCCAGCCAGCATTGCATTCGGCGGCCCATAGGGAGGCTTCAATTCGGACGGATGCACACCGTAAAACGCAATTGCTTACAGGTCGACCATGCATCGGGAACGGTGGACCTTTTTTCGTTTTCATCACAAACCCCTTACAGGGAATATCGTGAGCGTGTGTGTGTGGTAGAAAATTGAATACTAGAGTACAGTTTCCGCCTTTCGATTCCGCAGGTCTATTTCGCTTTTCTTTTGGACTGGTATGGAGCGCCCTTAATGGTTAAAATTTTAGTACGTCTGTTGGTTGATTTGGTTGAAAGGAAAATCCTCTTTCTGCCGATAGTACCGATGCAAGTGGTTTGATGGAATTGTGCAGTAACAGCAGCAAGAATTAATGTGTACGAGTGTGTATCTGTTTCTACCGTGTGAAGGAGTTTTCCCTCATTTTTCCCATGCTTGACCACCGGGAACTTGGTACGGTATAGTGGAAAATGTGGTTTAGTGATGGAAAGAAGAAAAACGGTGCTCGCACGCGATACAATACTTCGGTTCATTCCGCAAACGGCCTCTCAGGAATCAGGAATCAGTGTGTAAAATATGGGTGAATGACGTTCGGATGATGATGCTTGGCTAGCTGCACTAAGTGCATTTAACGGGATCGACAAGGGTAGTGAGCGATCAGTCGAAACCAATGTAAAGTAAACAAACAGAAACGAATGCAACGGCGACAACGTAGGATAAAATTGCCATTAGATCCATGTGGTAACGAAAAAAAAAATTAAGAATAATTTTATTTTTAATGTAATAAATAAATTTTACGTTAAAAAGTCGCGTTGGATTATAAATTACATTTCATAAAATTATAAAATCATCATCCAACAACTTTCCTAAAACATTATCCTGCCTTGACCGTTGGTGGATCAAATATCAAAACAAAACTCGCATTTTGCCAACGAAATCACCCTCCAATTCCAATTCGCAGTTCGTAGCCGAAGTCATTGATCCTGAAAAATGTTCCAATTAAATTATTTACAAAACGAAGCGCTAAAGGAAAACCTGTTTCCCAACCCATCCAAAGCTTGCCAGGTTCACTGTGAGACGTGATTGTTTGGTGGTTTGGAGGAAAAAGCAACGAAAAGACCTGGTGTGGATTGTGATTCAATATTTGGTATAGTGACCGGTTCAACTCCGACAAGCCAAAAAAGAGAAAAAACACTGATAACGAAAAACGTAAGACAACTTCTTCAAGAAGTTTATAAAGAACTTCTTGAAAGAGCGCAGAGAAAAAATACTGATCCTGATTATGTTGAGCGGGCGTAAAAGGAGATGACACAAAAAGCAAAAAGGATGTAAGCACACAACACACACACATTCTGCAACACACATCCAACCCTAGGCGCCGTTGTGGTCGTGTAAAAGATTCAAACCACAGAAAAAGTTTGTCACTGGTTCAGCGCGTTCGTTGCCGAAGACCGAAAATAACTTCACAAAACAGGAGCAGAGGCGAAAAATAAGCGACTCAAACGGAACACCACGGGAGGGCTCTGCTGATGACGCGCTGAGGGTATGGAACCTGTTTTCATTTTTACATCCTTACCGGTACCATCGTTTAGAGGCAGCAGACGCGAGAGAAGCAGGCTTCAAGAATAAAAATACATAATACAATGCAGAGGAAAAAGACGAACATAGAACTTGCCGTACAATTATGGAGTTTCTGGAGGCTTCTCCATTAAGAAAGTGGAGCAAGTGTGAGGGGAAGCAGTGTGCCAGCGTTGTCTCCTCACCGTTCATGTGGGCACCGCACATGTCTGCAAATAAACCTTTTTCGTGATTTTTTTTTGTCGTTCTACATGCTTCAGGTGGGCGCAAATCGATTCGCTAGAGCGATTCTTGCAGGATACATAATTTCCACATACGCAGTGAAACACTCAAAACACAGCGTGGACAGTTGTAGAGTATTTAATTTATTGGAGCCTACAAGAGATGTTGGTGATTTCCAATGTCAACTTAAAGACGATCTTGGAAAGAATATCTCGACCAAAACCAAAACCTCTCTAGAATAGCTTCGAGAGCAAGGATGCGCTGTGGAAGAAACCGGATGGAAAAACTACAAGTGCTCTTCCTAACCGGATGGATGGGGCTAAAGAAACTGCTGCGGCTCCCCGCCGTTATGTCAGTGACCAGGGATTCTGTTGTACGACGCCGTTGCAGCTACTCCGATGCATACCACATCCAACGCACACACAGCATAATTTGGAGTGAATTCGCGAAGTGTTGCATTCAACCTACAGTTGTTTTCTTGCTGCATCAAGCATCTTCAACCTTTGGACGGCCTACGCATCAACCAACCATCCTCACTAGTTGGTTTCGTTGCCGTGCGAAATGCAAAAATAATGCCAGTTTTTTATTTTCCAATTGCGCTGGAAGCTTCCAACACTGGCTACACGACGTGCGTCAGAGTTCAGTCACGACAACCCTAGGTTATAGCATCCAGGATTGGTTCCAGGGCTTTTTTTAGTATATAAATATAGCAAACCTGTTTCCTGTTGTGCGCCCACCTGGATGGACGGAGCAGCAAAAGGCTCGCCAACTCCGGGCGAGAAACACGTCCCACACAACCACCATCACACAAAACCCACACCGATCGCCGGTGGTGGGTCCGTCACACTTGCTTCTGCACGAAAATGGTGGAATCGTATCAGTGTTCTTGCCTAGCTTTCCTCACACAGTATTGCATATCTCACGCAAAGTTACTTCAACTTATCTCGGTTGAAGTTATCTCCGGGTCCCGGAACGGATGGTCAGAATTATTGATACCGAGACCGACCGAACCTATCCATCCATCTATCCCTCCATTCTGTGCTCGATGCACCTTGCTGCGAGAAGTGTGTAGATAACGCTCGTAAACGCGGATCTACGCTCGGTAATGGGAATCGATAAATTAATTTTTCTGCCATCCTCTTCTTTAGCCATGCTTAAAGGTGTTTAAGCGAGGAGTAGACTTTGAACCCTTGGGGACCCATAAATCCCCAAACGATGGGAAACACACGCAAGACATAGACTCAGCCTACCAATTGTGAAGGAAGGGTAGATCGCGAACGATCGTAAATGAAATATACAGCTCGGAGCTCTGGCACCGTTCTGCGTTGCACAGGAAACAGCTTAGCGATACTCCGACAGCGATTAGGTTCCCTCCATGCCGACAGAGTACGCATTTGAAGTGTTTCCCCGCAAGAGTATTGCGATCATTTCTCTTACACAGTCCCTCATCGAAGCGTCCGTTATGTCACGATCGCGAGCTTCCAAATGGATGAGATCTTCTTAAAGAGCTTTCACAGCCGGGCGCACACTCAGCAACGGTACATGGTGAACGTTGGGGCGGGCGTGCGTTCGTCCGATTGGACAGTCAAAGTCCCTAATGACCCTGGAGGAGGGGCGGGAGTGGTTAATGAGGAAAGCGTTGGTGCTAAGTGGAATCTATTTGGCAGCATGATATCGGAAGAGGCGAAAGGGATATTGTTGGTCCCGCTGTTGTTTCGCCAGAACATAGTTACGGTGCTTTGCGGTAAGCACCAAAGCTTACCGATACCGCTGCGTGATGTTGAGATTTGCCAAAATAAATTTGTTAAAAAAATGATTTATGGAAATAATTGTTTGTATGGCTTGACACACAAATTTAGCTTGTATGTTACAAAGACATCGTCGACAAAGTAAATTCAATTGTTTCAGTCAAAGGTGGTTTCATTCCATACTTACGAATAAGATTGTTCATGTTTAAGATGAAACATAATAAAAAAATATTTATTTTATTACTATGTATGAAGGCAACAGATAGATAAATTTAAGTTATTCTTAAAATATCTATGAATGGGAAACTGGGCAATCATGAGCACTGGATTATACAAAATATTGAGGGATAGCGTTTGGTAACAGCTGTCATAAGGCCAGATTATCGCATACAAATCGAAAAGACAAGTTGTCAAAAAACGGAAGATTCAAATTATGACAGCCGTTTGTGTTGTCTGTTGGAAAACAAAACTTAACGAAAGGCAAACTTACAAGTACACTGTCAAGAATTTGTATTCTCTAACACAAACGAAGACTCATATTTGTCAAATAGTTTTCCGTCAGCTATTCGAAACGGAAAGACGCCAAACTCACTGGTTGCTGTGTGTTTCCAGTTCGTTTTCTTGTGCAGTTTTAATCAAAAAGTGAGTATTTTAATTCAGAAAGCCAGGGATGCCACTACGAGAGAAAAAAATATCGTCAGGCTTCTCGCTGCTCATTTAGTTCCATTTCTAATCAAAAGCTTTTGGACGGCAACGTTTCTTCCAAAATATTTAAACACTTGTTAAATGCCACTAAGAAAGTTGGTTAAGAAATTGCTAGATTAAAATCTTTCCGCAGGGTAGCAGCGAACATTTCTTTTGCCGTGAGTCTTTTTGCCCAAACAGGCGGAAACTTTGGCTCAATCACATTAAGAATATCGAGAAAAATTTCCTTCGATACACAAAAGTCTTTAAGTTTTACACAAAAGTCACAAGACAAACTCACTCTTAATTGGTTAGTTTCAAAGGATCGATCATACTACGAAGCAGCCGACGTTGTTTAGTAAGATCTTCAGTTCTTTTATCATCGCTCACATGATTTGAAAAATTATTTTGATATCCTAAATATCAGCTACAACACAAAATATCTTCTGAAGAAGAACATTTGTTTACACTTTTGGCTTTTTTTTTGTTGGTTTCAGCACAGATTGATTTTGAAGATTTAACGAAAAAAAGCTTAACGAAACTTGTCTGTCACAAGAATGGTTTCATAATGCAATTTTTTTCTGTTTGTATTGACAAGTTTGTCTTGAGACTTTTCCGTTTGTAAGAGATAATCAGGCCATTTGCCATTTGCCATTACTGCAGAACAATTATGGAAGACTCAAGAGAACAGACATTCAACTCAATTATAGACGACAGAACAACTTCATCAATTTATTTGACAATTATCTTATGAAAATAATCCAGTCCAGCTTTGACACAACGAGTTTGACAGCGTTGGCGTTGGCTTCGGGGTGTTAAGCGAGTGCATTCTCGAGTGTAGCATAATGATCAACAATAGAACGGCTACAACACCACAATAGCCGGAATTTGGATGCAACCAACCACCATAGAAGCAATAGTTACAGCAATAATATCAGACCAACAGCAATCAATTCTACATCATCATTAGCAACACCTACGCTCTTCCAACTCAGCTACAACCGACTATGCCCGGGATAAGGCAAATGACTAGGAAGAAATGCCCTGTCAATATTTTGCATATTGCATACAGTCACCACACCATAATGATATTATATAAAATTAATAAATAAAAACATTTTAAGAAAATGAAGGAAAAAACAGCGACAAGTCCAAACATGAAAATTAATTAAAATGAATAAAAATAAATATTTGTAAAAGAAAATTCTATAACCATCAAATGAACAAAGGCACAAAATATCCAACGGTATGCGATAACTTTTTGCATATATGATGTTACAAGTTTTCCAGATTCAATGTATAATAAATTGAATTTTACATATGGCAGACTATGCAGAACTGGGGTTCAAATCCCATTCGGATTGTTCTTGGCTTAACGACCCTTCTAGGTCACGCCAGCCATCTAATAGCTTACTAGACTGCCGATACTACGTAATAGAATACGAGAGGACGGTCCGGATGAGATTTGAACCCCGGTACTGCCGTTTAAAGACCGGTGCCTCTGTCGCCTATACCACCGGACCGTTTCTCTGTAGTAAGAATTGACTATCCAACTACGTGGTATCATGGCGTAATCTAGAAATTCGTTAAACCAACAAGAAGTAGTGTTGAGGGAAGAATTTTAGACCTCCAATGTTCGGTTATTAACCCGAATTGCGATGTTTTCGAGCTTATTCAATTTTTTGCTGCTATCGTCTGACATTCCCGTCGATTTTCAAATAAAACAGACTTTTTGTGGTACCATTTTGTTTCGTACCTGTGAATGACGGTCAGAAACGTTCCTAAACGGAATCCCAAATCAAATCAAAACTCCAGCGAAATGTACCATGCGCTTGCTAGTTTAATGAACTGGAACACGGGGAGACGCCGACAACCATAAAACCTTTAATTCGCGATCGATCATAAAAATTTGCTTTGCTTTTTGTTCGCGACATCCATCCAACAACACAGCAGGGCTAGGATATTCACACACGTTTCATAAAGAGTGTCCAGCGAAGGAAGATAGATGGTAAGGCTGCGGCGACACATTTTATGAGCAAGTAGCGTGGAAATGAAAACACGTTTCTTTGGGGTGTGACGCTCGCTGAAAATCGTCGACAAACTGAGCTGCTCTGGCAATGACCTTGCGCTGTTGGCAAACCGGACTCTTCTCTCCAGTCATCCGATCATCATGGTGGTGTCGCTTTTTTTTGTTTTTCTTCGACGTCATAATCTTATAGAGTCTCTATGATTTCTTTCCCTCTCTGTCAAAAATAGTAGGATGGAGGTAGTACCTTTACTATAGTAAGATAGACGTTCAAAGATCGTGTATAGAAAACACAGTTCGACTGGTTTCCCATGCACGACTCAAGCGCACTGTGCTCAAACACATGTCCCAAATGGCACAGTAATTACGAAGAATGCAAGATCCGGTGGAACGTATGTTGTACACCAACCGGACGTCCTTTACAAATATGCGCCCAACACTGGTACAATTTTGTTTGGGTGACACTACATGCGAGACTTGAAAGATCTGACATAATCGTAGAATGACAGCTTGAGATGTAGAACATCAAAAGTCATTTTTCAAAAGCACGATAGATCGGTACGGTTTGCAACATACAACGCAAATGGGTGGAACTTGACCAACACACTTGATGGGTAGCGAGTAATTCGTTAGAAATATGGTCATGACGCTTCCCATTCGGAACACGCATGGAATCGAACAAATTGCACTGATACCTATCACAGTGTCCAATACTTCATCCTACCCTAGAATGCAATGACCGCACTTGATTCAGATTGCAACAACATTACGGACATCAAGAGAACTCTGCTTTTTCTATCGATACGACTGCCCCCACTTCACAAAAGAGACATTACGGCACACTCCGCATGGTCCACATCAAGCGTCGTCCTATCGAACGTCTCTGGTACTACGATCTACGCATAACATCAGCGATCTGGAGATTTACTTTCTCACACGCTAACGTAATCGGTCGCTGGACCATCTCTCACACCACCCAATGGTCTACATCCGTCCCTTCAACCGTCCGAGCACCGTCTCACGATCTAACCGTAGCTTTGATGCGTTGACTGACAGGCAGGCCCGATTTTGCATCGAATCTTAATGAGCTGCCCCGCTGGTGAACCGAACTGAAACTGATCCCATTGTGTGCGAGAAGTTTGGGAGTGTTCAAACATTTATTTAAAGAAGAGGAAAAGGAGAAAAAAGTCAGCGCCAGGAGCCGGTCAAATAAAACGAGGCAAAGCTAACAAACGATGGTGCTGGACAGTTTTATTTAAAAAGCGAAAAGGTACGTGTCTCGTAATCATGCACCCCGTAAAAAAAATGGGTGAACTATTCAGCGTTTGGCCTCTGGAAGAATGTTAATCATGTTCAAACACCGCGAATGGTATTTTTCTGTTTTATTTGGTGCTCTTATTTTCGTTCACCCTTTTTCGTGCATGGTGCCGAGAAATGTAGGTCAGTTGCAGTGGTAATAGAAATTGAAAGTTTTTTTTCCTTCCTTCTAGTCTCCCCTATCTTATTCTGCGGGATGTCAGTGGGGTGTTTGATTGACCTGCTTAATGATGACGGAAACAGCAGGAAACTGACTATGATTATTGAAGGCCGACTATTACGGGCGTCTTGATGTCTAGCGTCAATGGTTAGCTGGGGGTTGCATGGGTCTGTTATTATCTGCTGCATAATCCACAGGTGTTAATGGATTAAATTTTATTTACCTAACCTCGTTTAATTATGTTTACCAACGTGGTGTACCAATGACTATCGAAATAACTACTATCGAAATAAGCATAATGGATGAGTGTTAGCAGCTTGTACGGTGTTATTTCCACCAATTATCAATTATTATTAAACATAGTGTTTAATAACACCCGTCTATAGAAAATTTGCAACAAGCCAGAGTAAAAGTTAATTTGGACTTTATTGTACTGCTAAATCGTTTATGCATGATGACTCAGATGATCACCATGCCCTTTTTTTGGGAAATAGGTCAACAACATGTGAGGAGCAAAGGTAGCCAAAATAGATTGGTATTTGTATTTTCTGCAGACTAGCCAATAAACACATTACACACATTGAATCCTTTTTATAGTTATAGCTAATTCACAATATATTCTTCTTCTCCTTGGCTTAAAACTCGGCCATCGAATGGCTTACTGGTGTTGCATGCCTGCTAAACATCTCAACAATATTTTAATTATAGAGACATTTTTTAGCCTCATAGCAACATTCAATTTTCCATACTGCAATTTCAGACAGACAATTCATTAAATTCAAGTAATCTACATCAAGAATTGGGGCTGCTTTTGAGAGGCGAATGAAGTCTCTAAGACTCAAAGCCTCTATAAATAAACTTAAATAATTGGGGCTGCCCGGTAGTGTTGGTGACAGCGGCGCCGGTTTTCAAACAGCAGAATCGGGGTTCAAATCCCATCCCGACCGTCCTTAGAAGGCCGTCAAGTCAAGAAGAAAAATGCATCAAGAATTCTAGAAATGTATGTACTTAAGTAGCTTCAGCATTCGATTGAACCGCGACACATTTTGTGCGTACAAAAATGTCTTTGAAAAATGCAATAACAAAAAGGAAAACCATTGTAGCAAATTGAGCAAAAACTATTGTAAGACTTCTTCTTCTTCTTGGTCTGATCAGGATAGAGCACGTCGTGTCGACATGGACAGGTCGCCAATCAGTTGCCAGGAGTATTGTAAGAGTTGGGTGTAAACAAGGCTTCTCAGTCACTAGAGTGCGCTCTAGAGAGAACGTGCAACAAGCTGAACCTGGCGTGCAATTCTTTGTAGAGGTTTAAGTGCCCCCCTACCCTAGGTAAGGCCTCAATCAAACCTCCAATGTATGCCTGTAAGGAGGGATCTTCTTCTTCTTGGCTTAGCGACCCTTCTAGGTCACGCCGGTCATCGAATGGCTAATTAGACTATCCTATACCTCGTAGTTGGATAGTCAGTCCTCACTACGGGGGGACGGTCTGGATGGGATTTGAACCCAGATCCTGCCGTTTGAAGACCGGCGCCCCTGTCGCCTATTCTACCGGGCCGACTTCGTCTGTAAGGGATATTTCTTTTGAATATCCAAAGTCGCCTGGCCGACTTGCTCCGCCTACAAGAATCGAGAGTCTGGACGCGACGTCTCCAACGTTCCAGTAAGGAAGATTCTCATCTAGAATCTTCAGACTGCCTGGACAGTCCAAAATGAGAAAGATATTGGTTCGCTCAGCTAGCACTCATATTGTTCCGTTGTCGTCGTGATTAAAAGTTCGATTTCTTCTTCTCTACCACAATAAACTTGCTGATACCACGTAGTTGGATAGTCAGTCCTCACTGCAAGCTAACGATTCGCACGGGATTTGAACTCCTGTCCTGCCGTTTGTTAATTCTGTAATTCGGTTACAATTTGCAACATTTTTCTTATGTATTCATCGACATTATCAGCAGCATCAGCAAGGGATAGCAATAAACAACTCGGAAAGTGTAAAATCAACGCAAATAGTAATCATCGATCAACCTGCTTTTGATGTACCAGTTTGTATTACAACATAACAAATTATTACATTGAACCCCTTCGTCTTCCACGACTAAAGCGTCCATCTCTCATCGCGGAAAGCATGTCAAGGTGAAGTAGCTTAACTGATTTGATGTTAGATTTTTCCAACCGAAAATCCCCCCAAAAACCTCCCGTTCATTCTTCCGTAACCTCGCTACCATTATTGTCAAATCAAACGCTTTTTACTGTCATCCGCAACACTGAACCGGCGATGAAAAGTAGCCCAATACAATAATTTCCATCTCAAGACGGTTTTCCGTCGTCCAATTAACTATCAGAGCCCAAAAAAAAAAAAATTGACATCTTGCTTTGGGGTGGTTGATCAGATGATCAGAGTCATAAAATCGTACGGATTGCAGGGTTCCACGCTACTCAAGCAAAGTTTTTAGCAACAGATGATAAAAAGTCATTAAAATGTATATTGATTGTGTTAATAAATGTGAAACTTTTTACGGATATGATACGTCAACGTACAACAAATTAGCGTCAATGTCTATTTCTTAACTTCAACGGCAGAGATAACCCTGCAGCCGCCGGTCGGTGAAAACCATCGGTCAATCAAAATTAGATCTTCGCAATTCTTCGCCTCCGACCTTCAACTGTGAAACGTCGCCCCACGATCGATGATGGTTCAGGGTCACACACACACACACCCCGCCATGATGTAGCGCGCCCCATAACAACCGATTTTTCACGAGTTTTGGAAAAAAACGTGACACAGCAGCATTCGCACGCAAGTCGATCAAAGTGTAGCGCAAAAAAAAAATAGCATCATGAAATCGAATTTAATAACGACTATCGAAGCGCATTCGGAGCATGGTAGTGGAGTTTGTGTTTTTATTCCACCTTTTGCCACCCGTTTGTTCTACTTACTTCAGCAAAACCCCACCGTTGTCATCGTTTTCTTTCTGTTTATTACTGCTTTATTGCCTCAATGGAAATCGGTCGTATTTTGTGATGATGCTTTTTGGCACGACTTTATTTCACTCTCATCCACCACCACTCTCGATACACTCACCCATTGGTCTCCGGTCCGGATAATTGTGCCGCGAGGCTGCCGGCTGCGTTGCGTAACATTATTTTTCCCGCGACGTTTCGCGGAATTGCACGGTTAGCCGAAACGCGACACGCATCACCGGCAGAGTCGAAGTGCACCGTTTGTTACACTGGCAGAAAGGCACCAGAGTAAGTGAAGTGAAGGAGGGGTTACGTTGTTGAGCGAAATAAATCCCCAGCGGGGAAAACGATAGTTGAACAATTATTAGCTGATGACGGCAGTTTTCCGATCGTTCGGTAAAGTTAAGCTATAATCTTTGATTTTCTATCAACTTCCTAACAAAACACGAACACAGTCAAGCAGAGACAATCATAAAGCTATTTTACTTTTAAAGATGGAACGAAAAAACAACGAAGTTCGTTGTCTTGGGCGGTACTCGGTAGTACTCACTTCCTAGTGATTAAAATTAAAAGCTTTGTCCCTTCGTTTTCGCCTTTGGGGGAGCATTTCCCTCGCCCATAACGCATCTTGTGTTGATCGTCTAAACTTGGCAACCATCATCAAGATAGTACATGGCGATGCGCATGTGTAGTTCGCGGGAGAGGTTTCTACTGGATGCGGTTACACCCCAGTGGACAATGCATTTCCGTCACGTGCACCAAATGATTAACCCGTAACGGAATGAAAAACGCTTGCATGGAAAAGGGAAACTGCTTCACCGATGATAAATTGTTTCGTTCAGCCAGCTTAGTGACAATTTTTCCTCTCTCTTTTTATTGGGTTGCAAAGCAAAATGCCTAGAAAATTATTATTTTTTAATTCACCAAATTTAGCAATATGGACAGGCCGTTCTATCGAAATAAAAAAAATTGTTTGTTAAAATACAGTTGAAATATTATTTTTAAAGGGTGGTACTGGGCTTAAAAGATGGCTAAGACCGACGAGCAATAATTTGTTTTTCCGAGAAGCTAGTACAAATTCCACATTGGCTCTTTTCGGCACAAAAGCGTCAAAGAAGATCGATTTTTTCGAACATCAAATTGGTCACGTTGGGCCCTATAAAACACTTGAAAATTTTAGATTACGTTACGAACGACGCATCAAATTAAGTCTTCTCGGTTCGATTTTTGTTGGGAATTACTTAAAAACAAACAATAAATCTCCTGACCTGAACTAATAACCCTTTATAACATTTTTTATCACCAGTTCTTCGGACAAGCTTAGCGACCTTTAAAAAGTATTTAAAAATTTACAAAATTATCAGGATATCATGGTGACTACTCAGTCAGCTAAATTCTGAGCTCCATCAAATATTCACACCTTCCTGTTACTGCCTGTGTGGATTTATTTCGTATTATTTGCTTCATCCGAATAAAATCATCACTTTTCGCCTCTCGACTCCAACATTTGAACTCGATTTTAAACCGAAAACAACGCAGAACAATCCACCCTGCCTCGCATTCTTTGCTAAACGCGAAGCGGACCACTTTACACTGCCCCGAGTAGGGCAGAAATTGAAGAGGAAAGTAAGAGAAGCAAAACAGGTTCACCACTTGCTCCTTAACCGAAATTGCAGCAGATGCAATCTCGTACCTTTCCGTGACGTCGCTGGGGAAATAAAGAACCGGTTTTGCACAGTTTTCGGTCCACCATTTCGCGACCGATGCCATGAGATGAGCTTGAAAGATGCTCCATCAGAAGAGAAACAGGTTGAAGCACACCACCACACTTCCGCTCGACGCTATTGGGCACGGCGACGTCAGTTTGACCCAGGACGGTGTGGCGTTGAAAGGGCAGCAAAAACTATCCGACAGCATTGCGAATCCGCTGGCATTTAACTGTCTTGTATGTGTTTTTAAAATAAATTACTTCTCTATTACGTTGGTTGTAAAATTTTTGGGAAATGATTTTGATTGTATAATAACTGCTTACCGGTAGTAGCATTAAATTGACGGGAGGAAACAAAGACGAATGACACACATAATTAGAGTAGGAAAGAAAACACTCACACGCCTCATCAAATACACATAAATACAGATGAAATAGATCGAAAATATATGTTGCTGCTCCGTATGGCTGCTTCCATGCCAGTTGCATGCCCCCTACACCCTAAGCGATCATTATGTGGTCGATTGCGCTCGGAAGCCATTTTTCACCGAATAAAACACTTTCCTCCGCCAGTCACCGGTAGCGTTTGTTATAAATACCAACAACAACAAAAAACCCATAATGATCGATTTCAATCGATTCCAAGATGGTCCCAAAAAAGTTTTAGGGCGAGCCGATTTTTATGTTATCGAACAGTGTTCCAAACCCAACCCCGCACTGGCCACTGCTTGATGCAGCCTTTTAAATAAAACCGAAAGCATTGACGTTTTATCGACCGAAACGAACCCAAAATCAACGAACTCTAGGCTGTGCAGAGCGGCAGCTCTTGCTCTTGCTGGAAAGTTTCATCTAGTTTAATGCCATCTGTAGGCTGATTATTTATTGCTTTTGAATTGCCTTCAATTGCTATGGGTGCGTTACCATTTTCTTTGTATGTGTACGCACGTTGTCTAATTTTGAGTTGTATTGGAGAGGAAGTTATTTTATTTAACAAACTAAATTGTATTGGGAACACACTTTGATGCGCTGATCCAATATTCACAACATTAGAAATAGTTTTCAAAATTACTTTACAAATTTATTTACAAGTCATTTTCAAACCCTTGAGAAATTAACACCCAAAAGCTACACGATACGATTGTATCTCACACATCTTGTGCGAAATTCAATCCTGCCCAGTGTGCGACTCACTTCACGATCGGTTTTGATGCATTAATGCCCGTCATAAACTTTATGAATTATTACCCACGAACTGTCAAACGGCCATTACAGACTAACGCCATCACATTCCTTGAGGAGTGGTGTTCGGTATTCATTTCATTGACCTCACTTCTTCCCGCGAAGCATTGAGCGAACCCATCAAATGCATCCAATGCTTAACGTGCTTCGCAGGGAACGTTTGTGTAAGCCATGTGGATGCAATTTTGCTGCTGCATCTTCCGAAGAAATAAATGACACCTTTTCCGTTCCGAGTTTATGACCCGATGGCATGCGATCGACAAGCTAATTAAAATTCGGCTTGTTTTGTGTGGTTTTTTTTTTCTTTGCTCTACTCTTCAGAGAACTTGTTTCGTTCTAAATTTCCCTAATTCCAACATAAGGCTCCGGCTCGAAACTTCACTTCTAGTGTCCGTGGCGTGTGTATAGAAGAACGCAATAAGAACGCCCAGGTCTGTCTTTCCGTTCGCTACTATCAGCCGTGAAGAAACAGACGAATCACGTTAATTATTTGTGTTTTCGTTTCATTCGCTCCATTTGCACCCTTTTATTCTTTCTGTTCTGGGTTCCTTATTAGCGATAATCATTTCCACTTTTGTACCGTACGATCTTGAGCCGTTGATTTTCGTGTTTTATAACTTCATTGCCCGCCACTTGTACCGCGAGCATACTCGTATAAAACAAACATCAGGAGAAAGTCCACATTGTATCAGTTCTGATATGCAATTTCGACAGACATTAGCAGACGAAATGCAACTCACATCAACGTCTCTGTGGTAGTAGATTTGCTGTAACGTTTCACTATCCTCTGACAAGCAGACTTTCATTCGACACCAAGCGCTTGGCGCTCTTGCACGCCAGTCGCATATTTCTTTTGATTGATTGATTGATTGAGCGGCACAGGTCTTTACACAGCAGACGGATCGAAGTTCCAATCCCATCCGAACCGATCCGAACAACGTGGTATCAGCAGCAAGTCTGGTAAGCCATAAGCCAAAACGAAGAATAAGTTAACCTTCAAGTTAGCAGCCGAATATCCGAGAATTTTTTATTATCAACTCTACACTGCAATAACTTCTGATTCGATGCGTGTATTGACCTGAGATTTTCCTTAGCCTCCCATCTTTTTATTTCCGATATTTTGGTGCATTCATTGTCATTTTTAACAAACAGTAAGTATTTTCTTTTGATTTATTTTAAGCTCTGCCACGTAAACTGGCAACCATCATACTCGGGTATTCCATACATTTTATATGGGGAATGACGTATCTCTTCCTCTTTTTTTCGAATTCTGCTTTTTTTCGAGTCTTTAAATTTAAATTTCTAGATTTAAAATTTCTAATGGATCGTTAGTTTTTTTTTAATTTTAATTTTTAAGGAAAGGATAATAAAGGAATGAAATAGATTTTAGATATACAAAAGCAACAAAAATAACTTTGGAATTGGTTTGGAATAACTCAGGTATGCCATGTGCCAACTTACGTATGTAAATTTGGTTGCCAACTGTACGGTTAAGAGAGCATAGCATAGTTACGCTGGCCATTTAATGGCTAACTAGACCTGCTCGTACGACGTAGTTGAATAATCAGTCCACAGTACGGGGGAGTGGTCCGGAAGGGATTTGAACCGTGGATTTGCCGTGTGGACGCCGCTGTCGTCTTTACCACCAGGCCTACAGCCATAAACTTCGACATTGTGTGTAGTATTTAATGAACCTTTTCGCGGTTTCTCATTTGAAATTTTAAAAAACTGCACCACTTTACCATATTGGGCCAGCATCAATTAAACTACATTACCCTGGGTGTCACTTTACACATAATTTTCTATATGCTCTTTTTTTTTGCTACCCTTCAAACTGCTCCAATTATTCATGCATTGATCAATACGCTCACGGATCGGTTTTTCAGTTTCAATGGTTTAGCAATAACTGCACCCTAAGTGACCCTGTGGTCCGAAAGAATGTAACGCAATCACACCGTACCACGTCGCCCTGTATGTAACAGTGTACGATCGCAATTGTAATATTCGGCGAACGAATCTAATCAATTGCTCGCTTATGGTGCTCCAAGCGAAGAGCACCATCAAGACGACGACAACCCGTAAACACGGTCACACGACGGTCATCGGGGCAAAGGAGCAACCAAAAAACAAAAAGGTAAGGTTCCGTGTCGTTGAGGATAATTTGCTACGCTATATCCCACCGCAATACCGCGTTTACCGACATCAAAAAAAGAGCCGCAATTGTACGCCGATCGGTTTTGGGTTCACTTGTTTGTTTTGTTTTGTTTTGTGCGATGGTAGCCAAATTACCTTTATAGAACATTTATTCTTTAGAGAGTTTGCGCTTGTAGACTTTGCAGTTGAATGTTGATATAACTTCAAACTCTAGTTTAAAAATGTCGACCATGGAAACGCTAGCTCATCATTTTTTTCCAAACTTGGACCGTTAAAATTCGTCCACAAAAGCAAGGACACGACAACCGCAGTCTTTGAAATAAATTCACTACCCACCGGTTGACGGTGACGGATTAGAGTTTTTCCGCAGTCTCTCACGATCAGTGTGTGCCACATTCAGCCCATCCATCAGCAGCTACTTGTCACAACGGACACACATCTGAACCCTTCAAACGAACCAACGAACCTAGTCTTAGTGTAGCTTAATAATATGCGTACCGTCTAATCTAAACGAACGAACTAAAGCCCTAAACCGCAGTCCAGCTCATCAACTGAAGGACGGAAAGATGACCACCACCCCTACCATATAGGGCGCGCTTGTGCACTCAAAAACCAATAAAGAGCCCTCCGTATCGAAACGTCGACCTTAGCACATGGCGTCCGATTAAGTTAGGTTTGCCCCTTAAAAGGAAATCCCTCACAAGTGGTCCGAAGGCCTACGGCTGCTGCTGGGCCGATTTGTCACCGACGCCGATTTGTCTAATCGATGTCGAACGTTTCGAACATGCGTTTCTTGCCACCTTCTTGCGGGCGAGTTGAATATTGCAATAACGGGTCGCTAGCAGTACGATGGCCAACATTTGCCCATTTTGCTATCGTCAGCTTGCATCAGAGATAGGGTCGGCGAGTGTCACTTTACAGGGTTTCTTCGGTTTCAGCAGAGTGCGTATGCCGCAGCAGCAGCACCAAACCATGACCATATTCCAGAAGGTGGTGAAAACTAATTAGACACCACTTAGCTCGAACAGTTGGAAGTAAGATGTTGCAGATGCACCGGCACTATGCGTCAAAAACCATCATCAGCGCACCATTCGTCGCGACGAGTTAATCGATTTATGGCGCTCGCATACGCCCCGTAGCAATTTATTGGACGATTTTTTTTCCTTTTCCCGTTCAACTATCGCGTCTCAAGCGTGATAGAGCTGCGATAACGAGCCGACTTTAAGAGTCCCTAACGAGAAGCGAATGATGCCCTTTTTTCGCCACTCCGTGGTAGGTCCACGATGAAATATGGCGTCGGGGGGGTGATGTTGGTGAGATATTTTAAGTAAATTTTAATTAACCCCTAGCGAATGGAAGAACTCGTCCGATGCGGGGGGGACTTGCAGGTTAATAGAGCATGTTGTGTCACATCAGCCATATATTCCGTCACTATTTTGGGATGTTTGTTGTAAATTACCTGCAAATAAATAGAGGAAAAATATAAATTAATTATAAGCGTTTAAGATTGGAACTCTTTATTATTTATTTAAAAATAAAAATATGTGTACATAAGTACACATAAAAATATGTGTACAAATTTTTTAAAAGAAAATTACTAAAACAAATACAGGATAAGTTTGTTTGTTTTTTCACACCTCCAAATTGATTCCTGAACAGCCACAATCAATTTAATTATTGAATTCGATTACATTATCTCACCCCCAAACCAGTTGGTGTTCGTGCGAAACATTGCACGTTTATTAAATCAAATAAATCTTAACCTTACAAGCACCGCTAACCCGTCAGCCACCTTGCAGGTAAGGGAACCCCGTCCATGGTTGGATGAATTTTTAAAAGGTTAAGTACCGTTCATTCTTTACGCGGACGCCTCCGCAGCAAAGTATGCGCGATATTTCAGACCGGACATATTACAACCACTTCTGATATGATGTAATGGGAAAAAATCGGAGTAAGGAAAAACGAAGTACCATCCCGCAATGTGAGCCATCATTTTGTCAGGCGAGGCAGTAACGAGGCGCCGCTTTATTTATTTACAGGCACAATCGTACGATCGTTGAAGCTGAAGGTGGTTGCTTCGCTTGCACCGACTAGCGAGAAACTCTTTTCTAATTAATCAAAAACTTTCAAAAACCACACAGCGTGTTTCACAGCACCAGTCTCATCGTTCGTACGGTTGGTGCGTTGACCGTTCTACTGCACTACATGTACACACGCACGCACAACACACACCGAGCTGAAATGGGCAAAAGGAACGTTCGAGCTCGGAAAAAAGACCGGTTCGTTTGACGTACAGCGACTTCTTGGCCATTTTCTTCACACCACGCATTGGCTCTGACCCCGGGAATGCTACACAAAAACAAGCGTCATTTTGTAACGAATCCATTGCTTTAATTCCAGCCCGATTCCAACGCGGGACCAACCAACCCCCATCCCAGACAACACAACACAAGTGCAAGTGAACGGAAACGCGACGAATTTTCAGCACGCTTGTAAACGAACGCTTCTTGGGAGAAAGTTTACCCAACCAACCCTTCCCAAAAGAAGAAATACAGAACCAATGGTCGGGTAAGAACAAATTCCTTCCTATACCATTATGGTGCATAACACAAAAAGTACTGTTACGCTATTCTTTTTCATTTGCTGCTGCTGATGCTGCGAGTGAATTCCGGTGCCAATGGGGCGAGGCACCGGCGCAAGAATAATGTGCAAAAATGTGTTTTTGTGTCTGCTTTTTTATTTTCTTAGCGATCTTTGAACGGCATATAAATTTAAGCACAGCAAATTCGACAACATGACACGGGGGAAAAAGCATGATAAACGATTCATGATTATTAGTGAAAAAATTAATGCTCTTGTTTTGTTAATGATACGCAACCATACTGACGAACTTTTGGCCAATATCAAATTCAAGCTTGTTAATGTTTATTTTATGCAATGCTTTATATGCTGAACAAACAGTACAAAGCAGAATCAAAACAGTCAATTTATTATTGAATTTTGATTTGTTGACTTTGCATAGAATATTTATTGGTTCGATGAAATGCGATGAAATTTCATGTTTATCTGCTCGAAACGATTGAAGAAAACAAATAATACAAAATGTTTGATTTTTTTCAGATGTAATTTTAAGAGGACTAGTTTCTTAAGTATGGATTAATATTATTATAACCAAATGTGCAATCAGTGAAACTATTATTTACTACTCCAAATGCTATTGTTTCACCCACATCATGTTAAAAAATACAGCACAAAACAGAAATTCTTAATTCATTTGATGTGCGCCTAAATGTAGGCAATGTACAGCACATCAGTGTGTGTCCACACTTTTTCGAGTAGTTTCGTTTTTCGAAGAGAGCATTCGAGCTCATCATTTCTTACTTTTTTTTTCGTTGCTTCGTTATCACAGTTTTTAGTTTATCATTTATTAGATATTTATTTATTTATTTATTTTAAGTACGACGGTTTGTGTCGTATTGTCGTATCATTAGATTTTTTTATTCGGTTTGAACGTATTGATTGAATAGATATGAAGAATACAAAATTAAACTAATATAAATCGGAGTGAAAAAAAATAACATATTTCAAAAGCAGATAAACTTCAAAAACCTTTTTCGGAAGAGAAATTATTTAACAGTAAGCACATTAATATATGTTTGTTTAATTTAGCCATTTGAGCAACACAATTCAAATTTGCTTGTTCTTATTATTTTGTTCGAACAGCATGAGTGCCGTTACTAATCATCTGCCAATATAGGCCATCGGATTAATAACAAATAAAGTACATCTAGGTTTGGCCGCTCGTTGATTAGATTAACACAGATTTACGGACATGTGTTTTCTCTGAAACTAATTCGCTTCAATCTATCCGTTCCTCATTGCTACGACGCGTGCCTCAATATACTTCAAGCTTATTAACACATTTACACGCAACGCAAACCGAAAATAATTATTCAGAATAATAGTAGAGCAAGAAGGCAAACTTGACTTTTAATTCATCTTCCTTCCTCCAATGCAAAACCTCGGCATCTCGGCATGCTGTTCGCACCATCCATAAACTCACGCGTTGTTTAAAGCGGCTCCGGAAAAATTCTAAACACACCGAAAAGAAAACACCGACACGAGATGCAGCAGCAAATTATGACCTGTTGGACGACGGGACTTGATGCGTCCGCTGGTAAGCAAGCCACACATGGTCGAACACTCGAAATCGCGCACGCCCGTCTACGTCTAGCAAAATGTGCGACCGTACACGTCATCATTCTGGTGCTGGTGGACGGGTTGAAGGGGGGGTTTGTATTTTTAACTCAATGTTACCGAGCAATATTTCACCACCGATTGGATTGAGTGGTCGGTTTCGGCCCGCGTCATGGACGCGCGGATCGTGCTCGTCATCAAACGCGGACGCCGGTTGAAAGGGCGTGTGTGGTACTACTACCTTGATGTAAGCTATTTTCAGTTCGAAAGTCGACAGCAATTCAACGGGGATCAGTGCCATGCGCTAACAGGTCTCATAATTTCATTACAGCTGTTTTAGCGAGCTGGCACACTGCCTCCAGATGGTGATGATTTCGTTTTCGATTCTGCATCATCGATGTTAATACACAGGTCGAAGAAGCAAATGGAAGCGAAAATGAACTTTGATTGTTAATCGCCATTAAAGAGAGTAAATAGGTTGATACTTTACTTTAGAAATACTTTTAAAATGCCACTGTTCTAATACTGGAAAATGAATTTTGCCAAACAAAATTATATTGCATACCTTTAGGCGATAATGATATACTTTTGCTTTTAACCGTCCCGAACATCCACTTTTTCAATGCAATTTAAATTATTCAACACATCTAAAATAACACTCCCAAAACCTTCTACTTCCATTCATCTTTCTACACCGTACATGCATAAAGTGTTGTAATAATTAACAAGCAATCAACACCAATCACATCCGACACATGCTGTTAAGATGTACACGCCGTGCGTGAATAAAACACGTCGGCCTCATCACTTTCACACGTCATTCAACGTTTTTTGGCTAAGTCGTGATTGACTGCAGCTTCAGCATAACGTCAGACCCCAGTCGGACAGACGGACGTATCCAAGCCCACTCCCGTGTGTGTTTATGAACGCGTCTTGTATTAGACTGTACGAGACATGTTTGCAGTGTGTCTCAGAGTGCATATCGCGTCATACGCACGTTGTTGCTTGCACATGGGATCGGTAAAGAGCAGTAGGAGAAAGATTTCATCGGCAGGCGCAGTATAGCTAACGAATCTAGTTATATGTTTTGGTTTTCTTTTCTTTTTTCTTGTGGTTTGACCGCTGACCGACCAACAACGATTGCACAACATTTACGTGAAAGTGAATGAGCACAGTCTCCCGTACCGTAGGCAATGTTGTCGGCGACTCCAATCTCTTAAGAAGAGTTTGGATGTAGAAGAAAAAAGAAAAAAAAACGGTGCTCGTGTATGTTTAAAACGAGACGGAACGCGTCTGTGCGTGCTCGGTGACGCGTCTGTCAGAATCGAATCAATTAAGATTAGTCACGATAGTTGGTAAGCGCCGAAAGCCGTGATTTTTGACAGATTAACTGGGGAAGGGATCGCTGTCTATTTCTGTTAACTGAAAGCACATTATACAATTAGCTTAGTTTATCATGACGGTAACATTTTTGGATTTTTAAACATTCATGTGCAATAAATAATCTCATTCGTAAGCTCAATCCATAACTTTATCTATACGTTAAACCTTACATGCAATCGTGGTAACTTTAACAGCACAGGAAAGGAACTTCGTTATTAGTCTAATGGATTCCGCCACTACGTACTCGGTGAATGGGTGGTTTGTTTCATCATTTAGAACAGTAAATTTGAGCACGTTGCAAAAGTTGCACTATTCCTATGGTCAACCGTTAACCATTTATCGTACGATTGAAACCATGTTGCACAACTTTTAAGGGGCTTTCCATTAGTAATGCTCACACACAGAGAGACGGCACTCTTGCTCCGTATATCCGCACTCACCCCCCATAACGACGACCGCGGCCAGCAATGAATCAAATGAGAAATGATCGTTCATCTTTTCCACCCGCGTGGTCGTTCGTTAGCCAAAACTGAGCCAACATACAACCAGAGTGAACGAAGTGGTCTGCTTTTCCGTATAGTTTTCAAAAAATGCATCCTTCCTTACTTTCTTCATTTTCATAAACCACTCACAAATTTCGCCTCCCGCTCTTAACCAAACAAGCAACCGAACAGCTGAGTCGAAATAGTGTTTATGGGTGCACAAGGAAGGCCAGGCAGGCCAGGCAGGCAGGCACACGATGACCTACGGTTCGTAAGCTATGTTGCAATGCATTCCGACCAATTTCCCGGACCCCATTCTGGGTACGTATGCTAGGCTACGTGATTCTTACTCGAATTTCAAAGTGCACACCATTGTGTATGTGCAATTACTGGTAAGAATTATGATTGCTCAGGTGAAAACATACAAAACGCTGTCATAATAAACATGAGGGGCGGTCGCCTATTCTTTTAGTGAATTATTAATGTTTTGGGCAATATTTTGATTTTGCTGTTTTTCTATCCCAAAGTTGCTGATTGATAGTGATACAACTTCAAAGATTATATTTTTCCTTCTTCGGAGCGATGCCCATCTTCACACTGCAAGACCTGATATCGAATCCGGTACGCTAGGCTTACTTTCCAGCTACGGGTACAATCGAGTCTAGCTAGGTCACGCCGGCCTTCGAATGGCTTACTAGACATGCTAATACCACGTAGTTGGATACACAAGTCCTCACTTCGGGTGTGAAGACCGGCGCCGCTGTCCGGGCCGCCGACTGGCTGGCAGGACATTTCGAGGATATAGAGCCTCGACAAAGATTCCTCGTTTTATTTTCCTCTCTTTGCATAGGCCACTAACGCAAGCTGTCACCAATAATTATCCAATAAGTAGAAATTCTCTCACAGAATATACACACACACACACACACACACACACAAATTCGCTCCAATAAAAACCCTCAATAGTTTTCATTTTGCAACCAACCAAAAGAAGAAAAAATGCTTCGTTCTCGCCACGGGCATCATCGGCGACCCACCACTGTGAGCAACGATCGTACAATTGATTTATCTTGTCAATGGTACCTAAATCATGTGTCTGCGCTGCGAGCTGGTAAAGTATTTTGTTCCCCAATTTGCTGCCACTGCTGGTGCTCCCAATGCGGGATGATGCACACATCCCCCAGCTGCAGCACCAGACGCAAGAGGAATGTTAAACGTTTGTTGACCTCAACCACCATTTTCATGTCGATGACGTCGTTAGAAGCCGTCGTGTTTCGTGCTTCAAACGCAACATCTTCACAGCACACAGATGGTGCTTTATTTGCGTGTGCACCCGTACACGGGGCGCAAGTGAATAAGTGGGGAAAATGGAGGGCAGGTACTATCCCTTTCCGATCAAGTCTCTCATCCTCTTCATCGTCTTACGCTCGGAACCCAAATAAAAAGGATAAATCCCACAAAATATCATCATATGTTCTGAACCGAGCCGGTACCTCATGTCATACGAAACTGTTCCTTTGTTGTCCTTTACTCGACAACAAAAAAAAAAGGTTGTGAGAACTTGAAAACCAAAAACCATTGCCGTTGCACACGGTCTCATACAGCTTCAGGATTAACCTCTCCCACACACCTTTCTGGTATGTGGCGTATATTCTTCGTCTACCCTGTTGCTAAAATCTCCAATCCAAAATGGGGCAACGATGCACCAAAATGAACTTGTCTCGGGCACACAAAGTTTGCAGCCAACTACTATTGCGCCATCGAAGTAGCACAACGTGTAGAAGGACCTCATCTGCACTGATTGGACACACAAGCCAGTGTGTCTTTTATCTGTCAAAAAAGGAAGAAATAAATGACACATAAACGAAGAGAACAAACAAAAAAGCTGCAGCAACACTGGTTACTGTAGTTTTGTATTATTGCTTCGTGCTCGGAGCTCGTTGGTAGTATGGGTGTTTTTTTTTTTTTGTTCTGTTCATTTCTGTTGCATGAATTATGAGTCATTTGACATAGCTCTGGGTTCCGTTGGAAGTGTGAGCGAATTCCACAGCACTGGAAGCGCACGTGTTTCTATGTGTCAGAAATTGAAAGACACGAGGACGCCGACAAGATCATTGACCAGCATCAGCATCAGATGTTGTACATATATTTAATTAAATTTCGTTAGTTTTACTTGCTTCTTCATTCAATGATTTCTGTAATTCACAAGACAAATGTTATTACTTATTTAAAATTGTTAACCACAGTACAAAACGTAATAATTCAATGCAGTCTGTTGTGATTGTTCATCTCTTGTGTATACACTAGTAATTGATGAAAAAATGTAGCACAAAAATAGATAATTAATCATGCGATTGGCACACCACCAGGCCGGTTCAAATCCGGACCGTTCCCCCGTCTAGTTAGGCTGGTTAGTGAGCTATCCGATGGCCAGCTTGATCTAGTACAGATCATTAAGCCCAAAAGTCGAATGTGGTAAGAGATGAAAGGGGGCGGCCCTGTGGTGTTGGTGACAGCGGTGCCGGTCTTCAAACGGCAGGACCGGGGTTCAAATCACATCCGGAGCGTCTACCCGTAGTGAGTACTAACTATCCAATTACGTGGTATAAGGAAGAAGAAGATGAAGAAGTCTGTACGCCGAAACTGATTCATTTATATTTACAAAGTAACTAAACAGTTTATCACAGCAATATTCATGGTAAATTTTGGAAAACATTCCAGAACCTACAGCATTCAGCAGCAGAGGAGTCCAAACAAATAAACCGAAACGAAAGTAATCCTAGTTTCAACTGTGTAATCAGATCTTTTAGTACAATCTTCAGCTATCGGATTGAGATTTTGCCAAACGGAACCAACGTATACTCTGGAAAAAAAGGTTCGTCATAAACTGCCCTTCAATCGATCTCGAAAAACGCACGTTCTCGTGTGAAAAATAAGGATTAAAACATTATTCTTCTAAACTATGGAAAAATATTGGCGAAAAGTACATATTTGAAATAAATACAATTTATGGGACAAGTAACAACGGAGCCAGTCTTGAAACGAGCAGGACTGGGGTTCAAATCCCAACCGGACTGACTAACCAACTACGTGGTATGAGCAAGTCCAGTAAGCCATTCAAAAACCGACATAATCTTAAAAGCTCGTTAAGCCAAGAAGAAGAAGTCATGAAAGTAACTACAAACTTTCAGACCGCAATATGCATAGTAAATTTTGCCTAGAAAATTGTCCCAGAAGCTGCAATCCGGAAATCCGATTACGAATTGCATCGGCAGATAATCAGATCTTTTTATAAAACCTAGAGCTGTCGGATCGATATTATACCAAACGAACCCAACGTAAGAAACTACTGTAAGAAGGAAACGTCGACGAAAAAGGTGCGTCATGAACTGCCCTAAAACAAATCGCACGTTCTGATGGAAAAGATTAAAACTTTGTCTATTCAAGGTACGGAAGTATATTGGCGAAGAGTATATATTTGAAAGAACTAGATGTTTATTTATTTTGACCAAGTTCTCAAGCTTTTATTATAGCTAGATGTACCTCTGAATAATGGAAGAGTGTGATGACCAAAAGGAAAGAATTCCATTCTTGAAGTATTTAAAAATACTTACGTTTTTCATCTTTAAAGTCCTTCTAAGGCTATGCCAGCCATCTAATGGCTTACTAGAATTACTTACAGTCTAGACTGCCAATCCAAAAGTCTGGATAATCCAACTAATACCGCCTAGTTAGATAGTCAGTCCTCGCTACAGTGCAACGATTCGGGTGGAATTTGATCCGCGGTCCTGCATTGTGAAGATCGGGATATTCAATTCCATTACAAAATACAATGTTGCTCAGGTGTAGAACTAATGTTTCCTTGTTTAAACAATGTGCGATGTTATAGCCAATACTGATATCGCCAATTGTTTTATATTTTAGAGACACATTCTATGTCCTGAGTCGACCTTCTCTTTTACACGATTCTATGTAAATAAAATTTTGTTAGTATAAGGTTTGCTGTCCTATGCTTTACCAAAATTTATACAAATAAATAAAATATTTACAATAATGGTTTCCATTTGCATTTGTTTCGGAAATTCGTCATTACAGGTAAATCACTACTGTACAACTAATTCTTGCACAGCTTACCACCAAACAAATACTTTGACTTCATCAAACGTACATTACGCAATGTTGATAGACTCACGAACGCTACCAAACTATATAAACAGTACGCAACTAGGTACCGCATCCTTCCCACCAAGGACGATAGAGAAATCGCGCATCATAATGTGTAATTTAAACGATTCCAAAGTTTAATTATTTGCTTTAACGCTCACCAGCCGCACCAAACCGTTTCGTTCCTGCAACCAACCAAACAACACGTTAAACACTTACGTAACCATGTTCCAGTGCGCCTCAAAAGCCCGGCAGCCCATTCAAACAAATGTCCCCTTGGTGCACTCTTCCCTCCCCAAGGGATGCGCAACCAGATATACCAGCAAACACTCATCAAACGATTATAAACCGCGTAATCCTGTCGGACTCTGGCTTCCTCTCACTACGTACAGCAAATCCACACCTATAACCGTGATTAATGCACGAGTTAGTGTGTCCCATTATTGTGCTGGCCGCTATACCTCTGACCTCGTAGCATAATTTACAGCATCGCATGATGCAGCAGGCTTCCGCTTCCGAAAACCGCACACATATCCGCATTTTATGTGCAGCGTCACAGTCAAAGCCATCAACGAACCAAACCATGCAACATGCACGGGGGCCACGTGGCCTGGCCTAGTATGAGCTCGACCTGTCTCCGGTTTTGTTTGTTACGCGAGCTTTTATGTTCTCACCCACCCGGGTGTTGACAATGAAATGGGGCAGGGTCCAAACAGAGGTACAATGTTGGAATGTGCAGGGCTGAGATGGGTACAATAAAAACAAAACAACAAAAGAAAAAAGCAGACTCCGAACTAAATCGACTCTGTCCTCCATCTGTCAGTTAATCGTCATAGTCAGAGAAAACCTTCACATTGACACCGGCCCAACTATTTGGTGGTGACATTGAAGCGAGTCATTCAGGCCCTGATGTTTATGGGATGGAATACTGGCAACTCCCCGAGCACGCTACCAACAATGCCTCCACCATGCTCTGCCCTGGATACCGTTCCGGGTCGTTCCATATATAAGTATGCTCTATTAGATCATCGGTCCGTGGCCGAATGTCACGAGTGTTGCGGTACCGGTTAATTTACATCAGGTAAATACGCTACCGAAAGGTTCTTTCTAGTTCGAAGGTGCTACACCCTGGCGACGGAACCCGTGCGGGAACTGTTAATTCCCGAACCGTTCCAAAGGTTTGTTAGCGTTTAGATGATGTCAGACCTTTTTTTTTTTTTGAAGCTTGTTGCATATTATCGTCTTTTCACTCGGTCTCGCCTATGCAACGGTACACAATTGTGCCTTTTATTTTTTTTTTTTTGAGGTGAAATATTTCTCAACCGCTTTCAACGAACTCAACAGTTGGCGAGTGCATCGTCGTGCATTGTCCATTACCCAAAGCGGGACGATGATTTCCATCACAGACGGACGAACGGATGGAATTTGGGTGACTCATAGCTGTATGGTTTGGATGCAAAATTTCATAACATCAACTTTAGAGAGTTTGTCTTTCCATCATTCGTGTGCTGGTGATAATCCAACAACATGGAAACATTTCTGCGTTTATGAGTATTGGTTCAATCCATTGACATTGCTTAGTATGCTGGATGCTATCTTTATTGAGGGTCGAAAGAAATTTCGATATCTGGTAATTTAATTTATTCATCATTTCAATGGACCTGAAGGCCCTGTTAAAGCATCTAAAGCTACCATATTTAATGATACAAAATACAACAGGCTGACTGAGACAAAGACGATAACACTAGTACACAGACTCACGGAACGAATACAATTGAGAACGTAGCATGAGTCAAATTGGGCTCATAGCGGTCAGACACGAATTACATTAACAACACATTGACAAGAGAAGGTCCGAGGAACCGAAACGAGTCTCCTAGTTCAGAGTGTTCTTGCCGGGACGTAAAGACTAATTGCAGAGAGTGCAGCCGGCGAGTCGATCCGATTGTCCAAAAGGACCGCTACAAAGGATCTCTGCGTGTTCTAGACAAGCTGCCGCAACGTATCTTGCCAGAGGAGCGCACTAATCTACGAGAGAAGAACGTAGAGGTAATTTTGTGAATTTGCGCTGGATGGACTCCAAGCGCGCCAGAGGCCGTGCAGCTGTAGGCCTCCACACTACGGATGCGTACTTTACGACTGACCGGACATGCAAGCAGTAGAGCCTTTAAGACGAAGTCAGATTACCTCATTCTAGCGCCAGACACTTTAACAGGCCAATAAGCTGGTTACCCCTAGTGACTATGTGCTCCAATTGGTCATAGAAGTTCTGCTTATCGTCAAGGAGCACTCCAAGGTCCATGACACAACGTTTACGTTCTATGACTGCACCGTTCAGGATGTAGGCATAATGCAGGATGTAGTTCTTTCTGCCAAAAGTCATCTCGACGCATAACTCCAGGCCATTCGCTGTGCACCAAGACTATAATTTTTCTAAAAAGGCCTCAAGCAGTAGTTAGTCAGCTCGATTGCGGATTGGAAGGTAGATTCAAATTGTTGAGTTGATATTATATTACCAATTTTCTGCCAAATGATCTGATTAGAGTGAGAATACATCGCATGTTGAACAAATCGGCAGGTGTATTTCCACACACTCCTTCTCCAGAAAGAGAATCCGCAACAAGCTTATGGTCGAAGGATGCCTTAATGTTTGGGCCATTCTTACGCAATCGCCGTTGAATTTACAAAATGTTGAACAATTTTTAACAACACATGTATCGTTTGCTTGATTATGTATGCACCATCGTACAAATAAGGTTCCCGTTTCACCTGTGCATTGAATATCTTGATTTTAGTTGCATGCACTTATGCTGTAGTTCAGACCGTAGTGTCAAAATGCACAATAAAATAAAAATACTAAGTTTCACAGTTGTACCATGATCAATTGGCAGCGTATTAAAAGGGTTTTAGACCACAACAAGAAAGGACAACCATCCGTGAAGGTGGCCACAGGTCGTCCGAGGTTAACTCGGGTTCTGAGGCCTATCGCTGCTATCAAAAGGAATATTTGGGTGAATCCAGTGCGTTCAATAAGGAAAATGGTGAAGGAACACGAGATCAGTGACTTTACGGCACGGAAGGCTTGTAAAGGAAGACTGCGGGACGAAGTCGAGGGAAAACACACACATGTTTACCAATCGCATCCGGGAGCTGCGAGTCGAACGATGCAAGAAATACTTAAACTTTTTGAAGCGAAAAATTCCAAATTCCAGGACCAACCGATTTATTAGTTCTTTTCCGGTAAAAAACGTGGCCGACAAGCATAAGAATGTCTATCTGACCATCCTGTTAGCGTTACGATGTTCGGATTGGAATTTTAAGTAAGTGCTTTCTTCCGTGGATCAAAGAACAGTATGGTTCGAAGCCTAACGTTGTGTTTCAACAAGATGGCGCTCTGTGTCACACCTCGAACTGCACTCAGAAGTGGTTGCAGGAACATCTTCCGTTCTGGACGAAGGATAGGTGGACACCATCCAGCCACGATCTTAAACCGCTAGATTACTCAATATGGCGCATTATGAAGGCCAAAGCTTGTTCTAGACGAGGCCGTAATTGCAGCAAATCGAAACTTGATCGATGATTAACATAGTTTGGGACTCTAACAAACATCCTTCCTTTGAATAAATACAAAAACTCGAATACGAAAATGTTAACACCTTTTTTTTATTTTGACTTGCGCCTTGCATGAGTACAGAACCCCGAATCATCAAATTGAATCACATCTCATAACAAATCGAGAGAAACAGCATGAACGCTATCAGCAGAGGAATGGCAACCTTTGTGCCAACCTTCGTCGAAAGACCTTCGATGGAAACTCCAACACTCGAATCCAATAGAAAGTTGCCATTGTGGGTATGTCATCGTGTCGTTTAATTGCTCCCAATTAAAAACTAAACTGCACACCCTCCCTCGATTGCTATCCGTGTCCGTGCCTAATGTCCAAAAATATATAAAAGTGCTAGGTCAACGGACACGACGATGACGACGATCACGGTTCGTTGGTTCAATAAATTGGGCCAAATCAGCCAATGTCAAGTTGCAAAAATAAAGCAAACGAACCAAACAAAAACCACCTTCATCGTCAATCGCACTCATTTTGTTGTGCGGGGTGCTGTGGTTCGCCCTCTTCGAACGCATGTCGAATGGCTCCATGTTATCCGATATGGTCGCACTTTAAACGTCTTGTAAAATATTTTATTTAATCACACCAACTCTTTCAGAGTGGTAGATATGTCCATTTTTGTTTCGTTTTTTTTCTGTTTTATTGCCAGTTTAGCTCTCCCTCAGTCTTGAGTGGAGTATTGGGCGTATAACATATAGCATTTTTTTATAATCACTTTTTCCACCAATTGAACCCGCCAGGCACCGTAACCGGAACTGGACAATTGGTATCGGATTATCGGACGCACACGGTGAATTATTTCTGCGCACTTTACGCTGTTGAGTAATCAGCATCATCAGCCGGTGGATCAAAACCAGCACCTTCCCTCAGTAGTCCCCATCATGAGATGGCCACAACCCAAAAAAGGTGCCTTCTTAACCGAAACCGGCTACAATAAAAGCATGATTACGAAACTGGCAATAAAACAAAATATCTCTACAATGATTCAGACGAGTGGTTCATAGGGTGGCCGCGATTTGTTGGCAAAATTTCGACGAAAAGTCATAAGAGAGAGAGAGTGAAAAAAAAATCGACACCCAAACAAGATCCACACGAACTTTAACGATGCGGACGGTTGTATGCGCTAGCACAAGATGTTTCAAACCGAATATGGCGAACTTGTGTTGCTCACTTTCCTTGTCTATCAATCGATACATTTCTATGGTCGAAAGAAAAGAACCTAACTCGTGCTTTTTGGGCCACGCCATCATTTGCACCGTTTATTATCTCGTTCGTGGTGCATATAAGTTTGACGCGGGAACAGTAGGCGTCCTCTCTCGGTGAAAGTATCTTGGGTATAATTAATCAAATTAACATTCAAAAAGTGCCTTCGAATGGGGACAGGTCTGACCTTAATAGACTATTTCTGATGAGTTCTGTTAAAGGTAACTAAACAATACAGTCCATAACATAACTAATAATCAATTATTTTTATAGCTTGAACAAGTTGATGATAAATAAAAATTATCCTAAAGATTCACCGAAGTGTAGGGCTGAATTAATTATAAAAAAATACAAAATTCATTAAACAATTTCCAAATAAGAGTCTTAAACTAGTAATGCATGAAGAGAGCAATTTTATTTTATTCAAAGAAGCGTTTACATCCAAACCATAACATGAAATAAAAATGCTTGAATTTGCTTTTTGATAGACAACTCTTTCGCAACAAATTTGGACGCAAAACCTTTTACTAAGGCGGAACAACTTTACAATTGTTAAAGAAAAAAACACACATTTTAACTTGTTTTGCACACCGGCGACGTGCAAAACAATTCATTCAATGGATTTTCAATTTACTTTCGATTAATACTTTTTTTGTTGTGCTCGAGTACAACAGTTAAGTAAACAGAACGCAACAGCTCTGGGAGTTTTTGTTTTGTTGCGGTAGCGGAAGTTGAGACAAGTGTGGGTTAGGGGCAAGTAAGCCATCTAGAATTTTTTTTTTTTAATTTTTTCATCCAGCAGTAAAATTCGATTAGACGCCCAAATGAGAATACAAAATTGTTCGTAGCGGAAGTTGTTACAAGTGTGTCATGGGAACAAGTCAGCACGTCTAACATTTTTTCAGTAGAAATTCAATAAGACAAGCAGGTGAGTATGCAGAATTATTCGTATTTGTTAGTAGATATGGTAGACCAAATTTCCGTATAATAGTCCGTTTTGCTCACTTGTATCATCTATTTTCTGCTGATCAACAAAATTGCGTTTATTACATGACACAGTTCACCAGTTCCCATCTGGTTCGCCCTTCATAGTGGGAACTGATTATCCAACTACGTGGTTTTGACAAGCCTAGTAAGCCATTAAATGGCCGGCGTAACCCAGAAGGTCGTTAAGCTAAGAAAAAGAAGAAGACATGACACTGTTGCGACAAAATCAAAACGATTCGAAAACACAGCTGATTTTTTTTCCAACTTAATAATAAAAATAAAATTAATTTTTAGAGCCAAAGGACCATCCTTTTTTTGGCAAAAGAGTGCCACATACTTCCACTGATTTTATTGAAAATTGAGCTACGTAAAATGTAAAAAACGTTGTTGACGACATTGAGATCTCAATTCTCCATAAGAATTCACATCTCGTTCGATTCGACTAGGGATTGAATCCCAGAATTCAATCCAATTTTTTTCGAGCACCAGTTCACAGTGAAGCAGGATGGTGTGTACTTGTTCGCTGGTGAAGTCCCAAAAAAGGGTGGCCAAGGGCTTGAATAGAATCGGCAGAGAGATCCGCGCCCGAAAGAATCCCAAGGAGGCAAAGTCTAGAGAGCTAAGTTCTGGTTGTTATGAAACTATTTGAAACGCCCAATAGAGGAGGAATTGGTAAACCACATTTACCTCCAACACATACTAATGGTTTCCATTTTCTCATAATTTTCGATGATTTTATCTATATGGCCTTCTTGTCCCGTATGGTTGGCACTCTCGATGGCAAAATTTAACAGCTTTAAGTAAGTTACACTTGTCCCAATTTCTGGTCCATTATGACTATTTATGAAGCTATCTTATATGAATAATAAATATTAGTGTAAGTTAACAGAGTATGCCCAGGATAAGCCAAGGCCATCACAAGCGGTGTTGACTATGCGGCAATGTATCGTCATAATAAAAATAAATAAATAAATAGATTAAAACAGAAATAGAATATTTTCTTATCGTACACTTCTTTTTGGTTAAACGGTCTGCTAGGTCATACAGGCCATCGAATGGCATACTAGAATTATTCTTCTCTGTGTGATTCTTCTGTGGTCTGTTCCAGTAGAATCCAGCTTCCTGGGCCTTCAACAAGTAATCCACAAGCCCCAATCACTTCATCACTACAAAGACCGGCAATTTTGGCTATATGTCCATACTTCTTCTTCTTTTTGACCTAACGATCTCTTCTAAGGTCATACCGGCCATATAATGGCTTATTAACTAGATTTGCTGATAACCTTGTAGTTGGTTAGTCAGTCCTCACTACGGGGGGACGAGTCCGGATGAGATTTGAACCCCGGTCCTGCCGTTTGAAGGCCGGCGCCGTTGTCGCCTACACCACCGGGCTGCCCTAAGCCCACACTAGACGTTTTGATACCATATTATAATCAGTCTTCAGTATAGTGGACCAATCCAGTTGATATACGATGTCAAGATCTGCGCCGTTGTCGTTAGTTACATTCACTTTTTATTTTATTTTAAACACCAAGACCTAAATTTTAGCATACTTCAATTCACTATTTAACGGTTTGTATACAGAAGCTGCCAGTTATTTAAGACCACAAAAACAGGCCTAAATGACTCAACCTACATGTAACCTAATCCGCAAAAATCGATAAACCATAAATATCACTTTCAAATCTAAACTATCTTCGATACGTATCGAAACCATTTACTAACATAAACTGTCCTGCAGCAACACAAAACAGCAACCGCTCCGTGAGGCGATCCACAGTGCCAATAACATAAACAAAACATTCCCCAGCCGCACTGCAAATTCAGCGTAGTGACATCAGAAATTTGCTCGAGGCAAATGAAAACAACGACTAACATCCCGGAGATACCAGATTTTTTTCCTCTTCTAGATGCAATCTCACATCGACCGGCAGTTCGATCGGTAAGTTAGTAGCGAAAATCAACTGCCAGATGCACATTATTGATTTCATCCCTTGCAAAACCGACTAACCCGGGCGCTAACAAATCAAATCTTTGTTTACAATTTCAACCACCAATCGAACAATTCGCCAACCACCAACAACCCACCAACGGACAAACATTATCTTTATTTCAAAGCAAAAAACGATAGCATTTTGCAATAAGAAAAAAAACACACACACATACAAACGAATCGTGTCCCTTTAACAGTTAACAAATGCTTGTCGGTATACCCACACAAAATTACGAAATTCACGCAAACGCTCCGGGGACAGACAAAAAGAAAAGTAGTAAAAACAACGCAACGAATTATTATTTATTCACCCTGTGAGTGGGTGATCCAGGCAGAGACAGTAAAGTGAAGGAGTAAAATTAGCATTCAAACGCATCATCCACGTCCACAACACGTGCACTTCTTGCGCGGCGCTGGAAGCGGATTGTAACCGTAGACGATAGGGACAAAACCGCATTGACCACATCAGGGGTAGTATGCACCGCGATATGTGGCTGTGTAATGGGTCTTGTGTTATGAGAGGAATGTAATAAAATGAAAGGACAAACGCAGCAGTTCGTTTTGTGAGTGGAGTAAGACACTTTTTACTCTCCTTGCTTCTCCTACTTGTGTCCCGCAATGGGATGAAAGAATTACGCACCGAATTACCCTTTCCACGTATGAGAGAATCTGACATCTTCATTCGCTTCACCATTCAGCTAAAGTCGTTTAGCCGTTTAAAGGATTCTATGCTTGAACCGGTGTCGTCTCGTTTGCGTAGAAGAAGGACGCGCCTTACAAATGGGTGTAATGCTCAAGATTCTGGAACCATCTTCGCATGCAGGCAAAAATTCAACCACACTAAGTGGTCTACAATGCAAATTGAAAAATTGTAATATATTATATGCATGCGCAATGCAAAGTACAAGCGAAGCAGCACGTCATCGTAGCGCAAGCGCGCACCACAGCACAAAGCTCAGCATTCGCAGCGACACATTCGCCATCAAGTATGTGCCGCGTGTGTGTTTCCCCACACACAAAGCTATGCAAATGCTGTTGGATGGTTTCAGCTTCCCATACAGGCCGGGGGTCGTGGTCGCGCAGTATTAAATTCCATTTCTCACACGACTCACAGCCCAATTCAATCAACCTATCGCGATCGTTTGTACGAGATGTCATAAATGTATGAAACATTTATAGAATGGAGCAGTTTAAGCTGCAGAATCCATTTTGCAGCGTGGCCTTTAACCAGCGTTCAGTCATCATCATCATCATCATCATCATCATCATGATAATGGGGAGGGAGTGTAATTTCTCTTTATGGTTTGGGACGGGAATGATCCACTTTGGCAGATGCCTTCGACTTTCCTATGCAGATTGTAGATCTAACGTACCTAAAACGAGAAGAAAGAAAGGATAAAAGATTTTTATTAGTACAAATTTATTCATGTAAATGCGTGTTTCTTACATGCCAATAATAATAATATTTTACGTCATAATAAAAACAACCATAAATTGAAAATAAAACAAGACCTAACGCTTTTTAATCGATAGTACCTTCTTTGAATTATTTATCTTCGATCTGTGCCCTTAGCGCAGGGCACATTTAAACTCCTCATTACACTAATAATCTCACCAACATGTGTATCTTAACATCCTTTCACACCATCATTTCCATTTTCCACTCTACCTCTCTCTCTCTCTCCCCCTGTGCTTGTTGCTTTCGAAAACGTGTCCAACTCAGTTACACCTCCTCGCATAACATTATCGTTCTGTACCGATCAGCCAACATATGTTCCAACACGTATCCATCTCTGCCCCCGTTCCACTGCTCGCAAACATACTTTATGAGCACATTTAAATGTACGTGCGTATTTCTTTCAATTTTCTTCCTCTTGGGCCCTGGAAAATCCCAACCACATAAGCCTTCTGGTGCTGGCAGAGCCTCCGTCTAAAGCACACCACCACACTGCGTGCTGCAGCAGCTGTATCTTAAAACAGGAGGCTAATATACGCCAAAGCTGCATACTTCTTTGCATGAATTGCCCCTTCTTGGATTGTGTTATTTGCACCGCAAATTGCAATTTTGTTTGGCTGCAGTTAGGTCGTCTTTTGCTGCACTATTAGTTGCTCGTTTGTACGACCACTGCCATTACGCGATGCACTGCTAAACGGGAGTCATAATGTGGCCCTCCTGTAACTGGTTCTACACAACTGATTTTCAAGTTCAATCAATCATTCCTGGTGGATTTAACGCTCATTACAGTTGTACGATTCACATATGCGGCCATAATTTTAGGAAACATTTCTCTTTAAGCTAGAGCTCTCTTACATTGATGTGATCTTTCCAATTTATTTCTGTTGAAAATTCTCATACTTATAAGGTTACTTACTATACAAATTAAACCTTAGACTTGGGACTGTGACTAACGAATTTTATTTCTAGCGTTCTGTTCTCATGTTTATATTTATTTACTTTCGAATTCTTATCTTATATTTTATATTTCAATAATAGTTTTCTTTAGTTGAATTGTTTTGTTTCTTAGATCCACATCCATCTTAGTGAAAATGGTATTAAAGGGTTTCGTGAATCACTTCAACGATTACTAACAGTTTATTTCATCGATTCCACGATGTATTTCCATTTCTGTTAGGCAATTCCATTCCATCCGCATGTATTTCCGATCCTTCCATATGATTTACATATAGGAATACGGTCTGTCCATCATTAAAAAATATATATACAGTGCTAGGCATTCAAAGTCGGACACCTTAAAATGTATTTAAAAACAGCTATAATTATATTTAGTAGTATTTCTACGGGCATCTATCGCAGCATGCAATCTTTTGGGCATGCTTTGAGCATGCCGATTTCAAACAAAAATTTTAATCGATTATATGCGATTCTTCGTTCACAATTTCCACCATTCGTGTCGTCCATGCCTAATGCTTCGGATCATTATCCTGATGGAACATGTAATCATCAATACCCAATTGTTCAGCACTTGGCTGAACATTTGCCTAACGAATTTCGATGGAATGTGAAGCATCCATGATTCCACGTATAACATGTACAGGGTGTTCAATAAGTTCGAATACAACTTTTCATCGATTTGTAGTTGTGTGCTCTGTGTATTAATATTTTTGTCTGCTTTAATATCATGTATACCCTATAACCGTTGCATGTGGTGTCGACTAACTGTCACTTAGTGTGTAAACACTGTGCACGATGAAAGAGTACCGCGATCTTTTAGTAAATTTTTTGGTGGGAGGTAGGCAGCCCGGCGACATATTCCAGCGGTTGAAATTCCACGGGGTAAAGCGAAATTTTATTTATACTACCATCCGTCGGTACCTGGGGATGGGGATCGACCAAGGACCGTACCAGATCCGGCACGCCAGCAACGGATCCGTCGAAAAATGACCCTCTCGATCCGCAAGACTGCTGCTGACCTGAATGTGTCAATCGGGATGACTCACACTATTATGACGAAGGACCTAGGGTGCAAGCCGTACAAGAAATGTAAAGTACATGGAGTAACGGAAGCTCCAAAGAAGAAGAGGCTGGACAGATGCAAATTGATATTTTCGCTGCACGCAGGTCAGGAGTTCGTGTTTTCCTATGTGAACCTCTTCGTTTTGGTATAGCCACACAATGTTCGAAATGATCGACTGTCGACTGTCGTTTATTTGGGATGATGACAGCATCCCAAATAAAAGCGTCAAAATTAACGTCGCGTACTATTAAACCGAAGTTCTAGAGAAGGTTGTGGGTCCGGCACTTCAGGATCTCTACGGGAAAGATCCTTACATTTTCCAACAACTGCACACCGGCCTACACGGCGAATATCGTCCAAGAGTGGTGTCAGGAAAATTTGACGGGGTTTCTAGATAACATGTCATGGCCACCCTATTCCCCGGATTTCAATCCCCTTGATTACTATGTATGGTCATACATGTTGGCCAAACAAAGTGAGTATAAAGTGAACACAGTCGACAAATTCAAGAACGTACTTTCCAAGATCTGGGACGAAATGTTCAATCGGGGAAAAGATGCGTGCCGCGCGCTATTCGTTTGAGAAATGTCTCAAGCTCGTGATAAAGTACAAAGGAAGGGTGCTCCCTCCTAATTTGCCAAATAGATAGTAAATAAAAAGGAAAAAAACTGAAAAAATTATTATATATCTTAAGTTATGTATTAAAAATGATGGAGCCATTTTTTTCACCAGTTTTTCTCCACACGTAGCGGCGAAACGTAGATATTCATTAATCCGTAGATATTAATTTTTGTCTCGTCCGAGAATAGAACCTACCAAATACAATAGTAACATACAAAATACTATGAAAACTTATGTATGAAAAGGATTAGAGCCGATTACCTTCGATCAAAATTCTATATCTTTTCCGTATACTTTTTGGCACACTCGAGCCGAAGCACTCTATTCTTTTCCTATAAAAATTTTATTTATTGCAACTCTACCGAACACATTTTGTTTTCTTATATTACTTCAACAGTACGCCGTACTGTTGAAGAATCTACATCAATATCAATATCTAACAGAGGTTAGACAGGGATTGTTTCGAATTTGTCGAATAATGTGTCGTCCGCCTCTATCATTAATTTTGCGTTTTGATTCGATGTTTGGTGTTTTATTAGCAATTCTACCCTCATTTTTGTATCTTTTTATTGTGTCGTGAACTGTAGATTTGCTAATATTAGTGATTTCACTGATTTCTCGAACTCTTCTACCCTTTTCTATTTTAGAAATTACATTTTTTTTTCTAATTTCAATAGTTGTTTGCTTCGGCATTGTTGAAACATACTTGTTCTACCAATCACTAATTCGCTACGGGAAGTAGTGATACGCTCTAGCTTGATCTTCGTTGAATTTGTTCATATCACACGAAAATTCAAAGTAAATGAAATTATCCGACTTTGAATGCCCAGGGGGATATAAAGACTTTTGTCGTTTGCTCCTCATTATTTTCGTAGAAAAGAGCTTTTACAATTCTTTTTTTCATATCACCGAGTAGAAGGGAAGTAGAAGAAGCCAACTGCACACTTTTGATGATGTTTTACAATTCTAAGAAACCAATAAATGCTTTGAAATGTAGACAGAATGGCTAAATTGCAAGTATCCGAAATTATTGCTCGCGTGGAAGCGCGTGGAACGCAATAATTCGATATTATTGCTAATGAAGTGAAGTGAAACTATGAAATTAATATTTTAAACACGGTGTTACTACATTTAAAACATAGTCATTCAAAGAAAAACCTCCACAAATTTAGGTTGTTTACATTGCTCGACAGAAATGCAAAAACATCTCAGAATCGACGAAATACACCGTTGAAATCGCAAAGTAACTCGATAAACCCGGTAAATCCTATCTTGCCCAACTTTTCATACGCACTACTACGGATAATACAGATAAGGGTCACAGAAGTTAAAACAGTTAAAAATGGCACATTCGAGTGGCTTCACTGTCAAAAAAAAAGACCAAGAATTCTTTGGCAAGATGTTCTGCTTCATCTGCTTCACTTCTCCGTTCATATAATGGCAGTTTATTCTTGGCTTCACAACCTTCTAAGGTCACGTCGGCCATCGAATGACTTACTAATCTTGCTGATACCACGTAGTTGAAAAATCAATCCTCACTACGGGGGAATGGTCCGGATAAGATTTGAACCCCGATCCTACCGGAGAGTGGCGCCATTTTCGCCTCACCAACCGGTCACCGGACCAATATAATGATAAATAAAATAAAAATTTGTAATTAGTTTTTACTGAGCGAAAACATTGTCAGATCTCTTCGCAAATAAAATTCACTTTGCTGACTCAGCCTCAAAAATAAAGGAAAGTAAGCACTTCAAAGTGCTCAAGTAGGATAAGCTAGCTATATCTAAAAATGGTGTGGAGTGGCCACAGGCCGATATTAAACTTGTTACGGCAGTGTGAAAGTGAACGTACAAAATGAAAATCTCGAACCGCAAAAAGAACATCTCCTCCAGCACGGGTTAGAGCAATCGTTCGAACGGTGACTTAGAAATTTACACCCTCCGTGTGCTACAAAAAATTGCTTCGATTGGAAACACACAACCCCAGCCAGATAACCAGCAACAGATGATTTTGCTTTCGTTTCGTTCACTTTCGCGGTTCCATCTTCGCTACCATTTGCTACCAAAATGATTTACGATCGATCGGTACACCGGGTTTGGGGTGCTTCATTTTCACCCTTTTCTTCGTGTTTAACCAAAAACCTCCGTTTTATCACTTTCTCCCAGACCCATTTCAAATGCCAGACTGCCGGAAAATGGGGTCCACTTCATCAAGCGCCAAGATACCTTCTCCACGTTAACTTGGCCGGCGCGCTAATAGCCCTTCTACGCTCCAGGTAGGTGGGTGTGCGTGTGTCCCCCCATTCGCTACCTTACGTTTCATAACCTTTTGTTCGGGTGTAAAACCCCAAACGTGTACAACCTTTATCGTGTGTAAAAACTAAGAACGATGGGAAATTCTCCAACATAAAGAAAAGCTCCAATACTCCCGCGCACCCTGCCACGCACTCCGACCGGCTTTGTCTAACTTAATTCACCAATTCCGGTCATTAAGCAATTCATACCTCACGAATGCGCGCACACACACACACTGCTAGCATTTCAACGGGGCACCAACTTTTATTCCCTCTTTTTTATGTTTGTTCTCGAAGCTCGATTATGCTCAGCAGAAGGGCAAAAACACCTCGTAAACAAGCCTGTACATATGGCCGTTCTGTCGCACTCGTGCTATCGGAAACGAACGACTCCCAAGCGCCATAAAGAAAAACAAAAGCTTCGACAATAGCATTGAAGGTAAAAAAAACCCACACGGCGCTTTTGAAACACTACAACAGAGTCATAGCATTTGGTAGACGTTAGGGAATTTATGCTAACACATAAAGGTATACCGGACTCGCAACTCTTGCACACAAAAACCTTCTTACCAATCCGTTTGCCACACATCAATTACGAGTTACCGGACGCTTAAGGGTGCACATTCTACATACACTCTTACAGGCATGCAATGCGAAGCAATGCGGGAATAACATGACATAAAAAACCACAAAACCCAGAACAGCACTCAAGACCACTAAGAAAACGCAATCTACCACCGTTTACCAACCCCGATAGGGGACCTCTTTCTGGTGTCTCGCGGCGCTATTTTCTTTCCCGCATGCCCTCAAAACTCTCTAGCGCAATTGCCGAAACTCCCCGTACGACAAAGCAAGGGAAAAAGCACTAAACCAACTGGGAACTACAAAGGGAGCTTCATTGGGAGCTTTCGCTGTGAATGTTTTATTAATTCCTAGCTCTTGTTTTTCTATGTTGACTTGCAGCACCTATTACCTACCGGGACAAATTACGCAAAATCATACCGATGACAATGTGTCACGGAAACGTTCTTTGAGGGCGCCTCTGAAAGCTGCCAACTCGCACTAATCGAACGCCGTGTGCCGACCGCGAAGAAAACATCCCACACACTCTATTGCTAGCCACCCTGCGGACGGACGTGTGACGGATGAACTTTGGAGACGTTTCTGACGTTCCATGCTATCCACGCAAGACCGTTTGATGGCCTCGTTGACGCATGAAATGGACACGCTTTCAGCTCGCTTCCTACCAAATTGCTATTCTGCCGGCGTAGACAACGGTGCTTGCGACGAAGACAGTTTTCTACATTTACCGGACACAATAGCCATTGGGACGATATGATAGACCTATTAGATGACCGGAGAGGTTTTCATGCCACCATTTGTGTGCGCTGTGAGGTCTAATGGAAAGGTAAACGACAATGTAATTCTTTGCGAACCTACTAAAGCAGGTTAAGTAAGTATTTAACCCCTTTTTAATTTGTGCTTTTAAATCATGATTCCAGACAGGAGAAAACTGTAAGAAAATGTTCTTCGCCAGATAAGGTTGCAACTTTAGAATGGCGGTTTGTGAAGATCGTAAAAATGGAAAACCATTGGATGAATGGATTGTTTATTAATTATCTTAAGTGGATGGCGAGTAAGACGCCGGTCTTCACACGGCAGGACTGGAGTTCAAAATTCATCCGGACCGTTCCCCAGAAAATAATGAGAACTGACTATCCAACTACCTAGTACCAGCAAGTTTAGTAAGACATTAGATGACCGGCGTTACTTTAGAAGGTTAGTCAGGAAGATGTAGAGATAAAGTTTATTCAATTCATAATTCGGAGCATAATCCATACATAATAAGCGTTTCATAAGGACCAACGATTACGTTTTACAGTATGATTAATAATTTTCCCTTAATGAAGTTAATATGAGGTCGCATGTTGAGCATGGACTTTGATGTTGCGTTACCAGCAGCGTCTTTTTCCATTACTCTATACTACTACTAATGCTACTAATTAACTATCCTAATGCATTCAACTAGCTCTACTGTAAACTATCTAAACTATCGCTATTGCGCTTATGGATAAGGCTATGGATAAGTGTGAAGGGAGAATTCCTACGACGATCTCGAAATTTTGCTGATAGCGTTTTCAATATCTCGTTTGGAGGTTTCACGTCGGCTATCGCGTATATTTCCGTGTTTCGAGTGAAGCAATTTGTGTCAGTAATCAGGCGCAACATTTTGTTAAGCATGACCTGCATAGGTTACTGCCAGCTAGATAATTATCTTGAAAATTGCCATTTTATTTGGCATTAGCTGGGACCTAAGGTAGATCAAAATGAAATGTTCTTTTTCTAGGATGGTTTCATTATGCCCTCTGAACAGCATTTTGTAATCTTTTGTAAGACACAGATATCTAATGGACGTTGCCCACGGCACGGTTGTATCATGTATTTTTACTCCCGAACTCAAAGGTGGAGTAAGGCTTCTTTTTAAACGATGGGGAAAAATCATTGTTTGTGTTTTTGAAGGATTTTCCCCAATTTTCCAGTCCGCGGCATATTTTAGAAGAACATCAAGATACCGCTGCAATCTGCTTATCAGCTCCACCTGACTCCTACCTCTAACCGTACTGGCAGTGTCGTCTGCGAACAGGAACAGCTCGCAGGGTAGAGGCGGGACATCCGTCGTGTACAGATTGTACAACAGCGGAACCAACAGAGGAACCAGAAGACTTCCCTGGGGGGGCGTCCCCAAGGAATTCGCTGGGGCGCGAATGATGTTTATGCTGGAGGAAGAAATGGCTAAAGATCTCGCCTCTATCTCGCAATACGCCACATGACGATCTTGTACAATTAGATCTCGTACGGTATCAATGTTCTCAGGCACAACGGCCATTTTTGGACGACCTTCCCGAAATTCGTCATTGAGCGAGCGTCAGCCACGATTAAATTCATTATACCAATTTTTTACAGTGCTATAGGATGATGCTTCATCGCCAAACAAAGGTTTGAGTTCTTCAAAGCAGTCTTGTTTTGATAGTACATGTCGAAAGCTGTGAAAAATGTGGTCGCACGAAAATGTTCACGAGTCAATACAATTTTTTTTGGTAAAACTGATTTGTTCAATTCAATGTAAACATCACAAAAGATGGTAGTAAGTTGTGACTGTCATTATGCTCAAAAATGTCATACTATTGAGTCCGAAAAGTGAGGTGACATTGGATGTCAAATTTCCCGCGCCAAAAGAAGACACTTGTTTTTATTTTTCCTTGTTTTTGACAGTTCTGCCGCGTTTCAGATCAGGGTTGATGTTGTATCAACCCTGCTAGGAGTGACAATTTGTTTTCGGAGCTGCACCAAGTGTTTTTGTCCATATTGACCATGTTCAAGAATCAAATAAACGCTACGGAAACATTGCTGATGTTACAAAACGCCTTCGGGAAGAATCTATGTCGAAGAAAAATGTATACAAATGTTAGGTACATTCAAGAATGGCCGTGAGAATGTCGAAGATGAGGACCGTCCGGGGAGACCATCTACCTCGACCGACGATGCCCACGTCGTCCAAATCAAGGATTTGATGGTCAACAATCGTTGGATGACAATACGAGACCTTTCGGAAAGTGTTGGGATTTCTAAAGCCTCGGTTAACACCATCCTGAAAGTTGTTTTGGGGTTGAAGCGGGTGAAGTCTCGCCTGGTGTCGTCATTTTGAGGTAGTTTTTCGCAACAACTGGCAACCATCGTCAGATTCGGCACAAGTCGCCTTATGGCTGTTCAACAAGCTCAAATGGCCGCTTCGGGGACACCGTTTTGACACTATCGAGGAGATAGAAGCCACAGCGACGGCGGAACTTAAGGACATCCCAGCACCCGCGATTTCCACCTGCTTCGAGGAGTCAACTCCTTCATTTGGCCCAATAAAAAAAAACAAAAACCACAAAAACGACAAAAGACAAAAACGCAGTCACCTTATTTTTCGGGCACAGTAGTACTTTCGAAAAAAATATCATGCAACAATTCTTGTGGCCTAGGGCAGCAACATATGCAACAGCCTACGTAATAGAAATGTCTACAATCCATATAATGATTTAGAAATATTATTTGTGATTGATTCACAATCTTGCTTTACTGTAATTCTTCAAGAATTAATAACAAAGCGTCAAACTTATTTACATACCCGTGCAGCATTTCTCTCCCCACGCAAACAGCAACCACAAGTCGCAAAAGTAACAACACTACCTCGTCCCGCAAATAAACGCGCAACACTGACAGCTAAGTGCACGACCTAGTCAATCTTGCAATTGGGCGTGAAATGTGAATTTTCTCGCCTTCACAGCGCGCGGCTAAATTGCTCCAAATGGTTATTAGATTAGAGTGACAACCTTTCCGTACGGACGTACTGATGTGTCCCCACACATGTGTCCACAAAGACATGAAATTCATCTTTCATTTCACGCACTACACCGGGAGAATGGCTGGATTGATCTTTCGCTTGTTGGGGATGTGTTTTACGATTCAGGGAACAATCAACACTCGTAGCCGTACCCCGATGGTACAAGTGGCGCAGTCCAATTTTCCCTTTTCTAGACAATCATATCGAAACGTTTACGATCCATAATGGATGACTCGAAAGTCACACACACCCTTTGAGGGTCTTCCTATAGGCTGTTGATTTCTTTCAATTGGACGTTTGAGGGCGATAAAATGCTGCATTCTTTTCTGTTTACCCCGATCATCAATCCAATCAATTAAATACATGTTCATGTTGTACATTTTACAACACACCCGGCAGAATAGAGCAACGCAACGTAACAGCACACTCACTTCTGCTGTGCTAACTAATAAGCTAATATAGCCCATATTGACCTCAACGATCACATGTGAGCGCAAAAATCCCAGAACACACTTCCCTCGCCGCCAGTCGAACACAGCATTCCCATACCCATGGATTGGAAAGTAGATCATGGGAGAATTGCACAAATATTTAGATCTCGCTAACTATCGACTGCCACCGCTGCCCCCGCGCGGCGTGACTGCCCCAAACGCCTAGCATCGCTTTTCAGTTGCCAGGAGCGTTGAAGGCCGCCTTTTCTTCGCAGCATGTGACTCTTGTCAGTTGCGTCGATGATTTTTCAGAATGAACAATATTTACCCTCCACAACGAACATCGACGAATGTTTTACAATTGTTCACGCAGTTTGGACACCGTTTCCCCGGCTCCAGTATCTACCACTGCTTCCGTTTTCCTTCCGAACTCTAAAAGACGCACTGGGGTTGGGTATCATAACATTCAAACAATTTGTACGCCGCTTACCGACTGCGTTTTTCTTCCGCTGGTAATAATTATGGCTAAATATGATATGAAAGTTCTTCCTCGCGAAACAATAAAGATGCTTAAAATACTGAGCATGGTTGGCCAAATGAACCGAAATTCTTCCTTCTAGCACAATACACATTACAAGTGTCAGTCGGTCGATCGACCATGAGCCCACCTGCCCACACATACACACGATGCGAACGGAATCTGGAGCGGATTGCAAAAACCGCCTCTTTTTGAATGTGGAGGCGGTAACTCCGTAGCTAACAAACCACAGCCCGACAGGGATTTCTCAGGGGAAGCTGCTGATCAGTGGACGGATGAATGTTTTCCGATGCTGTCTTTTTTCCCACACAATGGAATGGGATTATACGACACGGAATTTAATTCTGTAATTTAAAACAACTATGATAAATGTATTTCGAGAAAACACTATGTGCATACAATGTGCACTATCACTTATCCAAGTTTTATACTCCGGCAAACTAATTGCGAACAGTCGTACTCTTTCCATTAAGCTCACATTTCTCTAACCCGAGCTTAATCTCACTAGTGAACGCGTAATCAAAACGTGCATCGTTTGAGCAAATGTTTGATTACGTTGATTTTAATCTCGTTGAATTTCAAACAAAAAAAATCAAGGGTTGGAAACCAATCCGTCTTGCTTGGAATTCTGCTGATTGGTTAATTTGGGCCAAACTGTAAAAGTACACATTCGTCTTTTGCTCGATCCGCACTATCAAATTTGCATTCGGCTTCTTTGTTTCCTCCAGCAAGCAGCTACTTTTCCATTGGTAGATTGCAAATAGTTGCAAAAGTCGATAAATTACAAGATTATCCCCTTTGTTTTGGAGAAATGGAGAAAGGAGTATAGAAATGCGAGATAGACATAAAGCTTTTACCCACTCATCAGTGGTGTTTAATAGCGTACTCTGTCTTTTCGGTTTCTATTATCTAATTTTGGGGAACTTTTTCTTCGTATGTTTTAGCTCTAAATACAGGGTGGCCACTCAAATCATGGTTTTATACTCCCGATTTTTTCCAGGTTTTTAGCGGTTCACTTCACTTCATTTTTCGATTGTCAATCAACTTGCGCGACACTTTAATGTCAAAGTATTTGATCATGGAACATGTCAACCCTACTATTCCAGGCAGGTGGTCTGGGTGGAAAATAAAAATTCGATTCACTTCGAATTAAGTTCATATGTGCAATCCACAACCGTCTTACTCTGAAACATTAGAGGTCTGTAACATATTAATACGATATCGATGTTCTAATAATATTAAAAAATATCCTCCTCCAGTTTCCAGTTAAACTGTTTACATTTCTTGGCATTTAAAAGTTAACACCATTTTTAAAAAATGGTAATTTGGGGAACGTGAGCAATTTAAGCAGTTTAGTCATTTATATTTTTTTAACGCTAAATACAATAGTTACATAGTTACTATTATTTGCTTGTGTTGATTATCTATGAGTTAAAAATAATACAAGATTCCTTAACACCGAATTACAATCCCGAAACTGTAAAATAAAATATTTTTAACATTTCACGTGATGAGAATTTGCTATGATGGGCTAAATGGACAGAGCTATGGGGCAAAATGGGCAATAATATTCATGCAACATAAATGGATTAGCGAAACAACATGCTCCGGGATCTTGGCGTCCTGTTAGATGGCAAACTTACATTACGATTTCACAACTTAATTTGCAAGGCCAATAAGAATTTTGGTTTATAGTTCGTAAAGTGATTAGCCAGCTGAATGATTCTGTTAGTAATAAAAACTCTTGTTTGTTAAAATATTTCGTCCTATTCTTCAGTGCAGATCTATACGCACACCATACCCAAATAATAAACTAAAATTCATGATGAATGAAAATGCTTTGCAAATGATACACTATGTCCGAAAAAAAAACTATATTGAACAAAATATAATTTTCCTGGATTTTCGGAAAAATTCCCGGTATATTCTCGGTTTTTCTCGGTTTAAATAAATTTTCGGCAGATTCCCGATTTTCCCAGTTTTCTCAGTTGACTGGTCAGTCTGTATATAGTATGTCCTTTGGTAGGGGCAAACAGCGGTGCCTGTCAGTTTTCTCACCTGACGAACGGGAATCAAATCCCATCCGTACATCAGTAATGAGGATTGACTATCATGGCCTTCTATGTTTTTTATGACCTAGCAGATTGTAAAGCCAAGAAGAAATATGAAATGATTTTACAAATCTACTCCGAGCGACCGGTGAAACATCAGCTTAAAATCAGAGCAAATTCCGAAATGCAAAACAGTGCTTCCAGATGAATCTTCAATTTCGAAATATTGTTCAGTACTCCGGATCAATGCATTGCTGCGGAGTGCCAAGGGAAAGCCAAGAATAAAAAGTAAGGCGGTCCTGTGGTAGAGACAAACAGTGGTACCTGTCGGTCGTCACACAATATGACCGGAATCAAATCTCATCCGGACCGTGTTGATCCGTATTGAGGACTGATTATCGTGGGCATGATCTAGCAGGTTGTTAAATCAAGAAGAAAATGTAGGGAATGGAAATCTGAAGTGATTTTACAAATCCGCCCCAAGTCCACCGGCGAAATATCAGCCTTAAAGCAGAGCAAATTCGGAAGTGCACAACAGTACTTCAGATGAATCCATAATTTCGAAATATTTTTCAGTACTCCGGTAATGCATTGCTGCGGAATTAATGCAAATTAAACTCCGGATTAAATCTGGAGTAAACCCAAAGTAAACTCCTTACAAGAGGCGTACCCAAAGGAACTTAGTTAAAGGGACCCTTGTAAATCTGAATACGAGAGTATACCAGAAACTAATACCACAAACATCACTACATTCCTTGCACCTAAAATTTCAAAAAATAAACTTTTACTGTGTCACTGAAATGCACATCATTCTTATAAGAATTAAGCTCGAAAATGAAAACGAAACCGAAACAAGGCAAAGAACTTTTATCTCTCCTCATTATCACTTTCAATGACAGCACAGAATGCAGCAAAGAATGGATCATTTTCTTTTCGCTTTAATAATTTCATTGACCTTTTTCCCTAGCCAACAACAAACACTCTTCCCTTACATCATTCTCATTTAACAAAATATGTATGTGTGTAATCTCTTGTGTTGTCTTTCTCTGCATTCAAGTCAAACGCACGACTAGCACCAGAAATGTACAGCCCAGCTACCTTTGAAAAGCTTTCCATTTGATTAAAATCTTATTTCTTCCTTCCCCACCGTAACGTTCATGCCGAAAATCTTCTCGCGATCGATATAATCCGATTAGTTGTGCCTGTTTGCGTTCGAAGATCGGGAGCCCGTTTGGAAGTGAAAATAAAGGTCCAGCCGGTGCAGGCGAAAGGTTACAAGCTACAGAATGTCGAATCGCGTCCCTTTTTTTTGTGACTCATGTTCACCATTCACCGATCGTCTGTTAGCTTTTGTGTTTTTCTGTGTTGGTCGAAGGGTCTTCTCTGGAGGCCCTTTTCAGCCGGTGCAGCTTTGGAGGAATACAACAACAAAAATACCTATTTTCCGATACACTTTACCACTGCGGCACACGTCGTAACTCTGAATTACCTATAATGTCTTCACATATTGGTTCCGTTCAGTCAGATGCGGTAGTTTAGCTGCAACAACTTCATTGGACTTGAATAGGATGGAAAGGCTTTAATAGTAAGCTTTTCTGCAGAGGACTAGCAGCACATTTGTTTCACAGTATCGGTACAAACGTTTTAGCGAGTGAACTAAACGTTAGAGATGATGATAAATTCTTGATAGAATATAGGTGATTACTTGTCAAAAAATTATATTGAAAATTCAAAATTCATTTACTCATTCAACTACTTTTGTAAAACTTTAATAATAATTTCCAACATTCAAAGCAAATCCAAACAAAACGTCGACACGTTTGTCCCTATACGCAACCGCAAAACAGGAAAAATTGCCATTGGAAATTGAAAATTACTTCCCTTCGTTCGAACGTTAATTGAAATTAACATTTCCTTTCCTAAACGATGGGCAAAATGGAGACACGATTCCGGGGCCAAGTGCAATCACAATGCAACATTGCAATCGTATTTTACAACAGAAGAAACCCTTAAGCCTGACTATCGATGGGAGTTGCACAAGGTGGGCATTTGTTTAGCGTCCCAAACCCGATCGGTGGTGTACGTACGATACAAAGTAAGAATGGAAAATCCTATGACAAAGTTGCGTCGAAAGTGCACCGATGCGAGCGCGATGACTAAGTGAAGCTATTAGCGAGTGAAAAGTTCTTGCCATTTATATTTACTATCGTTTCCTGCACGCGGGCGGTACGCGCGGTATAAAAGCAATAATAATGACAAATTAACGCAGCAATTAAAACTGACAGTTTGTTGAAAGAGGTACGTTAATCAATGGTCAACTATGACTCTAAAAGTTTTTGTTTTTCGTTTCGTATTTTCAGTTAATCACAAGACATGGCAGAATTATGTTTAAAATATTTTGTTCTTCCTTTTGCATCCCACAAAACATAACCGTCATACGTGAGATAGACGGAAATTGCGAGACGACTGCTTTTTGGACAGTCCATTTTTTTACATCACTCTATCACATCGTCAGAATGTAACGCTGTACAGCACGTGCTGTAAATACAAATTAATGTAGAGAAGAAAAAAATGTTAACCAACATTAAACATGCTTTTACACACGTCGCGCGCCATCAATGATGCCAGTCAAAGCTGTTGTTTCGCCGTTTTTCTCGCCTCCAGATAATTGACTTCACTTCAATTTTTTTCCACCATTTATTCGAAGAATAAAACCTCATGCATGCGCACCAAACCAGCTGGTCGATTAAGAGATTTTGGGAGAAGCATTCCGGTAAGACTTTGAATTAACCGCGCTCACACCCGGGGGCCTCGTTCACACAGCGCAATCAAAATGCATGGAGAAAATCACGCCCCAACCACACCCCAAATCGGTCAGGACGTGCCATGCAACGGGCACGTCCCGACGTGGGTGAAAAATGCTCCACACGCCGTCCGGCATCTAGTGCAACTAGTCGCTCTACCTCTAGCAGCTGATTCCACTGCCCAAAGATGATGGTGCTGGCGGATCTGTGGAAGCCACACAAATTACCGGAACGGAAGATTCGGTTAAGTGATTTGGTTGCTCGTGTGCTACGAAATGCTTCTCGCTCACATTTAGTAGTTTGCCCGTTGCAGTCCTAGAGTGACCGAGAGAGACCCTCCACGATGGGTATCGGATAAACGATTACGAGGAGAAATGCTGTACCGCGATGGTCTGGTTGGGATAGCGATGCATCCTTCGCGCTGACCATCTGTATATAACTCTAGCTGTGTTTGTGTATCGGGTTCGGAATTATGTTTACACGATAAAATGTGGAACACTGCTAGTACCAACCAGTAATGGAAGCGGTAATAGAATTGCATCCCGACATGCTGCTTTAAATAAATACACACTGAATTACATTACTTTAAACATGCTACAAATAGTCTGATATAAAATGCTCTATGTTTGAAGGCCCTGTTTTATAAAAATAGACAGGTAATTTAATCATATTTCTCGTCATAAAGACATTTCAAGTGTTCGCCTCGAAGACACTCGTTTTTCTAAGGCGGCAAAGAAACACAATCATCACACCAATTTGCTCATTTGAAGATATTCGTGCAAACAAACAATCTTATCGATTTTTATTCTGTGCCAATGTTTTATCCACTACGACACAAATGTCTGGATGTACAAAAAGGGGATTTTCCTCTATTGCGCTTTCTGTCGTATTCTTGTATTGAGATATAAAGATGATATTGTGGGGCGGCCCTGTGGTGTAGGCGACAGCAGCACCGATCTTCAAACGGCAGGACCGAGGTTCAAATCCCATCCGGGATCGTGTGTGTTTGAAGGCTGTGACTATTCAACAGAGTACTTAGAAGGTCGTTAAGATAAGAAGAAAAAGAGAGATATGCTAATGCTACTGAGGTGTATTATAATAATCACCACACCATTGATTCGACTTTAGAGGCGTTAATGCGTCCGCCAGAGAAGTCGAGATAATATATTATGAGAAGAAAACGCTTAGGAGATGAGACGAATTCTTCAAGCATAAACCTGTATCTGCTCGAAGTGCTAAACGGGGGTCCTATAAAGCATTTTCTTCCTATCAATGTGATGAGTAAGAATGGCATTACCACTCGCTTAGCGATTTAGTTTAAACTTTTCTAAAATAAGCGACACTTGACCTGAAAACCAATCCCACCAAACGATCCCGAAGGAGGGAGAGTCTAGATAAATCAACGAACAAAGATTACAAGAGCATCGGTGTTGTGACACCAAACCGAATTCCCTACGCTACGATAGATAGATTTACTCGCTCGCGCTCTCTGTCTCTCGGGTGCTTCCTCGCAGATTGCCCAATATTTATGAACCTGACAGTGCGGTGCCTCACGAGCGCGCGCATTGACATTGACGGTGGGGTGTGATTTGTTGGCACGCCGTATCAGAAGGAAAGTGTTATTCGCACTCTTATCGCACCCCTTGTCCACTCCCGTGCCCAACGCTTACCACTAGATTTATTCTTTAGTATATTCGGTAGCGTCTAACGAGACGCGCCGGTAGGTCGCCCAAGGTTCGCCGAGACAGTGATGGACGGTTCACGGTGCCTGCAAAGGGGCAAGGAGGTTTATTTTGGGGTTCTGCTACGACGCACCACTGCTCCAAGTCCACTGACGCGCAGTTGAGTTTGAGTTTATGCTTGTTTACTGCAGTCTCGTTACGAGGGATACAAATTCCAATGAGGGTCTAAACCTTGCCCGAAAAACGAAATCCTCCATCCCACTGTTTTGGGTTGGATTGTGATGAAACCTTTGTGTTTTTGGTACAAAATGCAGAATGCAGTTTCGTTTTGATGACACAGGCAAACCCCCGAAAACAGTCGCCCTTTTTTGCACCTTTATGCTTACGCTGAGTGTCAACTTTACACAACGGGAGAATGTGTTACGAAACTAAGAAGGTTACACACGTGTTGTGTAACTGATAGAAGGTCATTTTTTTGTACTTGGCATTTTGTATACTTGCCAGCATAAAACACAGAAACAGCTGTTTCATGATAAAGCACATCGAGGACAGAATATTCACGCTAAACATATGATAGAGGTCGAAGCTGTGTATGAAGTGTTTTAGCAAAAATTATGTAAAACATGCCACTTTTAATCAAGCACAAGAACCGTTTTCACTTATAATGACTAATAAAAAACGTGATTCAATTATGCTGAAGCTTCTGCAACAATCTCTTCTAGAACACAAACTCCAAGGCTTCAAGTGCAGCCTAATCCAACCCTTAGTTCACACGATGAAAATACTTCAGTCGAGAGATTAGTCACGTCTTCTCACCAGTTGACAATTTTTGACTTAGCTAGGCAACACCCGTTCCATCCATGCATTTGCAGAAGCTTGCCGAAGGTTCATCGTAAATTCTTATTTCACAAAATGTTTGCACGTGCTAGTTGAAGATTGCACAACCAACACAAAACCCACTCCCGATCCCCAATCCCAGCATTACAACAGCAACTGCTTTTTTATCAGAAACTTTAACTCCAATAAATAAATAATAGATATGACCCAGTTTTAGTCGAAAAATCTCCAACGGAACGCGTAAACGAGTCGCTTTGTTTTTGTCTCGATTGCACAAACACAGACTCACTCTCGATTCACAGAACGCAGAGATAAAGAGAGAAAATCGTTGCACTCATCCGACATCCGACCAGTTTTCCCTCTACATTTGAACCAGCGTTGAGAAAGCAAGCATTAGCTTTTCCCTGGTGGCAAATCAACCTCTATGCTTTTGTGGAAGTTTGAAGCTCCAGCCAAATATAATATTCCTCTAGAGGTATGACAAACACTTCGACCAAGTCCCACTTTGTCCCGTAAAAATGCATCGCTTTATCGACCGTATCGATCGAAAATTTCCACACCTGGGCCCGAGCCGAGATTGCGGAGGTCCAGTTTTGGGTGGGGGGGGGGGGGAGAACTATAATTTTCTCTCACCAGCTGACCCAAATTGCTTCGATGACAACGTCAACGAAACAACGGTGATTTCATACAGTATTGATTACCCTTTCGAAGTTGCCAGTGTTAATGTTGCTCTGCATAAAACATTACACTAGAGTGGCGGCGGAATAATTGAAATTTTTCACCACACACACTCGGGCGAGACAATCGATATAGCGAATTTACGATTCATATTTTTTCGTTCAGCTTGTTGGAAAATGAAAACGGGTGAAATTGGATCGTAAAGATTTGTATTGTTGTACATTAATATTATATAAGATAATTTATCCAATATTCGAGTTTACTCTAGATCTACATCAACATGTCTATCTTTTTAATGTTGATGATTCTTCATACGATGAATTCATGTTTAACAGGCAAGAGGTGAGTGTTTTCGAGTATCAGCTACCGATCTACTCATTTTGAATTTCCTTGAAAAGGAAATTCATTATCTTCTTCTTGGCTTAACGACTTTCTAGGTTACGCTGACCATCTAATGGCTTATTAACTAGTTTTGCTGATGCCACGTAGTTCGATAGTCAGTCCTCACTACGGGGGGACGGAGCGGATAGGATTTGAACCCCGGTCCTGTCATTTGAACACTGGCGCCGCTGTTGCCTACACCACCGGACATTATCTTATTTTGTAATGCCATGCCATTTCTTCCTATGATGACTTGGTCAGTCAGTTTTTTATGTGTTTTTACGTTTCAAGGCTAAAATACTGCTTGATCTCTGGACAAGCTGATAGTCATAATTAGCCTTCGTCAAATGCCAAATAATTTTGGTTGAGCAAATAACTAAAAATTGAATTTGAACGGATTATTATTTTGTATATTTTTGACCCTTTTTGGAAAGATCTGCTCATGTCAACGATCTTGCAGTGTAAATAATTTTTTTTTATTTTGACTATAGAAAGTCTGGATTAACTTGACACGGATTTTACACCGTCTATTGAGCCCTTTTTCATTACACATTACAGTTTAAACCCATTAATTCTTCCAATAATATTTCAAGTGTACCATGCGTTTAGACACCAATCCATCAAAATCTACACATCCAATGGCAAAAACTTCTGGCGGTGTTTCCTGTTTCGGTTTAACTGCTTTTCACTGCTTGACTATTTAACACAGGTCGGTTGAAAGTTTCCAATTTTCAGGATGAAAACATCAGAGATCCTTTTATTCCTATGTATAAAAGAACATCTTCTAGCAACCTTCTCCTTTTTGGCTTAATGACCTCGCTTAGGTCACGCCGGCCATCAAAATGGCTTACTAGACTTGCCCACGACCACGAAAAGTTGGATAGTTTTTCCTAACTTAGCGGGGACGGTCCCCGGATGGGATTTGAACCTCAGACCTGCCGTTTGAAGACCGGTGCCGCAGTCACCTATACTACCGGGCCGTGATAAAAAAATCAAAGCATATAGCAGACTTAATGTAGTATGGAAAAAAAAACCCAACCAGAACATTCTTTTTGAAAAATTTAATTTTTTTGTCAAGTTTTGTATAGCTCAACTGAAATATATTGATTTTTTAAAAGAAAATACGCATTATAATCCCCTCATCAACTTGACGGAAGCTCGTAGAGATAAGTACATCAAAAACGTCTGATAAGTGTCAGTGATAATTTTTCTTCTTAATGGCTTAACAACCTTCTAAGGTAACGCCGGCCATCTAATGGCTTACTAAACTTGCTGATACTTACTACAAAGGGATGGTCCGGAAGGGATTTGAACTCTGGTCCTGCCACTACCGGGCTGCCCCTTTTAGAAACCCTAGGGGAAATAAACGAAATTCTTGCAAATTCTAGAATCTAGATTCTTGATTCTAATTTTTATTCGTTGAACATCATTCCACCAACCTTTTTTTTTCTTTACGTATAGAGGATTTGGGTCTCTGAGACTACATTCGCCGCATTGTGGTTAGTAAAAAGTCAAAACTATTGCTTAAATTTCTCTGTATATATTGCTGATGCGTAAAAATCTAATAAAGCGGTTCTGATGCAGTTTGTCGGGTGATAGGATTGTCGCGTAATCGGTGTCTAGTTAGCAGGTGGCTTGATATGTCGTGTATCATCCATGGCATTCGGTGAGGATGTGGCGGACGGTGATGTCAACGCAGCAGAACCTGCAGAGTGGAGGGACTGGATTTGTTGAGGATGTAAAAATGAATCAGGCGTGTGAGTCCTGTTCAAAGGCGGGATAAGACTAGTTGGTGCTGGTTGAATTCGACATCTTCCCAAGAAGCGATATTGTGACTCATGGGGTAGAGTATGTTGCAGAGGTCTTGGTTGTGCCAAGTAGTGTTCCAGTGTTTGGAGACTATGTTGTTGCTAAAATGGATGGCATCTCGGCAGGAAAGGGTTGGGCTTTTGCTGGAGAAAGCCGACCTCTGTTCGCCTATCAGCTCTATCGTTTCCGTTGATCCCGAAATGTTCCGTAATCCAGCATAAAACGATTGGGGGCAAAGGTATGGAGTAAACGAACGATGGCTATTGGCTCAGCAGAGAAAATGAAAGTGTGATTAAGGAGTTTGATGGCGCAGTTGTCTATGGAGGAGCCAATATATTACACGACACGACTCCATATTCACACGGCTCCAAATCTATCCGTCAGAACTGTAGTTTGATCTTGCACTTGTTGTGATCAGCAATACCTCGTACAAAGTGTGTTTTTTTTTTCATTTTTTGCGTAGAGTTTAAGATGATATTTTATTCTAGCCTGCGCGTGTTCTTAACTTCCGCAACATCAGATATTGAAGTGCGCCGACAGATAAGACATACCATTAAAACCTTTAAACAATATTTATTCCTAAACATCACGAACTAAAATAGAACCCAATTGCACTATTTCCACTCCTCAGCAAGCTCATTTACTTTTAAAGCATAGAATTCTAATAATTTTCTCCGCTACTGCACACCGATTTTCTCCGCATACCATACTTTAAATGGCTTTTAGTTTCCCTTTAACGCGTGCGCTATGGTTTTCCATTACCGGGCATTCGTTTTTCTTTCCTTTCCAGACTACCTTCCATTGTGCATCCAATTATCAGGCACGCTGCATCCCGTGTTTTAACAGTGTAACGAGATGGATGCATCACATTTTAATTTTAGCACACCAAATCCATCCAGTCAACCGAAAATGCCAAGCCACTGGGAGAGCTCTTGCTTAAATCCCAACTTTCCGCATGAATCACCCCTGTAAAGTATGTGAACGTGGTGCTCTCGTTTGTGTGTTGCTGCTCGATCGGTATCGATAGCACAGCAGAATCTTCTTGTTGCGGTGCCCGGTTGGGCGAATTTAACCGTGACTGCACTCTTTCAATTCGCCCAACATGAGCCTAATCACTGCAAGGGCTTTGCTTGCTTGCTTGTTGGCTGGTAGGCAGCCTCTCGAGACGTGTATCTCGTCCATCTTCAAGAGAATTGGTGGCGAACGGCACGGTACGAAGTCTAGAGGATCGGTTCTCTAATGGTTTCTCCTTCAAATGACCAACAGCCACAAACAAAGAACTTCAACCACTGTTCGTCGTCTGATGAATCATGCTGATGTGATGTTGTTATTGTTGCTGGCGACGGGGACGCTGGAACACTCGAGTAAGGTGAGCATACCTTGCGAGAGTGTACAAATAAAGTGAAGTACCGCAAAGGAAAACCAAACGATCACAGCACAAACATATAGACAAAAGGGGACCAAAAGGTAATCGCGATGCAAAAGTTCTCGATTTCCGGCTGGACGATTCCGACAGGTTTAATTTTTGTCGGCTTTCTGCAAGACTGGGATGAGTCACTGACGAGACTTGCTTTAGTATCCATGATTGATTATTTTTATAAAATATTTCTTGTAGCAATTCAATAATTCTTCTCTGTTCTTACCCTACAACCACTCTTCCTAAATATGACTAAAATTAATATATGTGTAGCCTTATCCCACACTTCAAATAGGAATTCCAATTAATTGCCACTTACTTTATCTTTACGCCCTCAAATCTTACGGCTAATAGTGTTGCACCAGAAATGGTGTGGGCCTGTGCAGCAAAAAAAAAAAATGTCCACAAGCACAACTCATTACAGCGTTGGCTTACCCGTACCGTACATTAGACGCTATTCCAGCCATCAAATGGTCCGATCGCATACATACATCACCGCCGTTCAAGAACTAGTTCCCATTTTTGTTGCACCTTCCACCGCACTGCAACGTTCCTGATATGAATCGCAAACAGTGAACCATCATTTCCATCGCCGGTAGCACCATTTCCTCTGGTGCCATGGGTTTTCTTCCGTTCTTTTTATCCTTTTCTTATTCCGACCCATCGGGTTTATGCACCTCCGATGACGTTGTGCCATTGGAAGCTCAGTAGGAAAGGAGCCCACGGACGGAATAAATACGTTTGAGGTCGTGTGATCGATACGGACGGAGGTCGCGTTTTCATTCTGGTTTCTATTTCTTCGAGTGGGCAAACGCATAACGGTTCTAGACCAACATCGATCACACCGTACCCGCGTCAACTGCATTCTGGACCTGGTCAAAGTCGGGCTCAGTGCGAGCAAGAGAGTTTTTTCACCCCTGTGCGCGGGTCGTGGTCGTCGTGGTCGCGCGTGTAATGGTGGACGCATTTTTGTTGTCGTTTTCCAGTCGACGACGCATACGGTTTTTGCACTTTTGCCACGGAATGTCAACAGCGGTGGTGAGTTAATGTTGCCCTGAATCTTGCCACCTGGTTTGCCACATGTGGTTGATGTGTGCAGAAATGATTGAAATGTGAGCAGAACGCTTCAACGAGCTGTTTAAATAATGTTCAACTACAATCATGCAATCATAGTTTTGCTGTACGTTACGAAAAATTCTACATTATAAATTAAATATTTTCTATCAATGATATAATTGATACAAGGTTTGCCTCCCTTTAACGGATTTTGAAGCTAAAAATGGAGCACACGAAAAACCATAGGAGCAATCACAGTTTTACTTGCTTGTGTGTATCATATCACCCTTCCGAGGCCAACGAAAGCTATCCTCGTGTTCTTCGAAAATCAAAGCTTCTTCTTCTTCTTCGTCTTCTTGGCTTCACGACCTCTAAGGTCCCACCTGCCATCGAATGGTTTACTAGATTTGCCCACGACCACGAAGTTGAATAGTCAGTCCTGACTACACGAGGACGGTCCAGTTGGGATTTGAGCCCCGGTTTTGCCGTTTGAAGACCGGCCCCGCAGTCGCCTATACCATCGAGCCGCCCTCAAAAAATCAAAGCATATAGCAGACTTTATGTAGCATGGAAAAAAAACAATGAGCCAGAAAATTCTTTTTGCTAAATTTAATTATTTCGTGAAGATTTGTATAGCTCAATAGAAGCTCATTTGAAATATATAGATTTTTTAAGTGTTTATTTTAAGTATGACGGCTTGCGCCGTATTGTCGTGTTTTATGAAGTAATAACGCATTATGATGTCCCCAATCATTTTCCGGGTGCTCGTTGGGATAAGTATATCAGAAACATCTGTTATGTGCTAGTGTTAATTTTGCTTCTTCTTGGCTCAACGATCTTCTAAGGTAACGCTGGTCATCCAATGAGTTACTAGACTTGCCGATACCACGTAGTTGGATAGTCAGTCCTCACTACGGAAGGCCTCCGGTTGGGATTTGAACCATAGTACTGCCGTGTGAAGACCGGCGCCAGTGTCGCCTACACCACCAGGTCGCCCTAGTGTTAATTGTTGGTTGTATAATTTTCATGCATTTATAACGAAAGGCCTGAGGTTACCCATTCAATATTATTACTTTCCATGTAACTCTTATGTAACGAGAGGTTCAATCGTACTGGGAATCGTGCACCATTTGGAGAACCAGCGGGCAATATGTCCTGCTAAAGATTTTATTACAATAGTCGTGATAAGCAGCTTCATATAAATGCCATTCAATAACATTGATTAATGACAGACAAGCAAAAAAGGCAGACAAGCACAATATAAATTTGCTTATACGTTGTTAACACTAGAACTACCTCGATTTTGGCACGTGCAACTCTACCGCGACCAGTCAAAATGGTGGTTACCAAATAAATAATTTTTATGATTTGATTAACATTTTCATATTTCGTTAAGTTTGTATACTTGGCGTAATGCACATTTGATTGGTTGTTTCTTCCTTCAGTATTGAAAAACCATCAAACAGAATTAAAGTTACTTTTAATAATTGTTTTCATTTGTATACTATCTGTGCTTGATTAAAAATTCATTTGCCATCTTTTTTCTTTTTTGTGGCTTTCCGAACGCTGGAGAACATGTAAAGAATCCGCTCCATTTGACAGTGGTTAAATAAAATTTGATAGCAGTGAAACATATCTTGACCGATGTGAAATATAAGTTTTCTGGTTGAAAAAAGTCCTTAAAAAATACATTTCACAAGTAAAAATAGCCTGTAAAGCACTGTATATTGCAAAGAATATGTCTGTTGGTTACATATAATCACCATTTTGCGAGAATTTCGCATTGTAATACGCTGTTCATCGTTCCAAAAACTCCCAGCAAGAATTACGTGGTTAACGTGGAATTGCCCATGACTTAACTTACTATCTGTATCGGAATAGATTTTTAATTTTTAAATCCATACAAATAAACATCATATTGAATCTGTAAAAGTACTTGGCAGAATTGTTTAACTATGAAAAATAAATCCACTTGAAAGGTATGAAACCAGTCAAAATGACTTGTCCGGTAGTTCTAGTGTTAATTTAAAAAAAAAAAACTTAAATATGAAGTAATGTATAAATTTCATCTTTATTTATTTATAGACGACAGGCTAAATAGTTGATTACTACTCATAACATCATATAATTTTATAAAATAAAAATAAAACATAATAACAACGCTTTGCTGCTTAGTATGGTATGGTTGTAAACAGTACAACATATTTATAACCCATTTGAACCTTTTCCAGTCGTAAGTATGTGTCAGTAAAAAGAGTACGTCTTGCGTCCCAATCTTGCTCAACATGCACACAAACCAGTGTGCTTTTAGTTTACTTTGGTGAGATCATCCCACCTACGAATACCTCGCTGTCTCGCATCATCATCATCATCGGCAAGCAATAAGTATACAACAATACAAGGACAGCCGACCGATGGAAACCATCCGATACCTTCCCTAAAAGGGATAAACCACATCCTGTCAAGCACAAAACATTACGGTATTTTACAGTTTGTACATGTGTGATTGATGTGATTAACATTAAAAGAGAAAAACAAGAGACACGGGCATAAAGTAAAATAAATATTTTGCTTTATGAATGTGATGTGATACTTTCACCTATCTTTTTTTGACGTGAGATGTACAAATCTGCAATAATGCTGTCATGTTTTTGTAAAATGTTGTAAAATAGTGTCTGTGTTTAGTACCTGTTTAAATAGTTACTATTAATCTGAATTGATCATCACATAAATTGTTGATCTAAACATGATTATACTTATTTTTCATTAGCCTCTAGCTCTTCCGAAAGGTGTGATAAAAAATCCAAGACTTACCTGAAACGAAAGGAAAACACAGAACATTGTTATTACGATACGACAGCGTGTAAATTATACAACACAAAAAAACACGTCACGACACTTAATTGAAGGTGAATCAACAAATGAATCGGCTCGACGTACAATTTTCTCAGTCCAAACTGTCATTAACAGATTTCCACTCAATTAGCTAATCTCCCGAAGGGTTCTCGGGCGCTTCGAGCAAAACAAAACAAAACATTGAAAAACTGACCTGAAGATTTATTTCACAAACAACTTCCTCTCGGTCTAATGTCACGGCGCTCTAGAGAGAAGGTTCATCCGTTGACAAAACTATGCATTTTTTTAAGGCGATTTCGACTTTTTTTTTCAAACTTATTTGTCCCCATGACAATCAAACCCATCGGACTCTCGTTCCGAATAGGTTCCATTTTTATTTCGCCCTTGAAATCGAAGCGCCTTGGCAGCGCGAACAAACAGCATTCAGATCTCCTCCGGGTGTCTTTACCATCAAACCCGACCGTCACGACATTTCTGTCTTTTCCGTTGGTGCGCGCCCGCTGGCCTTGACGCACTCTGCTCCCCCTAATGCCATTCAAAGCGAGATGCATTTGAAAACGATTTATAGCAATTGAACACCACTAATAGGACCGGGCAAAAACAAAATAGTAGAGAACCGGGGGTGCACGGTGTATTTTCTGCGCTGCACCGAACCGAACCCCACACGGAATGTGAATTGAACAGCAACCACGGGAGCAGCTTCCAAATGGATTTTTGCTAATCGTTTTATGGCCACCAGGTTTTGTCGCGAAGCAAAACGAAAACAACTTCAAACTGCTGCTCATAGGGGAAGCTAAGTAGGAACGCAGCTTTTTAAAAATAGACCTTCGCACACCACCGCAGTGGACGCCGCGTTGGCCAAATTATCGAACGCCAGTAGTCACGCCGTTGGTAGAAGGGTTGCAAACTTAACGCACCAAAAATCTGACAACCAAATTCCGCGAAGCTGGTCGCGAAACGAGATTTCAAATAAATTGTTTTAAGCTGTTGCTCCGAATTCCGTGCATACGAACTAGAGCTAAGCAATTTATGTATTTTGATGATGATTTATGCTTTGATACATTTGATGTAATTTATATCGTACAACTGCGGTAATTTAAATTGAAATATTAACACTGGCATGTAGTTTGAATTTGAAGTAATTCAATTCGATTGAATTTAAAATAATACAAGAAACAATAATTGACAATCACGTAAGAGAAGTTGAAACTATTTAACCAATTAATAATTTCAAATTGCTATTGAACAATCGAAAAGTGGAACTTTTTTTCAAACTATACAGGGTTTCTATGCATATAATAGAATTGTAGAAATGCTTGGAGGAATATTTCAAATCGAAAGTAGAATTTTTAAAGTGTGTGAAACTTATCAATAATATAATTGAATTTTGCATTCATTTAGAGGAAATTCGCAACACGATGTGGAATTGTACAATTAGAGCTTGATTATTCGCTGTGTCGTCATACAAAATAATAAAAAACAAAACTTTTTCAACTAATTTTTGCGTTAAACCCATTCAAATGTGAATTATGTGGTGTACTGAAGGTAGGAAACTATTGGATGACATTTTTCATTTTACTATTTTTGTCAGATTAAATCTGACCAGCCTTAGCTCATTAGTGCCGCGCATTGCTGATAAATAGCGTCGTGGGCCGGAAAATTTTGGAAACTAAACAGGGGCATTAAATTGGAACTCGCTAAACAGTGTTCAAAAAACGTATTGTAAATTTTGTCCTCCCGGGAGTCGAATTGTACGGAAGTCTTTGTCGAAATTCAACAATTTCAACATAGGAACCTCCAAACGCTCGGCAGAAAATCCAGAGCTGATTATAAATTGCTGTAATTGAGTTGCATATTTTTCCCAACTGAATGCGATGTTTCACTACATGATTGCAAAGTTCCCTAATAAAGCTCTCAACAATCCACTACTGATTTTTTTAAATTCTCCGGAATGTTCATAAATTTACATGATATGGATAGAAACCCTGTAAATAGATAAATACACCAACTAGGGATAAGGTGAATTTTATTTGTGGAAAAAGATACATTGCATACATACATTGCATATAAGTTTCATAAATTATAATTATTATTTTATAATATTATAATCAGCATCGTTTTCAAAATATACGGTCAGGCTATATACCAAATTATGTATAAACCAAATTATTATAATACCAATAAAATAGGCAACATCATTAACAATCTCAGTGATATAAAATTCACATCTCTTCTTTTTCGTTAATATTAAAAATTATTTTGTAGATATTTTCAAATTGTTTGTTACATATTTTGTAAAAAAATAAGCAAAATAATTATACAAGAATGATAAAAAAAATCTTAACTGCGTCCATAAATACCTATCATAAATATAATGATTATTAAAGAAATATGTATACAAAACAACGCCAAGTAAAGCCATCTTGGGTGAAATCGAGATAAAAAAAAACACTCAACCAAACACACACACGTTTTCACTAATGATGTACTTAAAAAAATATTCCCCGTTTTCCCCTCTGAAAGATCACATAGAGCAATCGTCTGCAACGAAACAGCTCCCCTCCGGAACACAATGTGTCACAATGAAAAAAAAATGTTCCTGCTCCGTTTAAACGGAACATAATGCTTGCTGGAAAACAAGGGCCCCAAGCCCTGTTGCTTTCTGTCACATGATGTTGTTATTACAACAACTGAACGGAGCAGGTTGCGACAGCAGAAAAAAATTCAAACGGCAAGGTTATAAACGCAAAAAACATACTTAAATTTAAACACATAAACAAGAAGCCACACACCCAAAGAAAAAAAAACATTTCTTCCAGTCTATTTCCTCCGCTGATGTATGCACACGTTTTGGAGCGAACGTACATTTCTGGGTGCGTGTTTGCGCCACTGGTTACAGATGTATGCAAACGCGGTTGCATTTCCTTAGCACCCAAGGACAAAGGACATGATGAATTTGTGTGGAACGGGTCGCAAAAGAGAAAATTTAAAAAAATATCCTCTGTGTTACACGGCCAACAAATATGAGCAACTGCATGTGCATGTGATCGCTATGCGACAACACGAAATGCTCACGCATGCACTGTCACACGCCGGCAATCGTTCACTGTAATCATGCACCATCGCTTGAGGATGGAGACACATTTAAGATCTTGCCATTTTCCGTAACATTTAAAATGGAAAATTACAGCTACCAGCTGTGTGCAGTGGTATATCCACATCCAGTTCGCGGTATGGTCGTATAGGAAAAGTACAGCAGGAAGTAAGAAACAGACAGCCCAACCCTTCCAGAAATTGCTCCCTTCGGAGTGAACAAATCAAGTGTGAGATACTTGTAACATACACCCAAACAAACACACCTTAATCAAGGCTCGGAAAAGTATCTGATCCACACTAACTCAACTCATTTTCAAACAGGTCGATCTGGGTTGGTTGAAGTTTCCTGGTAGCAGGTTTATCCCGAGCAAGGCGCACGACCAACATGTACGATCGACGATAGAACAAAGTGATCGATCCTCTAAATTCACCTAGAGCATTCAACTAAACCTTCAACTAAAGACCCGTGCGAAGGAATGCAACAAAATGTCATCGGCTTCACGTACGTATCTCGCTCGCTTGGTGTTTATCCGATGGCTAAAGCCTGCCCCCGGGGATACGGCCGGGAATGGGAAGGAAGGTAAAGCACCGGTCTACAGTCGGCTGCATTACTGCATTAGATGCAGTAAATAACGGACAGTAAGTAACAGTGACGCGTCTCGACGACGCCATTGCAGCACGATCACGTCCCCCGTTACACAAACCCTTGCAGTCATTTTGTAGCAAAAAGCTACAAAATAAACAGGTAAGCATGAGCATGAACTCAGGGCGGATATTAGTTTGCATGATGCAGGTGACATACAGTGGAGGATAACATACACTGAAACACTATTACTGGCGAGGTGTAATCTTATCTATTTGAATAATAATTTTAAAAGTGTTTTTTTCTCGATTACTATCGTATTTCAAAACTGACGAATGAAATAGTTCCGCATGTGTTTCGTAAGTAAAACAAGCTTTAGAAAGGACTTTTGCAAGCTGTCAAAACAAAACACTAATCATTTGTGAGCGAGCTTCGAGCTTAGGTGCTCTGTTTCTTGGTTAACTTCGGCTTCATAGCTTAACGACCCTCAAGGTCACACCGGCCAACGAATGGCTTAACAGACTTGCCGATACCACGTAGTTTGATAATCAGTAGTAATCGTAGTGAGGCTACGGGGAGACGATCCGGGTGGGATTAGAACCCCGGTCCTGCCGTTTAAAGACAGGCGCCACTGCCGCTAATTCCACCGTACGTTGGTTGGTTAACCTATACACAGGATTCTGAGTAGAACTAGACAAATACGAGCCATTCCTAGACAACACTCAAGATGAACTGGACAGCGAATAGGTTGAACTGGACAACCATCGCCGTTTCTCGACAGTGGTCAAGTTGAACTGAACAAACGCTAGGTTGAAGACGACAGTGGTCGTCTTCGTAATCTTATGTATGGGTACGTAAAGTAATCGTAAGTATGGGAATTATTTATAATTGAAAATTAGGAAACATGTGTATTTCGGCCGTTTTTTTTTTATTTTAAAATTTGCCAAGCGTTCCAGAAACGCTTGCAACCGTTTCACCAACCATTTCAAATATGACTTGTCCAGTTCTACTTCACCATCGTCCACTTCAACCAAGCGTGTGTCCAGTTCAAGCTAACTACTGTTGAACCCGTGGGGGTGGACTCACAGGAGCCTAACCCGTGATAATCTTAAGTTAGTCGGCCACTGCATCACACTATGCATACAGGATTTCTTGAGCTGATGGCCAACGATGTAGTCGCACGAACATTGACGTATCAAGTGGGAAACACTGGGAAACAGTGGAATCCCCGCGTTCATCTCACCGATATTGTGGTTGGCTGCATGGTTTACTGTCCTATGTCGCAGATGGAACGGTACTGACTTCGGTTAATGTTGTGCTATCGAAAGGTTCCAACGTCATTTATGGATCTACGGACAGTAGAAGGTACCATTTGTGCTTCCTTTCAGCAGGCAGCCACTGCAGCCGGACTTTTGCAAGACGATTTCGAATGGGATCGTGCACTCCAGGAAGCTGTTTCATTTCGGATGCTCTCGCAGATGCGTCAACTGTTCGCTCTCATTCTTGCTAAAGGAATGCTTCAGAATCCTCACCGCATTCAGGATGCGTTCGTGTACGATCTTTGCCATGATTTTCTTCGGAACCATAGAGGTCGATACACTAAAAAGAATTCAGATCAGAAACAACTGTTACGCAATGTTCAGCATGTTAGATCTTTTTGTGCCATCGAACAGTATATTCGGGGAACGACTGCAACAAAAACGCTTGACATTTTCTCCGAAATGCCTCAGATCCTAATTCATTAGCCGGTCAAATTTGAATATGTTTTAATGCATCCCGAAAAAGCGTACTCTCTGATTTTAAGATATAACTCGGAGTTTTATTGCGTAGCCCTGTAACCGGGTCAATTGACTAGTTTCACACAAAGTAGACTCGGCAAGATAATAATCTGAAGTTCAAATTCTTCAGAGCTAGGCATGAAATAAGAATCACACTAGACAGTCTAGAATTTTTTGTATTTTCAATTTGTGTTGAGATGCGACAAGATGATATTATTGTACCAATGAAAGAGCCAGGATCAGACCACGATAAACATATGATAGAGGACCCATCGGAACTGTGAACGATAGCTCGCCTTCTAGAATCAATAAAATATGAGCAATACAATATGAATCATAGCACCAGACGAATAATAACAATGTTATAACAACATAGAATCAACACATACCCGTTGCATATCGGTGGAAGATGGTTGTATCGTACAGCATCGTTAATTTGCTGCTAGTTATTCTCGCTAGTTATTCATATGAAAAAAACCTCAAACTACTCATCACAGCATACCGTCAAGATTACGGCTCTCCTCACGCAAATGCGCACATTCTGTTCGGAGTCATCAGTGTCATTGAACACGGACCAAACCCGGTGTCAAAAGGAACAAGCAGCGCGTCAAGGAAAATCACAGCCCGACTGTCGACGCTGCATAAACATCTACAAGTGTATCTTCCTTTTTCTTCTTCTGCAGCGTCAGTCTCAGCGAACAGGCAACACACAGCGTGTTGTCTTCGGTTAATCTGACTTTCAAATCCTCTACAGCACGAGCGAAAACACCGGAACACCGTTTCTTCGCACGTTCCATTCGTTACAGTATGCTGTTAGAAATGCATCCAGCCAACTTCTGCTCGCTTGATGATTCACGCTTATTAAGATTTATGTCCGTGCTTCTCTCAACTGTGGCTGCTTTCATTCGACACCGACATTGACAACGTTTGATAAGCTTCAAAGTAGCAAAAACTTGAGAGCAAGCGAGTCACATTGCCAAAGGGCGGCTTTCGGAAGAATGCACTTCGACGAGGATTACCTGCCAAGTCCATTGCTCTCCCGGTAGGCTTCTGTTATTGTAGATGCATCTTAAAAACAAAAGGGGTCACCTTATCATTTGTCTCGGCTGGCGCACTCCAAACTTTGAAGTTTTTATTTCGTTGGGATATTTACAGACGCGAGGTTTCAGAAAAAAACGCTTTCCAGCACGTTTCTGGAATAATGATGCCAAGAAACATTTGCGCTGTCTTTCGTCTGCCGTATGCTACTTTGCCAACGCCAACGACGCATGCCAACAGTTTTTTTTTTAAAGGAGATGATCTTATCCTTTCGTACCCTGAAAATGACTGCAGGGACATCTCAGCAACACCACAACGCAGCGACAAGCTCCTTCCGCAACGTATCAACACACCGAAAGACCAATTTCGATTTCATTCCAGCTGGTTCTCATCTAATCGCTATGCCCACAGCGTATTCCGATGTCTTCACCAAGTCTACAACGAAGCATAACGCCCAAAGGCATGTTCCAAAAGAAAACGAAACATGCACACACACACAAAAAAATCCCACTCGTCCACCTCGTTCGACTATGGAGGCACCTGGTCTACTGTAGGAAGGAACCGGTTTTTTGGGAGTACGTCTCAGAGCAAGGCTCGATTTTTTATTTCTAGACAGACCTTAGATTCCCTTCCGCTCAGATGGAGGGCTTTCGGAGGAACAGGTTTTTACTACGACTGCACATCCAGCTCGTGCTGATCATTGGCATCTCTGTTCGAGGCTTCGCTAATGCAAAGCATTTGCCCACGGTCTCGTGCACCGTTCTTTTCAGCAAAACTTCACCCTCCCTTGCAATGGCCGGAAGCGAGCGCTATCGAGTTTTCTTTTTATCGATTCAGTTCCTCACTGTTTCGATCGGCTAATACACGAACGAGGTCAAATCATCAGCATACGGTGTGGCTGGGGCAGCTATCAGCGCATGGGATCTGTTTCCATTTCCATGGCTATTTCCGACCTAAAATAAAATGGAACTTCAGCTAAGTTTGGAGCGTTACCTGCTGGGGAAAAGAACTGCAGATAGTTACCGTTGCGAAATGTAAATGCATAGTCTTCTCTTGGTGTGCTTTTGGGGCCAAGGTTAGTAACAGCAAATAAATGGAAGCGAAAAAAACCTTGCACCAATCAAACAAAGCAAACGATCAATCGATTCTCAGCTCGCTTGAAGCTCATCCAATAAGATCATCGATTCCTGAAGCAAAAAAAAAAAAACTACCACGGTAATGTAACCCAAATATGCAAAAAGCCAAAAAACCTCAAAACCCTTAACCTATCCCCCCATCAAGGCTCGGTTTCCACATACACACTCACGCTAAATAGACCTTTCGAGCGGAAACGAAACTAAAACCGGTGGCGTTACAGTTCAATGAGTTTTCCACCCTCTCCATCGAAACCCCGTAACTGGGTGACTTACATCGGTGCGCTGATCGCATGTGAATCGGAAGCGGGATCGAAACAAACCCACTTCGGGTAAAGTGCGTTACAAAATGTAGACGCATGAACTGATGTTAGTTTTTAGCGGTGAAAAATAAATTATATGCTTTATAGCTAGGCTTTATGCACGATCAAGCAACTGGCGAGGGTTTGGAATCGAATCGAATATACGTCCGATCGGACACCTAACTTGCCGTGTATTTAGAGGGTGCTTACTTCAAATTTCAATATGGTTTAATGGGCTTATTTGAATGACACATATTTGAAACAAGCTGTAGTACTCGTCAGAATTGAATTCATTTATTTATACACCGAGGCTAAAGTAAAACATTTCAATATTTCTAATCAAAATTTAGTTTTTAGTAATATTTGAATATACCGTTGATCTGAAGATATATTTTACTTATTTGTTTTTTTTTTTAAATATTGATAACAAGTTGGCAGTTCTCACATCATTACGTTGTTTTCACTGAGAGTTCCTTAATTATACAGCTTATTATTATTATAATTGACACAATTGCTCCTCCGGAGTAATTCCAGAGTAACTCCGGTGCAATTACCCCGGAGTATTCCGATATTCGCTCCGAAGTCATCTTAAGTGCACTGCGGATTCAATTGCAAGTAGCTGTTTTTACTTCGGATTCTAAATCGAAATTAAATCCCGAAATGAAAGCCCACAAATAAACAAATTTGTGTTACAGCACAAATACTTTTTTTTAGGGAATGCGGAATTACTCCGGCATCGATAGCGATTTCGATTCCGATTTTGAATCCGAAGTAAAAACTGCTGAGAAATTATTCTGGAGCTACTCCCGAATTATTGCTGAGAAATTACTCTGAAGCTACTCCCGAATGCCTCAGAGCCGGTTTAATCCGACTCCGGGAAAAATGAGGATTTATCCATCACTACAAAGAAGCTGTTTTAAACTATTTTAAAGTTGGTTATTCGTCAGATGGAAATCTGTTTCGAATCCTAAATTGTTACGCTTCCGCCATTTGCATGATCGTGTCACTAACACAAAATGTTCTACTTCTGAAATCTGGTCTTAGTAGCTGCTTACCTCTTAACGATCTATTAGGAACTAAGATGTTTATCGCATTTAGACCAGGCCGGGAGTCAATGATCCCAATCTTGTGAAGTAATATGCACTATGCCGTCATTTTTCCGTGTTGTAATGTCTCTAGTCAAAAAAGATACCTTCTAGTGCGATAAGAAGGGAAAAACGCATGATTCGCCCATGGTAAACGATAGAACAGAGTTCTTGCGAACTTTCTTTGAATGGTCTATAGTCTATCTATTCTTTCTTGTTGTTGTAAGGACCAAACTATTATGGGACGCACTGTAGAACAATACAAAACCCAAAACAACAGCAAGATTCCTTAAAAACTGTGGTTAAACGAAGCCGAAATTCTAAATCATACAAAGATTTCGAAATGGTTCGGTTAAAATGGGTTAGAAGGCTTAACCTGATGTCACACCGATCTCACCGAGATCGTGAATTTCTTTAGTGCGTTTAGCTAAACATTCCAATTTTTACCATTAAGTCCTTATGAATAAATACCCCAAAAGGGATCACACCGCAGGCATGTTTCTGTATATTATTTGTTTATGAACGACATCTCTCAAAAAAACATACATCCTGTTCAAACTGATGAAACTCTTTGAACAGAGTTTCAACGTAAGGCGCTAAAAAAGGTTTTTAACCTCAGAAGAACAGTGCACGGAATCGCTACAAGGCTACCTTACCTTACTTAAAATGAACGTATGGCGTTGATACGATAACCACAAAGCCTAGGATAACAGTGGTGCTCAGAAGTCAGCTAGTTACGGTATTAGGATGATGCCCTTCCAAGCCCTTCCAAGCAATTCAGGTGGACTCAATCTTCACATTCACGCCATTACCACAACAACGTTGCTGTTGAATCGGTACGTTGCTGAGCAGGGATGCCTAAAAATCGGGGCTCAGCACATTGATTGTGCTGGGAATCCCCCGCTCCATTGCCACAATGTATCCGTGCTCTCGGACGGTTATCCAGCAGCTCGCATACCATCCGGTACCTACAGTCTCAACTAAAAGTTTGCAGCAAATGATGGTCGACAGACTTCCAGACTCCAAAGTGGCTATGGAGTCACCTTCCACGGATTGGCGATGGATCTAGAAAAACGTCACCAGCTACAGACTTTCGTACGGCCAACACTCAATGCTATATTTGCTGGTGCACAACAAGGTGCCACACGGACTGCTGCTCGGCAGGATGAATCGGACTCCTTCAGCCTGCTCATTCTAGGGTATATGGAGTTTGGAGCATACTGATGCAAGCTATGGAAGCCATCGTCCCAAACCACAACCTCAACTTCCCAAACCATGCTGTGATTGATGAAAATATCCTTAAATACTCTTTGTGAAAACCTGTACATCGCCCCAACATGTAGCCCACTTTCCTATTGAAAACTAGTTTTTAATTTGTTTTAAAAAATCAATTTTTACTTTAAAAACTTGGTACCAACACCTCCAAAGGTTTTGGCCTGCCATTTCGAACTTCTTTGACACGATTATATCCACAATTGGTTAGCCATTGTTGCCTCCATCAGGCTACACCAAATTTTAGATTCTTACATCCAGGAGCTTGATTAGGAAATTACAATATATTCAACTTATAGGCCAGACCTATCTCCAAATACTCGTGCCAATAATTTTCTTTTTCTGAGCTGCTACTTGTTACAAATTCAACTACTTGTTACAAATGGTTTTAAGATAACTTAAGATGCAATTGATTGAGTTATTTGAAAATTGACACTACTCATAAACCATCGGAGATTGGAGACGATGGTTGATGAGACGAGACGAGGAGTTGATTGGAAATTAATGAAATTTTTGTTCCAGATTATAGCATTTTGTTAAACAAGACTGAAACGATTTACGGTTTTGTTGCCATATTGCTCTGTCTAATTCTAACATTATTTGGTTGAATATCTTTTGTATCTCGTAACAATTCACAATTGCTTCAATGCTTTTAAAACTAATTTTGTAATAAATTCTAACACCATACCATTCTATTGCTCTGATCACACGTACTGACTGACACACATTCATCATCGATAAAATTGACAAACGCTGTTACACTCTCGGCACCATTGTATAAAATTGTCCATGCGCAAATAATCGATACAAACATATCGCCGCATACACAGACAGACCGAACCGAAATCTATCAAAATCGGTGAAGCCAATTTTTATCAACTGTTAGCTCGCGCTTTGGGGTGTCATATTTTCTGGGACTGGAACCAATTCCCGCAGCTCGCACACACACGATGCTCATAAATAGTGTGATGTGATTTTTTTCAGCATCGCTGCTTCGCATACATAAAAGATCGATATATGTACATACACTCAGTTCGATTCTTTGTCGATTCGAGTGACAGACGAAAAAAAACCCTCTTTTTTGTTCCCACATATGCACTCGTATCGATAGAACACAAAGAGCCGATATTAACGCCACCAACACGCACAATAGCATAGAAAGGAGGGAATGACAGATTTCATCCGTTAGGTGTTGCTGAACAATTTATTTCCATTCTTGGCTCGGGGGTGCTCTGTTACCGAACATCTAACATTTTGTCAGCTGCCAAAACACCTTCCTAAAGCGACAAAAAGCATGCCTTGCCTCGCCATCTGCTTCACCTGCGAAGGGAAACATTCAACTGTCATGTACTGCGTTTCGATTGTAGCTTCGGTGACATAAGAACCCGTGCTCAAAACCGATCGCCAAATTGTGTCATTGTCATCGTTCGGTAAACATAAGATACACCCCGCACATCCTACCGCAGATGTGCCACCGTAAAGCAGGTTCAGGTTTGTGCATATTTTTTCTTTCATTTTAAAATTCATAAATGGACCACAAACGAATCTCAATAGCACAGGGCGGTGGCGAAGCACGATATCGCAAACAGAAGCTAACGTTTAAACAGTCTGCCGGGTCCTCTCTCAGTCGCATACACAGGCACAATTCATTTGCATTCGTTTTTGACATGCGAAGGAAGAAAAATCATCAACAAACGACCAAATAACGAACAGTCAACCATTGTAACAGAGGCTGGAGCAGTTGTTTGACGTCCAGGAAACAAACGTATGCTAATGTTGGTGGACGACGAAAAGGTGTGTCTCAAGTCGCTCCTCGTCATTTAGTCTACGAAGCGTGCCTCTTTTTATGAATGAATGAAAAGCGCATTACAATGCGGTAATTATTGGTGCGAGGAAAGTGTTTTGAAAAGAGGTTAGAAAAGTGTTATTAATTCATGTAAGTCACAAAACTATGAGTTTTGAAGGTCTCAAGCGCAACAAACAGATATGATAAAAAAACTATTTTGGGTTTTTCAGTCAAATTTTATGAACATGAAACATAGCTACTAATCCCAGCGATTACAAGCGACAAAGTAAATAAAGGTAATATCCATATTTTTCTGTAATAACCATCGTTCTGTTGACTGTGTATGTAGCAATACCGCACTGATATGGGCATGGATTCGACTCCTCTAGAAGGACATCATAGGCTCTCCATACCCTACTCCGACTCAATACGTCCAGGGCGTACAGAACGGTAACATATCTCTCCAAATATCTGAGCTTAGGTACACGGGGAAACCCAACCTCTTGGCAAAATGCTTTAAACACAAGATAAATTTGACACTTGGTCATTGCGTTTATAGTTCCTGATTGAATTATTTATTTATTTATTTAATTTAGTATGACGGCTCTGTACCGTATTGTCGACGTGATTGAGTTATCATATCAAAAAGAGTGAAAAAATGTCGTTTGAACTTAAAAAGTGGAACCCGCCGGAACTATGGAAGCGAATTACGTGTATCATGATGATCGGCAGGGTGCATTGAACACAGTGCGCGGCGCAATGTGCATTAAATACGGTGAAGGATATTCGCAAGCAGGTTCAAACCTGCAACGGAGATTTTGAGGCTGTTGTGCAACGGAAGTATACCAGGCGCGGAGAGCTATGTGAAGCTGCTGGACACGACCGTCAAGCCCTGGATAACCAAAGTGGCCAATGGCAAGCCATATGTCTGGCAACAAGATTCGGCCCCCTTGTCATACGGCCGCCAAATTGCAAAAAAAGCTTAAAGACAATTTTTACGACTTTACTACCCCCCAACGTTTGGCCTCCCAGCTCCCCGGACTTCAATCCGATCGACTATTTCGTGTGGGGCATGGTTGAAAGGGACACCAACCGAACTGCTATGGTAGTCCGGGCTTGCTCCAGGTTCCGGAAGTGGATACAGGCGCTCATCGATGCCGAGGGTGGTTGCTTTGAGTAATTTGTGCGGCCAACATGGTAAGCTAAATTTCGTTAAAAAAAAACATGTTTTTCTTATTCGCTTCATTAAAAAAAAATCCCACAGGTAGAGTCAAATTTATCGTGCACACCGTGTATTGCTAAATTGAGCGAGGGAGGAGATAACTAGCGTCTCTTCTCCATGTTAGGGGCGACTAGTTGTCCTTCTTTCCCGGCATCCTTCGGGTCTCTTATCAGCTAGGATGCATAGGCCCTCCGGTGAGACAGAGGGGTGGGGGAGAGGCCTTGCAAGCCACCCCCAATATAATTGCAACGAAAGGTCATCGACCTGACCATGTCTAAGCAACCCTGAGTAGGCCAAGAAGAAGAAGAAAAACCGTATGATTTGATATAGTTTAAATAATCATATTTACTAATACAAAAATTGTAACTTTTTCTTCATTCGCAAAAAGTCATGCACAAGACGATTGCAATTCCCTTTCAGTATAACAACCCTGTGATATCTCAGCGGATAACCTAACGCAATGTACTGAACACGGTAATCCTGTACGCACAACTTTATTGGTTGCGACTTAACTCATTCGCGGTTTTCATCAGACTGACCCACTCCACTCGGTCACAAATAAATTTCATAATTCCCTCTCTTCTCTCACTCTCTCCTTATCTCTTCATTCCCTCTCTGTTCCCCCTTAACGTGGTCCGGCGAACAGCCGCAACTCGCTTGCCTCGCTTCTCTGGTCCGTCCGACCACACAAGCCGCCCGCTTGCATTCTACGGTGGGTTTCGCGGAATTCTGGCCGGTGTCGATGAGATCGAACAACAATTGCGGGTGCCGCCGTTCCAGACAATTGTCGCCAAAACAGATGCCACTCGGACAGCCTTCCGTTCGCACCTCACCCCGCACCTCTCTCTCCTTCCTCAGCCCGCCATTCTCGCCCGTTCCTTAGACCGCGCATCTCGCTCGTTCCATCGAAATGGAACATCCTCCCGGCCAGGTTGATGCTACGGATCTATAACTGGAAGAAGAGCTAATTTATGAACAGGACGTTTAAACTCACCACTCCTTGTCTTCACATCCACTACCCGGATCAATCCGTCCTCGCCCGGGAACACCCTTGCAATGCGTCCCAGCTTCCACAATTGCGGGGGCGTATTATCCTCCTTTATTAGAACCAATGCTCCCTCCTTTACGTTGTCCTTTATTTTGGTCCACTTGTATCTAGTTTGCAGTTCGCACAAATACTCCCTTTGCCATCTATTCCAGAATTGCTGCCGCAGTTGTTGGATTCTCTGCCATTTATTCAAGCGACCTTCAGGCATATCTAAATAGGATGGTTCTGCAACTCCAATCAAGGGACGATCAATTGTAAAATGAGCTGGAGTAAGGCATTCCAAATCGTTAGGATCATTTGAGTGAGCATACAATGGCCTTGAGTTTAAGATGGCTTCAATTTGGCATAGAAGCGTGCTAAAATCAGTTATTGTTAGAGATGCAGATTTATAAATCTTCTTCAGTACACTCTTAACACTCTTGACCCCTGCCTCCCAGATTCCTCCAAAGTGAGGGGCACCAGGGGGTATCATTTTCCATACGATCTCCTTTTCTTGGCAATACTGGAAAATGCCTTGGCCTGTCGCCTCCTTCCTAAACATCTCATACAGCTCTCGTAGTTCATTTTTTGCTCCGACAAAATTTGTCGCATTATCACTGAAGATTTCTTCAGGTATTCCTCTTCTTGATACAAATCGTCTCAAAGCTGAGAGAAAGGCACCAGTTGATAAGTCCTCCACTGCTTCCAAATGGATCGCCTTAGTCACCATACACACGAATACACATATGTATCCCTTTATTGCCGCAACACGACGTATACCGGATTTCAGCATAATTGGCCCAGCAAAGTCAAGCCCAACTCGTTGAAAGGTAGGAGCAGCTGTTACACGGTAGCTAGGAAAATCACCCATCTGTTGTTCCAAAGTAGTTGGCTTGCTTCGGAAACAGGTAATGCATTTATGCAGAACCATTCGAACCGTTGATCGCGCATTGACAACCCAAAATTGCTGACGAAGAATCGCAATCACTCCAGATGGCCCGACGTGCAAATTTTCACGATGAATTGTTGCAATTAAACGATGTGTAATCACATTTCGATTTGGAAGAAGAAGTTGATGCTTGTTTCCAAAAGCCAGATTTGCATGTCTTATACGACCTCCTACCCGCAGTAACTCACCATCCAAAAAAAGGTTAAGGTCTTGATAACGTTGCAACGGTTTGCTATTTTTTACGGCCGAAACTACTTCCGGTAGATCCTGATGCTGAATTGCTCTAATGATCCAACGCATCGATTCTCGCAATTCGGGAATAGTAGGGTTTGGATCATTAATGCGTTCGCCCTTGCGACGCTTTGTGTTTTGTTTGAACCGCACGATGTAGGCAAGTATTCTTTGTGTCTTTCTAAAGGATTCATATTTCTCCAAAATTGGGAGAACTTTCAGCGGTACGATAACATTGCAGATAACCTCGTTGCGCAATTCCGGAATTTCATCATCATTTAGTTCATCGATGCAAACATTTGGTATCTCACAAGTACGTAAAAACTCCGGACCATTCCACCACATCTCATTTGAAACCAGTAGCGACGCCGATTGACCCCTTGATATAACATCCGCAGGGTTTTGATGTGTCCGAACATAACGCCAAATGAATGCTCGGTTCTCGTTGATCTCGGCTACACGATTTCGTACAAAAACATTCAGGCACTCTATCGGCTTTTTCAACCATGCCAGAACTATTTGGCTATCCGACCACAAGTTAATCGTTTCGAAATTAAAATCCTTTAATGCTTCCAGTACCTTTTTCACTAGACGACAAAGCAATGAAGCTGCAAGCAGTTCCATTCTAGGAATTGTCACGTTCGATAAAGGGGCAACCCGAGATTTGCTGATCACTAATCTCAATTGCGCTTCACCATTCCTCTCTATTGATCTTATATAGACGCAGGCTCCATATGCCTTCAAAGAAGCATCCGCAAATCCATGGATCTCTAATGAAACTGCATTTGTACTTACTACATGTCGAGGAATTCGAACTTGATTTTCTGTTGGCAATGCTTCCAAAAAATTATCCCATTCTTCTATCAACGGCTCAGAAATTTGATCATCCCAGTCCAACTTTGCTAACCATAGCTTTTGCATCAAAATCTTTGCCAACACAACCACTGGAGAAATAAGCCCCAATGGGTCAAATATTTTTGCAATGGCAGACAGAACCTCTCGTTTGGTAGGTGTTCTGCCCTTAGACGGTACCTTTGTCAAAAATATAAATTCATCATTCATCGGATTCCACATCAAACCTAACGTTTTGATGATTTCGTTAGCTTCACAATCGCCGATTTTTGTTAGAGCATCCCGATCTTCAAATGGTATCGATTCCAAAAGCCTTTCATCATTCGCTGACCATTTATGAAGTGTCATACCCGCCTTTCTAAACACCTCAATGAGTTGCACTTGTGCAGCATGGACAGTCTCGATATCATTTGCCCCAAACAATCCATCGTCGACATAAAAATTCTCTTCAATAATGCGACTGGCTAAGGGAAAACCTTCTCGTTCATCTCTCGCTAGCTGCAACAACGTTCGCGTTGCTAGAAAAGGTGCTGCTGCCGTTCCGTAGGTCACCGTGGTAAGCTCAAGCACACGCAGTTGTTCATTCGGCGAAGCTCTCCAGAATACTCGTTGTAGCGGGCTGTCGCAGGGATCCACCTTTATCTTAGGGCCGGTCATCATAACGTCGTTCAAAGACAAGCCGTTTACCTTCGCCGAAGCATCGAACACCACACGGCACTTGGTAGTGTTCTTGGCCGGGTTCAATACAGCATGATGCGGCAGATACCACCTTTTCACGGAGCCATCGTCCTCACTTTCATCAACCACTCTACAATGCCCTAACTCCTCGTATTCACTCATAAACGCTTGATATTGTTCACGTAACGATGGATTTTTCAACAGTTTTGTTTCCAACAAATAAAACCTACGCAGCGCTACACTTCGCGAACAACACAATTGGCTTATCGATTCCCTTAAAGGCAACTGCACAACATACCTGCCACTGGATTCACGATAATGTGTCTTCACAAAATGTTCTTCACATATCTCGTCTTCCACCTTCACGGAACGCTCACTTGTCACATCTTCAACTTCCCAAAACCTTTGCACTATTGTTTCCAAATTTTCTTTTGTCACAACATTTGTGTACACCTCACGCTCTTTGTGTATTTCCGCAACACGTCCACCTATCACCCATCCGAAATGAGTGTCCGTCATCATGGGAAGTGTTCTTGCCAATTTCACTGAACCAGATGCCATTATTTCCGAAAGACAATCCATTCCCAATAAAATGTCTACACAACTTGGATTGTTGAAATATGGATCGGCCAACATCGATTTATCAGGCAAATTCCACTTCGACGTATCGAAATACACAGAGGGTATTCTACCTGTTATTTCACGATACACAAAACATGTCACGTCCATAGCAAAATCACTACACCGAGATTTCACTGTAAAAGTACACTTTTTCTTCACCGAAGATTCAACGTTGCCAATCCCCTTAACCGGTACGTTCACGTTTACCAAATTTACGCCTAATTTCGTTGCAAGCGCTTCAGTCACACAACTGATTTGCGATCCACTGTCCAACATCGCACGACACAACAACACCTCTTTGTTTGGTAATTCCGCGTAAAGCAAGACGGTTTGCAAGAGAACAATACTTCCCGCCGCATCGGTATTGTTCACATGCTGGCTCGCGCTCACTTGTTCGGGTTCCCTTAAAACCGGTTCTGGACCGTTGTCCCAATGCAATACCGTGTTGTGTGGTCTGTGGCACCTGTTACATTTCAAATGCGATTTGCAACGATTTCGCCAATGTCCCGGTTTTAGGCAAATTAAGCAAAGACGCTTCGATCTAATAAAACTTTCCCGATCCTTTCCATGCAGTCGCATCAGCTCAGAGCACTTGAACGTTTCATGGGCACCCTTACACAATTCACACACAACTACACTGCACACGGTTGTAGCTGCATTCGATCTCATAGGCGTAACACCACTTGAGCTGGGCCCTTTCGAAACAAAACGTCCCCTTTGCCCCGCTGCAACATTTCCTTGGCACCTTTCTAGAACCGACACTCTTTCTTTTAGGAAGCACAAGGTTTTTTCATAACAAGGAAGTTCGTTTCTAGGGACACTCGCTTCCCATAGTTTCTTTGTTTCAATATCTAACGCATTCGCTATCAAATGTATCACCATCGCACACGACAGACCGGTAAAGTTTTCACCTAAATACTTTAGATTTTCCACGTGACTTTCAACCGATTCAACCAAACCGCGCAAACCTACATAACTTTCCTCATTCACTTTTTTCAAATTCAAAAGTCCACTAATATGTAAGTCTACCATACGCCGTTTGTTATCATAACGTTCGGATAACAGTTGCCACGCACGTTCATAATTACCGTCGTTTATTGTTTTCTCATCTATTACCTTGGCAGCCTCACCACTCAAGGCCTTTTCAAGATGATACAACTTGATACGCGAATCTTCACTACTTTTGTCAACAATATCTTTGAATATTGTTTTAAACCGCGCCCACTCCTCATACTTGCCACTGAACGAAGGTATTGGCCGAGGAAGCGGAGCATTCACAATCACTGACGAAACGCTAGGAGCAGGTATCAATGCTTTTGGTGAAATGGACTGTGCCGCAAGGGCTTCAGATGCACTTTCTATTTCCATCATCACCTCCTCATGCAATTTCACTGTCTCCTTAAACTTGTCGTCATGCACTTCACTTTCGTCATGTTTTATGATCTCACCATAATGTTTGTTGTGTTCTTCTAAAGCACTATCTGCCTTCTTCCCGAACACTTTGCACTGTACCGCGGTCAGCGCCTTTCCCTCTTCCTTCGCCTGCACAATGTTGTCCCTTATGCGAATCAATTCGCCATACGCAAGGTCACGCATGTGCACATGCGGCCTTACAGCAACAATTACATCCACCCAACCGGGTTGTGGCGCCGGCTTTACGGTTGGAGTGCGAGACGTCCGAGGCGTTCGAGTCATGATGACGCGATTTTTACCGATATCCAAAGCACAAAGGGTCAATATCCGAAGTTCGAAGGACCAATGTGATATCTCAGCGGATAACCTAACGCAATGTACTGAACACGGTAATCCTGTACGCACAACTTTATTGGTTGCGACTTAACTCATTCGCGGTTTTCATCAGACTGACCCACTCCACTCGGTCACAAATAAATTTCATAATTCCCTCTCTTCTCTCACTCTCTCCTTATCTCTTCATTCCCTCTCTGTTCCCCCTTAACGTGGTCCGGCGAACAGCCGCAACTCGCTTGCCTCGCTTCTCTGGTCCGTCCGACCACACAAGCCGCCCGCTTGCATTCTACGGTGGGTTTCGCGGAATTCTGGCCGGTGTCGATGAGATCGAACAACAATTGCGGGTGCCGCCGTTCCAGACAATTGTCGCCAAAACAGATGCCACTCGGACAGCCTTCCGTTCGCTCCTCACCCCGCACCTCTCTCTCCTTCCTCAGCCCGCCATTCTCGCCCGTTCCTTAGACCGCGCATCTCGCTCGTTCCATCGAAATGGAACAAACCCTAACAACTGTCGATCTTCGCATTGCCTTTCATTTGCTTTGCGTCAACCTTTCTCTTTCAATAGTCACATATAAAGATAGCCAGGTGTATCGAATATGATCACCTTTAAGTGCAACCCTCCCGGAGAGTGTGCCATTCGGATGACTTAGATTTCATATCGACCGGCTTCGAGCTGCACTTCCGCAGCACATGACTGCATCCTGGCAGTTTGCTGAGGCGTGCCGAACCAAGCACAGTTGTGGGAGGTCTCAGTTGACTTCAAAACCCCAAAAGCAAAAGCGCCTGCTCCAGAAATCCAATACCCTTGCAGCACGACGAAGGTGACACACGACAAGTTGGGCAAGTGAGGAAAGCAGTGAAGCAATCCGTTCAGTTGAAAGGCTTACGACATTGCTCGAGCACTCGGCAGACGAATAGTCACTTCCGATTGCTTTGGAAGCCATAAGCCCACGGTGAGGTAGGTAGTTGTGCAGCAAGAAAAGTAAACCCCGAACGTGAAACTTGACACTTGCCTCCGCCCGTTGATCAATAAATTCGGAAACGACAGGCCAACACAACTAACAAACCCAAACGGGTATGTTATGACCAAATTCTCGATCCTCCTTCTCACCTTGTCAGAAAATTTTGATCGAATCTAATACGTCACGCTACCAAAGTCACGATGTTGTACGTCCTCTTTTACGATGGTGTGAACAGGTTAGGCACCGCTGGTTGATGTTCTCTACAAATTGAGGGCAATTAAGTATCGTTCAGATACCCACGATGAACCTTTCTACTGATAAATTCTAAATGTCAAGCAACTTTAAGACACAGATTTTAATCTAAAGGAATGCGGAAGACGTTCGTTTCTTTTTGTATAAAATTCATGATAAAAAAACGTCTAGTGCTTAACGACAATATGAAGAACCGATAGAAACCTTATAGTAAAATCAATATATCCAGAACAACAGTTAATGAAAGCAAAGGGAACAAAGCTCAAGTAATTCGAACCGGACCGTTTCTTATTTAAAAAGGAATGAATCTCAAATTAAAATATAAAAAGAGTAAGTTAAATAATTAGAACATTGCAATAATAAAACGTTAAGTCATGGGTGATCCTATGGCACGGACCGTGTTTTGAATCCCGTCCGGACCATTTTTCAGTACGCAAGACTATCTAGCTATGGGTATAATTTAGTCAAAGTAGTCAGTAATGCCTAGCCAAGGCCTCTAGTGAATGTAGAGTCAATTTTTAGACATTTAAAGAATAAAAAACAAAGCTTACAGGGTTTTCCTAGCCAATTCGGCATCGTAAAACTACTATCGGGCAACGTAAATACTTATTCTGGCGTCGTAAATACTAACGTAAATACTTATTGCCCGATAATAGTTTTATGATGCCGAATTGGCTAGGCAAACCCTGTATTATGAGTATTTAAAATAGTAAAAAGTTCACAGAAAAAAGTCGGCTGACTAAGTCGACTAACGACGCAAATGGAATGACAAATTGAATAAAGAATAGAATAAAATATTTTTAACTCATTCAAAACAAAACAAACTGAAATAAAAGATTAAAAAATAAAAAAGAAAGTAGCAGCAAACATGAAAAAATACTATTTTTCCATGAATTATTAAACTTAAAGTACTTATTAAAAATGCAACAAGATTCTTTATACATAATGTTAAGTAAATATTGCAAATAAGAAAGGAGAAAACATAAAACGTAAAGCAATATTGAAAAATATTGTAAAATAAAGCAAAAAAATTTAAAAGCCAACTAAAACAAAACATTTTGTAAGCAAAAACGAAACAACCCCACAAAAACAGCATTCAAATACTGCAATCCACAGGATTCCGTGCAAAATGCAACGCTGGTGGAAATTAGATCAACATAAATGCATCCACAGCACCACCGTAACCGTCCCTAAACCACCTCTTCCTTCCTCTCCCCGCTCTCCGTACTTCTCCCATTTAGTCATGTCCCACAACACTTTCTCCGACAACACTGCCGCATTCGACCGTTTCACTTCCATTCGGGCGTTAGATGGTTCGAAACCATTCAACATAAAATGCGTCAACAACGTATTTCCAACACCCAACACCAACTCTTTGCGCTGTGTGACACATTTCGGTATCTCCCGTTACACCATCTACCTCGGCCCAATCTTGCCGGAAATGGTGAATCAAGTGTCAACATGTGAACACACGCACACACCGTACTTACTACACCACTACCAACATTCGCGATGCAACTGAAACGGGAACCTATGCGATTTAATAGCGTCGAATGACTGTGACCCTTTTGATCCAATGCGCTAACGAACCGGGACAGGCGATAGCATTAGGTGGAGAGGACTTACAGCGGTAGGCGATAAAAGCGCACCGTGCTCTCCACCCCTCCACTCTTGTGCAACGTTGTACGCGTGTAGGGTTTAAAAAAAAGGCCAGCCCAGACACATCCCCGTGGTGCATCAAAATTTCATTTCCAAAAGGAAGCATTTTTCGACCTACTAAAGGAGAACATTTGTAAAAGAAGAATCGTTTTTGGGGATTTAAAGTACCTCAAAGAACAAAAGTGCTGCTCTTCCCAACCAAATGTTTTTCGTTTACGCTTTTATGAATCCCTAATCTACAATGACATATCTAAAAGCGCGTTTGCATTTGGGAAATAATAGCCATCAAGTCCGAGTGAGACCACGCGAGGTGTCTCCATTTGATGACACACGACGATGGGTTGTGTTGACGTTTCGAAGGTGCTTGCTACTCGCCATGACGTCGGGCGGATGTGTTTTCCATCAACACTCGAAAGGTTGTCGAGAGTTAATTTATGTTAAAAATATGAGCACGATCTTTGACATCGTTCAGCCATTTTTTTTTTTTGGGCGGGGGGGGGGTATATTTGGAAATGAAAGTAAGATAGAGAGAAAGAGTGAGGAGTGGTTGACGCTAGACTAGCAGCAGCCAAACACACCATTATCTAACGTTTGTCGATGAAAGGGTAAAAGATCGCCATAAATAAATATTATGTAAATGTCAATAAAAGTAGCACAAGGATATCTTTAATTCAATATTAATCCTAACTCAACATTAATATAATGTGTTTTAATTTTCCAATAACGACAATACGGCGCAAGCCGTCATAATTGAAATAAATAAATAAATTCTAAATAATGCATTTCTTCAACTATAACTTGTAAAGTGCCATTCATTTGCCATTCGATCACTCATCACAGGCTGTAAAACGAGAAATTTTCAACGTAGAAATATAATTTCTTCATCAAACGAAAGGTTTTTTATTGTTCTTTTGTCACAAAATTCAAGAAAAAATTATTTGTTTATTTAGGGATGAATTTAAGCAACTTTCTTTGCATACCTCTTATAAGCTGCCGCACGACTAGTTTATCCACTTTAGTTGTTTTTTTCCAATAGTATGCGTGTTGGACAGCTGGCAAACATGGTCAGAGCTTAATTGAACCTTTATGAGCTTTAATAAAAATCAAAACAAACTTTTCGAGACATTGATCTTCATAAACGCTCGAATTCATAGATTGATTTGTTATAAAAACGCGTGTTTTGTGCCCTCACAGCTGCAGATGGCTTGCAATACCATGAGTTTGCGGGTAAATTTGTCAGCAAACACGAACTTATATTTGATGGAAACATCGATACCTCGTTAGAACCTGATCAAGCGAGGATGTACCTCGTTAGAACCTGGTCATACAATTTTTGGAGCACGTGGCTTGGCGATGTAATTAGTTCTGCTCAGATTTCTGTTGAGCTGCTTTTAGGCACGAAAAGAGTGGTAGTCTGCACTCAATCCGATTCTGCTGACGGTGGTTGCTGCTTCACCGTTTTTTTTTTTTAGCAATTTTCCCATTCGAAAGTCCAAGGTTACCCTTTAACGCTCTGAACGTCTTCCAGTTCAGCTGACATTGTTCCTGTACAACAATTTTGTTCAACTATTCTAGCCACGCTTTGACGTTCCCGAAACCGTTTCAACACATTTTCAAAAGTAGAAGATGCGTTTTTAAGTAATTTTCCTATTTTTCTCCCGGACCAAGTTGAATTTTCGAAGTGGTTGTACACAATTAATTGTCTACGTTGCAGCTCCATCGTTAATAATAACTGAAGCAAGCACAATCATGCCAAAACCACTCCATAAGAGGGAAGAGTGCTGTAATACCTACTCATAGGTGTCAAAAAATTTCATACAAAATTATAGCACCCACTGGGAGCTCCACTATACATAAAATAGAGTGACCAAATTCTAAATGAACAATACTTTACTTCATCTTCACTAATGTAATGGGGGTTTTATCTTGCAAAGTTGAAAATGTTATAATATTAAAAAAAAGCAAAACCTTTTGAAACATACCAGTTTTTCTCGAATTCATCAGCATTATGATAATTGAACATAAACGCTGATCTGCTTCTGTGACGAACAGCAAGAAAGATGAAGCCCAAAAAGTGTCAGCCCAATATCTCGGAAGAAAGACGAAAACACCAGAAGAACATGACACCAGCAAACACATCTTCACGAGACCAAAAAAGTTGCTCCTGAGAGCTGGCTACCAAATATGGTCCCAGTAGCAACATGTGTAGGATTTTATTTATTTGCTCAACCGAGCTAGCGGGACGGACACAAAGTCCACACAGCATTAGCAGTCACATTCGTGTGACCCTTTTGCTCGGGCAATTACCGATCTCGGACCGATCTTTGGGACGAGTTTTTCCCCTGGCGATAGCGAGCAAAGCAAAACCCTTTGCCCACAAGCCACAAACCGACCGAATGGTAATGAAATGTTTGGATAAGAGAGCGTACCATCGAACGGTTTCGGTTTCCGGGTTACCAACACGTTTGCCAGGTTTTTGGGCACTCGAAACATCTCACTCGCGACGATTGCGATAGCTGAATCGCTATCTAAAAGTGGAGCCCATCGGTTTCGGTTTTGTTTGGCTTATGATAAAACTTATTCCTTCCGAAAGAAGGTCGGCCGTGTATCGCTCGTCCGCCTGCCCGTTGCTCTACGATAATGGATATTGAAAGATAGTTTAGTGATTTCCGAAAAGGAAACATTAGCGATTTTGGTAGAAGCGACGAGTGGTGGGAAGTTGTTGGTTGTTCGGCTAGAAGTACACGATTACTTACGCCCATATGTTTATCGTGTCCTACTCGTGACACAGGATAAACGGGTATTTTTCTTAGTAATGTATCTAGATTGTACGTTATCAGTCGAAATTTACAGATAAAATGCATCCACAAAAATAATCAAACCGGTACACAGAGAACCTAAAGAGAGACAGAACAAGCGAGAAAACTATCCATTTTTTTAGTTTTATGGATTTTATGGATGGATGGAAAAATACAGCAACGTGTAGAAATAATGTTTATTAACGATAAGTAAATATAATTACACTAGGAAAAAATTTAAAATGTGTCTGTACTGTAAAATAAAGCCACGCCATGCTTCCACTGTTCATGTGGAAGGCTTGAAAATGATTGGATTGTCTGGTGCCATTCTCGTGACATGATCATGCAGTATCAATACTGGCGCCGCTATCGCTTCGGCCACCGGATCACCGGATTTGGAGTAGTCACCAACCAACCGTTTTTAGGAGTTTGGTTCTACCCTCGGTAATGAGGGCAACTCGCGGTGTTGCGCTGCTACCGCATTCTTTTATTAAGTTTCTGCCACATTAAATGACCTCAAATCAATGATGTCTATGTGGTCAGCATATGTCGTATCAAAATCATTTTTGGGTTTGGCAGGCATAAACGTTGAGCGCAAACATTTGAGAACATACTTTCAAGCGCAAACATGTGTAAACAAATCGTTCCTGCAACAGAAGAAGAAGATAACCACGGATATTGATTTGTCTTACAATAGTTTTATGAAGAATTACATTTTATTGTAATTGAAAATCATTTTTTCCAGTATTTTCTGCTACCCGGTTTCATCCATCGTAAGCGCAAATCCGAATGCAAATATATTGTGACTATACGGAGCGCTAAAAAACACAAAACTTTTTGACACAACGCTTCAGCTTGCGCTTCACGTTTGCGCTCCATGTAGCTAGAACTATAGACGATTGACTCTAGCTAAAGGTTGAGCGAAAGCAAGCAAGTCTAGTTTCTTTCAAGAGCATTGAGACTTTGCCAGGTACCTTCACCATGATTACATACGATTTTAATCAATCCGATTCTTGGAAAGCTTGGCTTGGCGCCGACTGTTCTGCACATTTTCCTCCATCATTTTTCACATCTAAAATCATGGAGTGCTCCCAGACAGCCCGAGAAAGCAGCTGAGAAATGAAGGTGCCAAAAACGTCCATAGATTTTGAACGAAACTGGTAGTACTGCTTGTGTCAAGTTTCCCATTTGCAGGAAAGGCAGCCTGCAGCTGAGGAATGTGAATATCGAGTGAATTTTGTTCATTTATTTAGAAATAGTTGTATGATAATATATTATTCATAGAAAACAATATATTTCGAAGTTTTCTCAAATTGATTTCTGTTTATTAAATTGACTAGAAGAAAAATAATGCAAAAATTTGTCGGTTTAACGAAAATTTCAAAAATTACCACAGAATTGTTTCTCCACCTCTGCAGCTGCGAAATGTGACACAAAATCGGTTTTCATTTTTCGCATCTTCATTTCTCAGCTGCGTTCTCGCCCTGTCTGGGAGCATTACTCAATAAATTATTTCACTTTTGACATATTCAACAGTGATCTCGTGGTAAAGATAAAAAGCATAGTTAATAAAAAAAACTGAACAATAACAATAAAAATTATGCAAACTTTACGCAAAAATAGACAAATAATAATCATTCTTCAAGCATTTCCCATCACAATTACTAGCAAATTTGCAAAATGGTAAAACATCACGCGAATAAGGCACTCCACCACTGATGACTTCATTATTCCTACCTTACACATGCAAACCTCCACTTTACGATTCTTCAAGTGTACTACATGCTTGTTGCACTTTTGAAGAAGATCAAATCTTTAACGTTTTACAACTGTATGTTTTGTACCTTTAAAAAACGACTCTAAAAACTTCATCCACTCTATCCGAACGAGTCAACTTTATCGATCTGATTTAGCTCGGGACTCAGTTTCTTTACTTTTCTATTTTTGCTGGCGGATCGCAGCCAAGTAAGAAACTTAGCTGACGCACCTCCATCGGGCACGATATACATGGATCGTGATAAGTTTATGAAATGAAACAGGAAAAAAGCGCATCCCCAATTACACAATCCATTGCACGAGCGCATGCGACGATCGGAGAGAGCAGCGAGACAGTGCGGTCCACAAGCAGCAAAATCCCCTTGATACTGATGCACACACACACACCTTTTTGCTGCTGTAGCTCGTGAAAAGCAATTATCTCAATAACACGGTTCAGTAAATATTCATTTCTCCAATTACGCCTGATGATAGATCTGGTGTGCTCTTGCTGTATGGCTGGCGCGATACATATTATCGCTGAAATCGCGCCGATGCGATGAGCTGTATAAACACCGTACAATCATATCCGCGATGCCGTTACATTTTAAATCCATCATCGGTAATCGGTCTTTGCATCATATTGAACTTGCGCGTGAAGGTAAGACGTGCAAATACGTCCAGCGAAAAGGTTGTGCCAAATGAAATCGTAATCCACTTCGATTGGGACGCACTACTTATCGGGTGGTCTTCTTGGTCACACCGACCATCAAATGGCTCTCGCAACGGGGAACGATCCAGATGGGATTTGAACAAAAATTCTGCCCCCTGAAGGCAGGCGCCCTTGGCGCCTTCATTTCCCAAAACCTGAAGTAGATTTCGCAAAACCCCTTCATTCCATCAAACGCTGAAGGTATGCACGGTCCTCATAAATCCATTCACACAGATGCAGCGATTTTTAAAACCTCAAAAACTTTTTATGCAATGCAAATAAAACAGTCAAACAAATTTTGCACTTCAATCACCTATCTCAGCGCGTTAAGAACGCCTTACTTCCCAGCGTGACGGCAAAACACAAAGCCGTCACACACGAAAAAAAGCGTTGTTTGACATCTTATCAATGAGAATGCATCAATGATGATATCATGCTATCTTTTACCCCACCCGAGGGCTGATTGTGAAAATTGTTTGTATTCAAGCTGCAGCAGCTTATCGGGCCACCCGTGACGAACGCTAAGTTAGCGGATGGTTGCAACACAAGTAACAACAGCTGGGATTAGATTAGATTATTTGCCGGAAAAAGTGGCAGAATAATTGTTCATTATTTTTTCAACTTCCACTGATCCGAAAAAATCTTTAAAACTTTTTAAGCTAATTCACCACTTTATACAAAAAATACTGAAAATTATAAGCTGTCTGTTTAAAAAAGCATGGCTGCCTGCTCGTTGCGGGATCTCTGCCAATGAAAAAGCAGACACCTTGGCCAAACGAGGTACCTCCGATGGGAGCATTTTTGAGAGATGATGACGAACTCGGGAGGTTCCTGCACTCCATCTCACCACAGGTTTCCCTGCGTTTCTGTTTGACATCGCCAAAGAGATGGGAATCGTCAATTGATCCCTTCCCCTCTCCCTTCCCGTAGATTGTACGAACTATCGTGCTATTAGTGGATTGTAGTTTGTTATGTTTGTTTGTTTCTTGTTTGTTTGTAACATGTTCAAAACGTTGACATCAACAAGCGCCAGTCGCTATTTCGGCCCCAGAGTCAATAAAAATTGGTTTAGGAGATCGAAGGGCGATCTTGTCGTTGGCGGAATGTCTGGAATCGATTATGCGGTAACCTTACAAGATTATTCAGGCTATCGGCTCCATGCGTTTTGCAGGCGTCAGACAACATTAGATCACTGAACCAATAGAATTAGGTTTGGACGACGTGAAGTTGTAACTGGCGGCTTTACTGTTGGCGGAATGCATGAGTTAGATGTTACTGTAGCTTCACAAAGTTGCAGTGGCTTTCGGACTCGTGCGTTCTGCAGATGGTGGGGCCGCCAGCCAGAACATCTAAATGCTTGCAACGACATGGAGTAGCGAATTACCGTAAACTATCCGCAACAAAGGGGGTTATCTTGGGAGTCAGTTGCCAGTCTCCACGGAACGATGCTCCAAATAGGCGTAAACGTCTTAGCGGAAATAGAGGATAAGGTGCACTTGAATTGAGGGAACAGGAAATGACTACCCTCCGTAAGTTGAATGATGTTGCAAAACTAGACATAAGATCAGATTTTAAGGAATACGGCCGTCATTACGAAATAAAAAAGTAATTGCCCATTATTTCGCATGCCCAGATACTATTTCCGGTTTTCCCACATCTAGTCTAGACTCTTACCACAAAAAAATGCATGAGAAGCATGCCGAATTTATAAGTGGTGATCTGACCTGTTACACCTAGCATCGAGGCTCCGAAATCTGCGAAATTTTCAACAAAAAATACGTTGTTGTTGACAAGGCAGGACAGGGGATCAAATCCCATCCAGAATTTTTCCCCGTAGTGAGGACTAACTATCCAACTACGTGGTATCCAATAAATCTAATGCAACTAATTGGCAGGAATAACCTAATAGGGGCCGTCCGGTATAGACGACAGCGGCTCCGGTCTTTCCACGGCAGGACCGGGGTTCAAATTCTATCCGGACCGTCCTCCCGTAGTGAGCATTGACTATAAAATTTCGTGGTCGTGGCAAGTCTGGTAAGCCTTTCGATGGCCGACGTGACCTTAGAGGTCTTTAAGCCAAAAAGACGAAGAAGTAAGGCGGTCCTGTGGTAGAGACAAACAGTGGTACCTGTCGGTCTTCACACAATACGATTGTGAATGGGAATGAAATCTCGTCCGGAGCGTGTTTATCCGTATTTAAGGACTGATTATCGTGGGCTTCAATGTAAGGCATCATGTGTGTAGGGGGATGGAAATCTGAAGCGATTTTACAAATCCGCCCCAAGTCTACCGGCGACATATCCACTCAAAATCAGAGCAAATTCCGGGGTGCGAAACAGTGCCTTGAGATGAATCCATCACTCCAAAAAAAAATCGATACTCCTGATCAATGCATTGCTGCGGAGTGAATGCAAAGTAAACTACGGATTAAATCTTGAGTAAATCGAGACAAAAGTCGCACCCAAAGGAAATTAGTTAAGGCGACCCTTGAAAACCTGAGATACCACCAACTAATTCTTATGAAGGATTCTTAAAATATTGTGTACTTCAAAATCACCCTCACTTGCTCCTAAAATTTCAAAAACAATATATTTTATTAGAGCATTAGGGTGGTGATGGCGAAAACGTCGCCGGTCACATGGCACACGGCAGGACCGGGGTTCAAATCCCATCCGTTCCCGTAGTGAGGACTGAATATCCAACAACGTGGTCTCGGAGAGTTTAATAAGCCTCTCGATGGCCGACGTGACCTTAGAGGTCGTTAAGCCAAGAGGAAGAAGAACCTAATAGGTCGTTAAGCCAAGAAGCAGAATGCTTTAGAGAAGAAAAGTGATCCCAAAGCCATTGCAAAGGGGACGAAAAGAAAATTTTGCATTCTACAAGTCTACTACCCCTTTCCGTCCAACACCATTCGTACTGCATATTTCTGTGTGTCTTCAATTTGTACTTTCCGCGGCTACCTTTTTAGCAAACAAAACTGTATCCGTCAATATTCCATTCCGGCATCCATTCCATGGGAACAAAAAAAACACCAACTCTCAAGCAATGTCAAGGCCTAGTGGAGGAATTCTTTCAAGTGCTTCGCTAATAAGTTCGGATCTTACATTACAAAAACATGCCGGCTACGTCGCAGCGCAAACACGGTGGAATCTGTAGACTCATCAACTTTTTTAGCCAATCTGCAGCACCATCCACAGGCCGCCAGTGTCCTCGACAAACTCTCCTTGCCAACGCGTGTAAGCGTAGTGTCTGTTAGCTGCTTAGCAAGCAGACACCCTCCCTCGGACTCGAACAACATGGGTGCCTCATTTCTTCAAGGTAAAACAAATAAACGACTCGCAACATCGCACCACTTCTCGCACGCCCTCAAGGATAAGCAACATCCACCTAGACCACTGACTGACTCCGGATGGATGGAGGAAGCAAGCAAAAACAAAATGTATAAGAAAACTCTCATCATCCACTGGTTAATCGGTTCAGCTCGTATTGGTCGCGCGGTATGACCGAAACCGTGCAGTGCAGAGTACAATGCGGTCCGATCCGGTGTCAGAAGGAAATTATTATGTTTCTCATTTTGTCTCCATTCCCGCGCACAAGCGGACCACTGCTTCGTTTTGCTACCTCTTAGCGGCCGAATAAACGTCACCACCGATTGAAACGCTCATTCGTGAACCTTGCCGCGCGGTCCGCCTCTCTCATCAAGTTTGGCAGGTGGCCCCCGCAGTAAATGGCCTCCGGTGCTTGCTCTGCACACGTAATGTTTGCTGCCGTAGTTGCTGCCGCTGCTTGTGGGATGAATGCGCACGCGTACATCTCAACATGATGCGACGGAATCACCACCAATCACACTACCACCAGCAGCAAAACGACGACGGCTGTGATGATGATGATACCGGCCAGTGCAAATCTCTGGAAGAGCCCACTCAATTCGCTTCACTTCCTCCGACCGCACTGCTTGAGCAGATGGGATGCTGAGGAGGTTTTTGTTGGCAAGACGACAATGACGGCGACGACGACGACGATAAAGCAACGCAGAGACGATGGTTTATGCTGTTATGCTGCACTTTCCTACCCATTTTAAACTCATCGACAGCACAGACACAACGATGAAACTGGCGGCGAAGACGACGAGTGCAGAATCTGCTCTCCTGTCTTCATCTTCCGCGTCAGACAAACAGTCATTATCGCAACCATCTTCAACTCTTCTCGCACTCGGCAGTTCCTCCGGCATTCCCGGCACCCACCAACTGCAGCTGCCCGCTGCGTGTGTGTGTGTGTGTGTGTCTGTGTGTCTGGGACGTTGCAAAATGGGCACGCATCGGATGCATCACACACGCCAAACCCATTTGATGCGGTGCTTACGATACTGTGCCTGTTTTATTTTCAGTACGAAATTGTTGGATTTTACCATCACAAAAATCCGGAAGCTTTTATTCTACTTTGGTGTCGTTGCTGATAAAATGCATCACTAATGTAGCCCAAAAAGCTTCAAACTGCCTTTTAAAACCAAATTAAGATAATTCTAAGACTTTAAACTTCAGAAATCAATAACAATAATTCTAGTCAAATTTTGCAAAAATTCTTCTTTAAACCTTTTATGATTTGCAAACCTATCAAAACCGTCCATCGGTCGTCACGGGGACCCCTTTCCCATCCTCCGACAGCCTCGGAGGGACACACACGCCTTCAGCGAAGCTCCCCCTAAACGGAACGAGTTACCCGGACGACAAACTCCGCTTGCAGGAGGTGACCTTTGCGCTTCCTGCTTTCGCACATCTTGCCAGACTCCAATTAGAGCGTTATGTTTACGCTGGCACGCCACACCACCCGGGAGAAATACTTTTGTTCTCAACAATTTCCGGCCACGTTGTGCGATTTCCCGGCATCGGCTGTGTTCCACCAACTCGACGATGTTCGCCAGCATTCTCGTGCTTAATTTTGTGCCATTTTCAACAGTCGCTCAAAGGGAGCTTGCGAGAGTGGTTCCCCTCAAAGAGAGGGTACGTACTTTGACTTCGTGCATCATATCAAACAACGTGTATATTATCAAACGGAACAAGGAAATTTGGATGGCAAAAGTTGGTTCCAAACACTGTGCGCAGCCGAATTGATAACATGCGAATAGCTCCAGGAAGAGCAATTTTGGTATAAGGAAAAGAGAAATTAGATAACTTTAACGCAAATATTATAAATTATTCAGTAATGATTGCAACAGAAGCACAGTAAGCAAAGCATTAAACATCAGTAGTCTTATTTTCATTAAGTGCGTTGGTTAGTTTGATAAGATGCGACGTAGGAACAGGACTTCGAAAGATATTGCTTTAGACTTTACAAAGCATTATGTGGCTCGATTGTCAGATAAAGTCTTTCTTAACCTAACTACTACTTCATCTTCATTTCATCTTAAACTTCATTTTAAGAAATTAGAAATTATTAGAAATTACTGGAAATTATAAATGGCAGCATTGAATTAGCCACGACTTGTACGATAATACAGTGTATTTATAGCATCAGATAGAGCCCGAGTGGGTAGCAGCGTGTTAGTCGACGGCGACAACCTCGAGGTAGTAGAGGAATTCTGCTATCTTGGGACTTCGAACTTCGGATAACGATATCAGCAGCGAAATCCGGAGACGCATTGTTCAGTGGAATCGTGCCAGATCCAGAAGACTTCGAGACCGCACGAAATCTGTGATATATCGCACACTGATCCGCCCGGTGCTTCACGAGTCTTGGACCATCCGAGCGGAGGATGCAAACGCTCTTGGCGTGTTTGAGCGTCGCATCCTCCGGACCATCTTTGGCGGTGCTGTACGGAGAACCGGACATCCTGACGGTAGCAAAGACCAGCAGGATACGATGGCTGGGGCACGTTATGAGGATGCCGGACTCATGCCCCGCCAAGAAGGTATTCGTCAGCGACCCCCAGTTCGGCACGAGGCGTCGGGGAGCACAGCGAGTTCGTTGGCTGGATCAGGAGAAGGGTGACCTGTCGGAGATTGGGTGCCTACATGGATGGGAAGCTGCAGCCTGCGATCGAGTTTCCTGGGGATCTATTGTTGACCAGGCCATGTCACGACGACGTGCTCTTTAAAAGAGCAGACCAACATGAGAGAATTGCGTCAGATTTGTGTGTGTGTTGGTACTGTCATTTGCTGCCGTATCTACTCTCGCTATCGAGAGATGTATGTCAAGTGTTGTCATTCTTGAAGTCCAAAAGTTCAACACTATTCGACTATAACATCAATAATTATTTGTTACAGCGTCCTGATTGCGTAAAAGACTTAGGAGTAGCCCTTGATACATCGCTAAGCTTAAGACCTCACATTACAGAAATAATAAATCGCGCAAACCGAATGCTAGACATCCTATTCAAAGTTGCCAAGGAGTTTCGCGGCTCCATCTGCATAAACATGCTTTATTGTACGCTAGTTCGGGCAATGGTGTTCGTCAGCACAGACTTGGAGTCGGCGAATTGAGGCTGTTCAACGAAAAGAAACGCGATTTGCTATTAAGCTTCTACTACGAAGACCTGAGGCGATCCTTGTTGTTAGGTCTACAGCCTCTTTCAGCTAGACGTACGAACGCTTAGTGCATATTTTTGACAGACTTAATTAGTGGTGAGTTCGACGCACCCAACATACTTAACGCTGTGATTTATCCTGTTCCGTTCACGTGAGTCCCGATACCGCACCAGCTCAGGCCAGACATATCCGATAAACATGATAGGACACACCGTCTTCAATCGGGTGTACTATGTGTATGATTTTAGTATGTGTCTTTCCACGTTCCGTGAGCGTTTAATTGTGTTCGTGTTATCTAACTACATAATCACTGTTAGTTGACAAGCAATTAGTTCCTTCAGACAATATACTAGTATGCCCGAAAAGAAAGGTGACATTGAATGTCAAATTTCGGGTGTCAAAAGAAGCCCCTTGTTTTTATTATTCGTTTGTCAATATGTATGTTTTTGACAGTTCTGCCACGTTTCGAGTCACAACATCAACCCGGCAAGGAGTGACAATTTGTTTTCGGAGCTGCGCCAAGCGTTTTTTCCATATTGACTATGTTCAAGTTTGTGAAGCAGCGCGCATGTATCAAATTTTATTTACGCAATGAAATAAACGCTGCGGAAACATTGCGGATTTTACAAAAAGCCTTCGGGGAAGAATCTATGGAAGAAGAAAAATGTGTACAAATGGCACAGCGTTTTCAAGAATGGCCGTGGGAAGTTCGAAAACGAGTACCGTCCGGGGAGACCATCCACCTCGACCGGCGACGTCCAAACGTCATGAAAATCAAGGATTTGATGGTCAGTTGACGATAAAAGACTTTTCGGAAAATGTTGGGATTTCCAAAGCTTCGGTTAACACCATCCTGAAAGATGTTTTGTGGTTGAAGCGGGTTATCTCTCGCCTGGTGCCGTCATTTTGAAGGAGCTTTTCGCAACAACTGGCACTTTATTTTCGGGCACAGAAGTATATTCGATAAATTGACGAAATATATATGAAATGTCATTAGAATGACACCGGAGAATCAGTTCGTGAAATCTATCTAAGCTGCAAAGATGGTTACAGTCATGGTAGACCCAGGTTGAGATGAAGTGACGGGGCTGATGCGTCCACCAGAATAGCAGGGATAATGGATTGGTAGAGGCTGTAGTTCGCCTAAGTGATCTTGGCTTAGCGTCTTCTGTTAGATGATTGTCTGTCGGGCTTTCCAAATTCCTTGTTCTTGCTATGAGGCAACGATCCAGATGGCATTCTATTCTAGGAGTTCTTCCGTATGACAAATCGAGTCCATTATCTGCATGCCGCCACGGTACCCTGATAAAATTAAACCTAGATTACAATACAAGGGGAGACGTGTTTCCGTCAAGCATATGTCTGACCCGCATGGATATCCACCGATTGCAAAAAAAGACTAGAAAGAAATGCCTTGAAAAATTTGTACAAACTCAGCTCAACGAGAGTTACGGCACCGAGCCGTAATATTAACACTAATAAAATAAAAAAAACTCGTACAAAAATTTGCCAATTTTACCAAAATTTAAAAAAAAATAAAAGAAACATTTAGACCGATGAGAAACACAAAGCAAAATTTACATAACTCAACTGACGAACACAACAAGTACACTATAACTGAATTCACTTAGTGAAATAAAATCAACATAAAAAAGCAGTGAAATCGTCAACCGGCTCACTGGAGTGAGAGTAGCATAGTGATGAGAAAAACATTAGCTTTGCTCACCCTCACGCGCAGGTGAGGAACTATGGCACGGGAAAATCTTTCCCCCGAAAAAGAACTGCTCAACAATACAGAGTTTTAGGGTAGCTTTCCTCTCACGCACTCTCTTTCTCTCGCAGGACATTCTCATCATACTCTCCCCCTTGATGCAATCGACCCGCCCGCCTGTTTTGGAAGAAAGTAAAACCCCAGGCTGTGTCCCGATCGGTATGATGTTCCCGCACGCCCGAGTCCTGTAACGAGTGCTTGGAAAATCGGGAAAATGGATTGCTTTGATTGTGTGTGCACACAGGAAGCACGGGAGAGCGTTTGCGAGAGTGTTGCTGCAATGTGAGTACCGGTGAGCGGTGAGCCAGAAGAAGAACAAAAGTTGACACCGAAATATCGATCCGTCTGCAAATTTTCTCCATTTGTGCACCCAAACCCCCCTATCCTCAACCAGTTTTCCCTCTGCTCGGGAGGGATTTTCGGGTGTAGATATGTTTGTGTGTGTGTGTATATATATAAGTTTTAAAAGTGAAACAAACTGTTTTCAGTCGGAATGTTCACGGGAGCATTAAATGATTCCTTTGCATCATAGACAAAATCGACCAAACTCAGGATGCGATACTTACCTTCAGATAGCTCCAATTCTAGCTCGGCCAACTTTTCCCGGACATCGTCCGGGAGGCTTCCGTAGTCCACGATGATGTCGCTCATTTTTTTATAACTCCTCCAGTCGGCGCTGCTAATTACTCCCCGGGGGTCAACGGTAAGCAAGGAAAAACCGGTCTCCACCCTGGGGTTGCTTTGGTTGAGGGCCGGTTTTCGTCACGAGGTTCCTCCGTACCGTGCAATCAACCACAGGCTCCCACACTCACACACACACACACCAGCTCGAGACGCACACACACACTTAACTCACACACTAAAAGCTAGGCAACTCCACTTCCGGTGGATTTCGGGGTTTGCCTGGCCGGACTAATTTTCCATCTTTCTACACCAGCGAAACTCCGAATCCGAAAGCCGGTGTGAATGAACTGAACGGCGGCCCATTCAAATCACTAGGACACCTAAAAATTGACACTTTACTCCCGGTATCGAAACGGCGCTCAACACATAGCAACCACTGGCTGTTGACTCACACGGATCTAAGGAAAAACCCACACACTTTCAATCGACCTGCCGTGCCCAAACAGGTGCTTTTCCACCGTTTGCTTTAGGGGCAAATCCTCGCAAACTTCCACGCCTATTTTCAGCGGCGAAAACGCACGCACGCACGCACACACACACGCTTACACTTGCTCGCGAAACACACCCACGGAGGTCAGTTACTGCTCCGTTGTTAATCTTTCCCTTTTACTGATCTGCTGTAATCATCAACACGCACAAAATGCGGCGCACACTGATGGCAGGAAGCGAGGCAAGGTGCACAGAAAAAGAAACAACTTCACCACCACACACTACACCATACACGCACGCACACCTCCACCATCATCATCAGCACCACTGACTACTGTGTTACTAACAGCAATCACGGCAGTGATTGGCCACCCGGAAACGCATCCTTTAATAACTTTCGCCGACAATTTGCGTTACTCGCGCAGTAAGCACAGAAAAACTCGCATCTCTTACTTCATTTTATCCTCCTGCTGAACGCTACACCATTCACTGGCTTCCACAACTTCCCCTTACGACGGAGCGCGGGTTGTTCCACTCGGGCGCGGGACGGGATTTGGCACCTACGGACACAATTCACGGGGACGCGCGTTAGTGCCGCCGTTTTGCTGGAAAACGGCAGCCCCTCCTAGCCTGTGTAACGCCGTCTTCCAATTGCACGCACGCTCGTTTCTTTTTTTGGCTAGGGACGCTCGGTACGAAAACAATTTGCACGACACGACTTCTTTCTTGACAAAAGCTTTGAAGGCGGGGGGGTTTTATCTCCTCTCCAGCAAAACCGACTGCGCTACAGCATCCGTCTGCCGTGAAGAAACCTTTTCAAATGAAACAAAACAAACAAACTGAACCGATTGTGACAGCTTGCACGAGCACAACCACGGTCAATAGAGGACGGGTGTGCTTTTGACGTTCATTACGTTTATGTTACCTATTTGACTACTAGTAGACCAAGCACTTTTTTGTGGGCATTTCGTTTCCGCTAGAAAAAAGTTAGCTAAATTGTGAAGCATATTACTTCGACACGACTCATTTGGTTATTTTGGTAATTTCAGTTTCTCTCAAAATCGTTTCTTTTGCTTCGATTTCACGCTTACGTGCAACGTCCGAAAAACCACTGTCAATGCACTATGGGCTCATATCGTAAATTCAAATTACCTGTCTCATCTTTCCGTTAAAAATGTGTACTCCATGTGCGATTGGTTAGTTGGTTTTGTGTGCGCTATTGTTTGCTTCATTTTTTCATGGTATATTGTATTAGATATTAAATTCATGGATGGCCAAAAATGGATAATTTGGTTTTTCCGCCACCCGCCATCCATCAACTAAGGCACTACTAAGGCAAATTTGTATTGCGAACAAACTTAGTAGTGGTTATTAAGGCAAATTTTGTCAATAGGGCAGCTTGTGCCTGATTGCCCTTGACTTGGAAAAGCTTGGCCTTGCCAGCCGCGTAATCCAAGCATCCTGCAAAGCGCAATGAAAACAAATATTTTTGAACGCCCGGCCGCAAGACAATCTCTCGCTGACATTTTCCAGAAACCGACAGGTGGAGCTGGATAAGCAAACGCTATTTAGCAGTTGCGTATGTACCACGACCCATTGCAGGGAAAAAACATTCGGCGCTTGGTCCTTGGTCTGTTCAGGGTTGAGCACATGGCCAAGTCTCCAACCCGTTTTCAGAAAATTCGGTATAGGACTGCAGTCCTCCAACCACGGTTGCATCCGATCTCCGATAGGTTTGACTCCACTTGATTCAACCAACGAGCTCGCTGTACTCCGCTACGCCTCCTGCAGAACGAAAGATTTTGTCGAAAGCTACCAAGCTGCGTTTGTTGGAGGCAAATCGACTACCAACCAAATCTTGACTCTACGGCAAGCCCACCAGAAATACCGAAAGCACCCTACCAATGGACGGGTGCATTGGCTTCAAGACGACCTACGATACCACCGATCTACTATGGTATCGTAGAACCAGAACGTAGATGTTGTCGAAATCGTTCGAATCTCGCCGGGGTTTCGACATCTTGGAGCACGATTTTCACTTGATATCTCCAATTCCTTGGCTTCGTAGATTACATCGACTTCATCGGACGAACATCTGCGGCAGTGTGCGAGGCGTTACAGTCGGTTATGCGAGGCATCGATCTGAACGTAGTAGACGAGTTCTGGTACCTTGGTACGATCGTATCTTCGGACACGGAACGTAAGCAACGAAATTCGAAGGCCCATTGTTCAGTGGACTCGTGCCTACTACGGACTCCACAAAATCCTGCGATCGAGAAGACTCCAACAACACACGAAATGTACGATGTACCGCACGTTGATACGTCCGGTAGTCCTCTACAGGTACGAATAGAGGACTCTGCTGACGGAGTATGCAAATGAATAGGCCATATTCAAACGGCGGATGTGGGCTGGGCGTCTGGCAAAGGAGAATGAACTACGAGCCAACTGAGTTCTTTGGCGGTGCTGATACCCTGACGGTAGTCAAAGCCGGAAGGATACGTTGACTGAGGCACGTGATGAGGATGCCGGACTTTTTGCCTCACCAAGAAGGTGCTCTTCAGCACCCATTCGGCGGCACGAGGCGTAGAGGAGCACAACGAGCCCATTGGCTAGAACAAGTGGAGCCTAACCTGTCGGAGATAGAATGCAGCCAAGGATGGAGGACTGCATTGCTAGACATAGTTTCTTCACCGTTCAGATGACCGCATGTGATGACTGTGTATATAATCTAGACTAACAGGGCATTTCCTCCCTGTTTTTTGCCTTATCCCGGGCATAACTCGGTTGACATATCTAAATTACTTTACGTTACTATTTTACTCCACAGCTTGCATCGAATGCAAATACCCTTTACGATTGTTGTCGTGGTTCATATCAATTTATTTCCATTTCATTTTCCATTCCTTTACTGGATGATGCTGTTGTTCACCAAATGTTTACGCCTAAATGTACGCATTTATATGGATTGTATGTTTTGAATGTTATGTACGTGGTAGTATGTATGCATTTTTTTTTTTGTTTTGTTTCGTTTGTTTTGTTTGTTTGTTTACATATAAAGTTTTGCTGAGTTTGCCGTTATGGATCAGTGGATTTTGCATTTTTTCTACAGTTTCAAATCAGCACAATCATTTTAATTGAAAATCAAAATGAGTGTGTCCGTCTGATAATTATTGGTTTCACTTCATTTTACTATTGTGGGGAGGGGGGAGAGCGTGAGAGAGATAGAGAACGTATGGGGTTTTGTTTGATTTATTTGTTTTTTTTTTATGATTTTAACGTCTCATTAATAATTCCTGATGGCGGCCTGTAATGCATCGCATTCATTACAAGAGATTTTGATCGTATGTTGTTTTTGTTTTTCACTTGTCCAGCTGCGAAACAAGAATTTCCCGCAACCGTTTTCCCCTTCACTTCATTGCTCCAACCTACCGAACCTCTGTATTCCTTCACATCATCGTACTAACCGAACCCTAACCGTCCGTAGTACACTCTAACCTGACCTAACCGGAATGAAGAATCTCAGCGTACATTTAACATATTCTGGCTCATATAAATTTATACAAAATGGGGAAGATTTGTTTTTGTTTCATTTTTATCGCACAAAATACCTAACACCGCACCCACTCCGCCCATCTCTCCTTGCCTGTCCGGCACAGCCAAACATAGCGTACAGGGACGTAAAGAAAAACCACTCGGTACATGCTATATGTATATTTTCTCTCAAAAAGCACAGAAAATTATCGACTAAAACAGATAAAGCAATGGAAAAAAACAAATTAAGCTACCACTCAAACAACGCCTTCCCCTCGTCCGCGTTTGCGCTTAACTTAAGCTGAACTACTACTTTAAATTGCAACCGTGTTTCGTTATGATGAGCGGGGTTAAGCTTTTACACTACACAACACAGATTTTCAGATCGGGGGAGGGGGGGGGGGGGGTAGATCAGAGGCAGAACAACTACTATTGCTGCAAAAAAAAAAACCTAATTATGCGCAAAACGGTAATGAGAAAATTGCAATATTCCTCTCCCGCTCTACACAAGCAGTCGTCAAAAACCAACCTCAAAAAGTACACGGGAGAGATATTTTCGTTTATTATACATTACCTTTTCGTTTTTTTAAATGTATTTTGTGTGTTTGTGTGTACGTGTTGTGAGTATGAATGTTTGTGTGTTTTTGCATAAAAGTACTATAAATATAAAATATATAAGAAAAAATATAAAAATATTCAATAGCAATTGTACAATTACTAGTATCGCTCGTTCACGGGCATTAATCATGTGTGTTGTGGCCTTCCTAAATTATTCCGTTTACAAATATGAAGCTCGGAAGAGTGATAGAGAGATAGGGAGAGATGGAGCGCGGGGAAGAACGGGGAGGGTTAGGGGAGAACCAAAAATTGTAAAATAAGGACCCTGCTGTCCCTACACTTGAGACTGTCCTCTAACTCTGCGCTGACTATCCTTTGCTACGCAAAAAAAGCCCCCCGTGTGAAAATGGTGGAAAACAACGAATTAATCACTCAGAGACAATGCTAAAATGAAAACGAACAATTGCAACACTTACACGCAGATACGATTCTAGCTAGCAACCTACTTTCTCATTGCAATGTTGCAACATAACAGCGTCATTCTTTACCATCCTCATCCCCTCCGAGAATAAGCTATCTCAATCGGGAATCTTACATCTCGTTTGTCCGCTCCGGTAGTGGTTGTCGTTTGCTGTTCAGCGAAAATACTGAACAGACGAAAATATTTATTTGACTTTTTTTTTTGTTGTTGTTTTGTTTCTTTTGCTCTTGTTGGTTACTGTTACTGTTCGTTTTTCATTTACCTAGTTTTGCTTGTTTGAGTCTCTCCAGCAACATCCACTTACGTTTACGCCTGCAAAAAATCTTTACACAAAACGGAAAAGTTTTTGAGTATTGTATGCATATCCTAATTCCTGTTTCCCTTTTTTTTATGCTGCACATTCCTCTGTTTTTTGCACCACCGTCCGATGTTGTTTGGTGCGACAGCCTGTTGCATCTCTTCCCCATTCTCCATCTCTCTCTATTTCTCTCATTTCATTCACTCCCATTCTCCATCTTGTGTGTTTTGTTTGTGTTTTGCTTTTAATTTTCCCATTTTTACTTAATTAGAGTAATTTCTATTTTTTTTTTTTGAAAGTTTTTTGTTTGTTTGCTTTTTTTGCTGTTTGTGCCAGGAAGGAGGCAACATTGTTCGCGCGAAACGCAAAACACTACTCGGCAGTGGCCATTTCCGTTTACGGGTTTTCCAATCTCACAAACGCCTGCTACTTCTTCCCATTTTCTTTTGTCATGTCTGAACTCCTTCTTTTCCACCCTTTTCCTTTCTATTCTCTTTCTCTCCACGTTCTTATTCACCTTTTTCTTTTTCCTCTTATCTTATGTCGCTTTTGCTACTACAGTTTCCGCTTTTTTTTATTTGTTTTTAACTTTCCTGTGGTTATCATCATCATCATAATCATCATGCTGGCACATTCTCTTCGAATCGCACATCCCTTCTCTTCGGATTGCGTTTCCACCTCCCCCCCCCCCCCCCCTCTCAAAAACCCCCTCCTTCTTTTCCCATTCGGCGCGTGGTGCGATCCTTTTTTTGTTTTCCATCACTTTTGGTCTTCAAAAAACGGGATCACGCTCACATCACCCCCTCCTCCTCGGCTTATGTCGTATGAATCTTTTACTTCCTTTCTGATTTTGTTTAATTTTATCTTTTCTATATAATATTCAATTAATATACTCCCATCCACCCCATCTCTTTATGCTACTATTCCGGAAGGTAAAGATTTTTTAATTTTATTTTTGGGGGGAAGATTTATATGCATGTGATAAAAAAAAACTATCAAAAACATGTGAAACAGCTTTTTTTTAAAAAAATAAAGTATTTATATATAAGGACAAAAAAAGCCAAATATCGAATAAACTATCAAAAAAAGAAAAGCAGAAGCTTTTCCCCCAAAATTCTGCACATTACACAACGACAAAAAATAAAGCATATCGACCCGAATGTCACCCCACAATTGGGGACGTAGACAGTTGTACGGACCGGGGCCAAAAAACTCCGATCGTATCACTCTTCGCTCGTGGTGTGAGTGTGTATTTCGGGTTAGAGGTTTTTTCCTTCCTGTGTTGGTTTTTTTTTCTACAAAATAATATATATCCTCGCATAAAGAGTAGGTGGAATTGGATCGGCTTCTCCTAAATCGTGAAGAGAAGCTGGTGGATGTTTCGGGCTGCTCGTCGCAACACTGGTTTTTAAACAGGATCGACGGCTACAGTAGAATAGTGTAAAAAGCATTATGCTTCCCTTTGCGCTGTTTGCTGCACGGCGGCGGCCGAACCCCAGATCTTAATGCATCGTAGGGTCCACCTTATTTGGCGGCTGCCTCCTCTTTTTCTTTATTTTCTTCCACCACCTTTTCGGGTTCCTCCTTCTTTTCGGACTTCTCGTTCGAGTTGTCCTTCTCGAGCTCCTTTTCCGACTCGTTCTTGTCCTGTTCGGCAGTTTTTTCCGTATCAGCACCTTCCTTGTTTTCCTTGGTTTCGGGTCTAGAAAAGTACGATAGTTTACGTTAATAATAGAGCTTGCAATAATTGCACCGCGGATGCATCGACTTACTCTGGCTTCGGGATGTGCGCGTTCAGATCCAGCTTGGTGCAGATATCCTCCCAGTCTGGGAAGCAACGTTCCTTAATTCGCGAAACGTGACCCACCAGATTCGGGCAGTTCTCCTGCATGAACTCCTTCAGACCGTACTTGACTTCGTCCAGGATGAAATGGATTTGTGCCAACACGGAGAATGCAACACAGTCGAGCTGAAATTGGAACGGGATTCGAGAACGTATGACGCATGAGTCTCCATGATCGGGTCCTTATTATCTTTTTTTTTTTTGTTGGTACATCTACATACCGTGGTGGGTTCGTCACCGAAGAAGAATGGCTTATCGGCCAGCAGCTCGGACAGCACCTTCAGATCCTTGCGGCCAAACTCCTCGATCTCTTCGGGCTTGTGGACACCCAGGCCTTGAGCTTTCACCTTTTTAGCACCCTGGAAACACTAGAGACGTTAGAGGACGGATGGTTCCGATTAACAAACGGGTGCACACTACATGACGGTATGGTTGAGATGAATGTCGTTCGGGCATTGTTAAGTTCCATTTTTGTGTAAGTTACCCTCCTTAAATCCTTCTATTCTTGTACAGGACACTATCTCTTATTGGTCACCAAAAATGGTTCAAAACAATTGTAAAAGTCAGAGCGTGGTATGATACAAGGTTATGTGTGATTTGAGTGTTCATGCAGGAATGGAAGGACGCTCTCATATTTGATCGATAGTAGTTCCAATCAGGCAAACTGATCAAGCTCTTTGCTAACGTTCTATGAGAGATTTAAATGTGAGATGTTTCTTGCAAATGTAGCATGAGTGTGAGGGAAAAATTGCTACCGCACAAGGTGAGTCTGGTGATATGCCAAGCCCAATAGCACAAGTATGAACAGGACGACAGATGGGGGTGTGCACAACAGACAAACCACACGCATTCACATACAGTTCGAAAGTCCAAATAAAAAAAAAAAGAAACGTTACCTTGCGACTGAACTGGAACTTGAAGAAGAAGTTCAGCAAAGCGTTCGGCAGACGGCTGCCGAGGGCGTGCTGCAGGTTAATTTTGTAGCCCTTCAGCATCTGTTCGGTGTTCTTGCTGCGCCACGACAGCACCACCCAGACAAGATGGTTCTCCAGCATCGAGATCATCGCGTGGGCAATGTTGCGCTGCTCCTGGGTCAGGGCGGCGTCCAGGTCCTTGTCGTAGCGCGTCGCCAGCTCCTGCATGATGATGGTCGAGTCTGCGATTTCTTCGCCATTGACTTCGACGAAAGGCAGCTGTCCCTTCTTCGAGCGCAGCTTCAGCTTATGGTCAATGTTCTGCAAGGGAGAAGAGAAAGAAAGAAAGAAAAATGTTGATTATTCATGAGTCCTTGGAAGGGATATTGACTACGCAGCGATATTTAATCAGCAACACTTGCTCATCTTAGCTGGGGAGGGGTAGCAAAACCTCTGCTATTGTCTGTTTTTGTTGTCTTTTTATAAAAATATATTTTTCTCTGAAAAACAAACAAGCTCAACTTGAAGAAGCTCTCACATATTCTATCTTTCATTCAAATACTCCAACAAAATCACCCTTAAGGTGTGTCTCTTTGTCCGGAAGTTTATGCTGACAGCATATCAGGTCCGCACACACCAGTGCAAATTGTTCACATTCGATTATGTCCGGTGCCGCCGATTTGGCCTACATTTGCTCACATTTGGATGTGTCGGCCATTAAGCCAAACGCCAGGATCGAACTCTCTTCTCGCAAAAACCTACAGGGACAAGTACAAGCACAGCAAGAGGGCCATTAGGTCGTACAATGGAAAGCATGTCAAATTGCGTTGCGATGGAGAAGCTTCACGAGTTCGCACAATAAATCCCATTTCCATTGCATACATTAAGCGCAACATTAACGCTGTCGCGGGATAGATGATTTATACGCATGTATCCTCTCTTTCGGTGGGGCAACACAATGCAACACACCCAGACAGTGCGCTTTAGTGGTGTTAAATTTACGACTCGATCGGTCGCTTTTCCTCGCAAGCGTGGGTGGTGAGTGTAAAGCTTTTCTTCTCATAGGAAAGAGAACCGACAACAACAAAAAAACACACGTTGGACAAGAAAATCTGGACCGAACACCCATCTCAAATCAAAGTTTCACCATTCCGCCCTTGCCCGCCTTTCGGCGGCGTCCTGGGCTGGCGTCCTGTCACACTAACACAGTTGCACCCTGCCCTCTCTTCCCCTCAGACATCAATGCCCTTCCCAGTTTTCCGTTTCCCCATCCGGACGTCTATGTGGTCGGCGGCTTATTGCGCGCGCAAACGCGAATTGTTTCCGGCCCCGGAAACCCGGACGCTCTAGGAAGGGAAGGCCGGAGGCGCGTTGTCCTTTTTTTTCTGCTGATGCCATTCCGTACGTTTCACTCACCGCTTGTGGAGCCGGGCAGCCGGCGACGGCTCGTTTACTTTCCCCTGAAATCTAATTTTATCCTCCAATGATTTGCTTTGTGCGTTGGCTTGGCTGGTTGTGGGGTGGAAGCACTGGATCGTATCGTGCCCTCCGGGTACCCACACCCACACCGCCCTTCGTTGTTGTGTCGGTGGGCGTCAGGGCACTACACACCGCTTATATTGTTAATAATTTAATAGAAGAGCTCACTTTACGGTTGAAAGTATTTTAAAGTGGTTGCTAAATGTGTGATAAAAAGCCGTGAACCTCGTCTACTAATTGCTTTCGCTGTACGCGTGGGGCTCCATTAGGGTAAAGGCGTTCCGTATACGAATCGTTGGAAAATTTGCTGATGCTGATTTTAGGAGAAGAAAAGCTAGGCAAGTCGACCACGTTTTGGGTGGCCGTTTTTCCGGCCTATAGAAGCGAGCGCCATGTGCAAAATTCAAACGTGTAGCAACAAAATGAAAAAGCGTCCTATTTTCTTCTCTTTCATCGAGCTCTCTCTCCCTCTTTCTTTCTTTTTTCGGAGAGAGTGCCCACATTTAATGCTCACAGTTGAAAGCCTCCGAATATCCTTTTAATCGTTCGTATGCACACCACTACTACCAGCACACACATCTCTCATTTTCCTCCTTTCACACACACACACCCGTAGAGCAGTGTACCTTCTTATCAGGACTAGGCATCAAACACACCCATACACGAACGCCAACCATGCACCAACACCACGGAGCTAAAATTGCCGGGGTTTTACCGGGGGTTTTGCCGGGTGCACTCGACACTCAACCTACGATGGGAAAGGCGCGCGCGTAAGGACACACATTATTATTGATCGGGCCGCCTATCCCTACGGAAAATAGGAACCGCCATTTACAGGGCGCGCGCATTTGCCACTATCTCACGCCCTTCTCAAACAAAACCAGGGGATGGTGGAGAAGGTGCGCTAGTTGTGGTAGTAGCAGCAGTGCTTAGCAACAGTGCCACCGATTTCATCATTCGCAAAGTCCTCCGTGTGTTTGTCGGTTGATCGTCGAGGTGTGGGAGGGGGGAGGAGGAAGCAAGGTAGTGAAAAGTCGGCGGCAGACGTGATAGACGCCGAAAAGGATAACGATAAACGCCGCGTCTGTATGTGTATGGGTGTGCCGATGCGTTACCGTATTCGGTGAGTGGAGAAAATGAGTGCCAGGAGACCGGTTTTTAGGACGCCAACAGTTTGAAAACACCCATTTCGGAGATGATGAAAAAATCCTTTTTTTCCTTGCCAGTTGCTGTTGCTTTTCGTTTTCCAATATACAAAGGTATAACAACAAAAACAGCAACAAAAGTGGAGGAAAAACCGGGTAAATGGCGAATGGCTTTTAATGGGCTCGGAAAAGGTGATTTTCCGAGACGGCGGTCGGTTTGGTTTGTGGTGCAAAAAAAAAAAGCCTCCCCTCCTGAACATCAAAAGCAATGTGCACTTTCCATTCCAATCTCTCGCACAGGCAACTATTACTTTTATTTGCTTGCCAGTCATTCGTTCAGATTTCAAATCTGGAAGAAGCTTTTTTTGTTTGCTCTCTCTCTAGACCGAAAGTCTGTCCATCCGCGAACAGCGTCAGGGCAAAGACAGGGCATTCGAGGAAGAAAAAAGGGTCGGTCTGGTGAGATTTTTCCTGAATTTCTACCAGTCAATTCAACCACCCACATAAAGCCCTCATAAAGTCCCCTCGGGCAAGAAGATTGTGGTGTCGCACGGCTTTCGGTTTTAGGAAGGCTTTCGCTCCTGGAGTTTTGCGATTGGTCGAGAACTTTATCCTCGACCTGCCCTCCCGCCCTAGCACAATCCCCCCAAATACCCTGGTTCGTGTGTTGGTGTGTGTGGCCCATTTCCTGTAGCCATTTTTTCGCCTGTCTCGTTTTTTTTTTGTCTATTTGAACAGATTTGTCTTGACACTGTTGCTTGCGCACAGTTATGCATCTTTTATGCGCTACTCTGTGCTTTATCTTACACACACACTCTCTCTCTCTCTCGCTCTCTTCAGCAAAGAAAAGCTCCAACAGCAAAGAAAAGCCCATTTTCACTCGTACAGAATAATACGTTGGCCTACCAACCGGATCTTGAGATCCGCTTTCAGTGCGTGTCTTCCGTTTGGGGATTAATCTGACAAGCCCCTGCCATCGCCGGACACAAATAATAAGATTTTTCTTCTCCTCCGGATGCTAAAACTGATGCTGCAAAAACACGAAAGCAGTGGCAGTGTGTTAACATAGCGTAATAAGCTTATTTAAATGCTTTACTCGTTGCTTCGTTTGTTTTCTGGAGGCAAAAGTTAGCTTGGTAGCAGCTGATCTGATTTCTGAATATCACACAAAGGGATAAAGTTGTATTTAAAGGCGAGTATGGAATCTGACATATTACTGATTCCAGACACTGTACTGTGTGATGCAAAGAACTTCTAATGGCGTGCAGCGGAAAAGTATAGAAAAATAGCATCCTCAATGTTATTCGATTTTCTTTCGAATATTTCTAATTCCATAGTATCTCAATATTGAGGAAATTCTACCCTAAGAAATATGCTTTCATAAGTTCATCAGAAATAAGCTGCATTCGGATGATATAAAAAACCAGAAGCGTAAATATAGAAGATTTTCAAAAATCCTACTACTTAAAGGTACTTCAATTCCTGGAATGCATGGATATCAAATTGAGATTATACGGTTTTCTACGATCGTATTTCAATTTTGAAGTTAAACTCTACATTCATTCTTTTGCCCGGATCGCTGATAAGATGCCATCAGGTCCTTCTGAGAATGTTTCTAGCTGTAGGAATCGACGAAGATTTGAATTTATTTGATTCAATTTCGTATCAAATGGGACTCCATTTTGAACATCAATTATAGACTTCTGATTATAGTAGAATTAACTGGAACTAATCTGTTTCTGTTCTGTGAATCTCTACATTATTTGACCATTGTTGGGTTTTTTGAAAGCTGATTTTTTGGCAGATTTTGGTAATTATTGTAAATGAAGTTTTTGACGTTTGAAGAAATATTTAACAATGAGAACATTTATTGTCTCAAGTATTTTCCAACTGGGCCCGGTGGAAGAAGTAGACCAATCCAGACCATTCTACCGTAGTGAGGACTGACTGTACAACTACTTTTTACCAATCTGTGTAGTAAGTGTTACTACTAGGCCCAGGGCCACACGAAATTTTAAACTATTGAAATCTCAAAACTTCGATTTCAGCGTTTTCTCCATTACCCCATGCAGGTAGATTGTGTATGCGCCAGGTTCTCAAAAAACGATTTCAAAGCAAGAAAATGTCACAAACACTAATGAAAACCTGACATTTTTATTTTGAAATCTCTCGTGGCCCACGGCCTTTAGATGACCGGCGTGATCTAGGAGATCGTTAAGTCAAAAAGAAGAAGAATTTCCAATTTCCTTTGCGAATTATTTCTACGAGATCAACTCGTATTTCTTTGCATTTTTAAGAATACAATTCTTAACGTTCTTAGTTATGCAAAAGATGGCGATGCGGCAACGGCGCCGGTCTTCAGACGACAGGATCGCGGTACAATCCGGACCGTTCCCCTGTAGTGAGGACTGACTATGCAACTACAAGGTATCAGCAAGCTTAGTAAGCCTTTAGATGGCACTAAGTGAAGAAGAAATTGTGAAAGGAAGGTTTGTAATTTCAAATTTAAATATAATTATGTCAAAGACTATATGAAGTTGATTGACAATAGGGCGACGCGCCGTCATACTTTATAATAAATAAATAAATATGAAATCTATGTGAGATTTTCTACAAAACCAAGACCTCCCTTTAAAATGTTTGCCAACACAAACAAGCACAAACAGCATCGCCCTAATCATGAATATTTGTATAGCAATGTGCTCGAACTTTCCACATCTTTCATTACTAGTGAATATTGTTCAATTTTCCAATTCAATTTCATGTTCATTTTCAAACATGGCGAACAGATATAAATATGGTACACCGTTTATGCTTCATTTTCTCCACACAAACACCCATAGCTTCAATTAGACATGGTGAACTCGTTGGAATGCGAACGATTCAATTAATTTATAGCACCTCATACGGAACCGGCCGCACCCTCACACCCTTCTTTAAGCGATGCTCTTCTTGTAGTAATTTATTTTTCTGCCTCTTCTCGACAACCGTCGTGTCACCGTGGTGCTTGGCCCATCGGGCGTATGATATCAACTTTACCTTAATAAACTTCACTCCGTTTTTTTTTTTTGGTCACTGCTTCCATCTACGATGGCGCTACTAGCGCGAAGTTAACTCGCAGCCGCTGCAAATTGGAGCTTGGGATGTGTTACCCAGTGTGCATACCGATGTTGGGGTGCATTAAAATGCTAATTGAATCATTGTCACCTCGATAAAGACGCGCACACCCTCATTATCAATGCAAACAAACTGCACACAGGTCCATAAACGTCGCCAAGCACACTTTCATGCATACAGGTATGTTGTTGGATCATTGTCATAAGGAGTGTCCTTCTCACAAGCCCTTCTGTGGAATGTAAATACTAAAACCGGGCAGGGGAAGCGCAGTAGGTGGAGTCGTGTAACGTTTGGTGTTATCTAATCGGTATAAGGAAACCATCATCACCATCATACCGAAAGGAATCTACACCGTGCACAGCGCAGCCTTGACACACGGAAACCGGTCATTCCAGTTCCGGCGCTGCTAAACGGTTCGTACAGCGCCGTGACGACAGCAAAAACACATATATCCGCACACGTTTCGGGAAGTGAGGATAATCTACCACCGGATGATGCATTCAAAACACGAGCCCTCTACTTGAGGAATGTCGTCCCGACGGTATATAGACCGGTCGATCTGCAACAACAATAACACCGTCAGCGTTGGGAAGCATGGTACAACCTCAGATCGGAACTGATTGCTGGCACGGAAATCGGTTCACCGTTCCGTTCGTCACCTGTAGCCCAGCGGTCCGGACGAGGTCACCATCTGATGAGACGGTCCTCTTCCGCATTCTATCACTTCAACAAGTCGGCACGACCCGATGAGCGCGGCCGATGATTTGCATAATTGAAGGCGCACACACCATCATCACCCACCCACCCGGAAAGTTGTTTAATGAGCAAAAGAGCGTTCCGGCAAACGATCCGGCCGCGGGACAAGGGGGGCGCCCATCGAAAGCCACACCACGAGACTCATTATTGTCGCTTAGGCGTCGCTTCTAACGCGCGACCAAACAGCAACGGCGCATAATTAGAAACATAAAGACTCGCACGCTCGCCAGCATAACTATGGCGGCACGCGAACACGAGCTGACGTTAAGAGACGAACGAAAATGAAGGTTTGTTTTCTTCCTTCCTTACTACCATGCGCCGGACTGTGCGGAGCTGGAGCAGCGAAAGCTGGAACTGGAAATGCTCGAAACTGCGCTGGAATTGGTGGAATTTTCTTACGACGATGCCTACGCCTAGCGGACACAAATTCCAGCGGATGTGACGTGGTCGATTATTTTCGATCGCTCTCGAGATAGCTGTTGCACGCAGGTTCAAAGGGACATGCAAAATATGATAGCAAGCAACATCAAACAACAGCATTTCCTTCAAGGATTAGATAACTTTAATCAACTCACGTAATGCGTGTCACACCACATGCATCCTACCCCGTTCCGTGTGGTCATCGACCATCGGCACACTCCACGATAAAGATTTCATCATCTAGTAGAAAGGGAAAATCCCAACGCTGCTCCACCCGGAGGAAAGTCTCATCACACACAACACAGCATTCCACTTTCGATGCTGGAATGTGTCGAAGCGAACGGGACCCGAAATCAACACACACAAAACCAAAAAAAAAACCTGTCCAACGGTCGTCGAAATGGTTGGCAACATATTTTCGGTTTTTATGTGTCCTTTCTTTTCTTTCCAGCCAAAACACTCTACTTCAACGAAGTCGTCAAGCAGTGCAGTGTAACATTGTATGTTGCCTGCGGCCTGTCGGCCAGAAGAAGCGCTATCGGACCATCGTAGGGACCATTCCTACTTTATGTCGATGGGATACGGGAGTATCATGTTTTGGACGATCTCTCTTCTCCGTTTGCTGCCCTGGACGAGTTGACTGTTGTGAATCAAAACGAAAAGTCAATGAACTTGCGTCATTTTCTATGGTAGATTATCATTATTTTGGAACAACTTGGAAACGGTATTGCATAAAAGCAGGGGTGAAAAGTTTGAGTATGAAAGCAAGAAACTTCTACTGCAGGCACTTGAGCAATTTGCTCAACGAAAATCTGCAATCCAATTGAAACTATGTGCTGCTAGTAACATGTATTTCTGTGCTTTCGAACAACTATTCAAGGATCAAGAAGGATTCTTCTCTTAACAAGAACTGCAAAGTAATTGATCGCTTCTGTCCGACATTGCTTGTACAACGGTATAAAAAATAACTTATCCAAAAAAGTGGAACAAATTTTTTAATGGCTCCCATCTTACACGCTCGCTCTAAAGACCCAAAACTCTTGAAAACGAACCCCACAAAAAAAAAACAGCAACTCATCCAAATCGAGTCGAAAGGCGCTCATCAGAAGCACTCCAACGTAAAAAGTAAGGTTAGGTTTGTTTACTCTGGTAAAACACTTCACCCGGCGTCGGTCCATCCTCGATTGATCGACGTACGGCAACACAAATGACCCAAACCAGCGTGTTTAACCGAATGTACCGAAAAACTCTGCACCACATTATTGGATTCGGGGGGGGAATGGTGGTGTTGGTTGGCGCCTTTCACAGACACGGATTGTTTTCCCTACAACTTCGGGCTCATACACTCCGGAAGGGTAGGTGGGGTGGGGGGGGGGGGGGGGGGAGATTACTGTTTGTCTTTCGCTACGGGCGAGGCAAAAGACCGTGGAGTTGTTGACAGTCGCGCAAGGGTGTACACTGGAAAAGGGTCAATATTTGTACAAGCGCCGTTGAATTGCATCCCTTCCGCTCGACCGCCAACGCCGGGAGAATACGGTCGTGGCAAAGTTCTTGGGCGATATTAACAGCAAGAGAACACATTATTACAACCGCTTGAAATTGAGCGATTTAGGGCTGTGAATTGACACGTGAAACTTCGGCAAATGTTAATCATGTTATCATTTCTGATGAATCATCCAGTGCACAGCATGTAATTTATATGCTCTTTTTGGCATATAAATTAGGATTAGGATGAGACATTTTAATTGGAATAATTATCGTCGTCAACTACAAGGCAGAATTCCGCAACTTTTAATTTGATTTGATTTTTTAAATTATGTAAAAATATTCCAAAAACATTTTTATCTAGAAAAACAAATTTTCTATTAGATATGCAATAATTATTTACTGCCTCTCATCTTAACAAACACCTCCGAGATTATTTTCCATTTTATCCATTTTTTAACCCCCAGTTAAACAACGCGTGTAACGCTTTTTTTAGAAAGTCCCAAAACATCGTAACGTTTGAAACTGGAGCTTTTTCACTACTTCCCATTTTTTCAGATGATACCCTATCTGGGTCAATCATTGCTGCTTTCATTTTGTGCGAACAATAATCACCTCGTTTCTCACCTCGTAAAGCGTATAGACCATCATCATGACTCAGTGCGCTACTGCTTCAGGGGGGAATAAAACACACCTCGAACCAACGAAAGCGCAACCGATAAGACTTTAAAGTCCAAAAACAAGGAGAGAAGATAACAACAACAAAAACATACACACGAACACCAACACCAATTACTCTCCAATCATAACGGAGACGATAATTTCCAGCCAAACTCCGGTGGTGATCATACACGCAAACTATTCCAGCGGAAGCCCCCCCAAAACGCATCCGAATGTGAAAATCCTAAACCTCGCTGCTTCCGCTTTTCCGACAATGAAAGCGAACTCTGACCGTAGCTTTCGCCCCGTTGCGGAAAGAGAGGAAGAGGCACGAGTAATGTGAACTCCTTGCGCGTAATAAACCACAATTACGTGGCCCCATCCGCGACCTCACACACAAAAGGCGTTGCGCTACAAATGCGGACCCTCGCGAAAGCCATGGCCGTGGGGAGCGGAAGCATTACACACCGCGTGCAGCTTCTTGTGCTCCAAATGCTGCCGTGCGGGAAATGCCGATGACTTGCGGCGCCTAATGTTTGGCACCGCGGCGCATTAAGCCACGTGGCGACGTCAACGGCGAATTACTACGGAAAATTAATTAGCTTCATCTCCGGGCAATCGTTAGCACCTATTTTCGCTACGCACCCATCGGCACCCTCGAGGTTTTCCTTGTTCGTCCGAAGAACGCAAAGTGTGAGGAAATGTGCCAGCTGAAAGCTTATGATTGCCTAACCTAATCATCCACTTTTGGGGAGCGTTTTGCGGGTTGGGGTAAAACCGGGAGAAGCGACAATGATCATGGGAATGTGTGGGCAGATATCGTTTGGGATTAATAGATTTATTCTGATGACTTTGTGTATCAAAATAGTATTGGAAGTTCTTTGGAAATTTACACATCTTTGATTAATTTAAATCAGTTTTTCTTTTTTGACACCACAGCTCACAATACAAATACGATTTTAGTCAAATAAAACGTAAAAAATCACATCACAAAACAGTAGTGTTCAAGGAGCGTTGGAATAACAAACACAGTAGCTAGCAACTTGCCATGAAAAAGCCCAAAAATCACAAGTAAACATAAGCTGTTCAACCGCAACCGAAAAACCCCCCCCCCCCCCCCTTCCCAACGTGATCCCAAAACTCCCGATTGGAAGTTGGTCGGCGCGCTCCTATTGTCGGTCGTTTCAAATCTATAGGAATTGTGTTTGTTCGCGTGATCCCTTTTTTTCTCACTCATTTTTTCTTCTCTTCTAACAATGAGGAGCAGCTGGCCTAAGGTTAGGCTCGCACGTCTTGCTTGGCGTACAAATAATTGATGCAGGATTGTGTTTAAAATCACAATTTGTGGCCACTTTCACTGTGCATTGCCAGAAACAAACAAAAAGTTAATGTTGAGATGGTTGGGCTGCGTGGGGACCAAACTAATAAGAAAATTGCAGAAAACCTAATTATTTGTTACTACTCGTCCAGATCGTTCCGATAACTGTCTGAGACCACGAAAGTGTAATTTTGGACAATTTTCCTAAGTGCCACAGATAAGATCTAAAGCAACGTTAAAACGCTCTTGTTCGCTTTCTCTTAGCAATGGCATGCTTTTGCTTTATGTTCCTTACGAGCATCACTTTGAAACAAGGTAACAAAGAAATATAAAGATATAAAAAAGAAATAGAACAAGTCAAAATTTTTGTACAAATAAAATAATAATCTCCACCGAGCATGCCAGGGATAAGGCAAAGAATACCTTAAGAATAAGAAGGAAATACCTTATTATTAATGTTCAATGTTTCAGTTACACATGGTGTTGACAATACACGGTGACGTGCCGTCATACTTTATAATAAACAAATCAAATCAAAATCTTTGTTAGCACAACACTTGGTCTTTTATGGACAGCTCCAGGACTTGGATATTTCGCGTTGAAAGATCCGGCGAAATTGTAGAGAAACTTATAGCATTTACACATGAAATAATGCAAATAATGTCCCCGCAGTGAAGCCTGACTATCCAACTACGTCATATTAGCAAGTCTCGTAAATCAGTAGATGGCCTGTGTGACCTAGAATGTTGTTCGGGAGGAGGAAGACATGAAACAATTCTAATTAAAAATGCTTGAGGACATTTACAATCGAGAGTATTCGAAAAATTGCTAAAATCTAGAGCACTAGATTTAGGACTCTACAAGGTTTGTGCGATAGCCGGAAGTGTAGAAATCTCGACTTCCTGCGATACTTCCCCAACTTTGATGATGATGATAATTCCTCTCAAACCCCTGCATATTATGCTCGAGGAAATCGAAATTATCAATCGAGGAGATCGAAGATATTTCCTGGATTGTTCCTTAGAAATGGCCTTATCATTTTCTACTTGTTGTTTAGCTTAACGACCTGAGAGGTGGTCACGCCGGCCATCGGTTGACTTACTAGACGTGCTGATAGCACGTAGCACGTGGATAGTCAGTCCTCACTCTAGGGGAACCAGCCAGTCCCAGTATCATTATCTACCATCAACTTATTACAATCTTCCTCATCAAACCGGGAATTATTGTCATTGTTTTGACACTAAAACCGAAACTCGAAAGACAAAACTAGTTGAAAACCAAGTTAACAGACAAATTCAAACTCAAACTCGTTCAAATATTTCAAATTTGTAAAACTTCTTACAACAAACCAGCTCCTGTCTCCATCCCTTTTAAAGAAATAAATTTTACCATAACTCTTCAAACTTCTCCTTCATCTTTTGCTCCAACTCAGCTGCTTCTAGTGGCAATTACATTAAAACCTCTTGTATTCCATTCACCACTCCGCCTCAGTGCAGAATTTATGCGCTCTGCACAACGTGACAGAACTGCCGAGTGAAATTGAAATAAAAACAAACACTAGACGATGCTTCCTGTGTGTCTTCCACCACCGTTACGATCTCTTTGCGATCCACCCAACAGAAACCAGAGATATAGTCCCGGAAAAGAGCCATCACACGTCGATGAATAGTTTCACCCGTTCACCCCGGGCTCTCCAGCGCGTCGTCGTCATCTTCGTCGTCTAACCAAATGCAGTTTGAAATATGCATAGACAACTAACTTCCCTTCGAACCACCGTTGTCTACCTCCCTTTCTTGGTGCTAAACCAGCCGCGGAAAGGTACTAAATACGTTCGCTGGCGGCATTCCACTGGATTTGCCCGCAGCTTGCTTGCCGTTGACGCACCATAGTCATGTCAATGATGACTGTTTAAGTAAACATTTTAATAAGATTACTGCATTCTTTATGGCATACGCCTCCCCCTCATAGTTCTTTCCCGCCTCCGTTCCCTCCATTCCAATCTAACACGTACATTAACAATTTGCTGAGAGCAATTTTATGAATTATTGCATCGCTGCTTGTCGATGCATGTTCCGATCGCTGATCCTCCTTTTCCCCCGTTTGGCGTACCTCTCGTCAATCTCATTCTAATTGACGGGGATTCTGAACAAAAAAAAACAAGACGCAATAAAATCAAACCACATCCCTCCAGCATCATCTTCATAAAGGCGCTGAATTATTTTCCCATCATCGATTCATTTTGCGTAGCTCACACGTACTGCCGAGGGTACAAGTAGGGAGTGCAGCAATATCGTACGAACTAGAAAATGATAGGCAATGGTAGCTTCAAAGCTGATCAAGCCCTTTATTTAATCTGCCGTATTCCATGCGGTTGCAAAGTTTAACCACAAGCTGTGCTATTCTATTCTAGTTTCACCGCCAATGTCATTTCATTTCGCCAGATGATTTACCGGCAGCCAAACCGCAACCAGTGTAGAAAGAAAACCTTTCAGCAGGTATATTTCTATATAAATAAAAGCTTTATGTGCCAAATGGAGTGGAAATTCCAAGCACAACATTGGAAGGATTTTAATATTTCTTAATACAGTTGAAACAAAACTGTTGCCAATACGGCGTGGAGCCGTCATATTAAAATAAATAAATAAAAAAAAAGAATGTTTTTATGTGCCACAAATCGTCCCTTATCGTCCATCATCCAGTTTTTAATGCCCATATAGTTAATGCTGACATTTACAACAACATGTACAACAACAAAAAACGAATAACCATTTCACAACCTTCAATTATTGCTGATGTAAATATTGTCCGTTGGAGCGCAAAAGCAAAAACAATCATTATAAGCAATTTCTACGAGAGTTGGGATGGAATATGAAACAATATACAGCCAACCTAGAGAAGAGGGAGAGACAGATCGTGATCGACGGAATCGATAAAGCATTCCAATGGAACCGAAGAGGTAATAAACATTCCAGACGGGATCGATCGTAAGGTGCGCGCTCTATCGATTCGATCTTGACTTGGAGCACATTGTTTCCAGATTGATGCTTTAAGTTGCATCCTATCTAGTCAGATCTGGACGTAATATCTTCATTTGATGTGTGAACTTCAAACTAGGAAATTGATTCGCAAATTTCTTTAAGCCTTAAAGCTGTTCTAATTGAACAAATATCCCATTAAATAATCCGTTGACAGCAAACACTAGTCCTTGAATCATCCTTCTCATTTGCCCATCGCCCCATTTTGCTCTGCTTCACTACATCTCGTCCATATTCTAACATACAGAAGCGCAGTTACCATAGAACATTCCGAGCTTGTCGCATACCTCGCTAATGTAACCATTCCGTAGCAAACGGCTGGTCTACCACCCGGCCCCGGACAAGTGTGTGATGGGCAGCGTGCACACATTTGATTGGTGTGTATGTAATGTGATTGTGTGCATACATTTAGCACTAGAACGGCAGGCACGACACTTCCGCAAACGGTGTGCCTTTCGCAAACTTGGCAATAAAAAAAAAAAAATTTCATCAAGTGAATGGCACCGGCCGCAGAATCGCAATGCGCCACTATTCCCATACGCCACCATCAAACCTGATAGTGTCAAGTGTGATATCGAGGGACTGGCGAGAAGCTGGAGAAGAAAGATCTAGCTTGGGTGATGGTGGTGCTCTTGGTGCGCTTTGTCATCCACTATCGTATGCAAATTAATTGCATAAGCGTGTGGCAAATCGCATATTTTACTCCCGCGCAACCACCCGCGCCAGCAGCATTTTTTTCCCCCTCACACCTCTCTCCATCCAAGGGAATGAATCCACAGCGGACAGCACAGCGGACCGCGAATAGTGAAACATTACAGACTAACCCAACCGGACAGACAGTTCGTCGCTTACCGTCGCAGCAAGTCTATTGTTTGGCGAATCAAATAAAGTTACCTGCATTACACCTGTGCGGTGGATGGTATTTTCCCTATGGGGGTGGATCTCATGTGTGTGTGTGTGTGTGTGTGTGTGTGTGTGTGTGTGTGTGTGTGTGTGTGTGTGTGTGTGTGAGTCCCCGGTTCCCAACCATTTCCACCTGTAACATCGCGTTACATCTTTACATGACAGCGGGAATTGCCTGTCTGCGTTGTCACGTTCTTTTAGAAGGAGACCCATTCCGTCCTATCATTGGCAAAAGAATTATTGTAATAACCATTGTACAGCAACGTCTAGTAGCAAAACAAATTTAAATTCTTGCTAATCAACTCATCACTCTTAATGCAGCTCCCTTCCAACCTTTACGTTTTCGATTGTTTTGCGTGCTTTGCATCGTTTCTCTCCAAACCGTTTCCGGACGGCACATTATTCCGCTCACATTGTTGGATGGGTGTCTATTTTTTGACTAATTGTCATCCACTTCCGGCGCGCATGGGGGGCAGGAGGGGGCTCTCGGAAGTTATCGTAAAAGTACCGCAGCTACCTGTTGCACATCTGTGAAACTGCCACCGGTCAGCACTGGACCGGTGGCGCTGCTGCTGCTGCTAACCTTCCGCGCTGGACTCTCCTGCACCTGGTCACGAATCACGGTGGTTGGTGTGACAGACAGCACCCCGTTAACTGGTGAACCGTTTTGTGAGTGAGAGCTGCAAGCCTCGTAGTACAATAATCATGGCGCGTTCGTAATCGCTTCCGTTTGACTTGTAATCATTTACGTTAAACCCGTTGGCCCTATGAGGCTTTCGTTGCTGTTACTATTGTATGCCCGTTACTTTTTGACCCCGAATTTCGCTTGCAAACACAAAGATTTCTAAACCGCACGGGCCCACCAAAAAAGGAACATCATTACGAGGTGCCGTACCGGCGTTTAACGGAAATTGGGCTTCGAAAATGCTTTACAGTAATGAGGAATAAATTTAAATTGAAAAGACAAACGAATTTCCATTAAACCTTCCATAAAGCGAATAACGTTAACAACTTTTTCAACGTTCAAATTCCAACCTTAATAGGTTTCTTTCTCCAGCCAAAACGGAGCAGCTTTCACAACATGCTCAACGCTTACCTGCAACGAGAGAAAAATAATAATCATTACAATTTGTTGATTCAACTCAAAAGTTTGTTAAGTTCAAAGGATGTAAAAGTGTTAAGTAAATTAGTATTAAATTCGCGTGAAATAGCTTTTTCTATACAGCTTTTGCATCCTTATACAGTACAGAGCTGGCATGAAAACCAAACAAATGTTTACTGCAAGAAACCCCTTTCTGTTCTACTCAACAATCCATTCAAATCAAGTAACATAAATAGAGAATAATGGATCATACATGCTTGCATAGAGCCCAACGCAACTATAATGGTCTCCAACTCAGCTTCAGAACTCAATCGCTCACTCGCCTCGATACATCCATCAAATATTTCTATCCAAACAGAAATGGTTTTCCTGGCGGTTCACCCCTAGAGCACCATACTAATGGGTCACGCTCCCCCTAAAAAAAAAAACGAAACGTTCACACTAAAACCTTCCCATCATATCGCCACGAAACCACCATTAATCTTTCAATTAATAAAGCATTAGGTAATTGATAGGAAGGAGTGACAAAGACGTTTCCACTGACCCATCGACCAATGCAGTTGATTATGATATAGCAGCGGCAGTCAGGATGGGGAGTAGGTTCATTGTTTGCCGACACACATACCGCATCCCTCCCACCCTTTCAATGCCCCAGGAAGGCCCCCCCTCCTCCGCTCGGTTACTAACACTGCAGAAAGAAAAATCCAAGCCAAACTTAGCGGCCGAGCCACTCTCAAACATTATGGGGTGGAGAGATCAGAATGTTAAGTGATCGCTATTTTCGGGGTCGTATCATTTGACACGGGTTAAAGGGGGAAGCTTTGGCGCCTCCCTTTACTCCCGGGACGGGTTTGCATCCGAACCACGCGTAACGTGTGTTTAGTTAAGCAAAACCACCAAAGCTGAACGGACCGTGGGAATGACGATGGTAGTGAGCAGAAGGTATGTATCGCTTCAGAAATGGAAGACAAACAACACCACCAAAATCCCGGTCCCGGTGAAAATTGGGTGTTTTTTTTCTTCTTTACTATGCGTACATACAAACATACACAGGATGATCGCGCACAACACGTGGTGAAACACGATTTTCAGCATAGCCCAAAGATACACGAACAAAAATCCAGGCCGGCCTTCGCGTCTTCCCGTGCGATCGAACAGAAAGAAAGCCCATGCTTGCCCCTGCTGCCAAATTGATGTTGACAGGAGAAAGTTGAAATAAACATACATACAAAGCGGCCGGTGGTGGTTCGGCGCCCCCCGGGTCGTAGCATATGTCCGAAAGCCGTACGTACCTGCCCCCCCAAAAAAAAAAGTTTCCTCCCCAAAATGCGATGATTTGCAATTTGCAGGCGAAAATGACAGCAATTAGTGAAGGGAGAGGAGGCTTTGCTTTTGCTCCAAGTGCGCGGCGACGAACAAAGCGAAATAGGAAAATAGTGGCTTGGTTTTCCACCAATGCTCATGGTCTGATGAAGCAACTTTCACACGACAGCAGTGGTTTGCGGTACAAAAAAAAAAACCCCCCCTTTCATATGAAGATCATCATTCATTTGCTAATTTCCGAGATTGATGAGTGAGTGATATTTATTCTCTTAGCTTGAATGATTGAATGATTGCAGCGTTTTTACGAAATAAATTATTATTTAGGCTAGCAAAGCTTATGTGAGTACTCTGTTCTTCCAATTTGCCAATGGACGTAATGTATGATTCGCTGTTGTTTGTTCAAAAAGGATAAAATGATAAATCATATTCATAAAAGTAATTTTAAAGCTTATCAATGTTATAACATAATTTATTCTTTAAAAAAAATAAATTTAATAAATAATAAAATAACAAATCTTAACAAACATTAATCGCATTTAAATGAAGCAAAATATTTAAAAGAAAAAAGAAAACTTCAAATGTTTATTCTGACCTTCTCTTTTGAACGGAATGCACTCGTACACAATTTCGCAATGCCAAATCGAATTCAATTCTCTTGCCGCCACATTTCATATGGCTTACCGTCTGTATATAACAAAACTATTGCCACACGATGCTGTCCTTCAAGCTTTCCGTGCTGTTTTATTGGTACATCTTCAGCAGCTTAAAGCTATCACCGCTCCCCCGGGTAGGATGCTGCTGCTGCTGCTGCACTAATGAATTATTAAGCAGCTTACCCCCTCGCATCATCGCCGTCTTTCGTTTGTAACCGCGGTCAGGAATGGTCACAAATGCATCCCTTAGAGGGCTACGCTTGCCCTCTAGAGAGGACTATTCTTTATGCACAGTAATCGCAATCGCAGCCGCAAGAATGCAGTTGATTGTTCATTGCGTAGGCCGGTATGCAACACTCGACAGCTCTGTGCAGCTGCGTGTGTGTGTGTGTGTGCATATCGTGGAGGCATGCAGCACTGCAACTGTACCGCAAAGTCCGTCATCTGGTTCTGCTGCTTTTAAAAAAAAACTACACAGCACACAGTCTGGCAGTGGCAGACAAAGTGGTAGATGCACTTTTCATTAACACTCATGAATGTACACCCACTCGAAAAGAGCGAGAGAGCGAGGAAAAGAAAGAAAAGTATCAAACTGAAACACAAACGCTAGACGGGCTTTTCCGCTTCCAGCGTGTGACTACTGCATACCACTGCTGCACCAATGATCATCGAACTCGGTCACATGTGAAGAGGTTTAGCGGGCGTGAAGATCATTCGAACGACGAACCGTACGGGTGCAGCTAGAACAACCTTTTTCCGGTTGTAACCTCATCAATATAACATTGAAAACTGTTCGTGTCTCTCTCTTCAACACTGGTCAAAAGGGGTAAAACAACGAAGCAAAACTTATGAATGAATTTCTTTCAACTTCAACCACCCCTTAGGTTGAATATCCCGCCTGCCGGTGCTGCAGTACCGCTGCATGCAACATTAAACCATCGCTTGAAATATGTTCGATTCGTCACGTACTTCTTGAAGTGCTAGAGTGCACAAGCGAGTGCAGCAAAACGTGGAGCAAAAAAAAAACAGTTTGTCCAACATTTTTAATAGTGAAGCAAAGAGAAGTGGGATTGATTGTTTCGTGATATTAACCAAACAAATTCAGTAAGTATATTAACTTTTAAAATACTGGACCGTCATTATTAATTATAAATAAAAATTAACTTTTAAAAGTCTGGTTAATTTGATAGTTGAAAAACACAAATTACTAACTGTCATTTAACTTATACATTAAAAAAGTGACAAAAATGATCCAATTTTTCAAGCGCTTACCTTGTCACCTAGGGATCGTTCCACCGGTCAGTTGTCAATGTATACTAGTTGACTAAATACTGTCAAAATTTGAGAGCTTTATTTCTTAATTTAACAGTAGCTAGGGCTAGAACAGTAAAAGTACTTTGTGCATAAGTTTGTTCGCACCGTCTGCTCAATCCGGGCCCGAGAAAAGGTCGACCTTTGTGTCACATTTCCTGTCGTCCTGTTACGATTGGGCAAATATCTATCAAAATCTGATCTGACTGAAGAAGGGCCGACCATTTTAAGCCCCCGAAACATTCAACGGAAGCTGCGGTATGCAATCAAAGAAAAAAACGTCACATCCCGTTTTATTTTCTCCAGGAAAGGCATTGACCAATGTGATTTATAGTACAAGGAGCTTCTCAATAGCTACCACATGCATCAAAAAGTAAGCCAAAGATGGCGAAGTTTTTTTCTTCTCGAAGGGAGAGCTTTAAAAAGGAGTGTTTGGGGCGATTCTGAGGCAAACCCAGGAGCTCTAGATCGATTTGAAGAGGAAAATCTAACCATGCAATTATTTCATGGTCAAAGTCAGGGATTAATTGATGAAATAGGCGACCTTTTAACAGAAAAAAGGTCAACAAAATATTTGTTGACACTCATGGTTGTCGGCACTTAGCCGACAAAAGGCAGCAAGATGACGAGGCAAAGATTGGATATTTTTTTCTTAAATTCAAGATTTACAAAACAAAAACTATGCAATTTGATTGATTACATTATTTTTTTTTCGTTCCATTTTACCACGCATCGGAAAAAAGTCGCTTTTTTAGTGCACACGTTAATACCCAAAAAAAAGTCCCAAAATTCCTATAAAGCGAACATATTAATATCGAATTATCTTTATAAAGAAATATAATTTTGTTTTACTATCAGAGCAGATGAATTACGAGGCTCTGAAATTCTGATATTTACATGAATCACAATGAAATGACAGTAGTGAATGACAATTACATGAATCAATTGCTCTTAACAAGTAAAAAAATGGTGGAAACCGTCGAGCGAAAACCAGGTCAAATTTATAAGGCTTGCCGCTAAAAGAAAAACAAATATTTTATATGATAGAGAAAATAGGAAATGTTCACAACAAAATTCTCCAAGTTTATGAGTTTGACTGTTACCTTTGACCATTCAACTATTGACAAATGGTAAATGGCGAATATATTTTGTAGGGATATGGATATGACATGGATAAAACCAAGATAAGGTAGTCCATAACTTACTGCAACGAGGAAAACAATCTAATTATGACCTCAACCTCCGAGACAACAAAGTAAATGTCCTATTAATAATGAACATACTAGACGTCAGTAGGTCACGTCACGACAATGACACCGTGCAAAGCAATCCCTACAGTCGCTTAGTACTCAATTACGAAGGATTTTGACAGTTATGAAGTAGTCAGATCGTATAACGATTATAGTTTTAGTGCTGTGTTAGACATCTGAAGAACATGTTAAAGCGTTACTGGCGATAAATGCCAATTTAATGCTAATTACACATAAACACAATAACTTGCACTTCTTCACCAATTCAATTTTACGATCCTTGATGTGTACTTCTCGACATAACCCCGTCATGACTCCACACACACACACAAATACCTTCGAATGGACGAAACCCACCGTAAAGCAGCGTAAGATAAACTTTACCTAATTACACTGCCGCAGCAAACCATTCGGGCGAGCGAATAGTTTACTCCAACTGTGTCAGTTAACGGCCAATCTGCATCGGGACCGGCTTACGGGGTCGCGCAAAAGATGGGGCCACAGGCGTTGAAAATTTCATATTTCCACGGTTGCGTTCCAAAAAAAATCGGGACCGCCATTTTAACACCAAAAAACGTCCGTAAGGAAAAGGAAACAAAGGGTTGATCACCGATGCCACACGGTTGCATATAGGGTGGAGCGACTTTAGTAGCCTGCTGCACCCTGCGCCGGACATCTACATAAACAAACAAGGTCCACTCTTATGGCTAGCGTTTGATACATTCATTCTTCTGTAGCAACAGGCAACACTTTCCCCTGTCCGTTCCAGTACGCCGTGTAAATACATCTCACTCGTTGCAGTCTCACGGCGGGCGCGAACGCTCATTAGAAGACCTTTTGGGATGATGCCGGCGACACGCGCTAACCTTCCCGTGCGTGCGTCTTTGATTCCATCATCGAAAAGGAAACGATAGTTTACATTTCTTGCCCTTCGTTGGTAGGAGATTTTGAAGGCGAGACACACAGTGCCGGACATTTCGTCAGTGACGCTCGTCGAAGACCTGGCCTGGACGGTTTATTAAACATAGATCTCGCATAAATATTTACGCCATGCCAGGCCACAATGCAAACATTCGGGCACTCACAACAGCTCACCTTCATATGCATGTCAAATATTCAAGGATTTCTCACTGTTTCTTGCAAATGCATCCCTCGGACGAATAGATCACAGTAATTTAGTCTTCTCCGTAGCACATCTTCACACTGTTACTTCGTCTTCGTCTTGTACCAAAAGTCCCAATCGCTGGCCCTTCCGATGTGGCTGTTAAGCTCGCAATTTCCGTACATCTTAATATACAGAGATTGACTTCGACTTGACCTTTACGTAGACATAGGCCAAAGCAAGTAACAACGCACACGACTCTTGTAGCCAGGTCCTAACCCCCGAAAAATCTAATCAAGACGCTCGATCGATCAACGAGACGGGGTTTTTTTTTCGGTCGCCTTTTTCCAACCCCTCAATTCAATAGGTCTTCTCACCGCAGAGTTCGATGTGATCCACGAAAGGCAATTTCCGCGACCGAGTAGATTGATACATCCTGCCAACGCATTCACCAAACGTACCCTCTTCCTGACAGCAACCACCGCAACCCACTGTGCCTCACTTTCAGTTTCCATCACCACCGCTAGCCGTAGAGACTGAACCCTTTTGCCAGCGCCACGGGGATGCTGAGCCGGTAAAAGTGAGAGACTCTGCATGGTGTAGTCGGCGCCATGGTGGGCAGGGAAAATTCAATTTCCTTGATACGCACACACAACCATATCGTTGTCCTGGCATTGGCAGCATTATTGGATTGGTGTTGTTACATGCTTTTCGCCGGCATATGATAACCGGTATCACTGCCCTGCTGAGCATTTAACGTAGCTATAGCTTCATCGAATGAGAGGTCAAATTATTGCTCTAGCTAAAAAAGGCCATACCAAAAGTTCCGATTTAAAGAGCTACGATTAGCCGCGAAAAGGTTTGTACTAATTTGCTCCAATGAATTCACCTGATTGGTAACGAATCGTTTCGTTCTGCCTCGCAGCTCACCGTCCAACAACGAACGGCGTGTGCAACGCCGCCCTGCAAACCTAATATGGGGTTAACGAGAAAATCATGCTCCCTAATGGGATGGGTGACTTTGTCGGAGTGTGGGCTTGGACGGGAACTCCTATCGCTTGTACTTTATGTTGCAGTCGCGGGACGGGAACGGATCGATTTTTCGCGCAAAATTTTCAAACTGAACCGTGTGAAATGAAAGTTAAAAAATCATCATTAACCTACTGCACTTGCTGTGCATAACTTTGAAGGAACGGGAATCAATTGAAATTCCTGCACCTTGAACGTTAATGAGAATGTGTTCCACTTTCCGTTTGATATTATTTTTAATATCAAAATAAAAAGAAGGAACATCGCATTAGGTGTTTTGACAGCAATTTATGTTCTTAATTTTGCATCAGATCCTAGTCATACTACAATGAAAAATATTATAGAAAATAAAATAAATTATGAGTTTATGTTTGACTCACTTATATAACAATTTAACTGCATAAAAACATAGTAAATTTACCTCACATATAATTCCCACATGTACGTCTAGCTTGACATTTAAGCAACGGAATTTCTCCATGTACCAACCTAAACTTCTCGAAGTTCCCAAACCAACGAACGTCAGCAGGAAAAACAACCGTACCTTCAGGTTCTATTTCATTATCCATTCCACACGCAGCACTCAAGACGCTTTTACAAAATTTTGGTTTGTTGTTCAACATAAAGCAACTGTCCATTTGGCAGTGGACCGATCGATTCGACGACGCATAACTTCCCTTGGCAAGTGTCTGCCATCGACACACCACGTATGGTGCGATAATTATGGGTAATTACATTTTCGGACAAAACCCTAAAAGCACTTCCCCATAAGCCATCATCGGTCACCAAAAGTGCAACAGCCATACAGCCTGGGCCACCTCTATCTAACGACTGCGAACGAAACGGATACCAACGGATACGGATTGTAGAGGTGGTTGGATGTTTGGTACGCGCCAAGGAACTGGAGTTTCCACGCACGTTCCCAAAAACACAAGCACCCATCCAAACGGTATGCTGTTAGGCGCAATTTCTTTTCTGATACAAAACCCCATTCAATCGAACACGTGACCGATCGTTCAAAAATTCACCAACCATTTCGCCCCGTCTGCTCGAACCCCCCCTAAACATTCCAACGCTCGGCCTGCTGGTTAGATTTCCTAACCAACATTTGTCGGGACCGGCGCGAGCAATACGCGGTTAGGAACACACATTTGAGAAACCGACGCACCAGACGCACGCAACGGCGAGAAGCAGCAGTATACGATCGTGTTGGATCGCGCCCGTACGCTACATGCACATGGAGAGTTGGTGCGGTACGTGAAATTATGGGACCGCAACCGAAATTCAATGTTTATCACAGTTTACCACTCGCACACCCCTCTCGGCCGGTACAGTTCGATATCAACACCTGACTTCATTGGGCGCTTCTGCTATCGCTAACTTTCCCCCGGAATTATTTATCCACGTAATCATCCGATGGACCAAACGAAGATGATCCGCTACGCGAACCTTTTCTGTTCGCATACATAGCCCGCGCGTACACGGCTTTTTAATCCCTTTTCCATCTACCTTTCTTCACTTATCAAACCATCGCTTGGCGCTGACGCACTTTCCAATCATATACATTCCGTCGTCACGAGTTCAAGCCTCCAGTTGGTGCCTGTTGCACCTTTCTTCGGCTTCGCTCAAACATAATCCTCTTCAGCGTGGCAGTGCAGGAATCTTATCCTCAAAAGTTCTCACTGCCCAACGGTTCGCCACTCCCAGCAGGTCATCCCTGTGCCGTGGGGAAACGTGAACATTACACGTACATTTTCGCAGATTTGATTGGTATCGATTTTCTAAAAATAAGCTAACCTCTGCTATCGATGCAAGAGTCTCGCTGCGAGCGCTTTTATTCTTTTTATGCCGGTTTTTGTACTGAAACCTTGGGCACTTAAATTGCGCAAACTTGGTTAAGAAGAAGATAGTTATCGCGGAGAAGATTTTTTTTGATTATCATCTAACATAGGTAATTCGTTACAAAATCATTTCGGTTTTTGGTGCAACTGTTCCCAAGCACACCTTATTTAATTGAAGCCTGTCAAATATTTTTACTGATAGTTACTGACAGGATGTAGTGGCGGCCCGGTGGTGTAGGCTACAGCGACGCCGTTCTTAAACGGGCAGGACCGGGGTTCAAGTCCCATCCAGAACCATCACCCAGTAGTGAGGACTTGTCTATCCAACTACGTGGTATCAGCAAGTAGTCTAGTGAGCCATTCGGTGGCCGGCGTGGCCTATAGAAGGTCGTTAAGCCAAGAAGACGAAGTCACTATAAAGTCAGTACCATAACCCTCAAAACGACGCAACTCAAATCGGCTTGTTTTAGAGCATCAAATGAAAAATGATTAATAATGTATCGAACCCAACATTTTGCGGTGAGCTCTGCCAGGGAAATCTCTGTGCTCCACAAAGTTATCAACAGGGTTGGAGTAAAGAGTAAGTTTGCTCCAACGATTACGTTGGACGCCGCCAAGTAAGCGCATATGGTTTTCGTATTTTGACGCTTCCCGTTTGTACACGCGAAAAAAAATAGTCATAACCACCCGTTTGTGTCTCGTCTAATCTTAAAGTCTCGGCTTGTGTTAAGCACGCACTTGCCGGGCAAAAACAAAAAGCGAACTATTTCTCCTCCACCCGGAATATGATCCCAGACGCAGGCTAAGAATTCTCTAACAAACAGTTTATCATGCATAAACACAATTTGTTTTCGCTGCTTCTGAAAACAAACTGAAAGCTTCGTGAGGAGGGTAAATATTTATCCGCAGCCGTGATCAAATGTAGCTTGTCAGCTGTTGTCTTGGAGCGCTAATGATACTTGTAGCCCGCCAATGATGCTGTTATAAATTATCATTTGCAATTATTTCAATTAAATCCGATTTGGTTACTTCGAATTAAATTCTAATCGTAGCATTTGAAATGTTTTTGCCACTTACTAGCGTGTTTAATATCAAGATTTAATGCTATCCAGAATGCCTCAGGTCAAATCCACTTACCTAAAACGATAAAAAAGAAAGCATATTTAGAATGATGGTGTATTAAAAATTAAACGTAAAAAGATATTTCCATTGTATTCTCTGGGCTGTAAATCAAACTGTATGCTTCCGCCCAATCCACTGCAAAGTGGTAATTGGATCAGACAGAACGATTACTCATGCTCGTGTGCAACAGCTTCCATGTGCAAGTATACTCTCATTGCTCAGCACAGCACACTTTCCCGCTTTCCCTTCACATCCAATCTACTTCTTTACCGTCCGAACTTGGGGAAATGTTTGCGGCTTGATCTTCATCTTTAACCGGATACATGGACATACCCTAGCCACGAATGCGGCGATGAAGCTGAGCACAGTTTACAGCAAAACCACAGGAGGAAAAAAATGGGTGGCAAAGATACGATACAAACGCTTCGCATGCTCTCTCCTTAACCTTGAGAAGTTTAATTTCTTTCAGTTTTTTTTTTTTTTGCTGCCCAACCTTTCGTACGGCCCAGTACGCGACCATAGCAACAGTCGAAGCGGAAGGCTATTTTTAAAAATAATTTTCCAAACAGCACATATTACATACATCGCACGCATTATGTGTGCCAACCGGCGTGGAGGTCGGAGGAAGCTAGCCGACACTCCAAACAGTACTAGCCCGTTGCCACACACCACCGCCAAAAGCGCTCAACTGAGGAAAGGGTTCTGGAATGCGTGCGTGCACTTTACAGGGGCCACAGAAAAGGGTCATTCTGGCGGGAAGCGGGGAGCACAACACCGTCATCTACACTCCGACATAGCGTCACGTACGCCAGGGCCAAGTGAAACGTTGATGTGAAACACCAATGATTGATATGACCATGTGTGCAACCGCTCCCATTTTCCCACTGTGAGCCTGCGAATCTTTCCCTCGGGACACCACCATCAGCCACACCAGATCGCCTCGACACGACCCTGCCCAACCCAGGAAATCTTTCTCGGATACGGTAGGAAAACCACTTGATCTGGCGTGGGCACTTGAACTACCCTGATCCCCAAGGTCCTAGTCCTCCTGGCAGCACGTTATCCGCGAATGCCCTTAAGAGCGGTAGAGTTGAGAAAATCTACACTTCTTCAACTCGATCATCACACGGCCCACGATCGTGGGATGCAGCGGTTTGCGGCATTCTGTGGGCTGGAAGGTTGAGCGGGCCCCAGTAAATCAGCTCTGAAGTGGTCGTACATCAAGATAAGAAAGAAGATGGCATAGAACGAACTGCGGCTCATTATGATACTTTCCTTGCCCGCGATTTGCTTCAAACATTAGTGCTGCGGTGTCTTGCGCGATTATCGGGACTGAATGCAAACCGAACAAAAAAGGGCAGCTAAAATACAAGGCTAGTGTTATGTACAAATCTATTGGGAAATGAATCGTCGACACAGCGGCTTTTGCGATGTCAATCTACGGATTCTTCATCTAGCGGTCTCATAAGCGCACAAGAGCGGTAATAAACGCGTTCAATTTTCACATCTGTTCATCATACATTTCATTGGCTGGATGTTCTTGAAACGGTGGGGAGTACTCATCACGAGGAACACACATCAGGAGAACCTGTCGCAAGTTCTGCCCGAGGTAAATGCCCTGCACTACACTACTATTTCCAGAGAAGCGGTAATGTTCTCTTGTTGCAACTTCACGCAACGCTTGTACATCAACGTCGTCTAGGAGTTCCAAAAATAAACTTCCAACGCCCCAACGCGTTTACCAATCGTTATAGTGCAGGATCCCGCGGGGAAGGATAGTGTACTTGAGTTTTGTTTTATTATCGCATTATAATTACACCACAACCAAATCAGCCAAAGTGTACCGTGAATTTCCCTATCATGAAAGCATCATAAATCGGTTGAGTTACAGTTTGAGCATCATCCCTTTCATTCCTGATAGCAACCTCTGGAGACGAATCAGAGCTCTTTGGATGGTTCTCCAGGGACCGATTCTACATGTTTTTTGAGCTCATTCCGTACAAAGATTTAACAAATAAAAAAAATCTCCATCTTTCTTTTAATGCTGCGCTCTCCATGCTAAAAATCGCACGACCATGTTACATTTTTGGTGCCATATAAAATTTCCCCATTAAACTGCAAAACCGGGAAGACATACACACACACACCAAGACGATAAAGACGTTTCCGCGAGAGAGTGGAAACTTCTAAAAAATCGGCAAAGATGACTTCCGACACACACTATTGCAAAATATTATCTATTTCTTCAATCTTTGGTATGCGCTTGTTGTTTAGCGATCCTTTCTTTCTACATGACCCAGCACCGCTTCCTATCGTCCTAACTTTATGCTTAATTAACGCCAACTTAACCTTCCACACAGCGTTGACGACCGCGGCATGGAAAATTGCTGTGACTAATTAATCAAAAATCTCACCACACTCCTACAGCGGAGGCCCGACAAGCAATTCCAACATCTTCCCTTGGGTTGTTCTTTTTTCGTTTCGATGCCCCAACGGAACTTTTACCCTTGGGTTTGCCAGCGTGTACCAGACATGAAGAAATAGGACCTCTCGGCATGACGAAAAAAAAAAGCACAAACGCACACTCTAAAACAAATTCTTCCCTTCTCGCGCTCGTCTTAATGAACTAAACAATACGACCAAGAGGACCAGGGTTGGGTTCCGAAAGGCATACAAAAAAATTATGACCCCAACATCAAAACTTCACCATGAGTCTTCTAGTGCCTTTATCGCAGACCCAATGCTACCGTCGGTGAACGTAGGCGAACCAATTAGCTGACGACTAATTTCTTCAAATAGCGCGGCGCTTCAAGTTGGTTCAACTGGAGCAAAAACATAACCAAACTACCGGCATTAGTTCTACCATCCGAAGACATCCCGATGATAACCTTCCTTTCCACTGGGCAGCGTGTCTACGGATGCTGTGCTGGCCCCTTACAGTGTGCTACGGGTACGGACATTCACGCTACAGCTACCAGAGGAAGCGTTTAGGTCACCGAGAGGCTATCGCATAAATGCTTATCTTCGATTTGAAAATCAGTCTGCGCCACCACTGTGCGAGCGCAACTACCATTATTGTGTAGGTAGGAAGATGCACATAAAAACACCCCGAACGAGGAGTGGTAGAAAGGCCACCGCTACCCAGCAAGACTTCACCAGACATCCCTGGAGCAAAACGCTGCCACCAGTATCGGTGAGGATGATGGGGTCACGATAGGAATGCAGCCGCGTACATTTATTTATATTGCAACAATCACCTAAAGTCTGGGGCAGAAATTATTTACATGCATGACCTAAGGCTAGATGTGGCTGCGGTGCACACGCTGGTAAAACGGGGTCTGGGTGCATCTTATTAAGTGTCGTCCGGCACGGTTTTTTTTTTGCACATTCCAGAACCAAAGAGAAGACACACCGTCCCCGCCCATAGACGGAGCAAAAAGGGAAACAGTGCAGCGTACGTGGACTACGTGCGTGGAATGTGTCCGATGAAGCAATTAGTGTCGATTTGGTGGACCTCAACATTCTCGACCTTGGTTGGATGCAATTTAAAATGGGTCGAGCGATTTGATATGCGATAAGAAACGCTTGTGGTTTGATAATTTGATTTTACACACCCACCGAGTCGTGGCAGGGCAAGCATTGTGGTCATTTATTGTTGAAACTAATTAATACACCAACAGGGGGAGTTTATTAGTTGGCAGTGTTCTTGCGTATGTCGAACAAACAGAGTCGTTCCGCGGTACCAATAAAGTTATTCCATGAATTGTGATTAATCAAATGTCTTATGCTTTTAATGCGGCGTGCTCATAAGCATAGGCAAATGAGTCAGCGAAAATGTCTTTTCAAGCTCAACGGCTTTGAAGTTCTCATTAAAAACAATAACCCAACAACAAGACGAATAAACCAGCCCGCCTATCAGACCAACTCGCCCAGCAGCGCAAACCAGTTCCAGCGGAAGGGTAGAAACCAACTGCAAACCAACTGATACCGAGCCGGATGAGTCAGACACTATTTTTGTGCCGGTTCCGATCCCTGGAAATGGCACACGCCATACAGCCGGAGAGTCATGTGCCGGGCAGTGAACGCGAATGGACGACCGCAGAAGACACAACACCATTTGCAAAAACCCTCCATCTCAGTGGGACCTTGCCTGGTTCGATGCAGGCGCGCATATAGAATCACCTCTCATCATCATCATCATCGTCATCATCAGTAGCAAACAGAAAACACTGGCGGACCACATACTGACAGATAATCCCGCGAGTCCAGTCTCGGCTACACGCCGGCTAACCAAACCGACCGCTCCCTAGTTAGCAGCCATCCACTGTTTTTGAGACCGGTGGTGCTCATCAAAACACGATGAGCTAATCCTCGGCGCTGAAATCAACCCCAGGCCCCGGGACTGTTGAAGCGTCGATGCGGGGATAACACACAGAGCCACACACACACAGCATATTCAAATGATGCAACTGAACAATAAATTAATGCTGTGATAAGCGACCTCCCAGCGCTGGGACCTGTGTGTGTGTGTGGACGTCTACTATCGCTTAAGTAGACGAAGTTCTGAGTCGTCAGGAAAAAATAGAATAAACGCGATGAACTGCAGTACAACAGCAAAAACCAGACACACGAATAGCATTCGTTCGGATTGTTCTACTTAATCTTGTGGAATAAAATCGTGCATGGCAAATACGGGTTTGATAAGGAAAGCATTTAATCCAACGTCCGGAAACGACAAATAATAATGTTGGTTATCGCTTTTCCTTTCGCCATATTAACATGCAGCGTTTCGAGCGATCAGGCTGTGAGCTTTCCTAGCTCAATGGAAGACTTTCTATTTATTGCTTTACATTTACCACCTTTGCCGAAGCGAGTACTAGCGTGCACAGCAAAAACCACACATTGAGCATGTTTTCCACTTCAATAATCTTGGTCTTTTTTTGTATTTTCCCCAAAGACCTTATAACAGGCAGGCAAAGCGCAGAAGATAAAATGTTGGATCGAAGTGAATATGATTGCTGTAGCATTGAAAGCCTCGCGAGCAGATGATGATGATTGTGGCGATGGTACAGATGTTGAACCACAACACAACAATTGCGCTCTCTTCATTGCTTGCGGAACGAAACTTGTAGAAAGCTCGTACCGAAAAACCCGATCGTCCCATTATATTATCTTGCCCTATAGGAAAGCACAGCCACGCGGTTCGATTTGCTTTCTTCCTTTCGGTTCGCGGATTCATGGTTTCAAAAAAAAAAACAAAAAAAAAAGAAGCTGCAACGATAAACCTTTCTTCGTTGCCCCCGTAACACTTGCCAGCGACACCTGGGTGCAGCTGGAACGGGAACGAGCGCGAATAATATCGTCCGCATCGGGACACCGGTGTCTGCCATGGAGTAATAATTTTAACGCTTTGCCATCAACACATCAAACCATCGCGTCGTGGGGTATGCAATTGGCATCGGAAAAGCGATCCCCAAGCGATGGATTAGGCGATTGGATGGAAAATGGTAAAGATGGCGCATAAAATTGCCACTCGAAAATGGCAATTTTCTCCCAACGTTCACACCGTGAAACTGTCAATTAAGCATACGAAAGGGGGATGGAACGGTACCAGGACCAGTTGCACAGGGCAAGCCGCGAGCGTTGCGGCCAATTCACAGCAGTAAACTAAACCTTCGCCAGGCCGCTTGCCGGAAATCTTTTTCTTTTCCATTATCGAAAATTGTTTTCTATTTCAAACGTGATGGTCGCGGAATGAATTTTCCACCCGTGTTGCCCGATGCTGATAAAGAAATTGTACAGAGCAAGACACAAAAAAAAAATGAAGCCTCCACCAAATGGAAATAAAACGAGGGAAGCGGTCAATCACATTTTCCTCTCTTTCGAATTCGATTTTTTTTTTTTGATAGAAAAACAACAAAAACACACACAACCGGAAAAAGGTCCAATGCAACGCAACACACCGGTTGTCATAAATCTGTCCCAAGTTTCCGCAAGCTTTAGACAGAAAACATCTGTGATGGAAAACGCTGCAAGGGGTACTAGCTGCTTTACTGGGTCATATAGTCAGATAAATATGCACACAAAACAACAACACGCACACAAGAGACCAGAGAGCATTGAATGTTTCATTGAGCAGCAGCGGGATTTCGTTATACTTGAGCCGACCGACAAACATTGCGGCTGGTTGGTTCGGTTTTCGTGTTTGGCGCCATGTTGGGTGAAATATTTCGTGTGTCCCAACGCAACACCCTACTGACCGCGTGATAGAAACATGGCCGACCCGGCTAGCCCTGTATGCCCTGTCTCCCGGGATGTGTCCGATCTAGTCTAGAGTCAAATGCGGACATAACGATACAAATTTAAAAACATAAATTCTTATGAGGTTTAAACGAATATACAAACGAGTTATAGCTCTACCACAACAGTCCAAGTTCAGGTATAAGGTATAAATAAAGCAAGGACTGTTTGGCGTGTAAAGCTAAATCCTGCTTCACTGCTACTTTTTGGAAAGAAAAGGGTTTTAATTCCAATAATTATTACCCTTGATGACCATCATAATCCATAGCCATAATTATTGCATTTTTACCGATTCGTTCTGGAGTACACTACGGTTCCTGCTTCCTTTACACCCCAATCGCTGACCCGCCCGTAGGACCCGGTGTAAAGTCATTACGGTGGGTTTGCCAAGAACATTAACTGGCCACGGTTCTGCGTCAACCGGACAGGTTCTTGAACGTAATACGACCTTAAGCGTTCCTTGACTGTGAAAAGCGCAATGCCAACGAAACGCTCACTTCAAGCCACAGTTGATGAAGCAAATTTCACGTACGCTGATTGCTATTTAATTAGGCGCTTATTTTTACTGCACTTTGGTAGGACGAATACAACAATGTTGCTGGCGAGTGTGCAGATTATACCCTATGAGGCAAATGATGTGCTTCTTGGCAACCGTGAATATTGCGATTGGTACTGTTTTCTTCGCCCATACGGAGGAGTAATATTAACCGACTTATATTTGTATATTCAGACTGATACTCTAAGCGAAAAGCATTAAAATTTGGGTCAAATCCGACTACGCATTAAACAAATTAGTCAACAGATGCGATAAGACTTAATTTTAGTGGGAGACATCAGCAGCATTTGGTTTTCATTGGATGACAACAAAAAATCAAAGAAAGGATTTTCTTTTAATAGGGGCGGCCCAGTGGTGATGCGACCACGGGTCCGGTCCTTCGCATGGCAGGACCGTGGTTTAAATCCTATCCGAACTGTTCCCCCAAAGTAAGAACTGGCTATCCAACTGCGGGGTATCAGCCAATCTAGTTAATAAGCCATTAAATGGCCGGCGTGACCTATTTAAGGTCGTTAAGTCAAGTTAACATGAAGAACATGTTCTTGTAATAGATCACATTCTTCTTTTTCTTGACGTAACAACCTTCTAAGGTCACACAGACCATCGAAAGGGTTACGAGATTTAGTAGTAGTAATCAAGTCCTCTCTAGGTCCGGATGGGATTTGAACCCTCAGTTTTTCTGTCATGTGAAGATTGGCGCCGTTGTCGCCTCTTGCACCGAGTCGCCCCAAACAGTTTTTGGACAATTAAATAGTCCAAAAACCACACAAAATTGAGGTGGCTAGACATACAGTGGGATTAACATGAGACAGTTGACTATGAGCTCGGGAACCATCTTCTATAAGAAAACCCAGATCCTGACATACGCTGATGATATAGACATCATTGGCCTGCAGATCGAACGCGGATCGAGCAGGCGGCAGAAAACATCAAATTGATGGTGGCACCATCAGCGGTCCTACTAAGAAATCCGGAACTACGTGGGGGTGATCGCTGGTGAGGTTAAAGGCAGCACCGAAAACAGCATAGAGACGGAGTTGCGCGCTAGGCTGCTGGCGGCCAGCCGGTCATTCTACAGCCTGAGGAAACATCTCACCTCAAAAAATCCGTCGAGACGGTCGAACTGTATCGCAACTTTATAGTACCAGTCCTCACATACGCCTCTGAGACATGGACCCTGTACAAAACAGACGAAGCCCTCTTAGCCGCCTTCGAGAGGAAGATGCGCAGAAAAATTGTTGGCCCCGTATGTGTGGAAGGACAATGGAAGAGCCGCTACAACGACGAGCTCTACGAGCTGTACGATGAACTCACCGTCGTGCAGCGAAATAGGCTCGCCAGGCTCCGATGGGCTGGCCACGACCCAGCTCAGAAAGTACTTTTAGGCCGCCCACACGGACCGAGGAGGCGTGGTAGGCCCAGATTGAGGTGGGAGGATGGCGTGGATTCGCCATCAAGGCCGGGATGACGGATTGGCGGACGACGGTGCGGGACTGTGAGCGGTTCCAGGCTTTGCTGCGGCAGCCCAAGACCGCAAAGCGGTTGTAGCGCCTGATAAGTAAGGCATCTTCTTCTTCTTGGCTTCACGACCTCTAAGGTCACGGCGGCCAACGAAAATGGCTTTCTAGATTGCCGATACCACGTAGTTGGTTAGTCAGTCCTCACTGCGGGGAGAAGGTCCGGATGGGATTTGAACCCCGATCCTGCCGTTTGAAGACCGGCGCAGCTGTCACCTACACCACCGGGCCGCCCCCTAATAAGTAAGTAAGTAAGTTGACTATGTGCTACCCAAACCAGACGAATACAGCTCTGATGCACTATGCATTTGACGTCATTATTAACATATGCAACTTTAACTCAAAATGAAGAGATCTAGCCAATTAAATAGCTGAAACTCAGCTTCAATTACATCGTAATCGCTTTATAAAACCACAGTACAAATTTATAAAACCATAAAAATGAACCACAGTACAACTATACGTTCGGAGTGATTTAAAACATTATTCATTATCAAACATCAAATTAAAATTCAACCACACTTCATCAAACGAATGTTCGGTTGCCTGCATTCACCCTCTTTAAGCTTCTCTTGCGCGAGACATGAATTATTCATCCCAATCTGATGAATCCACAATGTTTGTGCACCCAGTGCACGTTTCGGCATCACGACGTCCCTCAAGGTCATCTAAGCGAAAACGAACGAAGACGACACATCTCCTTTGTTTTGCGACATTGCTATGCATCCCGGAAGACAACGGCACGGGGGAATGGAAAACCTTCTTCAGTTTAAAGAATTTGACTCAATTGTTTCAAAACCTCAGCTGTTCCAAAACGGAAGCACTTCTCCTCCCATCCAGAGGTTTTACTGTACTCACAACAACAACACACCTTCTTTTATTTGCAAAACGGATGATGCTTTGCAGCGGTGATAAATGGTTAGCTTGTAGTGTCAATCTCTTTAAAAATCCTTCACGCATCAAAAGCTCGAGCACGCGAAAAAAAGGTAGCTTTTTGCTACCCATGACAGGCACGCAAACAACGGCAGCACTGATGGGGCGTGCCAGCTATGGCTATTGCTAGAGCGTGGTACGTTCGTAAATTATGACAGATTCCAGCCGTGTGACAAGGGGGAGGTGGGGTTCGTAACACGCTGACGAGGATTCCCAACGCGGCACCGAGAAGAACGCGTGTCCCGGGTAGTTGGGTGGAATGATTGATGATCTTACGGGAAAGCGGACAGATTGTGTTGCAAAAATCGTACTACAAACTGCAAAACCAGATATATACACAACAGAGGAACCTTCAGTGCGTCGATCAGTCGTGGTGACACAAGGCAGCGCAGAGGCCCCCGGTAGAGGATCCCAGGATGAGATGTTTCGATGTTCGTTGCGCGTTCGTTCAATCGGAAAGACAAGCCTCGGCACAAATGTAACGACCAACACGCCTCAATTTAATTTCACTTTCTTATTTTTTCCCTCCCTTTTTGTTATTTCGACAAATGGACACTATGCCACCATACATCACTCTCTCGGACACGCAAATTATCGTAGACCGACGTGCACCGATAAGCGACACAAGAAGACGACCCATCCATTTGCAATTCATGAATGAGGGCCTCCTTCGGTTCGCGTCAATGGGGCTGACGAGGGGAATGAAAGTCTCCGAAACGAGATGAGAGACAGCAGCTCAACTGTTGCGACCCGTCTCAACAATGGCTTCAATGTTACGCTCCGAAAAGTACCACATTGATGCGCAATTCGGCCGCAACACATTTATGCATACATTTCATCCAAAAATGCCCAGGTCAACGGCACCAGCAAAAGCAAAATGGACAGTGCTTCCCGCGGCTGTGTGGCTATGATGTAAGGCAAACCCACATACACACGCGACCAGATGTCGATTTAATAAAAAAAAATCATACGAACGGAAAGCAGAGTGGTATAAACGATCTGCCATTTTTTATTTCACCTTTCCCGAGACCAGAGTTGCCACTCACTTTTTATTTTCAAACCATCTCTTCCGCTCATTTAACCGGCTGCTTTTGCAAATTGCAGCATAACTATTGCCCTTCGTGTAGGTTGCAAAACAAAACAAAAAAAAAAAACTAACCTAGTAAATGATACATTTGATGGTTGGAAAGTGTATTGACCTTTCACCAAGCGGACTTGTTGCTTGAAGCGGCTCTTACTCACATTCACGTTTTGAGCTGCATGAGATTGTTTCTCTGCACAAACGAAGATGGAACCCATCTCTACCCTGCTCGACGGAAAATCAATTACACACAAAAACACATTAAAAAACGCGTTATAATGATGCCACCGACACCGAAGTGTACAAATAAATAGACATTAAATTTAAAAAAAAGTCTACCACGGTGATGCGCAGAGACCGCAGAGAGTTGTGTACAGTGGTATACTTTGGACGGAATTCGCGTGAAGTGCCACTTCACTTCTGCGCAAGACTTTCTCCCGTAGCACTTTGCGATGGCGAAGCATAATATCTATACATCTAGACAGCATCATCATAATCATCATCACCTCTCATCAGCAATCAGCACCATTAAAAAGAGCTCAATTAATGGTAACATTAATGATGATCGCACAGGAAAATATCATTTTCATTATCGAGTCGATGTCATTTTATGCTTCAAGTTTCCTCTAGCATGCTTACAACTTTTGATCAAATTTATTTATAACAAATTACAATTAAAAAATGAAAGGAAAGTATTGTAAAAAGCCACTTAAAGTGGGCATAAGCAATGACGATCCTTCTGCTCAAATGTACCATTTATCCTTAACAACAATTATTATTATCATTTACATTCTTCTTCTTGGCTTAACAACTACTAAGGTAACGACGGCCATTGAGTGGCTTACTAGCCTTGCCGATACCACGTAGTTGGATAGTAAGTCCTCACTACGGGAACATTATTTTATTATTATTTACAATATTATTGACAATACGGCGTAGAGCCGTCATACTAAATTTACAAAATTATTGGAGTTTGTCCCACGAACGCATATCGCACACTGATTCGCCCTCTGGTCCTATATGGCCACGAGTCTTGGACCATCCGAGCGGAGGATGCAAACGCTCTTGGCGTGTTTGAGCGTCGCATCCTCCGGACCATCTTTGGCGGTGTGTTCGAGCATGGAGTGTGGAGAACGGAGAACCGCAAAGCAAAGATCGGCAGGATACGATGGCTGGGGCATATTATGAGGATGCCGGACTCATGCCCCGCCAAGAAGGTATTCGTCAGCGACCCCCAGTTCGACACGAGGCGTCCGGGAGCACTGCGAGTTCGTTGGCTGGATCAGGTGAAGGGTGACCTGTCGGAGATCCAGTCCCTACACGGATGGGAAACTACAGCCAGGGATCGAGTTTCCTGGAAATCTATTGATGACCGGGCCATGTCACGGCGTAGAGCCGTCATACTAAATTGAATAAAATAAATTTACAAAATTATTGGATTTTGTCCCACGAACAGAACAAAATATTGGTTACTGCTGAGAAGATTTAGAACTCTCTTCGACCAACAATGTGGTTATCATCAAAAAGATATGATGTAGATTTCAACCACTTTTAAGTAAACAGTAGAGAGGCTAATGTAGTTTTGGAGACTCAAAGTCGCTATGTTCTTCCTTCTCCTTCTTGGCTTTACGACCTACTAGGTCACGCCGGCCATGGAATGGCTAACAAGACTTGCTCATACCATGCAGATGGATAATGGATGGAATTCGAACCCATGTCCTGCCGTGTGAGTACTGAGTACCGGTATCGGTTCTACCACCGGGCCTATCAATAACCAAAATAATAACAAAAACGATATTTTTCGCAACCGCCACTAGCTACCCATTTTGAGTGATTGTCACAATTGACAGCTTCGTCTTGTAGGACATGGACGGCTAGTTTGCTCTGACAACTTGTTCAAAGATTCCACGCCAGATTCGTTTGAGTACAATACTGTTTAGTGGCCCAAAATCTATCCCCTTTTAGACGTTTCCATCTCTTCTCTTGAAATCAGAAGTACGAATGTATCGTGCTCTAAAACACGACTCCGTCACAATCGGTAGTCAAAAATTATCTTTTGACTTTGAATTTGAACGATGGAATCCAGGCACTGCTCTGAATAATCTACAAAAGTCTCCGAATTTCGGGTACAAACGCACCCAGAGATGTAAGCTGATGCTGTTCGTCCCGCACCGAAGGTGCTAGCGAAACCGCGGAGAATTGATTCAATTGAATAATTGATCCGAAAACATGTCAACGTCAAATCAAACCCGTTTGGACACTCTTGCCGTGCGACAGGCCACACCAGTCAGCATCCGGTAGCGTTAAAGCAGAGAAGCCTTCCTTTTTTTGTGGTCCTTTGCTTCTTCTTCCACTCGATAAAGAAAACAAGTATGCGAGGACCTAAGTTATCGAAAATCTTTCAAATGTCCGATAGTCTATCATGTCGAAAATTTCTTCCAACCGCGCACAAATGACACGCTACAGAGCAGGGAAAAGAAAAGCCCTTTCTTGAACTTTTTCTCTCATTAGGCAGTTTAGCTAAGAGCAGACACCGTGTGTCAAAGGTTCACAAACTTCCTATACGGGTGTTGCTAGATTTCACCCTCGGATGGGGGGGAGTCACCATCGTCTCGGAAGCCAATCCCGGAGGCCAATTCCGGTGGAATCGAATTGATTGATTTATTGGAAACAAAATTAAATTAATCGACCATCGCTTAACGAATCGTTGCACTTCCCTCCTGTATCTTTTCCATCAATGCATCTCTCCCACCTCCCCCCCCCCCCCCCCTTCCCCATTCGACACCGATTGATCACGGCTGTTGTCAAAGACCCTTTTTTCCGTTTCCTCGTGCGTTTCGCTGCGAACCACCACAACAGCTACTTTTTCTTTATTGCACCGCTGAACCGACCCCGCTGGAAGAATTATGCGCCTTATTTTTATGACGGTGGCCAATGTTTGATTGCTGGCGGCCTATTGTTATTGTGCCGCTTTCCCGCATCTTTTGCCATGTTCGCGGGCGCCGAAGGTTTGAAGTTGATTTGTCGACTTTCGCTAGCCACCAGCAGCCATTGCAAAGTATGGGAGACTGATACCGTGATCGCGGAGGGCAGTCACCGGAACGACGGACCGGAACAGAGAGCAGTCATGTCGCGGGATTTTACAATTTAATGGTCCGTCGTCTGACCCGAGAGAGCCATATGATAAGGGTTCGCGGCGAAAGAACAGCCCCTCGTGATACAGAGGAAGCAATGATTAGCTCGAAAGTAAATGTGACTGCGCTATTGGAGGCACCGAAATAAATATCGATCAGTGAGTAAAACTTTCTACCGTTGGAGTTTCTGTTAATCATATAAATTTGCATGAAAACTAGAGAATGTGTCCTAATTGTGTCCTAGCTAAGTATGGAATTAGGCTTCCAATTAGTTTCAAAATAAAATTTATCATTACACATCATTACATTGGGGAAGTGTAGCAGTAATTCTATCTTCAAAGCATTCATTCAGTTTACGAAACCCACACACGAAGCCATCGTGGTTGTAATGTGAGAGTATAATGCTGTGGAAAAATTTACCAAACAGAGCAGACCCATCCGAGTATGACCGGTTAGCAATTTAAATGTAAATATTTACAATTGCCTCTAGAGCATTCAAAGGCAGAAATGCTTAAACGCCACCGCCCGCATCCTATTCAACCAAAGAGGAAACACCAACCATCTGGTCTATTAACCCGAGAGGAATGTCCTCAGCGATAAACGAATTATATTACTTGCTCTGTTGGTGTGTCAGCTGCATGGATATTTCTCATAATCCGTCCCCGTTTCAAAGCTAATTCCCCCATTTCGGTATTTGGTTTATGAAATTTCTGGCTAAGTACACATTCCCCATGTCCAGATGGAAACATACGAAATGATATGTAGCTTTGCCTAATTCAATTCAAAGGCCACTTTTTTTTTAAGTTACAAATTTTTTTTGTTATTTTACATGCAAGTTCATGTAAATTTACATGGAAGAACGGGGAAGAATGGCCTTGGCCGTATTATTACTTGACTAATGAATTACCACGAAGTGAGGTTAGTAAATCCTCACTACGGGGGGACTCTGTCCGGTTGGGATTTGAACCCCGATCCTTCCATTTGAAGACCGTCGCCGCTGTCGCCTACACCACCAAGCCGCTCGCGTGACATGTCATGTTGAATGTCCTTTTCTTTTGAAGGATTTAGCTACAAAATGGTCACTCAAAACCATGTGTTATTTTAGATATTTTGTATTTTTGTAAGTTTTGCAACTGTTTCGTTAAACAATGTGAAGTGAATCACAAAGAGAGGTAAAAATTATTGAACTGTAAGGAGAAATAGTAATTTTATAGCTCATGTAAAGCAGCTAATGGGATTGTAAACATGATCGTTAGCAAATGTTGACTCTCTCTGAGAGTAATTCCATAGCACCTTTTAGATTATCGTATAGAGAATTTTATCTCGAATAAAATCTAATGATTCAACCAGTGTCTCTATTGTACATAGAAGTTTAGTACCAGCGAAGAAACTATACACATTCTTAAGGCATTTTTAGCTTTGTTTTGGCTTAAAGACCTCATCACCAGTCATCTAATGGTTTACGAACTATATTTGCGGATACTACGTAGTTGGATAAGTCAAGTCAGATTGATAAAGTCTTTATATTTGAATTCTATTAGTGAGGTTATAACATAAGCATGGATGGTACAGATGACAGCGGCACCGGCCTTCACACGGCAAGACTCCGGGGGTTCAAATCTCACACGAACCGAAGGCCGGTGCCGCTGTCGTCTGCACCATCCATGCTTACCTCACAACCCCACTAATAGAATTCAAATATAAAGACTTTATGAATCGTAACAGAGCCTTGGTGACATGTGTTTATTTATTTATTTATTTTTAAATATTTTCCATACATGAGTCGCGACCTTTTTGTTCATATTTTGAAATCAGTGTTATCATTCTGTGTTTGTGTGTGAGAATAATGAGAATATTTAATCAACCAACAACATAAAATTCTTATCACACAAAACAAACATTACTAAAGTAAATAAATCGACCAAACGCTAGCAAACAACAAATTTAAAGCACTTGTTTAACCTTTCACACCCTGCTCGGTCGTGCTTATCGGTCTGCCTTTCGGGAACTAACGGTAAACGGTCCCGGGGCTTTAATTTCTCACTTCAAAAACCCTTTTCAAACGCGTCCATCAGCATGCAGCCAAGAATACTGCCACACCCACACACGTTTCCACACGCTTCGCGCCTTCTGTAGTGAAGACATCCGATGAAGATAACGCGGAAAAACATACTTTCACCCGAAGCAGCACTGCTGCGCCCCCGTTTTCCCTCTTACAACACCGAGCGGACCAGAACAGCTTTTTTTTGTGCTTCCTTCTTATCGAACGGTTCTCTTTTCACTATCCTATCGCCCCGTATAGGCACGCTTCGGCCAAGCATCTGGATAACGCCCTTTTCACGCAGACACCGCACCCCGTGTGCCGTGCATTTCTCTTTATGACTTTACTATTTTGCCGGCGTGAGACGCCATTTTCGAGAGCAAGAAAGACATGTTCTGCTAAGTAGTGGTAGAAGAAAAACTACCAAGGGAAGTGATCGGTTTGACACTTGTGGCACTTAATTTCGGGAAAGTGAGGTCTTATCAAATCGCTCCGTTTATTGTCTGTTTATTGCCCGTTCGTGTCAAGTTGCCTTTCTTGTAACGTTTCATTATCGAAACGGGGTTTTGGTGAGAAAAAAAAAAGTATGTGATCATACAAATTGTCTACTTTATCGAGCTATTAATGTAATAAACATTGTACCGGACAAGGAAAAGCAGGAACAATACATTCGTTGTACCGTCACTCCGTTTTAAACAAGTTTGCTGAAGAGCACTGTTTCGTCATCGCAACGCTTTAAGCGAAAGCATCAAAATTGCGAAGATTTATTTCCATCGATTCATTCGACACGTAACCATATCGTGGGTCGAAGAAAATGAGTTTTATAAATATGTTCAGAACTGTTGTACTGTGTATGTGAATATATTTCGTAAATCCCACGTAAAACGGACGAACCCATTTAAAATGGCAGACTGCCCATATAAGGCAAACCTGCCTGACGAAAGTGAGAAGGTGAGTATACAATATAGGTCAACAACTGTACCCGCAAACGGTGTCCAATAAAAGCAATTAAGATTCCATATCTCTTTTACGGTTAGCACCCAATAAATTGACACTCCTGTACAGTTCCTCAAGTTGAAAAATTATACTAAATTATCTCCATTTCCTTCACACTAGTATCATTTTTCAGCTATCGAAAACACAGCAAGGGTTTGCCGTTATTGATATTTCCTTTGTCTTATCTGCTAAACCCCCAAAATACTTTTGCGCCATAATTCTTGCCGTGCGTTGAGGCTCTTCAGCCGCTACACCATTCCGATGGTGAAGGTTTCCTATCTTTGAAGTGGTGGTGGTTTGTTGAATCGATAATAACTATAACCACCAATTTGGATATTTGGTCTTGCGGCAAAGAGTTGGTGCCAAGGGTGCAAGACATTATTATTATAAACCCAACCACTCGAAGCATTGGTTCAACCGAGTGTTCACACTGTTCGTCTACAGGTGATTTATATTGGGGAACTGTTTTGGGACGTTCAATAGAACATTTGAATAAATAGGGATCCTGGGACAACTTTACAGGATTCTTCGAAAATTAATGTCAAACCAACAAGCGACATTTCCCACTCTAGTTCGTTCTATATACGAAATTTTTACAGTTAGTTGGAGTATTTCAAGATACGCGAAATGAGTCTAACAGCCTACGAGCATGCATCAAAATGTATTTGATTGGCAAGAAAAAATAACTGTTCTACGCTATGAAATAGTGAATCATGGGCTAGAGGAGTAGAGGCGACAGTGACATCAGTCTTCACACGGCTGATACGGTGGTATCAACACGTCTAGTAAGACATTCGATCGGCCTGACCTCTTAGATCGTTAAGCCAAGAAGGAGGAAAAGATGGAAGACTTCATGAAATAATAACCTTTAATTTTAGGTAACCATATACGATCTGCGTGGACAACTAGTTGCTCAAGCACATGTATGAAGTACATCTCATCTGAATATTTAAAAATCATTCCCTCTGCTTAAGGTCCGAAGGGGTAGAATGGAGTCTTCAGTGGTGTTTTTACTATCCGGACTCTGATTAGACAGAAGCTGATATTCAGAAATTATGGCAAAAATGTGCTGATGGTTTATTGCAACCTGTACAATTCTTAAGTTGCCCTTTTTCGCGAGGAACCCAAAGTACCAAAGGTACTCATCAACAAAACATTAAAATGCAGGTGCAATTGCGGATTGCAATCCAGTAGTAAAAACATATCATCAGGTACATCGGACAAACGTTAAAGATTGCTCCAGAATAAACATTCCTTTATTATCGGTCTCTGTATGCGCTAAACCTGATTTCTTACCCCTTCAAAACGAACCTTCTGTCCCAGAGAAACACAGCCAAAAATGATATTCACAAAACTTGTTCCTTCTGCTACCTGCTGGCGTTCTTAGCTCGTGTATGGGCAAGCATAAAACCAGCCATCGAATAAAACCGGTGCCCTAGTGTTTAGGGTTTTTGCTAAATGTGTCCTTACCCTCGTCTTCGCATGCCCGTTTGCCCGGCCTATTATATTCCACGCTTCCACGCTAGACAGGAAAGAAAAAGATGCGCATGAAAGAATTTCGCATCCAGACCCAGAAGTGAAGTGTGGTGCGTAATGTAAATAATGCCCCAGCTAACGAACGAAGATGGCTGCCGAGGTCGTCGGCGAAGTCACCGCCTGTTGGATAGGCTGGGGATGAGGTACACGCAACGTAAGATGACGATGGGCGGACGCATTTAAAAGGCCGTCGCCGTCTCAAACGTCACCAGAGCAGTACACGCGCTCGTGTGTGTGTGTGTGTTTGGGAACAATAAAAATTCGAGACTTCTCATCTAACCTGTCCTCACCTGTTCGGCAGCCCTCGACAGGGTCAACCTCAAGATATAGGTGGTTTTGAACACAGAACACCCAGCGTTACCTTCTCAAGGTCGTTACCGAAATATTCTACCGGTTTATGGAGTTTGCTTCTTTCTTTGTGTCTTCGCGGGCATCAGAAAGCGCAGGAGCGACGTCTCTTTAGCACTGCCGCCATGCACACCATCTCCAAGAAACAATGTAAAGAAATATCGGCGAAAGTCGAGACGGAAAGCCATTGCGAGGAGAAGAAAATCAGACACACAAACACACAAACCGCTAGGAAAAGCTTATCCATTCCGTCGAGACATTCCGGACCGTCTTCTCAACCCAAACTCCATCGTCAATTGTTGTTTTCTACGGCTAATGGGCTTCGGCCGCAACAGCAAGATGAAGAAAACTGCCTTCAAAACAATATTGTGGAGCGTTCGGAGCGGAGCTCCAAAATCATAGCCACCGATTCCAATATCTGCCCAGAAGAAACAGCTGTGTGTGCGTGTGTGTTTCTGATATTTTGTGGAAAGCTTTCCCTTTTTCACGCTCTGATAAAAAAGGAATGCCGCCGTGGACCGTTTAAAAGCGTAGCCCGAGAAAAATCTACACATTCAACAGCACAAAAGGGAGAAGAAACAAACAAAAAGCAAGAAGCGAAAACAACGGAAAAAATGCGGGTGAAACTGAACGCATATGATGCGTTGATTGATCTCACTTCGAGCAGTGAGCAAACATCTCAGATTCAGATCGAGAAGTGGTTGATGGAGATGATGCTGCCCGATCGACGTTTTTGATCAGCTAGCTGTCTAGCACGTGCCATGAAATCGCGAAAATAGGTGAATCATTTACGTTTAAGGAGACGTGAAAGCAGCAAACAAACGGAAACATTATTTCTTCTTGCGATTCCGATGGGCAGCGTGATTGAGTGGTCTTAATTTTCAAATATAATTTCGCTAGATATTCCCAATTAGGATTCTTTTCCAGTAGGATTTATCGTGCTGGGAATGATGATACAGTGATCGCAATGTACATAAGACTGCGGGAACAGCACTACGGTTGGCTAATCTTAGCAGCTTCATGTGTTCTAGTCCCAGAAACTGGACGGCAGTAATGATAGCATGATGTCATTAAATTGCAACAGCAGTGCATAGTGGAAGATCGACTATATCGTCGAGAGTCCCGTCATACAGCTTACGCGGCCGAAAATGGCTGTTGTCGAGATACTTGATGCAATGTCCTGAATATAAAAGGTAACTCGCTGAACCAGGACTTGGAGGGTCGAGGGCACGAGGAGCTTTCAAGTGAGTAGGAATCTCACACTACCCAGGTTGCAGGGAGCCTATGCAAGGCCTCTATATAATACCATTTTTATGTCCGTTTTTCAAAAAGCTGATTTCGATACTTCTACTTGGTATAACTTTACCAAATTTTGTGTAGAATGATCATCAGCAATCACCAGCAGAACTATTTATAGCATCTTTTTTTATCTTTTTTTCATGATCTTTATGATTCATGATGGAAAAAAGATGATTTTTCTTCTTTTTTTAATCATGATTCATCCAATGACAAGAACGTGTTTGAAAAATGTAGAACGAAATTATACAAACTCAAATTAAGTAGATTCGTTCCCATGTTCGCCTGATGTGTGACAGTAGGTAATCTTATATTATTGGTGATCACTGTTTTTTTTGTTTTTAATTATAACCAATGACTGATTTCACATTATTAAATGTGAGTATTAAATTATAGTTCCATAAAGAACAAACACACAATCAGACGAATTTGCCCGCACTATAATGGCCTAAAAATGGATCAGCCCTCACTTATCGGACTCTCTGGTGCTGCAGGTCAGGAAATTTCAGCCTGTGCCCAGCACACAAAAGCTGCCCACCAGATGTGGCAAAAAACGCACAAAAGCACGTGAAAAAGGGAGTGGAAAAAGGCATAAACATAGAATAGAATGGGATGACACACACCAACCGGTGGGGGGGATCCATTTAAAAAAGCACAACACACATTCTCCGCTTATCTAACGTCGATTCCGGTCCAATACACACATTCGGCCAAAGCATAAAAATGTGGAATTCGCGTTTCTCGCACTTTTAAAAAGAGCCACCAGATATCGAGCATCGACGAGAGATGTTGGCTTTGTCTGCGTGTGTGTGTGTGTATGTGTGTGCGGGTCCCTTTTGATGCGCGCACGACAAAGAACAATTCGAGCAGGGTGATTTTATGCTACCGGTAGTGGGGGGGGGGGGTTTAACACCAACACACGCGCTACAAACATTTTCACATTCCTGCCGGGACAAAATCACTCTCTCACGCATACAATCATACACACCAAGCGGGCGCGTCAACTCGCTCCGACATTCCAATTGCTCTCTTACACATCTTTCATTGCTAAGGAGCGCGTCGTTTCGAGTGCGTTGCACATCCACACACACACATATACAAGCGCATACACAGTACAATGGAAAAGGGCCTCTATACAAGCAGTAGGATAGTAGAAACGCAAGGAAGAAGGATCCAGGGCCCGGTTTTTTGGGTTCGCACGACAACGACTCTCCCTATCTCTCTCTCTCTCACACACACACACAAACATACATAAGCTCGCTCAGGCACTCACATACTGTCATACAGCAACCGAAGAGCGTGCGTACTGTACATACTGTACAATGCGATACGAAAAACTGTGCCATCTCGATACCGAAAAACGCTGAAGCAAGAACGTCGCAGGACATTTAGAGGAAAGCGTTGGTGATTTTAATGCGCTTCGCTAGAGTGATACAGAGCAATAGCACGTCTATATGCAATAGAAGGATAGAATTTATGCTACACTCAGCTAAAAACGGCTCCAAAGATGGATGCTGTGGGGAATGACTCTGATGATGCTGCCATTTTTTTTGCACTCTCATCATCAACTTGCTGTTCTCTCTCTTTCGCTAGTTTCATCCGGATCCCACACATCATACACACACATACATCGCCTGCACTCTCTTCTGTACCGTGCACTTTTCCAGACAACACCCAAACTCCCCCCGCACACACGCAACTGCATCGCGACGCCTACCCTCGGCACAGTGGCCGCGCGCGTCCAATGATTTGATTGACTGGACACACACACAAACATACTCTGATCCCTCTTGTCTCTTATCCATTGCTCCCTTGTACCCTCGGGGAGACTGTGTCGAAGGGATTAGTTTTCACAAATGGCGGCAAACGGATGGTTGGGGCACTTACCTCATACTTCAATCCTGCCAGACGCAACCAGGTCTCCACCTTCAGGCAGAACGGCGAAATCGACGGTAGCATCGGTGTGCGGGTGAACTGGTACAGATACACCACATCCTTCTCGAAGTTCACCTTGTGCACGGTTGGCTTCACCTCCTTCTCCTTCTTGGCCGGGGCTGCTGCGGTCGCATCGGAACTGGTCGCCCCATCGCCACCATCGCCGCCCGGTGCACTCTCACCGGTGGCGGGTTTCTCCTCCGTCTTCTTATCGGCCGCGTCACCGCCGGCCGCTGCTTCACCACCACCGGCCGCCGCCTTATCTCCGGCAGCCGGTGCTGCCTCGGTGACGGTTGCAGCAACTGCCGCCTGTTCTACCTTCTTCTCCTCCTCGCCGGCAACGACGGGCTTGTTTTCCGTTTCGGTGGCCATTATTATGAGTTCCTTGGTACGTTCGGTGGGTTTTTGGCTTTCTAGCTCGCCTGTGTCGGTTGGTTGGTTGGACACCGAAAAAAGAAAGGCGCACACTACGATCGCTGCTTTCTTGCTAACTACAAACGGTCGCTACGACGGACAGTCACTTGGCACTTTTCTTCACTCGAAACACGCACTGATACAGCACATACATGCACACACACACACACTCACAAATGCACGCACACACACGGAGGGGGGAGTGTTAAGAAACTTTTCTGATCTTTTTCACGAAGATTTTCTGCAAGGAAAAGAGAAGAATTCATTGATAAAAAAAACACACACACACACACACATAGAGAACGGTCGTTGAAAGGGACGGCACAGTGGACAAGGATTGTGGACACAATTTTTAAAGGATAAATCTTCAAAATTATTTTAAAAGGAATTCCAATCACAGCTTGCTTCCTATATGAGTGAGCGAGAGAGAAAGAGAGAGAGCGAGCGAGCGAGAGTGGGCCAAACCCAATCCAACGATGTGTCCAATTACTCCTACGAAAGAGAAGAGCGTCACCGTCGTGGAGCTAATTCGCGAAACAAAGATTGAAAACGCGCGCGCCCGCCGTTCGTTGCTTTTTCCCAACGCCCAGTTAAAAAAAAAGTTACTTGAAAATTGAGTTTTTCAGTTTTTTCATGGTTTCTTTCTTCTGTATTAAAACGCACTCTTTTCACGAACAAGAGGGTGCTTCCACCCAAAAAACCACAATCTAGACGCTATTAGGTTACTTCGATTCCACTTCAAATATCACATAGTTTCAGTATTCAACGGTTGCTTCTTCTTCTTTGCACTTGGGATGGGACTGGAATTAGTCAATTAATCTTTTCGTGCCTTTTTTGCTTGCTTGCTTGCATCTAAACCAGCGCAGCATCACCGTTCACCCAACTCAGGCACAGTCAGAGGTGGTTAAGCAAGAAACCCAAGAAGAGCACACCGTTGTTCGTCGTCACTGGCCTCTGGCCTCCGCTGTTAAAACACAATGCCAAAGTACCATCACCACCACACCACGCGCGATTCAGCAAACCCAGACCCACAGGTACAGTCTGCGCACACACATCACAAGTGACCATTTTCCGCAACTGTTACTTCCTCGCTATTGTACTATCTGCAGCAACCATCCAGCAATGATCATATTCCGCTTGGCCATACTATAGTTTGATCGGTAAATTTCTGGCGTTTTTCCCTTCGGACGCAGTTCTTCAACTCCAACATACACACAACACACACCAGTGGTTCAAGAAAAGCCAAGCCCTGCTGTGCTGTATCAAACACGAGCTTCCTGAAGGCGTTCCCTTTTCAGATAAAAAAAACTCCCCAGCGCGTCACTTGCTTTTTGCCTTTCTTTTATCCAGAGCGCTACAACAAAAAATGTTCTTTTTTTCCCCCAATAAAACACACCACCACAACTTGCTCGGCTCACGGTTCGAAACGATTATGAATATCACCACTAACCACACGGAGGAAAAACTACTGCTTCTGCTGATGCTGCCGCTGCTAATGTGGGAGTTTGATACAAGCCTTCCTGTGCGGACCAACGCTGCTGGCTGCTGCTGCTGCTGTCTCAAGCTTTTTTCTGAAATTGAACCACTCAACACGCGTACGGGCGGGCTACAGTGTGAGGGTTTTGAATGAAAGTGAGTCACTCGCGGTGAGTGGATAATAACGAGGCGAAGCGAGCGCTCGTACCACCACTCACCGTAAGTTTGCCATACATGTCGCACGCACACACATATGCAGCAGCTGTGCATAAAATGAGGGGAATGGTTTTGAATTCTTTTTAGTTTATACATTAAAATTTTAAGAATTAAATGGTTTTTAAATCAAAAAAAGGTCGTCACAGTTTCTAGTTGCATTTTGGACTACCTTTTTTGGGAAATCATTTTATTTTTATTTATTATAAGGAAAATATATAAAAAAAACTGTTAAATCCTGTTTTCTTCTATTTTTTTAACCAAACAAAGCAATTTCTTAACTGCAATGCTTAGATGCATTCAAAGTCGCGATGGCGATAGAATTGAGAATTTTAGGCTGATATGCTCGCTTTACCATGCATTTCCTCTTCTTCAATTATATATGTAACTAATTTGCCATGTCGTTACAGATTGTATGTTTAAAATAATTTTGTCCTACTTATTTACCCACTGTTTCACATAATCGTGAGCTACGAGTGAGTGCACTGGTACGCGGTTTGATAGTGTTGGTGTACAAAACGCTTCATTTGAAGGGGTTGGTGAAGAGCGTAACGCTTCAATGCTGTTGCCTAGCAACGCTTACGGATCATATTTCCATAACGCCCAACGCACTATGGAAGATATTCATATCATTTTGGTCATAATGTCATAAAGGTCTTATATTCTAATATGAGCAAATGTGTAATAATAATGTAATGAAGGCCATTACACTTGCCTCAGTAATGTAATAGTACAACTACCTATCCAAGAGGTAGGATGATGTAGTATTTTTCGCATCCCAGCAATACATTTACGCTAATAATGTTCACACGGCAGAACCGGGGTTCAAATCCCATCATTCCCATTCCCTCGTAGTGAGGATTGACTATCCAACTCCAATCCAATAATACTTACTAATCCATTCCAAAATTACCAACGTCCAAATAATAACAGTTCAATCACCTAAAAATAGCAGACCGCCATAAGGATCGCGATCATGATCGAATTAAGTATTCGCATTCGTGATGGAATGCACCAGAATTAAGATGTTGAACTAAGGTGCCAGAGCAAATGATACGAATGCAAAATATTTCAAATGCACACCGAGTTGAAACAATTGAAAAAAAATCATCTTTTGGTTACCGACAACAGTGTAAGTATGTTTGTACTTTGTAATCGAGATGCTGAGGCATCCGCCATAGAAACGCTACGGAAACATACATACCCGCACTTTGTTCATCGTAGATTTTCATCAAAAATCTTGACCTCAACCGCCGCCGGGGCATGAGTCACAATGAATGCACAATCGATTGTTTGCTGCAGCTCTGGAATGTGGTTGCTTATGATTACGTTATTGTTTAACTGTAGTAATGGATGTTTTCTTCATCTATACCACACCACCCCTTTTGTTTTCCACGAACATGCGGTATCATGGGGGTCATCGAGGTGAGGGGTTAGATGTTCTTAATATATGTTAATCGAGTCAATCCTTATCGCTCCACACATATTAGTCACTGATCATTTTTCGTTACGTTTGATGATGCCGTTATAGAATTCAGTTGTACATTTAATTCTTGCCCATACTTTGTTGGGGTCTATGTTGTGGATTATAGATTCTAGTGGCATTACTTCATATTTTTCCTCTACTTAAAGAGGCTTTAAGTCTTTGAGACTACATTTGCCTTTTTACTGTAAACAAGAAGTGGTTTATGCTAATTCAAAACTATTGCCGATGTGACTTACGTATTATTTAAAACTATTGAAATTATCCATTTGATTTTGGCTTCCCATCTTAAATCCTCCATCCAATTGTCCAATTGTCTTCCATCCTATCCTAAATGGCTGTTACAAGTTTAAACTATTGCTTAAATTTCTCCATATAAACAGCTGCTGCGTAAAAATCTAATAAGGCGTATCTGATGCAGATTGTCAGGTGGCTGGATTCGGTACCTACCCATGAAGCGGTATTGTACTTGATGGGGCGGAGTTTTTTGCTGAAGTCTAAGTTGTGCCAGGTGGTGTTCCAGTGTAGGAAAAGCGGATGACATCTCGGCGGGAAATGGTTTTGTGTGCTTCTGCTGGATTCTGCTAGCCAGACGGTCAGCTTTCTCATTTCCGTTCAGTCCAGAATGTCCAGGAATCCAGCAGAAAACGATAGAAGGAGACGCAGGTATGGTGTCTAGGAGCTGAATGTGGGAGTGTCGTTGCAATCATCTAATATTGCTTCGGCAGAAAAGATGACAGTTTGATTAGGAATCTTGATGGCACAGTTATCGAGACTGGAATGGATCCCACGGCCGACATTCCTTCTTTACTTCCGTCCCATTAGAGTTATTCGATCGTCTAGTGAGATGTTCGATGTCCGGATTTTTCAATTTTAACGAATGTCTTTTAAATTAACTCTCTTGTTACTGTCATCACATTACATAAAATAACTTGCTTTTCCTACGAAATCCTTTCAAAAAAAGCACAATAAGTTGTTTTTCATTTATTGACGTGCATTGACGCAGCTCCCTTTTAATCATATCATTTTCTTTGTTTTAATTCTTGCAAGTGTTTGGTCTTTTCGTGTTAACGGGTTTAGTTTAGCTTGTCTGTTTAGCTTTGCTTGTTTTGCTTGGTAGCCTTTATACGAAAACGAATAACTCGCATATCTCGTTTCTATGCTAGCATTGTTCATCATACCAGTCCCTAGGTCCATAATACGTTACTCTTAGCATGAGGTGGTTTAATAATTTAATGAAAATAGTGCTAATCTCTCATTTGTATCGTGTGTTTGTGTACGTTTTTTGACTTTTCCTCCCTTGCGTTAACCGCCACATGGGTTAACGAATATCATATCCTGGTATGGACAACCGGGGTGCACGTTTTTCTGTATTGCTTTTGTATCGTTTCGTTTCGATAAACACATGGGTAAACTGTCTTCTCACAACGGTTCACATTTATTCGGTTCCCACACACACATACACACATAAGTTAGGTGCTTTGAGCATGCTATCACTAAACAGGTTTTGCATATGCTTTATATTCTCGCTTGTAATTGCTCACTTTCCCAATCATCATTAGACAGAAGGCATCTTTCCTTATCACGCACACGTTACGATCAATATAATTTGTTTGGTTTGCTGAGGTCCTTTGAGTCCTTTCCGCTTTCAAGAAAAGGTAACGTTCAGCCTCTCGTCAGCCCTTTTTCAGTTACGATGCATCTGTTTGATACACATCTGTTTTGCTTGAGTGTGTAGTGTGTGTGTGTGTGTTTATACTTGTTTTGTGTGTATGTCCATTGTGCTAAAGCATAACTTATAGGGCTAAACACTTATATGCTAAACTTAAATAACATAAACCCACCTATGAAATCGAAAATGTTACACAATAGTTAAAGCGTGTATTTTGAGCTGCATAATTTGTAAACAATTCCTAAATGGCGTTCAACGCAACGCTGCTGGAACAGATCACACACAAAACAAAAAAACGTCAAATATTTCGTTCACCTATTGAATTGCTACTTCTACTAACAAACAGAAGAAGCCAAAAAAAACAAAACTGCTGTATAATTAACGACAAAACAAGCTAAATCGTTCCTTATCCTACTTTCCTACTGCTAGATGCAATTACTTTGTGTATGAGAAAATAACTGCAAACCATACAATAAGGGCTTGAAGGCGTGTAGTTGCCTACATTCAAGAAGGTTAAAACACCAAAATGGCTGGGACAGTATTGTTGGAAAAGGAACATAAGCGTTTAGAGAGCCGCACACTCACAACTGGCCGCGTGGCAAATACCGCCTGAATCAAACGGTGCTTTTTAAACCGTACCACGCGGTGTAAGGAAAACTTTTTAAATAAAATAGAAAATAAAATCTACAAAAACTGGTTTGTGTTCGCCTTACCAAATACAGACACATTCAAACACACACACGCACTCATTAGTCACATTTGTCGGCGGCAACAAGCGGAAACCGGACGATGCGCATCTGATTGCCGTAGTCGCATATCACGGAACCGCACGCCGGTAGCATGATCTTTGGACAGAGTTGCATATTGGAGCAGTCCAGCTTTACTTCCCGAGCTACCTCACCGCTTCGGGCGTCCCAGACCACCAGGGCACCTAGAGTGGAAAAGAAAGAACAAAATTAGTATAACATTGAGAAGAGTAAAACATTTGTTAGGTCTGCAACTAAGATCTTATTGTTTTTCTTTTTAATGAAAATGTTTATTTTAAAAATAATGATAAAAAATACTCATTCAAAGTATTGATTATTGTTTAACACAATTTTCGCTGCCCATCTTTTGGGCAGGTCGTGAATGCCGTCCCAAAAGCACTGTTGCTCCTTGATCGATATCTACGTATCGGGCCATTTTTGTGCTTCCTTGTGTGATTTGAATTTTTGTTCACTCAGTCCATGTTTCATAGACCTGTAAGCATGTGGTAATCTAATGGGGCAAGTTCGTGCCTCTCCGCGTATTGAGGTCGTTTTTCTTTCAACATTCGGCTCAATCGCAGCAGTTTGTTCTCCAGTGACGATTTCGTTGGATTGTAGAAGTTCGTAATAAATAACGACCACCAAATGCAGAGTAAATCCTTTGATGATGATGATGATAAGTCCCAACTCTTACCCCAACACAGGTTTGAGAAGGACGGAATTATCTTTACGATATTTTTACTCTAATTGTATAATAAAAAATAAAATAAACCGTAAGTGGGGGCGTCGAAGAGCATTTCGAGGAATCCAACAAGCCATCAACATATCTGATAAGACCAACACAATTCCACCGAGGAAGAAATGAGCCTTCCTTCACGACAATGGTATTTCATGGTATCCTTTACGTAGCGTACCAGCGACCGAGGAATGAGACTGGTCCACCACGTTTAAGAACACCGCTGCGACATGCATATGGCCAGTTCCTCTAATACCAACGGGTGGGGTAGGGCACTACCTTCCGAAGCAGGGAAACCCAAATCTGCGAACTCGGCCACATACAACCATCAATGTATGGATTCCGTTGTGAACTTCCAGACCGTGAACACTTAATGAACCTGAATGACATCAATCTGTCCACTTATGCGCGCGCGTGTCTCAAACTTGCGTTGTCTCTTTTCTTTTATATATATATATATTTTTTTTTTTTAAATTAAAAGTACACAAAACAAAATCTTTTCATCATCATCTAGATCATGATGACAAGTGCAGTTACACAACACAGAGTGACATGGACATCTACACATATTTAACATTACATAGTTTGTTTGACATACACAGCACACCTACGCTTGAACCTGTAAGCTGCTCGCGTTTTTTTAATTCCCTAGGCATTCTGTTGTACCGTTGAATCCCTTTGAAATATAACAATTTCCTAGCACAATGAGATAGTAAGTTTGGGACTCTGGCCTCATCAGCTCTGCGTGTACAGTACCTGTGAACGTCAGATCCCCGCACTATTCTCTCTCCTAGATACTCTGACAATAGGTTGTTCAATAGTCGATATACAAATGTCATGGTCTGATACAAAATCCTTTGCTCTACAGACATCCATTGCAGGATATCCAGCATAACAGCGGACGATGTACGTCGACCACAACCCAAAATAAGCCTCATAATACGATTTTGCAACCGTTGAAGCCGAATAATTTGCCCCTTATTGCCGAGAAACAAAATGGACGAGCAGAAATGGGGGGATATTGTGGGGATATTAGTGATATGTAGAGGTGGACTTTCCCGAAAAAATTAAGATCGTTTGCCAGCATACTCCACACTTCTTTGCCATTTTGGTTATGACCCAGTCTAAGCTTTGGATTGATCTAGTATGTCCATTTTTCATCACCTGTCACAAAACGACGAAGAAAGCTCTTCCTTTTGTGCCACTGCAGCAGTGGCTCGCTCAACATCTCTGGGATTCAAATCGTTAGGGTCCCAGTATCCTTGTTTTTGGATCTTCTCCAATGCATGCAAACGCTTAGAAACATCCTTGACAGGTGACTGTTTATCTTGAACTACACTGAACACGCTTTTATCGTTTGGCTTGCATCCTCGTCGATTAATGCCACCAATTGATCGTCGCTGAAGCATGACGGTCTTCCTTCAAGCGCACGGTCGTTGCCATCGAAATCGTCATTTGTAAAGCGCCGAAACCAATCACGACACGTAGTTTCACTAGGAGCATCAACAACGCAAACTTCTTTAAGCTCTCAAAACGCTGCCAGCAGCTGTTTTCTTCGAATGGAAGAAGAAAAGTAGCACTTTCCGCAAATGGCGATGACTCGGCACGTAAGATCGACATTTTCCATATAATATTGTGCATAAATTAAATTGTTAATCTGGCTAATCATTACAAGCGATAGTTTTCAGACAAAACAGCGAGAATTTAGTTGCGGACCTAATACTAAATTATTACCTGGCTTTCCTGTTACGAGAAGGGACGGCGTTAACATCACCAGCGCCGAATAGGCATGGGAAACTGTGATCGTATTCAGCGGATGTCCCTGGAATCGATCCCATACACGTATCCGTTCGTCCAGTCCAAGCGATATTACGTAACTGGGAGATCCGACGAGGGCGACGATCGAGTCATCGTGTGCTTGAATTTTGTACATACATGCACCTACAAAGGAAGCATTACAAACTGCTGTTACTACTACTGCTTAAACGTTTAAAATCATACCGCTCGTACCGGTTGTCAGGTCCCACACGCATAGCAATCCATCCTGCGAGCCGGACCCTGCCATTCCCGATTGCCACTGGTCAATGAACAGACTGGTAATTGGACCACAGTGGCCATGTAGCGTGTACAGCATCATATGATTGTCCGCACGGTACACTTTTAGCGTGTGATCCTGACTTCCCGTCATCACTGTGTTGCCGGCCACCTCCAGGCAGGTTACCGGTTGCTGGTGACCCTGTTGTTGGAATTCCAACAAGCAGCGTAACTCCTCCGAATCCGAATGAGACCCTGTTCCGCTTGAGCCCATCGCGGCCTGGAACGAACTTATACTACCCGCCGAACCGGTTCGCATGTGAGCTACGGGAAAGAGACAAATTAATTTCTTGTTGCACTCCATACATTTCATACAAACTTACTTCTTCGGTATGCTGACGTAAAGCCCCAATCGATCTGTCGTCCCTGGGTATACGTTTCCAGACGGAAGAAATCGATTCGCCCACTTAATCGGGCCGCTATAACGCGATCACCCGTCAGCTTGATGTTCGTCACCCCATTGTTGTGTGAATGTTCCGCCTCGTGGATGCACTGTGAAAGAAGAATTATAAACTCATTTTTATAATTCAAAAAAATATTTCCTTTTTTGTTTGGTTTTTTCCTATTTTCCATATGTTGGTATTTTTACCACCCGTGCCTTCCCTTTTTTCCTAAAGTAAGTCTTTTTCTTACCTTAAAACTACCACTGCTACCCTCCCAAAACTCCAACCGTCCGTCCGCACATCCAATCACAATGAGATTGTCGAGAAAGTCCAGACACCAGATGGGAGACACATGATGCTGCTGCTGTTGCGCCGACTGTCTCGGGCTCCCAGGCGGCTGGGGACATTCGTTGGACAGTGTCGTTGGTCGTGCTATCCAGTGACTGTTGGATGTTTGGTCCTCCTGCGAAGCAACACTCACATCTGCCCATCCCGTTAGCGAACCGTTCGGAGCAAACCGATTCCGAAGATCCGATCCAGCGGTAGTGATCGACGGTTGAGGTTGTGTTGGTGCACAGGATGTGAAAAATCGTTCATACTGTGCGTGAAAATCGAACAGCTTCGAATCGGACGCTTGTGAGCTTGTGGTCGAACTATCGAGGCTGGAGAAGTTAAAGTGCAATTTCTTTTTCAACTTAAAAGATGATCCAACGGCCGTACCGGGCGGAGAGCAAGATGTTGGAGAGCTTGAACTAGCCGGGAATACCTCGTGAAGTCCCGTAATTGAACCACTGTGATCATTGCGTAGGATTACCCCTACCGGAGGAGGAGCCGACGTGGATGGTGATGGAAGCGATTGGGGCGATGATGAGCTACCCCGGGTTTGCTGGAGCTCGAAATAATGTTGTCGATCAATTTCGGCCATCAGCTCCCCATTGCTTACATCCCACACCTTAACCTGTCCCTGGAGACACGAGCTGGCAATCATGTTTCCGTCCGTTACGAGACACTCGATACGATGTACGTGACCGTTCACCTGGACGGGGACACCCTCCAGCAGACACTGTTCCGGTTTGGGTTCCGTTTCGCTATCGCTTTCCTGCCAGCTTGCCCTCCACTCAGCATAGTTACGGGTACAGATACACCGGTACAGCACAATCATCGTGTATGTCACCACGAACGTACTCACAACGAGCAGCATGCAGGTGAGCAATATTTCCATTGGCGTTTTCGGATAAAACGGAGCATTCCCGATCGGCACATGCGTTCCATCACCCGTATCGGCATCGCTGAAATCCAACGGATCCAGTGCAACCGCCAGTGCTTTCCACTGAAAATGGTGTGGGGCTTTTTCGTCCACGTTTCGTAGCTGTATCACCGTTTGTGGGTTAACGGCGTGTGAAAGCTTAATTGCCGGCAGTACGGTCACATACCGACCGCTGAGCGATACGTTATATTGTTTCAATATCGAGGACCAGTGAAAGTTTGATAGCTGATATACCGTTTCGTAGTCCGGATGCTTCAACCGCTGTAACTGTTCCGTTACGTTTAACGCACGATGTTCAACACCTCCTTTTTCACTGGTACCACCGTTTACACCATCTCCTCCCAGCATACCCACATCGGGAGGTTTATTGTGGTAGTTGGAACGATCCATCTCGGCTGGTCTTGTAGCTTCCGTGGAGCTAACGTCACCTCCTAGCTCGTATACGCCCATACCAACATCGAAGCGAGCCGAAACATCCATCGGTGAAAGATCATGCCGCGTAAGATTCTTATCAATCACAAACAGCTCCTCAATCAACCCTGCATTGTAGATGATGTTTGAGATCCACAGCACCATCCAAATCATAAAGCCTCGTTGAAAAAAGCGTGTTCTTGCCCAAAAATTCACGATCCGAAGGCGTTTGGGTATTTTTACATCTTTTCCCGTTCCTGGTCCACTTTTTGGATGGTTGGCCGTTTGTTCTAGCCCAGTTAGCTTCGGGTGTGATCGCGAACGGTTTATCGAACCACCACCATTGCGTGTATCACGGGCAGGAGCAGCCGAACTCCCAACACCACCAGGACCACGGCGCAAATCATTGTTAAAGTACAACATCTTCGGCAATCGCCGTACTTCAGCACTGTACTCAACACGCTTAATGTCCAGCGCAAGCACGGTAGCGAAGAATAGCATCTGAAGCAGAAAGTCCGACACGAGCCCTACCATCGCAAAGATGCAAAATTCCTGTATGACGGGCACAAACGTCGCAAGCCCACCCGTTAGAATGGTAATTTCCGTCAACAAATTCTTCGTGATTGACCAACCCTCGCGACTTAATCCCTGGGCAACACGTATCTTCACATCGAGATTGTTGTCCGTCGTGAGGACACTCTTCGTGATGACGAGCACATTCTCCAGCCCCACCAGTATCACCAGGTACGGGTAAACGCCCTTCGATTGGAAGCTTATCGTAAGGCCAAAGAAAAAACACAATCCTAGCGACATCAGCAAACTACCCAGCACGGTAAGTACGGCACAGGATGCTAGCATAATGCGCGAACGGATAGCTTCAATTTTGCGTACCGAAAAGTACACGTAAATAAACAACACACAGAATGCGATACACTGTGGCAATACTTCCTTCCAGTTGAATTCACCCGGATAGAAGATGTACATAATCGATTGCTGCGTGTGTCCCGATTGTCCGTCCGGTGCAGGTACGTTCGTATCAGAGGTAGGTTCCTTCTGGTGAAGCGGATAAGCTCTTACAAGCTTTTCCTTCAACGAGTCAATAAAGGCTGGATTATTCTCCCGAAGTAACAGTGTCACCGCGTATTGAATGATGCGGGGACGTACACGCATCGGATATCGCTTTACACCGGTGTCACGCAGTGGTATGCCAAACAACATCTCCGCCGTTGATACTTTGGACTTTTGGAGATTCTAAAATGGATGAAGAAAGCAAATAATTATCGTCTGGAAAAGCCTCACGAGCGGGATTGCGTTAGGAAAGAGGTTCAGCTTAACTTACATGGTTCACGTACACCGTGTTTAGCAGATTGCTATCCTTGTTAAAATTTTGAATATTTTGCTGCCACAGATTAGCGGGCGACAGTATCAAGCAGTTGTACTCGGGAAACAGAGTCTGTTGTGATGAACGTTTCACATTTTCCACATGCAGGCACAGATGACTGAGCGTAGTTTTGCTAAAATAATAGCAAATAAAAAAGGTTCAGATTTTAATTAAACGAACTTCGCGCAACGGTCACACGCTTCCCCACCTCTGATCCTCGTGATTGCGAATAATCTCCACCAGCTTAAACACTTCGTACAGCGGGCCACGGAACGCATCGGTTAGCAGTAGATCTTCTTCCCACGGTACAACACTGGTCCGCATGATGATCTGTTGCACGTACAGTAGCGGATCTATTCGTGCCCAGGGAAATGGCGTTTCGACGCTGATGTTGTAGATGTTGAACATGTTGCTGCCGGTAAAGCTGAACGGGTTGTAGAACTCGCTCGATAGGTTCGCATTGGACAGGTGCAAATTTTCGCTGATGCTTTCCGTGTACGGGAATATCACTTTGGTTGGAATCGTCCCCGGAAGGGGAATGTTTAGCAGTGGATAGCTGTAGAAACAAAAGGAAAAACAAAAGAAAGTTAGGACATGGAAATGAAAACTATAAGACAAGATATTTTGTATTATGTTTCAAAAAATTGGAGTAAAAAATAGTTACTTCCGTACTCGTTGAACTATATAGCAAGCCTGACGATGTTAAAATGCAAAACACTCGTTTTCGGGATCACTCATAATATCCAAATGATCAATTCGGTGAATTTGCACTCACCGTGCGGTGTATGTGCTTATATTATAAACTTAACTTAGTTAACTTATAAACTAAGAAAATAATGTTCAACGTCCACATATAAAATAAAGCGGTTTAGCAACATCAAGTATGCCCAATCATGACATGGAACACTATTTTTTCCAGGTTGGATGGGCAAACGACAGAATCGTTTCAGGATTCCCAAATAGATTGATGTTTAATGACACCGATTTCGCGACTCCACCAAATTAAAACCATTTTGTCCGTAATATTGTATAAAATATTGAAAAATGCAGCCAATTTTTGTGAGCATCTGGACACTCGTATCTTGAAGGTATAACCAATTTGTTTTTCTTTTTATTCAGCATGAATGATCCGGTGCTGTCTCTTTTAAAAAGAATACATTTAGAACAAATTAAAAGTGTTAAACAGACTCCTTTTGGCGGCCCGGTAGTATGGGCAACAGCGGCGCCGGCCTTCAGACGGCAGGACCAGGGTTCAAATCCCATCCGGACCGTACCCCCGTAGTGAGGTCTGACTAACCAACTACGTGGTATCGATAGTCTAGTAAGCCATTTCGATGGCAGGCCATGACCATAGAGGTCGTTAAGCCAAGAAGAAGATGAAACAGTCCCGCTTTATATAGGTTGCAAACTGCACTGCACACACTTAAAAGAAATCTAAGCCTTGTAATTTTTTAACTTATCAACGAATAGCCTAAATTGTATCTTATATGATTGCATAAATTGTGTTTCATTTAATTAAAAACGTAGCGGAACATGGTGCAAGTGTGCCATAAGGGCAAGTGAGTCACCTCGTTTTTTTTTTTCGGAAAAAATATCAGTTAGGCGACCAAGTGAGAACATAGAGTGGTTCGTAACTGTAACTAGCTATAGCATACCAAATTTTAGAAATAATAGTACATTTTTCTCTGCCCGGGATAAGGCAAAGAATAAGGAGGAAATACCTTACCAATAAGATCATAGAATTTATTCAACACAAGTGGTGTAGACAATACGGCACTGGACCGTCATAATAAATTGTAAATAAAGAAGTAAATTTTTCTCAATTTTATCATCCTGTTCCTGCTGATCAACAAAATTGCGTGCAAACTTAAAATATTTTAACCAAATCAAATCTGCTTTTCAAATACAAAGATACAAAATAACATAGAAACTGTGAATGTGAATGTGGCAAGCTCTTTTTGGCAGCTCAAAAACAACTAATTTTTCACACAAGAAAAAAAACGAAATTTAAAAATAAAATTTCTTTTGGTGTAGGAGTGCCGCACACTTTTGGCTGATTTTAATGACTTTGTTGTAAATGTAAAATGTAAAAATTGTTGTTCAAAACCTGGAAATCTCAATTTTGGATTGAAAATAACATCCCGATCGATCCGACCTGGGATTAAAATCCAGAATCGGATTATTCTTTTTTATTAATAGTGCAGAGAGAAGCAGGAAGATATTGATAGGCGGGACAGATAAAAAAAAAGTAACCTGTGGCTAGAATTAAATCGGCAGCGAGATTAGTGTCTGAAAGGTGCACTTCTGTGACACGAACCGTTTTAGAATACGAAGTTTCATCGATAACACACGTCAAATACTAGAAGCCCAAAGAGGATAATCCCAAATGCCAGTAAGGAGCTAATTTCTGGTCGTTACGAAACTGTTGTCAATATCCAAAAGATAGCTATCTAGAGGGAGCTAGAGGAAGAGGAGCAGACTTCCCATAAATTTTCTTCAGCTGCCATTAATTAGTGGTTGTTTTCCATGGTGTTTAATACATACGTAATTTATTACGAAAATTAGTTCAGGCTGGTGTGTTGTTTTTCAATCTATCCTTGACCGTTTTTGTGATTGGTGTAATCACAACCATCAAAATGTAGTGTAATTACGTTTACCCGGTCTCGCACCACTTTTGTTCATCCTTAATCCCTTGACTAGGTTCTGGTAGAGCGTGTTTCGATCATTAAGGACTTGGGCATCTTGCTCGATACGGAGCTCACTTTCTCACACCAGATTGACTCCATAGTCAGCAATTCGATGAGGACTCTTGGTGTACTTAAACGTGTGGCCCGTGACTTCTCCGATGCTTGTTTTTTGCAGACTTTTTTCTGTTCACTGGTCAGATCGATGCTCGTTTATCTTGTCCCCGTCGGCAAGAATTCACATTGATCGAATAGAGCGGGTGCAGAGATCCTTCACCAGTTTTGTTCACCGGAAAATTCTTGGCGATCGATCCTCTGCTCTGCCCTGGTTGCGTCGCTTGAAGATCGCTTGATTGCATTGATGCCCCAGCTTTGCTCATGCAAATCCCTCTATCCCTCCCGCGTCCTTCGAAATCGTCCCCCAATTTTTGTTGCATTACGTCGCAGTGCGGTGGGCCGTAAGGATCCCTTCCTTATTGCCATCAAAATGTTTAATTTCTCGTCCCATCACTTTGATTTCAACATATCCCAACCTTTTTTCCGTTATCCATTTCCTAATCTTTCCTTCACTTCTCTATTTTCTGTTTTGTTTTCTTTTTTTTTTAATTTAACGCTGCAACTTATTCTGCGTACCGTTTAGGTTTAGATTAGTTTAAGATTAGATATTAGACTACTTGTATAGCCAAGGGCAAACATAGAAGGTCGTTAAGCCAAGAAACAGAAGAAGCCAAGACACCAAACAACGAGAGTCTAGGTCATTTCAATTTCCTCAATAGTTACTTGCTCTTGTGATCTCCATATAAAGTTGACAATCTAACCACAACTTGAAAATTATCAGTCTTTATTTTATAAATGCTAGTTAGGTTAGTTGAGGTTGATCGTTTCGGCATGAAACCATGCTGACATCCTGAAATAACATTTTTGTGAAACGTGAACGAATAGAAAGAAGAGGGATCAGCCAAGCTTTTTTTCTCTAGGGACGGAAAAGAGCCTTCGTGCAAAACATTTAACATTTTCACGGATGTTATACCATCAGGACTGGAGGGAAAAAGAAAACTTGAGTTTGGACAGGGCAGATAGCACGGAATCAACATCGATTGGGATCACCACTTTTGCTCAGAAGCATGAAAAAAACATAACACTCTGCTGCATATCTACAAGAGTTGATCTATCACTGATCATTAAGGATCGCCGATCTGCAAACGAGCAAGACCGGGAATCGTAAACCCCATCCGGACCACATTATCTCGTTGATGAGGACTGACTGAACCAAGTCCTGTCCTAAAAAATGTTTGCTAAAAGTACGAAACATTGTTTGAAATGCCAAGTTGCCTCTGGTGGTACAATAATCTTTTTGGTTTTTGCCTCGTGAATCCCAATTTCGAGGTTTTGTACCGCTTGCTCGATCCTTTGATAAGCAGATTCTGCCGCGGGATAGGAAAACTGCAAAAAAAAAAAAACGAAGCCATTATCTGGCATCTGCCAAGATCTGGATGGACTTAGCGCAGCTAATCACTGAAGATTCAACCGCCGAGTTTCGGATGGTCAACTCTAGCGCCAGATTCATGGAGTTCTCATTCTCAAAGTCTCTTGGTAGTAACAAAGTGTCTTCAAAGTGTTCCATCCACCTGCACCTGACACGCGATGTTTTTTTTATTTCGAGAAGGACAACCTGATACGCGATGTTCGTCGTTGTCATTTTTGCAACCCTGGTACAGCTTGGACTGGTACAAGTTGTGTAGGTTCGGGGTTCAAGCACACCTGGTTAAGATGCTGCACAATTATCTACAACAACGAACGTTTCGGATGGTCGTTTCATCAACAACCTCCGGTAAAACTGCAGTACCAGCTGTTGTTCCGCAGGACAGCATTTTAGGGCCTCTGCTCTATCTGCTGTACACTACTTACCTACCAGCCCTTGAGGCTTCTGGCCCTTCCGCAATCCAGTACCTCGCAGTCACCATCGTCAACCGAATGCTGTTTCATTACCACACCAAATAAACATCCATCCGCTTACTCATCATTCTGAAGAAGCTATATCCACTCATCAATAGACGCTCCAACCTTCATCCAAAGAACAAGCTAGCCATCTACAAACGGATCGTCCTGCCCACAGCAACCTACGGCATCCCTGTCTGGCGTTCCTGTCCTGTCTGTGCAAGGACGAATCTGCGGAAGGTACAAACCAGCTGCAATAGATTTCTCCGACTCATCCTGAACGCTCCTTGCTGGACACGATTCTCTATCGGTCTCTTCAATTTATTGATTTCGCGGATGATATTGATATCGTTGGCAAGATGACAGCGAAGGTGTGTGAGGCGTACACCCGACTGAAACGTGAAGCAGCAAGAATTGGATTGACGATCAATGCGATGAAGACGAAATACCTGCTTGCCGGAGGTTCTGATCGTTATAGAGACCGAGTGGGAAGCAGAGTATCAGTTGACAGAGACGATCTCGAGGTGGTTGAGGAGTTCTGCTATTGTGGGGACTGTCGTAACTTTAGATAACGATGTCACGAGCGAAATCCGGAGACGCATTGTGCAGTGGAATCGTGCCTACTACGGCCTTCACCGTTTGCTGAGTTCCAGAAGACTTCGAGACCGCACGAAATGTGAGATATATCGCACACTGATTCGCCCTGTGATCCTATATGGCCTCAAGTTTTGGACCATCCAGGCGGAGGATGCAAACGCTCTTGGCGTGTTTGAGCGTCGCATACTCCAGACCATCTTTGGCGGCGTGTTTGCGCATGGAGTTTGGAGGACGGAGAACCGGACATCCTGACGGCAGCAAAGACCGGCAGGATACGATGGAGGCGTCCGAGAGCACAGCGAGTTCGTTAGCTGGATCAGGTGAAGGGAGACCTGTTGGAGAACGGGTGCCTACATGAATGGGAAGCTGCAGCCAGAGCTCGAGCTTCCTGGAGATCTATTGTTGACCGGGCCATGTCACGAGGACGTGTTCTTTAAAAGAGCAGGCCAACATAAATCATGTAAATACTAACATATCGATCTTTAAAATCTTTAAAATCTAAAAAAGTTTTAAAATCAATGAAGAATTTGTAGGAATAAAACTGCTACGGACAGAGAAAATAAAAAATCCTTGCGTAAAAGATCATCTTGATCCACAATTGCAGTTGAATAAACGAAAATTTGCTCAAAAATGGGAAAACTGACAAGAAAAATCAATCGTATTGATATTTCGCTTCTGGAGAATAGGGTAAACGGGTTGCAAGTAGTGTTTCTAGCAAATGATAATTATCATTTGTATGCAAATTTAAGGTGTGAACCATAAGCTGTAACTATAGTAGAACGAACAAGAAGTATGAACCTTATCGATTGCACTTTACATAAATAGTAACGTCACACTAAGCGGCGGCTTTGCTACAATTGGTCTCCCAAATTAAGATAAAAAGATAAACTTTGTCACTCCCTCCCTCATCGCGTCCAGCAATGATGATTCGCCGCACGACTGATAAACTTTATCGCAACACAGTCGATCGCGAGTTAACGCCATCAGTGCGAACTAAGGCACGACTGGTCACGGTCATGGTCATTCGTGGAAGAAGGGCCTAAGGCATAGCAACAATGAAGCTAGTTGTCTCTTAACGTTGAATATTTCCGCAATCGATGCGACCATTTCTGCAGTAAAGCAACACGAAAAATTCAAGGGCAATACTCCCCGGTTTCTAATCATTAGTTGGAGCAGAAAAGTAAGAAACCTGCTCGAGAAGAAAGGTCACTGTCGAGATATTCCCAGCCAGTGGACGGTGGCATCTTATCTCCTTCTGGATTGTGTCTGTGTCGCTGGAGCAACTGTTTACTGGCTACAGTGTTTAATCTTGAAGTGTTCGGTCGAAAAGAATGAGCAAAATCTGGATGAACATCCCTCGCTGCAAGGTGGACTCTGAAGATTTGCACACGTGCTTGAGTAAACACAGACCACACAATCGAAAGAATAGCGACGAAGGTTTAGCCAGCATATCAACATACACTTGAGAGTCCAAGGATTATCAATGAAGTTGCTCGCCGAACCGGTTTATGCGAGATTCGACTACGGGGAAAAATGAGAACGATCATACCTAATCAGCCTGAAGAGGTATTAAATTATTCATCTAATTTTACCATCGAAGGGAACGAAATTTTCCAATATATTATTGTCATTGAGCAATCGGAACTGAAACGTCTTCGAGCTTTCTAATAAGTCAGTTTCTATGTTTGGATACATTCCAAGCAGTCGCAATTTTACTATTTCCTTATTCGTTTACAAGATTGACGTGTGCTGCACGTCATGTGTACTATGCAAATGGTCCTGAGCTCCATTCTCAGATAGCGAAAAACAGAGTTTGAGAGGGAGAGGGACTGACTGTACCTTTGGTGCAGTTGGTGCAGACGTAAATTTGCATCTTTCGAATGTCAGTCCGTTTGATGTGGAACGACCATTTATTATTGATTGGTGGCAACAACAACAACACATGGCGCACACGATGGTGGTGCAATGAGGCGCAGAAGGACCGATTTCATCCGACTGGCGGGAAAGAAAAGGTGGAAGTCAAGGTAGGAACAAAACCAAAACAAAGTTGATACCGGTACCGAGCCCACACCACTGTGCGATGTGTGTACAACTTGCTGATAAGTGTGCCCGACTCCCATGCGGGAATTCACGTTGAGTTGGCGGTTCAGTGGTCCAGCTATGTGGACCAATTCCCGGTGAAAGAAAAATGTGACTTAGCCGAATAAATAATCACTTTCGAAGATAAATCTTTGTGTATGTCTAAAGACAACATTACACTATTTACTATTTATTCACATAACACTACATCAGGAGCATGCATTTATAACATTGCTGGCAATGTGAATTTTATATTTGTTTTTAAAGTTCATTTTATTTGCTTATCAGCGAGTTGGAACTTTTGGAGAAGTTTTCGAAATCGCTGAATTAATTTTTTAAAGCATTTGACCTTACATTTCTTTCTATTTGCTCTACCATTTGGACTTCACGAGTAATCTCGGTCAAATATTACTAGCCATTTTATGACTTGATCTTCCACTCAGATCAAATCAGATCCATCAGACTCAATTCAAATCATCAGAAAATGATAAATCAAATATTTACATAGTTTGATAGGTTATGGCGAAGACAGCAAGAACGTGTAGTTAGAAAAAATATCTCCCATTTATCGCTTTTTGCAGCGATTTAGGCGACCGCCTACCGCACACCGTTCGATCCGCTACTGCGCCTCGTGTCAAACGTATCGCTGACGAGCACCTTCCCTGGTGGGGCACCATTCCGGGATGCTCATCGCGTGCCCCATCCATCGTGTCCTTCCGGCTTTGACGACCATCAGTATATCAACACCTCCAAATCGCTTAGCTGCTCGCCCTGTACACTCCCGACGACAGTCATTAACCCCTTAGCAGTCTTATTGTTTTGCAAAAAAGGTTTAAAAATTGTCACAGTTTTTTTTTAAATGCTGTATACGAGGGCTGACAATAAAGTAAGGTCTCCAATTTTTTTTCATAGAAAATGACATTTATTTACAAAAAGCGATACACCGTTGGAAAGGCCAAGGTCTTGGCTACTTTTCTACATAATCGCCATTTTTTTTCCAACACCTTGCGCATCCGCACGATGAACTTGTCTATGCCGGCAGAATACCACTCTCCGTCCGCCTCGCGCAGCCAGGTGTTGACCTCTTTCTGGCAGGTGTTGACCCATCGGGCAGAAACTTTGTGATACTGCAAGTTGTTCACAAGGATATGACGGATTGTTTGAACCGGAATTGAACTCGCGGCTCCACTTACGCACGTTTTTTTATGTCCATACACTTTTCCCCGTAAACTTCAACTAATTGACGATGGATTTCAATAGGTGTCACCTTTTTCGAACTCAAAAAACGTATTACAGAACGCAATTCGCACTTGGACGCTGACGCGAGGCGTACCTCCATAGTTGACGGCTGCTCAGCCAAGACTGAGCGGTCGGGGAAGCCTCACCCAGCAGCAAAGTGGTAGTGGGGGAACCAAGGAACACGGCGGTGTTGCCAGATTTCGCCTAACGCGTGATCAGGCGAAGTTGCAGCGTTGAAGACCTTACTTTATTGTCAGCCCTCGTAGTTTATGGTCTAAACCACAAAAAAACGACATAAACGGATCACGACAAAAAGCCCAAAGGGAAGACTCGGGTAAAGCACTACAAAAAAAAACCCCCGAAACAGTCTCGAGCAACATTGAAAAGGTATTGAAAAAAAAACTGCATTCGGCGTTTGAAAATGGCGAGCTGATGTGTGTCCTCCGTCAGCATAGTCCAGGATATACTCGTACTCGGTAGAGCGTATCTCTGAGCGTATCAGTATACGACATATGGTGCATTTCGTGTTTTGTTAGAGTATTCTGTACCGCAGAAGTCCGCTGCTTACGTTGTTGTCCTAACTTACGATCGAACCTAGGTAGCAGAACTACTCTACCTCCTCGAGATCGTCGCATTCAACTGATACTCTGCTTCCGAGTTCGAGTTCCTGTCACGGTCAGATCGATCGGTCAGTCGGTCGATCCAATCCTATTTTCCTCGTGTATCATCCCTTCTCATGCCTTCTCGTGTTGGTGACCGTCCGATGGATTGTGAATCATTTCCGGGTACTACACAGCTATTCTACGAAGCAGTTTATTAACAGGACATGGGATTTTGCAGGTTGTCATATATCGCAGACACTAGCAATATGTTTTCGAGGACTTAAAAATACGTCATTTTCAGTCAGTATTTGACGCCGCTGTGAGTACACCAGACATCGTTGCTAGCTGATGATCTAAGACGAATGGACAATAGTGATGGGAGCTCCGGAGTAGATTGATGAATCCACTCCGATTCCGACGTGTAAAAACCGGAGCATACTCCAAAAAAATCCGGAGTAACACCGAAGTTATTCCGAGTAACTCCGGAGTTATTACTCCGGGGCAACTCCATAGTAATAGGGGAGTTTACTACGGAGTAGTAACAAACTTACTCCGGAGTAATCTGGAGTAGTTACTCCGGAGTAATCTCCGATATTATCTCCAGATTCAACCGCGGAGCTCCGGAGGGCTTCGCCTGTTTTGGACAGGGCCGCCATGTCTAAGAGGCGTACGTGAGTACTGGGACTATAAAGGTACGATACAGTCCCAGCTTCGACCGTCGCGACAGATTTTTTTAGGTGAGATGTTTCCTACAGCCTGAGGAAACATCTAACATCAAAAAAGGACCGGCTGGCTGCCAGCATCCTAGCGCGAAACTCCGTCTCTATGCTGTTTTCGGTGCTGATTTTTGACCCGAGATAGGTGAAGTTTTGGATGGCTTCAAATTGACCAACTCCTTCTCATTATTCCGGAATAAACTCCGGAGTTACTTCGGAGTAAGCTCCGGAATGCCTCAAAGGTATTTCGTAACAGGTAACAAAATCCTTAGCTTTGTGATCTCCGTTCAAAAAGAATTCACTTAAAAGGATCTTTGTCATTAAAAATAAAAAAATTATTAGCTCTTTGTGGAGAAAGTATCCTAAATACTACTCTTCCTTGCCTTCAAATATCACAAAAAGGAAAAGCCAGGAGTGATCACATCCGGGCTGGTCTTCATACGGCAATGGCAAGGAGCGAATAGCAATCGGCCAGCTAGCCAGCTGCTGGTTAATTAACGCAAAGAAACTGGAAATGGCAGTTGAGGATCTCTTGAGCTTGTAGAGCCAAAGAACAAGTTTAAGTTCGTTGAGCCGCTTTTCGTCATATAACAGCGAATAGGAAGCAATTCTCGTCTTCCTAGATATACGTACTAACTACGTAAAAACACCGCAACAAACAGTGATTTTGGGTGTAAAAAATGAACTCGTCCATCGACACTAAAACGCTGCAAAAAAATAACGCTTGCAGTGGGTAATTGCGTCACACAAGCCAACCCGAATGAAAAGATTGACAAAACCGTGCAAATTGCAAAGCAAGGCAGTCTGGACAGCAGCTTCCCCACATAAACACATTTTCGATTGTTTCCAAAAGCCCAGAGTCAACTGCACCGATTCGGCGGGTGTCGGAGGGAAGTTTATTCGCTGGCCGCGCTATAAATAAATATGTTTAAATATCGCTCCGAGAGTTTTACTCACCAGCAGAATATAATGATGGCAAGGGCGAAGCTAGTTGCGGTCGTCGGATAGCTGGACAGGAACAGTCCATGCTTGTAGTACATTTGCGATACGCGGGACGGAAGCGTCGTGGTGGAACTTTTGCTCCGGTCGGAGGACTGTTTCGGGGCACGAGAACCAGCACTGCCACTACCGGCAGTTCCACCAGCACCAGCTGCCTGCGGGGACGATGCCGCCGGACGTGGCGGTTTCATCGTTCCGGATGCTGCTCCACTCAGCGATGGTTGCTGCTGTCCGAAGGCGCTGCCTGCCTGCAGCTGCGCAGAACAATTCTGCGCCGGTTGCGATGGGAACGGTTTGCGTTGCGCCAACTGTGATGTGTTGTTGTTGTTGTTGTGGTTATTGGACAGCGCCACCGACTGTGCCGAAGCGATGGCAGCGTAAGGATGATGCAGATGTGGGTTAATTCGTTCTTCTGCCGGCGGTGGTGATAACGATTCTACGCCGGCTGATGCCGTCATGATGAGCCACTATTATGCTACGTGGATTTCAGTTGGGGGCGTAAGGGGTTCGCCCCCCTCAGAGTACACACACACACACAAACACAAGCTTTGCACACTTTGTTTACACTGGGTTGCACTTTTTAATGCGATATAAATAAGCTTTCACACCTTCTTTAAGAGATACAGACAAACACACCACATACACACAAAACACACACACCGCCTCAATAACAACGAGATCGGAAGTCACTTGCTCCTTCTCGCCTCACCCTACAAAGCTGTCACCACCTTCCACTGCACCCCGTTCGTCGTTCACTATTGCAACACCTTCGTAGTACAGCCGCTGTGGTCTCGTTCCGTTCGGCATTATCCACCCCTGGAATGATTACACTGTTACCAGCAAGCAGCACCAAGGGCAGCAGGACGATGCATCTAAGTACACCGTGCCGAAAACGAAACAGCAGCGCAGCCTTCTTAATATACAACGGGTACACACAAGTTGCGCAATACTCTCACTTCAGCTAGGAAACGACTTTAGGGCCTACAAGAAAAGATAAACATGATACACTGTGTCAAAAAATTAGCCCTACAGCAAAGAAAGGGATACAAAATAATTGATAAAACATATTCGATCAACCATTAAAAAATGTTTTGTTTATCGCACAAAGTAGTTAAATGTATTGCTATCATCACAACCAACACTGATTTTATCCAAAAAAAATTAAACAACTGTATCTTTTGATGCGAAAATTAGCCGTACATCGAACAATGAATCAAATTTATACTCCTTATACCACCCTTTTCTTTAGGAAAGTTTATATTTAAGATATTTTAGAAGCAATTTTCCCCCCTGCTTGTATGAGAAACGCTTTTAGCTTGTTTTTATTCTAGATCAGGGTTTTCTCGATTTTTTATAGCTCTCGAAACATTATATTAAACTTTCTAGTTATTTTTCAAAATTACTTGCTTCGATGCATTGCAGAATCAATGAAAGTCAAGTTTTCGATGCCCTAAAGCACTCTAAACAATAACATAATCACCACCATGCACCATGTACATTATTTAAGTCTGTCTAATCCAAAGATATTAAATTTGCTTTCGTCCGTGATTATTACAAACTAATGCCAAAACTAATCCGGTTTAACCAGGTAGGTTTGGGGGAGCGGTTAGAGGCTCTTACCGGCTTATTCCGTGCAAAATACGCTCAATGTCCTTCTGCATTGGTAACATTCATTTTGCCTTCATTCCTGAGATTAATGATCAGTTATGGAAGCTACGTATGAGCCAACCCAACTAAAAACAATTATTGTCATAACAAATATTACGAAAAATATACCCTGTACGCTGTATTTCTTGCCACAGTGTATATGCTTTTTTGTTTAGAAAAAGTGCAACAACATTCCCCTTAAAAACCTAGGTCAATGGTTACTCCGTCCGCTTAATGTTGCTTTTTGTTGCATTCGCAGTGACCAAACTCATGCGCAGCCTACTTTAATCGTGTTGATTATGTTACAATGGTCAGTGGTAATGATGCTTTCAGCTGTCCGTATCACTTTCCATGGCGAAATTCACTACTGTGAACCTGTGCCGAGACTCTTAACGAGTTCCGGTGCCAGTGTGTCCATCGGAATCGCTTCTTTCTCTCCTGTCAAGAACTGAACAACTGGCTGGTTCGCTGCTATTATCATCATGTTTGCTCGATGATCGATTCTCCTGCACCCCCTCTATGCCTGTTTGGGAAAACAATCTTGGTCCAGTGCGTTCGATCTGCTATCAGCCACAACGTACCAAAGCCCGCAAGAGAGCTGTCTATGTGTTTTCGCTTCCGGAACGGTTTTTGCTCTCGGCAAAACGTCGAACGCATGGACACGTTCCCTCCCGGCCAACAACTTCCACGTAACCGCTTGGTACACGCTTATCCGGCCCGCCCCCCCGTTTCTTCTGCACTAACTATCGTATGTGGTAAGCTCAAAGATAGCGCGTACGAAGCGAAGAGGGCCACAAAATTACATAATTTCACATCATACGCCGTCCGTACACCCCGGTACTGTCCGTGTCCGTGTCCGTGGCAGCAAACGGGGGTGGATGGGTCGCGCGGCACACGAGGTACTTGAGATACAACTCTCGTGCAAAATTAAACAGCCTACCAGCCACACTGAATTCATTGCGTGCCTTCTGATTTCACTGCTGTTATCACCAGCAGTGTAACACAGCGCTGTTCGGTTTGTTTCGATTTGTCGTGCTTTAGAGCAGAACATTCATATATCGGTGATTCACGGCACGGTTCCCGGCGGTGATGGTGTACCTGTATTTATCACGATCGAACGTTTTTGGTTCCCAAACATCAACGCACTCGCAGCCAGCCACGTCGAATAAGGTAGAGATGGTGATGCTTTCTTGATATAGTCGTGTTTCCCGAGACACGGGATGACGCAAAATCTCACTACACGAAATCACTTTTGCAATTATTCAGACTCATTATGCGGAACGGGGTAAAAAATACGGCGCGCGCGAGAGATGAATTTACGTTTTGGATTATTTGCTCCCGTTTTCCTTGCTATTTGCCTATTTGACATCACAGAAACCGGACTGGGTGGTTCGGTAATGTCAGCCCCATTTACAGGCGCCATGTTGAATGGCGTTTGACAGTTGTGATCGCAAATGGTTATTTCGAAGTATGAAATTGAATTCGTTTTCCTTTGGTTGCTTTTATGTAAAAACAATGTTCTTTCCCAAAAAGCCCTTATCAGACGATGGAATACGCTGTTACGCTGTTAATAACTCCTGCATACGAAGTTTCTTTGGTTGCCCGGGACAGGATTATGCAACTCACAATGATCTCACCTCCCGTACGATAAGCCCACTTGCTCTGTCAGAATCGGCTGACAGCTAGGCTCTTCAGAAAAAAAAAACATAGGTGTGTGTAAATATGGCAGACAAGGCAGAGAAAATCGCTGCTGCAAGAAAAAAGGTAAACATTCCGAAATTACGCATGAAAATCGGCCAAATGTTTGCAACCCTACAATCGGATCGGTCGGCGCCATTCTTTAGTAAACAGTCTTGATTATTGCTTTCCTCGTAAAATCTCTCAAAACACGTCGGCAGACACGTCCTGCAGTGTGTGTTTGGTGACAGAATCGCACCAGAAACGCAAACAATCTGACACGTCACCTTTCTCGCACGATTGAATGAAATTTGCTCGCTAATAGCAATTACTATATGTTACGTTTGCAGCTAAAGCAGTATCAGGCACGACAGAAAGACCGCGATCATGACCCGCATCAGTGCCAGGAACCGCCCGGCACTGAACCCACACCACCGGACATTGGACAGCCAACAGCTGACATCTCCACCCAACCACCGTACCCGAACAGTGTCAATCCTCAAATCGGTACACTTGAACAGGATGATTTCAATCGAGGTAGCTTCTCGTCGGTGGAATATGTGCCCGCTTCCACGTCGACCGACGGGACAACTGTGTCGATCGCAAACTATTTCAGCAACAGTACGTTCCCATTCACCCAGCAGCCGGGTGTGGTGGATTTGTTTGAAAATGTCGAACCGAAGCTTGCCCCAGTCCCGGCACCACCTGTCGCGCCGACTGTGGAAGCCCGTCCACCGGAACCACCGGTTGACGCTAGCTTGTACAACATCAACAAACTTTCGGATGAAATCGGGAACCTTATCGCGAACGCGAACGCAGATCTCGGCCCACAAAACACAATACTCGAGCTGGAATCGGAAAAAGCCGACCTAGCGCGACAGCTGAACGCGGAAAAGCTAGAAAACGATGAGCTACGATTACGGCTACGCAACCAACAGTCTCTGGTGGACGAGTTGAAAAACGAGACCGATAAGCTACGGTTGGAGAACAGCACCCGCCTCACGGTGGAGATGGGCCCACTGCAGGAACAGCTACAAATGCAGATACAGGCCGTTGGTGTGCTGGTTGGCGAGAAGGCCGAACTTACCGCCTCGCTGAGCAAATGTAAATCACTCCTCCAGGAACGAACGGCCGAAACGAACGAGCTGCAGAATCGTTTGCAAGACACGACCGTTACCGTACAGAAGCTACAAAGCCAGCTAACGGAAGCGACCAGTCACAGTCAGCGTTACGAGCAGCTCGAGCAAACGATCGCTTCCCAGGTCGGTGAGTACCAGCGGGAAGCGGAACGTTTCCGCAAGCTGTACGAAGATCTGCAGGACGATATAGCGGAACTGCGCCAAAAGCTTACCGTGCGCAATGAAGAGTATCAATCGGCACAGCAAACGCTCGAGCAGACCCGTTCCGAGCTCGGACTTGCCAAGATACGAATCGATCAGCTAACTACGGACGATGGGCAGGATTATAATGCGAAAATTGAATCACTCACCCAGCAAAACCTTATCAAGGCACAGCAAATTAAGGATCTGCAGGAGATAATCAAACAGATCGGCACGGAACGGGACCAGAGTAGCCAGCAGTACCAGAACTATGTGCTACATTTGAACAAGGAAATTAGCAACCTGGCCGAAAAGATTCAGGAGCTAACGGACGAGAATAATCGGCTGTCAAAGAGTGAGGAAACGGCCGTACGCTTTGCGAATGAACTCGAGCGACAGATACAGCAGCAGATGCAGAAGCAGCAGTCGGTGTACGACGCTCAGCAGGAGGTGAAATCGGAATCAGCTGAAGGGGAGGATCCTAAGCTGCGTGAAGAGCACGAACGGTTGAAAGCGGAACTGAACACGCTGCGCAACAGCTACGATAAGTTGAACAGTGAAAAGGAAGAGCTTATGGTAAGTGGCAGTAAGGCTGGAGTCACTGTTCAGTCGATCGATTTTTGGTTGTGTAACCAAAACGATCATTCTATTCATCTGTCAAATCAAAATTCAGGATAATCTGAATCTTTAAAGATGAATGAATCTTTAATTTTGCTTTTGAATGACTCTTCAATTAAGATATTTTATGAATGACTCTTATAAAAAGATTTTTTTTTAATTTTAGAATGGTAACGTTTCCAAAGAGGAACAACAGAAGAGTGATTATGAAACACAGATGAAAGAGTACGAGGAGCAAATAACTCAGCTGCAGCTTACAGTGGAACGTCTTCAGCTAGACAAACCGGATGTGGCGAAACTGCTGGCGGAGATTGAAAGTGGCCGGGTTGGTGCGTCCCGTGCCGTTACACAAAACCAAGAGCTCAAGTATCAGCTGGAAGAAATGCAGCGAGCATTTGTGCAGATTGTAAGTAACGGCTTGTACGATTGCCTTGTGCCAATCATTTTTCAATTCAAATCATTTTTTTTCCTCTCCGACTCTCATCAGAGCAATGACAAGCTAAATCTAACGGATAAACTTCAAACCGAACTACACCTCGGTAAGGAAATGAAAGCCAACTACGGCAATCTGGAGTCGGAGTTGGCTGCCATCCGCGAGAAGCTACACTACAAAGACGAGGAAATGATACGGCTAACGCACGAAAATACTGAACTGAACAAACAAATTTACCAGCAGAATCAAGAAATCGACCGATTACGCTATTACGAGTCACGATCGAATGATGCTGCTACGCTACAGCGTGAACTGGAGCTTCAGAAACGCACTACCGAAGATCTTCGGCGTCAGCTGCGGGAAGGTTCCGTGTCGAACGAACAGCCTGTGCTGGTAAACGGTGACCAGCAGCCAGTGGACGATCATTCACCAGAAACTGGGTTTGCCCAGCTGCAGCAAGAAATCGAAACACTTCGCCAGGAGAAGGAAGAGTTACTGAAGGCCTTGAACCGATTCCAGCAAGATCGCACGGAAGGACCACCGAACGGTGCCGTTGGCAATGCGTTCGATCGCCAATCGTCCATCGTGAGCAGCATCCCCACGATGGAAGCGATGGAAAAGTTGCAGCAACGCTTCAAGCGTACCATGCTGGAGGTGGCCGAACTGACGGAGGAAAAGCAACGGCTCGAACATCTGGTAATGCAGCTGCAGGGTGAAACGGAAACGATTGGAGAATATATCACGCTTTACCAGCAGCAAAGACGGTTGCTAAAGCAGAAGGACATGGAACGTGATCTGCAGCTACAGCAGCTGGCGGACGATCGGGAAATGATGAAGCTAAAGCTGAAAGAGCTTAACTATCTTGTGCACCGGTTGGTACAGGAGCAGCAGAGTGGTGATGAGCATGATCATCACGACCATCATCACCATCATCATCATCCCGCATCGCTGAACAGTAGCAGTAATAGCAGTAACTACAACTACAGTCAACTGGAAACGACGAATCCCATTAGTCCGGGTTACGACGATAGTACAACGGTTTCGGGTTCACCGGCGGCAGCGGGCCCCACCGTCGGGATGCTACACGGTGCTGATGGAGAGCCACATTCACCGCTGCCATTACCAAAGGTGCACATTAAACCAACGGAAACGGCTGGCCGCATCCTTTCGTTGCTGACCGATATTAAGGAGGCAAATATTCCGTACGGTAGTGGTGTACAGCACTGTTCCTGCTGTTCTGGTCGGTTGGAAACGGTTTAAACACGCGCGGGGAGAGACTGGAAGGCCCGAGGCCACATAAAGTCTGCCCTACTCGAACCTTTCCATAACCATCCCCCCCTACCCCCCCTCAAATGCTGTGGTATAGTTTTCCTTGTTTTTTTAAATGATATATTGCATATTTTATTATTGTCAACGTTTCTTCTGGCATATATTATTGTAGCTGGCATAGCGGTATTTGTACGATCGAAATATATAGAGCTAACGCAAGCATAGCGCGTAAAACAGATATGAAACATCGTTTTTGGCAAAAGTGTGGAATTTGTGGTAAAAATGAATATTGTGAAACAAGTTCAAATAAAAAAAAAGTCGAAGTTTTATAGAGGAGAAGGCATCTACTCGCTAACATGTGAGCGGTGAAGCCTTTCGGTAGCTCCCCGTTCACCTAGGGCAAAGAGCTTGAAGAGTGCGAAGAGAGTTACCTTGTCAGGGCGAAGAGCTACATCGTGAGGTCGAAAAACTCAAAGAGGGCGAAGAGCTAACTTAAGAGGGCGATGGGGTACCTCGACAGGACTAAGAGTTTGAATGGTGCGTAGAGCAACCTCGTGAGGGCGAAGAACTTGAAGTGTGTGATGAGGTCTCCCGGTTGCTCTCGTGCTTACTATCCAACACTAGTAATTGCTGACCTTTGAAGTCGTGCAAACAATCCATCCCTACTGCGTCTGATGTAGATCGTATAGATCGTTTTTTAGCCCCAAGTACTAGCATACTTCTCTGAGTCGCTGAGTAGAACAAACACTCTGTTCAAAACCGTCGAAATCCTTTAAGAAGCGTTTGAGAGAAAGATGTTGAACAGTCGCTTGACCGATCTTGTCCAGAATGGATCCAACTGGAATCTATGAGCTCAGATCGAACACAGACTAATAAGTATTCAAAAGCATATGCACGATCTCGACATCATAACGGTCAGTATTCTCCAAACTATTCTTAACAATTTTGCACAATCGTCTCTCTCGCTGCCGTGCTGTGCCCTAAACGCGTGGTTCTCGATTTCATTGATCCTTTATGTTAAAATTTAATGTTTTCGTTGATACGATCATCTCGGACGTCTGGGTGATTCGAACTACGTCACTCAAAATTCAAATCATTCGCATCACGCGAATTCAGGAGGTCCTTCACTAGATTTATCTTATCGTTCATCGCCTATTGTGAGGACAAACTTCGTAATATCTATTGAAAGTATCCATTCTTTGGTATAATGAATGCCGAATTGCCATGCACTTCGCGCACAACACGGTCGCTGTGAATTTCACGCGATTTACATCACGCAAGTACACGCAGTTTGAAAAGGTTTATAAGAATTAAAATGAGCCACATCGCATGACGGACTGATCAAGTCATGAGAATGTCTCCAGACGACCAAGTACTTCTACGCCGTCCATATGGACAGAACAGGCGTGGTAGGTTCTAGTTAAGATAGATATATTGGATTGGCAGACGAAGGCGCTAGGCTGTGAGGTTTGGGTGTGATATTGAGGACTTCTGTACCAGGCAAAGACGCAAGCAGCTGACACAGTGGGTCATAAGAATCCTGTTCCTTCTCATACCTTTCGATGACCATATCTCTTTGCCATCCGTTCGATCCTAAGCATACTCTTTCCTCTCCTGGGAAACCCAGGGAAAAGGTCCCAGGACCCTTCTTGACCCTCCAAAAACTCTAAAACTTGAAATGGAACGGAAAGTTTAAAAGCGTCAACTGGCAACACTGCTCAATTGGAAGGTGTCATGTGTGTGAGTGTGCGCGACTGTGTTGATTCGCGTCGCTTGACAACCAAACTTTTTGTTGTTGTTACCGGTTTGATATTGTAAACAACTCGATCCAACGACCAAAAGAGGACAGATCAGCTTTGCTGCCCCCTTTTGAAGCAAATTAAACTATTCTTAGCAAATATGTTAAGATTTTTAGGACTTCTGCTTGCTGCTACTATTGGCGCTGTGCAACCGATTACAGTGGATGAGAATGGCTACATCATGTACTGTCCTTGTATGGGTAAGAACAATACCAGGGGTGATTCTTGCTCACCCAAGTGCTCCAAATAAGGGGCGGACACCTTAACCTCTTTAGAATTTTTTGCTGGAAAAGCCAAAATCTGTTTTTTTTTTTGTTTCAGGCCGTTTCGGCAACCAAGCCGATCATTTCCTCGGTTCGTTGGGGTTCGCAAAAGCATTAAACCGTACGCTCGTTCTACCGCCCTGGGTCGAGTACCGTAAGGGCGAATTACGCTCCGTTCAGGTGCCGTTCGATACATACTTCCAGGTGGCACCTCTGCAAGCATTTCATCGAGTGATAACGATGGAAAACTTTATGAAAACACTAGCACCAACCCTATGGCTACCGGAAGAGCGCATTTCGTTCTGCTACACCGAACGCATGGGACTGGACGGTAGTACCGGGCACGGATGTAATGCAAAAAGTGGCAACCCGTTTGGTCCGTTCTGGGACACGTTCGGGGTAGAATTTGCAAAATCAGAATTTTTCGGCCCGAAACTTAATTACGATGTGCACCATGGCGATCGGATGGCACAACAGTGGAACGTGCGCTATCCGGGCGTTAAATGGCCCGTGCTGGCGTTTACCGGTGCACCGGCTGTATTTCCAGTTCAGCAAGCAAATGTCCTACTGCATCGCTATCTCCGGTGGTCGGTAAAGTACGAAGAGGAAGCGAAACAGTTTATCCGTGATTCGCTGCCCAAGGGTGCTTTTATTGGAATTCACCTGCGGAACGGTATTGATTGGGTGCGTGCCTGTGAGCACGTGAGGGAAAGCTCCAATCTGTTCTCTTCGCCACAATGTTTGGGCTATCGGAACGAGTACGGTCAGTTGACGGGAGAGATATGTATGCCAACAAGGGACACTATTGTACGGCAGCTAAAGCGACGAATTAAACTGCAACGTGAAACAGCACCAGATAATCCGATCAGGGCCGTTTTCGTTGCCTCCGACAGTAATCACATGCTGAGCGATCTGAAGGATGCACTGAAGCGTATGGAGGTGACAGTGGTCCGTCATCCGGACGGTAATCCACATCTGGATTTGGCCATTTTGGGCCGCTCGAATCACTTTATCGGCAACTGTATCTCCTCGTACTCGGCGTTTGTGAAGCGAGAGCGTGATTCGAACGGATTTCCATCCTCGTTTTGGGCTTTCCCGCCGGAAAAAGTTGGCCCGAAGGTGAAGAGTGCAATGGCGCAACAGGAACACGAAGAGTTGTAGCGTGTGGACCACCGACAATGAAAAATACACACGTTTTATGAATAATTTTGCGGATTTTTCCACTGTAGTTAAGTATTATTATTTTAAAAAGTGTGTCTGATGATATTACAAGGTGGCGATACTCAGTTTAATGAACAATTTTACAAGAAAATAAAACTCATTTAAGATTTATCTATGATAAACTCGCTCGCGACGGCTCATTTTCTCTCAACAATATTGTATTGTCCTCCATCGTTCTACCGCCTCTAATTTCATGTGTTTTACGTCCGGATTAATGCAGAGTTTGCTCCGGAGTAATCCGGAATGATTCGCATTAATCAGGAATAGCCTACAATTGATTCCACACGAGCTCGGAGTAGGATTAACTCCTCTGTTCTACTCCTATATACTAGACCAAGTCCTGGTGAACCGTTTTTGAGTGGTTAAGGACTTAGGTGCATGGCTAGACAGTGGTCTCATCTTTACGCCCATCATTAACTCCATAGTTTCCAATACGTTTCATTGCGGAAGGCTGTGAATTTCGCAACACTTGCTGAATGTCCCACACGTGCTCTGTAGTAAGATTGCCCAATTCCGCCTCAAACATGATATCGGAGATAATCTTTTCGGCAATCATTTGTTGCCGTCGGTCCAAGCATTTTAGCTTCACACTAATGCTCTGTCCAAAAATTGAGCTCCGATCCAACGTCACGTCCATTGGCAGCTTCGGTTCGACTTCCGGGACACAACTGTTGGTTGTGGTTGTGGAATGTGCCATCTTTAGTTCTTCGCACGGTTCCGAAGACTCAAGGGTTACAGAGTTTTCCTCGTCTTCTCCATCCTCATGCTCCTCGTCATAGTAATCGATCGTACCGTCCTCATTCTTGCACACTTCAATCACCAGTTCTTCTTTATTCGGGCTGGATGTATCATAGCACCGCACAGCACTGTTAGAGGGGGTCGCCAAGAATTTTATTGCATCAAACGCAAACCATTTACGTGCCTTTTCCGGTTCTACAATAAAAATCAAAAGCAAATGTGTCTAATGTTATCATGCATATAAACGGATAAAAGTCCCTTACCTGAAACAAACTTAATCTGATAGGCCCGGAATGAACTTTTCAACGATACCCATTTGTCCTTCAGCTCATCGACGGAAAATCCCATCACTTCCGCAATATCGTTCCAGGCCTTTTCCTCCTGGGCTTTGTTACGGAACTGTCGATTTTTCGGATTCCACAGGCAGCTGTTGCGCTTCACCAGCGTGATAAAGCGAAGGACGGTCTCGTTCGGCATAGCAACGGTCTATAAAAACGAAAGACTAGATAGATACCTCACAGTAGCGCGCCCCACTTTGCCAACACTTACATTCCGTTTCGGCATTCGCTGTCTGCTGGTTCGTTTTTCAGCTAAAATAAAAGATTATTCATGTACTGGCAGTTTGCTACATTTCAATGGCAAAAACTTACACTTACTTTTCATGATGTTTAGTAGCTTCCGCTGGTCAGTTTGGAAGCGACGAAGCTTGTTTTGCTGCATGGTTTGGGATCGGGTTGACATTTGCGGATGCACAGGTGGTTCCCCGCTCGCTTCCAACAGCACGAACCGTGTTCCGTGTTATTGCAGCTTCCCGTTGCAGCACAACTCCCCTTGTCCACCGATAAAACGGAATGGAGCTTCAGCTATTCTTTCGGGCGGGATTGCATCGTTTATGTGTCACCCGGCTGCAGCGTGTGGCGGTAAAGTGGGAAGACTCTCCAATTCAATTTCAAACCGCTTGATGCACGAAAAAACTCTACACAAACAAACTGTTTTTGTTGCTCGGACCGGTTTGACAGCTGTCAAACCGTCGCACAGCTGATAATGTAAACAAATCAAGAGCGGTGAGACCTGTTGGTAAGGTTGCTCAAAACAAAGGCGATTTAATTCAGTAAGATAGAACAATAAAAGGAAACAAAATTGACAAACAGTTCTAGTGTTTAGTGAGCTGGTGTGTTTGTGTGCGCTTCTTTGGATCATTAAAAATGATAGACTTTTGTGAACTAACGCTAGAAACGAAAGCATTTTACGGTGTAAACTTTTCGAAACGCTCCGACCAAATCACGTGCATTGTGTTCGACACAGAGGGTGACCTGTGGCTGGAGGTAGTCCTGATTGCAGCCCTAATCAAACGACAAAAAGAACAAAACCCAAATCTGGACTGTTCCGAGCCGCTCATTGACCAAACACTTCTTGCTGCCGGATGCAGTGCAAGTTACGGTGCAACCATTGTCGACGATTGTGTCCACTTTACGGCAAAGTATTATCTTGCCAACTACCCAGTCACGTTTCTATTTTTCCTCGCCCGAGGAACGCGACAAGAAGTTTCCCGTCACTACATCAAACCACTGTGGCGTACATTGCTCCGTCAGAGGGCAGAAATCGATGCTCTGGTGGAAGAGCTAAAGCGAAAGGATCTCGAAATTGCTCAGTATCAAGCGGAAGGGGCCCGGCTAAACAGAACCACCGTGCAGACGGTTCCATTCGATGAGCAAACGTTCCGGCAGGAGTTCCCCGTTCAACTGCCACAGCAAACTGTACGTATAGACAGTCTTTTGGACCATGCCGTTCACCGGGATCGGCTAATGAAAACGTTAGAACTTGAGCAAAATATGGTAAATTCATCGAGTGGTCGAAGCAGGCAGACGCCTGTTCCTACTACGCTCGGTACACCTACGAAACGAAGGAGAAAACGTGTCAAACCATTGAGCGTGGCAGCGGCAGATATCACCAAAACCGTGATAGAGTATGAAAACGACGATGAGTGATCGGAATAGATGCTAATCTTTTAGTTGGTAGTAACATTTTTTGACTAAAAATCAATTTTCTAACCATTTTATTTCATAGGATTACTAACTGGAATAGTTATTAATTTAATTTCCACAGCACATTTTAGTCATTTAACCAAAATCAATGCTTCGCCAAGGGAAACGGTTCCGATTCACCAGATCCATCGGTACTTTCCCATCACTATTAGGTAGATCATTCAGCAATCTGTGTTGAATCAAAACATGGAGCAATTTAATTTTTCTACTTTTGCTCTTTTAACCTAGACGATATATAGTGACCGTCAATAATATAAGGCCACTTTTATGTCCGCTTCCCTAGAGCCAACCTAGAGTTAATGAATGTTAAAAAAGGGATATCCGAAGAATTTTTTGTTTCAATTTTAAAATTGATGAATGGTCCTTTTTTATAATTTTTTAACAGAATTTAAAAAAAGCGACTCTAAAATGCGTTCTAAAATGTTTTTACTAAATTCTACAAACATAAAACTAAGTAAATGAATTGAAAATTGACTTCACAATCTCATTTTTCTCATTATCTCATCGTGTGCAATAGTAGGTGGTTTTATTTTATTATCGGTCACGGTAAGCCTGCCTTACCTAACGATTTGATTTACATATGGCCGAGTAATCGGAAAATTGTCTGCAAACTCATGTCAAAATTTTAATCCCAACTCTTGAACATTTGTGTCTCGTTCAGCACGGTAACCTCAAGAAGTTTTAACCTACCAATTCTAACTCGTTTTAGTCGTCGTGGCTAGTCAGTGCTGTGCCTTTTAGGGCCGCATCCGAATGGGATTTGATACCGGTCCCTTTCCGTTGCTTGTGTCAACGAGAATCATTGGAAATTGGCTCAATTAAGGCAGCTTTTTTTAACTTTTATCACATTTTTTAAATAACTGAGTGAAACTTAATGTAATCTTTTTTATTCTCAAATATAAACGCTAGTTATGGCAATTGTAAAGTTTTATTGTTTTATCTGCGATAAACCTTTTGTATTTTCAAGCTGTCAAGTTAGTAAAAATATGTTTTAAGATTTGATAGCAGTCATATTGTCAACTAATTAACCTGAAGAAGCTTATTTAAATCAATTGACCAATAATTTACAAATAAGATAATTGAAACACATCATTCGAAAAATTGTTGACGGCCATCAGACTAAAGGCCTGAGCATTCAATACTATAAAGTACCACATATTAGCAAAGAAAAAAGCTACAAATAAACGCAAACTATGTTAAATACATATGAAAATTAGCCAGTTTTATCATGTCCCAGATAACAACGTATCATATATCACAGCAGGTGCGATGACAAACATCATTAAATCAAATGTTAGCGCAGACACACGCACACGAACAAATGCGTAGGAATGAATCACGCATGTGAGTGAATCATAAACTGCGTACAATCTCGGTACTTAGCCTGTAGACGCCTCCAAACGTTCCCACACGTTGCTGATAATTATTTTTAGCATCGCGCACACAAAGTAATCTATTCCAATGCTACAACTACCGAGAATCCATGCCACACACAGATTCCACGTTTCAATCTTAGAATAGCAGCAAAAGAAGCGTTCGAGTGACGCTATTTGCTATGTTTAAATGCGTCATGTATCAAAATTGTAAGCCAATATTCTCTCACCTCGAAATAGCACCTCAATTAACGTACTAGAAACGGCCATATCCTTGGTTGTCAAGATGGGGTAAAATAATTTTCGACCCCTCGGGAGGACGCGTTCGATGAACAGCATCCCGCAACAGTCATCATCATCATCATCATCATCATCAAAATCATCTTAGCATAATTGTAGTGCTTACTGCATTCTCCCAACAGAAGTCGTTCGCCACGCTCTCTTATTCGCATACCCACAAGGGTTAACCCATGTGGTACCCAGAGAAAAAAGGGGAAATCACGTGGCCTGCTTTGATGTGGCATGCTAGGATGTGCAGGTCGAGAATGACTACGAACTACCCTCCTGGTTTCCGGGTGTGAGCGTATCCTTGCGTGAGCGATAAAACAAGGGGAAACATGACTAAAGCTGTACCAACCCGTGGAAGTGATTTCTCCCCTGTTTTATTAAGCAAACGATATCCGTTTTGGGTTTTGTATTGTTTCCCTTATTTCCCGTGTGAGAAATAGAGAGTGAGAGAGAGAGAGAGAGAGAGAGAGAGAGAGAGAGAGAGATAGAAAAACAGGAAGAATTATCCTGACGGGATGAAACATGTTCGAACCTGCTTTGCGAAACAATTACTCAAAACAGCTCACCCTTCTTTTATGAAACATTATGAAATTAATTTCGTTAAGCATTTTTGTATGTAAATTAAAAAAATAAGCATTAATTAGGTTTTATTTGATGTTTGATTGGTGGTAAACTAACATTTAACACCACCACCAACCATGCTGTTTGGTAACCACACCACGCGTCACCTAGCAACACCAATCCGCGCCACCCAACCGTCCTACAATGCGCGTCATGTACAAACGTGTGTAAACGTTACGGCGCGGAGCGTGCTATCGGCGTGCTTACAACCGCGACTGACGCTAATCAGTACGAAGCGAGCGGAGTGCCTTAAAATTGTATTTACTACAATGTGTGTATATGAGCTGCGGGTACGTACGTGAGCAAATGATTCACCGTACAATTAATCACCGGCTTGATACGACGTACCGATCCCTCGGTTTCCATGGCTTGGTGGACCCGTGGACCGTGCGGTAGCGCCCTCTAGAATTATCTCGCAGTTTCATAATGCCAGCGCCGTGACGTCAAGCGGCGAAAGCAAAAATTAGGAAGACACACAACACACGATGAAAAGAAGCGCCCCAAGTGTGTACAGTCCAGGGGCTAAGCACAGAAGTCCTGTTTGTGTACACACACATTTTACACCCCTCACACGTGCTTGCGTGTGTGTGCGTTACTTACCCTCTCTTCCGGACCCTACTGTACTTCTTAAGTACGCGCATTAAATGATGTTGGTGTGTGTGGTTGAATGGCCGATCGTTAATCAAATATTTACGTTAGTCACGCAAATGAACGCGTCTTTACATCGCATCCCTCACAGGGTAGTGCGTAATACAAAAAAAAGGCGAATTGTCCTTCCCATACGTGCGCAGCCTTCCCGTTGCCGTGGGGAATTTGGCCTGATGGCGTACGCAGATATGACGCCTGGCAAGAAATCTTTCTGGTGCTTATATTTATTGATTGTGTGCAAATGATTGACGCCAATATGCACCCTTGCCCCAGGCCGTAAGAAATCGAACGACACGTACACCAACTCACAAAACGGAAGCTACGAATTTTAAGCGAGTGTTTGTGGTTATAATTATTCAGTATATTAAATTTTAACGCTCAGTTCAAGCTGTTACCTAGACTATCTGTAAGCTGTTACCTAGCTGTTAGAATGCAACCAAAACGACTTATGTTATTGATTTTATTTAAAATAAAACAAAACAAAACAATTTAGCACATTCTCATCCGCAACCGGTGCCGTCCGTTTTTCTTACCTGTCCTTTAGGCCAGGCATGTCAAACCCCTTGGACGCGCAAGGTCTTTCAATGTGGCAGGAGCAAAAAAAAAAAGGGAAAGACGAGAACGTTTTTATTTTATTCACGGTTAGGCACGGCCTGGCATTGTTCTTGAAAACTAGTTTTCGGATAAAAACTTATTTTAGTTTGTTTGGTTCCGTGATGTTCCTCCAAGTCAAGTCAAGGCCTGTTGATTGCGATGGTCTTTGTCGTGTGTAGACAACTTATCCTGGGTGCTCTCAGACGCTTCGTTATCCATCACGTAATCTATTCGAGAAGTCCTGTCCTTAGCGGGTATCCATCTCCAAATCCGATGTATCGAAGCTTGTAGCTCTAGGTGTGATCTCCTTGTCTCTACGTGCTGACTTGTTTGTCACGTGCTTCGATCACGAAAGCATTTATTATTGAAACAAAATAGAAAGATGAAGAGCTGCTTTGAGACTGTTATCACTTTCTGAATATATTCCATTTCTTACATTTGATTACTCATGTATTTTTTGTAATATTTCTACTCATTAGTTTGTTTGTTAACAAGAAGCATTTAATCAAAGGACAAATGATGACTTTATTTTTAGTTATATTATCGCTCAATGTAACGATATTATGAGGCGCAAAAACAAGTAAGTCCCAAGAGATCTCGATTCAAAATCAATATTTCATTTAGAGGGTCATTAGGACAAGAAGAATAAGTATATGTCTGTGTGACTGTCCATTCTGATTGCTTCTCCGTCACTACTGTCCACAACTTATTCCTTAACATACTGAACAACTACCTATCTCTGATTAACTATCTGCACGGTAATTCTTTATTTTATCTAAAAATCTAGGGGGCAAATCGTGACAACAATTTGGAGGGAAAGTTCCACTAAGTAACATTGCTGGAGTCAATGCGTTTGTTCATTTTGTTTGCCGTAAATCGGATTTGTTCTAAGGAGTCCTAGGTGTTCTAAGGTTCCTTTTGTACACCTCTTGATTGATTCCTCTCAGACGATGACGCATGTTTGGATTAATACTTCAATTGGTACAATTCGGTAACTGATACACTTTTGGTCTGATACACTTTTGTATGACCTGATTGACATTGCGCATAATTATTAACTTAGCCTGTGGGGTTGACTTTATTTTGTTATTTATGTCCTTATTGATTTGTAGTTCTGAAAGTTCCTTACGATATTTTAAATGTTTATATGTATTTTTTTAAATTTTGAATGCAATGGATTCATACTTATTCTTCTTCTTCTTCTTTGCGAGGATATATCCCGGTTCGGTACAAGAGTCCAGCTTCCTGGGCCCTCCGGTACTAGTCCGTGATTGTGAAACACGATCCTCTTAAAGCTACCAGGACCGGCTGCTTATGGCCATATGTCCTAATGGATTCATACAATTTTTATTTCTTTTAAGTCTGACGGCTTGTGCCGTATTGTCATCACAGCGCAAGTTAGCCGTTTTATAAATTAGATGAACGGGGCATTTCCTCCCTGTTTTTTTTTATATCGAGCGTGCTCGGTTAAATTAAACTACTTATTGTGCATTATAAATCTGCCAAAAGTGGCGATCCTTTCACCTTCCATGTGAAGACCGGTGCCACCATCCGGAGCTACCAACGGAATAATTCTTAAATTGGTAATAAAAGATAAATTATTAATACTATTATAAAGATAAATTATTACCTGTATGCGACATTTTTTTCATACGACTCACAGGGCCAAAAGTGAGTTTGACATTACTGCCATTAGACGGTTGTAGACAAGGCATCCGACCGCGCGGTAAAAGAGCACTTAATAATGCTCTCTTTCATTCATTGCCGCAGCATAGGCTAACACCACGACATACAATGCCACCCCTTAAAACACGGGGCAATAATAAACCATTCTGCTAACCGATACACAAACATATCCGGAGGGAGACCAGATTGTACGAACAAATAAGGGTTCGATAGAGGTTTTGTACGCGAACAAGGGAAGGGAAAGGAACTGGTGAAGCGTGTAACGCTCCCCTCGCCTATGGCACACACAATTGCCATGCATGCCACCAAGGTGCAAGGTTATGTGGGAAATCGCGCTGCTTCTTATTATTTCTGTTGCGTTTTGCTTTGTTTTTGCTTTGTCAAATCCCCCCTCCCTCCCTTTCCAGCTCACACGTACACACACAGAAGCCATTAAACCGGATACTTAAGGGGGTTGATGTTGTGTGTGGGGTGCAGATAAGGATGGATGGAAGTGGAAGAAACAAATAATAATGCCTTTATATCGCTCTCACTTTATATCCGCTGCTGGAAAAGTGTTGCTCATCTCATCTCCAAAGGCGACGGTTTTTGAACGATGGAAACATCAACCCTGAAAGGCGGCAAACACAGCTATGCTACGGCGCGTAAGAACGTGCTATGGAAAGAGAGAGAGAGCGATAAAGAGATCCGACCGCACGCGAGACGGATTATCGGCGCTCGTGCTCTCTTGCTCTTCCACCCCAGCGACCCAAGCAGGGCGAGAGCGTATCGTATGCATGCTTCTCGGCTAATTATCTCGGGCTACTTCGATTCCGATTGCGCCCGATCTTTTTTTTTTGTCCCACTGCAGCTGCAGCCTGAAGTAGCGTCTCGCGTTGTTTTTGGCTGTCACTTTGACATCTCGCTCCAAAACGGTCACTCACACGCACACATGAGAACCGTAGGGGGTTGGGATTGGGAATCATCATCATATAAGATATTTATGACTTTGCTTTGTATATTTGGCATTTTCCCTCTATAATTATATAAATAAGTGCGTGAATAATGGTGGCCTTCTTCCACGCGTACGTCATACTAAGTGGTGGATAATTCCATCCCCAAGACAAGCTACAAATGTAGAAAATATGTCTGATTTACGAAATCTCATGCAACTGGTAACTTAATAAGCTGTACTGAAATAAATGGAGCAGTAATAATTATAAAACAGACGTCACGATAATCGATTGATGTTCCACTGTTCCACCAAATCTTATTTGCGTGCGTTTAAAAACTGTCGAAAAAGCTGGCAATCAAATGCTCTTTCGGTGGATAAACGATTTCAATTCGATATCGATTTTTCCAAGCAAACCAGCATTGCATCTTGTCATGTTGTTGGCGAAACAAAATTTCTGTTTGTATATATGTTTATCTGTGTGTTCGTGTGCCCGCCTTTGCCTTTCAAATTACACTTTCAATCGAGCAGGGCAACCCCGGCCCGAAGACCCATCATGTCCGAAGCGAAACGAATCTCTTTTTTTGTTTTGTTTGTGCTCTCCTACCTATCATCTACATCCGTTTTGCCGTTAACTTCTTCCTTCCTTGAATTTGCTGCCGCTACCACCCCGCTGGTCCACCCTTTTGAGAGAAATATAGAGACAAGAGAGCGGCCGCCGTCATATTTGCCGTGTGTTGTGTGTCGAGGTTGCATTGAACGTCATCCCGTTGGTTCCGAAGTCTTCGGTTTCGTCGCAAATTCATGTGCGGGGCTTCTTTCAAAACAGTTTCCGCGCGTTCGCTATCCCTTTCGAGCGTTTGTTCGCACGTTCAAAAAGAGTCATTGCGCGCCCTAAACACACAATGAATCAACAACACGGCTGCGGATGCTGGTTGACTCTTTCTTTCCCGTGTGTATCTGGCTGAGAGTTGCATCACGCTCTCTGCCTATACCGGTCCCCATAATCTTCAACACCAACTAATTAAGGACTTGCACGAACGACTTCTTTTTCTTGTAATGTGTGTGTGTGTGTGTGTGTGTGCGGAATTTGTTAAACAGGCGTAAAGGAGAGATGAGACGAAATGAGTGCCCGAGTATAATAACGGATCGGATGAGTGCACTTATTGTGTCAAAACGATAGAAAGAGATATAATTTAAGTGGTGGCCCCATTCTGTGTGATCAGGAGGGCGGGTAAAAGGGAAGGGGGGGGGGCTATAGAGCAGTCCAACACCTGGTTCCCATCATCCCCATCCATCTCCCCACGTTATACAACAGGTAGAAGAAAACTATTTTAGCATGAGTAACAATAGTAGGGGGTAACTAAAACGTACAGAAAACTATGTTCAATGACACAAAAATAAGTGACAAAAACACTAAATTTTCCATCGGTATTTGGTGTGTGCGTTCATGCGATTAAAGCTAAACAGTGCGGGTGATTGCAAAACGTGCTTTTGCCACCATCGTAATAAACAGCACTATTCTATTTTTGGCACCGCATACACATATTAATCGAGGCTATTTTTATGGTGTTGTTGTTTTTTTTTAATTGCTCATTTTTCATGCCAAAATGTTTGCAACATGGTTAAAATTATTGTTTTTATTTTTGTTTACAGTGCTTACTAAGTTGGAATGGCATTATAATAGGAGTTATCATAGCAAAAAAAAATGTATTTGTATCAGATTCGGAGATTTTTTTTATTTTTCTTCTGTTCTCACGCTTGCACTAACCTTCTCACGCTCCTTCAAATGAGATAGAAAAAGAGAGAAAGAGAGAGAGAGAGAATGAGAAATTACTGATTCTCAGTCAAATCGCACATACCTGTCAGTGAGTGACCTGCGGCATGGTACTGCATTTGTTTACATTTCTTCCTATGGGGATCTCGTTTGTTGATTTTGCTTTTTGGACTTTTTTCTATCAAATTTTATAAGTTTAAAATTAAATATATTACAACACACACACATACACACGTAAATGGTAACTGTACGCAGGTGCTTTTCTGCTCAATTTACGCACAAAAAATCCCATTCAATTCAATTCCAAGCGGTGGTACAACTTAACACCCTCCCCACCCTCGTCGGTTCGGTTGTTGGACCAGAAAAATGCGCGCGTGCCCCGGTGCCGTTACAAACTGATGCCTTCTCGCTCACGCACGCACTCTCCGGCGCGCCTGAGTGTTGCGCCTTGGGTGACGGACATGTTTTCGGGGTTTTCTTTTTCAATAGCAACCGCTGTCGCTAATAAGCACAGCTCACTAGATGCTCATGTTTTATGAGATTGTTACGACAGGAGATTTTCCTTGATAGAGGATGAGCGAGATGAGAGGCGCGCACTAGAGGCGTGAGAAAGAGGCAGAAAGTGCGCTGGAACTGTATTGGTGTTGGTACGGAATGGCTTTGCGAATGGGGTTTAAATGATTTTGCTTGCTCGGATAAATGATGCTGCACGTTTTTTGAGCTGGTGTAGTGGTCTTACTGCTTTTCCCTTCCCTTACTGCTTCCCTTCCTCCCCCCCCCTTCCCCCTCCCCACCCAATTTGATGTAGCTACCCGACGACGACGAATCTGGAAGCTAAAAGGCAGATACAATAAATTATCTGCCGCAATGTCAATAAAATGCACTCCCGGGGCCCATCAAAAGGCGCGTCCGGTTTGCTTTTTTCTTGAAAGACACATTTAAGGAGACAAAACCGGCAGACAAGGAGTAGAGCCAGATATTAGCAAAATGCAAAAATGCAAATTAAATGCACCCCAGTAGGGCGACAATGGCGACATCCGCGTGAAAAATAGACGCGGGAGTCGACGGGAGGTCAAAGAAAACGGTTCATTTCTCGCTTACGTGGTGGCCGCGCATCAAAATGGGCGGCGAAGGCGAAGTATGCGTAAATTCCATTAAGCGTTTGTGTGTTTGTAGCCGACATGAAAAAGGGGGAAGGGAAAGGCCCTCAACTCAATCGGGGAGAGCGCAGCAATCGAACCGTACTTCGGGAGTCAAATGCGAGAGCGCACATCGTGGCCAATTTTCTATACCTTTGCCACCCATCTTCCTCCCACATACCCCCCCCCCCCTCCCCATCCACCATTGCTTATGCTTATGCTACGTGTCACTAAGGGGTGTTGTTTTCCCCAGCGCGAGAGAAAGGAACGCCCGAGCGAACCCATTTTTAGAGGTGCAAAGTTTTTTTTCTTCTTTAAAATATGGGAATAAAAGATGGTTGCTTTTGAGCAAAAAATAGAAATAGAGAAAGGAATTGGAGAGAAAACAAAATCTGCATACGGTACGGTTTGCAAGCCAGAAACGGTAATCGATGTTGCTGCTGCCCTAAAGTACCTCTAAACCGTACGGTTGCAGGTTTTTTCTCTTCTCCAAAAACATGGTTTTGTGGCTTACAAATGTTACATCTCAGGGCTCATTTCACTGGCACTCACTTCCATATTTGCTTATTAGAAACCGTAGCATTTGTGCACACAAAAAGCAAGAAACTTTACTTCAAATGCTTTGGATGGAGAAGAACTTCTGGCGGCGGAATATTTAGGTCAAGGAAAAGTCTTCTTTTTTAAATTTTCAACAACGCAGGCGAAAATGTTCGTGCCATCTAATGCTGCTTAAGAAAATAGAATGACCCCGCTACTGATGCACACACACATATACACAAACATACAACCGTTTTCCCGTCGTCATTCGTCATCCGTTGAGCATTTGCACTCGTTTATGTTCATTGTATTAAATTTGCTCTTTTTTGTTGTTGTACTGTGGCTGCACTGTCCGCTCTTTGCCCTTCGGTACCATTTCCAGGGCCATTTCCATTCCATTTTGCAGCGTGCAACAGTGGTCGGCAACTTATAATGTAATTGTTTCGAAAGTGAAAAAAGGACTTACAATAAAGTAACCTTGATGCTATGGGACGTGCGATATTTCTTGCAAATATTAAAGTATGAATTGTTTGAAGAAGATCATAATGAATCCATTTTGAATTAAGGATAAAAAATGTTCGGCATGATAAACGTTCCAGCTTGTGTAGAAAATGCTGTGTACTGCCTAATTCTACTACGATTTTTATTTTGATTTGGGTGAATGATTTATCCAATGAAATCGACACATGGTTACCTATCTTTAAAATGATCAACAGCTATTCAAAAATAAATTTATATATTTATTTTGTGTATTGAGGTTCAAAAATAAATCTGCATAAAGTAATTTAAATTGAAAATTTTAAAGGTTTGTTAGATTTTGTCAGCACGCTGGTAATAATATTTAATAACTCTTTTGATAAGGATGATGAAGGCTAGACTAGAATTCTTCGCCCTCTTAGCATCAGAATCTTGTTAGGGGATGTATTCCTATTAGTTTTTATTAGTAGACATAAACATTCAGTTCAACAGTAATATTTTAATGATGTATAGACAATTATTTACTTGTTGCTATGGAAAAAAGGCTCCGATATATTTTAGTTTTCAACCTTCACTAAATAAAGTTAAAAAATTTTTACCACATATCATGATATCGTCTGAAACAGCTCGATGAATTCATGATTTGTTTGGCGTAAAATTTAGCAAATCATTTATTTACGAAACAAGTATAAACATACTTAAATACATCCATTTGTATCATAACTATTTTACGTCTGATTTAGCGGGTGGTAGGAGTCCTTTAAACTCCTCGCGAGTCATTGTTTTTCATTTAAATGTACGTAAATTCATCTTACAACGACCTCACTGTGAAAACATAACAAATTTGTTTCATTTTTTTAAAGATTTTTGCAACCGAATGGGTGCATTAAATGGAAACAAATTAATCGATATAAAACTTATGGAAATTTTGGTTTTGCCACTCTTAGGTTTGTCTTCTGTTAATCACTTGAATTGCTCTAAATTTTCATACATAGAAAAACAATACATTCTTCATCCCTTTGAAAGGTTTTGTGGTGGTCATGGTTTCTGTAATTTTACAATAATCAACTAAATAGAAGGTTGCATTTTTTTTACTGCAGCCGTTGTCTAGATGGTTATAAAACCAAGGACAAGAAGAAGGAACAGAAGCATCGAATTCTTTTCTGTTTGCCGACCCCTGTCTGCAAATTGTCGGGTCCACACCGATAAGTACACCGATCTGTGTCGTTCTTATTTTGTGTTTGGTGTGTGTGTGTGTGTGTGTGTGCGTGTTTTCTTTTCTTTTGTTCTTCACTTCTGATTACCGTTTTTCTTCAACAAAAAAACCCTTCTTCGTTGCAAACGCATTGGTAGAGCAGTGGTGGAAAATGTGTTTTTCTTCCTCCTTCACTGTACCTGACCCACCCTACAGGCGCCACCCGTTTGAAGGTGGTAGGTGAGGTAGGGTCGCGCGAGAACGTGTTGTATTTACTGCACACCAACAATAACCAACTTCCTTCTGTCGGGCCTTATGGAGCGAAAAAAGACGAAAACGGTTTCGCACGGGGCTGATGACTGCATGTGCTTGCCTGCCTCTGTGTTTGTGTGTATGTTTTAATCGCGATGGAAAAGGGCGATTGCTTTGACCACTTTACTGTGCAAAGTATGCCATGACGACGGTGACGACGGGCGGCTACGCTGATGATGTCGAATTCGTTCGCGAATCGTCAGGGGCAGCCTTTATGGAAGATATAATGGTGCGAGCAAAATAAAGACACACAAAGCACACATACACATGCCGGGCACATTATTTTTAGGTACTCGCGCGTTAAAGCGCAAGACATTTATTTAGAAATCGATGCAAGAGCGTCCCACCAACCCCACAACCACATCCATCAAGGGCGGGGGCGGAGTGGAAGTGTTTAGTTTGGAAGCTATTTTATAAATTTAATTGGCAAACCCTCCCAACCCAACATGCTCACACAATCTGCGAGGTTAAAGCAGAAAAGGGGGAAAGAAAAAAAAACCAGACGTCCCCGAATTGGTGCAATTGGTCGCCATTTTGATTGCACGCGATTGCGGCAAAATCGGAAAGGAAGTTGAAACAAAACTGCTTCTTCCGATTGCAATTGCTCTGCCCAGAGTGTGTACATGTGTGTGTGTGTGATGAAGGAGAAACGCACACCTGCCCGGCATGCTCGTTTGTGACAGTTTTGTTGTTGTTGTTTTTTTTTGTTTTGTCAAGGGAAATTCTCTCGCGGGAAATTTTCGGCATCCTGCTTGGTTGGAAAATCCCGAATACATGGAGAAATTGTGGGTTTCCCACGGCGTCGTGAAACGTGGCGGGATTTTCAGAAGAGAAAACGCATCCCGAAAAGACCACTAGCGTAAGAGAGCGAGAGAGAGAGAGAGAAGAGGTGTGCCAGCAAGAGAAAGAAAGTAAAATGTAAATGGGCTATAAATATATGAACCTTTAACGCTTGCTTGATGGGGTGTTGCACCTATACGGAACGATTTTCGAACGTATACTAGCCGACAAGAGCCACTCAGCATTGCCGTTGAGTTACCACTGTCTTGCGTGTTGTTATGTTTGTTGTTGGTCAGTGTCTCGTATAAGCTCTCTCGCTCTCGCTATCTCACATACGCTCTCACGCTTCATCGTCTCGTGGTCTCGCACTTGATTGCTTTGATTGTTTTCTGATGCAGCAGCCCGCACAGTTTTATTTAAGAAATTTTTTCTACCGCTTTTTTTTTGTTGGCTGTGCAACGGTGTCACTCACGCTGATGACCTCGCGTACCATTTTGTACCGCGAACGAGATGGCGCAAGGCAACCGAAAGGATGCCTTGCATTACATGCAAGCTGGACAGAGCAAACCCTCTTGAACCGGGTGCATTTTCCTTGTTTTGTTTTCTTATATTCACACACAAACCCCTGTTACAGTAGGCCCCTTTCCGGCGTGCCGTGACGGCCCGTCACCTTTTCTTCGCGAGATGTACACACACACACACGCGCTCGCGCGCACGCTTGTAACACAACCGATGTGCAAACGACATTGGGACAAAGGCAAATCATGCATGCATATTGCAACCGTTTGATGCACATGCACATTTGCACAAGCGCAGGTGAGACAAGACGATGATGATCATGACGATGATGGTGGTGGCCAACAACTACTGCACAACTTTCCCCTTCTGTGGTTCGTTTAGATTACCGTACAGAGAGGGGGTGGTGGTGGTGGTGGTGGAATGCATCATTTGCTTACTCTTTCTCACACTCTCACACACCGAGACAGTTTGACACCCGCTTACTCGTGGAGGATGGTAGGCGATTTTGGGGGATGATTTTCTTGCGGGTGGAATTGCGGCCGCACAGCATAATTCGTTGAACTCGACCACATCGATCGGACACCGCCTCGCACCCCTCCTTTCCCTCCCCATCACTTGCTAACCCGTTTCCCATTGGGGAAGATTCGCGGCGCGCGCTTTTTTTTTTCGCCCCCGTGATGATTTTGTTTTTCCTCCACCTCCACCTCCATTACCCCACCATTGCTTAGCCTCATCTATCTCACTCTCTCTCTCTCTCTCTCCTTCACACTCACATACAGTCTCTCGCGCGCTTGTGTAGGAATGCGATTTGATTGGGGCAGTGCAGGGGGAGCAAGATTGATGTTGGTTGGAATCGATTTGAACAAAAAAACAAAAAAAAAACGTCGATCTTGTGCAGCGCTGATCTTCTGCGGCACAAGCGCGTGCATATTGCGTTCGAACCCAGTGAACAAAGAAGCAGACGAACCGGGATGGACGTGGCACAAGTTTGGTGAGGTGATGGGCAGCTTGGGGGAGGGTGGAAAAACTCTCTCGCCCCTGGTCCTGTGTGTGTGTCTGTATGTGGGTATGTTTTGTCATGCTGGAGGTTATGTTGGGATGGTTTGGTGGCGATTAAAGATGCAACAAACAAGGGACCATATTTCTTTTCTTCAACAATATACTTATGGTTCTTGCGTTATGTGGGAGATGGAACTAAATGACGATTATTAATTTATTTGTAACTAGTAATGAAACTAGTGGTGCAACTGATGTTTGAATTGAAATCTTTTTCGAGAGTGATAAGGATGCCGGACTCATCAAACCTTACCAAGAAGGTGATGCATCAGCACGATGCGTAGAGGAGCCCAGCGAGCTTGTTGGCTGGATCAAATGAAGTCAAACCTGTCGGAGATCGGATGAAGCTGTGGATGGAGGACTGCAGCCCTAGATCGAGTTTCCTGGAAACGGATTGACGAACTATCCATGTCTACGTGACTGCGTACCCAAGAGCTAAAACATCAGTGATAATATTTTTATCCTACAGAGCTCTCATTGGTACTATTTATCTTAATAGGGCTTCGAGAGTATAATTCACCAATACTCTGTGTTATTGACATATTTAAATACATAATTGACATGATGCCGCCCATAACCGTCACTTCGTACGCAGGACAAACTTTCCTGCTAAGGGTAAAGCAAGCATAGGCAGGCCAAGAACAAAGAATTAAAATATTTGTTGCACTGAGATGCACTAAGAAATAAGTATAAGGGCATCGAGTCCTACCGGCTTTGACTACCGTTGGGTTAGCTGCAGCGCCAAACAGCTCAGCTACCTTGTGGTTCATTCTCTATGTCCACACGCCCTGCCGTTCGAAAATGGCGAGCGCATCTTCGAACACTTCAGTGTCCTCTGCCGGAATTTGATGTATGTTTGGAGACTGTTGGATTGCAGTAGTTTGTAGAGTCCGTAGTAGACGCGATATTCCTGAATTATGCAGTTTATGGTATTGTCCGAAGATCACCAACCGTAACAAGATAGCAGTACTCCTCTATCACCTCGAGATTTTCGACTTCGAATTGTGGTTGAAGAAGAATTTCGTTCACGAACAGTTTTATCTGACATTCCAGGCAGTCTGAAGATTCTAGATGAGAATCTTCCTCACTGAAACGTTGGAGAGACATCGAGACCTTACCTTTGGTAGGGGGACTCTCGATGCTCATCGGCGGAGCAAGTCGGCCAGGCGTCTTTGGATGTTCAGAAAGAATATCCCTTACAGGCATGTTGGAGGTTTGAGCTACATAACCTTACTTTGTCTTCGTCGCATTTATCCGCAATCCAATCCTATCGGTCTCACGTTCATACCGGACAACTTTTTTTTTATTCATAAAGGACGGCCAGGCCGTATTGCTTATACCGGACAACTTAGCGCATAAAGTTTTTTTATGCCTTCCACATGGACAGAGGATATAAAGGAGGATAGACCGTGAACAGTATCGAGGACTTTTGCAGTAGACTAAGATCACAAAGCGGTTGTAGTGGCTGACAGGGAATTAAATCAGACTAACGGGAGGGTTAATCCCTCTATTTTTGCCCGTGGTAAATAAATCCTGCGGAAGTTGCACAATTGGTCAAGCCTTCGTCCAGAGGTGGATTTAAAGCCTTCTGAGTCCCCCCTTGGAAATGGTGTTTGGGTCCCTCTGGGGACCCATTCTGCTACCTGGGGGCAAAGGCGCATTGAAGACCTTTGGTGGAATGGATATCGGGGACCATCACTATCAAAATATAAAGAATTGGGTGGAGGGGAGTGTTTGTTAAGACATGTTTGCGACAAGAAGCATCATTCAATCATTCATTCTGAAGCTGAGGGGGGTTTGGGAGGGAGTGAAATTGACAAGCAGCATCGAGGCCTCTGGATATCTCTATCGTGTGACTCTAGTTCTCTCCGAGGCAGCCCTAGACACGCCAGTATTTCCAACAATCAATTGGTTTAGGGATTCAGCTCGAGGTCTGATGCTGCCACTCACACCCGCTTATTGTAAGATCCGCCTCCGCCTCCGCGTAATGTTTTTCTATAAACTACGCTGAGATTAATTGTAATGGAATTTAAAAACTCATTATATATTTTAACATATTTTCCCACAAATTTCCCTGTCATCCACCTGTTAAACCTCTCCTGTCCATGTTAAATATTGATTTTAGGACTAATGCGTTGTTACCTTTTCATAATAAATAATATCGAAAAATCCCCCAAATAAGTATCAATTGCTGTTTGGTCCAGAAGTACTTTGAAGGAAATTCCCCCCCTCACACGGCGATTGGGACAGTATTAAAAATATATACATTTGCTTTTGCACCCCCAATCACAAAAGCAAACATCATAACATCATACGATCTATTATCTAAACGGCAATGCAAACACTTCCCGAAAGGTTTTCCCCACCAACCAATCAGCCATACGAAAGCTGACGAATGTACAACGCGCTGCTTAACCTTGGCGGAATAGATAGGAAAACTATTGAAATCCCTTCTTGATAATGGTATGACTGAAGTGGGGAGAGGGAGAGGGGAAGGTAAATTTAAAAAAAGAATAACAAGATCGTTATCAGTGTAACGTACCAACTACGTCACTGTCTTGCAACTGCGTGGATCGACATCTTATCAGCGTCACCACCGACGAGCGCAACCCACACGCAAAGAACGTTTCGTGCTTTCGCCTGCTGCGATGCACAGCAATGGTTGGTAATTGTGGTGTAAAATGTGTGGTAAAATTATTTACGTCACCACGGTTACGGCTGTACGGTGTGTGTTGACAAAACGGTCGCGCAGCGCAATGCCACCTTGACGGGCATGGGTCGAACGTGCCAACTGAGGCAAAAATAAATACGTCAAACAGTGGGAAGGCAAAAACTGCTAACAAGGAACAAGTTAAAAAATTCCACATACCAGGTCGGAAGGCCAAGCAAGACAGGAAATTTTCGGGGGATGTATCTATGACCGAGGGAAGGTTTCTTCGCCCATTACTTTGAGTGCGATATGTCATGCGGTGAAGCAGATTAAAAATTAAATTAAACGAACTCCATTCGCAGCGAACTGTTTCGCTGGAGTTGCGGTGGTACCACGAGCTGTCGTCTTCTCATCTTTCGCTAGAGCTTTCTATAATCCCAGTACAAATCCCACAAATAGCTAAATAACTGCCCTAAATGGTCCCCGTTCGATATGCTCATTTACACAGTTCCCGCCGTGTCCATTTTCCTACGAGTACCAACACCCTGTCATCTTTTTAGACTCGTTCAACTGCAAAGGCAACCGCATCGGCAAAGCAATAGAAGCGATGGGAACTCACGATGAAGTGACGGTATAAAAGACGAGCACTCGAACCCACTCTCACACACACACACATGGCACACGAATGCGCATAAATGCTGCCCAATAAAAACATGACTTTCCTTCAGCATGAAAGCAGGCAGCCCATCCCTTCCTGTCCGTCCTGCCCTGTCCTATGTTGCCCTATCGTTGCGCTGTTGTGTACAGTTGCGCACGATACACAATGGTACACTCGATACCCGCACGGCGGTGTACCGTTTTGGGACATCTTCTTCGCCTTCTCCTTGCCTCTTTCGAATCTATGTGCTCATTACACATTCCACACATTGTGTCCACCATCCCGCACCCTTTGGGATTGTTGCGGACATCCCGCAACACACAATTCAAATGTTGGTCCGGTTCTTACTTTTTGTTTTTGTTTTCTAAACTTCGGGTTTAGAGCAAATCGGCTTGCTCAGTTTTTTTTCTAACAGAAGTGCCCCGCCCGTCTTCCAAACCTTCTTTTGCGGGCCGAAGGTGCGTTAACCCTTGGCGTTCAAGAGTAATCCTTCCATAATTATTTTGTTTAATTTTGTATTTTAGAGGACAAGTCAAGAGGTCTTAAAATATAAATTCTTTCGACATCGACAAGGAATATCTTTTCCAATTATTTTACAATCCATATCAGAATTAAAGCTTTAGAATACGAAACAATTACCGTCATTGATCTTGCCTTTGCATATCATAGCATAGTCAGGGTAAAACTTTACGAGGGCTCTTTTGGAATCCCGGCCAACGTCACATGCCAGGTGAAGGTGGATGGAAAACTCTCTGGGTCCTTTGCTACCACCAAAGGCCTGCGTCAGGGAGATGGGCTCGCCTGTCTCCTATTCAACCTGGCGCTGGAGAGGGCCATCCGTGACTCGGTCGTGGAGACTTCGGGAACCATCTTCTATAAGTCAACTCAGATCCTGACATACGCTGAAGATATAGACATAGTTGTTCAGCGGCTCTCCCGGGTAGCAGGCGGCAGAAATCCTCGGGTTGCAGATTAACGGCCCAAAGACCAAATTGATGGTGGCACCGTCAGCGCTCCTACTAAGAAATCCGGAACTACGTGGAGGTGATGTATGGATAGGTGACCGCAAATTTGAAGTCGTCCAAAACTTCACATATCTGCGATCAAAAGTCAGCACCGAAAACAGCATAGAGCCTGTGGAAAAATCTCACCTCAAAATATCTGTCGAGTCGGTCGAACTGTATCGCACTTTTTTATAGTACTCACATACGTCTCTGAGACATGGTGGCCCTGTCCAAAACAGATGAAGCCCTCTTAGCTGCGTTCGAGAGGAAGATGCTATGTCCGTATGTGTGGAAGGACAATGGAGGAGCTGCTACAACGACGAGCTCTACGAGCTGTACGATGAACTCACCGTCGGGCAGCGAATTAGACTCTCAGACACCGTCAGACAGCCAGACACCTGTCCTTATGTGTTGTGTTTCATTATTCATCCTATGGTAAATTTATAACCGAATATTATCCTCCCGAAGTTCGCTGGATTTTTTCGCACAAGCTGTAAATTTAAAAATGTTTCACAGATAGCTTGTTTGTGGGTGTGTAAAGGCAACAAATCAACGTAATGTATTTGCTCTTACCAGTGTCTAGAACAAAATATTGTTGGGTTTTAGGTGGATTACAATCAAATTATGTAAACATCGACTTGTAAATACCGAAAAAATAATTCGAACCTTAAGCAAATATAGGCTTCTGAGATCTAATCTAATACTCTCTAATAAGTCGACAACGGCGCCGGTCGTCACACGGTCTTCCCCGAGCTTCAAAACCCATACAGACCATAAATAATCGGTTCTTTGCTTCAGATTTTGAAGTAAACGAAAGAGAAGTAAGCATTTTCAGTATTTAAGGTTTGTAATGGATTTTTAACACGGCAGGAACGTTTACCTGAACTGCTCCTCTGTACGCAAAACTGTCTATCCAATTTGGGATATTTATTTATTCCAAAACGAGAAAATTCCGCAAAAATTCATGAGATGGATATGAATAAAAGAGACCCAGAAATGGCCAGTGAAAATCACTTCTTCTGCGGCTTATTCTTGGCTCAACGACCTACTAGGTAACGCCGGTCATCGAATGGCTTACTAGACTTATTTATAACACGTAGTTGGATACTCTGTTGGATGGGATTTGAACTCCGTTCCAGTCTTGTTGCAGATTTTTACCACCGTCGCCGCACGGCAGGACTTCCTCGTATAAAAACCTCTCAATTTTAATCTTCCACAGAAGGGAGTAGAAGAACAGTTTAAATACAAATTTAAGTGAGTAAAATCATTAATCAGTCGTTAAGCTAAACAAGAAGAAAGGATGTTAACTTGAATAAAACAAAATCAATTTAAAAATTAAATCGTAAAGAAGTAATTCCCTTCCCAGCAGCAATCTATTCATCGAAGGGTTTGTTCGTTATCCGTCGGAATCCCCGCAAAAAAAACCCCTCATTCTCGCTGCACTGACTGGCTGGCGGTTCCCATGCCCTCTGTCCTCTTGTCTTCCTTCTCGTTCTCTCCCTTGCTTTCATATCACGCTGTTATATGTATTGCCCAATTTATACATATCTTTCGGTGGTTCGCGCTTTTTCATCTTCATCTAGTAGTCGCGTCGGAAACAAAACATCGATAAAACCCTTCTCTCTTTCGGTCATTTTTTTCTTTTTTTTTGTACAAACAGGAAGCTGAGAAAAGGGCCACACGGGTGTATATGTCTGTGTGTGTATGTGCATTTCTATAACCGATTTTGACCAATAGTTCGTTTCCCTTTCTCACTTTAACCGCGTAAAGAAAAAAAAAACACGCATTAATGCGCAAAGACACGATGCACTTTCGTTTCTTTAGGCATGGGAAGTGTGCCTCGGTTTGACTCGGTGTGTGGTGGCGAATTTTCTAGCTCCTCTCCCCCCTCCCTTCCTGTTCAATGGCGATCCGGAGACTCCCACATTTAGCTCCCTAGGACGTAGAAACAAATCTGACGACGACGACGACATCGGCGCCGATGAAGATGCGATGATGGTGTGTTGATGATGATGATGACAAACGAGACGCACGACGTATGGCACATGAAAGAGCACGATTGGATATGAGATGCAGAAAAAGAGAGGAGAAAAATAGAGAGAGAGAGAGAGCGAGAGAAAAAAGCATCGGGAAGCATTAAACTTCATTTCAGTGTTGTTATTGTTTTAATGATATTCTGCATATTTTTACTCACATCGTGGCTCTCTCTCTCTTTCTCACACTCAAGCTCCCTCTCTTTCGCGTTCGTAATTGGCGGGAATTGTTCTCCACTGTTCGACCGAACATAAATCGAACCGTTTCCCTTCTGGGGTGGTGGATGAAGCGTGCGTTTCTATGCTGCTTTTTTTGTTGTTGTTGCTTAAAAACTCTTCCCAACTTGCGGGAAGCGTTCCGTCTCGGTATGCGAACTAATTTGTGTTTTATGTGCCCGATTTCCAATCGACTCGCCCAGCACGTTGTAAATGCAACCACCAAACCCTTCCTCGATGTATGCATGTGAGCGTGTGCACTAAAATTGACTATTTCTATATATTGTTCGACAGTATATGGCTATAAGTGGCGTGCAGAATCGTCTCCCTATCCGACCGCTCGTAGCATTGAAACTACTCACACTAAAGCGGGAGCGGGTGGAAACGATATGAGTCTTTCGTAGCTGTTGTTGTTTTTGTCGCGCTTGTTAAAAATGGTTTCATTTCCGTTGACCAGTGAAGGAGATCTCTCCTACTTCGCATCCTCCACTTATGCATGTTTTCTTATGTCTGCTGTTGGCTTCTTTTTATACGCTGCAAAGAGAAGGGTCCATCGCATTGCCACACCGTGCGTAACATCTGCTGGGCACCCCCCTCTAATGCCCATTACCTACAGACACCCCCTAACCTACCTCCGTTCCCCACCACCACCACCACCAGCTTCGCATCGGGTGCTGTTGAGACAGTACTAAATCATCTATGCTTACAGCAGCAGCAGTAGAAATAAGCATATCGAAGGTGGCGGTGTAACCTTTTGCTTGTTTCTCTCCCTTTCTTTCTCTTTCTCTCTTGCTCTTTCGGGTGAGAAAGAGATTCTCTAAAAACTATCCTTCACACGTCGCTCCTCAAGTAGCCTTTTGGTGTTGCTTTTCGATACGCTGACCCATCATCATCATCCCTTCCCCTAAACACACTTCTGTACATATTTCCCAACGGGAAATTATACCAAAAAACCACTGTTCTCGATAGGCACTCCTCGAAACAAATGGCAAACGGTCTTTGTTTCTATTTTGGGGTGAGCGGGGTTTATGAGCTCATGGATATCCCTCGACAAAACAATTGCCACTCACTTACAATTCACCAAGCGAGCGGTGGCTTCGAATTGATTCTCCCTTCTGGCTTCTTCACCCTTGCTATGCGTGTGTGCCATTTATTGATCCATTTTTCCACGCGGGAAGTGTCCATTTTTAATGTAGTCGAATTGGATGGCCTTCTCCGTGAAATACGCCGTGCCGTAAAATAGTGTCCAACACGCCAACAAACAAATGAGATGACATCAGGGGAAGTTTAGCCCGGAAGTTCCTGGGGAAAAAAACCCAAAAGTATCAATGTTTTCCCTCCCTTAGATTGACGTGATTGGATTCTGGTTTTTGGTCTGTTGCAGTGATTTCTTGATACACACTTCCCTCCTTTTCCCCCGGTGGAACTTTCCCATCTTCGGATGACTTGGCCGAAAAAAGTAAGACACGGCCGGGAGAGGGACGGGACAGCACTTTATGACACACATCTGCGTGCGTTTTATCTATGCTTTGTGAATTTTCTGGGTCTTTCCACCAGGGTGGGTGGGTTTTTTGTTTTCTTTACTTGGCCACGTGTTCGCATTGGCGCCAAACACTTGGCTGACAAAATGCTTGACTTCTTTCGGTGAGAAAGTATGACAATAAATCCCAACAATCCTCTGAAAGGGAATTTACGTCGTGGTGGTCCAAGAAAAAAAAAAGAAAATAATAAATATATCCAGTAAGAAAGGTAAAAGCATTTAAAACGGTTCGCCTTACCAAGTATTCGCAACAAGATGGCGACCAGCATTAGGTGAATAAATTTTAACACCCGTACCACAGATAATAATCAATATATACACACACACACACACACGTGAGAAAGAAACAGGGAAGAGGAGGAGGGGGAGGGGGTTGTCCGAGATGTGTGTGTGTGTGCGTTTCCATAATGAGTGTGACCGAAGCAGGTAAACAGACAGTTTAGCTAACGGGAAGGAAGCGAGCGGCATGTGGCGAAAATGGCGCACGGGGAAATAAAGAGAGCATAATATTATGTTCGTGTGTGAACGTGTGGACGTCCCGGAAGGGTAGGGTGGAGGAAACGAGCAGGGAGAGGAGCAACAGAAACAAAAAAACTAGAAGAACTTAACACAAACTTCACCAAAACGGAAGAAGGTCATAGGCGGTGTGGGCCACGGTATCATCACCGTTTGTCAATGTGTGTGTGTGTGTGTGTGTGTGTGTGTGTGAGGGTGAGATGATGGTGTCTTTTCACTTCGAATAAAACATCATCATTCGAAAAGGGCAACTAAACTAACTGCTGCCTTTTGAGATTGAGAGATTGAAAGTGAGAGAGAGAGAGAAAAAGAGCGGCATAGAATTGAGAAATGCGTTTTGGAAAAGCGGTTAAACCAGATTGCTCTAGGAAAATGCAATGTTTAATGGGTAGGACGGAAAAAGAGAGAGAGGGAGGGAGGGGCGGGGGAGTGTCTGTGAAAAAGAAAAGAAATTGCAGCATGTGTAAAATGCAGAGAGGCAGAAAATGATGATTTTAATGCTGCCTCCTTCAATTTTCTCTGCCTCGGTTGATTAGTTCAAAATGCAAAAAAAAACCTTGTCTGCCGAAGGCGCAGTTACTAGGATTAACAGTGGCATTAGTAACCACGAAAGAAAAACGAAAATAATCTGAGCGTATATGTAAATTAGAATTTTCATTTTCCATCCCTTCAGTTGTGAGTGTCTCCTGTGAGATTGTGTGGGTGAACTCAATTATTCATCAACTAATAATACAAGAAACAAAGCTAGGAGAAGGGAGAGGGGGGGGGGGGGGGAGTGGAAAAGTACAAAAGAAACCCACCGCAAATAAAAAGAAGCCCACACACACACACATACATACACAAAACTACCCACATACTTTTTTTTCAACGGCGACTACTACGATGATGATTAAAAGTGTTCGCTGCGCGCATTCGCGTTAATGCTGGCGAACATCGTTTTGCCAAAATTGTGTATCGCACCATACAACCCCCCTCTCCGCATCCCTCACCATCCTCATCCTCCTCCTTATCCAACAACCTCAACCATTTACCCTCTTTACCAGCATATTATTCGTCACGTTGAAGTAGAAAAAAAAATCCTTCCTCGTGGTGAGAAGAAGAGAGCGTAAATAAATAAATAGATAAATAAATGAACCAACAATTCGGCCACCCCCGGTCGGTCGGTCTAATACACCGACCGAGTGGCCACCTTTACCGGAAGTGAAGTGTTCTCGTGAGCGAGAGAAAGAAAGAGCAAGCGATTCTCTCGTGCATTTTTGAGGTTATGGTTGACACACACCCGGAAAGCATAAGAGTTCACCCCCTGCAACAGGGGAAGGGGCGGCTCCCCATCTACCTCCTCCACCGTCCAAGTGCACATAACGGTGATGGGAAACATGATCGGATACGACACCCAACCACCCACCGTACTCACCCATTCACACACACACACACACGAGTGCGCGCTCGAGAGTGGTGCGCCACCTTCAGCTTCTTAGCTGGCCCCAATTTGTGCTATCCACAAGCGCACGTGCACATTCTTCTCGGCGCTCTCTTCGCTCTCTTGCTGTCAGTGTCAGAAGCATCGCGAAAGCACTTGCATTCGCGAATGGAAGCTTCCAACGGGGGAAGGAGGATGAAGCAGGGAGTGAGCGAGATGGACAAACGAACGAACTTTGCCCAAACCGACGACCGGCCGAGAAGGGTGGTCACATTAAATTCAAACCACCCGTCCGTCCCTTGCGCGTCTTATGCTCACACCCGAAACCATGTTTTGCCAGCACATCTCTCGCAAATTTCCCATCCCCTCTCTACTTCCCCTTATACCCCCCCCCCCCTCCCCCGACGCTTGACGAACAAAAGCTACCGAAAGAATTGGACCTGTCTGTTTTCATAGTGTGGTGCACACACACACACACGCGCGAGAGCTAAGGTAAACGATTCCGAAAAACTGGCCTGCTGAGCATCATCATTCGTGCAAAACCCTGGATTGGAGAAAACGGGGTTGCGAAACTACTTTGTCAATGTGTTTAATGTTGCTAAGTTGGAGCGTGTGGTGGGAATCTCTCAACCATGTGTGTGTGTGTGTGCGTTGGTTGGATGACTGATGCCAGAGCCTTCTGGGTTGGGAGATGTGTGGCGATGGATGGTTTCGATATTCTTTGCCCATTCCACGGTCGTAAGGGCAGCAACAGCACCGGCAGTATGGAGTATCCGTGACAAGGTTTTTGCCGATTGTGAAGCGGGAGCAAACATTGATTTTCTCCTCTCCTGATGCTGATGTGGATGGGTGGTGGGGAGGGCTTTTTTTTTTTGCTTGAACAGGAAGGGGAAGAGTCGAGTGAGAAAAACGAGCAGCGAAGAGTTATGCCGCTATGTTATGACAACTTAGCAACCGCTGCCACCTACTACAGTGCGTGCCCGTTTTTTGGACTACAGCGAATGGTAGAAGCAAATTGTAGATTTGCTAGTTTTTTTTATGTTTATCTCAATATATTACAGACGAAAAATGTGGTGTAAGATTTATTAAGACAATCTTCAATTTGTATTAATTAATTCATAAAAAATGAAGGATGAACTTATTTTATTGTTTTTATTGAGGTTGGAAAAAAAATATCGAGTTAAACATGTATTATAACAGACTGATTTTAGACAGTGTTACATCGGTCGACCTGCCTAAAACAAAAATTAATACAAAACTATCAAACGATTTAGATCATAATTAAATCATTAATTGAAATTTAAAGAAGTAAATCTTTAAAATAATATTACCTTTTCGAATTTTACAACATTACATTACTTCCGGTTAGAACACAACTAATTGAGGACAGCTGTCGACTGTTCCACGATGTTGAGCAACTTAAATGAAGCAGACATTTGCTAGGAAAACCGAGACATTTTTCTCTTGACGACTTTATTGTCTCTAATTTTGGACCTGAGGTTATAGCATTCATCTAAACGGTGAAAATTATCCTGGAAACGGTGAATATTGCCCTATAAAACTTGAGTTTCGCGACTAAGACGAAGTCGCGACAGTAATCCAGGGTGATCCGCTAGCAATATTTGAAAAACCTTCTTTTAGGAGCGGATCACTTCGTAGATCTTAAAGACGCCCAAGTAACCTTAGAAGCAACGAAGATAATTGTTCTAGGCGGAGGTTTACCGAAGGATGTGTGCTAAGGACGGTATAACAGCTGATCATCAAAGATCACAATGCTATGAGAAAATGTATTCGAATGACAGCCATGTTTATTGGTAATTGGTCACAGATTTTTTAGAGAAGTTTTTGGACATCTGGAGTAGATTTATATGAAGCCATCTCAAACCATTCTTCTTTTGCAATACGACGAAATGTCGGTAAGTCTTGTACTGTCATTACACAGCATTTTTTAAGTCATGCCGTGTGAAGATCGGCGTTTCTACCGAGAAATCATAGGTAAGTCTTTTGTGAACACTTCTCAAGCTCTGAAATGTACTGTATTGAACTGAATTATTACGACACTTTATAGTTTTTCAATAATACTACTCCAGTTTTGCCGAGTTCAAGACACACCTGTTTCCGAAGCTCATTTGTGCGCCACGTGTACCGAAAATGCGCTACGCACTGTTTTTGCTACGCAAATCTTCTCGCCGTAAATTTGCTCGATACCTTCCTGTCGCCGCCTACCACTGCCAGCACCACCCGGATCACCTTACCCACCACTCCACCCCCCCTTAAACCAACAATTGCGTTAACCGTACGACTCTCTCATTGTCACCACAGATATCCCTCGCCGTGTCCTCCCTAAATCTCATCCCTCCGTTTCTGCATCCCCGCGCACACCACCTCTACCGCCTTTCCGCTTTTTCTTCACCACACACAACTTCTGGTTTCCACCGGTTACTTCGACCAAACCGAAAAGGTGAAATGATTGATGTTTGGAATGTCGCCTCAAACTCCTCCTCCACCCTTCCACCTGTTATCGCATCCACGTTCGATCGCGGACATAAGCATGCTCCCTGCTGCTCTGCCCTTGTCGCCCTTTCTCGCTCGCACTCCCGTCGTCTACGTTTAGAGCGTTGCTCTCACGCGATTTATAAGATGCGCTCCACTAACTATGTGGAGTGGGGTTGGGAGGCGGTGCTGCCGGGCGGATGGCGATGATCGTGCGGTGCTGTGTTTGAACGTATTTGTGTATGTGTGTGTATTTTTTTTTTGCTTCTATATTGTAAATTTTGTATCCACGTTTCATGACGAAGCTGGTTACACCCGATTCCCCCGTGTGCGTCTTTATTTTCTCTGCTTTTACAGGTTCGAGGGATGCTTGCTGCCCTTTCTTTCTTCATTTGTTTAATCGCATACGTGTTTTTTTTTTGTTGCTGCTGCTTTTCTTCACCCAGCTTGTACGATGATACGCTTCCGTTCGGTGCTCCGGATGGTTGTGTGTATGCGTTTCGATTTTTCATTTCCACATTCCCACCCTTGTGCTTCAACGGCGCTACCCCCTCGCCAAAAAACCACCACCCGCGCGACCTTGTTTGTTCCGATCGTTTCAAGGAAGAACTGTGATTTGAAACGCATTCGATACGTTTGTTCTTTTATGTCTTGCTACCGCGCCTGTAGCAATCACTGTGCACCAACACCAACACTGAACCCCTCGTGTGAGTGGTTTTTTTTTTCTGCTTCCCCTTGTTTGCACAGGCCGGCCGTCCGCCTGTCCGCCGTTTGGACAGGTTTTTGTTTGCGGTGGAGTGGAATTAAATTACCCAATCTCAGAAGCCGGACCTCCTATCGAAGGCAGATAAATGTGGCTGTGTTCGTGTTTGTGTCGTATATATCGTGTCGCTTCCGTCCAAGCAGGCGTATAAACCCACTCACGCTAAAATCACGTCCAAAAGCAGGAAAACGACACGATCAATATGATTAATTTAGCGCACTTCGGAATCTTCCCTGGAGCCCTGGCCCAGGCGGATTAGTAAGCGTTTATTTTCGGAAAGACGGCGGCCAGATAATGCGAACGCTTGCTTTAACCTCTTCTTGATTAACGCGTTCGTTGGCGCGTTGCTAAGGTTACGAATTGACGACTGTCATGATTATGTCACCTGCGACAAAACCCGACCCCCGTCATCGAGGACTTGCCACATAGGCAGGTGTAATGACTCAACCGCATGGTGTGCTTTGTTTCCTTTTGCACACTACCAGCTCGAGACGGATCTTGTTTGATGTATCCATAGTTCATTCCCATCCCAACATAGCCACGTGGAAGAGAGCGAGAGAGTGAGAGACAGGGAGAAAGTGACTAATAAAAGCTGCAGAGGGAAAAAAAAACATCCAGTGAGACGTTGAGACAGACATTCAACAAAAATATCACTAATCCATGATTCATGCTGAAATCGAATCGAATCAAAATGGAACCAAACAATCACACTCACAAAATGTCTGCCTGCACATACCGTTCTCGCACCTTATCTTGGGGTTTTTCGTTACTTGTCCAGAGCATAGACGCTGCCCTGGATGCCCTGTAGGAAGGAAGAAGATGTATTAATATCCACGGATGCGGAAAGGCGTGGCAGCAAAAGACAAGACGCGATAATCGTTTTCTGTTGCTAGGCCAAACGAATGGGGGCATATTATTAGTTACATAGTTGTAAAAAAAAAAAAAACGCAAACGCCTCGACGAGACACATAAACGTGCACGCACACACTTGCTTAATTGACGCCGTGTAGTTGGATGACGCTGTATGATGCGAGCACAGAGCGGTGGAATTTACCATGCGATTAATAACGAGGCAGAATGCGTGAATCATTTCAACTGACAGCTGGAATGGTGAAGAAAATGTTAATTGGGATATTTATGAAAAGGGCAACCCAATCTTTCACTTACTTGTTGTTTATACAAGTCCTAAAATAATTATATTTAATTCTTAGTATTATAATGTAAGGAATTCAGGTATCTTTCCTCACAAATACAGACACACACACACACAAACAAATCAAGTAAAAGATTAATATCACGTTGAACAAAATCATCTGCCCAATAAAGCAATCGTTTGGATTTGCGTGAACTGGCGATAAAACTTCTTAGCATGTAATTGGAGGTGCTCCCCCTTCTCTCCTTCCTCTTTCCTCCCCCCCCCCTCTCCCCCACACCTCACCGAAGTTCTTCACCTAGAACCGGACCCGTTCGGCTTCGAAATGGAAATCAGCATGAGCACTCACACACAAACACGTTTCATTTTTTTGTTGCCTTCTCTTACGTACTTTAACCACGTCTTTTGCCCTTGTAAGCGATACACATTGCGGATCGCCACCCCCCCCCCCCCACCCCTCCTCTTACCCTATCCGCGTCAACCTTAGAGCGGTGCCCCTGTTCAGGTGGAGCCGTATGTGTGTGTGTGTGTGTATCGTGCCACACAGAATTGTTGTTTTAACGGCCACAATTCATCCAGTGCGCACACACCTGATAAATCCATCCCTACCTCCCGCCATGTTTTAAGTGACCACCACCACTGTTGGGGGGTTGGCAGAAGAAGAAGAAGAAGAAGAAGAAATGTACCTTTTTTCCACCCGGAGGTACACGCACGGCAAGTATGACTCCTCATCATCTTACCGCACTTGCTGGAAAAAATTTACATCAGCTGAAATTATTTGATTTCACCACGACCACGTTACATTTCCACCCCTGTTTTCTTGTTGTTTTTCCTTGGCTTTTGGGCAGCAAGACGAACCCGCCACCGGAAGGAAGGATTGGAGCGTTGTTGGGAGCAAACCATTTGGAAACCATTAAAAAGCATTGTAACGGTTCTATCTATTTCTTGATTTCTTGATCTCTGTTGAGTTGCTGTTGAGTGGTTGAGCGGGTGGGTGTGGGTAAAGCACACGCATGCAGTAGCTAGAAAAATTGGACAAAAAACCATGAGGGCCACGTACGCAAAAATAATTAAGATACCGATGTTCTGACGATGACGAGGTGATTATGCTTTTTCCGCTGATGTTTTTACTCTCTCTTTCTCGCTTCTCCCTATCTCTTTCTTACTCGTGCACCATGCCGTTCCCTGTTTACCTTCCACCGCGTGTATGTCCTTCATACGCGCCATGCAGAACTGGCTGGTAAACCCCACACATTCACATCATCCTCCTACACGCAGCAACCCCCGTTTCCTCCGTTTTATTGTACGAAATTTTTGCTTTACTTTGTCAACCACCCCAGGTAGGAGTCTGTATGATCGATCTCGCAGTTACAAACGGCAGCACTAATCAATTTTGACAACACTGTTTTATATAGCGGCGCGTGTGTGTGTGTGGTTGTGTGTGGGATTGGTGCTTGATTTTATGCTTCTAAAATCTCCCACAAGATGCGTATTGGTGTCTTTTGTATTGCTATACAGGGCGTTCGGGATAATTTTGACAGTTCCATTTTTGTTTATAACTCGTGATGGAGTTGGCATAGGAAAACAAGCAATACGTCATTCGACAGCTAAAAGTGTACGGAACAAGCAGCGAAAACATCTCGTGATAAAAAAATGCCAAAAAAGAGTACATTGTGGAAGGACGCGACAACCGCCGACACGGTTAACACCCAGAACAACCGGTGGCTGGCTTACTGCCCGGCGGACGTGCCATGGGTGCCGCAAACCAAGTTCTCCCAGACGGTGATGGTGTTTTCCTGCGTGTCATCGGAAGGAGACGGGATGCCGCCCCACTTTTTCGAGCAGGGGCTGAGGCTGAACGCGGATGGGTACATTTCCATGCTGGACACCGTCGTAAAGCCTTGGATCACGAGAGTGGCCAACAGCAGACCGTACGTGTTCCAGCAGGATTCCGCTCCGTGCCATACAGCCTCCAAAACGATAAAGTGGTTGGCGACCAATTTCAACGACTTCACTGCGCTGAATGTGTGGCCTCCCAGCTCCCCGGATCTTAATCCAATGGATTATTTCGTGTGGGGCGCGGTGGAACGGGACACCAACAGAACCTCCAGCAACACCAAGGCGTAGCTCAGGTCCGTTTTCGCGGCCCTACCCCGCGAAACTGTCGCCAGGGCTTGTTCCCGGTTCCGGAGACGGTTGGGAGCCGTAATAGAAGCCGAGGGCGGATATTTTGACTAAAATGAATAAAATACATGGTAAGCTACTATTTCTAAAACAAAAAAAAAAATCCCCCATGATTAATTTTGCCATTAAAAAAAAAATTCTTTCTCCGTAGGTGACTGTCAAAATTATCCCGAACGCCCTGTAGTTAACGATTTAACTTGCAGCTCAAGGTGCAAAGGAAGAGAGAGAAAGAGTGCGAGAAACTACACCTGCGAGAACGGGAGAGACTGAACGACCTAGATGGTGAGAGGTCTTTAGGACTGTTAGTCATCGGCCAAAGGCAACACCGTTTTGACGCGCGCGTTATTTCATCCACATCAGTCAATTAGTTCGAACATAATGCAACATACAGATAAGGGTAGACAAGTAGCGTCTGTGTGTGTGTGTGTGTGTGTGAGAGCGGGAAGACAAAGATCAGCGCCATTATTGTACACGCGCTCGGTGTCTCTGCTCTGCTCGGAGAGCGATATGGAAAAGGCTAATAAGCAACGCGGTTTGACTGTTTTCCATTCTACACGGTGTTTGGTTTGGGCAACAAAACGCGCACCCGTCTTGCCGGTTGCTGACATGCACCATGTGGCTAGCGGTGAGCAAGGGGGGGATGTAAAAAAAAACGTAAAATGAGAACAAAAAGAAACACAAAATGGCCTTTCAACTGCAACTGCACTTCCCTTATTTGGCCGACCGTTGGGTTTGGATGGCGCGGGGTTGATTGCTATATTTCTGCGCTAGTTCTGTTTCCCGAAAACGACTTAAATATGCATTAATGTTCGAACGGGGTTGAAGGGTGATCATGTGAAGAATAGTGCCATTCGCTTCGCAAGGCTTCAGAACAAATAGCGGTAGGCGTTGTGTGCAAATGAACGTTGAAGGTTGAAATAAATGGCTGACGAAGAAGTGATCGCGGTGAAGAAGTGATGGCGAAGAAGGGATTTACGTTATTTCAACTGCAAAAATGAGATCTTTCTTGAAGGAGAAGTTGCTAGAAGGAGATCCTTATTAGACAGGTCATCAGAAATGGGACAGAAAAAGGGTAGCGAATGGTGGGAAAGTCTAGACATGTGATCCGTGGTTTGGTCGCCCATGGAAACGCTGATGATGCTTCATTAATGTGACTGGTCTGCTGTGATTCATCTGTTTCAAAATATTTTTTTACATTTAAATTAAGAAACTGCGATTATTTTATTTTATTTATTTTCCAACGTTTATTCACAGATGAACTGACTCATCTTGTAGCTATCCGCATCCTTCTCATTTGTTTGGGAATTTTTTTCGTAATCCTTTTACGGCACCAATTTGTTGGACACAAAGAGCACGTTTAGTGGAATTTCCAATTACAAATGTATTCAACTTTTTATCTCGATAAATGCATGCAATGTCACACAAATATTTCATTTGATTTTATGCTACACTCTGCATCATGCAAAGGGCAAAAAAGGACGTTTGTTTCTACACCCTGCTGCACAAACAAAAAAATCAATCTTTGTCCCCTTTTATGAGGTAGTTTAGCAGCGCAATACCTACACCGTCATCTTTATAATGACGGTCGTAACAACCCAATGCTCAGACATACACACACACACACACCAACAAAAGGGACAGTTGTTTTATTTGTTGTGGCGTTGCTGTCGCTGTATTGTGGCGAATGGTTCTTTGTACGGCGTTTTGCAAATTAATTTAAAAATCGATCGACCGTAATGTTTCCCCCCCTCGTCCTGTTTTCGTCCGTTGTCTCATCAACACGGTCGCGTGCCACAAGACACGCCATAACCGTAGCCGCCGAGAGTGCCAAGTCAACACAAACAACAACGAAAAACCAAAGTATCCAAAAATGCATTCCACAACCTACGACCTCTTCGCGTGGACCGTTCTCTCACTCACAGCGCTCACACCGCCCCAGTCACGATCGATTCAATGTGCAATCCGCGTATCGCCTAAACCCAGTGTGTTACGGTTTTGGTAGTATTTGTTTGAGCAGAAGCATAAACTTCCGCCCGTCCGCCACCCTGCTCGGCACGGTCGTTTTCGATATCGCGCCAAGAAGCATCCGAAAAAGACTTCATCACCCTTCCATCAACTGCCCATTATCCCTTTCCTGCCCTTAATCGTCCCGAGGACGCGAGCAAGAAAAGGCGAACGAAGCTACAAAGGGGGTGGGAGGGGAAAACAAAACGAACTTAAAATTGCGACTTGACGTCGGTTGGTGCATCACGCCACACGGCAAAGATATTCGTAACCAGCGCGAGGTGCGAGAGCGAGATGGTTGGGGGGAAAAAAAGGGAAAATTGTTCGCACCCTTTCGCGGCTGAAAAAATAAAGAGATAAAGAAAAAAATTAACACCACAAAACTGCAGGAGAAGGAAATAAAGTAGGCCGTGACGTCAGTGTTGCTATGTTTTAGTTTTAAAAATATAATAATGCAACCGCGTACATTCCCGGTTCGGTATTGTAACGTGTGTAAGGTTGTGTGAGTGAGGTTGTTATTTTTGTTTTGTTTTGAAAAATAAAGCATCACAGTAGTTCACAGGCTGCTTTTTAGCATAAACTTCCCCGGGGCAACACTTTGATTCAGCGCTTTTTTGTTGTTTTTCTTTACGTTAAGATAAAGAAAAATGCACTAAATAAGACACAAAACGAAAGAAACAAAATAAAGAATCCTCCGCTCAAGAAACAATTTTCTCGAACAAACGGTATTGGAAGTTAGACCGTGCTTGTTCGGGCGGTTAAATTATGCAGCCAGAGTGAGAGCGATTAAAATAAAATCGACAAGATAAAAAGGGCACTATTGCGTGGAATTTCGTGAGAAAGAGAGCGAACGGCAGCAGTGTATGGCAAACCAGCACAGGGGTAGAAGAAAAGAAAACATAAAAAAGCAACAACAACAACAACAAACGACAACGGAGGCGCGAACACTCACGATCTTCGCTAATCTGCGCGGTTATGCGGGCGAGAGGCAGCAATTGCGAGAGCACGCGTAGTACAACACAACATGCACACACACACATTCAGAGAGAGCCAAAAACTACAAATGCAGGCGGGCAAGGGTAAAAAAAAACGGAGAGTAAACAAACAACCTTGCCCTGCGTTGCATATCCACCCACCCCCAACCACCCGTTCCGACATACTTATGCGGCTAGCCGTGAGTAGCTGTTGCTCGCACTCACCCGCGCGGTCAGAATTCAACCCCCACAGCAGTACAGCACGGAGCGGACGGAGATGGAGCGAGAGCGCACATCTGGCAGCATCATCGTCACCGTCGCGCGTCGGTAACGTCATCAAAGCGGCAAGTATGCAGCGGCAGGGGTGCGTAAGATGATGGCGCCGGCGGGCGGTGTGCGGCTGTGTTTGTTTGGGCATGTTTGGTGCTGTGTGGCACATAAACGAGAGTCAAATTTAAAGAGAACATGATCTGCACATTGGAAAGGGATGGGGGGGGGAGGGGGAATGGTAGATTTTTTATGCAAAAGACGCATGAGCGAGACGGGCGCGCGAGCGCTAGTGCATATAATCCGTCAAAGAGCAAGAAAGCGGTTTACCGAATAATGTTTGAGTGTAGTGTAGCGCTCTCATTTGGGAAAGGTTAGTCAAGTGAGTGGCGTTCGTCGGGTGCACGTGTGTGCGAGTGAACGAGCGCGCACGTGTACCGAGCGAGACGGGACACGAACCCGAACCCGATGAAGCATTCGTTGCGTTTTCGTGGAACGGAAGAGAGTGTGATATTTCCCCGCTTTTTCTTTCCCTTCATCCCCTTCTCTCGCTTTCCACAGCTTCCCGTCGCGACGACGATGACGGCGACGGCAGCACGTGAGAAAAGTGCAAAAAAAGAGCATAAAAGACAGCGCGGGGTGAAAAGAGCGAGAAATAGCGCGCGCTCATCATAAAGGGGCCCTTCGGAGACGGTGGCGAATGGCGGCGGCGGCGACGGCGGCCGACTGTGCTGTTATTGTAGCGAGCGCGCATTAACGGAAGTGTGCGTAGAAGTGTGTAGAAGAGGGTGCCCGCCCCGGAGAGGGTGTGCTGTTGTACGATGAACGATGTGTTGGCTCCTTCTTCTTATTGAGCGGCACGTCGTCGTCGTCGACGTCGATTGTGTGTGGCATCATGCACCGAATCGCGCGCGCCTACGGGGGTATTCCGCGTGATAAACGGATCAAAGTCTCGCAGTCTTGCAACAGAAACCGAACCGTTCGAACACGTGCAGACGGAGCTCTCTCGCGCGCGCCAAATACGTGTGAGTGACCATCATCGTCATCGTCGCCATCGGCAGTAAGCGGTACAAGGGGGTGTGCAGCATAGTGTCTCGTTTCGGGAAAGGAAGTGGCAGCAGTACGTACAGCCACACGGAGCAGTGTGGTGTGACACACAGCGTGCGCGTTTGCAATTCGGTCAAAGGTTACTACGACGGTGTGGTGGGGTGTGATTTATTTGGTGGCGTATTCTTTTTTTTTGTGTTGAGAAGGAGACCCGGGGATTGTGACGACGTGAGTGGTTTTGCAAAAACTGTCTCCCACTCCACTTAACACCCAGTCAGCTCTGAATAGTGTTGAAACTATCTTATCTTCTACACGGAAGATACGATAAATACAAGTGTGTGAGATAACGCGCGTGTAATGTTCGGTAAACAGGGCGGTTAAAGTAGGGTAAAGTCATTAATATACCACCGCACTGAGTTTGATTAGTTATTTCCGTTGAAACGTGGCATTTGGCTGAAAGATCCAAGCAGCAGAAGGAAGTGATAAAGTGTGTGGCGTCGCGGTGTATAATTCGGCAATAATATAAGCCCCCTTTCGTTCGATTCGATTAGCAGAGAGCAGCCGCCGTCTTCGGCCATCATCATCGTTGCCTTCTTGATCTGGCTTGGTTGATGAATGTGACTTGTTGCGAGTGTGAGTGACAGAGAGCGAGAGCGAGTGAGAAGAGAAGCAAAGTGTGCGGAAGAAGAGAGTGGGAGGAATCAATCAATCGGGCGGTAAACGTGTGAAAGAGCGAGCCGATCATCCCCCAGTGTCCGTTTGGGGTTGAGGGTGAATGAGTGCTGTGCGCGCGGGATAATATAGGGGTGAATAATAATTACGCGCTTCTTGGGCCGTACCACACACACACGCACACAGCTGCTCCGATTTTCGGTTTGTCCGGTCCGGGCCGCAAACACACAATACTGGCAAAGGTGGTGTGCGGTGTGTAGTCGCAGCTTCACCTTCGGACGTGCGTGACGTGTCCAGAAAGAAAGAGTGTGTGAGCGGACGAAACGGCTCTCGCGGGTGGTTTTGTGTGATCGACAGATCGCAAATGTCATCTTTCTCGCCCGTTTGTGCGTCATTCGGATCAGATTATTAGCAAAAAAAGGGGGTTGGCAGCAGACCAACGGGCTGAAGGGGCTGGCGGATTGTTAATTGGTGCCGTTAATGTGTGCGTTCGGTGTCATCTCGGATGATCGGCGATATCCGCCCGTGCTTGTGTGTGTGCGCGCATTGGAATGTGTATAAATACGGCTAATTAGTTGTGGCTCGCTATCGAGTGGCTGCTATTTTATTAATTCTAAATTCGAGGTGCAAACTCGCCTGCCTTTTTGTGCGTGCGTTTCATCGGCTTGACGCACGATCAGTGTGCATAATAGGCACGAGAGAGAGAGAGGCACGTAAAATCGTTTTTCGAGTGAGTGTGTCAGCGTCCTTGACGATTGTGTTGTGTTCCGCCTGCAATACAATTCCACGAGATAAATGGTCGATTGGTGAACAAAGTGGTGTGTGAGCTCGCGTCCTTGGATGTAAAAAAACAACAACAACATCGTTTTAAAGGTCACAGTGCGGAATCGGAAATTAGTGATCGAATCGAGTCATCGGTGTGTGTGTGTTTTTATTTCCCCTTGCGCTGACCATAATTTGTATGTGCATGTGTGGTGCGATTATCGACTGCGTAATCAATCCAAGTAGTGCGCGCTCGGCAGCCGTTCTTCTTTCTGTGGCGCGTGGTGTGGAAAAGTCAGCAAAATACGAACCAAACAAGCCCCGGCGTCGATTGTGTCTCGGGCAGCGAGACACAGCGAGCAGCAGCAGCACCACCACCATCATCATCATCAACCATCATCACCGTCCGCTTGCTGCAACACGGCCCCGGACGACGGTGACAGTGGCCCGATAGCAGCGGCAACAAAGACGGCGTCCAAGTTCGAAACGATGGCGGAAGCCCAGCGGCTGATCGGGATATCGTTGGCGAAGATCGCCCAATCGCGGGTCTGCCGTGGTGGCGTTTCGCTCCACAAGAACCTGCTGGTTGCGACCGTGCTGCAAAAGGCGCGCTATATCTTTATGGAAGAAGCGTACCACATCGTGCACGGGCACTACCTGCAGCAGCAGCAGCAGCAACAGCAACACCACCATCAGCTGATGCAGGAGCAGCAGAATGCGGCCTATCTGCTTGCGGGCCACTGTGACAGTGCGTCAGCTGACAGCTGCGATGAGGAGTGCAACGATGCCGGCAACAAGTGCGGTGAGGTGGAGGAGAAGCATCAGAACAACCATCTTCCAGCGATAGGCGGCGGATCTGCTGCCCAGGAAGACGAATTGGTAGATCCGGTGGAAGAGGAGGAGGAGGAGGAAGAAGAAGAAACGTTGTCAGGCGCGCAGACAACGGTTTCCGGTGTTGCTGTAGGTGAAAGCTTACCGTACGACAGTGACAGCACCATACTGCCTACTACGATCGGTGGTTTACCGCTCGAACCACTCAACATGTGTCGCAATAGTGGCACATGTGCGGCGGACGAACAGGACGAAGAAACGGTTGCTGTTGGGGAGGAGGAAGGCAAACAATCAACCGCACCACACGACGTGTCCCATCTTTTCCTGCTGCCTGCACTTGCACCGTGGATGAGTGCATCCGAGGATAAGGAGAACGCTGGTGGATCGTTTCCATTCCTCCCGTCCACGTTTGACGGTCACGACGACGAGGACGAGGAAGAGGAGGAGGAAGACGAGGAGGAAGAAAACACTTGTCAGGATCTGTCCTGTCACCAGCGCAAGCCGGAGCTGATGGAGGAGGAACAGACGCCCGAGCTGGTGAAGCAGCTAGAATCGGCCGTCCGGTCGAAGGGTGCTATGCGTTACTTTGATCTTGACGATCGGCGAACGACGGCAAGCCGGCCCGAACGAAGACGCAGAAGGCATCGTACGGAAGGTGACCATCATCACCACCACCAGGGCACGTCAGTTCCTGCGAAACGTCGCCGTTCATCCACAACCGAGTCTTCGGCGAGCGATGGTTCTACGCGCGCCAGCAATCGTCCGGCGGAAGATGAACGCATCCTTCCGATAGCGTTACTCTCCGCCAAGCGCCTAAAGACGTGCGATTCGCCGCGTCCCAATCCCCTCGCACCGGTCATATGCAACGGAAGTGCCGGTGGATCCGGTCAGCCCCAGTTTTACTCGTCCCCGCACGAAACCATCTGCCCGGGCGATGCGGAAACGTTGTCCGAGTGTGTGAACCAGCAGCTGGAAGCGGAAAATCTTACCACCACCAGCGGTAGCCAGTTCCATTCCAGTCCCGTACAGCAGCAGCAGCAGCAGCAGCAGGCAGAAGAATCTCCCGACGTGGATGCACCACCGACACCCTCGGTTGAAAGTATCGATCGGATAACGTCACTCGTGTCGATCTTTAGCTTTGGCAATCTGTCCCGTTCCGTGTCGACGCCCGACTTTTGTGCCGCCCAGGCACAGAAGGACAGTCGGCCCGATGCGGGCGGTTCACTGCTGACCAGCCAGCTGCAGCATCACGGGCAGCGGGGCTATCTTACGATGACCGTATAACTAATGTTGCTGCAGGCCCTCGATAATGGTGGTGGCTGGAACTACTTCGAGTACTAGGGGGCAGGAGAGAGCAAAGTGGAAACGGGAAAAGCCGGCCCCAAAATGGACGTGATATAGTAGATGTATAGTAGAATGCAGAAGTAATGTTTTTTTTTGTTTATTTTCCTTTAACCTGGAATTCGTGAATGTGCGCAATGCCGTGGGAAGAGCGGGGCGCACGGGTAGTAGTGCCTCTTAATCATAGTAGTATTAGTAGTAACAAGCACACACAAACAACGCAGACCACCACCCCATATGTCGTCGTCATTTATCGTCCAAAATATCTCTTCACAACGCAGTCTGGGTAAGCAAAAGAAGGTTAAACTGGATGGGAAAGCCACTGACTGTGACCGTGCGAAGTCAGGAAAGAGTTTTAGTATTAGTTAGCGCTAAAAATCACCTTATCCGCTTTTCCTCTTTTGACCCTTTTTTCCCATGCTAGGAGGGGAAGGGGATGGAGGGGGGAGGGGGAGGGCTGGTTCAAACAACCACCACCCAGTGGCAAAACGGTACTTTACCATCGAAAACATCACGATCATTAGCGAATCGAACGGTCGGGTCGGTCTAGCCTCGAACTAGGCGAAATGAAGGACGGGTGTGTGTGTGGTGAATGTCCGGATGATTGTCCAGGTGCAGATACATAGAAGTCGAAGAGGAGCCAAAGAACAAGAAGAAGCGATAGGGTTATTTCCTCTCACTACCTGGGAACTCCTGGGAAGCAAACTTCGCTACTAAAACGGTGATCCGATGTTGCGGATGTGCTGCGTGTAGGAAAGAATGAAACAATAGCAAAAGCATCGTGTGCAAGAGAGAAGTGCGGCCTATAAGACTGTTGGAGTGGAGTAGAGCAGGAGCGGGATCGATCGAGCGAAGAGAGCATGCAACATAAAGCAACAATCTCCTACGTCTCTACGTTGGTGGTTTCTTGAGCGTGTGGGGAGGGTGATGTTGCGGTAAGGTTTAGCTGCCCCATTATCAATCGGAGGCATCTTCCGTTCCCTTTTTTTCTGTGTGCCACCCCATTCCCTATCCCCTTAACCCTTCCTTCCCCCACATGCAGTAGCATAACGGGGGAATAGCTGATGCCTCGGAAGACTCGGAGGTGCAGCAAAGAAAATGTATAGATAGACGCATTAGAGTGGCGCTTTTCAAGGAGGGGGGGGGGGGGGGGGGTGCTAATGTTTGTTTGCACAAATACATCAACACACAGCAACAAGAGAAGGGAGCTTATTTAGCTTTGATTTGGTTCGAAAATGGCCGTGCAAAAACGGTTTTTTCAGTCAAATCTAAGGTCGCGGCACGGTTTCTTCTCTCTTTCTTGCTTGCGCTCACGACGCACCCCAATACATATGTATTGTGTTACGGATGCAATAGTGCATTTTCTCTTCACGCACACCCATACATGCACCAAAGTATGCCTTCCCTTGTGTTTAATTGCGAAAAAGGAAGGGGAGATGATGAATTTAAAATGGGGCGTTGGGTGGATTGTGACAAAAATGGACGCTGCCTTTGCTAAGCCCGTTCGCTTACCCATCTATAATGCAGATGGTATCGAAAGAGGTGTTGTTTAGGGTGGGAGTTTTATGCAGTTTTTTTCTTTATTCTTTTTTTTAGCCTGCCTTTTTTTAACGCTGGTTTGGTGTGTCCATCCATCATCCTCTCGGGCTCCTCGTTCGTTGGGAGATGAAAGTTGATTTGTTTTTTTATTTTTCTCACTCTATACCACGATCTTCAATCACCAGCGCGACCGTCAGCAGCAACCGGGAAAGTCCGTTGTATGCAGACGAAAGAAGCAGAAGAGCCACACATAACATACTTTGATGCCTTTTTTTTCTCTACTTGGTTACTTTGCCATACCTTTGATCGCTTGGCGTACACGATGATCGATGATCAATCCGCATCCAAGATTTGCGAAACCGAAAACGGATGGACGAAGGTTTTTTTTGTTTTTGTTTTGTTTTTGAAAGTTGTGTTTCCCGTTGTGAAAATTTGCACACTTGAAAGAAAAGCTGCCGATGATGATCGGAAGAGGAGAGAGAGATTTGCTGGTGTGGTCACAACACACACACACATTGGACGCTTTCGCGAAACACAAATCATTCAAATGGAACTTGATTAGTTTCGAGCGCAGAAGAAATGAAAAAAAAGGGAGGAGAAGAGATTGCGTATTGTTTTTGTTTAACTGTTTTATGAAAGTGTTGCTGATAAGGGAGAAAAAACAACATCCCCAGACATGGGGTGGTGACAGTGAAGGCTGGTGTTTTATTTGAAAGGAAATGAATTTTAATATTTTTAAACCTTTTCTACAAAAAGGGCTTTTCAGGACTTTTAAGCTCATGCGCCGAGGGGCCATCGATAGCTAACTAAGACTTGCTGACACCTCCTAGTTGGATAGTAAAAGTTCTCGCTACAGGGGAGAACGATCCCCTCGGGATGGGATTTGAACCACGGGTCCTGCCGTATGAAAGACCGGTGCCGTTGTTGCCCGCACCACCGGGCCGCACCAATTTTGTGCCGAAAAAACTATATTTCGACATATTGTTTGTAACTTGTCAATGCTTTCTTTTTGTATTTAGTTTAATTTAAGCAAATTTTATCATTCGTTATTTCTATTAAATTATTCTCTCTTTACTTGGAAAATTTAAATAATTAAAAATTATTTTAAATAACGCAACAAACCCAGCTTTGCCGTTTTTTTCACCATTCTCGGCTAAACATCCATGCTTGCCTCCGCGCAAAGAAACATCATTAGCGCGAGAAGCAATAATTGAAAGCAATCATTCGAAGGTGATCGTATAAGCCCCATCCATCGCACCGGATTTGTGGTCCCGCGCACGGCTCACGGCAAGTCAATGAACTTTACCACGGTCTGCCCCCCCCCCCCCCCCCCATACTCGGATGGCTACTTTACCAATCCTTGGCATATGGGCAGAAACATTCACGAACCAGCGAAGAGATGAGTTTTACCAGATCGTGTCATTTTTGTGGTTGAATGATGTGATACGAAATTTCGCATTTGGCTCTCAACTGCAATGTGGTGGGAACGGTGGAAAGTGAAAGTGTACATAAATGGTGGTCCACCAAAAAAAAAAAAAAAAAAACCCTTGGTACCATCGTTCAACCCCACTCGATCTCACCCACCCACATCCACCACCCTGGGTGGGGAGGGAACCCCCCAGTAAGACACTTGTTCTTTTTTTCATTATTTATAAATGCGCCCAGCCAAAAAGGAGAAGGGAATGTAATGGATTTGTATGTAAGGGATATGATGCCGTAACAGAATCACGGAATCGGATTGCTTTATTCAATTCGCACGCGATCGATCGTAGGCTCGTTCGTTTTTTTTTTTGGATATATCGGTCGGCACCAACTGGATGGACAATCATCGGCAGGATTAGATAGTTTGGTTCCCCTTCCCCGCTCGGTACCGTTCCCAGCAGACTTTTCCACTCCCCCCGCACTCCACCAATCGTCCTATCTATTGCGTAACATGGCGCGGGTAACATTTCTCACCCCGAACGACCCAATCACACGAGACGAGCGGTGTGTTTTTGCTGTAATGTGTTCCGCGTTTCGCGTTCGCCTTATGAGATAGGTAGCAGCAGCACTAGCCCAACATGCCACTTAACCTAACAAGCCCAAGCCGCCGTGTGTGTGCTGTGCTGCTGCCGTAGCCTTTTTTCCCCTCTATTTTTGGTTTATGCAACTCATCATAAAAAAAAAAGCCGAAGCAACCGCTGCTTGACTGCTCGCTCACTCATAATTAACGTGTAATCGTCCGGCATTAGAAGGAGCGATGTAACAGTGTTGGTGGTTGGGATTTTTTTGGACGATACAGGGCGACAAAGTGGGCAGACAGCTGAACCAAACTTCTCCATAACGTTTGAAATATCTCTGCTGCACAGTAGAAGAAAGAGGAGAAGAAAAGCGGATGGGGTCGGTTCTGTTATAATTATTTAAACAAAACACTGTTGAATTTAAATCATGCCCTAACCTTGCATTGGAGGAACAAAACAACAAGATTTCATAAGCACGGATTTGATCTATTTCGTTTCAATTTTGTTATGACTATTAAGGTAATATAATCATGGATGCAATAAGCAAACTTTGCTGCAAAAAAAAAAAAAGCGAAATAAGGAAAACGTAGGTAGGTGCGAGCTGCTGAGCCACAATCGCTCCATATATGATTTAAGGTGAATTAATTTGAGCTGACTCTGTTCTAGGAGTTGTATTTATATTTATCTGTGTTTTGTTATTGATTTGGAAGCGTATGTGTGAGAGAGATGGGGTGGCATGAAAAAGAAAAAGTTATATAAAAAAAAACAAAAAAAGAAAAAAAAAATTAAATATAAAACAAAAAACTTCTCAAAACTAATAAAAAAACACACACCATAACGTTAAAAAAAGGGGGAAAAACAGGTGACGAAACTGTACTAAAAAAGCATATAATGGTAAATAGTTTCGAGAAAAAAAGATAATTGGGGTTTAAGTGTAGCTGGTGGTGTAAGTTGAACTTAAAAAAATAAAACAACAAAAAACATAAAGCGATACGAATTATATATAAACATATATATATATACATCTCTAGACGTTTATTACGCGCGTGGGTTGTAGGATAAGAAAAAATATACATTCAAAATAGTAGAAGGGAAAATGCGATTAGAAACAATACTGCACAACACATGCTCTAGCCAGCTTAGGGATGTTAAATTAAGGTCGATGCGTTTCTCCCAATTTTTCCATTATTACCCCGATATCAGAAGGCAGATCAGAAGGCAGGTGTAAGTAAGATGAGCCCAAGGTGCTAACGATTTGTAAAAAAAAAACCGGAAACGTTATTGCTATTGTGTTTTCTTTTTATAAAAAGGGTATATACTGCTATTATTATGCTATTCTCTTCCTATTATTTTTATGATTCAACAAATGATGATGATGCTGCAGATGATTAAGATTATATTCATTGTACATATTAATCGCTCGTACACGCGCTGTTGGACAGACAATGTGAAACCAACACACACAAACAACACAAAACTATTAACTAGTACGGTATTTGTACACCAATTGCCAATTAAGCGAGGTACGAAAAGAATGTTTTAATATATATTGCAAATGGCAACCGAATTGCTGATAATCGAAGAACTGCTTTAAATTCTTTTTCTGTATGAGTTATTTTGAGATAATATCACATTAATGGGAGAATTGATAAAAAGTCCGAAAAATAATCATTTTGTCCAATATATAATTATGTTGACGGTAGCTTTATACATAAAATTTGCCTATTAAATTAAATTACTACACTTCATAACGATCATTTCAAATTTGTCATCCACGCGATCGAACGGTGTGCAGCGAGATGCTATAAAATCAACTACAGCTGAAAGTGCCGTTCCCAGAGGGAAGCATCATGACAGCACGCCGAACACGCCTGTCAAAAACACACGCCGGCGTTTGTTGTTTTTCGTAAAAAAGTGGCAAATTTTTGCTTCTCCCGTAGGAATTTGCAAACAGTTTTGTTTTATTTGCCTTCCTAACTAAAAGTAGTCTCCATCAGCGTGCGTAAATGAGATAAACAGTGTGAGCCCGTTGTACCAACTGTGCTGGGGAGGGAATATTGCAAGGTTTCCAGCATGTTTTCACTGTGCAAGCAACCGCACGAAGCGACAGCGGTAGAATTTTCGCTAACGTGCCATTTCTTTAATCACAATGAAAAATCGCTCGTTACCGGTGGGGCCAACGTGCTCAAGGTGTACCGTGTCATCCCGGATGCGGATCCGGCCACTAGAGATAAATACACAGGTAGCCAATCATACCAACTTGCTTGTCACCGTTCACAGGGATGCTAAACGACGGGTGTGTTTGTTTTCTGCTTGCAGCATCACGTCCACCGAACATGAAGCTCGAATGTGTGGCCTCGTACCGGCTGTACGGTAACATCAAATCCATGCAATCGGTATCGCTTGCCGGTTCGTTGCGGGATGCACTGTTGATCAGCTTTCCCGACGCGAAGCTGTCGGTGGTACAGTTCGATCCGGACAACTTTGATCTGAAAACGCTTTCGCTGCATTACTTCGAGGATGAGGACATTCGGGGCGGTTGGACGGGCCATTATCACATACCGCTGGTACGTGTCGATCCGGACAATCGGTGTGCGGTGATGTTGGTGTACGGCCGGAAGCTGGTGGTGCTACCGTTTCGGAAGGATAGTTCGCTGGATGAGATTGAGCTGCAGGACGTAAAGCCGATAAAGAAAGCACCGGTACAGCTGGTGGCGAAAACGCCCATCCTAGCATCGTACATAATCGAGCTGAAGGATTTGGACGAAAAGATTGACAACGTTATCGATATACAGTTTCTGCACGGATACTACGAACCTACGTTGCTGATACTTTACGAACCCGTTCGAACGTTTCCGGGGTATGGTAGAGAGAAATTTTCTTGGTGATGGAGTGATTTCGGAAACATTTAGTATAATCACAATGTTTTATTCTTCTTTTTTCTGCAGTCGAGTCGCAGTACGCTCGGATACCTGCACAATGGTAGCACTATCGCTAAATATCCAGCAACGTGTTCATCCCGTTATTTGGACGGTAAATAGCTTGCCGTTCGATTGTATACAGGCGATACCGATCAACAAACCGATCGGTGGATGTTTGGTGATGTGCGTCAACTCTCTTATATACCTCAACCAAAGTGTTCCGCCGTACGGTGTTAGTCTCAATAGTAGTGCGGATCATAGTACTAGCTTTCCCCTGAGTAAGTATTCGCAGACTTTATTTAACCTTCGTTTTAATGGCCAAAATACACCCTTACCTCCATATTACCATTCACTCGGGTAGATCATACATTTTGTATTTGAATTTGCATTCAGAGATTACCAATTTTCGAACAAAACTGTTGGCAGCGATTAATTGCTCGTCGTAGATGCAAGGAGATCACAGCTTTGGAAGTGAAAAATTAAAAGAAAATTATATTAAAAATTCTCTACTCAATACTATTAACTCCACAGAAAAAAGTTTCATTTTTCGTAAAAAGTTCTTGCAATTACGATCAGATACGAGCAGTTCTAAAAATATAAGATTTATAATACGTCAAAATACAAACATCCATACAAAATGTACGACCTACCCGAGAAAGGTGGTTATCGAAAATAGGGATATAAATTGAAAATTAAATTAAAAATATTAGAGTAAAGATAAAGACCACAAAACAAAACAACAAATCCGCTAATGAAATGCTAATTTCCATTCCAACAGAACCACAGGATGGTGTGCGGATCAGTCTGGATGCGGCACAAGTGTGTTTTATCGAACCCGAGAAGCTGGTTCTTTCGCTGAAAGGTGGCGAACTGTACGTACTAACGCTGTGTGCCGATTCGATGCGTAGTGTGAGAAATTTCCACTTCAACAAAGCGGCCGCCAGTGTGCTAACGAGCTGTGTAAGTTTGATCGCTTATAAATAAGGGGAAGGAGGCGAAATTTACATTAGAACTAGAACTACCAGTCATTTTGAATGGTTTTGAATTTTTAAAATAGTGAAATACGTTTGGAAAATTTTAGACCCAAAAAAATCTAACATTTATCAGCACATCTAACCAATCCTAGCGTGGAAAAATGAAAAAAAAGGATGCCTAAAATTATAAGAATTTTCCCCCAGTATTGATCGTTCTAGTGTTAATGAAAAAAATTCTTTCTATTTCCAGATCTGTGTATGCGAGGATGAATATCTGTTCCTTGGTTCCCGGTTAGGCAATTCGCTGCTGTTACGATTCAAAGAGAAGGACGAAAGTTTAGTAATAACGATCGACGACAGTGGTGCCGTGGAGAAGGAACCGAAACGTCCCCGAATGGAAGAGGAAGAGCTGGAGGTGTATGGGAGCGGTTACAAAACGTCCGTTCAGCTAACGAGCTACATTTTTGAAGTGTGCGATAATGTGCTAAACATTGGTCCGATCGCACACATGGCTGTGGGGGAGCGTATCCCGGAGGAGGATGTAGAAAATCAGCCCGATGTGCAGATTCAATCGAACAAGCTCGATATTGAGGTGGTTACGTCGAGTGGACACGGTAAAAATGGAGCCCTCTGTGTGCTGCAGAGTTCGATAAAACCGCAAGTTATTACAAGCTTTGGAATGTCCGGATGTGTCGACGTTTGGACGGTGTTCGATGAAGCGGTAGGACGCAAAACGGAAGATGGACCTTCGACGCACGCTTTCATGATACTGTCGCAGGAAACGGGTACGATGGTGCTGCAGACGGGTGACGAAATTAATGAGATTGAAAATACGGGCTTTGCCACCACTGTACCAACGATCCATGTTGGAAACATCGGGTCGAATCGATTCATCGTGCAGGTGACAACGAAATCGATCCGTTTGCTGCAAGGTACGCGACTGTTGCAAAACATTCCGATTGATCTCGGATGTCCGCTGGCGTCCGTCTCGATTGTGGATCCGTACGTGTGCGTCCGATCGTCGGAGGGACGCGTGATAACGCTTGCGCTGCGCGAAGGCAAAGGAACGCCTCGGTTGGCGGTGAACAAAAACACCATCAGTACAACGCCGGCCGTGGTCGCGATCAGTGCGTACCGGGACGTGTCGGGCCTGTTTACGAAGAAGATCGAGGATGTGTACGATCTCAGCAAGGGGGGCGGTGCATCCGCTTACTCGAGCGGGTTCGGCTCGATGAAACCGGAACCGCACATGAAGATCGAGGACGAGGAGGATCTGCTGTACGGTGAGTCGGGACGCTCGTTTAAGATGACTTCGATGGCGGATATGGCGATCGCGGGCAAAGGTGGTGGCAATGCGGACTTTTGGATGAAGTACATGCAGCAGGTAAAGCCGACGTACTGGTTGTTTGCGGCACGGGAAAATGGAACGTTGGAAATCTACTCCATGCCCGATCTGAAGCTTGTCTATTTGATCACAAACGTTGGAAACGGGAATAAGGTACTGTCGGATTCGATGGAGTTTGTACCGCTGCCGATGGGGAAGGGTGCAGGGCAGGAGGAAGCAAGCAGTGCGTTTGGGACGTCGTTTGGCGTGTCTGTGTCGCTGCTGCCGAAAGAGATACTTATGGTGGCGTTAGGGAATTATGAATCACGTCCATTGCTATTTATACGACTCGAGCACGACCTGCTGATATATCGCGTGTTCCGCTATTCGAAAGGACATTTGAAATTACGCTTCAAGCGTCTTTCGACTAGTGTCACGTGTCCTGTGTTTAAAACTGTTCCCGCTCGGTTTGCCAATCTCGAACCACCTGCAACGGAAGATGGCGCTGCGGCCAGTGATTCAACCACAACCAACGGTCAACTAGCGACAAAAGTGCTGTACGAAAACATTTCCATGATTCGCTACTTTGCCAATGTGTCTGGATATGCTGGAGTAGCTGTCTGTGGGGAAAAGCCATACTTCCTCTTCCTGACCGCACACGGCGAATTACGATCGCATCGGTTGTATGCACGCACGGTTATGAAAGCATTCGCCCCGTTCAACAACGTCAACTGTCCGAACGGATTTCTTTACTTCGACGAGCAGTACGAGCTAAAGATTTCCATCTTTCCGACCTACCTTTCGTACGATTCCGTGTGGCCGGTACGTAAAATCCCACTGCGCAGCTCACCGAAACAGATCGTGTACCATCGGGAGAATAAGGTGTACTGTGTCGTGATGGATGCGGAAGAAATTTGCAACAAATACTATCGCTTTAATGGCGAAGACAAGGAACTGACGGAGGAGAACAAGGGTGAACGATTCCTCTACCCGATGGGGCACCGATTTTCGGTGGTGCTCGTTACACCGGCAGCTTGGGAAATTGTTCCCGAGACATCGATAAACCTGGACGAATGGGAGCACGTGATAGCGCTGAAGAATGTGAGCCTAACGTACGAGGGTGCTCGCTCGGGGTTGAAAGAGTACATCGCTGTTGGGACGAACTTCAATTACAGCGAGGATATAACATCCCGTGGACGATTGCTACTGTACGACATTATTGAAGTCGTACCCGAGCCTGGCAAACCGCTAACAAAGCATAAATTTAAGGAAGTGATCATCAAAGATCAAAAAGGCCCCGTATCGGCTATCTCGCACGTGTGCGGCTTTCTGGTAGGTGCCGTCGGACAGAAGGTGTACCTGTGGCAGATGAAAGACGACGACCTAGTCGGTGTGGCGTTCATAGACACGAACATCTTCGTACATCAGATGGTATCGATCAAATCGCTCATCCTTGTCGCGGACGTGTACAAATCGGTCAGTTTGTTACGCTTCCAGGAAGAGTATCGAACGTTGTCGGTTGTGTCGCGCGATTACCATCCACTCAATGTGTACCAGGTGGAGTACGTGGTGGACAACTCCAACCTCGGGTTTCTCGTGTCGGACGATCAGAGCAATCTGATCACGTACATGTACCAACCCGAATCGCGCGAATCATTCGGTGGACAGAGACTGCTCCGCAAAAGTGACTACCATCTCGGGCAGCAGGTAAACGCCATGTTTCGGGTGCAGTGCGATTTTCACGAGTCCGACGTGATGAAGCGTACGCTCAACTACGACAATAAGCATACGACGTTCTTCGCAACGCTGGATGGTGGTATCGGGTTTGTGTTGCCGTTGCCTGAAAAAACGTACCGACGGTTGTTCATGTTGCAGAACGTGCTGCTAACGCACAGTCCACACCTGTGCGGTTTAAATCCAAAAGCGTACCGTACGATTAAGCAAACGCGCAAACTACCGATCAATCCGAGCCGGTGCGTAGTGGATGGTGATCTGGTGTGGAGCTTTCTGGAGCTGCCGGCGAACGAAAAGCATGAGGTGGCGAAAAAGATCGGCACACGCATCGAGGAGATTTGCTCGGATTTGATGGAAATCGAGCACGTAACGCATGCATTGTAGTGCGAGGTAGCCATCATTTATGTATTAGGGTAGTAGTAACAATCGTGTAATGTATAAACCGATATAATATAAAACAAAGCTGTAAGACGTATATTTGCTATAATCTTTTTGAACGAACGGTGTGTTTTCTGGTTTTGGGGGTGAGCCTGGTCTGAAGATTTTACAGGTTTGGTTGTTCGGAGTCATTTTTATGACCTGGCCAATCCACCTGAACCAGGCGAGTCTAATTCGCTGTATAACGGGGAGATCACTGTACATCTTGCACAGCTCGTTACAGTTAATTTGTTAATTTATTTATTTATCAGTTCAACGGACCATAGTCCTCTTAAAGCATCTAAAACTATCTTATTTTAGAATACAAAGTACAAAAAGCTGACTAAAACAAAGACGTTAACTAGTAGTACACGGACTCACGGAACGAACACAACGCGGCTCGTGTCAGACTTGAAATTACCGAAACGAGTGCGGCATTCCTCAACGTCTAGGTAGTCTTCGTCTAGTTCGGAAAGTTGTCGCCGGGACGTAAAGGCTAACTGCAGAGAGTAGAGCTGGCGTTTCGATCCGATTGTCCAAAAGGCCTGTTACAAAGGATTTCTGCGTGTTATAGACAAGCTGTCGCAACGAAACTAACCCGAGAAGCTCACAATGACCGCTATAATCTACGGGAGTCCATCAGGAATCAGGAATTTTCGTTGGATGGACTCCAAGCGAGCTAGAGACCGAGTAGCTGTAGGCCACCACACTACGGATGCGTACTCTACGACTGACCGGACAAGCGAGCAGTAGAGCTTTTAAGCCGAAGTCGGATCACCTAGGTCCTGCGCCAGTCGCTTTAACAGGCCAATAAGCTGGTTATCCCTTGTAATTATGCGCTTTAATTGGTCATAGAAGCTGAATTTGTCATCCAGGAGCACTCCTAAGTTCCTGACACAACGTTTACGTTCGATGAATGCACCATTCAGGTGGTAACCATAAAGCAGGATGTCACTCTTTGCATTGACATCTGTTTTCCTTCTACACTTACCTCTCGAACGCGACTAAGTGTATGATTATAAAGATTTCTGCCTTAGCCTGCCTGCCCTCTTTAATCTCTTAACTGTATTGCTGTACATGTTCCAATTTGTTTCGCTCCTATTTGATCATTATTATTATGTGGATTTTGGATAAGGTAATGGAAAGGACGGCCATCGAATGGTACCTAGACGTTGTTGGTACCATCCAGCAACGTTGTTGGATGGTAAGCCCTTAGTACGGGGAAACAGTGCGAATGGAATTGGAATCCTAGTCTTGCAGTGTGAAGCTGTGTCGAACCAGTGGCGGATTAACCTATGCCTTATTAAGAGCCTGGCGTGGCTAGGGAAAGGACCCCTTTAGTCTTAGAATCATTAGCTTTTCTCCCTTCCCATCAAAGCAGCAGCCCCCCTTCTCACCACTCCTTGCGGCTCACCCCGATCGGACCAAAAAAGAGCGAGCTGTTCCAGTGAGGCCATGGGGATCCCAAAAAGTTCTGGAAAATTCCGCCAGAAGGATTGCCGGTGAACGTGGTTTGCAGAATGTTGGAAAAGTCTTAACATTCACGCTGCGATACCTTTGAATCAAACCAAACATATAGAAGCGGAGTTTTGGAGCTTTACAGTGGTTCAGGAAATGAATGTATGTAAAGTTAACTTAGAATAGAAAGTGGATTTTGATATATAGGACGCAAATGCGTTACCTTCAGCTGCCAAATGTGATCTCATTCCTGGAGTGATGACTTGTTTCTGCATAACCATTACAATTCGTCCGTCCAGATTTAGTGTTGAGAGTCTCGTATAATCTTCGAGATCCAGTTTCACAGCTCAGTTACGGTTACCTTTGTACGATCAGGTTTCCTAATCGTCTCACTAGGTCACGCCGGCCATTTAATGGCTTACTAGACTGAAACCACGTAGTTGGATAGTCAGTCCTATCCTCTACAGGGAAACGGTTCGGATTGGATTTGAATCCCCGGTCCTGGCGTGTTTACACCAGCACAACTGTCGTCTCACCACCGGGCTGCGATCTTAAAAGCATTTACCATGAACTATTATTGTACCAGAAGGATTACTCACGTTACTCGAGTGTCGAAGAAAACTTATTGCAGAATATACTTGTGATATATGAAGGCTCCTTTAAAAGGACGATCAAAACGAAGCCCATTCGAAGAAGTATGTTGGTTTTGTTTAATTCTACTTTATTGTACAAATCAATTCACATTACATATTACATTTTCTGACCAAAAGTTGCAGCTGTTACAGATCTGTTGCGTGCGTTACGCAGTATCCTAACCGTGGTATTATTAGCAAAGAAAACGTTACCTAACATCGAAACCTTAACCTAATCGATCGATCGATTGCATAAGATATTATGATTATTAAGTTTACGAGTGTTTGTATCTGTTTGATTGTGCTTGTGTGTACATGTGTAATTACATTAAGAAAAGGCACTTAAATCACATGAAGTTATTTGTAGATTTTTCATTGCTTTTTGCAAAACAAAACTTACAGCCTACCAATTATGCTCCTCGGCGGAGCTACCCAGACACCGGTGGTAGAAATATGTGAGACATAAACCAAAAAATAAAAACACTTTTGTGTAAACGTTTAATTACAGTGTGGCCATTAACGCTATACTAAGGTGATTATAAAGGCAACGAACATTCTTTTAACTTAATTTGCATTACCACACTTAAGTGAAGATTCAATGTTACTTGCTGTAGGCCTGGCAACGATTCTTGCCCGTTTCTGACGATCGCCAATTAACCGTTGAAAAGTCTACGATGAGAAAGTGAGCTCTGTGTTTCTCATCGACGACTGTTGATCCGGTTGCATCGTCCTAGCAACTGCTATGGCTCTTTCTCGCTCTTTCCCTTAACAATAACTAGCAAATTAATAGCGGGGACATACATCCCTGTTTGTAGTAATTTCCTTTTTGCATCTAGCACTATTTCAAATATTGCAACGATAGCCTAATTTTGTCGTTCGAAAGCGACATTTCGGTTCGTGAGTTGAACCATTTATTTAACCTTACTATCTAAATGCAAGAGCATCGGTTTTACTCGATGAAGAGATATGGTGAGAAGCATCCATTTTGGAGAAGAAAAAAAAGGTGAGATAAATGTGAAGAGTAGAAAAGCGCACACGCAAAGTAAGTGATAGGGTCAAGAGATATAAGAGAAGACATCTTACTAGCTACGCATCTTACTTATCCCTAAGCCTTAACCTACCGTACGGGTTTCTGCTATACCTAGTTAACGATCGTGTTTGCTAACCTAAGCATGTAATGTTCATAGAACTTACAGTAAAAATATATCATAGATATATGGGACCGAAATTACCGATTCTGCCATTGCGGCCAGGTGCCCGTAATACCCGGTGCACCCGGAAACCAGCACGCCGCAGAACGGTAAGCAATACGTTAAAAAGTAAACGATTAAGTGTGGACATCTTGGTGCGCCATTGCACACGCTCGCGTCATCTCAGAGTCACGCCGCGGAGCACAAGGGGCCAGAATACTTCCCGGCTCATCGTCTCGGCTCTGGGACGCTCTGGACTGAACGATGTAAGTGGCGAGACCGTGGCCGGACATGTCCGTGAACAGCACACTGTTCTGATTCTTCCTCTGCAATCGGATCACCTCCCGGTGATCGCCGATCGTGGCGAGCAAGAACAGCAGAGCAGGTGCTTGTTTTGTGTGATTTCGACGAGAGATTACAACCTGATGCTCGATCGTTTATCCTCAGCAAAGCAACTTAACTTGACGTGAGGATAAGCGTAGCGGATGTTTGTGAACCGGTTCTCTGTCTCTGTGGTGCCATTCTCAGCTGACTCAGATGGACGGTAAGTAATCACATCATTTTTAAAGAATATTATCCTAAAGCTCATGTCGTCCGATGTGCGCGTATCAACTGTCGCTTTCGCTCGGCCGGATAATCCGTTCGGGTTAATACTACCCAAAAAACGGATATAGTCCGCATACCGTTGTGCGGTTAGTTTTACATACACGTACACACCGGAACGCACATGCCCGTGTGCGATAATACAAAAGAGTGATTACACTTGCAGGACTGGTGTGCACATCGGTGCGAGAGGTTGTGCCATTCTAACCTAACTTATCAGGTGCTCTAGCAAAAGGAGACAAGTGGAGTTGGCAACAGGTTGATGTCGGTGCATTCCGCACCGGACGGTGTTGTGGTAAATGTGAACTTAATGTCTATTTGGAGCGCTAGGCGCTCGCTCTAGAGCAAATAAATTATACGTAATAAATAGTATCCTAACCTAGATTGGGTTTGAGAGGGGGAAGAAAAAAGGATGGAGAAGGGAGAGGATCCATCTTGGGTCAGAAATATAAAAGGAGCTTTAAATACTACCCCCGATCAACAATTGCTTTACAAAGCATAAGGACTGCAGAACTGATAGACGAGTCGCTGGGAACGTTCGGTTTTCTGCATGATGCCCTTCTTGTAGTACTGCCGTATCGAGCGTGACAGTTTGTCGTAGTTCATCGCGGGTCGGTTCTTCCGACGGCCCCACAATCGTGCAACGCGCACAGAATCCTCAATCTTAAACACACCCTTGGACCGATCGATCCAGCGGATCGCGTTCTGATGTTGCTCCGGACAGGCCAGCAGTTCCTTCAGAAACTGCCACAGATGAATGTGGGAGCCTCCGTGACGTGCTTTCGGCGTTGGACCACCGGTGGCGGTCGTGGCGGTGGTGGACGTGTTTGTGGAAGGACCACCTCCAGCTGAGGATGAGCTACCGGGGCTTTCCAGCGGCATATCTTCGTCGTCATCTGGGAAGAAAGGGTAGAGACAAACATGAAATTGAAGGTGAGCCTTGAAGCGAATATTCGGTGATGACTCAAAACATTTCACAACGATGGGAAATAACTTCAATATCTTTGAAATTCGCACCAAAGCGGATGCCGAACGACAACAAATTATGCGACCTTGACCTGATTTTTTGTCTGACGATGATTTCTAAATCTGGACCCTGAAATGGTAGCTTAAGTAATAGGTAGAAATCGTCATTCCATCGTATGGGATTTTTCCGATTTTTCATGCACTTGTGCTGTCACCTGGTGATCGATCCACCGGACAGTAGTCTATGTATACTAGTTGACTACATACTGATAAAATTCGAGAGTTTTATTTCTTAAGTTACAGCAGCTAGGGCGAGGACAGTAAAAGTTCTTTGCGTAAAAGTTTGTTCGTTTACATCGTTTACTCAATCCGGGCCCGGGGAAAAAAACCGACCGTTATGTCACATACCCTTTTGGCCCGATCGGGCAAATATCGATTAGATTCTGGCCTTCCCAGAGAAGGGAAAGTTTATAAAGTGGTAGCCTGGATCAGGTCATCCGATCATTTTAATCCCTTAGAACATGCAAGAGAAGCTGCAGATCACAATCAACGAAAAGGACGTCACATCTCGTTTTCTTTTCTGGCGGAATGGCATTAACCAATGTGATTTATAGCACAAGAAGCCTTCCAATAGCTGCCACATGCATTAAAATGTACCACAAAGATGGCGAAGTGATGTTGTTTTCATCTATTCGAAGGGAGCGCTGGAATAAAGCAGCGTTTGGAGCAATTCTGGGGGATCCCAAGTAGCCAACCTAAGTGTACTCCAGTACCGCTCGATCGTAATTTTCTGGATCAATTTGAAGAGGAAAATCTATTTAAATAATTGCATGGTCAATGTCAGGAACGAATTGATGAACTTTTTGACACTTATTGGTCACGGCCCGGGCATCAAACCGCTGAAATCGATGCAAAACTGTCAAAAAATCTCCGCTGCCCCGTAGCTCTAGCTTGAGTATGCGCCAGGTTCTCCAAAACCGATTTCATAGCTAGAAAATTACACAAACACACTTGAGAATTTTCAAATCTTTCGTGGCCCGCGACCTTATGGCTTAAAGGCCGGTAAAAGCCCGATATTTGTCGAGAGAAAGAATGGATTTTCTTCTCTTAGATTAAACATTTATTAAAGAAAATAAGGCAATTTGATTGGTTACAGTATCTTTTACCGTTGAGGCTGCGGGACGTGGGATATTTCAAAATGAAAATATCAGTTTCTCAGAAATTCAGAATTCACAAATTTTCAACAGTCAGAAATTTCCTGTGGCCCGGGACGTTTTAATTTTACTTTAATGCATACGTTGTCGTATATTTTCAGACTAAATAATGCTTATATTTGTTGTACTAATAATTGTACTAAAAACCATGTTAGTAGCTCTAAAAATCATCAATCTCATCGACCAACGACGCTTGATTTGCTTTAAATGTCACAATGGTGTTTGGGAAACACATTCCGAAAACGCTTGTGTCACCACCACCACACTTTATCATCCAATTCGAAACCTGCGTGAAGGGAAACAATGTGATACTACCAGCTCGAACGCGAAAGTAAGACAAAGGGAAATGCCCGCTACACACTCATAAAATTATCATAATCGTATGCAAAACTGAAAGGAACTCACAGGTCGAACGTTTAGTTTAAACAAACTTACAAAAATGGCCTAATGAAATCGAGCAATTTGGATCGAAATTGTTAGCGTACTGTTTCGTGATGCTGCAGTAAATAAAATGGCAAATAAATGACAAAACCAATTCCCCCGCTAACTAATCTTTAGGCGATAGTCACCAGCCCGGACTAATAAATGGTCGCCATTGCGATGGATCTTATAATCGTTGTAAGCTTTCCCCCTTTGGAGAAAAAACAACATACAAACATGGCCGCTTATGAAGCTATGAGGCCGGTTTGGCAAAGCGAGCGACAATCGACGATCGACGATTTTTTTGTTGGTTCGCACCGTGTAGAGAAAGCAAACCGTACCAACGAACGGGGTGTGCTAAGGGTTCGTGTGGGACAGTGGGCAGTCTCTTCCCCGGGGAAGAAGGCCACACTTTCCCGCCGCCCAGTTTCTTCATCCAGCTTGTCGCTTGCCACGGCCGAGTGTTTTGTATCGTTCAATCAAGCGATAAAGGTAAACCTCAAGGACGTTCGAGATGCTCGGTTATGTATGTGGGCTTGTGGACTCGCCTCCACCAGGGCGGTTATGTGTGTTGAGGTGATCTCGTACCACCTTTTGGGTGAAGTGAAAGATCGACCCCAGGGAGACCTTACATGGACGCTGTTGAACACCACGATGGAGTCATTTTCTTCCGTACGCTCAAATACAGAAAACACACACACAAATACACACCCCTACCAAGGGGGGGGGGGGGGGGGGTGTGTGGTTGTTCCAGCACTTTCTTCGGTGACTTTTGCACGTCGCACTCGGCGTAAAATTAGTGTTGTGAGTTTGATTTTTTTTTTGCGGTTACCTCCCCACCGCCCCATATTTCTTGGTGCAGACAAGGCAAGCCAAGATCCCCATTCCGCGAACGTTTGTTTGCTGGTGGCGGCTCCGGCATGTGGTTCTCCGTTTGTACCATCGGAATCAACAAAATCAGACACAAATCAGCCAGAAAAAAAAGAGTTACGTGAAAGAAATACCGAGTGAAAGAGAAGCGTGTGTGTTGCGTGTGTTCGAGATGGGAAAGCGTCCCCCCCACCCCCCCTCCCCTTGTCAAGGGGTGGATTTTATTGCGATCGCGAGAGCCGTTTGGTGTGCGTTTTTTTTTTTGCACACCAAAAGTAAGAGCAGACAGGAGAAACTGTTTGTTTACCATTTACTTCAAGGTAAAAGTCTGGGTTGCTCGAGCCGCGTTGTACAAAACCCTCAGGTCCCCGATATGATCGTAACTGAGTGGTTTCATATTTTAAAAAAATTCTTCAATGTATCACCCAAAACGTACGCCATTGCGAGAAAAAAAAACAACCTTACCATTCGCGGTCTTGTCCGACTAGCTTTATTGGGAATTGTTTTCCAAGCTTTTTTTTTTGTTGGTAAATTTTATCTTACTCTCCAAAAACCTGTTCCCCTCTCTGCCTTTGGGATCAGCTTAATCTTTGAAAGCTCTTCCCAAAAACCCGAATCCAGAAGCAGAAGAAGTGAAAAAATAAAGTAACAATCCAAACAAAACCTTTAGCATACAAAAAAAAAAACTGCTCCAGACGGACGGCAGGCAACGGACCTTTGCTGCTGCCTGTGTTGCTAATCGTTATTCCGAAGGTCGTTCCAAGGCGAAACGAACGTCGTCCATGTGTAGGTATCGCATTGCTTCGCAATTGGTGTGGGCACAGACGAAAAGGGTTCGTGCGAAGGGAGCTGTGTATCACAGCGCTCAACATAAAATCAATTTCACCAGAGAAAGTCTGCGCGAGAGCGTTCGGTTCGAGATTGCGGGAGGGATGGCGGATCGTACGCGTCGTGTGTGTGTGTGTGTATCAATATAAACGCCTGACGAGGCGAGGTTGTGTTTGATTTCGCATCGGTTTAGGCGAATTTTAGCGAACTGACCCTTTTATTTTGTGGATGAAGATCATATAACATCATTCAATCTGTTACTTGGGGCATATGCTACATGATATTGATTCTACTTACCATCACTGACGTCACCGTTCATGGAGTCGCTGTCAAAGTTCTCCACCATCGGGGGGCTTGTGCTTGGGCCGGGTGTAACACTACTGCCACCGCTACCAACACTGCTGGGCAACATCACGCCGCCAAGCATACTGTCGTTCGGCAATCCACCAGTAAAGCTGCTATTAGTACATCCCATCGCTGAGATGACACCGCCGCTGGTAAGACTTTCGGTGACCATACTGTCAACGGTAGTATTATCGCCCACCATCAGACGGTGGATCTGCTTCCAAAGCTCCAGATAGCCGTGCAGCTTATCACCACCCTGCGCAGAGCGAACGGGACGATGGACGAGAGATATTTTAATTAGTAAACAGAAGAATAATTCTACCGAGACGCCACGAATACGGTCGCCCAACGGGGCATCTCTTTGCATTTGGAAAATGGTATCATTTGAATGGAATGTTGGAGCAACTAAACTTGCGCCGCTGTGCGCGAGAGCTTAGCGAGTTGAAAGACTGGTTTTTGCTGATCAGACCAAGGGCCATGTGATGGGTAGCTTGGGTGCAGGAGGGGGCAGGAAGGTGTTACGACTTCGACAACACCGCTCCGAAGCGTTACAAATACATAAAATCGCGGTGAAAGTGAAAAGCCGTCCGGTGTAGCGAATGCACACACCGAGCGCATTAAAATGGCAACGCACGCGGTGCGGTTACTGCGTGTCGGCGATCCAACCGGGGAACCAGTTCGTTGGATGGTTCGAAACGAAATTCAACCACCGACCGAAAAAAACACAACAACAATAACTCCAACAAAGTCACCGGAGTATGTGTACCGTGTGTTCTCCAGATGGATACAGTGTGCGGTTGTGTGCGTTTGGCCTTCTCGTGATCGTCACTTTTGACTGTACGAGACTGACGTCATCGAAGTGAGTCGGTTCGGTAACCGTGCCGGGAGGAGGGGTGTTGATCGCACCATTTTGTTGGTGGTTGGATTCGCGCTTACCTGCGGTATGCGGCGCACAAACTCTTCCAGCGGAAGTGCTGCGAGTTGGGCTCCATTTTCCGGGAACAGGGCCGGCAGGTTGTCTAGCCGGGGTAGGAAATATTTGCCCATTGCTAGCTCCAACCACTGATGAACCTTGGCCGTTGTCCATTGCTTGGGATCTGTTGGAAGGCGGGAAAAATGAAGAAAACAACGCGAGTTAGTAAGGATCATTCCGTCCGCTAGAAGAACCACCTACCGGAGGAGATGCCCAGCTCGGTACAGGTCGCCTGCACACCGTTCTTCATCTCCTGCAGTGCAAACTCAAACACCGGCCCGATGTCGACATGGGTCGTCAGCCCTCCGATCAGCGAATCCAGCTCTAAAGGTTTCAAATTATGACGTCGCTGGAAGCTGGTGTCCTGCAGATGTTCCCGCAGTATCTGAAATCCACCTTGCGGTTTGATGTCGGGCTGCTGCTGCTCAAGCTGTCCACCGTAATTCGGTTCCACCTTCACGAATGCCGGTGACGGTGCTTGCGACTGATGGTACGGCGATGAGTCACCGAGCAGCGACTCAAGATCGATGCTTGTTTCCGCGCCCGAATCGTACTCAGTTTTGATGGGATGATCCAACAGCCCGGTGCCGCCGTACGGTGACAGGGTGCGGGCACTGTGCAGCGTTTGCTGGTGCGGATGGTCCAGTAGCCCGTAGGACGAAGCGGTCGATTCGGGTGAGGCGGGATTGCTGCTGATGACGCTACCGCAACTACTGTAACCGCTGCTGCTCCAACTGTCCGACCAGGCCGTCGACGGGTGCTCCTGTTTCATCGGCTGCATGCCACCGGTCGGCACGTCGTGAAAGATCGTCGCCGGTATGTACTCCGGGCTTTGGGCTGGACCGGCCCCGAACGCGTGCTGCTGCTGCTGTGACTGGGGGCTCAGTGGGACCTCGCCGTCGTTCGGGAGTACCGACAGGTCGAAAAGTTCCGCGTACGATGCGTACACGTCCGACGTATAGTTACCGGCCGGCACGGTCTGGGGCGTCTAGAAAGAGGGAACGAAGCAAACGCAAAATGGATGATAAGCAAACGTTTCTAGAAGCACTGATGTCCGAAAAAAAAACATTTTTTGGCTACCGGTGACACTCACTAGAAACTAGATCACAGACGATAAACACGCGCGGCCCCGGGTTAGCGTGTATCGAGTCTTCCGAAACATATCACAGACTGACACACGCTGCTAGACCTAGAACAAGGTGTAGCAGCGTGCCGGTGGCAATTCTAGATCCTACAACCATCCCCGCCAATATACACCAACACAACTACCCAACGGCAGCACATAAGGCGAGTTTCGCGAATTCCTTCACCTGCTTCCCATTCCCAAACCTCGTCCCCGGCTGACATGATGCTATGGTGGAGCTTTAATACAGTCAGCAGCATCGTTGACGTCGATGGGTACGTCAGCATCAGCTAGGCACAAACGATCTAACGCAAGCCAATAAAATCTACGAGTACTACGAGTTAGGCAAACATTCTACTACGCCATCGTTTCGCGTAATGCCATTTCCTGCTCTGGCTTTGGCTGTCACGTTTTTTTTTGCTTCTCACCCACTTCCCCTCCTTCAAACTGCTTCTGAATGGTGCGTCTTGTTCTCATGCACTACTGCTGCCGATCGTACAGAACACACAGAAGCTACCCTTCTCCAAGCGTCCCCTAAACGCTTGGTCTTGGTCGAGCTTGCAATGTCGTTTTCTCGCAACGATCTCGCTCTTTGGAGCTTTCGGCGTTGTTTGCTGATGTGTGTGTGTGTATGTGTTGACAGTTGTTTGAGGCTGGATCTTACGTTCTAGCGTCCACAGTGCCTGCGTCATCTCAATCGACCGGGCTATAGGTTATGAGCTGAACATTTCATTAGTATTCTCAAGCTGGGATCACCACACGAGCTAGCGCTAAAGCTACGACTGTTTCAAGGCCTACACGCTTCACTGGCGACCGAGGATAAAGCTCATAAAGATAGCAACTTTGGTTTTAAGTGCTATTAGACCAGAACTACGGTTGGCCCACCTGCTTTAGTATCTCGCTCAGCAGCTGGTCAGCTACGCGCGCCAACCGTTCCATCATGGCGGTTGTGTTCCGCTGCACACTTTGGCACGATCGTTTAAACATAGTGCTGGACGGCTTGAGGTATCGCAGTGGTCACTACTGAACTGTATTTAGCTTTTCCCACCCGGTGGGGTTGCGGCTTTTATAGCACAGCAGTCCAGCGTGTCCACTAATCGAATCATCAACCATATCTTGCCCATGTATTCCGTTATCAATGGCGTTCTGGGTATTCTGGGCGCGCACCGATCGGTATCGAGCCGTATGTTGCCATGGTCTTTACGGAGAGATCTATTAAATAAATGACCAATTGTATATGACACCCGAAACACGTGTGGGTTGGCCGACTGATAAGACAAGCCATTCCTGGAACGGTCAACTTTGTTGCAGCGAGTACAAGGCGGCCATTTCATGTAGTAAGTTGATCATATCTTAAAATTCGTTTCCAAGCTGTGGCTCTCGATTGGTTCATTTGGGTCCAATTGGAAGTTGAATATAAATCGGGGGGCGGTCTATTGCTCCTTTGCGGCACGATGGAGCCCAACGTCGAAGTGTCCCTAGGCTATCCACTCAACGTCAGAAAAGGTCGATCGGTGTGTACCGTGCAAACTTGCTTCGCCGTTTTTGCCTGACAGCTCCGAGCGCCGGACGTAACGTAATGATCTAAATTTAGCACCAAACCGTACGTCTCGTGCGTCAAATAGTCGCACAATCATCGTCGTCACCTGTCAGAGGTGCCTCGCTGCTGTACTAGCGATCGTGTAATGACGATCGCGACAAGTAGTAAAAAAAAAAGGGCGATTGAATGAAAATTAGCGAGAAAACTTTACTTCGATCACGTCATATTTCGTGTGGCTATTTTTCCCCCAATTGCGATCGGTTCGACCGAGCTCCGGTGGCTTGACGTCAGTGTCAGAGATTCATTGATCGGTTGGTGGCGGGCTTGGAAAAGTACTGTGCGAATTATGCACCCTGAATGCGCTGAATGAATTGCTGGCTGATCGTTCCGTATCGATTACGGCGAAATCGTTTATAGTATCGGACCTGGGTGTGTGAGTGTGTGTTTGGGAGGAAAACGGGAAAACGTTGGAGCATTGTAGTTTGGTGAGAAAATAGAACTCCGAGGAGACCATTATTCTCAATTCGAGGAAACTGACCGTTCTCACACACATCAAGTGTTGTGTGCCTGACTTTTTAAAATTTGGAACAATTTTCATCTAACTCATGTGTTGATGTGTGCATGTGGCAGCTTAGTAATATTAAGCATTCTAGGGTGATGTTTAGGTGTCCATTTTGTATTGCCAGAATGGTTATTGATGCTACTGTCTTCAACGTCTCGCGCGTATTGACAGGGTGAAAATGTATGCATTGCAAATTTTGTTTCCATCTGCCGGCACCCGGGGCAACATTGCACGATCGTTGCACGTAGCGTATGCGATTGTTCTATGCTGGCACACCTTCAACTCGACCGTTTGTTTATGCAAGTAACAGCGACGATCGTGACATACACCGTAATGGTTAGGTTCGGGGTGCGGTACACGGTATCTGCGAGACACCATAAATATTTATGTCAGCACCAACGCCGGCACACACACACAGCCGTGGTTAGTACAGCCGCGATGCTGGCCGATTTCGCCCAATCGCTTCAGGTGCATTTCAGCACACCCTGTGGTTTGCATTCGTATCGGGCGCACAAGAGCAGAAAATAAATTTACCGCTTGGTGTTGCCCATTCTTCTGCCCGCGATTGATGGCGCGCGCGTTCAGACAGGCAAGCGACCAACTTTCCCGTCCTGCGAACGCACACAGAAATCTAATGAAGCTTCCATCTTCAATAAACCATTTTTGCACACTTTCGACAGCAGACATATTGGTTTTGGCGACTTCATCGCGACCGTACCCGGTTTCCTCTTTAATTAAACGCCCCGGCGCACAGAATGACAAGCAAGCCGGCACCGATAAGGGCAAAGGTGCGAAGCAAAGAAAGTGTCCCCGAGTGCTTGAGATGTGCTAGAATCGATCCGGTAGAATGTAGTTAGGTCTGGGCATGGGCATCGCTAAGGGACTGGTTCCGGTTTTTTGCACTTCCCAAGGTCTTCGCTGCCACGTTTGGTGATCGATCGCAGACTGGTGCGAGACTTTCCCTTCTGCGCATGCACCGGTGCAGCCGATCTGGAGCAATTAAATTAGAGCCAAGTCCCCGTTTCCCTTTTCCGTTTGTGAAGGATCGGTGCGGTTTCGGTGCGAATGGAACATCCCAACACTGCGGAAGTAACTCTCGGCTTCAGGCGGGCCTTGTTTGGGAAAAGCAGCAGGTTTTTCCTGGCGGGAGCACATTGAATGAACATCGGGACATGAATGGGAGTGTAAGAGGGAATATGGGAACACCGGCTGGTGCGTTATGGACGCCAGCCTATTTCTTGCCAGACTTGAGGGCTCGTCTATTTCCAAGAAGATTAAAAACAAAAGTGTACAAGGAGGTTAGAGCTCTGTGAATCAACGAAATCAGTTAATGATTCTTGAATAAAAATTGTATATTATTCCACACGGATATACAGAATTTTGAAGTCCTCTAGAAATCCTCAAGGTTGATAAAGGGTACCTAGAATAGATGTACCAAATTCATATGTCAAGATCGAGTTCAATCTTAGCTGTTGTAGAATCGGAATCGGTCTCACTTAATGTTTGTTTGTATACTTTATGAAAGTCATGATAGTTGTATTGAACTTGTAAATCCCTGTTCATCGATAGACCTTGTTATTCTGTAAAGCTACACGCCTTCGACGCCATTATAAACTAAAATGGAACAAAACAGTGTGTCATTTTGATTAGTCAGCAATTTTTTGTTGTATGTCAACACAGCAAATAAATAGATTTGCATACGTTTGCATTAAACGTGATGAGGATCTCGACGAACGGATCTAATTGAAGGCGATCTAAACGGCAAATTGATCTTACCACAGTCACGGCTGTTATTTGTTCCAACTCAGAACTCAAGCTTCTTCACTGACTATTCAACAATAATCTCTTAAACTCGAACCTCTTTTATTACTGTTTCCTTAAAAGAATCATTAAACCACATCTTCTAGAATATGCAATCGGCATTAAAGTTCGCCCGAACCTTTTGTAAGCCTTCTCGGTTTCAATAAAAAAAAAAACACTCCAAAGTTTTCACGCTCCACACCGAGCGAAATGGGCAAACGAAAAACTGCCCCGCATCAAGCGCGTAACCTTTCGGACACCATTGGCTGTCCAGCAGCATTAGTATGCAGGAATCTGGTAACATTATGCAAAATTAACTACCGATATCGGGGCGTCAAGTTGGATTTCGTGGACATTCGATACGCAGCAGCAGCAGCAAAAAGACAAGAAAATACAATGCTCCATCTCGAATCTTGGGCCGGCCGAATGGTTCGAGAATCACCTAAATGTGCCGAATAAACACGGTCCACAGTGTTTGCGCTGGACCTGGACCGGTTCGGCCGAGGAGTTGTGCGAATGTGATCGCGGAAGCAAAAGTTTCGATCCAACCGAGGCTGCCATTTTGTTTCGAAGGGGGGTTTGTGTACATTTTTATTTTCCTCTTGTTTCGCGCGCGGTGACTGTGGCTATGTGCTGTGTGTAGTTCTATCTGCCAGTGTCGCGCTTTAGAACGTCAAAATACCGGTTTGAGCAGGTTTTTATTTGGGATGGTAATCAAGATCGCGCAGTTCGTAGCGGCGACGATGTTGAGGGAACCTCTATTTGACGCTACATTAGCTTTGCCGAGCAAAAGTACAATAGCTCGGTAGTGATCTTTGCGATCGTGCCTTGAAACACTTTCGATTTTAGAACAAGTCACGCTCGTTCAATGTAAAGCTGTATATGTTGACGTTGACAGGAGCAAGCCTCAGCCTGTAGATTGGTTGCGCTGAAGCTGTCCCGGAGCTAATTGGAGCTCCGAAAACACTTCCTGGACTACTGGCAGGTTTCCAAGTATCCCGATTGCATCGGCCACCAGGCGGTTGTCTGATCGTACGAATGATCGTCGGGTGCTTAAAACTGGATTAAGTTGCGTAACTGCTTGCACCATGTTCGCGGAAGGCTTTCGCTACGCTCGCTTCGCTAGAAACTGCATTTTTTGGGTCACCACGTCGTCTCCGAGCAGGGAAGTGAAAGTGAAAGGCACCCCCCCCACACTGCTCCAAACTACTATCTTGTGACGTCAAACATATGAAAGCGCAGCACAGGTAGTGAATCAGTTTTGGATTAGTTGGATTAAGTTGGACGCACGGCCAGGTGCCTGGTGCTGGATTGCACAAGGTGCACCGTGAGTCAGATCTATAACCTTCAGCTACTGGTAAAACGGCGCTGCTTGGCTGATCAAGGGTTGGCAGCCCCTTAGGAAATACCCAAAACCTACATACCGTGTGCGAGTGTGCGTTGCAGAATCTCTTGCACTGCTCCGCTCCAACATTACATAAGGTACCTGAACCTCCTCTTCTTCAGTACGTGTAAAAAAAAACAACAACAATCTCAACCCTGAGTTGCTAATTCTCTTTCTTAAGATGACTTGGGGAAAACCCGAACAAAACCGCGGCCGGGCCGGACCGGTGTGGGTTCGTCACGAAGTCCGTGTGCAGCGTACCATGACGAGCGTACTCGGCGACTTGTTCAATTGAACGACGCGCAAGTGACGAACTCGTTTTTCCGCCGCGAATTGAGCAATCGCGCAATGCGATATGCTTCATTCGTACACTTCGGCGTAATGTGGTCGGTTCCGTGTAAACGGAACGGTCGAAAGATTCGGAGCAAGGATAGCGAGGAACCGGGCCCGGTGAATGCCAGCGAGTTGATCTTTCGCCCGTTGTGAGGAGTTTTCAGTGTCGGGAATTATGTGGCAGGTAAAAGGGAGATCGAACCGGATCGGTAGAGTGGGTGTAGAACACATAGAACGCTCTTTGGTAGCTAGTTGGCATACAATGTTCTTGAACAGCTTCGCTCAAGGTTGACTCTGTCGGGAGTGTTGTGCATTATTGATGTGGACTTTGATTGAATTCCAGAACACAACCAGTCGACCAAAAGAGGTGTGTTCTACCCGCTTAGCAAATCCTATAAAGCTGGCTTAGCTGCTACAGCTGCCGTTTCGATAAAATATGAACGTCTCGTCAAAACGTACATGCCGCTGGCCACATGCGTCGCTCTGACTTGATTGTCTCGCTGGTGCGCACAAACGGGACGCCATTAATCCGGATTTATAGAACGATCGCCATTTGAAAGTGTCACGACAACATGGTGCCCGGTGCTGGAAATCAGATTGTTTCCTACTTTACCACCCGCTGCTATATTTAGTGCTGCTCATTTGATTGATCCCAGAATGCGATTTTTATCGCACGATCGTCTGTCGCCGATTGACGCACGTAGAGGGTGCAGTGGTTCGATCAGTCAGTTTTGACGTTCCCGGACTCCAGCGCGTCTGATCTGTCGCCAACTCAACTCTCAAGGTGTATTTCGGGTAGCTTGTGGGAAGGTTCTAAAATTAGAACTTCCTTCCATGGTGTGCGCTGATCTGAGTGCTGAAAGCGGTTGTGGTGTTGTTTTTCTTCGATAGAAAAAAAAAATAAAGGATTAAATGCAAATTAATTCGATCATTAAATCCTTTGATGGTATATTAGAGATATAAAGTTCCCGTGTGCGGTCGGACACACAGATCAGACCGAGCAGGCGTAATGTACAGAACAAAGGACTAGTTCTGCTTGTGTGCGAATATAACACGAGTGCAATAAATTTTGCTTTTCTTTTTTTTTCCTTTCTCCCTGCTCTCTCCCTGATCTTCCCCTTGTCAAATCACCCTTGTCAAGTAGCGGGTGAGAGGGGATCAACAGTAAATTCGCTCAATAAACTACACAAACGGATAAAAGTGAAAGTTTGTTTGTCGTCACCGGGTGTCGACCAGTGTGCAAGAAGTACTAAAGGCACCACTGACATGCAAAGCAAAGCTTTTTGCACTAGCAAAAAGCGGGGAAACAACAAAACCAAACCACAACTGGTGTGAAAACAAAAAAGTGGGGAAACGATCATAAATAAGTCATAACGAATGGAACAATGTGCTGAAGGTCGACGGAACGAGTGGCGTCAAAAATTGGCACACACTGTGTGGCCGGGCCGAGCTTAACGTCAAACAAGCGCTAGCGTGTGTTTGGCTAGCCTCGTTCATCCATCATTTGCACACACAGACAGGCGCAAAATTTGTGAAACTGTCTTCCCAAGGAAGCTGCTATTCGATAGCAGCTGGATGATGTCATCGACGCGGCGCGCCGCCATGTTGGATTTAGGATCGATCGGTAGTGTTGGTGTGGGCCAGCAGGCAACTTTGCGACTCGATAGGTGATCGTACAGTCCCACACCCTCCCTTCAACGAGCACCCGGGAGTGCTCCGGAATTGTAAAATGTTTCTTCCTCCTTTCAAAAGCACTGTCTCATAACGATCGATCGGAGTAATGCAAGTGAAATAGACAGTGATGGATAGTGATTTTTTTTATTTTGTGCAATATCACACCATCTGCGGTGCTGGATATGCGCTAATGACACTGGCAAACACGGGAGAAAATGGTGTAACATTCCAACAGCCGGGTGATTAGATCGCGTCCAACAGAAAGCCCATGCGCAGCGCCCAGTCAGGGTGCTTTTTCGAACGAATGGAATCGCAAAAAACGCTGACTAAGCGATCTGGTAGTGTAGCAATCATGTTTTGCATACTCACTCACGCCTCGCCTTGCGGTATTTGATCAGGACATGAATTCGGTACGGTGGAAGCTGGTGTGAGTAACCGCAAATACTTGTTTTCTTCTTCTTCTTCTTCTTCTTACGCTCCTCTAATGACGTCCACACGGAACCGGTCCCCAAACCGTCAGTGCCCTTCGGCAGTGCTACTTGCAGCAGGGGGTGAAATTAATTCCACGATCGTGTGGGATTTTTCGCTTAAATAATACTTCTTTTTAATCATCAATGTTTCGGTTTCGTTGCAAGGTGAACTTGAAGGATGTGTAACGTGACTAATCATTCTGATCAAAGTTGAACTGCACAACCCTCAGTTGGTACGTTATCAAAAGTTCAAAAATATTTTTTATCCGTTCAAAATACGATGGAGCAGCATGGTCTTTTGTAGACTTTATGGAATTCAAAAAGGATTTTTTTGTTGCAAATTTTGATTTCAAATTGAAAACTTATTAAAGCAAGCAGTACGAATAAAAAATCATTGACTTCAAATATTTTTTTTTTCAAATTTGATTCATACTTTCAATACAGCTTACTTTGTAGAAGCTTTTTAGCACATATGTACTAAAACGGTCATAGTAGAATAATAAATTAATTAGCACAGATCAGTTCCACCATATTCCAGAAAGAGAAAAACCAGTTTGAAGAAATAATTGTGCTAATTGTGTCCATGTACACACACACACACACACACACACAGACAAACACATTGTCAAATCAAACAAAATGGAACAAAAACTGGTACATAGACTGTACTAAACCTATTAGCACCATCATAAAATCCCACCGATCAAATGATCATTCTTTTGGTGCTGTTTATGCTTCAACCAATTCTTCCCGCAAAAAATGCCCGAAACCGAACAAACTTTAAAGGTATATTTAAAGCAAATTGTGTATGTTTATGTTGTGATTTGCGTCCCTCTGTTGTTTAGTAAACACACACACAGTTGATGATCTCCCTTAACCCTCGCGACTTGTGGTGGCCCAAACGGTAAATGCGTCGTTCCCTTCCTGTTTGATTTAACTACTTTACTCTAACTACTAGCACACACCGGTGTGATGGATTTTGCAGGTATTTGCACCGAAATTAACTATTCCTTTGTACCGGATCGTGCGCGTGCGCGTGCTAAAGTCGTTTGCGCGCTTCGCCGATCCGTTCGTGCTGGGTACGTTAATAAATGCGTTTTAATTGATCCCCTCCCGGGTGTGTCTGTGTCGGTTTGCTGGAGTTCAAAGTTGTGGAGGCGCGAAATAAAAGACGAACAAAAAAAAAAAAGGTTGCCTCCAAACGTCCAGGCAAAGATGAAACAAGTGCGTCATCGTGCGGAGTTGAGCGTGAAAAATTACATCACCCGATGGAGGAGGAACGCTCATTTTCCTTTTTTTCCCCCCCCCAGGTGTGCGCATTCAATTGGAGTGTTTGGAAAACTCTTCACCAGATGAAGAATGAATAGGAAGAAAAACGAGAAGGAAAACGGTGGTGAGGTGAGAGGCTTGTTCGCTTACCTTTTCCTTCGGGTACAGCATCATTTCGTACGCCATTATTGTACGTGAGTTTTTCGATGGTGAGTACACACGAGTACACGCCGTTTGTTTTGTTTACGTTTTACGTTGGTGGTGGTATGTAATACCGTGTGTGTGGGCCGATGAGGGCGCGGGAGGTGCTGATGATGACCGTATAATGGATGCGTGTTATCAAATCGCTCGAAATGGAATCGCTCGCCGGCGGGAGTTACTGATAGCACACGGGCGAACCAGCACACTGAGCACTAAACACTACGTTGTTATTTCACCTTTCACTTCGATGGCGCATATATGGGTGGGTATGTGTGGGTGTGGTGGTTGTTTTTTGATTTAATTATCTCCAGCAAAACCAGCAAACTTGCGAAGGTGGTGTGATTCGTTTTGCGCCTACTGCAATGCAAGTACAATGTTGAATTAATCGGGTTCAAAGGTAGCTCCTGTGATTGTTCTTCAGCCGTAATCGGTTCCCTGAAGCTGTTCGAAAATAGCGAATCCCAAGGTACCGGCGAGATATAGCCCCCGTGAAGGCAGTCACCGTAGGCTGACTGAACTTGAATCCGGAGAATCTTTTACACGGTCTGTCTAGTGGTCGAACACTCGGACACTGATAAGGTGCTGCCCCGGGCCCGGCGCTATCAGTAAGCAGTGTGGCACACTTCGTCCGTTTGCTCGTTCAAACAGTGCACGACGAACCACTTGTCTGAGGGTTGCTCTGTTTGCGAAACTGAGGTACCCGAGCACCCAGCTGATTTTACGCTGACTTGTTTGATAAACTTCGACCTTCGTCGCACTCTGTGACACTCTGGACAAACGCACACAAACACGCACGCACACACAGACACTTGATCTTGGTCCTTGATGTCCGTCTTTGCGGATCAGAGCTTTAAGTGGCAACTTGCCTACCAGCTATTCGGACAAGCTGACGTACCGTACTGTTAGGCTGCACTGGATCATTCCTATCGCTACTGTTCATTGCTTTGAGCCTTTTTAAACAAACTGGTATATTTAACACTCGGAATCTTGGGGATAATAATGTTGCACGTCACTCACTGTTAAATACTGGGGGACGGACAGACAAAGTATTGCAAAAACCCACAGCAATCCGCAACACTGTTTTAGCGCATCCAGCATCCAACGCTGCCACTGCTTCGTTCGGCTCTTGGTTCGTGAATAAGCGAACCGTTTGCGAACGCGTTCGCCCTAAGCCGATCCGACGTCCGATCGATGCGAGCGACGCAAAAACAGCCCCCCCCTCCCCCTCCCCCCTCCGCTATCTGAGGGCTTTCACTCGCTCTCGCTCTCAGGCCCCAAAGGAAAGAGAGCAACCCCTCGCAGGATGGAAAGAGAGCCCCGGCATCGAGATTATATTGGCCATTTCAGGCAACCTGAAACCACCCCGCCACCAACCACCCACCACCAACACAGTAAATCCCCCGTTTTTTCGGGGAGTGGGGAGCAATTCGCTGGAACTGGTGTGCGTGCGTGGCTCGCGCACCACGCGTTTGGAGCAGAGCGCGAGCGCGCGCGCAAAAAAAAAATCCCCCGGCACAACGCAGCGCGCTCTTCATGCTTCGTTTTGAAAGTTTTGTTTTTCACATTTTTACCACCTTCAAAAGCACACGGTGTGTTTTGGCTTTGCTGCTTATTATAAGTCGCTTGCTTTATGCTTTATCCCACTCTATTGCGTGTGTGTTTGTCGCTCTATCTGTTGTTATTTCAGTTAGTTTGTTAGTATTTTTATTTTTGTTTTGTTTTCTTGGGTATTATACGATACGGTATTATTATTCACTCCCACGTCATACGTTTGTTCGTTTCGTCTAACGATACTGATCAGCACACGCGTCTATTACGGTTTACCTTTTGTTTTTTTATCTGTGTTGTTTAGTCTGTTTGTCAATTTACATTTTATCGTTTTTCAATTTTCTAATGAGAACACGCTAAACATAACAGAAGATTGTAGTTCTTATTAATCTTATGTTTAATTCAGTAAAGAATACTTAACGTGAGCTGATTTTTATCAATTCAAGTTCAAGTTTCATATTGGGTTAAAAAATATTTTGTAGAAACTTGTTTTGTTTTGTTTGTAATACATTACTTTTAGGCAAGTTTTACTCAAGCAAGCTGTAAGTTCAAGCAAGATATGTGATTTGATGATGATCTGTAAACTTATCTTTTTGCTTTTTATTTTATGTATAATTTTGTAATAAGAATTTTACATTGATTCTTTTATTCAATGTGTGAATGTTAGATATCTGTCTTTGGAGGTGTTCTTCTTGGCTTAACGATCTTCTAAGGTAACGTCGGCCATCGAAAATGGCTTACTAGACTTGCTGATACCAGGTAGTTGGATAGTCAGTCCCCACTACGGTGGGACGGCCGTCCGGATGGGATTTGAACCTCAGTCCTGCCTTTTGAAGACCTGCGCCGTTGTCGCCTACACCATTGGGCAATCTCCCTATTGTATGTCGAGTTATTGATAGCATATTTAGACGAATAAACAGTAGTGTGTAAATCAATTAGAGTCCACCGTTACAGCCGACAGACTGCTTTCGATAGTTGCAGGGTTTCTGAGTAAAACTAGACAATTGCGAGACATTTCTAGACAACGCTCAAGATGAACTGGACAACGGGTAGATTGAACTGGACGACCGTCGCCGTTTCTCGACAGTGGTCAAGTTGTACTAGACAAACACTAGGTTCAAGTGGGCGATAGTAGAACTGAACAGTCATATTTGAGATGATTGTTGAAACTGTTGGAAGAGTTTATCAAGGGAATATTTGAAAAGTAACCGGTGAAATATACATATGTTGTTATTTACATGCATAACATGCATTTAATAATAACATTAATATAGTTTGTACTTTATACTTGTTTGAAATACGTAAAACAAATTTATATGAATGTTTGTACGTTTGATTTGATATTTTTTATTCTGTAAAATATCCATGACAACAGCTACAAAAACTCGTTTAAGTGATTATAAACAGAAACGTCTTCTGCCATCTTCTGTCAAAAGATAAAAATTTGAGCAGGTGTTGAAAATATTTTGTTTCTACCACAAATTTTAAAAGAAAACCATGAATTCTGATCGTAATTACACTCGGTGTGAAGGTATGCGTACGTTTGGGAATTTTTTAGAATTGAAAATTAGAAAAAAACTTTTTTATTTTTTATTTTTAAATTTGCCACGCTTTTCCAAAACGCTTGCAACTGTTTCACCAACCATCTCAAATATGACTGTCCAGTTCTACTTCACCATCATCCACTTCAACCTAGCGTTTGTCCAGTTCAACCTGCCCGCTGTCCAGTTCATCTTGAGTGTTGTCTAGAAATGCCTCGCATTTGTCTACTTCTACTCAGAAACCCTGTAAAATCAATTTGAATTATGTGAAAAGCATAAGTAACATTTTAAATTTTCAACACAATGCTGGATTTATTCATGAACGGTTAAATGCATAAGTTATTGGTAGCATTAAAAAAACCCAAAAAATATATTTTTGTAATTACGACAAAAACATGTTTAGTGAGTGTATAATGGAAATAATTTAAAACCCTACATTCAATTTAAAGTTGGTAAGTTTTTTTTATTTTTGAACTATGTTGTTATCGTCTTGGTTGGATAGTCAGTTTTACACCCTCAGCCCAGCGGTCCTCTCCATGGTGTCAGCAGAATAGCGAAAATTCGATGAGACATATGGATGACCGAAATGATAATTTAATTTTTAAACGTTTTAATTACTTGTACCATAACCATTTTTTTTATACTTCGTTGGACACTGTAAATAGGATTGGTAAATTTCTCCGCTGTTCTTTCGTCAATAGCCAAGCTAGCAAAAACCCCTTGAAAGAAGGTTTTGAAAAGCTCCCGTTTAAAATCTGGCAAAACCCTTCTTTGGAGCTGTAGATTAGGCGGTTCAAAAGAGGGTTTTGGGCTTCTTTCTATGTTATCCTGTTTAATGTAAGCTAAAAATATAACTACTTATTGAGTGTAAAGAGAGAAAGAGATCTATAAGTACACATACAGAATAAGAGAATACATATAGAATACGTTTGAAGTCTTTAGACATCTATTAGTTGTATGATGGGAGATAGTAAGTCATTGATTTGCCAAGCGATACGATAATGATAGAGCATTTTGTGGCTAACTTCTTATAAAGCCGATCTAGACGTAGAGCAACTTGAATCATTGTGACAGAAAATCAAATTTACGTTTAGATTTGACCGTTTTTTTAAATATTAAATATTCCATATTTTTTAAACATTACCCAACCGGTGAAGATTCTCGTGTAATACTTAATTATTTTTCTCTTGTTCCTTTTTAACTCTACAGCCACGAAAGGAGTTTCCCTGTCATTTATAACTCCCTTGACTTGATTTTACCTGTAGCTGAAGAATGGTGAAACGATCCCGACGGGATATTACTTACTCCTCTATCGATTCAGACTAATTCCTCCAGGATATTCGGTTCAAATAAAGAGTGATACTGTGCATCAGCATGTTTATTGTACTATTACTGATGTACTAAAAGGCGCATTTGTTTTTTTTTGTTCAGAAGCAAAAATTAATAAGCAATTTTTTATCACAGTTCCGAGAAGCATTCAAGGCCATTTAACAAAATTTCGAAATAAACAACTAATTCAACTAGATATGCCTTGCAAACACCCCTCTGCAAGTTGTGCTGCGAACAAACAACCACACACTTTTCCTCACAAATGTTACCACAGTCGTGCATAAAATGATGGATTGTTACAGTGTTTGAAAAACATAGGCGACGACCTGCAGACTTCAAATCCATCCCCGCCGCAATAAACGACAGATTGTAATGGAACCCTTTCGGGTGAAGCTGGGCGCTTAGCAACTGGAGACGAATTCGCAGTCGTGTGCTAGCGTCCGGACAATGAAATCTTTCTGCGTGTCAAGCCGCTGATCGAGCCAAAAGCGAGGAGCAACGTAATTATGAGAATCGTATTTTAGACAACCCACAACGGTCACTGTCACTATCGCTCGTTTGATAGACGTACGAACACGGCAAGACATTGGGACCCGTGCCGGGACCTTTGACAAATGGGAAAACGATCCCGTACGGATGGCACATTCGCGTGTGATCGGATGGAACAGATCAGTAGGAAGGAGGACCGAATGGTTGCTGTTTGTAAATCTTTTGCCAATTGTTGTATGTATGTGACGGTCGGTATGCGTACGTGCAGACCTGTAAGCACTGGTGGACGTGATGAAGTATGTCCTGAAGGGTGTTGGCTATTTTTTTTCGTTATTAAAAGCGACTTGATCTGTGGGCATCACAACAGTGGACTGGCGAGGAAGCGGGAGTCGTTTTTATGTTGAATAAATAAGCTGATTAAAAACAAAAACCTGTCCCTGTTTCGGAATCGGTTCGCTCGGTGCTCATCAGTGTGTGTGTGTGTTTGTTTTGTTGGTTAGGCTTGGTAAAAGAATTCGTTTTTGGTTGGAATCAACGGTATTCATCCGGTTGTAAAAAAAATTAAAGGGAATTATGTATTATTTTTATTGCTTCTTCTTTTTCCTTTTCTTCTTCTTCTTCTTCTTCTTCTTTTTTCTCCTCTTCTGCTGTTTCTTCTGATTCTTCTTCTCTTCCTCCTCCATCTTCGTCGAGGAAATCTCTTAAGAAGTATGAAAATAAGACAACTTATTCACTTTATTGTTACTGTGATAGAAGAGTTAGACAAGAAATATCAATCTGATTAATTTACAAAACAACTAGTTAGTTTGGGCGGCTACAACAACCGGTCTTCATACGGCAGGACCGGGGTTCAAATCCCATCCGGACCGTCCCCCCCTAGTGAGGACGGACTATCCAACTACGTGATATCGGCAAGTCTACTAAGCGATCTAATGGCCGACGTGATCTTTGAGGTCGCTAGGCCAAAAATAAGTTAGAGCCAAATTTGTCGCAGAGGTTAAGACAGGGTTTTCTATAAACATCTTTGATTTGCAAACATGTCGTTAATTTTTCAGCGATTTTTTTTTCAAATTTTTTGCATGATACTTTTTCTTCTTGGCTTAACGATCTTCCGCAGATTACGCCAACCAATTAATGGCTTACTAGACTTGTTAGTATCACATAGTTGGATAGTGGTATTAACCTATTTGCCCTCACCTATGGGGGAACGATCCGGGTGGGATTTGCATTCCGATCCTGACGTGTGGGCCACTCCGTTTTCATGATACTATTGTATGTAATTAAAAGAATAATAAGAAAGTAGGTAATAAATAAAAATGTCAAAAGTTAATAACTTCTCCTTGGCATAACGACCTCTAAGGTCATACCGGCCATCGAAATGGCTTACTAGACTGCCGATACCACGTAGTTGGATAGTCAGTCCTCACTACGGGGGGACGGTCCGGATGGGATTTCAACCCCGGTCCTGCCGTATGAAGACCGGCGCCGCTGTAGCCTACACCACCACCAAAAAGTTAATAACTGGAGCATAAATTCCTTATTGAGGAAACAAATACAAATATCTTATTTACCTTGTTCTTTAAACTTCCTGATGGTTGAAAATGACTTAATATACTTAATACAGGGTGGTCCTAATTCGAGTCGATGTATGCTCCAGTCTGTTAAAAAACGAGCGGCTTCTTTTGCCTCTTCAGTGTACTGAGCTTTCTTTATTACCAAGCTCTTTAGATACAATAGAGAGAAAGAAAGAAAGAGCCAAAAAATTAGTCCGCTGTTCGCGCGCGCTAATATTAATTTTCCTATCTTTATCCGCTCGTGATACGTTTTCGAATGATCGATCGTTCCCTAACTGATCCCGGGGCAGGCTCGTCCTGCCCTTTTCTGATCCTTCTTATTTCTTCTATTCTTCTTCTTGCCTCCTAACTGACAGGGCGTTGAGAACCTTATAAAGTTTCCAACAAGTCATTAAATAAAATCATTTTGAGGAATAATCGTACACAAATTAGAGTTGGTAAAGTTCCTACTTTCATGTGAACTTTAACGAGCTGCTTCGCTCATGAACTGAACTTTAAAATGCCAGAAAGAATCATGAAATCAAAATGAATCATTCAAAATTTGTGTAAGGAGTACATAGACTTTAAGTGATCAGACATTCCCCTGCATTAAAAGCAGGATCGATCCGAGGGTTTATTTCAACTCGCTTGTTCGAAGCCTTTCATTTTACTGCTAGTTCTTCTTCTTCTCCTTGACTTAACGACCTCTAAAGGTCACGCCAGCCATCTAATGGCCATCTTACTAGATCTTGCTGCCGATACCACGTAGTTGGATAGTAAAAGTCCTCTCTACACGTGGGAGATGATCCTCGCGGATGGGATTGGAACCCCGGTCCTGCCGTTTGAAGACTTTCGCTGCTGTCGCCTGTACCACAGGCCTGCCTTTCTGCTAGTATTTATGTTAAATTGTACACGTTGCATTAAAAACAGGAAAAACAAGGAAATAATTAAAGTTTTATTCTTATTTCTTAATTCTTGGATTATGGTTTCACTATTCACTCAAAATTCACTCAAATTAAAAGAAAATTTTGGGAATTTAGAATTACTTTCAGCAAAGAAAATTACCATAAAACATGCTTATGCATCGCGTTTATTTACTAGCCAACATCTTAAACAGCGTATTAAATTAGCGTTCCTAAAATTACTCATACGCAGCATTCCGTTCGTTCTACCTGTCGTTCCTGTTCGCTCGCGATTTTAGACGTTCGACCTCTCGTTCTAGATTGCGATCTAAATTGGACGCTCAACATGTAGACGATCGAAGCTCGCTCGATCATTTGAGTGCACTAAACGAACTGTACAGTTACCGTTCTTTGGACCCAAAAAACCCACAAATTAAGCCTAGAATGATCCTCGTGACAGATCCTAGTGAATCATTATAAACAATAAAATGTTCTCGTCTCATCATCAAAGATGATACACATTATTCTAGTTTGGTGTTTGCATGATGATTGTAATATCAAAAATGATTTTTGAAAACATATTTTCTAGATCACTACTTATTACACCTACCTATACCTTATTAAACCTAAGAATTCTACAGAAACTAGTTTACTGTTATTCGTTCAAAAGGTAGAACCTGCTCAAAATGCCTTCTCTGAGTCAGCATGTTTTAAGCAACAATCTATATCAGATACCACCAGATCCCATTTTCAGCAGCTAATCTAATGGTTCTCCATCACGCAACGCTCGACATTTGCATGGGAGTTGCATATATGGATGTTTACTTATTTTGAGTCGCTCACATCTCTCTCTCGCTCCTCTTTCTTAAATGATTCGCGCACAGGTATAAGCTGTGCTGTTGGACTGGTATTTGAATTTGTTTTTGGTTTTGGTTCGGGAGTATCCGGTTGGTGACATTATTCTGTGGCGCAAGTACGTCAGAGTTTCAAGCTAATTGGTGGAATTGATGGAAGGACTTGAAATGGTGGGAAAACCATGCTCCTTCCTTGATGCTTTGAACTTTCATGGGAAATAAATAGCAACGAATCGATATTGACAGGGTCATGATCCTCGCGAACTTCAAGAGCGTAAGTAAACGATGGCAACTCAGTTGCTGATATGAATCACAGAATAGAACAGACCGAAGCAGATCGAGTTATTATAAAATTACTTAAAGAGAATGAAATTTCTCTGGTTTTAAAATGTAATAATTCTCTTCCCCATTTGCATACAAGTGCTTCACAAACCTTTCACTTATCAGATAGTGTTTGCTACTGACGGTCCAGCCCGGTAAACCCTCGTCTACACAGCAACACACAGAATGGTATCAAGGTGAACCAACACATTTTACCACACGCGATTAAACATATTTACCTTGTTTCTCCGCTCATTTGCTAACGAGTTGATAAAAACGGGAAGAGCAACACTTACTCTAGATTACTGTACAACGCCTGACTGCAGGAACTGGTTGTCATTTGGTGCAGTTCCTCTGATATCTGATTGATCGTCGCCTCGATTCGATCAAGGATGCCAGATTAATGTAATTTCCGTCAAAAATTAATGCCTTTTCCTCAAGACAATAGAGCAATCGGCAAGAAACGTGCTACGTGCGAAACGGTAACATTTCTGTACACGGTACCACCTGCAAAGGAGAGTCTTATGGTATCAGGAACCTCGTGCTGCCTTTTCCTTAGCCCATAATTTCACTCTTTTTATCGAACGTCTCGAAACCGACGGGGATGTACCTCGCGTAATAAAAAGGGGTCCAATTAGCTGCTTCCTGTGATAAACTCACAGCTAACAGTGACATCCAAAAATAATATCAACATCCCGAACAGACCTCTTTGCCAGCGAAAAAGAATGGAAGCAAACGATCCAATCGAGCGTTTTGCTCGCTTTTTCGTGTGAACAACTGACATCCTGTTCGTACAATGCCTCTGACGAACATCCTGTGTCCAGCGGTTTTACTGGGACAGCTTTATCGTCATGCATTGCCAGCTTTAGTACACTCGCACTTGCTCTCAACCAGGAAGAAAAATCCCATGCTGGCTGGCTTTTATTTCTTACCAAAAAAAACCTTCAACTACACCGAATCTATCGGTTTTGGCGGTAGTTATCAATGAACGCAGCCGCGTGTTAGGGTTTATAGATTCATTCATACATTTCGTGCCGATTCCGAACGGCGAGCATTCCTTGGGGGGGTGGAGTTTGAAGGAAGGTAGACGCACACGAGCCACCATACTGGGCTGATTAGATAAGCAGATGTGTTTTGATGAATGAACAAATAAAATGCATGTCTCGACAATCGGACGAATGGTGGGGAAGGCATGGAAGCGATGGTATCTGGAGGTACGTGGTCATTCGTTCCCTGGCGATAATAATGCATCGCCAGGTCTGATAATGCGTGCGGCGCGCAGGCTTGGCCTAGAGGCGAATTGCTGCTATCGGAATTTTAACTGTCTCAACAGGTTATTTTCGGTTAGCCGTTTGACGCAAGGACATCACCTTTGATCAAGGGAAAAGCGTTGAGCCTAGGCGTTTGATTAGAAAGGTGATGACAAGTAATTATTATTATTGTGGCTCTCCTTTTTTTTTCGATGGGGATTTTTGGGCACAACGCGTTTTGCGTAAGAAATTGGCCTGCCACGTATGGTGGACTCTATTGAAATTGGTACCATTTTTTTTTTTTTTTACCGTGGGATGAAGTAAAACGATAATATGAGGAACAAGCATGTTGGAATATTCCCGCTTTTAGTTATCAGCAACGGATGTGCTTAAGATAGGGCATTCATTTTGCGCTAAAACTGGCCCTAAAATGGCAACGGAGCAAATATGTTTCCTGTGTAAGTTGATGGTGGGATTGGTAAAACTGGGGAAGGGGGGGGGGGAGGGGGGAGTGTAATAGAAAAGTCAATCAAGGGAACAGGTTATATAAGGTGCCACATGGCAAGCACATGATTCGTGGAGGACTTTTATGTTACTTTAATCTTGGCTCGCTCGATACGGCTTGCCAAAAAATGTGACATGTATAGGCTCAAGTTGGTATGAAAAGTACTCCGATAGTCAGTATTTTATACTGAGGGCTGAAATTCAGATGATTAGAGATCAGCAAACACTATTTAAGACAAAATTGCCTTAATAACCGATACTAAGGTTATTTTTTTATTCGTAATGACGGCTCTATTCCCTATATCTAGCTTTACAACTCATACGTTTTGTATCCTATTTGGAGGGTAGACATTACCTTCTCCCTCAATCCAAGTGCACCTTATCCCGGATAAGCTCGGTTGTGGATGTTGTTGCTGCTAGGTATCGTTCTGATGTTGTTCTCTCTTTTTCCGCTAAAGGGTTTACGCCTCTTTAGAGCAACTTGCCGTGGAGACTGGCAACTGACGCTCAAGATAACCCACTTTTTTGCGGATACTTTGTGATGTTCGTAGCCCCATTTCGTTGCCAGCATTTGGATGTTGTGGTTGGCAACCCCACCATCGGCAGAACGCACGAGTTCGAAAGCCACTGCAACTTTGTGAAGCTACAGTAGCATCTAACTCACGCATTCTGCCAACAGTAAAGCTGCCAGTCACAACTGCATGTCGTCCAAACCTAATTCTATTGGTTAAGTGGCTGCCGACTCTGACGCCTGTAAAACGCATGGAGCCGATAGCCAGCATAATCTAGGGTACCGCAGAATCGAATCCAGACATCCAACGCCAACGGCAAGATCGTCAGTTACGACTGTAAATCTCCGAAACCAATTTTATCGCTTCTTGGGCCGAAATAGCGACAAGCGTATGTCCACTACTAAGGTTCTTTTCAATACAAATTTGCCTTAGTTGGCGGATTTATATAGTTTTTGTCAATAGTGAAAACTGGTGTATGCCTCTACTTTGCTCATTCTATAGAGTAGCTTCAGTGTTTCGTCCGTGGATGCCGTCCGCATTCGAATGTATATTTGGATGTGTGTTTGCAAATGTGTGGTACAGACAGACAGTATATGTGGTGACAAAGGTACAGGTTTAGATTGATATTTGGCTAGAGACTCTTCTTCTTGGCGTAATGACCTGCTAGGTCACACCGGCCATCTAATGGCTTATTAACTAGATTTGCAGATACGACGTAGTTGGATAGTCAATCCACACTACGGGGCAGTCGCGGATAAACCTATGGGTGGAGATGGCGGCCGCTCCGGGAGGCCCTCAGCCCCGACTAGAGAATCTCTTGTGATGTAGAATTATTATACCAAATAAGCTTACCCCCGCTCGCACGATACAGGCCTCGGGGCAGTTTCTTAATTACACACTCTCCTCTCCTGGCAACTTACATTTTTTTTATATTTTCTTAGTTATTCGCTGCTGGCAACTCAGTCCTGCATACGGCGGTTATGGTCCGGAGCGGATTAAATGCTAAAATCTTGGGTCGAATACGGAATATTATACATAATTTTATTGGATCGTCTTTGGCACTGTAATCTCAAGCGGATTTTGTCTCTTTTCTAGCTCCTGCACATATTATTGTTACTGTATCAGGGATTTTGCTAGGTAGTTTTTGTAGTATGATTAAAAAAAAATGGACAGTACGGCGTAGAGCCGTCGTACAAAATTAAATAATTTAAAAAAATGGAGACAAATGAAAAGAATTAAAAAGAAAAGCAAAATATAAGAAATTTTGCATAAAAGCTCAGATAATTGCATTCCAGGGTTTACAAAATTTAAAAAAAGTTTCAAATAATTTTTATTTTTATTATTCTATTATTCTATTTTTATACACATTTTTATTTAGACAGATGCGTTTACAAGCTTTTCTTGTACTTGCTACAACGTAAGACAACATAAAAGGACATTTATATCAATCACAGCATCGTTGTTCCTAACGATATTAATGATATAGTTTGAGAGCATTTGCATCTTTGCTGTATCGTTTCCTCTTAGTACAGGAAGGCTTAGTTCTTGAGAGTGCTCCCAGACAGCCCGAGATCGCTGCTGAGAAACGTGAATTTTGGTTCTTTTTCTTTAGTTATGGTTGTATGAGGATAGATTAATTAAAATTTTTATTATGCTGTCTTCAATTGATTTCTATTTCTTCAATTGATTGCAAAGAAATAATGCAAAATTGTGTTGGTTTAACGAAAATTTAAGAAAATATCACATACACCTGCAGCTGCAAGATCGGTTGTTATTTTTCGTACCTTAATTTCTCAGCTGCGATCTCGGGCCTTCTGGGAGCACTCTTTTGGAATGCTCGCCAGTCTGGCAATAATCTTGGCCACAAAGTGAATTTGTGTTCCAAAGATACAGTCATTGGGAGCAGCTCTTGTTATTTATATTTTTTTAAACGAATTTTAAAATATAGATGCAATCCTAAACAACTGATTTTTGTAAGCGGCTTTGTAGTTACATGAAACAATTTTCAATCCAGTGAAAAAATATGTACCAATGTGTAAAAAATGTTACCAAACTTTTTAACTTTTCGAGCTATTCTCAAGCAACTAGTCGCCGTATTGTTCGATCACGGACTGTGTGACATGACTCGAATTTTTTGAATAAGCTTTAGAATTATACTCTTTAATTTAACACAGAGGTTGAATGTAGTCTCGGACGCTCAAAGCCTCTACAAATAAACGATTTTTTTCATTTAATGCCAATTTTAAGCTTTAACAAGGATTAACTATTGCAGAAGTAGATTTCGTTTCAAATTACAACCTTAAGGCTGCGGACCACGAGAGATTTCTCAATCACAATTTCAGGTTCTCACGAATGATTGTAAAATTTCTATGCTTTGAAATCACTTTTTGAGAACCCCTGGCGTATACACAAGCTACCTACATGGGGCAATGGAGAAAAGGCTGAAATCGTAATTTTGATTTTTTTTTGACAGTTTCACATGGATTTCAACAGTTTGAAATTTCCCATGGCCCGGGGCCTTTAAAAAGACGTTACCCAGTAATTCCACTACGTTGTAAACATGTCTGCTTTAAACCAAGTGCGTGCTTGGCAGCTTATGTTAAAATCAAAAATTGTTTTCAATGCATAAAAGTATGGCATGCGGAATTATTTGCAGTCTGCATACAAAGCCATAGTCAGCTTGACGTAGCTGTATGAATATGTAAACTGTATTAATATATAATTTATATATAATATACATAAATACACACAAAGTCAATCTTCTCATCACGAGTATATTCCGTTCCTACATTTTAGTCGTTCGGTTCCATACAACTTATTACAAAAGCATGTCAAAATATTGCTCATAAATAGTGTACATTTTTAATAAAAATCTCTTATTTATAAACGATTTAGAGAAATTATCTGTAAGTTGTTTTTTTCGAGCTGTAATATCATAAAAATGTGAAATGAAATTTTTATCCATTTTTCCCACTTTGATATCGATAAAAATATTCCAATGAAAAGAGTTGAGTGGATTTCCAGTGATATGAACTATATATGCTTAACCTAATCCATAAGAACAAGGATGATTTGGGTATTTCATACGAAAACACTACACACATTCACACATTTTAAGTAAACACTAACCTTTTTTTTTTGGATAATAATAAAAATATTGTAACTGTCAATACTATTTGCCCAGAATGACCGAACTTCCACGGTTTGCTTCTTTACTTTCACCGATTTGTGTCACTTAAAGCACACTTAACACTCACTCCGTCACGTAGCCAATGCCAATCTATCAATGGAATGCTTTTAATTTAATCGAACCCGGAGCATGGTGGTAGTTTACTTATCACTGACAAATTGTGCCCAATACATACAGCGTGATAATCGTTCGAATGAGCCCTTTTTTGTGTATGGTCCTAGACAAACACGCAGGCGCAGAGGTTTCCATTCATAAACGATACTCAGCGGACGAAAATGTTCAACAAAGAAAAAAGGCGACAAAGCAAGAAAGGAGAAGGTAGTGCAGGAAAGCAGTCGCATTGTGAATTGTATCCTGGTCGGGGGAATTGTGGGCACGCTTTTTTGGTTTCAATGAATCAACTTGAAAAGCCACTTATAATTCTCTCCTGTCACGCAAACGTGGTTATAGGTGTGTCCACTGGAACGTCATCAAAGTCGTCGAAGCATTTCTTATCAGACTATGGGTGTTTTATGCCTTTTCGACAATCCCCAAAATAGCGCGAATCGCACTCATTTTCTTATCGGTTAACAATGTTCCCATGGGGGGGATTTTTAAGAGCAGTAGCACTCTCCACAGGTTTGTTCGTGCACGTCCCATTCCTGGAACGGAGAATTTTCCCAGCATTTTTTGCGATCCGTTACGGGAGGATCCCAGAACAACCATACTGTTGTAATTAATCATGGTGGCTAGCGAGTGGTTTTTGTTTGTTTTCGCACTTTGCGTTGATGTGGATCAAGTCGATGAAACGCAATAAAGATGGGTAGACGGGTGTTTTCCTGACTGTCGGTCGGAACGATGCACAAAATGCAATGCAACAGCACCAAAGTAATATCTTTATAACTGGTAAGCTGACGTAGCTTATGCACGCTATTTGATCGTCATTAATCACACACACACTGGACCTGCTTGTTGTGGCATTCACTGTAGGCACGTTATGCTTAACAAATCATCTCCTTCCGACAGGAAGCGAAAGAAATGATTTTCTCACGAAGTTGATGCAATGTTAACATGTTAACACGATGTCACATGTGAGCTGCGTACGCGATCCAGTTCCATCTTGAAGGTCAATTACCAAACTGGAATACTGCATCTATTTTCATTTGCACATGTACACAAACGAAACGCGATAAAAAAAACACTGAACCACTGGGGAGACTGGCTGGTCTGTCTTTGATCGACGTTGTTCCAGTTTGCAGCGATAAGGATCAATCTTCTCGGTTCGCTGAAGGTGTTTGCTTTCGTACCCCCCGTGTAGATATTGGGACGGGACGCTGCTGATGTGCATCAGGTCACTAATTGTGTCCGTGATTTGGCAGAAAGATGATAAGAACTTGTTTTGGGGAAAGTCTATTCACCGCGATCGATGGCGATCTACCTATTCTAGGAGGGAGGGCCCAGTTAAATAATCGAAACAACAGTACAGTTTCCTAGAACCGACCCAGATTGACACTGGTTGATGAGCGATAATGAAGCCACAATCGTACCGCATATTTTATCGGGAAAGAAATTATATCAGCTGGCAGAGAAAAGTTGTATTACAACCTAACCTGACTTTGCAGTTTCGTGTGCTGCAAACTGGAAGATAACCGCCATGGAAAATGTTACTTTATTTCTGGAAGACCAGATAACTGCTCTTGTATCTTCACTTTTAATCGAACATTTGCGGTAGTGCCTTTTTTTACAGCTGAAGTTTGTGTTGTGTGCATCAAACTTTCTTTCCTTTACTCATTGTTTGATAGTCATATTGACGAGAATCTAAATGGATCCTTATATTTTATTTTTATTTATTTTAAATATGACGGCTTACGCCGAATTGTCATGTATCTGAAAAACTAAGGTTATTTATCTGTGGAGAGAAAACGTTCTCGAAGCAATGTTTAACGCAATAAAATGTCTTCACAAATTAGATCACTTACCCATGAGATTTAAACTGTTGCTGTAAATATATCATCTGCGTTTCATTAACTTTTAACCTTTTCTCAGCTTCCTATTTGAAAAATACAGTTTTCACTATTATAATAAAAAAAAGTAAAATAAAATCAAATACAGCTGCCTTTTTGTTGCTTTGAAAACATGCTGCTTCCCCACTTTGCAGCATGATGCTACCATGTGAGTTCTAAAACATTTGATTGCATACTCACAAGGCGCATAACTATGTTGTGCTATATTGAACAGCACGCCGTATTGAGTCATGAAATTTTATTAGTCTTTTCTATTGTTTTTATTATGTTGTATTTTTGAAATTGTTTTTAACTAAAAAAAGCAACAATGATAATAAAAGTAAGTGAGTAATGGTTATTAAAGCAATTAATTCTCAGTAATTTACAAAACTTCTAATACAAAATGAATGTTGTTTATCTTCTAGGTTTATTCTGTCTTGTTCATTTCAAATCTTCAGAATCTTATTGATAAAACATTAAAATTTAGATTTTTTAAAATTATGATCCAATAACTAACACCCATAGTGCAGTTTCGAAAACATGTTCGAATTGTTAGCATTTCAAATTTTGTACTTTTTTCTCGATGCAATGGTTTCGCGTTTGTTTGGTAACTATGGGTTAGTATGACGACAAAATAACCATAATCTATTTGTTTTTCAACTTGTTCATTTCATTTCATTTACTTTTTTATTTGACCATAAATGGTTTGTTTTTTATTTGTTATAAATGGTTCACTCGGTGAAATCTTAAAGTAAACTTAAGACGCACAGGACGGATACAATTTAAAATCACAATACATGTACGACAGAGATATTTGTTTAATTGTTGCTCTTTAGATATTTTAAAAATATTTTGAATGATTTATAATTGTAGTATTTGAAACACTAGCATATTTAAAAAGCTTAAAGAACTTTAACACTCAAAATCATTCTTATTATTCATAAAATTGAAGAATAAGTATCAAAATGTGATGTAGTATCATAATGCACAAATGTGACCAGCGGTCAGACTTGATCATGCTTTATTTAAAAATAAAATAAAACAGAGTTTTACTATTCGTACATAATTTGTGATGTTTGGTAAGGTATTGAATACTCGAAAGATTTACTCAATTCAATAATATATTTCCTATTTTGCTTACTTCTCTCTTAATATATAAAGAATGTCGTAAAGGAACTAAATTTAAAATTTAGTTTCTATTTCAATTAACATATTTAAAACTATTTGCTACAGATCATTGTTGTATTTTTTCACTTGTTCTAATTTTTTCAATCTCTTCCTTCTTTTATATTTTAAATGTTACGATTTATGATTCGCAACTTTGTTATGCGGCAAATACAGTTTACCATCTTTCGTGTTTGACTACCCTGAAGCAGCAGCGTTCGGGCAGCACCAAGCGCAACGATCCACCACTAGCAACGAATAATTTGATTTGAAATCGCGCTTCGAGCTGCATGCGTTCACTCTTCACGTCGCAAGTGCTTTGGCTAAACGGTCAACGGGTCCTCCGCTACCTGTAAAGGGCGTTGAAGGATAGTAACGTGTTCTAAAAAAAAAGTCCCCCCCCCCCCCCCCCAAACGGCAGGTGATTGCCGCGCGTGTTATAGCAGGTTGGTAGAAGATTTTGTGGTATTTTGCACATAAATTAAAGTGTTTGTGAATAGCGCTGGTTAGAATAAAATAGTACAAAGTGCATAGTTGTAATTGCATGTTGAAATAACCTGTTTCGGGCTACGTACCCTTGCACGGAAAATATGTACGGTGCGCTGATGGTTGATGTGGTTGTTCATAGGCGACACTCGCCAGCCGAGGTTAAACTGTGAAAGGCATTTTTAGGCTCATCGGTTGTGCAACGAATCGCGCCAAAGTTTGTCTGACGGCTGAAACAGCAAATGGTGCTGTTCGAGTGATTTATTTTTATGAAAGCAATATGTGCGGAAAATTATTCGTGCCGGTGAATAAATGAAACGAATCACGAAGTATCGCAATTACAAGAATTAAACAAAGTGCGGTTTGTGTTGTGCACCGTGTTTGCTTGTGATCAGTCTGTGTCAGTGGGTTCAGTGTGTAGTAGTGGCAGCATGTTTTATTTCCTCACTTAAACGTAAACCTATGCAAGCGAATGCCCAGAAACTCTTCTATAATGCTGTAAAGATGCTTAACTTACAAGGCTTTTTTAACCAATACAGCACATTGTAATCATAAAGCAAAGCGTCTCACGTGGGTGTGTGTTAATACACACAGTAACTAGTCAACATTAAATAAGAATTAAAATATAAAATTAATGTATTAGTAAGCTTTCGAAAACGAATTTTGGTTCCGTAGAAATTGTGTACTTTGACTCGAAAGCGTCGAGAAGAATTCGTTGTTTTTATAAGATTTTTGTGTGCATACGTTCAGTGTGATTGTGTTTGTGTGCGTCCTGCTTCGAGTGAAATGGCGATCGGTACTCGAATTTGGCAACGCTGTAGGAATGCTTAGCGATCCCCAAAAAAGGGAACCCGCAACAGGCACTCGCAACAAAGCCCAACGCTTGATGAACGTCTCCCGCCACAAAGGAATACAAGTGAAATAGGAAAATTAAATTTTTATTATTTAATTGCTGTAAAACGATCAAATCTGGTTTGTTTTTTTGTGTATTAATTTAAAATAAAATCTTCAAATTCACATCACACCCCTTGCCCGCTGGAGACCCGCACAAGAACCGATTGCATAAGCCGTACCAGTGCCCACGGTGTGCTGGTGCGCCCCTTAAAAGCTGTGAATCGCGCGCAGCTAGTGCTTTTTTCAAGTCACAAAAGTGAAGTCCCGCAGCATGATGCTCGGCCAGCCCCAGCTCGCAGCCTGACCCCGTGCCGCGTAGTTGTTGCAAGGGGGTTTTGGTAAGCGTACCTGGTTCCAGCGACTGACGCCGGCTTGGAAACCTTCACACACGCGTAAGGTGGGCATACGGCTGTGTGCATGGGAACGCGGATCGCGCCCTGTGCGCCTGTGTGCGTATGTTGAGTGGTAGCGCGCGTGGTCGTCATGGGTTGGAACTTGTTTTCTCAACAAGCACCTTTTAATGTTGTCGGTGAAGTTATGGGCGGCGGTAAAGTGTGAGAGTGCGCGCGTACGCCCGCGTTGGTCATTAAGGCATTTTTTCCCCGCTTATGCCTGCCCGCCCACCGGGTAATGGGTGTTTCGTGGTTTGTTTCACCGGTGTGCTGAATGTTGGCCACTGTGTTACTACTACTGTGGTTAGTAAATAGTGCTAGCACACACACACATTCATGCACACAGTCGATCGTCGCAAGTGGAAACCGAGGTGGACGGGCGCACGACTGCAATCAGCCCCAACTGGTGCAGTAGCAAAACGTTCCCTTTCTATACCAGCAATGAAGTCACTCGGTTCTTTGCTCGAGCGAATGATCGATCAACCTGCAGAAGGTCGAACCGAAGATCGAGCAAGTGGAGAAACATATTTTGACCTCTAGCGAGGAAGCAAAAAATAGAAAACGAAAATAAAAAGCAATCTGCGAAGAAGCCAATTTTTGCTTTACAAAATGATGGGGCAGTGATTTTTTTACGGCTTGATTTGCTTTTGAAATGAAGTTCGCTTCCGAGCTTTATTTATAATTCAAGTGTCCTTCATGAAAAGATTGCTTCGAGTGCAATTAACCAAAGCGTATTCATTTTATTACGATGTTACTTCGTTCGCATTGGCATTCCATGCAATTCCAACGACAAATACGTTACCGGCCATCGCCGAATAAATGTGCGGCCGTGCCAATTGTTTATTTTCCTCAATCTGTTTTCCATCCAGCTGCTTGCAAGAGTCGTTGTCGATCGGTTTACGAGTGTTGTTCTCTTTTTGAAGGAATGAATTAAAAAAACCTTTTTGCTTGTAAAGATGAAGCGAAACTGTTTGATTAGCTTGGATCGAGCGTTCTTTTCTGTCTTTACTCGTTTTCTTAGAACGTACCATACCGTAACTAATGTGGCGGTGGCATTGACCCGAATAAGACTCTCTGGTCTGACTGTCTGTGGCCTGCGCTAAGGGGGTTTTGCGTTTGCTAAGCGTCAATATTCCACGGGAAGTTTGGACTTCTACTTGCTTGAAGTGAAGCAATAGGTTTGAGTGGGATAAATAGCTACGAGTTGATTGATGTATGGCAAACCGATTTTCATAAATTAGTAACGCATCATAATATCTGTTTTGATCACGCAGTTCACTTCCCTGATTGAAAGGGAACTTTGATGATTTTCCACAAAGCGTGTCTATCTTTTCTACAAATTGGCAGGAAATACGCAGGCGGGGATGAGACTTTGGACTCAATAAAGTTGTTTTTAGTTAGTTACTGGAACTTGAGATTGATCGTCCTTAAGCAATAAAGCATTTAGTTTTTGGAAAATTTTCGATGTTTGTCGAGAAAATTCATTTAACAAACTTATTATGAAGTATCGGTGTATAAGCTTATTAGCATCAGCATTATTATTTATCATGCAAAATTGTATTATAAATAATTCGAATGAATTATATTTCCTGTGCTTATCTTCTGACATTTATAATTTGAGTTAATTGTCCAATTGATTCAGCAAATTTATTCAATTGTTAATAGAACGTGATCCTACTAACTATTCCAATTTTAATAAATTACATTTTTTATATCCGTTGGAACTGATTATAAAAAGTATGAACTTTTCATTTATTTCAGAGTTTCCTTTTACTAAATGTGCATTAATGGACTGGCCTGCTTTGTTTAGAATGAATGATCTAAAAAGGCCCCTGAAAGGTTTTCAGAGGCGGAAACTTTGGGGACTATGGTATGCAGGGATAAGAGGCGAAAAGTTGACCGAAGGGAAAGGTTCTATGTGGATTTTCCCCTTGCCAGCTCAGAGCCCTCCGTGGTCGCTGAGTCTGCGTAACGTCAAATCCGACAATGACAAAGGATAAAACAGGTGACTCAAACTTAGAGTTGGATCCAAAGAACAGCTCGTTCAGTGCAATCAAATGGTTGAGCGAGCTTCGATCGTCAATAACTTTGAATACAGGTTGAGCAAATTTAGATTTAGAGACCTAGAACGACAGGTCAAACGAATAGCACGTCTAAAATCCCAAGCGAACAGGAACGACAGGTCGAACGAACGAAATGCTCCGTAAGAGTAATTTTAGGAACGATAACTTAATACGCTGTTATAATCATTTTCTTTGCTAAAAAACCAAGCTTTCTACATTTTCTTTATGGAATTTTGAGTGAACAGTGAAACCATAGTCCAAGGATTAAGAAATAAGAATAAAAATTTAATTTTTTCCTTGTTTTTCCTGTTTTTAATGCAACGTGTACAATTTTACATAAATACTAGCAGAAAGGCGGGCCAGTGGTACAGGCGACAGCGTCGAAAGTCTTCAAACGGCAGGACCGGGGTTCCAATGCCATCCGCGAGGATCATCTCCCACGTGTAGTGAGGACTTTTACTATCCAACTACGTGGTATCGGCAGCAAGATCTAGTAAGATGGCCATCAGATGGCTGGAAACCAGTGAAATGATCTGCAAATAAACCTTCGAATCGATCCTGCATTCAATGCAGAGGAATGTCTGATTACTTAAAGTTTATGTTTTCCTTACACAAATTTTGGATGATTCATTTCGTTTTCATGATTCTGACTGATACTTTAATGTTCAGTTTATCAAAAACAGCGAAGCAGTTCGTTCAAATTCACATGAAAGTACGAACTTCACCAACTCTACACAAAATCTCCATTAACGGAAGTTTGGTACGGAAATCTTTGGAAATCTTGAGCCGAGGATAAACCAAAATTATGGCACAACCAGCAGCCTAATTATCAAATACTGATCTAAGCAGGAATGATGTACGGATATTACGGGTCGGATCTTTAAGGCCGTCCACAACTTAATCCATGTGGGGTCAAAAGTCTACAAACTACCAACTGGTCATAAGCCTGAACAGAACATTTATAATCTCAGCAGTTTGAATATGCCTCTGAGACAGGACTACTTTCCAAACCGGAATTCAGAAAAGAAGCTCAGAAGCACAGTCCACAATTGTTTAGAAGAGGAGCGTGCACCCCTGCTCGCTCCACGCTCTAAAACAGGCTTGTTATATTGTATAACTATTATGTGGAAAAATGAATATGGCAAGCTTCAGTGGGCTAATAGAGTGAAGGGAATGACATCTCAGTCCGTAAAATCTTTAGAGTTGAGTTGATGTGATGGCGTTGATAAGTTCATTTATATAAGTATGTAAGAAACTTTCTACACAGAACCTAAATTAAGAGTATTATTTGTATGCTCTGTAACTTTTTTTTCGTTTATTTATAGAGGCTTTGAGTCTTAGAGACTGCATTCGCCTCTTTAGTGTATAAATAAGTGGTCCAATCTAATACAAAACTATTGCCGGTGGGACTTAAATATTAAGGAACACTGTGGCGATTATGGCATGTGATAATAGATTAGTTAAAACTATTGCTTAAATTTCTCTACATGAGGATGAGTAAAAATCAAATAAGGCGATTCTGATGAAGTTTGTCAGGTAATCGGTGTCTAGTTGGCAGGTGGCTCGGTGTGTCGTCTATCCATGACAATCTGTGAAGATGTGGCGGACGGTGATGTCAACACCACACAAGCTGCAGAGGAGGAGGACTAGATTTTTCTACGACCTATACGAAGGCGGGAAAGGACTCGTTGGATGTGACTGGATTCGGTATCTTCCCATTAATTCGGTATTAGTGTTTGATGGGACGGAGTTGAGTTCCAGTGTTGGGAGATAAGGTTGTTGATGAAGCGGATAGCACCGCGGCATGAAAGGGTGTTGTAGGGTTCATCAGGGTGGAGTCGACCATTGTTGGCAAGTTGATTGGCTTTTTCGTTACCGTGAATTCCGGAGTGACCCGGAAAATGGAGTCTAGGAGCTGGATGTGGGGGTCTTTGGAGTTGCCGTGTTCCAGGGCAGCCAGAACACTGCACTGGCACTGTCGCTGAAGATGACGTCCGGCCGGTCGGTCTGAAGTCCTTCGTCGACGACTAATTGAATCGCTATTGCTTCGGCGGAAAAGATGGAGTTGTGATGAGGAAGTTTGATGGCGCAGTTGTCTGTGGTGTAGTGGATCCCACAGCCGGCTGAGTCCAGATGAACGGAGCCGTCTGTAAAGATATGATGAAAATGTTTGTATTTAGTCTGTATTAATTGGGTAAAGATACTATTGATGATGTGGCTGCTTTTTCCGGTTCCCCGGAGAGAACGTTTGAGTTCCCAGTCTATGGGAGGTGTACGGAGATGCCAGGGACGAATTCCAAGGCGGGTGGATTGGATGATCGATGGTAGTTGTTGGTTGGTGAGTGTCTGTAGGTCTGTAGTCGAGTCCTTTCTCAAGGATCCGAGCTGCAGCTGCGACTAGTCGGTTGGTGATGATGTGCATCAGTGGGATAGCGGATGGATGTGTGGTGAACGGGTGCTACTCTCTTCTCGAAGATTTGGGTTATACGGGAGGCCCGAGCTTTGCCGACTCCAAGCATCCGGAACAGTTTCAGCCGGTTGTTTGCTTCCTTCTTAACCCTGTTTATTCTCTGTAACGATTTAACATCATTAGTTTCGATGATGTCGCAAATGTTGTGGCACATTTGAAGAGTATGTTGTCTTACTATCAGCTTCCAACATCTAAACTAGTTAATTGTTACTTAAAGGAGATTGCGAAATTTATAAACGACTATTAATGTGTTCAAGAAACGATAAACTAGAAGGATCCAACCATATGTGAGGAATTTAAATTATGGACTCAAATTAAAATGAAACAAACATTTCAAAGCAACATCAAACAAAGAAAAGGGGACATAAAAATGTCATCCCAACGGGCTACCGATAGATGTGTAGATAGATCTTCTCGATTATCCACACAAGTTGCGTTAAGCGCATAAATTGTAACACTACGTGCCGAACATTCTAAGCCACTAAAATCCGACATAAAGTTTCCCGCCGACAACTTCCTGCACACAACACTATAGGGAATCCATTCGGTCGACCCTACTTGGGATCGTAAATTTGACAACGTATTGCTTGTTTGCGTTTCTAATGATACCACCCGATCCAACAAACAACCCACGGTCTGCAGCGCGGTAAGACACGTTGGTGCGTTTCTTTGCTATAAACATGCTATGCTATGTTTCTTCCAATGCTATCAAAAATACCAGCTTACAAGCATCTCACACCGTTGTTGTGCTCTGTGTGTGAATGCGTTGTTGAACGGTTCGGTACGGGGGCGCGCGTAGGCGTGATCGTGTCATCGTGGTCGTAGCAACGATTTTGTTTGATATTACTGCGCACGGTGAAGTGTTATTCGAAAGGGAGCCCCATGCTTTGTGCGGTTATCGTAATGGCTTTATTTAGAAATCGTCAAACCGAAAGTAAGGCTATTTTCTTGGGATGTGGGCGCATTTGATGGATGTTTAAGATCCGCTTCTAAATGTTCGAAATGAAAATGTAGGAAGTGGTGAGGCGATTCAATCGAAAAGCGGAAGGATCATTACTCGTGCTCTTAATGTTGCGAGAGATACGAAGGACAATGTTTCGCATTGTTCGCTATGGGTTGAGAACCATAACTGGTTCCGCAGTTATTTTGGAAGCGAAAACAACATAAATGTCTTCTGAAACGATTGTAAAGTGATAATTTTGACCCTCGAAGTTTTCTCTCATACAATAATAATTTCTATATGATTATCCAACGTAAGCACCAACAGCATCATTAAAATTCTTCACGCTGGTGGAGGTGCATGTGAGCCGTACGATCACCATCAATTTCCCGCCACTCGATTCGTCAACTCGTTCATGCGAACAAAGCCGCGTGCGACACGTGACTGTATGCGCTTTTGAGAGAAGCATTACACAACACAACACAGATGTTAGCAAGTTCGACGATTACGAAGGAAATGTGTCGCTTAAATTCATTTCTTTTTATCTAAACATTAAAGGTTAGGGGATGTAGTACGATCCAGTGGGAATGATTATTTATTTTGTGGCTGAAAAAAAATATGCGCCCGAGATAATGGTTCCGGTCACGTCTTTTTTGGATGGTGAGCAATAGTGTCGATGTCAACGGTAAGATTTAAATAAGGCATAAATTAAACAGGAAGCGAGATAATGTATCACACGTTGGCATCCATCAACATACCCGAGGGAGGGGAACCGTTGGGGAACCGTTTGCCACAATCTTTCAGCCGTATTTCATCAGTCAACTTTCACTCTTCGTTGGGGTGGGTCCCGAACATTTCGATCTTTCGGTGAGGAAGTTTTTTTTTTTTTTAGTACCTGCCAACAATTTACTCTCTGCCGTGAGTGGTAACGATTAGCATAAATCATTGCGGTAATGTGCTCCCTCTTTCCATTTCGACACATTTTCAAAGTCGACAACGCATTTGGTGCACACTGAGCGCACGCCACCACCGACGAGACGAAGTGCTATGCTAACGAGGCCCTTTTTTAATCTAGAAAAAAAGCAAACAGATGGTTCTAAGTGGGAAGAATTTTTTCCAAAATTAAGCGTGAAATATATGAGCATCTTTCAACCGAGGCGCAAACGAAATAATACAACATTTTGGAATTATTCACGTTTATGATCGCTGATCGGCGTCGAACCGAAACCCGAAGTGTTAAGGTAGTGGCGATCCCACGCTGGACACTGTTCGTCCGTAGAAGGGTGTCAAGTTTTTGGTTAATTTTTGTACCTCAAAGCCCTTGAAAAAACTGGGGGCTGGAGTCTTCAGCAGTGTTCAGCACTGGAAGTTGACACAGTGAAAAGTGACACAATAAAAGCTGTTTTTTCTCTGTTTCAAAAGCGAAGAATTAAACTGCGCTTCAGTGCCGCATAAAGCCGGAAGTGTAATTAATTAAGTTGTACCATTTGTGCGGTTCGTATTCGTAGTGAGTGGCGTGAAAAAGAACTAAACAATGCGCAGGGTTCGGTGTCCATAGAACAATGAAAGAAGGGTGTTTAGAATTTGGTTGGGTCATGCGAGGTGTGGAACAGGTGTGGTAGGAAAATTAAAATAAAACCAGCGGAAACGCACCCTAGGCAGCAGTATAAACGCGATTAAAATGTGTCCCTCTTGGTCGGCGGTGGCGGTCAGCGAACGCAGGAGCGAAAGATAAGAAACTAATTAGAAATATTTGAAATTTTTCGTTAGACCTTTCGGTCTTTTCCTTTCGATGTAATGTCGTTCAAAGAAAGTGATGAACAATAGGGAAATTGAATATTCTATTGGCACATCACGTACGGTCGATTAGGAAAGGAATGAAATATTGTTTTGAATTTGAAATAGCTAATAAAGCTAGTCGTAACGGCAAGAAAGGCTTGGCTATTATAAATCAGGGAAGAGAAACTTACATGTGATCGTATAAATGTTATTTTTTGTGACGTTTATTAGAACTTTATTATGTATAGGGAACTTATAATGGTAAACTGCTATTTCACCTAGGAAAAATAAAAATGGAGTCTTTCATTTCATATCAATAGGGAAACTTTGCACAGCAGAACTCAGAATTAACACAGCAGTATTGCGTGTAATAGAATTGTTCTTCCAAGTGTACTTCTTGATTACTAGAAGACTACTAACAGTGGACGGAGTAGGCGATCTAGGGCTCCGGCAGTTGCTTGGTACAACGGGTGTAGTAAAATGGGCCCCGCAATAGCAGGTTAAGGTTAAGTTAAGGGTTAGCACGTTTGATTTGGTTATGATATGGGCCCCAACATCATTGCCGCCTAGGGCCTCCAAAGGCCTTTATCCGCGACTGTAACAATATAAGATCTTCTTAGTCCTCACTACGAGGGAACGGTCTAGATGGGAGTTGAACCCCAGTCCTGTCGTGTAAAGACCGGCGCCGCTGTCGCCTGGTAGTGGTGGGAAAAATCCTGTATTGGTCGGAATCGATTCCAGAGTGCTTCGAAATTTCCAATTTTGATTTCGGATAGTAGGTTCCGGTATCGGAATTGTCCCCGAAATAGGAATTGGAGCCAGAACCGGAGTCGGCTCTGCAATCGGAACAGGTTCTAGGAATCGGAAACAGTTAAAAAAAAAAACACGAATCGATTCCACAAATCGCAATCTGTTCAGGAATTGGTTTCAAAATCCATTTTGGAATTAGCTCAAGAATTGTTTCCATAAATGGTTCCGGAATTGGTTCTGAAATTGGTTCCGGAATCGGCTCCGATGGAGTTCCGAAACTAGAAACGATCCCGATTTTGATTCGGTTTAATTCCGTGCAACAGATAGTCACTTATTTCAAGTCATTTTGTTCTTAGGTTATGTATCACAACCAATTAGATCACTTTATTTCGCTCTTTTTGGTTTAGGTTAGTTTTCTTTTCGTTTATTTATAGAGGCTTTGAGTCTCTGAAACTACATTCACCTCTGGTTTAGGTTTTTCAGTTGAGTCAGTAAGACAGTTTTTTTTCGTAGATTAGTTTACACTAAATAAGAGGTATTCAATTACATAGTCAACATAAAACAACCATTTTATTTATTATAAATGATCAATCAATAAATTAAACTTTTATTTTATCAAAACGGCCAGGCCTTCCTTCAGGAAATAACAAAAAATATATTATTTGGCATTTGAATTTATTTTTGATGAGCTTGCTTCACTTAAAGTTTAAATTTATCAAGTTTTCTAAATCAGTTCTTATATATTTTTAACTTTTGAGTAACAAAGGCCCCTTCTGATATGATCGTTGCGAGTGTAACCACCACAAGCTGTCCGGCCACGCTACTGACTGTACATTGAACTTTACCATTCTACTCATTCTTACCCCCAGCGTTCATTGACACGTGCCCTAATCAATCACATACAGCACGCAAAGAGTCCATAAAAAAAGGTCCGGCTGTCACTTCCCGACGCCCGTTTCCGGTTTGTGGGTTCACTAGTGGAGGAACAACAACAAAAAACAGTACCACGTTGTTCGGATCCCGGGTGACGATTGTCCTGGTGACAATGCATATGAAGGGAGTGCAATTTTTGAAACGAGATTCATATCGCGTTTGTTGAGGGTTGGTTGTTGGTAGGTGCGCATAGAAAGGATAGGGGAGCAGTATTGGTTTTATGCTGGTAGAGCAACGAAACCACTGCTTCCAGGGCCATTAAGGACTAGACAGCAAAGTTCAGTGGCCTTTATTGAGTGACCACAAGGTACAATAAAAAAGACTGCACTTGCACTAGGTCAATAGACTACCAGGCTGTAATTTGTATTTTCCACCCGAAATGCATCACTTTTGAGGGAGATTCCTGCCTATACTAATTAATCTTCACCACCTTACAACGCCTGACAACTTGCTTGAGCGAACGCTTGCCACATAGCTTGACCACTCGTCGTATGCTAATAAGATGCTAACAAGCTTGTTTGACGGAACTAGGCGGACACGTTAGACAGATTAAAACTGGTTCGCATTCTTCTTCGTCGCTGTTGACGGCTGAGATTTCGGTTCCACGAAACAGTTCGATTTCTAGCAAACGTTTATAGCGTCACCTGCTTATTATCTTTGGTGGTGTGTAATTTTGAGTGGAGTTGCCTTTTTTTTATGCGCTTCATGTAAAGCAGTCAACAAGATTCATCTCAAACATAGCGGTCTTTCTAGCTTGAGAGTAAGGGCATGCCTATTTATTGAATCTCGGTGGGTTAAATTCTGAGAATCGGTTTGGGGTATTTTCGGGCTTGTGACCGGTTTGATTCGAAGAGAATTATTGAATGTTCAATGTGAGTTATTATGAAAACGATACTTTTGGTGATAGAGGTGAAAAATGCAACATAAAAACATAAAAGTTAAAACATAAAAAATCCCCAAAGGAAACGAGTCAAAACGGGTTCCCAAAGGAAATTTGTAGAGGGCTAATGATAGGGTAGACAGTGAAAATTACGTCCCAAAAGGTTGATAATAATAAATATTAGCCTAACATAAATTGAAAGCTGTTTTCTTTTTTATTCATAAAGTACGGTCAGGCCGTATTGCTAAAAGCTGTTTTCTAAACATTGAGAATTTCAGTGAAACTATAAGCTGCAAGAAAGATTAGGTTTATTATAAATTTGATGCGTATGCATGACTTTTTTAGATATATTTTTCCCAATTTAGTTTTTGACTCGAGGGCGGTTGGTGAGGCGATAACAGCGCTGTTCTTCAAACGGCAGCATCGGGATTCAAATACCATCCGGACCATTCTCCCGTAGTAAACAATGACTATCCAAGTACGTGATAAAAAAAAATCTACTAAGCCATTAGGTGGCTTGAACTAATAAGTCGTTAAGCCAAGAAGAAGACGACCTTTTGACAAATCCTTTACATACCATTTTTAAATACAAGAAAATTTCATGTTGCTTTGATTATCCAGTGAAATTATTTCATGGTCATATTAATGATCTAATGAGCTTGACTTTTTCATAATGTTTAGAAACCCTGATCGTATAGCATATCAGGCCCCTATCAGTCAGTAGCGTATGATCAGCTGATCCTTTAGCAATTTGAACAAAAAAATATTATTTGCTGTGATATTTGACAATCATTGGCAATACATATAGGCTGTAATGTATCATAATTCAATAACATGGTGGACTCTTTTAACCATTCCCAATTCTTCTAGGCTTAACGACCTGTAAGGTCATGCCGGCCATCGAAATGGCTTACTAGACAGCCTATACCACGTAGTTGGATAGTCAGTCCTCACTACGGGGGGACTTTCCGGATGGGATTTGAACCACGGTCCTGCCGTTTGAAGACCGGTGTCGCTGTCGCATACACCACCGGGCCGCCACAATCCGGACCCTCCATCCTCATCATTACTGTCGTTAGGGACTTAGGTATCTGGCTGGACAGTGGTTGAACCTTCAACCACCAAATCGAGTAGTTAGAAGAGCCTGGAGGACCCTGGGTTTGCTAAGATGGATTTTAAGCATCTTCTCGGCGCACAGCGGCAGGAGCGAATGATTTTTTGCTGCGCGCTTTTCGTGCCTTTGATTCTTCCTCAGGCCTGTATGACTTTTCCCTCTCCCCAGCCACTTTCCGTGCTCGTCGTTACTCTCTACTTAACTCCCCTTGACCTCTTTTTCCTTAACGTTTAGTGATTGAGTTAATTCTTTAAGAAAATTTGCGTATCCTTAGGCATTGACATTGTGCTGCGAAATAAATACATAATACAAAAATACAAACAAACTTCTCGGATTTATTGCTCTTTGGTCAGATCAATCCTGAAGTACTGTTTAGTTGTCTTGCCGCCCACTGCGAGGACCGACATCGAACGCATTGACCGGGTGTAGCGATTGTTCACCAGATTTTTGTGAATAATCTGCAAGACTATCAAGGTACGATATCAGGTGTCAGCTGCTTGGTCTGCAGTCACTGAAAGACCGCCGGTAACCGACCTCCTCTAATGATCCCTACTCGTCGTAAATCGGCAGGTCTCAAAGACCCGTTGGTGTGTATCATCCGTCATTCCAATTCCGTCAAGGAGTCTGGAATTCCGTGCCCTATGTTTTCGATATTATATTATATTATAATATTTTTTGGCTAGAATAGGTTAGATTAAGCTTTAGCATTTAAGTATATGCTGTGCAACCACTAGGTAGACATCTTTTTTTTATAATAGTTCAAGTCAGTTCAGGTCAGTCAGAGAAATAATAGTTCAAGTCAGAGACTGTTGAAGTTACTGAAAAATCCAGTTATTTGATTATGCGGACACAGCTATGGCTATTAGCAATGGTAGATAATTTTTTAAAAAATATTCATATTCTTTTAAAGTGTTTTATTTCGATTTAAAATTCGAGATTAAGGTTGCGTTTCAAAGTGCTTCCAATAAAGCTATAATTTGCGTACTGAACATGAACAAATCTTTTGTCGCAGTTTAGCTTGCAAAATTAAAACCTGATCAAACCATCTATATTTAACGCTTATGAATATTCATCTTAAGAGCACTTTAAAAATCACAATAAACTAACATTCCGGCATAGATCAACATTCATCGCATAAGATGTAAATAATTGTAGCTCTTTCCATAGCCATAACCACTCGAACAGCCATATATTTATTCTAATGCGCACATACGTACCTCCTTTGCATCATGTGTAGCAAAGTTTGCAAATTTCATCACACCTCGTTGCAAACGAAATTGAAATTCAAAGCGTTCCAATTGCGGTGATAAAGTAAGGCAAAATAATCAAAGCTCGTTCGACGAGGTGGTAGCGCAATAAATAACTGCAAAACGAAGAAGCGATTCGCTTTCACTACCACGCCAGACTCCTTGACGGGGTTTGTTTGCTTGGTACCACATCATTTGCGATTGTTATGCTACAGGGTGTGCACATTCCGTTTCGGCATAGGGATGGCCCCTAGCCTGAATAAGCTTAGCTTTACGTAACGTTGCGACAAGATCCAGCCCGGGTGTTTTCGTATTTAAATCTGGAGGACAATTTTAAGTTGCGCTATGTGGCATTAAAGGCGCACATCCGTTAACGAAGCACTTGAAGTTGAGCGTTTTTTTTGTGGTGATAAAGGTTTAACGTGGGAACTACCTAAAAGTTAAATTACAAACATTATTTCATCAGTGTGGATTTTTGGTGAAGCTAGCTTATGGATGAGGAAGCAATATCGCAAGCATTAAATGCTTAGAATCCAACTCTCGGGGCCGGGGGAACCAATGCGCTCCCGGTAGGGTCATATGACTCAAGTCACGAGTTAGCACAGCGCGTCCTCGCAGGCAGCTGAGCAACATTCCAGCTGCATGACCGTAGAACCAGCACGGTAGAAATAGAACTCTTAATTGGAGCTAGTCATACAAACGAGTCACGTTCCATGTTTTGAGCGATCGTAACGCGTAATGATCGGTTGTCCTTGCTTCGTGTTTAACCGCGAGTGTTTTGAATATTGATTTTGCTAGGTAAAACAAAGTACTTCAATTAAGGCAACTTGTGAAATCAGCTAAGAATAATGGATGAATCATAAGATAGCCCCTCTAGCAACATTCCAATGTCGCCAGATTTATGCTTGTCAAGCGTCAAAACCGGATTAAGAAGACGCGGACTGAAGTGAAATCTCCTTCATCGATTATGAGCTTATGATTTTTAGCACGTCGTGGCGGATCATCATCTTCTGATCGACGCTCTTAGAAGACACCGGGAGCCATCCGCACATGGGTGTGATATTGACAGTGGCATCAGTGGCTCATTATTCGTCACGATCGGCTGTTTGATAGCGCGAATTGGCAATCAATATGCGTAGAAATGGGGAGTTGTGATATCACGAGTCATGCTGAACGTAGCTTGATTGGAAGCTATTTTTGAGTGAATATTTATTTTCGTATCTTTACGTTCATTATATGAAACTTAAGCTAAGCTTTAACTTGGCTTTTACTGAAGTTTTAATATTAAAAATTACTTTAAAATATGTTTGGAAGTTATCTTACCAGAGTTGCCATTTGGGACGATAATTCTTTTGCGAAAACGATCTATCTAATGCTGTTTGTGTGCATTTGTTGAGCCTGATTCGGGCCTTGACTCGAGACATTAGGGGCCCTTTTTGTCTTTAAGTTTTGTTTGTTCCTCTTTAGAATACGCCTCGACCATTTGGAATCCTACGTGTGGAACGCATATTTTGAAACAAGTTTAGCATTAGTTTACCAGGATTTTTGTCACACGGTTTCTTGGCAGTAAAAGCTCGTCACTTCCATCCTACCAAGTTCGATGAAGCCATCTTCGTTCGACAGTTCCACTCTCCCGTATTCCTTTCTATAGCCCATACCGATCCGGTTGACCATCCCCATGTGCAACCGTAATGCCAAACAAATATAATTTAAAATTTTCTTCTCCTTGACTTAACGACCTCTTAGGTCATGCCGGTCATCGAAATGGCTTACTAGATTGCCGATGCCGCGTAGTTGGTCAGTCCTCACTACTGGGGGACGGTCCGGTTAATTTGCAATAATTAAAATTAAAGTAAGATTTAGGAATCTATAGGTAGCCGGAAAAATTCTGACTCGAGAAACTCCAGATAAGGCTCAGCAGGATATAGAAAGAATGGATACGTTCAGCTCAGTGATCGATCTAACGGTGAGTGGATGGAGTGATGGGTAAATCCTCTTTTTTCCCGAAGTCGGATTAATCCAACTACGGGGCATTCCGGAGTTTACTCCGAAATTGCTCCGGAGTACTTACTCCGGATGTTTCCACGACATTTGGAGCAAACGTCATTCACCGCAAATGAATCTGCAGTGCACTCCGGAGTTGCATACGGAGTTATTATCGGAGATTACTTCGGATTTGACTCCAGATCACTACAGAATTACTTCTTGAATGGATTCATTAATCCACTCCGAAGTTCCCACCACTAGGGTGGAGTAGGTTGATTTTATTTATTTTATAGATGCTTTCGGGTCTTTAAGAAGGCGACCTCCGAGTGACTCGATAACTGCTTTGTAAACAGGAAACAGGAACATTAGAATCATCGAAGGTTTCGAGTAAGGGGGCCGTGTTAACGAAGGTTTCGTAACATCCCTCAAGAATTGGCAAGCATTTTGAGCTTTTATATTTCAAAACGAATATTTTATAAATATTGCCCAGGTCAAGGCAAATAATAAGCAAATAATACCTTTTCATTAATAATGTTCATAGTTGCATAAGTTCATAGTCAAACCTTGAAATACAATTCAAACTAAAAAAAATCAGTAAATAGGCTTGAAGCAGTGTTGAAATGAACGCAATATAATGAAAAAGCCGGGATATGATCAAAAGTGCAAAACGTGAAAACGTACGTCCAGATCAAAATAACAGAATCCTATACTGATCGCACAGTTTGCTTTAACATTACCAGCCATTATGTTCAACATACGAATTAACAGCTTTAAATGGATAAATCAAACAAATTCATCAACGTCACTCCAAAATCCTTTTTCTATGCGATCATTGTCCGGCTGTTTCATTAATCTGCAGCTATCGTTAGTTAAATGTTCATAAACAGCGACACAAGATGTGATTGTTAGCGTCACGGCATCTCGATTAGTCCTTTGTCGATGGATATTCCTTGGGCGAAGTTGGGTCCACCAAAAAAAAAAAAAAAAAAAAAAAGAAAAACCCAACAGCATCAAACCTGAACTACCACAATGAATATCAACCCCCAGCGAAACAACTTCGTTGCACAACGATGAGCGATTGTGCTAAAAGAAAAAAAGCGTTTCAACTTTCCCCGTCGATGCTCGATGGCCCATAAACATGAAAGATGCAAACGGCCGATCATTAATGATCTTTAGGTATTGGGAGGTTTTTTTTGGCTGTTGTTGTGAGTGTTACTTTTCATTTCCTGTTTACTATAATTGTTTCATTTAAAGTTTCCTCACACAACAGATTAAATCCCTTTTTCTTATAACTAATTGCATCCTAACGTCGACACCGGTCTGCATTAGTCTGCCTTCCCTGGAAGACGCTTGATGATCGCGCCGAGTGGGAAAAAAGGTGGTCTCGAACCGAAGCTTCCCTGAAGTGTCGTAACCGTGCCGGTGCCAACCGATGGGACATGCTTCCCAAATGCGGACCGTGCACCAAAAACCGTTTGGCGACATAATCGGGCCCTCACGACGACCCAACACCATTAGACGGTCGCGTACGTGGTCGCGATGTGGTGCGCGAGCGCTTGGGCAACGCGGTTGATGTTGCGTAAGGCAACATTACCCACCCTGTACGCCAGCATCATTGACCAGACCTGGGCTGGGATGGGCGTACGTTCAATCAAGCCAGCGCAAGTAGACCACTTGTGTGTGAAGCAGGCGAACGTTCCAAATCGGGTTTTCTCAGACCACAGCCCGCCAGCAACTTAGTTGAGGAACTGTGAGTCTGAGTCTGGGCTTTGAGAGACGCGAGCGCGAAAAGCGAAAGTAACGTGTGGTCATTTCCCAAGGAAACCGGAACCTCGGCGGTCAGGGACGGTGAACGGTGGTTTGGAAGCGTTGTGGAAGGTTACGAGCGAAGGTACGGTGAACGATTTCGGCATTGACCCTCGACCGTGTGCGTGCGTCCGATGAATGGTAGTGTTCCGTTCACTTTTCTGATGCAGAGATGCAGGAAGTTGCCGAATATTGTTGAGTTGATGAGCTGATAGCAGTAAACATCTTTTTACGTAGGATTTTAGGTTCAAATCTTTGGAGATCGATCGCATGAGATTGGTGCAATTTATTTGGGGGACAGTGGGATTGAATGCTTCAACATTGAGATTGTATTGCGGTAATAATCTATTCAAAAATGTACCAAAATGAGTAAACAACAATTTAGAGTGCGTGAAAGTCTTACTGAACTCCTACGAATCAAAACAAGTCACTCACACACGAAAGTCTCCAATAAATGACGTAAGACCTTGGACATTTCAGAATTAAGAGATGTTGCGTAAAATACTCAGACCCGCTACTACGCCATCGTGGGGGATGTGTTTGAAATTATCGTTCTAGGAACAGATCTCCCTTTGCGAAAGACACGTGAGCAGTGCTTCGCTCTGGCCGCCGTAAACATCGCCCTCCCCCCATGACCTTGGCTGGGTATGCGGATCCACATTACATCCAGCGGTGGCTGGCTTCACGACGCTAAAGTGACGCGCTACACTTCTGACAACCGTGGCCTTTAACGGTAGCCGGTGGCCTCGAACGCTGGCCGGATAAACTATTGTACCAAGCTTCACAACTGCTTGGAACGGTGCGTAAATGCGCACTGTACTTTGCTGTGGTTTTACGCTAAAGTCAATTAAGCAATTGACATCGTGCACGGTACGTCCAAGGGGAAGGTTCCGCTCAGGCCTTTCCGGCGATGAAGGTGAGGAGCGGGGGGGGGGGGAGTGTTTACGGTAAACCGATAGCGATTGGCATCCAGTACGTTTTGTGCTGGCCTATTGGATCGAAGGTGACACTATGGCGTGTTCGTGTTGTAAACACGAACCATGAGTCATGCGGATGGTGATCGACATGCATTATCAGATCGTTGCCTGGTAGGTGTACCAGGAATAGGCGAAGAGCGATTAGTACTGTTCATAAGAAAGAATAACTTGATTAGTAAATGCAGTAAGTAAAAGAGTTAAATGATATTTTAAATGTCACGCGCCGTTCTTAGAAGAAAAATACGAAAATTATACGAATTTCTGGGAATAGGAATGGTTATCACATCCCATACGAATTACTCCCCAGCAAACAGTATCAAAAGGCAAAGGGGAAAAAAACAAAATAGCAGCAGAAGCCATTAAACCTCGACAATTTTAAGCCTCAATGTAAAAGAGAAAAAGGAGAATTAGAAAATCAACGCTTCAGGACGGATGATTACGCTTTTGGCATATTTTTACTAAGTCTTGGATTTTCTAAGCAATTTTTACGACTCAGAGAAAAAATAAGAACTATATTTGTCGGATCGTGTAAACCTGTGATACTACTTGATAGTACCACCAGAAGCAATTAAATCAGTAAGCTTCTAGGACGCCGTCTTCACATGCCAGGACCGGGGTTTAAATCCCATCCGAAACGTTCCCCCGTGGTGAGGACTGACTATCCTACTACATGGTCCAACAAGTCTATTAATCCATTCGATTGCCGGGGTGATCTAGAAGATCGTTAAACCACGAAGGACAAGCTTCTTGTAGGAGCGATCCGAAGGCCTATTGCTAGCTGCAAGGATTGAGAAAACCGGTGTAGTGAATTTTGGAAAATTTTAAATTATTTGGGGATGAGAAGAATAGAGGCAGACCATAATAGGGTAATAATAGTATGAGGTCAATATGGGTAGTAGTTAAAAATAGTAGAACCAAACCAAAGTTACAAATTAGGTCCTCCATCAGGGTTTCCTCTGGCTTCGACCTGATCAAATAAAAACTCTTGCGTCAATAAAGCAGTTAAGGCTGCGTGCCACGGGAGATTTCAAAATAAGAATTTCAGATTGTCATCAACATTTGTTAAATTATCTCACTTTCAAATCGCTTTTTGAGATACGTCAGGTTCTATCTATCTACAAGCTTCCTACACGTGCAATGGAGAAATAGCTTAAATCGCAATTTTGAGAGTTTTTGACAGTTTGGCATCGATTTTAACAGTTTGAAATTTCCCATGCCCCGGAGCTTTTAGTTAAGCAAGTTTTAAAATAAAAAAAAGTCTACTAGAAGCATTTGTTCCATACAAATAATGAAAATGCGTTCTCCAACTTGTAAAGCACGGACAGAGGAATTAAATAAATAAATACAAAATTTAAAGGGGAGGATCCAACACCGATAGATAAATCTTTTCGAAAATCGCTCAGCTCTGAGCTACCTCATTATTCATTAGGAGCTTGCTCAGTTAGGTGAGGGGAGCTTATGAGCTGTTTCCTTCTCGACCTAACACTAAATATAATTATAGAAAAATTACCAAAAGTTTAAGAAAATCACTTGTAGAACCTTACAGTTCCGGTCTTGATTATCATTAAGTGATTAAAAAATTTATTAATTATTTTTATCTTAGTTTAAGTATTATTGCTTGGTGCCGTATTCTCAGCTTTTCTTGCGCTGATTTTGTACAAAGTTTTCAAAAAACCTTCTTCCTTGTTTTCCTGCCTGAGGTCAGACATGCTCGGTTGGGCTTATTAAAATTTCTCGACGTATATTTTCCAATAAAGATTCGTTAATCGGTATAGTAATTATTTTTAAGTGATAACAAAGAGGTAGAAAACGATAACTAGAGGTCTTTGTTAATCAAAGTTGTAAGTTCTAAGTTCTTTGGAAGAGGAATTATGAAGCTACTGGCAGGAAGTCTAATTAATAATAAATAAGCAATTTATTTCACTAAATGATGTGTTGGCACTATCTTAAAATACAACAAAATAAATTCTAAATGATCATTTTCAAATTTACTTTTCATCCAATAGCTTCTGCATCATTTCTAGCATAGGGATAGACACAAGAACCTCACACCATGGGATCCGGAGGTAGAATGGACTGCTGCGGGCAGTGCGTAAAGTACAGCATGTTTGTGGCCAACTTTGTCATCTTTGTAAGTATCACTCACTGGCACACAATTACTCTACCGAAACTAACGCGACTATTTCATTCCAGCTCGGTGGTGCAATCGTATTCAGTTTGGGTATTTGGACGCTGGTGGACAAACACTTCATTAACGAGCTGCTCGGTACGAACCTATTCTCCGGCGCCGTTTACGTGTTGATTGCCACCTCCGCCCTGGTCTGCCTGCTGTCGTTCTTTGGATGCATGGGTGCGGCCAAGGAGTACAAGTGTATGCTGCTGACGGTAGGTGTTCCCCGGTGTTCCAATGCTTTCGTTGTAGTCGACGACAATCTCAAGTAGCTAGCTGCTTTGGATGGAAATGCAAACCAATTGGAACAAAAAATCACGCTTTCGGTTTAGTTTTGTAACTACGTTTTTAAAATGCTTCTTTTTCTTTTCCGTCTATGTGTCCTCAAACCCACCTATCACACCTCCCACCAACCCGGTTCTTTGACCATTTCCGGGGCGTTAAATTGCACGCTGTTTCGCTCCGATTGCAGTACTTCATACTGGTGTTCCTGATCTTCGTGACGATGCTGATCGGTGGCATCCTGGGGTACGTGTTCCGCGAGAAGGTATCGCAGACGATGGGCGACGAGATGCGGTCGTCCATGAGTTTGTACGGTTCGCGGCGCACCATCACGACCGCGTGGGACGAAACTCAGCAGCGGCTGAAGTGCTGCGGCGTCAAGAGCTACAGCGATTGGCGCGGTGACATCCCACAGTCCTGCTGTCAGCGAACACTCGACGGTTACAAACCGTGCATCGAGAACCCGAGCCCGGAGAACATCTACATCAACGGATGTCTCGAGATCACGTCCAGCTACATCCGGGATAATGCGGCCATCATCGGTGGTGGTGGAATCGGCGTAGCGGTACTGCTGATATTCGGAATGATATTCTCCTGTTCACTGTTCCGGATGATTGAGTAAAATAGTGAAGCTGTCTGCTGAGCATGTCCTTCGTGTAGTGGACGGATTTTCCTGCCTGTGTGGAAAATATTGCATCCTGAACAAGCAATAGTGAGCATATGCGAATATCCATCTACCACGGTCGCACAACCTTCGTTCTTCGATAACTTTAAGACATCTACTTACTGCTCGTTTGCCACGACTCCCCCGCCCTAGAGGAGTTTTGGAACGATCAGCACTCGAATTCCGTCCAGTGGGGTCACAATCATTTCTAGACCCATAGAGCGGCACCATTTGCAGCATCTCTTGCTAATTGCAATAGTTTTATTTTATGTTTTTGTAAATGTGCTTTCCTTAATTTTTGGAGCGTAGTAATCGCACGACTTCTTGCTAGTGGCGTTGGACAATGTTTTGCGCTGCACGGCAAACGCAAGACACATTTTCCTGCACCTGCCGCTCTGCTCTCATTACATCGTAATTGTTAAGATATTCTTTTTATTTTAATTTAACGCAATCGATCGGCTGAAGTGTGGTGAAAACGAAAGATCGCTGAAATCGTAAAACACGACAAGCAAATTGTGGAAGCAAAATTTATGCTAAAGCAGAACACAATTGTATGATTCCATGTGCTTTTATGTAGCTGTTAATAAAGAGAAAGGAGCGATAAGAAGTTAAACTTTCCACTCTTTTTCGTGTATGACCGGGTGGCGTTGGGCACAGTACTTCCTGCTCTCGTTCCTGGCCGTGGTGGTGCTGGGTGTCGGTTCCGTACTAGGTTACGCGTTTCGCGAGCGCATTGCACTCGGATTGCAGGATCAGATGTATGAGAGTCTGGATATGTATGGGCGACGCCGGCTGACGACCGTTTCGTGGGACATGACGCAGGAAGACTTGCATTGCTGCGGAGTGGAGGACTATCGTGATTGGAGCGAGCGTATTCCGGATTCGTGCTGTATGGATGATTACGGCGCCCGGAAGCGACCTTGTCAGCAGTTGCAGACCTCACTTACGATCTACCGGATCGGGTGCTATGAAGCGATCACGCAATCATTGGTGCGAAACAGTTTGTTGTTGGGTGGTGCGACATTGTTGCTGCTCTTGGTAATCGTACCGGCGACAGTTTTGGCCTACTACATGCTAACAACCATATAGAATGGCAGGATATTTGGTTTATGCGAAATAAAATCATTTTAAAAAGGTAAATAATAAAGTGATACAGGTTATTAAAACTATATTTGTGTTTCCTTCAAGATTCATTAGTTCAGCAATACGTTCTATATGAAAAAAAATCATTCATTATGCATATGAGCTGCCCGTTGGCTGAACGAATTATAAGATCAAGTCGGCCATCTTACTACACTAATTGCCCACGTCGAAAAGGGATCTGAGGGATGGGGACCTGATTGCTGACTGGAAGGTACACAATGGAGATTTGATGGGCCCCGACAACTCTCGACCAACCCCTGATTTTGATAGTGATGGGCTGCGATATCCACTCCGTCAAAGGTATCGGTGCCGGTCTTTTAATGGCAGGACCGGGGTTCTAATCTCAACCGGACGATTCCCCCGTAGTGAGATAAAACGGCACTATAGGGTCCCTAATAATTCAAAATTGGGGACCGGACCGACTAATAACGAAACCCTTGACGAGTGCGAGGCCCTCCGAACCGCACAACAGCAGCTGTGCTCCTGTGCCTCTTCAGAAGAAGATCCTTTTCTGTCGATATGTGATGGGACCCTTAAAACATTGTACACTTTAATATTCGATGGTAGGTAGGTGCTAGGAACAATAACGTTGTCTCGCCGAGCTTATCACTGACCTGTTCGGCTTGAGCCAAATAGGCTCATTGGTAGGAACGAGTCAGTGATCGGATACAGCCCTGATCGGAATTTTTTGGCGGTCAACTCTCTGGTCAACTTGCAACGATTAGGTGTTCCTTAAGTTGATCATGAAAAGCGAATATAGTTATAAATTTGCAAAATACTCTCTTTTATCTCCAAGAAAACGACAGCTTTATTACATACTGAAATATAAAACGGTCTAATCAAGAAGTTGAAATTTAAAGCAAATCAAACTATTTGTCATCCAAAAAAAAAAAAAAAAAAAAAAAAAATTAAGACCTTCTTCTCAATAGACACACTGTTTCAGGGTTGTCTCCAATTAATTTGTTTATTGATTCTGTTCAGTGAGATGAAATGGAATCGTGTATCGTATCATTATTACCACGTCGCATGCCTTAGGACGTTGGTTTTCCTCTCTTTTGGCCAACTTGAAACTTAGCAGCACTTAGTAGAGGGAAAAATGATAAGCAATGTATTAACCAAGCAGTACTGGCCGTAGGATGCATTATACTTGTAAGCCCTTCCTTCTCTCTGCTCGGTAGGTTTAAGATACAGTACAAAAGGGAACTTTGGCGCAAATGTCTTGTGTGTTGTGTTTTTTTTTCTTCTTCCCATCACGGTTCACGTGTTACAGTGCTTGTAAATTTTGCTCCGTTACATACGGTAATTTTGCATTTGCGTTTAATATAATTAAACACACAGGTTCATGGCGCGCATTAACCATTTGCTAGGTTTTTTTTTTTACTTTTACTTTTGGTCTGTTTTATGAAGCTGTCCCTTATTCTGTGTGTTGTTTTGTATAAACCGATTGCGTATATATATATGTGTATATATGTATGTATGTATAATCTTCGTGATTTTACACAGTTCATTAAACGTTAATTTAACACACCATTTATCATTATGGTGTTGGTATGCGGGGGTGGTGATTTAAAAAAATATATTTAGATACACACACACGTACACACATACTGTTGCAGCCACATATTGTCACCCCACGTGTGCAGTGCTGGTGGCAGGTGGCAAACGAAGACAGAAAGCTTCCACTGTAACTCAACTGTTGCGTGTATGTGTATTTAACTGGCTTATGGGTATCATATCTATATATATGTATAGAGTTATATCTAAACATTTAAATCATGTGCGACACCGAACGCAGCTTTGTGTTTGTTTTTGTGTTTCTGTACACTATAGATTTGGCGTTTTTTTTTTTTGTATGTTCACCAAAGGGTGCACGGCGCCCCCTTTTCGATAGCATAAGGAAGCATATGCGCATTGTACATGCTTAGAAATTCGAGGCTTAAAGTTTGGTTGTAAATAGACCGAACGAACGAAAGAGGACACACATTACACTTGCGAATATCGTCATACCTTAATCGTGTTCTCACCTCATTTTGGTTTTGCTTACGAGCAAAAAGGAGGAGGAGAAAATAAAGCAGTTTGATGCACTTGTGGCACACTCGGCGTAACTTAATTTATAAGAATAATATGCTTTATTCAATCGAACAGCAAGTAATAGAAAAAAAATTGGAAGAAAAATGTATCAACAGATAGTAGCAGTTTGCTGCCTGGTCAGTTCTTCATTACACGTTGTGTGCGTTTTAAAGCAAAAAGAAGCAATCACATAGCACCGCGAGATGGAAGAGACGGTTCTTTCAAAATAAATCATCCAAAAACTGGCTGGAACTGAACGGTAAGAGAATTCCTTCCACTTATTATACAGGGAAATGTAAATAATATGGTGCGACGTGCCAGCGTTAGAGAATAGCGCAAGCGAATATCAAATCCTTGACCATTATTATAGAAACAGCCAATACATTAGCGAATCAGCAAAAATAGTTATTTTCCATATAAATTGCACGCGCTTCCATAATTATTGTTGATGATTCACTAGTGTGTTGGGTGTTTCTATGTCAATGGTCGATTTTTTCATATTCGCTTTTGCTATTTTCTAAAGCTGGCTCATCGCACCCTATCATTTGCATTTCCCTGTACCGTTCAGTTCCAGTCACTTTTCGGATAATTTATTTTTAAGATACTTTCTCTTCTAGCTTGACGATTTTCGTCGTTAAACTTGGTGCTTTTGCAAATTATTTTAAATACAAAGTTGAATATTCTATCGAAGAAAAAGGTCACGTGACTAGTGACTATTGTTCCAACCAATGTGGATTTCCCACATTAAATAATATTTAAAAAGCTCCACAAACTCCAATATGGCGCTACCAAATACGATCAACGCATTTGTTTTTGCAGCTTGTTTCGATGGTCAGTTTTGGGGCTAGGAAGGTGCAGATCACATCGATTGTACAATCGCCCAAAAAAAAAAAAAAATCTCGTTGGAGGAAAATCGAAAACAGATTTCGATCTGTACGAATGTGCAAAAGAAGGAAATATAGAGAAAAAACCTAAACACTCCATCTAGGAATAGTGTGTGGTGCGCCGCGCAATGTGTGCCAGAACCATCCCCAAAGTATGGTTCCCTTCTAGTGGTGCGCATTGGTCAGGTGAGGCTGTGCAGGGCCCGTATCCGTCGAAACGTTTGCCAGTACCGGTTAGGTTTGCCGGTGAAAGCAAAGACTGATAATGCTAACGCTGCACAGCACGATCGTTACGACAAACAGCATCATGTAGACGGACGTGATGAGCCAGAAGGTGAACAGGTACAGCGACTTGTTACAGTACTTGCCCAGCGACGGGTCGTAGTTCGGTTCGTAGATTTGATAGATCCAAAACGAACCGATAATGAACCATCCGAGCATGAAGCAGTTGATGAGTGTCTGCGTTGGCGTTTGACGCAACCGTTCCAGTTCTTGTTCTTCCCGGCTGCGGACACGTGTGGAGAGATGTAGGAGCTGCTTTAGCACACCGAAACCACCGCCGACCAGCAGATATACCGGTATGTATTCACCCTGCGGACAATCGTACAGGTAGATGGACCCGAACACGATCATACACACCGGTATGACGATCGTTATGCCGAGGGCAATGGTGCAACCGACTGAAAGAACGAGATGGAAGAAGCAAGTTAGTGTTTTGCTTACTAAGTAAGAGTTGGTGATTTAAAACTTATATGTATAATGAACAATTCAAATAAACTCCTCACAAAGAGTTTTTACAACTCTTTTGGGATTCGAATGGGAGAAGAGTGTGGAAAGTTTTTTGGAAATCGTTTTTATCAATTTTACTCCCGAGGAGTTAATAGTCGCCAGATGGATTCGAATCGCCAAGAGTGTTTAAAACACTTTTTGAAAACTGTGTTGGGGCTAGAAGTACAGTGAGTTGTCACAGCTTTTATGAGAAGCGTTATGTTTCGTTAAAAGCAGGAAGTGTGAAGTAGATATCTTTACAGGATTCCAGCACCGGAGAGTTGAGTTAGGGGCGCTTTCTGTATTGTTATAACGACTCCCAAAAGAGTTATTAAAAAAATTAAACCCCAGTAGGGAGTGAGTAAGAGTTAATTTCTTTAAAAGAGTTGTTATGAATTAATCATTAAAGCGAGTAAGTAGCGGAAGTTGGGACAAGTGAGTCACCTAGTATTATTTCAGTAAAAATTCAATTAAGCGAACAAGATAATAAACAGAATTGTTCGTACTTATATTTCCAGCTGATCAACTGAACTAGGTGTAATCTTTTAATATTTCAACCAGTTCAAATAATCTCTCCAAACAACAAAGAAACAACATATCAAAAAACCGTGGTATTTCACGGTCGCATAATTTAAATTTAATAATAAAATAACTATTATGGTAAAAACACCACCACCTTTTTAGAGCAGGAGTGCCGCTCACTTATCGCGGATTTTAATGAGTGATAAACTATAAAAAAACGGAAAAACTGTTGTTCACAATTAAGAAATTTTAATTAAAAGCCCATAATAGGACGAATTGGTGAAGCACATTCAACCCAGATCTGATACTCGATTGTTACAGCACATTTATCTTTAAAAAAAACATGTTCAACTTAGTAACAGAATAAATTGCTTAACGTGGCACTCTTGCCCCAATTGCCGCTCTCTTTCAATCGTACCAATTCGATCGTATGCTATATATTACTCACGCGTTCCCAGCACCAGAATAACGATGTTTACTAAAAAATCCAAAATTCCTCGGGAAGATTTGCGTGCCTCCCGCACCCGCCCGAACAGCGAATCGTAGGACGGTGGGGGCGCTTCCACATCGACCGCTTCATCGTAGCTGGGCGGTTCGCCGCGACGTGAGGTGCTCGGTTCGCCGAGCTCACTGTACGGTGCGTGGGGTGCTGACGGGTAGTAGAGAGAGCTGCTGTCGGTTCTGGCCTGTGTGCCCAACTGTGCGGACACTATCACGGTCGGCTGTGGTAACGGTGGCGGTGCTGAGGTGGTAGTATGCGTGCTATCTACTTCTTCCTGGCCGGGCTGCTGAAACATATCGGAGTAAAAGAAACGCACCATGTTAGCCGCTTGCTATTGTCGGTGACTACAGTACTGCACTAGCACGCCTTTTGCAGGCGGATCGATCGAGGGGAAATAGCATCGGAATCAGCGAACGACAACGCGAACCGGAATAAAGAATGGAAACGACGTCGCGCCCTTTGTTTGGGTGCTGCTGCTACTCGGCAAACACATACGCAGAATGTCGTCACACGCGTGGCGAAAGCGTCTTTCGTTGGCACTTTCGGACATCCCACAAGAAGGAAGCACGAAATGTACATGACATTCGGCTGACTTTGGGACGGATGTATTGGCAGTGAAATAATTGGGGAGGAACATTACCGACGCGGCACCATGGCACCATCGCACGTCGGGGGTCGCCATACCTGTTGAACGTAAATATCGTGGTAGTTGGATACGGCTGCTACGTTCGATGGGTAGTGCACACCAGCACTGCCGCCACTGTTTGTGGACATTGTTGCCCGTTGCACCGTTTCGGACTATGCACTTTAGCGATCGGCTCACGGTTGCTTAGCGTGTGCAAAAGGACTTTGGGTACACTATGCGTCGAAAACGATAATGTTGTTTGTGCGTTGGTACTATATATGGAATGAAAAACACACGAATCGCCTATTGCAGTCCGGTTTCTGTTTCGTTTGTTGTTTTTCTCTTTTTTCAAACCTCAAGAATGATGTCACTCAGTTGACAGTTGAGCGATAATGACCCACCTGACAATGGTAGCTCAAAATTGGGTAAAAGGCTCGAAAAAACTCAAAAAGACTCTCCAGGCCAATTTTTGTTCAACGCTATGCGAAAAACGCCTAGATGTATGCAAAGTGCAGCCTGCTCTTAGATTACGATTATTTCAAATGTTGTATGGGATTGGATAGATAAAAACAATGACAGTTAACTGTTAACAATTGTGGTTGTACGACCAATTCTGTAAAATCTCATACAAGATTGTACGACCAAAAATCGTACGTCAGAGCAGTGACTCCCGATCACTCCCAACAGGGGTCACCACGGCGTCAGAGAGAGAAAATTAACTCAAATAAAAGCGAGAGAAAGCTACGATGAAGCGAGAAGTCAATATGGAATCATCAGTTTATGTCATGCGGAGACAAACAAAAATTGAAGAAATGGGAGATTTGATTTAGTATATTAAAAAGGTACTTAATAAAGTAAATAATGCTTTATATATTTATGAATATATTTTAAGTAATTTGAGTGGAGTGCAAGTTAAATCGACATTTTTTTATGCAATCAAATGTCACTTACTTGTCCGGTGCGATAACACGATTTGACGTTTCTACCAAAACAAAAACTTACACAACATACAACACGAAGGGAGCTATTCGTCGGGGGAAATCTAAAAAACCACATTTTAGTGATGATTCTAATAAAGTTGCTAGCTTTTCGTACACTGCCATCTGCGACCGTTGGTCAATATTTCACTTTGGTACGTTCGTTAACATGTGGAGTCACACGATTAAGCAAGAAAGCGGAACAGTTGGAAAATGATGAACCGGTAGCAGAAGATCTGCCGGTAACCTTCGTCGACGATGATGCAGAATCCGAGGAGGCACGTGAAGCAAGGATAGCTACATTGCGGAACAAATCACGCCTTCTACCACAGCACCGCAACATGCTGCACGGTGTACTTCCGTACGAACAATCACAATCTTGGATACACGAAACAGTCAAATACAAACGCATGATGCTCGGTCGGTACGGCATCGATGGAAGCAGGGTAGATCCACGTGAGTTTTTAATCGATTTGTGGTCAATGAATTGGGGTCACATTTTTATTCCTTTTTTACAGGTGTGTGCTTTCCCACAAAACAAGAAGCGTACGAGAAAGCTGAATACGAACGTGTTGCCTATCCCTTCACGCTGAAACAAATGATGGATGCGAACGAGATGGCGCGCAAGACACGGAAGGCAGCGATCGAAGCACGTGAAGCGGAGGTCGCCCGGAAGTTAGAAAAGCTTGACCAGTGGACGACGGATTTGAATGCACGCATTGCAAAGAAAGAGGCCGAAGCGCGCGCCGCCAAGGAGCGGAAGGATCGTCTAGTCGAGGAAGTACGAAGACATTTCGGATTCAAGGTGGATCCACGTGACGAGCGCTTCCAGGAGATGTTGGCACTGAAGGAGCGCGAAGACCGTAAGAAGGTGAAGGAAGCGAAACGCAAGGAGAAGGAAGAGAAAATGATGGAAAAATTGCAGAAAAAAACGGCACAGTTTGAAACGGACGAAACGAGTGAGCAGACGAAACAATAAATTGAATCAGGCGCGCATTTGTAGTGGGAACGCAGATGACTGGCTTCTTTAATATTTGGTTGATGTCGGAAATGCAATATAAATTAAGAAAGAAGCACGCCCAATAGGCGGTCCACTTAGCGTTGTCCTGCCTCCGGGTTGGTGGCTGAAATTAGTAGTAGAATGACAACCGGCACAAGATACATCCACTGAAATGGAAAAGAAAAACGTGAAGAGGAAATTTAAATAGCTCAAACTACCTCCCCAAACGTTTGCGGACTTACGTATTTCGCAAAGAAGCTTCGATTGTCCTTCGTTTCACCGCGTTCTCGAGCTTCACGTTCCCGTTCCATCTTCTGAATGAAGCTGGCCGTGTCCGGGATGGGAGCCGATTCGGTATGCTTCACGTACACGTCCGTGTTAAATTCATCCAGCACGTCAACGTCCGTATTGGACAGATCGCGGCATTCGTTCATATTGCCATTATTTACCGATTGTGTGACCGCGGTCACCATGCCCGAATGATCCAACGAAACCCACAGTACATCGGTGAGCTGAGCTTTCGCCAGAGCACACTGGAAGAGGATGAAAAGTAAGAAAGTTTAATTCAACCTGCATCCGGCATGCACATGTCGTCAAAATTACACCTACCGCTTTCGACGAGGTAAGAAACTTAGTTACTCCATCAGAATCGGTAACGTGTGCCTCTAGGCGGTAAAGCCGGTTTTCTTGCGCTAATCGTTTCAATTTGTTTCTGTCCTGCAGTGATAGCGGTTCCTGTGCCACTGAAACAAGGCCGGTGTTACGGTTGGTGACGGTAACGTTGCCCCGAAGGGTGAATTTGTTTGGTTCGTCAATGTCCAGCGCATGGAAGAGTGCGATATTTAGCCAACCATCGTACTCAAGCGAGTTCTTAAACAACGTAAAGCAAAACGTAAGTACCACAGCAATTACATTAGACGACTTTAAATGACTCAATACTTACCGCCTTCACAAAGTTTATGCTGGTGGCAAGCCAAAGTGACCCGAGGAAAGTAATTTTCATTAACAAATTCATGTTAAAAATTAGATTTATTCGCCGAAATCAACAAGACTGGATGAAGTTGAACATTCAATGTTTTGCAAAGTGATGGTTAAAATATTTTGACAGTTCGTGTTCAGTTGTCGCCAACCCAGGTCAGGCGTGTCAAACACGGGGTTATTTTCATTCCACTTCACGTGTGTGCTAAAAATCGTTTAGTATTTCTTATAATTTTTACATTTTTTTATCATTCCTCCAACTATATGTATATGACGTTTTCAACTCGTTTTTATGTGTGGCTTTGAATTTTGTTTTTTGATAGTTGCTTGTGTCAGACTTTGGTCGGCTGGCCATATCAAGAGTGTAGCATTTTTCATGGATGGATAGCACCTATCTAACGAAATCCGAGATTAAGAGAAGGAAACTTTCTTTCTTAAGAACTATCTTAAGTAGCTAAATCAAAAGATAAATTAGATCCAGGCATACACTGATGACATAGACACCATTGGTTAGAGGTACCTATTGATAGGAATTTATCGAATTTATTGATCGGAAGTCCTAGGCGGAATGGATAAGAAAGGGTTGTCTAGCAAGCAAGACCCCCTGGTCGGCAAGGACTCCCTGACCGATGAAGCTCCACTAGACGACGAGAACTCCTCGGCCGACGAATCTCTTTTGTCTAACGGGGATTCCAAGGCCGATGAAATTCCTCTGCCCGGGGAGTAGCCTCCCTTGCGATGCATATGGTCTTTAACGATCCCCTGGCCGATACAATTCCTCTGGCCGGAGGGTTACCTGCCAGGCGGGACATATGGCCGGTGAGGAACCCTAGCCCGCGAGATCTCTGGCTCCACCCAAAGGTTAATCCGAAATTGGGTACCTACATGTACCATAAACTTACCAAAAGAGGCACAAAACCTCAGGTTGGTGATTAATGAGGCAAAAACCCAAAGAATTGGAGCATCTCCACCGGTTCTTCTAACAAACACTGATTTACGCAGGGATGATGTAGAGATAGGTGGTCACATTTTTGAAGTCGTCGAAAACTTCTTCTATCTGGTGTCAAAAGTCAAGTCCATTCAGATCATCCATATGGACAGGGGAGGCGTGATAGGTAAAAATTGAAATCGAATGTTGAAGTTGATGTGTCTGCCAGAACGGGCGGGATAATGGACTGATAATGGAGGACAGTTGTAGCAGACCAAAACCGGGGATCGGTTTTATCGCATGATAAGTAAGGCGATCCAAGTGCGATTTGATATCGATCCCTCCGTGTAATTCGTAAAATTAGTTTCATGGTGTTTAAGAACAGCGTTGTATTCCCATTAATAAGAATAATATTCGAGTTTTTACTGGATTCTTTTTTTTGCATTTCGGTTATCTTTACTCAATCAACACAATCTCACAGATGATAAAGTCGGGTCGAAGTGGATTTATTAACGCTTTATAGTACAACCTGATTTGCAAGATTAAAGGCTTAAGTTTTCTTGGGACCATGTACAGAAACATCGTCGATCGTCGCTGACCAATCTTCACATGCTACAGATTGATTAGGTGCGCTGTAAAATATGGTAAAATAAATAGATCATTTCGTTCGCGTTGGAAAGCCATGCGCCTTGTTCATTAGCACCCGAGCACCACAATACTTCCAAATGTTAGAAGTAATATTAGTTGTACAAGAAGGTAAGAAGTACGTAACCTGCGCCAGTTGGTAAATTCCAAAATGTTTGTTAAGTAAGCTTAAAGGATCTCTTTGGTAGCCTTAAGCCTGACTCTGAAGCCCAGCCTTTATGTTAAAAGTACATCATAAGCGCAAAGAGGATAGTGCAGAGAGAGGATCGGTGAGCCGAAATTTGTGTACCCAGGTTCAGGATAATTATTTTACGCAAAATTTTGAATCATTTTGAAAAAGCGAAGGAAGTGAATTTACAAACCGAATCGATTATTGAATGCCAATTGGTACCGTTACCTGTCCAGATCCCTATCGCTAATGACGTAAATTTTCGAGCTAAAGGCGGCATCGGCCGTCGCTTTACCATCCGGGCTCGACGCATCAGTCGGTATCTCGCTGGGCGTGGTCGATGAGTCCTGCTTTTTCCTACGGCACAGTTTGATAAGATTTTTGTTCGAAAGATAGAGTAAGGTGCCAAACACGAATATAATACCAACTACTACAATTGGAATAATTACAAAGAGTTGCGTGTCCTTTGCCAGCGAATGGGACGGTGGTGGTATTTCGTCGTCCTGTTTGGCTAGCCTGGTCGGATCGGTACGCCACCAGTTCCAAACGCCACCGAATTTGGTTGGGTCAGCTTCCGGATCGTGGGGTCGGTTGCGTGGCTTTACCGCCCGCGCACGATAGTGCTCCAGATGTTGTCTGATTTCGCGCAGCTTCCTCGGATACTGACTAGAGATGTCGTGCATTTCGCAAGGATCGTTTATGATGTCGAAAAGGCACGGTTTCACTAGCGGGTTGCAACGTTTGGTCGGAATCGCATTGCCACAGTTAACTCTGGCGTGTCGCCGAAGGTATGTGATGAGCTTTTCATCCAGCATGCCTGCTTTGGCAATCGTGGTAGACATTACACCGTTGAGATACTGATCGTCTGTTGGCAGTTTATCGAACGCATCCGTTTCACCGTACCACTCATCGTTAACTCCGTTCAGGGTGGTACCATTGATGTACTTGAAACCATTCTCCATGTAGCTAGTGTAGCCGAATATTTCATCCAGATTGTTCATCAGTCGTTGTCGGGGATTACCGGTACCGTACGCCAGCGCTTCCCACTGATCAATTCCATCGATGTCGCTAAACGAACCGTTGCCCACCTTAATTCCTGCGGCAGACGCTAGCGTCGGTAGCCAGTCGGAGATGTGGAACCATTGGTTGGAGACACGTTGCGTGTCCTGGAGCAAAGGACTCCAGATGAGGGCTGCCGTACGAACCGCACCTTCCCAAGGAGAATGTTTTTGCTGAAGGTAGATCAAACAATCATATCGGTAACTTGAAGCAAGTAAAAACACACACAGACAACTTACACCCCGGAACGGATAGTTGGAGCCAGTATTGCTGTGCATCCCTCGAGTAACACCTCCATTATCGCTCAGAAACACAATGATTGAGTTGTGGAGCATTCGGTTCACTTTTAGACTTTCGTACACCGCACCCACACTGTCGTCCAGCTTGGACATCATGGCTGCGTATGTGCGACGGTCGCGATTTTGGATGTACGTAAATTTGTCGATCGTTTCTTGGGGCGCTTGAAGTGGATCGTCATCGTTTCCTGCATGTGGTGCAAGATGATTTAGTACCAGCAGCATCGGTTCTTCGCTCTTCCCATGCTGGGCGATAATGTCCTTAGCGGCCATTGTGAAGTAATCCGTAGCGTACGTCCCGTTGGCCGCATAGTTGACGAACCGATTTTGACGCATATCGTAACCCTGGAATGTACCCTACGGGTAGAGGACAGAGGGGCAAAAAAAAAAACGGAATAAAAGACGCAAGCTCACGTTGCATTATAATTGCCTGGCGGGTTTATGGAATGCCATGTTTGAGCAATGATAACGGTGGCGTGAGACAATTCTTAGCTTGTTAGTGGCATGTAGGTAAAACAACGTTCATTGTCAGCCTGCCAGCAAGACGAGTTGTTTAAGAGTTAATAATTTAAATAAAAAACCGTTACAGAATGAATTTTAAACACAGATCAAATGAACACACGTGCTCGAAAGATACAAAAAGCTACAACCAATTTCCAAAACGATGCGTTATGAATCGATTAACCTTGAAAAACATGCAAAACATATTGAAATAGCAATTCATTCACTAACAGGTTTGTCGTCCAAACACAGCTGGGTCGAACAGGCGGGAAGTAAGCTTTGATGTACAACCAAACAAAAAAAAAAAAAAACATTGCCAGGTTTAGTCGATCGTTTGTTGTAACAAAAAATGGACGACAATACATGTCAGTTGGGAAACGTGGTTAAAAGGAATAATACTACAAGCTACTAGGTGAATTTCGCAATTGAATGTTCGAAGAACGTTCTGCCATTATACTCACGCTGTTCATTTTCGACACGTAGCTCCAATAGTCAACGTACGGACCGAGGTACCCGATGTGCGTATCGAACCCCCGGTTGGTCGGTATGTAGTGCTCGGTGAAGAATCCAAGGTGCCACTTGCCGATCATGTGCGTGCGGTAGCCAGCCGCCCGGAAGTACTCGGGCATAATGCGCTGGTCCAGCCCGAGGCCCCACGGCTCATCGCTGTCGATCACGTAGTGCTGCATGCCCACGTTGATCGGGTTTCTGCCCGTCATCAAGGCTGCCCGCGACGGTGTACACATCGGTGCGGAATAGTGCCGATTGAGGATGATACCGTCGTACGCCAGGGCGTCAATGTTCGGCGTCGGTATCTGGTTGGAACCGTGGAAACCCACATCGTGCCAGCCCATATCGTCTGCTGTGATAATGACGATGTTTGGCGGCTTGCGGGGCGCCTGGCCGTACGCTAGCACGGGTTGGCCAACGATGCATAATACGAGCAGTACGGCAAGATGTGTCATCCTTTTTATGGATACACCGCTTAGGTTACTCATTTTTTGGGCGGTACACTATTTAGAAATTGATACGAACGATCGGACCACTACAGCTTGACTGTGCGTTACGTCGTTCTTTGCGTTCTCGTCGCTTACGGCATCGCCATCTGAAAACACACCAGCGAAAAAGTGTTGAAAGAAGGGCCTGTGTCAGTCATTTGTTTTTTTGGAGGACTACAAACAAACAGCTTGCCCTGTCGGCACTGATTAGATCGTGCCGTGCCCTTCCGAGCGGCGCAATGAAGCTGTTTCGGTCTGTGTGCACGGGAAACCGAAAACAGCTGCTACACCCCACAAACGACCATCATTCGCTCGCGTTCTTTTTCTCCCATACACCGCACCACCGAGAAGCGAGGAACCTCCGAAAAGATCGTTTGCAGATCTCGGTGGCGTGATAAACAAACAAAATAAAGCAATTAGATTTTATCAGATCAGCGCCTTATTTGCTTGTCAGCACACCCCTCTTGGTTCTTCAGTGCGGGACGAACGAGAAAGCGATACCGGACCCTTTTCCGTTTGGTGGAAGCGGTTCCAATCAATCGGGCAACACCACGTTTCAATGCTCATTGCGAGGCCTTACGAGAGCCAGCGTTGGTGCAGAACTGGCTGCGTTTGGTGCGAAGCGGTTTCTATTACATTCCGCCACCGAGCGTGCGTTGGGAAGTTGCACGCACGGAAGCCAGCCATACCAGCGGACAAATTAAACGCTTGACAAACGAGAGTGTCTGCAGCCTGCAGTGTGCGGTTAGCAACTGGATATGTTTTGATACCGCGTTGCGAAGTCTATGAGCTGCATTAGCTGGATTTTCTTTACATCCTTTACACATGGGAAAGTTTCACTTACACCGGTTGTTCCAGTATTCCCTTTTGCTGGTAATTTGTACTATTCAACACGATCGTTTAGGTTTAATTTATCTTAAAAATTGCACTCACTTAAAAACCCTTCTTCGCTGACCTTTTTACAAGCAAATGATGTAGTTCAGTTTGAAGATCGCTTTACAAAAGGGTCCCCAAGTCCCCTTCTTCAAGACAGACACACCACAAACTACACACTAAAAGCCAACGTAAAGTTCCGTCCACTGCTACTTACGATCCGTTCTCGCGAATGTCTCTCGGTGGACTGAACTCGTCTCGCGGTTGATACCGGCGGACGAGCGGATCCCCACCTCCGCACCGGGAAGGCGCAATGTTTTTCGCTCATCGTTCGCAACAAATTGATGACTGGCGGAGGCATAGGTGCAGAACTGGTGCTGTTATCACAAATGCTCCGCTTTGTGTGCGTTTGGACGAGCCAGAAATTGAACGTATCCTACGCTGCTGCTGCAGGTGGCAAAAAACTGAAAGATAATTATTTAAAGTGTAGTGTAACGAAAAAAAAAGCCAAATGTTCGAGTAAATTTATTTTTAAGTTACCTGTTTCCTGTTCTGCCCGTCCGATAGAGGCGCAGTAATTGAAAAGATTGTTGCTAATAAATCACAAAATGTACAGCTTTTGTGTCGGCAGCATTTCCGCTCGAACGTGCATATAGGCGAGCGGCTTTAATATTGTTATCGACGGTGTTGGTTGTTTTTATTTCGTTTCGAGGGACAGGTTTGAAAACATTTTTCGGTGGGAATAACTAGTCCGGAACATATCGTTCTTGTTGTATTAGAAGGTTTGGATATCTTATAGACTAGCTGGAACTCTTATGACGTCAGGTAGAGCAGACCAAATTTAGATGCCTGTCTTGAGGCGCCGGGTGATTGAGCAGAGCTTAATCAAAATTGTATTTATAGCCAGTCCTTCCGGTAGTGGATTGATTGAGTTATTGAACAAAAAAGGGCTCCAGGAAGCGAACCAATTGGGGGTGGCTTTTTTGCAAGATATGTGCGTGTTTGATACAGATGATACGACAGATGGTTCTGAATTTGGTAGAATGCGGAAGGAATTTTGTAAGAAATAGTCAAATAAGCTGATAACAGATTAGAAAACTCAAATAGTCTAACTTTTATTAAATTTCTTACGGTGTTTTTCGCAATATATGAATGCAATTGTAAACGAACACTTGCAATAAGAAGACGGAGCTCACTTTACATCTTGCACAAACGGCGGAAAGGCTTTGGCGTTGTCTGGGTTTAGTCGCTTGCCCCGGCAAACTATTTGATCAGCTGTCTCCGTATAATGATGGTCCCGGGCATTGGTAATTTAAAGCACACAGAACGCAATATTTCGCATCTCTCAACACGGTGTGGAAGCTAGACAGCCTCCTCTCTGGCTCCATAGACAGATAGTATAAAAGCAGAACAATGGCTTTCGCGATGTGGTTACAGGCACGTTTGTAAATGGCGGAAGTTAGGAACGAGACTTTTGTACCGATCGCTTGCAACAGGTCGTGGCAAATGAATCGTTCTACTTCTACCGCGATAGAACGGAACGGAGACTGACAGCTGGAAACGGGAACGTGATACGAAGCAGTGCATTGCTCTCAGTCTAGTTGGGTAGAAATAGTGTAGAGTTAACGCAATAACGTTATTTAAGAAGACGAATCTTGCTATAAACAAAAGTAATCCGAAACATCAGCTGACGGTGCAAAACGCGCGTTGCGGAATGCGTCAGCGACAGAATGAGTTAGTTTTGGTTTAACGGTCAAGGAAGGTTGATTCTACGGTTGAAACAGTTTTTATAATCATGAACTGTAGCGTAAAAGGGGAAAATTTGTTGTGATAGAGAATTTATTGTTCAAACAAATTGTTGGGAGTGCACATATTTACAACCGAGTATGTCCGAGGATAAGGCATTTAATAAGGAAGAAATGCCTTAATAAACATGTTTATTGTTTCAGTCATCACCGTTGATGTTAACAACACGGCTGCGTGTCGTCTTAATTAATACTTAATGGTCAATAAATAAAAACTAAATGGTTTATAGTGCGTTTCGTTGTAATGTGGAAGATCTGTAATTCTGTAATGTTTAAATCTACTCTACTTGTTTGCAATTCAGCAACAAATTGTGTTTAAAGTCTGCAACGCCTGAAACTATGCAAAACGTGTTGTTAAGGGCGTATGAAATTTACGATTCTAGGAAACATTTGCTGCAATTAAACATTCGATCTGTTCGACTAGTCAGCAAGCTGCAAAATACCCGTTGGGAGATTTTTAATTGAATATTGTAAAACCCTGGAGATGCAAGAGCAAAAAGTAGTGGTATGACGTCATCTGCTCCGGTCTTCACATAGCAGGATCGGTGTTCAAATCCAATCTGGACCATACCTCATAGTGAGGCTTGTTCATCAAACTAGGTGGCATCAATCAGTGAATCGAGTAAGCAGTATGATAGTATGATCGAAACAGGCTCTAGTACTTATAAAACTAAGAAAATACTACATATACTGGACGAATGAAAATGAAGTCATGCTGCAGACCAGTATTTTGAATTCTCATCAACCATTAGTCACAAAATTCGTTAAATTTTCTGTTTTTAATATAAACCTGTATTTTTGTTGTGTTGACGGTGGTCTTGTATTTGAAGTTTGTATCAGGTTGGCCTACAAATCCTTGCATTTTACCGCTGAAAGGGATTGCGTGGGCATCTTTAGACTGCTGGGTTCGCTAAAGGCTTCGAAGTTTAAAGTTCCACAATGCTGGCCCCCAATAAAAAGTGTATATTAGAAACTAAACTACCCATAAAGCCAAAACACGATATAAGACCCATGTGAGCAGTAGTTGACCTAAAGGTAGGCGGAATAGGCGAGCGCCTAGGGCCCCGTCTGTTGCGAGCTGCCTCGCAACAGAAGCCTCGTGTTGGGAACCTCGCATTAGTAGCTCGTTGTTGGGAATCATACTCGGAGCCCCTGATGTTAGTGTTGGGGCCCCAGTGCGGCTTGTCTCAACTACGTTTTTCCAATGATTTACACGAAGAAGAGCCACTGATCACTATAAAAATCTTCACAATTTTATCACACATAGTTGAACGAATCTGTTCGCCGCAAGAACAACTAATGACGACTAATGAAAATGCAAGACAGTCTCCAACTGAGTCGTTTCGGAAACTTTTCATAGATTTTGGCAGAGTTTCAAACCAATTTGCCATTATATACCATAGAGTCTCGTTGTGGAATAATCCAAACATGAAAGACTCATATAAGGTCGTGAAGTCTTCAATCGATTATCTGGGAAACGCTTTTGAGGTCCGTCAATTGTTTCTTGGAAACTGGGGATGTGCAAATCATCCGATCTTGCATAAAACGTGTCTTGTTATTGCTTCCAAGAATAAACATGAGTTAACAAGTCATAGAGGCACACTGTGTACGTAGGTTCATTAATTTACTTTATTGTAAAAAGTTCTGTTGAAGTTCATTGTTTTTTGTTTGTTAGTGGTTTACCTCTGTGTTTGTTATTTTCGTTTGTTTGGTTAGAATTTGAAAAAGTATAGTTCTTTTTTTGATTAAAACTTCTTTTGATGTATAAGTAAGCTTGAAGTATATTGTTCCTACTTTTCTATCAGAAAAAAGTGACCACAATTTTTAAAACCTCGATAAAACGGAATTTTCTTTTCTTAAATTACTTCAAAACACGCTCAAGCGTATCGATCTGCTCGTGAATTATTTAAGACCGAAAGAAGTGAGGAATGATTGACGATGTGCCAAGATATGGTGCCTAATTTAAAAGACAATCTACGCTACGGTCTAAGCTGAACATAGCTGATGTAATTAATTATTGGCGTTTTACACGAATTGTCTTCCGTGCAGATAGTGAAATATCTATGACGTCTATTTTGCATATAGCCTTGAGTATCTTTTTTTTTATTAACTTCACACTGATCGAGTCATAATTTTGTTTTTAGTAAAAAAAGGACAAATATTTGAAAATTAAATACATAATCTAAATGAAACCACACAAAACTTCTTGTTTTTTTTTACATAGCACTCGTAAAACAAACAGTTTTAAAAACTTTATTACTACTGCTTGTGCATGTTGTCTGCTTAACGTCTCTATTTATTGTCCTACATTTGACCAAGTAACACAAAACGCACAAACACTTGCATACATGACACGATGTCATTCAACTCTGTTATCACAGTTTGCTGTAGTTAAGTGGAAAATTCATATAAAAATTTAATCATATAACTTTACGAGATTCCCGAGATGATGTTATCTAGTGCCGCAATTTACCAGAGATGTCCACATTTTATGTCCGATTTTATCAATCTACATTTTTATCAGCTAGTGGTTGGCTAATGAAAGCAAGATAATGAGTATTATGTTCCACATTGGGCTGCCGTTTTGATCATTTGTTGGGAGATCACTTTTTGTGTGACCTTGTATAATACTTGTAGCCACACCATATGATGATTAGAATTAGTAGTATCTCAACGGCCGCCGACAGATAGAGGATGTAGTGCGACGAATGCTCCTCATCGATCGCGTCCTGCCACCAGGTCCAGGTGTTATTGTACAAGGCAGGGTCTGCCGCGTTGTCGTGCGGTTTATTACGCGGTGGAAGAGCGTTCCGTTTGTAACGTTCGACGTCCAATTGCAGGTCCAGCAAGGCTTCCGGATACACGTCGGCTAGATTTCTACGTTCGCATGGATCATCGATGATGTTGAACAAACATGGTTTTACGAGCGGTTCGCAAAGAATTTCTTCTACGTCACTTGAGCAATTAATTGCTGCAGTTTTGCGAATTTCTTCCACCTTATCGAGAGAAATATGCAAAGATGCACCGATATTTGTTGCATCCATTAGAAGACTGTAATAGTCGTCTTCTGTTACATTGTCACTATCGATGATCTCTCCAAGCCATGTGTCATAAGCTCCAGCAAAACATGTCCGATTGATGTACTTCCAGCCTAGCTTCGTGTAACTGCTGTAGCCAAACCTTCGATCAGCATTATTCATCACAACCGAGCGTCCTTTAGCGGTAGGAGACTGTAACGTGAGCCATTGATTCTGACCATCGATAGTGGTGCCTGTGGGGATGGACTCGATACCTGCGGCGAAGCCTAGCGTTGGTAACCAATCGCTTACATGTAACCACTGGTCAGAAACAATACCCTTTTGTGGGAGTAGTGGACTCCATATTAGTGCCGCACCACGCACGGCTCCTTCCCAGGGTGAATATTTTTGCTAAAATTAGAAAATAGTATAGACGATACGCCACGTTTGAGTTGAATTGTTATGCAAGAATTAAAGCTTTAAAAGCTTACTTTATAGAAAAGGTTGTCCATCTGGCAAAGAAGTTTTTGGACAGTTATTTAAATACTATTGTTAATACTATATTAGTCATATTTAGTTGCATGTTACCCTTAAGCCACCGCAATTTAATTAGAAGAAAAGTTAGGAAAATTATTTTTTGTTTTGTTTATTTACCCCAATAGCACTGTGGTTAGTGTTTTACATGTTAGCAAGCTGATTAAAATATCTTAATTTCTTATCATTTTTTATGCATTTCTACAATAAATATTAGAGTTTTTGTACATCCATATAAATCCTGATTTCAGCTCAGTTAATTAGAGGACTCGTAGATTATGCCGGCCAAATAAAAGCTCACTAGCTTTGTTAATTCCTCGTAGTGGAATAGTCAGTCCTTACGGTGCGAGAGAACGGTCCGGATGGGATTCAAACACCAAGTCATGCTGTGTGAAGTCCGGTGGCGATATCGTCTCGTTCATTGGACCATCCCCTATATTTCACCTGCATTTCCCCATTTGTACATAAGCTTTTACATTTATTTAACAAAACTGTGCACAGTTATGGTAATGCTCAACCAAAATAATTATAAAACATAATTATCGCAATGAAGTAAAATTTATTTTCAAATAGTAAATGTCAAATTCCGAGCATGCTACATTCTAATTTGGCACGAGATGTTTTAGACGGATATTATTGGCTTCCTTGATTTACTTATATTCTTAGTTGGATAATCAGTCTTACTTCTCGTACCAATTCGTTATAAAAAATATTTAGTTACTGTATTAGCACAATTGGCTATTGTTACAAGTGTAAAGAAAAATGAAGGTTGCGGTTTTTATAATTGGAAAGTTCTAAATACTCGAGTAGGGTTGAATACTCGACTGTAGTGTGTGAAGCAGATTCACAAACAAGTTCATAAAATTCTGAAACGTATTGAAAATACTTTGTAGAGAAACGGAAGATGTCTCCAATTCGTCTTGCCACCATGTCCAGGTAAAATTATGCCGTGCTGGATCGGATCGACTGTCTGGAGGTTGTTTACGAGACGCGATGCCACGCTTTCTATAATTATTGACATCATTTTCAAGGTCTTGTAGAACTTCTGGAAACTGTTTGGCTCGATTATTACGCTCGCAAGGATCATCGACTATGTTGAAAAGACAAGGTTCTCTTAAAGGTTGGCAAGGGCTTTCCACTTTCTCCGTACAGTGCAAACTAGCAGAAGAACGGACTCTCGCAACGCTATCCTTGACGAGTTGCATTGATGCTGCAATAGCTTCTGGAGCGATAAGACGCTCGTAATACTCCTGCTCAGACAGCTGATCGCTTTCGTTTTGCCACCCCAGCCATTCGTCGAACGCTTCAAACAAAGTTCCGTTCACATACTTCCAGTCACGCTTAATGTAACTGCTGTACTCGTCGTGAGCATTATTCATCACAATAGTACGTCCAATGGCAGCTGAAGTGATTAGCGTTGGCCATTGATTCTGCCCATCAATTGCGCTGTTCGTCGGTGGGATGTTGATACCTGCCACATGGCCCAAAGTTGGCAACCAATCGCTCACGTGAAGCCATTGGTTCGAAACGATACCTTTTCGCGGAAGTAGATGACTCCATATCAATGCAGCACCTCGTACCGCACCTTCCCAGGGTGATTCTTTTTGCTAAGTAGGCAACATAGTTAGTGATTAGTAACGAGCCTTAATGTATTCTTTAGCACGTGAATTGTATCGTTAATGATTATAATTTAATTAAATTAGAATTGATTAAACAACACTGCTTACCCCACGCAAAGGATAGTTCGAACCCGAATTGGCATGAACTCCAACCGTCGGTGCACCATTATCTGCGTAGAACAGTATGATGGTGTTGTTGAGCATGCTGCGCTCCTCCAGCGTACGATAGATTCGTCCAACGCCCGTGTCGATTCGCGCTATCATGGCTGTTGACAGGGAAAGTGAACACGAACGAAACGAAAACGAGTTAAACCAGTCCGGCACAGTTTACGCCCGCATATGGTAGTGCTCTGACCCTGACCGTGACAGCTGTCCGCTGCGCGTGGCACATTACCACACTAACCTGCCAATGTACGACGCTTCGGATCTTGTATGTAGCTGAATTTGGCGATTTCATCTTCCGGCGCCTGCATCGGATCGTCCTCGTTACCGGTGTGGGGAGCGAGATGGGTTAGCACCAGGAACAGTGGCTGCTTACGGTCGTGCGAATGGATAATGCGGACGGCTTCATCGTTGAACAGATCCGTTGCATAAGTCCCGTTGGCACCGTAGTTGACGTCGGTATTCCGTCGCATGTCCAAACCACGGGCAGATGTCTGGGAAATGGTGAAAAATTCAGTAGCCGAAAAGCTTGATGCTGGATGGACAGCATTCTTTGAATTGTTTCCATCCTGCATGAGATGGCCGATATTTAACGAAACTGAGAAATGCGATTGCAAACACAGCCTTTTCTGTCTAATTTTGGAAAGACTAACAAAAATAAATGTCGTAACTTTGAGTATGATTGAAACTTCCAACAATGAGACGTACGATGTCTGATTAGATTTGATCAAAGCTGTTGGCTGAAATCATTGGAAATGAAAAATGTCGTGAAGTGTCACTGAAACCTAAAGGCCCCGAAACATGGGAAATTTCAGAAAAAATTACCGCGGCGTAAAAAACTATGGAATGATTTACGTCAGAAAGTCACATATAAAAATTTTGAAACTAAAAAATGTAAAAAACATTATTTGAAATAAATTGATTTTTAAAAAATAATTTTCATTTTCTTTTCTCACCGGTTTGATTCCCATCTGTCTCCTCCTGTTTTCCGTTCCATACTACGATCCTCTCTATGATTCCCTAGCCCCTTACTAAATCACCATTGTCAGTGCTTTGTTCTTATTAAGTTAGATGTTAAGTAGGTATGTTGAGCAGACATTATAATAAATGAAATGAAATGAAACATGGTTTTCGTTAAAATATACAAATCTAATGGAGAGCGGTCAGAGATTTCTTATAACATACACTCTCTCCTATCTCATCTCTCGGCTTAACATCCCACCAGTTCCTGTGGGCCCTCGAATGGCTTACAAAGACTTGCTGATACCACGTAATTGGATAATCAATCCTCACTACGGAGGAACGATCCGGGTGGGATTTGAACCTCGGTCCTACCGTGTAAAGATCGGCGTCGATTGCGCCTCTACTACCGGAATGGTCTCTCAAGAGATAAAGTAGTATAGGCCTACCATTTCTGGCTTCCTTGGCTTAGTTTACTTGTAGTTGGATAATTAGTACTGCGTTCAGGGAGATTGTCTGGGCGAGATTCAATGTCCGGGTCCTACCAAGGGAAAACGGTACTTGTATCGCCCTTACTATCGGTCATACTGTAGCTATTTTGTTTTATACTTTTACATACAAACGTGTTCTTATAATCTTGTTGATGACTGTATGAGGCTCAACAGGAAAGATCCACCCAAGTAATTGCTATAAAAAGGCATTCTTCTGCAATGGTTTCCATAAAACGATTATGTTTTGAATAAATAAATGTTCTTGCTTATTGAATATACAAGACCAGATAAAGTAAATATCATCGAAAATTGTAATCACAGCCGAATGCAATCAGAATTCAAGCAGTAGCTATATCTATCCACCGTGACTAAAAACAAGTCGACCATGAATCAGCCTGCGCTAAATATAACTTTAAAGTGGTGCAGAATGCTATTGGGTGTACTTGCATCCTTGAGCAGGGTATTGCAATATTTATTGCACAATATATTCTTTTTACGAACTAATCTTCTTTGTCTGCTTAAAGCAGTTAGCTTCTGGCACTGTCTTTAATGGGATGTACGGAATGACAAATGTGTTTGTTGAAGCATAAAGACGAAATAAACATACAATGGCGTGTCTATCAAAGTTGTTTGGCGTGTGCAAAAACACTGTCACTGTGCGTTTAATTAATCGTTTGCTACCTACCTCATTCATCTGCAAACTGTGATCCCAATAGTCGATGTACGGCCCTAGATAGCCAAAGTGGGAATCAAACCCACGGTAAGTTGGTGTGTACGCGCGTCGGAAAAACCCAAGATGCCACTTGCCGACCAGATGCGTCCGGTAGCCAGCCTCGCGGAAGTACTCGGGCATTAACTTCTGTTCCAGCCCGAGACCCCACGGTTCGTCCGAGAGGATGACGTGGTCCTGCATGCCGATGTTCATCGGATGCTTGCCCGTCATCAGCGATGCTCGCGAAGGGGTACAAAGCGGTGGCACATAATGACGGTTCAGTATGATGCCGTCGTACGCGAGTGCATCAATATTGGGTGTAGGGATTTGATTCGATCCGTGGAAGCTGACATCATTCCATCCCTGCCAAGAATGGGGAGAACGTTTAAATTGCAGCACTCGGAATGATCGAGAAGCAGTTCGACGGCGGACAGTTGCATAAGCAGATCACTGTTCAAAGATCGTCGTCCAGTAGACAGAGTGGACTTAAGTTTAAGTACTCTTCCATCACTAGCTCCACACGATTTGAGATTCGTTTTTGTGCAGATCCTTACCAAATCGTCAGCAACAATGATTACAATGTTGGGCCGCTCCAGCTGATCAGTAGCGCCGTTCACACCTAACCACAACAACCACAGGGTCACTGAGCACGTCACTAAGCGTTTCATCATGTGCGGCTACACGTCCACCACTGTACCGAAATCGATTTCATCAATCGAATTGTATAATATCAATAATGGACGGTTCGACGATGGTTCCAGACTCCACTATCCAAATACTCTTCTCAGTCCCTTTTTTTGTTAGTTTGTTTGATCGTAAGCACCTTGAGGTTATGTACAAAATGACGCTTCCCGATCGTATCCACACGTTCACCACCACTTCTATTGTTTTGCGATCGTACAGTGTTTATTTTTCGCACTTATAACCACACGACACAACAATCATATGGCGCGCCACAGACGGAGTGTCTGTGCTGTGACTAGTTTGAAGGTTCGCGACACACTGATAGCTGGTGGGTCGCGTGTGGCACACTTTTATGAAAGCAAGACAACTCACCTCGGCTCGGTTCACCTGTTCCTGGGTGGAAAGGGTGGATGAAGTCACATGCCAGGGTGCCAGTGTCACATACGACATGAAGGTAATAGTGATGGTGGTGGCAGGAGTTCTAATCGGAGTCACAAGAACGTTTGTAGGTAGGGATCGCTTTTATATGTATCACCGGTATGAAGTAGGTTTGTGGCTCTCGTTAGAGAACTTAAGGTTAGAAGAAGCATCTACTGATAGTAGTCAGTAATACACTTATCTTTTGGTCTTCACAAAATCTCTCTCTTGCTTTAATTGTTTAACGACGGTTGTGTTCTACTTTTAGTAGTTTGAGGTCTATCGCGTGAATATCAAGGTCAATTGGACTTTATGTTTGCTCTTTGCCATTTCATGCGTTTTAAAAAGGCATACATGTTTGTTATTCCAATTATGGATACTGAATAGTTTTTGAGCTAGAAAATCACTTTGTATCAATCCATAATACTTAAACAGGTCGGCTGGTCGGCTGTTTGGCGTGACACATCGCGATCGCTCTAATAAAATTAAATCCATATCATTTTTAGTTTGTGCCAACCTTGAAACGAATTCTGTCAAAAATTGACTGCGCTCAGACAACTTTTGTGTTTAGATTAATCATGGAAAAGAAAGAATATCTCGTGACGATAAAGTATTGCTTTTTGATGGGAAAAAATCAAGTCAAAGTCAAAAATTGGCTTGATGAAGAGTGTTTGGATACTATTTAGCCATAGTCAACCATCAAGTTATCTTAATTAAATCGGGATTAAATGAGCACTGAGGACGGAGAACACAGTGGACACTCAAAAGAGGTGGTCGCCGTCAAAAACATTCAAAAGATAAAATATATCCACAAAATTATCAAAATCAACCGTAAAAATAAAAAATGGCTGCAGCGCGAGTTCACATTTGACCAAAAACAATGACGGGTTGATGATTCTGGAGCTGAACAGTTTCTGGAGCTGTTTGAGGGAAATAAATCCGAGTTTTTTTGTAGGTATGCTGCCATGGATGATTCCTGGCTTCGTCACTATAATCCGAAGTCCAATAGACAGTCATCGGAGTGGACTGGACACGATGAACTTGCTCCCATGCGGTGAAAAACGCAACAATCAGCTGCTAAGGTTATGGCGTCAGTTTTTTTGGAATTCGCAAAGAATCTTCATCAACTATCTTGAGAAAGAAAAGACTATTAACAGTGACTAGTGTATCAAGTTTTTAGAGCAGATGAAGGACGAAATCGCCGAAAAACGGAGACCTTTGAAGAAAACAAAAAAATCAAGACCATTCACCGTGCCACAAATCAGTGAAAACAATGGCAAAAATGCATGAATTTGGCTACGAATTGTTTCTTCACACATCGTATTTCCCAGATCTGTCCCACAGTAACTGTTTTCTTTACTCAGATCTAAGAAGGATGCTCGCTGGGATGATATGTTCGTCGGATAAAGAGGTGATCGCCGAAACTGAGGCCTATTTTGTGGCAAAGGATAAATACTACTACAAAAATCATATCAAAAAATTGGAAGACTGCTATAATCGGTGTATCATTCTCGAAATAAAAATTAAAAAAAAATGTGTTTTACTACCGTAGGCCATAAGTTTATAATCCCTCTTGTTAAGTTCACATTCCAGCTAACGTTATCCGCTAGCTCACTAATCTTTTGATGCATCAATTATTCTCATTCGATTTTTGGTAGTTCACTTTGTCCGTTCCTAATTTCAACCTATTTTCTTCTTGGTTTAACGATCTGCTAGGGCATGCCGGTCATCTGATGGCTCATGAGACTTATTGATACCACGAAGTTGGATGGTCAATCTTCATATCTGGGAATCGTTTCCGTTTCTGCAGTGTGAATACTGGCACTGCTGTTTCCTTTACCATCGGAGCGTAGAAACTTCAAAATGAATTCTTATTTATTACAAATTTTTATGGATAAATGGATAAATGTACGATCAGGCTGATCTTTAATTTGATGGATAAAAAATGGGATTACGTTTACGATTACGGATAACGATGATAGTTAACGTTGAAGTAAGTTATTACACTTCAACTTTCTCGAGCCCTTTACTAGAGCTCGAACTCGAAGTATTTTGGGGAAATTTTCAAACTTTTGCTTATGTCTAACATAAGTGTTATTTTTTTCATTATTTTATACTTTCCGGAGTGTCTGTTAATTTAATTTTTTTGCATATTGTAATGTTACTGTTTTATGGTCATCATATTCATGTTTTATCTTGGACTTCTTGTTGAACTTTATTTTTATTTCTTGTTGGTGGTTTCGTTTGTATTTTATATAATAATAATAAAAATCCTCTAAGTTTTTTTTATCCTTTACGTGTCCTTCTACTTGGGTGTTGGATATTGCAAAAATTCTGCTCTTCGTTCTTTGTAGTTAATCTTTTTGAGATTTTGATCTGAGCTGTGCATATGAATGTTTATGTATTTTTCCATGGCTTTCTTAATAGTTCAGGTTTGCATAATACTTAGTAATTGGCTATTTGCTCAATGTCAAGCACATCGCTGAATCTTTGTTCTTTTATCTACATTTCTATAAACATTCTTCAAAAGTCTAGCAATTGCTTGTTGTTTGAAATCTTCATTTATCATATCTATTTTCTTAATAACTCTGATCGCTTGATTTATTCAGAATACATTTTTTGTTTAAAAACTTGTAAACTTGAAGCAAAAGATCGTTAATTTTCAAAACAGATATTCATAAGCACAGCGAGTAAACACGTTTGTTTTTGTACTACGAATTTTTCGGAGGTTTGAATATTTCATTTGGCGAATGTATTAAGAATTTTATTATTCATCATGCTTCAAATGTCTCTTCCACATATCAATAAACTGTTGATTTAATTGATGAGCTTTGAACAAAACATCTCTTATTATCACGTGACAGACATGAAAATACAATTCGTCTGCGCGACGAGAAAAAAAAAACATTTGTCAAATCATTTCTTTTCCCTACAGCAAATGAAACGCGACCAAAAACGGGAGGTCCGAATTCTTCATTGCGTGCCACGCTTCTAATCAATCCCTTTGCCTCGTATGATAATTTTACATTTCCCAGCTGAAAAAAAACCTCTCAATATCGAACGTGCGTGCGTGCGTGCGTGCGTGAATGCATAAAATTTCTCCTAATGGTAGGGCCGATTAAAGGACACGTACGGTGCCGTTAACCATGCCGAAGATACTCGGCAGCTGGCAACGGGGCGACGAACGGGACAAATTTCCGCCTCGAAACGAAATCCATAAACCGAACGTGCCCAAGTGGTCGGTGGCGAATTATTATCAGTCTTTAGCCAGTTTTCCGGTCCCGTTCTGGCCGGAACTGTGTAAATTTATCCTTCTCCTCTAGCATGTGTGTGTGTGTGTGGTGGAAAATGAGGAACAATGAAAAAATCGAAATCGAAAGCATCAACTCGATTCTCTAGTGCACATTTTAGTACAAAAGAATGGCTAGAACAGGAATGGCAGAAAAAAAAGAACAATTTAACTGTGGTTGGCTGATGTAGAGAAAGTGGTACAGGGGGGGGGGGCATTGAAGTGGGCATGGGCGAGCGAGGACAAATAGAGACATTCATAACCGACGAGCCTACTGTATGGGCCACGAGTGAGACTCGCACGGAAGGAAGAAGCCATTCCATTTCGGTTTGAATTTGAATGTAATATTTGCGCCACGAGTGTAGGTCGTGCTTAGTCGTAATCAAACGATGGACCATTGGAAGATTGGAAGGATGTGAGGTGTGGAGGTGTCCCATAGTCTCGATCAAGGCCAACCACAGCCGCGACGTCGAGTCGGTGTTGAGCAAGGACGGCGAAGGTATGCAAATGGAGATGATTTTGGTACGGCAACGCACCGTCAAACGAATTGTTGGTGGTAATGGCACCGAAGAGAAGCAATGGTGGACAAAGGGATAAAGCAGTAAAAAGCTTCATTTTCATACGCGTCACAGATGATTGCACTTTTGCAGGAATCTGGAGCTGGATGTCCATTAAAATATCACAATATAGAATAATCACAAAAAATCTTGTGGGACCAGTAACGGAGAAGCGATCTATTTTGTGTATTTTTTGTCCACTACTTGTTCCGGATGTAGAAATATCCATCGACTCATGCTACCCTGGGTGTGGGTGCTAACGGAGCGAAAGGCGATCCAGTATATGGCCCAGTTTCTGTCAAATCCCATCTCTTGGTCTACGAATAGCCACAGGCTCTGAGCCACCACGGTGGCTCAATGTCGACAAACATCACGAAGTCTGGAGCATAAATCAACTGGCCGGAGGGAAGGAGTCCTGGTGTGGTACACTTTGCTGGTCGGGATATCAACCCTCCCCCACGGCCAATGCCAGCTGTTAGCCCCAAGAGGAGAGGGTGATACGTTTGCACACAAATAATCGCACATTACGCTTCGGCGCCTCCATCGACAGGCTTTAATTGAAGGTAGTTAGTCGCTGGAGATCTCACTCCGACTTAGATCGTGGTTCGATGGTGTAGCAGGGGTTCGCTTGTACCTGCCCGGCTGTAACTGACCTTCGCTGGCCGGTGGTGTTCTGGTTCCATATCACAGACCCCGTGTGGCCGGTGGCTTTGTTTGAGCAGCTTATTTGCGAGGCGAAGGAATTAGCTCGGACATTCATGTTTAATGGCTGCATTTGCTAAACATACACTTGCACACAACAATATCAATTAGGGATTTAACAACATTACCAACAACTTGGTATGGAAGCTTTGTGCTTTTGTAGTAGAATAGGTTTGATTGGGCGATCTTCCAATAATAATTCAGCTAAAATTAAGGGATGAAATGAACCACAAAAATTTGTATTTTTTGTATTCTTAAGCATTGAAAAGTTGTACTTCATTTACGGACTTCACCATGTTACATAAAATCTGCCAATTTTGGGTTTGAATTTAGGTTTTCATTCCAAGTCGTTGCTACAACAATCATGTTGTCTTTCAGTAGTTTTGTTTTGCTGTTAATTGATCGTTTTTTCTTTCAATTTATAAGTTCTCTTTTCGCTTTAATAATTTGAAGTCAAATAAAATTAGCAATGGCAGGCGGAGGAGTGACTAGCTTGAATAGCCTTAGAAGAAGAAGATTAATTTGATGAGGATTTTATAGTACGGTTCGAGAGTTTCGTTCATTTCATTTTATATTATAAATTTATATAATTTGTATGTACCACTTAACTGCTATTTATTTGGCACCTTTTAAAGTGCTGTTGGTAATTACTAGACATTTGAAAAGCTATTAAAATATTTGAATTTATATTCACAAGTAACAGTTATCCCCAGAAATTATTACATTCTTAAAATGTTTATGTTTTTGGTTGGCGTTTTAAGCCGGTTTAAATCCAGTCAATGCTTGAGCTTGTCTAATACTGGCCCAAATGTGGCCAAAGCCTTGTCATGGTCTTTATCGTTCATCTTCCAGTCGGATGGTTTGCAAATAGACCTCCCTACCTGCCTACCTTGCTGGTTGATAACTCAACTCGAAATAATAACTGTCGTGCTATACAAAGCCATACCATTCCAAACATAAACATGTGTGCGAGAGCAATGAGCTTGAAGCCATGGATCCAGACGGGGGATGTCCAGTTTCAGTCTGTCGTGTGCAGTCTTAGGCGGTTGATTTGCGTATCCAACACCTGACCGGTGTTGCCGCGAAAACTGTGTCACAATGTGTGTTTTTTTTTATTTGATTAAGTTTGTTTATATTTTGTTATTCAAACATTTTTGTGTTTTTTTTTGCACATTGAAATAAAGTTGTATCGTTTTGAAGCACGCTATCCAGCAGCCGGTCAAGGAAAGCAAGATTTTTTTAGCGGATGCTGCGAAACAAGAAATGAAGAAATAGGACTAGTTTTAGCAAAATCATTTTGAAGATTTAGTTAGCCAAAGCGAAGCACCGAAATGTCAAGGCTATTGAATGAAGCTGTAGAACTAATCAAAACAAAGAATTATTATTACTTTTTCATTCATAACAAGGCCATTCGTTATCTGGTATGTACTTCAAATTCTTCAAGTCTGTTAAAAAAAATAATTCAATTCTACCTGAAGCGTGCGTTCATGCGAACAAATTACCATTGCAATAATAGCAACCAACCACGGCAGACAATAATGCATTGTCAGCCTAACTACAGATGAAGTAACCATGATTGGCAAAGGAACAGTCTCCGGGGAGGTTTTTTTTTCTCGTAATGAACCTGTTGAGTTGGATAATAGCAGCGTACAGGATATATCTTATTATCGCTCGTGACACGTGAAATGCCAACCATTAACACGTGCAAAGAAGATTCCTGCACAATCATCTCGGTTTTCGTTTGCTGATGATTGGACAGGATGCTGCAAATGTAATGCTCACGTCGATGTTCGTTGCTCGCTTTAAACTATGGTTTCTGTGGGTGTGTGTGTGTGTGTGTGTGGGTCTGTTTTCTTTTTATTGAGAATAACTTCAGGGCACATGCGAATGTCGTCTATCGCAAACAACTCGGTGGATGGAACGGCATTGGAAAGTTAGGAAAGCTTTACGCTGTAAAAAGCTGATCATATTCCATGCGAAAAGGATGATAATGGAGGAAACGGTGTGGCGTACCAGTGCTGACAGATTAATTAAATAGCACTCATTCCTAAGCGTAGTTGATGGTAAAAATAATAAAACGCAATCTCTCACCCGAACAGCTGATGCTTTTGCGTTTGGTTTTTTTTTCTTCCAGCTAGAAGCTGTTAATTTGCTTTGCGATGCGAGCAGGGCAGGCAGGGTTTAATGCAATTTTCCACCAAGTACAAATGAGTTTAATTATGCTTTATGGGAATGTTGGTGAAGATAATTTGTCTCTAGATTTCCGTACAAAGGTGTTATTATTGTAAAGCGAAAGAAATTAATAATGCCTTATTTCTATTGGCTGTTTCAACTCTGTCAGTAAGCTTTTCTAAATCTGATTTAAGACGGAGTTAAATAACGATGTTGTGTCTTGTACAGTTTACTTCAAACCTGTCATTTTGAATGCTACGAACAATGTGCTATTAAAATATCTACTAAAAACTCTGAGTAAATATTTGGAAAAACAGAAAATTCTTCTCTTTTCCATTCTCATTTTATACGGCTACAAATGCTAAGATATTTTGACTTGCTATTTCAAGCTTCCATAAGTGATTTTTCCAAATCCTAATAGTTAATACACCGTACATCCGCTCATAATATCATATCAATTTGTGGCTACCATGCCATTGTTGGGCTGTGTAAACAGACTTTGCGTATTGGATCATCTGGTGTCACTCTCATGACATGATCTAGATATTGGATCATACAGTAATTAAGTCAATAAGACCATCCTAATATACATTTTTGAAACAGTGATCTTCTAAGTCACGTCGGTCATCTATTGGCTTACTAGACTTGTTGATTGATGCCACGTAGTTGGATGATCAAGCCTCACTACGGGATACGGTACAGATTGGAATTGAACTCCGGTAGTGCCATGTGAAGACTGGTGCCGCTGTCATCTCTACCATCGATTCGCCCCAGTTAGGACGATTGGATTCTATTGCCAAAATATGGATTAAACATGATCAACAAGAAATGCATTTATATCGAAACATTTGTTTTTATTCACTGAAGAATAACCAGGCCATTTGACTTAAAAACTAATTTTAAATCAAACAATTCTCGCAAATACGGCAGCATGGGCGATATTTCCTTCTCTCGCCATTTGAATACAACTTATCGCAAGTGAGTTCTGTTGATGAATTTGTTGCCATTATGTCTTTCTCTGGTAGATCTGGATCGAAGCCTTATAAAAAAATTTCAAATTTATCGACTCACGGTACAGTCCAGCACAATGTAGTGCCGTATAGACAACTCATCTCTCATTCGTGAAAATTATTTTCCAGGCTTAAGGAGCTTAAGGTCAAGCTTACATGCAGTAATAAATACACTAATCACCTGCATTTGTTTCAATCGGTCCTCCAACTCTAATTCGTTGGTAAGTCGACAGCGATGCCGGTTTCCATACGGCAGGACTGGGATTCAAATCCCATCCGGATCGATGTCTCGGACTGAGTACTGACTGGCCAAATACGTGATATCAGGGCGTCTAGTAAGCCATTAGATGGCCAGAGTGACCTATAAAGTCGTTAAGCCAAGAATAAGAAGCAGAAGAAGAAGAAAATACTCTTTTAAAAATGGTCATGAGGAAACATATCACGTCAAAAAAACCTGTCGCGACGGTGGCCCTGTCCAAAACAGACGAAGCCCTCTAAGTCGCGTTCGAGAGGAAGATGCTCAGAAAGATCGTTGGCTCCGTATGTATGGAAGGACAATGGAGGAGCCGCTACGAACTGTACGACGACCTCACCGTCGTGCAGCGAATTAGGCTCTCCAGGCTCCGATGGGCTGGCCATGTTATACGCATGGCACCGGATGACCTCCAGCTCAGGTTTAGTTTAAAATCTCTTAATCTTAATTGAAGCAGTTATGTTTTCCTTTTCTCGAAATACAAAATTGCTTGGGAATCAAGTCCTAGTTTCTGATTTTGGTAATATTTGATAGAACAACATTGATTTCAATTTTTTGTTCTGCTTATCTCATCTTAAGTTATGTGGAATAGTTATGTTACAAGTGTGGCCACGCCGCTTTTAATCAATATAATTTAAACTACTTATTGAAAATACCGATCCAATCAATGAAATATAGCTTCAGATGTATGTTTTTGATTTTCTTTTTACTTTACCTATACTGTTGCACTTTAAGCACCTCCAACTGCTCCAATAATCAACTCCACAGGTTTATTTTCCAACCGAGAGTTATGCACCCTCGCTTATGTGGCTATTGCGGTTTGCAACAACTCTCACGACTGCGAGTGACATCATCATCATCATCATCATCGGTTGTTCTCGCTTGCAATAATCATCACAACAGCCACGCACCTGTAGTGTCCAGTAGCGTTGGTACCCGATGCGGTTAACCAGCCCAACCAGTGCCAAACAATGGGCCAGTGTGATGGTTTCAATTCATTCGCCACCTGTCTGACGTCTAACGCTTTCTGCATGTGACGTTAGTAGCGTGTTAGTTCGGTGGGACACACTTATCAAATTTTATTGAGGCTCCCAAAACACCTCGAACCCTTTCATTGTTAATCCAGCGGGTGGTTTAATATAGGGGAAAGGGTAGCGATTTATTTCATAAACAACTTATAGCTTGTGCTAGTGGCGGGATGGCGCGCTTTCACGTGCTGTCGTAGAGGAATCGCATCGCCGCTTCGTGTTTCATTCGGGAAAAAGCACGTGTTGAGCTTCGGTACACGCTATGCAAAGGAATGACAGAGTCAACTGTTTGCGTGCCATTTGCTGGACTGTTTTCGTGCTCGGGCCTTACGTACGTAGAGCAGCTTTCCCTGAGAAGATCGCTTGTTTACACCCGAACGAAACGCCACCTTCCATGGTGCTGGTGCTCGTTTTCTCGCACGGAGTTTAGCTCTCTCTTTCTTTAGTACATGCACGCTCCATAACAGCCAGCAGTGAAGATCAGTTCTTTTGGCCATTTCGTTTCCCTGGCAACCCCCTGCACAAGGTGTACCGCGCGTTGTTGGTAAAGGAGGCGCCCGGTAGCCTGTTCGCCTGAAAGTGGTCGCGTGCCATCGATGAAAGCGAAAAAGGTTCCTGCTTTCAGTAGCTACGTTGGCTTGTTCGGGTTCGAACGCATTCGCTCCGGGGCGCCTTCGAGCGATGGGTGGAACATAGCACCGTTCAAGAAGCGTTTAACCGTTTTGGATAGCATGTGTTGACTAAGGTTAAGGTTTTTCGGATAAGAAAGCATTGTTTTAGTGTAGTTTTGTGAGTGTTTAGCAGCAAAATGTGATTTTTGAAAAATGTATTATTGTTTAATTATAATCAAAAAATTGTTATAATTGACATGCTCGTTAAAAAAACAATTTGTGTTCAATATTATTTCAAGTTTAACATTTTCTAAACGACGCCTGTTGAAAATGTTTTTACTGTGTTACCGATAATAGTGTAGTTCTCGTTTAAAATTACGTTTGATTTGATACGTATGCCTGGTGATGGATCTGTTCTACCGATCTTTTGATGTGTGGTTTGGATCTGAACTCTCTAGGAACTAACTCACACGCGTGATTACACCTGATAGAGTACAGAGAAAACGAGCGGTTTTTTTTCCTTGGACAATTTCCTCCACGAGAGTGTGATAAAACGCCAACCGTAAAGTACAAAAGAAACAAGCGATAAACGAAAAAAAAAAAACGGAACTTAAGTGCAAAATTTTTCTACCAAGTCCAAACGCAAAGAGTGGATCGAAACAACAGCCAAAAATTAAAAGAAAAAAAAACCCAAGCTAAGGAAGAAAAATTTGAAACTTTCCTGGCGCCAATCTTTCAACATGGTTTTGCTGAATGGAAAATGAAAGGAAGCCGTTAAAGTAAAATTTAATTTAAAACCAATCATTTCGTACCCCAAACGGTGGGATCATACTGCAAGCGCGGTGTGTTTTATGTGGGTGTACGAGTGGTGGTAGTGTGTGAGTGTTTTTTTTTGTTTAGTAATTTGATTTTCACTACTTTAAAAACGAACTGTGGAAAATTAGCTACCGTGAGCGCATCATCGGTGTGTGAAGAGATGCGTGAATGAAGAAAACTAAGCGAAGAAAAGAAATACTTACGCCTGATGTAAATTTTTGCACCTTACGATGGGTTTTGGGGTGTATAAATTTCCTACCAGCCGACAAAGGACAAAGGCAAAAGAAGTAATTTCCTTATTGATTCCCGCATGTTTTCATGCTTCCTGGCCAAGCGGTTTGTTCGTGTGAAGAACGATAAGTGCCTGGATATGACGAAAATTCTCACCAGTTAGTGTGTATTCTTGCAGCGTGCGATGTCGATTCGAGGTGGAAGGGTGCGTTTGTGTTTCTTATAAAAAAAATTGAACCATTGCATGCAACAGAAACATCAAAGTAAAAGTTAGTGCATTGCTGTTAAAGATTTGGTGTTTAATTTTTCAATACGTAACTCGCTGTCTGATCCTTCCGTGTAAAGGGGAGAAAAAATCTACTCTCACTTGAAAACGTGCTGATGTAATGGATTTTCCCGCAGTACCAGTGTGTGTCGTGCTTAATTCCTGAGCCAACCGAACGCCGCCGGAAAAGTGTAAGGCCGTGGGCCGAAGTGTTTCTTTTGGAGTGTGTAACTTTCTTCGGGCGTGTCAGTGTGTGTGTGTTCCGTGTGCTTACGTGTGTGCCAGGTTTGCTGTGAACAGCGTTTTCAGTAGTTCGCTGAATTTTAATCAAAAGCACAATCAACACCTATTAAGTTTGTTTGTTTTCCCGCACTGCCGGGTTAGCGAGAGTTGGTTGATACGATTTTTTTTGTGACAGTGAGGGATAAGATGTTATAGCCGTGTTGATCATGTCGTGAAAGTTATGGTGGAAGTGAAAATATTTTAAACTTGTGCTGTGGATAGAACAATGTGTGGAGATATTGCCGAAGAATAAAGAAAGACCACCGTTTTGTAAATGCTTCAATTGGGTAAGTAAAGTGTATTCTATTCATGGACTGTAAAGGCAATTTGGTTTTAGATATGTTTCTCTTGCATATAAATAACTCTAAAATTTCAACAACATTAATTCTGATGAGTTGCATCTACGTTTCGTTACGTTATTTGTGGGGCAACACAAAGAGCAACTAAAAACAGGGAATCGCGTATTTGAACAAAAACACACAAGGCTAAAAGTTGAATGGAAATTATTTTTGAAGCAATGTTCTATTTGTAACTTTGAGCATAACAAGAATAGTGCTAGTGATCTTGCAGTGCTCCAGTTTATTTTTAGTGGTTTAATCTTTTTTCTTCTTGGCGTAACGACCTTCTAAGGTCACGCCGAACATGGATTGGCTTACTGGTCATATTGATACCACGTAATTGTACGCGGAGAACTGATTGCGGGATCGGTTTGGATGGGATTTGAACCACGAGTCCTGCCGCCGAGAATATCGTCTGTGCCCCAGGGCTACTCCAATCTTTATTTTAGTCAAAATAATTTGTTCTTCAACACACCACAGTAAATGAGTTCGAAAAAATTCGGATTTTCTTGTATACAGTATTGACATAAAGGCTAGATTATGTACTTTACAAGGTGATGATGTACAGGGAAGATACGCGAATAGAATGTTATAAGTTCGATTCATCTTTTTCATCATTTTTAGATTTCCAACCTTCACTGTATAAGACCGACTTCTGAAGCCCGCGGCCAGTCATTCGCTTATCATTAGGAATGAATAACTGAGACTTTATAACGGAAATATTTGAAACTAACTGCGACTGACTAAAAGAATTCTCTCAAGAAGTTGAGCGATTTCTCGTAGAATCGTGTTTACTTTTGATGACAAAATTTACAGCAAAAGGGACAGAGCAATAACCAATTTGGGAACTTTTCAATTGTGCTAAAAGAGCGGTGTGTAGCTATCATTTGTATTATTTGTAAGTGTAAAGTGTAGAACAAATAGATTTAGTTTTGGTTTTACATAAAACTGTTAATAATTGTAGAAGCAATAATTAAGCAATTTTATTTAGTGATTTTAGAGGTTCGACACCTTTGCAATGTGCTGTGTAGATGTTGTAGCATGTTGCATACATTTAGGCGTTTTCAATTTACCATGAAAGCAACCACATTCTATTCGCTTTTGATAAATTGCTCTTTTGATAATGTGTCTCGTATTAAGAGCAATTCCATATGTTATTAAAATATACCATTTAATGAAAAAACGATCCGTACAATAATGGCCATAAATTTTTTTTGCAAGCTCAGCAATCGATCGTAACGCGAACGATCAATCCAAAACAAGTATCCAAAGCTAGCAATGCAATAGCAAATTGAAAAACCAAATGGGAACATTTTTCAATTAGAAAAAGCGTGCAAAACCTATTATAAGAATTGGGTATAAATAAAGTTTTCGTCTCAGTCACTGGAGAGCTGTCTAGAGAGAAGGTACAACAAGCTAAACCTAGCGTTCAATTCTTTCAAGAGGTTTGAATGTCTTCCTAACCAAGGTAAGGCCTCAAGCCATGCATGTTGGTGGATAAGGCATATAAGGGATCCTTCTGGATATCCAAAGTCATCTGGCCGACTTGCTACGCCGATGAGCGTCGAGAGTCCGGTCCAAGATAAGAAAGATATCGGCTCGGCTCAGCTAGCACCAATGTTGTTCCGTTCTCGTCGTGATTTAAAGTCCAGCTTCTTCTCCACCACACAGGGGCTCATGTTCGGTCGATAATCTAACAACGACATAACTAATAATAAATTTGACAATATGTTCTACATCGATGAAAAATATATACATATTTACTTTAGACACTTACTTAGGACAAATCAACATCAGCATTTCTTTTACACCATTTAAATTAAACTTCTCAAACGCACCCGCCTCACACTCTCAACGGTGCTGTCGGATTTACGATCCGATTAGATCGAACGAAAAGTACCAATAAATTCAGCAAACGTTCCAGCTTAATGTAAGCAGATTTGACGTGACCAAACAATGGCTGGATAAAAAAAAAAAACGTCCGAAAGGCAAGTGGTCCAAGAAAGCAAAGGAAGGAAACACCGGTTGTCAGCTTAATTTACAATCGAACCCGATTTCGTTTACCGGTGCTGGCAACAGTTCAGCAAGGATGTCTGAGACTCGAAGTTTGGGGATGGGGTTAAATTAAGATAGCCCAAAGAAGTGTCATGAATGGAAAGCCACTTCAGGTGCGGGAAAGAAAGAAAGAAAAAAAATAGAGCAAAAACACCAGCACAATCGTTTCGTTGTTCCGGTGTGGCAAAAATTGCGCCCTTCGTTTACCGATGACATTCCTGCCAGTGGTGCTGCTGCTGCTGCTCTTACCAAGGGTTGGTTCCTTGTGCTCGGCCAATGGAACGGACCATCCAGTAGTGCTTTTTTGTGTGCCCTTTTACTGTCTTGGAGTATAATAAATTAGAAAGTTTTCCCGAATGTGTCCTGCCCTGCCGTATTGGAAGCTCTCAATGTTGTGCTCCGGTTGTCTGCTCCCTGAGGCCGTTTGCCTGCCTGCCTACCAGATTGGCCAGCTAACGCCGAACTGGCTAATGGCTGACCATGGCTACGGAACAGGTTGTCTTGAATTTTTGACAGAGAAATTAGTTTGATTGCAGTTTCATGCCACTGTGGAAACGATCGGTTGTAGCCATTTTTCCAACACTATCTTGCTGTTGGCGAAGGTACAGTAATGTAGGTGTGTAATGGAAATCCTGTCCCTGGGTTCGATGGGCAGGTTAACATGGAACTGTAATCCTTGAACTTGCTGTTACACTCAAAGCGTTGGATTAATAGAAGCTTGATTCGAATTGCTTGACGGATTACGATAAGCTCGATTTGAAGAGGTACATTCCTGAAGAAGTGTTGGGGGTCCATAGTTGTGTGTAGGATTGCTAGTATAAGATTTAAAAGCTGCTAGGAACATACTCTCACTAAACCTAATCATAAAGTAGATTAGAATGATTTGTCATTTTTAAACCACTTACCGTAATTTGGATATCCAGTTCACACGTCCCAATGTTATTGACGTTGATGTTGCTGGAAAACTTACCACATATTCTTACCGGCTATTCTTTCCCCGACATTATGCGGACGTAAACATTGCTCCAAACAATACGACCGACCGAAGGAATGACAAAAGCTACCATAAAAGTCACAATGCAAAGTAGACAAGTGAGTGCATGGCGATGGCAGACCGAGACAGCCAACCGAGGTTTCATGAATTCTAGACCAAACCGAAGACAAAAGTGTAACCTTCGCCCCGCAGATGACAAAAGCCACCGAGCGGCCGTCATGTGCAACTGCAGCGGCTCGAGAGTGGGCTTGGACTAGTGGATTTGTGTCACTGGCAATGTCACATCTCGGGAGGTCAAGCACTGACGAAATGCTGCTCCCTTTTCCTGCCGCTCTCTCTCTCTCTCACTTGCTCTTTCTTCAGCCGCCGGAAAATGCACTTCCCACAGGCATGTTCCGGGTGTGTTTGGCCGTGGCAGGCATCTAATTGCACTTGGATCGTAGTGATTGGGCTCGCCAATATGGCAGAAATGAGCCGGTTTGTAATGAGACAGCTGAACAATGAGTGTGCGACTATGAGCACAGAACCCCCGTAGCAAACATTCTTTTCTTGACGAACGGTGGACGATTTTTCATTTCATTGCTTGTGGGCAAAGGATTCTCCAAGACTCGATTATGAGACATAGCGTTGAAGACAGAGTGTACAGATTTTCACAATATGTGTGTTTGTTTGCGTTTCTAGAATTTTATTGGAACAGGCTGGAAATGACGTCCATGGCGGATTTGTTTTCAACAAGGTTTCAGACATTGTAATGGAGTTATTCTGGATATTGGATTTTTCGATTTTTCTGGAAGATAACAGCGCTGTAGTCGAGGTTAATGTGATGCTCTTTTTTATAAGATCAACAAACGTTTTTCATTCGATCTTTTCATAAGGTACAATAAGGCGTTTTTTCCTTGGATGACGGGCTGGCCGTATTGCATAACTCTAATTTACAGGCTAGTTACAATTTATATTGGTTTGAAGACATTTCCCTTTCCAATCCGTGCAAAAAGCACCTTATCTCGGGCTGGCAGGAGCAGTGGGACGTGGACGCAGCTAAGGACGATGCCACTCGCTTCACCAGGTGGGCCCACCGCACTATCCCGGACGTTAGGGCATGGCAGTCCAGGAATCTTGGCGACGTGACGTTCCAGCTGTCACAGGTGCTTTCCGGTCACGGATTTTTCCGCGAGTTTCTTTGCCGTATGGGCTTCACGTCGTCCCCAGACTGCTGTAGATGCCCTGGGTGGTGGAGTCGGTGTAGCGTGTTGTGTTTTGCTGCCCACGGTTTGCTGCGGTTCGGGAGGATCTGTTGGGCGATCGAACGAGGTCACCCCAGACAACACAACATGAGCAGTCTGCTCGAGAACCCCGAGCGTTGGAGCCAGATTTGCGAGGCGGAGATTTCCCTGGATGGAGGGAAAGACAGAGGGCAGACATCAATGTCCGAAGTCTTTTCGAAAGGGAAGATGTCTCGTCGAGTGAAGAAGAGTCCCACGACGGAGATGGCCTCTCCATACGGGGCTTATCTCCAGCCGAGCTGGCAGCGGCCAGTGAGGCGGAGCGCTCAGGACGCTAACGAAGTATTATATCATGCACTGGAAGGGTCAATAAGGCCATGGCAGGAGGATATCGAACAGATGGGGAACACAAAAAAAAATAATGTGCTAAATATAATATAAGAAAACAATGGGCATTGCAACAAGCAATCGACAAATACCACCCCAGAAAAAGAGCCCTCGCAGGCAAGCACTGAGGTTGGTTAAGGCGAGGAATTGTAAAATCTATAGGATGAATAAATTCCGTTTTGAAAAGGCACCTTATCCCGGGTGTAGTTTTGCAGATAGTTGTTCTGTCATCCAAGTATTAAGTCCAGTTTTTAGCGAGGGTTTGTGTCATTCCACGAGAAGACATCACATCCACGGTATGATTGAGAGCGTGATCTGCGGTTTTGATGCTTCTCCAGGGCCGTTGTTCATCCATTGATCTGCCTAGCCTGCAGTTGTTAGTCGTTGTAGTCCTTACAGTGTTCCACAGATCACAGAAATACAATAGTATTAATTAATTAAAAATAGTTTTAAGTTATTGTGTATTGATTTTTTCCAAGTTATTGAACTTATTTTCCTTCAAGGACTTCAAAAAGGGTTTTATAAGAATAACTAAACAGCCACGATAGAGGAGAACTGAGGTAGGGATCGGCGAACTTCTAGGGACTGCAGGTCAAGTAACTGGCTTCTATCCTCGTAGCAAGGCAGATCTGTGTACCAATCACCTGAGGGTTTGCGTATTGCAAATCTGGTGAAGGATCGTTGATTTTGCTCGATACGATCAACGTTAGTCCTGGCGGATGGGGACGAGACTATATTAATTTCATTTAACAACACGGCGACGGCTCTTTTCATAATTTGTTTTGCATTATTTCCAGTGGTATGGTATGGGTTCCTTGTGTTTTCGAAACACTTGGCAGTGTTATGAATTTATCGAGTTGTTAAAGTTTATAGGTGATTCTGGAAGTCGTATAGTATGTATTCTTATCAGTTAAGATAAGTAGACTTCGATACATGAATCACAAATCAGCAACTTTCTTTGAACCCAGAACACTCACCATCTGTCTGCCTTACTACGTTTTTTTAAGGTTAGTATTTGAGGACTTCCTCCAACTTTTTACAAAAACGGAAAAAGAATAAACTTATGTGCAAATGATTATGACTGATTTTACATTTATTGTATTTGTGGGTCAGTAATCCGTCCATAAAATGTAATGTTATAGTTTTCTGTAAAATAAACACGCCATCTTGTTCACTGTTTCTCAATTGTCCATTATCGAAACGTCGAAAGATGGCAACCAAACGATGGTGATGAGAATCAAGTTAAAAACACAACCACAGTTATTCCAATGCGTTAGCAGCACTTTCATAATGGCCACTCGTTTGCCGCCCAAGTGGCAGTGCACTTTACACCGTTAAGAAAGCCATCATATCATCTTCCTTTCTCAACCGTAACATCAAACCCAGCTGGACCGGTTTTAAGGTCATTTGGGATGATTGTGCCATCGTGCTTTCAAGTTCCGTTCTAAGTTCGTCATATTTTTCTAGCTCCATCAAAGAGGCTTCTTTTTTTTTTGCGTTGCCAAAACAGCTTAGAAAAGTAATGCAAAACGAAACAAAAAAATACAATACAAAAAATTGTTGGACAAACTTTTTTCCCGACCCCACACTGTTGAGGCAATTATCTTGTGAAAAGTTGACCAAATCTAATTGTGGCCAGAAAATAGGTTATACATTACCCGTCGTCGTCGCCGTCGCACACAGGGAAAATGACCACTTGCGGGGGAATCTCAATCCCATCCCTGATGTTTGTAAAAGAAAAGGCAGGACAAAGTGAACTGTGGCTTACTTTTTATTTCAAAGTCATTAACGAATGGGCACATTTTGAGGTTTTGTAGCTTACGACAAGGAAAAAGGAAAGCACAGGCATTTCTTCTATTTTAATGTCTTAAATATTGTCTCGTGATCCGATGCCTCGCGGGGAGGGAAAACTTTTCAATCCATTTTCTGGCGTGTCGCACGAGTAAAATATTTGGAAACCTCGGAATCCTCCGTTGGTGCTAGAAGAACATTTCACACGGTGAAAACTGCGGTGTTTATTTCGCAGTACGAAGCTAGACACGTACCCATGTACGGGGACTTTCCATGTGAGGTGTTCAATTACACTAATTACGACCGGAGTTAAAGGGGTTGTCTACGCTACGTAGATGTGTATCAGCCAGGATTCGATTGGCACAAACAGACGATCATACCGTCGATGCAGTTCCAGTAAGTTCGGTAATAAATTTCGGCTGAATAATTGCACACAATCGGAGTAAATGTGCGCCACCGAGTCGTTCCCGCGAGAGCATGCGACAGGGGTAAAGCAATTGCATTGATGGATTTTTAATTATGAACAGCAAGAACTTCGAATGCGGCTGGGTGTATTATGCACTGCAGCAGAATTCGTTGATTGATCGACGAACGATGAGGAACGATGAATTATAATTTTATTCGTTTGTTACTGGATGGTTTGAAAATTGGCTAACGCAACCTGCTAGACCGGATGTACTAGAAAAGCCAACCATTAGATGAGGAGAAAGTTTGAATTAGTTTAAAAATAGATTTTTAGGTAACCATGCATTAATATTTCTTCTGCGTGTTTGAAAATGTCAAAATACTTCTTCAAAGCTATTTTTACTTAAGATGGAAGCTTGACGAAAGCTTTGAAATTAATAATTATAGAAACATAAATTTACAAACAAGCTTTTCAGATTAGATACCCAGTCAAGTAAGAAAATTCTTAATGTTTTTGAAACTCAAAGTCTTTGTAGTAAATGAAAAGAATGGAAGCGCTCGTGAAACGATCTGTTTACTGGAGGCAGTCAAGTTTAACGCTATTTTGTAGCGTACTCCATATCACGTACAACTTCAAGGGAAGTTTATCTTCAAGAAAGTGGATCAACCTTGAAGGTTGATACTTCCTTGACCTCTTTTGTTTATTAAATTGTTTATTGTTTGTAAGTCCTATTGCTCAAATAATAGTCAAAGTGACTTGTATACTCGCATTCTTTGTTGTCGAGATGTTAAGCGAGGGACGAAGGGACTGATCTTGTTAAGTAATGGTGGTGCATCAATTGTCCCTAGTATCAAATCTGCTATAAATGTGGCCTGTGCGATCGTTCGTCGTTTTTCTAGCGATTGTAAACCTAACAGTAACAGGCGTTCGTTATAGTGCGGCAGGTTTGTACGATCCCTCCAGGTTAGTTTTGATATGACGTATCGTGAAAATTTGCGTTGCAAGGCCTCTAACCTATTTACTATGTCGCGTGACCTATGTCGTGGCATAAGGGCACCAAGCGATCGAACCATACTCTAAAATGGGTCTAACTAAACTGCAGAACAGTGTTTTCAAGCATACGGGATCTTCAAAGTCTTTCGTCATCTTAAATATTAGCCCTAGTGCTCTGTTCCCGCGACCAATAATTTCTTCGAGGGGAGGTACAAATTCCGTATTAGGATTGCTATTAGAATGGTTTTATCAAATGCTGTTATTAAACCTCAATCATGGTCCTCGTAAAAGCCCACCGTGAATGTTGACCATCCGATTAGATAGCGTTTAACGTAATGACCAACTTGCTACCCTGTATTAGCGCTTTTCATCGACTGACTGTGTGTTTAAAGCTGGTAGACGTGTGTAGAAACTATGCTTTTCTAGAGCATTTGGCAGAGATTTTGAACCAGCGTTGACCAACAACACAGCACCTCACATCACAACTCAGAATTGCAAGCTCTTTTGACAGTAACGAAACTACTAAACCTAGCTTTCAGTTTTCGAACTCGATTCTTCGAGTCTCTATAGCCTGTTTATGACATTAAAGTTTTAACGAAAACCCTACAGCACAAATAAACATCGAATGATGGTGTAGATGTAGATGGAAAATGGTGGAGCATCAGCTCCACTCTTTCCATCTTTTTATCAACTTCAAGACCGCATACAATGAGCTTAGTTTTTAATCCCGGACAAACTTCATAGACTAGTACGAATAACAATAACCAACGTTACATGCCAGAGGCCCTTTGCAACCACCAAAGGGCTGCGCCAAGAAGCCTGTCTGGCTAGCCTGTCTACTCTTCAAACTACATCCGAGAGGATGGAAGTGGAAAAGTCGCGGGAAAAGTCTTGGTGTTTGTAAACTTCGGGGACCATCTTCTACAAGGCATTCCAGACCATGACATACGCTGATGCCATAGCCATCATTGGTTTAAGGCTCTCCTCCTAAGGCTCAAATGATGATCGAGCAGGCAGCGGGAAATCTCGGGTTGAAGATTAACGAGGCAAAACAAATCCCGAATTACGCAGGGGTGACGTACGGTATGGGGGCCGCACCTTCGAGGTCGTCCAAGACTTCAACTATCTCGGGTGAAAAGTCAGCACAGACAACACCAAAGATGTTGAGATACGCACTGAGGGGTGTTGGCTGCCAACCGGTCATTCTTCTGTCTGAGGAAACGGTTCTATTCAAAACACCTGTCGCGAGAATCCTGTGAATATATTGAAACTTTATAGTCATGGACTCTTACTTGACTGACGAAACCCTTTCAGCCGCATTCGAGAGGAAGACGCTCAGAAGGATTTTTGGCCCCGTATTTGTGGAAGGACAATGGAGTAGCCGGTAGTAGTGTGGTGACTTACTGCTGCTCGTTCTCTGGCGCGCTTGGAGTCCTTCCAGTGAAAATTCACCAAATTCGCTCTACGTTCCTCGGACTTTCTGGACTCCCGTAGATTTTAACGGTCGCTGTGTGCTCTTCGGGCCAGATACGTTGCGGCAGCTTGATTGTAACACGCAGAGATCCTTTGTAGCGGGCCTTTTGGACAATCAGATCGACTTGCCGGCTCTACTATCTGCAGTTAGCCTTTATGTTCCTTATCCGAGCTAGGACACTACTAGACGTTAAAGAACGCCGTGTTATTCGTGTCTGACCGATATGAGCCCAAATTGCCACGCACCGCGTTTCTCAATTGCATTCGTTCCGTGAGTTCGTGTGCTCGAAATAGGATAGTTTTAAATGCTTTAACAGGGCCTCAAAGTCTGTTAAAATTATCAAAAAATTAACAAATTAACAATGAAGAGCTCTACGAACTGTACGATGAGCTCTATTATCGTACAGCCCATCAAACTAGTCAGGCTCCGGTGGGCTGGTCATGTCATTAGAACGACACCGGACGACTGCCAGCCCGTAACATATTTTTAGGTCGTTCACATGTACAGAGGAGGCATGGTAGGCCCAAATTGAGATGGTTTGATGGCGTTGAGGTCTCCTCTAGAAAGGCCGAGGTAATAGATTGGCAGGTGACGGTGCTAGAACAATACTGCGAAGCGGTTGTGGCGTCTGATACGTAAGATGGTGTAGACGGGTAATATTTCGCTTATGAAATTGGAGACTAAGCAATTATTGAAATATTAATGTGAAAACAGAACAAAAAAGTAACACTGATGTATCATACATTAAATCTTTCATTAGGTTCTGACCATGCATAGCATATTTAAAGCCAAATATCAGCTTAATGCTTTTGATAAGCTGAGTCATAGAACCATCTAAAAAACGTTCACAACAGTGAAAAATTGTAAACATGAAACCAGTCAAGTTCAGCTGCCAGTTCAAAGTGCTTGTCAACGACGGCATCGTTTTCCTATTTTTAATTACCGTTTTTAGATCTTTCTTTTGGCTGGAAATTAAAAATCGTTTTAAAAAATGGTTTCTCACCACCAGCTCCAGTTTTGGTGTGATTAATGTACCACGTGTCATTTGTTTGGTATGTTTTGGTATGATCTGTTTGGTTTCCTGTGGTTCATCGTGCTGGACAACGTTCCGGCGTACGTGAGAGATGGAAACGCGCTAGGAAAGAAATACCCAACAACATTGTGCAAAACATGCTCTCCAACCATTCGGCTTGACATTTTTCGGTGATCCATTTCCTAAATATGCACTCTCTACACCTTGTGTCAGCATTTCTTGCGCCACCGTGTAAAGCGTGTACCACCGTCTTGCGAGCACCACATTAGCAACACAGTAGCAAGGTGAAGGCAATGTTCTTGTAAGCATTGGAAAAGCAGTGACTTTTCTCCCAGGAAATTAAACTTCCGCTTAATTGTAGTGACAAATTAAAATTCCATTTCCCACTGTACCACCCATCATCGTTTCGGCTCCGCACCGGCAACTAGTGCACGAACAGTTAAGTGCTGTCCGGGAAAGCTCATATTAGCATCCCCTTTCCCCCTTTGCATTCCTGGGTAGGAAGAAAAGGGGATTATATAGCCCCAGGGGGTAAGCACAAGTACATGCATTAGTGATGGGAAAAAAGGTTGCAATAAATTTCGATTCCTTTCGGTCGGTGAAGGGAGCCAGCTTTAGGGTGGTTTTCTTGGTCTTCGGCTCATCACGCCTGTAGCAGGCGTGCAGGAAACCGTGCATCCTGCTAGCCGATAGCGCCTCTAAGATAAGAGAACCCGTCGACGAGCTAATTTAGTCCAGTTGGCCGTGCTGGAGAGTTCTGTTCCGGACGAACCCGGTAAAATGAACCGACAGCTGATGAGAGATTCTGTCGGTGCCTGGGTGAAGAGGTTCATAAATAATGGCACCTTTTGACCCGTTGGAAGACGTCGGACAAATAGCCGCCAGCGAGTGACCCGAACACCCACGCCACGTCGATACTAAACGATGTGCCGATGGTGTTGGCGATGGATTCCGTACCATATCGTGAGGCCCATCCGTTCCCTGGAGGTAGTTTCCGAGTACGCGCGTAACATAACGCGTATATCAGTTTCCCTTGCTGATTTATCGGATTCGCAAAACGAAAGACGGCGGAAGGATCTAGGAAGACTTCAGGTGCGGTAGCGGGTTCGGTGGAGAGGACGGAAAAAAAGTTCGCTTTCCTTGATTCAAAGCCCTTTTTTCCCTAGCTTTCTATTCTCCAGCTCTTCGCCTAAAATAACATTTTCATAGAGCACTAAAACGGTTCGAGCTAGAAGATGTGTTCGGCAAGATGCAGTCCGCGCTTGGTCGGGAATCGTCAAATAGCCGCAGGTCAGGCGGAAATTTCGCGGCGGAAAATCGGTGCTAAGTCTACCGTTATTATCTGGCGCCCGGGTGCTTCAGACGGATTATGGGAGCACGATTAATGATACTTGTACATTTTGGGGACGGCCAAGTTGGAGGTGTTTTTGTTTATCGCTGCTTAGCGGTAATGCGGCTGAACCGAATGTCCACACTTTATCACCTTCAGGGCTTTGGACACTTCGGTAATGAGACGTTAGGCGAATAAGTTTGAGGCGTTTTGATTTTGTTTCGTCTGTTCGTAGTTGGCAGTGTCATTTAGTGATGTGTTCTAGGGTATATTAAATGTCTGAGAAACAAATAGGAATGGATAAAAAACGAGATAAGCTACACTTTTTTAAAATATAATGATTGTAAAAATAACCTTGCAATATGTTTTATCACTTCATTACTGTCTATTTTGTTTATATTTGTTTCATTCTACAAGGGAGTGATGTGTTAGCTTGGAATTTCTGGATTCATAAGCTTGATTTATGTGTAGTTCAGTAGTTAATCCTGCATACTCGAAGACGCTCTGTATGGGATTTCTAACTCTGTATGGGAAGAGTCGCACACCTCGTCTACAGGTTAAAAACACAGTACTCAACATGTCCAGTTGATGACGATCACAAACAACGTGAAATTCACGGCACCAAATCGCATACGACGATCCTCTACGTTGAGCATCGATCTTGCGCGGAGTGACCTTCGCGCAAGACGCGACGTATAGGCTAAGGCCAGATAGTAGCCCCGGTGAGTCGAACCGGTTGTCCAGGAGTCCCGCAACAAACAGTTTCTGGTCATTGCAGTTTCGCTAGTTTATCGACTCGAGTCGTAGTCCATTTTCACCCTACAGAAGCGCAGGGCAAACTGGGTCATTTTACGCTGGATGGATTCCAGTCGGGCCAGCGGACAAGCAGCGGCCAGCTGACCTCACCAAAAAACAGTAAAGCATTTTGATGCACACCGGGTTAGTGAAGTCGCGAGCTATTTGTTTAAGTAAGCCGATCAATTGGTTGCCCTTAGTGACGACGTGATCCAGCTGGTCGGAGAAGCTTGGTTTGGTAGTAGTACATGTAACCAATGGGCATTGGTACAAGAAAGTAAACTTCTTACTTTATTTTTCCAAAAAAAAAAACACACCAGAAAAGCTAAAAATACAGTAAAATAAAAGTTATTATAAAACTATGAAATCTTTAAAATATAGAAAATTTAATATAAAGATGCCGTGAGAGACTTTGTGTAATCGTCATTGTCAAGGACGGCCAGTAATGGAGTTTTAATATTTTCTACTTCATCTTGGCCTGCTCAGGAGTGACGTGTCCTGTCGACATGGCCGACATGGCCAGGTTTCCAATCAGTTTTCAGGAAACTCGGTCTAAAGCTGCAGTCCTTCATCCGAGGTTGCTTGCGATCTCCGACAGGCTTGACTCCACTTGATCCAGCCAACGAACTCGCTGTGCTCCTCTACGCCTCGTGCCGAGCGGGTCGCTGACGGGCACATTCTTGGTGGGGCATGAGTCCTGCATCCTCATCACGTGCCCCAGTCATCATATCCTTCCGATTTAGACTACTGTCAAGATATCAGCACCGCCAGCTCAGCTAGCTCGAGGTTCATTCTCCTTCGCCACACGCCCTGCTCGCACACATCGCCAAAGATAGTCCTTAGCACCGGCGTGCATTGGCCCTCGCCGTTGCATTATCCGTCAGCATAGTCCAAGACTCGTACCCTTAGAGGACTACCGGACGTAGTCCTCTACGGTCCTGCGATCCAGTCTTCTGGATCGCAGGAGTTTGTGGAGTCCGTATTAGGTACGATTCTCCTGAACAATGCGCCTTCAGATTTCGCTGCTTACATTGTTGTCCGAAGTTACGATCGTACCAAGGTAGCAGAACTCCTCTACCACCTCGAGATTGTCGCCGTCAACTGATACTATGCTTCCGAGTCGGGCTCTTTGAAAATTAGAGCCTCCGGCAAGCAGTTTTACTAGATTAATATAATAATTTTGGGGAATTCGCTACTGTATCTACACATAATTAGTACAATCGCTCGTTTCAGTTTCGCATTTCAAGTTCTTTTTTATATTCGTTTCGTGTTCGTGTACCTTCGTATTCAAACATTGCATTTTTTATTTTGTTTCTTTAGTTCTTGAAACTTCACTTCCATGGTGGAAATTATTTTCCAAAACAAATATGTTGGTCTTGTGTGTGTTTTTCATAATTAAAATTAAGTTTATTATTCTTGGGTTCCACTGAAAATCTAGCTTTTCTTTGTGTCAGAATTTTTCAAACATTTAAGCTGGACGCATTTACTCTCAAAGAATAAATATGCTTTTTTAATTATCAAACCATATCAGAACTATCCTTCTTCGTTCGTTCGCCGTACTGAAAGATGTCCAAAAAGAGGAAACCAACAAAACACGCAAAGAAACGGTGCCAGAGATGAAGCATCATTTTATTTTTCTTTATGTTGCCACATACACATTCACACAATCACACATACAAAGTGTTTTCATGCTGTTTGCTCGAGAAGACCCTGACACAGATCCCTAGCTTATTTCAGGCCACTTCGCCCGTGAGCGTGCGGTCAGTTGCACAAACAAGTCACCACAGCGACCGCAGCTGCACTTCGGGTAATGATTTCTTGCCGAAACAAACGGCATGCCAAACCGGGTTTCCCATGGTACAACCGGGGTGGCCAACATAAATTGTGACAATCGTTAGCGGAACGCTCCGGCTCCGGCGAGCAACAAATGCTTTCGCTACTCGTTAATCCTACTGGCAGACGGCAGAAAAATAAAAACAAAAATAAAATCATACTTTCCTGCGTGCCGTGTATGCTCTGATGCTGGCCGCTTTTTACTGCAATAATATATAGTTGGAAAAGTTTGCGCCACATGATGTCTGACGGAGGTGAAGGAATAATTTTTCGCCCGAGTCGGCCCAGCAAGTCGGCGTCAATAAATAAATGATTTATTGTGAGTGGCTGTTATGACGCGTCAACTGGGAGGGTGATCGAGTGTAATCGTCTGCTGATGGTACACCGGAAGTCGGTGTAACATTTTCGCTATGTCCTTTAGTCGTGATGTGTGTTCACTTTTTTATGTGTTTGTTTTTGCTCCGTTTTTTTTTTGTTGCGCGGCTCGTGGGAAAATCATTACGTTCCGGGGGTTTTTTATGGTAGACGATATTTAATGAGCGAACATGAAAGTTGTTCATTGGCAGATTGTGCATCAGAGTGTCGTGTAAGTGGTAGTTTCGTAAAATGAATAGTTGTCAAGCTGATGTCAGTTCTGTTTGTCAGTGTCTTAATTGAGGCAGTTTCATCAAGAAACCAAGGTCAAAGACATGTTAAAATGTATTTATACAATGATAAACTTTCTAACTTTCTAACGGCATTGAAATAAAGTATTATCTTTATTTGTTTCTATTTAATCGAATATTAGGTGTATGAAAGGATGAAAATTGTACATCCCGCTTCATTAGTATATTTTAAACATAGTTGTAGAAGTTCAACAACAAATTTGAACCGGTTGTTTAAATTAAGTCCTCTTGGTAAGTGTTACTGACGGGAATAAAGCGGACGCAAGCACCCGCCGTTGGATGGACCGATCATGCGAAGGACTGGTCGGATCCTGAACTCCTGAGTCTGAACCCGGATCAGACGGATTCCTGGATCGACCGGGACCAGTGCCAAACAGTAGATCCGCGTATCTGCTGACAATTCTTCCAATTCTGTCATCATTAAAAGTAAACATTAACCGCTGGATCGACCGCGCATCGCTTATGTTGTCTGATCGTTCCTGTTCTTGTTTGTGTTCGCCCGCGGATTATTGGATGGCGCCTCAAGCATTGAACAGTTTACAATATTTTTATGCCGTCAGAATTATCCGAGCGCCGATTTTACTCGACACGGCGTTGTGATGATGAATTTTGATTTAACAATGTAATAATTTAGAAATTCGTACTTTACTCTTGCCCACGTTTTTTCGTTAAGGTTTTATTTCTGCTGTCGCGTTCGGCTTCGTAGTGAAGATTGCCAATAAGTGGGTACTGCTTAAGACGTTTTGATATTTGTTCGCCCGTTCTCGAACCGATAAAGTGGCCGCTTTCTTGAGGGAAATGGGTCTTTTTTATTAGAACGTTTACGATCGTTCGGATGATTGTCAACGTATATTCTATTCTATTCTATTCTATTCTATTCTATTCTATTCTATTCTATTCTATTCTATTCTATTCTATTCTATTCTATTCTATTCTATTCTATTCTATTCTATTCTATTCTATTCTATTCTATTCTATTCTATTCTATTCTATTCTATTCTATTCTATTCTATTCTATTCTATTCTATTCTATTCTATTCTATTCTATTCTATTCTATTCTATTCTATTCTATTCTATTCTATTCTATTCTATTCTATTCTATTCTATTCTATTCTATTCTATTCTATTCTATTCTATTCTATTCTATTCTATTCTATTCTATTCTATTCTATTCTATTCTATTCTATTCTATTCTATTCTATTCTATTCTATTCTATTCTATTCTATTCTATTCTATTCTATTCTATTCTATTCTATTCTATTCTATTCTATTCTATTCTATTCTATTCTATTCTATTCTATTCTATTCTATTCTATTCTATTCTATTCTATTCTATTCTATTCTATTCTATTCTATTCTATTCTATTCTATTCTATTCTATTCTATTCTATTCTATTCTATTCTATTCTATTCTATTCTATTCTATTCTATTCTATTCTATTCTATTCTATTCTATTCTATTCTATTCTATTCTATTCTATTCTATTCTATTCTATTCTATTCTATTCTATTCTATTCTATTCTATTCTATTCTATTCTATTCTATTCTATTCTATTCTATTCTATTCTATTCTATTCTATTCTATTCTATTCTATTCTATTCTATTCTATTCTATTCTATTCTATTCTATTCCTTTCTATTCTGTTCAAAGTTCTATTATAGCAAAGTTATCAAATGGTTTCAAAGCACGAAGAAATAGATTGCTTTGGCCGTACATGATCTTCATCATGCGACACGGGAACGGGGAGAGGAAAGAGGGTAGTCTCCTGGCCGACGAGGTCTATGGTGGCCGTCAACTCCACCTATAGGTTCCTTCCTCCGCTGCACCTATGTCATTTACGCAGGATACACGTTGTATGGAAGAGCCGTTGTATGGAGAGTACTTTGTATGGAGTTTACTGAGAGTAATGAAATGAAGCTTGCGCTGTGAAGAGAGGGTTATTTTGGTAGTATCTCGTGAGCCTGGTATGGATAAGGAGAGTAGGACTAACACGCAGACAACGGGAAGGTTCATATAGGGAAATAAAGGAAAGAAAAAAAAGGAGCATCAATGTTGCAGGACAAAATTCCAGTGATGAAGGAAGCTTGAGAATAAGAATGTTGCGTTTGGAGGGTTTCGAGGTCCAAAAAGCGATAGCCGTAACGCGAAAGTGGTAACCAAATGAGTGGCAAATCGCGTGAACTTGCGCTGAACTCGTTCGATTCTAGCAATCGCCGTCACTCCAGCACATGTCCCACCGACATCAGCATGTTTGAGGAAGGAATGCACCCAATAACAGTAAAAAGCCTTCAAACATAAAGAACAAAACGGACATTTGAAGAAAAACGGGGCTTGAAGCAAACCAACATACGGTTAGGTTTGCCAAGAGTAAATTCCAAATGTTTGTTAAACGTTCGTTTCTAACCGCACACCAAGATCCTTGGTGGACGAAATACGATCAATGTCGACTAATTGTGTATCACCAAAGGAGTTGTTTAGTAGAAAGATCAAACGAGATAATGGCACATTTCTGCGGGCATAGTAAGAGACAATTTGCACAACACCAAGCGGAAAAATGAGTATAAGCGTAAAATGATCGTATGGCTAAAATTATAAGTCATAAACTGTTCGATCTTAGCATTACGGCTTCGCCGTAAGTTCTGTCAGAATAAATAAAAACTCTTGAAACTTTAAACTGAATAATAATTCCAAATATCAATTAACAAAAATAACGATTTTGAGACGATAAAATACTCAAAAAGAAAAGTAATAAATTAAACAAGTCTGAAGTATGCAGTTAAAATAAAAAAAAACTGAAAAAGGCAGCTAAAATCGATCGATTATTTACGGCTTAAAGCAAGATTACATTGATTTTTGCTTCCGGTCGAAAAGAAAAATCTTTCTATAATCCCACAGTGCTACGAAAGCGTTATTCAACTGTTCCCGTGTCGTTGTGCTAGTTAAAATCTCTCACCATCGAAAAGGGAGAAAAAATTGTTTTCCTCATTGTGGTACATTGTGGCAGTAGACGGCACGAAGTAGCGTCGGTAGTAATTTACATCATCGCGTGAAACCCACCGAAGCGCGAGGATAACGATAATTTTAACAATCATCAACCTTGGGTGGATTGCACGATCGCTTTGGATATCGGTACCGTTGGATTAATGCCAAAAGACTGACCAGCGAGCAAGGGATGAGCTTAACAAAAAGTGCATAGAGCAAATGGTTTTTTTTTATTTGGTGAGTTATTTTTGGTCCATATTTAAGGATAGGTTCGCAGCATCGAAAGTAAACCAGGTGTTGGTGATATTAAGCGTTGTAAAGATGCCTCTGATTAATTGCTGAAAGAGTGGATAATTGAAAAAAATAATCTTAAAGTAAAATCAATTTGACATCCTATTATGGTTTGAGTGATTGGGCGGTTGATACAATATCGATTGAATACAAATTATGACTCGCAGCATCATAAATCATATGACCGATAATGCAGAGCTGTGCCAACATTAAACACAAACCAAACAAACCGAAAAAACTGCTTTTACAGCTACGAAAAAAATGCAGATCTGTTGCAACGTCAAGGTTGCTGTTAAGTTGCATCCATTTATTCCAGGATAAAAGGCGCGCATGGAACTGTTCAACCGCCAGGCTTTTGGCTTTGATTCCTTTTTCTTTCTTCGCTCAGCAAAAAGAAACTTATGCAAAGGAAGCGACACAAACAAGGAAAAACAAAATCAACAAAACATGACACTTATTTCTGTGTTCTGCATTATCTGAATAATCCACCGGATGCAGAAGCTTGTCGTCAATGGTTTTCCATTTTTGAGGATTTGGTTTCCTGTTTGTTTTTTTTTTTTTTTTTGTTCGTGTCCGTGCCACCGTGTCTGTGTTCGATATTTGGAAAAGGAAAAGCGAAAGAAAAGCTTCATAATTCTATGATCGATAGGTTAAATTATATTTTGTAAGGAACTGTTAAAAGTTTTCGAATAAATAAAAACAAGCCCCAAAAAATATAATCACGAAAGTATTTCAACACTAGCTACAAGTGAAGATACTCGCCCTTGATCGTACTGTCAAATTTGTTGCTCATCAAAAGACAACAATAAATCACCATTTTAACAACGTTGTTTTAATGATGTGCTCTACACCGGGACAGAACTACTGTTTTCAATTCACCTATACACTCAGTTTTACGGGCGCTTATGCAAATGCCACTCACTGTAAAGCTTTCCATCGAATCCCCGGGTCTCTTCTCTCTCCCCACCCTTGATAACCCACCCGTGCACTTTCGATTTTGCCTTTCCAGTGCATTCGACGAGAAAAACAGGGAAAAATGCTCATGTCTGCTCTTTTGCTTTCGCCTGGTTGAGCTACGGGAAAAGGAAAATCGTGCTGAATGCTCCCGACCGAAAGGCATCCATATGGTTCACTCGCGAATGCACAGCACACATTCGTTCCGTACATCGGCACTCGACCTGGCAGTTCCAACTGCCAGCGTTCGACACATGAGCGCATCCGAGTGTTTCTCGGATGCCTTACGGTGATAATAATGTAAAAATGCTGCTACACGACACCCGCTCTACACCCACCGACACTCAAATGTTCCCGATTTCCTGTGCCAGCAAGTTCGAAGACGATCCGATCCGATTCTGTCGAGCGAGAGGTGAGAAAATCGTGGATTTTCGGTATTTGATGTACTCCACCGTACATCCGGTCGGGTGGTTCGGTAAGATTACGAATGTCACAAACACCGCACACACACACATACATACTTCTTGGGTTCATCCCTCGACATCCATGGCTCTCTGCCGAAGGTCGTAAAGTCGAGTCCTTTGCGAGTCACACGCTACATTATCGGCAGTTCAGAGCTTCGATATAAATCAACTTACCCTTTTGGAGTGTTGAAGGGATAGAAGGAGAGAGGGTCGGTGGTTTAGGCGATGAGGGTACGTGATAGTGACGACAGTACAGAATCAAATGGGGCCCATTTTGTTCGCCCCAACACTGCTTTATTGCACAGCACAGAAGGTGTGATGTACTGTTCCGTGGGCCATATTTTTTCGATCTGATCTATGTGCTGCCGGTTGGCCTGAAGGTTTGGATGCGAGCTGGAAAGATGGGTGCTAATAACGGTGCCATTTTTGTTGTGATTTTGTTGCTCTTTACAGAAATGGAAATTGGATTTTTGAACATGCAAATCTCAGCCGCCTCGCCACGTAAAAGAGAAGCATGTTTTGCGCGGTCGGGTTAATGGGAGCTTTGAATACAAATTACAACCGATTACCTGCAAAGGCGATGCATGGTTGTAAAAAAATCAGCTTTAAAAAGTAAAATACGTAGAATTTTTGTGTTTTTTTAGTATTAAAGTATGTTTAATAACGATCGGACTAATAATTGAAATTATAAATTCAAACATAGCTATGTTCTCAAGAAGAATGCAATGAAAGTTTCTGTTTTATGCGGACTCTACCAATAAATGCCACGTTACCAAATACCTGTTGCAATGGTAGAAGCTGCGACTGTATCGTGCTTTTGTATCCCTAATACTTAATACCCCAAAATGCTCTGAGGCATAGAATCTGTAAATAATAGACGAACTGCCCACGAATATATGACAAACAAATTTGAGGATCCTGACGAACTCTAATAACTGTAAGATGATCACAGCTTACAGCTTCTTCTTCTTGGCTTAACCACCTCAAGGACCATGTCAGACATGTTCCCCTGTAGTAGGGACTGACTATCCAACAATGTGATATTAGTAAGTGTAGTAAGCGATAAGTATAGTAAGTGAGTAAGCCGGGCATCTTGCCCGGCGTGCTCTTGAAGTTCGTTAAGCTTATATAGGAACAGTCCAGATTGGTTCCGCTGTATTTGCAGGTTCGCCCCAATTCACTATTCATAAATCATTACTAGGGCGGCCCGGAGGTGTATGCGACAGCGGCGCCGGTCTTCAAACGGCAGGAGAGGGGTTCAAATCCCATCCGGACCGTCCGTCTTACCGTACCGTCTAGAAAGCCATTTGACCGACATTACCTTAGAGGTCGTTACGTCAAGAAGAAGAAGAATTCATAATCAATCATTTGGTTTATTGACCGACGGACTGCAACGCCGCAAGAACGATGGTAAAAATTAATGAATTGGGCTTCGAATTGCTTCCCCACCCACCGTATCCTCCAGATCTGGCCCCCAGCAACTTTTTCTTGTTCTCAGACCTCAAAAGGATGCTCGCAGAGAAAAAATTTGGCTGCAATGAAGAGGTGGTCGCCGAAACTGAGGCCTATTTTGAGGCAAAACCAAAGGAGTACTACCAAAATGGTATCAAAAAATTGGAAGGTCGTTATAATCGTTGTTTCGCTCTTGAAGGGAACTATGTTGAATAATAAAAACGATTTTTGACAAAAAAATGTGTTTTTCTTTGTTAGACCGGGGACTTATCAGCCAACCTGTTAGACATGCCAGGTTCGAACGCATCATAAACATCAGTAAAATCAAGGCATACGGATCAAGAATCCGACACGGATTCGGATCCAAAATCTGTGCGCAGATCATCCACAGAGGGCAAGGACCGCGCTCGTAAAACACGGGTAGACGTGTAGAGATTGACAGCCGAGAATAGGACGGGACATTCAACGTGGCTATTCATCAACCCTACCACGAACAATCGCTTGGTATTCAGCATTCTTTTTTCGAGGAGCTGGAGTCTAAGCAGCAGGCACCTGGTCCGGTAGTCGATTGTCCCAAGAACGTTGAGCGAAGCGAGGAAACTTTCACTGAATAGACTCAAGCCGTGCCAGAGGCTGAGTGGCAGTAGGGCCACCAAGCGACATTGGGTATTGGAGCAGGAAACGAACGAACAAGGGAACAACGTCTTCGCGCAGAATGGGTCATGGGAGCTCGCGGGTTAGATTAACGACTGAACCAACAAGACGTTTACTCTAGGCGACAATGTGTTCGATCTGGTCCTTGAAGAATAGCCTGGAATCGAGCAGGTCATCGAGATCCTTTAAGCATTACGTGCGAGCAAGAGCATGGATGTCAATTTTAAAGGTAACAAAGCTGCACTTCGCCTTTCAGAGTACTAGCGCGTTATTGAACAGTGAATTAGATTCTCTAGGCTCCGGTGGTATGGTTACATGATAAGGATCCACCGTAAGACCAAGCTCGTGAAGATGAGTTGGGATGCTGATGGTGATGCGTGTGCCAGAATGGCCGGGATAATGGGCAATCACGCGAAGCGATTGTTACGCCCGATTAGTAAGTAAGTAAGCATCTTAACTTGATGCTTGCTTTTTAGCTGCTCTCTCACCGTGGATTTCGAGCATTAGCAGTGTATCATAAACAATTGTGTATTATTTGTACATAACTAAATTCTTCATATTTCTGAAGTAAAAGAAAGAGAAGTCTTTCTTGTTTGTTCTGAGACGTCTTACTATGCAGCGTTAGTAAAGTACTAGGCGCCTCCAGCAACATCGGGAAAATGACTAATATTTCTAAAATTAGTTCATTCTAGATGGGAATACCGCGAAATAAAGTTGTGAATGTGAGGAAAATAATAACCGTCACTGTGACACTGAATATTTAACAAAATTATGTCAACAAAGATTAATTATTGTCATAGAATGTTAAGCTTAAATAAGAAAGTTTGTAAATTTTCTTTTCTTTTCGTTTCTATCAAACAATTTGAAAAGAACAACAACTTTACGTACGATTACATTTCAAAAATCGTCTCGAAAAGACAAACTAAAGAGCGCTTGCATAAAACTTACAATCTGACACAATTACACGACGGACGCATTTTATTTGCCTTCCACCATGTTGATGTTTAACATTTTTGCTCCACTTGCAGATTGTCTGCACAAATACAAAGCGCAAAAGCGTGCCTCATTCAAAAGACATTCACAAACAAAGCATATGTTGTGCCTTAATCTAAACCAAACCCGTCGGTTCACGAGAAAACCCAGCAACAAAAACCCGCTCCTTGTCCATTGAAATTCAGCTAAGGTTAAGTACACGACAGTAAGAGGGCGCTCGCACATATATTTATTCTAATACGAAACACCCCGACTGCGTTCTGTTTGCCTGGTTCCGATGACAACACGCCGGTCCAGACACAGGGGTTCCGGTCATTTTGGGAGTCAAAGGGAAAAAGGCCATAAAAAACCCGCCCGGAAAAGCCTATGGAAAAGCACTCGGGAAGACGAACGAGTGCATGATAGCAAAAATACATAAAACATTAATGTCAACATTTCCATTTCCACGCTGCGAACGATTCTTCTGGTTTCTGATTCTGATGAGCAGACAAATTTGTGACCGCGAACGAGTGGGAAATTATTCCCGCTTCCCGATACGATGTAGTATTCCTGCTAGAAGATGTAGGAGTGATTATTTTGTATTTTTGAAGAGTCTGGATGGTTTTTATGCTCCTCATATGCTAATGCTCGAACGCGTCCTATTTCCCGGTGAAGAGTTTTTGAGTGTGGAATTCATTGTAAATGGTGGCTAAAGGAGGTCCTTGTCCGGATTTTGTGAGTGAGTTAAATTGATATGCCCACTCGCCTGGTATTCCTTACAATTTTTAATTACTGAAAGGCAGCATGTAAGCACGAACAAATAATCCTTCGATAACTTTAAAACCGTCTCGCCCAACGGGTTTCCTCCGGTTAAAATCATTAACGATGAAATGTGAATAATTTAGCTGTTCAAAAATACATTACCCGTCAGCAAGGAAACGCAGTCATAAAAATGTGTCCTCGTTCCTCGTCGTTGGAAATTGATCCGTAAAATTGGGAGAGGCAGGAAAAGTTTCATACTTTTAATTGGCGTACCACCTGTTCGAGGCAAAAGTCACGGAAATGTAGACATCCGCTTACCTGGCCTATGAAGATCTCATCATTGTAGGGGAACCAATTGAAACATCATATTTTTCAGCTTCAGGTTCAGCTGTGAAGTGTAAAATGAAGTCGTGTAGAATTTAATACAGTAATCAAATGTAAGCTTTTCTTATCGAATGCTAATAGGTACCTAGATTTGTGCACATGTTATGTGTTGGATATGCTACCGAACAAGTTTCTTAATTAAACTTTTGCACGCATTCCGTTGATGTGTATGTGACATTAAAAGAGAAATGATACAAAGTGAGTTAAACTTCTTGTGTAATCAAAACAACTGGATGGTATTAATTGTTATGAATTTTAAGCACTAACCAATGCTGTACATTTTGCTCAATATGTGTGAATGTCTCAATAATTTCCTTATAATTAATGCGAATCAAATGTTTCTGTAATACCCGGTGTGCATAAAAATGCTTTACTGCTCTTTGGTGAGGTCAGTTTTGGAGTACGCTTCAGTTGTATGGTGGCCATCCGCTGCTCGTCCGCTGGCCCGGATGGAGTTCATCCAGCGTAAACTAACCCGGTTGGCTCTGCCATTCTGGAGAGTGGAAGTGGACTACGATTCGAGTCGCTAAACCAGCGAAACTGCAGTGGCCAGAAGCTGTTGCGGAACTCCTGAACAACCGGTTCGACTCACCGGGGTGAATATCTTGCCTTAGCCTATACGTTCCGCCTAGTCCGCTCCGCGCAAGATCGATGCTCAACGTAGAGGATCGTCGTATGCGATTTGGTGCCGTGAATTTCACGTTGTTTGTGATCGTCACCAACTGGACATGTTGAGCACTCTCAAAACTCTTTCTTAATTAATTTCGTTCGCGTTTATTCATGTGTTGTGCACTTTTTGTAATGTCCTACTTCATGGGAGCATCTTATAGTCCGTTGACAATAAATAAATTATCTCACAGTACTGCTTCGCGGATGACATTGACATCGTTGGCAAGACGACTGCGAAGGTGTGTGAGACGTACACACGACTGAAACGTGAAGCAGCAAGAATCGGATTGATGATCAATGCGACGAAGACGAAATACCTGCTTGCCGGAGGCTCTGATCGTGATAGAGCCCGAGTGGGAAGCAGCGTGTTAGTCGACGGCGACATCCTCGAGGTAGTAGAGGAGTTCTGCTTTCTTGGGACTGTCGTAACTTCAGATAACGATGTCAGCAGCGAAATCCGGAGACTCATTGTTCAGGGGAATCGTGCCATCTACGGCTTTCACCGTCTGCTGAGATCCAGAAGACTTCGAGAAGGATGAACCACGAGCTTGCTGAGCTATACGTAGAACCGGACATCCTGACGGCAGCAAAGACCGGCAGGATACGATGGCTGGGGCATGTTATGAGGGTGCCGGACTCATGCCCCGCCAAGAAGGTATTCGTGAGCGACCCCCAGTTTGGCACGAGGCGTCGGAGGGAAAACCGGCGAGTTCGTTGGCTGGATCAAGGAGAGTGAAGGGAGACCTGTCGGAGATCAGGTACATGGATGAGAAGCTGCAGCCAGGGATCGAGTTTCCTGAAGATCTATTGTTGACCGGGTCATGTCACGACGACGTGCTCTTTAAAAGAGCAGGCCAACTTGAGTGAGTGAGTGAACCGTACTTCTTCTTCTTGGCTAAATGACCTCTTAGGTCACGCCGGCCATCGAATGGCTTACTAGACTCTCCGATACCACATAATTGGTTAGGCAGTCCTCACTACAAATGAACACCCGGATGAGATTTACACACCGATTCTGTTGACCACAGACACCACCGGGTCGCCCCAACTATTTATTTAACTAATAATGTAAGTAGACTATATGAACTCCTAAATCCTTAGCGCTTAAGTTGTAATAGAGACTCTTTTGTAAATGTTTAAAAAAAAACCTCACCGTACACAGGACTGCTTATCCAGTTACGTGTATCTCAAATGTTAAAATTGTCCGGTCATAAAACATTCCGTTGAATAATCAATAAATAGCAAACATCAAGCGGGTCAATAGTCAAGAAGACAGAAGATTATGACAAGCCACACGGTGCACATCCCCGAAAATAAAAGGCTTTAAGAAGACAACTCCACTTCATGTACTTTGAGGGCCTAAATATTAAAGCCACATACAAACTAGATTGAACAGAAGAAAGTAACTTCATTATTAAAAAGTGTGTTAAATTAGTTTTCACTGAAAATACTCAACGAATGTTTTGCACATGAAACGAATTTATATGTTGAAGTTTCGTTTAAATGTAGCTAAACAGTACTTATTTGTTGATGAGTATGGATTTACTCATAGTGAGTGATAGAGTTCGATGAAAACAAAATGCTTTTATATCTTAAAACCATAGACTCCGATCTAAAAAGAATGCGTTTCGGTCGCAGGAAGAGCATTAAATGATTTACTTCCTTATTACTGGAGGGCTAAATGGTTACAGTCTATAACGTTGATAAAGCTATCAGATTTATTGTTGAAGTTTTAAATTATTTAGTGCTTAAAAAGCAGGAATAGTATCATTATGACACTGTTTTCTTCTGGAGGGTTATGAACAATCCTCTGCATCTTATGGATGATTGGTTTGCTTCTGTATTCTGTAAACAATATTTATGACATAGTTATAATCCTTCTTATCGATCTGCAATTAAGCAAGTTCTATGTAAAAGTTCCGTTTTTCCGTAAAGATTTTATGCCATTTTTAATACTCCATTTGAGAGTCAATTCGTCTTCATTGGGTAAAATTGACTTTAACTAGCTATAACCCTCAGATAAAGGGTTCAACCATCTATCGGATCGAATCTTTATGCGCCTGTGTTCAATCGTTCTCAATTTGCAAGCCGTCACTTGAACCGGTTAAGTGCAAACAATGTTGATCGATCGGGGGAGGTCATCGTAACCCGAGCATTATTTTCTGAAAGCACCAATGAGACCGGACAACATGAAGGTCAGTTTAGCACCATCTTCATCATAATCATCTTTATCCGCACCATTAATGTTCCGATGTCGAGAAAGAGAGGGAGACGCGTTAGCTAAAGTGTTCCGGCACTCGACCTCGGGTAAATAAGGGTCGGTGATGGAAATCAGGATGTGTCAATGCAGTACGCTTTAATACGGTATCCCCCTTGCGCAGGCTAGATTTTCGGGCAAGTGTACGTGAAGTCACGTCAGTTAAAGTTATTGGGTTTCGTGCTCCCGGGAACAGATCAGATAATTGCCCGCGGCAGTTCGAGCCCTATCGCGAACTTTGTACACTATCGGCACAGGGCCAATGGGAAAATGGGTGGCAGATTGGCAAGCTGGGTGGCACATTCCCTGGAAGAGCTCGGCAAGAAAAATCCGGCACCATTAGTTATCCTGCCAAGCGTCGGGCTAATCTGCTCCATCGACCAACGTCCCGCAAACCACCATCATCGTCATCACCGTCAAACCACCTGTCCATTGCGAGCCGTAATGTCACATGAAAATCACATAACGATTTTATCGTAACCTCCCATCTTCTTTTCTTTCGAAATACCCTCGAACCCTTCCCGCATCCTAGCCGGAGGGGTGGGATGGCATTGAGATATTGAAAGTCATCGGAAGAGTACTAAAGGCTACAGTGAGGGAGGGGAAGATGTGTACCTCCCATGCACTTTTCCCATGCTCCATTATCTACGATTTTGAGCTTCATGCTATCGCGATACGGAGTTGGCTTCGGTACCGCAGCAACAGATGCTAACCAACCCAAGCTTAGCTCGAAGAAGAACTTTTAGCAAGAATTTTTGCCTTTGGCTTGAAATTCCGCCGCTTGCGTTCGAATGGTTGGAACGGAATGAGTTGTCCAACCCTGCCTTTGGGTCGCTTAGAAGGGCGAAGAGTGCTTCACGTTATGTGCTAATGAAAGGCAGCTTAAGATGGAGCAACAACGCGCCGGCAATGTCTTATCGACGTTTTATTTTCCATTTTTTCCCCCCACGCTGCTCCGTTCATCGGAACAATCAGGACAAGGCAAATGATCTCCAGCAAGCAACTCCTCCCCCCTTACCACATACGGGATGTGGTTTCTGTGGATCGATGAACTTTCATGCTCCACCAGCTAGCCGCATATTGCTAGAGCACAGAGGCGAATCGCGTTGTAGTAAGACTCGTTCATCGCTAACCTCAATTTCACCAAGTCTGTGAACTGTGATTTCATCTTTCGCTGCTGTCAAAGGGGTCATCAGCTGGATGAAGCAGGGAAGGGGGAAGTGTACACCGAGTGCTGCAACGCGAAACCCAACCAACCCGAAGACCACTTAAGTGAGGTGACAGCGTTTGGCGATGTTGGTGCGTCGTGTTAGACACTGCTGTTGGGGGTTGGGATTTTCCGAGAAGTGGAACACCGAGACCGAGCGATAGCAGACGGAATTTTACGAAATTTTACTTCCACTATTTGCAAATCACTTCAGCGGTGAAAAATGTCAATCAGCAGGAAGTGTTTTTACTGCTGCAAAAGGGATCAAGCTGGGAGGGGTTTTTGTTGCCCCAGCCAATTGATTGGTTTTTACTGCTGGATTGAGATTGGAAATTGATTGTGCTTATTGATGGGAAATATGATTTCTGCTAATCAGAACAGTACTGCATTTAGTATTGTGTGTAATTTACTTAGAAGTATATTTTATGGGTTGTGTCGGAGCTCAGCTTACACAAAAGGTTGAATAAATTAGCACAATATTTGTAGTATAGGAATGTGATTTCAATAACAGTTGAAGATAATCACCGTAAATTAAATTTAACATGACTAGTTATCGTTTCTTTTCTCCCTGAACACTTGTATCTACTCAATCAATGACTCCAAAACTTTTTTCTGGAGTGCCCACTCATTGATGCATTCGCTTATTAAGAGACATTGGTTCAATAAAGAAACCGAAATTTGTTTGAATTTAGGATCATCATCAGGACAGCAAGAAAAATTATGAGTACTGTAATTTTAAATAACAACTTTCATTCATCAAAGAAATGGTGAATATCAGATGTTTAAGGTCACATTTTGAAGAGACAATTCACATTTTTGAGTTAACTTTCCAGACATGAACTAAGTCGTATGCCTTTCAGTTAATTCCTTATGATATACAGGGCGTTCGGGATAATTTTGACAGTCATCTACGGAGAAAGAAATTTTGTTATGGCAAAATTAATCATCGGGGATTTTTTTGTTTTGTTTTAGAAATAGTAGTTTACCATGTATTTTATTCATTTTATTCAAAATACCCGCCCTCGGCTTCTATTACGGCCTCCACCTGTCTCCGGAACCGGGAACAAGCCCTGGCGACAGTTTCGCAGGGTAGGGACGCGAAAACGGAACTGAGCTCCGCCTTGGTGTTGCTGGAGGTTCTGTTGGTGTCCCGTTCCACCGCGCCCCACACGAAATAATCCATTGGATTAAGATCCGGGGAGCTGGGAGGCCACACATTCGGCGCGGTGAAGTCGTTGAAATTGGTCGCCAACCACTTTATCGTTTTGGAGGCTGTATGGCACGGAGCGGATTCCTGCTGGAACACGTACGGTCTGCCGTTGGCCACTCTCGTGATCCAAGGCTTTACGACGGTGTCCAGCATGGAAATGACCCCATCCGCTTTCAGCCTCAGCCCCTGCTCGAAAAAGTGGGGCGGCATCACGTCCCATTCCGATGACACGCAGGAAAACACCATCACCGTCTGGGGAACTTGGTTTGCGCCACCCGTGGCACGTCCGCCGGGCAGTAAGCCAGCCACCGGTTGTTCTGGGTGTAAACCGTGTCGGCGGTTGTCGCGTCCTTCCACAATATACTCTTTTTTGGCATTTGTTTATCACGGGATGTTTTCGCTGCTTGTTCCGTACACTTTTAGCTGTCGAATGACGTATTGCTTGTTTTCCTATGCCAACTCCATCACGAGTTATAAACAAAAATATAACTGTCAAAATTATCCCGAACGCCTATTTTTAGTTACTTTTTCTTAATCTCTTAATCAATGTTTCATGCAGTCTTTACATATCCTTACTCGTGTTTATTCATCCTTATTTTTCTTTCATTCTTACTCTTTTGTTTTTATATAAGTTTTAATTAAAAAATGTTTATTAAAAACAACTTAAAAACTAGTTTGCAATAGGAATGTGAGCTACAAGTAGGGACGACGTACAGGTTCTACAAAAAAAAAACATTTAAGGATATTTTCATCAATCATTGCTTCGTTGTTTCCATCCTTGGGAATCCTTTTACTTATGCTAATGTGACTTAATATAGGTAAGAAGAGGGATGGGAAGTTGTGGGATTTCTCGATGGCTTCCATAGCCTGCATCAGTATGCTCCATGCACTAGACACCCTAGAGCACAGGTCAAACTTGCACTCCAGAGTCTCTATCTGGAAGCAGACTGGGCAGGCTGAAGGAGTCCGATACATCCTGTCGAGCAGCAATCGGTGTGGCACCTTGTTATGCAACAGCAAATACAGTATCGAGCGTTGGTCGGATGAAATTCTGTATTCGTTTTTCAAGATCCATCGCCAATCAGTGGAAGGGGACTTTGGAGTCCGGAAGTCTGTCAACCATCATTTGCTGTTGTGGTAATGACGGGAATATGGAGCTTGAGTCCACCTCGACTTGGGTCGACTTGGGTCAATATGATTCGAAAACTTCATCCCATAGGTAAAGACGGCGCCGTCTTGGAGGCCAAATCGATGTTTATCTATCATATGCCGCACACCGATGCAACACTTGTTGACTGATGATTTACTGATCATCTTTCTTTGCTTGTTTTCTAATTTTTCAGTATCCCGGCTATAGTTATTTCTAGCTTGTATTTTTAACATAATTTTTTGAAATAACTGTCGAAATCTTAGTTTATTTATTTATAATTAATGATTACGGTTCAATACCGTATTGTCACCACCGCTTGTGATGACTTGAACAATGAATATTTTTAATAAGGCATTTCCTCCTTAAGCTCTGACTTATCCAAGGCATACTCGTTTGCTAAATGTAATTTTACTTTCTTGACATAATTTGGTTATGTTTTATTAGATTATTAATGTTGTGGTGAATATTTTGGCTTCTTGAGCCAACCTGTACTTATCGCGGCTCTCGCTGACGAGTGCCCGATTCCCGTGGGATGCCGTTAGGTTTGGACTCATGACGTGATCGCCGAAGGATCATTCTCTTTCCGGCGCTCCTCAAAGTAGGATAGTAATAAAAGTTTTAAAGGGTTTAATTTATTCGCGTGCATTCGTCGACCTATCTTATCACATGAGGACAGACCTTAACAATTAAAAATACACAAAGCGAACGTTCCTAAAAAAAAATAATTGTAATCGACAACTTGTGTACAACGTAATTCTTTAAAACACTTTTAATGATTATTACATTTGCAAACTACCAAACAAAAAACAATACCATTACATATTGTAATAGTAGAGAATATTATCGAACCTGCTGCCTTAATTCTTGCATACTCTAAGGCGTATGTGTGGTTTATCAATGTCAATTAATGTGTTTTCTTTATTTTTCCCTAAATTTTTTTGAGAAAAAAAAACCGATGAATAAAACCAGTTTCACACTCATGCGCCTTTTAATCGTATGGCATTTGCACAAAATTGTGTCGAGCATGATTGGAAATCACTTTCGTAATTGCATTACAATACAACCGTTTAGATTGAGCGTGTAAATCTGCATCGCTCCGTTTGCGTACGTTGATAAAAAATCACACACATCAATCGACGCGCGTGTGGGCGCGTTTCATAAGACGCTTTCCAATTCCCCGATGCTCGGATGCCCGCAGTCTGGTAAGCAAGCCATCTAATCGATTCAATCGCTTCAACTTTCACGCGCACGTTCGGAATGTTGTCTCGTCGTGCTTCCGTAAGTGGTAACGCGTTGGTTTCGATTTCCGCTGCACGGGGAAGACATCGAGCATTCGCACGAGAAGAGAACGTAATTCCGATCAGCAGTGTGTTTGGTTGGGTTGCTCAAATATCCTGGCCTGGATGGGAGGCGCTGGCTTTGGAGACGAAATGCAATAAATACCGGAAATGCAGTGAAGCAGATAGAGGCAGCACTGGTGGTGTCCTTTGCCAATCCGTGCGTCAACCGGTCTGATGGAGCCGCGCAGTCAATATTTGAGCAGACGATTTGTCAAAAGGAAGCACCCGGGGCAGCACCGGATGGGGTTCGGAACCGATGGATCAAAAATCGTTGACAATTTCTTGCGAGCGAGGGAAGCTTCGGACTGACGGTAGAATATGACGCCGTTGCTGTCGGATAGTGTAAGGATTTCGCACAACCACTCAGCCTCGGCGTGGGCTCTTTGGGCTGAGGGGTTGGGATTGGGTAGCTAGACCGTCAAATAAAACGCAAAACAACCATGCCAAGGAAATGATGGATAACAAGATAAATTTCTTTAGGTTTTTTCGTTGCTGTTGTTGCTCGAAATCCACAGACGAAGACGATGTCCCTGGAGGTTGCTTTGGAAGGATGCAAGGACATGGCAGAAAAGGACTGTAGAAACGATTGATTAGAGGGATCGATTCTCGATTGGCTTCAGCAGCAACGAGCGCTGAGTTTGGAACTGAGCCGAAAGACGATTCCTGCTCGTGACGGACAGACGAACGCATTGGGCGAACGAACGAACGGTCGCAGGATTTGTTGGGGCTGAGCACTTGCGATCGGAAGTCGATAAGTTCATTAAGTGTCACCGCATTTTGTTGATACTTTCGCTGGCAGTCCGCTTCATTGAGTACTGTTGGCTCAGTGTAGAAACGATGGTTGTTTGTATCTTGTAGGTTCGTGGCTTTTAGGGCAGTTTTAAGAAGAAACAAAGTGGTGTAACATTACAAGAGAATGAAGTGACATGTCATGAAGTTTTGTTTTGTTTTGCAAATCAATATAAAATATTACAGAAAAACAGAAAGAGTAGGGATAACAAGAAAATAAGTAAATGAATAGAATAAACCTCAATTATATGCAAAATATTGGCCATCATTTAACCATGATAAAGAAAATTAAACACAAAAACGAAAAGTAGTGAATAATAGAAATGAAAATAGAATGAAAAAAATGACTATGAAAACCAATTACAAATATATGATTGTGATATAATAATACAAAATATTACAAAGATAGTAAAAACATTATACTTTTCTTTAATTTTAGCTCCTCTGTTGGAGTTTTTATGATTCAATTTCTATTGATAAGGGGATATTGAAGAATTCTAGATTAATTCTTGTTCACTTTAACGAAACATCCAAGTTGAAATCCGAATTCTCAGCAAAAGAATCTTCTAGGTGGATAGAGAGCAAAATATAGAAAGCATTCTTGTATGCATCGAAACGGCGCATCCATTCCCATCGAAAGTTGTGATGCTTCAGGAGCGAAAATCCTTTTGCTGACAAACTTTGACAAGCACCGTCGCTGTGCTGCGCTTCCTTCCGCTTAAGCCCCGCAATCTGGAACATTTCGTCTTTGGTCAGTGTACTTTCTTAACCAATCGCTTCCTGCAGGACCGATTCCTTCTCTCTTTTGCTTCCTGCCGAGAAAAGTAGTTTTTCTACCATTGACTCTCACAGCAAGGACCTCTTGTTAGCACTCACACTCCCGGGTTCAAAGTGTGTGCTGAACCGTAGGCACATTCCATCCAGAATTCCTGACATTCCCGTTCGGCGGGATAAACATTGCCGAACGATTTCGGGCAAAAGTGTGTGAACGAAGTGATCGTCCGCCTGCCATGGCCACAGGCCCTGTGTACCGGTAGCGATGTAAACGCGTGCACAAACAAGTGGTTTCGGCAGCTCGTCCGAAAGGTATCTCCGATTCTCGAGCCTATAATAGCGTTTTTCGCTTACTTTCTCCAACCAATCGAGACGATCGGGCTGGGAAGGGGATAGTTTGTGTGGGTGAAAGGGGCGCGCTGGTGGGAGGAGGGGGATGAAAGTTTTTGCTCACTCGAGCAGAACGGAGAAAGTGCGTCACGCGCAAGGATGGGCGCCCGAGCTTCGCCCGATGCGCAAGCATGGTTTTTGCGGAACGATTTTCTTGAAGCTGCTCTCGCGCGTTGAAGGATTGAAGTCGAGCAAACAGGATACGGGATCGGGATCTTCGGGGCGGTGTGGAGTTGCCCGTGGCTAGTGTGCTGGCGGTGGATGTTTGTCAAACCCTTGAAGCAGGGGACCTTCTTTGATTATGTTGTGCTGGAAGGAAATCAACAAACTCTAATCAAGTCGCAAGATGTGTTTCGGTGTTTCTTTTTCTTAGCGCTGTCTACTTACCCGCTCCCCTTTTTCCTAGAATAGCTTAATCGTTTTTCGGTCAACGCCGGGAAGGTTGGGTGATTGCTTTTCAAGCTTGCAAAAGTAAGCGATTTCGTGGGGTTTGTGTAGTGTATTCGTGTGTATAAATTTTAAGTAGTGCAAAAGGTCCACGGAACATTGCGACGAACCTTTCTATTGAGCCTCAATTGACCTTCGGCGCGGAGTTGAAGGTGGCAGTTGGAAGTGAATAAACCAAAACCCTCAACCCTCAAAATAGGATCTCTCCCTCTCGATTGGGGATGGGTTTTTGGGACGGCATTTGTCATGCAAGACATACTCTTGAAACTTAGCGAAAGGATCCGCCGTCTCTCACCATTGCTACCAAAATGGGGATCCGATGGGGATCGGAATGAATAAAAAGAAACGTGAAAAGTGAACTAAAAAGCCGTCTGGAAACAATAAAGCATCATAATTCTGTTATCGCCCCCGGTTTTGGCGATCCTCTCCGGGCTAGATGAGATCGCAAAATGTAATTGAATCCCGGGCGAAAGCCCCGACACAGAAGCGACGTGGTTTTGGGGAAACGCCAAACGCCCTGCTAGTGACATAGATTGCCAGTTACAGGATGGTTGCAAGGATGGAAATTTTAATTCAAAAAGGATAAAAGAAAGTGAAAAGAGAAGCGGAGCGAGAGCATTTTATAGCCCTTGCGGTGATTTTAATGCCATGCTCAATTATGCCACCACCTTCGGGCCCACCCGGTTTCTTTCCTTCAAATTTTGTTCTTTTGTTTTGTCGTTTTTCGCCCATTTTCGTCGACATGATTTAGGGCCGTATGATAAGACTCACAACAAATCCTGGCACATGTGCTGGAGATGGATGCGAGGAGGGGGTCTTAAAGACGGGGAAACATTGCATATGAGCTTTTAAGTATTTTTGTTCTTCGCTTTCTTGGGGAATGGCAATAACGTCGATGGTATTGTTTTCTACTACCACAGTGAGGGTGACTGAGTGTGTGTGTGTGTGTAGTTGAAAATGGCAGCTTAATGAATTGAAGTTAATCACCGTTATCATGTGCAGTAAATCTATCGTAACGTATCTTGCGGTTTTTCTGCCGACCCACTTTTGGTAAAAAATGATGGCGAGAAAACCAATTTTTATTTTTTATTTATTTTTGAGGGATTGGATGGCTGTATTGCTGATTTTTACGGTTACGAAATGGGGCTACTTATGTGGCTCATTTTATTTATTTTAAATGCTTTATTGATGTGCAAAAATATTAATGTAAAATATATTAAATTATGAGCAATACGGTCAGCTCGTTCCTATCGAATACAAAGTAAAAATGTCTCGAAATAAAAACTTTTCAAAGTACCGAATAAAGTTAGGCGTGTTATTATATTACTTCAAAGTATGCTCTCACAAAGCCTCACCCGATTCAGCTGTCTGTCCGTTTTATAATGGCCCGCGAGCAATAAAACAATAATCATAAATATCACACCCAGCTACAGGGCACAACCGTACCCCGCGACGATAAGCCGTAAATCCTCTTTCCGTATTTATTTACGCGAGAACAACAGTCCTTCAGCCGCTGGACTGAAATGATGCCTTCTAGCCGCAAAATCCCTGCCAGACATAATGCGAATTACCGCAAAGCCACCTGAAGGCATCGCGCGGGCGTTATTTTCTCGGATACCTCGAGGGTTTTGTTTAGATTTGGTCAAACCACAGTTTTTGCCCCCCAAAAAGTGAAGGTAGTATGGTAAAGGTACCATCGAAAAGTGTGCACGGTTTATGTGGTAAAAATTAAAGGATATGTTTGGCGAGCTGCGAACTGTAAGCTGTTAAGCCGGGTTGAAGCAAGTAAATTTTATTTTGGTATTATATGATTATCCTAAATTACCGTTTTACTAAGCGTGTACTTAACCACTTGTGTAAAATTTGTGTGTTCAGGCTGATCTTTAACGATTCAATTAATTTAACCAGGGCAGCATCAATTGTGAAGTGAAACATATCCTAAGTTTATACAATTTTTCAAATGGAACAAAGCATCGTGTTACTGTAGAAATTTGCAGTCAATTACCATTCTTTATTACAATTCCTCCGGTAAGCTATCTTCAAAAGGACTTCTTGTGCAAACATTTACAGTTGAAAGATTTTTGTTAGGTAACGAATTACACTACTTATCCAGTAGGTCCATTTAAGTCAATTACTTCTTGTACGTGTTTATGTTCAAAAGCCATTCTTAATCATATTTAGCATTATTTCATTTCTTTAACCTTATTTTATTCGATAATCAGAACAAAAGACGTGTGCAATAATTAAATAGTTTTCGAATTTTAGGATATTTTATGGAACGATTGAAATCATTTGTCTGTGTTCGACACGTTGAAATTTACACAAGTTGATTAGTTAAGTAGTAGATAGATTAGTAGATAAGTTCTCAGATCGATTTAGTACTCCGGTTCGATGGTAAGTGTGTTTATAGACACTTTAAGTCGTTTCCCTAATGACAAAATCGATGTAAATCCGCTATTTATGGCACTACTAAGGCAAATTTATATTGGAAAACCCCTTAGAAGTGGGACGTAAGGGATTTTTTTTAAAAGGGGGGGATTTTTTTTACTAGGTTGTGGATGGTTGTGGTGATGATGATGATGATGATGATGTATTCGTGAATGTTGTGCGTTTTGATGGTCCGGGACTACTGTTGTGACTATAGTGATGATGGTGGTTGGTTTCATTCGAATTCCGGCTATTGTGCTGTTGTCGCCGTTCTATTGTTGACCTTTGTGGCTTGGTCTCGACTGAAACAAACAAATGAACATCGTTAAGACAGCACGAACATTTATTTGTCTGCGTACCGTGTTCTCCAGTGCAGTCCAACAATGACACTCCAAGCTCAATCTAGTCAACGTCCAATCAAAGGATGATCGACAAGCTCCATCCCGCAGCAGCGAAAGCGACTTCACTACTGTCGAGACTGAACCCGCAAAACACCCCGAACCCGACGCCAACGCTGTCAAACTCAATGAGTCGAAACTGGATTGAAGTGGAGAACACTGCACTTTGAACAACGCCTGCCTCCTTTTTACGGCAGTGTTGGAATCGCTCTCGAGTGCTGTTGCCCAGTCATCGGATCACCCGTGGCACTACAAAAAATACACTTAAGACATAGACAACACAACATTTAACAAAAAAGGAATGTGGAAATACGAATAAGGATTGGAAGGATACTAGGGATGTGGAATCATAGGACAAGACCGTTGTCTCTGGCGAATCGGTAAATGATCCTCATGTAGGGGAGGTCACTGGTAGCCAACACTTCTCTAATTTCTGTACCCGGTCGTCTGCCAATATTCTCGACTACGCTCAACAAGGAGGATCTTGCGGATTCAAATTCCACGCAGGACCACAGGAGGTGATCCACATCGTGGAATCCGTCACCGCAGCCACACACTTTTGTCTGAGCCAGAGTTATACGATGCAGATGAGCATTCAACGCAAAATGATTCGACATCAGTCGAGACATCATTTGTATGAACGCCCGGTCTACAGAGAGCCCATCGAACCAAGGCCGCTGGGACACTTGCGGAGAGATCGAGAAAAGAAAACGCCCGAGTTCATCCGCCTCCCACATGCTCTGCCAGCGAGACAGGAAAAGTTGCTGTGGGAAACGAAGGAACTCCTGGGCCGAGATCGGTCGGTCGTAAAAAGCGCCTTCTTTGACGCCTGTTTTGACCAGTGAGTCAGCCTTCTCATTGCCGGGAATTCCACAATGAGAAGGGACCCAAATTAGCGAGATCCTATACGCCTTATCGAACATTGAGCCAAGCAGTTCAATGATTTTCATGGTGAGGAAATCGTGACTCTTAACAGCCTTGGGAGATCTCAGTGCTTCAATAGCACTCAGGAAACACTACATGGCTGCTTCAATTTGAAAAATGCCTCGGTGGACTCGCTAAAAACACCGAAGCCAGTGCCCTCCTCAGAGGATAATCCATCAGTGTAGTACTGGCTTATTTGGTCTAAATGACCATACTTATTCATGAAAATACCCGGAACTACCCTCGGGCGAAGATCATTCGGTGTGCTCTTAATTTCCTCGCGCAATGAGGAATCTGTTATTAAAATGGAACTGTAGTTCTCAGGAAGGGCAGCACGATTTAATGCCTGTGGAGCGCTAGGATGCACTTGTAGGGCAACAAAATCTTCATAAATCTTGAGGATTTTGCTCTTAGAACCTGTCTCTAGAAGCGCTTCAAAATTTTCTATTATCAAGGGATTTGATACTGAACAACGGACTAGAAGGCGAAGCGACAGCATTTCAGAACGCAGTTTGAGTGACATCACTTCACTGATATTTTTGTTGTTGAACCATTTTAATTTGTAATGTTGTTACTAGTGCGAACTGACTATCCAACTACGTAGTATCAACGAGTCTAGTAAGCCATTCTATAACCGGCCTGACCTAGGTAGTAGGTAGTAGGTCGTTATCCCAAGAAGAAGAACAAGAATAACGTTATGAATTTGTTAATTAAAATTTATTTGACTTTAATTAACTACCAATAGTAATAAATGGGTCGGCCCGGTGGTGTAGGCGACAGCGGCGACGATCTTCAAACGGCAGAACCGGGATTCAAATCCCATCCGGACCGTCGCCCCGTAGTGAGATCTGACTAACCAACTACGTGGTATCGGCAGTATAGTAAGCCATTTCGGTGGCCAGCATGACTTCAGAGGTTGTTAAGCCAAGAAGAAGAAGAAGTGATAAATGCCCATGTGGTGTTCCAGTGGCAGATATAACCATGTCGTCACACGGCACGATCAGGGACCGATCTGGAAACGTTCCCACGTAGACCAAATACTAAGTCACCAAATACGTGATGTCCGTCAGTTTAGTAAGCAATTTGATGAAGCTGGAAGATGTGATAAATACAGTGCGATATATTCGTTTAACTGCTACTTCAGAAAAAATACTTCTCTGAGTTTTGTATCATTAAAAATAAATCTTATTATATGTGTATAGGGTAGTAACATGCTCAACTATGTTTATAAACAATTTTCGATAGCTTCTGCTTTAGCCAGGCTGTGGTAGTAGTTGACATTTTATAATAGTTTTTACTTTGAGCGAGTTGCGTTCATTTGGACGCAGTGGATATTTATCTGTATTTTACAAGAAATCCTGCTATCTTTCCCCAATTTTGTCTGCTTAGTCTCTCTTTGTCTGCTTTTTGTTTTGAAGTGTTACTTTTGTAACACTTACTACTGTAGTGAAAGTCTGCTATTTGTTTTAAGTGTTACTTTTGATGCAAATGATTCTGATTTTGATTTGTCTAGATATGAGTAGAGAAAAACAATTGAACGATGTCGTAGTGGGCTAAACCAGCTTTTTAGCTGATTCTGGTAAATAAAATCGTGTGATGGCACAGGATATGAATAGATCAGAGAATAAAACATCTAATAAATCAGAGAATAAAAAATCTAAATAATAAATTACGCGGACGTGGCTTATCTATTATTTAAAATTATTGCAGTTATACTTTAATTGGCTAGAAAAACTTAAAAATTTTGCTCAAATTTATGTGTAAAAATTGCTGTAATGTAGTAATCTAATTAGGCGCTTCTGATGCAGTTTGTCGGGTGATAGAATTGTGGCGTAATCGGCTGCTCCAAGAGATGCTTATTTTTCTTACCTTGAGGCGAACAAATTGTATGCCAATTACAGTATCGAAATATGTGCCTCTAAAGCACTTGTAGATAATATATCTTAAAATATTTTTAGTTTCTTTAGTTAGAAAAAAAAAATGCGATAAAATATGATTTAATTTAAAGATTTCAGAAGGGCTGCGTGGCATCAATAATCCAAAATATTTTTTCTTCAGTTTCAATTTTGGGCCTAAAGATTTGGGCCCCATTTTTATTCTGTCAGTATTGAGATGGGTAGATTTGGAAGTCTTAAGCACAACGAAAATTAAATACAATCCAATTACAATCCCAAGCAGATTTAAATTATTCAATTTTAATCTGCTTTTGAGTCTGTAAGCTGTTCTGCTGTTCTCATTTTTTAAATGTTCACATGTAAATTTTGTAGGCAACACAGAAAACAAAAAAAAAACACTAAAACATGCTCAAAAACTAAAGCTGAAAACAACAGAGTTTAAAACATAGCCAATAGGAACAGAACTTTTCATCTGACAAGCAAAGTAACTCAGCACTGCCACCAAGTGTTTGAAATAAAATGCCAGAAAAAAACGAGTATAACCACGCCAAGAGTGAAGAAGCCACGACAAAACATAATCACGGAAATCGGCAAAAGACAAGTTGCCCCAAAACTTGTCCCATTTCGAGTGCTTCGACCCGTACGCCCAGCACGCGATATTAAATGTAACAAAAGTGTTAAACTATGCACCGGGCGGCTGGCGTATCAGAAAAAGCATAAATCTTAGCGCATGAAATACGTCGCTTATGAGCACAGCCATCAGCCATCTACAGTGGGGCACGTGGATGCTTCCTCTAACTGAGAACTCGCTGGTAGAACGAATTGGTCGTTTTTTTGTGAGCTTTTTTGCCCTGTTTTTAGAATGTTTGTTTGGCTGAAGCGTGAGAATGGAAAGTCACTCGGTTACAAGGGACTTTTTTTTAGCTCCATTGTACCTTGTTGTTCGCTCACACCTTCCGCTTTGTTGCGGCAAAGGTACAGGTTGGAAAATAACGTTTAGGGTACTCACTGTAAGAACGGGGTGAGACAAATTCGCCAGCATCAAGTTCATTGTAATGTAAGCTGAAAGCATCGCTGCCGGGTGCTTCAGGTCATATTCTCTGCTCGTTGCTAGCCACACCGATGACCACGCGCCTGTGTGGGCCGGATGGGTTTTAAAACTTTAGCATGGTCGGCCACTGCTTGCAGTGGTAGCAAAAAATGGCCACAAAAAATCAGCTTTCGAAACAAAAAGGAAGCCCTTCAAACGGTAGAAGAGAAAGTGAGGCACAGTTGTGCGCGCCTTTACGCTGGTCTTTCCTTCCCTGGAGGGTTGAGGATGTCAGTCACTAGTTCACCAGAAAACCACTAACAATCCTTTCAACTTTCATCCTTTATCTTTGTGTGTGTCGTCCGTGAATGGAGCTCCACGTCGATGTACAATTTTGTTTCTGTGTTCGCTTCCTTTCCGCTTATGAACGATGTTGTCTTTGTTTCTTTTCAGGCCAACAACAGGACACAGTTCCCGCAAGGATGAATGAGGACAGGATGCAATCGAACCATTTTCTGATCAATCGTCTATGCGGTTGGTGTGGTATAGCGAACTTGGCCTACTAAGCAGGATGTGTTCCGGATTTCTAACAAATGATCGATAGATCAGCGGCTGTACTGGCGACGAGTGATTAAACCAACAGAGTCAGCATGAGATCTTGTCGAAGGATGAACTTCAATCCGATTGCTTTTTTCGGCTAGGTTTGGCCATCAAAGCCCTTTTTTTGGCGCGGCCCACCAAGACCCACGTGTAACGCTCGTCAGAGGTGCCCACCAAAAATCCCAACCATCGGCACCATTATACCGACCAGAGATTGATTAAGGATAACGCGCACGGGCACGGGCGAAACGGCGACTCAACGCCGTTTCCTGGGCCGATCGCAACCATGGCCGTTGCGCACACGACGGCCGTCGGTTTGGTGGGAGCAAATTTATTCATCACCATCAATCGCATCATCCTCGGATCGTTCAGCAACATAGCGATCGGTATTGGGACCTGCTACTTCCTTGCCCCGGCCGGCCCTGTACACGGTGCCATCCGGCTCACACAGCGCAACAACCATGCGAACATATCGGAGCTGCTGGACAACTTGCTACGGGGCTACGACAACAGCATACGACCGGACTTTGGAGGTAAGCGTCGATTGAAAGTGTTCCGTTCCTCCCGGGAGGAACAGAACAAATCCAAATCCAAACCGCTGGGCAAGATGCTACAAACAACCTTCGTTACCCGGGGAAAGATTTAGCGGAAATGCTATCAAAATGTTAATCATCTCCATTCGGACGGCCAACGCGCACGGGATCCATCGATGGTGGTGTTTTCTGGCCAAACGATAACACGGTTCCAATTTCGGTCCAAAAAGCCAGCCCAACCCCGGAACAGCAGTACAAAGAAAGGCAACGGAATATTTACGCGCGTAAAACTCAGCGTCCAAAAAGGCCGAGCTTTTCCACCCATCAATATTCATTACCGTTGATGGTACGGTTCGAAGCGTCGTTTGGCGTTTGAATCACGCGCTTGACAGACGATTGTCATTAACGGTCGTGCTGTTGCCTCCGGTGGGATTGGTTTGTCCTTGGTGTTTGAATGCGAAGAACGCTTCTAAGTACATGGTTTAAGTTTTCTTCCGATGCCGCTCGGAGCATAATACGATGATGGTTCCGGTTCCGGTTGGCATAAGTCATCGGTGCGCAAGTGGTGTGTTGTGGATGACTGAATGCATTTATCAGTCACTGGAAATGGTTCGCTCATTGCCAGTTAAGCATTGCATAAGTATGCTATTCCCAAAGATACATGTGGGTTTTGTGCTAAACATATAGTACAGTTCCTCTTAGAATTAAATACACGTAGAAATAGCGAAGTTTAGCATCTTTTTCGGTAAATATTCTGTAAGCAATCGTTTGGTGCTCGCATATTTTAAAATTACATACTTTTAGGCGCATGCAACTAAAGAGGCATTGAAATATGGCAAAATATAATTGTTTTACTGCATTTTTTCATCTAATGTCTTTCTTAATAAACTCATATGTTTATTAAGATTTTTTTAAATTTATTTTTTCAATTTCAATTTGGATTTGTCATCGTTCTTTTCAAACTCTTAAATTGTACTCTCCATAAGTAGAGTCAATGTTCACATTTTTTAATAAACTTTTCTTCAAGTTTCAATTGTAACATTTTTGACACACATTTTTCATCCGGAGAATAGCGCTTTTTGATCGATTTTATGCGGTTTGAATGGGGGAGTATAATTTTGTCATTATTTCTCAACAAACTGTTGCCCAAAACTCTACGATACCGACAACATGAAGCTAGCTATGTGGGAAATGTTATAAATCCTTCCGCAAATAGTATTTGCCTGAAATTTAAGTCGCATAATCAAATCTTTGGAGTTAGCTTAAGACAAGCACAAACTTGTATTAATTTTCCAATGGCTTTCCTTTTAATGAAGCGCATGATTTAAGAGTTATTGGTGGTACGTATCATAAGTTTATTTACTTTATTTATATTTAAGTACGGCGGCTCTCCGCATAATAAATTTATTGTCCTAAAATTTTTTGTTTACCTCGGCTTCTAACTCTTGCAGGAATGCATTTTCTATACCAAGAACCGTTTTTTATGGTGTTAGTACCATACCCAAATAAGCATGTAAAGCAAATTAATCTAAAGCCCTGTGACTTACATGAACATTACATGTTAAAATGCTCATAAAGAATTGCATAACGAAAAGCAAATTTCGTAAGCATAGTTCAATAAAATATTGCATACGCCTAATCGTGCATGGAAGATAATGTCACAACACATGAAAAATATGACTGCGGTTTAGTGATTCAAACTACACTATGTAGTCCGAGTACAACAAGAAAACAGTATGTATATATTTATTTTTCCAAGTAAACTAAATGCCCTTAGACAATTTGAACTTTTGATTAGGTTTTTTTATTCTTTATCAGTCATCCGTTTGATACTCAGTTACTTACATACTAAAAACATGCATATCTTTAGGCGCACCAGCTGTACATCAAATCCAGGGAGGAAAAGTTTTAATGTTGTTTTGGGGAATCAGAAAAGATTGAACCTTATTCATACGTTAAAACCGGCAATTCAAACCCTGTTATCTTCCAAAACAAACCACCCGAAAGTTTATAAATCCTGCACACGATGAAATGAGCGTGCAATGTGGTCCGGAACTTAGCAACGTTCAGCTTAGCTACATAGCGTATTAATTGAGTCATTAGCAAGCTCTATCCTGACATTCCTCACTGCTCCACTCCGGCTGACGTAAAAGTATATTGGTTACAAATTAGTTTGCCTCACAACCGATCAAATCAATCACAAATGCTTATCGCCAGTCTTGCTCATCATCATCCTGCCTCTAAGCACCGTAATCCTGCCAATATAACTTTGTATCGTGCTGCTCGCGAGTGGTTTCGTACCTGTGTGCAGGAAGGAAGTGGCTCACCACCGCGATAAGCTGTGGTGCAGATGAATGACTTATTAACTTTCATCATATTGTATTTTGACTGCTTCCGCGTTCACCTTTTCTATCGGCAGGACCGCCGGCAATCATCGAGGTGGATATTATGGTGCGCAGCATGGGGCCAATCTCCGAGGTGGATATGGTAAGTGATAACCGATCATTTATTGCGGGAATGCTATTGACCGCCAAAGTTTTATCCTCACACTCTCCATCTCCCTGTCTTGTTTCCCTGAACCACAGAAGAGTGTGTATGAATTTCCGTTTTTCCTTCGTTTTTTTTTCATTTTTACAACATCGTTATTAAACTGCGGAACAAACACAAATTCACTGAATGATACAGGTGAAAATGGACCACCGAACAAGCGAGAAATGTAATCGCTCCCACAAACGCACGCACCTCAGCGCATGATGAATGATGAACGGTTTGGTGGTTTTCGTGGAAAATGAGGAAACTTTCGGCATGTGAAGAAGAGAAAATAGAAGAGCACGGCGCGACGGTATGGCAAAACGATGATGATGCTGTTTTCCTGTTGGCATTTAGCAGCGTCGTGTGTAACGCGCGTTGATTAAACGGTTTCGTTTTCGCGTCGTACTAGCCGCCGGGCTGGTTGAAGTTGTTCCGAAGGAAAAGTTGCACAGCATCGGGTTGGAAAAACCACATGAAAGGGGTTTCCAGCCCGGAACAGGGCAGGAGAGAGAGAGAAAGAAAAAAAAGGATTGTTAGCAGAACGGAAATTTTGTCCAACCAAGGAAGGAAGTCTGGGTTTGCTGGTCGTTGGACCTTTTCGCGTTTGTGGTCAGTGGCTTAACATTCGTGTGCTGCTTTAAAATACTTTCAACGTGTTTTTTCGTTTTGTTATGCTGTGCTGTGCTTTATTTGTTTGCTTAGTTGCTCACTTATGTGTGATCTCTGTTATTTCTTTTCTTTCGTTTTGAGCACCATTCGGATTGCTTCAGTCCAGATCGTTGTGTTATATTTTTAAGAATGTTTCGTACGTTTTTTTTTATTTATCTTAGCTTTGCTTTTAGGTAATGATTGAAGATTTTTCAGGTCCTTTTCGTTGGAGAACCTTTGCTTGCCTTAAAATACGTCCAAAGTAGCAGAACATTAATTCTAACACTATCCGATAGTTCGACGGTATGAAAAATTGTCCCATAAAGCAGCACACGAATAAGAGCCAAAAGACAGGCGAACCTTCATCTGCATAGTTGCTACCATAGTTTGGTGTGCTGGTTGGTGGCCGTCGAAACTTTCTTTCGAGAGTTCACTCCCGACATAGTTGGTGGTTCTTGGTTTTTGTTTCTTTTTCCTGAAACATTGATCCACTTGTAAACAACCCAGAAAAGGAAGGAAAACTCACATTCTTCTTACACACGGTAAGAAAACCCCGTTCTTTCACCAGCTCAGTACAGCGTAATCAACAATGTGTAACATAACATCTCAATTCGCCGGATTTATCTTCGTTTTTTTTTTACAAAGTGGAAAGCAAAAGGTAAAAAACACACTCTCAGCATATTGTTGTGTGAGGTTGAAAAGGCAAGATTATTAATATAGTGCTCAGGCTGGTGAAGGGGCACGGAGTTTATCGGAAAGTCGCGGCAGTGTCGGTTCTTGTCGGTTCATTCAACAAGGCAAGATTTGAAACGTTTTGTCCCTTCTTTATGTGGCGCACAAGGAGCAGCATATTGATTTTTTTTCTTCCCTCCTTGTTATTGTTGGCATTTACTACGGCTTGATCCTCTGTCTGTCTGGCGCATGTTTATTGTGCTCAAGTTCAGGTAAACCGACCAGGAAGAGTTGTTTGTAACGGGTTTCGGTAGCATTAGAAGGATTTGTGTGTAAGGGCGTTTGGTAGAAAAATATCAGGAATAGCGTGATAGCGCTTGCCTTTTGTAGTCGTGGTCGCGTTGTCAATGACTTCAAAAGCATATTTTCTTGATTGATAGTGTATTGATAGCAGTCGTTTGTGGTTGAGATTTCTTTTGATTTGGCTGTATTTGGCCGATCAGGATAGAGAAAAATGGGCTCACATGTTGAGTATTTCTCCTAGAATAGCTTGTATGCTGTGCATACATTGTATTTCATTGTTTAAGTTGCACCTTTGGAAAAAGTATCATCAATACTTGAAAGCAGTTTTTACTTCAGTAAACCAAAAGGAATTACTAAGATATTTCACATGATGTTGTCGATATAATTTTTGTTAATGAAATTTAAATTTTATGCAACTATATTTGAAAGTATGGAATTGTGACAAGTTTTGTTGAGCTTGATTGATAACTTGTAAAAGTTTCCAACGGTTTAAGGGGAGGAATTCAATTTAAAAATAATTTGCATACCTTCAGGCGCGTTCAATTAGTACATGCTCAAGCCTTATAGTTATGAAACTTCATTAGTTTTCGCGTTTGAAGAGTCATCTTGCTGTGAAGAGTCCTACCAAACAAGGCATGCAGTAGATGCAAAAAGAAGCAATAGGAAAAAAAAGTTGTTTTACAATCAAGCGATTCTATGGGACACACTATTGACCAGCAACTTAAAACGAACGAGACTTTTATTTTGCAAATTTTCCATTACAATCCTTCTGAATAATTGTGGTACACTCCGATTGTTGGAGCATGTGTCACGCCTGTGATTTAGTTTTACCTCTCTTTCTTTGCTTCCCACAGACGTACTCGATGGATTGCTACTTCCGGCAGTCGTGGGTCGATCGGCGGTTAGCATTCAGCGGTGCCCAGGACACGTTAGCACTCAGCATTTCCATGCTCGGGCGCATCTGGAAGCCGGATACGTACTTCTACAACGGCAAGCAAAGCTATCTGCATACCATCACGACACCGAACAAATTCGTGCGCCTCTACCAGGACGGGCGCGTGCTCTACTCGAGCCGGTAAGTAAGCTCCCGGCTAGTGATTTCACGCCACAGTGTATTCGCGGTAGGAAAAAGGGAAAGGGGAAAAGTCTTACCCACACATGAACCCTTGTCTTCGTTCGGGTGGGATTCGAGCAACGTCGAGAGTAAATGAATGGCTATTAATTTACCTGCCGGTACCGGTTTGAACTAATCGCACAGCTGTTGAGACGTTGAACTAATTGATAAAGTGAGAAGATTTTTTTTTTTTGTTTTGTTTGACAAATAATCTTTCTTTTTTAAAATACTAATTGGGCTTGAAAAAGGTTGAAGCGTTTAAACTTAACTTTAACTTAAGTAACAGACTTGTGAAGAGCAGAACAGCTTGTTATTGTATAATTGTAAACTTCACATTATGGGATGTACTTTGAGGATATGAACCCTCCTAAATTTAGGCAACAGATTTCAAAAAAATTATCTTTAAATTATTTTATACTTTCCTTTATTAAAGCAAATTGCTGTTGCGTTCAGCAATGAGTTTAAGATTTTTTGTGAACTCCTAAATCAATGAGATTATTCTATGCGGCGCCGGTCTTCAACCGGCAGGACCGGGGTTCAAATCCCATATGGACCATCCCCCCGTAGTAAGGAATGACTATCCAACTACATAGTGTCGGCAAGTATAGTAAGCCATTTGATGTGCGGCGTGACCTTGGAGGTCGTTAAACCAAGAAGAAGAAAATGTCAGTTGACACTTAGAAAAATAACATAGACAACAAATTCTAAGAAAAATCTTTTTTTTAATTAATTATATGCCATTTATCTCATCAATAAACAATCATAATATATTAGAAAAATCATCATTCGTTTTGGATGTGATTGATTCAATTTATTTTTCGCGATAAAAATAATCAACATTTTTGTTTCTGCATAAGAACAACTGTAAGGGGGATGAAATATCACAACCAATATTCGCTTTTCGTCAATTAGCGATACAACCGGTAGTCACTTTCATCTTACTTTCGTTCCTCTTTCACTCGATGTGCTTGTATTGCGGGGAAACGCTCTTTCCGAGTGGTTTTTTAGGCTTTACCCGATGGTGGTGGAGAGCATTTCTACTTCAAGCTGTGCTGTTTTTCACTTGTTAGAACTCGCTATCTCAACGCTTCAGTAGAACTAACCGAACGACAAACGCCTACCATCATCCCAAGTGTCAACGGAAAAACCCATCAGTTTTCCATTAATTGACTCTCCGTCCGCTTCCGTGTTCCGAACGGGGCATCCAAAGGAGGGGAAAAAAATCTACAGCCCTAGTCCCGTAGACGCACTTTCATCGTTTCGGATTTCTATTAATGTACTGTCGGGATATTTGAAACGCGTAAAAATGGCAAAATGTGAAGAAAAACTGTGAGCAACAAAAAAATCGGCAAGCTTGTACAGGATATTCGAATAAGGAGTGACGAAAACAAGGCAAAGCTCATCGTCACAAGCAGGGCAGGACATCCATGGATGAGCAAGCGTGGTCAGGGTGTGCATATTCGGGAGCTAATCGAAAAGCAGACAGAAGAGAACGGGAAAAAGCATGATAGGAATAGAAAAGAGCATCGGATGCTGTGCCTCTGTCCGCGGGAGTGATAAGGCAAATAGAGAAGCAATATTTGACCAACGTTGAAGTGTGTTGGTTTTAACGCAACAACCTTCCCCGAGGTCGGTTAGACGAATGAATGTTTCAACATCACAGCGGGAACAATGATTTGACAAAGCGATGAATGTGTTGATGGAAGGTTTTTCGCATGAGTTAACAAGAGTAGTAGCAAAACGATTCGTCAAACTGTGAGAAGTGAGTGATAAGGCCGCTGAAAAGAAAGTTTAACAAATTTGATCAGAACAATTGCCTACATTCAGGAGCATTTGTTTGAAACGCCTAAAGTTATGCAAATTACAACAAAGCAGGTGTTTTCTACGTTTTTATACTACGAAACATTGTTCTTTGTGTCTTATTAAATACATAATACCGCATTCAAGTTGTATAACAAGACCTATCGATGATTTTATTAATATCTACACTAGTGTATGATCAATGATTATTGCTTCGGTACGCCATTATACAGCAACCAACATCCAAAACCATAACCCGCCATCCATTTGAACGTTGTCGATGGTCATTTCGCATCGCTTAAATGATCGCTTACTTACGCTTAAATCTCGGACACTACTGTTGAACCGAGCAACAGAATCCTTTTTTTTTTTTGGTGTATTGAAACCGTTGAATAGCCAGACGCTTCGGCCGTGTTTGCGAACCCTCGCCGGTGGAGTGAACGAAATTGTTAGCAAATGGAGGAGCAAGAGAAAAGCACAAGAAGCGCGAGCAAAAGGCCAGGAAATGCGAACACCAAACGCAAACCCAATCAAATTCACTCCGGGCGTTTGTTTGCCCGCTGTCGAAGTGCGGATCGGAATTCATCAATAATCGGTAAACTTTCTAGGTTGTGGTTTAGTGTTTTGTTTGAACGTGCGGCCCCGGAAAGGGCACCGGCTGGTAGGTGTGAAAACGGTGCTAGACAAATCGTCTCTCGATCTGTGGCGCTATGGACGCTTATGTCGGTCACACAGTACCGCACAACTATCGACCATAGTTTAGCAGCACCAGTAAGAAGGCAGCAAGGAGTCACCAGCGCCTAGTTACTTTTGACACGCGCTACTGCCCACAGGGCATACGGTGAACGCTATTCGTAGGTTTTGCGTTAAAAACGGAACAGCACACAGCACGAAATGAAATCGATTGTTTGAGAAAGTTGTTGCTATCTCGCGGGTATTCGATGTTGCTCCATTTGATGTGCAGGCTTGGTGGCCATTTTGTGGCTTGGCAAATCACGGCTCAAATGGCAAAAGTACTCCATAAATAATGATAAAGTTTGATCGGTCGGTAAAAGGTTGCGGGTTGATCTGCAACTGCAACATGGTTTGCGTATGGTTCATTAACTTTGTGTCTAGTTTTAAAGTGGTCGGCATGTTGCGGTAGGTGTTGGATTTGCAATGCATGTGTAGTGCAACATATTGTGACTTTCGCTTCCAACGTAGGGCGATAGAGTTTTACGGTGCGTTGATAATTAAAAGTAACGCGAAGACAATCATTTCGTGGTCCTGTTTTACTCACTTTGCAGCATAATTGTTGGGAATTGCGTTTACTCTAACGCATCTACTACTGCTGTGAGATAGTAAAGTATTTTGTAAATTTGATAAAATCAATTTTAATATTCTTGTGCAAAGTAAACTTTAATTGCGTAAAACGTTATTAGTTTTTAAATTTAATATAAACTGCACTCATTTTTTAGGCTGTCCGTTTACTGTATTTTACAATTGTTTTTCTAAACTAGGAATTTTAGCATTTATTTATTTACAATTGATTATGACGGTCCAATGCCGTATTGTCGAATTTTAGCATTTCATAAGTAAATTTTTATTTATTTATTTCCGGTTGGATTTTTATCGATTGATTGTTTGCTCACTTCCAATCAACCATTTAACTGCTTTACAGATATTTTGGCATTTATAATATTTTCTTAAGGTATATTTGAAAAACGCTTAAATATAGAGATCCGATTAGAAATACGCACTTTTCAAATAGCAGTTACGCTCATTATCGTTGTCCATGTTCCCGCCCTAGTACCAAAAGGATGGCAACATTCCATCCGTGCTATCGATTGGCATGTTTGCAACGATCTGCGTTCACTCTACCGGGTGAGAAAAACGCTCACACTTACCGAGGTGCGGTTTAAATCCTTCGTTAAATACCACCAAATTGCATGCGAAACGAGCGACTTTGATCAACCATCTAATGGCCGCCACGATTGCCGTTCGGTTTCAGCTGTACTACAATGCGAGGCACGCCGTAGTTAATATTGCTCCAGGGATTAATTTGGTGGACTGTGTGGGGAATTGAATTTCATTGCCGTTGCCTTTGCCGGAGAGGTTGGACGTGCAATTGGACCTTAGTGGCTTCAGGTTGAAGGTCAGGTAATGAGGCAGTACTGGGTACTACATTTTATAGGCACAAGTGCTCTCGTAGCTGGCTGGATGGTTTAATTTTAGCAAACGAATAGTGAAATGAGACTTAGTGGTGTGTACTGCTGGTGCCTGTTGAATACGTATTACGCTTGTGTTTAATTTGATATCGTTTTGGAAGTGTGGGCTAAGGACACATGATAACTATTTTGTTTAGCGTTGTGTTTAGCTAGCGAAAACAACCGTTCAAATTTATTTAAAACGTATTTTCTCTTCTATCCATTTCGAAAATACCCTTATATTAGAAAATTCTGTATTTCTGTTAAAAACTAGCTGTATGAAATGCATTGAATCAACTTTGTACAGTGGATTGCATAACTTAAGAAGAAGAGAAGAGTTCAAATCCAATTAGCACCGTTACCCTGTAGTGAGGACATAGTGGTATCAGCAAGCCTAGTAAGCCATTTCGATGGCCGGCATGAACTCAGAATGTCGTTAAGCCAAGAAAAAGAACTTAAGGAGAAATTCATCGTCATCATTCGCTCTTAATCGGGACCTGCCCTGTCTATCCATGTGGATAGACCAAATATACTACAGTAATTACCCAACTTTATAGTGTCTGTAAAATAATAAATCTCCACGTACCTCAAGTTTCGTATTAAGACATCGAATTAAAATTTGTTTGTACCAATGAATATTAAAAAAATTAAAATTATTCTTAATTTTTGAGTTTTGAGAACCGCATAAGTCAAGTGAGGAATGTATATAGATTGGGTAGTTTGGTGCCATTCTTATAACGTGACCAGCCTATCAGGAACCTGGCAAGTCTAATCCACAGCACAAAAGAAGGATCACAGAACGCGTCCTTCTAAGCGTCTTCCTTTCGAACGTGGCTATAAGAATAATTTTAAGCATACTTCATGCTTCTTCTCGGTTTAGCTGTTAACAGGACACGGCTTCTTCCTAGGTCACCTGGAGTCGTTGAAACTCATTCAGAAGGCTCACTGCGCTGAGTGTCCTGATCTTACAAAGGCACCGAAACATATGTTGTTCGAGTCCACTTGCTTCTTCCCCGCGAGACGTCCCATGAACATCTAGGTTGGAGCAGAGGTGACCGTTGAGAACATCACAGCCCTGATGTGCTCCAGTGGAAACAGATGGTGCGCAATAACGGAGATAATCAGGGTGATCCTTACCCGTCTGCAGCAGCGACTTATTCGCATCGAAAGAGGTACGACTGAGGCTGGTACAGGAGCTCAGCAGGATGTCAGCCGGGAAAATTATGCCTTTCATGGAGATCCCGACGTTATACTGTAGCAGAGGTTGAAAGCTTGCGAAAGAGCATGCTACCGCGACAAGCAGTAGATCACCGTTGTTAGCTGGAAGAGTTTCATTAGCTGTTCGGTGACCAATGGTAATCGTGACGCTAAGCCGCTTGACAATCCTCACCAAGTTGTTATAGCGAGGCCTCAAACCAATTTGCCCACAGCAAAAATCGTCTATACCCTTCAATCTCAATCATCCTCGGAGGTTTTAGTCGGCAAGAATTAGGCAGTACCCAATGGATGGTCCCATAGGTCTCTAAGAAGATCTCCTTTCAGATGTACATATAAGGGATGGAACGGTAATTGTTCAGTTCAATGTAGGTCAATGTAATGTGTTTTGATTGGAGCAGTATCTTTACAAATGGAGAAGCCAATATAGTTGAAGTTTTGAACGATTGGGCCATCCTCCCTACCTTTACATTATCTATTATCCATAGCATAGATAAGTATTTGTTATGCGGCAATGTGATTTTGGGTTTTGCCGTGTTAGTCTCTAATCTATTGGGTATTGTGTAGCTGGTTCTTTCCTTTGCTACGTTTTAGTCATGTTTTACCCTTCAAACCACGGAAGTCTACATAGCACAATTAGCTAAATAGCTACAAAATAATTTCCACCACTTGCTTCTTCATCAAACTGATAAAAATAAAACCCTTAAAACAAAGTACTCTCGTCAGCAAAACTAGTCAGATTTCGCTGATAAGAAAAGGCTACCCTTATACAATAATTAAACGGCGTGTTTTAGTTCGGTTTCACATTACCCAAAGACTTCCACGCCAAACAAGCAAAACAAACTCTCGTGCACTTTTCGCGGCTCAAGTGAAGCCAATTTGAAGACGGAGTTTTCTCCCGAAAAGCATCTCACCGCCAGTCAAATTGGCGCTTGTTCATCTGAGTCGTTGTTTCTTCAAGACAGCACTACGTTGGTTTACTAGTTCCGGTTCGGGTCTTCTTCCATCTCCGCTGTTAAGTTTTTCCAATTGAGTTATGGTTCTTCCCTGTCGCCGGTGGCTCCATCATACGGTTTGGTTCGAAGGCGGCATTTATAGTATAGTAATCTGCACACTGGACCAAATTGGCAATTATCGTTCCATTAGTTCTATTCTGTCGTATCGTTTCATTGGTCTTGTGGTTGTGTCTATGTCCGCTGTTCGGTGCATCTTATTTAAAGCATACTGTGGCATATTCCTGCCAGTACATTTGTTATACGATATCTTGCATACGCGGAAAGCATGTATTTGTGTTGTGCTGTACGTGTGTGGTTAGGATTTTTCCGCCCCGATTCGATTAACTCCTCCTGCATTATGATTCCGATACATGCTTTTTGTTTGGTTTTCATCTGCTCTTTATCTGACCTTCCTTTGCAGACTCACCATTAAGGCTGGCTGCCCAATGAACCTGGAGGACTTCCCGATGGATACACAGCGATGTCCGCTCAAGTTTGGCTCCTGTAAGTAATGTTTGCAAAATGCTTGCTTGCCCTCCCAAACCATTATTGGATTGTGTTTCGTTGTACTACCGTATTATCCCGACATGTACTCCAACCTGTCCCCGAGCCTGTTACTAATACGCCTCGGAACATCTGTTTTCGTTCCCGCGTGTTGCTGTTGGTGCTGCTGCTGCTGCCGCCGGTGGGTTCAATTTGTTTTCAGTTAGATTTAAATCCCAAAGCCATTGTCCCGGAAAGTTGATCGATTGTGGTTGCGGTTATAGGGATACACCACCTCGTACACGATATTGCCCACCGGGTCAATGCCGTAAACCGCTCCGAATCACATGTCACCGATACAGGGGTTTTGAAGAGAACTTATAAGTACAAAAAAAAAACACCATTTCGATTTTGATTACGTGTCGTTACCTGTTGTGACGTACGAGGTGGGATTGGCCGTTTCCATTCCATTTAGTTTCCCTGGGTCGTGTGTTGCCATCTGATGTACGCAAGGATCGTTGAAGCGTCTCGGAAACCACAGAACCACTGCGTTACACCTAGCAACCGGAAGCCAATAAATCTCACCTTCATCACTACGACAAACTGATGCTCATACACATACCGAACACAGACAAAACCCGATCCGGATGTGGTATGATTTTTCCGGGTTTGTAAACTTTTACTACGCGCGCTTCATCTCTCGTACGCTTGGGGTAAAGCGCCGAGGAGCCGCAGGTTGGACCGAAGGTGACAGCCGAGAATGCACAAGTGGGTAAGAAAAGTGCAAAACAACCCGAATAAACAAAAAAGCACACTCGCACACACACACACATACAAAAGGAGCAAAACGTGCCCGCCCGCCGGAAGTCGATTGCAACGAACCGGAACGCGTGTGTTCCAATTCGAATAAAATTTGTTGTTTTTGCCGTGCACAAACACAAACACAGGGCGGGCGAAAACTATCGGATTGCAACGGAGCCGGAGTGGGTGGGTCGCTGGCAAACACAGTGAAAAACACGAGTGACGTGTGCTTTTCCAAACAGGCACGAGTTAAAAACTTTCCCACCGCTCACGCCCGAACTTTGTGAATATTTTTGTATGTGCACCTGATCGGGCGTATGGCGTGCGGGCATGATTTGTCTAGTAGCTGGGAGGATGTTTTATTTCGTTGAATGCACTTTCCCATCGCATTTTCACTTAGCAGAAATGGGATTCACCGTGCGCGTGTGTGTGTGGGTACAAACTGCATAAGGAAGTGGGTAGCGAGGGAAAGAGGACGAATGCTGAGTAAACTATTGCTTCTTGCAGGATGCGGTTAACCATAAGTAATTTACATATCTTCGTGTGAATGGGTATGAGTGTGCCCTTTCCACTAACAAGAAGATTTGATTTACATTGAGTGCGTGTTTAATTTGAAGATTTTCGGAAGGCAGGGTAAAAAGTAATAAAAATTTGTACTAAATTGAAGAAATATTTAATTTTTTTTGGGGCATTGCGCTCATATTCGTACTGTCGCGTTTTTTTTCTTCTAAAAACCAATGTGTTTTTACCCATGCGAATCGATGTTCATAAGTTTTTCAGTAAAGATTTTTCTACACTATTCACGTCTTCAATATGAATACATGTTCAAAGCCCAATCCTCCTGTTTGTGTTCCCAAAGCTTTTCCTTTATGACATAAGAAATTTAACAAATTAATGAATGAATGAAGTGAATATAAAAAATCCAAATATGGGAAAAACCATGCTTTGGTAAAAACAAACTTCATCACAGACAGCGAAAGACCTGTAATAAAGTTATTCAAAAATACATGGTCATTATAAAGGTTTTTAAAAACTTTTTATATTAAAAATATTTTTGTTAAAAACGATTTTTGAACCATTACAATCGCCGAAAAAAATATTTTCTCTATGTATTGTAGGTAATGTTATTGAAAGCATTTGACATGGGCCTAAATTGTTTAACTAAGTGTAGAATTATACAAACATGTTCAAAATTTGTGTCTTGTGAGGGTGTTTTTTCCTTACAACTTATTGGAACATCTGTAACAAGCCGTCATACTTAAAACAAATAAAAATAAAAATTTAATTTTTAGTTTTCATTCCTTGAAAAACCAGTGTACGTATAGTTGCGTTAAGGATATTGCAACCAGTAAATTGGATCCTAATAACAATATACGAATACATATCCTTCCTTATTTGTTATTTTCCTCGACATCAATAATTTATCCCATCCAATAATTATGGTCTTTTTTATTTCGATAGAACCTTACCTATTTATTTACCCAACATGATATTACGTTATCCCGCGATTGTCTAAAATTTTCGTCTCGAGGGTTTGAAATACCAAAATAACTAGGAAACCCCCAAAAAAACCTTGTAACGATACTAAAAATGTTGAAAAACCTCGGAATAAAACAAAACTGTTCAAAATTGTAAAGAAAATATGGTAAATCCTGTAAATAATATCCTGTAAATTACTGAGTCCAATCGTTGAGTTGTTTTGCTATGTTACATTTACTGTTGTGTACACCTGTTATACCAAGCAATTACACATAAGAGAAAATTGCATACCTTTAGGCGCACACTAATCCAACACGCACGCTAAACTAGAGTTACAAATTGAAGTTTTACCAGCTGGCATGATGTAATTTTAAGTTCAAAGTTCATTTTCTTTGGAAATTGACAAAGGTTTTAATTAAATTGACAATACGACATAAGCCGTAATACTTAAAATACTTAAAATAAATTTAAAAAAAGTAATGACAGGATAAGCAAATTAGATTATTTGATCAGCTGTCCTAATGTTTGTACTTGAATCGTCAAGCCCTGTTAAAGTTGTGCTTCGTTGAAAGCATCAACAAAAAATAAAATTACAGTATTATTGAATTCAAATTATACGAAACGCACGTATAAATCATACTGTTTTAGCCCTTTAAATACCGTCTTTAATCCGTAAGCAAAACGGCATCTCAAACCTGCCCGTGGCCAAGATTTACGAGAATGTAAAAATGGCACATTTCCATTGCCGTCCGTAGGATGGAAGATGGAAAGCCGCCTCACGCAAACATCAGTCCATTTCACACTTCCTGCTATCTGTCGTTTCCACCACAGCGAGCCCTTTCGTTTCACTGCTTTACATGCTTTACGTTGTTTTCATGAATATTCAACGCTTCCGGCGGGCGGGCGATCAGTTTGGAATGCTGCTCGGGTCATCCCCAAGACTTTCTTACGGCAACGCGGAGAACGGAAAACGTTGCACTTGCCATTGATATGCTTTTGTAAAACTTTCACTGCACTTTTGATGCGATTTGTTCTCGTTCTCGTTTGACGGTGACGGCGATTTTCGGCGTGGTGGGAAATTATATTCACTGCCCGGGAAACTCGCCTCCGTATGCACTTTAACTCATGTTCCACTTCGAGTTCGGGCGAGGTTTGTGTTCATGAGACGGCAGACGAGACATCACCCGACATACAAAGCATAAACTTGCGAACCTACAACACAGCTTCGTGACGTTTTCTTACTGAGCGACACTTTATATTCCCTCCCGAGACGTGCTGGCTTCACAGTTTATGCTGCACCACTAAACTCCCCACACAGCCACAACCAATGTGGATGTTGCAGTGTGAATGTAGTGATTAGATCTTTAAGTGGATTTGCATACAAATGAAGAGAATAGTTGATTATGAGCGGGCGTCGTCCACGATTTATGCCGGCGCTTTGTACGCGGCTTTACGTCTGCCTACGATGATTAAATTCTTATAAAACGAGTCCGAACAAGGGGATTGAATTTTGCACCACACTTCCATGCAATCGGGCTCGGTTGAAATGGTTTAGTTTCACGGGTCGTCCGTCCTGTATAAAACGGCTTGGGCTAATTGAATCAAAACGTTCGATTCAAATCCAATGCGCCCGATGGTGAAGTAATTCTGACATCATGTTTTAATCGAAAACAGCGAATGGATTATACCTCTTACTATTGTGCAACGTTATAATAGGTGCATCATATAGGGTCTTTGTTTTCTGAGTGGACCATATAATCATATTGAAGAAAACAGCATGTTACCAAGACATGAGAAAATGTTGTTCCTTAAAAATGTCAATATACTAAGACTGAAGCTTTGTAAAACTCTAGTGAAGTACAGAAGCATTTTTGACTTGCAAGAAGTATGTAATAAATAAGTTATAAAAAAGGTTGAAAATTAGCTAATATTTGCTAATACTTTGAAGGAATAATCGTGAAGTATCTTTCATGATCAATACCTTGTAGAAATGATATCAACAACATACTTACTTATTTACCTATCAGGCGCTATAACTGCTTCGCAGACTTGGTCTGCTGCAGAAATCCTCTAAATCGCTCGCGGTCCAGCGCCGTCGTCTGCCAGTCCACTATCCCGGTCTTTCCCCGTGGCAGAGGCATTAACACTATCACACAATGTCTATATGGGCCTCCTCTGTCCATGTTGACGACTTAAAAAGACTGTACGGGCTAGCAGTCGTCCGGTGTCATTTTAATAGCATGACTAGCTCACCGGAGACTGGTGAATCTAATGCGCAAGTAATTAGTTTATGAGATCATCGTACAGCTCGTAGAGCTCGTCATTGCATCGGCTCCTCCATGGTACTTCTACATATACGGTTCCAAAAATCCTTCTGAACATCTTCCTATCGAACACAGCTAAGCAGGTTTCGTCAGTATTAGGTAGAGTCGAGTCGAAAAAAATCATGTATTCTTTCTTTCTTGATACACATGCTAATGATTCACACGGTTCTGTCTTACGCTGGTTCTCCTCGATAGTGTCTTATGCCTGCTGTTTTACTGATATTCATGCCCAAATATGGGCATGATTTTTTCCTGTCTAAAAACTCTACATCGTTTTTTTTTTATTTCACACCTATATCTGGGCAAGAATTGATCGTACACTAAGTAACAATGATGCACTTAGGCTGAATGCGCAGGTCGTAAAAACGCCATCTGAACAAAAGCGTTCGTTTGTACCCAAGCGATCCCGACCAGCGTAATCCGACGAATCCGTCGACTATTGATGGCGCCTTTTAAATAACTATTTTTAGCATGGCCTTTCGATATCGTAGTCATCGGTGCCACCGGACAATTCATCAGAAATCGACAAGCTTAAATTCTTCAAGCGGCATTTCCATTTATCGTGTTCTTCAAACAGTCAAAAGCTCGATTTGTGGGAATAAAATAAAGTTCACCACCAAGGAGTTCAATGTGTCGATAGGCGACCTCACTATATTAGCATCATGTCCTAGGATCACCCAGTGAAGAAACTCTTGTATTTACTTGCTACACTGCTATTCGTTTTCTGTTTAATCATATTTTTATTGACCCAAGTGTATCATCCCAATACCGAAACAAATACTTAAAGTCTTCTTAAAGTTAAAAAAAAAATCTTGTATCGATTCCAAAAATAAAAATAAAAAATGTGAAAGTAAAACGGCAATCACAGCTCTCTATGCACCACGAATACATCCGGGAATAACTGGAACGCCGTCTCAAACTGCCAACCATTTTTGCTTCTTTCGTTAATTACATTAAAGATGTGCAGCCTAATGAGTAGTTTCGTCCTGACGATTACGTCCGAATTATCCGCCAAATGGGAAAGACTAATTACATGACAGTATCGTCAGCCTCCGTTCCGTTGCCTACAGATGACTGTCTGCATCCGTTATGTCCCTCAAGAGACTGCCACCCTCACAGCTCACTGGGTTCTCTTTTTACGTTTCTTCCACTTTCGTTTCCGGGACACCGTCACCGTCCCGCTGTGACTTCAGTCGGCTACACTACGAACGATGTCCTGTATCGGTGGAACAGCGGCCGGACGGCCGTTTCCATTGCTGACGACATGAAGCTGTCCCAGTTCGATCTGGTCGAATGGCCGGCCGGAAACGTGACAGACCGGGTGGTGCACAACACGCCCAGCGCCGGTGCGACCGTCCTGAACGGGATGAACAACGCCGATCTGGAGCTGGGCCTAGGACTTGATGGAGGCGTCGGCCGTACAACGACGGGTGGCGAAGGCAACGCCAAGCTGTACATGTGTAAGTATGTAGTATAGATAGCGTTTGTATGTGTGTGCGTGTGTGTGTTTTCTACATGGTCAGAAGATGACCATGCACCTTGATGAAAACTTTTGGAGAAAATGAATCCACCAAAAGGATGATAAGGCTATCGGTAGCTTTTCACTGCAGCGTGCAGCACCATCTCAAGTTATTTTACATAATTCCATCCAACTTTGTGCCATACACACACATTACCGTCCGTCAAACACGGGCGAGCGGAGATTAAATTTTTTAATTACTTTCTGAATGGAATCTTCATTATGCCAGACGATGGCTCGATAATGGGTTGTGGATATCGTTACAGAACGATGGCTCAAAGCAGCCCGAAGAGAATATAATCTAAATTGACGAACAAATCTTCACTAAGTGGTGGGGATTATTATCTTTATCTTTGGGGATAGAACGATGCGGTTAGGATGCTCAAAAAACGATTCGTACCTATCGCACGCTTAAAACATGTGTTGTACTTGTTAGAGAAAGGATGGATCTTGAAATGCATTTTGGGGGGATTATTAGATTTTTATTATTGTTTCTTATTTTTTCCTTTCAGGTTCTAGAAGGGTAGCAACTGGTTGTTAAAAAAGAATTGGGAATAATTGAAGACGATCTCGCGAAGTGTTAAAGCTGAGCGCCTAAAAGTAGGCAATATCCGTTTTACACTTGTTGAGGGATTTAAAATTTTAATGTTTTCCGCAATTAATTTACGCCATTTAACGAAGTCTTTTATGAAAAAATAGAATTCTCATCGAGAAGTAGTACAAGGTTTAATATCAATAAATCCTATTTGGATAGAAATGTATTCCATCCCCGTGCGTCAGGGGACCTCAAGACTGGTGGCGTTAACATTTGGGCACACAAAACAAAGCAACAAAAAAGCACACTGTTTCATACACCGTTTGCAATCGTATCAGTGTTTTGCTAGCTTAGCATCATGCTACGGCAGGCTTCGGTACGTTCAAGCTCAAGGTTATTATCTTCAACTTCCGGACGGTGATATAATTCAATTCCGTTTTTTACCCTGCCAACGATGGTGGCATTTGGCTGCTTCCTTCCTGGTCGTTCCTTTACGCTTTCGAAAAGTGTCTTTCTTGGAAGCGCTCTTTATCCAAACGCTAAGATAAACATCCCACAGACAATAAATACAACAAAAAAATACCCACATACATATACACGAAAGCAGAACTTCAAGACGCTGAAAACAGCTGATTCCGTCAACCTAGGAGGAAGCAAGAATGCCCGACGTGAGTGGATCAATTTCATCGTGTAAAAAGATAAATCTCGTTAGGAATCAATTTAGCTTTGTCAAGCGGGAAATGTTGCCACGATGCCACTGTTGAAGGAAGCATTTTCCCTTTCACTCCCACGGAGGATTGGTGTGGTATTTTTTGTGGCTGGAGAAGATTATCGCTCCAACGGTAGAGGCTCCATGTGAGGTGTAGAGTTTGTGAAAGGTAGAAAAATAGTTTGCATGCTTTAGCGAACAACTTCATGAGCGGTGTTACGAACTACAGGGAATTTGACTGATTAGATTAGTAAATCATGTACAGTTTGTGAGGTCTAAGAATGTCTTTCATCTCATAGGATGGTTTTGATTAAATTAGATTATTAAAACGATACGCTCGAAAGTATTATCTCATGCAGGATTTCGTTTTTCGCTGCTCGCTTTCAAGCAATTACACTCAGTGAGTTTCACAGCTCGTTGCTACACCCGTAGATTTTACCCTTGACATATTTATCTTCTGTTTGTAAACTCTTTTTTCCCATCATGTGCTATTCGATCGGATAAAATAAAACAGCAAGTCCTTCACCGTTAAGGGGCTTATGGGGATTGTACATGCTCTAAACAAGTGAGTATGTGGATGGTGCTGGTGCTGGTGAACATTTTATTATCCACACCGACAATTGTTCACTGGAAAAGCTGTGGTTGACATATTCATGCTACTCAAGTACGTATTTGAATTAAAAGCATCGTTGTCACGTTGTTCGGTTCGATCAGTATCACAGCTCGTACATTCTGGCTCCGCACGACCATGTTTGATACGTTGATTAAAAGTTGAGGGAAAAATAAACTTGTTGAATTTAATTTTTACTCCAAACATCGAATAGATCGTTCGTTACATACTGTCAGGTACCAGTTGCTGGTTACCAAATTTTCGGTTGATTGGGAAGTTCATCGGAAATTCTCATCAACCAAACGGTAGGAAAAGTAACAATCAAACCTACAAAGTAAACAACATTGAAATAAATAGACAAACAAACACCAGTGTTGTAGAGATTGCTCCATCAGTTTTTAATAGACTACCATGAAAGTTTCTAGACATAAACAACTGGTATCCAGAGTTTTTTTATTAAAAAGAATACCATAATAATTTAAGAATCAGGTTTGGAAGAATGGACATATATTTCAACTTGCCAATTTAAAGGAAAGATGGAGGACATTTCACGCTTTTCTGATCATTACTTTTTGGCCGTTGACTAAACAACACATTCTTAGCCGGATGTAACACATGACAGCATGGAATCAACGCCATAACCTTTCTTTCAGCCTGGTCGCACATTGACGGCGAAAATTCTCTATTTTCGACGTTATTACAGATTCACCAAACGAACCCTATTTTTCATTTTAAACACATTTTGTGCTATTAAACATATCGTGGTCCTTAACAGCAAAAACTGCCTGTTGTGTTTTTAAAATAAAGAAATCCATTTTCATCGAAACCAACTAAGTGATGCTGGTTTTTTAAATAAACTGGCTAATTTATTGTAAAAATCGTTAACGCCTAAAAGTATGCAATTAATCTGAAAAATTTAAAAATGCCTCTTAAAAAAATGTTGAAATTGCCGATGGATGCTTTAAGGAACTAAACTGTGTAGGAATGAAGAATAAAATAGACGAATTTTTACTTTATTATACAACGAAATCCACCCAAAGCGTCTATCGTTATTTTAAATCTTCTTACAATCAACAGAAGAAACCGAGTGAATTGTAAAGTGAAGGCTCTTTAAGAACTCAAGTGAATTTTCGTACGTTACCTTTCTCTGCCACAACCACAGCAGGCACTCATCCCTCAGAACTGTTCGTTCGATTTTTGCCCTTTTGTATTGACGTAAGAATATTAATACCTCGATAAATAGGGAATCATCTATTCAAATAAGGCACCCCGAATGGCTCCCGTTATCCCAAAACACATGTTTGGCAGCGATGGCACAGTGATGATCCTGCCACAACAGCATGGTACGTCACCCCTCGTTCTGATAAAAGCACGAGACATATTGTTATTCATGATTTTGGTTTGAAGGAAATGTAGAGTGGGATATTAAAAGAGGAATTGGATTTGGGGGTGAAAGCGCTAACCAGGATGGAATCCATTTTCGGAGGGGAGAGACTGGCTCAAAATTGATGCTAAAATGTAGGGCATGGAGACGGAAGCCTAAAGTTGTGATACTGATAAGAAGGGCTGATTGTGATTTACATCGTTTCAGCGGAATATTCGATGCTGCTGGTTAGCTTCCATCTTCAGCGGCATATGGGCAACTTTCTGATACAAGTGTACGGTCCGTGCGTGCTGCTGGTCGTCCTGTCGTGGGTTTCATTTTGGTTGAACCGCGAGGCAACGGCTGATCGGTAAGTATCCGGATGCTGCGTTAACCATCTTCAATCAATCGTTTAATTTCGTCTATCCTGCAGAGTTTCGCTTGGCATCACCACCGTACTGACGATGACGTTCCTGGGTCTGGAGGCACGTACGGATCTGCCGAAGGTGCCCTACCCGACCGCACTCGACTTTTTCGTGTTCCTTTCGTTTGCGTTCATTTTCGCAACGATCATCCAGTTCGCGATCGTACACTATTTCACCAAGTACGGTTCTGGCGAGTGTTACTTCAGTGTGGACGAGCTAACGTCCAGCTCGGACGAGGACGATAGCGACCGGGAAGTGACCGATCGCAATGGACCCGGTCATTCCGGAGGTCAGCATCACTCCATCAACATCGGCCCATCCACGTCCAGTCGGTGTGTTGGCAAGCGTTGCTCGACCATAACCTCCATCAGCGGTGCTCAGGGTAGCGCTACGACGGATTCGCGTATCATCGAGGTTATACCACTGTCCGTGTGTTCCTTCCCACTAACACCCATGCGGAAGACACCGAAATCGTCCTGGACGGATGTTTCGTGCTTCGGTGGAGGTCCGTGTGGCATCGAGGACCCAACGGCTGATCCACACGCTGGAAGCAGTTCTTCCACGGTGGAGCGCATGGGTGCGTACGGAGCCTCCAATGATACTGCCACTACCTCGTCCTCGTTTACGTCCACACCGACGGCCACGACGTCCCTTGGTGGCAAGCCCCGTCGGCGTTCTGGAACGTCCACACTCCGACCCGGGACGACACAGCATCTAACCATCAATGCGCCACTGACTGCGTCGGAAGTACACGGTGTCAATGGACATCGGACGCGTCGACGCAGGAAACGAGCGCCACGCTTTAACTCGGTCTCGAAAATCGATCGTGCCTCGCGCATCTTCTTCCCACTGCTGTTCCTGGCCATCAATGTGTTCTACTGGTATCTGTATCTGTCGCGCAGTGAACGATTACCACAGCAGCACCATAAGGCCGGTTAGAGAGAAAGATAAATGGTTTAAATATTTGTAAAAGAACCCAAAAGCTGCCGATCCTTCCCGGGAAGGAAGTTGAACGAGGAAGTAGCAGAGGAAAACCTTGGAAAAAATTTACGAAACAAAACTAACCAAATAAGGGAGTAGTGTATCATTGATCTGTGCCCTCCACGAAAGGCCGCTCAAAAAGTTGTAAAACAAGTAAGTAGTAACCAATAGTACGGAAAGGAAACAAATTGAACCACAAGCTAGAACTAAACTAATAGCGTTTATAACATTAAGTAAGCGAATCAAACGTTACGTAGTGTAGTGAATGTAACAATTGCTAACAATTGCATGTGCCAATGTGAAAGAACAAAACCAAAACAAACGCTATAAATGAGAGCATGATCGAAGTAAAGGAAGCAACCAAAGTGAGGAAGTGAATGCAAGAAACAAACATACACAAAAAAAAAAACAACTAGCAGCTACTATATTCAATTGTCAGTTAAAATTCGCGTTGGGACCAGATGCGCTTACTAGAAAGAATTGATTAACGAATGGGGGTACGGGAATTCGAATGAAGTATATTTTCAAGCGATTGCACATCGGTACAGGACAGACGTTCGGGGAGTTTTCTGGTCAATTTATCTGGCAATCGCTCCACGGCGGAAGATTTGCGGATTGAGGGCCGCAGTACAAGTTGATAGTCAAGCAAAACGTTACCACTAGCAGAGATTTAAAGCCAAACCCTAACAAATTGCCCATAGTAAACGATGTTGGATGTGTGTCGGCAGTAGTGAAATAAAACCAATAGTGTTCATTGTGTATACGATGTGTTTTATCGTCCGAAAATTGGTATCTTTTCATTTTAGGAATCTATAAAATCAAGCTCAAGAAGATGCACCTAAACGATTCTGTTTTGAAAGTTGAAAAAAAAAGATATTGAAATTAAGTAAAGATTCTTTTCAAATACGATTACCCTTCTGCTTCTTCTTCATTGGCTCATCAGCCTAGTTTAGTAAGCCATCAAATGGCTTACTAAACTTGTTGATATCACGTAGTTGGATAGTCAGTCCTCACTACGGGGGGACGGTCCGGATGGGATTTGAACTCCGGTACTGCCGTTTGAAGACTGGCGCCGTTGTTGGCATAGTTTTAATTCTAAGTTTTACTAATCCAATATCCCAACCATTCTGGCAAACGCATCTTCGCCATTACTTCATGGTAATTTAGGCCATGTCTACTCTGTTCACGTGGGTGAACTAATAGTCTTTAGACTGGGGTCCTTCAGTACTATTCTATTGGCATGATCAGCCCACCCATTCCAGTTTTGTCTGTTGAGACAGGTTTTTTGAGTGGAGATGTTTCCTCGTTGTTGTCGATACTCTCTTTTGACCCCAGTTTTGGACGACGTTACAGGTGCACCTGCGTATGTTTGTTGCTGGCTACTCGATCCTTTGGCAAGCTTTTGCTACATGGGACGTCCGTAAACCAATTATATTCAAGACAGGAGCGTATGCCAGGATATGGATTGATTCATAAAAGTTGGCCCGTGAAGTTTTCACTTCATAGTTTCGAACAATGTGGGATTAATCTCTCGGAGTTGGCCTCTTTTTCGCCAGTTTCGCCTAGGGCCAAGGGTCTCTAAACAGCACAATCTGCTGCTGATTTCTAGCGTCAGATTGAAAAGTTTTCTCGCACTGTTGAAACTATTAGCATTTGCAAAATAATTATTAATTTTAATTGTTCTTTCCTCCTTTAAACAATTGTTAACTGGTCATAAAATGCTAACTTATTTCTTCAAACCATTAAATGGTTTCATGTTTCTTTTATTTGAACATTTGCTCATAAAATCTCATCAAGCACATTTATTGAGGTACGCTTTAAAAGAGCATTTTCGCAAAACCATCGTTTGACAATAGTTTTGTCTACTTTAAGCTTAAAGCTAACACAAAGACCATCTACAAATACGGCAGCAAGTCTCCCAACTTTGCAAGATACACGTCTGGAACTTGTGCCTTCAGCAGTGGATCATTGGATACCGCATACTTTTCGATGTCCCCGGCATTGTGTATACCCGTTTCGACCAGCAGCGTCTGAAAGTCGCAATTCTTACCGAGCAAAATGTCCGTATTGCACCGGTCGCCAATCATAAGCGTTCGTGCCGGATCCACATCGTACTCCCTGCGGATGATCTCGCAGATGTGTGGGTTTGGTTTGCCCATCACGATCGGTTCTCGCTCGGCACACGTTACCACGGCCTTCACGATACTGCCCGTGCCGGGAATGACACGGTCCGGCATCGGGAAACGTTCATCCGTGTTCGTGCCGATAAAAATCACGTCCGGATTGTTAAGGTACGAGGCAGCTTTCATCATCTTTACGAAGCTAAAATGCTCATCAAACCCTACGATAACGGCACCAACGTCCGGATCCGGTACAAAACTGGCGACCGTTTCGGCCAGCGTGCCCTGCAGTGTATCGGGACCGATACCGATGTGCCGTATACCGACAGCATCCAGCTCTTTGGTGATTCCCGTCGAACCGATAACGTAGACGGTTTTTGAGAATCCCACATTCTTTAGGTACTGGGCGGCTAAGTATGCCGTTGAAATTATGTTATCCTAAAACGTAGAAAAAAAAAACTTTTTTCATAGCCCTCATCAAACATATTTCATCAAAGTTACTTACGATAGTAACATTAAAACCCAACTTTACGGCTTTCTCCACAAATTCGGGTCGAGTTTTGGTCGAGTTGTTTGTCACAAAGAACAGCTTCTTGCCGTTTGCGATAAATCGATTAATCACATCCGGCGCACCCGGCAGTGGATTGTTTTCCACCCAAATAACACCATCACAGTCCGTGAGCACCGTGTCGAACGAATCGATCCACTGTTTAATCTCAGCCGGTGAAAGGGAACCGAGATGTTTTCCACTGTACTTGGACATTCTGGACAACAAATGGAAGCTAAAAACAGAGGATCCCATTAGGGAAGGGTGACAATTATCGTGTAACATTGTCTAAATACTTACGACCGTGTTAAAATAGACATAAAACAGAACCAGAGTAAAATAATTCGACGAGAACGGACCGTCCGTCGTCGAGTAGAAAACAAACCAATTTGTGCAACAAACCTGACATTGAACAATGTCAAGCAAAAAATGTCAACAACAAAATAGTTCAAATTCGATCAAAACAATTGAAATATATTTTACAAAATGATTAAAGTACAATTTGAAATGTATTAAATTAGTAGTGCAAACTCCATCAATGTTTATAAATTATGTAAAAACCCGCAACCTAACCATTTCTGTTTAAATCGTTTTCAACTGGCGCTAAGAAAAGACATCGCGCAAACGCTGCCCCTCTGCCAGTACTGAACCTTCCACAGTAAACGGAACCACCGTTGCGTTCGGTTCGGCTCGCCGTCTCGATTCCGATCCGTGTATTTATTTTTTCAGTTTGTTTTTCTTTGTCTTTCAACGCGAGTGGGTTGCGTGCGTGAGCAACGTCCGATGAAAGTTCACTGATGGAGCTGTAAAATAAAGGCATAGCTACAACCGCTGCTGTTTAATATTTGTCTGTGTGTTCTTAAGAAATCGTGTATCATGCCACAATTTGCCTGCCGTTCATCGTGAAAAAGTGTTGAAACGGTGAAAAATGGATGCAGTGGCAGCGTTGTTCTGCAGGAAGCATCTTTCGATCGACCGTGGCCTGCCGTGATTTGCTAACCCCCCCAACAGTGTGATGCTTTTTTCGAAGGTTCACAAAAAAGCCATTAGCCCTCTCACAGCCTTGGGGTTTTGCCCTTAGATCAGTTGGTAGCCTCAAGCACCAGTGTTGTGTGAGTGTTATATGCGTGTGTTTTTGAAGAAATCCTCAATCGTTCGTTTTTTTATCTTCGTCTACAAAAATCCGTGCAGTGCAGTATAAAGTAAGTGTGATGGGTGTGTAGAGTTATTAAATAAGAAGAAAAATCCTACGCGCCCCAATGTTATCCCCTAAGTTTTGCAGGGCAGATAAAAAAAAGAGCCTCCCGTGAGAATGTGAACGTGTGTATGTGTGTTGGCACCGATTGGTTTTGCTCTCGGTGTGTGTCCTCTCCGTCTTTCTCTCTTCACGCTCAAGCTCCAAGGGTGAAGGCCAAACGGCGAAGAAGATGCTGCGAGCTGAAAGGAAAAAGAAGCGTTAGAAAGCGTCGTAGAATCAATTCGTGTTCCCTGCTGGGTTGGTGGTGGGGCCCAAGAAGATATTGAAATCGTCATTCCCTTTTTGTAATTGATTCGCCCAGTTAGGTGCAATCTAACGATGGGAACACACCACACGAGCCACCCCGACCTTTCACTTCCTGTGGCAGGACGGACGCATGTACCCGAGGTGAAAGCTTCGTTGCTACCAGCTAGTCATGCCTCCCTGTACTACGATGGAGGGGGGCATTTTGCAAGTTTGGGGCCACGGTCGTCCTATGCACGGGGTCGTAAACACGTCTGCGCGCGCGCGCGATTCCCATGTAAACAATTCTATTCCTAGCAAACCTTCTTCTCATTGGCTTATCGTTATCCTTTTAGGTGTCCGCCGTACACTAGACACGTGCAACGTATCGGAAGGGTTAAAACGAATTGCAGTAGGCAAGAACATTTAAATCATACCTTCAAGTAGGGACATGCGGTTTGCTGATAATCGAGCAAACAATGAAGAGGCTACAACGAGTGAGAATGGTGGAATCGACGCGCGGGGGGTATCTGTTTTGGTTGAACAAGCAGAGGAAGGTCATGATTGTATACAATCGTTTTTTCGAGTGGTGCGTGCGTCAGCCAGCATCTTTTGCTTGGACTCTTACGTACTTCTTATTTTTATGAGAGCCAGCAGACTGTTCCATTCTCGCGCGCTTGCTTTGTATCCCTTGGGTTTCCCGCGATTCTGCGCGCCACGGCACTTTGGCCATGCCACATTGTGTTTACCAATAGCGACGCAAATCGGTCATCGGTTATGCGCGTGGGGTCATATCATATAACAGTGGGAGAGAGAGAAGGAGAGAGAAAGAGCACGAAAGAGAGATTTGACAAGATCAGCAAAAATTATGCCAATTAATTGCGTGGCATTTTTGGCATACCAACGAGGCGTTGAGGGGTTTTTTTTATAAAGCAAAAGTTATTCAAGCATCGTATCGCGCTGTATGAAAATATGCATGTGAATGTGTGAAAGTATGTGTTGGTGAAGTTATGATTTGTGCCAAAAAAACGAAATCGCGACATTCGGTCCAAAATTTCTTTCATGAATTAAGATAAGCAATAGAAATCCTAAATCACAATTTTCTTCCAGTTTGTCTCAGCAAACCCTCGATTCGTGGTTGCAAAATGTGTGATAAATCTAACGGCCACGGTGGAATGGCTGACGGTAGTGGTAGTGTTGGTCGGAACGTAACATCCGAAGCTGGAACAAATAATGGCGGAACGTCGACCGAATCGGTCCGAAATCTCACCGAATCTCCCGGCCCTGGTGGCCAACGGGTTGGACAGAACGACAGCGTGCAGCAGCAATTTACACGCTTTGCAGATTATTTCGTCATCTGCGGGCTGGATCTGGATTCCGGACTTGAGCCAGACCTTTTTGCAGGTAAGATCAATCCTTCGTCTAAAGTTGATATTTTGATGTTGATGTTTGATGTTTTACATGTAGAAATATAATAATAGAATAATAATAGAAAAAAAAAATTTCTCATTCGTCAATTGAAACGAAGGCGTAGCTTTTTGGCTGCCGACATACTAAAGCAGCGCTTAAACAGCGTAGAGGATGTTTCATAATTCAGCTACTGCAAACAAGAAAATTAGATTCTTCTGCTTCTCGGCTTCGAAATGCAGTGGTTACTATTCGTTGCAGTAGTATTGAGGGCGGCTTGTCTTGCCTTTTGTCCCAGACTCTTGTCTCGTCAGAGGGCCTACACATCCTAGCTGTTTAAAGTCCCGTAGGATGCCTCAAGAGGAACGACCAGCCGTTGCCAACATGGAGAACAGACGATTGCTTCGACCCCCACTCAATTTAATCATACACCCCACTCTCCTAAGAGGTTGGATTTCCCAGTATATCCTAGTTAAGATATTTGGAGATCCGGAGTAGGGTATGGAGAGTCTGTACTGTTCTTTAAGAGGAGTCATGTCTATAACCATATCATTCCGGTATTGCTTCAAACACAGACAACTGAACTTCTTGTTTCTTCTTGACTCTCGGCTCACTAGTTTACCCCGGCTGTGGGATGGCTTACTAGAGTTGTTTATACGACGTAGTTGGACACTCGTTCCTTACTACACGGGTCGCCTTTACCACCAGACCGCATCGGAGCATTGTATTTTCTATGAATAGTTCGATTTTTCTTTCCATTTGGATCTCCAAAACTAATTCATTATAGTGATATTTGACTTACTACACCGTAAAGACCGGGGCGACCCGATGATAAGGCGATCATGACGCCGATTTTCTTACGGCAGAACCCCCCGAAGTTCGGTGACTGTTGTGCCATCATCCAAATTCTGGCCTGTCTTGTTCCTAGGGAAAGGTCTTAAACGTTGAGTGAGTGTAAGAAATATTTAGATTATTCCATAAAAACTCCAGAGCTTCATCGAAAAATCGTCTTAAATTCTTGTTGTGGAATAACAGTAAAAATGCTTATGATTTGCATCCATGTTTCTGTGACTATTCGTGTTATAAAGGAAAAACTTACCCTCTTGGTAGGTTCCCGCATTCTGCGTCCCGGACGATATCAATTGTTGTCAATTAATTTCAATTGACTGTCCCGTTGCACCCCTTAAGCAGAATGCCGTGTAAAAGCACAAGCCTGCATGGCGTGTTCTTGAACCCAGTGTCCAGACCACATGGAGCAGCCAGCAACGGCATCTACTAGACAGCCCTCCCCCCCAGCAGCAGGAAGTTTTACACCAAATTAAATCAATTGAACTGGATGAACAGTTCCTTTAGTCGCGTATCCGTAAGTGCATCCACACTTGCCTGCCTGTTTGGTTAGGGCTTTTATGCACGCAATTGTAGACCGAGTTCCTTAAGGGCTGATTTTGTGACCCATGTGCGCGAAATTAAAATGCTAATTCATTGCTTTTATCGCGGTGCTTTCGTGTGAAGCGCATACGGTGATACTAGCAACAACAATCCCCACAGTTGACGTGATATAAAAGGTAGATGGGTGTGTTTTGATGTTTTTTTGCCATCCGTGTTTCCCTATCATTTTTCACTGAGACTTCCGGTATTCGTCACGTGCTTGTTCGCAGTGTGGCAAGGTTGTTTTTGTTTTTAATATCTGTTTCTCTTTTTTTAAGCTAATGGAAAAAAGGTTGAATTTGATGCTTTGTTAAAAAGAGATTGACATTCATTCATTTGTGTCTTTCTTTTTTTAGAAAAATTCACATCATTTATGGAGAATTACATTTTCCATCTGTGATCAAATAAGTTTATCAAAAGCATTAATCCAATATTGAATATCCCACCTTGCGTACTGCACCAATATGGTTCATTTGCTTTTCGGTTTGAAACACGCAAATTGGTACTGCGAGTACCACCAGCGCAGCAGCCTCTGTGTACTGACGTGCGCAAGACACTTCTTCTTAAGGCGGTAGATTTAATAAAAAAAGCACTTGGCGCTGCTAATGGTATGGGAACCGTACCGTGCCACCTATTGACCAACAGTGTGTGTGTGTGTGTAAGTGTGAACGCACAAATGACCCCCGGAATGTGGCCCCCATACTCTATTCGGCGTGCGTGGCAGCAGAAGTTGGTAAAAGCCGGACTTGGATTGGACGTTGGCCCCCATCTCGCGGATGCCTTGAAGTTTGAAGCTAATTCTTCAACTGATCTCTCGAGACATGTATGTCGTCGTGCGGCTGTTGAACCTCGTGCGGGATGCTGAAATAATGCCGTTGGTTACGGTGTTTGGGGCGGGGCTGGTAGCTGATGTTGAGGGAAGGTACAATGCGTCTTGAAAAAGTGTGACATGTGTGGGAAGTGTTACATAGTACCCATTTGAGCGTTTTGTTTTGTACTACATCAAACAATGCACCAACTGATGAATTTTAGATATTATCACACAAATATCGAGAGCTTAATAGCAATGAATTTGCTTCTTTGTGCAGTAAACAAATTTTTATTTTTATTTTAACTCAAGTGCTAGGGAGAGGCCTGCTCTATGTTCTTGGCAACAGTACAGCAAGTGTTTCTTTCTGTCACATAATCAAAAACAAACAAAAATGAAATAAAAAGAAGTCAAAAACAAAAGCGTTCATTTTGCTTACGATGTTACATGACGCGGCAATGTGACTGTCTGCCGCGGTGGGGTTTGGCATTTAGATTCGCCGACGTCGTCGATGTTGTTGGTAACCAGCCGATTGGGAACACCTGCAAGTAAAGGAGACAAACGAATTTCAATTATGCTAACAGCATGTGAGTTTATTTTTCAAACGATTCGCTTGCCGTATCGCAACATCGTAAGCGAATATGATACGAAAAGGAGACACCAGCGTTGCGTTTTTTTTCAAATAATCCAATTCGCAAAATGCGATGCAGTTCTTTTAAATTATCCGAATCGATGGTTGGTATTTGAAATGATATTAGAATTATTGCTTTTGTGTAAGCTTAACCTGTAGGTCTGTTGCCATTATCGACACTAGAACTACCGGACCAGTCATTTTGACTGGTTGAAGGGAATTTATATTTCTATAATCGAACAATACTGCTGATGTTGATGCATGGACTTTTGCACATTCAATAGGATGTTCATTTCTTTGCATTTGAAAATTAAAAATTAAATCTAATATTAGTATTTAGTTGCGTCATGGGCATCTCTAACCTTGACCAGTCATTTGGACTGGTTGTTTGTAGAAAGATAAACAACGTGTTTCAATGCAAAATACTCAAAAAAATCTTATTATATCTAACCAACGGATGAATTTCTTATAAAAATATTCAAAATATGAAATATCGTCTAATATCGTCTATGAATATCAATACTGATACTCTGATTATTTTGTTTAAAACAATTTGAATATTCGAGGTTTTCAACACAACAGGATAAACCATTAATTTGTTCTGTTTTATGGGTTTTCTTTGCTGGTGTAAGAAACAACCAATGAAATGTGTATTAAGATAAGTATACGGTTATTATTTATTAGGTTTGATTTGAAATTCAGTAACATTTTTTTTATTGACAATACGGCATTTTATCGTCATAATTAGACCAAATTACAAAATGGAGAAATCAAACAGATTGGAAAGAGAATTAAAACAACAATCATTTGCATCAACTGAAGATATTCTTGATGCAATCGCAAGAGGAGGACAAGAACGAAGACGGTGCGTGGGTATATACAGATTAGTGGATGAGAGTAAGAAGGAGAATCAATGGCATTAAGGAGAAGGGAGGCAATAAGGTATGCTTGACCATGTGAGCGACAAGATTCTAAGGGCTCCAGAGCCAGCAAGTGACAGTGTTCAGGATACGATGGTAACGCTGAGCCACAAGTGCCAAATACATTGCGCATGGCAAAGCGATTGAAAGTCCTCTGAATCCGCTTCACCATTGCTATAGCTCCCACACTAGAGGGGGACCAAATTACTGAGGTATATTCCAATGATGAGCTGACTAGGGAAATGAACTGGTTTAATGTTCAGCATAAAAGGTCTTACAGGGTTTTCACTAGTTTTATTGACACATACAGCGCGTTATAGAATCGTTCGAGCATACTATTGACTCGTTCGACACGCTAATGACGTCTTCGGATGATTGTATTGATTTGATCGGCAGTGCTATTGACAACCCTTGGTTGACACATTTTTCTCCTGCTGTCAATTAAAAAATATAATTTTTTAACCGGGATGTTTACATACTGCCAAAACAAAAGTGTCATCGATTGGAGCGCTGGTAAATTGCTATTTGGCAAGTGGCAACTCGTTACTGAATCCCAGGAACACCAGGAGAAAAATGTGCCAACCAAGGGTTATCAATAGCACTGCCGATCAAATCAATACAATCTTCCGAAGACGTCATTAGCGTGTCGAACGAGTCAATAGTATGCTCGAACGATTCTATAACGTGCTGTATGTGTCAATAAAACCGGTGAAAACCCTGTAAAAAAGGATATCCCAGCATCCGCGTTTTCCACCTGCTTGGAGGGGCGGGAGAAGAGGTGGAAGAGATCGTGCATTGCATCGGAAGGGGATTACTTCGAAAGGTGATGTCATTTGGCTTAATTGAAAAAAACCATTCAAGAAAAAAAAAAACGCAAAGCCGCTTTATTTTTCGGACACAGTAGTATTTCGGAGCGAAGCAATAATCCCTCCAAGCAACATGTAGGAGAGAATGTGATGTGAATTTCTACGATTATTCTCAAAACTCCACCATAAGGAAGGATTGGAGCGCAGACGTGATTGCATCCAGAAGACGTATGTATTATATCGGCGATGGAAATATTACAGATTCTGAAATTTCAACACAAGCACATAAAGAAGAAAAACTATTGGTCAAATACGATCGGGCCTTCATTACGTATTGGCACGTTCCAGACAATTTGGATTAGAATTAGTACAAGTATGATTGTTGGCAGCGATAAGAGAAGCAATGGTTGAAACTGCTTGCATATTTAAAAATTTATACATATTTTCATTAATTTTTCTATTACTGGACAGTTCACACAATGAGTATTTTAACATCGTGCGTTTGTGCGACTTTTTCATTTCGCCAGAACAAAGAAACGATTTGAAAACCCATGGCAGCTGACAAGAAATGTTGTTACGTATTGTAACTATACCGACGGGTAAAGGCGTCATTTCTTGGCCATTTCTAAGAAGAAAATGTATTTCAAGCAAAGAAAATGTTAAATATTGCTATCTTTAGTTTTTACAAATACTAAATATCTTAGGCGTTAGGCTTTCAGTGGAATAAAAAAAGTTTAAAGTGTAAGTGCATCTCAGAGTTTCCATGATTTTATCTTGTTGTACCGAGTTTTTGACTAGTAAATTGTAAATAAAATAAAGTTTTTTTTATTTTAAAACGTACGCTAAACCGTGCTCCTCGTTTCTTTCACATTCCTTTATTTTTCTATCAATTCGTCATTGCTTGACAGTATCGTTCGTTATCACGCTTTCGCTTGTCCAAAAGTGAAATCGATGGTACACGAGTTTTGAGTCCGATGCCCACGATGAGTCACTTGAAGTGATGTGACATAAACATTGTATTGATGTGCGAGCACTCGCGACGATAAACATTGCAGACCGTGAGTGTTAATAGCAGACAGCAAAAAAAAAAAGCTTGGATAAATCGGTTAGTGGATGGACACATTTTGACATTGATAATGCATGAATAAACGACACAAACAGATCACTTTTACGTAATTTATGGAAGATAATCTGACATGTCATATTAGTGTCATATTTCCTGCAGACATTAATGATGTTTTTCCAGAAGTAAGCAATCCCCACATCAGCGGCCGGTTTGCTGAACTCTCACAACACAAACATTAGAGTGGAATGGCTTCATTATTTCACTTCGAATGGTGTTATCAAAAAATAAACTTTATCTTTATGATGTACCGCTTTCTCTGGTTAAACATTACAACGCTGGTTGAACGCTAACGATTTGTATTAGTCACAACGGTGCGGTCCTGCAATTTCGAATGAAGTTAGCTACCTCTGCGTGTTTATAATGCAGAAGTCACGGTAAATAGACCCTGATTAGACAATCTCGCTATAAGGGCATGCATAAATGTCCAGCAGAATGCCACCACAGAATTTACTGTCGAAGGGTTGTCGCCAAACCAACCCACGATCTGCTGCTGCTGTTTGTGGGCGAAGAAATCAGACCAAATGGCGCCCAATCTGTCCGTCGGCTGGTTGAACCGCGTCGCAACATGCATCCGAAGAAGGAACGCGGGAATCCTGGTGCCAAGTATCGATTTTCCATTGCGCTACGTTTTACGAAGAGAACTATTCGAGCAAGAGGGCTTTGCGGTTTTGGAGTTGTTTTCCAAGCGATAAAGTGCAACTTTAGAAATCTTGCTTAAGACCCAAACGGAAGTTTTGTGTGCCAGGGAAGTGGTGAAAAAGTTTTGATAAATCGTCCCAGACGAGCATTTGATTTGTGATTCAGTAAAGTAGTCTGGTTGGGGCGATAGGTTTGTTTGTTCTTTCAAAATATATTGGCTCTTTGTTTGCTTGTGGTTGATGAGAAACAATAAATAGAAAAGATCTCACACAAGATGCGTTGAAGTACTTAATTTTGCTGATTGTTTGACTCGAGTCTAGCAAAATAGGGTTAGTTTTGGTAATCAAAAATGTATTGCCGTGTTCCGTAACCCCTTTTACTCACTGGCGAAGCCGGGTTCTAGAGCTCTCATAAATCCTCTACCTTGGGCTATTTCCTTGACCAACTGCACATTACTCCGTCGGGAAATCGGCTAGAACACACACAAACCTCGGGCAAATGTTTACATTTGATCTACAATGCTTCCGGATGAGCGAGCAACCATGTATTACGCAAGTGACCGGCCACGACGCATACATTATTCAGCGGTTTCGTCCGTTGAGGACCTCGGATTGCTACCCCGTGGGGAGCATCAACGGTCGGAGTCGGCACACCATTGGCAATTTATCGCTTTACTTCAGCAGAATTGTTGCTCGTTTGGTTGTTCGCGGATGTTTGTGTACTGCAGACGGGAAATCCCAAAATAATCTCACGCACAGAGAGACTCGTACTCGTACCGAAGGGGCGCTTGTTACTTAAGATGTGTGTGTGTGTGTCGTTAAATTACAACGCACATCGAGATTTAGAATCAGTGTGCGATGTTGAGGAACAGTTTGGCTGGATTTGTCTCTGTGTCCGGCGGCTGACAGTAAAGGCAAAATGCGAACCATGGACCGATTGCACATCCATAACCTAGTGGCGAACCGATTCGGTCGTATGGAGCAATGCTATTGGTGTACAAATTTTAACCATACTGGCTGCAGAAGGCGTCGTGTTGGATGCTCATAAAAATTGAACAGTTTTCGGTTTGAGCGGCCACAGCGAACGTTGATGTAAGATGTGTTACGATCCGTCCAGCACGGATCGGTTGATGGATGCGTCTGTGTGTTGAGAAATCTTGAGAAATCGAACCTCTTGCAGATGGTACGCGAGGGAATTACCTTCATGCATTGCATCGTGAAAACACCGAATATGCGTCACAGCAAAGGGCAGTTACTGCTGCTGTTGATGGAATGGAATGCCATGCAGTTATGTTTGCTGTAGAAATATCGTTTTATTAGTATTCAATCCGGTACCGTCAAGCTAACAAAGAGTCAGATTGATTGATTTGAAGCTCATTCGTCCATGTTGGAGCTGTTATCGATGGGGATTATTGAATTATCGAAGGTGTTGATGATATAACAAGCACATAATATGTCATAATGCACATCACAAATCGACATGTGATTTATCAACGTTATCTTCTGCAAAGCTAACCGTACAGGAATGGATTATGACCACTTTTGTATGCGATTTTCAAACTACAGCTTTAAATACTTCTACTGGGTATAACTTTACCAAAATTAAGTAGAATGTTTATCAACATCTGAGCTAGGAACTGACCTTTATTTTAATCATAAATAATGCTTTAAAATTTTGAGGGCTCAATTTTTTAAAATTTATTTCAAGTATGACGGCTAGCGCCATATTGTCAACAGCGTAATGTGATGACTGTGTATTTGAACTAAATTTACGTGCCATTTCCTGCCCGTTTTTTGCCTTTTCCCGGGTATGCTCGGTTAAGACTTATAAGAGCATTTATCAATTTTAAAATTCAAACAAATTTTTTTTACACTTTTGAGTATTTTCCAATTGATTGATTGCAAGAATTGATGAGCTATGATAATAAAAAGTTTGTTTATTTGAGAAACTAACTTTTTATTGTAATAGCTCATCAATTCTAGCATTGGAAAACACTCAAAAGAATAAAAAATTGTTTGAATTTTAAAATTGATAAATTGATAAAAGTTTTGGTCATATTTTCTTCAGAATGGCAAAACGAGAGTAAAAATCCGAATAATCATTTACCCAATCATAAAAATGTATCCTCAAAATGCACAACTTCAAGTTGCCAAAAATTAGGTCAATTCGTTAAAAAAGCCTACACAATTTAATTTTTACGCTATGAAATCCTAATCGGTTGTCCGTCATTGTATGTATTCTACCATTTTCCAAAAACAAAAATTGAATTTTTGAATTGTTCTGTCTAGGGTTATCTGTGCTTTATGCACTTGATCTTGAACGTTGAACCAGTTTTAATTTAAATTGTCCAATTAATCTTGAAGGGCGTCCAGAACTGGCACGAACGTTTACTGGTTTATCTACGAAAGTAAACAAAATTGATTGATGATTTAGTGACGCCTGTTGCTAACACATAAAGATCAGAATATGTAAGCTGTACAGATAGTATCTAAGGACGTTCAGAAACTATAGGTCAGATTGGGATCCATTTGACGAAGTCCCGTTTTAATGAAACCCCTTCTGCAAGGAGCTAATGATACTGGATTGCTCCGGATCTCAGCGAAGTCTTCTTCTTCTTCTTGGCCTGCTCAGGAATGAGCACGTCGTGTCGACATGGTCAGGTCTCCAATTAGTTTCCAGAAAACTCGGTCTAGGGCTGCAACCCTCCATCCACGGCTACATCCGATCTCCGACAAGTTAGACTCCACTTGATCCAGCCAACGAACTCGTTGTGCTCCTCTACGCCTCGTACCGAACTAGTCGCTGATGAGCATTTTCCTGGTGAGGAATGAGTCCGACATCATCCTTCTGGCTTTGACTACCATCAGGATATCAGCACCGCCAAACGGCTCAGCTAGCTCGTGGTTCATTCTCCTTCGCCACACGCCCTGCTCGCACACACCGCCAAAGATAGTCCTTAGCACCCGCCGTGCGAAAATGCCGAGTGCATTGGCGTCCTCCGTCAGTAAAAAATGTAAATCGTACATTTCGTGTGTTGTTGGAGTCTTCTGGATCGCAGGAGTTTGTGGAGTCCGTAGTAGGCACGATTCCCCTGAACAATGCGCCTTCGGATTTCGCTGCTTACGTTGTTGTCCGAAGTTACGATCGTACCAAGGTAGCAGAACTCCTCTACCACCTCGAGATCGTCGCCGTCAACCGATACTCTGCTTCCGAGTCGGGTTCTATCACGTTCAGAGTCTCCGACAAGCAGGTATTTTGTCTTCGTCGCATTGATGTTCAATCCAATTCTGTTGGCCTCGCCATTCAAGCGGTTGTACGCTTGTACGCGTTGTACGCCGTGGCCTTTAGCAGCCGTACTAGCTTCCCAGGGAATCCGTACTGCTGCATGTTGTTCCATAGTTCGGTCCGATCTATGGTATCGTAGGCCGCCATGAAGTCAATGAACAGGTGGTGTGTAGGGATTTGGTGCTCCCGGTATTTTTGGAGGATCTGCCGTAGAGTGAAGATTTGATCGGTTGTCGATTTGCCTCCAACAAATCCAGCTTGGTAGCTTCTGACGAAATCTGTAGCAAGGGGCTCCAGTCTGCAGAAGAGTATTCGGGACAGGATCTTATAGGCAGCATTCAGAATTGTGATGGCCCGGAAGTTAGCACAGTCCTCTGCGAAGTAATTCATTGTAATTGTAATTGTAAATTTTATTTTGTCTACCATTGGTTTAACAAAAAAGTATCTTAAATCTAAATTATAAACGAAGGGGCAGGAATAGATAGATGAGAAGGAGAAGAACAAGAAATGAGATTTCGAACATAAATAGGTTGACAAAGCGATATGGGGTAGAGGATAAGAGGTTCAGATAGATGGAATATGGGTCCAAAGACGGTATCGGAACACAGCGAGGGAGGAATCAAAGTCAAATAAGTTGGCAAAGCCCTTGAAGCGACGGACGCACGTTAGTAGTGGATCATTGTTACCAAACTGCGTGCGACGTCTAGCAAAAGCTAATTGACGGCGGTGACTTAAACAGCGGGAAGGTGCGTAAAAGTTAGTAGAGAAAAGCAAGAGGGGAACATCGACTTCATGAAGAAGGATGGAAGCAATGAAAGGCAGCCGAGTCAGGAGTGCGGCGCATCTCAATGGGATTTTTTTGGAGCAATGTATTAATCTGCAGTCCTGGAATTGCATGGAAGCAATGGAATCATCGGGAGCACTAAGGCAAATTACGAATTTTATACGAACTCAAGGGCGGATTTTGGATGGTCTTGTTTATCCACTATTATTTTCGCAACGCTACTGAAACCCCTAAATCGTACCATTTTTGTTCTTTTTTGAACGTCAAAATTATGTCTCTTTCCTTTCCTCAACCTACAACAATTTCTCAATATCACTCCTTTTTGTTATTTTGATACAAAAGCAATTCAAATAATTAACAAGTAATAAAATGCTAAGCTAAATATTACGTACGAAAGTAAATATTTAAAATTGTTGCCCCTTTTACAACCCTGGGAGCTATTTAAATCCGGCCCAACAACACCTGGTGTTATATTCGGGGGCTACTGCGCATGCCATCCTGCCAGGTCAGCATAAGCTTTTTTCCGGCCATTATTACCACCCCCACGCAAAGTTCAGCACTCCCCTGGAAAAGTATTTTTACGGTAACGACCTTGAAATATTTGAACACTTTATATCCACTCAGCTCAGCTGGCATTCGCGTTGACCGAACAACCGCTTTGGCATTTGAAGTTTCGATTTCACTTTTACCTTCATCGGTCACCTCTGCTTCGATTGCCAACTTTCACTGGTACCAAACACGATTCGTATGCATCGAACCTCCCCCTACACCATCCCTCGCTTGGATGGGGTTTTTGAGCACCGTGGACACACCGTTTGTACCGTACAAATGCACCTCCACGGTTCGTATTGTGGTGTGCGTTTGCACTTGTCTGCAAATTGGCTAGATGTGCAGCAGTGCAGTAGCATCAATAGTGCAGTACAGTGCAGAGTACATTTACCATTATTTTCACACCGGATGGTCAGCGCACACGACACGGTTTGTGACTCGAATTTGTGCATCTCTCTAGCGGGGCAATTGCACTTTGGGGTGAGTGGGGGAGGGTCATGTACCTGGACACAATTTTAACAAGCTTCAAGCTTCAGACCACAAGCGTTAAACCGTTCGTTCCATCGGTTAAGCACTGTAAATGATTAAAACTTGGACTTTGAAATTCCACGCCGCTTTCTTACGTGTGCTTTAAGGTTCGTATGGTGCCCTGTGCATATTTCCCATGCAACAAAAGGAATAGGGTCATGTTTTTCGTCTTGATACCGTTGTCGCGGGCCAACAGCTTGTGTGGATATGTGCAATTGTTTATGGTCTTTATGCATAGACTTCGCTATGCCCCCAAAAGCATACTTTATTTCTGTGGCATCAAACATAAGCTTAACTTCTGCTGCTAAATCGTAGTGGCATTTTGGGAGACCTTTTTTAATTCCAAAGCAACATAAACGTGTATAATGGGCACGTAGTTGCAGTTGCATTAGAAAAAAAGTCTCTTCTTCATGTCTCCACCTCTGGTGTGTGTGTGTATATCATGCTAGGGTGAACAGTTTTGCAAGGTAGGGAAGCTTTTTTATTCAATTTGCAGTGGCGCGCAATGAATCTCATCTTCGTTTGGACGTTTTCTTTGCAGCAAGAGAAAGTTGAAGCTAATGAACTTCCGCAAGTATCAGTTGCATTCGATATGGACAGTTTATTTTGCTGATTACCCACTATCAAATGGCGTGGCAGGTGTGAGAAAGGCTTTTTTTTGCAAAAATAACGCCATAAAAATATGGTCCATTTCACTGGCTGATTCAAAGCCATCAAATTATGTATGGAAAATTGCACACACACACACACACACGAAAATCATGTGACAATCGTTGTGGCCCTCTTTCTTTCCATAATGTTTAAATTTCGTGCGCTCTTTTCACCCAATTCCCATGACCAATCTTTCCACACGCCGAGTGACGTCGGCAGTGTGACCGACTTTTTAAGGAAAGAAAATTCACATGTCTGCTCCCGATGCGCATTGGAACGTTAATGCGAAGGAGGTAGAAAAGTGATGGAGGAAAAAAAATCAACCACAGACACACACATGACTCCCCTAATTCCGTATCCGGAATTCGTAACTACAGGCAGGGATGGACACACTTGGATTTCGGCAACGATTTATACATTTCTTCCTTCGTTTGCACGTTTTGTTTGCATTGTGGCAGCTTTTTTTTTTTCTTTCTATTCATACCTTAAGTGCATTTAACTATATTCATATTGATGCGATTTCTACGAGTGAATAAATATTTACTCTCCAAGTGTCTATTAATTTATCTTTCCCCTTAGTAAAGCTTATTTTGGGACAGTTTTGAGTTGATTTTCCAATTTCAACCACCAACCACCTACGCGTTGCTGATGACAGCATCGTTCGGTCGCGTTGCTCGAAAAGACCATTGGCCAACTACTACTGAGCAATAGAGGTGCGATTTATGGTGTTTGATTTCGCCAGTACGTGACCGTGCGAGTGGGTTCTCTAGTGGCCTTTATAAGCCTTTCCACTTTTGCACTGTTTCTATGCCATATTCTGCGACTAGTCTTGTGGTTGTGCTATTTTTTACTGTGTGCGTATGTGTGTGTGTTTGCAATAGTAGAAATTCTTAATGTTAGATTTGGTGGATGACAAAAATGGCAAACGAATAGCACTTCTTCGTCTTATACAGGGCTGGCAATGTAAAACCATTTTTTGGTAAACACTTCGGATGAAATGGTAGACTGAGATAGATTACTTTGTAACGGTTTCAGATGGCATGGTAAACAAATTTTTTTTATTGTACAGTTACCAGATGATATTGTAATCGCATCAGATGGTATAAACGCGGACAATGAGTTTGACCCAAGGTCTTGTTTTGAGGTTCTATGTGCCGGGAAAGTGGAAAACAAGTATCGTAAACTGAATTATTGAATATCAAAAAAACTAATTCAATACGACAATTCGTGCAGCATCGATTTTCTTCTTTTTTGTTTTGATGAAACTACCTGTTTCTACAGGTCACCCGCGCACTTATCTGTGTGCTAAAAGGTAGCGTACAGCCTCATGTGATGCGATTACAATAATATCATCTAGTAATTGTTTTTTTCGTAAGAACGGCCTGGTTGTATTTCTTCACTTATGGATACCACTTAGTGAGGTTAGTCAGTTCTCACTACGGGGGGACCGTCCGGATGGGTTTTGAACCTTGGTCCTGCCGTTTGTAGGCGCCGATGTTGCCAGCACCGAGCCGCCTCATCTGGTAACTTTATAATAAAAGATTTTTTCCATGTTATCTGAAACCATAACAATTTCATCTAGGTTAGTCCAAAATTTCATCCCAAGTGTTTGCCATAAATCATTTATGATTTTACATTTTCAACAGACAAACCCTGTAAAACACCTGACTGTCACATGTCAAAAAGAATCATAGTAGTCCACTATGATAATCTCCAGTCAATAAGTCTGGTGTCATTGCTCGGTGGCATGCCACTAGTTGCAAGGGAAATATATGGAATTTGACAGATGAGGTTGAACGTCAATTTTGGTCGTGAAAGCAAATCAAAAAAATTGATTTCCTTGCACGGTGGCTTGCAACGGGTAGCAGAATTCTTGTATAATGAGAGCCTTCCTTCTTCATTTGTTAATTCAAACGTCAAACCGAAAATTGTCGTACGACTAATCTGCCGAATTTGGTCGTACGATAAAATCGTATGCCACCGAGCATTGACAGTAGACCAAGCCTAATAGTAGATTTGTATTCTTTTTTTGTGAATTTAAATGCACATTACCAACCTAACGTTTTGAGCAGTAGAATGTTTAAATTTTAGGTTAAATATACTTCCTATCGGTATCAAAATTCCATCCGGAACCGTCTTCACGCACGCAGGACTAACTACATGGCTGCGTAAAATTAACTCTAGAACAGCCAAAAATGGCAGACCAAGCCATCTTGAAATGGTACCGCCAAAAGAAGAATAAGATATACTGCAGTTTTCATGTTTAGTATAAAACATCAATATTTATCTAATTTTGCACTTTACTTTTGTGTCCGTTTAAGCTTATTTTGTTCAAAGTGTCGTTTAAGGAATATTTTCCTTTTTATCTTTATATCGACAGTTTCAGTAAAAAAAAACAGTACCTCAAGAAAAAAATAAAAAGTTTTTTTTTGTATTCATAAAGGACGACTAGGCCGTATTGCTAAAAGAAAAAGTTAAAAATAGATAAAAATACGGACGTCATTTAAGCTCGTCTCTCGTTCTTGAAGCAAACACGTCTAGACGTTCTGAAAAAATCAAAAGTAGACAAAAAAAGGTGGTAAACATCCATTAATCACGCTGACACAAATTGAAAAACAAACAATCAATTGTACGAACATTGCATTTATCATACCACTACTGTCTTGGAATTATCACAGCGTAACTGGCATGTGATGTTAAACTCAGTTTATTAAACAACGTTAAAATACATTTAAAGGCAGGAAATTCCTATTAAGCGTTACTTGTAAATTTTATTTTGATTTATTTGGTTTTATAACAAATAAATAAGCCCCATGAAATTTTTCTATTTGTCAACCCTTATTAATAACGATCCAGATCACTATAAAAGCCGTCCCAACGTAGACGATATTTTAACAAATACAAATTATTTAACACCAACATATTTTTAATCAACTAATGAACCAGACGGCTGTGTCGGCTTGCTGTTTAAGGCACCAATAAAACGTTCTACCATGAGCAGCACTTTTCTCTAATAAATTGATCAAGGCTATGGAAACAAGTTCATCCACCTTCATGGTCATGTGGCGTGAGCAGAAGGATTCATGCCATGCCAAGAACCAATATTTAGGCGCTATCCATGACTCTTTGGAGGTCGGCAATAAATGAGCCTTGTAAAGGAGGAAATCATTTTCTTGCTGATGAATCACCCCGAAGCGGTAAAAGAGAGCAGTATGTACGTGGTTGTGACCAATGTGACTCATGTAATCATGTAAGCGATTTGATGAAAATAAAATTTGTAGTTTATTAATGCGAAAGTAAGTAATAAGCGTTGGGAGTTAATGCAGACAAGCGGTACTTCCTTGTAATGCAAAATTGAAGCTAACCAACGTTTTGTATCGTAGCGAGGAAGTTTGATGCGGTGTTGTGTACGCGCTATTGACTAGACATCGCTAATAGCTAAGGGTTTGTTGGTAGCAAGGGAAGGGTTAGCCATTTTCCCATCGGTTGTGCATGCGTTAGTTATTAATTACCATTAGCTTTAATGTGGCGTTCAAACGAGCATTTATGGTCGGTGTCTTGCGGAAATGTGGCTTCTTAGTACATTCGAATGCGCAGCAAAGGTGCGTTCGTCCATAACCGTCCTACCAACTACGATTAGGCGCTGCAGCCAGCTCTCCGATGTTGTTGGAGCAGGGGTTAATGGGTTGGAGGCAGACTAAGGGTGAAAAAATATTCCACGCCTGGCTGGCCACCTTCGAAAGTGAAATCGGAAGTATTTTTCTTACTACTTGCCGTTTCCAGTATTGTTTTCATCGAATTCACAAGGGAGGAAGTAAAGTCATTGGGCGAGTTTAAAAACGCCCGTCAATACCGGGAGTTTTCCTGCCCGAATTAATCGTTAAATAGAAACAAACATTGTCCGGTGCTGAAAATCAAAGAAAAACAAACTCACTACACTTCCCAAACCTCCAAAACTGTCTGGGCCGTGTACTGGCGAATGGGGTCAGTATTTTTTCACTTTCCACTCCAGCATAGCTAGCGAGACTGATCATAAAACATTATCGTCGGTAGCCCGACACGGTCCCCGTAACGTATATGACGCGGAAGGAAGGTATTGTTTTCGACCGTAATGAGCCGGTGCTAATTTAATCATCGGTAGCTTCATCATCTTCAAACCGATGATACCAGCAGGCCCACCTACGGAAGACGGTGCCGTTCGAAGAGACTAAACAGACCTGTTGCATTTTTGGTTTGTGGTGATGGGAGTTTTACCCGTTTTACCAACTACCGCTTTTAGAATGGTGGAGAAAGTTCAACGAAGTATAAATCGGACGGTAAAAGTGTGTGATCATAATTTTATTAAGGGGATCATTCTCTTGGCACGTAATCACCAGTTTCGAATCATTCAGCGATCGCTATATTGCGTTGGGTAGTCGTTGTTTTTCTAAAAAAAGATAATCAACTCGCTGGAATTGTTTGGCCTCTCTTCTGATAAGCAATCAGCTGACTGTAGACGATGTACGTCAGACGTCCCATTGCAAACATCTTGGTACAAGTTACGTATAGGTTACCCTCTGCATCATCGCTGTACGAATTTGTGTGAGTCGTCGACATTGTCGGTTATCAATGTTTTGTTTGCGCGCCATATTAAATTGTTTTGGTTTCATAATTGTAGAGTTATTCTGTCCCTTGTTGTATTTTTGTGATTTCGTTGAGTAGTACAAACAAACATTTGTTGATCTTAAAATGGACTAAGTTTTTCGTTACTTGAGAAATGATTTTTTTTTAAATTTTATTTAATTTAATTAGGGATAAACCTGGCTGTATTTCTTAAAATTTTTGGTTGATTTATTTGTTATTATTATTTATTCATCCAATCTGTTAAAATAAGAGCTATAAAATCATCCTAAGATCTATTTCAGTAGCATTACATTTTAATACAAACAAACAACATAAAATTTTATGAAAAAAATTAACATAGCTTAACATTTAATCTACAAGTTGTAATGAACATTGCCAAAGATTATTTTCTAATTTTGTTCCGTCTTTGGGAACAATTTAACAGTCTCTTTGCAAAATATGGAACATTCTATTAAAGTTGTAATGAAAAGTATTCAATGACAGCATTTTTATGTTCTCAAAAATCATGATTTCTTCTTTAAAGTTAGATTAATGTATAAATTGATATTTGTTCAAGTGTATGTTTTTAACATTTTTGAAATACTGATTGTTATCAGTTTTTAACCTTAACATAATAACTATTATTATGATTTTTCGTTATGCTTTTTATTATATTTAACATGAAATTATGAGGTTTGTCATAGGGAAAATTTAACAAAAAAAAAAAAAAAAAAAAACCGCTGGATTGTGCAGGTAATTTTTGGTAATTAACTGAAACACTACTTGGTCTTAACATCTTAAAAATAATTTAAATGCATGTAACTTACTGCGCTTGCATCACGAATTAAGCTGATTTACGTTTCTTAAAGGGCTAGAAGTACATAGCTAAGCGTTTATCTAACGTGGCACCTGTGTATTTTACATTGTTCCTCCAGCTTTGCTATAGTTTATTTCAATCTTCTATTTTTTTGCAGTATTTAGCATATTTTGCTATACCTGTATTTAAATTGTTCATAAAAGTAGTAGGGCGTCTGGCAGAAGAACTAATGGTACAATCATCAGCAAAGCCATGCTTTGCTTTCTTAGTTGCTGTCATTTAAATTTTTTTTTTCTTCAAAATCAAAGCCATAAATCTCTACTATATTGCTTTAAGTTTGTACAGATATCTTCTTCTCCTCCTTGGCTTAACGACCTCTAAGGTCATGGCGGGCAAAATGGCTTACTAGACTTACCGATTACCACGTAGTTGATTATACAGTCCTTACCACGGGGGGACTGTATGAATGAGATTTGAACCCCGGTCCTGCCGTTTGAAGATCGGCACCGGTGTGGTTTTTATCATCAGGACAATAAATAAGTTCATGCGAATTTTTTCGAAATTGAAAGTTTTGTTATGAAGACTTGGTAACGCTTTCAATTTCCAAAGTATTTTTTATCGCTGATAATTACTTTTTCTCATCTTTTTGACAAAATACGGATTCCTTCGAAAAAAAGTGAGGGTTCTTTGGTCGCTATGCATGGCTATGTTGCATCAGAAGAAGATGCTTATCTTAGTAGTTGTAATGTCTGGGCTGTACGGACAGTCCATTTCAACATTTTAAAATATTTTGCAACTGGTGCTACAACATGTGATTGAGTTCATTTTGAATATTCGGCCTGGGTGTCGATGATCCCTTGGCTTCAGTTCGTACGAAACAGAATGCCCTATCTTGCGGATCATTACCATGGTTGTTAAACGTTGGCAAATGGCTAGCTAAGTTATCACAATCGCCTTTGCAAGTTCGTCTTGCGTTTGCGAAGGTTCTTCAACGAGTGTTTCTTCATATTTCAAGGAATATCCGGAGCTATTCATCGTTTCCAAAGAAAAATTGCTACTTTTCTCGCCTACTCGCCCAGCCGATTTGTTACTGCAATAGTAATGAAGCAAAGCTCCCTAGACTCCACAAAAATGTTGCCATTTTAGAAGTTCATGGAAACTACTTTTTTACACTTCAGGAAAATGACAGTTGGTGGAAATGAGAGCCTGAAGATGGTACTGTAAAATGGCAGTTTTGCAAGATTGCACCAAATTATTTTTATTTGAAATTATTTTTAGTCCTGATACAACTTTTTTTTTCATTTAATTTTGTAATCAATGTTTGAACAATATTTGATGTATGCGTAATAGTTTGTAAAAAGATTTGTTTTAAGCAGAGTGATTCATACAAAGTACTCTCCCATTTTTTTTATAAAAAATATAGAAGTAATAGTTAATTTACTCACTTAAATAGCGTGTTTTATTGCTAATTAACCATAATTTGCAATAAAACATTTGAACAGTTTTAAATTTGAACAAATAACTCTGATAAAAAAATAAATAGCGCTATTGTCGAATGATGCTCTGATTCAACGTTGCTATAAGTTGCTATGCAATAATAAACGTGTCTTTTTGTTTCATAAAAACTATTTTAAACACTTTCATTAATTTAACAACAAATCACACAGTGTATCTTAATATTTTAGGTGTGTTTTTTCGTACTAGTCGGGATACAAAATTCCGTCACTTTTTTTTTTGCTGAAGATTCGCGCAATTTTCGTATGATCCAGCATATAAGCATCATTACGTCAAATTGTAACAGTTGGCCTCATTTAAGTGAAGCATGTCATAAGCTCACCATTTACCAACCATGGTACAACCGCATGCCTCTATAGCGTAGTGCCTTTCGGATGATGCCGTTCGGATGAGTGGGATGTTCACTAAGCGATTCTAATCACTTTGCCACCGCTCCCTGTACTAACGTGGCATCCACCGTTGCTAACACTTGCTTGCGGATCTTGAATTAGGGGGTTCACTGTGTGGTGCTTGGTGCCTCTGTATGGTGCAATCTTATAGCAATTGTGTCTTGGCATAGAATGGGTGTTGTGTCAGTAGGCTTTCCCGTCTTGGTTGCGTCTTCTCCCGTGCAAACCACCCTCACCCATCTTGAATGACAACTTTTCTTTCTGGAGGATCGTCTTTGAGTCAATGACGGCATGTAGCAGCAGTACGGTAGCGGTACTGGAGTAAGCTCGGTCAGTAGCCCTCTGTTTGGCCTTTGCCTAGGAGGCGGAAAAACAGTTGAATAAGTAAAGACAAACTACCGTTTGGAGCGGTTCCAATGGGACACACAGTAGCGCACAGTAGTAGTAGGTCGTGCACATAAGCATAGGTCATGGAATGGTGTAACGCTACAGGTCTAGCGTATGTGGGCTGTTTAAAAAGAGAATTTATAAACAAATGGGAGCAATCCCGTTTGTTTGAATTCCAGCTGAGGAGTTTTTTACGCTCTTACATTGAAATATGATCAACGTTTTGTATTAGAAATATCATAATGAAATGCTTATCGTCACGATTCTCCACAATGGTAATAATATTTATCCAACTAATATAATTTACTCTTTTCTGTCTTTCGCTTCAGGTGACAGTCTCCATTGCTCTCCGCTAGACAGTGCGTACAAAAGCAAACCGCTCGCACACTATCCAGAGCACGTCGCGTGGAATCCCTTCGATGCGCACGGTATTTGCATGCTGTCCCTGCCGCAGGGTTTGCGTTTTCGCACCCAAAAGCACAACATCGAACCACGGTTCCACGCGTTTGCGACGACACGCGAGGACGGCAAACGGTGCTACGGATTCAGTCTGGTGTTCTACGAGGAGGTTCGCAACCGTCAAATATGTAGCGCCATGCACACGCTCCAGTCGATGTTTATCACGGAAATTTCCAGCTCGCAGCAACCACCGCCGGGTACGTTGCGTCGCGTAAAGGAAAGCCCGGTTAGCCGATCCCTGCCAAGACACTTTAAAATTGCGGCTCAGGCGCCGGCATCTGCTCTGAGCTACTACGACGTCACGAAGGATAAGCTGTACGTGGCCAAAAGCCTGTCGCTCGTCTGTCAGGTGCCGTACGCGCACGTGGCGGAGCTATTTCTGCAGAATCTCTATCGGTAAGTATCGGTGGTGGGGTGCTGCACCCAGTAAGAATGCTTTATGTTGGTATAGACGGACGGATGGTTCTATTTGTGTTCTATCGGTAATCGTGCAAGGTGTGCCTGTTATTTGTTCCTTCCCATTGCAGAACTCATTGTCATGACGTATTGTCTGACGAGAATGTCTATTTGCTTGGGCTCTTCGTGAGTTTTATTTTCAAAGCGGTTATTTTTACCACCAATGAGTGTCCTATTTACATGAGCAATACTCGAAAGTGCCCTTGAAATACGACGCACAATATAAGTATTAAAGATAAGAGACTCGATTTTTGCAAACCTCTTGAAAAATATAGCTACATACTTGTATCTTGATGGGACAAAGTTGCTGATATCCGATTAACATATCTTATGACAGTAGAATAATAATAAAACGATCGCCAATGGTCCTGTGGTAAAATTGGGTCCATTTACAAATCAATTCTATTGACCACAATTCAGAGACATCCCCAGCCTTCAATAGAACGACAGTTTAACTACTTAGAAACGTGTTTCTGAAATAGTTCAAAAAACATCTTCGTGTGATATTTATTTTTTGCTACTTGACGCAACAACCACCTTCTATAGATCAGGCCGGCCATTAGCTTACTAGACACGCAGATACCACATAGTTGAATAGTCCACTCCACAACAGTCCTCACTTCGCCCCGGATGAGATTTAGATCTTGGTCCTATCATGTGAAGACTATCGTAGTTGTCGCCTTTACCACCGGCCCGATATTTGTCATTGGAGGGAAAAATATTTGGGACAAATAGTTTAAACTAAATGTGTTACGAGTATCTTTTCCTGCCAGTCCCAAAGAAAAGAAAACACAAAAAAATCTTCTTTGCCAACGTGGTGTTGAAGCCAGTTTCACGTATATGTTGTTAGTCTTCTTTGCGGCATACAAAACCATACTTTACTTGTCGTTATTGTTATTAGCTTTTAGACACTTTAAGCCTTGGTGGCAGTCATGAGCCACTTACAAAACATACCTTACTGAGAGACCAACATACTTGATGGATATCTATGATGACCACAACGACGAAGGAAAGACATACTTCAACAACATCTTCGAACCCTCTTCTCTTACGGAATTGCCTTATATTCATACATCTGCTATTGAATACTATTGTAATCCTGGTGGCTACTCTGAGACCTCTAAGACCTGGGAACAGAAAAAGGAATAAAGGAAAAAAAAAAGGAAAAGGATACATCAAACCATAAATATTCCTCAAGAGCTTCTACTATATGTTTTAGTGCTCCCAAATTAAAGGCCTATACTCAAGCGAATATTCTCACAGCCTTTTTCAAATTTCGTAATTTCAACACAGTAATTTTGTCTCTGAAATATTTTTTTCCATACTTAATCTATGCTATAACTTCACAACTATTTATTTGAAACTATGTGTTAAAACAATGTTCATCTTTTTTTTAAATATTTTAGTTGTCTTCCGCGCCATCCCGGTTCCCGGCTGAGCCTAGAAAGCTACGTGTACAATATTCTGTACGAGGTGTCCACACCGCCACCGGGCAAATCGATACGAATATACATACCCCCGGAAGAACCCCACCTACCTCCCATCGCCACCATACTGCAGCGGCCGGCCCAGAAAGACGAACTGCCCTTCATGGACTTCCCGTTACGGTTGCTGTTTACCTATCTCGGCGTCGAGTGTGTCATCCAGCTGTTCACGTGTGTGCTGCTCGAGAGCCAAGTGTTGCTCCGCTCGTCGGACTATCAAAAGCTCACGATCGTGGCGGAGTGTATCACTTCGCTACTGTTCCCCTTCCAGTGGCCGCACGTGTACGCGCCAATCCTGCCCGCCTCGCTGCACCACTTCCTCGATGCGCCGGTCCCGTTCGTGATGGGGCTGCATGCCGATTGCGACAGCAGTGTGCGCATCGGTAGCGAGGCAAACCTGTGCTACGTAGACATCGACAAGAAGTCGGTGCAACTGCCCGAAGAGCTACCCTCCTTTCCTCATCGGCACGATTTCATCTCGGAAATAACTGCCATACTGGACAAGTACTCGGTGCCGCGCGATCGTTCGCTAGATCCGCCCAGCATACTCAGCCCAAAGAATCTCCTCAAGGACCATGACATGATGACGGCGAGCTGTACGCTCCCGTCCGGGATGCACGTTCGCCGGAAGCATTCGCTGCACGATCTGCTCGACTGGGACCGGCCGAACTCGCCCGACATGCCACTGCCTCCGACCGCCGTCCCGGCCCGCCCGGACGTTCGGCAAAGGATCGTTGATATTGTGCGGCGTAGCGGGGGCGACGAGGTGGACAGCGGTGGTCCGAACGAGGTCATGCCGAGCACCAAGCAAAAGCAACCGCTCTCCACACTCGAGCAGTACTACGAAGATCTGAGACTGAACAATGCATTGCGCGAAATTTTCCTCAACCGGTTCGTGCAGATGTTTGCCGCGTACGAGCATTTTGTTATACTTCCAAATCAGGTAGGTTTACGCTTGGATGCGTAGTCTCGTGCGAGTCTATGTGCTTTACCTCCTCGAAGCAAGTTGTGGTTTCCCCCGCTCAAGGACACAACAAATGTTCCATTCTAACGCAATTTAATTTTCGCTTCTACCATAACAGAGCAAAGATGAGTGGCTAACGAACAGGGAGTCGTTGCACAACTTCGACAAAGCATCGTTTCTATCGGACCAACCGCAGCACCATCGTCCGTTCCTGTCCCGGTTTCTCGAAAGCCAAATGTTTGCCACGCTGATCGATAACAAGATCATGCTTTCGTGGGGTGACGACCTAAACGGATGCCCGCTGGTCGACAGCTTGAACGGTGACATGGAGTATAGTTTAAAATTGTTCGACTCAAGGATAAAAATTTTACGGTAACTATTTGTTCGTGCTTCATTTGACATATGCTCCCTCGTGTCGGGCTAGATGGACACGTTAATTGCCTTATTGTGTGTGTTTTTTTTCCTTATTTGCAGTAAGCGTTACGGTGGCGAAAGCATGATCCGAACCGCCAACTACGAACCATGTATACTAGCGAGAGAAACGCAAAAGCTTCTAGACAAACGGTTGCAGACGGTCGATATGGAGGTTGCTCCACCGAGTGAAATCCTGGACAAGCGAGCACCCTACTATCGGAGCTTCCCGCTGCTGGAGAAATCCGTCCTCAACCAAGAATGCGTCTCAAGGTACAAATAGTGCGCTATACACTTTTTCAAGCGAATGTGTGTGTGTGTGCGCGTGTAAGTGTGGCCAAACGTTTCCTTCCTGCCGGAAGCAGTGTTGCGCTGGTTAAATGAGGCATGGTTTGTTTACTATTTTTCTCTGTCCACGCTGGGCTGTGGGCACGTGTGCTGTTGGGTGTTAAGGCTTGACGTGGCGGTCAAAAGAATATGCAAAATCAATGCCATTCTGTGTGGGATGATACTAAAGGGGTGAAAATCCCAACGAATGCAGAATGCTTATCCACATTGTTCTATTTGGAAATTGCTTCAAATGGTTTCGGTTCTTGGATTTTTGATACTGGTGTGATGCTTTTCTATTATCATGGTTATCATGGAAAACATGGTTTGGATGAAGAAAGATTTTTCAACACACATATAGGATCCATCAGAAAGGAAGATTCCCGATGACGAAACAGAGAAAAAATGGTATCAAAACAGCGTCCTCAGGTGTACATTGTTGTGATATTGCAAGAGTTACTTTAAAAAATGCGTAAAATGGTTTTCCATTTAAGCCTGTGCATATGTTTTTATATGTTAGTTTTTTGGCGTACGTTTTGTTTGATTGAATGAACTAGCATTGTTTTAAAAATTGATAGTTAAGCGTTTTAAAATTTTGTTTTACTTGTATACGTACTAAATTAGCTTTCGACAGTACTGTTCTTCCAATTTCTTTTTTTTTGTATCGTTAAATGTTGTGCTCTACATTAATACCTATCGTTATTGCCTAGGACATATTTTTTTCTGTTATTTTATATAGTTTTGTGTACGTGACAGACAGTAGAAGCATTTTTATTATAAATTGTTAGATAAATACTATGCGTGTGCCGTTTAAGAAAAAATCAAACTATCACTAAATACACTCAACCAAAAGCACAGAAAAAGAAATCATGTTGTGTAATACAATCTAATCACACTTTTATGAAAACCTTCTTGTAATGTTATGTTTCCAAAAACTTTATTTTTCTCAAATTAAACTCTCGTAATTTATTCGCGTTACTTCCTTCTTGTACAATGTGTAATGAAAATTCAAATTCCTTTTTTTCTATTAGGTCCGCAATTAACTTTTCGCTGCCTTTTTTTTGAAAATGTTTGCCTATTTTTAAAATGATGTAGTATTGACCATCGCTTGCCACAACATTCGCTGATCATCTTTTGGGCAGTTCCAAGAGAATTTTTGTGTTTCCTCGTGTGATTTGAATTGTTGTTCAGTTAAACCATGTGTCATGGATCGGAACAGGAAATCTAATGAGATAAGGTCTGGTGGCAATAGCGGATAGGGTAGAACATCTCCATTTTTCAGCGTTTTCAGATAAGTTTTCACTGGTCAGGCAGTGGAGGCTGAGCGTTGTTGTACAGAATGATCTTGTCTTGCCTCTCCGTAAGCTATATTTTTCAGGACAATCAGCGAAAATTAAGTTGCGGACCTGATATAAATTCATAACCATACCAACGACAAAAAGACAACACACAAGCACACCAAGCAAAAGCTTCTTTTACGCACACGCATATATTAAAATACCGTTCACAACCAAAGGTGATACGAAACATATCTCCTCCTTAGCTTGTAACTACTGTAAATTAGTTCGTGATGCTCCTCCTCTCTCTAGAAAACGTACGTTTTTGCGTGATGTGTTCTGCATGAATGTGACGCGTTTTGCATGAACTATATAATTCGTGATTATGTTTTTAGTTTTATAGAATGTGTTCATTAAAAGCGACACCGTGGAAGGAATTCTTCTATCTTCCTCCTAAGCAGCAGCAGCAAACATGCCAGTCTGTGAGCACACAACGAGATGGAAAAGAAAACGAAACGAAATGCAATAAAAATCCTTATTTTTTACCTATTAACAAACACCAATCCATGCATCACTTTTATTTTTCTATTTAAATGTATTTTATGACGTTCTTTTTCGCAAACTCTATACCTTTCGAAGCTTTAGCAAATCAAACAAAAATTATGCTTCCCTCAGTCATTATTTTGTTGAGTGTCGTTTGTTTAGCTCTTCGCTGTTTTTTTTAGTCGCTAGGAAAAGTGCACGGCAATAAGCAAAAAGTGTTTGTAATTTGTGCAGGTAAGGATTTTTATTTTATTCTACTCTCGGTTTGTATAATACAAGTTTTTTTTCGTTCTATTTGCGTGTTTCGGTGATTTGAACAAACTTTTTTTCTCGCTCTCCCACTGTTTCACTTTCTTTGTGTTGCACTTTAACTAATACACATTGTTTGGCTTTTGGTACATTAATATATGGGTCTTTGTGGTGCGCCTAGGCTATAATCGATTAGATTAATGTACTGTTTTTTAATTACTTCTCTATTTACAGAGGCAACAGCTTACGACGGGTGAAAAATGGCAGCACTAAGTGGAAGGTGAAAGAGATATCCCTTGACGGTGGAACATCCAACTTACCGGGACTTCCCAAGGATGCAGATGGGAATAAATCCAACCGCAACTCCGCCAATCTTTCTGGTGCTGAAATTAGTCCAGCCCTGCTAGCACAAGCCAACTGGACGTTCGTGGAAAAGCTTCTGAAGGTGACTTATTTTGGTGCAAATTTAAATTTATTTAAATAGAAATTTATGAATCGTACTTTACATCACTTTTTCTAGGACATCAAGAGCAAAACAAAGCGAATGCTGCTGGAAAAGATGGGCACCGAAGCGATCGAGCTCGGCCTAAGTGGGGAAGCATCGGTAACGGGTGTGGAGGAGAACACCATGATTGCATCATTGTGCGACTTGCTGGAGAAAGTGTGGTCCCACGGGTTAATCAACAAGCAAGGCAAATCGGCCCTCTGGACACATTTGGCAGCGTATCTCGAGATAAAGGATTGTCAAAATCCGGGCAAACATCAAATGGAAAACAGTTATCTCACCCCAGGTAAGAGGTTCAATGATACGCGACTCGTTCGTCTGTATCTTTTCAGCATTTTAGCAGCTCCGGACATATCAGGCTTGAAAAATGGATTTTCAATATCTTCTAACAAAATCGACAATCGTATCTCCTCCATCGCAGTATCTCTAAATAGTCGTAATACTTGACTAAGCCATTGAAATAGATTGTCCTAAAATCATTTATGCTACATTCTCTTTCCCACACACAGCCTTAGCGTGGACTGTCATGCGGAAGCGGATGGATTGTACGTTTATTAAATTATGCTTCTTTTCGCTTTTACTCTGCATGATATGGCAACCTTTTTGTGTGGTTCATTTTCTTCTATTCAATTCTTATTCTGTTCTCAACGATTTGATAGAATTTCTTTTACAATTCTTCATTTAATTTTCTTTCGTTTGTCGTTCTCTCTTTCGTTTCTTTCTGCGCTTCTTATCCCGACGCAATCTCTAACGACTTGTGTAACACGAACCTCAAACGCGACATAATTTTGCATGGATTTAGAAAAAGCACGTAGCAACTCGGAAACGCGCTACTACCGCACACTAAAACCACCGAAAAGCGGTGGCATACCGCTGGGTGGCTTTAAGTATCACACCTCCATTGCGCACAAAATACGCCGTCTGCAGGGTCGGACGGTAATGGGGAGCGGTACGCTCTACACCGCATCATCGGCGGAAACGGTACCAACGTCGCCGGGTCGCTTTACTAACTTTATGTTGTCCGATGTCGTTGCTTCTTTTGTCGGTATGCGTAATGGGTCGGTAGCTAACCTGTTTTCCACGCGCAGTCACTGCGGTGAGTAGTGTGTGTCCTTCACTGGTTCCGCTCCTGATTGTATCACTTAAGAGTTGCGTGCGTGCGTGTGTGTTTGTGTGGTTGTTTGGCGCGTTTATCTATATCTACTCGGTATCACTAAGCCTAGAACTATCTAATTTTATAATGGGTTCAATGTTCAGTGACTGATGGTTAAGGTGGAAAATCAAATCAAAAGTATAATTTTTACATGGAAACAAAATGGATTTCTTTTGAGGATTTCCCATATCTAATAATCTAAAACAAATATGATTTAATGAATCGAGATTTTATTCAAAAATGCTTTTCGAATTTTCTACAGAACGGCGCAATTAGGCCGCATTATTGCTGTTCAGATAGGTTTAACCATGCAACAAAAATGGTAAATGTGTTTTTGTCTGCTGGGACCACAGCATACTAGAAGCTAGAATTAAATCAATATTTTTCCTTCATTTCTTTAAAATATTTCCCGATCCGTTCCCTCGTAGTGAGGACTGGTTAGTCAACTACGTAATATCAATAAGTAACGGAGTAAGCCATTCGATGGCCTGTGTTATCCAGTGATCGTTAAGACAAGAAAAACCAGATGAAACAACATTTATTGTGGAACTTGCGGTCCTTTCTAAGGAAGGAAGGTGCTCCTCGATATTGTACGATATTGTACGGTACGAAAAGACTAGACTGACACACTATGACGCTTTTACTTTTCTGTAGAAGTAGGTTTAGAGAATCCTCCTGGTTTGCTCCGTTACTTTCTTAAAATAAACTAGTTCCATTCCGTTCCGAAAAAATGGAAGTTTCTCATCTCTAGTGTACACCATTTTAACTTGAATGCGGTTCATAGCTTGAATATCTTTTAATTTCTTTAGAGCTAAACTTAACTTAACATAAACTAAATAAATAGGCTTGAACTATTTATTTAGTTTAAGTTTTAATGTTGCTTAATATTGAAGACAAAGTTACGATTTAAATGCTTTTCGGTCCGTAAATTTAAAATCGTGTGTCTCACAAAATATAGTGTCTTAAGAGATTATTTATATAGACCTATAGTGGGCCTATAGGTAATTGTTAAGATATTTTTACCTAAACAAAAACATATTTTTTTAATTTGCTGAACGCACTGATTCCTTCACCTATTTTTCACATTCTTTTCTACGTTTAACACAAAACAAATGGGCTTTAGCACTACATTTTACCACAAGTTCTAGAGATTGCACTCCATACTATCCTCAATAATTTATTTTTATAACATAATTTTCTTATTTGTTTTCGTGTGTGCTTAGTTTGACATTTTTAATGATTTATTTCTCTCCTGGTTTACATTATTTGCTGTTTCGTTTGCGATTTTCAGTTCCAATTTGTTTGCTTAGGAGAATATTATTTGCAATAAGTAGTAAGATGTACTCATAACGCTTTTCCAGATCTTTCATCATTGGCCATCGAACCGCAGCTACCACCGCCTTCCCCTACACGTGGTCGGTCCAAATCTCGAGAGCGTAAGAGTCTTGGTCCCGAGCAGCTACGACCTCTGCCAGAATCGCTAGAGTTTGACATCCGGTGAGTAGTTAATTTTCGATTATTTAAATTCCTTTTCAATTTATTTACTTGCATTTATTTTTCCCAGCAACATCCTGGCAATGACGGACATTAAAACACACATCGGCTATGCTCGAGCTTGGGTACGGTTGGCACTGGAAAAGAAGGTACTCTCGCGTCACCTGCGCACCCTACTGTCCGATGCAGCCCTGTTGCGTCAACTCTACAAACGGTCCGCCTTTGTGCGGTGCGATGACGAAGTGGAACAATTCCTGTACCATCTGTTAACGCTGAATGCGGTGGACTATTTCTGCTTCACCAACACGTACCCAACGACCAAACTGCCTTATCGGGTGGTTATTTTCCCGTCGAAAAAATCGAGCGCTGCCACAACATCGGCGAACGTGTGGATTGCGATATCGGGCAGCCTAGGGGAAACGCAGATCATCAACGTACCACGACATTCGTTGGAGTTTGTGTTTCATGTAAGATTGTTGATTTCCGGTCAGTTTTGAGTTGTCAATAATAATGTGATGAATCCTTTACTCGTTATTTATGCAGCACAAAACACTCGGTATCCTAACGTCTTTACGAATTGGGCATGATGATACGGGAATGTCATCTAAATGGCTGGTAGAACATGTCGTTATAAGGAACGAAGTAACCGGGCACACTTACAAGTGCGTACCAAGCTAATGAAATTCGTGGGGAAAATAGAAATTTAAAACTGATTTTCACCTATTAATATTGCAGATTTCCGTGTGGCCGTTGGCTAGGTCGCGGCATCGATGATGGTTCGATAGAAAGGCTACTGATCGGGCAGCTTGTGCCCCGTACCGTGGACAGTGAAGAGTTGGTAGAAGCGTGCCGCACACCACCCCGTACCCGTAGCCCCAGCATACAACGGCCGGAGGTACGCCCGTCAGACATACAGCACATGCTGGGTGATTGCGTGAACGCCATCGTTAAATGGCACTATCGGCCGAGCCGGGACCGGGACGCCAGCTCACTAACGAACCTGCTGTGCGGTGAGAATGGGCTGGTAAAGTGTCTGGAGCAAGCCTTCCTGTGCGGGTTCCGTTCGTCCCGGCTGTTCGGTCGCAATTTCTACCTATGGGATTACTTCGTACGGGTGAAGGAACAGTTCGAGATTTGCTTGGTGGAGGAATCGGTGGAAACGGTACGCGGTGGTGGTGCCTCAGGCTCACCACCGACCAGTGGCTCGAGCCCAGAATCTCCACCGCAGGGTATCAGCCTCGGTGCAGGGCATCATATGGGTGGTGCTGGCGGCGTTGGTGGTGGTGCTAGTGGCAACATTGCTGGTGTCGCTGTCTCTCCAGTCGCACGGCAGGAGTTGTCGGCCGTGTGGCACTGCTACTGTCACCTGATGGATGAGATCAATAACGTAAAGCAAACGTTGGGCAAGGATGGTCGCTTCCAACTGTTTATCTGTTTAAGTTTGAGGTAACGAAAATATCGAAATGTTGGGAATGTGTGGTGAAGAATCTTTACTATTTTTTTTGCAAGTGTCCCCGATTTTTGGACAGGCTTTAATTAACAGACATTTTTGTTCGTCTTTTTTTTTCTAGGGAACATCTCCTGCACCGAATGCTGGTCCCGATGGCGTACACACGTGTGACGGCCGAGATGTACGAAGAGCAGAGCTTTATGCGGAAGAAGGGCCTGCTAACATTCCTGCGCCAAATATTGGAGCCTTTGGACGAGTTTCACATCGTGTTGGAAAACACAATTACTCAAGGTATCGGATCTCATTGTTAGGCTGGATTGGGTCCATATTCGATTTCGAACGTTAAGGTAAAGTTTGCATAATGGAGTGTGATCTCGCACTCGTAGCCGTCAGAACAAAATACTCTCTACTGTACTCTAAATCATGAAGCTTCCGTTTTCGAGCAACGGTTCCGTGATCGGGGAGGAAGCTTCAAATTTCGTTAAGCTAAGCGTTTATTTGTTCCGAGATGCAGCTACATAAATTCCTCGAGTAGAAAACATTACATTTAAGTGTCGAATTAAATTTGCTACTATCGTAAAACTGCTGCAGGATCAGTGAACGAAGCCTATTTCTCCTCAAAGTAAGAGGGATCATATATTTTTTGTCCTCCATATGGATGTTTGTCTGATATTAGTATATGTATAAAAAAGCTCGTCGAAAGTAGGTTTATATTTGCTACATCCAGTAAAACTTATTTCATCATAATTAATGGGGGTTTTGCAAATCTTTACAATCATTTTAGTGGACTTCCGAAAGAGCGGAAACGAATATTCAACCCAGAATAGCAACAGGGAATAGTGGTGTCTTTGGTTGTGTTAGATTTTAGATTTGAATATTGTGTTGCGCTCTTCTCGCGATTTGGTCGAGATGAAATTATTTTACTGGTTAAGATTAATTACAACACTACACCGATAGACTGAACTCTAGTGCGAGCGATTAACTAGTGAACCCCATTTACTCAGTCCCAATGCAGAAACTGTGGCCAAAGAATACTTTGAATGAGGGTAATGTCGCCAAAGTTAGACCAACCGAGCATCGACCATCGTTAACGGTTTTCGTTATTTGCTTTTGAATTGTTTTGTATTTCGTTATGAGTTGTGTTTGTGCTGTTAATGATTCCTATTTTACATGCCGGATTTGTGCAGGGTTTTAAGCTTTTTTTCTTTTTTGTTTTAACTAAACAAGTAAAGATTGTGTTAACTTGGTAAAGTGCGTAAGAAGAACAAAATAGTCATCGACGATAAACTGTGCCAAAAGAGAGCGTTTTGTGCCGTGGCAAGAACGACATACACACACTCACTCACATACACGCATCAATCTTTCCGGTGGGACATTCTTGTATCGTCTCAGATGATTCTAAAGACAATTTAAAATATTAAATTAAATAGTACAAGAATGAAACTGGGTTTGAGAATCGTGTGGAATCAATTATATGAACCAGCAAAATGGTGTAGAATGTTTCATTCGTACGACATCTAAAAAAAAGGTTCCGTTGCCCTCCAAAGTCACGTAAACAATCTCCTTGTAATCTCCAGTGATGAGTGTTAATCACCCATTTGATATTAGTCAATCGAACGTACATTAGATCTGTTTAGTGGTAGAAGGATATTTAGCTGTGCGCGTGTGTGTAGCCGAACCGGTACTGTGTACGCACCACTTTCACTGTGTCTTCGTGAGCATGAAATGTAACAACTAACAATGAAGTGAATAAAATCATCCATTGTCGTTAATGGTAGCAAAGAAGACTCGTGCGTCGAAAGAAACTAAACATACAGGGCTTCGATCCGATATAATGGAACTTTTGAATTATTTAGAGGGATTTTTCTAATGAATACTGGACTGTTACAAGATTCTTGGGTAACTTTGCAATCATATAGTGGCATCTTGCATTGAGTTAGGGGAAGTATGCAACACGGCGGTGGAACTTTGCAATTATTTAAAGGTATTTGTACTGAGCGTTTGGTGTCCTTGCTTACACCAGCACGCCTTTTCATTTACATTTGACCGTATTTAAGGCAAAATTTGGTTGCCAAATTGGTTTCAATTATTGCTTCTTTAAACCAGTGCTGTAGTATTCTAATATTCGGTTCAGGTATTCCCCTAAGTGATTGCACTATTCCATTATATAAGTCGAAACTCTGCATTTGTTGAAAATGAGAAAGAATGTATTATGTTAAAGTTATCGAACCTAGGAATGCGCCCTGGACGTCATTATGAAATTTAAAAAAAATCACTGACCTCTTGATAATTACTTTTGAATTGTCTGAGCGACACTTCCACTATTCTAAGTCTATCCAAAATCAGTCTTGCGAGATTACACCATCTAAATCATCCAGCTTTACCCACGATTTCCAAAACTTTTGTTCAAAGATAAAGCTGATAGTAAAGAAGAATTCTTCTATTGCAGCTTACTGACTCGTGTGGCCACATACAGTGTTCAGCGGTCACATGAGAATGCTTAAAAATTGCAACTGCTTATGCAGTGGCGGATTAAGCTAGGGGCGGAGTAGGCGGCCGCAAGGGGGGCTTCTTAAGCCAGGTGAACTTCGCTGACCACGGGGTCTTTGCCGGTCAGGGGAGCGAATCATTTTAGACCTTCCATCTACCTCTCCCACCCTCCCCCTTCCCATCCCCCCGGCGCTTATGGTCTCCTAGCAAACATAGTATAGCTTGGTAGATCACTAGCAAACAGAAAAAAAACTAGGAATTACATTAGATAACCTCTTTTTCGTTGTCATTTGGCCTACTCTCTTCCTACAAGTCTTTTGTATGTTATTCCCGTGCATCATCCACTTTGGAGTTTTTAAAATTAATATTAACATTTAATACTTTTTACAACTCCATAAACGATTTTTATCCCCATTTTCAAATTACTTTCTTCGAGCTTTCGGTGAAAGCTCTCAATTTTTGACAGTCGACAGTTCCCTGCTTTGTTGACAGTCAGCTGACAAGCAGCGTTGGCATTTGTGACGGGTGCACGCAATCGTCAAGGTAAGCAAAAAAAAGATAAAAACAACACGGAACAAACATAACAAATACAGTAAATTGTTATCGGACCCTTACCGCGGTACTTCTAGGGAAACAAAACCCCGCGATCCACTTGGAAGAATTATTTTCGTCTAGGTGACCAATTAACGTTATATCCGCCGTGCCGTGAAGTGCGTGCGTGTCTGTGTGTGTTGTCTAGGATAGTGTGATAACTATTGTGACAACAAGCGACAAGCATATTTGTTGCCGGCAGTTGAGTGATTTGTGTAATTTTCCCGTGTGTTTTGGAGCAGAATTTGTTCGTTCGATTGATGGTTTTGGATTAGGCTGCGTTGCTCGTGACGGTAATTACTTCCTGGGAGTTGTTACACCCGTTCGTTCATTGAACGCCAGAACGCATCGGTACAGAAGGCGAGACAAAAAGGTACACGTCAACACAATCCTGCAGTCATCACGGTCGGAGGAGCAGTGCTCTAGCGTTCTTCGTCGGTCCGTACACTGGGAGAGAAGTTCACAATTTGAAATTTGGAGACGAACGTCGCTTTGAATACTAAGCAGTTGTACTACGAGACACAAACGGGAACTGCCGCGCGATCGTTACAGCAAAGGCGATCGAGTCAAGGAAGTCGATCGGGTGAAAGTTGTGCCTCTTGCCTGGTAGAGGTAGCGTTGTGTACGGTGCCCACTGCCCCACCGACACGCAATCTGCGTTCGTATTCGTGGCTGTAATAGCAGGCAATTGTCCCGGAGGTACGCACACCCGAAAGGGGGATACGTGCCGCAAGTCAGTCGGCGCCCGCTTTTCCGTGACGGGGGAGGCGAACCAAAAGACACGCAAACACCACGCAAAGAACCAGTCAAACGAGCCCACTCTGCTACACTGGCACTGGGAAGGTGAGTGTTCGTGTGGCACCACCAACACCATCACCAGCGAAGGCACAACGAACAGACGGCGGCTGCAAACAATAAACTGGTGTTGACCAGCGGCCCAACGGTTCAGTCTTCGGTTGTACGCGCCCGCGGAAAGATCTTGTCCCGCGCTCCGGTATTCGCGATTCGGAAAATCAAACTCCCCACCACACACTCGGTTCCACCACCCGTCGTCCATTTCGGGAAGCATTCGAGTACACTTTCCATCGTTATTTGGCCGCTCAGGTTGTTTTGTGTAGTTTGGTAACTCCTGCGTGACTCCGCGAAGTTCGGGTTTAGGGCTGGACACAGATCGTTCGACGGCATCATGTGTGGCATTTTTGCGTATTTGAATTTCCTCACGCCCAAGACGCGGCGTGAAGTGTTGGATCTGCTGCTGAATGGATTGAAGCGGCTCGAGTACCGTGGCTATGATTCGGCCGGTGTGGCCGTTGATGGTGCCACGGCCGATGCGGACATTCTGATGTTTAAGCGCACCGGCAAGGTGAAGGTGCTGGAGGAAGCGATCCATGCCGCGGCCCAAACGATCGATTTCAGTGAATCGTATGACACACACGTGGGCATTGCGCATACCCGTTGGGCGACGCACGGTGCACCGAGCGAGCTGAACTCGCATCCCCAGCGTTCGGATGATGCGAATGCGTTCGTCGTAGTACACAACGGCATCGTGACGAACTATAAGGACATCAAGAAGTTCCTCGAGCTGCGCGGTTACGCGTTCGAGTCGGACACGGATACGGAGGCGATCGCGAAGCTGGTCCATCATCTGTGGAAGCAGCACCCGAACTACTCGTTCCGCGAGCTGGTCGAGCAGGTGATTCAACAGCTCGAGGGTGCGTTCGCGCTTGCCTTCAAATCGAAACACTTCCCGGGCGAGTGTGTCGTGACACGGCGCGGTTCCCCACTGTTGGTGGGCATTAAGGCGAAAACGAGCCTCGCCACCAACCACGTGCCGATCCTGTACGGCAAGGGCCATCGGCACGGTTCGTCCGGCAATGTGCAGGTAGAACCAACGCCCGACAATACGGCCGATTTTATCAATCCGGGTGAGGAGGTGGAATATTTCTTCGCCTCGGATGCATCGGCTGTGATTGAGCACACGAACCGGGTGATCTATCTGGAGGATGATGATGTTGCGGCAGTTAAGGACGGTGCGCTCGGTATTCATCGGCTGAAGAAGAGCCAGGATGATCCGCACGCTCGCGAAATTACGACGCTCAAGATGGAGATCCAGCAGATCATGAAGGGCAACTATCGGTACTTCATGCAGAAGGAAATCTTCGAGCAGCCGGAATCGGTCATCAATACGATGCGCGGTCGGGTAAACTTCGAGAGCAAGAAGGTAACGCTCGGCGGCATTAAGGACTACATCCCGGAGATTAAGCGCTGCCGGCGGCTGATGCTGATTGCGTGCGGCACGTCCTATCACAGTGCGGTGGCCACACGGCAGCTGCTCGAGGAGCTGACCGAGCTGCCGGTAATGGTGGAGCTCGCGTCCGACTTTCTCGATCGCAACACCCCGATCTACCGCGATGACGTGTGCTTCTTCATCTCGCAGTCGGGCGAAACGGCCGATACGCTTATGGCGCTGCGGTACTGCAAGCAGCGCGGTGCACTGATCGTTGGTATTACCAACACGGTTGGCAGCTCGATCTGTCGCGAATCGCACTGCGGTGTGCACGTGAATGCGGGCCCGGAAATTGGAGTTGCCTCGACGAAGGCTTACACGTCGCAGTTCATCTCGCTGGTTATGTTTGCGCTGGTGATGAGCGAGGATCGGCTGTCGTTGCAGGGCCGTCGGCTCGAGATTATTGAGGGTTTGCGCAATCTGGATGCACACATCAAGCAGGTGCTGATGCTGGACCAGAAGGTGCTGGAGATTGCGCAGGATCTGTACCAGCAGAAGTCGCTGCTGATTATGGGCCGTGGGTACAACTTTGCCACCTGCATGGAGGGTGCGCTGAAGGTGAAGGAGCTGACGTACATGCACAGCGAGGGCATCATGGCGGGCGAGCTAAAGCATGGACCGCTCGCACTGGTCGACGATACGATGCCGATCGTGATGATCATTATGCGCGATCCGGTGCATCTGAAGTGTATGAACGCGCTGCAGCAGGTGACGGCGCGCGAGGGACGTCCGATCATCATCTGCGAGGAGGGTGACGCCGAGACGATGACGTTCGCGTCGAAGGCTCTGGAGATTCCGCGCACCGTCGACTGTCTGCAGGGTGTGCTGACGGTTATACCGATGCAGCTGCTTTCCTACCATATTGCGGTGCTGCGTGGCTGCAATGTGGATTGTCCACGAAATCTCGCCAAATCGGTTACGGTTGAGTAAAGCGGGGGTGCTTTGGGAGCAGGCGAAGGAAGCAGTTTAGCAGTGTTTGTGCGTCTGTGTGCGTGTGTTTATGATCGTGCCCGCGAAGAGCGTGGTTTAACCACGTGCGTGGAGAGTGGTGTGACACAGTTAGAGGAAGGAAGTTAGGAAGGATGCAGCAAAAGCAAGTGGCCGAGTTTTGTTTGAACCTTTTTGTCTATTTTGCTTGTGTTTATACAATTTTAAAAATGCAATATGTGTATGTGTGTGCGAGTCGTAAGACGTAAAGCTGTTTCAATTTTTAAACCGTTCTAGCATTTAAGTTGTTCTCAAAGAGTATAATTTTGCGCTTGTTTTTGTTACTGTGCTAAAAGCGAAACCCTTTTTGCTATGTCTTTTACACAGACACACGCATCCATATGAGCTGGCACGCACCAGAAATTCGATTTAGTTTAATAAGGTTCATTTTACAAGCAATCTTTATTGTTAGTCTTTCGTTTTAAAACACCTTTGCTTTCGGCTGGCTCGGCTGCTTTGAGAAGGCTAGATTAAGGACCGTCTGTTGTACGCTGGACCGAGTTGACGATAAGCTACAAACTACATTGCATCACACTGTAGGCGCGTGAAGATATGAATTTTAAATGCCACTTAGTACGGACACATTCGGGGGAAGGATGATGATGATGATGCTTGGTTTCCGTATCAATTAAGGAACAATGGTCCTATAATGCTGCCCATTATACCGTGCGCGTGTCTAGAAGCTTGCTGCAGGTGAATCAACACTCGATCGCATAGTTAAAACCGAACCAGCTTCCACGTCCGCAAAACCTTCGTCACCATCCGCCGATGCGCAAACATCAACACCACCTCACCACCCACCGCCCACTTTGGTGCATCCCCAAACAAAAGCAGATATTTTATGGTTTGTGAACCACACAAAAACTAGCGCCTACCAAGCGTGTGGCTCTGTGTGTATGTTACGGTGGTGATAAGCACCATCACTTTATCATTAGCATCAGCAAGCAACTTTACACGGAATTGATAGGTCGGTTTCGCTTGTCTTGACTTGACTTCAGGTCTCCCGCTGGGGCAGTGGCATCGGACGCAGGGCTGTCAAAGATGTGCTATTTGAGAAGTTGTGTCTAAGCGCGCGCGCGCGCGTTTGATAAGTTTGATTTGGCCTAATTTTGGCACTTAGACGCACACACACGTACATCCACGGCGGCCAACGTGCAATAAGAAAAACAGAATAGTATCTTCGATCGCCAATTAAGATGACGTGTGCGGTCTCCTTTTTTGTAAAAAATTGACCATTGTTTCTTCGGCGGGGTCGGTTGGTAGATTAGAATTTGTGGCGTACGAGTGGCTCGTACCCAGACCAGCCGCTGGTAGCGTGCAACACCTGCCACATTCCAATGAACGAAGAACGCCCGGAAACTTCAAGCAAGAAACCCACTCGAACAATAGTTTTTTTTTTCAGATTTTCGGACAACCCCCTTTTTCGGTTAGTAAGGAACTAAATTTAAGCCAAAAAATACGCAGACGACGTGTAGTATGTACGCCCAGGACGCGCACGGTTACTAGGAAGGGAGTAGGGAAAAAAACAGCAAATAATTCCAATACGATTGCAGTTGCGTTTCGGTAGGTAAATTTAGCCAAGTGGAGATACCTAGCAGTTAGTAATGATAAGAAAGCGTTCCGGCTGTTACGCTTGCGCTTACATTGTAAAAGCGAATGCAGTACGGTTTTGCATGTATGTGAATAAAGTATTAGTGCTTTCACTTTTTTTTTATTGGTAAACAAGTGTATTTTTCTTCCAAAATTTGCCTTCACAGAGCTTCCCAACTAGCAGGGAAAAATTATCTTCTTACAGCATCACACTCCCCCCCCCCCCCCCCCCCCTTCATATCAGGTTCAAAGCCTGTTGATAACAACCGGAACGCGAGCGTATGATCGAGTTTTGCTATTACCTCATCGACATCTTGAAGCATCCGGCGCTTTCTTCCTCTCCGGTTCCTCCTATATACCTCGCTGCCCCAACTTTCACCCATTTTTCCCCGCTGACTCGTTTTTAAATCTGGCCCCCAAAACGCCACGGAACTTTCGTTTCGGGCGTGGGGTTGTTTGTGTGAGTTTTGATGTCGTTTCCACTTTTTAATGACCGAGCATCGGGTTAGGCAATCCGGGTGCTGTAAACCGCGGCAGTGAAAACGGGCCGTTACCTCATCGGGCGAATGTTTCGCTGCAATAGTTGAGTGTAAACTGTGGCTGCGGTTGGATTTTTCCTTTTATTTTGCTTCCAAATTTCAAGGTCGATCGCACCATTAACCTTTGGCGATTTGTTTGTTGGGGTAAAGTAATTTATGGAGTGTGATGAGATGATACTTTTATACATTCATATTTTTATTATAAGTATTTTACCTCAAATTCTCTGTTTTTTTATATGGACTGTTTTGTCCATATTTTCATTCAATTGTTGGAAAAAGAAATCAATCAAAAAGGGAATTATTTACAGTGTAGTTGTGCAGTTGCATCTGGTTGCAATACACCTCCACACAAGATCGGCTTTTTCCTTCTTCTATTTCCTCTTCTTTTCCATCTTTACCCCTTCACACACACACCCAACCATCGCTGCCAACGATTGGTCTAACGGTAACTTTAATGGGCTCCCACCCCATGATGACTGCAAGCCACCCCTTAACACACCCCGATTGCATGCTTAACCGATCGTCGACAACCCAACATGCCTGCCCGTTTCCTCGTGGCATGTCGTGCATATGCACCCTGTGTGTCTCCCACCCTCTACCCTTTCTTGCCCCAATCAATGAGAGTTGGCCGTCTGTAATGCGCTGCGGATATATTGGTCACGTTGTGCTTTTCGCCCTGCGCCTGTTTGGTGTTGCGTGTGTATGCGTGTTGATTGGCGTACGATCGGCACTAAAGCTCACCCCCATTTGGTACGCCAGAAGGTTTCCTTCCCCCGGTTTTGTTTTGTATTGTGTATAAAGAAAAGCATGGTACTTTCGGGGTTTCGGATGTACCGGAAGTTGTTTTTGGATGGTAACACCTTTTGATAACCTTTTATCGCGCTGGGTAGTGGAACATGTGGTGCCACCCTTGATGCTGCTTCGGACGAACCGGACGCAATTGGAAAGGTCTGTAGTTGTTTGATATTGTGTCTTTTTCTGTAACAGTACATTGACTCTGTGAATGAGAGGCTTTTATCTTTACAATTACCTCACTCAAGGCTGCACCATGTCAGGAGAGAGACACCAGACAATCAAGTTCCGTAAATCGCTTTCAGGTAGTCTCCAAGAGCACAAGGGTTTTTGGTAGGTTCAGGATAACGATGGTTATTAGCATTCTGCCTTCAAGCTAGACTCTTCTTCACTGTTTCATGATTTTTATTTCTTCGCAATATTTGATAAAAGTTCTGGACGATCAACAGTAAAGAATTTAGATATTTATTCTTCAGGTTACTTCTGATCTTGTGTTCCCGATTTCCTGCTCATGGCTTTCTTGTGCAGGTTTCTTGATAAACCTCATCTTTTTTCTCTTATGTTTTGGAATCCGTCTCAGGTTTACATATGGCTCTCGATCTTTAGGACAGTCTGGTGGCCTAAACGGTAGCGGTATTAGTATTTATTGAAGGATCGAGACACAATCGGCTTGTTCTATCTTATCCATAACTGTCTACGCAGTTAAATCCTTAAGAAAAACTTAAGTCTAGTAAGCCATTCTTAATGGGAGCAAATTTAAAAAGTGCTTAAAGATGAACAACACCGATCCGAATTAATTAAAATTAAGACCGATCAACAGTTCGGTCTTAATTTTTCTTCAATTGATTCAATTACAGGGTTCTCGGTAGTAATTTTTAGCATACTTGCTTTGAGTCTTATAAAATAGATAAAATACAAATTAATGTTTAGATTAAAAAAAGCCAGGCAAATATAAAGCCTCAAGTTAGTAAAGTTAAGTAAAGTTTCTGACAAACACAAACAGGAATTTTGATACCTAATTTTTAATTTTTCATCTTGGTTTAACGACCTGCTAGGCCATCTAAGCCTGTCGAAACTATGGAGTGGATGAATTCATCGATTCTGACGTATAAAAACAGAGTATACTCCGGAATTATCAGGAGTAACCTGCAATTGATTCCACAGTTGAATCCGGAGTTAATATCGGAGTTCTCTTTGGACTACTCCCGAGTAATTGCTCCGAATGACTGCGAAGTAAGCTTCGAAGTAATTACTCCGGCTTAATCTGGAGTGAACTGGGATACATTTCGGATCAATCCGGAGCAATTACTCCGGAGTTATACCGTAGTAAGCTCCGGAATGCTTCGCAGCCTGATCCCGGCGGACCCGGGAAAAATGAGGATTTATCCGTCACTAATAACGATGGCTTGGACTTTGACTTATTGATACCACGTAGTTGGATAGTCAGTCCTCACTACGGGGGTATGATCTTGATGGGATATATACACTGATCCTACGATCAACATCCTTCAAAAAAATACCAAATTATTTTCATTTCCTGAAGGACAGCCTAGCCGTATTGCAAACAAAATACGTAATTTAATATAGCAAATTATTCCATCTCTTCGAGTAACTAGTAATTAGTAACTTGCTACGATACAATTAATATATTCCGGTAACTCATGGTAGGCTATCCCTAACTTGCCCCATCAACTACAGGATCTTAAAGGCAATTTTTAAGAAAAAAGTTTGAATTATTTTAAGAAAAAATAAATTGTATGATCTTGAACCAAACCTGACTTTATTTTGACTGAATAGATTTGACAGGTTTGGTTGTACGGTGTCATTCTAACGACATTAGGAGTAAAGGATCTTAATAATTTTAAAGATAGAACCTGATCGAATTGTTTACATAAAAATGAAGTTAACGAAGCACTATTCAGAAAAAGTTCAATCTTCTTGAGGAGACCGTTAAGAATATCTTCCCAAGAGACAGGGAAGATCATTTCAACTGACCTTTAGAATCATGCCAAACACAGTGACAGGGAACCTGTTCTACTGACAAAATCAGCCCATTTCGATGGACACTAACAAACTAAGCGTGAGTTCAGAATGAACAGCAGCGAAACCTGTTCCATCGCACGCAGACGACTCGAATTAATTCGAATTTCAGTTTCATTTGACCACTCTCGGCAAGATATTGCACCCAGCCAGCCGACACCCTGTTCCAAATCGTCCGCCATTGTCGTGAGACTATTATTCCCACCTCTGGGTGTTTTTGTTGCTGTGTGCAACCGACCCTCTTTGGACGACTTGACTTACCATCTAAGAGAGGTGCGTTCCTATGTAAAAAGAGTGATTGGAGCTCTCAACAGCAGCATCCACACAGCCCCGGGTAGTCGTAGTTTGCAATCCAACTCACCCCTCTGTCACAACTTTTCACTTTTATCTCGCTAGCCTTGGCATTTTTTCTCCTTTCCCTTCCTGGCAAGCGGTGCGCTCGTATCGACATGACCACAAGGAACACATTTGCGAAAAAACGGATGGATCAATTGATCGAAAAGGAGTAAAACTTTTTTTTTTAAGCGCATTATCAACAGTTGTGTTTGGTTGGAACACAAAACTTTGCAATGTCTGCCAAACACACATCGATGTTTGCATTGCTTTCATGGCTCGGTGCGTTCGTGCGATCCGTCACGGTCGAATGTGTCATCAACATTGGAAGAGTTGGCTTATTTTCCACGTGAGGGTCACGGTTTCCTTTCGCACCAAATACTGGGAGGTGGTTCCTATCTTAATACAATGTATTTGGTAAATGTGATTAATGGTTTCACGATTAAAGACTTAGGCGTTGAGATAATTTTAAGTTTTATTTATTTCATATCAAAATTATAGTTAGTTATCTTTCCCTTTACTCATCATCAATGCTGTTGGAAAAAAACTTCAATATTTACACCCAACATTAGTTTGTTTGCTGGTCTCCAGAAACAGCTAATTACATGGACGAATTATTCAACCTCTAAGGTCGTCAACTGTGCAAACTTACAGCGTGTTGTGGAAGCTCAAGTCGTACACAAAAAAAGGGATTAACTACTGAATACCGTCGCTTCCCTCGCTCGATGGAAACACCGTTGGAAAGAAATAGCGTTTCCGTCTTTAAAAAAACTGAAACCAACTTTAGCGTTGCAGTGTGCGATCGAGTGGAACCAATTTAGAACGTGTATTGGAAGCAGCACTCGTCGACTTCGTCGTCGAACAATCGTCAACTCAACGCATGGGACCAATGGTGTTGGAGCGAAGTGGTTAAGGAAAGGGTTACGAACAACACCTTCTATACTGGTGGGTTGGTCCAGATTTCGAAAGGCTTTGGACTGTTTCGCACTGTCTTAAGAAGGTACGGCCCTGAAACACCTTACGTTATTGTAGCGTTTTTTTTTTCGTGTGAGAAGTGAACGGGTGAAGACGACAGGCCTAGAATCGATTGTATCACATACAGCATTTAAAAGGATTGCTAGTTTTTTTCGGAAAGTTTTTCGTAAACGTCATCCTTAGAAGTAACCAGTAATACAGTAACCGTCAGCTTTTGCATATTAGGTAAAAATGAGATCGTGAAGAGAATTTCCAACGAATCTACTTATTTTTCACCATTTAGTAAAACATTTTGGAAACACGTTCCCATCATTGGAAGTAGCATGCAATCGATTTTTAGTCAGAATCAAGAGTCTGATCAAAAGATGGCTTAAATACAGTAGACCATAAAATGACAACACAAAAAAAAATCTCACAAAAAATTCTTTCTAGTTTTGGGCATGCATTCTTTACATTTTTCAACTATAGGATTGATAAGCTGTAATAACTAAAAAGATGGGTCTTTTTGGTCAAAAAGATTTCAAACATATTCCAAGTTATTTTTAAATATTTACACAACAGTGATGAGAATTTCGCTTGGCACCTAACGTAATAGGTTCGGAACGAAATTGTGGTTCCGTTCCTTCAATGGAACGTTCGAACTTAGCCTCAAATTGTATTATAAAGAAGGTTTTTTGCGCTTAAACTTTTCTGTCCAATAAGAATGTTAAAATGTACACTCGCATGATTTTTTTCTGATGTAAAGCTTCATTATATTACAACGAAAGCAACGCTCAAAGTAGCAAACCAGTGTTAACGCTTGTTCTAGTCACCTACTTACATACTTATTTGTCAGGCGCTACAACCGCTTTGCGGTCGTGGCCTGCCGTAGAAGAATCCGGAATCGCTCACGGTCCCGCGCCGTCGTCCGCCAATCCTCTCACCTCAATCTGGACCTACCACGCCTCCTCTGTCCGTGTGTACGGCCTAAAAGGACTCTCTGAGCTGGGTCGTCCAGTGCCATCCGGACGGTGAGGTTGTCATACAGTTCGTACAGCTCGTCGTTGTAGCGGCTCCTCCTTTGTCCTTCCACACATACGGGCCCAACGATCCTTCTGAGCATCTTCCTCTGGAACGCGTCTAAGAGGGCTTCATCTGTTTTGGACAGGGCCGCCATGTCTCAGAGGCGTATGTGAGTACTGGGACTATAAAGGTACGATCCAGCCCCAGCTTCGACCGTCGCGACAGGTTTTTTGAGGTGAGATGTTTCCTCAGGCTGTAGAATGACCAGCTGGCTGCCAGCATCCTAGCGAATTTATTCTCTTTGGGTTTCTTTTGGACGACTTCTTGTTCTGTTTGGGTTTTGTAAAATCAGGTTAATCCCATACGAGCCGTTCTCTCGTAGTGAGAATCGACTTATTCAACTACGTGGTATCAATAAGTCTATTAATCCATTTGATGGCTGGCTTGGCCTAGCAGGTTGTTAAGCCGAGGAGAAGAAATCAGGGGAAAAAATATTTTTGGTAGAAATTTGCGATTCTCCCTAAGGAAAGAAGGTCCTTCTTCCTCGATGTTGTTGGGTACGAGAAGACTATACTGATAACTTCTGCACAGACAGACACTATGACGCTTTTGCTTGTTTGTTGAAGTAGGTTCAAATAACCGTTCAGGAACTTTTGGATAAAATCTAAGATGCTACAGATAGTTCAGTTGCTGATGATCATTCTTCCCAAAATAAGGTAAAGTTAAATAAAAAAGAAATATCGAAATCAGCGTTTTGAAAAGCGGACGTAAAAGTGGTTTTATATGATTGGCAGTCACTGTAACTCGACAGACTTTTGATTCATTTTCTTGACTTATAATGGTTACAGTTGTGAAGTGATTTTATAGTTACAGATTGTAACGTAGCTTTGAAGTTGTATTTACCCACAAGCTAAGGTGTGAATATCTTTAGTTTTTTTTATTCACCCTTGAGTAGCAAGTTTATCTTTCACTTTGCTATCAGATTAACTTACGTGTCAGGAAAAAAGTCTTTTTCTTGATAGTCAACTTTATGTCTCCAGATGCGAATTTTTTTAAATTTTTGACAATTATTTTTATTTCTTTTGGTTTACTAGACTTACTGATTTCCGTTCCTATTTATTTTCTTTATTTTTTCTGTCAAAAATACATTCTTTATTATTTTTTCTGTAATATTAAGTCTGTTCTATGTTTGCTTAAGCTTTATTTTAAAATTTAATTTTCTTATAATTTAATGTTTCTTACTCCTTTTTTCCTCCTTGATTTATGTATTACTTCTTGCACCGTATTGTCAGAATTAAAAAAAAAAAATTATTCAATTAAACCGTTCTCAATTTACCTGCAAATGTCTGCATATAAATTATCCAAGAGAACATGCAGAGCTTTTCCCCTTTTTAAAATGTCACCGTTTCCCTAGCAAATGGCCGATAAACCTTCGAATCGTTCCGTATATTCTTCTGAAAAGCTCTCTGTATAAGCCTTGAAGCAACAGAAAGCCCTTCCTTATTCCTTGCTGCAAGTTGAATGAACTTCGACGCCGGTTTAACCATCGTTAGTGAGACTGGGCCTAGCGCTCGAAAGGTGAAACCCGTACTTGCCTGGTTTTTTTGGTGTGGCATCCAACACTGCCACCTAATAAGCGGGGGCGCAATACCCTAGAAGAAGAGGACATGAAAGGGGGGGGGGGGGGGGGTGAAACCAACAACTAACCAACCAACGTAAAAGTCATCCGAGAAAGGCTACACGGCGTACGATTACCTAATAATTCAAGCAGGCAAACCGAGATTGGTGAGGATTCGATTGCGGAAAGTTCAGCCACGTGCATACGTAGTTCGCCACATCTGGGTTCGCCTACATTGCTGTGGGGTAGAGATTTTCGATCACCGCGAGTTTTGAAAATCCCGGAAGAGAGAAGCCTACAAACAGGCAGCCTCCACCCAAGGCAGGGAAAAGAGAGGTGGAAAGCCATTCTATCGCTGACGGTGAGTAGTAGTGGTTCGGGCACTGTCTGGAACCGGATAGACACTTTCGCTTTTCATCGTTGGAGTTAAATCAGGCTACAGAAGCTCTGTACAATGCATTTCTTTTGCAGACATCGTTACATGGTTTGCTCAGTGCCATCGATTTGAGAGCTATTTTCAGAAAATTGAAACCATTGCATTCGGATGCAATCGTCCACATTACTACGCGGCAGCGAGGTCGTTGGACCTGCACCGACATCACTTTTCTCTGTACATTGGTTCACAGATGGAAGGCCACAATCACTTCCGCGTGCACGAATCGGTTGATCGCGATTCGGTAAGTTCTCTCGCCGGATCGTGTTGCCATGACGCAATGCACGCTAATGGCGTTGGCTGAAAATGCACTTTGGAAAATAAGTGCAAAGCGTAAGACAGGAAGTGTTTGTCTGTGTCTGATGTATATCGGATGCATATGTGCATAATGACATTCGGGTGTTGCTGACCGCAGAAACGTATCTTATCATTCATCGTGCGTCCCAATCTTGGTCCCACTTGCATCTGGAGCATCTCGAGTACACAGGACAGGTAAGTAGCACAAGCGAATGTCCCAAAAGCAATCTAATCAACGCCACAAAGTTACCGTTTCCAAGATGGCGATAGATAGTATCGGTGTGGCGCGATAGCGATCGACCGGTTATCGCATGTTGGTCAACAGGATTCCCCCATTTGTGGTGAACAACCGGACCGGTTGTTGTGATGTCGTGGCCGTACGTTAGAGGATCCCCCCCGAGGTTTGAAGTGCAATCGTTTCCTCTTTTAGCTCTGGACACACATTGTACGGTCAGCAACGTCAGCAATTTAAAGGCGATCATGGGATCTGAACGATCTGGACTTAAGCGAGACACACACACCCATGGAGAGCCTTTGTAAAGAATACCAGTTCTTGGCACCAAGGCACGGAAACTGGTGGAACCTTTTTTGCTCGCCAGGAGCACAATGTCTGCCACATACATTTGGGGTCCCATTTGTGGTCCGAAACATGGTCAACCTTGAGCTGGTAAACCGGCTTGGTAGCAGACACGATTTGCAACGCGTCGCGGTGCTTTCAAACCACTCGTTCGGGTACGGGTTTGGGGTTGACTTGCGATGTTTGGTGGGGGCTCTTATCAGACACTCGCGTAGGGCACGGCGAACATATCCGCCTTTCAAGTTTGTGGTCGATCTGTGGAGTGGGGAGTGGGGGTTGTTGTTTCTCTGAAAAGCTTCTCAAGTATTATTAACTCCTAATTGTAGTAATGCGCAGAAGATTAGTTTTATGTTAGTACGAAGTGCCGGTAGGTGTCATGAGCAAGATGGATGCCAGAGGAATTGATCAAACGAAACCGTTTCTTCCTAAACAATCGTTTGTACTATTCGCTTGGGCCTAGCGAGATTGAATGTAAACCATTGTATTGAGAATGTTTTTTTTTCTTTTTTTTGGTGCAAATATGACGTCTTTTAACATTTGTATCAAAGCTTCAACACTTATTGAGCTAGCATAACAAAATGTGAATAATGTTCTTAATATAGCACCAGTTTTAAATTTGGTTCGATTCGAATTTTACGAATATCTAATGAGCGCAGTACAGGCTTCGCTGGTGGATATCGGACATTTGGCGCCGCATAATTAAATCCAATAGCTTTTAAAGAAGAATATGTATGAAGAATTTATAATTTTACCTTTTTAAACCTCCACTATTGCTCCAGCTATTGACTGGAGTGGAGTTTGAAGCTCCAAAAAAAAAAAGTTACTGTCCCAATTTTGTTGCAATTCGCTCCGAATCTCACAAGCACACACCCAACCAGGGATTGGGTTCACGGTTCAACCGAAACAAGTTTTACTCCGCGCCGTTCCAAATAAAACGATGTTTCTTCTTCGACAGTTTCTTCGTCATCCGTGCAGCATCTTGTCGATCGCATTTTAGCCTGAATGATAAATCGAAACCACGGCAGTTATGTAACCGCGGTCCGAAATATTCCAATCGCAAAGAGCAACAGCCATGCCATACAGCTTACCCTGAAGTTGCCGAATAGTGCAATTTGTACACGCCATTGCTGTTCAACCGCTTGCAATGGAAGGCTTCGTAAGGTATGGTTTAGAGACCTAAGACTAAAAATAGCATACCTCCGGGGTGAAAGTCCCTAACCTCCAGTAGATTGCTTCAGAGACCTCCACAGAAATGTCCATCCACCTGAGAGAGGGTGGCATTATTGCATAAACAGCAACAACAGACTGTTGTCTTGATCTTCGCTGTCCCGAAATGCAACATGCTAAAAGTTGTAGAAAAATTGACGCTTAGGTGTACGTGTGTGTGTGTGTGTGTGCCAGTTGGCACAAAAAAACCTCCTCCCTGATTGATATTGCGTAAGTACTACGATCGAAAAAAGCCGAAGGATCACTTGCGTCGGTATCAGAGACCGATTGACGGAAGGGGTTGATTAATTATGGTGGATGGATCTAAGTGTTTGTGCTGGAGTGTATGGGCAGAAAGGCAAAGTTGTTCGGACAGGTTTAGAATAGGCCTTCACATTGTTTGGTGGGCGGCATGTAAATTGCGCTTTCCTATGTCGCAGTTTATAGGGAATGCGGAACGAATAAAACAGAATAATGTCACGATCAGGGAAAGCAGTGGCTGGTAGAGAGTGGTTTGCTATAAATCACTTCATCGTTTGTACTTGAGTGCAACCTAAATCGTGAAGAGTAGATGCTAACACGAGTGGGTGCGCCTAGTTTTTGCACGCTCGGGAATGATACAAAATGTATCGTCGTGGCATATATTATGAGTATTTTTTTAACGAAATCAATTTTGTGAAGACTACGTGCTATTTTAATTGTCCTTTAATTTTTTTGTAAACATTACCTTTCTGTATGTATAAATTTCGTGGAAAAAGTAAATAACGGAAAGCGTGTATCAAATTTTTAAAAATTCAAGCCGCATTCAGATAACTTCGCACACTGTGCGAAGTTGACAGTTTACGAAGCTTTCGGCGCGAGCTTTTGCCCTTCCACGTAGGGATTGTTTACGTTTGATGACGAGCCGGTAAATGTTTATTTTCGCATTTCGTACGTACATTCGCTACCATACCGATCGTCAGTTGCTTGGAGCGCGTAGTGTAACAGTTTCATCTATTTTATTAAAATAAGTTCATACATATTTTATTCACAATGGAACTTAACCGTGAAGATGTGCTAATTCTGTTCGACGTAGATGGAACGTTAACACCACCGCGCCAATCCATTACGGAGGAGATGAAAAACTTCCTGTATCAAACCGTGTTACCAAGGGCCACCCTAGGCGTGGTGGGTGGTTCCGATTTGGAGAAAATGTGCGAACAGCTCAATGGGCAGGAATTTCTACAAAAGTTCGATTACGTCTTCCCGGAGAATGGGCTGGTACAGTACGAGTCGGGAAAAGAGATGGGCAAAATGTCCATCAGTCAGCATCTTGGGGAGGATGTGCTGAAGCGTTTTATTAACTACTGTTTGCATTACATCGCTGATCTAGAGCTACCGATAAAGCGCGGTACCTTCATCGAGTTCCGTAACGGTATGCTGAACGTGTGTCCTATCGGACGCAACTGTTCCAGGGAGGAGCGTAACCAGTTTTACGAGTACGACCAAACGCATCACGTGCGTCAAACGATGATTGACCGGCTGAGGGAACAATTTTCTGAAGTGGATCTTACGTACAGTATCGGCGGCCAGATAAGCTTCGATGTGTATCCGGTCGGATGGGATAAAACGTTCTGTTTGCGTCACATTGCCAAGCGTACGAAACCGTTCCGGGAGATTCATTTCTTCGGTGATAAAACTAGTCCGGGTGGAAATGATTATGAAATCTTTACCCATCCGCAAACGATCGGACATCAGGTGGTGTCGCCGGAAGACACTATGAAGCAGTTGGCCGAATTGTTGAAAATTGTAAATTAAGGGAGGCGCGGGATTGTATCTTCCTAGTTAGGTTTATTCAAATTGCTTCCATTTACGGAGGCGCGCCAAGGCAGCCAGGTACGCCCGGTTTGTCTTAATTCAAATTGGAAAGAACTTTCCGTCACACCAAGGGAACAAAAACGTAGCATTGGAAATGTGTGTGTTTGTGTAAATGGAAAATAAATGCACTTTCATCTATCACAGAGAGTTATACCCTACTGTTCGACCATGTCTGGGATGTTTATAGCGCGGCGGAATTCCGTTACTCTCCGATAAAGTTTGGCTTCCGCTTCTCGGCGAACGCCCGCAACCCTTCGAGACGGTCCTTCGTTGGAATGACCTGTGCGTAGCAAGCTTCCTCGATCGCGTACCCCGTGCCGATGTCCACCTGAAGTCCCTTGTCGATCGCTTTCTTCGCCATGCGCACTCCGACCGGTCCGTTCGGGACAATTTCCATGGCAAGCTGAAGCGCACGCCGATATGCTGCATCACCGGTTTCGTTCGGCTGTACGGCATGATTTACGATGCCGAGCGTTTTAGCTTCCTCGCCACTAAACTGGCGCGCTGTAAAGATCAGTTCCTTCGCGACGGCCGGGTTGAGAATGCGCGGCAAGCGTTGGGTACCGCCCGCACCCGGTATGATGCCCAGTTTCGTTTCCACCAGGCCAAGTTTTGCGTTCGTAGCCACCACGCGCATGTCACAGGCAAGTGCCATCTCGAGCCCACCCCCAAGGGCAGCCCCATCGATGGCGGCCACAACCGGTGTGGGCATTTGCTCGATATTTACCATCATTTGGCGCAGCTTAGACACGAAACGGCTCACCTCTTGCGGGGTGAATTTGGCCCGTTCCTTCAGATCTGCTCCGGCGCAGAATATGCCCGTTACCAGGCTGCGCAGGATCACCACACGCACGTTTTTGTCGTGCGCAAGCACCTCGATCGCATCGAGCAGATTGTTTACGAGCGATTTGCTGAAGGAATTGCGTGCCTTTGGGCGATTCAGACCCAGCACCGCGATGCCCTGTTTGTCCTCCTCGGTGAGATACGTCAACTGAAGTTCCTGGTTCGGAGCAACGTCCGTACCGGCCTTACCGGCACTTCCCTTGGAAGGATCATCGCTCAGCCAGCGGCAAGTAGGGACTGTGCGCAAACCGTTCACACCGGCCAAACTGTGTTTCACAAGGCGCACGGCCATCGTGCTCGTTTTAAACATTTCACTGCTGTATCTTAAAGATACTGGCGCACACGAAACTTACTTACGGAGTGAAAGTGACCGAACGTCACCACGGCAAGGAGATTGTGTTGTGTCTGCTGAAGTTACATAAGGAATTGCGTGTGTAAATCACGATCAAAACAAATGGAGCTTTTAAATTGTTAAGCTGTTTGGACAGCTGCGCATCAAGCAAGTTTTTACTACGCAAACTTTCAATCAAGCAAATCTTGTAATGTTGGAGGAAAGAAAACGATCCAAATCAAATTGGATTTTGGCGAAATTCTTTTACCTTGTTTTAATTTGATGGATTCCTATCCTGAAGTGTTAGTTTTATAATATTTCAAGCCCACTTTATTTCAATTCTTGTTTGCTCACTTCAGATATAAGTCTTCAAAAGAACGAAACACTCTCGATGGAAAAGAAAACAGGACACGAACAGACTGCCCCCAGCTTGCTTATCGGCTTAACTACTAGACCGGAGACTCAATATAGGCTTCAGGGAACTTGAACGAATGCTGCCCATGGGAGAATACGCTCGGCAATAGTCCAGCGTTGGGGATGATGTTCCACGATAGCGTTAACGTTACATTCCGATGGCCCCTAGAAAATCAAACAAACAGAAATGTAAACACTCCAGCTCCTTTTTTCTTCGTGTGGAAGGTCGGTATCCCGTACAAATGCACTTACTTCAAACCGTTTCCATCGTCCCAGAAATAATACTTCGTGTTCATGTTCTTAAAGTCCAGGTTAGCGTTCTCGCCGCGCAGAATAATCTTATCCCACAGTACCACCTGGTTCAGTGCGTTCTGTTCCGTGGTGTACTCTGCGGTTAGGTACAGGAACAGTTGCTTTACGTTCCAGTTAAACAGCGGGTTTAGATCGGTTGCGAGATCGAATGTGATGAAGCCAAGATCATTCTTTTCCCGGGAAGCACTGAAATCCGGCACATTTTTCCTGAAACAAGTCGGGCATTGTTTTGATTACGTGGCTCATGGTGACGGTTTGTACAGCCGGCCGGTTGGTGTAGTATAAAGGCCGGTGTGCCTGTTGTTCTCTACTTACACCAGCACCTTCACCGTGCTGATCCGGGCATCCGTACGATAATCGTAAAAGAAGGTGGAAGCAAAGCAGCAGAAAGTAAGCACCGAAAGGACACTCAGCGAGTACGCTAAAATCGCGTTACCGCGGGTCATTACAGTATGCATCGTGCGGGTTGAAGATGTGCCTTCGGTGTGCTTCTAACGGTGAATAATCAGTCGGTCCTGTGACGGACGGGGTAATACGGCTAGAAAGGAAGAGTTTGCATTGAGAGTAACGTACGCTTCTGTTGAGTTTTATTCACCAATACCTGATAAGAAAGTCTGCAAATTGGAATTGTTGATGTAGAACCAGTGCAGCTTTCGTACGCGGCCAAGAGCTCAACCCGCTCGCGTGAGTGTAAACGCACACGCTGATGTAAACGAAAATGACACGTATTCGAACAGAGGAAAACAACTTCGAAAGAGCGTTGATAGCGGTGGGTTGAGGAGTTTATTCGTATTTGAATCCGTTAAGCACGTGAAGTGTGGCGGTAAATTATGAATCTAAATTATATTAATTGTATATTTGAGTAAAAAACGCAATTAATATCCTGCCTATATAAAGAAAACCATTTTTTGATTTCCAATCAAGTTGTTATCAAAGAATTATCCCCTTTGAGAGGGTATTTTTTGGTGTAAAACTTATCGTTGTAGATAAAGAAGAATTATTTGTAATTATAAATCTTCTTATTTTTTCGAGTAATTCTAAAAATTGTATTGCGATATAATCCAAGGTCAAATATTTTATACACTGTGTCTTTCCTTTATATTTCCATATAATGTTTTAATCTCCACTCCACTAATCATGAGGGTGGCTCCGTTCAGAACAGATTTGTCCCCAATGATCAGAAATAAATAGAAAAATAATAGTTGAAAACAACAAGTTCGAAACAAATTTTTGATTATAAGCTTAATCTTTTTAACTGCTTCAACTATTGCACAAGAACTATCCCGATTTCCTCTCAACTGAACTAATTAAATTTCAATAGAAAGAATAAAAATCCGTTTTCGTTCGAAACTAAAAATCAATGCACCAAGAACAAAAAATTTCCCCCGTTTCTCTGTTGGCTTATAAATTCCAGTCTGCCACGGTAGCCAGTCGTCTGATTCGATGCCATTTGTACGTTGCCATACTCCCCGGGGAAGCACGTCATACGTACGGAGACAAACTTTACAGCAGTGCTGTCCCATTTTATTTTTTGCAGCTGCAATTTCAAGCTGTGCTGGGAAGCTTTTGCGTAGGAAATGGCACCACCAATCGATCGTTGCTTTCCTTTCGGCAGAGACACTTTCCACTAGCCAGTGGAGCTAGTGTAAAAAGCATCAATCTTCTATCCCGTCTCGCTGCATGTTTCTTCTCCAAAACAATTCTTCAGCAAACGGATTTCGAGCAATGGAAAGTGATTCGACCGGTATTCCCTCCGGGAAGCGCATTAAAATAAAGGAAGAAAAAGAAAGAAAAAATCGAAGCGAGTTCTCTAGTCAAATGCGAAATGCTTTTGTTTCGATGTTGCTAGAAAATCGACCGGAGGTAGACTTACGAACGGTGTATATTGCACCAGCAAGGCTAATTGTTGGGTAAGTACTGCATGGATTGTTTCGTTCCGAGTCAAGGATACATTCGCGAATTACCATAAAATGAACAACCCTCTCTACAGCACGGATATGGTAATCGTAGCGCAAACTGAATCTTCCACGGATAGCTTTTTCGCTTTCACCTTGGTGCCGGTTCTACCGTGGATTCTTTCCCCTTCCGAGACAAGCACACACATGCTGTTGCGTTTCGAACAGCGATTATTACCATTCCGTAGCCAATCGCTAATTTATGGACGCGAGCGAGCTCCGGCGATTCTGACGTTCCGATAGAAAAGCAACGCATTCGAAAGGAGAGAGCGAAAAACGAAGGTTTCCGCCGTGCGGATAATGTCGTGCGGATAAATGCAGCGTGCAACACCTATTAATCAACTGCTCAAAGTACCGGGCGTCTCCATTGAGGACGCTCAAGACAATGAGCGCGCTTAATTATGGGGGAAGGTTTATCCCTTGCTTTACGATACCGCTACCATCGATCGTTTTGCAGATTGTAGTAGTGTAGCGTTTCAAATAGTGTGTGTTTAAATGGGGTTTCGTCTCGTGGCGTTAGAATGTTGAGCTTGAAATGGTAATTGAGATGTGGAACTTCAATCAAGAGAGAGAATGAGAGGTTTGAAATGAAACTATCGTTGTGGCAATTCGTCAATTAAACATGATTTTTTTTTCAATTTCCCAAGTGTATCGTTGCTGATAATGTTTTTAAGAGATTGTTAGAAGCAATAAAAAAAAAATAACCAGAGCTGGTGTTAAGGAAATGTATGGCTTTTGTATATTTTTTTAAAAACTTCTGTAAGGACGACTTGGCCATGTCTAGTTCAAACTCTTTTGTAATTTAATACAGAAAGACACAAAACACTTTTAAATATTAACAAACAGCTTTGAACCAGCTTCATGCCTTCAATGTCTTCGTCAAACAGTCTTCGTCGGAAGGAATTGCATCTAGTGCTCAGTGAAAATGTTTAAAAAGTTCTTTCTAGAATACAAATACACTCAAAAAAAATATTAAAAATACATAACAAAAGATAGAGTGTGTAATTATATGTATAACTCATATTCGATGACACTTACCAAACAACACTTTGTCCAGCTGATGTGTTGTAGTGTCAGTTGCAAAATACACGCAGGTTCCTCAAAAATCACTTTGATTCTGACAACGAGGTAATAAAGGCAGGAAAAAACAAACACCATGACACCATGAATAAAATAATATTGTTTATCAACACTCTTGATGAAATTGAAGTATGATTATAAATAAAAAAAATCTCCGGCGAGTCGTACAAAACCTGTCCAAAGTTAAGTTATTGCTAAGGTAGTTCTATCTAAGAAAAGAGGGCAACTGCTTCAGTTTCTCTTCTCCAAAGAGATCCGCCCTTTGATCCCTACCCCTCTTCCCTCCCCTTAGATTCTACGCACAATCGTGCGATAAGTTAATTGTAGTTTATTATGTTTATCCGTTTTTTGTTGTTGGTGGAATGTCTGGATTCGATTCTACAGTAACTCAAGGTTATTGTGGCTATCGGCTCCATGCGTTTTGCAGGTCGCCAGCGACAACATAAGATCAGTGAACTAATGAAATAGGTATGGGAGACGTGAAGTTGGGACGCTGTAGCACTGTTGCTTCACAAAGTTGTAGTGGCTTTCGGACTCGTGCGTTCTGCCCATGGTGCAGCCGCCAGCCGCAACATTCAAATGCTGGCAACGAAATGGATTTTCTTGAGAGCCAGTCGTCAGTCTCCACGGCACGTTGCACCAAAGAGGCGACAACCCCTTAGCGGAAATAGAGAGGACAACTTTAGAACCATACCTGGCAGCCACAACATTCACAACCGAGCTTACTCGGGATGAGATGCACTTGAATTGAAGGAGAGGGAAATGTCTACCCTCCAAATAGCATATAAGTTGAACGAGTTGTAAAGCTAGATAAAAGATAAGATTTTTTGGAATATGGCCATCATTGCGAAAAAAGAGGGCAACTGCGTTCTAACATTTGATTATTGAGACCTCCCAGTAGCTCTAAGCACACTAAGCGCAAGCATCTCGTTTAGTGCGCAGATGTACCTGGCGAGGGCAGAGCTATTTAGTGAAGACGAAGTTTCTTTCTACTGATCTATTTTCACGGTGAGAATATAGAACAGAGATTGTAGTGAGAAGTGAGAAAAAGGTGTGAAGATCTACTTTTTTTTACGTTCATCCAACGCTACTCAAGATCATGGGTGTTAACTGATACACCGGTTGGCAAGGATTTTGAATTCATCGTGTTGATCAACCCTGTATCAAATCTTATTGGCCTCGCTTTTAAGTCAGGGGAACACTTTGCGCATCGTTCGAAGGTGTCAATGTAGAGCAATGTTGAACAACAAGCAGCAGATTACGTCCCCGTGTCTCGGACTCCTTTCAGATTCAAAAGATCCCGATAACACGTTAGACACTCTCACCTTACACTGCATTCCATCCATTGTAGTCTTCAACAGCCCTACAAGATTCCCAGGGAATCGTTAGTAATGCCTATTGTACAGAAATTCGGACCAATCTTCACAAGGTAGGACGGCGGAATAAATACTATGTGGATCGTCCCCCCATAGTGAAGACTTAATTATCCAACAACGTGGTATAAGCAAGCCTAGTAAGCCATGAGATGGCCGTCCTGAACAAGTTATGTGTAAGGATCTGGTAAAGATTATGTAGGTTGGTGGTCAATTTGCCTCCAACAAATGCAGCTTGGTACCTTCCGATGAAAGCTTCAGCAAAAGGCGTTCTTCTCAAGCTAAAGTTCAGTTTCTTCAGTTTTCAATCTTATTGGTGCAGAAGAAGCACATAGCATCGATTAAATTGAAGTGCTCAAATGCAAATTTAATGAACGGAGGGGTCATTCTAGACTTCTAGTTTGAGGCGTCTTACACCAGATCCACCACTGATTATATTTAAGCAAAATAACTACAAACAAGAGTAATTCTTCATTAGAAAACAACTTAAATTTTATGAAAGCAGAGTATTTAGGGAATTGAGAAGTATCCCCAGTACGCCGGGCTGACTATCGGTCTGAGCTACGAATGACGAGCGACGAGCGACGAGCGCCGAAGTGCTAGTAATAGAGCCAAAGAAGTATTGCAATAAAACTTCAAAAGCTATTTAGGAATCACTAATCACTTATAACGACTTCAGTTTGTAAAAAAAATACTGAAAGTACTGTTTCAAAACGACGTATCGTTTATATTCTACGACCATCTCGCCCACTCATGATCAAGTGCGGTGTCCGTACCCAGTAATCCATACGTATGCAAAATGTAATTGCGATTAATGGTGGATTTGCGAAACGCATGTAAGCTCCCTTCCCTGTGAATGTGTGAAGAGCAAGGAAATAAGTTTACTCGATAGCAAGCAGATTAGCGGTTTAAAATGATGAAATGATTTATAGGACACGATAAGCCTAAACACAATAAATGCTCAAGCTGGCGCGGATTAGCTGGTGAATAATGCTTGCTTTACATCACGAAACAAAAACGCACTCTGCACTGGTGAATGCCGCTCGAGCGTACGCATGATTGAAAGCTAACAAATTAAATTGCAACACGTGAGTGGAATTGAAAAACAAAACATGAAATATGTTAAAAAAAAAGCAGGTAGGGTAAACAATGCCAATGTCCTTTCGCTTGTGTGTCCGATGTTTGCTATCGATGGGCCAACCGATTGTTTGCACGATGCCAACCGCCTGACGTGCGTGCCGTGGTTCCCGTTTTGGTTCTCGTGTGCGCTTTTGTGCCATTTTCATTTCATTAACGTCGTACGTGACGGAAGTGGAATTAATTGAATTTATTATTTACTACACCGATACTGGATGTTTTCCTGTACGTGGATACACCGTTTTTGACTTCCGATCGAAGGGTAAAAAGCATATGGGAGCTTTTCACAACCTGGAAAGGTATGGGACAAGCTTGCCTGGAACTGTTAGCTAATATTGTAGCAGTTTGACACCGTTTATTGATTGTATTTGTGTTTTGTTTATTAGACCCTCGAGCTACTAAAATGTCCACTGGTTTTTGTGATCGTAGAAGAATTATTTTTGTTGTGAATTCAAGCTTATTGCAGAAGTTTTGATTTTCAGATCCAGAGATATGAATTTATATGCATACTCAGCCATATGTATATGTTACAATTTCTATAATTTCCTTTAAAAAATCTTGAATTTTGTTCGTATTGTCCTTTACTTTTTACATGTTTTATATTTTAGTATTCCGACTTACTACTGTGTGGTACATGTGTTATGCTTCATATTCGATATTTATTGTACGCATTTGTGTTTTTGAGCTGCCATTAGAAATCTATATTTTCTATAAGCTATATGAATTATGATAGTAAAGGTTTTACTTTTTTATTCTGTTATAACGGCCAGGTCGTATTTTACTGGCTAAATTTTTTACTTTAATTGAAACTGAATAAAAAAAGCTAAGAAATAATTACTAGAAAGATTTCCTATTTTTGGTTTGCTCTTTGCGTTATCTGTTAGCCATTACAATTTTTATACCGTTAAGAGCAAATCAACCGCTTAGTTTTGATTGTGTGATTCAAGTACTGGGCGCCTCCACTCCCGTATATTACATCCAAACCAAGATCGTAATATCTGATTGCCGATGGATATTCGATACCAATAAATACCGAAACATCAAAACGAGAATATTCATTTCACAGACATTCCTATTTTTTCGGCATTGTAAATACAGGATGGAAAATAGTGCAGGCTTATTCACTTGAAAAACATGTTTGAAACACTTTTGGATTTGTATTTCACTCAGATTTATCAACGTTTTAATTTTATTATAAAGTATGGCGACACATTCCGTTACTCCTAAATTTTGTAATTATTCGAGAACGGTCCGGTTATTGTGTTTTTAATGTTACACCTATTGTTGATCAAAAGTAGTTAAATACTGGGTAATGTGGCCTTCAGATTCGATTCAATCAGCCCCCCCCCCCCCCCCCCCCCCCCTAAATGTTGTGTCGTCTCTTTCGGGAGGCCTTCTGCTGGTCGGCTGTTATGGGACTACTCCTTATGCGGCACCCAAATAAGTAGAGTAACCACCGTGAAAGATCTTGGGGTCTGGTTGGATGAGGGACTCTCGTTCGATGAACACATTAACCATGTAGTTAATAAACCTAATAGAGCACTAGGCCTAATTTTCCGCATGGCTTCTGAGATCAGAGATCCTTTATGTTTAAAGGCTGTTTGATTGTACTGTTGCTGGGTTCGCTTCGTTCTGGATTATACAAGCGTAGTGTGGACCCCAGCCGGAGAAACCGCTATGCAGAGAATAGAGAGGGTTCAGAGGAAGAACTCATATTCTCTCTGCTGCCGTATGTTGGGTTTAATAGATATTAGATCCCGCCATTCACACGCGCAGTCCTACTTCATCGCATGTATCCTTTCCTCTGAACTCGACGCTCCTTCACTTCTATCTTCTACACCCCTGAATGTCCCTTGTCGTCGACTTTGTGATAGACCACCCATATCTATCCCTTCCCGCCGTTCGGTTTTTGGCCAGAATGATCCTTGGTTAAGAGGTTGCATTTCTTTCAACAGCGATCGCGAGCTGTTCGACTTAAACTTTCTTATTTCCCACTTCCGAACTCGCCTTCTAGAGTCCACTACCTTTGCTGCATAAAAATCCATATAAAAAGGAGTTCTTATCATAATTCCCCCCATCTAACCCCCCCCCCCCCCTACCCTAGTTTAAGCATATTTATTGTGTAGCCCGGAGAGGCAGACAATTTGAATGTAATAAATAAAAAAACAAATAAATTACAAACTGCCAATTTTATACGTCCATCGAAAATCGTGCTGAAATCACGCAAGATTTAACTGTCAAAAATTCTCATTTATCATGAACCTACTTAGGTCAGCCTTAAAAGTGATACATTTAATTATTTACGAGAGTTTCCAAATATTAATCAGCGTTGAATAAACTTTAGAAGCACTTTATCGATTATAATAAACGAACGTCAAATTTCATCTATTTTCTATCTATTTTTTTTTTACTTATTACGTATTAGTATTACGATTTACCGCCGTATTATCACCACCGCTTGGGATGACTATATGCAACATAGAAAAAATAACTAAATATACTAATTCTTGTACATTTTATTTACTTTTTGTTTTATTACTAAATGGCAGGTCGTTTCGTACACCACAATAAAACACTTCTTTGCAAATCTTTAGCCCGTTATCTTTTAAAACTTAGCAACTAAAATGAAGAATTAAAACAATGCGAACAATAGAGTTGTGCTGCGAGAATATTTTTTTTTATGACAGGAGACAGATTTGAAATTGACATTAATTATTAATTTCGATATTGACATATGGAAAAAAAGTTTTTGATTTTTTTCCTTTTCGCTTCTCATATTTATACAAATCATACAAATCTCATATTTACACAAATTTTTCCCCTGCTTTTGATGTGTTTCCTCTTAAAAAAACAAAAAAACAAATCACCCGTACGACAAGCTAAACCGCAAGGCAAAAACCAATCCTCACGTACGTTTCGATGAGATGATTCGTCTATAAATTGGCATATCGATTCGAAGATGGTGGTTCCGTTCGAAAGTGGTGGATGGGCAAAAGTATTACCAACAGCCGAAACGTGAAGAAATTTCTTACCATCGAAATGCAAAACGCGTACCACGTCTCGTAGCTGTGCTGTAAGTAGTTTCGGGGCATTTCTCACGTTCTCACCTGTTGTGGTGCACAGCTGGTTCATCCCGTTCGTGGTGTGGCCACGTTTTGAGGAAAAGTTTTTGCCAGTGTTGTTTCGTTCGTGAAAGATTTTTCCTGCTTTGCTTTTGGTTGCTTTTATTTGCTGTTCGACAACTTTTACGGTTGTACGGGTAGTTGCAGAACGTGTTGCACAATCGGTTCCAAACTATTCGCATATGGTGGAGTAAAGTTTGAGCGGCAAAAATCGAGACAAACTGAAGTAGCATTCGTACTCTAACCAAAGTAAAGGTTAAATGAAGATATTTGAAAAATTTGCAGATTACAGCTCTCGACTTACAAGGGTTTTATGGTTAAATAAAAACAAGTTTTAATTCATTGTAAGAAAATTCGCCATGCTCGCTACCAATTATGTTTATTAAATTATATATGAATATGTATTGTTCCATAAACGCTATGAAACTCTCAGGGAATCGATCCATATGATTGAAATATAATACCACTTAGGGGAATATTTCAAATGAATATAGAAATACTGCAAGCACGTTGCAGAACATTGCAATCATATGATGGAAATATGCATTCACTGAGGGGGAAATAGCATTGTGACTGTGGAGTTTTACTATAGGTAATGGGTAAAAAAAACAGTAATTAGAGTAACTTTTGCTACTATTTTTTGCGTAAACCCATTGTCCCAAATGACTGATACGCTGTGCTGATGTAAAAAAGCTATTGAAAACAATTTTTCATTTTGTTGGTTGAACAGAAGAGAGCGAAACGCTCGTCAGAAAATCCTCCAAATGATTGCTGTTTTACAGTTATTAAATCACCTAGAAGCTTGTAATATTCGACCATACATTTGAAAAATTCCACTGAATGATTCAACAGTTCCATTATTTGGGTCGAATTGCATTGATACCACGAAGTCTGTTATTCAGTCCGCACTACTCCCAAGAATTGAACTGATGCTGCCTTGTGAAGACCAGCATCTAAAACCGGATCGCCTCTATAACTGATTAAGATCTAAATTAAAATGGTAGGAAGTACTCCGGTTTCTTATCTAAAGCTGTGATACTAGCCTACGGGTTTTTTTTTAGAAATAATTATAAATTTTAAGAGAAATAATAAATAATTAAACTAGACTATTGCATGACTGAAAATTTTATTGTATTTTATTGTGGTATAAAAAATTCCGAAGGAAAAATTTAAATAAATTGAGCATCACACTGTACACGTTTCGTTTAGTGAATTTGCAAAATAGTAATTTCTCTGCTGCACTACCACCTTTACTCCATCACCAACCACAACCAACCATCGAGGCCGAATCAGACCGCAAGCGTACAACTGAAAATCATCCCATTCAACACGTTTCTCTTGGGTTGTGGCAGTTTAGAGCAGTTTTCTTACGTTCGCCTCAGTGCTGTGCGGTACAGTGTGGTTTGCACTGCTTCACCAACAAGGCGTAAAGATAGGCAATGTTCAAAGCGTAATGAATGCGCTAGATAAAAGCAGTTGTAAAGCAACATCAAGCACAGGTGCAACGAGATTATTTTTAAGAGCGGTTAGAAGGAGAATAGTTCAAGTGTGAGTTGAACATCACAAAACAGAGCGCAGTAATTGGTTTACCGATAAAGTGTGAGAAAGAGAGTGTTCTTCTTTTGATATTTTTGAATAGAAATGCACTAATATTCAAATGGAAAAAATGATTTAAGGACAGAAAAGCTTAAACATTGTATGTTATCAACACCGGTCTTCACACAGCAAGACAGGGGTTCAAATCGCAATCAATCCGTTCCCTCACGGTAGTTGTTGTGGGGTGTTTTTTGGAAAGGCGAGACGTCTTTCAAAAAATTTTATAGTTTTTTTGTTTCCTCGATGTTGTTGGAGAGCTTAACCTGCTCAGTTGGTGCTCATTTATTCCGTATTTTTCCCTTTCTCCCTTTCTTTCTTTCTCGATATATTCATGGCATTCTGTTGGAAGGTGCTATACTGTGACTTCTAGGCCACAGTATTGACATATTAGCAGTGATTCTTTCTTCAGTCGCATCGTCTATCGTGTATGGCAAATTCTTAGCCCTGACAACATTCTTTGCTTGTTGGGGTTTGGAGCATCAGTCCAGTGTCAGGGCCACTGTCAGTTTGATTTTCTTAAGATGGCCCAAATGACATGTACTCTAAGTGTTTTGACAATTCTGTTGTAATATCTGTTTAAACCAGACCGATGCATTGGCTCTGAAAATGGCACCATCTACCTGCTTAGCGTCACGTCTACCCTTGTTTGCAAGACGGTCTGCTTCTTCGTTGGCAGTTATACTGTCTTTCATGGAAGAGACGATCGTTTTTATGCGAGGGTTTCGGATGGAGTCCTTCTCCAGCGTCCTCAGCACCATAGCGCTATCAGTAAAGATTGTCATGAAGCTTAATACTACAACTTACCTTCAGAGGATGTAATTCCACAACCGGCAGAGTAGTGATCTACTGAGCCATCTGTGTAAATTTCAATCAATAAGTCTGGTAAGTCATTTTTTTTGTTAACGTTGAGGGAACCTTCAAAAGGTCCCCATCTCGGAAGGTGGTCTGCGGTAACAGACCAACCCTCAAGATGGGATATGTGGGATTCATCGTGACGCTGGGCCCGTGAAGCGGACCCGGCAGCCGATGCGACCCAACTAAACCACTCCTCGACCTGATCCGAAACCTGCCGATGCGCTGATGTGCGTAGTACTCCATGCAGGTTCGTTTGTGCAATGCACTCATCCCGTTGACGCGCGGTTGCTGCGTCATTCGTCCTTGTTGTCTCAGCTGCTGCTGCTGCTTCGTGTCTTCCTTTCCGCTGCTGCTGCTTAGACCCGTCCGTCCGCAGCCGTTACTCCCGGTTGGGTCTAAGCTCCTGCTGCTGCTCTGATTACTCGTCGCTGCTGCTGCTGCTTCCGTCGTAGTTGTAGTCCTTTGTGTGCGGTTACGGCGGCAGCTATTGCTACCTTGGTTGCTCCGTGTTCCGCCGTCGTTGTTGTCGCCTCCGTCTTGCCGTTGGTGGACTTTCCTCATTCCACCTCACTTAGAGGTTTCTGAAGATGGTCCGAGCGGCAGTCCGGACTGCTTCCCTTGATTGTCCATCGTCAGGTGGGTGTGGCTCTGCTGCTGCATCTCTTGTTGGATCCGAGCAAACCGTGGACAGCGTAACATTACATGGTCGACATCTTCCACGTCATGTTCACACACCGGTCAGTTTGGCGAGCCGTCGAGGATGTCTTTCTCGACGAAGTAGCTCCGGAGAAACCCATGCCCTGTTACCCAGGACATAATGTCCGGGATTAGTCTCCTCGTCTTCATCCCCGGCGATCCCTGCTGCTCTGTTCCGGCTGTCCACTGTTGTTGCCAGCGTTCCATGGTCTCCTTTCAGCGTCGCTTTCGTATGTCTGGTCTAGTATATCCCCTCGCTACCTTGTCGTCGTGGCAGCGAATATCCTCCTTTAGGAGGAGGACTAGCCGGATAGTACTTCCAACCACGCAAGCTGCATCGTAGGAAACCGTCTGGAAGGCGCTGGCTACTCGAAGTACTCCTGTGCGGTGTGTCCTCTGAACGGTGGTGCGATGAATATCTCTCTGTAGAAGTGTCCGTCCCCACGATGGTGCCGCGTAACGAACAATGCTATTCCCAACGTTAACCAGGGCTCTCCTTCTGCTGCTATTGGGGCCACACTTGTTCGACATCAGAGCGGTCAAGGCATTTGCGATACGCGTTGCCTTGGTGCATGGTCTGCGTGACCTTAGAAGGACGTTTATCCAAGAAAAAGAACAAATCATTCGGCTAGTTTTGCTTCAATATTTTTGTTTAAATGTTTTAGACCTCATCTTTTTGACGCTTTTAGGCTTGTAGGGACACGAGTATGCTCAGTTTATTACGAAAGTAATTTTTTATTTCTCCACATAAGACTTTTTTTTCGCTTATACGACAAGGCCGTTATTGGTTTTTGTCAATTATTTGATTCGGTTATTCGGAATGTTTCGGTAAATTCTAGAGGGAAGCCAACATTTTCATTCGAAAGATAGGTTGTTACGATTTTAACGGTAAGTTCACTAAGCTGCTGCTGATACTTCGTGTCCTGATGTTTATAAATCGTTCTTAGATGAAACTCATTGCTATAGTGTGCCATTTAGAAATGAACGTCAAACGCTCGCCCAGAACGATCCCATCCTACCATAAGCTCTAATGAATTCAAACGTGACGAGCTGTAAATTAAGCTTATTCTTTGCAAACGTACGCCTTAGTAATGAAAGCTCACTAAAATGGTCAAAAAACTTTGATGAAAAAGTGGGAATTCTGAGGGGAAAATAGCTCCCAAAACGGCACCTTCCGTACAGAGTGAAATGCATCAGCTCGATGCATATTAATGCTGTTATTCGAAACCGGAAACCCATTCACTACAAAGTTACGCATAAATATGTAGTATGCTGCTGGGTAAGACAGAGAGAAACGGAAGCAGCCAGGAGGACTACTTGGAGTAAAAAACTACAAGATGCACTCAAATCTAGCAGAACACCGGATAAATCTCTTGCGCAAAAGTTTCCCATACCGGGTCCCACTACGGTTGACATACGTTATGGCATGCTGGTTACCGGCGAGACACACGAAATACCGGCGTATCCTACTGCTACTCCCATTTTACTAAGCGAAAAGTTTTCACCCAAAAGCGTTTCTATACGTACGAGTGCATCAGAGCGTTTTATTCCTTGCTTGTCTCTTTCACTCTCATTCTCTTCTTGACACAGCATCTTTTTCTTCGAAGAGAAAGACAGAAGATAGAGGAAAATGGTGCTTAATTCTGAGTTCTTCTCGTGCATTTTCCACAGTCCTGTAGTTTGTTAGAAATATATGGATCTTCTAGGGGGAAAAAAGGAGGACAAGGAAATTGAAGTAGTGAAGCTAGTATTTGTTTAGTTTAAAAAGGAAGAAACCAGAAGAGTCCCCGAGAAGATATGCGCTATAGGAAAAGTTTGTACCCTGCACTGTCTCAACGAACGAAGAGCTTTATCGGTTGGATTGTTTGCAGTGATGAGATTTGTATTTCCAATATCAAACCACCACCAACCAGGAGCAGGTGCTGATACCGATGTACAGGACCTGTGCGGTTCTTCCCAGTCGGCCGGCTAGATTGATAACTATCGCCGGTCTAAAAGTTGGCAGTTGTAAAGAACCGTATCCGTATCGTGAAGGATCCATGTTGCACAAGCGTAGTTGTGAGATACGAACATGTACGATTTAAAACTTTTCACAATGGTACAACTGCCTCGAAGGTGCACAATGTCCACTTGAGGTGGTGCATCATACTTTGGGGTTGGGAAAATTGTATTCCTTTGAATGGAAAGAAGTACTCGCATTTGTCGTTGCTGGACAAAAGAAAGCTACGATGGCTAAGCTACGAGAAGGTTGAAATAAGAATCAGTGAGATTTTGGAAGAGATTTGCATCAATAAACAATGCAAGACGGAAACACATTTCGTATAGATAAAAAGAGCTTTGCATTTCACAGGTCTTCGATACGATTTAATTATCTTATCTTAAAGCGATTGTAAAAAGACAACAAGCCGAACGAGCGGCTTGAAAGATTGATCACAACCAGTCACAAATACAGGTAGGCATGCGGCAGCTAGCAACAACGATGCATGGCTCGTATGCAGTAAAAAGGGATGTATTTCATATTGTCTCGCTAACTTCCGGACAGTCCGACCAGTTCAATTTCTTGCTGAGATGCTTTCACCGCAACTGGAAAGTGAAAGATGCGTGCTCTACTAACAAATGTTTTATGCAGCGGTGGAATAACCTATGAACGGAGTTGGCGTCCGCCATGGGCCTTGCTGGAAGGAGGAGCCTCGCCGATTAGAGAACCCTTTTGGCCTAAGAATGATTAATTCTCCTCCCTCCCTGCAGTTTTGAACCGAGTACGAGCCTCGCCTATGACCCACCTGGGGCCTCGTTAATTGCTTCGTTAATAAGGCAGCTAAAGATCGTCCGATGAAGATCTGCCGGAGTTCAGTTTGTCTATAGGACCAGCCCCAGAGTGAACTCGTTATCACCGAATTCCCAATGCGTTTTGCCTTTTCCGAGGCCAAAAGACGCATCCAACGATATGCGGAGCATTCCGATCGCACCAGGAATGAGGGAGTTGTCGTCGATTTTCCACGAGAATGTTTTGGGTTTTCCGCAATAACTAGGTGAAGGGGTGGAGGGATCGGATTGAGGTGTTCTACAAAAAGGTGTGTGGCTCAAAGACGCATTCAGCGGTATGCGGAGCATTCCGATCGGACCAGGGCTGATGGAGTTATCGTCGATTTTCCACGGGAATGTTTCAGTTTTTCCGCAATAACTGGGTGAAGGAGTGGAGCGATCGGGTTGGTGTGTTCTGCAGAAACGTGCGTGGCCCAAAGACGCATTCAGCAGTATGCGGAACATTCCGATCGGACCAGGAATGAGGGAGTTATCGCCGATTTTCCACGGGAATGTTTTAGTTTTTCCGCAATAACTGGGTGAGGGGGTGGAGGGATCGGATTGAAGTGTTCTGCAAAAAGGTGCGTGACCCAAAAACGCATTCAGCGGTATGCGGAACATTCCGATCGGACCTGGAATGAGGGAGTTATCGTCGATTTTCCACGGGAATGTTTTAGTTTTTCCGCAACAACAGGGTGAGGGGTGGAGGGATCGGATTGAGGTGTTCTGCAAAAAGGTGCGTGGCCTAAAGACGCATTCAGCAGTATGCGGAACATTCCGATCGGACCTGGAATGAGGGAGTTATCGTCGATTTTCCACGGGAATGTTTTAGTTTTTCCGCAATAACTGGGTGAGGGGGTGGAGGGATCGGATTGAGGTGTTCTGCAAAAAGCTGCGCGACTCAAAGACGCATCCAACGGTATGCGGAGCATTCCGATCGGACCGGGAATGAGGGAGTAATCGTCGATTTTCCACGGGAATGGCGTTGGCGGAATTTCCCGGGAGTTTGTGGAAAATTCCCCTTAGACATTAAAAATCACATTTTGGAGGGGTTTTTGAAAGATATTTCAAGAAAGAAACAAAAATGAGGAAAATAAATTAATTTTGAAGAACACATTTAAAATGGCACTGAAAAATATTTGTCATCTCGGAAAGAAATTATTTTCCAATCCGTTTTTAAAACTTCCATTTGCTACCTCCTCGGATTCATGCTCTCCTGTTACTCCTGGTCGAATTTTGCCGCATAAAAATTTCCGGATTTTTTCCAAAAATTTCCAGATTTTTGCCACAAAATCCGACCAGGAGTAACAGGAGAGCATGAATTCGTGGAGGTAGCTCGGGTCGGCCAAAAATTTCCAAAATCAGTTTTAAAATCCAAAGTCAGTTTTAAAATCCCGATGCAAAAATAAAGTTGAATTCCAAACTTAAAATTTCCAACCCAAATTTAAAACTGATTTTGGATTTTAAGATTGGATTTGGAAATTTTTGACCGACCCGAGCTACCTCCACGGAATCATGCTCTCCTGTTACTCCAGGTCGGATTTTGTGGCAAAATCCGGCAAATTTCTGGAAACAATCCGGAAATTTTTATGCGGCAAAATTCGACCAGGAGTAACAGGAGAGCATGAATCCGAGGAGGTAGCAAATGGAAGTTTTAAAAACGGATTGGAAAATAATTTCTTTCCGAGATGACAAATATTTTTCAGTGCCATTTTAAATGTGTTCTTCAAAATTATTTTATTTTCCTCATTTTTGTTTCTTTCTTGAAATATCTTTCAAAAACCCCTCCAAAATGTGATTTTTAATGTCTAAGGGGAATTTTCCACAAACTCCCGGGAAATTCCGCCAACGCCATTCCCGTGGAAAATCGACGATTACTCCCTCATTCCCGGTCCGATCGGAATGCTCCGCATACCGTTGGATGCGTCTTTGAGTCGCGCAGCTTTTTGCAGAACACCTCAATCCGATCCCTCCACCCCCTCACCCAGTTATTGCGGAAAAAACTAAAACATTCCCGTGGAAAATCGACGATAACTCCCTCATTCCCGGTCCGATCGGAATGTACCGCATACTGCTGAATGCGTCTTTGGGCCGCGCACCTTTTTGTAGAACACCTCAATCCGATCCCTCCACCCCCTCACTCTGTTATTGCGGAAAAACTAAAACATTCCCGTGGAAAATCGACGATAACTCCCTCATTCCAGGTCCGATCGGAATGTTCCGCATACTGCTGAATGCGTCTTTAGGCCACGCACCTTTTTGTAGAACACCTCAATCCGATCCCTCCACCCCCTCACCCAGTTATTGCGGAAAAACTAAAACATTCCCGTGGAAAATCGGAGATAACTCCCTTATTCCTGGTCCGATCGGAATATTCCGCATACTGCTGAATGCGCCTTTAGGCCACGCACCTTTTTGCAGAACACCTGAATCCGATCCCTCCACCCCCTCACCCAGTTATTGCGGAAAAACTAAAACATTCCCGTGGAAAATCAGCGAGAACTCGGCCATTGTTGGTCCGACCTTGGCGTCCGGTATACCGTTGGATGCGTCTTTGGGCCGTGCACCTTTTTGCAGAACACCTCAACCCGATCCCTCCACCCCCTCACCCAGTTATCTACTTGGCTGTCAAGGTTCCCCTGTTCGGCAAGCCCCCCACCTTTCTGGTGGCCACCATCCGACCCGCTGTTGATGTAGATCACTATGGAAGTTCTTTATTGGCATGAAAACTGGTAATGCCGCTGTAAAACGCCCATGCTTTTGCAATTTTTGTTCGTTAAATCTTAGTTTAGATAACGTCTTACCTTGGGCCTATATGCATGCATTATTTGTATGCCGATATATGATACATGTGTGATATTGCCACTATAAAACACACCACTTGTTGTACGTTAATTAAATTTGTAATTTTTTTTTATTATAAAAACTATCTTCAAATTTATTGCTTCCTTCCCCCTGACACTGACCAACCGTTCCACTGCATTTATCGTCGTTCACAACTTACTATTGCACAACTTCGTACTATTTCACTCTCACACACAAACATCCTTTAGAAACTATACACACATACATACATCACGCACTCACACACGTACAGACAATCACGCACGTTCTTCACTAAATAGCTCAAACAACGTTTTCCTTTCGAGTAAAATGTTTCATGCCCTGTCCGCTCCGTCACGCGCTCGACAACTAAGAGTGTGCACTGGTACTAAAGGACCCAAGTCCAGACGAAAAAAAAAAAACGAAACACAACACCAACAACGTTATGGATTATTGGATACCTCGGAATGTTTGTTTCCTTGTGCTCTATAACATGGGTGAAAACTTCTAAAACGCACTTTTTTAAATAAATTCCTTTGTGTCATGTGCTTCAGGGGAGCGTTTGTGGGAAATAAAATTTGCATCGCGGTGAGGAATTTAAAATTACTGTGCATGAAAGCTGACATACTAATAATAACACAGCTATTGAGATTACACATGTTCGACATGTCGTGTTGTTTCGTCGGAAGGAGCACGGTAACTGGTAACTTATCAGCTTTAATCTGGTGGGTAATCTGGGTTGCCTGGGTTGCAAATTCGGTCTGCAGTTGTGCAAACATAATGCCCAACGTACTGTTGCTCTGTTACAAATCTGCCAATATCGTTTCCATTTCCTTACTTGACTAGAGCGGTACTTGTGATGGTTTACTGTTGCATGTGTTGCCGTGTGGAAGCGGGCGAACCGTGAACGACAAGCGACTACCTGCCGCTCGTCACACTAGAGAACTCTATCAACACCTGGTGACTACTACTAAACGGATCGGTATCCTCTGTATCAGCACCTAACTCTGCTCTAGTGTTGTTGCGTGATGCCTTACTCTAGCTCATTTTCCTCTTCATCCACCTAAGGTTTTGCGGAATTTACGCGTGCCACAGTTTCTATGAGTACAAAATACAAATCGGCTTTCAACTACGTATCGAGCCCGAACCGGTGGGCGTGCACAGGTGGCCGCACACCGGCACAGGTCGATGATCACATCTAAAACTGTCCACTGGTATGTACAAGTACCGTGCCACCTCCGACCAGCGGTTTATCCGGGTCGGCGATCATCGTTTCCTAGGACACCAATCGCTTGAACCCGGCACGATCGTGGCCCAGCTTGAGCTCCTCGTACAGCGATGGGTTAACCTCGGTGGCCATCGGGACGACGGAATTGTCATGGTTGAGCCCGGTCGTGGCAGTACCGTTCGCTGTGTGCAAGGATTCCTGCCGCCAATCCGCTCCATTGCCTACCCCCTGTCCAGAAACCGCTGGAATCTGTGTTAAATGTGAATATTTCAAAGCATATTTAGTGTGATTAAATGGTCCTATAAAGTCCCCTAGATTCGTCACAAATAAACAACGCTTTATATACGAACACTATCCTCCTTACTTACCTGCACATGCTCGACATTCATCTCGCGAAGGTAGCTCGGATTTTCGAACGCAACGCCCCCGTTTGCTTGCTTCGGTCCAAACTTTCCACGCTTAACGACAAATATGGCCGCGATCGCAAGAACGATCGCGAGCAAACCGGCAACGATGCCACTGATCACGCCGGCGTTCGTGCCGTGCGATGCGCTGGTGATGTGCTGATCACCGAGCGTAAATCGTAGCGGTTCCGAAAGTACCGAAGCACCCAAATGGTTGCCCGCCTTGATCACGAGCTCGTACATGACGTTCGGTTTCAGCCCTTCCAGCTTAATGCTCGTTTCCTTCGCGTCCAGCCGGCTCGTGGCGAGTCCGTTGATGACGTTCGACAGATTATCCGTAACTGGCTCGAGATCGTGCCAAAACACCCGATAACCTTCCACGGTGCTTGGGTTCTTTGCTGGTGGATCCCATCTGAAGGGATGAAGGAAGATACGATGAGCAACCCGAAGCGGCAATGAATTGTACGCACAAACCTACCGAATAAGTACTTCCTCGTCGCTCAACACCTGCACCTTGAGATTTTGCGGTGGTCCCGGCAAACGGTCACGATTCTCCTGGAAGCAGCCAACGATCGTGCGCGTATGCTGCAGGGCACAGATACCGGGCGGAGTGATCGGTTCACCGCGACACCAATTTAGGCAGCGTCTCGGCACATCCTTCGAGGCACAGCAGCCTCGATGGTCCGAACCATCCGCTGCACAGCGCATCAGCTTGTCAAAGTCCACAATGCACTCTGGCCGATCGATTACGCTTTCGATGTCGATGTAGAACGAGCACGCGCTCATGCAAGCCGACGATACGTTCTGTGCCATACAGCACTCGGAAATGTTAGACGAGGCAGCTGTATTGCGTATACGCACCGATACCGCTCGGGTGGAGGAACCTAAGGCGTTTTCGGCATGACAGAAATAATCACCAACATCCTGCGAGCTTAGCTTGGCGATCGTCAGTGTCATCACGTACAGAGAGTTGTCCTGTTGGAAAAATTAATGTTGGTTTTAAGGCAACAACAGTAAAAATTCTCGTAAGCTTAAGCACTTACGTCAACGTCATTCTTCATGGACATATCATAGTTGCCGCCCTGTATCACTGGGACTCGTCCGTCGTGATCCCGCCAGAACATGGTCTTTGGGATGGGTCGGGCACGAATAGTACACTTCAGGTCCACGGACTCTCCCACCGATGCCACCGTAATGCCCGAGGCCTGAATGCGAGGAGCAACTAAAGACGGAACAAGGTTGATCACGAGGATACTTCTTAAGTAGAAGGGGATTGCATCAACACTTACAGCTTATGTTGACCTTCTTGGCAGCCTGCATTGGGATGCCGTAACCGTTGTCGGCGTAGCAGGAGATGTGCTCCATATCCGTTGTGACGTTGTGTATCACGGTAATCATGTGCCGTGACGTATCCTGCCGCACAAGATGTCCACCGACGTAGAGTGAGATCGTTGGTGCTGGATTGCCCATTGCCAGACAGAGAATGGTCATGGAACCACCCTCGGAGATGATATCGGATGGGTGCACTGTCGGGGGCTGTTTCGAAAGAGATGTATTTTGAGCGTTGCCTTCTGTCCTATTAACAAATCATTAACCGTTCGACTTACATCAACGTACGCCGGTAGTGCAGGATCGGTCCAGGCCACGAGCGTCTCTGACGGCAGGCTGGTTCCCTTCGAACCGATTGCCACCACGTACACGATGTGCTGTGTATTCGGGAGCAAATTGTTGACCCGCACCCACAGTAGTCGCGTATCGATGACGGTGTAGTTGTTGGCTACCTTGTGTATCACCCGGTAGGTGATGGTTTCGTGTGGATGCGAAAACTCTGGCGGCTGCCAGGATACCGTGATCCAGGTGGCACTGTGGGCCGATACTGCCAGCGAATGTGGTGGCGAAGGTGCGCCGTAAACCGTGCTGGCCGAATCCGTTCGTGAGGTGTTGATCAACAGCATGGATGAGGGTAGTGACGTACCATGCTCTCCGCGGGACACTACCGTGATGCGATAGAGTGCCTTCGGTTCTAGGTCCTTCAGTTCAATATCTGTTTCGGTTGTGTTCAGTTCCTGAGAATGCATTAAACAATGAATAAAAGCTATGCCTACCAAACTAACACGATCGCTCGCTTACATGCTCCAGCTTGATCACTGTCTCGTACATGGTCATGTTGTTCACCTTGCCGTACTGGACCAAATAATCGGTCGGTTTGTTTTCCGTACTGTTTGCTTCCATCTCCGACGGTACCCAGGCAAGCGAGATGGAAGTGTTCGTTACGGACGTAACGTGCAGATCTTCCACCGGTGCCGGGATGTGTCCGATGCCTTCCTCAAAACACTGTATGATGTTGCCCGCAAATGGCAAACACTCCGCCGGTGAACTTGTAATAACGCCTCGACATAGGGACTGACATTTGGGTGGCACAGCACGACGATTACAGCAAGCCGTGTGATCCCGTCCACCAGCACTACAGCGCACTATAGTTCCGATCTGTCCCCGGCACGTGTTACCCAGCTTCTGAATGTCTGACATCTTAGCGTCGTAGCTACAGAGTGGAGCACACTGCGGCAGTAAACCAGACGCGTGACAACAGGCCGAAATGTTGTAGTGCGTGTGGGCCGGTTCCATCGCCATATCGCGCTTCGTTTGGAAAACTAAACGAGGTGATGGGCCACCCTTACCGTGCGCATTAACAGCAACAACAAACGCTTCATAGTAGGTGGCCGCTTCCAAATCCTCCACGATGACCGGTGCTTGATCTTTCTCCAGTACGGTGTACTCCTCGCCGCTGCCCAACTTCCTATAGTGCAAGTGATAAGCAGTAACCGTATCCGGTAAAATCTTTGGTGGTTTCCATTCCAGCACCACAAAATGGCTGGCTATCAGTGGAGCCTTTAGCTTCGATGGAGGTCCCGAAAGTACACCGTATCCCTGCAGCAAACAGCTACTGTACTCGGACATGTACTGAAGGCATTTGAAGTAGTTGAAGTTGATCGCTTTAACGGTGCCGGAACAGAAGGAAAGACATCCTTCCGGGATACCACGGCTTTTGCAGCACGGCGTATGGTCGATGTTGTTGGCCAGACAGGCAAAGGTGATGTTGGCCCACGGTGCGCAAACCATCAGATCGGGCACCTCGGTAAAGTCGGCCTTCACCGGATCGCACATCTTCTCCAGACAGGTGCGATGGGTGATGCCTTTCTTCGTGCAACAGCCACGCACATCTGGAAAATGGGTTTAATATTTTAGATAGGGAAATACTTGTTTGGAAGCAAAATATTCAATGCTCGGAGGGATTGGACCAAAGGGACTCGTTTGCAAAAAAAAAGCTCCATTTTCCTGTCAATCGATTTCGCGATTATGTCGATGATTTATTGATTTTCCGCATCATTCCCATCGTGTTGGATGAGTAATGAAATTCTAAACATTGTTTCCAAAGCAATGAAATCCTTCGATGTTATCCCGTAGGGATCCATTGGGATGACTAGAAAAGAATGTTCTAAAAGTGGAGTGGAATTTGCACAAAATATTTAAAGCTTAAATAATACATCCACCAAAGGCATCCAACTTATCGATTTGCTAATCATTGAGTCGAACGATGGACCGCTAACGATAGGCAGCAGGACACGCCACAACAGGAGAATGTAAAGCACAGGGAGAACGATGCTTTAAAAATGGATAAATAATCGATCGCCCCCTTGGCCACTGCAAATCGACCACGTTCCCCCCTGTGTTATGCTTGTTTATCTTCCGGTTTTGTACTCTCTGCCCTGTGTCTGGGACGATGGAATGCAAAAGTCATGTCGTCCCGTCAATACGTGCCGCTTTGGCAGAGAGTGCGTTCTTTTCCTTTTTGCTTCCATCGTGGCATAAACATGGTTGCTGTTCATAAGCGGGTAAGGAGCCCGAGTGGGATCCTTTCGTCAGTGATTTGATGGTTTCGTTACATTAAAATCTTCCCGCTGTGGTCCGGGATATGGTCTGTATAATGGTGTCGTTTCGTTTTACAAGTTTACTGTCGGTGTTACGGGAAGCCCAGTGGCCAGTAACGTTGACGGTGACTTGTCTTTTTGTTTGCGTCTTTCTCGTTTTGACATGTTTACAGCGTCTTCGTAGTCCGCACGTTCCCGTCTTGAACATGACTCTACCATTAGTGGCACAGTTCCAAGCACTTGGACGGCATTAGTGAAAAATGGAGTTCTTCTCTACAACTCCATCATGGACTGTGTGATTACCACTCGGTACCTAAACCGACGGATGATGTTTCAAAAAAGCTCCCTGATAAGGTACAACTTAATTGCCTAATTAACTTCGATTGATCGCTACATTTATGGTTTATCTTACCGGGAAGCACCGGGACGACGGCAACACTGGTCTGCTTGCTGACCACACCACCCTCCAGCGTAAGGGCCCGAATGCGCATACTGGGCAGACTCGAACCGTGATCATTGTGTGCACTCACGGTGACGGTGTACATCGTGAACGGTGTCAGGTTGTTCAGTACAGCCGTCGTTTGATCGGCAGTAACTTGCAGTGTCACCAGTCCATCCTTCGCGTCCGTTGCGTTTGCCAGAAAGTCCTGATCGAACGCATGCAGCCGGGTCGCATTGATTTGGTAGTATTTTACACTGGCTGCCAGCTTCTCCGGTGCCTGCCAGCTAACCTGCAGCGAACGCTCTGTTAGCGGTTCCACCGAAACGGATTGTGGCTCCGACGGGAGTCGTTGAATGTTATCCAGAATGCACTGTAAACCAGGTAGCGTGTGCTGCACGCAAGACACACGCGACTTAAGTAGATCGGTAAAGGGCGTATACTCCCCACGGCACATATCCTGACAGAGGTCCGGGATGCCCTTCTCCACGCAGCACGGCACATGGTTGCGGCCGTCTGCCATACACCGCACAATGTTGGGAAAGTCTCGCTCACACTGCTCCGGTTCTGCACCGGCCGATCCGTCCAGAATGTTGTGCAGCACACAGAAACCCATGCAGCCTTCGGACACGTTGTTCGCGTGACAGCAGTCGGTGAAATCGTGCGTCACCAGTGGCACACCGTCCTGGCTCACTTCCTCCTCCGAGTCGGTGTACATGTCGGACGAATCGTCTTCTTCCGAGGTTACCGAGGATTCCGGTGAGGTTGACTGTCCGGGCAACGATGTGGTGCTGCTGCTGCCACTGTTCGGTGATTCGGTCGTGTTTCGACTTGAAGGCGTTTTCTTCTTCGGTTGCCGAACTGAAAAACGGGGGCGATTCAGGGCAAAGCGAAACGATAGGGATTAGTGTTGAAGCAATCTAGCTTGCGGGATAGTTTCGCGAGCAGAAAAAAATATATATTTTAATGGAAAAAGTTGTCAGCGTCTGGAGGTGGTGTCGTTCCGGTGTATCGTGGGTCGTGACATCGGATGAGATGCACAGAACCGATCACATCCCGGGGGTAAAACTTTATCTTTGTGTGTTGCGACGCGAGAGTTTCCGGCTTGGCACATTGAAGTCACACCCACCGCACAAGATGGCTGCGAAGAGTTGGAGTTAAGATGTTCTATGGGCCGGTAGAAGAATTTTACGTTTAGTGTTTGCTTTTTGAAGCACACGAAACTTCTAGGATTCTGCATGCATACATAGATTAACTTTCATTTTATATTATTAAAATGGACTTGTAGAAAAACTATCTAAATCTTCCGATTTCGAAGAACAATACCTCTCACGACGTGTTGACGGTTCGGCTGGAATTTAACCCTCGGTACTGTCGCGTGAAGACCGACGCCGCTATCGCTTCTACTACCGGACCGCCACCAAACTTTCGCAACGAAAGTATTACCAGTGATAAATACCCCGGACCCTAATAAACCCTTTAGTCAGTGAGCACCGTGTAATGAGCTCCTAATAATTCTGCAACAATAACACCGACCTTGTGCGTGTGTAGGGCGTTTCGCTCACGGCGAAACGGCGGTTCCATTGTGTCGAGCGGCTTTGCATAATTACCTGTTAGCGGATGGAAGCTCCTTACAATCGGGTCACTGTTCACCTCGCACACATACACGTCGGAATCGTTCAAACGTGCTTCCTTGATAAGAAGCACCCACACGTCGCCACCGAGCGGGGTTCTGCCTTTGGGCGCTGCAAGAAATAGGAAGAGAGCCGGGGAAGGAATAATAATGAGAAACTAGCATCAGGATGCATGCATTTATTGTAACTGCCAACATAGGTCCATTGTTTTGCACACTCGGAGCGGAAATATAAGTCATAATTAAAAATATTCATCCATTGATGTAGTTGAGGTATTGGAAGGAATGATGATTTTTTTTTTTTGTAATAATTTGTATTGTTTTGGTTTGTTTTTTGTAAGACTAGATCCTTTTTGAATAATGCTCTTTGGAATGAAAAGAGTTTCCCTCTATTTGATAATATCTATTGTGTAATACGGTGAGGTATCGTTCTTTTATTGTGAGTTTCATACACTGCAGAAATTGTATTGCCCTGAAGGTCCTTTCGACAAGTTGATTGTTGAAAACGTTTAGAGTGTTATGAAAGAAGCTTATGAATATTATAATGTAGAGAAATATTTTTTCCAGGCCGACCGAACCTCAATATAAATGTTATCATCATTGTATAAAATCAATAGGTTGAATAAATTCAAGCCACGTGCACGTATAACGGGATTTGGAATGATTTAGTTTAGTAAAATTAAAGACGAGCAGGAGCAATCCAGCTTGTCGCAAAGGTTCGAAAATCCAGGACACAGTCACGGTGGTATTCAAGAAATACACTTGTCTGCCATGCCGTTTTTTAAGGGTAAAAGTTTACAGAAAGTTGTATTTCTAGATTATGCTTGAGATCATGCCTTGTGGACCATGGTCAAAAATTGCCAAACACCTATTCGATTAGTAGGTATTTGATTTTATACATACATTACATAGCCTAAAGATAGCTTCATCCCTATTGACAAAATCTGCCAACTAAGGCACTACTATGCCAAATTTGGGCTTAATAGTAATAAAGGCCCTCAAGTTGTACGGGATTCATCGCATGCAAGCTTGTGTGAAAAATCACGGTAAATTGTGACCATTATGCGTAGGACATAAATATATTATTTAAATAAATCATCATTAAAATGGGGAAAGTTTTGTGAAATTATTGTTAAGCGTCGCAAAAGCTAGCTTATGCATAAGAGTAATTTTTAAATACATTTCACTAACTTATTGCATCATTTAAACGAGACAGTTCATACTGTAATTGAAATAATTCTATACTGAGTCATATTTTGTAATTTAAATGGCTCAATATACGGGAAAAAAATATTTAAACATGATTTGAGTAGAAAGATGATTGAATTACTAAAATTTTATTAAAACTAGGTAGAAAAAGATTTTTTTGGACTTTATAATCCAATAATTTTAATATTTTCAATATGTCTTACTCAGACATGTTCACAAACGACTGTGGAGCTTGCATGTGAGTTTGCTACGTGCAACTTGAGGGCCTATATTACTCTTTAGCCCAAATTTGTATTAAAAAATCCCTTAGTAGTGATTATCAAGGCAATTTTGTCCATTGGTGAAGAGGTGGAAGTGGGACCATTATCATCAACAACGATCGCATACTTGCCGGCGTTCCTTAACAGTATGCAACAATTGCATACTTGCAGGCGTCTATATAACACTTTCCTGGATTTCAATACGATTTTTAATAGCCTAAAGTTCGACAATATTTTCCTCCTATTATTTTATAAAATATTTACCTTATTTTATTCTACAATTTCATCTATTTTCTACATCTTTCATAATCAAAACATCATCCATAGCTGTATGAATCACACAGCAAATATTTTTTGTTTCCTTTCCACGTGAAAAAAATCGTCTACAAATCCATTAAACAGCTATGAATTGGGTGATGAAAAAGTAAAATTTCACTAGAAAAAGATGTTTTTCTGCTGAGTAAAAAATAGGAAACGTTCAATATTTAGCTACATTTTTACACCAACATTCAACTTAAAACAAACAAACAAAACTAGACCACCCTTTGCTGTCCGCGCCACAACATCAAAGGATGTATAATTGAACTTTCACTTTTGCCTTGCAAAACGGTTCGCGCGGCACACAAACGGTACATGAAACGGTGAAAGATTTTCACCGGCAAAAATTAAAGCACAGAACATTTTGCACGGTTTTGCCCGGGAAGAAATTCGAGTGCAGCATCTCAACAGTAATAGGTTGGCTGCAGTGTTGCGCTTCTAAGAGGAAGCCACTGGCACAGGTTTGGTGAAGTACGCCGCGTTCAAGCACCGAGCGACCAGGTGTAGTGTCGAAAGCGGACGCATGGTGCTTCACGTGCTAAACTCTCCCATTCGCACCGTGCCATTTCCTTTCAAAAAAGCGCTGAAGCAGTCGTGGGAAAATGGAAGTATCACTTCACGGACGGTGCTTGTTACGGCGCTTGTCGCTTGAGCGAAATGGCACAACCCGTTCGCGCTGGAGTTCGCACGAAGACAGCGAAGACTGGTACAAGGTAGTAGGTTTGCTTATGGTTTCTGTCACGCCGAGTGCCAAGTAACTCACCCAAACGGAGGAAAATAATTAGCGAACCCAGACAAGCTCGCCTTCCGTCGACGGTTTGCTCGGTACTAAGGTCTTTTTTAGATGGCTGGCAACATTCTTGCTTGCTGCAAGCTGAACCGAAACGGAATATGTGTTTTTTTTCGCTTCTCACGGTACGTTTGTTGTTGTTGGTGTTGTTTGCTTTTTAATCACCGTCTTGCAACTTTTACGCGGTCGGTAGCCTTCTGTTCTCTAGTGACCTTTCTTCTTCGGTACCGAAATGGTTTCACGTAGAAAAATTACCACGGCCGTTTAACGGTGCGTTAGAAGTGAGAAGGCAAAATGTCGCAAATCACATAATGTGCGGATGGGAATGAAATTTAATTTTACATTCCTTCAAGTGTAGGTTCGTATCAAAACAGGGCATGATTTAGCATTATATGTAGCTGTAGTTATTTTTTCTTATTATTGTCAGCGTAGTTCTTCACAATATGAAAGTCTTATAATTTTAAGATACCTTTTTATTAGACACAATTTGACTGACTGGAATGATATGATGGATAGATCTCTGGGTGACGGTAGCGTCTACAACTGTGCTAGGCTTTACACTACAAGACCGGGGTTCGAATCCCATCCGGACCGTTCCCTCGTAGTAAGAACTGAATATCCAACTAGTAGTTCATTATACTGAGCCTGATGAGACTTTGTTTATTACCTTTGGTCCCAGTAAACAATATATTCCACACAGGTACTGTCCAAAACTGAGGAACACCCTGAGAGTCACATTCCAGAGAAAGATGTTTAAAAAAATGTTTAACGCCTGTGGAAGGACAATTGAGGAGCCACTACAATGACGAGCACTAAAGGCTGTTTGGTGATCTCCCCAGCGCGCAACGAATAAGATTAACTGGGCTTTGGTCAGGCGACTGGCCGCGTCATGGAGGCCCTCAACGGATGACCAGTTCGGTAAGTCTTCACATACGAACAAAAGAGTGATAGGGCCAAATTAAGTCAGGCGGATGCCGTCTATACTGACTTTAAAATAGCATTCGACAGTATTTTAATTAACCTACTGCTTGCCAAACTGAAGAAACTCTGCTTGGGAAGTCCTGTTCTGGCTAAGTTAAGGTTTCTTCGTCTTATCTTTGTGATAGACCTTGTCAAGTCCGAATTCAGGATTCCCTTTCTGATTTATTCGATGGTTCGACTGTGGTTCCTCACGGCTGAGGACCTGAAAATCTTCCTTTCTGTATCCTCCTCGTCCTCGGATTGTTGCCGTCTCCAAAATTTCCTCCATGTCTTCTATGTTTGGTGCAGTTCTAATGGACCAGGACTAGACAAGGTAACAGACCTTGTCCCCAGAAGTGTAACGTGATTTACTTTGGTCGTGCTAACAATAAGATTCTTTGGAGATACTCATTATGTGTTGAAGGGATTGTACTGTTGCTGGGTACGATCGATCCTCGAATATGCTTGCGTAGTTTGATTACCAGGGGTGACGGCGAAAGCAAGGTTCAAACGGCTACAGAGCATGTTTACAAGACTTGCCACTCGTCGGTTTCTTTCGAGCTATTACAATGTGTCCATTCCCTCGTACTCCTGTCGCCTATTAGGCCTCGAACCTCTGCAAACCCGTCATTCTCACATCCAATTCTCATTTATTGCTGGACTTCTGTCCAATACCATTGATGCTCCTTTTCTCAGTGCGTAAGTAGCTTTTAATAACTCTCAGCATCTATTTAATTACCATGTCTCGTTGTCACTTTTTCGATCTCGTCTTCGCGCTGCCACTTCCTGGCCTTTCCCGTAATGTTATTTTTAAGTGACATACGTTCTTAAGCCTTCGAGGCAGATTTTTGTTAAACAAAAAAAAAAAACAAATTAATTAATAAAATGGAATGATGGCGTAGCTAATGTATGTCACGTCAAACTCATGTCGCTATAGAAATACAGCATTTAAATAAAAAAAATAATTGACCTTACTGGTTAGCGGAGCATTGATTACAGTTATACTACTGTAATTTATCATAAGAGCGCATTTCAAACTAAATCTTCTTTAAAAAGCGATAAAGCTTAATAACTATATAAAAGAATGGACTTCCTTCTACGAGTTTCTACGAATATTTTAGATGTTCCAGAAAGCTCTGCTCTGCGCTGCTTCCAGAAGTTTTGAGCTCTCTACAAGTCCCTTCACATTCCGTTAAGGCAAAATTATAAAGAAAGTTTAAACTCTCATTTATAAGAAAATTATTTTTAAATTGCTTCTTGATACAATTCTAATAAGAAACAAAATAATTTAATGACTCAATCACCTAAATAAGGAACATAATTTTGTTTGCCCCAAGTTTAAATTATTTAACTTTTTGTATTTTTTTTCGAAGCGAATAAATGTAACAGGAGGTGAAGCATATTGTTTTAGTTGCATGTTTTATCGATGCTTCCAAAAAGAGAAAATCATTATTATAAAATTGAATTAAAAAATACCTTTTTTGTGTGCTTTTTCAATTACTTGTACCGCACAGATGTGAAGTAAACTTTTTTTTTCATTTTTGTTATTGCTTTGCTAGTGATTGAATTGAATCGGAGCTACAAATTTCAATATAAATCAACGTATCCACAAAAATGTACCAACAAACTTTTTTCCGCGAATGAAAACGCAACCTGCCACTGCACACCGAACATCCAGTACGCTGATTGTGCAATACTGCTGAAAACAGATTTTTTTTATCGCTCAAAAGTATCAACGCAAAAAGGGAAAAGAAAAACAAACAAACAAACAACGCATTGCGTTACGAGCATTGTGCATTCGGTTATATTCATTCATTTCTGCTGAATGGCAGCTGTAACGACCGAATGCAGTTTGCGCGGAGGGAAAAGACCCCATACAAAGCAAACCCATGCATCCAGGATCGCAAAACGAGTCTTGTATGAAAACAATGGCGAAATGAAAAGCTTCGTTTGAACTCAACGTTTTCAAGACACAAAAGAGGATACCGGTCCTGGTCCTAGGGTCCGATATGGGGTAAAACTTTTATACCTTATACCTACATGTTACATCATTGGTGGCTGGGAAGCAAAAGATAAACACACGAGGGAGACGCAAAGCAGCAGCCGTTCTGGCGGACGCTTGCGACGGAAAAACCAGCGTAAACCGAAAAGGGGCGGGATGGTTTAGACGAGTTCGGACAGCAAAACTACTAACGCCGTTCTGTTTGTCCGTCTGTCTTACGTGTTGATTTACCGAGCGATACTCGACAGTGTTGCGAACGGCCAGCCCTTTCCTTCGTGCATGTCCTGTAAACGGCGCGACCAACAACCATCATCATCCTCATCATCAACACCACTACCCAACCACTTTGTGGAGCGAGCGCACAGGTTCGGGAAATCGTTTTCCGTAACGGTGGCCGGAAGCCGTGCAAATGACACAAAGCGTAACCAACCGAGAAGCAACCGAGCGGACCTGTAAAAGGAACTGTCGTTTTTGCACCATTTCTCAGCCCATTGCTGCAATGGCGAACTAGAACCTGGGAACTGATATCCTTTGATCTGCTTTTTTTTTTTTTGGTGGTGGAGTTGTCGCTTGCAGCGGACAGTAGACGAACCTACAAGTGAGTGATGAGTGATTTCTAGTGAGAGTCCGGAATAAAAAAAAAGGTACAAAGTATCATGCCTTTTCGGTCACTTGCGTTACACTTACTCAAAGTGACACTAAATTATGCGTTTCGGTGGAGAAAGAATGCAGCGGAAATGTGTGTACATTGCAGCTGTTACATTAATTGAAGTACTTGAGCACTATCTGGTACGTATCGTGTTATATATGTTTCGTGCACTTTCTACATCCTCTTTAACCATGATAAGTGTGTTTTAAGCTATTCGATCTATTTTTATTCCATAAAAACCATTTGATATGCGCTTTTCATCCATAACAACAGCTAATTTTATTTTGTAATACAATTCTGAACGCCTAAAAGTATGCAATCATGCAACAAAAGAAACATGAAACATTAATTTTGCATACGCAACTGATGTATTTGTTGTGGTCTTAGAAAAAATCATCGAAAATTCTTCAAATGACCAAACTGTATTGATTTCCGTGCATAAAAGAGTCGACAAGCGGAACAAAAGTTGTGGACTCTGTGACGCACTTTTCATCATTTGATTTGCGCGGTTTATTTCAATTTGTACGCTCTGATTTGACATGCTTTTCCATGTTGTGCTTGATAAGACTGCATTTTGAATCAGTTGCTTTCGATGCGAATGTGATTTGTTCTGCAAGCTATTACAGCTAAAGAGATTGATTTGCACAACTTATTTTTTGTGATGGATTCTTTACTCATCGATGCCTAATAATTTGCAAGGATAAGTGCGGTAGGACTCATCAAACTGTTCATTCAGATTGTATTTCTGTTAATAACGGAGCATGCTTGAAGGGTTTTTAAATACAGGAAAAGTTATAAACTTATAACTCGCGTATTAAAGGATTTCAAATATTTTTTTCCATTTTCTTCTAGGTTTACAGTTAATTTCTTCTTTTAGAGTTTTGTATACTTACATGATGTCTCTATTCCCGAAATTGGGCGTCGAGGCATTTAGAATATGAAGCAAGAAGTTTTTCACTACAAAATAAAATAAAAGCAAAAATATTTCATGCAAAAATACTAGCGGTTACAATTTCCCGTGAAATTAACTAAACCCAGGGTTTCTTTTTTTCCTCCAAAAATGTCGGGAAAACCGGATCCCTACGCACTAACTGTTCATTGATTTCAAGGCGGCCTACTATACCATAAATCGGACCGAACTATGGAACACGTTCGAATCTCACCGGGGTCTGACGCAGGGAGACGGGCTCTCCTGCTTGTTGTTCAACAACTCTCGGGAGGGTGTCATGCGAAGCGAGGGCTTCAATATTCGGGGCATGATTTTCAAACGATATCTCCAATTCCTTGGATATCTGGAAATTTGATCACCTGCTTGCCGGAGTCTCTGACCGTGATAGAACCCAACTCGGAAGCAGAGTATCAGTTGACGGCGACGATCTCGAGGTGGTAGAGGAGTTCTGCTACCTTGGTATGATCATAACTTCGGAAAACAACGTATGCAGCGAAATCCGAAGGCGCATTGCTTAGGGGAATCGTGCCTACTACGGACTCCACAAACTCCTGCGATCCAGAAGACTCCAACTACACACGAAAGGGTTTCGTTTTATTTTTATTGTTTTGAAACTTCTTATGACAATTTGCAAGATTATGGTTTAATATATAACGCTGTTAAATATGTAACATCCTAGTTACAATTTACAGGATTTCCAATTAACTTTGCAGCAACACGTGCTTTCAAAAAAAGTAATTGCATACTTTCGGGCGCATCGAACGCGGAGTAAACAAATTTCAGAAAAATAAATACCAAGAAAAGGATACACTTATACCACTGTTTCTAATGGATTCGTATTGCAACACGGTAACAGCTGTGCAATACACAATTAAGCAAAACTAAATAGTCCCATACAATATTTATGGCCTTGACAAATGCCTCTGTTCCCGTAAAGTCGCTACCGAATTTATAGCGCAAGAAAACTTTCGAATCCTTTTAGTGCTGCAATTAGTATTACACCGACTCGAAACTATATTTAAACCCAAGACGAAGCACAGTGAATTTGCTTCTATTTTCAAGAACAACCCAAAATCGATCGCAGCTGAATAGCACGCATGTACCCGGACCCAGACGCACAACACCAAGAGCAAGCAAGTGGAACATAAATTTTACCTTCGCATTCGAATGCGCAAAGCTTTCTCAAAAGGCCCAGTGTCTTACAAATGGACCACCAACGATTTCAAATCTAAACACACACATACACACTCACACTGCTGCTGGGAGACGCCATCGGTACCGGTATGGCTTTCCGAAAGGATCTTTATTTGCCGCTTTTGGCTAGTCTTTGTGTTTTCCCTTCATTTTTTTTTGCATCCTTTCCCAAAAATGGATGTTGGAGCGATAGTGTGTTGTTTCTTGAGAACAGGACGCTCAGGGGGAAGTATCCTTAACTTTTGTGCTTACGAGTTTTCCTACGCCCTAATAAGTGAGCGTAGCATAAATTACTCGAAACTTTCTAATTAAAATTAGGAACGATGCTCTACCCGGCGACACACAGCAAACAGAAGCGTACACAGCGTGTGTAGTATGTGGCCGTCCTTTGCCCACCAGCCAACCTAAAGTGAAAGCGTCCTCGTCTGCTTCCCGCTCTCTGACAGACACACGGACAAGGTTCCTCACAACCAGAGCTGTTTTTTTTTCATTCATGGTTTCATCCTTTTCCCGTCCGTACCAAGCAAAGGGATAAGGCGGCACAACGGGGTGGAAAACAATTTTAAATTCAATTGTTTTCACTTTATTTACTCTTTCGGTAAGTTGTTGTGCAGGTGGGAAAGATGATCTGGCTCGTTTTGTGTCAGCGGCGTGGTGTGACTGCACGCACGGTATGTCCTGGGCACACACACACACACACACACACACACACACACACACACACACACACACACACACACACCAGCCGAGGAATAATGAAGGAAAAGTTGCTGACTGTACGTGCACGCCACCATCGGTTGGCGACATGGAACGTTCCGCCAATGGGAAATGTACCCTTTTTTTGTCGGGTGAGTGTGGAATGTGGCCAAATTCCCCAAATTCACCCGGCAGCAACCCGCAGGTCCTTCCACTTGCCTGCCCTTTTGCCGCCCCCGGTGTAGCGTGTGGTGGTGGAAAGGTAAAAGAAAATATTTTTCTCTCCCTTGAACGAGGTTTTTCCATTCATTGTGAATAACGGTTCGAGCGTTGACGTTGATTGCCCTGCCGCGCTCCCGGACTGGCCAAATGGGTGGCTGTACGCGAACACATTCCAGCTGCTGGAATGTCTTTGAATCTTTGGCCTGAGACGTATCCCGTGAAGAGACAGAGCTTTTTTCACCATCCCGTCAGGTATTCTACTGTTTCTTAATTAAATTGCTGAATTATTGAGAATGGGGCCGACGGAAGTGTTGCCAACCCGGGAGGAGCCATCCTGCCGCCGGGTAGCTTAGTGGCACACTCGTTAACCTGCTTTATCGACAGTGTCGTTCGCCTGGAATGTCGTACGCCCCACCCAGTACAAAGAAGGTGGCTGATAATGAGAAGCGATTATTACCGAAATAATCACTCCCGTAAATGAGCGACAAAAATGTTTTCAATGTTTTCACAACTTTCCCCAGCTTTCCCCCTGGGAACTCCCGTACCCCAGAATAGCTGGGGCAGCTCTTTCCGTCGCGAGAGGCTTTCAGTACTTACAGTCATCGTGCAGGACGCTGATCCGCTTGTCGCCGGTGACCCGGTTTATGCCAGCTGATAGGATTTCGTGAGGTCCTTTGCGCCACAGCACGGTATCGTTGTTGTAGGGCGTCATCACCACGCACGTTAGCAGTGCGTCCTCACCGACGTGCACCATGGACGGTCCACCCGTGCCTGGAAAAGAAAATGGAAAAAACGGGACAATGAGTGAATGCGAATGGACGAGAAAAAAAAAGCAGAACATCAATGTAACGGCCACGGAAGGGGTATCATAATTAGACGTTTTGCTAAGGAACGGACATAGCGAAATAGGGTCAGCGGTGTTAGAATTGAATGGCTCAAAAATGTCGGCAATCACTATAAAGCTAAATGTTTATTGTGTGCCCAGAAACACTCCCCGAGGGCGTCGTACTGGTGTGAAGCAGCTGGCGCCACTTGGGAATGTTTGCTTTCCTTTGCCGGTGAGGTGAACCGGCCATTTGAATCTATGTAAAGTTTGCTGTAAATTTCTGGTTAACATTGGGTCTAAATATCCCTACGGCCTATTTGAAGACTGATTCAATGGCAGCGTGATTACGCAAGTATTTGTAGCTGCGTCCATTTTTAATGTGTGCTACTATTTGTGTCTTTCTCGCTGGAAATCTTTCCGGGCAGGTTTTGTAGTGTTATTGTTTTAGGTAAGAATCATTTACATCACAATGGTTTTATAGAAACTTGAGTTAGCCAAATAAAACGTCGTTACAACCGAAGTTTATAATGTTTTGGAAGAACAATTGGAAAACTACAGGGTGGCATCGTAGGAGTGATACAATTTGTTTATGTAGTAGAATTGAAATTTTAAGAAATTTTATTTAATTGGATTGATTTCTCTTCGGAATCTGGCACCTTTGCATTTGATAACGGCCCGTAGACACTTTTTTGAAAATCGTTGAAGGCCGCACGCACAACTTCATTGGGCATTTTGTACCATAGCTTAAACAACCGTCTCTTGAATTCGTCCAAATTCAAATGGTTGACGTAGCCCAACTTTCCAAGCATGTATCCGCATATGCTAAAGTCCAACGGGTTCATATCTGGGGAAGAAACAGGCCATTTCGATACTTAACATGATGAAACATGGATTGCTCCTTGAATCACTCCTGAACGATCGGCTGGAGCGGAATACTGTTGGAAGCAAAAACCTTGGAGAACGTGTTCTAAATAGTCCAAAATTAGACTTAAATTAAGTTGAGATAGATTCGGCCTAATCTGAATGTTTGTCAAGCCTGGCCAAGGCAAAGTTTTCACTAGTTTGCTACTTGTATCCTTTATTTTTCTTCTTCTTGTCCTGCTCAGGATTGAAATTAGTTTCCAGGAAATTCGATCTAGGGCTGCAGTCCTCCAACCACGGCTGCATCCGATCTCCGACAGGCTTGACTCCACTTGATCCAGCCAACGAGCTCGCTGTGCTCTTCTGCGCTTCGTGCCGAACGGGTCGCTGACGACCTTCTTGGTGGGGCATGAGTCCGGCATCCTCATCACGTGCCCCGAGCCAACGTATCCTTCCGGCTTTGACTACCTTCAGGATATCAGCACCGCTAACCAGCTCAGCTAGCTCGTGGTTCATTCTCCTTCGCCACACGCCCTTTTCTCACACCGCCAAAGATAGACCTTAGCACCCGCCGTTCGAAAATTGCGAGTGCATTGGCGTCCTCCGTCAGCATAGTAGCACGTGTCAAGGTGCGGTAAATCGTGCATTTAGTGTGTTGTTGGAGTCTTCTGGATCGCAGGAGTTTGTGGAGTCCGTAGTATGCACGATTCCCCTGAACAATTCGCCTTCAGATTTCACTGCTTACGTTGTTGTCCGAAGTAAAGATCGAACCAAGGTAGCAGAACTCCTCTACCACCTCGAGATCGTCGCCGTCAACTGATACTCTGCTTCCGAGTCGGGCTCTATCACGGTCTCTATCATACCGCCTCAGTTGTCCGTCCGATGATATCGATGTCATCCGCGAAGCCAAGGAATAAAGGAGAGATCGGGTGCAAATCGTGCCCCGGATGCCGAAGCCCGCGCTTCGCATGAAACCCTCCCGAGCAATGTTGAACAACAAACAGAAGAATCCGTCTCCTTGCTTCAGACCCCGGTGAGATTCGAACGATTCCGACAGCATGCTCGAAACTCTCTCCTTGCACTGCATACTCAATACTCAATACCCCCTCAATACCCGTGGAATCAATACGTCCTCGGCGTACAGAATGGTAACATATCTCTCCAAATATCTGAGCTAGAGGTACACGGGGAAACCCAACCCCTTGGGAAGATGGATAATATGGCTAAATTGAGCGGTGGGAGAGAACAAGCGTCTGTTCTCCATGTTAGGGTGGCTGGTTGTCCTTCTGTCCTGACATCCTACGGGACTTTAATAAGCTAGAATGCGTAGGCCCTGCGACAAGACAGGGGGTTGGGGGAGAGTCCTTGCAAGCCACCCTCCAATACAATAGCAACGGAAGGAATGAATCCTTAATAGTTTGCTAGAAAACGGAAGTGAACACTAAGTGTGTGTTTAGCACTATAAATAGTAAACAGGTTAGTCTGTCAAAATAAACCCATGTGGTACACAGTGATGGAAAACATAATACAAGGGCACTTGAATATGTGTAATGAAACCTCAGTAAAACGGTGATTGTTATTTACTTCATTTTGATCATTCATTAGAGCCATTAAACAACGCAAGTATCGCTGGCTTTCGAACTACATAGTATCAGTAAGTCTAATAAACCAGCGTGACCTAGAGGTCGTTAACCCAAGAAAAAGAACAATGCTAAACAATAATCAAAAAGCTAGTGGTACAAAAAAAATCAGGACTCGGATGAAACATCCCAAGGTTAGAAACTGAATACTACACTTTCTGGACGGTGGAATTACAGAAAACGACTGGGCTGGTTTTATTGAAGAAGTAACCGGCAAATCACTATAAGTTCTAAGTGTGTAAACTCTAAATAATAATCATCCAAAAATGATGATGGAAACACCAGATCGCTGCCACCTTTGATCGTTTCTCTGGCAAGATCCTATGGAAAGTATTTGAATATCCACAGAGCCAAGGTGCCGGGAAGATTTCATGCAAAGTACGGTTTATAACAAGGCGCTGATGCGGCTGAAAAGAACAAAACTCGTGCCAACTCAATTCCTAATGTCGTAGCTTTTGATGGGACCGAAGGTACTTCTCCCGCAGCCATCAGTGAATTATTTACAAAAAGATTTGAGAGTCAATTTGTCAATCTACCGCCTGTTCCAACTGCTGTCGCTGAAGCAATCGCAGACACTCCGGCCAATGCGCTAGACTTCAATCTTCCACATGTGGATACATCTATAGTGGTTACATTTATTACACGGTGCCATTGTTCTCGTTCGATGCTGCAATGCTATCGCGCCAATTTTAGCAAACGTCTTTAACGCCTCTCTTCAAACGGGGATATTCCCCAGTAGTTGGAAATCAGCATTAATGGTAACAATCCACAAAAAGGGCGACCGCACAAACGCAGAAAATTACCGGGGCGTGTCGTCTCCTTGTGCTATGTCGAAGGTGTTCGAGCTTATTCTCCACAACTCAATGCTTGCTGCTTCAAAGCATTACTTATGCCCTGCTCAACATGGATTCGTACCAAAACGTTCTACGTCCACAAATCTAGTTGAATACGTCAGTTTCTGCAAGAGAAATCTAGACTGCGGGTTATGAAGACGGCTTTTGATTCGGTGTCTCATCCTACTCTTGTGGCAAAATTACTAGAAGAAGCTAGGTTTTGACAATATTATGGTCAAATGGATCTAATCCTATCTATCTGATCGATCATACAGTATTAAGCTTGGGGATAGTGTGTCATGTGCCTTCACCAGCAACTCTGGCGTTCCTCAAAGCAGCATCCTCGGCCCGCTGTTGTTCCTACTCTACATCAGGGATGCTGCAATACCAAAAATTGAACTTGCTTATTTTAACATATTGATGTATGCGGATGATGTTACAACACGCGATTGATGTTTTTAGTTTATGGTGCCGTAGAAATGCATTGTCATTGTCCGTCAATAACTGTCAAGTAATGTCCTTTTCGAGATGCAGCACTATTATCCTATTTGATTACAACATTGACAATAGTTTACTTCAACGTCCTGAATGTGTTAGAGACTTCTCCTCCTCTCCTTGACAATTTCGTATGACTTGTATTTCGTATGACAAAGGAGTTTCGCGACCCTACTACTATTAAAACGCTGTTCTGTTCCCTAGTTCGATCAGGCTTAGAGTACGCAAGTGTTGTTTGGTGCCCCGTAGCACATATCTAGAGCAAGCGCATAGAAACAATTCAACGAAAAGCTACGCGATTTGCAATTACGCGCCTCCCATGGAGACCCTACGATCGACGCCCAGACTATCCCATTCGATGTCTTCTCTTGGGACTCCAACCACTGGCAGTTCGTCGTTCGGCAGCTCAGTGTATATTTGTAGCTGGTTTGATCGGCAACGAAATAGATGCTCCAGCTCTCCTTAGCTCCGTTAACTTATTTGCGCTCTCTAGGAGTCTAAGGCAGCGAGACATAGTCCGGGCCGCTAATAATAGCATTTAGTTGGGAGTGCGTGTCTACCGAACCAGTTTAAATCAAGACCTCGCTTGGTTAGCGTAAACCAACGATAAGCTTGAGCCCTAAGTACATATGATTGAGGCCGATTGGGAAGTAGAGTACAAGATGACAGAAGTGATTGACCCGTAGGGGTCAATTTGGTATCTTTGCTCAATCATAACGTCGGATAGTAATGTGAGCAATGACATCAGAAGCGGAAATTGTATTGAGACATTTCTCAGAAGAATCTATCTAGACGTGAAACGTTCCACATATGATACTGATGTATCTGGGTCGACGTCTACGAATATGAGTCCTGGGCTGTGCGATCACAGGACTCTTTTGCTCTTGATACTCTTGCTGTTTCTGAGCGGCAATTGTAAAATACTTTAACTTTGATTTCGTTACAATCCATTTACACAATACTATCGAAAATCCAACGATTTCGAACTGTTTGTATGCCTTCCACACTGTCATTACTGATTATATTTTGTCGAACAGCACAGGCAATTATACTCAAGTCAGGATTATGCTGATTATGTTAATAACTCTCTCTATCGTGCTCTTCCACCATACAGACCACTTTTACTATTTAGCATCTTCATCAAAAACAAATTATTACGATTCGCTCAACCAATGCCCAAAACCGACCCATTGAAAAATAAATAGGAATTGTTGTAGACAAAAATTTTAAACGAAGAGAAGAACAAAAATCAAAAACAAACGGCAAAATTAATCATATCGAAAGCGCCCGGCCACCACAAGCCGGTGTGGCATTTGAAATTGATTCCAAAATTAATGTTTACCGTGAAATTGGCAAAGTTTCCTCGTTACCACCAGCGAACCACCCGAAGGCGAAACAAGGTCTGAATCGCAACCGTCGGCCGTAGTAGTGTCCTTAATATCAAATCTGTCTGCGTTCTCTTCCGCTGGTGCGCCGACCTCAAAACGCGATGGTTCTTCAGTGGTTTGTGTTGGAGATATTCAAGTCCAGACAATGCCCTACCCGAGGGGTGGCTCATTTTCCGGCCGAATTGCCGAGCCATTGCAAAAGAAGGAAAGAGTATGTCTTAAGTGTTATATGTTTTGGTTCGAATTTTTTATTTTCTTTTTTATTTTGATATAACCAGCCAAAGGCCCAGTAAAGTCCCTTCATGGTTTGGTGGAAGGTGGAAAAAATAGATTTCAGAACTATAAGCCTGAACCGAATCAGGACCGTTGAAATCAACGAAAAATGGGAGCAACTAGCGTCTGTTATAAAAATAACGACCAGACACACACACACACACACACAGGACCACTTGGTTGAAAATAAAATTGGAGCAAGGTAGATTGGGAGATAAAAGAAAAACAAAATTCTCCCCACCCGAAGAAAACAACTATTTTCAGTGCCGGACAGCTTTAAGAACGTTCATGCCAGAAAGGTTCTGCTGACAGGCCGGTCCCGTGCGATTGTAGCCGATAGTCGAAAGATTTGAGCTTCCGGTGTTGAAAGTAGGCTACAAAAATGTTTCAATTTTTTATTTCCTATGTGCAACCATCCGGCAATCATCGGCAGCGGTGTATCGTTTCGTTCGCTTCACAGTTCCAGAACCGTTGCGCTTCCCATCGCGTTTGGAGGATGATGCGTGGTTCCATTCCTGTGCCCTTCCGACTACGATCGGAAACGTCTTCCGCTCGACGGTTGGAGGCAGCGTTTGATAGGATTATTATTTTTTTCCCGCAGCCGCAAGAGGAAAGAAGAAGAGACAGCGAAAGAATGATGCTTAGAAGGCTGTAATTCTTTCGCCACAAGCAAAAAGCCTACCAATTCGAAATTTGTGATCGTTCTTTTCGTTTTTCTTCTCTGCTTTCCTGTATAAGGAATGTGAAAATGTGCTTAAGGAATGCCATCAGAAAACGAACGATTCAACGAGCCTTCAACGCCTTTTGCCGGGGGAAGGCAACCGACGCAGTGGGCGGACTGTTAGTGGGCATGTTCGTATGTCGATGTTGTAAAAATCTGTTGTAGGTGGTAGCTCGCTTTCAAAGCTGTCGAAATATTTCACTCAATGTCGAACGAACGATAAAGGCTTCGCATTTTTGTTCTCCTTTTCTTGCCTTTCGTCTTATTCCCAATTGCTTTCGTCGCCCGTTTCAACCATTGCGAAACGATAAAGTTTAGCAAATGTAAGCGGTCACAAGTACATTTGCTGTTTATGGTGTGTGGGGAAAAGGAAAACCCACGTATCAGGGACACGGTCCCCGCCAGAGACTCGTACTCCTGCAGCCACAGAAGTAAGTTGATTTGCCAAACCGTCTCGTCTTAACTTTGACGAAGCTCGACGAGAGTTGATGCGTAAAAGTACTTTCAGTTGATTTCCGTTCTCCTTTGGGGACGAAAGCATACGGCTTCACCACGAGTTCATAAATCACTTGCCAACGCACTGTACGGCAACTGGCACGTACCTGCACGTACGTACCTTCGGTGGTAATGGTTGGGAAAAATCTTTACCAGTTCTGTACGCCATTACCATGAGGTTTTACTTCAACGAGGAGTCAGACACGGTTTTGGGAGTGTTGATCGTGATGAGGACTGATGTTTTGACGATGCATTGTATAGTAAGACTTGCTTAAATGAAGATTCCATGGATTAGTTATAATATTTGGTACTCCTTTAAATTTAATAACCAATTAGGTGATAACATGATGCTTATTACATATGCAACCCGTATTACATGAAATGTTAGATAGATAATAGTATAAGCATTAGTGTTTGTGATATCAAATTTCTATTTCTAAAAAACATTGATGTTAGAAATAAAATGAGAACGCTTAGAACCACCAAACAAGAAGATTGCGCGTGTGAGAGCTATCTGAACACAGGGTTAAATCTTAAATTCTTATAAAAGATCTTATTTTATTCTAACATCTAGTATAGCAATATATCACAATACATGATGGCATTAGGAAAATCGAATTCTTCAAGCCACGCTGTGTATGCTTCGACTAATGTATCACCATCACCCTACAATCTTCAGCTATGAACTGAATGGAAGAATCCTTGTGAGAAAAGATTGCGTCAAAGATCTAGGTGTGAATTGACACGATCGACTATCGACAAAATCTGCCAAATAAGGTAAAACTAAGGCAAATTTGTATTGAAAAATCCGTTAGTAGCGTGTTTTAAGGCAATTTTGTCGATAGGGGAGACTGTTGTTACCGCAAAGACGTCAAAGGAGATAGTGTGACAAGTGAGCTAGCAGTAGTGAGCAATCAGTGAGTGCCACTCGCATGAGAGACACTAAGGGAAAACTTATAAAAGGACAAACACAGGTAATAAATCCTTCTTGAATTTTCCAGACCCACAACGACGACTATACTTCTTGTTTTTCTTCTTGGCTTAACGACCTTTAAGCTCATTGCTGGCCATCAACTGGCTTACCAAACTTTCCGAAACCACAAAGTTGGACTGTCATTCTTCACTGCGGGTGAACGGTCCGGATGGGATTCGAACCTCGGTCCTGCCGTTCGAAGACCGGCGGCGATTCCACACCGAAATTGCCTTCAAATTCTCCTCAACGGTACCAACGATTTTAGCTACATATGCCAGCCATGTCGCTCCGGTCTCATGTAATGCTCTCAGTCACGAAACCCCGGATCATGTTTGGTTCTCGTGACCCTCTGGTCTGTATGCGTCGCCTCCTCAACTCGGTTGGTGAAGTGTGTGAATCGGGAATGTCAGGGCCAGAAGTACTGATGCGAGTTTCGAGAGAAAACCTTTGTTGTGCGTTAAGAAAATCTCTGTTGTGCGTCGAACCATTATGCGATGAATGCACATCTTCAACGTATTGGTAGTGGTTTCTACTCCAAGGTTTCTAGCTGTAGCAACGGATACCACGACTTTGACCACATCCTCTGGTCATGTTTCATGGAATTCGATGTGGATAGACCCGGACTCTTAGCAGACGTTCGGGCATCAGGAAGATCCCCGGCGGTGCCGATGCGCGATATCCTGGGACAGAAGGACTACGAATATGCGCGGATTCTGTTTGACTTCGCCAAAGAGATGGGAATCGTCCTTTGCTCCCTTCCGCTCTCCCTTCCCGTAGATTGTACGCACTATCGTCCTATTCGTGGATTGTAGTCTGTTATGTTTTTTGTTCTTTGTTTGTTACACGTTCTCAACGATGACGTCGACATTCGCCACTATTTCCGCGCCAGAATCGATAAAAGTTAGTTTAGGAGATCTGAGGTCGTAGCTGGCGACCTTGTCGTTGGCGGAATGTTTGGATTCGATTCTGCAGTAACCTTACAAGGTTATCTTGACTGTCGGCTCCTTGCGTTTTGCTGGCATCAGGGTCGCCAGCGACATTAGATCTCTGAGCAAATTGAATTAGGTTTGGACGATGTGAAGTTGTGACTGGCGGCTTTACTATTGGCGGAATGCGTGAGTTAGATGCTACTGTAGCTTCACAAAGTTGTAGTGACTTTCGGACTCGTGCGTTCTGCCGATGGTGGGGCCGCCAGCGACAATATCCAAATGCTGGCAACGACATGGAGTGGCAAATCACCACAAACTATCCGCAACAAAGGAGGTTTTCTTGGGAGCCAGTTGATAGTGTCCACGGCACGTTGCTCCAAAGAGACGACAACCCCTTAGCAGACATAGAGAGGACAACTTCAGAACCATACCTGGCAGCAACAACATCCACAACCGAGTTCACGTGGGATAAGATGCACTTGAATTGAATGAGAGGGAAATGTCTACCCTCCAAATAGGGTAGAAGTGAAATGAATTGTTAAGCTAAATATAAAATTAGATTTTAAGGAATACGGCCTGGCCGTCATTACGAAATTAAACAAAATATTATAATAATTTCGTGTCACCGCAACACCGAGAAGGATAATCAGTTTAATTTAATTCAATAAACAATTACAGTGTTAATTTGTAATACTCTTACATACATTTTATGACACAATAAATGCTCGGAGTGGTCCTATCTTAGACGGCGCGTCTAAGATAGGCGCTGATCTTCACAAAATAGGTTCAAATCCCAAATCCCAAAACACACAAATCCTGACCATACCTCCGTTGTGCGTAAGTCTCGTAAGCCATTAGATGACCGCTACGTCTTTAAGTCAAGGAAAATGGACAAGAACTATTGCTAAAAATATTGAAGATTTTCTCAACCAAATACTCAAGCAAGAGGAAGATATCTCATTGCATAACTTTAGGCGTAGATTATTACAAATGTTAACCGTGTATGGTCAGGATCAGGCAAATAATAAAGTGGAAAGCCATGTACATAACACTTTCTATTAAGTCATTAAAATCTATGTTGACAATATGATGTCAAGCTTTCATACTTATAAATAAAGCAATAAATGAAAAAAAAGTTATATGTTACTATAGAAGGAAACTAGTTCATCCATTGCGCAAATTCACCTTACCATTTGTCGGAGATTCACTTCACAGCTATGGTTTTGAATAGTTATTTGCATGTAATATAACACATTTAAAACCACAAAAAAAAACACAGCAGAAGAGAAGTATAATTCATCTGTACAAACATCATCTCATGGTACGATTGATCGCTCCGATTATTAAAATTAAACATCGTAAGTGTTGCGGTACGTTCTCGCTACCATTGCTGTCACACAGTGAAGAAAAAGGAGCCTTGTGGTGACTGTACAAAGCACGTACAATAAAAATCGAAATGATTGTGCTGTTTGCTTGGAGAAAATTAAAGCGATTAGCAAGCCTGACGTTTGTTGTATTATCATCCCTCACATTTGGTTATCCGTCCGTTGGAAAGTAGCTCTACCTGTGTTCAGTTTAAATTATAAGGCACCCTTACCGTAATCAGTTGTTTCTTTCCAGATTGACGTTCACTGAAGGACTAAGACGAATGGAAAGCGTACTGTTCAACTTTTCCACTCGGTGTACATTGTTTTTTGGCTTCTTTTCTTTTTCTTTTACGCTCTCGCTTTCCCTCTGGTTTTGCTTACAGAAATGTAATGTTTCGGTTGTTCTGTATCATTCTTCAAACAATTCCCTTGTCTCCCAGCTCAGCCGAACCCCGACTGTGCGCTTGAAACCAAACACGGAGCAGAGTGTTTTTGGTTAAAAATTTACACACCATGTTCCTGTCACTTCATCTCCCGATCGCTTGACTTTGGCGAGCCGGTGGGACTGGAAGTGGGTGAAATTGTCATTCCTGCCAACCAAGAAGCGAGCCAGAATGAAAAAGGATCCCGGTATTGCGCAAAAAGGATACGCCAACCGAGCCATTACCGAGCCGATTTGATGCCGTCGTTTTGTTGCGGTGACGGAGTGGCATAACAAATTAAATCTTATCTCACCGAACAGACTGAAAAATGAGTGAACATAAATAATATCCATCCAAATGGAACGCCGCACTTTGGCGTTCCGGCGAGGAAGATCCATTGTCGGTCGGGCGAAGGACGAGAGGGCGCGAGAAAGCCGAGTGGCGGATGTGACACACCACCAACCTGCCCGCACGATACCCCAACCCTAGCGGAAGTCCAGGAAATGAAGTGAAAATACAGCTAATTTCCTTCAACCGGCAGAAGAGGAACCGCTGAAAGTTGTGCCAATGATGCTTCGCATCGGCTACAATGGGTAGCGATGTAGCCGAAAGAGAAAATTGTTATTTTCAATCATTCTAATTACGGAAACGAATCAAACGATCCAATCAAGGGCGTCAATGATTCGTTCGCGTAAAGGCCCATTACTAAAGATTTTCACATTTCCATCCATTTGCAGGGCGCGGCGGGCACACTGTTGCTGCTCGATAAACCGGAAAACGATTTTTCTTCACCAGAGTTTCCTGTCGACCCCCGTTCAAGAACGTTTGATGATGTAATGAGTTTGCTATCGTTGGTGAAGGAGAAGAAGGAGTGATAACAGATAAGATCATTTGCGAACGATTAGTCGGAATATTGGGTCGATGTGAGGTTAGCCGAACCGTGACCAATAAAACGTTTTATTGTTGAATCGCTAAAGATGTCTGCCATCATCGTGTCTTAATTAGCTTTGCGGAGGTTTCTTTGCGTGGGCGTCGAACCAAAGCCGATTGAAAGTGTTTTGAACCGCCTCCACAACAAGAGCTTTCATCAATCAAGGGCAGGGCACGTGCTTTGGAATATATTTAAAACTATGCCGGGCTCAAGCCTGTTCTTGGTATTTTTCATGCTGTATATGGAGTGAAATGATGTGGCTTTGATTGAATTTCACAATTAATATCGGAAACAGACGATGGTAAAATCAAACTTGGAGGGATTTATGCAGTTATTAGTCCTGCGAACATTTGTTATTATGTTTATCATAATAAAGAGGTTAATGATTTGAATTATCATCAAATGATTGACTATCAACATGTTGCAGATAAAAAGTAAAATTAAAGAGAAAAATATACGAACCTTTGCGTGAAATTTCATGACTCAGATTAAAGGACTTGGAATGACTAGTGTTTTTCTCATGACATGCCCCACTCTATAGAATAAGGCATCGATTGTGACATGCCCCACTATAGATGCCTTATTCTGGACAGATCAAGAGCAGATGGTACGATAATCTTTTCAATCATTGTGTATTTAAACAAAAATTCTAGATCGTCTGTTCTATGATACAGTTTGCGATAATCACAGATCAATAATATTTTTATTAAAATACACTAAATGCTCAAAGAATCTTATGTAGTCGGCCTCAGGAAAACTAATAAAAGCTCTAAAACATGACAAGACCACTTTCACGTCGCTTTCAGGCTGTTTCGCTCTAAGCTAGACTCTATGCAAAATTGAAATGCAGCTAATCTAGGGAAACGAAGCTAAATAGCTACAAGTTGCTATTTAGCTTACAAGAAGGTATTTCCCACACGACAGAAACGGAACTCGGTTTCGATACCTTTAACTTCACTTGCCTTTTGTTGAAGACTCGTCGTGATTGATTTGCTGATTTGCCATTACAAATCGCGGTATTCCAGTTGTTTTTGACGAAAAATTGATTTTACAGCATGTCCTATCGATTCATTAAAAATAGGTTTCGATTGTTTATTTTTCATATCGCAACAATCGATTCTTATCGACATTCATTATGAGCAGTTTATTATGTTCCTCAAAAATCTTCCTCAACCTTAATAAAGACGTATATCGAATTTATGACTCCTTGACGTCTATGACTTGTGGGTGGATGGAACACCAAGGGAAACTTTTTCTTATAGATTGCGCACAGGATAATATATCCATCAAATTCTATTATAATTTTGCTTTTTTGGTATCGGAAATTTAAATCCAAATGTCAGTCTAAGACCAGGCAACCTTAGACTGACAGTAGTTGAAGTTGTTATCAAAACAGTAGCTCAAGGTCGCAAAAAGCTAACCTCTTTGCACGTACTTTTGATACCTTGGTTACACTTTAGCAGTTCAATTATTTTCAAAAAATGGGCTTGGCACCCTCGCCATCCCATCAATAACACAACCAACAACAAACGAAAAACAAGAAAACGCCCCCTAAAATCACCGTGGTATAAGTTATTTTGAAAAGTCAACATGCGGACGCTGTACCTGCCAGGGAATGGAAAATTTTCAGTATTTTTCCATGCACACCAAAGCAGGGGTAAAAACAGAATGGGCGCATAAAAGGCGCTCATGACCAAGTTCAGTTTACCTTTTTGCGTTACCTATACCTTGTTAAATAATTTTTCTGGATCTTTCTTGTGCTCGTTCTTTTCTTTTTGCATTTTGCATTGCTTCCCTTCCCATAGACAAAGACCGAAAATAAAACGATTAGCTCTTTCTAACAATTTTAGTTAAGAAAAAAAATGCAGTATTCCTCACTGATGCCCAATTATCTGTATTAAATTAAAAAGGGATAAAACATATCAGTTCACGATTTGGCCTGCTGTCCAACGGTCCTATTGCTCACTTAAAGCTAAGCGTGAAAACTTTGTCTCACATTTTACATTATTTTACATGCGCCCTTAACATGTGTTCCCATCCTGCAAATCGGCCACAAGTGTTCCACCCGTGTTGGCGTACTATCCCCTCCGGTGGGATTATGCCAGTCAAATGTTGAGATTCAAGTAGTTACGAGTACAAATTACTATTTCATATACCTCTCACATCCCAAAAAAACTAACATATGACCCTAAAGAACCGACCGCACCCACGTAACGCAAAAAGGACGTGTGTGGCATCAAGTGTGTGCGTGTGTGATTATCCTGAGGGTGTTCGACCCGGGAACAATCCAATTTGCATAAATAGCTTCACCGGTTTGGTGGTCGAACTGTGGGGAAGGAATTATTTCACCCCGGAAGAGGATCCTAGTCGCATTCCCTGAAGAGGAATGGCCTAAGGGCTCGGGCTACGTGCATCGACCGGATAATCTTTTCGCTCCCATAATAAACTGGCATGAGATTTAAGGCTGTACTAAGAAACCGCATGGTATGGGAAGATTGTTTTGCTTCTGGAGGATTTATTCGATCAACTTTTTTCTCTTTGGTGCCGAAACTGCATGAAAGCCACTGATAGGACGCGGTGATAGTATTGCTTTGCTAGTTAGTCGCTTGGTTGCCATGATAAGAAATCATTACACCCACTAAACTCCGGCTTGGAAAGCAGCTTTCGAAACCATCTTCTTAGGTTCGGAGAAGCGATCGAAAGATCTGTGCTTTTAGACTTTCAATTAAGACTATCGCTCAGTCCCACAGCGTCGGACATGTGTCGACAACAGTGTCCAGGGAGGCCAGAGATTTCGTTTCTGACGAGGGTCAATTTATCCAACCCTGTTCCGAGGAAATTAGGGTAGGCGCAAAGTCAACATGCTTTTTGTGCCACCTTCACCTATGTCTGACAAAGCTAAACGGAGTTGGGAGACACCTAAAGTGGGATTATAGTTGTTAACTTAAAATATCCATAATAGCGTATCACATATGCATCTCGTACCGCATGTGTGAGGACACCGAGAAGCTTTTTTTGGCCAAGGATATGCTTGTCAAAAGTAGCTTTAATATGACATGATACTCGGGCGGCCCGGTGGTGTAGACGACAGCGGCGCCGGTCTTCAAACGGCAGGACCGGGGATCAAATCCCTTCCGGACCGTCCCCCCGTATTTAGGACTGACTTACCTCACTACGTGGTATTCACAAAGTCAGTCAATACGGACGTTCTAACGAAAAAAAAAAGAATGACATGTGATACCCACGGAATGGAAAATCTATATGTAGGGATCGTAATAAGGCTGGGATTTTCGCGTCTCGTTTCAACATGGGATAAAAATCCGGTTACATGATGCGTACAACTCTGATGTGCAAACACTTCCGGTTACATTGCAACCATCGATCGCTACCAGACATGTCCTTCCGGGTGCTGTCTGGTAGCTGGTTGTTAGCGGGATTCTTACCAGGCAATAGGCGGTCTTGGGACGCACGAGCTCACAGGTAAGGTTGCTTGTCCATGCCCCATCCCCACGACCGCGACAAGCAGCAAAGAGAGTTCGATCGGAATGAAACTTTTTTAATTTCCTACACGCGACACGGTACCGGAAGGATCGTAAAGCACCCGGGCCAGACTTCTGACGCGTTACAGTTTATCGCTAACCACGCTTAATGATTGTGTTGTAAAAGAGGCAAACTTTTCCTTCAGTCTGCAGGATCATCCCATGATTCTTGCGACGGTGTACGGGTGCGGGTAGAATACTCCACGAAACGGGTGACTTTTTGATTGGCACAACCCCGAAAAGGGGATCGAACGAGAGAAGCGTGTAGTGTGGGTATGTGAACCGTTTTAATGGTGCGGAAAAGGAACCTTGCCTCGCAAAGGAACATTCAACGATATGTTTGCAATTTAAATAAAAAAGCTTCCAACGGGTAGATTATGCACTGAAGCACAACAAATGGCGCTTTAGTTTAGAATGTTTTACACAAACGAGTATTTGTTGATTGAGAAAGTTTAAACAGGCACACAGAAACCGAGGAGGGTTTTCGAGTGGTGTACAATGTAGTAATTGGGCGAGATTTATCCTTTTACTTGATGAAATTCACCGTAAACATTCGCTGGGGTCATCATACTTGCTGAGAAATAATAGAACTACAAGAATTCCGTCATCTATGGGGTTTTTCAATACAATCGCTGAAAAATTGCAAGCTATCTGGAGAGCCTTCTCCAGAAGACTTCCGCTGTAAAGAATATTTCAACCATGTAATGTAATTACGATTACAGCGAATTTTCGCGAGTCAACCAAGCCGGCAAGAGATTAAAATCAGGCGAGTTTCAAATTTCTTTACGCTCCTTCCTCCACAATTTTCTGACTAACGATTCACCTCACCCATCATCATTAAATCACAATGTTTGATGCTTCCCTTGGTGTTGGTGCTTCTGCCGTTTGTCACCGGTTTTAAGACACGGAACAGCACACGATGAAGTTACCCCGGAGGCGGTCAAGTTATCGCGGTTTCATCAAACTTTTGCCGACCTCGACCCGTGTGCTCCGAGGTTACAACACTGTCGCCGAAGCCGGTACAGGATCTGGCCTGTTGCCTTCCGGGACTTGCGTTTGGTGTTTGAGTGAAATGGCCGGAAATTGCTAATTTTAGATTGATTCGCCACTACCACACCGACCACACGCATTACAGGATGCTCACAGGCAGTTCGGAGTTTGTGGTAGGTGTGCAAGTTGGCTACGACAAGTCCAAACTTCCCACCCATCCCATTCCCACATCCCTGGTTAGGATGCCTTGAGCAGACTTGTGGATAATAAATATTTAACGAAGTAAGCAATTGACTTACCCACGGGATCGGCAGCCTGGCCAGCATCGCCGAGCAGAAGGATCAGCACCAGCAACGGCAGACACCGAACATGATGGTCGGAAGCCATCGCAATCGTGCGTTCCGATGTGTCGTCCTGCCCCGTGGACCAACAGCCGCTAAGGGTTTGTGTAAGGTTGGCTGCGTCCGGTTCGTCACCCGAATTTCCGATGTGCGATTCAGACGATGCTTTATTAAATCACACACAAAGATTCGGGATGGGAGGTATTCCAAAACTGGCGTCGGTACGAAGAGCGCTGGGCCGTGGTTCTATCCCGTGGTAATTCATTCAATGCTGCAGTGCCTGCAACGAAAGGGAGCAAAAACAAAATGGTGGAAGGTTTAAAAAATATATGCTATACTCATAACGAGAGGTTCATGTGTATGAAATTTAAATTCAGCCCCACATATTAACGAGTGGATTCCCGTCCCAGTGTCGCAGATTAGATTAACCGAATCCTGGCCGATCTTCGCAATTGGTTGTGCGCAGTTTATCACGTACGCCAATGGGTGTGTGGCTAATTGATTTGCACTGGTCGTTATTTGTCGTTTGCTTTTTTGCTCCAAACCGCCACCACGACGCTTCTGGACACGCAGAGCTCTATTAAACAGGGCTGGAAAACAGGAAGAGAGACGGATCTGGTTTGCCAAAAACCAGAACCTACCTGGACATCAATTACGTGACGGGAGGGCTCACGTTGAAGTGTGTTGGGACGTTGGCTGGCTAATGCTGGACGCAAGGGCTCATGTGCCTCCTGGCACGTAGACCCATTTTACACATTACGCTTTTGTCTACTATCTTGCGCCCGATCCAAAAGGTCAATGATTTGCCATTTTGACCGTAAACTGGATCAGATAGAATTAGACCGTCCCCGTACATTTTCGTTTTGTGCCGTCTGCAGGCGGTCAATGGAAAATAACACAGAGATGAGGAAGAAGCGAATGATCAAGGAAATGTGATTTTTTCTTATAATAACAATTTATGCCCTTATAGTTGCGAAATGACAATACAATGGAGCTGAACCGACCTCGAGCTGAGGCTTGAAAATCTTGAGTGGGCTAGTGGGGATTTAATTGTGCACGTACACAGTGCCGAGCCTCCATTCTTCTCATAGCTTCGTAGTAAGGACCTCGTAGTGTCGAACACTTTTGATTTTAATGGTCCAACATCCGCGAAGATTCAGCCTATAGCCTCCACAGGAATTGATCAGCCTATGGGGGTGTACAACTCTCACCCCGCTAAGGACTTCCGATTGACATAAGCTGACATTTACTCGCAGTGGCCTGATGGTAAAGCGACAACAGCGCCGGTCTTCACATGGCAGGACCTGTGCTAAAATCCCTTTCGAACCGTTCCATCGTAGTGAGGACTGGCTTGCTAGTATACCGGCGTGGCCATAGAAGGTTGTTAAGCCAAGAAGATGAAGAAACCGTTACTTAAAACTTAATCATAATAGCTCAAGCTAATGTTCATTGTTAATGCCTGTTTAAACAATCCACACAAACAATGTTTGCAGGGAAAAATTATTTAAGAAGTTATTGTGGAAGTGGCAACACCGGAAAACACACACAGGGTGCAAGCCTGAAAAGTTGTGTTTAAAATTGCAAATAAATTAATCGCATTAGCAAGTACGGTGAAACGTTTTGTTGGAGAGCTATGAATGTAATACTTATCATTTAAAAAAGTATACTAATAACGCTAAAAAAATAATCATCTACTAGCGCATACAAATTGACACTATCTTAGCACGAACGATCAATATGCGATAAGCTACTCTCTAAACGTCTCAATCAAATAATAATATTTACTCGCAGTTGGATTATTATTCCTATGATAAAGATACATTTTATTCCAAATCACCCACCCCGTCACCCAGCTGTCAACAATTTGTAGTGCATGTCTCGGCCGCGATTCTCGTTGGGCAGTGAAACTAACCTTTCAGTCTGCCATTATCATAACCTCTTTTTTTTCCTTCGCCCCTTATTGATCTTGAATTAAAATCACCCTCTCTCGCTCCATGACCTATTCCTAGACGGTTTGATTAGGAACGTGGGTTTTTACCGAGCCAACCTAACCTTGCTTAATGTAATCTAACCGAACCCGCCAAAACAACTATTGTTGAACCGGTTAAATCCTGGATTGGCTGATGTAATTTTATTTATCAATTGCTAGCAGCTTTGCTGGCGCTCGCAACCAGTTTCCCTACTGGTATAGCCACGTGGAATCGGACACAGTAGAGATCAGCGATTGGGTGTCTTAAATAAGACGCGGAAACGGAGGCGTGTAATGTCGAGCAAGTTTTGTCTTTTCAGACTTTAAAGTTAAAATTGATTCAATGGAATGATGGTACAGTTTTAACACCGTCTAATAGAGGTTCCTCCTGATCGTGAAAATTCTAGCTCATAACGAAATTATATACCTACAACCTACCAACAAATCTGAACCACCCTGTAAGTGCCACTCAGAACACTACGACCAACGGCGAAGGAACAAAACAAACGAGACGATCACTAGAGACAAACGATCTTTACATGATCGGCTCGTCAGCGTCTATAAATTTATCGGTACTCTGCGGTACTCCGTGCAAGAACAACGGTTGTTAATATTCCACTCACGAACCGAACACTGACAGCATCGGTGTTTTAATTCCTGGTTGTCTGCTCCGGGCAGCAGCGGCGAAGGTCATCAGCGATAACTTTCGCGCTTCAATCCCATTTGCCATTACCTCAGAGCCTCCTAAGCACGTCATTGTTTGGGTAGAATAGCGGAGCACATTTTGACCTTCGTTGCCGCGACTGTCCGCCGCTTGTTCTAAGACACCGGCGTCGTCTATTGTCACTCGTTGGCGCACGTTCATGCGTCATCGTTAACGAGTTGGCGGGAGCCGTGTACGTAAGATTGTTGTTCGATTGGGAGGCCGGTGCGTTTCTCATCTGAGGCCCCAGTATTCTAACAGTTGTGTCCATAAAAGGTCCTGAGCAAAGGTGTGCTTCGGAAGCGATATAGAAGTGTGCTGGTCGGAAGATTAAACTCGTGTAATGCGATTCAATTTGCGTAAAGAATCTTATTTTCAATGACGAGTGTTAGAGACATGAAAGATCAAAGTATTACGCATTGAAATACTTAATAACAAAGATTTTATACTTCAATATTTGCTGTTTTTATTGAGAATATTTATACAAATCCAATTTCACTAGACTATTTTAGTTACTTTTTGATATCACCAACTCAGTTCTACTACATTCTTCTGCTTCAGAATAGTAGTTCGTTTTCAATTTCCATAAGACGACCAAATGAGAGAAAGAAGGATCCATGCTTAAGTTAATTCTAGTGTATCTGTAGAAGTAACACGAAAGGCTTTTGTGGATTAAATGCTGGCAAATACTAGACCAACTCCGAGGATATTAAAAAGACTATTTTAATTTTAGTTTTAATAAATAGGTCGCTATAATAAAACTATAAATTCTAACAGTTTTCTGCATAGTGGTTACTAACACTTTTATAGTATATAATACTGTATAATGTCAGTTCTTTCTGAAGATCAATTTTGATTAAATTGGACTCTCATCGTCATTTTCGCATTGACATTCGGACCTTATAATTGCACATTACATTGAACAATTTAAATCTATGCAACTTAATCACTCAATCGATTGTCATTTGATTTAAAAAGCAGTATAATTAAAAATATAAAACTATAAACTCAACATCACTATTCAAAGATGTAATTGAATAATGAGTAAAACGGCATATCAAACAATTGCACCGTCTCTCGCAGTTTTTGTAATGGATTTCTTCTTGATGCATAAATTATCTCGTGGAACACTTTTTATGCAGCCATCTCCTAGATGCTTAATTGGCGGAAGACATTTCAAACAAGTGGGACTCGAAGTGGCTCTTGAACCATCACAAACGAAGCATGAGAGGATTGTTGCATGAAGCTAACCAGTTGACCGCCTCGTTTACCGTTACTGTTTGAAGCCATGCTTTACAGACACCCCACATCCACCCGCCTGCTACTTAGCTATAAAGACTTGAGACAGAATCAACAGCTTCATGACGTCACCGATGCGAGTCTCAAAACCTCTGTTGGCCGATGCCGATGCCATTCTCCCTAACCTACCGCTGCTTGATAAATGGTGCACCAGCGGGTCTGGTGGAACCGGTCAGTTACATACACAGCCCCCCCGGCCCGCTTCACAGTCGTCTCCTCTGGTCACCACTCTGGCGTGTCACATTTAATACCGACAACGGAATGGAACCGGGTTAGAAATGCACTTATAGCTGCTGCACGACCGGCATATCATGGTGGGAAGCACCTTCGTCGCATTGCACACCCAGCCGGACGGCATCTTCCTTTATCACGTGGAAGCGTGATCGTACGACTGCAGCGGTGGCTTCTATCGCTGATGCCACAGTCAGGCAAAGTGTCGTCATGTTTTCTTCCCGGCGAGTCTTGTCACTTATCGGAAGGGAAAAACCGGCTACTATCGTGCACCCCTCCCAACCACTGCGAATAATAGCCACCGTCTAGCCCAAGAACCGGATAGTTTGCGACGGATTTAAGCAGCGATCGGAGTTACGCTAGCGCCACCAATGGCGTCGTGCCAAACGCGACGATAATTGTAGGCTCTTTGCTTTATTGTTTGTCTATCTATTTTTCTTCTATCGCATTCTCTCTTCACACTAAAAACACCACTCGCACGATTTCCGATCAATTAATCACGCCAGTCCACGTGGCGGCTAATTCAAACAAATAAGTGGAAATGATCGGACAGCGAAATCCGAACCGGCTCGAACTGGTTCGCTTTTTGCGTGTTTCCTCACCACTGTGCGCGGCCTATTATCGGCACCACCGCGCATTGGCCGCCATTGGTTTGTTTACCTTTTTTACATCCCCATTTTTTGTTTGAATTGCGAGACATTTTGGACATGACGCAGCGCTCCGGTGGCCAAAAAAAATAATGTAATGTGCGGGTGTTTCGAGTGACCGGAACCGCGGGTGAAGGGAAGACAAGTAAAAGCACGCTACTGCTGTGCTTCGACGCAAAACGGTTTGTGGATTGTGGGTCCATTTTTTTTTTTTGCTCTCTCACTCTCAATCGCGAACAACCCAAAAACAAGCAATGATTCAGTGAAATACGCGTAAACAAAGTTTGTTATTTTGTTTTGAAACAATCGGTTCCGTTTTTGCTCATTATTTTTGTTTTCGGAATGAAATTACAGACTCTAAACAACAACACAATCGCCAGGATTTGCGCCATAGTGGAGGTTCTTCTTTTTTTTATCTAACTTCAACAACTCCAACGGGAAAGCTGTCCAGTAGTGGCAAGGGAGTGGCACGCCAATCTCAATGTCGCTTAACTTTATTGAGGTTATGTGAAAGTGACCCCAAAGGTGAGTTGGAATGAGGATCCTGCGACAATTTATTGCGCACCTTGTAGCCTACCGAACTTTGAAATTGTTTTACGGCGGTTTATAGTGTCTTTGACCTCGCATATGGTGTCATAACCTGGTAGTTATCTCGACAGTGAGTTGGACGACATTTTAACTCCAACTGTTTTCACTTTGAACATCTTAAAGGATGTCATTTTTTTAATTTCTTATGTACGTCTCCACGTGCCAGGACCGGAATTCAATTCTATCAGAATCGTTTACCCGTAGAGAAGACTGACTTTCGAACTACGTGGTATCAGCTAGAGTTCAGTAAGCCGTTGGCCGGCGTGACCTAGCATATCGTTGTGTCAAGAAGAAGGGCCTAATGTAAATTGTTGTCAATCCAATGGAAACGAACGGGGAAAACATCAATAAAATAGAGAAACCGAGGACTGTAAAGCAAAGACAAATAGATTTCGCTTTCACTGCCACTGAAATGGAGAGTTATGGCAACGGTTTGCCTAAAACAGTGACCAACGCATTGCAAAATGCAATCGCTTGACGGTTTCATAACGAAATATCGGATAAATCACCACCGAAAACAGTGCTATGCGCGGCTTTATCACTAAGTCATGGTCACATTTTTTTATGATGCAGCAGCAGCACCCAATTCGGACTACGGTGCTTTGACCCTCCCGGCATGGGGTATCTTGTTTACCGATTTCTTGGTCCAAAAATTCCACATTTAAGCTTTGTAGCATACAGCACAATAAACGGAACCCTCACACACACACACACACACATACGCCCATACGCACCCTCTCCAGCTGCGTGCGAGAAAAAAGAGAACGGAAAACAACAACGGGTCGCAAAGATCGCCCAACCATGTGGGCTCACCAACGCGCTGGACATGCGGCGAAGATCGGCAGATTATTTCCTCAGCATAAATGTGCGTGCGGCAGACGGCGTCTGTTTCGGTAGTGTGCGTGACAAAAATTGTTTACACGATCGCGCAGGTAGAACGCACTGGACGCGAACAAGCGATAACGATCGCGAAGGAGGAAGCGGGATGGGACGATCGGAGGCGCGTCACCGGCAAACAACAACAGCACGCACAGCAGCATGAAGATCGCGCACTGGCTGGACCGCTTCTTGTAAACAACCTCATTTGTGGGAGTGTGTGTGTGTGTGTGCGTGAGGTGGGTAGGCTCGAGTCGCGTGTATGGCGCTAGCCCGCTGAGACAAAGCGTCAGTATAAAGCGTAGTACCAGCTTCGCACCATAGGTTAGTTGTTTGTTGAATTCCCAGAGCTGAAGGTTGCACGAGTCGCAACAAGATCGTTGTGTTTTACCCAGTCCAATCGTTGTGAATGCAAATACAGTCGAAGTGAGAGAAGTTCAAAACGAGACAAACATACAGCATCCCACCGACAGATTCGATCTTATATTGAGGTTATAAACGTTGAAGGGATTGTCTCAGATAGTGACGCTAGATAATCGTGCTGTGTGCATGTGTGTGGTGTGTGTGTGTGTGTGAGCGATTCATAGATAAGGGCTTACGATAGGCAAAAGCATCAAACGGGACGCAACATGATTTCGGAACTGTTTCAAACGATGCACAAGGCCCGCTTCAGTGGCATCCGGATCGTGCCGGAAAACTCGCCCTCCCTACAGCAATCCTGCGTACGGGCGTTGGTGGAGAGCGTGCGCAATGCGAAGAAGGGCGATAGCGAGGGATGGTTGCGGCAGGTGCAATTTTTACCCGCACCACTACTCACACCCATCCTGGACCGCATGTGCCGCTATCCGGAGTTGCGCGACATACTGCGCGATGAGCTCACCGATCCGGTACTGTTTATGAAGCTGTTCAACGGGTACGCGCTGGACTATGACACGCTGGAAAAGTGTTTACGGGAGGCGGCCCGTTCCATTGGCCGGCCGGCAGTCCTGCGGGACCTGGCCAACAACTACTGTGATATGTTGCGCACCGAGCTACGCTTGCGCAAAGGCGAAACTCAGGATCAGCCGAGGATCAGGGCACGGGTGCTGGAATCGCTTCGCTTCGGTGACTACCTGTACGAGGCGGGCTGGTGTCGATGTGGTGCGGAGGTGCTCACACTGACGCAAGAACTGATCGCTCTGCTACCCCAACCGGGGCGACCGCTGCAGATGGAAAGTTTGGCGCGACTGTTGCGTGCCCAGATCGGTTCCTGTCTGACCATGCGGGCAGCTGTCACCGTGCAGCGGCTGCTTGCGCTCGTCGAGCTGCCTGTTGGTGAGTCGGGAGCGACCGTCCTCCCTCTAGTCAAGGCCTACCTGCAGCTCGGCAGCTACTATTACCACGTGCAGGATTACGAACGCTGCCATCAGTGGGCGCTGCGTGCGCTCGCCTCCGCGGCGGACGGTGACGCCCCAGCCAAAGGCGACGTCATCGACGTGCTGCAGCTGATTGCGCTCTTCTGCATTGCGAAGGAGCGCCACGACCTTGGCAACATGCTGATCAGCCAGGCGGTGCAACGGGCGCGCACCGTGTACGGAAGTCTCCATCGCAAGTACGCGGACGTCCTTCAACAGTACGGGTTCGTGCTGCTGCGCATGAATGCCATCCTGCCCGCCATCACCGCGTTCACCGAGTGTCTCGACATCACGGGGCGCGTGTACGGTCTGCTCAGCCCGCACGCCGTCGTCCTCGAGGGCTACCTGGCGCACTGTCTCTATCTCCGGTCGCACACGACCGGCCGCTTCGATATGGCGCTCCGGCACGCCGAAACAGCGCTCGATCTGGCCCGCCAGCTTATGCCGACGAGCCGGCGCGTTCGCCAGCAGCTGGAGCAAACGCGCGACCTTATCCTGCGCGGTCCGGACCATCGGCGGGACACCAAAGAGAGCCAACCGTCGCGCGAACGCGACTTCCACCCGTTCTCACTGCGCGAGATCAAAGAGAAGTTTTTCGAGCTGGACTCGTCCTTCGAGCGTGATGGGCTCGCGTGCAGTGGTTAGCTGTCGACTTTTACCTAGGGCCACCATGCCATATAGCAAAACCACCCAAACGGGTGGGTGCTCCCTTTCCAAGACTATAGGCTAGAATTTGTTTAAGTGTTTCACGTGTGTCGAGTATAGCGTGTAAGGGTTTTTGTGCAGCGTCACTAAGCACCCTCGTGTACAACCGCAAAAAGGTCAGCATGCGAGGCTACAAAAGATTCGTCGATTTTAAGATGAAAATAAAATAAAGTTTTTTTTGTCTCTTTCAATATTAAACAAAACCGTGTGTATGTGTGTGTGTGTTTTTTTTTTCTACCGATAATTCTTTTAAGTGCCACTCGATCATAAATCATCAAGACGTCATTCGTGAGAGGTGAAGCGGTGTGCTACGATCAACGTAGGTTGGGGTTTTTTTTTCGCGGACAACCTTTACTTGGCCTTCTTATGCTACAACACACGGCCAAGGTTGGGTTGGAGAAGTTGAAGATTAAAATTTTGCACTTCAGTCGATGGGTAGGTAGGACGATGATAACCTTCAGTTTCTTGATTTTGCTCTTAGTTTGGTGAGTTGCGCCTGAGGAACCAAGCGATCATACACAATCAGTATCGGATCGTATGGGAATATTGGAACCACTTTTAAATGTCCATAAAAAATATGGAGGACAGGGTCGCTTTTGAATGTCTACTACTTTTGAATTTGTATTTCAATTTCAGCTTGACAAAGAGGTTATATTAGTTATTCGATAATATTTAAAAAAAGTTTTCAAGTATAACCGGATTTTTCAGTGCTCAACGCATCATGGATAAGTAAATTCGTAGTACGATGGCTAGTATGCTGCAAACATGATTACAATAAGTGGCTTTACTATCTCATACAGTGTTTCTTTCTATTTAATGAAACTTCTGAATCAATCAGTGGAATTTGTCGAATCGATAGTGGATTTTTGCAAGCTTCTTGTGGCACATTACATTCCTATGATGGAATATTGATTTCAGTTAGGGGAAATTGTGGCAATTCGACTCTGGAAATATGCAATCAGCTTAGAATTTTCTGTCTAGCGTTCGATGCTCCCCTGTCAAACTGATAAAATTAAAAATACCCTACAGTTTGCTCATATTAGTACGTTAAGGTTAGGAAAGTTGTTTCAATCACTGCTTCTTCAAAACCAAACCTTTCGCATAGAAAAAAATCCTCTCAGTGAATGAAAAAACCCATTATATGAACCATATAAGAGACTCGTCCAAGGGACATTTCCTATCCAAACCAGCAATCCTTCAGGTCAAGAGAGATTGCCTGTTGATTTTAGTCTTCTTGATCCCTACCTGAATACTCCGTTCATCGTATGAGAGAACGCTTTTCGTGTAGTAGTAGTAGTAGTAGTAGTAGTAGTAGTAGTAGTAGTAGTAGTAGTAGTAGTATTATTATTATTATTATTAGTAGTAGTAGTAGTAGTAGTAGTAGTAGTTTATTATGGACTTAACATTTATAGTGCTGTTTAATAAATGTTTGTTCATTTACAATGGGTTCGCACCGTTTGCTTTCCTCACTGACTCTTTCTGGTTAGCGATTGCTGTTTTAATTTATTTTTGTTATCGATTATGGTTTAATATTTATAATATGGGAAAACATTAACCAAAAAACCCACGAAAAAATATTTTGATCAATCAAAATATTTCAATGATCAATGATTTGAACTGGATCAATGTTTTTAAATTACTTGCTTGGCAGCTGTTGTTCCGGTAGACTTTCTGAATAAATTCTTCAATTGTAGCTATGTTTGTAATTCTGTGAAGCTCTCTGGTATTGAACCAAGGAGGAACATTTATGATCATTTTGAATGTCTTGTTCTGCAATACTTGTAATATTTTAGGATGTGAGAATCCTATGCTCTTCCAAGCTGGGACTGCATACGTTAGTACTGGACGAAAAAATGCCTTGTATAAAAGTAATTTGTTTCTTAAATTCAAATTTGATCTGCGATTAAAAAAGGGTAAATATTTCAATCAATTTGTTCATTCTTACTAGAATATTTTCAGTATTTGTTTTAAAAGTAACCCGTTTGTCAAAGTAGACACCTAAGTATTTTATGTTTGTTTTCCAAGGAATATTCCCATGTCTCATTAACAGTTCGCTTCATGGTAGTTTCCACATACAAATTTTCCTTGTGGAAAAGATTGCTTCAGATTTTGAGCTATTTGTTTTCAGTTTCTATTTGGTTTAAATGTTTAATAATTACTTTAGGATTTTTTTTACAGAAGATGAGATTGCAAAATCGTCAGCATAAAGGAAATTGTTGCAGTTTGGTGTTTTAGGTATATCAGCTTTATAAATTTTGAATAATAAAGGCGACAATACGCTACCTTGTGGTACACCGGCCACGAGTACACAGGGCAATGATTCAGATTTTCCGCTATGTACAATATTTTTTCGATTTTGTAGAAATGATTTTACTAGATTTGTGAGTTAAGCAGGAAATTTAAGTTTGATTAATTTATGGAGAAGACCCTGGTGCCATATAGAATCAAAAGCTTTTTCGTCGTCTAAAAGCACTAGTCCCGTAGATTTATTAAACAACCTATTATCGATAATGGTGAATCTGATGAGTGGTACTGAGAGAAGGTTGAAATCAAGGTATTTATAAAATTAGAAGGTAGAGTTATCTAGAGCAAATTGACGTTTCGCCACATGACAGAAGTATACCAATGTTTTGGTTCGGAGAAGCAGTTTGTCTGTGCTGGTAGAAAGAGAAAATCGTGTCGTTTGATTTGCGTGGTTCATTGCGTCCAGTTTGAAAACAATTGATTCTTTTCGATTTATACATTAATTGATCGTCATTTTTGGTTTTTAATTGCTTTTTGCCGTGTGCTTAAAGTATATTTCATCCTTGGTGTTTTTTGTCTCATTACACTTGCGAATAATCTAATCTCATTACTGGATAGTTTTAATTAGATTAAGTTTAGTTTAGTTTGCAAAAATTTTATTTATACAGTTAGTTATAGTGTGCATTTTGCCATCTTTACTACAATAAATGTGTTTGTTTGTGTTGTGTAAAAACAATAACAAACCTAACACATATGTGTCAAAAACCCAAGATGCTCACAACCCAAGGTTATTGTAACCTCAAGATGTTTACAGAATCAAGAATTATATAGTTGTTGTCAACATGCAATCGAATTCTGGAGGCATAATCTTTTCCAGAAGTTTACCTAGTCAACTCAGAAGACTAATGGGTCGGTAGCTTTCCGGTTGAGTGAGGTCCTTGCCAGTCTTGGCGATGGCTACTATTTTAGCAATTTTCCATTGAATAGGGAAATAGCCATGTTTTAGACATGCGTTAAACGTAAGGACTAGAGAGGTTATGGCCTTCCTTTATCTTTTTGTTTGATGAACTCAGATGGATGTAACTGATTTTCTTGGCTATGTGCAAAATATTGTGTGTTATTATTGATACTTTCTGTTCTATGGGACTGAATCTGCTGCGAAATATGACAACAGGTACTATTTATCATTTGGAAATACAGGGTTTCTTTCCAGAGAACGGGTAATGTTCTGCAAGCTTCTTGGGGAACTTTGTAATTATATAGCGGAATCTTGAACTCAGTTGTAGGAGATTTTCAGCTCGACTGTGGTTCTTTGTAATCAGCTGTGACATAGCTGCCTAGCTTTTGGAGCTCCTTAGTGAAAGCGGCAAAAGTAAAAGCTTCAGTAGTTTGTTTACAATAGCCCGTCGTATCCTTCACATTTGAAGAGGCTGAACGCAAAATTAAAGCGTTGCAAATTTCCTTCCAGTTAATGCAAAATTCCAATACATAGTTGTAAAGTCCCACAATGGGCTTGCAATATTCCGATTCCTATTAGAAACATTCGACAATACGTCGTTGTGCCGTCATACTTAATAATAAGTAAATATTAGAAACATTCCCCAAAGTGATTTTACAATTCCATTATAAAGATCGAGTCCCTGTAAATTACAACGAAACTTCCCTGGAAAACTCAATGCGATAATAGTAGTAAAAGACTTTGAACCACACATCTTCAGTCTGTGCCCTCCTAAATAAAAAAGCAAACTTTTATCATTTCTAAAGTAATTGAATTGCTGGTACTACTCATGATTTTGAAGGTTTCAACGTCACTTAGAAGATAAAACTTGATCTTGATTCTGAATTAATATATGCAAAAAGTTGGTGGGTTTCAGCAGTGTATTTTCAACCATTACTTGCTTGACGCTCGTTATTATTTAGCACTCTAGTTTTGACAGTACCAAAGAATGTTTCCAACTCGAGTTATGAACCCTCGACTGCATGAACACCGAACACCTACGTCAGGAAGTGGATGAATTGTTTGGTGTTTTCAGATGCACAACAATACTTATATTTGCTGTACACTAACGCTTGTTCCTGCTGTTTTCACTCAACATCCACTGCCAGCGCATCCAGCTTGAGAAAAAGTTCTTCAAACTGCAAAACTCCATAATAGTAACGGCACGATGCACTGTGTGACCAGTTATCGGACACCAATTGCATTTGTGGTCAGTTTTCAAGCAGCCGGTTTTGTCGTAACGAGATCACTAGACAAAGGTCAGGCCAGGAGCGCACCAACGGAAGTGGACGAAACTTTTCCGGGAGTGCGTAAACTTTTTCCATGCCGATAGTATCGTTTTAATTACGAGCCGACGGACGCTACCGAACTGTAGTTAATAATTCAATTTTGCTCCAAATAGTACTGCCCTCGAGGCACTCGGGTATGGTCGTGCTCGTCCCCTACCAAATGCAGTACCGATAAATTGCGTTAAAATGATGTTCGATGCGTTGTGGCGATGCCCATGATTACTCCAGTTTGGATAAGGTGCGACAAATGTGGAGAGCATTAATATCCAGCTTGTCTGTGTCGCGAGAAGCGTGTGAACTAGTGCCTCAGACATGTGTTTATTAACACACACACACACACACACAAAAAACCTTTCGCTTCCGCACATGCATTCAGCGTACTCGTTGGGTCATTAAATGCACTTCCAATGCATCGACTTCTGGCTCACGTTTTCAGCGTTCGTCTCGTTTGTGGCATTTAATGGTCGCCACGAGTCGGTAAGCGTGGTTTATGCAAATATGAAAGCCATCACATTCTACACTCGATCAATCAAATCAATCATGAAATATCGTGTGGACGACGGTCAAAGAAAAGCCAAGGCTCGCCCCGTGTGTTAGACATTTCATCCGAAAAAAACCACCAAATCGGGAACACGTCCGGACTCCTCACTCTCCGCGAAATCCTCGGTTCAGCAGTGGTTTGACTCGCGATAAGCGTGTTATCGCCCCATTAAACTCATCCTGTTTCCGCGCGGACACCAAACCCACCCCGCAGAATTCGCAACATTTCTCGTGGGGTGATTAAATTGAATAACAATTAGGCTAATCGAAACGAGGTGGTACGACCGTGCGACCACCCACTGCAGATGCAATGGATGTGCAAACAGTACGTACCGTTGGGCTGGAAGTTCGCTTCCGGCCCGCTGAAATGGGACAAGCGCTGGTCTTAGAGTGTGGCGGGAAATTTGAACGGTTCGACCGCTAGTTTCTAACTTCCGGGCGCGCGCGTTGGATGAACTTTTGAAAGTTTTAATAGAATCAGGGAATGTCCGGAGGCTACTATCGGTAGCGTAATTGCACGCCTGAGCACAGAATATTCAGCAGCTCGTTTGCCCCGGAAGTGTTCCGTTTAAATAGCATAATCGGATGGATGTTAAAATTGGTTTCATGCCATAGTTTATTGCATTAGAGGTTTGGAACTTTAACTTCGTAATATGATAGAGGCGATACTTTTCCCGGAGGTAGCGATAAGTTTGCTCCTGATCCTTGGAATGTATCCCACACATACAGGGACCACGGGACTGTTACGTTTTAGCAACACAACTTCAAGTCTGGCTCGCATTAATTCGCCTCCCAAACGCACGTGTGGACCACGTATATCTTTCGCCCGGCATGCGACGCAATTCGTCGAGTTTTCCTAACAAAACCCAACACAAATTGTGCCAATAATCATCGAAAGTTGCATCAGATGATGCGAAACAACGTATCCTACAACGTGTGGGAAACGGAACGTTCCCGATACCAAGCACCCCACCGCACAAAACCACGTCGGGGCCTGCAACTGCACCCGACGTACGATGCAGCTTGCCATTCCCGTTCCCGTGTTGAATAATTTAATTCCCTTCGTGTCGCTCCCTCCGGTCCGATCCTAAACGGTTCGGGTGGCCCTCGAGTTAGAATCAGTTCGGTTGCGCAATCATCGGTTTGCGTTCACCCGCAGAATAAGAACCGGTGCACCGGGTTTGTGTGTGATGATGAGTTCCGTTTTCTCAGCGATGTTCCCCGCAAATGATGGTGCCCTTGTTCCGGGACACTTCATCGACTAGTCGACTGCTAAATCGTCGAACTGACCGTGGAAGGGTGGCGCTAGTGGCGGGAATGATACATATTGTATTCCGTTTCTTGCACACGTTGGATCGATTCCAAGCCACAATCGGATGGAACGTTGCATCAATTGTACGTACGGATTAGTTCAATCAAGGTTCTTTTGGTTACAGTAGCAGAGGTATTGGAGGTAAAACAAGTTTGAACTGTGAATTTCTTATTTGTATGAAATGTTATAGTATTCTGGTTAAAGCCATAACAAAATATCAAAAGAAACGCGTTTAACACCACCTCAGAACAACGATATAAGCTTATTCCTACAGCATTTGTCTGTTGAAGCACAGCTTTGTTTGAAATCATCAAGCCTCACCATTTGCGCCTTGAGGTATGCAATAAGCATTTCCTATTTCGCCGCATAGTGAGACAGTCAGCGATCATACAGAAACGTAATAAAATATCACCGTCGATTGCATTCATAGCAATTGTGGACAAATTTATTGTTTGCCATCCTTAAAACCTGTTTTTCGAACGTCATCTAAATTAAACAGCAAAATAAAATTTGTTTGTTGATAGCTCACGGAAAGAAATATTTTACAAATAAAAAAAGGATACTGAACTTGAAGCTCATTTATACATTGTTAAAAGAAAAATTAATTTGCAAGCTTATTACTTCATAACGGATACTCTCCTCGGGCTTTTAATTTACCTTTTTTTTTTTTAAAGAATCTACCGATTCTTTATTTGAATTAGAAGAATTAGAATAGAAGTTGTATTTTCAGGAAAAATCTTTAAGCTTTGATTTGCATCTTCTTTTTTGAAAAATAATATACAAAAAAATCATGTTCATACTTACATAGATCAAAATAAAAGTTGTATCAAAAAAGTGTGCTGTCAATCTGCAAATAAAAATGAAAAAACAACCGTAAGTGATGTTAATTTGAAACGTTATTATGAAGTATTGAAATTAGAATTGCATTGTCTGTTAAAAATACAGTGTTGATTGTTAACATCTTTTGCATATTTTCTGTTAGTACAATGAACTACTATCGCTCATTATTATTACCGATGTTTTTTGATCGGGATCAAGTGAAACAATAGCTATTCCTTTGCAAATTATATCATGTTGTGTGTATCCAAATAGCTTGAGAGCTTTTTTACTTGCACCAGTTTTTTGTTGCGTTACGCATGGGTAGTCTCATTTACTTTCGCTGCCCGATAGCCAGTGTCGGTGGTCAGTAAACTTAGGGTGCTGTTCCTCATCGAACATGGGTTTTAGCGATATGGTCAAGTTTTGCAAATCGTGTTTCCATAAAAAGTATTCCATTTCCTACATTTTTTATGACTCAATACATTGTTATTAGATACATTTTAAAAATTTAAGACATTTTTTATGTCCTCACCACTTTAATATAAAATGCACTAAACGGTTTTTAAGGCCATCTGAAGGTCTTGAGCAAACAGTCAGTAGGAAGGTGTACGAATGTTAATGTGCAGCAACACGGTGAGTACACAAATAACGGACACACCCACGACGACAGAGATTGCCAGAGTGCAGGAAGTACGTGTGCTGTGCCTGGCACACGTCCTAGCCGCCAGTCGTTCGTTGGGTGGTCGGGGCACGTGAAACGCACGCGTGTTCGTATGTGTGAACGAAACTGCACCCGGCACGGTACAACATTCCGTGATAGAGCATCGAACACCTCATCTTCGGTCCGACCGTACGCGATTCGCTCGAAAAGGTACGTGATCTTACGAGAGGCGGTAAGATTTCCTGGTTTTTTAGCAGGAACCATCACAATGCTGTCACGCTGTTTGCCTCCCGCGCATTAACCGGCGGCCCGTCACAATTCTGGGCAGCTGTACGTACGCCGGCAGCATCGTGATGACAATGATGGGTTTTTCGTGGGGAGTGAGTGCTTAAGGAACGTGTGGAAGCTTATTTTGATTGAATGATTTGATAAGTTACCGTTAGTTACAGTATGAGAAATTATTTTAAATATCATATACAGTAGTAAAGGCGCATTAAAATAAATACATGAAAAACAATTTCGCCTGCTCTACGGAAAGCATAACTTTAGGCGTGAATGAGTTTTTCGAAGCAATCACTAGAACGTGGGAGCAATTGTTTTTCGTCTTGATTATACTACACAATAATTAGTTAAATACTCTCAAAATAAACCCAATAAACCAGTGGAAAATTGTTAGCTTTTCCCAGAAAGATTAAGAAAAATAATTTAACACATTTAAAAACATTGTGCTTCTCAAGGAACCTATCGATTCGAAGCAAACCGCTATCATACCACTAAGAGCTTCTTCGATTGTATTCCTTCCTTAGCAGTCTGAGGACTCTCACACCTCGGCAAGGAAGGTATTTAGAGCGTCATTATACGACAGCAAGCATCACGGTGTGCCAGCATAAGCAGCCCCGACGTGTAAACCATTTTGAACGGGAGGCGAAACGAAGCGCACCCGAAATGCGTGAATTTGATCGTGGCTGCGTTGGACACAATCGGTGTGCTCATGGATGGGTAGCACCACTTCCTCCACCACCACCACCAACTATGCCAAACCAAAGGCCGATTCCCGTACATCCCAATGCAATTTAAATTTGTCAAACGATGAGTCAAACTTTTCAACCCCGGGAGAGGGACCCAACGTTTTGGGGTTTGGTGAAAAAAAAGGCCAGAAATGTTGCTTCCGGTAGCTGGAAGAAGCTTTTCCAACCAGCTTTTCCGGTGCGACGACAAGCAGCTAAGCTTGTGGTACAGATTTTGTGGGTTCTTTCATGTGAACATGGTGCCGGAGGATGGGAACAGAGAGGGCACAAGTAATACAACGCTAACGAATGCTCAGATAAGAGTATGGAACCAGACGGATGAGCAGACAGGTGGAAGGAAAATACGCAGAGACAGTAAAAATAACGAACGGGATTTTAATCGGTTGAAATAATTTACAGCAACGATGAGGACGCACACACACAAGTCCCCTCAAATTTCTCGCAAAATGGTAGCGAATCCTGCGATGGGTCGTTCGCAAAAAGCGACAGGTTTTCTTCCGGAAGTTGTTTGATGTTTCCACGATTTATGTTGCAAAATTAATGCAGGCAAATGGCAGGTGGATGGGAGAAAATGACGAGCGAAAAGGTGGATTACTCGCACTCAGGAACGTAATGGTACGGAGATAGAGTTTCACTTCCGGTTGTACCACATTTTAGTAACCGTATGGTATATCCTCGAAAAGGTCGTTAATTAGGTTTTAAGGTTTTTCATACGGTACAATGAGGGTTGTAGCGTAGATTTTTTAGATTGTTTTGTAATGGTTTTGTAAAAAGTGCGATTGTCTTTTTAACGACATGTCTTGAATGAATTGAAAATAAAATGTTCTCACGGTAAACAAGTTTAAAAAAATATTTACATATAAAATATTTGCATGTGAATGCTATTTATAAGAAACTGAATATAATAAAGAGTAATCGAAATTATTATTCTATTTTCAAATCTCATACTACAACTTTCTGTAAAACAAATACTCCAGCATGTCAAATATGGACCGACGATGGAACCAAACAAAACCACACTTACATAGACACACACCCTCACAGGTGCAAACGTAAGTAGAAGCTTCGAACGGATGTAAGAAAATAATTTCCATCTCCAAAAGCATATGGAAAGAAAACACAAAAAGCAAACTTCACTCCCCGACGCACAAAAGATGCGACACAAAAGTTGGTGGGTTGTTTTATTTTCTATTTGACGAAAGCATTCGAATGGCAAATCGTAACAGTGACGATGGCAAGCGCCATGCCACAAGAAAATGCTTTCCCCCCCTTCCCCCCCCCCCCCCCCGTGTTTCTACATTTTCCTTCCTTGCTGTGTGTTGAGATGCTTTCTTTGCTTCTTTTTGGCTTCAGTCCTTTTCCCTACTTACGCTCGAATAAATACCTTAACTAACGCTTTTCTGCGACAGGTAGTGAACGAAGGATTAGTATTTGTTTTCAAATCTCGCCGGGAAACAAGGGGAAAAAGTAACAAATAAAAAACACGGGCGAGATTTCTCGTTAGAAAAATGGATAACCTACATATAAGCTGCACATTTTTTTTTTGTGTGCTTTTTTGTCAGCACCAATTTTGCTGCGGAGTATGTTGAGGAAGTGAAGTTTTAAGAACGAAACATATACAGCACTTGCAAGTCGAAGTGCGTGATTTATCGGTAAAAAAATTATAACAGCTCTGAATGTTTTGATAAGGTTTTAAACAAAATTAATTGAACTATTTAATAACGATAATATGAATGCTATTTAAGTAGTGATGGGAACTCTGGAATCGGATTTTGGGATTCGATCCCTTTCGAATTCTGAAAACGGAAATTTGCGAATAAAAGTATGGATAAGGAAGAGAAACCGCATTCGAATCCGTACAACTTATTGGACCTCGTATCTGTCATCTAGTGATGGGAACTCCGGAGTAGATTAACTAATCCACTCCGACTCCGACGCATAAAAACCGGAGCAAACTTTGGAAAGAAAATCGGAGCTTAATCCGGAGTAACCCTGGCCAGCTCCGGAATAATTACTCAGAAATAATTACCTCGGAGTAATGCGGAGCTTACTCCGAAGTTCTTCTTCTTATCCTTTTATTCTTCTTCTTCTTCATCTTCTTGGTTTAACGAACTTCTAAGGTCCCGCCGGTAACGAATGGCTTTCTAGGCTGCCGACGTAGTTGGATAGTTAGTCCTCACTACGGGTGGATGGTCCGGATAGGATTTGAACCCCGGTCCTGCCGTGCAAATAAATTTTATCAACTTTTTTATCCAAAAAAACTTTATTACCAACAAATAAACAAATTTGTGTAGCAGAAAAAATACTTTTTTTTTGTTTGGGAGAATGCGGAATCACTCCGGAATCGACAGCGATTTCAATTTTGAGTCCGAAGTAAAAGCAGCAGTTGACTCCAGACTATTCCGGAGTAACCTGCAATGCATTTTACACTGCACTCCGATAATGAATCCTAAGTTAAGAGTAATTACTCCGAATTACTGCGGAGTAAACTTGGCAGTAATTACTCCGGATGAATCCGAACTTAACTCCTCATTACTCGGAAATAAACTCCGGATTAATCCGAAGTTACTCTGGAGTTGCTCTGCAGTAAGCTCTGGAATGCCTCAGAGTCGGATAAACCCTGGAATCCGGGAGAAATGTGGATTCACTTATTGATATTGTCAACTAACAAGTTACAAAAGACAATGTACCATGGATTCGATGTGGAGTAACTGGAATTAATACAATCAGTGTTCGGAATAACGGATACAGACGGAAATTGCAATTATATAGATGATTTGAATTTTCTGAATCCGTTTCTATTGGTTTTAAATTGTTTCTGAACACCCGTGACCCAACATTTAACTCAGTTACAAGCGCTGGGCAGTTATTGGTAATTGGAAAATATTAAATTTCCTTGTTTTTCGACAGAACTGCAGATATGACATTCAATGCCCCGTATCCTATGCTTTTCACAACTGTTAAAGTAAATTTAACCAGTACCTTTAGTTTCTTAATTAGCTAAATTAGTTTCCGCATAGAGGATCAACGCCGATGAAACCATTTCTCACAGTTGCTCGCGACATCTATACTTTATGCCGCAATCGCTGGCAACAACATATCGTCACAACCTCTGACCGATTATTATTAAGCTCTTACTAATGCATACTTTCTGTACGCAACCCCTCCTATACACGGTTAACACATTGCAATGCGACCCAGTTATGTACGGCCTGCACAAACTGCATATCACTCGTCAGGTCATAACGGCTCATCATAAATGTGTTTCTGGTTGTGTAGCAATAGCGTGGTAGCGTAAGTGCACGGGGATGATGTTTTCGGCTAACGCAACTCGCCGTGTGATCCGTGAACGATGTGACATTTTTGTGTTGGTTTTTGTAACGCTCGTCCAAGCCCTCGGTTGTGTGCAGTCAAATTGCACATTAATTTAATTTAGCATGGTCCACCGCACGGTTGACGCAATTTTGCATCTTTGAAAGGGGGACATGTTACAGGTAGGTTAGCAGTTTGTTAGGAACGAGGATCGATCGGTGGATGTAGAGTTGAAGTGGTATTCCGGATTGAAGAGTACACAAGAACAATTGCGTAAGCTCACTGAGGCTTAGCTCTAAACGGCAAGTACTTATTTTTGTAGCAAGCCATTTTAAATATTACTGTAGAAATTACAACACCAAACATAATACTTATAGTTCAATTTATTTCAATTACAGCACGAATGAAATTGAAAGCTTGCAATGTATCTACTGTTCTTAGACACCTGTTCATCCTTGTCGTAATTGAATTATTCTTCTCCCCCATTATCTTGCTTCTTGTTAGCAATCGAAAGTTCAAGTCGCTCCAAATATTTGCGAGCACGTGCCACTATAAAATGCCACACTATCATCATCGGCTGCTGGCATCAGTAAAGAATGCGATAAAATCATCGATAATGATCCACCACCGCCACAGCTGCATCTCGTCCGTTGTGACATTTACCACCGTGACATTCGAGAATTTGGCCCGATTTCTTCACCGAGTGCTATCGAACTGGATGCTGGCAGCTACCGAAAGTGAGTGAGCAAACTCTCGCACATCCCTTCCCAAGATGCCTTCACAGCTCGATCACCGGCAACAATCTGTCTTTCCGATCACGAGCCACCACCGACGAGCAGCAGCGATTGCGTGTTCGTGCGCGTGAATTTAAATGAAATTAAAATGGGCTTCCTTTCGATGCTGCGGCGTTTCGTGGTACCTTTTGTGTACAGTGACGCTAGGGGTGCGCATCGATACAAAGTAGCTGCAAGTGTTCCTTAGTCAACCCTTCTCGACGGGGGTTACCATACACACCCGTAGCCATTTGTTTACATGCTCAGCCGACTAATTGAGACAACCCAAACGAATGTGCTCGAGATGTGTGAGCGTTTTTGTCCTGAGGTACAGTTTGATCAACTGCCGCTACCACTGTTAATGTGGCACACGTACGGTGGAATCTACCATGGATGCAGCTTTATTTATTAACGCGGAAGTAACGTCGCCTTTGTTAAGCCATATTTTGCTGGCCCGGAAAGTCTTCTGTTTCGATAGTGTTAAAACGTTGTTCTGCCATTTTTCAAAAAAGTAAAAATAATGTCTCTAACAAAAGTTTTACGATTGTTGATGACAATACGGGATTGTACCGTCATAATTAATTATAAATTAATAAATTAAATGTTTTTAGACCCTGTATCCTGCCATTTAAGATGAAATCAATTTGCAGTTTATATCCGCTGTAGATAAGGGACAGTCCACTAATTACGTAACGCTAAAATCGGGATTTTTGGACAACCCATCGGCTTGGGCATATTGCTTGACTTATCATTACCACGTAGTACGGATGGTCAGTCCTCACTACGGGGGGACAATCCGGATGGGATTTTAACCCAGGTCCGGAATACTAACGGGCTCCCTTCCAAAATTTATTTACAATTGAATATGACGGTCCAGTGCCGTATTGTCCCTTCCAAAATTTACCTAAATATAAAATTTAGAATAAAATGTTGATTTAACTTTTTCTCGCAAAATCTACTTTTTTTAATGTTACTTTAATTAAATTAATTGCAAAGCGGTTGGTCCAGTGGAAGAAGCGACTGCGGGGCCGGTTGTTAAACACTGCAGGAAGTTGTTAAATTGTTCACTCTAACAAACATAAATGGTACAACATACGATGAGACATGACGACAAAGGGTAATAAAATTGATTATTATCAAATAATATTACAATTTTGGAGCAAACCGACATTTTGTTACAAATATCATTCTGTTACGTAATATTAAGTGGGCCTTCCCTCGTCCTTGTGTAACAAATCTTAAAGCTAGAGGGTACCTCCTCACTCTCTCCCTCCCTTCCTCCTTCCCTTCCATTCTCTTAGAGCATAATTTATGGACGCCCCCTAACCTTAAACAATTGATATCCTCGGTGGTACATTCCAGTAACCAATTTCTTCGCAAGCAATTGTAACAATACTTAAAGGTCCTTCAGATTTCAACACAATTTTATGTGATCCCTTTCATGACTGATAGTATTTTAACTCACTGTATTTTTTTCCTATAGAAATAAATAAATTCAAAAACCTCCATTGGGCAGCCAAGACGCACATACTAAAACAGAAACGAATTCAATATCGTTGTCTTAGGATTGCGCTGGGCAGTATAAGATCTACTCATACAATGTCCGGAGTGATGTCGCTAGAACTACGTTTTTTGCAGCTATCGCTTCGCCTTCTACTGAGATCCACAGTATTCAACCCACTAGTGATTGAAAACTTCAAATCGCAACTAGAGACAGCCTCTAAGTGCAAAATCATGAAGCTATATCATGATTTTGTATCTCTCCAGGCAAACCCTGGTACCACTAAAGCAATAAACCGCGCCACTTTACCAGAGTCCAACAATTCCCTTTTAGTAGTCGACACCTCCATTCGAGAGGACACGAAGAACATTCCAAATCATCTTCGCTGGAGGACAGTTCCCAGCATTTTTGTGGATAAGTATGGCCATCCAAATCCTTAACACTACTGCACAGACGGATCCTCTTCGGAGGCTGGCACGGGCTTCGGTGTATTTAACACATGCACCGAAGCTTTCCACAAGCTTAGACAGCCATGCTCTATATATGGAGCTGAGTTGGCTGCTATTTTGTATGCACTGCTCATTACAAGCGCGAATCCTCCGGACAGTATTTCATATTTACCGATAGCCTCAGCACTGTCGAAACACTGAAATCCGTCGAGGCATTAAAGAGCTCTGATTACTTTACACAAAAAATACTGAATATTGTAAGTTATTTGTTCAATAAAGCATTCAGAATATCGCTTATATGGCTGTCTGATCATTGCAGGATCCCCGGCAATGAAAAAGCACTCCTTGGCGAAACGAGGTGCCTCCGATAGCAGCATTTTTGAGAGGTCGATTCTCCCTCACGAGTTTCTTCGCACCCCACAACAGCTGTGCATGGCCCGCTGGCAGAACGTATGGGATGAGGACGAACTCGGGACGTTCCTGGACTCTGTTTCCTGGTCTGTTTGACTTCGCCAAAGAGATGGGATTCGTCCTTTGATCCCTCCCTCTCTCCCTTCCCGTAGTTGTACGCAGTATCGTCCTACTAGCGGATTGTAGTTTGTTATGTTTATATGTTTTTTGTTCTTTGTTTGTTACACGTTCTCAACGATGACGTCGACATTCGCCACTATTTCCGCGCCAGAATCGGTAAAAGTTGGTTTAGGAGTTCTGAGGTCGTAGCTGGCGACCTTGTCGTTGGCGGAATTTATGGGTTCGATTCTGCAGTAACCTTACAAGGTTATCTTGACTGTCGGCTCCTTGCGTTTTGCTGGCATCAGGGTCGCCAGCGACATTAGATCTCTGAACAAATTGAATTAGGTTTGGACGATGTGAAGTTGTGACTGGCGGCATTACTATTGGCGGAATGCGTGAGTTAGATGCTACTGTAGCTTCACAAATTTGTAGTGGCTTTCGGACTCGAGCGTTCTGCAGATGGTTGGGCCGTCAGCCACAAAATCTTAATGCTTGCAACGACATGGAGAGGCAAATCATCACAAACTATCCGCAACAAAGGAGGTTTTCTTGGAAGCCAGTTGATAGTGTCCACGGCACATTGCTCCAAAGAGGCGACAACCCCTTAGCAGACATGTAGAGAGGACAACTTTAGAACCATTCCTGGCAGCAACAACATCCACAACTGAGCTCATCCGGGATAAGGTGCACTTGAATTGAGGGGGAAGGAAATGTCTACGTTGTTAAGCTAGATATAAGATTAGATTTTAAGGGATACGACCTGGCTGTCATTACGAAATAAAAAATAAAAAATAATAAATTCAAAAAGGTTTTTTTCGCCCCTGTTCTTTGGATCGGAAACAGGTTTAACTTGACAGTTGCTTTGTAGTAATTCTTGAAAACTCATGCAAATATCTCAAATCTCCAGCAAGATAATGATTTGAGCAAGCTACAATGGTATCGAAAAACTTTCCTTTGCACAGCAATTAAATTACGCACCCATCTAAAAGAAGAAGCCTAAGCCACTCTAACCTCTCAGATTACCATTTTAAGACCGTTGTTACAAATCATCGGCTCGCATGGACGTACCTTTGCATTCGGTCCCAATTCGGACCCAATTTGAATGTCATTACGCTGTCCCAAGTGTAATTTCGCATCATTTTCTTGTGCCAGCGGCTATCGCTCGACACACGCACACCTAACAATCGCATCCACCGCCGTACGTAAACTTGACTAATCTGTTCTGACCTCTGGCGTACCGCAGCACGCAGCATACAAATATTTTATGCCTAAACGGAAAAAAATGGGACCGGACGAAAACTGGAGGGAACATTGTTTCATGACGTTCTGTGGCATTCAGATCAATATTGCATAATTTCATAATCTGGCTCCCCTCTCCACATGGACTGTTTTCTTTTGTGTCTAGTCTCCCGTCTGACCGGATGCTTTCGCGTGGAAATGCGTCAACACGAATCAAAGTTTTCTTCCAACGTCCGGAATGGGAACGGCCGCTCGCTCGCTCGAGTGTGATGTTTGAAATTAGTTTTTCCGTTTCATTCGTTTTTCCTCCGCTTACGTAGCGGCAGCACAAACCAGGGCACTAGCGGCCCCAGCGTAAAGGTAAAACGGATTACACAGCATTAGCATACGAAAGCGCTAACCGCAGTCTACCGGTGGTAGTGGAATGGATTCAGATTCGTGCTCTCGTACCGGAGTTCACTTCCCACTGGTGTGGGTGGGTTGCTTAGTAGCTGTCAAATCACTACCCGTTTAAGTTCCAACCGGGAACAGGGGCGAAGCGAAGCGATGAGGGCCCTGATATGTCTACGAGTGAGAGGAAGCAGTTTAATAGCTTCTATCGATTCTAATTCTTACATAACGACGATGCCGATGACGATGTCGTTGCAGCAAACACAGTTCACCGACAACAGTACCGCCAAGGCCACCCAGGTACATTCCTCACGCATACGTCAGATCAAAAAAACGGATCGATTTTTCCACAACAAAAACGACCAATAATAATTGGACCCCCAGTGCTCCCGGTTCCAGAGCACTGACGAACCCGGCAGAAAAACAGGATCGTAATCGCGAGTGGCAAAACTTGCTCGGATGGTCATACAAAGTTACCTGTGGCTTTCCACGGCATGGGTAAATGAAAACGTTGAAATATGAGAAAGCGATACGGTAGCGAATGTCCGACGAGTTTGCGAACCGGGACTACCTATCAGGGTACCGCCGGAACGAAACTGACAGCAGGATTAGGAACGTGATACGTACTTTTATGATTGCTCATCTGGTCGAAGATGGCGACAGATAAAGTCTGTCGTGACACAACACACACACACACACACCCCACCGGGCGCATAATCAGTGCTTGTTTATCGGTGCTTACTGGAGCGAAGCACCGCACGTTGACGGGGCAGGATAATGCATTGCCTTTATTTATTTGATATTAGTTTGTCATGTACGTGTATTCATAATCAATCCTGATTGGTCGTAGGTTACATCATTTGCAATCTGGTTTAGTAAATACGACTACGGTTGGTACGTTCGGTACTGGAATAGGGATATATGACTTACAGATTTACTTCTCAACGTCTTTCCGTGTGTCATTTAGTAATACGATTGAGATGCGAGATCATTTTCTGATATAAAAATTATCAAAAAAATAAAATAAAATAACGATAGCGGTTGTAGAGAAATTAAAAATAATATGTTTTTTAGTAGATAATCGATAGCGTAGATGTATATTTTTCCATTTTGTATTTGAATTATTTTGTGAATTCCAATATGTCGACTCTTAAGAGCCTTTCCAAATCGTTCCATTCACCTAGTCTAAGTTCAATTAAAATTAAAGTTTTGTAAACTAATTGAAACAATTAGTTTCGACATTTTCAAAATGCTTTTCATATGGATTTCCCTACAATAGCTTATAGGCTACAAAATCATTTTTGTGTGGTTATGTTGTTCGGTGCCATTTTCATGACATGGCCATCACACCGAAATATGGCGAGTCTTACTCGCTGCACAATAAAATCTGGTTCTACTGATGAGGTTCTGGTCATATAGTCTCGGGCTATACCTGCTCCTTTACTATTACTTCATACGTACCAGAATATCTGACCAAGACAATATTCTTTTATTTTGAGTAGAGACTGCATCTGCAAGGCGTATACGAATCCACAAGACTATAAATAACACTATAAATGTTCAGATTCGTCGACCTCGAAATATGTTTTCTAGTAGAGAGATTTATCATGTATCTCAACATCTGTGTTGTTATCAGTGTTGGCTACAGCTACATGTGATGTTTTAGACATCTTTGAAGGTCGTTTCACCTATTTGAACTTTATCCATGCTGAAGCCAGTATTTTGCAGTGGGACTTGTAATAGGTATAACCATAAATTCGGGTTTTTGTCTCGCAAATCTTTAAACAGAGACAAATACTTCATCAAGTTTTAGGTAAGCTTTTGGTACAAAAAATATTCTTAACGCAATGATTCTTCTATATATATTCAGAATATGGATTCTTCTTCTTTTTGAATAACGACCCCTAAAAGGTCACGCTGGCCATCGAATGGCTTACTAGACTTGTTGACACCACGTAATTGGAACAACCAAGTCCACACTACGGGGGGATGGTCCGGATGGGATTTGAACCCCGATACCACCGGGCCGCCTTGAAATCTGACATTATCGTGGGGTATCTATAGCCTTGCAAAGCTACGAAAGGGCTCTAACAAACATAATTTAAAAACACAAGGTAATGCAGTATTTATTTATTTCTTCTTTAACATATTATTAAGCCTGAGCATACAAAACAATTTTATATACTAAATCCATCTTTAAGACATGAATTATTGGTGTATAAATCGATTTACTAAATCAACCGAATTTCATCGATTTTAAATTTAAATTCAAATGATAACAACAAGGTTTGTCATATTTTCACTTTCTATTTAACATGTTGTTTCCAAATTACTTCATGAATGTCATAGCAATGGTGTTTCTTAATAAATGAAAAATAATTTCAACAGTAAAGGTAAACAACTGCCGCATAATCATGTATATTACGTTCGCACACAGAAAAAAAAAATACAAAAATTCCCAAAATCCAATAGACAATGATTGAAACTGATCCACACCTTCCGGCAAGTAAAACAATTTGTCATCGCACGCAACCATCTTCCACAAGCAAACGGCGATGCTACCGCACATATGCTCTCGGCTGCACTCGGTGATTTATAGCCACAAATATCTTGCAAACCGAACCGACTACAACAAAAGAGTATGGGTAAACCTTCCAATTTCCAATGCACGAGCACACAACGCTACAATCCTATGCACTTGGTAAGCACACACTGGGTGAGTTAGTGGTCTTGACATTTTTCCGACCCGAAAACCCCGAAAGACCAAACCCCGCTGTATTTCTTCACCTCTACGGGACAGAATGGAGGCAACGAAGCTCCCTCGAGTGCAACAGTGCAAAGGCGGCAAATAAAAATAAAAAAGTGAAAGGAAAATCGAGACAAGGGAAATCGAACTGCAGTGCAAACGAGCCATATTTCACCGCCACAGCACGGAAAGCACATCACGTCGATGGGGAAGTGGGCTGGTACACGCGACCGACCTCGTGCTAGCCTCGTGAGTGCGGAATTTTCCGCGGAATTTGCATGCATTCAATAAATTTAACAAACTCTGCATCCTTGCGCTTGCCGGATTGTGTTGCCAACCCATAGTCACGAGGGTCGTTGCAGATATTGTGCATTTTCCATAGTGCTGTAAGCCAAAGCTACCGTGGAATCGGGGTGCAAACGACGCTGATAACGCTATAGCGTTTACATCTACCCCGGTGTACGGTGTCTCTAAGCAGGATCAGCGACCATCATCTCATCTCCCTATGGGCATGGGCACAGTGCAGAGCAAATCGTTGATCGCAAGCGTTGATTGCCAGTGCTCGAAAATCGAACACGTGGAAAACGTTCCCATTTCAGCATTTTTGGAATGGTGGAATTATTCTTACTTTCCTTCCTCCACCCATTTTCGCTTCACATTTCGTGGTACCAGTCAATCAGTGACCAGAAGTGCCAACAGTTGACCATGCTACAAAAACACCACCAACATTTTGTTTCGTTGTTGGAAAATCGGTTTTGATTGTGCTCGGTCCGCACTGAGGTGTGAAGAAAATTCGGGTTAGCGGCACGGGTCAAACCTGCAACAAAAAAAAAAAAGCTGCGACGGAAACAGGCCGAGGTGAATGCGGTGGTGCACTCTTCACTCACCGTACGATGAATTTCCATCCAAGGGTATGTGCCCCATTGAAAAGGGTGGGAGGGAAAACAACGTTCTACCAGCGGACGTTCTTGTCGAGTAAAGAACGATGGAAGGAACTTTCGCACGGCGATTTCTCGTCCAAACCTAATAGAAAGGTCATTTGCAACGTTCCAAACACGGGACGTCTATTTGGGTCAAGAATGACCCTCCGCAAGGCGGATACCTTTCCACACACCATTGCGAAGCTGCCCGAGTCGACCAAGCGAAAATAGGGGCAAAAAAAACGTGTTTACATCCTTCTCCCCTCGATTATTCCTGCTCCAGACGTCCAATTTTCCATCACCGGGGAAAAAAAATATAAATGGTGTAGAAAATAACGAACCCAGCGCTAGTGACCGGATTGCTTTGTCAAGTACAATTACATGCCATTCATATTATAATACAACTATTTTTTTCCCACCCATCGTTGGCCGAAACCCGACAAAGAAATTGCGCTAAAATTATGGAACGGCATTTTTCAAGCTACCGGTCACGCGACGTACACAATGCGCGTGAAATATGAATTAGGAAGAATGGACCGTTTAGAGAAGAAAAAAAACGATAGGGAAACAATTTAGCGGTGGAAAGGTTTTTGAATTTTGTGCAAAACGTGTAAAAAATAGCATGGAAAGTATTAAGCGACGTTTTTTTTGTGCTTCTTACAAAGCAATTAACATAACATTGGCGAGATTATTGTAGGACACTTGAATGATTCGTTCAACCATTTGAAGCGAAAATGAATAGATGCATGTAATAGTAAATGGTTTGCAATGTTACTCTGTCGAATTGAGGCGCAATAACCACATTTTTTAGAAAGAAAAAACATTTTAGTACTTACAAGACTAAACTAAATTCGTTTGAATTTTATATTTGCTTTATCATGAAGACTTGGTAGCTCTTTTAATTTCCAAAGTATTTTCTATCGTTAATTATTACTTTTATCCCTCTTTTTGGTCAAATGAAACTTAGGATTCCTTCGACAAAAAGAGGATTCTTTGGATACTTTCTTCTTCTTCTTCTTCTTCTTCTTTTTCTTGGCCTGCTCAGGATTGAGCAAGTCGTGCCGACATGGCCCGGTCTCGAATTAGTTTCCAAGAAACTCGGTCTAGGACTGCAGTCCTCCATCCACGGCTGCATCCGATCTCCGACAGGTTTGACTCCACTTGATCCAGCCAACGAGCTCGCTGTGCTCCTCTACGCCTCGTGCCGAACGAGTCGCTGACGAGCACCCTCTTGGTGGGGCCTGAGTTCAGCCTCCTTATCATGTGCCCCTGCCATTGTATCCTACCGATTTAGACTACTGTCAGGATATCAGCACCGCCAAACAACTGAGCTAGCTTGAGGTTCATTCTCCTTCGCCATACGCTCTGCTCGCACACATCGCCAAAGATAATCCGTAGCACCTTAGCTTAGATGGGTTTCCCCGTGTAGCTAATCTCAGATATTTGGAGAGATATGTTACCATTCTGTACACCGTAGACCTATTGAGTCGGAGTAGGGTATGGACATCCTATACTAACCTTGAAGTGGTGTCGGACCATACCTGTATCAGTGCGGTATTGCTACATACACTGACAACAGAACGAAGATTAGATGCTATGCATTAACTTTTTCACTTTGAGTGCTGCTCTGCTAGGCCATGTTGCATTGACCGGTAGAGATGATAATTAGAAGACGCCTTGTCTGATCTTTACGGCGGGAACCGGGATAGGACGTTCCATTTCAGCGTTTTATTATATTTTTTCAATCGGTGCTGCCACATGTCGTCAAGTTTATCTTGAATATTCGGCCTGGGTGTCGGCGATTACTTGCCTTCAGTTCGTACGGCACCCAATGTCCTTTCTTTCGGTTCATCTTCATAGTTTTTAAACGTTGACAAATGGCTGACTGAGTTACCTCAAACGCCGTTGCAATTTTGTCTTGCGTTTGCGAAGGATCTTCAACGAGCGTTGCTATGAAGCAACGGTAGCCGTTCATGCAGTAGTAATGAAGGAAAGCTCCCCGCAAAAAAAAAAAACACTTTCTTATTGGCTTAACGACCTCATAGGTCACGACGGGAACTACAGCGAGAAGCCCCAAAAAACACTTTATTCGGTAGAAATGCTGCCATTTTAGAAGCTCATGGAAATTACTTTTTTACACTTCAGCCAATTGTTCTAACACATCGAAAGCACACTTGGCCTACAATTCAATGAAAAGTAAGACCTATACTTATCCACAACAATGCTACTTCCTGGACTTTCCTAGTGTACAGTATCTCGGCGTTACCTTAGACAACCACCTAATCTTTAAAGCGCAAATTGAAAACATCAAATCCAAAACTTGCGGCCTTATTCAAACTTCATCAAGCGAAGTTCTTCTCTTACTATAGAGAGTAAACCAACCCTGTACAAACAGATGGATCCATCATCTGGGTGTCTTGCTCTAGCAGGTATATGCTTGTTGTACAGAAGATCAAGGAAAAAATCCTTAAAATGATCCTCAACCATCCACCAAGGTATCGCACTGAACAGGTTCACAAGGAAGCCCCTGGGACTTTGCTTATCACGCATCAGATTGCGAAAAATCTTAAGGACCTCAAATATAAAAGTCTATCTTCCGGGTTTAACCTTCATTTCAATGACCACCTACCCGTGTATGTTTTGTACTTTTCAATCTTAATAACATTTGACATAATGGAGCTATCGGCATAAAACTTTTGGAATGCTTAGAAAAACATGTTTAAGATAAAACAAAATATATACATAAAAATATATAGTTATGCGCAGAATGTTTCACACGCTGAGTTGTATCCGACACCTTGGTCCCGTGTTGTACAACGTGACTTCCGAGCATCAGCATGTCATCTGATACTCCAGGAATGTCAGCATGCAACATGGTACCGTGGGACAAGCGGCCAACGGGAGAACCATCTAGCGCAGTCTAGCAGTCTTCGCCCATCGTGCAGCCGAGGTGTATCAGCTCTCAATAAAATATTAAAAGTTTATTTTCCGTTATTAAATCTGTTTTTATATTACAAAAAGAAAGATAACCATAACTGGCGCAGTCGGCTCGGTTCAGTTCACGTTCTTGTTAGTGCGCATAAAAAAAAATTAAAAAATCCAAAAGTGAAGAAAACTTTGTGCTCGCCCGGAACATACTCCATCACCCAACCCGCGGTCGATTTGCGACGAACACGTGTTTTTTTCTGTTCTTGACGCAATTGTGACGAAAAGTGTTAAGTGACTTTTGGTAGTGCACAAAACAAAAACTTTTAGTTTCAACTATTAAGAACTGGAATCATAAGTAAAGCTTCTGGATCTGCAACGATAAAGACGACTCCCCAGAAGATCGGCTGGGAAAACATCCGATCATCGAACGTCCCAACCCGTGGACACCAAGAGAGCAAACGAAGAAACTATTCCAACGAGGATCACTGGATAGAAGAAGGACAAACATTGAATCGGGTAACAAAAAAACTCAATCGAAATTCCTAATTTGTGAGTATAAGGTGAGTTATTTTAGGGATACTTGATCTCCACACCCTTAGCGGAAAAAAAGAAGGTATTTGATTGTGTTTCAATTCGTTCATGCCAAAGTTTAACCCTCTTTCTAAACCCTCGCGGTACAGTGATACGCAAAATAATAAAATGGAACAGGATCTCCATGCTTTAGTTAACTCAATGAGAATGCTTGAAGAACGCATTAACGCTCTTCAAATTGAGAATAACAACCTTCAGCAGCAGCAACGACAGCAGTTGCAAGCCCAAACGCCTCCATCAAGGAGCGCTGAATATTATAAAATTCCAGATCCTATACGGACAATTCCTTCTTTTGATGGAAATAAACGCCAACTATCATCATGGCTGGCAACTGTGAAAAAAACATTAGATCTGTTTAGATCTTCTGTAGCCCCAGACCTATTTGCAGTCTATGAGCAAGCCATAATTAACAAAATTGATGGCAAAGCTCGTGACACCATATGTGTCAACGGGAATCCCACAACTTTTGAAGAGGTTGCAGAAATATTACAACACGTGTACGGCGATCGTAACAACATAGCAACCTATCAAACGCAGCTGTGGACAATGAAAATGGATAGCAGTTTGCATATCCATTACAAAAAAACAAAAGATGTTATGATCAGCATGAAATCTTTGGCAAAACAAAACCCTTTATATGCCAAGCACTGGGATGCCATAGATCATTTTCTGGAACAAGAATGCTTAGCAGCTTTCATAAACGGCCTAAGCAAAATGTATTTTGGTTACGCACAAACCGCGCAACCAACTGATCTAGAAAACGCATACGCTTTTCTTTGTCGTTTTCAGTGTGCCGAAAAAACGAAATCAAATACTTTTAACAATCTTCAAGTAACACAACAACCTACGTTTAGTAAAAGTTACAAAAACGAAGGAAAATCAACCGTCTCGAAGATTGACCGAAAACCTGAATTTGGTCAGACAAAACAAAACTCCGAGAGACAGAAAATAACACCAATGGATATCGACTCTTCGATTAGATCCAAAGGTAAAATTTTCTGCCATACATTAGATTATGACAAAAAAAGTAACGACTCGGAAAGTGAAGACGAAGATGTCGAAGAAGTAAATTTTCAGATTTCCAATGCTGTTATCAATCAAAGATGAAAGCAACTAATGGTGTTACATTTGTAACCGTGCCAACGATCCGCATGGTTATACCAGTTAGGTAAACAAACGACTGTCAGCTTGAGTCCGCCTGTAAACATCTTGGTCATCAAAGTGACAGTCGATACGTTTTCGAAAATAGGGGAAATAAGGGCAGTGATCGCGATGTAGCGATGGCACGACGGCCATCGCGGGAAAAAAGGGATAAGAGGAACGCGCGTAGGTCACGTTAGCTCTCTACGTTTTATACCGTGATAGAAGATACCGCGTTTTTAAAAACCCCGCTTAAACTTGTGAATAGATTCGGTAATAAAGAATTGTAATAAACGCAAGTACAATCGCGTCGTTATTTAAAACGGTATTACGGTTGTCGAGGAGCCGACAAGTTGCATTCGCAACATTAAGGATTAAGGATAAGAGGAACGCGCGTAGGTCACGTTAGCTCTCTACGTTTTATACCGTGATAGAAGATACCGCGTTTTTAAAAACCCCGCTTAAACTTGTGAATAGATTCGGTAATAAAGAATTGTAATAAACGCAAGTACAATCGCGTCGTTATTTAAAACGGTATTACGGTTGTCGAGGAGCCGACAAGTTGCATTCGCAACATTTTTTTAAAAACGCGGTATCTTCTATCACGGTATAAAACGTAGAGAGCTAACGTGACCTACGCGCGTTCCTCTTATCCCTTTTTTCCCGCGATGGCCGTCGTGCCATCGCTACATCGCGATCACTGCCCTTATTTCCCCTATTTTCGAAAACGTATCGACTGTCACTTTGATGACCAAGATGTTTACAGGCGGACTCAAGCTGACAGTCGTTTGTTTACCTAACTGGTATAACCATGCGGATCGTTGTCGGTTACAAATGTAACAAATGGCTTACCATATCTAATATTAAATGTGAATAATTTACAAGCAAAAATGCTAATTGACAGTGGAGCTAATAAAAATTTTATTTCTCCTACTTTTATCAAGGAATATCAAAAACAGAAATGCCATACACTAACAATTAGCAATCAACATGGAAAGCATAAAATTAACGAGTACTTTAATGGTGTAATTTTTGGTAAGAGAAATGTACGTTTTTATCTGTTCAAATTTCATCAATTTTTCGATGGAATAATTGGATACGAAACCCTTTCAGAGTGTGACGCGAAATTAATATTCGGTCAACACAAATTATATTTACCAGAATACACAATAGATTTAAACATAAAAAGAATGAATTCAGCTGAGATCAAATTACAAGCAAATAGTTGCCAAGTAGTGAAAATTCCAGTTTCTCACTCCAACGGAAATGTTTTCATGAAAAATGAAATTAAAATCAAAGACTCAAACATTCCTGCTGGACTTTATAAAGCTAAAAATGGTTTTATTAAAGCATTCGTAACTAATTTCGGAGATGAAGTTTCTTTTACATGGACAAAACCTAAAGTTGTTTATCCTGTATCTGAAATTTTAGAAATGAACCAACACACACTGAACGCTAAGCCTACCAAAACATTGAACAAATCGATCAACTTAGAAGAGTTAATCAGATCAAACCATTTGAATCACGAAGAGAAAAGTAAGCTCTTAAAAATACTTCATAATAATGTTCAAATAATACACAATGAAAACACAAAACTTTCTTGCACAACAACTGTTAAACATAAAATTAACACTGTTGATGACATACCAATACACACTAAAACGTATCGATATCCTCACATTCATAAAGAAGAAGTCGAAAAACAAATCAATGATATGCTAAAAGACGGTATTATCCAACACTCAGTTTCACCATGGACGTCTCCAATTTGGATAGTTCCAAAAAAACCTGATGCAAGTGGAATTAAAAAATGGCGAATTGTAATCGATTACCGAAAGTTAAACGAGAAAACAGTAGACGATAAATTTCCCATTCCAAATATAGAAGATATTCTAGAGAGACTAGGAAGAAGTAATTACTTCACCACGTTAGACCTCAAATCTGGTTTTCATCAAATAGAAGTTGAACCCAGAGATAGGCCAAAAACAGCTTTTAGTAGCAATAAAGGTCATTTTGAATTTATCAGAATGCCTTTCGGCTTGAAAAATGCTCCTTCAACATTTCAAAGGGCTATGAATAATATCCTCGGAGAACTAATAGGTAAATGCTGTTTAGTTTATCTCGATGATATAATAGTTTTCGGTAATTCACTACAACAACACTTAGACAGTTTAAACAAAGTGCTCAAGCGTCTTGTGGAGGCTAATCTGAAGATCCAGCTCAACAAGTGTGAGTTTTTACACAAACAATGTGAATTTCTTGGGCATATCGTTACCGAAAAAGGAATTAAACCTAATCCAAACAAAATTGATAAGATTGTTAATTGGCCCATTCCGAAAACTAAAAAACAACTTAAAGGATTTTTAGGTATAATAGGATATTATCGAAAATTCATAAAAGACTTTGCTAAACTAACTAAACCCCTAACAAAATGCTTGAAAAAAGATTTAGAAATAAAACTAACTGAAGAATATTTGAATTGTTTTAATGAATGCAAGCAATTACTAACTTCCGATCCAATTTTAAGGTATCCGGATTTCAACAAGAAGTTCCTGATAGAAACTGATGCGAGCGATTTTGCTCTTGGCGCTGTACTCTCCCAGAGATTTGAAGATGGACACGAACATCCAGTAGCATACGCATCGCGAACCTTGAACGACACCGAGTGCAGATACTCAGCCACCGAAAAAGAACTACTAGGAGTATTGTTTGCTATTAAACACTTCCGACCATACGTTTACGGTACTAAATTTGAAATTCGAACAGACCATAAACCTCTCATTTGGCTTAGACAAAAAAAAGACCTCAACAGTAAATTACTAAGGTGGAAACTGCAACTAGAAGAATTCGAATTCGACATAAAATACAAAAAAGGCATCTTGAACAACAATGCAGATTCACTCTCAAGAATCGAACCCGACATAAAAACTGTAGATTTGAATTACAACTCCGCCAATGAAAGCATGACTCAACATTCGGCTGACTCTGACGATAGTGATTACATAAAGTCTACGGAACGTCCATTAAACGAATTTCGAAATCAAATAATTATTGAAAAATCTAATGAACAAAGTGAAGAACATTCCATTATATTTCCTAAATATACTCGAGTAATTATCAAAAAAAACAGACTTTTCTCCTGAAGATCTTGCAAACATTCTAAAAAAAAATGCTACATCATCTTGTGTTAATGGATTATTTTGTCATACAGATATCCTAAATCTCATGCAAAATGTGTACAAAAACTATTTCTCCCGCGCTAAATCCCTAAAAATATTTTGGACACAAAAATTACTCATCGATATAACTGAAGAAATAGAACAAAATCAAATAATCCAAACACAGCACGATTTAAACCACAGAGGAATTACAGAAACTAGTAAACACATTGCTAGAGATTACTTTTTTCCGGGAATCAAATCAAAAGTTGCCAAATTTATTAATATTTGTAAATTATGTCAAAAATCGAAATACGAAAGACATCCATATAAAATAAAATTCCAATTAACCGAAACACCGTCCAGACCACTACAAATCGTACATATGGACATTTTTATCATAAAAGAAAAACATTATCTTACACTTTGCGATAAGTTTTCTCGATTAGCAATGGCAATTCCAATTCGTACAAGAAATACAGTTCATATATTAAAAGCATTCACTACATTTATAGCAAACTTAGGGAAACCCGAATTACTAATAATGGATCAAGAACCAACATTTAAATCAACGATAATAAGAAACTTTCTAGAAGAAAACCTTATTAAACACCATTTCACAAGCATAGGACAATCATCTTCAAACGGACCCATAGAAATAATTCATCGTACGCTACGGGAATTACATAACATATTATCTCAAAAAGAATCCACTAGTATTCTTTCTGAAACCTCTAAAATAAATTTAGCAGTATCAATTTATAATGATTCAATACATTCGCAGACTAATGTCACACCAAGAGAATTGTTTTACGGAGTAAAATATAAAGATCCAGTACCAACTGATTTAAATGAAAGAATCAGGCAAAAAGAAGAATTATTCCATATATTTTCTCAGAATATGAAACAACAAAAAGAAAAACAATTAGATAAAATAAACAAAAACAGAGAAGATGTTGTACAATTTTCAACCAATGATACAGTTTACGAAAGGAAACGCAACAACCTCAAACATCAAGAACGCTACAAAGAAATACAAGTACTGGAAAACAAAGAAATGAATATAATAGATGATCGAGGAAGGAAAATTCACAAAGCAAAATTAAAGCGAAAGCGAAATACTTCAACGTAATTTTTTCTTCTTGATTTTATTACAGATCACTTCTGAGGAACATTGCACAAATAAAAAGGAAGGAGGATAAAATGTTAATTACAAAATTAATTGTTACCTTGTCGACTATCAGTCTAATCCAAGCGACCATATTTAAGGAAATAGTAAACAACAATGGATTAGTAGCCATTAAATTGCAATCAGTTAGAACAAGAATAGGCTTCAATAGGTTAATTCACAAAATAAATTTGAAAAATCTTAAACAAAATGTAGAATATATTGAAAAACTATCGAATTTAATGAACACAACTGGTTCTCTTAAATCGACTTTAGACTCCAAGATACTTAAAACAAAACAAAAACTTATTGCACTAACGCCAAGCAGACAAAAGAGAGGACTTATTGATGGACTCGGCACAGCTATCAAATTTATTACTGGAAACCCAGATAATGATGACCTACAGTCAATTTACCACAGCTTAGGTCTACTTGAGAATCAGGAAAATGCCATAAGTAGAAACATAAATAAACAATATGAAATTAACGAACTCTTCCAAAAAGAATTACAAAATATGACTAGCTCACTAAACAAACAAATGTTAAAAATTTTAAAATTTAAAACAACTGCAACGGATGATTTCGAATTTATAAACATGATATTTAGTGTAAACGAAATTCTACAAATCTTAACATCTATGGAAGAGCAAATAGAATTGGCAAATTTAAATGTTTTGCACAGGGACCTGTTAACTTTATCTGAAAAGCAATTTATTCAAAAAATGTTAAAATCGCAGGATATTATAGTAAACTATGTAGATGAAATCTTCAACTATTGCACGGGAACCCTAGCAGTTACCGATCAAGAAGCTGCCATACTTGTTAAAGTACCAATTTTGGAGAAGGACCCATTTGATCTTTTAGAGCTGCATACGATGGTCATCAATAATTCAAGGATCAACACACACGTAAAATATGTCTCAAAGTTAGGAACCAGAGCATATTACCAAAACACAAAATGTACTATTTGCGACGCAACCATACCAATAGAGGACGAATGTATCTACAACATTCTCGTGCATAGAACTCCCAAATGCCCTTTTGTCATAACAAACAATAGATGGTCAGTTAAGGAAGTATTGGAAGGTGTAATACTTGTTGACACACAAACAGAAACAACAATATACGATTCATGTGGTGAATCCAAAAGCATATCAGTACCAATGATTATTGAAGTGGAAAACTGCACAGTGCAGATTAAAAGCTACACGTTCACTGGGAAAGTCACCAATATTCAAAAGGAATATTTAATCCCAATATACGGAAAACCATTGGCGAGATCAAACGATTCAGAAGACGACCAGATAGATGGAAGAATAAGAAACCTAGAAAAAATGAACGAAATCCACTTGCAGTTGAATAAAATCAACATTAGCCACATAATAATAAGCATGATCGTACTGATAGGAGCAGTTTGTGCTTACATAAAAAAATGCAAAAATGCCCAACCTGATGCCACCACAAGCTCTGATACCCATGGTCAACACCTGAGCCTCGCTATTCGGAACCTTGCTGACCAGATCAACAGTCGATCGAGGACGCTCGACGCTTAAGGGGGGAGGAGTTATGCGCAGAATGTTTCACACGCTGAGTTGCATCCGACACCTTGGTCCCGTGTTGTACAACGTGACTTCCGAGCATCAGCATGTCATCTGATACTCCAGGAATGTCAGCATGCAACATGGTACCGTGGGACAAGCGGCCAACGGGAGAACCATCTAGCGCAGTCTAGCAGTCTTCGCCCATCGTGCAGCCGAGGTGTATCAGCTCTCAATAAAATATTAAAAGTTTATTTTCCGTTATTAAATCTGTTTTTATATTACAAAAAGAAAGATAACCATAACTATATAAAAAACTCAGAATTTTTTAAATTCGTTTTCTTATTTTTCGGGTATGAAAGAAAAAATGCCAAGGTAGGCGTGTCGTTAAAGATTTGTGTCGCGTATTTTGTGGTAGTGGTCGCAACATTACTTGTGACAGTTTTTTTACCAGTCATAATACAGCCATCAAATTGATGACAATTATAAAACAGCTTTGCTCGGCACAGTGAGCAAACGGAGAACGTTTGTTAGAAAACGGTTTTCGCAATCCTAAGGGAAGAGAAGTTTTATCAACTTTGTTTGGTTTCAATGAGAATGTTGCCATTTGCTCATATGTTCCCAAGAAGAATAGGACTGTAGTACTGTTGTCAACATTCCACTATGATGCAGAAAGTCAAAGCCTTAAACAGAAACCACTTATGATAGTCGACTAAAATCATTCAAAAGGAGGAGTTGATAATATGGACAAATGTCTTTAAGAATACAGTTGCAAAAAAAAAGACGAATCGGATGCGTTAGCGTTTTTCTTTAACATTTTGGATGTAGCTGCACCTGCCGCCTATAAAATTTATAAAGAAAATAATCCAACTCTACAAAGATCCATTAACTACAGACGCTTATTTTTAAAAGATCTTTGCGAACAGTTAGTGACAAAAGAAATAAGTTGCTCAGAAAATATGCAAATAATGCAACATTTTGCAACTTAAGCTTCAAAATTACGAGAAAATGTAGATTGAGCTACTATAGCTTAATAAATTTTAAGTGTTTTAAATCCTTTCATATATTATTTGTTAAAAATGGGCTAAAATATATTTTGCATTTTCTACAATCGTCGTATCTGAAAAATATTATGTTAAACTGTATGTTGCAGCTTTACCAAAAACTTTAAATCATCATCATTCTTTAATTGCAACCGGAAAAGTTCCTTTACAAAACGAAGTCATTTCAATAGCTTAAAACGGAGATGCGCACAATTTAACACGTAGTAATGAAAAATCTTATACAAGTCATATGAGCTACCCGAGTAGGTGGTTATAGGATGAAGGGTGTATGTTTGGTCATTGAAACAAAGGTTAAGTTAATTCGAACTCAATTCAGAGATGCATAGGTAGGAGATAGAGTTATCAGAATTATGTAGAATTATATCATGTGTAATTTTGTAAATATTGTCGAGTTTTAAATAGGACAGTTTAGATTAGATAGCTTAGATAGTTTAAGTAACATTCACACTATAAAATAATGTATGGCATCATTCCTTTCATGAACGCCCTTAGCTGATCTTCCACAACCATACCTGTTCCAGGGGAAAAAATCATCATGTTATCGTGAATTTTCTTTCTTTCCAAAAGAGTCAGAAGAAATCTAGCGCGTAAACACTTATGTGAAGGAATGCTTGTTCAAACTGAACTGAAACATGAACTTAAATTTACTTATTGCTAAATAAACTATATTTTTGTTCTCCTAAAAAACAACACTTCAGCAAAATGACATCAAAATGACAGCTAAGAAAGCCTGAAAAAGACACTTCAAAATGGCAGCGTTTCAAGATTGCGTCAAACTAAAATTAAATAATTTATGACGCTTGTATTAAAACCACACGAACTTATGCATAGTCCTGATAATTAACGAATAATACGGCAATGGGTGGAGAGTTATAAATCGCAAGTGAGTGACACTGATAATATTCAATACAAAAAATATAAAACACACAAATAAAACTTTGAATGCAAGAACAAAAGAAAAATCCGAATAAAGAAATAAAAAGTATCATAAAAAATAATAAACAAAATGAGAAGAATGACGATTTTCACATCACTGTCCAGCGAGAATAGGCGATGGTGAATGTAACAAAAGAAAAATACGAACGTAACATATCTCATTCAGGCAGTACCTGTCATTTAACCAAGTCATCAGAGTGAAAAGATTTCTCTGCACGTTACAGTGATGGTGATGACAGTTGAGACGGATGCGATAATGTCGAACGACGTTAGGTTCTATTTTTGTCATGAACAGCAATTGCAACTTTAACACTGAAGTATCAAAACTTGTAGAAAAATAATAATAAACAGAACAAATGGTGTACAATCTTATTCAATCTGAAAACCCATTTCTCTATTTCAATGACTGACATCAAACCAAGCAAGACTGTTTGAAGGTAACGAGTTCTTATCCACACAAAAAATAAAAAAACAATCCATTTGCAATTTGGATTAATACAAACGGAAATGTAAAAATCGCCAATCTAATCGTAACCAATCGAAACCACATTCAGAACCACCTGCATTGAATTGCTGCCTGGGTACGCTGTAAACGGGGCAACCAACAAAAATAAAAACAAAATCACCCGCTCGCAAAACCACAGCTCCCCAAACCGGTGTGCCCAATCGGCCGATCAACTCTGTTGCCATTCACCGCATCACGGTGCCAACACCCGCCCACCAGTCCCGTTAATACATGCAGCAAACTGCAGCGAGGCTCCAACAACTGCGACATGGTGCAACAACCGGTCACTACCGGTGTCGCTGGAGGAAGCAAAAGTGCCGCCGGTGCTAAGAACTCCCCTCCCTCAACATCCCGATGGGGAATTGAGTCGTTTGCGTTTTATAGTGTCATTGCCAGAGGTCCTGCAGTGGACACCCCGAATGCATGGCGAAGGTTTGCTTCCCCAAGTGCAGCGTTGCAACCAGGACCGGTGTAAGTTTGAAAAAAAAAAAATGGATCGAAACCAGGCACGTAAACCTGTTTCAACCTTGCGCCGGTTCACGATTTGCTCAAAGTCAACGAAACAAATCAAATTCTATTCAACCGGTTCCCCGGTGGCGGCGGCGGCGGACGACGAAGGTAACGTTCACGGGAGGGCACATTCAGAGCAGGTTCCCCAATCGAAAGTCTATCAAACCGCAGCAAAGCCCAACCAGCCCGATAATTGATTTCGCTGTCGGTGAGCGGTCGAGCAAAGAACGGTGATTGGGTTTGGTTGCTTCTTAGCGAGTGCCGCGTACTCATCTTGCTGACCAGCCGGCGAAGATGACTCGACAGGTTGTAAAAATTTCAGTTGTGACTCTGCACTGCTGGACGCTCATTATCCGCCAGTCCGGCCAGGTCACACGGGTTAGTTCAAAGTGAATGGCGCGCGGCGACATGGGCTGCGTGTGCACATCTTCTTGGCTAATCACGAGGCAAAACCTTAAGGCAACCGGAACGAACCAACTAAAAAAAAAAAGTAAACGCGTTCTTGCAACGTTCTCACGTTGGGGATTTGCTACCGCAAGTCCCGGGTAATCTGATACCCGTCAGTGAGTGTTAGATAACGCGCTCAAACTTACAAATGACGCCATACTGCTCGCCGTGTACTACAACTACTTCCGACTGGAACCCAATTCGCTCAACAGGCTCTTCATCTTTTATCTGCGGCAACTCAACACCTGTGGTTCACCTTCTGTCGAGGTCTCGTTCAGGGACACGTGACCCCGGAATCAAAGGGCAGTGATTCCGGTGATTGCTCAATCCATCCTCAATGTTCAACCTGTTTGTATCGGATGTACACTCAGGTCGACAAAACCATACGATGCAAGGGCCAATCACTTCAATCACACAGATCAAACATCTTCACGTCATAACTCGACAACGTCCCCCTTGACAAGCATCCGAACGATGCGATCTATTCGCTCGATACGTCCCGTGAGCTTTAGCGAATCTACGAAATATGGCAACTGCCGCGTACGGAGGGAGTACTTTTTTTGGGGAGCATACGAGGATTGCTTACTCTATGCTTGCTTTTCGCATCTGATTCGTTTGGCAGAACAGGCGAATCCTACGCGAGACATGGAAGACGTTAAGTAGTGGAGTAGGAAAAACTGGTAGATGACTTACATTTCAAGTATGCAGCTGTGTTATCCCGCTCACTCACTCTCTCGAGTTGGCACACAGCGTTCCTCGGTAAACAAAAAACGACGCTCAGACAGGGCCCGCTGGCTGGGCTGGAGGGTTTGGAGATGTTATTAAAAATTTATGAACATTCTCTACCGGCACCAAGCAACAACGAGATGCACAAGAAAACCCCATGCACATGCAGCTGCCGTACTGGCTGTTTGATTGCTTAGCTGAGGAGGTGAGAAAGATTTCCTTTTTTTTTTTGGGTGTGTGTGTCCTTCTTCCTCCTTTCGGATTTCTCTGTTGACACGATCTCGCTTCTGTTCCATCTCAATCTAGAACGTCGCATTCCGTTCAAAGTCATCCTAAAGCTCTTTTCTTTGTCCCCTAGTGCACTTATAACTAGCGAGAAGCGTTACGAAAGTGCTCAGGCAAAAAAATCCTCCCAGCAATATCCTTGTTTGAGATCCCATTTTCCACCATTCGCACGCTCGTCCGCTCCTCAAGCTTTCCATTAAACAAGGATCATCCAACAGCGAAGCGTACCACGCCGTCCTATGTCGCGCGCTTTTGCATGCCGCCCTTCCCGGACTATCCGACTGTTCGGCGATGTTCTTAGCAGCAGCGTTCGACACCGGTACAACTGGTGCATCTTTACCTATCATCGCATCGCTTTTCCACCGGATGCAGCATGCAACGATAGTGTTTGATATTCACATTCGGTTTCTTTTTTCTCTCGTCTCTCGTTAGTCGCTAGATAACAATTTTCGTTTGGCAATGGCAAAAGGAGCATACTTCAAAGTTTCTTACCCGTAACCCTGTGTCCCGATGTCGGGGTGCGGGGTGTTGGTGATGTAAATGATGATGGGCGGTATCGCCTTCGCTTTTGCACTGTTTCATTTACACACGGCGCTCAGACTCGATCGCTCAATGTAAGAATGTCGCTTCGGGGCCGGTACTACACATCGTTGCAACTACATTTGGATCGCTTCAAATATTTACAATGCCACTACTGGGCGAAGTGTTGGAGAGTGGCAGTGTGATTGATGATGAATTTGGTAGGTAAATAAAATTGTCTGTACCATCTAGAAACACACACAGGCAGACTCTCTAGTGGGTGGAAATTTATTGAATTTCCCTCCTGTCTTTAAATGCAGGCGATTGTGAAGGATGGAAGCTGCTAGACGAAAAACAAAGTCTTTTGATGTCCATCGAATGAAATAATGATGAACCTTAGAGGTACTTTGAGTGTTGCTCTTTTTTCCCTACGAGCTTTTGGTTTGGCTCAATTTTTTATGATCTCGGAAGTGTAGAACATGTGTTCGTCTTGCTCATTCGTGAGCTAAATTCAAGTCACTTTTCTACAAGTGAGGTAGGTGGGGTGCCATAGTGGTAGTCGTAGCGTAGTTTGTTAGCAGAAAAGTACGACGATCAAGCCATTTCTACGCCGTCCCCACGTGTACAGAGTTGAACAGATAGCTTATGAGAAATTTAAATTAAGCAAGCCAGCGTGTCGTGGGAGACCTCATGGGGTGGTAGTTGCAAAAGAAGAGGAAGAAAAATAACAAAAAATGAAGGTAACTGTGAGCCAAAAGTGGCGGTGGGATCCACTTAGTTGGAAGTATGAGCTTAACTATGGAAGTATGAGCTTAGCGATTTTATAAAAATGTCAAGAAAGGAAGTTTAACAGAACAAAGACGGAACCAATTTCGTCCCAAAAATTGTTTTATTTTTATTACTGCAAAATCTCAAGATAAGAAAGTTGCTACTGTCGGGAATAAATTCGAATGCTAGATCCGCCGTTTGAGATTTGAGATTCGCCCACGCGAAGATTGGTCGAACCTGAAGCTCCCGTGCTAGCTTCTTTAGCGTATTTCAGATCAACTAGGTTCGGACGCTAGGCTTTTTCCTGGATAAACTAAGATCAGTTCCTACCAGGTGGATCTTCGTTAGACTAAGAATGCTTTTGGGATGATTGGCGTTTCAATCACTCAGGTTAGACAAATCAACCTTTCTTCTGAATTACCAGAACAAGTATTTACTTGTTAACTTTTAATGTAAATAAACCAACCTACATCCCAGCAGATGCAGCTCGAATGCCAGTCACACTGGATTTGACACCCGTTTCCTTCACAATTAAAACACTATTGTCAATTTACTCCCTGATTTAAAAATCTCAGATTATCCCAAAGCCGATTGGGCAAAATTTAAGACCAACATCAATGATTCTGTTGACACGATAGTGCACACTATAAAGCTTTACCAACTGTAATCCCTGGTAAATTTAACATTATTCTACCCGAGCATATAACATCCTTGATAAAATTTAAAAATAAATTTAGAAAAAATTACAGAGACACAGATTAGATTCCACATAAAGGAACGCATAATATCTCTTGAAAAGAAAAGTAGAACATCTAATATCCGTAGAACGGAATTAAGCAAGGAGTATTACACTTGAAAGCATTAAACCACAACAAAATAACAATTACCGCCTAGATTACATTTCTAATGTGAAAAAACAAAATTCCGTTCAACTCACAACTTCCGAAAAAGGTGGCGCTCTTAAATATCATTTCGTAAATGCTCACAATTTAATCCACAGTAGATTCAGTCCCATAGAACAGAAAGTATCAATAATAACACACATTATTTTGCACATAGCCAAGAAAATCAGTTACATCCATCTGAGTTCATCAAACAAAAAGAGCTGATGAAGCTGATAAAAAATTTAAAAAACAAAAATGCAACTGGTAGCGGTGGAATTACTAATAAATGCATCAAAAGACTCCCGAGGAAGGCCATAACCTATCTAGTTCTTATGTTTAACGCATGTCTAAAACATGGCTATTTCCCTATTCAATGGAATTTGCTAAAATAGTAGCCATCGTCAAGGCTGGCAAGGACCTCACTCAACCGGAAAGCTACCGACCCTACGTCTTCTGAGTTGCCTAGGTAAACTTCTGGAAAAGCTTATTGCCTCCAGAATTCGATTGTATGTTGACAACAACAATATGATTCCTGATTTCCTGTTTGGGCTTCAACCTTCTCTCAGTACCACTCATCAGATTCACAGATTGAAAAACACCATTATCGATAATAGATAATATGCTATTAGACAACGAAAAAGCTTTTGACTCTATATGGCACCAGGGTCTTCTCCTCAAATTAATCAAACTTAAATTTCCTGCTTACCTCATAAATCTAGTAAAATCATTTCTACAAAATCGAAAAAATATTGTACATAGCGGAAAATCTGAATCATTGCCCTGTGTACCCGTGGCCGATGTACCACAAGGTAGCGTATTGTCGCCTTTATTATTCAAAATTTATATAGCTGATATACCTAAAACACCAAACTGCAATAATTTACTTTATGCTGACGATTTTGCAATCTCATCTTCTGCAAAAAATCCTAAAGTAATTATTAAACATTTAAACAAAGCTCAAGAAACATATCCCCAATACTGTATCAAATCGAAACTGAAAACAAATAGCTCAAAATCTGAAGCAATCTTTTTCACAAGGAGAATTTTTTACGAGGAAACTACCATAAAGCGAACTGTTAATTAACAACCTCTAAGGCCACGCCGGCCATCAGATGCTTTACTAGATTTTCCAATACCACGTAGTTGGATAGTCAGTCCTCACTACGGCGGGACGGTCCGGTTGGAATTTGTACCCCGGTCCTGCCGTCCGAATTCACCAGGCCGCCAGAATTGTATGATTAATGTGTGTAATTATTGTGAGCAGTTCTTTGTACCAGTTTGTTTAGAATATTGCAAACAAATGCGATTCTGATGACATACCTCGCGTATCCTAAGATTACGGATAATTTTGTCAATCTGTTTCTAATGATAGTATGTTAAGACATTTTGTCAAATTAATGGTCTAAGATACTTTTTATACTACTGCTTTCAGTTTGCCAAACAGCTTTTTTGCCATCATGTTTCAAAGCGTAATATAAAAAAGGTAATGTGTTTAACCCATCATTAATAAATCGTCTATATTCGTATTAATATTGGGGCGAGCCGGTGGTGTAGGCGACAGCAGCGCCGGTCTTCAAACGGAAGGACCGAGGTTCAAATCCCATCCGGACCGTTTCCCCGTAGTGAGGACTGACTAATCAACTACGTGGTATCGGCAGTCTACAAAGCCATTTCTATGGCCGGCATGACCTTAGAGGTCGTTAAGCCAGGAAGTGAGAGAAAGATATTCGTATTCGAGAAAAACATTTGAAGATTTATTTGAGAATTGAGGGCAATACCGTAACGATCGTTCTGCCGAATGCTAGGGTCTTTGTTTGGACGAAATTCTATCCACAACCTTCGTAGCATAAAACCGAACGTCGAAGCATTACCTCCATGAACCTTTCAATAAAGTAAAATTCGGTATAAAATTATCCGACAGCTACATATGAGTCTGTTTAGGTATTTCTAGCAATTGAATTCTAGCGTTTTGAATTCATAATTGACTCAAGCTAAAATTATTCCGGAAATGATTTGGAAGGATATGTTCCGAATTTCGAATGCAACCTACTCTGATTTGAAATCATCGAAACAGAATTTCATGTAACTAGAGCAAGGATTACCCGCATCCAAACCTTTGCCGATTTGCTCTAGTCCTGTCCGAATTAGCATCAGCGCTGGCAGAACAACACACAACGGCACGGCCACTGCAAAATCAACCATCAAATCGGGTAAAATCGAGTGAGCTACATATTATATCATAATTCCCATCCCAACAGGGCTAACCTGCCAATCAACGTCATGCATCAGTTGTGGTCTACCGGCTACCCCGGGAAATATAACCCCAAAAACCAGAACCCGTACCCTCGTACCCTCAATCCATACAGATCCAAACTATCGACCCTGAGGCAAAGCTCGGGCAAAGGGCTAATTTATCGACATTGTTACGACGCGGTGGCTGGGCGAGTTAGCCGAGGTTTTGCGGTGGGTAGCGGGTTGGATGGATGGTGGGTTATATAACGAAACTGCAGCCGGTGGCGCGAGTTGCAGCAGACGGAGGAAGCATCTTGAGGTTCGCGCTTGTTACACCCCGAGAGTCTTTGTGGTCGGTGTGAGATAATGAGCGTACGGATTTGCGTACCGGCCGAGACAATGCGCTGCTCTGTGAACCTGCACCCCCCGCCTGGGAGGTAAGCGGTGCCAAACGCTCGCAACAGAACCCAGGCAGCACAGCATCAGGTGCATCAGGTTGGTTGATTAGGTGGCTCGTGCGCGCTCGTCCACAATACAGGTTTTGTTTGCTGTTTTTGTTGTCCCCTTGCACACCCACGGGGCTGGGGGGTTGCGAGCGACGGCTGGGCGAGATGCCGAGAGCCAATGGAAAGAATCTCGCGTGTCCACCGATTAGACCGCGGCCCGAAGGTGTCGTTTATCGTCGAGTGTCAGGCGAGAACAAAGGAAGTAATTAAGTGTGGGACTGCTGCTGTGCCGGGTCGTACTGTCGTTGATTAATTAAGATGGCGGGAGGTTCTCGTGGAAGTAAGCGGGTGGCCGGGATGTTGGACGGAGGTCGAATGGTGGTAATGATCGATGGAAGAACCGAACACCTTGACCATCGAGTCGAAACCAATGCTCATCTTCTCGTACTACGCGCACGGGTGGATGCCACGGTCGCAGAGGGCCGAGGATTAGAATATCCATTCACTTCCTTCGCACTGAGTCATTCTAGATCATCTCAGCTACATCTTGCGTAACGTATGATTGCACTAAGGTTCACCTTGAGCAAATGCGTGCGTGGACCATGTAAAACCGAACTGTAGCGATTTTAATGTATTAATTTGAATTGCTGATGGCAAATGGGGGAACATATCATTGAAGTTTCTTGTCTTTTGGATACTTTTAGTAAAATTTTGATTGCATGGAAACTAATAGCACGAAACCAAAATGTCAATGTAGATAAGTACGCAAAACCTAACACTGAGAACTTACAACCATCGACTTCAAAATATTATTTAATCTTTTGAAGAGCTTTCTTTCTCTTCTGACGGCATGTGGAAACACGAAGAATCATTGTAAGCAGTGGCGAGTACAAAGCGAGTGGCCCGAGTTGGTAAGGGGCCCGAGTCCAAAAAAGAACTTCGCCACTAAATTCGCCACTGGTTGCGACAAAAGAAGTATCCTTTTTTTTTTGTAAAAACCCAAATGTTGCAAAGATGTGTTTGAAATTCTCTCGATTCTTCAATAATTGGAAGAAACCTAGTGGAAAAAGCTAGCAAATCAGTGTCAATGGTAAACTTTAATCTTAATTTGCATTTCAAAGCTTTTTCAATGTCACTATTAGCTTGACCTCAACCGACTAAATAACACTCCCTTCCTTGAGGATGTCCTCCACACCGGGTGTTTTGTAATTGAGGTATTACAAACAAAAAACATAACAAACAAACAGTTACAATTTCATTGACAATTGTACATCTGCCCCGCGTAACGAGGGCAGTACCACACCGCAAACACACTATTTACGAGCACAGCCATATCTTAACCCTCGGACGCCGCTCTACGTGTAGCGCCATTGCTATGAAAATGCTACACCCGGTTCGAACTGGCCGAAAAAAGGTTGGCGACAACATTGCGACACGTGCGGTACGCGTCCTTGAGGTGGTAGAAACCCCGTTTGGCCAGGTTAGCTTCAGGTACCGTCGTCGTCAATTTTGGGGTTGTGAACTCTCGCCAAACCTAGCGAGTAAGTGCGACGGACGGACAACGCGGGCTTTGTTCATTATCGAAAGTTTGCGTGCGGCCGGGCGTGCTTTTCGTTTAATTCGTCATTGCATATACTAAGGTGGTGTGGTGTGGCCATTACTATTCCGGACAGGTCCATGCAGATGGCGCGTTGGCGGATGGAATTTGTACAAAGCGTGTGCTATACGGCCGTTGCAGACTGGCGGCCACGCTCGACATAGTCGTGATTCCGGTCATACAGTCGTTCTCGGCAAATTAATGATTGGGTTGCTGAAGGAGTTTGAAAGTCAGTAAAGCCAATTAAAAATTAGCATTAAAATTCTGTCATTTGTTACAAATCATATTGCAAATCGGGAATTTGTTTTAAATTGTAAGGAGCTTTGATTCTTGATTGACCATGAAAACTCGAAATTAAATATGTATGTTTCCAATATCAAAAAATACAACGTTTACACCATTTTCCCACTAACCTTGTCGTCTAATTTACTCCGACTTTTCTCGAAATGCTTGCGCTTAAAGCTTTCGTGAACTACTAAGGACTCTGATGGAGCGTTCCGAAATCAAAATTCGATTGTTTCTTTTTTGATTACGCCGAATGACGATGCCTTGCCGGATTGCAGTCCGTCACGAACGTCAAGGACGTTGCGCAATCGGCCCTTTCGTTTGAGGCCGCTCAGGTTAGCTTCCCGCACGCAAGGATCATGTTAATTTAACGAAGCTTTTTTTTGCGGTTGGATGTTTTGGTGGGTGTTTTATTTTTCCCCCAAACTAGTTCGCTTTGTTTTACGCTCACCACCACCAAACAGCACGACTGCTATCGATCTGATCGCCGGATAGCTAAGAACTCTCGGTGGAGTATATTTGTTTAATTACTTACCGTCGGAATAAGGCTAACGTTCGGGCTCGACGCTTCTTAGATCATCAATCACCTGAAACAGAGAGCAAAAAAGAAAACGGGTACATAAATAAAGTGGAATTTAACTACATGTGCGACTGTTATTTTTGGACCGCTCACAACATTCAATTTGTATTTCTATCTGAGAAAGCAATCATTTATCGCTTCTAATTGTTCAAGATTGAGGATAAATTGCTGTAGAACATTTTCTAAGGACACCTTTAGCGTAAGTCATTAGCTCGAATCGTTCGCGCATTATAAATATTGAAGCTACTCACAACCATGCAAATGAATTTCTCCTAAACACCTTCATCATTCCCATCCTAAAACTACCTTCCAAGGGGTGCTTTCTCAACACCCAAAGTTGCAACCTGTGCCGAACAAAACTTTCGACAACTTCCCAACCAAAACTATGCGCTAGGCAATCGGGCACCGAAGAAGCCCCATACAAAACAGACACAATTTCATTCGTTCATACCCAGTTCCGATCGGTTGTGGTGGTGGACTCCTGCTGCATGCCGAGAACGTTGATTGTTTTGTTTTGCTTTTCATCTTTAGAGGTTTTCGGCAAGGGTTCAAAAATGTTGCGGAAACAATTTCGAAACCCTTTTCTGGCCCTTGTGTCCGGTGTGGCCGGGGAAGACAATTTTCCAAACCACTCACTTGCTCTGAGGATTTTCGTTGCGAGGTGGTGTGTAAGTATAAATCTTCCACACCGGTTCTCTGCTACGGGCAGCTACGGGAAAGGACTTTTGTTTTAGGTTGTTATTTTAGCCAAACCTGAGAATTTCTAGTTTTGTTGGTTCGAAGAATAGCACACAGGTTCGATTAATTCCTAAGACTTTTTGGTACCCAGAATCTAACTTCTGGGTGCCGGAACATTCTTGTTTACGGACTCCTTGCTACCAACCAGGCACGTATGCAGATTGTCCTCGGGACATTTTACGCAATTTGAGCAGGTGAACAATGTTATTATTTTGTGGTTTAAATAGAATTAGAAGTATAAAATAAATGAGTGCAAGGCAGAGAGGGCAAAAATTGTAAACAAATAGGTAAATCATATTTTATTCGATAATTTATTGATTCGTGAAGTACTTAGTATTACAGTACACAATGTATTAGTAGTACTGCAGCAGTAATGCATGTTAAGGATATGCTGAAAATCATTTACATAATTTTACTGTCAGTAGAATGTTTTAATAATGATATTAATTATTGGACATGACAATGATGAAGGATTAATTAAGAAAGCAATTGCATTACATTTGCCCCAATATTTGATGCTAGAGCTGGTTTCGATGAAACCTTTTAATTAATAAATTTGTTATTCTCAAGGAATGTCCTGGTTGAATTCATACACAGTTTTTTAAATCGAAAAATGGTAAAAAAGGAAATAAATAATATATGCCTCATATCAATTTCTCGAAAAGATTCTTTTGCCATGTAAATATTCATTTACAGTTTTTAAGTTCCAGCTGCGTTATTCAAATGAGATCCTTTGCTTAAAAATTGTTCATTGCATTGAACATAACGCTGAAATATAACAATTTCCACCATTCTTGTAAGAACTTTGAAAATTTAATGAACAAAAGAAAATTTCTTCATAATCTTTTTGGCTTAACGACCTTCCAAGTGACGCCGGCCATCTAATGGCTTACTAGACCCGCCGATACTACGTAATTGGATAGTCAGTCCTTACTATAGCGGGTCCCTCCGGATGGGATTTGGACCCCGCTTCCGGACGGCACTGGAATCCTCAAAATAGGTAACAGGTTGATATTCCAGAGCACAGGGCGAATCTATGATCCAGAGTCTCTCCCTCTAAGACTGGGCTGGCTGAGGAAGCACAATTCATCCGGTGGAGCAGCAGTACGTGCATAACCTTGTTGTGGACCAACTGTAGCTGTTAGAAGCAGTCAATGGAAGGTGACTCAACAGTCATTTTGGTATTTGGAAGACTGTCGTTTATTAATCGTTGCAATGTTGTGGTCGTAATGGCAGGTGCCGGATAGTGTGCAAGCTGCTGGATTACCATCCGAAGGCATGGATATATTGTAGAAATGGAGCCTCTTTTCGGAGGATTCTCAGCACAAGCAATGTGTTGAGCTCCGAGTTTCAGACATCCTTGTTCAGCAACTTGCAGATTTACTAGCAACGTCGTTGCGTACATGGTTGGAATGTGGAGATTGTTTCCAGCTCGACCCAGATCCACCTGGAACCCTCCTACGCAGTTGGGTCAACGGGGAATTGGGATTCGAAATCTACCATAGTAGAATTAAGTATTTTAGTTATTGCTAAGGGATTCGAAGTTCCCACAGTAATAACTAAAACAAATTATAATAACTAAATTGGTAACTGTATTCTAGCCGGTCATATATTTGCTTACTTGACTTATATGTATACACCATGCAGTTGGGTACTCGGGACGGCCTAAAAGTAATGCGACAACTACGCCGGTCTTCATACGCCAGGACATGGGTTAAAATCTCATCCAGATCGTTCCCCCGTAGTGAGGACTGGTTATTCAATTTCGTGGTATCGGCAACTCCAGTAAGCCATTAGATGGCCGGCGTGACTACAAAGATCGTTAAGCCAAGAAGAAGACGTTGGGTAGTTTGTCCTCACTATGGACTGTAGTCCTCACTTGCAAGTTAAAATTTCTTAAAAATGTGATGCTGAGCCGTAATTCTCAAAAATATAAATCACTAACATATTATAACAAACAATTATACATACACTCTTTTTGCAACGAACTGTTTCCGCGGGTCTATTGTATGGTTGCAAACCCTGTGAGCCACAAGAATCGCCAGACTACTGTACTTAAATCATCGATGAGTTTAAAACACTACGAAAACAAACTCTGTAAGCTATCTCCCAAAAAATGGACTTTGATACGATACTTCACGTTCGCTTTTTGCTGTCGACGAAATTGAACTGCAATAAAAGGCACACACGCACACATATGCACACCCTTCACCATGGTCTGGTTTGGTCAGTGTGATACTACCACCGTGCAAATTTAGTTTTACTGCCTTTTTCCCGCAGGATTTGGGGGAAAAATAACCCACCAAAGGAAAAGCCATACTTGATGGCATTTTTATGGCAATAGATTTATCGGTACCGCGGTTCGTTTAGCTTTCCCCGGTGCTGCACCACAGCAGCCCAGAAGGACACCTTTCCTCCAAAGGGAAAGATTACTACGAGGTTCGTGCGGGGTTTTCCCCCATCAGTTTTGTCAGGCCGTTGCTTCGTTTCCCCGCTGTCTGGAGCAGTCAGCCAAACGACGCGAAAGCCAATAACCTTTTCGCCGATAGCAATCTGCGCATGAGTCGAAGACGTATCTTTGTAGCAAGAAGTTCTTGGCTACTCCACCGGTGTACCTCAACTCACAGCAACGCGTGCTGTTGTTCTGCTGTTTGTTCCGCTGAGCTGCCTTTGGCAACTTTATTGCTCCTCTTCCCGCGCAAATCGTTAACTGACGCAACCATCGGGTTTTGTGGATTTTTCTACCCTCTTAAATGGTTTCCCTTTTGCCGAATCCGACCGAACCGCATGTACCGTGCTGGAAAAGTGGTAATAAATTTCCACCCTCCCCCCTCCCGAGAAATGGCACTCTCGTTTCAAGTCATCGTTGTCGTTTTCCCACATTGCTAAACCGCAGATTGGTCGTGTTGTTAAACAATCGTCACCAAAGCGCGTACACACACACACACAGACGGGCCGAACACGCGGCAGGCCTTTTGAGTTGTGTGGCAAGAGAAGTCCTACTTGTTCATTTGTTGTGTTCTGGCACTTAGGGTTTGAAATATGGAGCTCGATTTGTTACAGCGTAACCTTCGTGTTTTGAGGATTGAGGATAAACAGGTCTTCTCCATTTGTAAGTAATTTGGTGCGCTGGCAATTAAAAGAAATCAGTCAACTCCACAGAGAAGAAAGATTAACAAGTAAGTAAGTATACGAGATATCGAAACGCAGGTAATTTGTTTTACGCTTGATAAAGTCAGCTGTCAGGAAGGAAGGATGTCTGTGAGCAGGAGCAGAGCAAGCAGATGAGTTAGTCCACAGTGTGATATCAATTAAAATAAACTGATTATTTAATTCGTGTCTTAAAGTAGTTGAAGATCAGGAAGCAGTTGAAGATCTGGAGTCTTCTTGGCTTAGCGACCTTATAGTCACGTCGGCCATCGAATGGTTTACTAGACTTATCGATACCACGTAGTTGGATAGTCAGCCCTCACTACGGAGGGACGGTCTAGATGGGATTTTAATCCCGGTCCTGCCGCTTGAACATTGATGAGAATTAAGACACAACTTCTGTATTCTAAAATAGGGTTTTCTTTGTTATTTGTTAACAATTTCAATCATTATACGAACTCCTCTACTCTGTTAAAATGCTCTTGCCTTGTTTTCCTTTGCTATAAGCTTATTATTGAACTTAACCTTCAAAATTCAAATTCGCCACTAGCAAACATAATTATTCCACTCCCTTGAAAACAACCAGCAAACCACCATCCAATCGTAAACGTTTTCCACTCACGTGCCGACATTGACATTGCTAAGCTTTCACGGTCGTTATGTACCTGCAATGGTCATCTCTCGCCGCTGGAAAAATAAGCCCATAAAACGCTTTAAGATTGTTAACTAATTCACAAATAATCGCCACTTTGCTGCGTCCGAACGTATGTGGCTTTGGGCAAAGAGAATCACTGCGAAGGGGTTACAAAGCAAAAAAAAGTGCACCCAGATTACAATCGAATCAGTGGTCGCTCAACAGCCCTGCTGTTGACCATCTCAGATTGGCCAGCTTCAGACCACATTGGGCTCTAATTGATTGACTAATTAAACGGGATGAAACCACATGTTTGGGCATCATTTTTTATATTGAAAAGTTGGCCCCACTTCTCCTCCTCCTCCCAACAAAACTTACCTACCGTTGAATCGACGCTGGTAGTACGATTTTGGCTATTACGACCCGCTTCACGTTTTGTTGGGGAATTGTTTTAAGCTGAGTGCGGCGTTCTTCACCCGGTTAGTGCGAGGCGAGCCTTCGATGACTGTTTTTTTCTCTCTCTCTTCTTTTAATGTCAAGAATAAATAACTGCCACCATGGACGGATATACTGGCAGTGGGCCGACAGTGCGGTATTGCAACATTCCTAAAAAGATGATTGCTTCGCGCTGTGTAAGAAGCTAGGTTAAGGTTAGGCAGCTCGTCGTGTGTGACAATATACGATCGATCCGTCAGTTCCCTTGGCCTTGGTGGAGCAGATGCGAGCTAGTTTGGGGACGCGGGCCAGCGAGGGAAACGATCGCCAGGGTCTTCTTGTAAGTGTAAAATCTCAGTGAATTCGATGCTAAATGCTGTATCAACGTCACCCACTTTATCGTTTCGTAGTGCATTCGAAATAGTTATTTGAGGTTGTTAACCAATTGGGCAGGAAATGAATAGTAATGCTTGGAAAACGTTTTCATTTATCTGCGAATAAGTAAGAATAAATCACTCACCCAATTCTGAATCGCAGTCGATTCGTCAGGTGTCGAAACTTAACCAATTATACACTGAGCGAAATAAGAAAAGCTCCACCATGTTTTTGAGCCATTTCTTCTGAAATGTTAAACCAACTGTTAAACAAACCGTTAAACAAACATTCTAAGATTAAAAGAGCAGAATCTTAGAATGTTTGTTATATCTATTATGAACCTTTTTAGAGTCATTGCGTGGAAATTTTTGCAAACTGTTTACGTTCAAGCCGATAAATTCATGAAAAAGGGTGCGAAATAAAAATAGCACCAACATTAATTTTGATCAACAGATTATTATTATTATTATTATTATTATTGTTTATTGATCGTCCACCGTTTACACCTTAACGAAGCAGGAGGATTACAGTTTTACAAGACTTATAAGTTAAAACATATGTCATGTACATGTAAATAGTTCGTAGTAAGACGGATGTGTAATAGCGTTTTTAATTGTGAAAAGAGGCATATTAAAGTCAAACATGTGCGAATGCGTGCTGAACCGGCGTATCATGGATTTTAGGGGAGCATCATATCCATACTCCGTTCGCGAGCGCGTAACAAGTAACATTAGGTGATGTTTGGAGAAAAGTCTGGGGACATTCTCCTAATAAATAGGGATCGTCGATAGCTCCTAAAATAAGTCCTACTATGAATGAGCCTTGATGCAAATATCGTCGATGTTCCAGAGACTCGAGGCCTAACAGTTGACAACGCTAAGTGTATGATGAGAGGGAGGAACTATCAGCCCATCCTAACTTACGAATCGCGAAACGATTGAACTTTCTTTGGACAGCCTCAAATCCGTTTATCCATTCGTTAGTGTATGGACAGCACACAGGTGAACAGTATTCAAGGAGCGATCCAAGCAGCGAGCAATACAGAGCTTTTAAACACCGGGAGTCGTCAAAGTCACGAGTCAGTTTGAATATTAATCCTAGAGTTCTATTGGCGCAGTTGATAACGTTGTCGTAATGAAGTCCGAGGGACAATTTTTGGTCAAGTAAAACACCTAGGTCACACATTTGTGCAGTTCTTGAAACGCTTACGCCGTTTGTATAATAATCATAATTAACCATTGATTTCGCACGCGTAAAGGACAAAACGAAACACTTTTCGGCACATAGAGACAAACAGTTGAGGACGCACCAGTAGTTGAACACCGAGACAGCTTGCTGTAGTTTAGCACAATCTTTGGTCGATTTTACGGGCATAAACAGTTTGACATCGTCAGCGTGTAGCAAATAGCAGTTGTCAGGTAGAATAGAGCATACGTCGTTTATGTATAAAACAAACAGCAATGGTCCCAGATTGCTGCCCTGAGGAACTCCGGAGGTGCTCATGAAAGGGCGAAAGGTGTGATTCCGAAATTTCACACGATACGTTTGGTTACAAAGGTAGGAGTTCAGCAAAGCTAGGATTGACTCTAAGAGGCCCAGCCTTTGGAATTTATTCAATAGTATATCGTGTGATATGCTATCGAAGGCGGTTCTCAGATCGGTGTATATGCAATCGACTTGGAAACCCTGCTCCATGCGGTTTACGCACTTTATTGCGGTGCAAAGATGGTGGCGAATTGTGTTATTTTCCAGGGTGTAAAACTTACACGAATCCTCAGCATTCGTGAGTATGAAGTTACACGAAAAATAATAATAAGGAAAAAACTTGCCGGCCACATCCTTCAAGTTTTTGTATGGAAACCAGGCTTTACTCAGTTCAAGCTTGTTAATTGTGGCGTTATCGATGTGGAAACGTACTATCAACCCATGGTACAACTCTTTGTGATCGCTTATGATTATGTCTAACATTTAGATGATATACTTTGACTTCAGCGTCCTTAACATAAACCCTAGTGGGCACTTCATGTTGGCCACTTCGATGGGGTGCCCGGTGGTATAGGCGACAACAGCGCCGGTCTTGAAGACGTTTGAAGGGTTCACGGGGGTGTGACCAGAAAGTTCGTTAATCCAAGAAGAAGAAGTCATCGAGGAAATATACTTTTCGGTGAAAATGTTCGGATTAAGGTTATAATGTTCTGTAAAAGAGATTTTGCTGAGGGTATTTTCTCGCTTTAATTTTTCATTTCTTAACAGAGTTTGCAGCCCACATCTTGTTCTCATTGGACATTGCAATTCTGCTCGAATTTAGGATGCTGATCTCTTTTATAGTATTTTACAAAAATTAACACTAACTAAAATTCTTCAAACAATTTCCATTGACTGTACGGCTTTCCTTATTGATTAGAAGCTATTCTGATCGTTTTCCGTGTTCCGCTTAAATGTGTAGGGTTCGCAAAAACTTCGACGCAATGACCCAAAAGGGATTAAAATAGATTGAACTAACATTCTATGCTTTAAAAAAAATTAGAATCGGTTCATAAATTTTGAAGATTGTGTCAAAACACAAGGTGTTGCGATTCTTATTTCGCTTAGTGTAAGTTTCCACATGTTTTTAAAAAGATTTTTTTCAGTCACGGCTCTACAACCCAAAAAGCCTTGGCCTCCAACCATTGCATTCATTGACTTCGTTTACTCCTTCTTGGATCTTTGCTTATTCATATATTTCAACTAAATTTGCACAAGGTCACATAAAATTTAGTGTGTCGATTATATTATTATAGTATTTACTTAGCTCTTGCATCGACAAGCTTTATGCTATAATTTTATTAGCTTCAAGAAACGAGCTCAAACGAGCCGAAACGCGCAATTGATTTATTTTGTTCGCTAAGCTAATCAAACTACCGATGGAGATTACGTCAATGAATCTTCGCCCTGTCAGGAAATTGGACACATTCTATTTCTCAAGCCGTCCCGCTAACACTCGCTACGTGCCCAATTGCAATTAAAGACGTCATTCTTCCCGCATACTACTACCCCCAACGCACCGCCCCACCAGTTTGTGCCAGGTGTTGCTTTTCCATCGGATACCAACGCCAAACCGCTATCAAGATGTCGAAATAAGCCTTATTGTCACCCAATCTTGTAATCATCGCCACCGACCGTACCGACAGAACCATCTCCCTAATGGTGTTTTGATATCTCATTTCAAAACGAAACGTTTACATTCGGCAACTCGCACGGCAAACAGGCTAAGAGCTTTTCCCCGTACCGTACCGTACACTTGGCGCAACAAATAAACGAAGCGATTACTTACGGCACCAGGGCACAATATATCTGCGGCACGCCGAACGAGTGCGATCATGATGAGTGCTCCCAGCGAAACATAATTACACTTTCAAGTCACAGAAGTCACACTTGACCTGATTTTCAGCTCCTACCGATGGAAAGCTGACTAAACCTTCCGATACCAATCCTCGCGCCTAACCCCGCACAATCGCACGAACCAAATCTGGTGAACGAAAACGGCACCCAGAGCACGTGAGTGTGTGGGGCAGATCTTATCTGTGATCCTTTTGGCTCACGTTTGCACGCTTCGCCAAGCTTCCGTTCTCCGCGGTGCTGGTGGTTTCCTTTGTTGCGAGCATCGAGCTTCACTTCGCCAGTAGTGTCGCTATTGCTAAACCTGAAGCGTTGCAATTAGATGAATGCATACGGTGCAGTGCAGGAATTTGATCGGGGCTACGGGGGGACGTAGTCGCGGCGTCAATGAGTTGGTAATAGAATAGCAACAACCGAAAACTGCAAATGATTGAAATGTGGAATTCTTGTGAAAATGCTGCAATCAGACGTGCAAACGAACATCGTGAACGTTGTTGAAATAATTCAAACATTTTAAAAGGGGTTAGCAAAGGTCCTTGCGACTTTCAAGTGTAGCAATTTAAGTTCGTAGCAGCCGTATGACAAGAGTGATTAAAATCGATCCTAATGCAGTTATGAGTCCATGGTTAGACCAATGATCTTTTAGATTAAAAAAAAAAACATAGTAAAACCAACTTTTTATCAACTTGAAAATGTTTTATTTCATGTTGATTGATGTTGATTTTATGTACCAGAATCTTGAACTTTGGAATTGAATTATAACTTTAAAATCTTAAGTGTGAAAAAACTCACATCGTCGAGGAAGGTGATCGCCATTTTATTCGTCTTCCAATCGGGCTTTATGGTAAAGCATCGAGTGTTATGGTATGGTATGCGACAGCTGATGATATCTTTACTGTGGAGCATTAAGTGTCAAAATCTCGTGAATTTTGGCAGTTCCTTCACTAAAAATCTAAAAATGCTTGTCCCATCGTTTGCCGCTACGTTTGTTCCGAATGGAGCTTGCTTTGACTTTAAATCACATTAGTCATAGTGCCCCTGTTTACATATTGAGCTTTTGGGTGAACTCTGTTTTATTCTCGCAACTGGCGAACATGACAAGTCGTCGATTTTTTTACAGTTCTCAGTGCAAAATGTAAACAAAGAACTAAATCAGCGCTGAAGAGTTCGCCTTATGAGGAAACGAGCATATAGTCAAGAAGATCGTATTAGATTACCTAGAATCTCTCGAAACTAGGAACCCACGGTAGATCATAAATATAAAACTAACCCTACTTTACTCCCGTTTAACGATCTACGAAACATAAATCTTTTACAAATCCCTATCTCGTTAAGAACTTCACTCAAAACCTTCTAGTCATAAGCAACCAACACTAAACGGCGCTATATCCCAGCGCTCGCTCAGTTGTGCCTCTGATCGCGCCTCATGTGCACTCCCATTGCGCCGACGGTTCGATGCAATCCGAACGTACTTGAGATCAGCTTGTCGTCTTGCTAGTGGAAACTGGTTGCCCTTGAAAATGGAACCGCTTCCTCCGCCACCAACTTTTCCTGCTTCCTTCGTGCGTACACACACACACCGACGTGCTGGACATCCGCTCATATGTTGACCTAGTCTGGGACCGGAGCACGTATGGTGTGTATGAGAACGGTCCACTAAATAGCCGCCGGACGGGGCCCTGCTGACGGGGGAGGGTTGTTTTAGCGAGGCAATACCAAATGCTGTTGAGTGCGTGGTTATTCGCTTGCTCCACCAACGCCACCAATGATCGTAGGCAAGGGTTTTTGTTGGATGATCGATACTGTTGACTAAGTTGCGTACTAAGTACTAACACAAAGCCTGCCAGATCTGGGCAGATTTGAACTCTGCATTTTGTACGTCCTATAATCAGAATTCAATTTGCGTGTGATGAGACGCAGTAAAACGTCGGTGTTTTCCAGCAGAATATTTGTTCCTTCCATCCAATACATCCAATAAAGAAAACATGGACTCATCTCTGTCGCAACTCTGCCAATAAATAACGCTTCACAATGGCAATTTTCGTGACAGGCGGCGGGCACAGCAAAGCGACCACAAAACAGAAGCACAGAAATTGGATTTAAAACCTCCCGAGACGTTTTCGAGATGGATTTCCTTCCCTTTTTTTTTCGTGTTCACCGTGCCGAATCCTGTATTCAGCACCTGGCAACATGCTCTGCAAACCCCTTCAAACTCCACGCTGCCCGTCTGAGGGCCTTGCGGTTGAGATGCTAATGTATGACAAATTCATGAAGCAATTTGCAGATCTCGACGAATTGCTTGCTTTGTCTTAGGACGACTGTCTTACACGAATGGTTGCTGGTGCGGTTCCGTCCGCGACACAGGTACGAGCATACCATCGGCGCTTCATCTCAACCGCTTGCAAACCATTACAATCGTTACACGTTGCTACCAACGCCAGCAGTGTCAGCCGTTTGCTGGAAGCTGGAGAAATCGAGCAACCGTCCTTTGATGGAGACTGCGAATGAATTATTCACTGGAATGACTTTCCAACATTCGGTCGTGCACACAGTGCCTCCGCTATATCAAACACTTGCACGAAATTCAAAACCGTTGCAGCAGCTGCATTTGGCAACTGGCGTTCGGTTCCCGGTCCCGGGATTAATATGGCGCGGTTCGGGCGTGAAGAGCATAATTTCTTGTGCTGCGCTCGTGGCCACACCAATCAAAACTCCACAGTAGCTAATCGATCGCACGCTGAATGACAGCATCGAAATGAGTTTTCTGTCGCGGGAAGTTCTAAATCCACCAGTACCTTAGGTTTGCGGTAGCGGCATTAACTGTCACTTGCATCGTATCGGTACTGCAGGAACGTCACTTAGCACGTTTTTGTGCTTTAAACACAACAGCAAGCTTGCCACATTAGTCATTTTTATGTTGCCACCGGAAAGCATTAGCATAAATATGTATTACGTTGTAATGGTGGTTTGGGGTGAATGTGTACACCACACGAGCGACCAGTTGTACCGGAAAGTAAGGACATAAACGCAATGGCGATACACATGGCGAGTGGACGGCCAAAGGTAGTCTACGTGGGAAAGCGACTGAACCTACGGATGGCAGTACATTTCCTTTCGGAGAAGACATATTGTGCAAGGGGAATTTATAGACAAGTTTTCCTGCGTTTCCCCGTGCCAGCGGACTAGTGCTGTGAAGTATTGCGTTGAGTGTAATACATGTTTAATCGTGTGGTATTGTATAGGACAGGATTTTTAAGTTAACGTTCAATTGCGAGAGTTCAAAAAATGCTCAATAAAAGACTCGAAGATATTTTTAAATGAGGTTTAAATAAAAAAAAACTGATAATGAATTTAATAATTTTATGCGATTACAACCAAACCAAATCATAATAATCTTCTAAATTTAAACAAAAATCGGAATTATTGTAAGTTAGTAATACGGCCTTGCAGTCCGACATGAATAAAAACCAAACTCTAGTTCAAATTGCGATAATTGTTTCGCTTACGATGTCATTGGCTGCAATACAAACAGTCACAACAAGCCTGTTTATCTTCCCTTTAACGATTTACCAAACATGACACGATCCCACAGACTATGTGCGAATGTGTTCAAACATACATAAACGATCATCTTCAGCGAAATCTCATCACGTTGATCAGCGTCAAACCCCTTAACAGTATCGACGCCGTTTTCCAAGACCTGCTGACCTGCCGCAACGTTCCACGGTCCATGCCTTGTGCGGTATGCGCCACACACAGAAAAAGGCATCCGCTGTACACCGTACACCAGGCCACACTGAAAAGGCACGTGCCCGCATATTATGCTCCGCGACAAACCCTCCCTAGGGGCATCCGAGGGCGTCACTCACCAGTGTTCACAGTGTTCACACATCTATGCTGCGTTCTGGGTCAGGGCCAGTTCTATGTCGCGTTCGCGCGTGTGTGTGTGTGTCTGCAATGTCCATCTTGTGACGAGGACGGGTGTAAAATCATTTGTCACTGGAAGGTACGGGTTGTGAAAAGTGGCACCTCGTAAATTGAACACCCATTTGCTGAGCAAATGAGATGAGTCTTCGGTGTGTCGCGCCTTATGGCTGATCAGCATCGCCGAAGGGTTTGCCCGATTGCTGTGGTGGTCTTGTGTGTGTGCTCTGTGGTCCCGTCCTAACACGGCACATGATGCGGGGCTAAATATGTTGGTCTTGTGCTGATGCTTGTGTTACGCAACGTGCGCATTACTCTCGGAGCGCTAGGTTCGTAGATGGTGGTCGCAAAACCATCTTCCTTCAGGTGTTCGATTAAGCTAGCCCCGGCAGGGCCTATCAAAGTCGGCCGTTGATCGTCGGCCGACCGTCGTCGTGCCGTGGTCGATGGACTTCGGACATGCAACCGTTCAATGGCCGAAGCATTGAACCAGTGCGTTGAATTCCTATTTCGACCGAGCCTATGATGCTTCGATAGTCGTGAAAATGAGTGCTCCTTTCGCCCGCAATGATGTGGATGGAAATCGATGTGCTCGCTTGCTGACGGAGATGCAACGGACGGAATGCACCGGATTCGGTTAATGGACTGCTTACATTAATTCGATGCACACGTCGACACAGCACTGCAGCTGCGGGGTGCTCAAGACTCAGTAAGGCGAATATGGAGGAAATTACTACGATTGATCGGTTTTCCATCACACGTCGCTACTCGGACACAAGTCTACGGTGGAATCATACTGAAGGGCCCGCTTATTTCACGGTGACGACAAGTGCGATTGCACAGCTGGATTATTGTACGAAGACGTTGTGTATGATTGAACTCATGGGTTTGCTGTTACCTGTGTAAATGAAACAGCTAGGTTTAAATTGTGTATGGTGATGGATTTCCTGCAATTTGTATTCAATTTGGTCTTACAAAGTGGTGTGATGATGACCAACATTGATCATTTATGTTTGTTTTACAGACTGGAATTAGACAGAAGATCAATAAACAATGAAGTCGTACTGATTTAATTTTATGTAATGACTGCTAAACAATAATACAGGAAACTCGGAATGAAAAATCAGACGAAACCTAACCGAGAACAATCTATACAAATAAACTTCACCTATGAGTTTTACGCTTTCATAATCAAATAATAGGTTTATGTATACTGCGGAGCTAGATGGTCATTTTTTAATGATTTTAAGTGCTCATTTTCTCCATTCCTGATCCATTCCTCAGATCTGGATTAGGTGAAGGGAAACCTATCGGAGATCGGGTGCCTACATCGATGAGAAGCTGCAGCCAGAGATCGAGTTTCCTGGAGATCTATTGTAGACCGCGCCATGTCACGACGACGTCCTCTTTAAAAGAGCAGGCCAACATGAGTGAGTGAGTGACTGATGTTTTCATCTCCAAAAAATATGTACATAACTCATGAGCAATTGTAACACTACCATGAATTGATTTCAAAATGGTCGATCAATTCCTGATCAGAACTTTGGTATGTACAATCTTTTTTAATATGCAGGCTTTGGGTTGTTAAGGTCTTATTGTAAAGCCTTTTGCATATAATACTGATCTTTCGAGAAAAAGACCAGCCTACAAGAATAATAATAAACTGTTCATGTCATCCAAAGCCTCAAATGAAACAACCAGGATGGGCTAATGCAGCTTTTGTGGAACTCATGTCCATGCTTTTACGATTTTTTTTTACAAAATTAGCATTGGTCACAACCACATTTCATGGGGAATGTTAATATACTCTTCTCTTCTTTTTCTTCTTGGCCTGCTCAGGGTTGAGTACGTCGCAAAGACATGGCTAGGTTGCCAATCCGTATCCAGGAAACTCGGTCTAGGACTGCAGTCCTCCATCCACGGCTGCATCCTATCTCCGACAGGTTTGACTCCACTTGATCCAGCCAACGTGATCGCTGTGCTCTTCTACGCCTCGTGCCGACTGGGTGGTTGATGAGCACCTTCCTGGTGAGTCTGACATCGTTCTCACTTGTCCCAGGAATCGTATCCTACCGATTTAGACTACTGTCAGGATATCATCACCGCCAAACAGCTCAGCTAGCTCGTGGTTCATTCTACTTCGCTACACTCCCTGCTCACACACACCACCGAAAAATAGTCCAATGATCCAAAGATAGTCCAGAGCTGATCTTGCGATATTCGAAGATGGATCCTTTCGAGATCATTTACCGTGAGTTAAATTTAACTTATGTTTGGTGAGTACCTACAAATTTATCTATGTCTGTTCTTGTTCATCTTGGCGTTAGGGGAAAATATGTAACCATAATCATAGAAATACGAAATATATAACAAAAAAACAGGTTTTCCTCCAAACCAAGAATTTTATCTAAGTCCTCCACGTCTTTTTTGTCACTACAGCTACGATTAGGATGTTGATCAGATAATTTCAATTTTCTTGATTGATTGTACCCCAAGCAAAGGAATGTTGGGCGTTTGGCATCCGCTAAGAATAACATAGCACAGGGTTCGATCACTCTAAGTTCAACTGCAGCTTACCCAATTTCGTTAAGCGATTTTATTACTTGCTCTTATTCTTAGCTTAATGATCTCCAAGGCCATGCCGGGAATGTTATGGTTATCTAGGCCGCTTAGTGCCACGTAGCTGTCTGCTCTTGTAAGAATTGAACTTGGAAATGGGATTCGGTACATAGCCGTGTCGGGTTTGAAATGACGTTGGTGCCGTGTAGAACACCGGATCATTCCATGTAATTTTATTTTATTTTCAAATCTAGCATTTACCTTTGTCATTTGAATAGAGTAAACATTTTCAAAGTATAAACCTTCTCCCGATGTATCTTGAAAAAGCAGCCCAGATAAGAATATCGAGAGTTCAGTATTAATCCCGAGACGCTTAGATACATCATCGTTGGTTACATTCGTTTCGGTGACCAAACACATAATGACAGGCGCTTTTCAAAGAACCTTTTACAAAAAATGAATCCAAAATCGAAGAAATCATCACGGCACGTTCGCTACGTTCGCTACCAATTTACAGCGAATTGCCACGAGCTCAAAATCAATTGAAAATCAATTTATCAATATTGATTCACTTGTAATCCGGCACCGGCCCGGCGTTCGAAGCGCGTATCTTCCAGGTAATTTGAAGGCGAAATTTTCCGAAAAAAGGAAATCGTACAACAACGAAATACCCCACGAGGAACGCCCCCACTCGAAACGCATCGACCAAAGCGTAATCGCGCGTGGTAAGAAGACCGGTAAGGTGAACTGTAAATCCCGGTCCCGGTGAGAGGAATACGCCAAACATATCCCAATGCCAATCCTTCCGCCAGCTGATGCCAACGGTCTCTGACAGGATTTACCATCGGTTTAGTCAAATTTTCTTGACAGGTGGAAACGTCGAACCAAAAAAGAGGTCGTTTCCTTTGCAAATGTAATATTTAGAAGCAAATATTGATTCGATGGAGCGTGTCGGTAAAAAAATAATAAATAATACACCAAGAAAAGAATGGTGGTGAAGAATTGCCGCATTATTGATATTCATGTACCGAAATGAATATCGTAGATGGTAGATGGAAAGGAATTCTCATGGTGCCGCTGATGGCTCAAATTCAATTTTTGTGTGGCAGAATTGACATTTACAACACTTTTAAAAATCTTATTTCGAACAACTTTAACGATTGTGATTGGAACATAATGCTTAACGCAATCTGGGTACTTCAATTATGTACTTAACAATAATGAAAATCAGTTTCAACTTGCCTAGCTATTTTAATCCGTTCTTCAATACCCTAAATGTACCAATTGAAAGTGGCCAACGTTCTCAATCTACCTTTGTGCGTGCTTTAAAGCTTGTTTCCCCTAGAAATTCTGCCCATCCTTTAAGCCTTGACAAAATGATTCTCCAACCAAAAAAGTGAAGCAAAAAACTTGCCACAAAATGTGTTCTACTCTACCGTTGGCTCACAAAATGCAAACGAGAATATGCTGCGGTAAGCGAAGAATGATTGATAATTTCTCATTATTAAATACGGCCCACCGGTTTGCTATCCCGGGTATCTCCGTCGGGACAACACACCCGCACCAAGTTTGGTAATGGTTTTGTCGTTAAATCGCTTCTACCAACCACTACCCCATTCCTTCCCTCTTCCCCTCCCTTCCCAGCTCCAGAAAGCACCAGGAAAATGGGGAGGAAATGCGACAAAAAAAGGCGAATCCCTGCCAAGCAATAGGCCTCCTTTTTACAGCCAATTAATTTACAGGTAACAATAGATTCTCACTAGAAAACCGAGCTCGCGGCCTTAGAAACCTACCACCTGGTTTCGGTTTCGGGATGGTAGGAAAGTTGCAGCCCAAGCCCGTGCAGCGCAGTGTGCGGAAAACGCAAGGGAAACTCGTAAACCCTTATCGTGGGGTAACAAATTTCACGACCCACTCGGGACCTTTTAGTGGTTCGCTGTTTGCGCTTCTTGTGTGGGGCGGAGGGCAGAGAAAGGGTGACGTGCGGAGGGAGGAAGGTAGATATGCAAACAATTGTCGCGCTGGGAAAAAGGAAATCTTTCATGTCAGCGATAATCTAGTGAAATGGTAAAAGATGATGCGTTTGATGTGGAGACGCGTTGCTGGAGGCGTTTGGGCATAGGCAGTCGGGGCGGCTGGACCAATAACCGTTTGCCAAGAGGGAAAGGGGGAGGATGGCAGGAAGGTGCCGAGGCCGGTTGTTGACTTCGAAATGAGAAGAAATGATTGAATATAGATTGGGTGTCGACCCTTTTGGCGATTAGCTTTTTGCAAGAACCGAACCAAACCCTTGAAGGGATCGAATTTTATTACTTTCTCGCCTAGCCACACTTGCTGGAGAGGATTTTGATTTTATTTATTTATTTTTTTATTATTAGATGCCGGAGAGCATTGGTTGTTTGGCTTCGTGTGGCCAATGTAATCAAACAGTCACCCTACGCTAAGGATAACAACACTGGTTTCCTGGTTTAACTGTCCACAAAGGATTTGCTAGCATGAAATATTTGAAAACTGTGTCTCTTTCTTAGTTTTTTACTTGTATTGTCTATTAAATTTTGCTTTTCTTGTTTAAGAAATTGAACATTTGGTTAAAGTTTCACCCAGCTCTGTGTTACTGGTCATTATCCTTTTAAGCGTCTACGGTTCGAAGAAGTAAAAAAAAGATGAAGAATTCATCAGTTTTTTACATACTCTATGTCTCATTGCTGTATGTGAGAAGTACAAAACTAAATGTCTATTCAGTTCAGGTTTTGTCACTCTTGGCAGGTGTTTTAGCGGAGAACATTGATGCTATGAACCTGTTCTCGATTAGGATCTCGATTTGTGATTAAAATTCCGATCCAGATTTCCCCCATGGACTTCATTTTGTTTGTAAAACTTAGCAAAGGGTTTTGAGAAAACAATCATATCATTGAAATCATCAAGAAATAAATTGTTAAACTTGTTTTGCTCATCTGAACAAAATATTGCTAAATACCTTAACAATATCAATACCCGATCTTCAGTTTTCAAATTCAAATAAATCGTTTATATAATATTTATAAAAAAATAATATTTGTAGATGGTGTAGAAAAATGATTTTCTAGATTTATTATAGTCCTGGTATTTGTTTCTATGAATCTGACAGTTTTTCGAGTAGCTTACGTGTGTGTTCCAAAGACGTTTTGAATGGCAGTTCTTGTTGAGCTCCTCTTCCTTTTTTGAATTTAATCATGGGTCAGTTCTGCTTGTAAAAACTATTGTGTATTTTTATATTTTTCATTGTTACTCAAAGATTTCTTTACTTTAGAAAGAAAAGAAAATTTCAAGTAAAAGTTATATACGCTACTCTTCTTGTTCACGCACAACGGTGAGACGTACACTTAACGAAGAGCAATTCGTCAAGTGAGTAGTGAGTTCACTGCAGTGAGTAGGGCATGAGTTTTACTGGCATGAGTGACACTCAGAAAATTATAAAAATTTAGATAATGAATGCCGCACTGAGGGAACCTTCGAAAATCGATTGATTCGCGTAGAAGCTCAGCTGCTGCCAAAACAACGTTTATGCCAAGGGCTGAGGGTGCAAACCAACACCGCCATTCATGCGCTTCCATTGGTGTTTACAAGTTGTGTGACGTCGCAAGTTCACGACCTAGCTCAGCCAAGGATATTGACCTCTGCGCGTCAGGCTAGTTACGCGTCTACCTTGAACGAAGCACCAAATTGTGAGTTAAACACCGAAAAACTGTCCTTCACACACAACACTAGTTCCACTGCAACGAAGCCAGCTGAGAACTTCACACACACACATACATTAGTAGCCGCACTGCACCGATGCCAGCTGAGAACTCCACTTACGATACCACTAACGATCATGATACGGCCACGCACACTACACTTCACACCGTTGCAGTAGATTTAGGGAAAGCTACTGCAAAAGTCTCTCTAGAAGTGCAGAAGTACTCTATTTAAGCATAAAATTGTACCGACGATCTCGATGGCTTGGTAGATGATCGATGCTGGCAATATAGGGCATCCGGGTGTCGCCGACAAGAAAGGGACAAGGATAAAAGCGGTCCATTTGTTTTGCATTCTAACTTGAAGACTGGTTCATGCTCGAGCACACCACAGCCCCCGGTTGGTCACTAACACATATCGTCAGTACACATCACGGGGAGTTTCAGCTCACGCGCGTAGCACAGCGGAATGCTTTAGGAAATTGTGAAATTACAGTAATTTGCAACTAACTTTTGTACGACTCATCACCTTCAATAGAAAATGTATTTGTTTACGTTTTTTGATGACGTTTCGTCATGGAGGGAGACGCACAATAGTGAGACATACACTTGACGAAGAGTAATTCGTCAAGTGAGTAGTGAGTTCACTGCAGTTAGTAGTGAGTTCACTACAGTAAGAAGTGCATGAGCGTCACTGGCATGAGTGACGCTTATGAAAAACTCAAAAAATTATAAATAAGGCAAAAATTAGATAATAAAAACCTCTTCACTGTTGTACTCCTGGCAAACTGCAAGCAAACTGATACCAAATTTCTCCGTGCAAAACACGTAGTTGGACTACGAGGGAACGGTCCGGGTGAAATTTGAACTCCGGTCTAGCCGAGTGAAGACCGGTGCCGCTGTCATATCTATCGCTCCTCTACTTTATCAGGATCACCCTTCTAGAAAAACCTTCTAGAGAGCATTCTAAACCACTGCTCAAAAGAAGGTTTTTGATAACTCCCTTATAAAATCTATCAAAAACCTTCTTTTGAGCAGTGGTTTAGGCTCTTCAGAGAGCTTTTTGGTTTTGTTTTGTTAGCAGGGATGTTTTCCTTTTATTGCTATTTCCACTTCAATCCCTTCCCACTTCCTCTTGACCTATTCAGGCTCTTTTATGTTACCATAGTCTCTAGAAATACTTTTAGATTACGAATAGTATTGTATAGCCTGAATGACAAACAAATAGTGATAATGATCATGGTTACTTTTAAACTCAATGCTAGAAAGAGCAATATAAGCACGAGGAAGTATAGTGCCCTCCTATCTTCTCACAGGATGTAAGTTTAGCGAAGAATAGATAGTTATTAACCGCCTGCGAAAATGGTTCCACATATTATCATAGTTTTTTATTTATTTCTGTAAAGTTGATGGTTTAAATCAAAAGAAAGGAGAATATTACACAAAAATTACAAAAACAGAAAGCAATACGTCCAGATCTTCCCTAATGAAAAAAAAACAAAAACAGAACAAAACTGACCGAGTCAGTTCAGGTCAGAATAGTAAAGGGGTTAAACTCTCTTTTAATTGTAGTATTTTATATCTACATGACCAAACATATTTTGCACAAACTAAATAATTTCAATAAAATAAACTGCATTTCAATTTATCTTCAAAGAAATTCTTCAAAAAAAAATTCTTTAGAAATTTCTCAATAATAAAAACACAAACAAAGAGCATTTTCTTCATATTGAAACCATAGGCTTTAAAACAAACATGCTCACCAATATTTGAACAGTTTGCGCTCACCGGTCTGCACTTGGCAGGCGTCAAAGCACAAAAGTTATTTTACTACCAAATGATTTAATTTGCAACTTCATAAATAGCTGGTGGCAACATAATTTGCATTTTAATTTCGCTAACCTGTAATGGGTTGCGAAATTATGAACCATTGCCAGCCTGGTGGTAACAAACGAGCTGGCAAGGACAGGTCGGGTGGCTGCATTTTTCAGCTGTAATTTACTGATCCGCCCTCCCGGTGTGCTTGATGCTTTGCTAGCAGGAGCAAACCGATGGCGCCTTTTATTGTTTTTCCCTGTTGTTCTCTCTCGCTCTCTCTCTCTCACTCATTCCCACGGAGCCATCAAAGGTACTGGCCTGGGGGTGGAACGTATCGGTTTGCCGATGATCGAAAGGATTAATTCCATTTTAACATTAATCACCGCCACACTCAGTAAATAAATCCATTTCGGCGTGAAAATCGATCGTAAATTCTTATCCCGGGCAATTCACACCATGACTCATTTGCTTGCAAAATTCGCAGTTAAGTTTTTTTTTTTTTTGTTGTCGCCATAGCACCGGAAATGGAATTGATTTTTCGATTTTCCACCAAATGGTTCCCCACAGGTCAATGAGTTTTACGACCCATCCCGTGAAACGGGGGAGGGAAGGTTGCGCTTCCACCTTAACCTTTCCGGTGTCAAAGAGAGGCAAAACAAAACAGAAATATACCGATGAGGATAAAAATTAATGATCAGGCGGGCATTTATTGCCATGTTCGAGCGTTGATGGAAGGCATCGGTTAATGGGCCCGATGGGATCTTAATTCAAACGAATGCTTTTTGTGTTCAAATAACAATAATAAAGTTTATAATCAGTGAAACTCATCGGGGGTTGAAGATGGGACAGCATGGATAATAGGTATCAAGGTGAACATAACAGCTCATCTAATATTGAGGTGACTTTTGAGCAGCAAATTGTAGGCAAATAGTAAATACAAATTCTATCTTTCGATGATAAAAAGATCCAAAAAACAAATTACTTACAGATAGGAAATCTTTTCCTAAAGTACTCATAACCATTTACAACCACCTGTACCGAATGTGTGCATTTCTAATCGGCAGCTAGTGCTTCTTAAAGGACCAATTTGGTTGATTTTTCTTACGGATTTTTTTTTTCAATCATCAAATAGAATCTACAAAGTTCGTCTTTACTCTCCACGCAACACAACAATTGAAATAGATAAACATAGACGCTTAAATTTGCATAAAAATTGCTACCCTTAGCTGAATGTTTCCTTCTTTTCAACTTCACAAACTCTCGCTGTTGCCAAAGCTGCCGAGTGGATGATGTCAAAATAAAACCACCTCTGCCGCGCGGTTTCCGTTTTTCTTCGCCTTTCCGATGCTGCAAACATCGTTTTCGGTACCGATGCTTGCAAAAGTGTACACATTGGCATAAAGTCTAAACCGTTTATTGCGTAGACACAGATTTTATGGACGACGGGCGGGCACACAGCGATTCGAATGGTCTACGGAAGATGGAATTTGCAGACGATCGTCATGATGGCACTGACTGGCACTGTGTGTGTGTGTGCGAGATGTATGTACGACTCCCACTTTGTACCGGAGTCTTTTCCAATCGTCGTGGAATGTCAACGTGGAGAGCGATGGGTTGGAATTTGTGTGCCATATGAAAGGAAGAGCATATTTTGTGCCGTTGGATAAAGAATGCTATCGGTGGCGCTACTTGTAAGACGGGCATAAAATCAAGGTTCGCTACTTCGTTTACGGCAAGCTAGGTTTTCCTTTTTTTAGTGCTTTCAAATGGTTTTCTAACGAGAAAGTTTGTACTATCGCGGGTGGGTGACAGCGATGTATCCAGTTTATGTGGGAGAACGTTACAGTTTGCTCGGCAGTAAATGGGTTGATACTGCAGACGGGTAAGCTGGTACGGTGGTAGCTACTTTTTAATGCTCTGCTTCATGTAATTTAGTAAGAAACTTTGCAATCGCATATTACCACTCGGCACAAAAAATCATCGAAAATGGCAAAATATTCTATATTGGTGTAGGTAATTCGGGTGGTTCGGTGGATGATGCCGTAGCGGTACCAGCGTTCACATGGCAGGAAGGGATAACGAATTCCGTCCGGATCGTGTACTTAGATAGCAAGGCTGATTATTTGGCCACAAGTAAAATTAAGTCAACGAATTCCAGAAATGGTAGGTCTCTAGTGGTAGTATCGCCACTAGTGATGGGGTCTCGGAACCGAAGCCACGGAACGGCAGCTACAATCAAAACCATGGTTCCGCCTGGAACCGTCCGAAGCCTATGGAGCCGTCCGGAGCTGTACGGAGCCGTTTGGAGCCGTCCGGATAGATGATAGAGCATCAATGTAGGTTATATCACCGTATCATGGACGATTTGAAGCGCTGCGAAATTTCAATTCATTCCAGCCCCAGCTAATTTGACGGCTCCAAACGGCTTCAAACGGCACCGAACGGCTCCGGAGCCGCTTCCAAAATTGGTGAAGTCATCCGGAAGCGATTCCGTTTTTGTGTCGAATTTACTCATCACTAATCGCCACAGAAGCATAAAGTTTGGGAGATCTTCTAAGATCCAACACAACTACACCCTTCATGACACCGCCATAGGTCGAGTGACTTCCGTGAAAGACTTGGAAGTGTGGCTGGACGAGACTCTCTCTTTTAACGTGCATGTTGATCATGTTGCGGCCAAGTCCAATAAAGCTCTGGGTCTGATTGTTAGACTGTCCTCAGAACTTAGAGACCCCTTATGTCTGAAGGCTTCGTTTTGTTGTTGGGTCCGATCTACCTTGGACTACGCCGCCGTTGTCTGGTCTCCCCAAGGCTCGACTGCAATGGCCAGGCTGGAGAAGGTGCAGCGAAAATTCACACGAGTAGCTGTTCGTCGCTTCCTTGCAGGTTTATCAACTGACCCCTCCATCCTATCCTGTTCTCTGTCGACTTCTTGGGCTGGACTCTATTGAAACCCGTCACTCCCACCTCCGATCATGCTTTATCGCAAGTCTCCTCTCCAATGATCTGGATGTTCCTTCTCTTCTGTCAGCCATCCCCTTTTATGCCCCATTCCCGCCGTCTACGCGGTAGACCTCCCTTAACACATTCCATCCCGCCATACGCGATACGGTTCAAACGAACCTTTTTTAAGAGCGCCTTCAACAACGCGTACCACCTGTTCGACTACAATGTCTCCGTGTCCCATTTTCGTTCTCGTCTACGTGACTCCTCTTCCTTGCATCCTCGTTAGTGTCGTGTGCATTTTTTTCAATCCCCCTATTGTCCCCCTCACCATCCTTAGTAATTATGACAATTTTTGTGTGACCCATGAGGCAGACAAAATATTAATCTAAAATAAATAAAATAAATAAAGAAAAATAAAATGTCTTTTGCTTTCAATATTGCTCGAATCCTGCTTCTTCTAGGCTTTTCTTCTTCTTGGCCTAACGATCTTCTTGGTTCTGTCGGCCATCGAATGGCTTACGAGACTTGCCGATACCACGTAGTTGGTTAGTCAGTCCTCACTACGGGGGGACGGTCCGGATGAGATTTGTACCCCTGTCCTGCCATTTGAAGACTCAGGCCGCTGTCGCCTATACCGCTGAGCCTCCTCGAATTGCTTGAATTCTAACCATTAATTCAATCATTCAAATTTAGGTTTTGTTAGATTTTTGTTTGTGCTTTTACTGTCACAATAAATTAGGTCTTAGCCATAAACCGAAATTTTACACACCTTCTAAAATCCAATCGGATAGATTCTTCGGTAGTAATCACCCGATGGAAACATTACGATGTAGAAGAATGATTTGCAAACAATCCCTTCCTTTGGCGTGATAAATAAGCATCCCAAAGATCCCCCATAATCGCTACTAATAACACTGTCTCCGGATGGATTCTAACATTAGAACTCTATCCACCCTTTCCTCATCATCGCACGAAAGCTACATTTATTACCGCAAAGGGTAGTACTGTCAAAAGTCATCGTTCCGTCATTTAAAGATCGTGCGAATCGGTCCCGCAAGGTGCGGCTGGAACGGTACGCCATTGGACAACACATCCATCGCCCGTTCGGCGTTGCTGCCGTTCTGTACAGTCACAGAACTCTTCATAATTACCCGCCATCGTGAGCTTTATGCCGATCCAATCCGTTCGTACAGCCATCGACCGTCGGTGACCTTCGAATGCGTTTAGCACACACATGGGGGGGATGGTTTTTTGATCATCTTTTGCCTGCTGTCGATCGATGCTTTAAACACGCAACACACAACCGTACACATGGTGTATGGTGGCGTGTATTTTTAGCCAACAGACGATTCGAATCATTCGCGCCTATGCTTACGCAGAGTATTACCTCGCATCGCGATTCCACTGCTGAGTAACTTCACTCCACACAAGCACCGAAAAACCGACGAGTGGATTGGAGTTTTTGTTTTTCTCCAATCTTTGCGTTATCACATTGCCTCCAGTGTGTGTGGCAATGACCATAAGATGGTGGAAGGTAAACCAAAAGTCATGCATCAGGCAGGGCTACACGCAACCTACGCGTGCCACTTGCTAAACGTATATTAAAATTGCGTTCGCAAACAGTGATGTGCTACCACCGGCCGAGTAAAGAAGTGTCGGCACAAACAGCGATCGGATGGGAACGCATCGCATTTAATAAACAAAGACCGTTTTTAACTTTCCAACCGTTTCCAACCTAACGAACCATCATCAAGTGTGATTCCTTCCGCAGTCGATGTGCGGCCATGCGTTGTGGCGCATGGCCGCACATCGCGCGCGGTAAACAAAAACCCGCTTAATGATATCAAAAGCGATAATAGTGTCAAGCCCCCGTTTCCCAGTCATTTCAAAGCCATGCATTGTGTAAAAGTGCTGCACGACCGCGAGCATTGGCATGCCACACCGGGGGGAACATATGCGATTATTTTCATTAATTTACAAGTTCAGTGCTAAACGCGTAATTACATAATTTTAATCGTGCCGTGTATAAGCGGCCAGAACAATGCACGAGCCCGCCCGTGTGCGCACGGGATTTGATTGCATGTTTGTGGAGCGTGGGCGGATGTCCAGGGGGCAGGTAGGGCCCGGTGCGTTGCTTCAACAATTTATGATTGCATTCCCATCGTGTAAAGCTTCAGACAGTGGGCTGTGTGTATGGTGAGCAATGTAGCTAAAATGACACACACACAGAAAAATATAAATAAACGTAAAGCATACACACCTGGGGACGGCTGTGGGGTGCCCGATGGTGCATTAACCCACCCGCTTTAGCTGTATCCCCACCGTTAACCCATTCCTTCATCCCTGTTCGACTGCTGGAGCGTGTGGCAATTGGGCGGGCAGTCAAATCAAGCATGTAAACAAATGTAAGCTTCACACTCCATCACCAGTACAAAGGTACGATGTTATTTTTAATTCGCGTGCCTCACGGACCGCCTATGTCGCACCGGGACGGACATCCGCTGGCGTAGTACGAGGCGCATCGCACATTTTCGGCAGCCTAAGGGGATGGCAAGTGGAAAATGGTTTAAAAACCACCAGGCTTCAGTCACTCAAACCATAAAAAAAAAACAAAAACCCCACCCCACCGGGCTCCGCCAGAGCTTTGTTGGTATGCCGGTGCGTTCCCGCGGTCGTCGGGTGCGGTATTCTAGGACCGTTAATTAAAGTCTATTGCTTTTTGCCACCGCAATCCCGCAGTATCATAAACCACACGCGCGCGCGCGTCGTGCGTTGGGGTGAGTTTTGTGGGAAAATGGGTGGGTGGGCTTGAAGCTTATGTAGCGTAAATACTCCGGCAAGCAGAATTTCCCAGAGCCGACAGCAAAAGACTGTCACTTTTCCACAGCAAAATAGGTTTCTTGCATACGCGAATGTGAATGTGACTTTTTTTTGTCGGTTACGTCCCTACAAACATGCCAGTAGTATCATCCAAAATGAGTTAATGATTCGTACTGGCATGACTTTATCCATTAGCAGGGATATAAACATTCGCTGCAAAAAGAGTGGTCACAAAATAATAAAAAAAAAGTTGTATTTTAGCGAACAATTTGCTCATGCTCGTTCTGGTGGAAATAATCAAACATGCTTTTCGTGCTTGAAACATTGCTTACCGAACATGAATTAATGAACAGAACAAACAAATAAAACGAAGCAAATGCACATCGAACACGGTACATGGAGTAGCATCAGACATCCGAAACTTTTACGTGTAGTAAAAGTTTAATTTGAACCTTAAAAAAAAAAGGATAAAGGGTTTTCCCTTTTTGCTGTGAATAATTTTGGAGTACATTTTTCTTTGCTCATCTTCCGTCCATGGTACACGTCCTTATATATAAATTTAAACCCATTGCAAGTACAACTATTTTCATGTCAAAAATAGCTTGCACAAGCACCTCGAGATTGATTTGAAATTGTAATTGATGTGAAATGGTAACTTTCAATTCTCGCCGCGTGAAACGACACGCGATTGAACTTGATTTATTTGCCCAGTACGCCGGTGCATCCGGTGCATCTACCGGCCTTCCGGACAAAGCGTGTGTTCGCTTCACAAATCATCACTTCCCGTGCGTTATAGTGAAGTCCAAAACTCTGACATCGATTGTTTTTCTTTTTCGCAATTTTTCAATTGCTGACATGAACGCCACACTCGTTTCCATCGGTGGATTTGATGAAGCGCAGAGTAATAAAGCAAAAAGACTAATCTTCCGGTTCGCCTATTTCAAATCATGCGGACAGAAAAGTCAACATTGCATCATTTATGGCGCTGTTGGGATTGCTTGCTGTACCTAAAAATAGCCTAAAAGTTGTGTGTATGGAATTTGTAAACGTATAACTTACCACCAAACGTTGCGCGATGATGCTGACGTTTTGATTGATAATTCCTTTACTTTTTCTATCCACTGCAGCAGAACACACGCACACACTGAAATTGTTTTCCAATATCTGTAAGTTAAAAACAAACAAACAATAAATTAAACTGTGTTTGCGTTGTCGTTCTTTACTGCTTTACAACCTAATACTTTTCCAACAAAACACGTGTTTCATAACACAGAAATCATATACAAGAATTTACCAATCAACGCGAATATTATGAAGATCAGTTTTTATTAACCAAATTTGTTAACACATTTCAATGTGCGTTGTGCAAAATTTTTTGGGATCCTGCTTGATATACACACGCCTTCAAGGAATCCCCTTCAAGGCCTTCAGGTTGTATGTAACCAAACAACCTATTTACGATCATCATGTCATCACTTAGTGCGATTGGTCATATGCCACTTGATGCTATTGGTTTTCACTACATGGCACCATATGGGCGGCCTTATGGTGATGCTACAACGGAGCCAGCCTTCAAATGACAGGACCTGGGTTCAAATCCCATTCAGACCGTTGTCCTGTAGTGAGCCCTGACTACCCAAATACGTGGTGGTATCGGCAGTCTAGTAAGCCTTTCGATGTCCGACGCGATCTATAGAAGATCGTTAAGCCAAGAAGAAGAAGGAGTTGCATTGTTTATATGATAAGTATTCCTATCCCGATACTCTTCTGCAGAGTGGCGAACCTGAAGATCTACACTTGGAAATTGACTTCAAAATGGCCTAAGATATTAAAGATCGGTCCAAGCTTTCGGTCTAGGTCCATGCACTAATAAAACTCCCTAGGAAACTAGTAATTTCTTGGCTTCACCGATGACATTGACATCGTGGGCAAGACGACAGCGAAGGTGAATACCTGCTTGCCGGAGGCTCTGATCGCGATAGAGCCCGAGTGTGAAGCAGCGTATTAGTCAACCGGGACAACCTCGAGGTAGTAGAGTAGTTCTGCTTTCTTGAGACTGTCGTAACTTCGGATAACGATGTCAGCAGCGAAATCGTGCCTACGGCTTTCACCGTCTGCTGAGATCCAGAAGACTTCGAGACCGCACGAAATGAGGGATATATCGCTGATTCGCCCGGTGGTCCTATATCACGCCACGAGTCTTGGACCATTCGAGCGGAGGATGCAAACGCTCTTGGCGTGTTTGAGCGTCGCATCTTCCGGACCATCTTTGGCGGTGTGTTCGAGCATGGAGTGTGGAGAAGAAGGTTGAACCACGAGCTTGCTGAGCTATACGGAGAACCGGACATCCTAACGGTAGTAAAGACCGGCAGGATACGATGTTACGAGGATGCCGGACTCATGCCCCGCCAAGAAGGTGTTCGTCAGCGCTCCCCAGTTCGGCACGAGGCTTCGGGGAGCACAGCGAGTTCGTTGGCTGGATCAGGTGGAGGGAGACCTGTCGGAGGGATGGGAAGCTGCAGCCAGGGATTGGGTTTCATGGAGATCTATTGTTGACCGGGCCATGTCACGACGACGTGCTCTTTCGAAGAGCAGGCCAACATGAGTGAGAGTGGGTGAGGAAACTAGTGCAATCGAATGGTTGTAGTGCAAGGAGAGAGTGTCAAATATGCTGTAGGAATAGTTAGAAACGCATCAGGGAATAAAGAAAGGGGCCGGACTCTTAAACGTCTAAGATTCTAAGATCTTCTCTTAGAATTGAATTGACGATCAATCCTCTGACCGTGATAGAGAACTGGAAATCACAATTCCAGTTGACAGCAACGATCTCGAGATGGTAGAGGAGTTCTACTACCTTAGTGCGATCGGAATTACAGGTAACAACTGAAGTAGCGAAATTCGGGCACTAAGTGTACAAGTCCTAGACTGGACCTGGCACAGGACTTCAATGCATCCGCCATTTTCGAGCGGTGGATAATAAGGACTATGCTTGTCGGTATGTGCGAGCAGGGCATGCGGAGAAAGAAAATTAATCGCCCTAGACAAGTTGATGAACGGTGTAGATATTCTACATACATCTTGGGAAAACCTCAGGAATACGATGAATTTGCGTTGAGAATGCTAGACTCATGTCCCACCATGTAGGTACTTGTCAGCAGTGGAGTCAGTCAGTGGAGTCAAGTGGAGTCGAATAGGAAAATGGATGCACCCGTGGATGGAGGAATTCAGCACTTACAACTGCTTAATAGAGCGGACCAAGAAGAATGACGTTTATCAAAACATTTGAAAGTGATATAAACCGTGGAGGATTACATAATACTCATAAATATAATGTTCGTACGTCCATGCGTGAAGAATCGCCGCAATACCGAAGCAACGGCAGAAATAGCCTCAATGTAATATTTACTTTTATTCCATAATCATTCAAATGTTAATCAAGCTACACCGACTACGAACTCGATGCTGTAATTGAATCACACTGATTACTTGGTGACAACTGCAGATGTGCAAAACGTATTGACTGGCAAGGATGTACATCGGCAAGGCGACCGGCGTTCATTACCGTAGGTCATGAAACGATAACTAACAGCTAAATTGTAGCAATTAATTATGCATTCCTGCATCTTTGCCCATCCTTACCATTCCCGTACAGCAGCCGAAAAACAGAAAGCGCTCGCAGCGCATTTTACAGCAACCTCGTCCGTCCTTTTCGCCTTAAAGACGCATAACGATAAGCTTAGCACCCGGGCACCCTAACTCACTCCCGAACCTGAGAAAGGTTTGCCGCAACAAAACTCTCCCAGTTGGAAAGGCGTAGCTGAAAGCGAAACCATTAGCACTAGAGCGACGATGGTACGAGTTTGCATATTTATACTCTTAAAACTACTCATTTTACTGACTTCTTCCCGAACCTATCTCGCTGGCCACGCGATTCGCCCACACATCTGTTCCTCGTGCAGTTGCACCGTGCAGGAATGTAAAACTAGTCAAACCAGTCCGTGGGGCGCAGGGAACGATAATCCTTGGTAGTTGATTACGACCTCCGGCATCGTCGGCTCCGTTTTCACAAATCCAATCTATAAGGGGAACGACTCGAGTTGCCGGGAAGTTCAACTTCCCAATCCTTTTGCCACTTCCCGCAAGGACTATCGGGTTTGTTGTTAGCGTTAGCAAGTCAACGTGCAGTAGGGCATCGTTCGACGAGCCAACTTTGGACTTGCCAGGAATCATCGAGGACGAAGTACGCGGCAGGTCACTGGTAAAGGTACTCCTCATGCAACTTCCATCACCAGGCACACTGACTGAGTGGTTCCTTTGCGCTTGAACAGATTTAAGTGCACTCGTGTGCATCGTTTGGATAACGCTCTTTCGGACAGACTAAGGAAAAAGTGCATCAAAAAGCCAACACAATACGCGAACGAAAAACTAGACTAACATTTCCAGGGCAGCACAGCACAGCTCTCCTTTCACCGGACACGTCCCTTAGCCGATCCTCTTGGAAGAAGAATTAGCTCACAAACGGTGGGGGAACGGATGCGGGCTGCCCTTTTGGAACCGTCCGACTTTGGCTTATGCTGCTGGAAACGGTCCCTCGAGAGCTAGGTTGACAGGCGAATGCCGTAAGCGATTGTCTGGATGCTAATTTAATTAAAATGCTCCGGGTTGATGAGAATGAAGCAACCCGAAAGTCCGGCTGCCGAGTCCGAGTGTCGACGGGGATTTCTTTTTTTCTTACTTTCTTTCTTTTTTGTGTCAGCCACCTCGACTGACCAAACGGCCAGAATCCTCATGGTCTATCCTCACCGGGACACGGATCGCTTGTGCATCTTCAAGAGGCTATCCGGCAAATGTCCGAAACCTGACACGCCGTTTCGTTCGGATGTAACGCGAGTGTGAAGATAGGCATTGGATACTCGTTTGTTTTTTTCTTCTTTCGCTATAGACAGCAACAACCACCAAAACAAGGTCAAAGGTTAATTGGTTTCCACGGGGAGGGATTTTGTTTCGGGGCGCCATTTGCAGCCTAGCGGCAATAACTTCAGGACACAAAAAACCGATATCCTCAAGGATGGTTCGCCGTCTTGAGCCTTTTATTTTTCTCACACGAAATGAAAAGCTCCTCGCTTTCGGTGGTGTTTTCCATTTTTTTGGTGCGCGTCCGTTTGTTTCACTTTTGAACAGCTTCTTCTCTTTTTTGGATTCAGCTCGTGCAACAGAATGGCGACTGATAAATGGTTGGCCGTTTTCCACCCCGTACTAAAAGGCTGACCGGCACAGCTCACCTTATGACACTTTTTTGTGTGATTTATTTATCCCGCCGTCTGTGGAAAAACGGTCAACTGTACTTTTTTTTTTTGTATGTCCGTGTGCTTTTCGTGTTTTCCAACGCCACATTGTGCCTTGCTGTGTGATATCATAACCCTTCCGGTGCGTTATGACCATTTCCGGTCAAGTGTGACCAGACCGGGAAGGAGCTGAATTTGATTTCAATTTTGTGTAGCAATTTAGCTGCACGAAGGATGGTGAACTTATTAAATTGTTTTATTTCTTTTTGACCTTGTGTGGAGAAAAATGACATAAACTTGTATAAAGTGTCAAAATAAGAGAAAGCGTGATTAAAGCGTGAAAGGTTGTGCCTTTTGCGGGGTTTGGATAAATTAAATTGTTCTGTGCAAAATCTAAAGATCGTTAATTGTTGGACAACTACAGAATCATATTTTGTGCATTGAATTTATATTCCAAGTGCTCCAGAACATTGTATAACAATTGTTGTTTCTAAGCCTGATTGTTTCTTTTTCTTCTTGGTCTTGCTGTATAGGTTGTGTCCTCCTTTGATTTTGCTACATAATCCAAGGCATACTGTACTGTGTTTGAAAAAAGAGGACTGAAAGTCCATATCTATGTTATATGTTTATGTTTATGTCTTCGTTTCTATGTCTTCATGTCTTGTTTTTTTGAGGTTTATTTAGTTACTTTTTTCATGTTTTATTTAATTATTGTTTTGTTTATTAAATTTTAATTAAAAAATTTTCTTCATGTTCGTTGATAAAGTATGTTTTTCTATTGTTTACAATGTTTTGAGTCTATTTTAGCTATACAATATGTAGTGTTCATATTGTAGGTTTGTAGCTGTAGCCACGAATACCACGACATTGACCACATCCTCTGGTCATGTGTAGAGTTCGATGCGGCTAGACCCGGACTCTTAGCAGACGTTCGGACATCAGGAAGATCCCTGGCGGTGCCGATGCGCGATATCCTGGGACAGAAGGACTATGAATATGCTTAATATGATTATGTTTGATTTCGCCAAAGACTTGGAAATCGTCCTTCGATCCCTTTCCCTCTCCCTTCCCGTAGATTGTACGCAGTATCGTCCCTTGGTTTAAAAATAAAAAGGTTGGCTTAGAAGATCTAAGATCGTAACTGGCGACCTTGTTGTTGACGTGATGTTTGGTTTTCGGCTCACGCGTTTTGGAGGCGTCAGGATCACTGAACCAATAGAATTAGGTTTGGACGACATGTAGTTGTGACTGGCAGCTTTACTGTTGGCAGAATACGTGAGTTAGATGCTACTGTAGCTTCACAAAGTTGTAGTGGCTTTCGGACTCGTGCGTTCTGCCGATGGTGGGGCCGCCAGCCACAACATCTTAATGCTTGCAACGACATGGAGTGGCGAACAAAGTATCCGCAACAAAGGAGGTTTTCTTGGGAGCCAACAGATAGTGGCCACGGTGCCGTGTGCCGTGCTCCAAACCCCTTAGCGGAAATAGAGAGGACAACATCAGAACCATACCTGGCAGCAACAACATCCACAACCGAGCTCACCCGGGATAAGGTGCACTTGAATTGAGGGAGAAGGAAATGTCTACTCTTCAAATAGCATATAAGTTTTATAAATTGTAAAGCTAGATATAAGACAAGATTTAAAGCAATACGACCTGGTCGTCATTACGAAATTTTAACAAATGTATATCCAGGAATAGTTTTGTTTGAACTATTTACCTCCTTTTCGATTGTTTTCCTACCAAAAAGTGTTCTGTTCCTTTTTACATTTCGGTAGTTGTTTTCCTGTTTTATTCTGAGGTCAATTTATTTTGGATTCCTATTCTCTTCAGTGTGTTTTGAAGGGTTTGGACGTTTGCGTATCTATTGTTTTTATATTAGGGTTTTGTGTTCCTATTTTTTAATTTTGGGATTTCTATTTTGTTTTATATTTCCTTGGATGTGGTGCTTTCTTGGCGTTTAAATTTTATTTGGTAATGCTTGTCCTAGGCCTGATTGCTAAATGTTAATCCGAAGCATATAACAATAGTGGCACAATTCTAGGTGTTTTGCATTTCCATCTTGAGCTATCTCGTGAGCTCAAGATGGACCAGCATCATGGAAAAGAGCTGAAGAAGAAAATACTAACCGATATCGAAAATTACTTTCAGACATCTATTACATCTCGGTCATTTGCCGTTGCTTGAGTTCCCCGTTCAAGGCATCTCGATCCCTATTACTAGTTGTGTACTTTACCAGAAAATTGTGTAATTCAATAAATCCCCTCTACAATGTATGCATGCAGAAATTGCTGCCAAAAAAAAGCCAACCTCATCTCACAAAAAAAGACATAACATTCCAAACAGACACGTTCTGGTCGTACCCGATGTAGATACATTTAGCTGACATAAAATAGAAAACACCAAAGAAACCGGCAATGAGGCAGAAAAAATATGCACCTGTACCATGCTTCGTATGCCTGCCCGTCCGGTAACGATCAACTCCGAGACACCTGAGCGTCCGAGTGTGTCTGGTTTTGGTGTGTCCGGCAATGTCCAAGCGACCGCAACCGACGGCGTTTCGGTTTGCGGTACATTATGTATTTATGTAGATGGAAATTATAGTCCGAACTTTAGGTCAGCACTAAATTAATTCGTTCCGGACGCTTCCCTACCTTCCCATGATGCCGTCCGAAACAAATGACTCCCCCCGCGTTAGGCAAGAAGCTGCGTACGTTTGAATGTTCTGGTTTCTTCTGGACTTCTGGATCTGGAGCACTTCTTCCATCCGTGTGATGCTATGCTTCAAGCTTCATCGCACATCTATTCCGCAGTCCATCACAGAGTGCCGAAATAAGTTTAGAAAAAAAGAGGGAAATATACATTAGACCAGCAAGCACCCCAAAACCCTTGGGTATTTGGAGATGGTTGATTCATGTTCACTCTACCGTGGTATTCTCGTCTTCGGTGCGGTATATGTGCGTGAAGCAGTTTCGTTGTCAGCCCCACAACAGGCAACAGTGTTGCAAAGGGGATAAAAAGTACACACCCACTCACACACAAACACTAAACCGTCCCACCTCATAGACCATCGGTAAGCAAGAAATAAAGGATATCGGGCCAGGTCCGGGGTCACTTCACGAGAGGGAATCGAAACGTCACTGTGAGTGTGTCAACAGTGTATGCTAGACGAAGAAAAAGGAGTTTTGAAAAACCTTCCCCATCGAGCATGAAGAGAAAATTGAACTCCAAGCAAGTGGAGCAGCGTATGCGACGAGAGTAGATCGTTATCTATCATCATTTTCTTTGTTTCATTGAGTGGATTTCCAGCAAAAGGGATCCAACTTTTGGACTCCACTTCCGTAAGCGACACTTCCAGCCACCGGAACGAAGCACCGAAACCAAGCTTCATTTGCCGGCTTCATGGGTGGGAAATCCTGGGTGGGGATCGAAACCGGGAAACTGGTAGAACTCTTCTTTGTCTGTCCAGATCGACTGCAGGCAGCGTGCTGGTGGAGTTGTGCGTGTTGTGGATAGCAAAAAACAAGAAAAACGCACCGGACCGAACGGAAGCAGTTGGCCGTACCTTCCGGTTTTGTTCTACCACCCGTATGCCACCCATCGACCAATGTTTTTTATGCTTTCTTTTTTACTTTCTTCCCCGAGATGTCTCTCTTACTTCACCAGCCGAGAAGGGAATAAAATGGAAATGTCAACTGAATGGAAGCTGCAAAGATCCGTTGCATAATTTAATTTCTTTTCCGTTTTTGATCTTCTTCTGCTTGGTATGATTGCTGTCTGTCTAAGCTTCGGGACGGGAAGAGGATTTTCTTATTCTTTGGCCTTCCGGTGCTTAAAATATCCTGTGGTCACTTACCGTACCGAGGGGAAGGTTTAACACCGCTCGGTGGAAATTTATTAAGGTAAGGAATCAAATCCTCACCCAGGCAGCAGCCTGAATGCTGGCGCAGTTTGATGGTTGTTTTCGATGCTGGTCGAGGGGTTTTCCTTCGCTTTCCATTGTGTGTCGGTAACAACGTAGCACTCAAACTACACAGCCAAAACCGAGCGGGAGGGAGAATGAAAACAGCGCTACATTTCCTTCACCGAATCATCCAATGCTCGTTTTCGTCAGGAAGCTAAGCTGAACCGTTAAGAGGTGTTCACTACTGTCTGGGTGTAGCCAGAGCCTCTGCAAATTTTCCATTTTTATTCTGGAGTAGATTAAGATTCCTGGATAAAATTATGAACGAACTGCTTGATGACACGTTCGCTGCATAATAATCTGCACGCGTTGGTTGGGTTTTGCGTGATGAACTAATTATAATAAAACTTTAAATAGCTAGAAAATGGCACAGATATTTCCGTGAGGAAATGAGACAATTTCTCTATAAAACTTCCACAGGTTTTTTTTTATAAGATGAAATATGAGATGTAACAATAATAAAAGCAATATGTCTACCATAGCAAAGAGTGTGTGTTTATCGCTAATAATAAAGGTTGCAAAGGTTTCATTGCTTCTTGCAATAAAATTATAAAATTATAAGAACTCGTTGCTATAATAATCCTACGTCTAGAAGTGCTCTCCCATATCTCGGTGTTTAAAGAAGATACGGAAGACAGAATACTGGGAAACAAAATAGACGAAGTTGGACGATATGGTCAAACATTTTGACGGGTTTGAGTAATTTTGGAAAATTAGGGCATTACACATAAAACTCTGCATGCTTGTAACTCCTCAAGAACGATTTTTAGCGATTTTCTCGAAAGATTCTGCCGCAGCAGAATCTGCAACCGCTCACGGTCTCGGGCCGTCGTCCACCAATTTGTTATCCCGGCCTTGATGGCGGATGATTCCACGCCATCCTCCCACCTCAATCTGGGCCTACCACGCCTCCTCTGTTCGTGTAGACGGCTTAAAAGGACTTTCTGAGCTGGGTTGTCCGGTACCATGCGTATAACATTGCCAACCCATCGAACCCTGGCGAGCCTAATTCGCTGCACGACGCTGCTAAGAGGGCTTCGTCTGTTTTGGGCAGGGCCGCCATGTCACAGAGGCGTATGAGAGTACTGGGACTGTAAAGGTACGATCCAGTCCCAGCTTCGTCCATCGCGACAGGTTTTTTGAAGTGAGATGTTTCCTCAGGCTCTAGGAGAACCGCTTGGCCGCCAGCATCCTAGCGTGTAACTCCGTCTCTGTGCTGTTTTCGGTGCTGACTTTTGACCCCTGACTTATAGGTGATGTTTTGGACGACTTCAAATTTGCGGTCACCTATTCGTACATCACCCCCACGTAGTTCCAGATTTCTTAGTACACTGTGGTTTTTGTAGAACACTGTGGTTTTTGCCTCTTTAATCTACAACCCGAGGTGAATTCACTAAAATATTCTATAACTAAACTAGATTTAAAGCTATACAATTTCATGTCGCGTAGCTTTCAAACTTTTTAGCCAACATCCCATGTGAGTCCATCACCTAACTCACACGTGCTCTTGCATAATTCGCCACTTTATCTACACCGGATGTACATTGGGCTAATGCGACGTAACTGATGAGCCATCATAACTATTGTTATTTTTGATTGATAGGTAGATCCACCTTCTCTCTTTGCAGCCTAAGTTTTGGGACTATCCGTTAACGTACCAGCTTTCGAAGCCGTTGTTGCCATATTTTATTTGTCTACCACTTGATAGGAGTAGCGTGCGTAGTGAGTGGTTTAAAATGTTATAAAAGTTCGATGAGTTAGCGAAACGAGGTATTTGTGTGCGTCTTCGAACGTACATAGAGTGACTCGGATTCTGCTTGAGACATTCATATTGAAAGCACCATTAATCATTATTATTAATATATTTTTAGTAAACTGAGTCTAGAATCTGAATTTTTGGACATTTAAAAACATAAAAATCAAAATAAAAACTCAGTCCTTTTTGCAGATTGCATGCAAAAACGGATTCAATAATTCTGGCATGTACGGATATAGGGAGCACCGCATCGTCGAATGCCAGTAAGCAATCAAGTGTTCTGGATCACGGTAACCGACGTACCGATGAAGAACTCGTCGAATGAAGCAACAAAATAGCAACAACCTGTATTGGTCGCTAAAATAATATGTGATTAACCCCCCGTTGAACTCCTAAGCGAGAAACCACAACGGGACGGGACAGCCTGGCGGTGGAAACGGGGTGGACACACCACGAAACGCACCTTAAGAAAACAAAATTATAAACCGCCGGCAGATCGGTCGGATCGGTTGGGATACATTTTTACGCTCACATATGCTCACACAGTGTAAGAGGAAGCTGTAGGTCAGGATGGGGAAAAGGGTGAGCAAAAGGAGTAAAAAGAACCGACCGGTTCGACGAAACGTCTCACAGGTCACTGAACCATTCTTGCCAAACCGGCCCCCATTGGGACGGTGGGGTGTTTTCTGTTTGCTTGCTGTTGCGCGTATCGAACACTGGAGGGCTGGAAGAACTCGATTTGACGAAAGTCAATCCGACTCGGGAAGGTTTGGTTACGGAGAGGGGTTTCAAATGAGACAGTCTTTGGACGCATTTACCTAAAAGTGTGGTTAATTTTAGATCGAATTCTTATCAAATCCAACCAGACAACTTTCGATCGTTTTGTTTTCTTCAGTCTCCCCTCCAATTCTTATCACTCGTTCATAGAAGCCCTTCAGAGCTTCGGCCAGTAACGGTAAGAAAAAAAAACCTACGAAAGAATTTAAACTTCAAGACATAAAAAAATAAGCAACCGTAACATGCCGTTCGCTATTCAAAATTATGCTAATCAGCCAACACTGACGGTGGCGGAAAGTATGCTGAGATTAACTTACTTATGCTTGTTTGCCGAATGGCATGCCGGAAAAATTAACGCGAAACTTTTTGGAACCCTGCCCCTGCCGTACAGCAGCATCGATCCGAAGGGCAACGAAACAGACGGAACCGAATCAGAACTTAATTACTAAGGATCGAGCACTGGTGCTGCGTTGCGTGTGCATGGCAGGACGTGTTCGGCTTTGGACAAGTATCCTTATGAATCCCTAACAATTCTGAACAAAGTAAAACGGCCACCACATCTGCACCTTTCTGCGGCAGCTTTCACTAATTTCGTGCTGATTACGCATTCTTCTGACAACACCGTGGGATGGAACGGCATGAGGTGCAGCAACGCAACCATAGCCACTGTTCAAACTTTACACCTCAGTAACGGGTGTACGCAGCGCAACATTTCCAATGTTCTAGCAATTTTCAACCGAAAATGGGTGGCATTTTTTGTGCGTCAGCCATTTTTTCTTTGCTGCTTCGTTTGCCGCGGTATTACTGGAAAAATTGTTCACACTCTATTATGTGCTGGCGAAGTCGGTGTTAGTTAATTCCAAAACAAAACAAACCAAAACAGCAAAAAAAAAAGTCATCTCCGCATAACATTCGGTACGCGGGCAATGTTGCGCGCGAGTGTGCAAAAATCGGATCGGTAGAGACAGATATCAGAGACAACGCCATCGCGCAGGGAAGGAGGGAAGCAGGGAGGGATGAACAAAGGCTACCCACGCACGAACGGGGGTTTCATTAACATGCAACCATGTCAAACTGGTGGCCAAACTTTGGGCGCAAGAATTTTACAACTTTTGCGAGGCCTTCGCTTGCAGCACCCAAAAAGGCTGTTATCGGCCGCGGCAGCCAGCCTACCCGCTTCGCATTGGGCAAGGCGGTGACGGTGATACGCATCAGTACGGTGGATACGGCTTGTTGCGTTACGGTGGAATTCAATCAACGCTAATAAACCCACCAACGTACGTAACGGCACGGCAGAAGAAATGGATGCACGCTCATCAACGCCCCGGCTCTTTCACATTGTCCGGAGCGGGGTCTCGTTAGTATCTTTCGCCCCGATCCTTAACGACTTCCAAACTCCGGAAACCTTCGGGACAGCCACTACACCTGCCGAACTTTTGGCAGTGATGAATAGCGCAACTGTCAAAGTTGCTAATGTGCCGTGCAATGGTAGCTCATCGCTAATGAGATGACCAAATGAAGTCATTTATCCCTAGCCATTTTGGGACGAGACAGCAAGAATAGATGCCGAACGAAGGTTTGCGTTGTAAGGCGGGTCCAGGATTCTGGAAGGCTAAAATCGTTCAACATCGATCCTAAGTAGCAATGCAAATAAATCCATACTTTGGATACTGTTCGTAAAATCAATACCAGTAAATCGATAACCATGATCAACATGCATATTAAATCGTCCCCTCCCGACCGTCCAACACATCATAAACACCTTCAGCTTCCCTGATGGCAACAGCCGCCAGAATGTAACATCCGGTCTGCTCAGCTTTCGACAAACAGCATCATTATCATCAAATCCTAGCGAAAGGTTCCTAGTCCTGCTGTTAAAAAAAGGAAAACATCTTCATTCCCACTTCCCAAAAATTCACACGTGATTGGCAGACCGTCACAAACAGCCTGGAACGAGGTGGGTCAGCTGCTGCTAAAGAGCATCAAGAAGGCATTGTCCATCGGTTCGTGCTCTATCTTCACCAGCAAACAAACAGGTTCCTTTTTGGCTAGTGAAAGCGTTTCTCCGGTCGTTGAGTGAGAGTTTAAAGATCTAGAATATGGACTGACTGTCCGATACTGCTAACGCATACCCACACACACACACAGTGGCAAATACAGTTTGATGGGTATCGGAAGTTAAGTTTTTTTTTAACATCAGCCTCATCATCACGGGCTAGCCGATAGATTGGTCTTTCTGATATCGACTCATCTAGCATCTAGCTAGATCCGGAGCTTCCAGGAGAAGCCACATGGGTATAGGATTTTCGCAAACTTGTTTGCCAACTTGATGCTAAAAGTGGAAGTCATCTTCTAGAAATCATCCACCAAAGGATGGGCAAGAGATGTAGCTTTGAAGTTCTGATGTAGCTTTTAGGCGTAGCTCTGTATTCTAATAGACACGAGCTTGGGCTACAGCTCTAGCATTCAGGTGTGTTTTTTGTGTGGGTTTGAATTCTGTCAATGATGACTTGACAGTTCCCGTATAATTCTCTCCGTAACAAAAGTTGGCTTATTCTTCTCAGAGGAGTATTAAGCATTTAGTGTATTTCATAAACTCTGGTGTTCTGACAACATAACCATCCACGTAAAAATTTGTACCATTCAGATCGATTTTAACGATAAAATCATCCTTCGCCTTAAAGTTACCGACGACCGGTTATTACCAAACGATCACCAACTTTGAATTCTTCCCTCATCAACGAACACAAGAGAAAGGATTGTCCAGCATAGCCAAAAGTCCAAAAACCCTCAGCCAACATATTAAGCTCTCCAATAAAAATCCCTCCACCCATCATCATGTAATTGACATGAGTTAATTGAACTTGAACTTAAACTTTACAGCACGCTCTCGTAGGGGAGTTCGTGCACGCTCGGGTGCGCATTCAATTTCCCTTTTTCTTTCGATGTTTCGGTGCGGATTGTTGCCGTTACGGATTTTTCCGTGGGCCACCCTGCCTCGATGATTATACAATTTGTTGAACAACATTTGTGGTAACATGATGGGTGTGTTGGTGGCTCTGTGTACGAGCGATGAAGTGAACCAGTTGAAGCGGAGATGTCTACCTCACACCGTAAGGCTTACACCGCCGCCCCACCCGGGAGACCGTGACGATCAGCTGTACCGTGGATTGATTAACCTTGAACACACAAGCACGCATGATCTGAAAGGGAGATGGGTGGCAACAACACCAAAAAAAAAATAATGTAACTCAGCTCACACATGGCTCACAACCGCTTGGCGATGTTATTCGCGTAACATGACCGTTTTGCGTCTTCTGGATTCACCGAGGGTAATGGACGAAGCTGAAAAGCTGTTTCACGCTGGTCTTGTGCTATTTCTTCATGCATGTTTCGTTTTTGTTTGGTTTTGCCGATAATTCAATATTAGATTCTTCTGTTGCGAAGACACAAAGGAAGTTAAACCTACACCATAAGGCAATCGTAGGAGGAAACTCTAATGGTAAGAAAACTGAATAGGTAAGATAAAGTCTTCGAAAACTCAGTACTCAACGCATCTAGTCTCACGGATCTAGATATGAGGTAGAGAAAAGCCTAGTACAAAAGACGCTAAGGCACTCCCTTTTCCATAACCTAATAAAGTGTCTACGAACATCCAACTACAGTGTGTCCTCCAACCAGAAACAGGACTAGTGTACGCCACAGTACGAGCAGAGAAACTGGTTTCTCTTTATACAGAATGTAATTATCGTATTTGCAAGCAAACTATGGTCCTCGGGTTTGGCCTATATATATTGCTTTACTTAATCCTCGCGCTTAAAGTAATAAGAGGGCGCTGTTTCTACGTATACTACGCTACTCAGAAGAAAACTTTAAAAAATGCCATAAAAAGCAGCAAGTATTGACGCTGTTACAGTTTTGTCAACAAAATTCATTCTTTATATTCGAGTTCCACGGCTCACAGCCCGTTGCTTTATGTTGTGTCACGTGTTACTAAATAATTGATATTAATTCAGTGTTTCAATGCTCATAGTTATGGTTTCGCCGGCTGTAGAAGATTGTTTATTGCATAATTCCAAAGCTATCAGCTGCGCGATGCGATGCTAGTATCCTCCGGCCAGCAGACGGCCATACGTGAATCGTTCGGTCGAAGGAAACGATAGGAAAGCCGATCCGATTGGAAATGAAAGAAAATTATCCTTCCGGATGGACTTTCCACTCTCAACAAATAGCGCGCCATCATTGGCCTGAGGCGCGTTTGATTTCTTTCTACGTTTGCCACGTCGGAAAGGAAAACGTAGCGAGAATCGTCACTGATCAGATCAACTGATCAGATTTTCCCACCCCACGCGCCAAAGAAGGTTTATGTGTTTTTCTAACGGCTCCCAGCGGAGATATTGGCCTGATTGAAGGTTAAGCCTTCGGGGAAAATGGGACCGAATGGATTTTCATCGGTTTCAGCGTCTTCGCACGGACATGCCCCTAAAGCACACGTGCGAAAATGCTGTGTGCTGCGTCCCGGGCTCCGTTGGCATCCGGTCAACCAGTGGAGCTTAGGATATGAGCTTACCGGTCCCCGTGCGTGCGCCTGACACAGACGACAAGAGTGTTCCATTAAAATTATTAGCCCGCTCATGGAAGCATCGGAATGAGATTTTATGAAAGAAACGTTGATACAGTGTAACTACGCGACACTGGTTCCCGGCCAATCAATCAGTGTCAATCATAGGGGAGCATTGAATGTATTCTATTTTACATTGTCTTGTGCGAAGGGGAAATATTAGAAATATACTCGGGAGAGTCCAGTTACATTAGTTTTTGTTAAGTTTCAATATAAATTATTTGAAAACGCGCATAAAAATTGTAGTTTTCCCTTAGCTGTTTTGAAAAGTTCGTTATACTAAAGGTCTCTTGGTTTTAGAATACTTTTCCATTATTTTCAACGGATCGATCGTAAATAATTTTACTTGCAAATTTGTTTCAGAAAATTGGTACCCGATCTATGAATCAAAATCTCCAGTTTTACATCGTAGGAACTCTAAGATGGTAGTGATTAAGTCAAAGCACATTTGTCACATTGGCTTATTTAATAAGAGATTATTTAAAGAGATAGAATAGCTAAGACTGGGACTTTAGGTCACCTGCTGAATACAGCGTGAGGTTCTGCAAGCCAGCCAGTGAACTGGCAAGAAGTTTTTTTTGCGACCAGCTTAAGGATTAAGTTAATTAAAAAATATTGAACCCAAGACTTAATTTAAAGGCTTTTGTTAGACCATCTTCTTCTTGCGTTTTACAAAAATAATAATCGAAAACACCGACAAAACAACAAAATAGCTTGGGATTCCAACTATCTGTCTCTTGTAAAATAGATAGCTCTTTTATATAAACAGGAACCTAGTGGGAAGAAGTTTTACAGAATTTTCTTTGAAAAATGGCCGCTGTAGAAGTAAATATTACCTTTTTAGTTTTTATGAATATTAGATATCACGCATCAGACTCACTACACGAGGTTAACTGTTATCGAAACTTTCATTTGACTAACGCTTCAATCCCAACAATCCTGAGATTGACCTATCCATTTTAGTCAATGCTTAATGAGTTTGAAGCATTTGACATCTTCCCCCTTAACGTTTCCTCATCCAATAGTCCTTGAACCGTTCTGGCAGTTTAATGATCCTCCGACTTCTTGCTAACACTGAAGGCTGATCTGTGGCGCTATTGGTTTTTCGTCTTCAGATTCTTCTAGATTCTGTTGCTCGGGACAACTGAATTTAAATTCTATACTCCCTTTCTAGATTCCTTATAGAGAAAAATCAAATGAAAGGAAAATTGTTATTCATTCCCCATGCAATTTAAGCAGAAGAACAGAAACCCTAAGACACAAAACAATCAAAAGGCCAAAGAGTAGAGCCCTTATGTAGAATGTCACAAAAAGTTATGAACGAAAAGAAACTTCAATACCGCTGCTTTGAGGAGAGTTGTTACAACCAGCATTTAAGTGCAAAAATAAGTTAAAGAGGATTTAAATAACAACAACAAAATTATTGGATACTTGAACTTGAAACAACTTGTAATTTCTGAACGAAGTTCATTACAGATGAATCTTGATACCCTTGCAGTGCAGTGTAATTTTCTGTGCATATGTTCCGCCAAAATTCTCTTAGTCCAGTTCGAGAGTAAGATTGTTTTTAAGGATTTTTGGTCCCGTATTCATGGACCGATCATATTATTAGAATGTTCTCCTGACGACTCAGATTCTAAAGCCTTCACAAACTATTCAAACTCTCATGCAACACGCAGATGCAAATTTCGCTTCGTTTCGCTCTTCCTAAAATTATTCCTACACCTGCTCAATTGGTTGTCTACGTCAATGTACCATACGTTCTAACTAGCAGCACCATCAAACGACATTGAAATTGCAAGTGTGATATAATCCTGTTACTTCCCAAGTCGCAAGTTTCATTTAGGTCACAGTTGTGGTATAGCACATGTTTCCTGCATATTTTCTTCAAGCCATTGTTTGTTAATGGACAAAACCCTGCGCGAAAGGCTTGTGAGATTTGACACTTTTACGAGAAAGAGGTTTCCAAGGTTTGTAAGGTATTCGATAACATCAGACTGTTTGGTTTATTTGTTCTTGGCGCCTACATTGTGTAAATCCAGGTGCGATTTTTAACTGTATGATGTACCTGTCGTTAAGCAACAACACGTAACCAACCGTACCTGATATGGTCAAATTAGGTGTCTAAAATACAGCAGTTAAGAACACATGCAATTATATCAGGCTTTCCCCATTCTTTTTCCTCCTGAATACAGGAAACAGCGAACGGGGGAACGGTTCGAAAGGACTTTGTTGTTTGGTCCTGCTGTGTAAATACTGGTGCTGCTATCGTCTCGGCCACCGGACTGTCCCATGCTTTACATTGTTTTAATAAAAAAATTTCAATTAACATTGAACACAACTTAAAAACTAGTATACGATAGCAAAGTGGGAAAAGGGACGACAGGTTTTACAAAGAACATGTACGGATATTTGAATCAATCGCAGCATCTCATGCTTCCAACAATGTGGATGATAAAGTTTTAAAACAAACTTAGGAAAGGAATCCTCTTATTTTTGTTTAAAGTTACTTATAAACAAGGTAGAGGAGGGATGGAAAAGTAAGATTATGTTATAGGACGATGGATTCTATAGCCTACATCAGTATGCTCCAAGCACTAGATACCCCAGAGCACAGTTCGCTTGCCTATCCTCCTGAGTCTTTTCCTGGAATCAGACTGAGCATTCTGAAGGAGCACAATTCATCCGGAGAAGCAGCAGTCCGTGTGGATCCTTGTTTTGGACAATCAAGTACAGCATCGACCTTTTGTGTGATGACAATCTTAAGCTGGAGACATTTTTCCAGAGGAAGTCTATAGATTATCCATCGTCGCAATGTTTTGGTTGTGATGTTTGATATGCCGCAAGATATGCCGTCTTCTAGATCACCGACCGTGCTGTGACCGTGCTTCACAAGCAACGCTGTTGCGGTAATCGCACTAATTTGGAGATTGAGTTCACCTTGACTGCGTAGGATGTCCCTATGTAGTTAACGGGATTCGAACTCCTCCAGATCCGTCTCATAGAAAAGACCGCTACATTAAACACTTTAAATCATAATCTTGTACAGGAAGCGAGATTATGCCGGGAAGTTGTATTTTTCTTTTTCTTCTACTCTGATCTGTCATGGACAACGCTCTTCCCGGTGTCCCTTGTTCACGTGCACTTGGGGATGATTCGTTAATCCCAAAACCGCTCGCCCACGGTTCGATGACAACCACTCGACACTTAATCCTGTGAATAGAAGTTATTTGCTTCTTCGTCACTCGCCACGACAACTAAACTAGTTTCCCGCAGCGAATGAACGTAAACCAACCGACCAGCTTCATCATATCGATGCCTGCTAACGCCACTTTCTCCAGGCAATGAAACCTACCATCAGCGCTCTGACCGATATTTTGCTATCCGAGAACTTATTCACTCCGTTGCCTGTGTAGAGCGGAGCCTACCAGTGTCCCAGCCCATCCAATTTTTCTTATTGATTTTTGGCACTTGTGCTCACCAGCGAAGGCTCAAATTCACCGATAACAGGATTATCGTCAGCTGATCTCTACCTACGCTACCAGTTTCTCACCAGCAGGATGCCATTCATGTTGACCAGCCGTCCGGAAACTGTAATTCGTGCGCACTGTTTCCGTTTTGTTTCACGGACGTATTTCGGCGTTTCGGTGTGCGCCGTACGCGCCCGATTGCATAATGACGAGACGAAGCAAAAAAAAGCGACCATTCTACGGGATGTAGAACAAAGCGTTCCGTGCCCGAGCATGTGGCCAGGATCGTGGTCGTGCGATTCAATCCATCGGTAAGCTGTACTACGGGTTTTTTTTCTCTTCTTTCTTACTTTATTACGCTTCCATTTATCTGTTCTCCGAATGTTCGCATGCCTTTCAAGGACTTTCGCACAGAACGGAAATGGTAGAGGGGCCAGGGCAAATGGGCAAGGGATTCTTTTGAAGTGAAAGCTTCATAAAAATATTGAAGAAACCCCACGTTTTCCGGGGAAAACATGGGCACGATTTCCGTAAAGTACGTGCGTACCACAATAATGGACGAAAGCGAAACAGTACGCAGAGTTTATTTTTTTGTTTCGCTTGAGTAAAGTGAGCATACCGATGCGAAAGGTGAGATATTTTAACCATTCATCGGGTCACTCCACTGTCGGACTGAGGCGGTCATGCATTCAAAGCTGAATTTACTACGAGAAATCCATATTATGGTTTGTATTTTCAAATTCATAGTATTGGGAGGTTAAATAGTCTCGCGGCTGGAATGCTACTTACTCTGAAATAATAAATTGATGCGTCAACTGCCAAACGCCTCTGGATGTGATAATCTGTTTCGGTTTAACTGGCCTTTAGTGCTGTTGGCTTAAAATTGCACAGCTTCTGGCATAAATCTGCATCCTATTCTTCTTTTCACTATGGGGGATGATTCGGATGGGATTTGAACCCTGGTTCAGCCATGTTAGGTGCTGGTCGGTGTCATGCTATCACCTTACAACCTTGACCGCCTCTAAGCTTATTCGCATTTTTTTAACATTTTACAGATTTTCGGAATTAACACAGCAATGTTTGTGATTTGGTTTCTTGAATTTTAAAGCCAAAAAATGTTCAAAAAAGCTAAGACAGAACCGAAACGAGACGAGACAAAAAGAGACCGAAAGCACTAGTTTGAATAAATGGTATGAAGGTGGCTATTGTCCGTCTCTGTCTAGTGCTGGAGGCGCCCAGTACTTGATCGAAGCAAGTCACCGTGCCGCAGCGATTTTTTTTATAATCAGTAAAAAAAATTTCCTCAAAACAAAAAAAAAAGCAGATTTAACTTTTGTTCTAGAATTCGATTTTGGTGAGCGAAGAAAATATTTAGTGGTTCATACTACTAAAACTTAGCTACGTTGTTCTACGTTCTTGTTGAACAGAAAAGGAGTGGAAATTAAAACATAAAAACCAATATATCCACCATTTTGGAGGGAATAAATCGTTAAAAATTCTGTACTAAAGAAAAACGAAACAACATTAGAAAATATTCGTTAACGAAATGAGAAAATTCGTCTATGTTTTCCGCTACAACGACCTGGAAATAGCAATACGGCTAGGTCGTCCCTCTCGAAATAAAAAACGACCTTGACGTATTACTAAAAAACTAAATGGGGCAAATGTTGTCTGAGAGACTTAAAATTTTCTTGCCTTTAAAAATCATAAAGAACGGCCACTTTGCACATTTTCTGGCTTTAAAATGGCACGAAATGCTTACACAACTTTTCTTACTCACCAAAATGGTACTTTTGTTAGTAATTTGTTCTAAGCTTTCCCATAGTGCACTCTGGGTAGCCACTTTAAGCTTATTACCTTTGAATGAAACCACCCTCAACAGTGTTAGATCATATATCGAGGTACGAAGAGTAGAACGATCGCAAAACCAGTGTGAGAAAGAGAGAGAAAACATATTGCTTATCAGGCGGGCAATTTTGTTTTTATACCGTTTTAGTATGAATAAAGCAAGGCACTCAGGTAGGAGCAATTTTCCAATGTGTGTGTTTCTACTAAGGTTACGCTTAAAATATAACCTCGCGCTATAACCAACCCAAAAAAATGACTTAAATGACTGAGAGATGGATAATAAAATACATCATGTAAAGTTAAAAGCATTAAAATGAACTTTTTTGCTACACGATAGCTTGCATGATGCGCCAACCTTAATTCCTCACCGGGAAGCATTAGGTTGGTTGGATGAAATTAAATTCTATTCAAACTCTGGTCACAGCAGCAATATAATTAACCAGCGAGTGGGGAACAATTATTACAAAGCTTTTCGGTCAGTGATGTGGTTATGGGCAAATGGTCGCAAAATCCTTCCGCATTATTTTTCAAAATAGTTGGTCGAAAACATTGCCCACGGCGTAGGCGCGCATAATTATGCTTTCTCGTGCGCCCAGAGCAGCGCATAATTAGCTACGCTTAATTTAGCGAAAAACATCTCCATCAACAACCGAACCGCTGTGGTTTTGTTGCCCTCCGTTTTTTTCCCGCTGCCGGCGCTCCCTTTTCCCGTGCGCCAAACTGATTGTTTAGCACGGCTCTAAATGCTTAAAAATGTGGCTTTGTTGCCGAATTCATCGTACACACTTCTGAGCGATTTTGTGTTGGTAGTAGTAGCAGTAGTAGTAGTAGTGGTAGTATCTCCTTTTTCCCAGGAGTATACGTGGTAGTAGAAGTATTTGACGGCGGGCGCAGCTAATTGAAGCAATAGCTTTTTGATGATCATTTCCATATTGGCAAGTGCGCCATGTTTCTGCCAAGAACAAGAGGGGGCAGCAAAAGAAAAACAGCGTAAAGATGGTGCCGGATTTGCTTACGGGGATAAACCTACCACCCAGCATCACCCAACACGCCCGTTCCATCATTAATAATTCATTAAAAGAACGTTCAGTTACATTTAAATCGTGAAGGCATGCCGTAGCACTACTGCTCAAGTGCGAACCGGGAAAATGGTTAGCGTTTGAGTGAATTCCTTCCCAAGCAGTGTAAGATTTATGCACGAAGCATCAGTATAAAGGATGCGTATCGAGTGTGGGGGACTGCCAAAATGGACTTGCAACCACGTTCGGGGAAGGATAGTCGTGCTTTGTTTCACTCGTCAGCTTGCCAGCCAGAGAAGGTGTGGTTGGGTTTCAGGAAGATGAATTTTAAATTGTGTCCTAACCCACCCCATGATGACGATGATTCGAGACTTGATTGATTCACTTGCGGGAGATGTGATACTCTTGAATATTTTGCATCGATACGCAAAAATTCCTACACAAACATTCTTTAATTCGGCGTCAATATTGCTACCGCCATAATTGGTGAAAACCATTTTAGAGAAGCATGAAAGGCCATCAGATTGTTTTAGTTCTTAAAAAATTTTAGCAGTTCATTTAAGCAGTACGATAATATTTATTTAAGATTAAGGAAATTTAGAGGCTTAAAAGTCTTTTTTAGTTTCAAGAGAACATAGCTATAATTAGAATTGTTGCTTACATTTTTTAAGACTTACCAACTGTTCTTCGGAAGATTTTTATTCCATTTCACCGTCTTTCATCACAAATTTGATATATTTTTTTTTGATTTGCACACGAATAACACAACTGTCACTCACACCACTTAAGAAAAGCTAATAAAAAATTATTAAAGACAAATCATTAAAGAAACAACATCACAACTCAAACAAGGATTGTCTTTCATCAGTGCGTCTGCAAACCAAACATAAATCGTTGATGACTAACTCTTTCTAAAATCGCGAAACATCCGAAAAGAATTTTGTGTTTCTTCCACGCATCGAAACAAACGAAATGGCACTATTTTTGTGTACACTTTTCACGTGAAAAACTGATGAGAACATCTTTACCGTCACTGGAAAGGTGAGCAAAACACGAAACGAGCAAAGAAAAAAATCGAAACATGGTAACAGCAGTAGAATTGATATTGAACAGAAATGCCACTCCACAAAAATAGCTCCCAACGGCTGGAGAACGGTCACGGGTTGGGCCTGATGGGTGAGGATATCAGATAGACGCTGGCTGCTCCCGTATAAGTGAGGTTTTAATATTTGATTCGCGTCGATTTTGTTGTCGTTTTTTCTTCTTCACCGCATCTCCTGCTTTCTGCAGCAAACAGGCCATTTCTAACCTTCGGTTCCATTTACCCAGGATCCCCAGGATTAGACGTTCGTCCCGGGCAAGTGTAATTTTTCCCGACTGTAGCTTTACCGTTCGTTTACGGTTTGGGGTTTGGAGCTACGGGCGCCCAACGCGTGTACATGTGCTTCGCTGTGTCATAAACATTAACGACCGAAATTCAAACACACACACACACACACACACACACACACACACACACACCTTAAGAACATGTCCGCATATCGGAGGATATTCACAGAGTTGATGATCGGACTTGATCAAGGTAAGTACGCAACACGCTCGCTTTAATGTAAGAAGCAAACGTTCTACTAGCATTCCACAGGCGAAGTAAAACAAAATCACAACAATATCACTACAGCTGCCTTTAGCTTTGATTTTTCTTCACTTTCAGAACGTTCACACTTTCGGCGAATATCTCGCAATACGAACCAGGAACAGCACCGTCAATTCCGTTCGGCATTTTCCCGACAGTTTCCCCTCCTGAGGGTACGTGTGCGTGTTAGTGTATTTCTTTCTTTTTATTCCATTCAGTAATCAGAGCTTTTAGTAGACAACCGGACTAAACCGAACACCGGGAGCAGCCGAAATCTTGCTAACGCGCACAAATTTATGAATAAGTAAACGCTTGGCCGAAACTTTTCGCCGACCGTTTCATGCTAATAATGCAAACGGCGCACCACAACCACCACCACCACTGCCCCGGCCACATTGGGTGACGATTTTCGGTTGGTTGGGGTCGTTCAGATGAAACTTTTTCTGATTTTTTTTGCCGGAAAAGATTGTTGCTAGCCATTACGTGGGCTGAGATTTTTCTTGCACTCCACTGGATTGTTCTACTGGGTTTTGGGGTGGCAAGGAGTGGTGAAGCATGGTGTAAACAAAACCACCCAATACGCAAAGCCTTAAGTGTTTGCAGTAATTCCATTCGATTATCCACTGTAATATCCTTCGAGGATGCCGTAAAGAAATGGGAAAAATGTTGCTATTGACCAATTGATATTAATTTCTTGCAATGAGTATGATTTCTCACCAACCGAATTGTTTGTTGCAGTAGAGAGAAATACGGTATATAAATGCTTTCCCAACTACCTTTTTACAACGCACTCAAAATCCTCACTTCGATTTGATCGTTCAACAAAAACAAAAATGTCTTCCCACGAATAAGACGCTCACAACACTCACACTGCACTGAGATGCGTAACGGTAGCTGAGACGCGGACAGTGACGCGCGAACGACTGACGTAACAACGAAACGTGCTAACGGTTGAAAGTCTCGGCGCAATCTAACCGTCAACGGTGCGTGGTGGCTACTATTTGAATGAGCGTTTTTTTTTTGCGCGCTCACACAGCTGACGCTCCGTCCGTGAAATGGTGGAGCAAACATGGCGACTGAAGAGAGAAAATGGTTTCCTCTCTTGTGATGCAGTTTTAAGAGAAACAGCGAAAGAGAGAGAGAAAACAGTGAGAAAATAGTTGACACCATTTTGATGCTCTTAGATCGCTCTGGACGCGAACCGGTGTAGATGAAAATAAACAAAACGGTCTTGGCGTGTTACGATGACACGGCGTTACTGTGCGTTGGGTATTTGATTTTGAAAAACAAAATGACAAAATTCAGAATTCATAGCAAATCGTTGTCTGTAACCTGTACCTGTAAATCATTGGGAAATTATTTTAAAAAACGCATCGGTCAAAACAGACAGGCCACCGGTGTGTATTGTTTGAATACAATTGCAGTACAAAATACAGAGAGCGAGTTAGTAAAATGCCTTGTAAAATGCAGAGAAACGACTCAATTTTTGTCTCTAAATTAGATAAAAGAGACTGTGAAAGAGAGCCATGGACGGAAAGCACATGAGAGATCAGTTGACGAATGAGAGATGTAAACAAACCGGACAATTAACATCGCGGGACGGCACGCTGATGCTGTTGAGCTTGGTCGACAGTGTTGCCAGATGTACCATAAATGAAGCAAACATTACATTTAATGACGTTTCTTATGGAACATTAACTTTAATTCTTTTTCCTTTCAATCATCTACTTTTCTATCGTCATGCTGACTTACTTACGTAGAGAAGCTAAAATGGGGGAACTTTTTTCTCTATTTTTATTTCATTTTCAGCTTGTCGGTTTAGAGAAACTTGTAAAGCATATGCTATTTTGCAAGACTGCTCTTTTGACTGAAGAAAAAAAAGCTCGAGTCGTTAGTTAACCGAACCGATGGAGACGATTTTTTTATTTGCTTAAGCGAGTGAAGCCCTTGGTATATTATATGATATAAGCTTCAATTTCAATACATCATTTTAATTTTGTCTACAATTCTATTTTTTTTCAATTTTTTGTAGGTTTTTATTCATATTTTAATTTATTTATTTTGAGTATGACGACTTGCGTCGTATAATCATATTTTATTATATTTTTTTCTAATTTTTGTTATCAATTAATTAATAATTTAAATAAATTGTATGCCAAACCTTTAAATAAATATAAATATCTTAAAAGACTATCAAAGTACTGTTGATTTATTAATTTACTTTCAGTATCCAAAACATGACTAAGGTTTGACAGTTTTGACAGTTAATGGAGGCGCGTGGTGCTGCACAACTACGTCACTGAACGGAGGACTATATGTTTCCCTCAAAGTTTGAATTGAACCTTCTTTCTGCAGGGAAAACTTTCGATTGTATTTGCTTACCAACTCTTATGCTCCACACTTATTTTTTCAGTGTGCCAAACGTTCTTCTACAAAAATTCATTTCAACCCTTTTTCAGCTTCGTACCGCTTAGTGAAACAAATGTAGAAGCATCGTTTCAAAATAATGACCGTACTAGACAGAAAACTACGCCAAGACGCTTAGTGATCATACCTTACCGCTCAATCCACTGCAAGTCATTAGTTTTCATGACACTCTAAAAAACGGTGATAACATTTATCATCCCTTTTCCATCCCTGCTCCATCCGGAATCATAAGAATTAATGCTACAAAACTTTCTCCCCACCGGTTGGAAGCCTATGAAGCTCATAAAGCCTGCAGTTGATGGTTTTTTTTTTTTTGTTGGTTTTGTTTTGTTTTGCTTTCTGCTCATTGTTTCATCGGTTTTCTAACATCTCCTGAACCTAATACCCCGGATATCGGCTTAACTTTTCTTGCACTATCTTCCGCACCACATCATCTGAAGCATGCGTGTGTCGTTTTGTCCAGTTTTCCCAAGGCAAAGTATATAAACACACACGCACATCTTCAAACCGGGCTGATGACCTCACTTTGTTGCTTGTTGTGCTTTATCTAACTCGATCTATAGATGGAGAGAGTTTCGGAAAAATCGTCATTTCCTGTCCCATTTGCGAGTGATTTCCTTTGTTCTAAGATCATTACTCGATAAAATGTCGGCAAAGCGTATTAACACCTGAAGAGAACTCGTTCTCATTTTGAATCAAATAAACGACTGGCCGTTGCCGTTCTGGGTGCATTTGCAATCAATACACTACACTTGCCTTGGGGTGGAAGCAAAAGTATTAGATTTAGCTGCAAGCGAAGGATAACAACGGTTTAAATCGTGTTCACTTGCGCTCGAACGCGTTTGCTACATTTTTATCGATAGCCTTTTCACACATCGACAAATTGCTTTTGGCCAGTTCCGATTGATCTGTGTGTATCTGTCCGATGTACATTCGTTTGTTGTAAAGGACCAACAAAAAAAAAAAGGGGAAAAACAGCGTACAAAAGCTTCCCTGGCTTCTCTTTAATCAGTGTATCACCATTACGCTCCCATGAAACTGTTCAATCGCACAGACAATAAATTGTTTCAATCGTTTGCTAGCTTACACGCTGCAAAAGCGAACTTTGTAAACCGTCCCCAGCATTATGAAAAGACATTTACAATGACGTCAGCCGTAAATTAATGTTATCATCATCATCAGGAAGTGTTACAGCAGTTGTTTTGTTCTTTTTCTTGCACTATACCATTCTTGTGCTTACCCTGGAGTGAAAAAAATGTTATTGTTCAGTAAAGTTATTGTAGTGCACGCAATCGTCCAAAAAGTTTCATTACTTTTTACAAGAAACAATTAACAAATGGATTCTGTCAAAGCGATTGAAACGTCAAAAGCAATCTTTAATAGCTCCGCTTAAATTCGGGATTTTTCACTGTTTTCTTAACCCTCCGATTGTTCGGCCTTTTCGAGCTAATTCAGCGATCGTCCCTAGTATCATCGCTCGTACCACCACTCACCGTAGTGTCGTCCCACCACTCACAATCAAAACATCAGTTATGACGTCATCATACCCTTCGTGCTCGGTCATCCTCAGTTCCGAGGATGTTTCTATTCAATGTTTTTATTGTGAGACGGCTTTCCACATTAGTTGCACGACCATCTCCACGGTACTAATCGTCACCATAATGGAACGTACTGATCTACACTGGAGCTGTCCCATCTGTACTGCTGACCTGGATAGTGCTAGGACCAAGCAAGCTAAGGACCCTGTGTTACAACTTGGACCCAAAGAGGGAACACCTAGGTTTGCTGAAACACTGAAATCTGCGCTTTTGGAACCGTTACTAAACGAGCTCCATACAGGCTTCGCAGCGCTTAACTCATCTGTGAATCGGATGAGTAATCATGCTCAGGATTCTCTTACATCAGGATTCTTGTGCCTTGTTTGTCAACTGATCATATCAACACGAACAGCAATAGTAATAACAAAAGCAACTACAACATAAATAATGCTACAGCTAGATCCAAAACCTCCAGCTCACTTCCGGCGGCAATAGTTGGGGCACTTGTTCCTCTTTATCGACGTTAGTTATTGCAGAACATGAACCAATTATCAACCGTACTTGGATTCATCTATCTGGGCTTGATAACAGAACCACTGCTGAAAATGTTATTAAAGAGGTGACTACTAAATTGAACGTCGAAGATGTGATCGGCTTTGCGTTACTAAAAAGAGGTATGAATCCTGTAATGATGCGTTTTATATCATTACGGATTCCTTCATCCCTACGTGGAATGGAACTTAATTCTGAAATCTGGCCGATCGGTCTTCAAGTACGTGAATTTATTCCTTTGGACCGTTCAGAAAATCAGACACATCAAATTCCTTCATACTCAAATGTCTTGGACACTCGCAAACATCATCGGATATCACAACCTTCAACTACAACACCTATACCACGCAATAACATCGCTTCACTGGTAACTAAGTAATTACCCACACCATCACAAAAAACAATCGAGCGACTCTTACGTAAATAATATCGTTGAAACATCCAATTTGGCGACACGTAACAGGAATTGCAACGCAAGTTTATAGTCACTGATCAATGCAACACAACACAACGAAATCCAATCACCCGTTCCTAGTGGTATTATTCCGGTCACAAACTCTAACACAGTCACACAGTCATCACCACGTGAACCCACCGTGTATTATCAAAATGTACGCGAATTACGCACAAAAATCAACGATCTACATTACGGCACTAGCAGAAGTTGATTAGGATGTAATAATCATGACTGAGGCATGGCTAGATGCTACCATTCCAACAGAAAAGACAGAAACCGGTCTTTTCTCTCGTGGTGGAGGTGTTTTTATCGCTTGCTCTTCATCACTCCATGCACAACAAATAGCTTTGAATACTAATACACTTGAGATGCTGACTGTCAAAATATTTGCCTTAAACACTCACATCTTCATCGGTGCAGTATATATTCCTCCGAGTCAGACGAATCAGATGCTAGGTATTGTATTTCGTATGACAAAGGAGTTTCGCGACCCTACTACTATTAAAACGCTGTTCTGTTTCCTAGTCCGATTAGGCTTAGAGTACGCAAGTGTTGTTTGGTGCCCCGCAGCACATATCTGAAGCAAGCGCATAGAAACTATTCAACGAAAAGCTACCCGATTTGCCATTAGACGCCTCCCATGGAGACCCTACGATCGACGCCCAGACTATCCCATTCGATGTCTTCTCTTGGGACTCCAACCACTGGCAGTTCGTCGTTCGACAGCTCAGTGTATGTTTGTAGCTGGTTTGATCGGCAACGAAAAATAGATGCTCCAGCTCTCCTTAGCTACGTTAACTTTTTTGCGCCACTTTTTGCAAATTATAGATAAAATAAAATTATGAAATAAAAAATCAAATTAATTTAAATTAAAAAAGTTCTAATACACGGCTCAAGATAAGCATACAAATATGTTTTTTTAACAATGTGTAACACAACCTCACGAACCTAGTTTATAGAAGAAAAAGAAATTTTATTTTAAATTTGTCAAAACCCATTAAAACATTCACATAAAACGTAGCAATACAGCCACTTACTAGTCAATGACTTACTGGAATAAACCGGATACTAATTTTGCTGTGTCTTGCAGGTCATCCTGAATTTTGACGTTTTCCTGGATTAATTAGAATTAATTCCGGTGGACTGTTGCTTTCACTTAAGTTGAAGATCAACTTAAGTTCGCCTACAGTTTCGTGACGTCAACAATCCTAATTCGAGGCGCAGGGTCTTTCTTACATCTCACTTACTTACTTATCACTCATTTGGTCAGATTGCACCATGTTAGAGACCTCAATTTGGCGCAAAAGCTTTGGTGCTTTTAAACACTTTCCTTCTGCCCAAGCTTTGGTTTGTTGCATCGGTGTGTGGCGCACGATCGATGGACATCGTTTTGGCCTCCAAGACGGTGCGTTCTTACCTGTGGGACGGATCTTGGGGTTTTCGGATCCCATAAACCCAATTGGCCCTTCCACGCAATCGATGTGGACTCAATCTTCACATTCCGCCATTACCACAACAGTGCAGAGCAGGTTTGTCTGAAAATCGGGACTCAGTACAGCGATTGTGCTGGGAGTCCCTCGAATATATGCTCCATTGCCACAACGTATCCGTGCCTTCGGGCAGTAATCCAGCAGCTCACATACCATCAAGTACCTACTGTCTCAACTAAAAGTTTGCGGCAAATGATGGTCGACAGATTTCCAGACTCCAAAGTGGCTATGGAGTCACCTTCCGCGGATTTTCGATGGATTTGGAAAAATCCATCCAGCTACAGACTTTCATCCGACCATTTTTTGGCGGATAATTCCACGCCATTCTCCCACCTCAATCTGGGCCTACCACGCCTCCTCTGTCCGTGTGGACAGCTTTAAAGGACTTTCTGAGCTGGGTCGTCCGGTGCCATCCGGACGGTGAGGTCGTCATATAGTTCGTACAGTTCGTCGTTGTAGCAGCTCCTCCATTGTCCTTCCACACATACGGGGCCAACAATCCTTCTGAACATCTTCCTTTCGAACGCGGCTAAAAGGTCTTCGTCTGTTTTGGACAAGGCCGCCATGTCGCGACAGGTTTTTTGAGGTGAGATGTTTCCTCAGGCTGTACAATAACCGGAATTTCTTACATCTGCTTTAGCTTAACTCCATTTAAGCTGTTGTTGCTTACATTGGATAGTTATACTTTTCAGATTTGGCTTCGATTCCGGATGATTTATCTTAGTTGTCTGTATATTTGAGCTTATTTTTCTATTTGTCTCGTTCTCAACACTTTATGTTTTACACCCCAATAAAGTTCGAAGTACTTTTTCCCATATCTTTTTGCTACACAAAACTAAAAAAACTTACACATAAAACTTACAAATTTTTAAAGGTGTACAAAAACTTCCGAGAAGAATGAAAAATCATAATCTGGGGCTAAACGAAAAACACTTAAGATTGCAACATATGAAACATGAAATTGCCTATATTTAGGCGTAAAAGTCGTCTAGAAGTAGAACACTCGCCGATCTCCGTACGATTAGATTTCTGGTAGAAAACTTTTTAACGCATCCAGGCATTTCTAATTGAAGGGTTTTGAATCGATTGCCACTTTTTAATGTCACCGAAAATGAACAACTGAAGATTGTGCGTCCTTTTTTCTCCTGCAATGATGCATAATCGTGTCTATTCTTCTTGAGAGCACAGAAATGCAAATGTTCCAGTTATCCCACCAACACGGTAATTGTGATTAACAGAAAATATCCCAAAAAAAGGCTTAAAAGTATCTAGACAAGTCGAACAACCAAACTAAGCCATGATAATAAATGCTTTTAATAAACCAATTAATTTATATCATATCAATTGTAATATCTAGTGCTTGGAGCATGCTGATGCAGGCTATGGAAGCCATTGTCACAAACCACAACCTCAAATTCCCTTCTTTCCTCTTACCTATTTTAAGTCACATTAGCATAAGAAAGTATTCTCATTGTTGGAAACAACAAAGCAATGATTGGTGAAAATATCCTTAGATATTCTTGTCCCTACATGTACCTCACTTTTCTTTTATAAACTAGTTTTTAAGTTATATTATTTTTAAATTAAAAATATCTAAAAAAAAAATTAGAGTGTTATATAAAAAATTTATAGATGTTTAAACATTACTTTTTTTGATAATGTTTCCCACATGTTAATTTTTGAGCATTATCCACACACGAATACTGAAGCTCAGCAAACACTTAACAAGTACAAGGAGGAGGGCAAACGCTGCTGAACCATTATAAGCAGAGTGAACTATGGAAAATAACTTTTAGTATTGTAATTCACTGCTGTATTTGTAGTTTTATTTGTACTAAACATTGCAGGTGTTACTAATAAACTGTACTATTGCCATAAGGGCTTTTCTGCCAATTTCTTATTCCGTTTTCAGTTGAGCAGGAGCCTTTTGAGCCCATCTGTTATACATTAGAAACAATTTAATGATCTTAAGGCTCATTTATGACTTAAGTAGAGAACTTAAAAAATATATTAAAAAAAGTCTTCGTTATTTGCTAATAATGTCAAACAAAGTATTAATATCGTACGATTCCACTAAATAAACTTTAGAAAGCCCTTCATTACCAATCTAAAGTTCATCTGGTAAATCCAATGAAATCAGCTCATCCCTCACCGTAAGAGAAAATCGCGTAATAATAAATCTTGCACCGTTCCAAACCCATTATGGTAGCACTTTTCACACCACACATACACACGTACACAGACAAAAACAATTTACATACGATAAGAGATTAACTAACAAAAACGCCCGACTACGGCAAACCAACCTGCAAAGCTCTGCGAACAACGATATCCTTCCTTATCCTTCCCGATGCAACCCAACCGAGGCTCCGTTCATTTCTTGCTCATTACCGGCTTATCTGCAAACCACAGCACCTTTGCAACATCATTATCACAAGCATTACATATGCTGACGTGTTTGGTAAGGTTTGGATCAACCGTCCTTACTGAACAAGGGGAAGAGCGTATATTTTATCCAATTTTTTTTTTTTTCGATGCCCCTCGTGTTCCTTCCCTTGGTGGACAACCACCGTCTTTGAAAGCTCCCTTGTCATACTGCTCCATGAATGTCTTTATCCAGAAGGTGAGATTTTCTGCTAACAAATCCTGAACAAACTACACGGTGCACAAGTGATAACATATTCCATCACCATTCGCCTTTTCCTACCATCGAGAGGGACAAGAAGGATGACTGCTGTAGGTCCTTTCCTGTGGGACGTTTTACTGAATTTTCGTTACACCGTACCGTACCGGGTGTTGATGAAGTGTTCATCTTCGTTCTACATCTTACACATTCTCATAAAGTATATTCGAGCACTCACATTCACGCACCATTGGCACAATTGGGGTGACAATGATTCGTGTTGGACGGGAAAGAAATGGTGAAAAATGGTGTCGGATGGAAAGGATGCACTGCTGATTTGCTTTATTGGCGGTATAAATCTATCGAAATGATATTTTCATGCAAAAAGAGTGAGAGAGAAAGAAGCGAGAGAAAGCAAGGGACTTAAAGAAGAGATAAAAAAATATATATATAAAACATAAAATAAAATTCAAACTATAAAATGTATAAGTGTGGAACTATCACCTGATGATGACATAATAACTCTCTTTATAGAAGTTTTGCATAAAAATCTTTACGTCTTTTACGTTCTTTGCGTTCAATGGTCCAATATTTGTCTGAAACGGATCCACTATTAACTCCATCCGACATTGTCCAAATCCGACATATGCCACTAGGGAGGCCATCAACAATAACCCGCCCCATTCTACCCCATGAGTCTACCACTCCCGAAAAAAACCAACGACTGTGATAAGAATGAAAAATGATTCCCTCCAACTAAGCGAAAAACTTTACATGACGCGTACGGGACGCGTACGGTGTACGGTACGGAGAAGACAAGTTCTTCCCAAGTCGTTTCCCTGACGCTATCAACGTTTCCTCCTGTTTTACGGTTCTTCTGCGAGTAAACTAAAGAAAAAGAGAATAAATTCGCCCAAACACACAGCCTAACTAGACGCACAAGAATGAACCATTAGACATCATAAATCCATCCACCCGCGGGATCACAACGATGAAGTGACGAAGCACGTGCCAGAAATCTTACACGACGGTTCCGTCGAACGAGGACATTAATTTGGTCTACCGCACACCGCCGGCGTTGTATGCTTAAAGCTGCAAAACTGGCTGTCACGGTGAGCCCTGGATGCTGGTTGGCTGTCGTCGTGGTGTCGTGCTGAAAGCATGCCTGTCAAAATGCATCACCGGTTGAGGTTTGGTTGGGCTGTGGGTCGTGAATGCACATCGTGCTGTGCAGTGACATTCGACGGGAAAAACTTCTACACTCGAGCGACTCCAGCGTTAAATATCGATGCATAACGTTGATGGGAGCAACGGGGGCTTGGAGAAGTAATGCACATACGTGTTGCATGTGTGTGTATGTCTTTTTTCAGGTAAAAATAAGGACAACAATTCATTGTTTGAAAATAGGGCAATTCGATGAAGTGAAATGATTATTCAACTACGAGTAATTTGCATGTTGCATAATTTTAGGCTGATAACGAAACATTATGTTTTTATATGTTTTATCTAAGTTCTTAAAAGGTTCATAAGTTCAATTGGGCCAGACATGCGATGATTAGTTTGTTTTATTTTTTTCATACACCTATTTCAACAGTTTGCCCTTCGCTCTGTTGGGTATTTTATTACTAATCTTAACAATACTTAACTATGTTTAAACTAACCTTAACCTACGGAATGGAACAACACATAAAAAAACAAAGAAGGCAGAAAAATTAGCAAAAATTAGGAAGTGGGTGTCACCCGGCTTCCTCGAAAGCCTCCCGCCCTCTTCCACTCTACATTTCGGTTTTTGATTCCGCAAAAGGCCTCCAATTCGCCTTTGCCCACGGTCACAGCATGTTGTATTATAGGGCTCTCCACGAAAGGGGACCTAAGAAGGGCTACGATTTCGAAGGGAGTGGAAGGGAACATTCAGTGGGATGTTGCTGAGCGAAGCTGGGGCATCGAAACAATTAAGGAGAAGTGTGGCAACCAATGGGGATTGGGAGATCTAACGGCGATCTTCAAGCGACGCAAGACCAAGCAACCGACATCTGTCCTCATAACAGGGCAGGACAGAGGATCGATCACCAATGATTTTCCGGAAGGTAACCGCAGCGAAGGGCCTCTGCATTCGCTCTATTTGATCCTTCCAGACGGGAGCCAGATCACAAAGCAATTCTCCAGCACCGACCTGACTACTAAACAGAACAAAGTCTTCAAACGACAGGCATCAGTGAAGTCGCAGGCCACACGTTTCAGAACACCAAGAGTTCTTCTTGATTTGCTGACTATGGAGTCAATGTGGTGAGAAAAGGTATGTAGCGGGCATCTCGATCGAAGCGTGTAAACCAACGCTTTGCTAGCTTAGGGCTACATGCCGAATGACGAATCAAATGCGAAAAATGAACTAAACGATAGTCAGTAAGATCCCAACCACGAAACCAACTGGAGTTAGAGCATCATCATAATACAACCGTCCGAAAGCCTGGTGCGAAAAGTGAGACCCCCACAGGTGAGACCTGTGTCAAGCCAAATGCCCAAGTCCTTGACCACCGAAACGCGTCTAACCAAATGTTTAAAAATGATATAAATTTGCAGCATAGTTTCATCAATAAGCGAAAGACAATTTAAACTGTTAGATATTTCAATCAACTTTGCCTGTCGATTCAAAAATAAATCCAACGATAAGAATTGAGGATTCAGGTACAAAATTAAAAGCAAATTAAACTGACCTTTAAAGAACTTTAACCACTGCAATCGTTCCCTGTGAACAAAGAAAACTTCAAATTTGTTTCATCATCGACGAGTGGAATAAAATTGCATAATTTTGTTAAAGTTTTGTTATGAAAATTATTTTAAAGGCTGGCTGTTAGATCATTTTAAACGCTTTGCAACGTATAATTCTGCTTGATTTTCAGGACACGGCACTGTCCCAAGAAATCACGATAATATTTCTTTCCAACTAAGTTATTTAACGTCGAAATTTACACCGAACATACAAACTTTTAATTGTAACATTACCCGACACGCGTTTTGCACCGCTTCGCGCCTATCCCGGATCAAGTATCACCGCCCTGAAGCTCATTTCCATAATTGGACCATATATATTGTGCGTTGATATCCAACAGCTTGCGCCATGACCGACACCACATCCTGAACGATCTCGATACCCGTTACGGGCGAACCACGTTTCCGGAACACACTGGAACAGATTTTCGAATCCTTCATTCTTGTAAGGTTTAAACCCGAGGTGCTACCAGGACACCACATAAAATACTCAAGATTGGTGATTTTCTTGATGCTCCGCCGAAAAAGAGAAAGTCCTTTAGTGTGTGTGTGTTTAATTCATCTTCAGTGGCACAGTGGCAAGTGTTCCATGAGCATCATGTTTCCGTTGTAACATCATTCCGGTGGCATCGAATTTGGTTGGAGCCGCACGGCCAACCGTAGGAGAGTACCGTAATGGTGGAATGTCAACCTAACGAGCGCGTTACTTGGCGCAACGATTTATTAAGATAATTTATGGTCGAACGAAGATTTCGACTCAACCCTGCTTCCTTGAGATGCTGTTTTTTGTGTGGTTTATGGGTGCGGAAAATTTTCACGTTCACTCACAATCATTGGCGCACAGGCTATTATCGTTTCAGATTCCGAGCCATCAGAAGCGAAGAGAATTCCGATTATCATTCGCCTAGTATTCATTTAGTTTTTGAAGGGAGTTCAGATGTGCAGTCTGACCCGATTCCAACGGACTAAAACACGTAGTCCATTAATGCGTTTGTTTCAGCTAAAGATGGATGCAGACGATGTTCATTAGAACGATTCTACAGCACACTCGACGCTTTCAAATAGAACATATTACTATCGTCTTTAATATCAACTCTAAAGGAAGACATTTTTCAATGCTCACAAACTTGCAACTGAAGCTAAAGATGCTGCGGATTGAGGAGACATTTCTTTGTGCATGAATTGAGATTCTCATTAAATCAGGTTCCAGGAATGATTCAATTAGAGGAGCGACAATTTTGTTGAAAATCCCATCATTAACACTTCACAGACAATCAGCAGTACATCACGGAAGGGAATAAATTCCAATAAACTTGTCTGTCCCTTTTCTGGCCTAAGAGCAAACTATGTTCAGTTACGTTACACGTCAATAAGATTTGATTCTAGAACGACATGGCTAAACGGGCAAAATGAAAGAACGTTTTGTTTCTCCGTGATAACTACTGAACCTTCTAGGGCACATACACTGAACTATTTGGAATCGATTTATCGAGTACTTCAAAGGGACAACATTGATCATGTTAGGCTTATGAAGCCACGATTAAATTTGAGATCAAAAGATTTTTTTACCAGTTAAATAGTTGTAGAGCTGTACTCCAGGATGTTTTGTGTAACAATGCCAGTGTTACTGCGGAACTCAATGTCGCAACGAGGGACACACGGACATTCGGTTCTTTACGAGTGTTTCTTTAAGCGCACGGTTGTTTTTTTTTTAAACTCGTGAATAAATTGGGACAATTGAAGTTAAAAAAGCCGTACAACTCATTCGGAATCGAAAGCAACCTTTTTACAGGACGAATCAAGGTTTGTCATCCTGTTGCAGGACGCAACAGATAGGTAATGTAGCCTAAGAAATGTTGTTGTTTAGTTGATGTGACAGTAGATTATATTTTAGTAGATGTTTTTACTAGTTGCAGATTTACCCTGATTGTCATTTAAATGATTACTAGAATTGATTTCGTAGTTGTCAATAATTAATCTCACGGGTTTTCCTGCAAAAGGTAGTCCTGCAAAAGGTAGTCCTGCAAAAGATTGCGTTAAGGAAGTAATTGAGGTTATGAAAATAAACAACTCTTAATTCATCTTAGATTTAAGAATTTAATAGAATTTTATTTTTCTTTTTGTAAGAATGGCCTGGTCGTATTGCTTTTGACTCATGAATACTACGTAGTGAGGTTAATCAGTCCTCACTAAGGATGAACGGTCCAGATGGGATTTGAACCCCGGTCCTGCCGCTTGAAGACCGGCGCCGATGTCGCCTGCACCACCGAGCCGTCCCAATTTAATAGAAATCCTTAATAAACATCCGAAGACTTTTTTAGATATTTTAATAACAAATTTTGTAACTACAACCTTCATAGTGAAACAAATATATTTACTTTCTTTTTTGTGACTTTTTTTGACAGAAATTTGATCGAGAAAATCGATCTAAATGGGATTTGATTTACGATTCAGATATGTGAAAATAGGGGCGGCCCGGTGGTGTATGCGACAGCAGCGCCGGTCTTCAAACGGCAGGACCGGGGTTCAAATCTCATCCGGACCGTCCCCCCGTAGTGAGGACTGACTAACCAACTACGTGGTATCGGCAGTCATCTAGTTCGATGGCCGGCATGACCTTAGAGGTCGTTACGCCAAGAAGAAGAAGAAGAAGATATGTGAAAATGCCTGCCCCTTTTGCGCTGAGTTGCGCGCTACCACGTGGCCTCGATGCCATTATTATTTGTACTTAAATATATATAGCGATGTAGTCATTTTGGAAGCAAAAAATAATGCAAATACTGTCTTATTACCTCACCATACTGTGGTTGTTGTGTAGTCATTCTCTCTTTTACCGTCTTTTTATTTGCTTTGGTGATCAAGACTTATGAACAACAAAGATGTGTCCTTTTCGCCATCAAGCTCAGTCTCTCCCAAAACTATCAGAAACACTCGATTCAAGACCAAATAAAAGTTGGTCTATTATTTCACTATTTCCATTTTTCTCTTCTGCATTTCATAAAGCTGCTTGTGCTGTCGTCATGGGCTGAAAAGAACAAGCGATAAGCCATGCTTTCGACATAAATCAATACACAACTTTCCCCAATGCCAGAGTACCAGTTATCCGCTGAACTACACGGAACACATTCATCATCACAGCTGACGGAGCCACAAGGATTTAATTATTCACAGCAAAAAGAATGACCGTCTTAATTGCCTGTACTTACGGTAACGCATAACTATCGGGCTGTACCTTAATAGTTTGCCCATAAAACATGTGCAGACCCTAGCTCAGGTCATCAAACCTTCTCGGTGTTGGAGCTTCTTTCTGTTTGTTTCCAATTTTTTGCCTCTTTTGAACTAATCTTGTACAAACGACTAGCATTTGCTTATAAAACAGGAAGTACTCAGTACAAAATATATTGTACGGACAGCCAATGGCAACATCGAAATCGTTCAACGAGAGAGAAGCGTATCGTATTTTTTTCTTCATGTAAAGTATTAAGAGTTTCCTATGACAATAAAATTTAATTTATACATTATACTTCATACATCTTCTTCTTGGCTTAACGACCTTCTAAGATCACGTCGGCCAACGAATGGCTTACTAGACTTGCCGATATCACGTCGTTGGATAGACAGCCCGAATGGGATTTGAACTCCGGTACTGCCGTTTGAAGAGCGGCGCCACTGTCACCTACACCCCAGGGCCACCCCAACATATAACCAATTTAAACAATGAATATTTTGTAAATGAATCTCACAATCTTATTTGCTTATTATGAAACTCTATGGCAGCATCTACGCGGAGAACCAATATTCTGTTTCTAGTATCTCGTCTCCTTCATAGATGTGAGCGTTGGGTGCCATTCTCATGACATGTTCAGTCCAGTCTAAACCACTACATAATAACTAGAACTTTGGCACCTGGGAAGACCAAAAACCCTTCCAAATATCTCTCATCCCGGTCCACAAAAATGCCCTGAGAGTTTTCCATACACTTCCTTCTGTCATGTGGTAAAGATCATTGTCATTCTAACAAGTCTCGTCAGCTAGACGAGGAGTTTATTCAGAACCAGCTACTGCTCCAATATTTGCCACATAGTGAAGATCTGATTGATAACCCTTCCAAACTGTCTCCTCGTACGTAGGACTATCCGACAACGGGTAATTTAAGTCAAAGAAGCCAGAAATAGCAAGCAGATCAACACATAAAAGAAGAAGATCGTTTAAACTCTGCATTTCTGAATCCTTGCTGATGTCTCTGATTTCATCTATCTCTTTGATGCATAAGGCATTTTGATCCTACAATATATTTGCAAGGATATCTTGAAGGCAGTACTCAACATCGTATTAACCCTGTAATTGTTACAGACCAGCTTTCCTCTCTATTTGTACATGGAGTAGATAATCAAAAGTTGTTGTTTGATGTATGCATATTGATCACCAGCTAGCGCCATTATGTCAGCAGGACATTTGTTCGATTTGACGCGCATTTTTTCGAATTTGTTTTTATTTTGTAAATCGATTCTTGAAGGAACAACAGAAACCCTAATTTATGAAACAGATCGCTAGGTGTAAAAACTAATCAAATTATTGAATTCAATTGACTGTAATGAAGCATGAACGATTTTTTAAAAGCGAATTTTTAGCAAATTCCTTACAAAAACTCAATAAACTGTTGGGGAGACATTTTTTATCTATCTCACTTCACTTCAGCACTGATGGAATTAATCACAATATCTTCTTTTATAATCGCTCCAGCAACCATTCATCCTCATTTCGTATCGCAAATGTTCTTGCTAAACAGCGATTTGGTCAAAAATGTTGGCCAAACCCCAGCCCAGCCAACAGGCAGGGTGCCTGTTGGCTTGTGGAAAGCGTACAGTGATATTAATGAATTATCCTAAGACAAGCTGCTTACACTTGGAATTTTGAGCTGTAGCAGTGAAAAAAATAAACACTCTCGGGTTCGTTAGAATAAAATACCGGAGAAAGAAGCTGTAGAAAAATGTTTCAAGCACACACTCACACACAGACACACCCGAATTCCGTCCAAAGTCCATAGCAAGCATGAAAAGTCCATTTATTTTCCTTACACATAAACACTGGAAACTGGCGGTTTTCTTATCGACGCAAACCACCAAACCGGATGGTGGGTGTGGCATAAAGCATATTTTAGAGATAATGTTTCGGTTTGTGACCGGTGCAACGAAAAATCTTCCTCTCCTGTTATTCCATCCATCGTACCCAGCCGCTTCGGTCTCTTTTGCCCGGCTGCGTCAATAAATTACTGAATCAAGTTTAGCGTGCCAGAAATTAGGAAGAGCATCCTAATAAGCTTAAGTAAGGATCGGTGCCTTACTGTAGCGGACTAGGCATGTACTTTTAAAGTGATTTAATGTCGTTTCTCGCACAGATAGGTGAAAGTTTATGCCGTAAGCAGCATTTTTTTCTCAGCTTTGCATTTGGTTGAATGAAGCAATCAAAAATCTGAAACTTATTCGACATGTTTTGTGGAGAGGGGTATTAGGCGGCTTGCTTTGGAACAATTAAGCTAAAAAGCTATGAGGCAAAGGGAATAGGTTAGTTTCACGAAGATGGGGAGCATGTTTTATTGCCATGAGCTTGATTACCGAATACAAAAATCGACGAATAATAGGATCAGGTTGATTTTAGCTAATAATTTTTCTTATGATATGAGATGAAACCAAGATATTACGGGATTGAGTAAAAATTTGTTTTTTTAGAAAAAAGTCTTATATCACATTAAACTCATCGCTAATATTTGACATTCGACTCAAGATCGGCGGTTGGGCGTTGACACCAATATTTTGATTTCGTCTCGTTAATCTTGTATACGACGTTATATGCCGCCTTGTCACCAGCCTTTTGATCCTTTGGCAAGCTTCTGTTGCAAAGCAGAGCCTCAAGGCAATACTGCCCATGTCACCAGCGTATGCCAGGATATGACTTATAGCAAATAGTTTTCGAAGCTTCCACTTCCGAGTCTCGAATAGCCCTCTCTTGCACCAGATTGAATATTGACATTAATGTTGATCACTTGATGTTGGCCATCTTACAAGTCTGGTAAGCTTAACAGAGATTTCAGAAGGACATTCCTTACGAAGAGGATCAATAAATTATTGAACGTTTTTTATTTTTTTATTTCGAGAGGTATGGTTTGACCGTATTGCTTAAAACTCATTTACAAGTTAGTTACAATTCACATTGGTTTGGAGACATTCCCGTCTCCAAACTGTGAAAGGGCACCCTATCCTGGGTGTGTTCGGACGTTTCGAAGAATGTTGTTCTGTCATCCAAATAGTATGTGCAGCTTTAAACGAGTGTCTGCATCATTCCACGAAAGTACATCACTTCCCGTATGAGCTTGTGAGCGTGGTGTGTGGTTTTGATCTACCATTGTTGGCCGTTGTAGTCCAAAAAATGTTTCACGGATCACAGAACAAGTGTCTACATGTTTGAAACATTCAAACAATGTAATAACGGCAATAAACAAATTAAAATCATCGTATAACCCTGGTCGCGACGGCATACCTGCAGTTGTGATGAAGCAGTGCTTGGCTTCGTTATGTCCCCTTCTCGTCAGGATTTTCAATTTATCGATGGACAAAGGTGAGATCCCAGCCGTTTGAAAGACGTCATGGATGATTCCTCTGTATAAAAAAAGGCGAAAGGCAGCTTGCTACCAGCTATAGAGGCATCACATCGATGCGCGCGAGTGTCAAAGTAATAGAAATAACCGTCAATGATTGTATCCTTAAAGCGTCTCTAGGCTACTTGAAGAAGGAACAGCACGGTTTCATGCCTAAACGTTCTACCTCTACAAATTTAGTACGATTTGTCACTGAGTGTGTGAACCGCATGGACCAGGGTTTTCAATAATACTATTGAATAAACTCCAAAGGCTGGGCCTCTCAGAGTCAATCCTAACTTGGCTGAACTCCTTCGTAACCTTCGTAACCGAACGTATCGTGTGAAATTTCGGAATCACACTTCTCGTAAGCACCTAAGGAGTTCCTCAGGGCAGCAATCTGGGACCATTGCTGTTTATTTTATACATAAACGTCGTATGCTCTCTTCTACCTGACAACTGCTATTTGCTATACGCTGACGATGTCAAACTGTTTATGCCCGTAAAATCGACCAAAGATTGTGCTAAACTACAGCAAACTGTCTCGGTGTTCAACTACTGGTGCGTCCTCAACTGTTTGTCTCTATGTGCCGAAAAGTGTTTCGTTTTGTCCTTTACGCGTGCGAAATCAATGGTTAATTATGATTATTATATAAACGGCGTATGCCGTACGAGAACTGCACAAATGCGCGGCCTAGGAGTTTTACTTGACCAAAAATTGTCCCTCGGACTTCATTACGACAACGTTATCAACTGCGCCAATAGAACTCTAGGATTAATATTCAAACTGACTCGTGACTTTGACGACTTCCGGTGTTTAAAAGCTCTGTATTGCTCGCTGGTTAGATCGCTCCTGGAATACTGTTCACCTGTGTGCTGTCCATACACTAACGAACGGATAAACGGATTTGGATTTGAGGCTGTCCAAAGAAAGTTCACACGTTTCGCGATTCGTAAGTTAGGATGGGCTGATAGTTCCTCCCTCCCATAAAACACTGAGCGTTGTCAACTGTTAGGCCTCGAGCCTCTGGAACATCGGCGGTATTTGCATCAAGCCTCATTCATAGCAGGACTTCTTTTAGGAACTATCGACGATCCTTAATCTATTTATTAGGAGAACTTAGATTTAATGTCCCCAGACTATCCGCCGGAAATCACCTAATGTTACTTGTTACGCGCTCGCGAACGGAGTATGGATATGATGCTCCCCTAAAATCCATGATACGCCGATTCAACATGCCGGTTCGCACATGTTTGCCTTTAATATGCCTCTTTCCACGTTTAAAAATCTGTTACGCATCCGTCTTACTACGAACTAATTAGCTGTACATGACATATGTTTTTACTTATAAGTCTTGTAAAACTGTAATCCTCCTGCTTCGTTAAGATGTAAACGGCGAACGATCAATAAACAATAATAATTATCCGCGATTTTGACAGAACCAAACATCCAAATGTTCTACGTCTTATTGTTGTTCTATCTAAAATCGCACACTATTCCAAACATGGAGACACCCACCCTATTACCTGAGACACACCGTACAATGATATGTTCCTTCTGGAACCTCCAAATTCTATATGGAATTCTATATACGGCCCAATCGAGTTAAGATCGTCGCCGCCACACCCACTATCGCCATAACTGCCAATGAAACCTAATTAAATTAAATGAATTTCGATATAAAGCGGAGGAACAGCAGATCGTCCAGGCCAAAAACAGTCTAAGGACTGTTTTTTTTTAAACCTGTTCATGTGGAACCCTTAGTTAAAGAACTGTCAATTCAAACAATATATTGCATACCTTTAGGCGGTTACATCGAAAAGCTCCGCTGTTAACCATTTATAAAACACAGGCATGACAGGAGTAGCATAAAATGTTATAATAATGAATTTTTCATATGTAAATATAGAATCTTGAATAAACGTACAACGCTATCATATTCACTGGGAATACCATCATGCACTGGTACACAATATGCACACCATATATGTTTATTACAACCCTTATCGCTAAAACGTACATCAAGTACAAACATGCATTCAATCCCACCCTCAGATCTGTGGGTCTTCTGGCACTAGCTTTACCAGCTTTTTGGATGCTTCCCACAGTTCATGCTGTCTGGCGACGTGCTGAACACGTCGATTCAGCTGATGCACCTTGCATCCCCGGAAGTACTGGCCACTGATCGTTTCCACGTCCGGCGACACCGACAGATAGATACTGGTGCGGGCACCTTCCTCCGGCGTGCGGAAGCACATCTGGATCGGCTTAAACAGTATGCTGATCGGGAACGGCACATTGCGCCAGATGCCGGTATCGATAACGCCCGGGTGAAGACAGTTCGCCGTCACCTTCGTACCCTGCAGACGGCGGGCCAGCTCCTGCGTGAACATAATCTCTGCAAACTTGGACAGATTATACAGATGGATCGGAAAGAGCGAAAAGTAGTTGACCGGATTGATGCTATTGATGTTGGCCGGATTGAGTGAAGCAAACTGGTACAGTTTCGATGACACGATCACGATCCGACCCTGTTCGGAGCGCTTCAGCAAATCAATCAGCAGATGGGTCAGCAAGAATGGACCATAGTAGTTGGTCGCCATCGTAAATTCCAGCCCGTCCGGCGTTACCTTGTTGTTAAAGCCCTGTGCAACGCCGGCATTGTGTATCAGCACATCGATCACCGGTTCCGTGGCAACAATTTCTTTCGCAAATGCACGCACCGATGTCAGCGAACTGATGTCGACGTGTTTGATGAGCAGCTTGGTATTACCCGTCTCGGCCATTATTTCCTCTGCAAAGGAGCGATTTTCAATTAAGAGCATCGGTACGAGTGAAAAACTCCACCGCACTTCGCAGCGTACTCAAGCTGATTGAGTTTAGTAAGGAAGCATTGGAAACGATACGGCTGTAAACTCAACATTCCAAACAGAAGCCAATAATGTTACTGAGCAACCAAATATAAGCGTTTAAAATTAATATGGAAGCGTCTGGTTAGTATGGAAACTTCTGCACGACATACGAGATTACCTTTTCTTAATCATTTACTGTTTAAAATATATATTATTGAATTCAAAATATATGTTTGAAACCCATTACTTAATGCAAACGGCAAATGCACGTGTATGCGCTACTTAATAAAAGAAGCTTTCGGGAAAACTTTCATGAGTGAAATATTTCATTCAAATTGAATTGGAACCGAATTTTCAGTGCAATGTTATCTGCGGTAAATTTAAAGTTCACATTTAATAAATAATCATAAAAAAGAAAAATATTTCTCATCTTTACAACCAATAAAACTTAAGCCGCAGTGTATAAACAGGAGGATTCTATTGGCTCAAAGATTAAAGTGATTTTTATGAAACTTTTCATGCAATTTTCAACAGCACTGCTACAGTGGGTGTCAAATATCGGTTATAGTCTGATTTAACTCAAATACCGATCAAGAGAGACGAATGAAGCGAGGGCTCAAAGTCTCCGATTAACTCCGATAAAGCCAACTATCAAACGTTTCAAGATCAAAATAGACATTTGCTTCTAATTATTAAAAGGTTACTGAAAATAACAAACACATCTAAATGTAATGAACTTAAACCATGCTCAAAAAGTTGAGTAAACGATGGATGATGTAATTAATTGAATCCTTGTGGAATGAATAATAATTAAATTTACTTAACTAAAGCATATTTTTTTAAATCGATTACTCTAGAAGGTTTAACCCACTAACCTATCATGAATTCTGCTGATGCATCCTACTCGCTCAGTGAATGATGATGATAGTGTCAGCAAATTACTCCTCAAATGAATAAAAACTCGGCCACCCATTTCATAGCGAGCATTAATAGCTGAATCTTTTCTATCCGAAGGTTTACTTCTATCGTTGAAACAGTAGGTTAACGAAAAAATAAAAGACAAAAAACCGTCCGCGAAGCGTAAATTGAAAACCACCCAACGATCGCATGAACAAATGAAGCAAGAAATGCAAAAATTGTCAATCAGCAAACACACCACGGCAAACATACTGTTCCAGAGCTTTGGAGAACCAGCCTAGTAAAAAATAAACCAACCGCCGGTCAGTGACTTGTGCCCACCAACCCGCTAAACGACGGATCAACTGAGATTTATTTATTTAACACACCGCGGCTGTATGTCGAGAATAATGTGACGTTAAATGCTATGAACAATAAAGAAAAAAAATCCCCCTCAAACATCCTCTCTGTGGAAGGGCAAACATGCAGGACGGTTGAAAGAATGTCTAGAGGAAAAATGCCCAACCCAACGTTGGGATTAAATTTTGGGATCACTCTCGGTAAGCTTGACGATCTTTGCCGACTCGTCCCACAGTTTGCGGGCCCGTTCCATGTCGCTGATGCTTGCGCTTAGGCTTGCCTCCTTGCAGTCCATGAAGTACTTGCCGGTGACGCCCTGCACCTCCTCGGAGCAGGCAAGGTAGAGCGAGGTCTGCGCACCCTCAACATTCGTCTTGAAGAAGCTCTTGATCACACGCATCGGCAGCGTGAGCGGGAACGGTACGTTACGCCAGATGCCGGAATCGATCATGCCCGGATGCAGACAGTTGGCCGTCACAGACGTACCCTCGAGCCGGCGGGCCAGCTCGCGCGTAAACATTACGTTCGCACACTTCGACACGTAGTACAGGTACGCCGGCAAGCTGCCCACCGGGTTGAGATTGTCCAGATTGACCGACGCGAAACGGTACAGCTCGGAAGCAACCACGACGATGCGGCTCGGGGAGGAGCGTTTCAGCAGATCGATCAGCAGATGGGTCAGCAGGAACGGTCCGTAGTGGTTGGTAGCCATCGTAAACTCGATACCGTCGACGGATTTCGATTTGCGGAACGTTTCGGCAAACCCAGCATTGTGGATCAGCACGTCCAGCTTGCGCTCGGTGCGAAGCACTTCCGATGCAAACTCGCGCACCGACGCTTGGGAGCTGAGATCTAGCTTCAGCACGGTTACGTTCTGGTTGCCTGTTTCCTTCACTATCTCATCTGCGGAGGAAAAAAGTCGAGTTTCATCGCTGGTTTGGGGCTGGGAGTGATGTGGCTAATCGCCGTGAGGAAGAAGGTACAATGTACAAGTAGAGGTAGCATTCTTTTTAAAATGGCGCCTCTTTACAGTTTTTCTCCGACCATGCACGTGCAGCAGAAGTGGATAGACTTTGTACAAAAGCTTAACGAACTTTTGGTGACGTTTGCAATCGTTGCAATATATACACGTGGATCGACGAATAGGCGACGAAAACTTTCCAACCCTTATTACCTACGATTAGCTACGGGGGGGAGCGTTTCTTAAAGACTTCGATTTTGAAGATCACCGAAACGATGTTTACCCACTAAATGAGTGATCCTAATGGTCAGTAAGCGTTCCAGCCCTTAAATCAACCAGAGCCACCAGAGAGTCCCCATTTTACATCACACCATACAACTAAACCAGAATAGCTGTAAACTACGGATGTTAGTAACGCCGCTAACACACCCATAAAACGGACCAATGCCTTACCTTGTGCCTCCTTCGCCGTTGTCATGTTCCGGCAGGCCATAATGACGCGAGCGCCTCGTTTAGCCAAATCACGGGCAGTTTCCTTGCCAATGCCCGAGTTTGCACCGGTAATGATCACCGTCTTACCTTCCATCTTTCGCTGTGGAAATTCAAAGTTTTGGAGGTGTTCGCAGTGAGGGAGGAAAGAAAGGGAGTGGAAGATAAAATAAAAACAAAAGTCAAAATAAAATAACAATGCACAAGACACGTTGCACGTTCCAGTGAACAGCAGCTTCTTCTGTTTCACGGCCACCCAATCTACGCTTTCACCAGCCTGGCCAGTAGTGTATGCTTACAGAGGAGGTAAAGTGCCCGCAGGTAAGGTAGAGGTAGTATTTGATTAGTGACAGTATGATCGCAACTCCCGTAACTACGGATGCTATCGCCGTCAGTGGATCGTTGAACCCGAATGGTGACATGGTTGCGGCGTTTTTTATCTACTTTTTGTCTACAGTGTGTGTGTGTGTGTGTGTGTGTGTGTAGGGGGTGGCGTAGTAGGAAGGGGGTAGTTTATTTGGGGTGGAAAAATTGGACAAGGACACGGTACACCGGGAAAGAAAGAAAAAAAGAAGAAAAAAACACGAAAATTAGTTGGGACCGGTATTTTGCTGTACTTGTGCAGTAGTAAATGTTGTGTGTGACCGTTTTCTTTTGTTATATTTTACACTTTTTTAATTAAAAAATAAAGAACCAATGCACAACGAACGTTAATTTTGACAGTATGTTTTCTGCATCTTTTCATCGGTTTTGTTTGAATCATACGAGCGCATGCGTAAGAGGAAATTAATTTCCTTTCATCTATTGAATTTTAATTAATATTTCTTCTCTTTTTCCTAAACTTTCTAAACATCTTTTTCGTTACATCAAGCTGCTAATTAGTGTGTTTGTTGTGCAACAGTTTAATTAAGTTATACTTATAGATGAAACACTGTAAATAAATTAGAAGTGTCAATTCCATGTTGAGTTAAAAATTATATTAAACTGTACAAACAGTGGTAAGTAATAGTAAATTCAATAATTACATATTGTAACAACAAATATAGTAACCGTGAAACCGCGTGCGGAGCATGAGCCGTTCTAGAGCCAGATACACTGAGCGAAATAAATACAACACCGGCCTTTTTTTTTGACAACATTTTCGATATCTATGACTCTGTTTTTTTTTTAAGTTTTGAACGTTAGTTCAATCTCTTTTGAATCTTTGTGCATCATTGCATAGAAATTTTTGTGAACCATTCGCATTAAATTCGATAAATTTGTGAAAAAGAGTGCGGAATAAAAATACCGCCACCTTTTAACTTCGGGTGTGATTCAACTAAAGTAAATTCTTACTAGAGGTAAAGTTTCATAATAAAATCGCCGATAAAATGCTGTAGTTATCGCTCATTACATAGCAATAGGTCTTAAGCAATAGTATCTTAAGTTATTAGAAAAGGTAAATATAAAAATAAACATTAATGCAGGCCTTTTTTCGAGAGAAATCGGACAGAATAGCTTTCAATCACTAAGCAAGGCTGTGCAGTTTAAAAAAAAAAACTACAATAACTGAGACCACATGTCTTTACGTGGAAAACAATGCAGCAGATTATGTTAAGCAATGAAAATTTGAAGCGACACAATAGCTTCAGCACAACCACCTTTACAGAACGTCGTAACTTGCATAGAACTGATTTTGCTGGTAAGTGTAAAAATGTGCTATTTTCGGTTAATATGAAGCCCATGATGGTGCTAATCATTGACTCATTGCTGTAGGATTTCTTCGAAGAAATTTGATTTTAATGTATGCTGTAAAATAGATGGTGATATTCTGATAATTTTGGGAAGTTTTCTCCTCGCAAGAAGAGCTTCCACTGACGTTGATTTGAAGGACCCGAAAGTCAAAGGATGCCATTTAAATGCTAGACATAAATATAATCGATCACAACGAGTTTTACATCGATTTATTGTGGCTTCAAACATGGATAATAACGTAATTCATAATTGAGAACTGAGTAAAATCTGGTTTTCTTAGAAAAACGTCAAATACATAGCACATCTTGCTGTTCTGTATCTCGTAGGACATCGTTCGTCAATTGTTTTTTGTCACATTTAGGAAAACAACAAACAGTTAGACTATTTTGACAAGCTGTAACGCCGTACTCTTAAATGCTAAAGGACTCGTAGAATTTGTGTATAGCCTGGAAAACAAAAAACAAATTGACCACGAAATCACTGGTTATTGCAATCATTTGAAAGGATACCGCGTACACTCACTCAAACATTTTATTGGACTTTTTGTTGTAATGTATGTATCTGTTGATTAAAAGTCAAGCTGGTTCTATTTCTACATCGCACCCTTTTTCATATATTTATCGGCTTAAATGTGAATGGTATCGCAAAATTTTCGATGCAATCATTTAAAAAGGTTCAAAATAGATTGAGCTAACTTTCTGAACTTAACTTAGCAAAATCGTTTCATGGATTTTGAAGATAATGTCAAAAAAACATGGTGGTGCTATTTTTATTCCGCTCAGTGTGTAAGCCAGATATTGGAAAATTACAGGTTTTTTGTCTCTCTGTTATGCTTTGAAACACTAAAAAAATTTGAGAATTAATGAAAAACCTTTTACAAAACAAAACGTCTCATAACTCATAGCAATAATTAAAAATAACTTGATCTGTTTATTATTTTACCCTTCCGATTTATCATTGAAAGTCTTCGATAGCAGTAAACCATCCGGTGCCACGCGAAGTGTTTAATGACTCAGCACAATCGCAGCACATTAACAGCCTCGTAACAGGTTGCACCACTTCCAAATCAATTTACCTCGAGGCCGTTCAAGACCGTACCATTAAGGTGTACCCGAATATTTCATGCGTAATCTTCATTTTCACTATCAATAGTAAACAAAAACAAAAATCGTTTTGCGTCGATCGTACGTCATCGGACAGGGAACAATCTTGAACGTTCTTCGACGATCATGGCCAGCACAGGTAGCATTCCTTCACGGTAGTAGCATTCCGATGGTCTTTCACCGGTTCTCTACCATCATAAGCATAACCTTCACCCCTTCAAGCGGCCAGTATCCGTTACGGCAGTCGAAAGGGAAGACGCCACCGAAGGCTCAACTGCTTCCCGGTTTTCCAAGTTTTATTTTTTTGTTCTGTCTTGCACTGCAAGCCCTCAATCATTTCAATTTGCATCTTCCGTTTTCGGAATAAGCAAATGAGCTAGTAAAAAAAAAAAAAAATCACGCAATAAATGCTTCCTCGTAAGCTTATATTGAGTCAATATTTGCTTATCGTGGCTCAATCGTGGCTTTTTTTTATCCACATCTTCTTCCTTGTCTTCTTTTTTTGTTGCTCCCACCAACTCTAGCAGACACTCGTCAATGTGGCTTCAGCAAGTACTTAACACTCCTATACCCACTTTAGCAACAAAGACACACGAATGTGATCATACTGTTTTTCACTTCCTCTTCAGTCGCTTCAGGGGAAGCATTCAAAGTGGGAATGACGAATGCTTTGTGGGACCCTAAACGATGAGATGAGCGGTCTGTACGAAAAATGGGTTCGTTAAAGTCAAACAAAAAGTGGCAGACGTGTTCTGACCAATTGAACCACACTTAACCGCATCGATACGGGCACAGAACGCTTAACGCTAATTACCACAATGGTGCGTAAGATGTTAAAGAATTGGTTGAAGTATGTGGTAAATGAATAAGTCTGTACCTAAAGGCGTATTCTTCTCAAGAACTCTACTTCTTCAATAGACACAACAACAAGAAAAAACAAATGTATGCGCAGAATTATTATCCGATGGGCTATCGAACCCGGATATGTTGACCAAAATAAGTAGTACAAAAAAAGCCGAAATAGACAGTTCTTTTTTTTTCCCTTAAGAAATAGTCAAAGCATAAATAATTTCTTATCGTCATGTAGTTTTGCTGGTAACGCGGCAGTATGCTTCGTTCAATTGTGCACATCATCGGTGCTGATTAGGGTTGGCGGCTCTCTGTCGAGGCGCTCCTTTTGTTCAATTATTAGTGTGTTCACAAGACATACTACTATTTACAAAAACTTTAAAAAAAACCAGCACACAAGGTTTAAAATCCTCAGCCTATGTCAAGGATTGAATATCTAGCAACGGATAAACCAAGCCGAACGAAGCTAGAAATACCAGATCAAGACCTCTCTAGGCTGTACTAGGCTAGGCAGGTTTGGAGCGATTGAGGCAAACGAGATTGAGGTGACTCAAAGTCTTTACAAAAAAAAAAGGTTATTGAGAAGCAATGAGATTTCATTTTAATAAGCATGAACTGCCCCGACTCATCTTGATTTTGCGAACAAATATTTCGCTATTTCTACGTACCGGATAGTTCATCCAAAGTGCGTTACATGCGGTATATGAGACAAGTTTTTTTCAAATAGAACGGTCTGGCCTGGTTGCTGAATATGAACCACATAAGAACATAAATTTTTAAGTTTATCACATCAATATTTAAAACCACAATATCTAATTTCATGAATTACAAGTACCCATTTTAACGAAAGGTTAAGCACAAAGTCGGTCAAATTCATGTCACTCTTTATAAATCATATTACTCTTTAAATGTAAAAATGGTTTGAGCACAATATCAAATGAAAAACCGTACTGGAGCAAATGATATTTTGCTTTATTTTTATTTTTTATTAAGTATGACGGTACGCTGCCGTATTGACAACACTATGTGTGACTGAAACAAAGAACATTAGTAGTAAGGCATTTCCTCCTGATTCTTTGCCTTATTCCGGGCATGCTCGCTTGAGAACTAATTGTATAACAAGTTATAAAACTCCTACGTCAATTTTGAGTATTTTATGTAAAGCAAGTATTTTATTTAAGAAAAAAGTATATAAAGTATAGTCTAGTAAAAGTGTGGTTTTTGTGGTAATATATTTTCCTTTAAGGAAACTTTATTTTGGGTGGGAAAATAAGCAAAACCCACCATTTTTAATTTTTTTATATATTTTTTGTTTTACAGAAGGACATCAGCTGACGAGAGAAGAGAAGCTTAAACCTATTCTAACTTATCAAACAGTGATTAGAGTGGGCATTGGAAAAAAGGACGGAGTGTATGGGAAGGGTTGAGGGTATAATGACACTTTTACTTCATGGGTTTTAGCGCACGGTCATCCATAGGTGCCAAACTGGTCATCCATAGGTCATTTACAGGTCTTATTAAGGAAGAGTACAGTAGAAGTTTATTTGTTAGGTTTAATTTTTAATTTCTATTTAAAAAACAGTAGATGCTTCGGAATATCTTTTCGCATTTGATAATGAGATTTTCTACGCGCGGTTTGAAGGTGTGTCTTTTATCTATAGTCATGCCTAAGTAACAGGTTGGCTGATAAGTCCCCGGTCTGACACATAGATGGCGCCGCTAGTATTAAATGCATATTATTTTTATATAGCACCAACCTTCAAATGATTCGTGTCAAAATTTGACATCTGTATGTCAATTAGTTTGTGAGACAGAGCGTCTTTTGTCAAGCAACTTTTGGTTGCTTGACGAACGAAAAAAGAACGAAGAAGAAAAAAGTGTTTGGGCTTCGAATTGCTTCCTCACCCACCGTATTCTCCAGATCTGGCCCCCAGCGACTTTTTCTTGTTCTCAGACCTCAAAAGGATGCTCGCAGGGGAAAAAATTTGGCTGCAATGAAGAGGTGGTCGCCGAAACTGAGGCCTATTTTGAGGCAAACCCGAAGGAGTACTACCAAAATGGTATCAAAAAATTGGAAGGTCGTTATAATCGTTGTATCGCTCTTGAAGGGAACTATGTTGAATAATAAAAACGAATTTTGACAAAAAAATGTGTTTTTCTTTGTTAGACCGGGGACTTATCAGCCAACCTGTTAAGTGCGTCCTGCCAAATAGTGTCAAAAGCTTTTTCCATATCTTATAATATAACAGTCCAGTGGACTTTTTCAAGTGCCGATTGTGGATTATATCGTTTTTGGGTCGGTGTAATTGGTGTGTTGTTGAGAGACCGGGTTGAAAACCAAATTGGGAATTTGGAATAATGCTACATATTTCAGAGTGTGCTCTTATAATTTTTCATGATGATAAAATTAGTTTAAAAAAGCTTCTTCCGAATCATCAATACTTCCGAAATTAATTAAACAACACGGCACAGGTTGGAACTAGGAAAAAACGAACTCGCACCTGAACAGCTAAACAAGTTCTGAAAATGTTTTACGTTGTATCAGCAACATTGTCTAATACTCCTCTTATCCGTATTTTCTCTACTCGTGATTTTGGAGTGACGCTTGAAGACTAGTTAATATTTAAAACATGTCGACCAACTCTTGCTAAAAAACCTATAAAACGCTTGGTTTTATCTTGCGGGATACATGCGAATTTAAAGACGCTCCACTGGAGTATGGTTCGTTCTCAACTAGAATGTGCTTGCGTTACTTGTGGTCCCAGTACAATGGAGAGTCTGCAAATATATGTTTTTTTATTTTACATTTTTATATATTTTATTTTATATTTGGTTTAAACTCGTTAAATTTAAGTCTTCAATTAGCTCAGGCATGTTTCATCGGTGCATTGCTTCAGGGGCCCTCAGAGCGTCCTGGATATTGTTTCCTCTTCTTGTCTATATGTTCCTTCAAGTCTCCACAGTCCCCGTGATCCTCTCTCATTGGCAGCCCTCCATTAACACCTCCTTCAATTCCTTCCGGTCTCATATTCTCGCCTCTCTTCATGTCTCTTAGTGTCTCATTTGTTTTTCTGTTCTTATTATCCTCTTTTCATTCTCTTCCAGGTTTGAGCATTCGATTGTCTTTAGTTTGACTTTTTTTATTAGTCAGTAATGTGTAAGCCATTTATTTTAATTTGTTTGAAAGTGTTATTATTGTTAAGTCTTGTGGTTTACTCATGGTTGAAGTAAATAAATAAATAAATAAATAAATTACCCCACAGACTTAGACATGTTTAGCCTTAAATAGTTCAAGGTAAAGCAAGTTTCACTCAAACAAGATTATAAATTTGACAAAACGATGACGTGCCGTCATAATTAAATAAAAATAAAAATAATAAATAAAAATAAAAAAGACTTTAATTTTGATTCAATTTTGACTTGTCTACTGCAACTGTAATAAAGAAGAGGGTCACTAAGGATTTTGCTAATAATAGCATTTGATCACACAGGCCTTCGAATTGGAGATATAAAAAATGAGTAATTTTACGTTGCGTTACAAGTCGTTGTATATTGAACACTTAAAAACATTAAAAGCTAAGCTAAAAATTCTAGGCGCGTTAAGATGACGAAATGTTCATGATAACAACTATTTAAATACATTTATTTTTTATCAGACTGTTTTAGCGGAATAAACAAAACAAAAATGAACAAATGGTCTTATTTTATACTTTCACGTATTTTCGGTTAATTTTTCATAGCCAAATTAATGTCTTCTGAATGTAGTAATGATATTCACGTTACCTAAATTTATCGATTATTTAGTGTTTTTCCCATAAACTTAATTTACGTTAAAATTTTATTTAATAATTGTTTGCAATCATAGAATCATCTTTTTCTTTTTTATTCTAAACAATCATTCCACTGAGAAGGACCCAATATGACGAGAAGAAAAAGTAAAGCAAATAAAAAGATTAAATTTAGGTCAGCAACATGCAAAACGAACAACCCTTGCTATCAAATTTTTTAAAAAATTACAAAATTGAAGTAAAATAGAACAAAAGTATAAATAAAAAATGTCACATTTCAAACATAAGAAATTCAACAAAATTTATGTACAAATATTGACAAAGTTGACCCAAACATCAGACACGCTGCGCAATGATGAAAGCGAAAAGCCTTAGGTTTCCTCTGATTTAAAACGATATCAAAGGGTTTTGAATAACATTAGCATTCTCGTTAGCCAAGCCCGTGTCTAATAAAGCCCTTGCCCTAATCGAAGTCACGCCTTCATAGTGCAGTTAAATTTAATTTTTACCTGTCTGTCGAAAAACTAAAATACACCCGAAAAGGATGCATGCGAGAGCGACTAAATGTGAATCACCACAAGAAAAAAAAACCTAAACAACTTATGCAACGTTACTCCAGCTGACCAACGTGGTTGGCTGGTGTGGAGGAATGTGACGAAAAAGGGTGACCTCTCGCGCTGATTTTGATTTCGGTAGGCGAATAATAGTTACGGAACCAATCTGGTCTTCAAGTTTCGTGTGTGTTTGTGTGTGTGTGTGTGTTTTTTTTTTAAATAATCAAACCGAAAGCGAAACCAGCCACATGAGACTTTTGTGGAGGTTTTGTTTTTTTTTATTACTTCTTCGTATAAATGGATAGAAAGAAAACCTCAAACCTTAATCTAACTTAACACGCGAGATCTTAATTTTCGGTACATTTTGGAAGTGAACGGAGTGGCATTCAGAAATTTCAGAGATCGTTTTTTTTTTGTTTTCCTTTATCTCAACGGTAAACATAAACCGTCACAAACTCAAGGATGATTGGGGTAAAACAACTTTTACTGAAGTTGGTGCATTGAATTCAATAATAAGTCAATTTCAGAAATGCAAGAAAGTACAGTCGGTTCCCAATATACGCGGATAATGGGGTTCGGAGAAATTCAGATGTCTTGAATATTGCTTGAAAAATCGTTTATACGTGTTATAAAGAGATCGAATTCTATTTTACAAATAAAAAAAAATGTTAAAAAATCCAATTCAAAAAAAAGCGTAGAGTTTGCTCACTTTTTAAATTATTTTATTACATTGATCTTCTTTTCCAGTGACGTTCATTCTAATTGAAAACATTTGGCATTTTTCATCAGAATAAAATGCTAATTTCAATGGTTTTTTTTAATTCAGGAATAAAATCTGCCTTTTTTTGGTTATTTCATAAAAAAAAACTTTAGCTCTTTAAGACCTCATTAGCCTCTTTCTGATCTTTATACGATTACATGTTGGGTAACAAATAATTGAAGATATGATTTAATTTTAAACTATGACAATTGCTGATATGTTTCCTTTATTGTGCAAGCTATTGCGATAAAAATTTAAATATACTAATAAAATCTACTGTAAATGCTACTAATGCGAAGAAAATGAATGAGAAATCTGCTTATTAAGCCTCCGAATCCGCGCAACTCAAGCACCGCGCAAATCGGATACTGACTGTATGCGGCTGTTGATCAGTGCAGGGATTACAAGAATACCTTCAAAAACAGGCGTCTTAATACCTGTTTTTCTCCCTTCAACCTTCGAGCCATGTATTTTAAACTACACAACTAATAATTTTTTGGCTAGTAGCAACTGCCAATTGGTCCTAAATTGCTGTTTGCCATGGCATTGAACACAAACTAAAACACAAGAACCATCAAACGCCATAATGCTACCAACCAGTTCGACTTCATCACAGCTAATGATTATTTAAAAGTTATTATTAATTGTTTTTTTTTTTCGTTCTGCCGTTTGTATTTCAAAGATCTACAATACTCATTCACCAACGCACCAATCAATATGATTCTGCTGCTGCGACTGAGACACCTTTGCTTCCCGCATGTTCACGAACAACCGCCAATTGGTAAACACTTGGCCGGTAATTTAATTGTTCAAGATTTATACACACGACGGAAGTCGCAACCGTTCGCAAAGGGTAAGGTGGCAAAACAAAACAAATAAAAAAACACGTGACCACATATAAATAAAGTATGAGGCGCACCTGTAAAACAAGTTGATGGGTGACGTTTTTCGTACGGTAGTGTAGGATAACATGTGCAGTACAAATATTTGAAAAAATTAATCTAACAATACTTCCAGCCAACCGTTGATCACGCAGATACATGATCCTCGTTCGTTATACAACGATGATCAGGCTTGCAAATATTATTAAAAAATGCATATTTCTGCAATAAATTATCCGCTTTTATTCGCTCCAAACGTGAAGACGGTGGAGGAAAACCGCAAAGCAGAGACATATCGTATCAAAAAACAAATCGCAAACCTCATCACTCATCACATTGGTGGAGCTTTCCTATCAATCCCGCCACGCTAAGGTACAGGAAACTTGCAGGAACTACGATGCCATGGCATTACCTTGACTGCGACAGCATTATAACAAATGATACCACGGATAATGCTTGACAGTCGGTTTGAAAATCATTTTCGGCACGCTATTTCGTAACTGACCATTTTTGCGCATGCCAGCTCTGCCCTGCGAGGGGATCGTGTTTGGGTCGAGCTCCAAACACTAACCGCCTTGAGCGGAGACATCTTTCGTAATGCATTGATTTTAGCTTTACAAAACACATCCGCAGGTTACGCTATGGAGTTCCCATCGTAAAGCCTTCGAGGGACGCTGATTCGAAAGCGGCCACATCACGTTTTAAAGGAATGCTAGAGGCACAGGTTTTGATTAGCTTACAGCACTAAAGTTGTGCTTTTATTTTTGGTGCACTTGGACAACGGTATTCTACAACCCAAAGCAACCCAAACCCAAACCACCCCATTTGACCCATTTTCTCCGTTTTCTACATTCCACCGGTTTACGGTTTCTGTGAGCTTTCTCCTTTGGCTTTTCACGTATTCATTCACATTAAATTTAAAGTACTGTTGGTATGTGTGTTGGTAAACCGTTCCCTGCAACGGCTCGCATTGAGAACATGATCTAGCGGCATTGCTCCAGCATCTCCACGACGGTTTCACGGTGCCATGCATGCAAAACATTATACCCCTTCGTGCAGCCGATTATAACCCGACACTAACCTTTAACCTGGCGGAGATAGTTGTACCAGTTAGCGACGCCCAATGTAACAAAAAGTCGCTTACTCACACAGCGGCACGCCTGAAGCACCTGAACTTTTCCACCCAAGTTCACCGTTACAACGGATGCACCCACGCCACACACGCTTTCAAGATGCAAAACAACAACAAAAGGCACAGGGCACAGACTAACGGAATCGATATTCACACACGCACAAGCACATTCGCGGCACTCGACCGTCTTGCTGGTTCGACGGCTACGATCGAATTGAATCGGTGTGTTGCGCGCGCCACTCGGTTAGGGGGTGCATTCACGATCATCATGATCGTCGCAAGTGCAGGTTGGGTAAGCTTCGTCTTAGCTGAGTATACACACGGGGCACGATTTTTGCCTTTCCTGTGCTGTTTTATGTTGATTTATTATGTGTTTAAATTTTTACTTAATAAAATGTTAAATTTTATGCAACACAATTAGTGTTCGTTTGTCTGCTACTTAATGTGATTCATATTTTATTTATTATTCTTTGCCGCTTACTCACTAGACTTGAAGTTTTCCTACTAGATGAACATGTCAAAAATTAGCTCGATGGCTAAAGAACATATAAATCGATGGAAAACAGAAGGGCTAAAAAGCACAATTAATAAAAGCAACCAAATTCATAGTTGTACAAAAAGTACTATTGGAACAAAATTATTAATAAAGATTTCGTTCGGCACAGTGTATACTGAGTCAATTTTACCGAGCAGGACAGCATGCAAACCGATCGTTCCATCAGTAGCCTTTGGAGTAAAAGACAAGGTTGAAGCGCCTCTGGCCCGTGACCGAAGTGCAGTGAGCTTCAAGCTTCCCATCGTTAAAATAACTTTGAATTCCAAAAATTGCTTGCAATTTTATCAACAAAAATAACTAAAGTGTTGAAGAACGGAAACCAAATGAAGTTGTTCCTATTGTATGTTTTCTTTATTCATTTATGAAAGTTCATGTGTTACTTTTTCTTTGTTTTCACACCGCTTGATGAGCACTGTGTGCACATATCGCCCTAGGAAGAGGATCGTTTGCAAATTGCTATTGAATTGTCGTGGCCTTCGCCCTGAAACGGGTTTTCTTGTCGGTGTAGTTGAGTAACATGTAACCGAACATGTGTAGCATTGCCGATTTCATGGCTGGTATTTCTATTAGCAGATGCTCAAATTGATTTTTTACATTCATTATTTACTGGAAAATATATAGAAAGAAGAGCTTTTTATTATAGAAAATTTAAAATAAAATAATTGTAAAACTCTTGCATTGAAGCCTTTTTCTGTGCATCACTACACTTACTTGGATTTTTCAACAAACATTTTTCATAAAAAAGGAATAAAAAGTTACTGAAATCTGTTGGAAGAGTTACGTCCAATCACCTACAATCAACAACCCAGTAGTAAAGCTCAGCCGTCCATTTCGAACTCGTCCATAACACCACTTTCGATCGTAGCTGCTGCACAACACATACCATACGTGCAATTTAATTTTATTACTACTCTCGCTATCTTTGTTATCTTATGCAGCTTCCTACCAAGTCTCACTCTTCACTGGTTTATATTTCGCACCAGCTAGCGATGAATTTGGTATCGTGTTTTTGGGCAATGAAACTTTTTCACCTGCAGATCCTCCAGAAATTATTTATTTTGTCTCATTTTATTCGTCATAATTGTTTGTCTCAAGAGGCGTACAATAGCGTCAAGAATAAAATGAGGAAGTGAAGAAATAAAGGCACACAGGAAAGGAGGGCGGCCCGGTGGTGTAGGCGACAGCGGCGCCGATCTTCAAACGGCAGGACCGGGGTTCTAATCCCAGCCGGAGCGTCCTCCCGTAGTGAGGTCTGACTAACCAACTACGAGGTATCGGCAGTCTAGTAAGCCGTTTCGATGGCCTGCATGACCTTAGAGGTCGTTTCGCCGAGAAGAAGAAGAAGAAGAAGAGGAAGAAGAAAGGAAAGGACCCGTTGAAACACCACGTCAAACAGATCATCTACGGAATAGAACTGGGCGAACCACCGTGCTACGGAAACCAGCGGGCGTCCAGACGATGGATTCATTCGGACAATGAGGCCCCGAATTTTTTTGGCCCGTTCGATGACGGAATTGAGACGAGGCTCGAATTACAATTTGTCATTGAGTCCTAGGTCAAAGGTGCACCAGCTTTCAGGGAATCACGTCAAAATCGTACGAATCTCATCGGTTTTTTATGACACCCACATTATCAGACAGATCCGACTGAAACCGCGAGACTCATATGATTGGATGAGAAAGCTGGGAGCTTTGAGCGTGATAGAGCCGAATAGAGAAACTGCGTATCATTGCACAAAGGTGATCGCTAGGTAGTAGAGAATTTTCGCTACTTCGTATGATAAATTAAGCAACGAAATTCAAAAGCTCATTATTGTTGAGAATCCTGGCTTGTACGGACTAGTTTAAAGATGGTGGCCGCCTAGGGCACCATAAACTACGTTGCATATAAGGCTTCCTATGAAGGATCCTCGTGTCCCCCACCCCATTTTCATTTCCACCTTAGATGTTGATAAACACACCAGAGTCGCCTGGATACTACCTCGATTTCCTGCGCCATTTGACCGGAAATATGTAACTTTCTAGAATGCATGAAATCCTCTGGAGCACCTTCAGCGATTACCCACGGACGTTTAGTTTTCCATTCTATTTTGCCAATGAAGATGATAATTTTAAGATCCATTCATTACTATTCAAGAAGAATATTGCATGGATAGGGAAATAGTTAGTTAGCTATTGAAGATTTTGCTTTCAATTTGGAAGAGGTTAAATACCTTTGCAAGGTAAAGCTATTACACGTTTCATGATGAAGTATGTGACTTCAACATTAACCGGTATAATAAATTTGAGACGCTTAAGAACAGAACTGAACTTCACAACATTATTCAGTATGAAGAAGCTGCAAGGTTCGACCAGAAGCCAATTGGTAGAGATTAAACAGGTCTGATGCTTGCAAGAAATATGCCGATTAGCTTCCGGTTTCCGAGTTATTGTTCGAGCGAAATAGTTTTATTGAATAAATACATGCTGGTTGTTGGGGAAGAACAAAACATAATCAAATACGGTACTGTACACGCTCATTTAAACATGCTATCAAGATTTAAAGGCTAACGTAGCAATAATAACGCTTTATTCTGTGCATAAACATAGCAAGGCAATCGACACCCTAATCTAGTAATATTCCGCAGCCCGTGCGTGTACCCCCTTTGCGAATTTTACTTTACTGCTTACCCCTAACTAAGCTCACATCTATCGTCTCGTGGCCGCGAAACACCGAAGCAACGTTCAATCACATCGCGGCGTACCGGATGGTGGCGGGATGTGCTCTATGCACCGGCAATTTCCTGCCCGAGCAGTGACAGTTGCTTCAGGAACTGTTTGGCATTGGTTAGCGTAGAGGCACCGTAAATGATGCGCCGAATGCTGTTGGTACTTTGCTTCGATTTTATAAAATCGACCAAATTTTGGTACTCAATGTAATTACCACCACCCACCACGAACACGATAGCGTCCTGGAATGGGGCACGATTTTTCGGCACCACATCACTTCCCTTGAGCAGCTTTGGATCGAGATATAGGTAGTCGTCCACCTCCGAACCGCCCGACCGGCACTCCATCAGCTGTTCGGTAATTTTTGTGACGGGAAGATTCTGGAAGATACAAATTAGATTTATGGTTTTTCCAATGCTATTCCCAGTCAGGTAGTGTACGTACGTGTCTTTTAACAACTAAATTCTTTACACCTTCCATAACGAAAGACGACCCTTGCGACACAAGTTTCGAAAACATGGAAACCGTTTTCGTGCCACTTCCTTCGTATTGGTTCGAGTTAGTGAGAGTGCTCTTCATGATGCTCCTAAAATTAAGAAGTAAAACATACGTTAAAGTTAAAGAAGTAAACATACATTGTGTAACTATAGATCAGTGGTATGATATGATACGATTTAAATAAACTTCTTACAAAAAATTTTAACAATTCCTTTGGGATTCGATTCGAGAGATTTAAACTCTTTTCGGAAACGGTATTCTCAAATTCACTCTAAGGGGTTAATAGTCGCCAGAGGGAATCGAATCGTAAAGCACGAAATCGTAAAGCATGATTATAAGAAGGCGGATTACGGTAGGCTTGGGTCAATCTTGTCGTTTATCGATTGGTCTTTTTTGTTTTCTTGTGCGTCAATCGATGATGCGGTATCCCAGTTCAACGATGTTCTCATTTCCTCACTTAACTCCTGTTCCCCTCTCTACACGCCACCTCACCGTCCCCCATGGTCGGACCGCATGTTGCGCTTATTGAGGAGTGAACGTAATCGTGCTGCCCGCATGTACCGGGCTGGACGTACACCGTTCTCTCGAAGATTATTTAAAATTGCTGCCGCTGCATATAGATCACATAACAGATATCGCCATAGAGCGTATGTTCTGAGACTTCAATCTCGTTTCCGCGTGCATCCACGGTCGTTTTGGCGTTACATAAATTCTAGTAGAAAAAACAACGGCTTTCCTTGCAATATGTACCTAGGCGATATGCAAGCTGAGTGTCCAGTTGACATTTGTAATCTTTTCGCCAACCATTTCTCTAGTGTTTTTGAGAAACCATTATCGGGCACGCGATGCTTGGAAGCTAGTCTTTCCTATATTCCTGAGAATATATTACCTGTCGATTCTTTCCCTATTAGTGTTGATTGTGTTTCACGTGCTTTAGTAAAACTTAAACCATCGTATGGCCCAGGTCCTGATGGTATTCCCGCTGCAGCCTTGTTTTATTGTCGTGAGTCTCTTGCCTATCCTCTTACACTTCTCTTTGAGCGATCTTTATCCTTAGGTACTTTTCCAAACGCTTGGAAAATGACATGGATAAGGCCCCTGTTTAAAAAGGGTGATCGAGCTGACATCCATAATTATCGTGGTATTACAAATCAGTCTGCCTTTAGTAAAGTATTTGAATCGGTAATACGCACCCAACTGATGGGTCAAGTCAATTCTTGGATTAGTCCCACTCAGCATGGCTTCATGCCTGGTCGTTCCACTTCCACTAATCTGGTTGATTTTGTTTCCTCTGCTTTAACCAGCATTGATAGAGGCTTCCAATTTGATGCAGTATACACTGATTTTAAAGCTGCGTTTGACAAAATACCACATACATTGCTTTTAGCCAAACTGAAACGTCTGGGGTTTTCTCCTGGTTTACTGGCTTGGTTACAGTCGTTCTTACATGATCGTGTAAGCAGAGTTAAGTTTAAATCATGTGTTTCATTCGAGTTTCACTGTTCGTCTGGGGTTCCCCAGGGTAGTGTGCTGAGTCCCCTTCTTTTTCTTCTGTTTGTTAACGATGTTAGTTATGTTCTTCCTTCATCGGCTCACTTAATGTTTGCGGATGACATAAAAATTTTTTGTCGTATAACCGATCTTGATTCGTGCTCGTCCTTACAATCCTCCCTAGACAGTTTCTCCTCCTGGTGTTCCTCTAATTTTCTTTCCTTAAGTATTGATAAATGTTCCTGTATATCTTTTTCTCGCTCTACAAATTGTATTATGTTCAATTACATGTTAGATTCTGCGGTTCTAAATCGTGTGAATGTTGTTCGTGACCTTGGGGTTCTCCTAGACGATAAGTTAACATTCAGTGATCACATCGATTACACTGTCAGCCGAGCTAACAAGGTTTTAGGAATGATCTGTACGATGTCTAAGGATGTTCGGGAACCACTTTGTCTCAAAGCTCTGTACTGCAGCTTGGTTCGACCTATTCTCGAATACGCAAGCATTGTTTGGTGCCCGACTAGTCAGACTTGGAGCACTAGAGTCGAAAAAGTCCAGCGTAATTTTACGCGGTTAGCAGTGAAACGCTTTTTAGGCAGATCGTCAAATATCCTTCCTTCGTACCCTGCACGTTGCAGGTTACTTTGCTTAATGTCGCTACACGATCGCCGTGCTTTCTCTCAAGCATCTTTTATAAGTGGTTTGCTAAGAAACGTTATTGACTCGCCTGCTCTATTATCTAGAATTCATATGTATGCTCCATCTCGTGTGCTGCGGCAGCGGAATTTTTTGTTTATCCCTTCGAGACGGACGATGTATGGTTCCAGTGATCCTCTACTTCAATGTTTTCAGGCGTTTAACAATGCTTCTCACCTATTTGATTTCCATCTTTCCCATCAGTCTTTCCAACGCCTCCTCCTACAATTCTTTGATTCGTTCTTTCCATCCGCGTAGTAGTTTTTTTTTTTTTCCCTTTCTGTTTTTTTTTTCCTTTCTATTTGTTGTTTCTGCAATGCCTAGTTTGACCGAAGCCTATCGATTGTCGTCCGTTTTAGCCTATGCGTATTTAGTTTAGTTTAATTTTTAAATCATTTAGCAATTAAGTCACTTATATGTAGCCCTAGCGGCAGATATTTCGTTGGAAATAAATAAATAAATAAATAAATAAAGGGTTGTAAACCCTTTTGTAGAATTTAAATCAATATAGAGTTATGAAAGCTGTTCTGGAGTTCGAAATGCCGTGAGTTTTCACAGCTGGTATGAGAGGCGTGACGACGTTATGAGAGGTAATCCCGATGACCGACGACTCCCGAATCTCGAAAACCCCCAAAAGAGTTGTTAAAAGAATTAAATCCTACTAAGAAGTGAGTTGGAGTGAATTAATTCCATACTACTCCTATACGTACCTCCATCGCTGTATGTACGGCAGTGGGGACAAATCACATCCACACTCCTTTAACGTTTCTTCAAGCCGCTTAAATTCCGCCTCGGGCACGTTACTGCAGATATAGTAGATAATGAACAGGCGCATCTTATCCTCCGGCAGACCAAATTCCGGATCTTTCAAAAGCTCAATCAGCGCACGATCGAGCGCCTGCTTCGACATTATTTTCTCCTCCAGCTCAAAGAACGAATCTAACCGACGTGCTTTAATGTAGTTGAGAATGGAAGTCGCAATCTTGGTGTGCATATCGATAAGGCGCTTCTTTTCTAGCAGCTGGGGCAACGAATTTACGGCACTCGTTAGTTTGGCCGTATTATCGTTCACCATCGAAAAGGCAACATCCGACTCGCCGTCGATGCCCATCGTCGTTTTGAGCTTTTTAATCTCTTCCTCCGACGAGCGGTACTGTTCGAGCTCTTCCTGTATCGCTTCGGCAACCGTGGGGAATGGGCTGCCCTTGTGTGTGCACCAGAACCGATCACGTGAGTCAAGGTCGCATGCTTTCATTTTTGGTTTGGCACCCGTCGCACCGTGCTGTTGGTCTGCCGATGGATCTTCTTCCACCACTACACGGTTCAGGGCTAGCTCCAGCACATCGTGCGCCAATGCTTGGTAGGTCCAGGTATGATGCAACGGTGTCGCCATGTCGATACTTCGATCCAGCAGCACCAGTAGCGGCCGCTGGAAGCTAAATGCTCCGGTCTGTGTTGCGTCCATGTGGAACAAATTGTTGCGAGCGTCCCAAAGGTTTTCGCGCAGCTTTTTCTCCAACTTTCGGGCCACCATCTCGGCGGCACTGTTTTTCGGACACCGTATAATTGGCACGGTACCGAGTGTAACGAACACTGCGAACAAACTGTCCACAATACTATCCATTATGTTTTCCATCTCTACGTCCTGTGTGTTGGCACGATTAATAGCTGAAATGTAAAACCGAGCACAATTTAGCTAGCGCATGGAATAATAACGGGGAAAATACCTACCGTAATACGACAATGCATCACTATTTTGATGCTTCAACACAAACATATCGTCCTCCAACGTAATAAAGTTCAAGTACTGATCGTACACCTTGTGAATGTTGGCCACACAACCGGCCTGCAGTGCCGCGGCAGCAAGATCTTCCAGCTTCTGCCGGGAGATGGGTGCAATGAAGTTTAGGTGATACACATCGTACAGCCCGTTCTGGAAATCTTGCGCTATACGGCCCAGATTTTCTTCGGTTGCGGCACAGAAATAGATGGCCGGCACATCCGGAATGGAATCTCGATCGGAATGTAGTTGACTGGAAAAGAACACAAGAACAAAAAATTCCTTAAATCAATGTGTCTGATCAAGCCAAAGGTTGACGGATGCACTCATTATTTACATATGCAGCGTAATACCCATCTCACGCAGCTCGCGTATGGATATCAGTGGGGAAATAATGTCTTGCCCGGCTCGATCGTATATCAAAAGCTTCCATACCGGTTCGGCCGATATTGCTTTCGATATGGGTTGATTGAGATTAAGCATTTGCTTGATAGCAGCTGAAACACAGAACAGAAGGAAGTACTCGCATTTAGTCGGGGGTCAATGTACGATTCTATTCAGGAAACTTACTTATCTGCCGATCTTTAAGGGTTGCCATTGTAGAAAAGGTCTATATTTATCGCAAATTTTGTTAAAAACCACGAACTAAGTGTGTAATTCAATCACAAAAACCACCCTTTTGATGCGATTCGAGTGACGTTGACAATAAATAGGAGTTTTTTTTATGTATTCGTCATCGGCTAGCAACTGTCAAACTGCGACAACGTAAACAAACTGCTGCACGGTACCAACGTTTGCTGTTGTGCTGCATGGGCACGCTTCTAACTTTTTAAAATGACAGTTAAGATGCAAAGTAGCTTTTCAGTTGTTGAATAATTGTAATGTTGAAAAATAGGCTAGATATATTTTTTTTAAACTTTATAATTTTTTTTTAGTTTAAAATAAATTTATATGTCAATGCCAACCCCATAGGACATAGCAAACGCGCTTGGGAAAGCGCTGCCGGAGGACACCACCACCGAGGCGATGTCCCACAATGAGCCCTCTACAGACTACGCTACACACTACAGACTCTGGTCTACTACAGATTCCACAAACACCTGCGATCCAGAAGATTCCAACAACACACGAAATGTACAATATTCCGCACACTGATACGTTCGGTACTTCTTTACGGGTACGAGTCTTGGACTATGCTGACGGAGGACGCCATTGCACTCGCCATTTTCGAACGGCGGGAGCTAAGGACTATTTTATAGGAATAGGGTATATTATGTAGGAAACGGATGGGAGACCTGAACATGTCTACGCAACGTGCTCAATCTTGAGCAGGCCAAGAAGAAGAAGAAGATCAAATCGAACTCAGGTAATTGTACATTATTATTTCGTTTTACATAAATAATCTAAGTATCGTCACTATACAAAATACCATCCAAGGTGAATGTATAAGATGCATCCTTTCGGCCCCATTACCATCGCTCATGCATCGAATACCCTCGTGCCGTATAACGAACCGTACCTGATCAGGATAGCGGCAATCGTTTTCGTTACAGAGCACATTGGAACTTTCCAACCGTACGGTGTAGTACAGTGATCGACATGCATGATCCAGCACTCCATCACACGGACGGGTATGATTGAACCATAGGCTTTCCGCACCGGGACCCGTTGTTTGGCAGTTATCGGGTGCGACTCGATGATTGCGCCCTTCGCACACGGTAAACTCCCCATAATCGGTGTTCATGAACTGTACCCGTACGTTCTCACTGTTGCGCAGGAACAGCTGTCCCAATCGGTACCGTAGCTCAACACCTGGCGATAGATACTGTTCGTACTCTTCACGAACTACAGTCGCCCGCCAAAAGTCACGATTACTATCCGTGTGACAATTGGGCGCAATTAACCGTTGGGGAATACTGCGTAACATTTGCGTAAGATCGCTTGCAAAACTTGGGATCGATGTTAGCGACGTTTCGATGATGTGATAATGTTCATCCGCCGATCGGCTGTGCGTTGTACCTGTCTGCAAGAGGATTACAAAGAAACCACAAAACTGCTTTAAGTCGCCATGTTTGTTACGCTTAGTCGATTACTTACAAAATTAGTTAGCTGCCGGAATGTGTCTCCATCGTTAGTGACAAAACCGAAATAAAGATCCGGAAACTGTTCAAACGATCCACGCAGCATTCTGCGAGCACTTTCAAAGTCCGCATTAGCTATACGGTGGGCTTGAGCGAATACGAGCACGACGGGGGCATTAGATCCGACGGTGAAATTCGATCGCTCTTCATCCATCTGTGTAGCAAGCGTACTGACGATCGAGGCAAAACTTCTAGAGAGCGATAACTGTCGGGGAACTGAAATTAATATATGTAATGTAATGTAGTAATAATGATGGTACAGGATTTCGATCCATCACAATGGAGCTTTTGTATCGCGCAGTGGAATTTTTAAAATAGTGGCATCTTGAGGCTACTACTTGGGCTAAATGGAATTTAGCATTCACTGAAGGGAAATTTGCAAAGCAACTGTGGATTTTTGTCACCAGCAGTGACGAGTTTAACGCTAAGTGGCCTTGGAAGTTGACCGCGTGGGACCCCGGGCTGGTACACAAGGAACGTCCCCTTCCGGTCGGCAAATTCAATATTATAGAGCCCAACAACAGGTGTAACGGTGGGGGGATTATGTGACCTAGTGCCACCCAAGCACTGCCTCGTAGAAGGAATTTAAGTCCCGTGAGCTGTATTAGCTTCACAAGATATCACAGGCACCACCTTCTACAATTTGACAGAGTTGAACTGAATGCTTGGTACAGATTCCACAGTTGAATGCCAGGTTTCACAATCGAGTTGCGAATTTCCCATAACTGAAGACAAGGTTCCACTGTATGGTTGCAAAGTTCCACAACGGATTTGTAGTATTCAAATATTCATTAAAAATATTCCCCTAAGTGATTGCAACAATTCCATTGCATGGATCGAAACACTGTAAGCATTCCTTAAAACTGGTCGTTTACTTACACGATCCTTGAAAGCGTAGAAGTTGTTCAAACGTGGTAGAAATACTATGCGTCTTGTTCACCATATATTCACCAGTGGACCCGTGTACAACGGACAGGGACGATCCGTAGCTGGAGACGTCTACTAAATCCGCCAGATATCTAATATGGAGAAAGTACATTTATTACAATTCGTCACGAGGTCCGAGGTTCCTCATAGAGGTGACGGAAAAGAAAGACACTCAACGATATTAGCTGCAGATTGCGATACTCGTCCCGGGAACCGTCCAGCACGACCGTAAGATCCACATTCGGCTTAACGACAAACCTACCAGCCTCCGAACTCGCCGACGGACAGTCAGACACCGTGTCCAATAGCAAGCTAGCTTGATCTACAAACTTATCGACCGTCGCGTTGCAGATGTTCTGCATCAAACGCTCATCCACTATCACGCTGCCTGTCGTGTATTGCAGTAGTTCCACGAACTTGTACGTTTCCTGTTTCAGTTTATCCGTTTCGATGGAACGCAGGATGTTTTTCCGCTGGCAAGCACGTGTCACATCATCCACCGATTGCTTTTGGGTCGCATCCTCTTCAATCTCTTCACCATCAAACACGGCGTGGAACCGTGTCCCACCTAATGCTTTCGCACTAAACTGTGCACTCTCGTCGTCGGCAGATCGTAGATCTCCCAGTAAGTGTGCACGCTTCGTAGGTCTCCCGTGGCCCGGCCCAATGCGTCTACGATGAGAAATCGTTTCGATCGCGGTAACGGGTATACCACGATCACTGTAGTACATTTCGAGCACCTGCGACAGCCGCAAACGACGCAAACGTTTGTACAGTTGGGGTGTTTGCTGGGCAAGAAAGAACCCATCGATGCCGGCCAATATTTCACTGTCCGTCATTTCCCATCGCCCGGCGTGAGCTTCGCTTAAGTAGCGAGCACGTGGGAAGTACGTGTCGTTCCAACTGCCGGCCAGACCAATGACGACGTCCCGCATAAGCGCTGGTCCCTGGTATAGGCACACCTCGGCCAGATCGCCCGCCAATCCGGCCGCGTACATGTTATCGATCGATTCGAGCGAAGCAAACAGCTTGTCCAGCTGCTTGCGTGTGTCCGCCTTGTCCATGGTTTCAAGATTTTCGTACGGATTTTTCTTCCGATAAGCCGTCACGAACTCACTGATCAGGACGTTCTGTGGCTGGAGGCCGGCCGCAATCGACATGATCACTATGCCCGGTGCAATCGTACCGTACTCTGTGGTGTGACACGTTCCACGCTCGAGCGGACAGCGGGATAGCGGGCGCGCGAATGTCGTCCGATTGGAGTTGCTCTTCTGCGATCTAGGAAAAGAGTGAAGAATAAAGTTTTATCCCAAATCTGCATATCCATATATTTGTCAGCAAACTGGCTACTTGTTCTGGGTGATCCATGGTGCTTGCGCATTACCATCGTTGCTCATCAGTGTAAGCGGACAGGTCAGCCGTTCATCATCGCGCTGGAATGGTTCAACGGAACTGCTCAACATCCGGTGCAGGTTGCAGATTTCGAACGGTGTTAAGAATGCTTCGAAATCGATTCGTCCCGGCACGTTCGATACTAGCTGCCGTTGAAGTGCATACTTCGGCACCATTATGCCACGGGGACTGTGTGGAGTGACGAATTCCGTTTCGGCTACACCCGGAACTTTCTCAATGCCATCGATGCGTAGTCTAGAAAGGATACGAACATACGAAACATTTCAAGGGCGAAACATCAAGAGAACGTCAGGTATACACTACAGTAAAGTTAGCAAGAGCAAACACGGGGCATCTCTACGATCTAGAAGAAGTAATAAATGAGGATTGGAACAAAGGAATGGCGATGTTGAAGAGCTGCAAGATATCGTTCCTTGTAACTCGGTAACTTAGTAAACGTAGCGCAGTAGGTTCAGCTCCCTGAGCAGTACTCTAATGTTCTGAGAAATGAGCAGAACAAAATCTTCAAACTGTGCGGTCCCGGAAAGGGCGCAAGCCACACAAAAACGTTGGCGAAAATGCTCTACTTTTCGCTCGACGGTCAGTTGTAGAGTACAATACTTTTGGAGTATTTGGAGTATTGGAGTACAGAGTACTTTTGGACAGTACAAACAACAGATACAACCGCCTTTACGTCCCAGCGAGAACTCTCTGAGCTAGGCGACGTTGAGGAACACCGTAATCATTTCGGTTCCTCAGATCCCTTCCTGTTGCCTGTTGGTTCTGTGACTGCTATGAGTCCAATTTAACATGTGCTGCATTTCTCAATTTTATCCGTTCCGCGAGACCGGTACTCGTTAGCGTTCTTGTCTTGGTCGACTGTTTATCTTCTAACGTAAGATAGCTTTAAGATGCTTTAACTCAAGGGTCTCAAGGATCATTTGATTCATGAATAAATTAATAAATTAACATTTGTTCCAACTACACCAAATGTATACATTGTTCTTCTTAATCTTCTTATTATTGGTCCAACGACCTTCTAGATCATTCCGACTATGTAGTGGCTTGCTAAACTTCCCGATATCACGTAGTAGGGTATTTAGTCCTCACTACAGGAGGACGATGGGATTTGTATCACGGTCCTGTTTTGTGAAGACTGGCGCCATTGTCGCCATCATCAACTGACTACCTGCCAATGTCAAAATCAAATAAAAAAATGTAATCAAAAGGAAAGACGAGGCTCGCGTCAAACCCTAACATGTATGTCCTTAATGACTGAAACTGTCGCGCTCGGTGGTGTAGGTGACATCGGCGCCGGTCTTCAAACGGCAGGACTGGGGTTCCAATCCCATCTGGACCGTCCCCCCGTAGTGATGACTGACTAACCTCACTACGTGGTATATTCATAAGTCAAGCAAGTAACCAGGCCGTTCTTACGAAAAAAAAATGACTGAATATGGTAATAGGGATGTACTTTTACATAGGAAGAGCCAATTAATATAAAATCGCGAAGATAAAATGGCTAAGGATAGATTGAAATGCTTCACATTCACAGTCAGAAATAATGGATGAAGCATGGAACTTTTTTGATTCATAAGCAAAAAAAAGAAACTAACAAATAACAATAGACTAAAGACACTTCTTAAATTACGGACTAAGGACGCAATTTACCGGTGAATGACTTCAGCACTTAGCATACGTATATCTAGCGTGGTAGGATTGTGGCGTTCAATTTTTCGTATCAGTTCGAGTAGGAACGGTAGCGTATGTGGTGGTCCCGGAAGTGTTCCATTGCCTCGATAGCAATGAATAAGTTCATCGGGAATGTTGTAGTTTCCAGTGGCAGTTTTCACAAACCCTAAAAGGAAACCAGTTTTATATATTTTATCACTTTTTCTTAACCATTTTTTTGTGTCTCGTATCACTTACCCACTAATGACAAAAGCACTAAGAACAGCCCTACACTAAAAGCACGACGTTGACGTTCCATCCCGAGTCCGTATGGCTTGGGGGTTTGGCACATTTAAACACGCAATGTAACACACGAACTTGTCTTATCTCTCTTAATCTAAACACTTTTTTGTTGTTATCGGTGCGCCTTGTTTAGGTGCGGTTTCGATGACTAACCACATGTGCCTGTGTCTGGTTTCGCTAAGACATGGCCCGTGTGTATTCAAATATAAAGCACACTTTATTTATTACACTAAAAGTATGTTCACTTATTTCTGTAATGACTGCATACTGTAGTTCATGCATCACATAAACCACTCGCTTATACAACCTTCAAAGATAATAGTATCACAGACTTTTGTATCTGGAATGCGACACGCTGGGATTTCGTAATCACACATTTATGTTAGATAGAAACCACCTTAAAAACATAGAAATTGCTCACTGATATTTAATATCTGCTTTAAAACGAATCACATAAGTTATTTTGTGTTTTAAAACTGAGTTCAGTAAATTATTCCTTTCAAAAACTGGTAGATCTTCACACGTGAACGGCTGGAATACCACTGAACGAAGTCAAAACCATACACCTTCCCTCTTATCAAATGTCTCCCAATAGTCTTTCTAATCTGATAAGCGATATGTATCTTATGATAGGAAAGGTCACACATTGAGAAGTCCAACTACAACAGGTGTGTGCGTGTGGTGTCGGCTTAAAACATCCAAGAATCTTAGATTTTCTTTTGCTCATTATGGGCTTTACGGGTTAAGTAGTACGGTGTCATTTTCATAGCCTGACCTCACAACCGTACTAGCATTTTCCTAGCCTAGCTTCGGCATCATTAACACACTAGACTCGTTGGACATTAAGAATTCTGTAAATCCAATGACCGAGTATTCATTGTTTCAGCATTGGACTTTGGACAAGTTTCCTATCACAACTGTTGTTGATGAACACTTTGATTTCAAGACAAATAGATGCTAGAACTTTTAATTTGCTTATGGTACAAGGATCTGGATCAACATATCGAGATTCTGCTTTTTGGCTTGCTCAGGATTGAGCACGTCGTGTCGATATGGGCAGGTCTCCGGATTGGTTTCCACTCGGTTCAAACTCGGTCTAGGACTGCAGTCCTTCATCCACGGCTGCTTCCGATCCCCGACAGGTTTGAATCCACTTGATCCAGCTTGCTGTGCTCCTCTATGCATCCTCTATGCAAGTGCTGACGAGCACTTTCCTGGTGAGGTATGAGTCCGGCATCCTCATCACGTGCTCCAACCATCGTATCCTTCCGGCTTTGACCACCGTCAAGTTATCAGCACCGTCAAACAGCTCAGCTAGCTCGTGGTTCATTCACATTCTCTACATCTTAAGGTAACACATATCGCCAAAGATAGTCCTTAGCATCCGCTGTTCAAAAAATGGCGAGTGTATTGGCGACCTCCGTCTGCATAGTCCAGAACACGTAACGTATTGAACTAGCGGACGTATATCGTGAATTTCGTGTGCTGTTATAGTCTTCTGGATTGCAGGACTTTGTGGTTTCTGTAGATTTCGCTGCTAAAGTTATTGTCCGAAGTTACAATCGTGCCTAGGAAGCAGAACACTTCTACCACCTTAAAATTGTCGCCGTCAAACGATAGTCGGGTATCATGGTCAGAGTCTCCGGCAAGCTGGTATTTTGTCTTCGTCGAATGTCCCCGGATGTCATGTCGAGATTAAAAATAGTAAATTTAAAATTAATTAACTTGTTCGAAGGTAGTCCATGAAGTTTACTTAATTTCTTATTCATTAAGCACTACAATCGGTCCTAACCTGCTGCAACAACCCTCGATACCGCACGTGGTCTTACGCCATTGTCAGCCAATCCGTCAGCACGGGTTTTCAGGCGTACACATCATACTCCATCATTCCATCTCAATTTGGGCCAGATGTAACTCAACATCTATGTTATTGATTCTTAATGCCACAATATAATTATATATCCTTTATATAATTTCAGGCGTACAGCGTACGGGGAAAGTTTCACCATTGTATATGTAAGTATTTATTAGCAGGATTTCTGATAGTTTCTCCGTCATTTGGGTTCCCGTTTCGTTGATTTCTAACCCGATGATTTGTATCACCTGCGCAATTCTTAACTTCTTCTGCGTAGAACAGCCTCAAACCAATGATGTCTGTATCATCAGCGTCATAATTGGTTTCATAGTCAGGGTCTGGATGGATTTATAGAAGATATTTTCTACCTCCGAGACTCGGGTGATCCTCTTGCGCCAGGTGGAAGACATGCAAACCCGTCTCCCTAGCAGAGACCTTGAGAGTTTTCTATCCACCTTCTCCTGACATCCTTCAAGAATTGCTACATGGAAAAAAAATCATTATCGTGTTAGTATTACGCATTAGGCTCTCCAGCTTATCACATTTCCTATATATTTGATGGATGATATTGCCAGGACGCCATCCATTACAAGGAGGCATTAAACAAAAATGTTGTCATCAAACGAGTAACATAGAAGAAAAAACCAATCGACAATGTTTGTGTGTTTTTTTACACCAAATTATATTTTTGTAAACTTGTTTATCTCCATCAGCATTCTCCTCCATCTTTGCCATTTTGCAAAACTTGCACTACAATTCTGTGTTGCTGTTGTTTGTGTTTTGTTTTAGTTGCTTTACTCGCTTCTCTTCTGTTTCTTTTAGTAGACCTCGTCTTTCGTTCGTTCTGCACACATTGGTTTTTATTTATCCCAGCGATGTGACTACTGTACCCTCGCGTTCGCACAATCACTACTTCCTCGTGCGTGTGTACGTGTATCCTTGGAGATGTGTGTTGTGCGCAGCGTGTTAATCACTACCTATCATCATTAAAATGCCACCAATTTCCACGCACTTGGACACATACAACTAATTATGTGTTAAAATATATCATCTAACTGTGTGTTCGGAAAAGACATTCAATGGGATGGATTTTTCAAACAATGTGACGACGCCTGTACGTGTTAACACACTCATGTTATACGCGGTGTGTGGGGTGAATCTGTGTGTGTGTGTGTGTGTGTGCAATATTAGGTTATCGTCCTAAATCATTCGTATCCCATTTTAAGCTGTCTTGAGACTATGGAGCTAAACGTTTTCCTCTGTTCGTGACTCTTCTCTGGCTTGCTACTAGAATCAATTGGTATGCGGATTAATAATGTTAATGCGTGTATTTACTTTATTTAACGTTGCAATTGTTTCGATTGTTACATTCAGAGGCTTTCTTCCTCCAACACGGCCCGTTCCATCTTGCGCTTTATCACTTTATCATCATCATTCGATTTAATAACCATCTTTTACATCCTCCTGTCTAATTAACGGTTTGCTTCTTCCTTTTTTCGTGGGTCTTGCTTTACATGTAGGGTTGTTGTACGTCTCTAGTAGTGGTAGGTGGTACAAATATGTATGGGTGGTGTGTTTGGAAAGGTGGTCTCTGTACACCGAGTGTTTACATTAACACATTTCTTCTCCTTCTCTTATGGTTTGCTTAATTTTGCTAATTGGTTTCTCTGCTGCTTTGAGTTGGATTTCTGTGTCTTCATGCACGAATAAAATAAAAAATAACGATCGGAAAATGAACGAAATCAATCAAATTGTTCTGTTGAAGAATTCCTACACTTTGGAAGTAGGGCACGCATGTTTGTGACACTGGAACAGCTTTCATCCAGCAATTCCGCTACACAAGAGCATACCTAAGTTTGTGCTGACATGCGTGACGGACATATCAAGATGAAATCTAATTATTTTACATTTAATATTTGTCTATAGCGTTTATATGTGCCTAATTTCCTACCGAGAAAAAGTCTCAATATAAAAAAAAACTTTAAAACACAGAGAAACTCTACTGTCGGCTTGTCTTCCCTATGCTCTAAACGACGTTCCGTTCCAATTCCAATAAGCCAAGCCTATAGTTTTTTTTTAAATTAAAAACACAAGTCTAACTGTCCGAAATAGACACTCGAGAAGTAGATTAGTGCATTGTATCTGCAAAGCTTAATGCTCCCACCATATAAACTGTTTACTTCTCAAACACATGTACGTGCACACAAACACACACACGCATTCATCGCCCCGAAACGATGACATCCTTGTACGTAGTGTTCGCTTTTATTATTTCTTGTCACCGAAAACTATTCGTAAGTATTGTCATTCGGTTAAAAATGCAAAAAGGTACACAATTTGTTAATTCTGTGGATTATTTTGTTTCCATTATCGTTTCTTATTTGGCGATTTTCTAGAAAATTGTACTGACGCATAGTGTTCACAATTTAACGCCCAATTATTCACGAACAGAATCGACTGTCAGCTTTTCCATCCGTCACAGATCTTGCAAGTTTCAATACTTTCAGGTGTTTGAAGTTTTCACTGATTTAACAATACATATGGCTCTCACTACACACTTAGACACATCAGGATATACGGGGAAACGCAAATGGTAGGGTGCGGCGAGCCCCCTGTAGAGAATACCGCAGGCGAATATGAAATACTCGACACCCAATACATTAGCGTAACAGCCAGAAAAGATATAGAATCAGCAAAAATATATACAGAAGAACGTGCATTGACAATATGGCGTAGAGTCGATATTTATTATTCCATATTAATTGCACGCGATTCCATAACTATTTTTGATGATTCTGTACGTATTTTTGCTGATTCACTAATGGATGTTCCTACATCAATGACCGAGAATTTCATATTCGCTTGCTCTATTCTTTGAAGGTGGCTCGCTGCATCCTATAATTTGCATTTCCCTGTAAGGTTTAGAGCAAATTAAAAAAAAAAAATGCTAGTACCAAAGACACTCTTGTTTGGTATAAAGACACTTTATACCAATCGAAACAGTTCGAACAGTATAAAACGAGTTACATTTGCTTTTTAGTATGTAGCCTACACATAACGCCATTCGATGCATTTTTCTCTCGCTGCAGGGGAAAAAATACAATCCACCAAACACTGACAGTGAACATTTAAAACTGTATTTTGCAGATAATTTCGTGCGCGTGTGTTGTTCGTTCTCTTCACGTTCTTCCTGTTCGGATATCGACCGCTGCAAGGGGGTAGGTACATGACACGATGGTGTTTGTGAATTACATTTAAAACATTTTTACTGCTGGACACTTTGTTGTGTTGTGCGCCGACCATAAAAAGATCGAGGAAACCCGAGGGGAAAAGAGACAACGAAAGAACAAAAATCCAAAACAAAACCAAAGAAATTACACCACCTTATATAGTTTTATCCTATACATCTAAAGACCAAAGGATACATCATATAGTGCCCTAGTTACTGCTAAATCGTTAACCTCCATCTTTCACCGCCGTCCACTTAATGCCACTTAGAAATTGTCGTCCCACCACTTGCTGATCGTGCGTGGAATTGTACAATGTGTTGTGATAACAATCACATGAAAATATTACTTTAAATATTGTGTACGGTAAATGTGTGGTCTGTGTGTATATGCGGGATGGTGGATACAATTATTAAATATTCTCTTCAGCATTGCACTGAAACACAGACTTCAGAGTTCATTTAATTCCACCTCATTCACTCAGTTCACTTAAAAAAATCGATCAATCCAAGGCAAGCAAAGAGGTTTATAAAATCGATCACGTTGCAACTATCCGAAAATAGACGAATAAATAAAGTAATAAATCACGCACTATACTGATTGCACATATCGCGCACACTTTAAAAACGGCAAGTGCCAAAAAATAACAAAAGAATAGCTTTTTGGAATGGATTATCTCATAACATTTCGCTACAAGGTACGAAGATTTTCCGTTTTCTGTTAGAGGCTTCTTTTTTTTCTCGCTAATAAGCTGAATCGTTCCGGTCGTATCAACCAAGTGCAATTGGGATGGGTCGTGTGTATGATTCTGTATACACATTAAAGCTACACTACTTTGTTCTCCTTCACGCTTTCATTCCGACACAATCGACTGTTTTTTTTTTGTTTTAATGGTACGCAGGTGCCATTTTATGGGGCTTTTGCTTAGGGTGTGTTGTTTATTTCGTAGTACATCTCTTACATCCAAGATTCTATCTAGCTTGGTTTCCAATAAATACTTGCTCTTTTCTGTTCTGTGCGTTTATTACTAAAAACGAACTAGAGATATAATGGATTTGCTTTCTATTAAAATAAAGTTATGCGCTGACATTAATGTTGCTCGAAGCCGCCCACAAATGGACAAAATAAGCATATACGAGCGAGCGAACATGTAACATAAAATTGAATAAAAAGAACAACAACGTTGCATATATTATTGTATAGATTCTGTGTTTGACCCTGTTCCTCGTGGGGTTTGTGCGCCATCTAGAGTGCATACAAAACAAATCGAACAAAAGAATAATTCTCCTTCTCCACAATTTTATGTTGCCATTCGAGCAAAAGTTTCTAAATAATTTCTGTTCAACCCTCAAACCGTATCAAATAAAAAGCACACGTCCACAAACAGCTTGTTAATGACTATTTGCGCGATTACCTATATGCGCGTGTTGTGCTTGCACTAGTTCGCGCCTCCAGTGTTCACACCAATCACTATGTTTCAGTGTTCCTGTTCTACCACAATCACCACAATAAATGCGAAAGAGGACTTTGCTGCTGCACTCAATTCAACAGGTGACACGTTTTGTGTTACATCTACCGTACGTTACACAATAGTACAAATGCTTCTCCTTTAGTGGAAGGAGTATTGTTAGATAAAATAATATAATCAACGACTGTACTTCGCATTTCTTTAGAAGTAAACAATTCGAATTTGAAAAATGTTTTTTTTTATGAAAAGGAAACATATAGTTGCTCTCGACTGGTTGTTTTTGCTTAGAGAATTTGGTTAGGAAAGAAGTCGAAAAAAAGTCTATCAAGTGTAATAGGCATGGCGGCAGTTGAAGTACTTTCTATATAATTGCTCTATAGCTTGCAATTCTGATTGCCCACACTAACGGCTAACTATTATCCCTTCACTTCACCGGAAGATAATATTCTAAGGAGGGGGTGATACCAGTTTTTTTGTACGCGGATCTTGTATTACTCGACCAATATGAAGCAAAACACGGATGAAAGATAGTGGAGGATAGGTGTAGACCGAAGAAGATGGACCGAGATGCGGACGCATTCCGTTTGTAAAACTTGGAAACAGTGGATTTATCTAGCCATTGAACAGTAATAGTGTCGGTATTTTTTGCCTCAGAAAACCAATACCGACAGTTGGTCCTTACGTTATATAGTGACATTTTTTCTTTTTTATATGTTTTTTTTTTCTCCGAAAACCGCCCCCGATTTTGCATTTCACGCTGTTATCTAGGAGAGTTTTAGTTGAGGAAGAGCTAGACAATCGTTTGAAAACATCAAATATATGGATACTTTGGCGTAGCTTAACTTATCTGTTGGTCGGTGTTTTTTTCTTTCTCTTTCACGTTTCGCTTATATTCGCTAACCAACATGTTTGTGCCTTGACCAAACCGGCTCTTTCTGCCATTGACTCTTTCAGCCATAGCGCACGTTAATAGCCTTACTCGTTCGAACACCACAGAATGCAGGGCACCGGCCATACCCGTCCGCTACCGCAAATTTGCTGACGAATGCCCTTAAGCTTCCGTTTCAGCGCCTTTTAAGCGTAACCGGGCGAAATCCTCAAATATAATATCGTCGTCCGGACAGTTGTCGTCGCTAAAAAAGGCACATGAAAAAGAAGGAAATAAACATTACTTAATATTCAGCCAGACCGTTCTTAATGAATACAAAAGTTAATACATTTTTTGCCAAAAATAGTTAGTATGAGAAAAATAAGACAATAAACAGGATCCACCGACAAGGCCGCTATGCAGGGTGTTCGCAATAAATATGATAGTTTACTACGGAAAAAGAAAAATATATATACCCGGAACAACTAATCATGTTGGAAATTGCCTATAACCTGAACCAAGCTGTGGGACAACCGTGGCCGTGGGAAGGGCCGAAAAATTTTCACCATTAGTTCCGCTATTCGCAAAGGACGATGTATTAGTTTAAGGTTCAACTGCGCTCCAAACTGAATTATTATTCAGGGGATTAAGATCCGACGAATTAGGTGGCCACTGGTTCGGCGCGATGAAGATTTAAAAATTGTTTTGATGGTTTTGATCCATGATCCATGATCCATGATCCATTGGCCACTCTAATGATCCAAAGCTTCACTATCATTTCCAGTATCCTAATTTAGCTATCGGAACTAAGCCGGAGGCCTTGTTCAAAGAAGAACGTTGGGATCACATCCACTATCTGACGACACACATCCGAACACCATCGCCGCCTGGGAAAATTTGATCTGCAACACCCGCGGAACGTCAGAAGAGCAGTAGTAGGTGAGCCATCGGTTCGAATCATCATAATACACGTGATCCATTTCCATAGTTCGGGCGGGTTAAAAATTGTTCATACAATTGATAAAAATTCACCTGTTGATATTCCAATCCAATTACTAGTTATAAACGAATCTGCCATATTTATAACAAACACCCTGTACACACCACCAAACGCTCATTGTAACCTACGCATTATCATCGCAATCTGAGCAATGCCAACGGTAAAAAAAAGGTCAACCCATAGGCATATTCCCAAACCTAACAACAGAAGTACCCTTGAGGGAATGTACTAACTTTGTGTCGTTTGAATATTTTGAGTGTCCAACAAATGACCACTTGAAACCCTTGTCCGCAATTTTACGACGTTGCTGTTGGTTTCCCGCCAAAGTTCTCGCTTGACTGGATGTACAAGTTAATAAAGTTGTAAAAAAATAACCAAAACATAATCCTTAAACTGTACGTGTCAACCAAGCATGTTAATAAGCTTTAAAATTATTCCTCTATATAAGAATTTGTTGTACCGCAAATTATATTAAACCTGTTTGACTTTTTCCGAAGCGCTTCTTACCCGTCTAGCTGGATTAAATTCGGACCGTCCTCTTTGGAGGCATGTGCGTCACCATTGTTACTGTTGGAGCCCATATCGTGACCGGCCTGGTACGAGTGTTTACGATCGGCACTATTCACTGTTCGACCGGGTGATCGATCACCTATCACGGGTTCATCATCGTCCGGTTTCGGGTGCATGAGTATGAACGGCAACTCTGCTACTAAATCTCTACAGGAAAAAAGTATTAGAAAAACGAGAGTATTACAGCATGCATGTCAGAAGGAAGGGTTTATCAGCCAAATATATTTACCCGCCAAGAGGAGTGATGCAAAGTTTAACCTTTACTTTATACTGCACTATAATGCCCAGGTTTTCTCGTTGTGAAGGATCAGCAATTCTGCCGCGACGGAAGGATTCGTTTTAAAAAGTATAAACAAAAACTTATTATTTTTAAAAACTATCCATTGCTAAATAAAATTCAGATCATATAATGCCGAAAAAAATGAAAAAGTTAGAAGAAATAGTTAAAGCAAAAAAGCTACAATAAAACGAACGAACTAATAATTCTTAAAACAACTAATATTGTGTTATAATAGAAACAGTTAAATAGGATTTCTACAGTGCAAACTAATAACTTGTCAGTACGAAACTAAACTAATGACACTAAAAACGATATTCCTTTCTTTGACATTAGATTTGTCCCAACAATTTGAGGTAAATTTATTTTTGTATTTATATTTCTATAAGTATTTATTATTATATTTTTTATATATTTATCTATTATATGTATGTATTTATTTATATATGTTTTTATCCATGTAGGTTTTAAATTCGAAATTTCTAAACAAAATAAGAAATCGATGCATAAAATAACAATAGAAAAATCTTCAATAAATAAAGTAATCAAACAAGCTGTTCGGTAATAAAACGATGATAATTTTGAATAATCAAAATTCAAGTATCTTTTCTAACCTATATTTTCCATCCACCAGTGTGCGAGACCTGCGAATAGTTTAAACATTATTAGAAGTAGGAAAGCGGTGCAATACAGTGGAATGGAAAGGTTAGGCGATGAACTACCGATACAAGCAGATGTAGATTGTGTATACATAAACAGGGGAAAAAACAAAATACATTTACAAGCATAAAACATACGGAAAAAAACGAAACATGCAACAAAAAACACATTTACAGCAAAAACACGATGAGTCAAATTTATAATTATACAATAATGTAAAAAAAAATGACGAAACAGCTCATGATGAGATCTGATAAATATGGCGTAATGACATCAAATGGAACGAAAGAGTATTTGCAAAACTGTAACCGAATTCAGTTTAACAATAAGAATAAACTGATGCATCACTTGACGTGAAAGTGAAAATTTTGAAGAAAATTTGTCAAGGAAATACAGAAAATACAAAACAACAAAACAGAAAGGAAAAACAAAAATATACAAAATAAAAACAAACCTGTGCTAAACGATACACACAGTAAACAATACATCGAGTCATACAGAAAACTGATTGAATAGATGAGAATAAACTCAAAAAAAAAATTGCAAAAACAATCACAGCACAAAAAAAAACACAAAGAAATGAAGCAACAGACCTTTCAATTAAGTGCTTTCCTAAACAAAGCAGTGCAGCGAAGAACAGCACAGTGCACAAAAGAAAAACAGTAATAAAACAAACGCATATTTCACCTAGGAAGGGAAAGGGTAACAAGGACGCAGTAGTACATAGAACCCTTTCAGGTGAACCAACCAAGTGAACAAATAAAAAGACGAAAAAAAAAGAACAAAAAAAAACAACACATGAGACGAGACTGAGGAACGACACGATCACGAGCAAGAAGAAGCCACCGATAGACCGATGGGGAAGAAGTGCAAGAGCAAAAGAAAGATAGAAAGAAAGATGGGTACGAGGTGGGGAGAGGGAGAGAGAAAGAGAGATGTATCAACAAACTTACAGCGTGCTCGAGGCCAGATTGGTGTCCTCGTGCTTCAGCTGGCCGTCAAGTGCCAGGCCCCACTTGTCTTTATTATTGGCCAGCAATGGTGTCAGCGTAAACACTTTCGAAAGCGTGAATCCGGGAGCAACCTGACATCCGTCTCTGGTGATGGTGATGAGCGTGTGTATGTGTGTATGTGTACACGGAAACATGGAAAAGGTTAAAACAATGGAATCGATGGAAAGGCGACGCGGGATTTGAAGGTTGAAGCGTCGCGCCACGACACGACCGGTTGAAACAGGAAGGAATGGAACCGTATTGGACACACGCACACAAATTTGAATACGCGCCAAACAGTTCCAATAACATTGGTTGTGTGTTATTCGTCCAAGTGCGCATCATTAATGTTATCACACGTGGTGTAGAATTGAATGGGAAGTATCGGTATTGTTTCATGATTGTATGCGAGCAAAATGTGGAAGTTGATACAATAGTAAGAGCATCATATTTCGTTCGCAACATTAAAAGAAAATAAATAGTGTGTTTGTGTGTAAGGAGGAAAGAGAGAGATAGATAGATAGAGAGAGAGATAGAGAGAGAGAGAGAGAGAGAGAAAAAGAGAGAATAAGAAGGGATAAAAGTAGATACAATTAGTTTTCAAATATTCTGTTCATGTTTCGTAAAATTGGAATACGATTCGGGGAATGTTTCCAGAAAACACCAGGTGTTACCATCCATTTTTTTAAATGTATTTCATTATATTATTTTCATGTGACTACGATCGATGCAAATCCAGTCGGTATCTCTTGACATTAATCAATTTATTACTGGAATTTTTGTTTTGCATATAGCTCGTCTGGCTCTACAAAAAAAAGAAAAAGTCTATAAAATTAAACAATTGTCCCCCATCAACCAGTCGGGTGGGTCGGGACAGTGTACTTAAGGTCAAATATATTATGTATGTTTTCTTCAATTACATCGGCAATGTTTAAATTTGGCATACTTTTCCGTCGTATTTGCATAAACACAGCACCGCATGGAGGCGCCTGGTACCGCACGGTGCGCTGTGGTGCCCATCAAATAGTGTATGTTCACACCGACACGACCTTTCCTTCCACCCGCCCCAACTATGCCGGCACAAACGGAATCGTAAAGAAAATCAACTCGCACACCCATTATTATCTCAACGTACACCGAGGTTCGACCGTATTATTATTATCGCCTTCATCAACAATCGGCAGACTGGCGACCGGGGAATGAACGAAAAACCGCACATACACACACACACACACACACTAAAAACAAAATGAATTCGTTTCCCGCACGCGCAACCACTTTGATGGAACGTGGTAGTGTGGTCCGATTTCCATCGATTTCCTGCCACAAAAGCGTGGAGTTGGGGTGATGGTTAAGGGTGAATTGGTTAAAAGCACCGAATGCTCGACGGAAACGAAAGCTAATCACTTGTGGCACGCACGTAGACAACTCGCTGCTGTCCACAACGCTCTCCACAAAACCACTCAAGACGCGGCGGTGTGCGCTTTTCGACATCCCTACGTCCTAGCCGGTTTTCGTAGGCCAAATATTGCCAAACATTGTGCTTGATTTGCTTTCCAGAGGTTAGCATTGTTAGGCTCGGTACTGCGTATAGAGTGCGTGTGTGTTTAAGGATGGGGAAACTCCCATTGGCGATGAGATCATTCGTTCGCTTATATCTGTGTTGTTCATTCCTACATCGGTACAAGCTAGAAGAGTGAAAGCCAACACAAATTAGCTTCTACGGCACGTGCAACTGCGTTGGAACACTATGACGGACGCACTAGACGAGTAGAATAACCTGCGAGTACGCCACACGATCATTCAAATGACATTCAATCCGATTATGATCGCTTCAACCTGTATGAATGAAGGAGAAGAATATTGAAGCGGATTTATGGACCAAGAGTTTATTTTGTCAACTACGACCACTAGTACGTAAGTGACCCGACATTAACTTACATACAAACTACACTGTGTCAAAACGTTGCCCGTACAGTGTAGGCAAATAAAACAAATCCTTTAAAAAAAGGCTTAAAACTGTCTAACATTGCTAACGATTTGCATGAAAATCAAAGGTTACGATGTCCCGCCTTCTAATTTTTTTTTTGTATTTTAAGTGTTTTCTCTAGAAAAAATGGCTGTTTCACACATAAAAATCTCGATTAAAATTCGAAAAATGATCATTAACTTTAGGAATGAAGGCAACGGATTTTCCGAAATGGCAGGCGTAGCAAATGGCTTGCAATCTTTAGTTAAAATTGTAGTTTATACCTTCTAGAAGACAAAAGCATTGGAGGCTTCTCCCCTTAAAGCCCGCAGAATTAAGTTCACCTAACTTTACAAACGCATTATTCTACGGCAAATTAAACAAAATCTTTAGTCGGGATCCCACAAACTTATAGACAGATGAGGGAACTTTGCACGGAAGAAGCCGGTAAGAGCGACTAGAATATGCCCAAAACTACTTGGTCGAACCGGACGAATTTGATATCAAATTTAAAGCAAATTTTATAGCTTCGGGTCAGACAAATTGTTGTGGATGTGGCGCAATTCAAATACTCAATTGAATCTAAAAACTCTGCGGCCGACTGTGTGGTATGGTTTGGGGTGCCTTTAATACATTAAAAGGGTGCTTGAGGCCACCGAAACCTTGACGTTCATTGATTCAACAATGGCTTGATTCCAGTATTTGGAACTTTTGAAAGATGAATTGAAGGCAAGTTCTTTAAACTTATGTCATGGATCAAATTTTCAGCTTGTCCAAGATAATGATGCGAAGCATACTTCTACGTTGGTCAGGGAATGTTTGCTGCACCACGTCAAAAGAATGCTTACGCATCCGCCCCACCCTTCAGACCTCAATTTTATTGAGAATTAGTGGCGAAAACTCTCTCGATCCAGCATAAAAAAACTAGCTGAAAATGTTTCTCATGCAAAAATTGGAGAACATTTCCTCTGAAATACGTAGTATTAACTTCATCAATCGGGTTAACAAACCTGTGTGCGTTCGTTGTAGGGACAATTTTTTTATTTTTAATATTTTTTTGTATCAATCCTTACTGTACGAACAATTTTTTGACACAGTGTATGGCTTCTGCTCTCAAGCTAACACAATTTCTGCTGATGTACGACAAATATTTGAAACATGCCACAGTCTCAAGCATCTTGACCGCGTACATATACACACCTACAATGCCACATACCATCACTGTATGAGGTTCTGCAATCAAGAGTATGTTGAAAACTTCATAAACCTAAACCCAGCATCCAACCATCCATGTCTTGGATTTATTGCGGAGGATGCCCCTTTCTGTGTATCATAGGCACTTGTGTTGAACCTGGCCATTCCTTTGCGCACAGCAGTATGTGAGTTGATTGTTAATGAGAAGAAGTATGTTACAGTGCTGTTTAACAAATGAATATAAACTTGGGGAAGGATCGAATGTGATCGAAATGGTCGTTTATCGTCATTTGCGAAAGAAGCTTTCTGATTTGTCTTTAAAATCACAACAAACGTTTTTAAAACTATTTTACTTAGTGTAATCACCCTTAAACAAATTGTTTATTACGTGCAAAACCACTCCCATCGAGCGTTCATCACAATTAGCACACTGTTTATGTTAAATTAAACCACCACCAAATGACTTTTAATAAATGCTTACAGTCTCACTGCGAGGTACTAGATTCATACACGTATTAGCGAAACATTCTCTATACTAATTTCAGGATAAATTATCACAACTTCAACATTATGGTGTAAAGATCAGCATTAACTGTAACGAAGTTCATGATCGTGCAGTCAAGAACTTTAGTGTGGAATATAGTAGACACCGATATTGATCCTTGATGTTGATATACATTCAGAGAGGTTGCGAAATGCTGTTATAAGGACCAATGCGGAAAGAGAAAAGGATAAAAAACGACATCAAGTTCAGCGAAACACACCTGAACCACCTATGAAAGGATACTCTATGCATGACTTTGCGGCAAAGGTTGGATTGAGGTGTTATGTAGATTATACTGGATGTGTATATGTGTTTGTGTATGTGTATGAGTGTTACTACAGTATCTCTAATGTGTGAAAAGGAGGCAACAAAGAATTTCCATTTGCAGTACACGCAAACATGGCGAGGAGGAGAGCGTGTGGATGCATTATCCATACATAGAAAAGACACTTTCATTTTCGATTAAATTGTACAGCGCTCTGAGCCCCACCACTACCAAAAAACCACCTTCCCCCATCCACCACTAGGCAACACAACATGGCGCGGCCATTACGCTTACATCGTGCTGGACGCGAGATTTGTATCCTCGTGCTTCAGTTGGCCGTCCAGGGCAAGGCCACGTTTGTGTTTGTTGTGTTTAAGCAGCGGTTTAATGGTGAACACTTTGGATAGGGTAAAGCCGGGACCGACAGAATATTCTCTGCGTAGTGAATGAAATGAAGATAGATTAGATAGGATGTGCGATATGGAACGCCCGCTACGAAATGGCCAGAAGCTTGAAAAACTAAAATTCCTTGCAGTGGCTGACTCGAGAAGACGACGGACACGGATTTGTAAGGAAACGTTTCGAATAGAAATTATTTAAATAAAACACACCCAAACGTCTTCTTTGCCTTTCTGAGCATTGTTAGCATTTTTTTTTTGCTTTCGCTCGATAACATTCTCTAATCGATGAACAATATAGCAGCAACCTGCCTATTTAGCCTTGTGTATGAATTTTCTTCCACACAATTGTTGAAGCGGTACAATACTACCCGATTGGAAGAAACCATTTTACCCGGCGCTAGAGATTGTGTGACCTCGAAATGCGGAATGGAAACGATTTTCGATAAAGTTTGCGTTGACCCCGACATTGTTCAAGGAGGCAATAGCTCTGTGGTAAGGGGCGTTCTCACACAACTTCTGCAAGCGCACCTTCGTCAATGCGAGCTAAACGAAAGGCAAAGGAAAAGCTCGTCATCCTACCAACCGACAGCGCGTTTGCCAACAAACTTCACCGATGACCAAGCCCCCGGAGCGTGGGGAAGGCAAACTAATGGCTGCTTCTTGTACGCTTTCGGTGTCGGTTATCGATTTTCCGGTAGGCAGCACACGGTCTGTCTGATTTCCCCGGGTCAAGCGCACTGTGCCGCAGTACGATTCGCAACGGGAAGGTTTAATTGAAAAATTTAATTGATAATTGTTTTCGGTCCCGGGAAAATTACACTCACACTACACTGCTGGAGCAGCAAAGTGCTGCGTTAATGGTGTATTTCATATCCATGGTCGACCAGGGTTGATAAGTGGTACCCGTCCAGAAAGGATATCTAATCAAAAGTACTGAAACTTCTTAGAAATACGTTCGCTTCTGTTTAAGAACACGCGACATTCGTGGTTGTAGCTAGAGAAATCGAACACATTTGCGTGGAACAAGTACATCATTTATCGGTTCGTTGAATGAACGTGAAAACTCTTTTACCGCTAACATCAATCACCAATTGGTCCTGATTTTAAATACTCCAGCATAACATACAATTACGTTTGGCATCGCTTCTTGCCGGAAGGTAACATTATCAGCATTAAAATATCCCTAAACTCCAATGCCAATTTTGGCGAACTCTTTTGCATAAATATTGCACGATGTCAGTAGCTGGTCGATGGTCGATGGTTCAAGAGCAAACGGTGAGAAACATCATACACCTATTCTAGACAAAACCACACAAAGCGTGATAAGGAGTAATCCTACACGAATATGACAATCATTGCAAAATTAGTTCCTGAGTCAGAAGTTTTAATCTTGAAGGCATCATTTTTTTGTCTTGAAGGCATCAATTTTTGGCTATCAAATCATCAAGCCATTAAATTCACATTCAACAACATGCAATTCAACACATTTAGCATATTTTAGCATCAAACTAAACATGTTTAGCATAACATGGTTCAGTTTAATCCACAATTTTTTAAAGTAAATTTCATTCATTGCGCTACATTTTACTGATTTTATTAAAATGCTTTTTATTAGTCTCCATTTATTTACTCATTTTGATCGTAATATGTAATTAAACAAATTTCTGAAGCAGTTTTCGAAATTCGTGTTTGAAATGAAACATATTCATATGGATGAACATGGACGAATATGAACAAAAAGCAACTTTTTTTAATTTTTTTAGTAATTTTTAGTAATAGCTTTGTGATGCGGAAATTTCCTTCAATCATTTCAATAATCTATTGCATTTGTCCAGTTTTTGCAACCTTTTATGACTTAGTCAAAAATTGATGCCATAAGGACCAACATTGATGAGTACTTTAAAAAATTTCTGACTTAGAGGCAAAATTTAGCGGCAACGATTGTATTAAAGAAGTTTCATGCGTATCTCTAAACGTACCTTTTGGAAAACCAGTTACTATTCATAATGTTGGCCCCTAAGCTGTGCAATCTCAGTGCAAAACTGCATGCAATCGTAAAAAAATAAACTATTTCCTGAAACATTCCGCTTATTATCGCGTTGTGTTTAAGAGTGTGCACCGGACCGGGCATGGTTTCGGGCAATGGCGTTACAGCATAGCGTACCAACGGTATAGAGTAGCAGCGTCAACGCATCGTTAGCTCCGAGTAGAAAAATCCCGATTGCTCTCTACCGTCATCGCACCGTGTCGTGTCACTACCAAGAAGCACAACACATAAACTATCCTGTCGCACAAACGCTTGAACACGCGGGGAGACAGATTCGCACGTTAAGTCACTTTCGACTACACATGCTCATGTTACACGCTCCATGACATGCTTGCATTAGGTCCTTTACAGTCTTGAAGAGTCACACCCCTGCAATCCGTTCCTCCGCACGCCAGTCAACTCAGCTTCCGGTAACGCTTTGCTTTATGCGTCGCTCTTTATGGGTCCCTTCAGAGCGCTACTGTAGCGCTTTTATACTATAACCGGCCCCTCTCGTTCGACGCACCAACCTTACATTTTCCATTTCCGTTACATACGAAAACGAAGACTTTCAGGAGAAGAGGAACAAAAAAAAATCACCCCCACATGCACTCGCACGATTCTCATCCGTACGTATTCAATCCTTCAATTAAACCTGAGTGCTCTTCTGCGTTCGGGATACTTAAGTAACGTCATAACGGCAACTGCAAAAAGGGATTGAAAGTTTTCCCCGCCAACGGGCTCCAAACACACATGATTACCTTCTCATTTTGTCGAGAAATGCGTGAAAAATAAAGGAACGAACTGTTGTTGCTCTCTACCGTAAACGGTAACAGCGGTCAACGGTGGTACCCCATGATGGGTGAAAACAGTCGCCCACAATGCAAAAAACCACACCATCTCTTGATGTGAAAAATTCCTTCTTTAGGAAAATGAGCTACGAATGCAACAGGATGGCACACCGGTCGATCGACGATTGATTTGGCACGCGGCATCAGCTCGGTGCAACGGATTACTTACTCGGATTCTACCTCCGCTACTGTGCACTTGTACTGCGCCGTCGAGAAGAGACAGATGTCCGCAAACTGCCGGACCGACACTTTGATTTTTTTCACTGTTTTACTTGAATTATTCGCTATATGTACATTCACCGACAAGCTTTCGCCGTGGTGGTAAAGCTGAAACGATAATATAAAATGAAGAGAATAGTAAAAAAGGAATCTGACACGAGATTGCTGAAAATGAGCTCCGTAACATATAGATTGCAATGGCGCTTACCTCCTTATCCAGACTTGCTTCTAGGTGAATTTTATTTGGTTTCAGTATGTACTCTTTGCTAACCTCGATCGATGGCTGCTCGCCCAGCTTCGAGGGTGCGTACATGATTTTCCTTATCGCTAACCGTACCGAGTTTCGTTTGTGCGGTTTGTCCTCCTGCGACTCGCCGACGAAGGCCTTGAGCTCATAGTCCACACCGCACGGTTTGCCGGTATCGCCCGGTGCCGGCTGCAACGACACGGATGCCGGACAGTGGGGCGGCACCTCGAAGTAGAAGGGATAGGCGTTCGCGCCCAGCTTCCGTATCAGGCGCTCCTGCAGGCGGGTGAGCGGTCGGTCCGTCTCGAGCGGTGGATAAATCTGGTCAAAAAAAAGAGAACATAATGCTGTACAGTAACATCATCCACAAACGGAGGCCCCGGGACAAAAAAAAAAAGGAAAACACAAAACAGCGAGCGAGAGAGAAACGAAATAATTTATTTTCAATTACGGTTCCAGCGAAAACGCGGCACGCCGGTCGGTCTGCCAACGGCAAGGACTCGCCGCAATATCGCTGCAGATTGAAAACAACACTGAAGTCTGCTAGTAAATTGTGAAAAAAAGGAACACGTTAACACACAATGGATACTTCATTTAACCTTCTTTGTTCAGCAAAACTACAATAGCTTCTTTAGAGTTATTTCTATCTTTGGATCTATCTTTGGTTGGATTGCTACTATTTGCTTCTCGGTTGTCCTCCCGGTGGACCCATGGTGGAATGTTTAAGTAGCGGTTGAAAAGTGAGTTAATTAATTGGAAATTTTCAGTGGCTTTCAAAATTGGACGCATTTTCGGAATGTTTTAGAAAATGGTATGACGAGAGATATTTGGATGACTGCCGAATATTTTACCTTTAGCGCACAGCATTACTTTAAAGTGGGATAAATCCTTTCAAGCGAAGGAAAAACCACGGTAGGTCTGTTTAGAATTAACGTTGCGGATCATAAAAGTGAAACGTTAAAAAATGTCTTTAAAAATGTCTTGCCAGTGAGTTCTAATGTCATAAAACAAGGAAACGTATCAAATCACCTCCTCAAATGGGTTCCCATTAAAATAATTCAACCGATATATACACTTTTTTCACCACCCATCTCAACTGCTAACCCAAAACGGCGCTAACAACACAGTAAAAGGTCAATCTCATTCTTTCCCCCGCCCCGTGTGTTGCAGTAATAAATGGGATGGCGCAAAAAGGGGGCTCTCACACCGGTAGACAGAGAAACCAGGAACCCGAGAACACGTCATTATTGGTTATTTCTCGTTATGCATAACGGCGACAGTTAAAGGACGCGCGCGAGATGGTGCCACTAGCCACGTGCCATAAACGCACCACAGGCTCACCACCGTTTCTCAGGTATCTAAGGTAAATCAGTTTATATTGCACGATATCTTCGTCATTCGTATTACCCATTGCCATACACGCTGGGACTGGACTGGTTGGTGGCTTTAATTTGCCTTATTTTCGCAGAATAATTATCATTCATTGCCGCTGCCGTTATCCGCCGATAGCTGTGCGGCAGCTTTATGTGTGGCAACGGTGGCGAAATTACATTACAATCAAAACAATGCCCGAGCGAATTGCGTAATTAAACCATCGGGCGATAGGGCACTTTTTTTTTCTTCTGATAATCTATTCCGATGTGGGGGAGGGTAATTGAATATCCTCCTGTGCTTGGGACGATGGCGATCGTTAGTAGAGTGTTTGGTTGACTTGATTCGACTTGTCGCAGCCCTTTTATTGAAGGCAAATGTAGCGTCGCGCATTTCTTGGTGTATAGATAACAATCGTGGCAAATTATGTTTTTGGGATAGGGGCTAGTGTGAATAATAGTGTTATTATGTAGAATTAAGCGAGAGCACCGAAAAATTCAACCTAACCTGGCCAGTCAATCTGACTATTACGATGGACATTCACAACATTTTTGGGACTGTTCTACAACAGAGGCGATAGTGGCACCTGCCTTCATACCGCAGGGCCGATATTCGAATTCCATCTGGACCGCCACCTCGTATACAGGACAGACTGTCCAACACCAGGTAAAGCAAGTTCAACGAAAGCCAGTATCTCAGGCAAAGACTTTAAGTAGTTGAGAGCCAAAGAAGAAAAAGAAAACTTAATATTTTCACATATACTGATGACACTTACATCGTTCACGCGAGGAACTCTCTTTTATCCATTACGGAATTAAACTAACTCTAGCGACCTTTGCTAATCAAAGCTGGTACGTCATCTGGTTCTAAGTATCTCAACGGTTCACTGAACGGAGATACAAGGAATAGCAAACTAAGGACATCAGTACCTGCACGTAATGATCGACACAAAATTAAACATTGAACAACAATCGAGCAGAGATTACACCGTTGATCCTGCTAATAAACACTGATTTACGCAGAGGTAATGTACAGACAGATGATCGGACCTACGAAATCGTCCCAAGCTGGTCATGGTATATATAGGGGCGAAGTCAGCAACAACGCCTAAAACCACGTAGATCTTGAGATACTCGCAAGGGCACAAGTCGCCAACTGAAAACAACTTCTCCACTCAAAACACTTATCGCAAGCTTGTTAAGCCTCAGTTCTCACATTGCATGCCTCCAAGGCATGCACTCTGTACAATACTGTCGAATTCCTCTCGAATAAAGAAATCGTGTATTGATAAGTGTAAAAAAGGAAAGGAAGATGGTAGAGGCGACAGCGGCGCCTATCTCCAAACGGCAAATCCCATCCAGACCGCTGTCTCGGACTGAGATACTACGTGGTTTACTATTCAAGGTTTCTGGTGAATAGGTTTGGTATTCTAGTATTAATCGTCTAGTAAATCTAAGCAATGGTCGAAGTGGCATAGTAATTCGTTAAGGCAAGAGGAAGTAAGAGATCATTTTTGCTTCAGATTTAGTGATACAATGAGATACGTATTTTTTTGAACGAGACAAAACATTAAAAAAAAGTAATTCTCATCTGCAAATACTACCATACTTGGAACTAATTTCTCGAAGTTTTGCGGAGGCCAGGGGAAGCAACCCAAGCAGAAGCGATCCCCTCGGACTGAAACTCCTTTGGAGAGTATGGCTTTTTTCCAACCGAGCCCAAGGGTTTTTCGAGAACCCCTACTCTATCCCTTTACGAGATCCTAGAGTCCCTCCTTACTACTCTCAACCTCCCGAAACATTAGCCCATGATCCCTACATGGGCCCTTCCTTTCCTGAAGGGGAAGATAAACCAGTGGCTGGCTCAATGGCCATGGTCCACTTGGACGACTAATGCCTCCAAGATCTACCATCATACAATGGAACTGTAGGAGTTTGCTTGGCAAATTAGACTCCTTTAAAGCATTAGTGGGCCGAGCACAATTGCGATATGTTCGCCCTCTGTAAAACTTGAGACTTGTAAAACACAAACACATTTTTGACAAAAAGACACATAAAATAGGCTCAGATTGTCTTGAACACTTTTGATGAGAAATTTAATTAATGCCAGTTTATAAAACTACTGTTCATTTGAACATAGCCTCTAGCTAGATTATGTGATGGAAGTACACAAAAATCATCAAATTTATCATTCTAAGCGATCCTTTTTATTCATACACAAACACCAACATTACATTGTTAGTATGACATACTAAATCCGTCATGAGTTATGAAGTTGTGCCATAATAGTTCAAAGTGTACAGACAGTATTCAACACACAGCCGTGAGTGTATGATTTTTTGCTATAAAAACAAGCAAGGAAACAGTCAATCATCGAACGTTTAGGTTGGTTTTGTCTATACACACGTGCCCCAACTTTTGGTCGCGTCGATGTGGTACACACACCGACCACCATATGAATTTATCCCCATGACGAATGCGTGCAAGTGCTCCGGGGTAAAAGTGTTTGCACCGCTCGGCATGCTTAAAACCACATAAACTCCCCCTCCCGGGCAACGTTTTGTGGATCAACATCCATTAAGAATATCGCGCGGAATGTGTGTATCACATTTTCACCCAAAGCGCTACCGCCACGTTGCTCAAGTTTATTCTGCACTGTTGTTCCTCTCTCTGCACGGTACAATGCTTGAACCAGCAGGTTTTGTGCACACACATGCACACTACTAATGCTTTGCCATTTTGCTAAAGAAACCATAAATTTTGATTATTTTCATGTGCAATTTTTTCGCTTCTTGCACATTGTGCCGTCGCGGATGGTGCGAATTCCTTTCCTGATCAAAACAGCGCAAGGGAGAAACAACACATCGCTGGCGGCTGTGACACTAGGTACGTGTTTGTTATTTATCATACCCAGCTATAGTGTAAACAAAATTTAATAGAAACTGAAACTGTAATGACGCTCGGGATCAGCACTAGTGCTATATTATTTTACAACTATTCCACACCTCCCTAGCCTGTGCCGTTGGTGAGCAAACAACACACACATCCCATTAGCAAATAATTTAGAGAACCAAAACGAGAGAGCGAACAAAACACACCACAAAAAAAACTTCCAAGTCTACCATCAAATTAATCTGCACACGAAAACTTTACATTTTGTGCTTCGTAAGTAAGTGTTTTCCTTCCGAACTCGGTTGGGGGAAAGCTACATCGTAAATCAAAATTACATCATTTATGTTGATGTACACCGAACGTGCTTTCAGTGTTTCCCCTTCCCTGAGAGGGGGGGGGGGGTAAAAGGAGGAAAGGATGGGGAAAGGACAAAAACAAAGAACCGCACATTACTTTCACGTACTACTCTGCGTCGAGATATAGCCTTCCTTCGGCCACGTGTTTCCCGTGATGGAGACGCCTGGTACCCCGTTTGGCGGCAATGACACGGCAAACAACGAATGAGTAAGATTTATTTCATGTATTTTAAACTTGTTGTCGCTGCCTGAGACGGTCTCCGGTCGAAGGAAGAATTTGCCGCCTCCCTTGCAAGGAATTAAAAGATACACATGTTTACTTTTTGTAACTGCAAAACATTGACTCGCTGCCTTTGCTCCGTTGAGATGAGCTTACAAAATAAGCCAAGTCATGCATTTGCAGTGTTAGTTAACGAGTTCACTTCAATGTTTTTTTTTAAACCAGCGCGCCACTCAATTTAATGAAACCTATTCTAGTTTCTTTGAAAAAAAAAAAGCACATTGACCTACTGTTTTTCATTCTTTTTATGCACAGAATACACGTAGAGCATTGAGAAGAATATTGAAACCGTACCAAAACTCAATTTCTTCGACATCAACCCAACCCTTGTAGACTTTCCGGTACCGTTCGCGCTCTCGGTCACTCAACACATCTACTCTTGTTCGGCGTTCGATTATTCAAAAGATTAAATGCGCACATGCCTACATACTAACCTGTTCCGATGCGAGATAAAGGTCCTTTCTGAAGGTTAGTCCCAGCACGTCCAGATCCTCACGCCCGTACCGGAAGGCGGCTAGTACGTGTCCAAAAACTTTTCTCTCCTTCACATAATCGGGATCTATCAGCACGACACCATCTGTACGTGCGACGTAGTTGTCGGCCGGTAAGCGGTAGTGGTTCGGTAGGGATATGCGGCACCGTTGTTTATTGTTGATTTTGATGAAGATGGCCCAAGAGTAGTTGTATTCGTGGAAAGGAGAAAAATGGAATGAAGTGTGCTTGGTAAGAGGACTTGTTGATTGCGCGGAACTTATTAACCGCCTTAGACGACCCACAACTACATAGTTTCTACTGTCACAGTGTGGATTGGAAGACTTACCTATCGGGTCGACATGCGTAATGTGGTCAACGAAGTCACGTTTTCCCAAATATACGGTGATTTTTCCATTTGAAGAACTTTTCTTAAATACTCTGAAAATAAGACAAAGATTGAAATAATTAGATTATATTCGATTTTTTTGGTTTAAACATCGTTTAAGTCAACCTAAACATTAGTCCACATTATCATGGTTGGTTGTTTGATAATGCTGTCTATATCGAGATATCAGTATTATGGTTGTCAAATTGGCTGTTCATCAGACATCGCGGAGAACTTATACTTGACACGAGCTTTTACTCTAACGCTTGCATTACGGTTGCGTGACATAAACCCCAACGAGCATCACCCAACTTTTCCGTTAGTCACTTTTCCTTTGTGAGAAATTTATGTAGAGTCCTGTGTCGGCGGTAAAGGTTGAGATTTATCACCATCAACAGAATCGTCCTCACTATTATTTATTTTAAGCATGGCGGCTTGCGTCGTATGGTCATAATCATCATCATTATGAACACCATAATCAAAATTAGGTTAAGGATATATCTCATGGATCGTGTTTTACCATAAATTTTGAAATTCACTTTTGGCTCGACATTCTATAGACCATGGCGTGGATAATGCATAAGAGTAAGCGGAGATGCATAATGTTCTTTATCCTGTTGTTAATACTGATATAACTATCATTACGTGATTCATCTGTCGCGAAGGTCGAAGCGGAGACTATACAGAACTTTTATAGTCCCCGTTTTCACCATGTGGCAAATCTTAGAGATTTCAAGGTCGCATATGATAGCATACCCAGGGTAAAACTTTACGAGGCCATGAGCTCCATTGGAATCCCAAACCAGACTCTATTGGAATCCCGGCCAAACTGATCAGGCTTGTTAGGGTGACCATGACCAACGTCACATAGCCAGGTGAAGGTGGATGGAAAACTCTTAGGGTCCTTTACTACCACCAAAGGCCTGCGTCAGGGAGATGGACTCGCCTGTCTCCTATTCGACTTGGCGCTAGAGAGGGCCATCCGTGACTCGGAGGTGGAGACTTCGGGAGCCATCTTCTATAAGTTAACCCAGATCCTGGCATACGCTGATGATATAGACATAATTAGTCTGCGGATCGAGCGCGGATCGAGCAGGCGGCAGAAATCCTCGGGTTGCAGATTAACGACGCAAATACCAAATTGATGGTGGCACCATCAGCGGCCCTACTAAGACATCCGGAACTACGTGGGGGTGATGTATGGATAGGTGATCGCAAATTTGACGTCGTCCAAAACTTCATCTATCTCGGGCCAAAAGTCAGCACCAAAAACAGTACAGAGACGGAGTTGCGCGCTAGGATGCTGGCGGCCAGACGGTCATTCTACCGCCTGAGGAAACATCTCATCTCAAAAAACCTGTCGCGACGATCGAAGCTGGGACTGTATCGTACCTTTATAGTCCCAGTACTCACATTCGCCTCGCAGACATGTCGGTCCAGTCCAAAACAGACGAAGCCCTTTTAGCAGCGTTTCTAGAGGTAGATGCTTCACCGTCGTGCAGCGAATTAGGCTCGCCAGGCTCCGATGGGCTGGGCATGTTATACGCATGGCACCGGACGACCCAGGTCAGAAAGTCCTTTTGAGCCGTCTACACGCTCAAAACAGAGGAGGCGTGGTAGGTCCAGATTGAGGTGTGAGGATGGCGTGGAATCAAGGGCGGGATAACGGATTGGCTAACGACGGCGCGGGACCGTGAGCGTTTCCGAATTCTGTTGCGGCAGGCCAAGACCGCAAAGCGATTGGAGCGCCTGATAAGTAAGTAAGTAAGTTACTCACCCCGGTATCTCTGAGACATCGACTCTAACTAAAACTGACGAAACCCTCCTAGCCGTGTTCGAGAGGAAGATGCTCCGTAAGATTTTTGGCCCCGTATGTGTGGAAGAACAATGGAGGAGCCGCTACAATAAGGAGCAGCACTCACTATCGTACAGCGGATTAGAGACAGGCTCTGGTGGACTGATCATGTCACTAGAATGACGCCGGACGACCTAGCCCGTAAAGTCTTTTTAGGTTGTCCACATGGACAGAGCAACCGTGGTTGGTCCAAATTAAGATGGTGTGATGGCGTGGCCTCCGCCACCGGGAAAGTCAGAGATAATGGACTGGCAGAAGACGGTACTGGATCACGAGCGGCTTAGAAGAATTCTGCAGTAGACGCAGACCGTGACGCGGTTGTAGCGCCCCATGAATAAGCAGTGACATTATTACGTTCTGATTTAACAATCATTCAAACAATGCACATTGTCCAAAGTCTTTAAATGTGTTGTACATTCCCAGCTAAGCCCTTGTGTGCGTAAACATATTTCCTAGAACTAACACGAATTCATGTCGAAACGATCTGGTATCTAATTAAATGTCCATCCAGATGCTTGCCGTCAAGTCGATGTAGTTTACACCGATTTGAAATCCGCATTTGAACGTGCCAAGCTTGAGAAATTTGTTATCCTCCTCTTTGGTGGCCAAACTCCTCTCTATGTGAACGTTCCACCCGCGTTGTTGCGGACTCTGGGGTCCCTCAAGGCAGTGTTTTGAGTGTATTATTGTTCTCCTTGTTTGTCAACGGTGTTGGTGAAGTTCTGTCGTCTGTTTGTTACTCCAAGATCATCTCAATTTCTTCGATGTCTGGTGCCGTGCCGACGACCTTTCCTTATGTGTAAAGTCTCGCGAAGTGTAAAGTCTTTCGGTAGCTAACCAAATCGTATCGTTTCTCTTGACCAGGTGGTGTCTGTTAAAGACTTAGGTGTGTGGTTAGACCACAGTCTGAGTTTTCCGGTACTCCACGAAAAAAAAAACATTTTACAAAATCCACGGTAACCTCTACCTCGTTCGCGGCATAGCCTCTGATTGTAAAGATCCCGTGTGTATGACGGCTCTCTATGATAATCTTGTAAGACCAATATTAGAGGATTTCGAATGTTGTTTGATTCTACCCTGATCTTGAGACTTCAAAGAGTACTCAGCACTCCGAAAGCACTTCCAACTCAATGTCAGATATTGGGTCTGGAAAATCTTGAGACAAGTCTATCACATACCCAGGCTTCATTCATCTCCTCAATTCTTCTAATTGACCAATCTAATTGATTAGATTTTTTCAACCTTCTTTCTTCTGTGAACCTATTCGTTCCATCCCTTCTCAAGCTATTGCCAAATAACGTACCCAGTTTGGCAGTAATGACCCTATGCTAATGTGGGTACGAGTTTTTAACTGTTTTGCCAAAATATTCGTTTGTTGTTCATCTGTCTCTGCCTTCCATTATCGTCTCTATTTTCGTGATACCTAGTCCTAGTCCTAGTGTATATTTTCCCTTTAGTTTCCTTCCTTGTTCCTTCCTTGTTTGTCCGCTCGCAATTTTTCCTTCTTCACTGTAACTTAAGATTGTTAAGTTCAGTTTTAAGAACATTTTGAAAGCCTAATAATTGAAAACGAAACGAAACAAGTACATACAAATTGAAATCAAATAAAATATCTAATGAGAGGCGAATGTAGTCTCAGAGGACTCAAAGCCTTCTTTCTTAGCTTAATGACCTCCTAAGGTCACTTCGGCCATCGAATGTCTTATTAGGTTTGTCGATACTATGTAGTTAGATAATCAGTGCTCATTAAGGAGGAACGGTCCGGACGGGATTTGAACCCTGGGCCTGATGATTGAAGACCGGCGACGCTGTCGCCTAGACCACCGGGCCACCCCAAGAAACACAAGTCTATATAGTCTTAAAGCCTCTATAAATTAAATAAAAACAAAAGACTCAATTAAAACAAGGGATGACGAAAGTTTGAGTTTCCTGATTCGAAACCATAGAACCGATATGCTCGATATGTGGATAGACAAGGTTTGTTCGAGAGTTTGTCTGCTAGAGATCCATAATCACCATTAAAATGCTCAGTTGTATCGAGCGAAATTATGTCATTAATATGGTTAGCAAATTTGTTTACAAATGGGCATAAATTAATTGGATGATAAAATATGTAACTCTTTTGTATTTATTTTTGCAACCAACAAAAAAAGAAGATGCTATTAAAACTACTTTTTTGACCCACTTTTCTGTAACCTTTCGGTTAAGGGTAAAATCTTTCCGTTTTTTAAACACACTTACCTTGTTGCCTGCTTTTTAGAACTACCCTCGTCAACGTCAGGATCAGGTGACGGTGCGGGTGATCTGGGGGATGATCCTTGCAGATGGGTATTCATTTCGAACCGTGTTCTAATTAGAGGCCACTGTGCAGCTTGGTCAAGTCTTAGCTTTTGCAGACAATTATCCTTCCGTTTTTTCTGCTTGCAACACACTTTTCACTTCCGCTATTTTCACACCACACACACAAACACACACACGTGTCGTCGTGACAGCCAACTACTAAAAGCTGAACCTTGTTAGTTTTCCATGCGGCTGTAATATTTTGCTAAGACCACGCAAATCGCGAATGAAAACAGAGAAAAAAACACAACACCAACACCAGAGGTTAATTGGAATGTAAACACTGCGCACTGGACGCACACATCCCGAACAGCATCGGCAGCAAGTGCCAAATGGTGTTGATGCGGGATTTTCAAGTTGTACCGCGATAAACCCGATTGATTGAATATACATAAATGCTGCACGGAAACGGTCTACTGCTTATCATAAATGGTATGTAAAACAAGAAAAATTCAGTCGCATACGTCTAATTCACACCACGTTTCCCAAACCCATCACACGCAGTAACATGAACTGTACAATCCTCGAATTGGCTGCCGCGTGCCAGAAGGAACAAAGATTGCTTTACACTTCGCTGATTTCAACACTACGCAAACACCATTTACTCAAGCTGTATGCACACGGTACATGCCTAACACTAACATTTTTTTTCCGACAAGCTCTTTCCTCTGCCCTCGAGAAAGAAAAGAATTGCTGCTCACGATGATGCGCCTCCATAAATTCTTGCTCTCGTTTCAGTTGAAGATTTGGAATAAATAACAAAGAGCCAACAGCAAACACACAAAAACACAGCCGCTATTTTGGCTATACTAGGGAAGAGTGATTTTCTTTCCCTTGTTTTGTATCTCCTATCTCTCATCGACAAAACAACAACAGCATCACAGTAAAAAAAAACCTACAATGTTGAATGCTACATAGTTTAACTACCAACTCCACCCATCCTACTTGAAAGCGGACGGTTAAAAGTTCAAGAATTTTCTTTCTCACCCTTCCATGTAAGGTTTTGCATCCACTTTGCTCTAGGGAAGGATATCTGAAGCATTTTTTTTAAACTAATATCTACATTACATAAATTCCTTTCATGAAAGGTAAGGTTTTGAACGATGTGAATCTGGTTAGTAAAATATTTCCGTTTGAGTTCCCTAAAGTACACAAAATTTGATGAAGACACCGTTGGAAGAGCTATAAATATCTCCAAAATTCCAACACTCTTTTTTCCTACAATCATCGCTCTTCCTGAAGTGCCTCGAATTTCCACATCAATCATGGAAATGGAATGTACCAAATCAATGAAGAAAAAAATCAAATTTCGTTTCGATCGTTTCTATCACACTTTCCAATCCCACCGATGCACAAACATGGCGAAGTAGGATCGAAAAATGAAACGAAAAATGTACAACAAGAATGCGAATGCCACACACACCGAAGGAATTTAACACCTTTCTGCTCGCAAGAAGGAGAACATAGCCTTCACACGCCGATAAATTGCTGAGAAAAGAGCAACATGTTTCATGCTTAACGGCGCTCTTGCGTTAACTCTACCGAATCGCTTCATGTGCGTTCACTTTCAATTGCTGAAGCGAACATAAAAGAGAGACAATTGTTACAGACATCAGTATTTCATCTTTGAAATATTGAACAAAATCTACAATGAATGATTCGCGTTTAAAGACACTTCAATAGGCGACATGAGTTCTTCTCAAACGGCCACCAGTTTAAAAAAAAGCTATCGACCCAGCTCTCTTCACTTGCCGAAACAATCGTTGCAAAAAAAAGCCCTCCAAACCACCCAGGACAGACAGTATTTGCCAGGTTATAGCGCGAAGCATAATACTACCACGTAGCGTTGTAATTGAATTAATATTCCCGCTTGATCGTACCCGGCTAAGGAAAAGGATTTGTGTGATCGTTACTGAATTTGAGCAGTAATTAATTTTCCACCGTTAACCACGCGCCATTGTTGGTTGGATGAGGCCGGTGCCTTCTCTGCTGTCCGGTAAAGTAAAGTTTGCCACCGCCGTTCGTCGATTCCTAGTGGTTGTGTCTACCACCGTGCAGAAGTGCCCGTGACGAAGTGTCGCCTCACCGGTAGGACGGTAGGCGACAGGGCCTTTTAACTGAATCTTTCTGATTAAAAGGGGTTTTGTCTGAATCCCCCAAAAATTCCACAAGTGATTAATGAGCCTGAAGAAGCTACTACCGCTACAGCCTTCGCGGCATTCTTTTCGGGTGTATGCAACCACTGGACGCCTATCCCAGCTGCGGACGCTGTTGATGGATTTTGGAGAAACCGCTCCATCAAGTGGACGCTTGCGATAAAGCAGCCGGGAGTGGATGATGGACGGCCATCAGTAGACGATGTTTATTTATGACGGGAATGCCTAAAAGAAAAGAAGAAAGAGAAAAACGTAACTGGCATTAGCGGATTTGTTACAAGAAAATTAAAAATATATATTTCAAATTTTATTAATCTTGCGAATGGTGTGGTATATATATCATTCTTCTTTAGTACACTAGAATTATCCCTACGACAACGATCCGGAGCACTCAATAACGATAATCGATCGTGCAAATTATTAACCAATGTAATATTCATAGCACTTCATCTCTAGCATACCGGACAGGATTTAGTTTTATTTATGAATGTTTTAAAAAAATCACAGAAAAAATGAAACATTTAAACTACTGGCAGGGGCACGACACATACACAACAAAAATCATAGTGTGTACTACACAAAACAAAAATGTACATACGGCGCACATTTCCATAAGCATGCACATTCATGAATAATTAAACGATTCCAACCAGCCGATAATTTATGCAAGACGATTTTTTTTGCGCGACTTCATTTTCCACCTCGGTCTGCCTCCAAACACACATCAAACATCCATCCTTCAAACAAGGATAAATTCGTGCGCCAGTTTCACTCAACTTTAATCTCACACGTAATCAGGTACCGAGAAAGAACACCGAAACGCCCCACCCGGTAGAAGCCGTCGTGTAGTAGTTTATCATAAAACGCGCAACGCGGAGAGGAGTGCATCGTACGAGCTTCCGTGCCGGCGCCAGTCGGACGCATATGCAGCAAAAGAAATCCCCAAAGCCATCGCATGTCACGTATCCTTTTTATCCCTTTGCCGGGCGTGTGTGTGTGTGCCTCAGCACCAGAAGTCAGACAACAGCGGCTACGATATCGTTACTTCGCTCTAGAAAAAAAAAGTTGCAAATATAAAAAGTTGAAAAATGAAACGAAAACAGCAACAACAAAAAAACAGAAACAAAAAATGGAAACAAACACAAACGAGCTTACCACGCTAGTGCTACCCCGTGTGCAGATAAATACAGTGCACACAGCGGTGCTTCTGCAACTGGAGCGCTCAATTTGTAGGTCTTGACGCTCGCTGGTGTTCAACGCGTGCCCTCTGCCAACGCTTGATGATTTGATATTTTCTCTAATGCTAGTGTTTTTCTCCGGTTGATCACTGCGTACGTACGACCATTATCCGCCATTCAAAACCACCACCAAGCGGGAGGGGCGATGGTTTCTTCCGGAAAATTGTTTTCATTCGAATTACGTCGCTTGCAATCCAATTGGGGTCGGTGTGTCCGACACGAACGAAAAGTGTCGCCATTCGCTGCTATCCACGTGCAATTCTATATCTATCACTCGCACTACTTGTGGCCCTACCATTTTACTATCATCCTTCCCGAGAGCTGACCCAGATAGTAAAATATCTTCTTACACGTTTTAGCTGTGCTTTTGCACCAGAGCGCAATTCCCACAAATTCCCTCGCCCCGAAACCAACCAAACTCTCGTAAGAAGTGGTTGGAAACTTTCTTTTTTCTTCTTCATTCCTCCCTGACAGTGTTGGCACTTTCAAACAGAAAGATGGGAGTAGCGATTGTCCTGGTTTTACTTGCCATTTGCCACAAATGGTTTTTCTTCTGGTCCACGAGCATCGTTAATACAATCCTTCCCACGTCGATCGTACAATAACCCTAACCTACATCTCTCGCACTGCTTCTAGCCGGCTGCAGTGCGCTTCCGAACGAATGCAGCGAAGTGTGTGCGTACTCAACTACTCTCACGCCGTACAAAACGACTGTGTGCAGCGAATCTGCTGCGTCCATAAAAAAGTGGAAACATTGCATCAGTTCAACAACAACGGGGCCCCGAAGTTTTGTAGTAGAACGCTGTTTGGGGAGCAAATTCTGGGAGAAGATCTTCCTACCGCCGACGGTGATATCAAGCTTCGGTGGGAAAAGGAAACACTTTAATCGACGTCTAGAAGGGCTTCTTTACACTCCACCAGCACCACAACAATGTAAGTGAGAAGAAATACTATCAAAACAATGACGAAACTAAATCAACAACCATGCCCGTATATCCTTGCAGCGAGTGGTTGATGAACATAGTGGTGCCGTTTTAATATCAGAGAGTAAATCGAGCACATTTTAAAGGATCAACGGATGAAACTTTCATACACGTTTGCTGCACCACTGTGGGGTACGATTGAACTGTTTCTTATGTTTGCCTGTTCAGAATAGATTGCTTGTCAGTTTTTCTCTATTTGAGCTTCTTCTTCTTCTTCTTATTGACATTCAAACATCAGAAGGTCTGTGCCTGATGTTCCTCTTACTTGACCTGGATGCCTGGATAGTCAATCCTGTGTCCTGTGTACGGGTAAACAACGGAATAAAAAGCATTGCATGAAATAAGACGCTTGTAGCATTGTAAAATTTAAATTGTATATTAACTATAGAACGAAATTCAATCCTTCAGTGTAGCATTGCTTACAACTGGAGCACCTCGTTCAAACTAATCCAAAACTAACTGATCTTTTTCAAATATACGTAATATATTGTTATATCTGGAGCGGCCCTGTGGCGTAGGTGACAGCGGTACTGCACTTCACGTCAGGACCGGAACAATTCATTGGATAGCCGGTGTGACCTATTAGGTCTGTGAACCATATAGGAATAGGATTTGAACCATTGATCAGATACAACAAAAATCGATTCATTCTGTGGGAATGATCAGGTTATTTTTTATTCCGGTAGAACGGCCTGCGCCTATCGCTTAATGAACATGTTTGCTGACGATCCTATTTCGCATAATTATATTATTATTAATAAGGATTAATAAGTGCATAATTATATTCGTATAAGGTGTCATACGAAGCGCGGGGCTGGACAACGATATCCGTGGCACGATTCTCTACCGGTCTCTAATTTCTTGGTCTCGCGGATGACATTGACATCGTTGGCGAACAACAGCGAAGTTCTGTGAGGCGTACACCCGACTGAAACGGGAAGCAGCAAGAATTGGATTGATGATCAATGCGACGAAGACGAAATACCTGCTTGCCGGAGGCTCTGATCATGATAGAGCCCGAGTGGGAAGCAGCGTGTTAGTCGACGGCGACAACCTCTAGGTGGTAAAGGAGTTCTGCTATCTTGGGACTGTTGTAACTTCGGATAACGATGTCAGTAGCGAAATCCGGAGATGCATTGTTCGGGAGAATCGTGCCTACTACGGCTTTCACCGTGTGCTGAGATCCAGAAGACTTCGAGACCGCACGAAATGTGAGATATATCGCACACTGATTCGCCCGGTGGCCCTATATGGCCACGTGTCTTGGAACCTCCGAGCGGAGGATACAAACGCTCGTGGCGTGTTTGAGCGTCACATCCTCTGGACCATCTTTGGCGGCGTGTTTGCGCATGGAGTTTGGAGGACGGAGAACCGGACATCCTGACGGTAGCAATGACCGGCAGGATACGATGGCTGGGGCACGTTATGAGGATGCCGGACTCATGAACCGCCAAGAGGATATTCGTCAGCGACCCCCAGTTCGCCACGAGGCGTCGGAGAGCACAGCGTAATCGTTGGCTGGATCAGGTGAAGAAAGGCCTGTCGGAGATGAGAAGCTGCAGCCAGGGATCGAGTTTCCTGGAGATCTATTGTTGACCGGGCCAGGTCAAGGTATTCTTGACCTTCTAGGGCATACCGGTCATTTAATGGCTAGCTAAGGCTTTACTGATACCACGCAGTTGATTAGTACACTTTTTTTACTTAGAGAAGGACGGCCTGGCCGTATTGCTAGTTGGATAGTACATTGTTTATAGGCATATTTTATAGAAATAGTGATAAAAAATTGGGCTTATCTAAAAGCTTTAAAATAAATGTGTACATAGAATTTGAATGAAGTTTGCTAGTACTTCCCCGGATAAAACGTGAAATATCTTGGGTTTTTAGAGTCTAAATTCGTCTCATTCTGCTTCTTCTCCACAAGAAGAAAATGGTCTGAGCCATGTCCGTCGGAATAGCTCTGTCAATCGTATTGAAAAATGTCTCCCCAAGACTTTTGGGCGAGTGGCTAAGCAGGAAATACATGTTCAAAACATTTAATCATTTTCTGCATCGTATACCCTACAAACACAATCAGTATGCTTTCTCATTTTGCCCAATAATTTTTTTAAATTGAAGTTTGTCGAGAAAAAATGACGATATTCTTTTCCACAACATCCAATGATGAGCAAAAAAGGTGCAAATTCTGCGCGACATGCAAAACCCGTGACAGTTATAACAGCCCTGTAAATAAATTGGTTTACGATAGGCAGATAATGAAGGATTTTCTATGTTTTCTTCTTCTTATACTATTATTATCTTTTTTATATTCATACGACAACGATTTCCGCACAAATGATAGGCCATATCAGCTTCTTCTTGTTGGCTTAACGACCTACTGGGTCACGCTAGCTATGTAATGGTTTATTCGACTCGCTGATAGCACGTAGTTCGATAGCTGAGCCCTCACTACGAGGGAACGGTCCTGATGGGATTTGACCTTCGGCACTGCCGTGTGACGACCAGCTGCTCTACCGCATTGACCACCGGATGTCCTACCATGATTATACCTGAATGGTTTCTTCCACCCGAAAACACCGAAGAGACTAGCGAGAACCAAAGAATAAGATCATGCATTCGTTAAACTTCAACTCATTTACGTGGGCTGCTGCATGCCTGAGAACATTGATGCCGTTAATGATCTAATAGCACAAAATCGTCATGTGACATACTGCGGGATAGAGGCATCTTTGGCAATTTCTTCCACCAGCATTAATACTATTTTGTACAAACACTTAACCGTAAAAAAGGTTTGTTGTTGTTGGATCCCGCACAAGTTGACAATCGCTCAAAAAAAAAAGGCTAGTGTCGATTGGTGCAAGGGATTGTTGAAAAAATACGATCATTGTGCTCCAAAAGATCGTCACAAGTCACGAATCATGGATCTATGCGTATGAGTCCGAAACTAAACAACAATCTATCGTGCGGGTCTTTAACCTCGAGTCAAATCCAACGACAGTTATCCGTGGAAGAAGCACTTCGAAGCAGATGTTCGCCTGTTTCAACCGCAAAACTGATCAAATGGCACCTGTTCGACATGAAGAACGTAGGACGATTAGTTCTGAATGGTACACCACAATTTGTCTGCCAGAAGTCTTCGGAAAAATTCTTAAAATGAGCAACAGAACTCATCCGCCCTATAGCCCTGACTTGGCATCCAATGACTTCTTTTTATTCGCGCACAGCAAGGAAAAATTTGCGTGGTTAACGATTTTTGTCCCCAGAATTGTTGTTGTAGCGTTCAAAAACCACGTTTTGGAGGTACCTCAATAAAAGACTTTGGTAAAGATTAAAACCCTTTTTGATGATAAATATTTGCATTTTCATTACTAGGCCAGAAATATAAATAGCAGCCTACGTAATAAATGGAAGCAATTTATTTGGTCATGAAAATTGTCAAGAAAATGTTTGACGTTCTTAGGATCTTTATGATACTCTTGCATATTTTGGATGCCAGTCCATTTGATTCTCGTAAAATAATTGTCAGATTGTTATATTCGTTTACTCACATTTCCATCAATCATTATCAAACGACCAATAAAGTCTTGGTTATGATGTTGACAATCATTTCCAATGGTACCTCAAATGAGATGTATCAGAAAAAAACTGCACAAATAATCAGCTTTTTTTTGTTTTGCGCCAAAACATACCCAAAACCAATCCCCCTCTAAGACTGTTTCGCAGTACATACCTGTGTACATGATACATAACACTATCTAACATCGTGTTTTCCAACCGGTAACTGAATATCGTAGGCCAGGGCCATCCGTAACTCTACCAGACCAAAGAATCAACACGCTACCGCTGACGAGACTATAGACGATCTGAAACTACACACCGGCCCAAAGTGATCATCATCAGGCGATGGACCGTATCAGTCACTACATATGGGTGTGCGCCTTGGGTGCAAGTGGGCATAAGTGACAGACGGTAAGTGTAGCGGAATATATGGCAGCAGACACATATGCACACACCTTAAGCACAAACAACTGTACGCATCTGTTGCCCAGGTCACGTTTCGAAGGTATTCGAACACAAACCAACTCAACCAAAACCCCTCAAGTATCTGAACCGTTAGCCGTAAACCCGCCTCCACTCCACTCACCCATGCAATCAAATCCAGAAAGATTATGAAACATGCGGACCCATTTGTCCTAGTGGAGTGAGTGTGTTCCCTTTCCCTGAGGGATATTTTCGGGATGCATACAGATGGATGGTTATGGAGAAATATTTGGAAATGCCGGAATGGACTGTGGGTGTCTCCGGAGAAGGTAAAATTGAACCCAAAGTGGAGCACGTTACTGTCAACAAGACGACCGACGATGGGACCGGGATGATGGGACAGACAAGCCGGGCACACATGTACATAAAAAGTATGCCGAAAACCTGAAACGCTCGTCCTGTGGGTGAAACTTCGGTCAATGAGATCAAAAGGACGAGCACTATGGTTTTAAAAGCAGCGTGTGGTTTTTGCATGCGCCAAAAAACAAAACCATCTTTATCATTTAGTCATTTCTGAACTACGTCCGTCTATAATAAACAGTTGGCGAGGGTTTTTTTTTACTTCGTGCGTACTTAACTAAAGGAGAATTAATTATTATGAGACTTTTTACAATTTTTATTGGCTTAACAACTTTCTAGGTCACGTTGTCCATCAAGTTCTCGCTACCGGAGGACGGTCCGTATGGGATTTGAACCCCGGTCCTAACGTGTGAAAATCGGTGACATTGTCGTCTTACCACTGGGCCACCTCTTCAAATATGCATATTCTCTCTATAATTCAATCAAACCGAACAAATATGCAAATATTTTATTTTTGTTTGCCCAAAGACCTTAGATCAATCCATGCTTTAGGCTGTAAAAATCGAATCGAAAGATATTCGATTTAAACAACATTAACCAAGCGAGGACGAACACGCATCACATCCGTTCCGGTATAAAATTTTTATGTATAAAAGAAACAAATCGAACAGATAAACGAATTCGTATGCCTTAATCCATGTTTGGAAAGCAACAGTAAGAAACATCTCGAAAGATGAGATTGCGTAGTTAGTAATTGCATTACGCATTCTCCAGGCGTGTTCCGGATAGCAACCAAAGTCATTATTATATTTCTCTGGTGAATACAACCCGGCTATACATCATCAGCGGCACTTATTGCAGCAATACTACTTAATCATCCACATGTCCAACATACTCCACAAGGAACACAATCGTGCGAGAGACGTAAGCTATTAGTAATTCCTCGCAGATTGTCCAAAATGTATGGAGTGGCACAATTTTTCCCTGGAACTTTTTCTACGCATTGGAAAAGTCATGGAAAATTGGAGTCATACATAACGATACAGTGGATACATCCTGCAACGTCATTCACAGGGATAATAACAGGGAGGTTGCATAAATACCTGCCTATTAGCATGAGCTAAAGTTATCGTGAAGTAAAGCTCTTCACGTTACAGGAGCGATTACATAAAATCTGTAAAATAACAATTGTTTTGTCATTGTAAATGGGTTTTAGGTTACTCTTACAAAAAACTAATCAGATCACATCCAAAACTTACCGAGGGAACACACATTTGGAGCGCTAGACAAAAGTGAAGAGGAAATGAAAGCGGTTCGACAATAATTGAAAATATTACGGAGACTTCCGAGCGCCGTAGAAAGGTATAATTCATTTTGGAACGTCCGTTCCAACCGATCTTGGCATCCTTCCCAATTCGCAGCACAGACCCAAACCCAAAACTAGTGGCAGGATACGATGCAGCAAACGTTTGTAGAAAAAAAAACATCCGAAAAACCTCGTCTAGAAGACACAAGGCACACGTCCAAGCTACAACTCTTGTTCGCACGCTCTCTCTCTCTCTCTCTCTCTCTCTCCCTTCTTCAACCTAGACCGAAGCTCATTTACTTTCCACTCACACGGTAAGACGTGGACGCGCGCGACGTGTACGGCACATTAATCACCCCGGCGCGCATAACAGTGCAATGCCCTTTAACCTCGGTGTGGCTTCCGTTGTTGCCCTAGCCAAGCCAGCATAGATAGTTGAACTAGGTCACAGGATATTTCTTCACTGGCGCCGGTAAAGGGTGTGTATGGCTTCTCTTTCGGTCTAACGTCGCCACCACCTGCCATCAGATCCGGGGTATATGTGTGTGTGGTAAACATATCCTTCCTCCTTTCACAAAGAACACGATGGTGCAGATCCGTAGTCCATAAATTGCGTCGCCTATCAGAGACTTTGTAAAATAAGACACTCATTCATTTCGGCAGTCACATTTGGACTGCGAGAACGAGTAGTGAGATGAAGAACAGCTTTAAACAACCGCAAATATTTTAAAAAAGAGGGGAATTTGTGTAAGCTGCACGGGATCAACAAATTAATATTACTTTGCAGATTGCATACGTGAAAATTCTTTGAGCAAATATTATTTTACAATTCCTTAGCCTAATTATTTTCATTTTTTCATTTATTTATAGAACCTTTACATTCGCCTCTTTTGGAAGGAATGTAACCATTCATAAATCTCATCGGATCATTGATTTCCGTCAAATGATTTCAGTTCAAATTGAAATCAATTTCTCTTCATCCATTCAGCCAGTGTGGAAAGGCAGGAATCGTAACTGGTACGTACAGTTGCGTGCACTTGTAACACTTGCGGCTGTAATTGTTATTAATTTGTTCTCCATCGTGTATCATATCAGATGCGCATGTAGAGCTTGTGGCCAATTTGATTGCTGCCAATATTTTACATTCTCGAGATATTTCACGACAAGCGATAGTTCAATTACTTTTTTTACTTTTTCAAATATAAAACGATATCTACAAGAAAAATATCCTAACCTCCTTTATTTTTTATGTTTCTATTAGGTCCACAAATAAATAACGGCCGTTTTGAAATCGATGGGGCCACTGTGGACTTTGTGCGCGGTTTTGACGTTTGCAAACGTCATAAATCAAGTTCGGGAATGACATAATCAAACTGTGTGAACAGATTAGTGATTATTTCGGGCGAGTAAAAGTTCCTTGTTCTTGAAAATGTCTGATTTTGAGCCGGATAAGCGCCATGTGCGGAAGATATTTCTGATTTTATTTCGAGCGAAGAAAACGGCAGCCGAAGCGCATCGAGAGGATGCTCAACCTGAACGAAGGCCCAAAACGTTCGCCGACTAAGAGTTGACGGCTTTACTGGAGGAAAATCACTACCAAACGCAAGAAGAGTTTGCAACCGTGCTTGGTGTAACTCGTCAGACCATATCTTCACGGCTGAACGCGTTAGGCATGATACAGAAGGAGGGTAAAAGGATTCTACACTAGTTGAAGCCGTGGGACATTGAACGCATACTCTTCGTGTGTGAATTGCTGGTCCAGCAGCACAGCAAAAAGCGGTTCCTGCACAGAATGAGATGTTGATTTTGTTCAGCAATCCTAAGCGCAAAAAATCATGGGAATCCCCCTCTCATACCCCAACATCATCCGCTCGACCGAACATCCATAGCTCGAAAGTTATGCTGAGTATTTGGTGGGACCAGCTCGGCGTCATCTACTACGAACTTCTGAACCCGGGAGAAACAATCACTGGTGAACGCTACCGGAAACAATTGATGAGTTTAATCCGAGCAATGCGTGAAAAACGGCCAGAATACTCATCCCGCCACGAAAAAGTTATTCTGCTGCATAACAATGCGTCGACAAACGTCTCATTTTTCCCGAAAGGAATCCGCAATTTACCCGAAAGGTGGAAGAAAGTAATAAATAATAATGGCCAATACTTTGATTGACCCAATTGCTACAAATAAAAATGTCACGAGTAAAAATAAACTTATGAAAACAACGGCCGTTGTTTATTTGCGCACCTAATAAATATCTCTAGAAAAACTATCTATCCCCACGTGTTGTGTCAGGTCGATGAAATCCGAAATAACATTGTCCGAAGTAATCGATAAGAACATCCAATCGGATTTGGAATCTAATTTCGGATCGGCAAATGTATGGGTAATTCACGAAGAGCACAACCATCTCACAGGAAAATCGTTCAGACCAATCGAAACGGAAATGGACTTTTAATCTTCGAGACGGCTTTCGTCCGTTCTTATTACATTAAGGAAACCTTCCGTTCGAGGACCCTTTTACCGGGACCCAATAATCTCTGTAACTAAAACTACATTTTTACAAAACAAAGTCCAGTGGGAATTGGATCAAGCGTCTTTTGCAAATTCATGTCGCAAAATCTCGAATCATTCAGCGCGCATATGGTTGGTGCAGTTGTTTGCACAATCGAATCAAATACTTAATTCGTAACGAATAAATTCCGCCCAATTTCCATCTTTTCTCAGACGCAACAGACCGATAAGCAGCGCGTTCTGCTTGCAAATGTCAGCACGAAATTACTATTCCCCGGTGGTTTGATACCCGACAACATCCCACACCACCATGCATCCATCAGATTGTTATGTGGGATTTATATCATTATCGGTTCACGAGTGCACTTCCCAGCAGTTTGATTGCATCTAGCCGTACACACACACCATCAATCGCCAACACGCAAATCCAACGACCTGTAGCTTCCACATCGCAGCGAACCGGGAGTCCAAATTTCATGCCGCCAGAATGGTACGGAAAATCAAACTCAAGAGGACGATGCAAATCGTCCTCGAATTCAATTTATGTACAACCTCCGGCAACAATTTTCGCACCCTGCTGCAACGGTACCAACTACTGCGCCGTCGACAACGGTCGGGGCGACGATTGTGCTGCGGCTGTTGTCAACAGTCAACAAACCAGAGCGGGCAAACCGGAACCATCAGATACCTGTTCTAGTGAATCATCATGCGGAGGAACAAGGGTGGGTGCCCGGTAGCAAACAGGGGAATAGTAATATTCTGACACTATCCAATAGCAGCACGGTGTATGCATACCGATGAGAATTTAATCAAATTGTTCGAAATGCTACCTTCCATCTTGATTGATGGTAGTAATGATTTAATGAGCGCATTCCGAGGAGCTGATCTTGTTCTGCCTTTCTGTCGCCCGAAGAACAATGAACATTGGTACGGTGTTCATTAATATTTCATCATACCTTGCGGGGATGTCACTGAGAAGCTTTCACCAAACGAGACAAAAAGTACTCAGCAGCGGACACAAAAGAAAAGTTATTTTAAAATTGTTTCCCGAATATTTAAGCAATTTTTCATAATCTGTATCAAAGCGACAGGAAATTGACATCAAGTTTACACCACATCCCAGGAACAAATTTTCAAATGACGATTGCTCAAAAACCTTTTTTGCGAGCCTCACTTCCCGGAAACACAGATGCGACTCATGGAAGAGGGTGGGGTTTTACCCGATCCTCATCATCGTTGCACGGTAAATCACAAAAGCAGGAAGAAAAGGAAGGGGAGCAAAATTCGCTCACCTAAGACACGACCTTAAGCGGCGTAAGATGACATAAGCAAAAGGTTTCTCCGTCGTTCATCCCCGTGTGCCTATAAAACTCAACGATACGCGTTTGGTACACTCAAAGAATGCGTCATTGTCATATTTCGCATTTGAAAAAAAAAAAACGGCCTTCATAGTGGGGAGCAAGGGCTGTGTGGATTTAATTCGCATGGCGCCCTAAAATGCACGGCTGGAAGAGAACAACGCAATACTACTCTTGGCTGACACACGGGGCCATGCACGGTATGGCAAGACATAGTATTACTAACTGTCGGCGTATAGTGCTGTATTGTGTGTGTATCTGTCATGAGCTCTGCGAGTTTGCTTGCATTAGCCGGGTTTGAACAATTGCCTTTCAACTGTACCGGTAGATAAGTCCTTACGATATCGGTTAAAGATCGTTCAAGCAAGGTGACAGGACGGTTAAAGCAAATGACATTTTTAATTCGTGTTGAGTTATTTTAATTAACTAGCTTAACTATTCCGAAAAGAATTGCAAAACTGACTGAATCGACACTACCTCGTCGATCTACCTACCACTATGCATCGTCGTCGTTTAACCCTTCTAAACGTGACTCATTTCCACCACGCACTGGCTGTGAAGGTACACGGTTCAGCTTTAACAAACGCTAACACAAAGCGCACTATCGTATGTTTGCTGTAGTTGTTACTTGGCCAGCAGCCGCCTGCAGCTACCAGTCACTAAAAACATGCGCCGCAATACCCAGGGTGACACACGTGTATGAATCCGAGAATCACATAAGTTCGACGTCATGACAAATGAATGTCGACGAGGAGGTCGGTCGGTTTTAAAGAATTCCCTGCCAGCCAGTTGACTGTTGTTTTCTTAATATGCATCACAGAGCGCTTCGATATTGCAGTCTCGTGCATCAAAAGACGAAAGTGATGTCCATAAAACTTTATGGTGTTATGACGTTACTTGCCAGAAGTTCCTAATTTCATTATCTCATTTTACCAGCACTTATCTACTATATGAAGAAATAATTTTAATCTGAAATTATCCTCTTAAGCGATTTCATGCATTCTAATTACGTGACGCTCGATGTGGAGAGCTATCACCATTTCATTTTTTCATCTGCTGTAGAATATGTATATGGAATGCGCGCGATGATGTCTCGCTGACGTCAAAGAATGCCGCCGACGAGTTACAATGTTATTCGAGTGGCAAACCAGTTTACAATGATACGATCACGTTCCACAAACTTTTGGATGAAATGATCGTTAAACGTTGAATGTCTTCAATTGCAAAAAAAAGGTTAAACTGCCACTTTGTCGGACTAACACATCCCCAAATGGATGGCCGGTACATGTGGTTCTGTTTGGCTCCATCGATTTAAGAAAGGGTTCCTAAATAAAACGCATTGTGTGATCCAATAGCTAAATGTGAAAAGACGCACCTACATCACACCCTATCTCATTCTATTTCCCTCTGTCTCTCTGTTTTCCGCTATCTTGCTCCCTTTGGAGAAGACAAATTCTTCCTCTATTTAATACACACAAACAGTATTCTCCTCGTTTTCATTTCGTTCGATGCCACTTCCGCTTACGTCAATGGCAGACTCTGTTTCCGTTTTGGCGACATCCGGGCATCACCATCGTAACGGCGAATCAATTCGACACAGTGCACGATTTCCTGTGACGGCAACAGGCCTATAGGCATCCAACCATAAGCAAACCCCGACGCACAACACGTGCGACATTAACGGCCTAACAAATCACGAGAAATCAACCCATGTCTTGAAGGCCCATCTTCAACAACACCCGACAAACCTATCTCACTCAACATCCAACCGTAAGTAAGGTGGCGTGAGCCAAGCAGCATGTTGCAATAATTTATCGATTATTACCGGTGTGTTAGCAGTTAAACCGAAATCATCTGTAGCTGGAAACGGATCCGGATACTCCCACCGCGGGACGCATCACACGGCCGTCTGCGGTTGTTGCTAACCTGTTTATGTTTTTACTGTCACATTTACGCTCCCAAACGCGCGCGCTCGTTAACCATTGCCGCGGCTTCGTTAATGAAGTGCAACTTTTTATCGGGCAAATGAGAAATAGGTCACGCAACGCAATATTTTGCATTCCTATCTTTCCGCTGCGCCGCACCCCCGCTGCTGCTTCGGCGACGGCAAGGAAGCGTTGTCTAGGAAGCGCCATTCCGGCAATGATTATTGATGTTAAATGATTGCCACCGCTCGGCGCTCGTTCTACTGTGCCAAACGAATTTCCCGGATGCTTACCTAAAAATAGAATGCCAGAGAAAATAGCATTAAACAACTTGTTTGTGTTTATTAAAAGCATGTCGCACAAAGAAGAATAATCAAAGCCAATAAAAAAAAACGCAGAATAAAGCCTAAGAAGCTGTGGCAATGTAATCGATTTTTAAATTCAATTCGAGCGAACACACAGCACAAACGAGCGTCAATATTCTACATTGAATATGCATGAATATCTGTCATACATGAATTTACAATTAAATGAGCATTATTTTCCATCTGTGTCAAGGGTTTTACATATGGGGCCATACGGTATTGATTGCTGAGCCATTCGATAGGCCCATTTTCCATTACAGCGGAATATTTACACACGAAACAGTACAGCGCACGATTCTCAAAGCAGCAGAGATGTGCACACTGAGTAGGAGTGAGTGAGTGAGTTTAATCCTGCATGTGAAACTATGGATTCAAATCAGATCAAAGAGTTTTTTGTCACTCTTTTTGTTATTCTCTTTTGGCCAGTCTAATGACTCGCTTACTCACTCTTTTCGGTTCATACTTACTCACTCGCTCACTCCCTAATTCAATCACTCTTTGTGCCGACTTATGAGTCACTCTTTTCGTTTTATACTCACTTACTCACTCACTCATTCACTACGTGTGCCAAGAAATGCTATGATACCTCAAGGCTCGGTACTCGGGGAAGTTTCAAACTGTTGAAATCGATGTTAAACAGTCAAACAATCTCAAAATTACGATTTCAGCTTTTTCTCTGCTGCCCCGTGTTGTATGTTGTGCTTGTGTATGGGTCAGGCTCTCAGAAGGCTATTTCGAACCTTCAGGAGGATACATAGGGTTCAAGAAGAGTCTTTTACCCCATGGTATTACTTGACACAGAGAAAGAGTGAGTGAGTGAGTATAACGAGCAAAGAGTGAGTCATTAATCGGCACAAAGAGTAGGCGAATGAGTGAATAAAAAGCGAAAAGAGTGAGTCAGTAGTCAAGATAGACCGTGAGTGAGTATAATCCGAAAAGAGTTATTGTAGTGCGTTACTTTTTAATGAATCTTTAAAGAAAACTCTTTACCCACTCTTATTTTCTGATTCAAATAATTTAAAAGAGTGAGTTTTCTCATCTCTAGTTCACATATGCTGATAAAAACTGTTCCCAATTGAGACAACTCCCAATCCCAATACACACAAACACACATACGATCCACACCAACCTCGCATCCTTGCACTAATAACTGATCATTAGCATTTAAAATTAGGAATATTCGACCCCCTTCGAACTGCGTTTTGGGTGGATGAATAAAGCAGATTAGCCAGTGATCGGGTTTGTGTGTAACGAAGTGGTTAATACCGTGTGACTCGCCCAAAATTGAGGTTTGTTTATTAGCGGAGCGGCTACATATTCGCGTAGCGCAAAAGAACCAACCGCTGATAAGACGCAGACGCAAGCGCGAATGTGCCCCGCGTACAATGAAATTAGATTTTCTTCGATAAACAAACTGATTAAACGTTTACAGCAGTGCCGTTGGAGGCAGTGCGGCAGTATTGGCCACGGCCACCCCATCTTTTAACACCTTCACTCACCAACACTAGCGAACCGAGCTGGAGTGGTTTCACAATTGCGGCTCCACAGTAAAACGCAATAAAACCAAGAGCACGATGGTTAGAAATGGAAGCAATTTCAAAAATCTTTTTATGTACTTAATTTAGAGACGAAATTAGTATTTCATACATGATTGTATAACTAGTTAAAATACGTTACTTCAACTTGTTCTATTGAATTTAAAATTTCCTCGTACAAACGATTTGTTTCGCCTTGAGCCGAAAAAGACATCCCCTGCTTCAACTCCGACATAGCAGAAAATTGAATTTTTCGTGTAAACAAAACTATTTTTGCCAACCAAACCAGTAGACTACACCGCGAGCTACCTTGATTGAACATCCTTCGGCTCCCACAGGCATTTAACCAATCGATCCGTCCGGTTCGGTGAGAATGTGCATCACCGTTTCACTGTTTCCAGCATCTAAAATTGCTTCTATTCCACACGTGAGTGTTTGGTATTCCGTAGCCGGTGTTTAGATTCGGATTAACGTTAGTTATGAGCGTACCATCGCCCGGACGTAAAGTGTAAGCGACGTACCCGGTAATTAAATTAATTCTGCTAACTATCTCACCGTACTGGGTCGTCGCCACTGGGTACCGGTAGGCGGTGTGCGTGTGCTAACACTAATCTGCACTGCGACCCATATGCCGCCCCATGGGCATGCACAAACAGACCCGCAATCCGCACACACGAGGCAGCGCAAGTAGCGAGTGTGTAAGTGGTGGTAGCATTCACGTTGAGCAAAAGCCGATGTTTGACCGATTTCCTCTTTGGTTTAGGCTGGTGTTTTAAGCTTTTTGCTTCACAGCATCCGCACAACACAAAACCGACATTTGGGAGAAATGTTTGTGCTGCGGCTTTGCGGGATAATGCAATTAGTCAGGCTACTGGCTTTTTCGGAAACCTTTTTAGGCGTTCGGTTCGATGCAGTTGCAACTCAATTTTCGAATTCCGTGTCCTTTTCCTACTTAGGTCAGTCGAAAAGGCTCAACAAATCACCAACTAAAAAAAAGTCTATCGTTGGACTTTGCACATTGTACCGAAGCGTCAGCTTTCGGAATGTGATAAGCTAGCACTGGAAATAGAAAAGCCTATCAATCAGATGTTTTATAATTTTAAAAGAATGATTGTTTTCGAAATTCCTAAGTATACTTAAGTTTTATTCCGTGCGAACTGTACCTAACGTCCTGAATAATTTTGATTATATGAATATCGCTCAAATTAGTTGCACGAGGCGTACAAAACAAAACCTTTCTTCGAATAGGACTGAATGCGTAAACTGCGGTAACAGGGAATTTAAAAGAGTTGGTCTTGCGTACTTTTAGGCGCCACCACCACCGTGGCGATGTCCCTCCATTAGGCAACACAGCCGAACGAACAATTGGCCGCGTGACATGTAACCAGAGGAAGAACAAGTTTGATGATGAGTGCAGGCGAGCACTATCCGAGAAGAACGCAGCGCGTACCCGCATGCTCCAGCGCGAGACCCGGCAGAACTACAGACGACTGAGGGGGTGGCAGACTCGGCTCTTCCAGGACAAGAAGCGCAGCTTCGAAGAGTCGGACGAGCAACTGATGCCGCAGTTATCCCAGTCGGGGGAATCTCGCAAATTCTACAGGGTGTTGAATGCGGCACGGGGCGGTTTACTCCCATGATCGCTAAGTGCCGCAGCGAAGAAGGAGATATCCTGTCGGACGAGCGAGAGTTGATCAACCGGAGGAAGTGCTACTTCGACAGACACCTTAACGGAGCAGATGCAGGAGGCACCGAACTAGGAGCAGGAAGCAGTGCAGTGCAGAAGTACGACAGCTAGCATGACGATGACAAGGTACCCCCACCATCCCTGGACGAAGTCATCAGTGCCATCAAACAGCTGAAATGCAACAAATCAGCTGGTAGCGAAGGGGCTGGTGGCCGAACTGTTCAAGATGGGTCCGGAGAGGCTTGCCACCATCATGCATCGGCTGATTGTTAAGATTTGGATCCAGGAAGAACTGCCGGACGAGTGAATGCTGGGTGTCATACTCCCGGTGTACAAAAAGGGCGACAGGATGGACTGTGCTAATTTCCGGACCATCACAGCCCTGAATGCTGCCTATAAGATACTGTCCCGAATATTCTTCTGCAGATTAGTGCCCCTTGCTATATATTTTGTTGGAAGCTACCAAGCTGGATTTGTTGGAGGCAAATCTTTACTCTACGGAAGATCCTCCAAAAATCCCGGGAGCACCAGATCCCCTGTTCATAGATTTCAAGGCTACCTACGATACTATTGATAGGACCGAGCTATGGAACAACATGCAGCAGTACGGATTCCCTGGGAAGCTGGTATTGCTGCTAAGAGCTTATATGGTCGGGATGCTATGCAAGGTGAGAGTTTCGAGCATGCTGTCGGAATCTTTCGAATCTCAGCGGGGTCTGAGGCAATGAGACGGACTCTCCTGTTTGTTGTTCAACATAGCTCTGGAGGGTGTCATGTAAAGCGGAGGCTTTGATATTCGGGGCACGATTTTCACCCGATCTTTTCAATTCCTTGGCTTCGCTGATGGCATCGCTATTATCGGACGGACAACTGCGGTGGTGTGCGAGGCGTACACCCAACTGAAACGCGAGGTCAATAGAATTGGATTGAGCATCAATGCGACGAAGACAAAATACCTGATTGCCGGATGCTCTGAATCAGTTAACGGCGACGATCTCGAGGTGATAGAGGAGTTCTGCTACCTAGATACGATCGTAACTTCGGACAACAAAGTAAGCAGGGATATCCGAAGGAACACTGCTCAGGGGAATCGTGCCTACTACGGACTCCACAAACTCCTGCGTTCCAGAAGTCTTCAACAACACACAAAATGTACGATTTATCGCACCTTGATACGTCCGGTGGTGCTGGCCAGTAGAATTGCCAGAAGGGGTTCTTCAGCGACCCGTTCGGCACGAGCCACGTAGAGGAGCACAGAGAGCTCGTTGGCTGGATCAAGTGAAATCAAACCTGTCGGAGATCGGATGCAGCCGTGAATGGAGAACTGCAGCTCTAGACCGAGTTTATAGGCTTTCGAGAAGATACTTTTAGGCGCATCTTTAATGCCAAAATAACGGAGGATTAAGTTAGTAAGTTTTTCCGACATCCTGAACAAGAGTCAAAATTCACAATAAAAGCTCCGCCTTGGTCACAGATTATAACGTTAACTTCCGACAAGACATTTATCAAAATAAAGCGACTTCAAAAAAGGAATCTGTTACAACGAAAAGGAAATAAAAACATTCACCTACTAAAATGGATAAGCTTTTCCCCTAAACCACATTCTTTGTTGGTGTCATTACCGCCCAAACCCACAGGTTCAATATAACTTTGAAGCAGCAGATTTATAACAAAAAACATCTCCCGCACCATATACCTTTTCTCTCGGCAGCTCCAAAACCAACGTTTGGACCAGAAGCGTGAAGTGGGGAAAGAAGCGAGCTTCGGTGTGAAGCTTTTAGTGCACTGATGTGATGTTTACGACAGGTTTCGGTCCTAAAGTATCCATCAACCAGGACTGCTAGTGACCAACCGAAACCGCACCTCCGCACTCGGGGGGTGTTGGGGTTTTTTTCTTTTCGTTTCTCATTCAATTCTTCACCTCAGGACATGACATGACACAACGCCAACCACCATCAATGCTTAAAAAAGTGATGTTTTGTGAACACATAAAAGAAACGCCAGCTATGGCGAAGTTTGGCGCAGTGTAGTGACAGTTTATCAAAAAAAAAGAACGTCTTCTTGGATACCAAAACAAGCCTCGAATAGGGCTTCAAGTTATTGGAATCGTAAATAAAAATAGGAAACCTAGACAATTTTAATTGTGATGTATACAAAAAAAAAACAACGCTACCAAAATTCTGATGAATTATGAATTAAAACAACAGGGAAAGAAATTCTTAGTTACGTGACAAGACTCATTTATCAGGAACTTCTGCAAACTAGAAACATTCCAACAGACATTCAAACAACCTGTCAAAATTCCACCGTTTATAGACAGCCTACAAAAACAACAACATCCCGTCGGATCTCGGTCCACAACAGCCAATTGCGAAATGTAAAACTTCCTATCAAAAGTCTCGCCAGACCCGCCTGTTGCCACTTCTTGTGAGGATGGGGTGGGCTCAGGGGCAATGAAGGAACATACCCTGAAGGAAGCCAATGGTGAAACATGAAGGTGCTTCTCATCGTGTGTCTCACGGGAAGGAAATGAACGTCAATCAACCGGAAGCCAGCAATAGGCTGATTAGAGTGCCATTGAACTTTAGAAAAACCTGTTGTATACACACCAGAAGGGCAAATCACACACCGGTCTAGCGCACCTTCACTACCAGCCCTCCCGAACCCGCAACCCATTCCGTACAGCGCTTTGGTGTCATCTTGCTTGTGCTTTCGTCGTGGTAACGATTTTTGCGAAGAAGTAGCTTTTTGTTAGGTTGTGCAAAATGGCAGCTTGAAGGAGAAGAACGGCCGGAACGGTAACGTTTCGGTCCCGGTCCCGGTGGAAATATGGGGCAAGAAAAAGTTATCCATTCAACAGTTGATTATTGCAGATAATGATCTTCTACATTCTTTGCATATTCTCCTATTTGTCGAGTTTCGAGGAAGTCGCCCCGGCAATAGCATAGATCTTGGAGAACTGATTTGTCTATCCAATTTGTATACATTGTGTCGCAATTTAAAGAGAACGAGATTTAAATCCGCAATAAAGATTTAACCTTACGATTTTTAAAGTTCCAAGCATAGTTGTAGGCTACGGTATTCCCATGAATTCTCTCAATCTTTCACTAATTTATACCCTCAACTAATGTTGTTCTTGATCTACTTCACAATCATCTATGATTTTGAAAAATCAGAACATTTAGAAGACTGCGGCTACCGCTACGACGAAAATGTTGCATATTTTCTAGTTATGCAGCCGTCACATTTAATTATAAACAAACAATGTTCTAGTCATGGATAAATCCTCATAGCCTAATTCAACTGCAAGTTATTTCGGAGTTTACTCCGGAGTAACTCCGGAATAATTAATTTCCTCCGGAATAATTGGTTTCCTCCAGAATAATCCAAATTTAAATTTTCATTAATCCGGAGTAATTACTCCGGAGCGGTAAGTCGGAGAAGTTCGGAGTTTACTCCGGAGTAGTCCAGAGTAATCTTTAACAATAACTTCGGATTCAACTGCGGAATGCACCTCGCAATATACTGCAGGTTGTTCTCGATTACTCCGGAGTCAACTGATTTAACTTTACCCGAACTCCTCCGAATTAATCCGAGAACTAATCCGGATTTAACTCCGAACTAATCCAGATTCAACTCCGGATTAATCCATATTTAACTCCGCGTTACTCCGGAACCAACTTTGAATTTCTATGGAATTTCACGAAACACTGGGTTTTTTTCCGGATTTCCTGAGTATACTCCGGTTTTTATTCGTCGGATTCGAAGCGAGATCATTCACCTACTCCGGAGATCCCGCTACTAATATCCTCAGTCATGCTCATCCAATACGCAATTCCGAACAAAACTTGCAGGGAAAGTTATATATTTAATTAATTTCAATGAAGACACACGCACAATTATAGGGCGTCACCATAATTTAGTCACTACACCGGAAATCGGCTTATTCGGCACGCTAGACTAATTGACACCACACAGTTGGGGATGGTCAAGTCCTAACTACGGGGAAATAGTCCGGAAGGGGCTTGATTTTTGAGTCCTGACGTGTGAAGATAAGCATTGCTGATGGCTCTACCACCGCAGCTTCCACTCTAAAAGATCCAAGGTCTTTATGATCAAGAAAATGTCTAGTTCTAGTCCTGGAAATTCAACGGATATTGGTCGTTCAACGACTGTACCGTATTGTATAGTTCTTCAGCTTGGCTTCAGGACTTATGAGGTCACGCCATTTGTCGATTTCTTGTTCGTATAGTATATTAATCATTAGATTTACAGAGATTGTACATCGAATACTCTTGATATTGGTATCCATTCCAAAAGTTTTCATGGAAGGATGCTACTAAAGCATACCCCGGCGATGTATGTCGGCCTGCCGCCTGCTCATGCCCCCTGCTCATGCCGCCTGTGACCGTTTCGTTCCGGTACGGCAGTGGATCCGAAAACGCATACACGACCTAGCTGCTCCTGTTGTCATCACAAACATTATAGCCCTTAGCAGTAGCGTTTCGAACAACCAATACAACTCCATACCACTCAGGGTTTTTTTTTCTGGATTCTTTTCGAAATTTATCGCACGTATAGACCCATGTCTGAGTATAAAATACCAACGTACAATCTGTACAACGATGCTGCAATGTACCTGTTGGAGTGGATGATGTTATTGCAGTCCGTTGTATGTTTCGCATGTTGACGATAGCTGCCACCAGTCTTTTCCTATTTTCCACCTGCTCCTGGGGGTGCATGGATGCGAAACCAGACACCAGAAAGGGTCTGGGTCACACACTCACACTCTGGTTCTAACCTCCGCGACCCATAAACTTCCACCACACATTATGCAGCACATAGCGGTAGGGCCACCCAGTCGGCATAATGCGTGTGGTAGAAATATAGAATTGTCTAACCAATGGCCAATGACCTACCGTCGATGGGAGCACAATCCCACAACACACATACACTTTGCCATTTTACAAGCCAAACCACGGCAAAGTGAAATGTAAGCGTGTAACAAAGTCATCGTACCTTACCGATAGTTTAGCAGATTTATTTTCATACACGAACCTCGCATCATCCCATCGCGGCGTGCCACTCCCTTTGGTCGACGAGAAAGGGAAAATGCATTCGGTATGCATACCTACAAAAGCTGCCGGAGAATGTGTTACCGATGCCAAGCACGCACCACGACACGCCAACGGTTCCACCCGTACGACCAACGAACGACGGAAATCGATGGCCATTTCAAATTCGTCACCTTCATTGCATTCCTTTCCCGGAGCTTCCGTTCCGACGGCGGCACATAGCGAATGCATCCAAGCCATAGAGGTTATCGACTGCTTAGCATTACAGCTCCGAAATGGCATCCCATTGCAACGAGAGTAGATCAAACCATCACGGCTTGCCGTGGCCAAAAAAGGAACGTTGCGACAGAAAAGCAAGCATGAGCATGATTTATCTAACCGGAGCGCGCTATTGTGCAAATCGTTAAGCTTTTCAACTCCACAAACCCAATCATGGATCGTATGGTTGATCAAACAACATTAGCGAAACATATTAAACGGTTTAATTAAAGCAACCTCCAGAACCATTTTTTTATTGCAAATATTTAAAATGCTTACTTTTCTGCCGCTTGACTATCTTCCTTTAATCGCATTATTTGAAGCAGGTTTGTGTGGGGGAGTCAGCCACCTTGATGCCCAGGATTAATGATAAAAACAAGATTTTTGGAGTGTGCCAAGGGTTGCGAGGTTACTCATTCAGAAGTTTAACCATTGCGTGGGTTTTGCGGCTACGTATGTACGCATCTTTTATAAGCGTTTGAGTCTTTACCTAGAATTAAGATTGTTGAAAAGCGCTTGTTCTTTAGCTTCCTTAACCCAGTGGAAGCGAAACCATGTTTTTCTTTCGTTTTCGTATGATTCATTTGCAAGAAATTGTGCTGCCGCAATTTTGATACGAGTTGTGCGTCACATTTTTGAATGTTAAGTAATAAATGCTTTTTACGAGAACATAATTTTGATAAGTTAATAAACGATTTGCATGGGAAAATGTGTGTGAAACGAGAGAGAAGAAACTTGAATAGACCAGAGTTTTTCGGGCTGCATTGAGAACCCGTTTTTTACCTGGATTATCACACGGTCAGATTTCGTGTTATTACTTATTATTAAATAATTTTTAAATGTCTTAACGGGCAGGGTTTGCCATGCATTTTCGATCGCATCTTCAAGCTCCCTTATTCGAATTGTTTTCCATTTTTATAGACCTTGCATAGATACTATAGAACTACACAAGCTTTTTCTATGGGATGTAGGTCTGGAGAAACTGCCTGCCAGGACATTGTGTTGATTCCTGACGCCTTCAACAAGCAACTTGTCATCTTACTGGAATGAACGGGAGCGTTATCCTGTTAGAAAATAAGCTTCTCATGCTCAAATGGTTTTCCAAGATGTATGTGCACATATTGCTGTTCATGGGTGTGGAAAAATGGCCAGCATCAGTTTTACCATGAGTGCTAAATACTCCCCGTATCATACCAGAACCATCTCCAGAATTGCTCCAGAGAGAAATATCCTGGTTCACGTCACAATTCTCGTCAAAAGTCAGTACAACCATCAAGATTGAACTTCTTTTGATCGTTCCAAAACAATCTATAATATATTTTCGATTAAATTTTGACCATAACCCACATACACCTACCTCCATTGCTCCACTAATAATTCCGCGAATGGCCTGGATTTCTGCGTCGAAAAGTGTATTGCTATAATTTTTGCAAAAAAAAGCGACATACTTTTTTATGCCCACAACCTGAATGGTGAATTGATCGTAAACGTTGTGTCAGGGATCTTTTAGTGGTTTTTGACGGTACGTTGAGCTTCTATGACCAATTGGAGCACATAGTCACGAGGAGTAACCAGCTTGTTGGCCTGTTAAAGATCTGGTGCAAGATCGAGATGATCCGACATGGGCTTAAAGGCTTTACTGGACGCCCGCTTGTATGGTTAGTCGTAGAGTACGCATTCGTAGTGTGGAGGCCTAAAGCTGCTCGTTCTTTGGCACGCTTGGAGTCCATCAGGCGCAAATTCACAAAATTCCCTCTACGTTCTTCGAGGACTCTCGAAGATTATAGCGGTCGTTGTGCGCTCCTCGGGCTAGATACGTTGCGGCAGTTTGTCCATAACACGCAGAGATCCTTTATAGCGGTCCTTTTGGACAATCGGATCGACTCGCAGGCTGTACTCTCTGCAATTAGTCTTTACGTCCCGTAAGGAACAAATTCCATGTCATGCGTTCTGTTCATGCTCATGTGTAGAGCAACTGATTTTTCTACTCACACACAGCAGAAAACACAGCTTAACGCCTTGATCTTTTTGACTTATGTTTACAGGTCAGGATATCGTTTTGGCACACCCATTATTTTAGTTAATTTTACATTAATGCATAATTGTTGTCTTATTCTGGACAACTATTCTGGTTCTGGTCTGAGGAAACTATTTTACTCAAAACACTTGCCGCGACGATCAAAGCTGGGACTATACACAACTTTTATAGTCCCCGGTATTCACCGCGGTAGCTCTGAGACATGGACTCCAACTAAAACTGACGAAACCCTCTTAGCCGCGTTCGAGACGAAGATGGTCTGAGAAGGATGTTTGGCCCCGTATGTGTGGAAGGATAATGGTAGAACCGCTACAATGATGAGTTCTTTGAGCTGTACGATGAACTCGCTACGGTACAGTGCATTAGATTCGCCAGGCTCCGGTGGGCTCGCCTCGGGTCAAAAGTCAGCACCGACAACAGCATTGATATTGAGACGTTTGAGAGCTAGAAGGAGCTAACTGTCAACCGATGTTACTACTGTCTGAGGTAACTGTTCTACACAAAACACCTGTCGCGACAATCGAAGCTGGGACCGTATAGAACCATTACACTCCTGCTACTCACATACACCTCTAAGACAAGGACTCTAACTGAAATTGACAAAATCCTCTTCGAGATGAAGATGCTCAGAAGGATTTTTGGCCTCGTATGTGAGTGACGACTTGACCATCCAACTGCGTGGTATCAAGCAACTTTAGTAAGCCATTGGGTGGCTGGCGTGATCTAGAAGGTCGTTAAGCCAAGCAGACAATGTATGGAAGGACAATGGAGGAGCCGCTTTCAATGACTAGCTCTACGAGCCGTACGATGCGCTGTACCTGCGCTTTAGACTCGCCAGGGCTCTGGAGAACTGCTCATGTCATTAGAATGACACCGGACGACCCAGACCTTGAGGTCTTTTTTGGTCGTCTACGTGGACAGAGGAGGCGTGGTCGAGCTGGTAAAGCTGGATAGAGACGTTGATAAAGCTGGTTTGATGGTGTTGATGCCTCCTCCAGAAAGACCTGGATAATGGACTGGCAAACGATGGCGCTGGACCGCGAGCACTTTAGAGAATTTCTGCAGCAGGCTAGGACCGTGGAGCGTGTAGCTTCTGATAAGTAAGTGAGTACGGTATATGACCTTACTAATTAGTGGAAAGCAAAAATGTTGTAGTGTGTTGTAATCTTCTAGATCATAAATAACTCAACCAATTCAAAATCAACATGCAAAGAGCCAAGAATCTGCAACAGATTACGTTCTACTAGAAAATCATCCTTTTTGTCTTAAAAAAAAATACTCTAAAATTCCAAACCATACCAGTTTGTGAATGAATGATTGAAGCTTACTCAAACCATAAACATGCAAGAACCATCCAAACTGCACCTGATGACGCGTAACCGTAATTACAACCATAAACAAGAAACTCAAAATTGATGGAAAACTTCCAGTTCCTGTCGCTAATCAGACTTTGAAAGTAACTTTTCGGTGGAACAAAAAACTCCATCAATGGTCAATCATGTGTGACAATTCATTGAAATAGAACGAAAGCAATCAATTCCGCTGAACCATGTTTCTGGACAAGTTCTGGACAAGACTTGTAGCACAGTCACGGTTGTGTTGTGTTTTTTGAGTTTGTTTGTTTATGTAGTCCTAAAATTTAAAGTTTTGTTTCATCGTGCATAACCTCACTCCTTGCAGAATGTCTTAATAAATGTTTGTAAATATCTTTTTTAGTTACTAATATCCATAAAACTTGATGAAAATAGCATGCACATTCAACCAATACAAACGATATCTTTAACTTCTCTTCCACATAATAGAAACATATCCACTTGTTGTGCAGCGGAATGTGAAACAAACCTCCCCAAAACAAGGGTCGCCACGTTTCAACAAGTTCAAACAGCCGCGATCGCGATGATCAAAATTGTTTCTAACATTCTGCTAAAACTTTGCCGTGGCGTAACGAGAACGCATATTCAATTTTGCTTCAGCACAAACATCCGGTCTACCAAATCCCCGGGTGCTCTCACCCAGGCCAAGGTCGATTGAATGCACATCGGCCCCAATTGAGAAGGGCGTTGTGAGCACTGGGTAGTGGACCGGAGCGGAAACAGATCTCACGACGGGATGAAATTGTTCAACGCTACACACACACACCAGTAGCGTTAATCGGAGGGACTGGAAAAAATGTACACAACATCACAGAAGATACCAAAACCTCTCACTAACACACTTCCACTGACTGAAATGCTTCAACTTTTCCAACTTATAGCTACAAATCCATACATCTACATCCGAAGCATGGAAAACTGTTCTCCAGGAAGCAAGGATGGCAAGAAAACTAGACAGGCCATACAGTTTTCCCCGAAAGCATACCACAAATTGAGTTTTAAAGTGCTTTCTCATCATTTCTTCAGCGGCAAATCGAATCAACGCCCCATGCCCTAGCCCTGAGATTCGTCGGGGTGTGGGGGATCGAAAAGAATGCCAAAAGTGAATGGTTTGCCGAGTCGTCGTGTCGATACGAAAAAAAGGATATCGGGAGACGGTTAGGTGGTGGTGGTTTCCTTTTTTTGTTTAAGGCTTCATTTCTTCACAGAGGAATTTTTGTGTCGATTTTTCACCGGGCAGAACAGCGGCACCTAACAAGTTAATTTCAACCGATTAAATAGCAAACGAGCCAAGTTTGCAAATGGCTCAAAGTGGGTCAAAAAAGGCATGCTTTAACGAATGGTTGGGCGGTAGTGGCTGCTTATTAACGCCGAAACATTGCAAACACTCACTAACCATCGAAACAGAGCCACTCCGTAGACATTTCGAGCAGTTGAGTACAAGACCCCGTCTCAGTTTTATGTGGACGATAATCATTTCCCCATAGAAATTGGGGACATTGACACAAAATTAGGGGAACATTTTTCCGTAATGAATTGCCGAAAACTACATCACAAAAATACTTTTTTATGGATGCATTCTTCAATTATTTTTTATTTTACAACAAATCTTTGCCCGAGTTCTTACAAGAACGAATTAAGATGGACGACTTCCCAGTGAGACAGCGATATGCTAAACAGCGCTGTCGAGCAGTTTTGGTTTAAGGGTATCGGCGTTAAGGGTTAAGGGCATTGGCGTTCTCGTGCATAAATTCTATTGAAAAATATTAATAATATGCCTGATTATTGATCAATAATGAACGAAAACAGCTATTTAATGATTAAGTAATGTAATTAAGAAAACTGCTTTTTAATGATTTCCAGCTATAAACCTTGTAAAATAATGGAAGCATTTCCAACTACGCGAAGCATTTTGAGACTGTAATTAAACGGTAATTTAAGGGTTTCGTTGTTCTCCTGCTTATGTTTCCATAAAATATATGAAAAATATATCTGGTTTTTTTTTATTGGGTAGTAATAATACTTGCCGCACCGATTCAGCGAGGTTTACAACCAATAAAACATATAAAATGATACATAAATCTCGAAAAACAGGAAGAATTCGTAGACGGCTTATTGGCGGTAAGTTAAGAGTTTCGTTGTTTCTTGATTTTATTTCGACCGAATATATGGAAAATACATGTAACTAGTGAAACAAACAAATATTTATCAATAAAATAATGTTTACAGTCGAGATGCTACAGCAAAAAATATTAAAAATAAGAATATCTCCTACTGCACGAGAAGGTAATTTAATGGTTTATTAAGGGTTTGAAGTGTTGCGGCAAAGTGGTAAATTAAGGGTAAATTAATGTCTGGAGTATTATATGAAACATAATTCTTTCAATTAATCAATAAAAATGGTCAAAACACTGTCAAGACTAGCATTCACCAACACATTACACACATGCATTAACAATGTTCTTGAGAAGAAAGAATCTAGTCCACAGCTTCAGCAACATCTTTGATTTCGATTGCTATCATTGATATGGCGACTTTGACCTCCTCCTTACTTGACACCCTCTGAGCCATCGTGTTAGCGTGCGAAGTTGATGTCCCCGTAAGTATGAGACCAAACCCCAACAAGACTGTATACTGGAAAAATGGAGGCTCCAAAGAGCATCAACAACAACAAATCGATAAGTTTTGTTTGCCAAGTAAAACTGCTCGATTAGGTTTGTTAACGACTACTAAATTGCCTTGAAATTACCTTTAACTGACCGGCTATTTAACGGCAATTTTAGGGTTATTTGAGCAGATTTATCTCACTGGATTTCTACGCGATAGAAAAACAGTTCTCACTTGAATCCAATCGTATATGCGATTGAAAGAGCATCAAGATCAAGAACTTTTTGTGTTCTAAGCACTGAAAAGACAGAAAACGTTACAAAAATAAAGTTAGCAACAGTACAACACACTACCAAACAGCAGTATAAAATGACTACCCAATGCTATTTGTGGATGCGACTTGGAAGTTATTTATTTCCATCCGTAGTCGCACGCAATTCTACAAGCTGCAGCTCTCCCCTGTGTTTTGCTTTGTGAGCACGAATTGTGCACGAATATTGCCTCCGAGTGCCACTAGGGAGTGTCTAATGAAGGTGCACAATAAGGCAAAGCCCTTTCGACTTGCCAATACTTAGATAAAACTTTATTTTCCCCCCTTCTTTGCTATCGAATCCCTTAAATCGACAGATAACCATAAATTCAGATGTGCTAAACACGCACGCAACGAAATGGGGTATCGCGCACTGGCCGATAGAGCGGGTTTGTAGGAAAACTTCTGACTCAACATCATGCAATAGCTTAGAAGAGGTAGACGTAGCGAGTACTTTTAGCCAATTAAATATTTATTTGTTTAGAATAATAAAAACGTTCACTAGAGGTAGTTAAGGGCTATAACCGTCTATTCTAAAGGGCTCAGCTCATCATAGATCTCAATGTTGAAGTCACTTCTAAACCCCGTCCAAGATTAAATGGATTTCATACAGGCGCAACTCATCAGAAAACAATGGTACCTCAGCAATGACAGGACGAGATATCCAGCTCCAGTCCAGCTTTATCTACAAATTGCACTTCTTGATAGAATCAAGAAATGGCCCGAACATTGCATATTGTTGAAGATTTAGATCAGTAATCGTAAAACTAAAGAGCGAACCGGTGAGCGACGAGTCGTTGGTCTTCCCATAGCAAGGCAGGGCTTCTAATCCGTTGCCTCCGGGACTGACTGTCTAATTACGCGGTAGCAATAAGTCTCTAGAGTTATTAGACGATGCTGATGATGATGATGGACTTACCTCATACCCCTGCGTAGATTCGAGAGGGTAGAATTTATCTTAAAGATATTTATTTTAAGTATGACGGCTTGTGCCGTACTGTACCTTTCTTAAAGATACTTCAAGAAAATAATGTCCAGCGAAAAGGACTATTATTAACCAATTGAAAAAATGTTTGGTAAGGTACCCAATCTCATATCAGTTGTTCGCGCTGTATTCTAATCGATTACTGATAGCTGCTTAAGAGCGACAGTAGTCTAGGATCCATAACAGCACAACACATTTCGTTTGTTCTCGTGTTCGAGTCAAGTAAACCGGGGTCCAAAGGTGCAAGCAAAGGTGGCACATGGCCGGCATAATATCAACCAAATAAAATACTGTTCATTTAGAATTTGGTCACTCTATCTTATGTATAGTAAAGCCCCCCGTAGTGCTTTATGAAAATTTTTGACATTTCCGAGTAAGTATTGGAGCACTCCTCTCTCTTATGGAGTAGTTTTGACATGATAACGCGTCTTCTATTTTTGAATATGTTTTGAGATGGCTTCGGGAACATCAAAGCATGACCAGAAAGGTTCAACAAAATCGTCTGTCAGGAACAGTGGATCGTCAGCTGATCTGGAAAGTGTTGAGAACGTTACAGGCTAATCTTGGACTTTCGGATGGGGAGATTGCTAAAAAAAACGATGAAGCAGCAAGTACCGTCAGAAGAATCGGATTGAGTGCAGGCTACCGCTCTTTGCGTACCCCAAAGCAACTTAACAGAACTCTGAAGCATAATTACATCGCCAAACCACGCTCCCCAAAAATTGTATGATCAGGTTCTAACGTGATAAGCGGGTGGCGTTCTTATGGATGACGAAACGTATATAAAAATAAATATAAGGCAGGATTCTGGTCAAAAATTTTATATTGTCACAGCACGAGACGATGTCCCCAACAAATATTAGTTCATTTTTGCTAACAAATTTGCCCGCAAATCCATGGTACGGCAAGCCATCTGCAGCTGTGGGCTTAAAACACGGGTTTTATAACAAATCAATTTATGAACTCGACAGTTTATGAATATCAGTGCTTGTAAAAGTGTTTTTTGCTTTGTAATAAAGCTCATAAAGGCCCAATTAAGCTCTGGCCAGATTTACCAACTTCCCAACACGCATAATATTGGAAAAAAACAGCTCCTGAAGTGGATATACCAGTTGTGCGGCAGCTTATGAGAGGTATGCATAAACAAATATTTTTTTCTTGAATTTTGTGACAAAATAACAATATAAAGCCTTTCGTTTTATGTAGAAATTATATTTCTACGTAGAAAATTTCTCGTTTTATAGCCTGCGATGAGTGGCCGAATTCTAAATGAATGACACATTCATACCGCATTTTGCATTAAACGGAAAATTGTTCAACTAATGATTCATCAATTTTCCATTAAATTGATCTCTGCAACATTTTCTTTTTATGACCATTTATAGGATTCTTGACCATTTATACAGAAATCCTTCACAGGGCAGGGTAGTAGTGAGGGATGACTAATCTTCGTTCAAGATGCGAATGGATATGCAGTTATCTGTTTTCGGGCCGGACAATCAGACGACGGTGCCGTTGAAGTCGGATTGTTCTCTCGACGTCCTGCGAAGAAACCTATGATTTCACTTAGGAACCCGGAATAAAAGTCTTCTGTTTGCTCAATCTCATATTAACTGGGATATGCAGAAATGGCGGACGGTTCTGTTCAGTGATGAGTCGAAGTCCAACTGCAAAACGCTTAGATTAACGTTACTGTCAGAAGACGGTGAAGCATGACTGAGGCAATGTAATGGTCTGGGGATGTTTTTCTTGGTTCAATTCATCAAATCGTTTCATGTACAATGACATCCTGAAAAATGTTATGTTGCCTAATGCTGAAAGAAATATGCCATTAAAATGGATATTCCAACAAGACAACGATCCCAAACACACCGTCAAAGTGGTCAAACAGTGGTTTAAGGATAATAAAATCATGGTGAAGAACTGACCGCCACAATCTCCGGATCTGAACCCTATAGAGAACCTGTGGGAGATCGTGAATTGATCTTGAAGGTGTTCGACGCAAGCATCAGTCATCATCATCATGTTGGCCTGCTCTTTTAACGAGCACGTCGTCGTGACATGGCGTCCCCAACGCCTCGTACCGAACTGGGGGTCGTTGACGAACACCTTCTTGGCGGTGTATAAGTCCGGCATCCTCATAATATGCCCCAGCCATCGTATCCTGCCGGTCTTTGCTACCGTCAGGATGTCCGGTTCTTCGTATAGCTCAGCAAGCTCGTGGTTCATCCTTCTTCTCTACACTCCATGCTCGAACACACCGCCAAAGACGGTCCGGAGGATGCGACGCTCAAACACGCCAAGCGCGTTTGCATCCTCCGCTCGGATAATCAAAGACTCGTGGCCATGTAGGACGACCGGACGAATCATGATGCGATATATCTCAGGATCAGTTGTTTGCCGAATTCAAAAAGGCATGACCAAAACATTGACCAGCTGATAGAGTCTATGCCTCGCAGATGCATGACTGTAATTCAATATTGAGAGCCTATTTAAATTTGGCAAACAACACGCAAAGTTGCACTTGTTTTGTCCAGGAGGAAAACGTTGATTTTTTATATTTTTATATTTTTTATGAATTTTTATGTGTATATAAAGAAAATTTTGTTATAATAAACAAGAAAAGTGCTGTTTCAATCAACTTAAAAACATTTTTCTCACAATTGATTTATTATGCACCTTGAATACAAGGTTTAATGATTGGGATTGATTGGTTGCACTTGTTTTGTCCAATAATGTCTGGTGGAACCAGCGCCATGACTAAAACTAGAATAATAATATATCAGTTTGAAAACACTGTATAACCATCTTGATAATAGTAATAAATGTTAGTAATTAAAATGTTAAACAAAATTGTTCAAACATCATCAAGCTTGCAAAGCCTCATCAATCAGCTGCTCTTAAAACTTCCTCAGCTATTCCTTACACAACATGTAATACAACGCGTATCGTAAAACATCTGTTCAATAACACACACGCATGTTGATGTATCTGGTTCAACAAATGGAATTAGTTAAGTCGGTACCGACTACCTTTTTTGGCACACGCATAAACGGGGACATGAACTTGAAGCATAGCTTAAGCCGATACGGCGTGATGGAGTGTTGTGTGTGTGTTGGATTGACGTTGTCGTGGTTCCCCGCCACTCATGGGAAAAGGGTAGCTCCCCATGTTACGCGCAGCAGAGTAAACACTAGATTCGTTGTAAATCAAATGACACATCGTCACCGAAGGACACAACTCAATCAACGGCAACATCAACAAGGGGCCGCCAAGCGAGCCAATCGATCCAAGTGCCAGTTAGGCGTTCAGAGATGCGATGGATCGAAACGAAAGCGAAAGTGGCACTCTACCTGCACACTGGCAAACACAAACACACAGCCACTGACGGTGTTGTGGAAGAGATCTCATAAAAAAACAGGAACGGGTCAAGCGCGAATCTGTAAACTGTCCAAAACCGAGACATGTTACGATTTGTACCGAAACGGTCGACCGGAATGATCAGCAGCCCGGTGATGTTTGAGCGTGTGGAGATATATCCAGTTCGGTTGAATATCCCAATTACCACGGTATGTTCGGCCGCACTGACGAAAGCGGGGCGCAGCAACTGGGCAACTTGCCAGAATGCAGCAGCACCTTCGCACGATCCGGCTGCGTTTTGGATGTAGAGCTGAGGTAGCTTCTACGTGTCAGAAGCAACACCGCACGAACAAACAACATCCATTGCCGACCGAGCGGACTAGAATCGTTCGGAATTAATCATCCGAAAAGGTGTTGACGGTAGCCAGACATACATGTTTACACCGTAAATTGATATGTTTTTAGAAACGGCTCCATCTTTTTGGAACTTTATTGAACGAATGTATTTTTTTTTTTTTTTTTTTTTTAGAAAGCCTTCGCATGGTTTTCAGTTTTTGTCTAACATTACAATGAGCAACAGTAAAGCGGTTCGTATGACACCTCTACCGGTGTCATCCATTAGTGATGGGTTCAAATTCGACGAAAAAACGAAATCGCTTCCGAATGACTCCACCAATTTTGGAAGCAGCTCCGGAAGGTATGAGGGTGCAATACTCCCAGTTTGGAACCGTCCGGAATATTCGGAGCTGAACTGAGGTGTCCGGAGCCGTCCGGAGCCGCTGGTCGGCAGTTCCGAAACCGTAGAATTAGTTGGGGCTGAAATGAATTGCAATTCCGCTATGCAGCGCTTCAAATCGTCCATGATACGTTGATATAACCCACATTGGTGAGCTCTCCAATGGCTCCAAACGGCTCCGGACGACCCTAACGGCTCCAACGGCTCCGGCTACCGTTCTTACGCCATAGAAACTCATATGATTTGGTGCGCTGTTTGAACTTTTGCAGCACTTTGTTTCCAATAAACAGACATTCACTTTGCTTCGGGCCATCAAATGAGAACTACTATTTATTCCTACTATATCATAAAGGGAAATGCAAATGATAGTGTGCGGTGGCGAATTTGTTGTTAGAAGTTTGGCGAATAGCGCAAGCGCTTATTATTTCTTCGACCACTGATATAGAAACTCCCATAAGCGAATCATGAAAAATAGATACAGAGTCGCGAAAATGGACACGAAAAGTTACGGAAGCCGGTGAATTTGAACCCCGGTCCTGTCGTTTGAAGTTGGCCTGCTCTTTTAACGAGCACGTCGTCGTGACATGGTCAACAACAGATCTCCAGTAAACTCGATCCCTGGCTGCAGCTTCCCATCCATGTAGGCACCCGATCTCCGACAGGTCTCCCTACACCTGATCCAGCCTAAGCGAACCTAAGCCTAAGCGAAGAAAGAAAATGTTCCAAAAATTCGGAAAGTAACTTATAGCTTCATGAGTTTTTCCCCTTTATTAAGAACAAGCATTAAACGCGCACACACTTTGCCCGGATGTCTGCTGTTTGCTTCCGTTCAATTCGAACCTCCCAACCAGCGATTATTTTCCCGATCGAATCGACCCAAATTTCAAACCCAACTGCACACACAACTGCAGACGCCGCTCGCACTGGCTGGAGGACGTGTTAAACGGATCCGGCTGGATTCACCATGATGAGGCTGTTAAAAATAAACACTTTCCAGAGAACGGTGGTGCAAAGAACACCACCGCCCCTCAACGATTTCTATTTCGAAGGTTTTGCTGTACTGTTGCTGCCAAAGCTGGCCGAAGGCAGGCAGTCGCCGGTCGAAACTACTGTACGGTGTAATAATTTTACAAATAGAAACACAACGGCAACCACCATCTTCTCGCCCCCACCCTTTCTCCAGAGGGGCTCGCAGCAGAGTTGTGCGCGGATTGGATCGCGTCCAAGAGGGTAGAGCTAAAACGGAAACATTGATTGCCTTGCAACAAATTGACCATCATTGCCAGCAACAGCATCCCTGGTTAACCAAAAAAGAACACACACACACACCCCTCATTTCCGTACTATCGAGAATGGAGAACGTTTGCTAATCTCTTCCCAAGAGTACCTTAACGGGGGGCATTGGCCTCCCACACTGCCACTCGAAATGGGTACGCCGCGCAGATCCGAGTGAAACGGATTATTTATTTTATTTCCCCAGAGATATTTTGAAACCTTACTTTTTTGTTCTTCTCGCATACCTCACTTTCTTGGCCGGTGAACATAACACACTTTGTTCATGGCAAAGTTTTTCGGGAGCAAATTTGGCAGGAATTCAGTCTACCACCACCGCAGCTCATCGTCAAGAATCAGGTCAGACGAAAGAGATTTTTTTTGTGTGTTTCTTTCTTCTTCTTCTTGGCTTTAACGACCTCTATTAGGTCAAGCCGGCCATCGAATGGGTTATTAAGATTTACCAATAACTACGTAGTTTGGATAGGCAAAAGTCAGTTCTCACTTCGGGGAGATGGGATTTGAACTCCGGTCCAGCCGTTTGAAGACCGGCGCCGCTGTCGCCTGCACCACCGGGCCGCCTCCGGTGTGGTATGGTTTTAGTGTGTCTATATTCGTGTTTTACCGCGACTACAACTCAAAAAAGTGTTTCCTACCCTAATGGAAGCTCTGGCTGGCGGGATGAAAGAGGCCAACAAAGTGGCATTCTACTGCGTCCTCACACATATTATGCCATAGCAGAGTATGGTTAACAAATGAATAATTCCTGCAAATTGCAGCAGTACTTCAGAGGTTTCCTGGACCTCCAAGCTTTATACAAAAGGGTCAAACACATTTGTTGCACTTACTTATAATGCTGGTGTACTTATGGATAAAACTGGCCTATGACCCACCCCCCCCAATGTATGCTGCCATCATTAACACTCTTCCCACACACCATGCGGGAAACATTCGGTGGACTTTAACACCATTTAACTTGAAACACGGCACGTGCACATACTCTTGTTGTTCATCACCATCATCATCGACGGAAACGAAAGAGCTTTCCGCATTAATAATGCCCAGTGTGTATGTGTGTGTCAGTAGTAGTAATACCCTTCTACTTATGCTTTGATCCGTCTGTTTGTTGGGTCGTGTAATTAGTAACTTTATCCTTGCGTGAAATAGACGACGCCCGAATTGCGCATCTGCTGCTACTGTCGGCGCGGTACATCTTTTTTTTTTTTGTCGAGTGGTAGAATAATATTTCGCGAAATTCATTACGTACTTCACACCATCATTCAAGCCAACTCCAACTGCGCAACACACCCGCGAAGGGTTGTTGTTTAATGATGTTGAAATACCGGGAAACAGCAGTCGCAAACCGAATGTTTCGCATGTAAAGTTTCGCGTGAATTCATCATCACCAGCCAGCCTGCAGCATCTTCCCTTTGAAGCTGACAGCGGGGAGTACACAACTCATCTCGAAAGCTCGCAGCAGATCAATTTTGGGTTGATTTAAATGATCCATGCAAGCATACACACACCCACACATTATCATTCCGATGGGCGATGGGGTTAAGCCACTGGGAAAAAAGTGAGCTGGGCCGAGGTCCTTCAACCGATTAGTCGTTTCGATTCGCTGATTACGCTGGGAAGTAGACGCACTAGGCGTAATTAGTACTTAATTAATGGTGTGACACTACACTCACTGACAAATGGTGGATGATTTAAAGCTTGCAACGAAGTTGGGGAAAAAGGGGAGAGATTTACATTTGTAGTTGTTTCAAAGGGCGGAGAATGGTACAGTATTTCGCTATTGATTGCATTTACACATTCTTTTGGGCAAGAGTTTGCTAAGTCTATTTAGTTAACGAAATTAATTTCTGAGCAGGAATTATAAACTGGATATTGCATGAATTAGATGATATCTTCTTTTTATGCTTCTTCTTTCTCTTCTTCTTCGTCTTCTTGACTTAATCGAATGTCTTACTAGGCTTGGTTATAATCATGTAGTTAGTCTTCATATATGATCCTCGGGATAGTCGGATCCCCGGCTGGGATATGATCCTCGGTCCTGCCGTGTGAGGACTGGCGAAGGGGCCGAACAAAAATAGAATTGTCTGAAAGCTTTACCGATCACCAACATACATGGAAAAATCATTTATTTGTGTTGTAGAGAGTAGCAACGTAGATGTTTCCCTAGCTACCCAAGACATCGACAAAACCACAGATTCTAGTGAGGAAGACATCATACCGCAAAAAAGAAGAGCGCTTGGCAATGTGATATCGTCAGATTCGGATTCGGAATTCGGAATTCGGATTCGGTGCTGAAGACCAGTGGCATGATGTCGAAAATATTATATATTAAACGATGTTATTCCTTACGAAGAAATACAATGGACTATGCGAAGGTTCACTATAACATAAAAAAAGACAACATAATGTGCTCGTTGTCCGGACCAGCCACAAATGTGTGAGGCATCGCAAAATCGCAAAATTATGCATCGCAAATGAAAGAAAATGATGGAAATTTGCGATGTGCTGAGCACCAACACATACGCGTGAGACGTGGGTCGTTCGTGTGGCCTCAAGAAGAATTTCGCTAAAATCCGCTTGGCAGTCAACGTGTTAAAGAATTCGTCACGGCGTGACCTTATATTCGTGCGATCACACAAAATTATCCTTTGGGTTTTGAGCGAGTCGCTCAAGTGCAGCCATTTAGAAAATTCGTAACTGCCATAGAGCAAAGAAATTGGAGCTGTTCAGACTATCTGATAACAGGTCAAGTCTATTTGAGGACCATAAGGAACCATAATCTGACGAGTAAAAAACTGAGGGCTTGGTGCCCTTTTAAGATTATACAAATTTAAAGACTTTAGCTTATCCAAAGACTTTATTCAACAGTTGGAGAAGGACCTGCATAAGATGGATATTGTTATATAAAAAAGTCACTGTCGTACGTAGCACAGTCTATAAGCCTGATTGTCAAAGCCGAACGCAAAGATTCTTTTGACTTTTGACATGACATATCCACGTGAAATATTTACATTTTTCCATCGATTTACACTTAAAACTTATTTTTATGGATGCAAACTATACTTTCCGTTGCACTTGACTGGCGTAAAACTTTTGGTCTAACGCGCGTTTCTGTTTGGCTCAAGCATTGCAAATTTTTGGCTTTCCGTTTGACAAAGATCTGTCATCGAATTTCAAAGGTCTGATTTAGCCAAACGGAAAGTCATAACATCAAAATGACAAGAAGACGTTTGAATTTCGCAATCAGACCTTATATCTGAGCTATTGATAATGACTCATTGACACTCTCAATTGTGTATGAGAAAGATCGTCTAGTCTAAAATAAAGCAAAACCCGTTTGTTGATCATCGTTTGATGATCAACCGCCAATGCTATTTATTTCAGAATTCGCTAGGCAAGGCGCCAGTCTTCATACGGCAGCACTGAGTCTTAAATCCCGTTCGGATCAACTGCCTGTACACAGGACAAACTATCCAACTTACGGATAAGAAGTGGTTACTTTTAGAGGTTGTAGAGCCAAAGACAAATAAGAACTTTTCATTTTATGCAAACATTATGGGATTTCTACAAAAAGAGTTGAAGACCATGACTACGCCATGGGACAAAACAGCCTTAATAGAGCTATTAAGGCACATTTCGTCAATAGGGTTACTTATCTATTTATCTATTAATTAACGCTTTAACTGCAAACTATCAAGTCACGTTTCAAGCGTACAATTATTGATTTCATGTGTCCAGACTTCCAGACTTGGGTCTTTTAGTCTTATAGTTTTGTGTTTTGTTGTGATACGTAGCCAATTTCCGGATGACCAATATGTTAACAAAGGGCACTCATAAACTCATTTGCTTGACTGCGAGCTAATATTAGATGATTAAATTCCAAAGAAGAATTACATGTAGAGGATCAAAGTACCGGATGCGGGTCATAACATACACTTTTGCAGACGACTTGTGCTTTGTAAAGCGTTGGGAGCAAGACTTTAAGGAATTATTGAAATTGAATTGCCATCAAATCTCACCAGGACTGAGGCAAAGCAAAGGAACATAGATTTAAGTCTCTTAAAGTCATATAAGGAAAATATAATAATTTCTTAATATTAAATAAAGTAATAATAGAAACAAGAACGAATAGAACAAGTTACTAAAGTAACTTGTCCAAAGTATTATAACTGGGCAAATAAGAAAAAAAAACAATTAGATGTCTTATAATAATATCAATTTTTCGTAAAAATACGTTTTAAAGTTTTTTTAACAAATTTTAACTCACCTTTTACAATTGAAGTTCCACTGCTGGTAGGGTGATGGTGATGGTCAGACTTTGACGCCGTCGAAGGTTTTGAATATTTACTCCAATTTTTCATCATATTCATCATAAGACTCCCCCCCGCACATCACTTCACTCACAAACTGAATGCACGCAAACGCACTAGCTCACTCAAGAACCTTCCTAAATTCTATCTCTGAACAACGTTCCAGCACACACAAAAAACCGGAACCGGATCGTAATTTTCTATCATCACCGCCGTATCACCGCGAAAAAGAACTAAGAGCCGGAGACAAAACTCTGGCTGTGCGGTTTCTCAATGCATTCGGTCGCTCGAAAGCGATTCTGCGTACACGTGTGCGAAATTATACACACCACGAACAAGATACGGGTGCACCGAAAGGGACACTACCGTAGATAACAACACACATTGCGTTGGGTTGGGGGGGGCGACAGCCCAGTAGCGGCAGTAGAAACATCAAATCAGTTCAACCCTTGTTGTTGTGGTGGCCTGACCACCATCACCCGTTCCTTATCTCCTCTTTGCTGCCCCATGCCCCAGCGGGAGCGGTCTTTTAGATAAGCGAGAGCTGCATGGTCCTGCATGGTTCGTTCGGCGCTTCTTGCATCCCGATACTTGCCCTGACAGTGGGGATTTTTTTAACGCAAGGCTCAATTGGTTTGATTCGCAACTGGCGAAAGGTGGCGCCCACGAAGAAGACACTGAGAAAAGACACGAATCTGTGCCGTGCGAAGAGCTTGAGGATAATTATCATTTTATTCTGCAAACGGATCGGAGCTTGTCAGCGTAGAATGAGACTGCGACACTATCTGGTGTCGTGACGGTGTGATTTGCCGAAGAGCAAGCGAAAAAGCAGCAGGCCTAGGCCACCGCACCAGCCGCGACTAGACCGATCGATCAATCAGTGGCATTTGACACGGAACAATCTCGGAACCGGAGGCAGGCGTTCTGTCTGCTCCCGAGACTGTTGTGTGGATCACGCGCGTTGTTCTGGAAAATGTCCCCGACATGTTACGGGGTACACGGAAACGATTCACACTGTAGATTGCTTCTCGGAGCAATGGTAGCAAACCCTTGGGAACTGGACAGAGCTGGAACGCTCTGATGGTTCTAGGGGTCAGAATGCCAACATAGCACAGACTGAAAGAAGATGACCAGGACGGTATTTGTCCGATACGCATTCGTCAGCGCCCGCGCCATACGTGGTACGGGAGCGCTGGAGAAACTATCATCATGGGGCGTAATAATAACAATAATATGTCCGCCTGGCTTCCAGCCCGTACACGGTTCGGCATTAAAGTAGATGATTCGCGTATACGACTTTGTTTCTCTTGCATTTTCACAATACACCATCTGACGGCTGAATGCCGCAGACCGTAGCGCCGTTCTTGGTGACTGTTTTCCTGGCACGCAGAGATACAGCCAACAGCCACACACGTACACACACACAATCACACAAACACACAGCAGACATAAAGCACTTGAAGCACTGCAAAACTCAATTATTGCTACAATCAGCGCTGCAACGCGAACCTTTTTTACTTCTCTTTGTCGTGGAGTTAGCCGATGGACATCACATCACGGGCACACGCACAGCACGGACGAGAAGGGCTTTGCTTCGGCACACATACACCCAATTGCGCTGTACCGTGCGGAAAACAAAAGCCGCGTACTAGTTCGACCGGGGGCGGAAAAACGCTGGAAACCGATAGTTTTCTTTTCGGACACGCTGACTCAGCACACCACCGTGATTGATCACTTCCGATGCAAGATAACGAAACGCACTTCCAACTCGATGCCGTGCACGGAATATGTGTGAAGCATCCACCAAGGTACTTGCAACTGCGATGGGACTCGGCTCTTCCTTGAATATCTGTCATATTGACTGTTTGACAGCTGTCAGCCATATTTGTGAATGCTCGAGAAAAGAATTGGTTTTACATTGAAATCAAAGAAATTTAGCATTTTCCAACTGATTCACACGAAGCGAATTTGGAGATCACGGTTTCTACACTAATTTGCACCGAAATTGGTATTTTTTTAGCGAAAATCTTTTAATGGAGGGTGCTTTGCAACTGTCAATGTTAGTTCGCCCTTCTCTTTTTCTCTTTGAGCAAAATCATTCTACGTGATGCAACCTTGTTTTTCCACTCGACAGGAACCTTGTCAACCAAGATTGCTAGGCTCTACAAAATGGTGGTATTCAACAAATAATAGGCCCAAGGACCATTCAAGAAACAGGCAAGTGTGGAGAGTTTTTGTAATTTGTGAAAGCCTCGGACCACAAGCGATTTCAAAACCGGTTCAAGTGACAGGGATGTAAAGACCCCGGGCCACTAGAGATTTCAAAATCAAAATTTCAGGTGTTCATGAGTGTTTGTGAAATTTTCTCGCTTTGAAATCGCTTTTTGAGAGCCTGTCGCATACACAAGCTTCCTCCATGGGGCAATATAGAAAAGACTGAAATCGGAAATTTGAAATTTTCTGACAGTTTCGCATCGATTTCAACAGTTTGAAATTTCCCGTGACTCGGGGCCTTAACGGTACAGCCTACTTCGGGAATTCAAGAATGTAATAGGAAGAAAGGGGAAAGGTCGCGGACCAAAGAGGAGGACTAACGCAACGTATTGCACGAACCAACATAGTCAAGTCCTGAGGGAAGGAAGGATTGATACGAAGGGTTGGACGAACGGCAAACAGGCCGTGAACTTGGAAGGAAAGGATAATCATGGAACAGGGAGGGAGAAAGAAATAGTAGTCGAAATGTCGCTACCCACCAGGGACTCTACCAGGGACTTATCACACGATGGAAAACGCTGTCAACGGCTTCGGCATTTATCCTTCAAAGCGGGTTTGACATATAGATGCCGGTTAGAAAATCGGAATTCAGCATGCACAATTTCGATTTGATTTTCTGTGGCAAATATCTGTCATGTAGAATAAAAGGCGTTTTTTTGTGCCGGATTGATTGCAAATAGCTAATAAAAGCATGTAATTGGTCTTTTGTGATTTTTAGAGCGCACATATTCATGAAAAACAGTTTTTCTGTTCAAATTTTAAAATCGGAATACAAAATCTGATAAATGTGTTATCACCCAAGCGGAGGGCATTTTTTTTTTTTGTCAAAAGCTCATACTGCCCGATAGAATCCAACATCAGTCGACGAAATTTTCTCCCGTGTACCATACGGCAAAGAACCGTCAACTTGGAGTAAAATGTAAAAAAAAATCTCTCTGCATTTTTCCTCTATCTGACATGGGTACAGGTTTTAAGCTTCAGTGTTAGGTTAACAATGTATAAGCCTTAGATTTCTATACGTGTAATCCTTGACCCAATGAGTAATAATCAAATTGCCTATCTTTCGGCTAGTAACAGCCGTAGGACACGTGTCGCGATTGAGTCTTACATTTATCAAGACGCAAATCCCGAACGTCCTGGAACAACTCATGATAACCTGAAACATTGTTTTTGAAATCTTTCTTAGATTGCTGCCTTAGAGGGCATCCCTACCAACTCAGCTACCGGATAGGCTGCCTTTTGTTGCATTCAGTTTCGAACATTATTGTTGGATTTGAAATGTGGAAACAGCTTCTAATTGCATGTATGTTTTGCTAAAAAGCTTGTATGTACATCAAGTTTTCAAAAAGTGATTTCAAAGTGAGAAAATTTCACAAACAATCACCAAAACCTATAATTCACATTTTGAAAGTTCTCATGGCTCGTGCTTTAGGGTTCTAAGTCTCCAAACCAATCTTTGAGCATTTTCTACTTGGGTCAAGAAAATTCAAAACTTATTGCCTATATATACCTTTGTCAATTTTACAATAACGAAACGTCAACAAAGCCGGCGGCAATTGCCGTTTATTTACAAAAATAAATACAAAACCGTTTCATCGATGAAAAGCTTATAGTAATTCCAGCCAACATGAAGTTCCGTGCCGTGATGAACGATAGCATCAACATCAAGGAATTTCTCAACGTAATTGGTACCTTCTCGCGAATGCAGAAGAATATCATCATCAATGTACAGCCGAGCAAGCTGATTCTACAGATCGAATCCGAAGCGTACGATGGACAGCATCTCTGGTGCGAGATCGATGCGTCTCTGCGGGATGGTTTCTTCTCCGAGTACCTGATGGACGGTATCGACAGTGAATACAACCAGATCTACATGACTTGTCTGGCGGCCAGCTTCTTACGGGCACTTTCCTACGTGCGTAACAATCCGGTTGACTACATTAAGCTGAAGCTTATCAAAACGCACATGCCTTGTCTGGCGGTGGAAATGTCCGCTACAATCAGCAATGAGCAGGAGGTTCTAACGCCAAAGATACAGCATGCCATTCCCGTCACGGTGGTACCGCGTAGTGAGTGGAATCAGTACGATATTCCGAGTGAGGTTGAATATGATCTATCGATCGCTATGCCATCGGCAAAATCGTTACGCACACTACTGGATAAAAAGAAAAATCTCGCTCCGACAGTGACACTGTACGCCACACTGAACGATGAACTGTCGCTCGTGGTGGAAACGGAAGTGGTGACCGTTGCGAGCCATTATCGCAATCTCAAGTGTGTTCCGGCACGTAAACCACCGGTTGGTCACGAGGCGCAGGACCAACTGACGAATATGTCCGAGGCGAGCTGTCGAGTGGATACGAAGAAGCTAGCGGCACTGTTTGAAACGATCAATTTTTACGATATGATAATGACGGCTAATATACGACACGAACAGGCGCTCAACATTCGCTTCGACATGCGAGAGAATGCGTTTGTTAATTATATATTACCGGCTACGAATTTTGAATAAATTTTGTTGAATGGAAAATGGGAGGGGAGGGATGTTATTGTACCTTTTAAAAGAAAACGTTTTACGATTATTCATTTATTTAATTTTAATAATACGTTAAATTCCTATCTCCAAACTGTACGAATCACAATCATCTGTTACGACTGATGCTGGCCCACACATAATTGCGGTTATCGGACTGGGTTGTGTTCGATGGCCCAAATCGTTCCGGACGCGGGTAAGGATTGTTACGATCCGAGTAGTAATTGCTCGGAGCGTGCATGACAAAATTCATGTACGTAAGCCGTCGCGGTAAATCCTCATCCGGTCCTGCCAGATAGGTTGCCGGATCAAATGCTTCGTTCGGTGGTGGGCTGGCCGTGGTAGGAAGTAACCATGTTATAACTGCACTTTTCTCATTATATGCGTCAACCAGCAGGCCACGTATTTGAGCGTAATACGTGTTATCCTGTGTATCTACTATCGAAACAATGTCTCCCAGCTGGTACCAGGTGTTGTCGTCCTGCACCTTCGAAACGGTTTTGGTCGATGCTATTTCCTGGGGCGATTTAATTGGCACCTTTTTCATGAACGTTCGTCTCGATTTGGAACGCGAACCTTGGCAGGCACGGCTGCCATTCTTTTTCGATCCACGCCGTACCGGTTCACGAACTGGGCAAACACGATGTCGCAAGCGCCGTGGTGAAAACATGCTAAGGGCTTGGAGGTTTTCATGCATTTCGTCCTGCTCATCTGCACCCAGCTCTACGTCTACATTTTCGTCGCCGGAGTGTGGTTTCTTTGCTTCCATTTTCTTCGGAGTGCAGGGGAGCGTATCATTCGCTATTGCCATATATTCATCGTGCGTCTGTTCTTGATGCTCCTGCTCTGGTTTGATTTCCGTAGTCAACCTTTCGGGGGACCCTTCATTAGGCGGTTCATATGGAGGATTAATCTGAACATCGTGACAATCATCACAAAGGGATTTCTGGCCCAGAATGTGCCATTTGGTTGTTTCCTGTGTACCACACATCGTGCAACTTTCCGTTCTTGGTGACATAGCGTACCTCCAGCGGTTTTAGTTACTACGAAAATCTAGAATCAAACAAAGATCAATTACTTCACCATTGCTCGACAATCAGACAGTAGTTTTATTGCAATCTTACCTATTAAATGGTTAAATTTCCTACTTCGCTTCTCAGCATCCACGATTCGCGTGCTTTGTTTACAAACGCTAAATTCGGTTGACTGCCACGAAAAAAATATAAACAAACCGTTTGACAGTTTACACTGATCGAACGAATCTACTCGAAAGAAAAAGTCGAGCAGTTTCAAATGGGACGATACGCACTACAAAATGGATTTTTTTCAATTGTTATCTATTTAACCTTCGTTTCAATGGCCAAAAATACATCCTTACTTCCTTGACGAGTTTGAATTTTCCCGGATAAGAAAGATTATTATTTTTGTTCAGTTCATCATGTTTGCATGAACATTTCAAGAAAGATGCAGCTAGTTGTTGCCTTAACTACTAAAAGATAGTTGAAAATTTTAAAAACTTCTTCTATTTGTTATTGTTTGTGCTTTCATAGCTAATAATGTCAGAATAATGATGCTCAAAAGGATCGTTGGCCCCGTATGTGTGGAAGGACAATGGAAGAGCCGCTGCAACGACGAGCTGTACGAACTGTATGACGACCTCACCGTTGAGCAGCGAATTAGGCTCGCCAGGCTCCGATGGGCTGGCCATGTTATACGCATGGCACCGGACGACACAGCTCAGAAAGTCCTTTTACCCGTCCGTCCACTCGGGCCGAGGAGGCGTGGTAGGCCCAAATTGAGGTGGGAAGATGGCGTGGAATCATCTGTCATCAAGACCGTGATAGCGAATTGACGGACGACGGCGCGGGACCGTGAGCGGTTCCGGACTCTGCTGCGGCAGGCCAAGACCGCAAAGCGGTTGTAGCGCCTGATAAGTAAGTAAATAAGTAGCTAATAATGTCTATAGTTAAAAGAGCTCAGGATCTCAAGAGCCAAATATACTTTTTGTATGAAAATATGCATTTTCCAAGTAAACATTCATTACAGATAATAACAATAGGTGAATAAGTTTTGGATAATCATTCTCAAAACTCTGGTTATGTTTCCAAACAATTCAAACGAAACAGCTTATCACGTTTGTATAATTCAAGCAATTACAGAAGCACACTCAAGTGGAGACTGGCAAACGTATTTTCAACTGTATCCAAATGCCTATCATGCATTGAATCTCTTCTAAAATAAGCTCCCGTTACAAAAAAAAGGCTATTCAGGGAGTGATTAAAAATTAAAAAATTTAATATTATATGATCGTTATGATATATTTGAAGCCATATCTTAATTCCACTATATTACACAACAAAAGCATTACATAAGAAACTGTTACGGCTGTTTTAAACAAAATAAATAAGTTTTTCAACACAAAGATTGCCAACTTTCATACAACAACTCTGATCAGCAAACAATTGCTTATCGTAGATAGAAGGTGATTACAGCTTTAGAAGTAAAAAAATGAATAGAAGATTTTTTAAAATTACTAACACAAATTTATTAGATCGACAGTTTCTTCAAAACTTCATCCCAATACGACGAGCAGATCAAAAGATACAAGCATTACAATCAAAAAAATTGAAAATTAAGTTAAGGAAATTTAAAAAAAACTTTAAAATGGCTACACATTAAGCACAAAAATTCTCAATACTTTCTCAATTTCATTAACTGCGCACCACGAATAACACCAAATCACTTCTCATTTTCTTATTTCTTTATTTTTAACTATGAAAAGCGACTAATATGGATGTGTTATCCCACGGTGTGTGAGTGTGTGTTTGTGTTGTAGTTATTTGGTTGGGTTGGGTAGTGATCTGCTTTTTTTTTTTCTTCTGCGGGAGCCTTATGATTTGATTGTTATGCTTCTCCCGTAGTTCTCCCATGCTCATCCACATATGATCCGTTGCAGAGCTTTAGCATAACCGCGCCACATCACTAAAACCTGTCCCCCCCGCTTCGCTAATAATTTGACCCTTTTTTGCGATCGTTTCGATTGTTTTTTTCCTTCTTTTTAATTTTTGTTTATGAGAAAATGCGTGATAAATATGTAATGTGTGCTATGCTATTTTGTGTTTACCTGCATGATTTTATACGCGGTTGTTCGCATGCGAGTTCATATGCCTTGTGCCTTTTTCCCTAGTGTGTGTGTGTGTTTTTTTTTTAATTCTTCTTCTGTGCCGCGACATGAGACGGAGAAAGAGAGTGAAAGGAAAGCCTAATTCAACTATACTTTGTCCGTTAGAATGTAGTTAGTGAGGGAGTAAGGTGGTTCGGAACCATGTTTGCTGCTGCTTATGCGCTGCCTGCGACCATTTCATGATCGCCCCCCTTCACGATCTTGCTTTTCTTGCCGGTAATAATCCCTCGTTTGCTTTAAGTCATTCATAGGTTTGCTTTCTTGTTAAAATAGTTGCTGAAATCGTGTAGAAAGGTATCGTGTATCAATATTGTAGTTATCGCAATGGTTTCTACTGTGTACCGAACAATGTTAAACCGAGCCGAATGTACAAATTCATTAGGTGTAGTTTGTTGAAACAACGAACAGAACGCGCTATTTTGTAGCATTTTGCCTTCTCAATTATGCTTTTCTCCACACTCTTACTAAATAGCACTTTAAACCTTTCACTTCTTTTAGGGGCTTTTCATTGTTTAACGCTTTTTTCAGATGCCTTTCCATGCGAGCGCATCGAAACAATCAATTCTCGCTTCTCGTTGTAACGTGCGCATTCGAAGAAACAGACTAACTTTCAAGATTTTCATGCGATTCACCCTACCATTCGTTGTCTTTTCCTCATTCATCAATTGATTTGCACCTCTGTTGAAAACTGCTATAAAAGATTCTTCTCATATTTTAGAGTTAAACGTCTCATCAAAACATTGGAAATAATGACGCACATTTGAAGACCGATTACAATTGATACTAGAGACGGGCCCTAGAAATCGGAACTACCTGGTTCCTATTCCATTTTCGGAATTGTTTCTCGTTGGAACTAATTCCCAAAATAATGCCGGAACTGATTCCAGTACTGACTCTAGAATTAATTCCAGGACCGATTTCAGAACCAATTTCAAAACAAACGAGTTTGATTCCGAAACCAGTCCGTTTCTGAAACCATTTCCGATTCTGGACAACCATTTCTGATGCAGGAATCAGTTACGAAAAACGATTCCCGAATTAATTCCGGAACCGCTTCCGGGACAAATTTCGGACCCATTCCCGGAACCAAAACCATAATTAATATGAACCATTTCCGATTCTGGTATTTCACAAGATCTTCCTACTTGTAAAAAATGTCGTCGGAGACCAAGAATTGTGAAATGTGTACTAAATATTTGAAGCAGTGGGTTAATCATCGAACGAAGAGATACTCCCAACTGATCTTAACAGTGATTTATTTTTGTGTAAAACTGTTAAGAATCGTCTACCCAATCAGGCTGTTCCCACGTGGAAGAAGCAACTAATGGTAAGGATGCATTTCTCAAGGAATTCAAAAATTTAAGACAACTTACGCTTATCATAAGCGTCTTGACACCTCGGGATTGTTGCAATATTTTCACAGAATTATTCTTGAGTTGTAGTATTGAGTTCTAAAGTCCAAAGTTAGTCTAAATTTTCGATGCACGCGTTACAGTGTTTTAAAAATTTCCTTCTCCGTATTGACGAAGTAATAATTAGATTTCCGATCTAATACTTGAAAATGAACGATACTAGCCGCGTTTCATAAGTTTGTCATACATCCTGCTTCCCAGTAGACATCTTCCAGCTCTTGTTTGTACCGTTCTACAGCATATTAGGTGCGAGGATAGTATTGATGATCGTCTGATGGCGTCTTTCGTTCCGGTTCTGTTTGATGTGTTGACGTGAATGTGTGGGATTATTGTTGTGAGTGCATATTTTGTAGTTGTTGCGCGTTTTTCGTGTTCGTTTTACTTGAGATGCTTTTTTTTTGTCTTAGTTACGTTATCTAATATTCACGCCGTAGTTTGCTACTAAATCATCATTTTGCTCAGCCCAGCAATATATCTGGATGCCACCAAAAGCTCACTTGAAGCAGCGTACAACACACGGTGTAAAAGAATCATTTGCGCACTGGTGCTTCACATCATTGGTTAAGTTAGGTGTTTGGATTCAATTTCTTCCTCTCCATTTTTCTCCCACCTTCAATTGCTAATTCCTAATTTCCCTGTGCACACTTGTAACTTAACTGTGGTGCTTAGCGAATCCCTTCTATCGAGCGTTTTGTTTGATGAACGATGGATGAAATAGCATGCATTTTTTTAATGATGAATGACGGTTAGGCAGTGGAAACATTGTTGGCATGCGCGCATTATTAGTTTGCTTCACATTTCAGGCTTCACAGAGTCAAGGGGTAAGAGAATTGTGGCACGATGAAGCACGGATTGTTTACTTGAAGCAAAGTTGCGAAAGAAAAATCTTCTGTTTAATGCATCCAGCACAACTTTTTGTAAAAGTTTAACAATCATAAGAGGAAAGTGGGTAAACCGAAACTGACAGGTAAGTGTGCTAAGTATACTAAAATCTGACAAAAACTCACTTTTTTCGCATCTTGACTGATGCTCCGCTTCTTTTTACACCGTCCCCTTGGGCCGTCTAGTCACGACACCCGTTACCCTTTTGTCTCAAGTCTCAACTCATATTGGCAATGGCTGGTTTTGTGTGCGTGTAGTTTCATCTTTTCCTCCTTACTACACTAGCTAATTGAATCCGATCGCTTTGCGTATTTCGTTTTGTTCTCATATTACATATTATTAAGATTTCTTCCCATCAAATGTTGCCCTAAAGAGTCATCCCCCCAACCATACCGTTTAAGCCTTTTCTACTAGCTACTACAACTGCATTTTCCTGATTTTTCGTGTACCATTTCGCTTTATTCTCACTCTTCACTACGCTCTATATGCTCAGGTTCTACATCCAGGGCAGGACAGCGCAATTCAATAACCGTTGTTACGTCTTTCTTTGCCGAGGGTTTTTAAGCACAAAAAGCATCAACGTTGCAACACCATTCTTCCGTTCTAATGGGGGCAAGTGTAGAAAGGGGAGGAAAACAACACATTAAACTAAATTCCAGCTCACAGCATTTACCTCACAACTGCACGTTGTCCGCCTTTTTTTTTTTTCGTAGAACACCAAACATATTTCAGTGTTCGCGCATGAGGGAATGCATTTGCTTTTGGGCGAATAAAATGAATAATAGCAGCTCTAACACTTTATTTTTGTGTTGTTCGCCTGTTCTTTATCAACCACGTTGAGGTTACACCCCGCCAATGACCAGTGTTACGCTCTACAATTAGAAGTATCAGTTTGTTTCCTCTCATCCATGGGGTGTGGTTGTTCGGAGCCATGGCATGTCGGTTTAACACATGCAGCCACCTTCCGAATCTTGCTGATCGCCCGAGCTCGAGGGTTGAGTTTGCAAATCGACGGCTGAAAATAGAACGTTAGTGGGTGGTTGGGTTTTGGGTTAAGGAGCATTAGTATGTGGTTAGTGAGGGGTTCAAGAGCAAAAATATATAATAAAGTTTAAGGCTTTCTTTGCATTTATTACTTCTCTAACAACTTAATGCTTAAAAACGTTAATAAGTAAGAGTAAAGTAAGTGACCCCCCGAATGGTAGTAATAGTACGCGTCCTGCTGTACGAGTAGCCGTTACAGTATAATCTTACACAATCATCTGTCTCCTTGCTGTGTCTTGCACGAATACGTCCTACGTCTTGCTTGTGTCGAGCGGGGTTTAACGGTCGTTTCAAAAGGAATATTTGTGGATTTACTTGGTTGTCTTGCGGTTATCATGTGGGATGTGTGTATGTATGTGTGGTGTTGATGGTGCAAAGCAAATAAAATAATCATAATAATTATAATAAAAACCCAAATACGTTATATAAGTTGTAGGATTGGAACATTAATGTACAATCATATTGCTGCTTGGCTTTATAGTCGTTAGCACTAAATTCATCATTACACATCGAGGTATTGCAAAATCGGGGATCAATAAGTGGCACGTGGAGCAGTGCTGCACGTGATGGAAAAGAAAAGCTACACCCCATTTACTATAAGGACGCGCCCATTTGTGTAAAGGGAAATGGAGGCGCAAATCAAAATTTGAGTAATGGAATAAAAATATGAACTGAAAGCGGAAGGAAACAGTTCAATAATGTTCATTAAACAAAACCACAGCACCTGGTACTCTGTATTGTGTGTCCGCGGCATTCCGTCGAAGTACACTTACAAATAGTTGTTTGATAACTTGCCAAAACAAAAAAAAAAATCATTCGCGCTTTTTCTGTTATTTTTGGGTCTTATTTCGTGTTGTTTTGCTACAAATAAATAGGTCGAAAAATTGGTATAGCCAAACAAAAACAGCACAAACATACATATATACGACACTGTTTTGTCACCCAGTCACATGCGTCTCTATAGTGTGTCCAGCCAAATCCCTCCCGACTAACATCGAAATAAGCAGAAATTTTCATCAGAATCGTAAACGCCGTCCTTGCAGTCGTTTTATATTAGCCGTTATGATGGTAGTAGCAGTAGTAGTAGCAGAAGTAGTAGTAGTTCTTGTAGTCAATAGTAGTATCGGATTAGCAGTATGCTGCAATAGTTGTTGCTGCTGTAGCAAAGTTGAAGGAGTGTTGTTGATCGTTTTCAGCAAGCACAGCCACCTTCTGGGTCTTTTGTTTCGTTCGGTGAATCTTTCAGCACAACCTCGTGCACTGATGATGGGAAAAGGGAAGAAAATAAAACGTTAAGGAAAAGAACAAAACGAAACAAATCAAACTTAAACAAAACGGATAAAAAGTTATCGTTATGAAATATGAGCTAGCTAGAAACAAGGAAACAATAATATTTGAAGCAATAAAGTGATAAATTGAATTGATGGAAAAGATTTGCTTTAACGCATACTACGCAAGTAATGAACGTAATTGTTGCACTCGAATATAATTTGCAATAAGTGCAATAAATGGCATTTTCGCTATGAAAAGGATACTGTCTTCTGGTGGTTTGTTCTCGGTCGAGTCCATGCCTGGCAGGGCGGCGGCCACTCTTCGGAAAAGCTAAAAGATGAAAAAAAAAACGTGCAATTAGATGATGCGCCACTAGAATTTTATGTCATGTCTTACCTGTTTAACGTTATAGCCGGCTTTCGCACTAGTCTCGATAAACATTACATTCAGTTCTTTCGCTTTTCGCTCGCCCTCCTCCGTCGACACCTGACGCTTGTCGGAAAGATCGGTTTTGTTTCCAACTAGCATTATAATCACGTCACTGCCGCGCTCCGTTCGCACGTCATCGATCCATTTCGAAGTTTGATGAAATGAATTCGCATCTGCAAGGAAATAGAAGGAATTTTTAAAAAAACATACGAAAATGTTTATTGTTCATAATAAATTTGGAAGAAAATAGCTACAATTGGTCGACGATTAGCTTTCATGTCTTTCATTGCAATCGCAATAAATTAAACATGGCGTGAGTAAATGGTAAGCTATATAATTCATAAAATCGATTACATCCGTCCACTTTCTTTTCTGTAGTTATTTCATTGCCGACGATGAAACCGATTTGTCACTGAGAATGGACACCACATTCTTGTCCACGTTGCAATCTAACTTCGTATCCTAGAGCAAACATATCTCACCCAATAGTTTTTTTTTATTATTCTGTATTCATTAAAAGAACACAGACGAATGACTGGCAACAATGACTCTGGATAAAGCTAGTGATGGGTACTACGAAGCGTACCGACAGCTCAGAAGCTTGCTTTGGTTTCAATCCGGAGCAGGTTCCGAGCCAACGGCTCCGAATCCATGGCTTCATACAAACGCTTCCTAACCCACGGTTCCTAGTCGTTCCTGATCCCTAGAATAGTCGAAGACCTTATTTCTGGTCAATATTGTATAACAAAAATAAAAGCTTCCAAAAATTCAACATCCTCGATTAAATACCGCAGTTTGAAGATAACAAAAAGGCTAATAAAAAATACATTACTGTTCCATCCTAGTCGCTCTAATCGAATCCCTTAAGAATCCCTATAGAATCCCTACAGAATTTCAATGGGAAGGAATCCTAGTCAGATCGCATCGGATGGGATCCAATCGTTTTCTAAGTGAAGACAAATAACATAACGGACAAAGGCGCACTTCTCGCTATAGTGAAAAGTGGCTGCTCACTATAGCGAGAAATGATATTTTAATGTTATGGAAGATAGCGAATCCTAATAAAAATGTGTCTCGATAGAATCCAAATCGAATCCAAATGGAATCCCATCGAATCGAATCCCTACGGATCCTGAATTGGATCAAAACGCAAAGGAATCCGAATCGGATCAAATCGCTATCGAATCCCAATCGAATCGCATGCTTCAATTGGGATCCAATCCGATCCGAATCTTCCCAGGGATTATATTTTCGAATCCCGAATCTGCCAATACTACTACGGAGCAGTGGATGCGGAGCTGGCTCCAGAACCGGTTCCAACATTTTACTGTAGCTGATCGGAATCGGTTACGACATTGGAGCCATTTCTCCCATCACTAATTACAGTAGTAGCAAACACTGCAGAATGGAGAAGAAAAGCTATAACAAGAGACGTAAGAAAAGGCGGTTTTCATTATCATTTCATTCATGCGAACCATCGTCGTCTCTGCTTTGCATTAGCTTCATCAAAAGCAACTATTGCATGGCGCAATTGTTGCCCGTTATTAGTCCTAGGTCAGTAAAGCGCACGAAACGGCCCATCCTGTGGGCTGCTAACGTCAATTTGATGGAGGCGCCTGGTCGGTCGAAACGGTCACTTGGTTTTCTACGGATAGTTTTCTATCACACAATTTAAATGTGTGTGCCTCTCGAACGTTCCACTCCTAGCAGCATTCGAGGGTAGAGCAGTAGAATACAAACCAAAGAGAGTGTGTGATTGAAAGAAAAATCCTGAACACAACACTGCTGGGCGGAAACGGAAATCGATTCGAAAAGTCCAAAAACCAAAAACGGGGTAAAGTTGCTTGGTATGCTGAAAACCGCACTGCAGTGCAACTTGACCAATGCATCATTGACCATTGCGTTAGGCCGAAGCTGATGTATCGTGTTGAACATTTAGCCCACTCACTTTGAAAAACGTTTGATTGAATACGAGAGAGCCACACGGACATTGCATTTTCGAGCTAACCAAAAAATTGTGCACACGCGCTTCACCACCTTCTTCCTACTCGCTCTTCTATATTTGTGCAATACACAATACAACAAATCGCGTAATGATTTTGTGGTTCTTCGATACGGCACAGATTACTCCTCTTCTTCCCGCCACAAAATGAAACCCGCGTGCAAAATATAGAAACGAACGCAAGGAACGATGCGACTAAGAGAAGATTGGGAAGGAAGAAAACTGCAAGTCATAAAAAACGACACTACTCCGGTCAGCCCGAACCGGCTACCGTCCGTTTCATGGTTGCGCAATGAGGTGACGGGCGGTGATGGAGTGTGTAAACCTCACAAATTGACCGTTGCTGACGCGTGACGGATTGAGTCACACACTAATTGAATCGTGCCGTGCGTTTTTGTGTATTTTATTATCATCGATGGGCACCGCAGTGGCAGCGTGATAAGTTTTGACAATATTGCCTTTTCCGCGCACACGTGTCTCCCGTCCGTGGGTAAATGTTTCACTCTCAATCGGGCCGCGGGAGAAAATAAATTTAATAAAACTGTATGCCGGTCGAGTGCCTAAAAGGGTGTGAAAACCAAACAGATATATTGACGCAGTATCGATATGGAACATTTGGTTCAACAGGTTAATATAAATGACGGAAGGGGGTCGACACTCCAGGCGTTAATAATAACACTAAAAGGGGAAAATAAAATCTTTGCTGATTACATTGCATTAAATAAAAATATAATGAAATCTAAATTACTGTTGATCTGGATTTTTTTATAATCCACAAGAAAATAGTGTGCCAAGGTATACAATTAATGAGTAACTTATTTTAAAACTTCGGTAGACGATGTCGGCAAGCGAGCACTCTTGGACGAACTCCCTTTGGAGAAAGCTCCTTTGACTAGGACTCTTTAGTGTTCTTCCTTCCCTTGGACGAGGATTCTTAGATTTGCAAGACACTTTCGTCTACTTTACCCATGATTAAAAACCAGCGCTTGTTACAATAATGAGCAAGGGAACTCTCCTTTACCATCGATATATTCTCGCAAAAAGATGAATTTTGTCAGGTTGTTGCACGACATTTTCATGATAAAATATGACCACTGCTGAGCCTGAGGAATCCGAATTGATGACCATAGGCAGGTGACACAGTTGTGCCCAACGGAGTCGAAGTCTTACAAAATTACCATAGATTCTGTTCCTGCCTGGGATAGTAGATCAGACAGTAGCGAACACGTCTAATCACTGTCTTGATTCAATTCAAATTTTGAGGACTCGCACTCGCTGTTTAAATTCAGCTAGAATAAAGAGAACTCTTTCAGTTCAGGGATCGTAGGAAGTATTAGCTCGGTTGAATTCGGCTTATAAAAAAAACCCAATATTCAATGCCGCAATAGTGTCAGTCGCCATAAGGCTCATTACTGTATCGAGTACTCTGTCACCCTTCAACACATCCCTATCAAGAGTAAAGCAACATTACATCAGTTCACAACACACAACACAACACAAAAATCCCTTCTTTACCATTGGGCAGAGTCCCTATTTCAAAGAGTTTGAGTTGGGGACTATGATTACACAAGTTACAGTCCTAGTTTTATCCCAACGCACAAGATGATTTACATGAAAATCATACCTTGGGCTGCGGACGAGCCGTAAATTAATGATTTTAATGACAAAATTGCATGATAAAATTTAGATTGATTACTAGAGTACATTTTCTGAAAATTCTCTCTCTAAAATTCAAATGGCAGTATACATATTCTAGGGCTACGGTCTACTCCGGGAAGAGCTTTGGAATCCCAACTCAGGTTTCGAGCCACTCCCCGAGAACGCTCTGAAGTGTCTTACTTCGGCTACCCGCCAAGGACCTTAATGTGTCACTTAATTCATATAGTAATTCAACTATGGTGATGGTAATTCCTACTTTTACGCATAGATGGCGCTAGTTTGTGTGTTCGTGTAAAGCGGATAGCCTATCTCCTAGCGTGTTAAATATCCAACACATATAATGAGAGCTTAAGATGGGGCATTTTTTTCTGTAAATCTGAAACAGGTCATAAACTAATCTAGAGACCAAATAACAAATAATAAATGACAAACGTCAAATATATCTGTGTGACGGCACGTAACAATGTTGAACTACTTTCCGCAGGGATACTCTCGACAAAAGAATATCGATTTCCTTTGCTGGTGGTCCCCAGACTGGTTGAAAGTGGTGTTACAACAGGGCACTCGAAACCAAAGCTAATTGGTGTCAGCGTTGATAAGAAATACAAGAGCCACCAGACAGGCCAAAGCAGCTGATACCGATTTATGTGGCAATTACACGTTATGAAAGCTGGTTTTTTTTAATTCGCACCCACCGCAAGCCAAAGTTGTAGCAAGATACAGCAACATTACCGCCAGAAGAGTAGATCGAAGGGTAGAAAGCAGACAAATCTTAGCTGGCGGCCTTTTGGTGAACATTGCGCATCAGCCCTACCCAGCAAGGCAATGTAAACAGGCACTTTTGTAATTGCAACGCAAACAACCACAAGGGATGAGCGAAGTTTTCTTCTTGGAATAAAAGAAACGTGTACATAATCGAAAGAAAGAAAAAAAACCCCAGGAAAATGTCAACCCAGGAGCGGTTGGTTAATGTCGCCAACTCAGACGGAAAGGTCAACCAGCATAAGAGAATCTGGAGGCTTTAATGGGCGTCACTCTCCCATCATAGCGTACAAGGGTGATTCATGTCGTTCTGCACTGCCCAACAAGTGCACGATGGTACGGCAGGATGATTTATGGTGGCACCGAATAAAGCTCCAAATTTTGCCACACCATTTTCCTTCCATGAGACCGAATGTTCTGTACTAAATCTGATCAGATATGTAAAAGTTGTTGCATTAGATTTTCTATGTCAGACGTCTTGACCGACCGGTACGGGTTCATACTTACTTGTAATGTCGTACACCACTACTGCTACGGTTGAATCACGAATGTATGATGGTATCAGCGACCGGAACCGTTCCTGGCCGGCCGTGTCCCACAGCTGTAATCTCACTGTTCGATCCTCTAGATACATCGTTTTCGAGAGGAAGTCTATACCGATCGTGGCCTACAAATAGAAGAAGAAAAATATTTACGTCATAAAGTATCGGATGGAGTAATCAGCATCTATCCTACGAAGACTACAGAGGGTTATAGGTTGACGTTATGGAAAACATGGGCGTACCATAAAGCAACTCCATCAATCGCTCCAAACGAATACGAAGCCAATTAAGACAACACTTCACCTCAACAGCAGACAACCAATATGGCGAATATCTCGGAGCCTCTGCATGTGTTGTGATGTTGCAACGGTCACCGTTTTGCCGCAAGTTTTTCATCTGGCCGTGGGAAGCCGTTATAACATCGTCTCGTCTTTCCTAACCTTTCGAACCGTCCCGATGGGAACTATTAAAGTATCATTTCTGTCAGTACTTGGCCGATCTTACAGCCCAAACACACGCTGCTGTTATGGTCAGGGGAGAGGCGTACAGTAAGCTGTCTCGAGCAGACTTGCCGTTTCGTTTCCAGCCGAACCACGGTACACGAAACGGATCGATAAACGGACGGCTGTAGGTATAAATCTTCCAAATCGATGGCGTCATCATACGAATGGTGTGTTCCCGGTGGCTTTCAAACCGTGCTAGTGTAGCTGCTGCTGCTGCAAGCGACCAGCTGACCGAGCCAAAAAGGGGTGTCCTATGTTCGTGCCAGACGAAGGTAACCTTCAACGCAACTCGTCGTCGTCGTGAGTGTGCGTTTTATTTTGACTTCATCCTATTAAGGTGAGGTGTTATCGTGTTTTTTTTTTTTTTGCTGCTGCTCCACCAATCCATTGACGGTGTCCGACCAGACGTCGGGAAAAATTCAAGGCGCCAGTAAAACGTACGAATAAATATGGATCATCTAATATGAATGAGTAACAGGGAAGAGAGGTGTTCATCCTCCAAACGGAAGCTGCCGGAATGGAGATGAGTTAGAAATAATGAAAACACTTGTACGGAGCAGATAGCAGCAATAGGTCTGTTGGGGATATTTTAAGACCATCGTAAACTGAGTATAATAGAGGTGATGCAATTTGAACAAGAAGGATGTTAGAAGGTTCGCTGTATTCCTTCCGGAAATGTTTAATTCGTCAAAAAATGATAAGAACTCTCGTATAAATATTGTCAAAGCATTTGAATAGAACACAAACACGAGTTAAATTTAATGAGCATGTTTACCAGTTTTATCATTTCAACTGCTGGCAGCACCACCACCTCGAAGACATAAATAACCGAAACCACTACTGCGACTGCTCCCGTGGACTGCAATAAAAATGGAAAATTGTTCCTCCGGGCCACCATAGAAAACGGGTGGTTGCGGTGGTGGTGGTGGTGAAATGGTCGTCACAAACGAGAGAACCACACATCCCAGGGCTCAACACAGTTCACCATCAACCAATCGGTCCTCGAAATATGTTTCGACGAGGTAATGGTCTTCCTTCGCTGTGAACACATCGAACCCGAGGTTAAGTTGCAACGTAAAACTTGATGCTTCGGGGTTAGCCGGATTGCACTCTGCCGTAGAGAACCGGACAGGCCACTTCAGAATGCTGGATGCACAACTTGAAATTCACTTGAAAATCCCTCCGGTGCACGTGCAACCCCCGCACCAGGCTCCCCACAAAAAAAAAAACAAACAAACATAAAATGTACAAACTGGGTGCTTTTGACAAAGGAAGAACCTCACACTCATGCTGCGCTCTGCACATTCGTGCACTGAGAACGGTTGAACTGGGTGAGGAGATGAAAACTGTACCGTGGAATGCATCCTGAAGTTATAAACTGAATAAATAAAACCGAAAAACACCACCCCCAACTATTCTGGCCACGGAGAATGAGTCACGAAAACACGGGGAATGCTTTTTAACGACAATATTCTCATTGTACATGGGCAGCTTTGTCGAGCAGCAGCAGCAGCAGTAGCGACAGCACATGTAGGTCAAATGTAATGAAAGGACATCCGTGGGGTTATATCCATAACGATAAGCTAGATGGTTTGAAACGTGACAACTAGTTGTACTGAAAAAAAAATCGGTTCAAGTCCGCCTAAAGATTGAGCCCATCTCGAGAATCTATATTCTAGTGCCTTAGGTACACCAGGAGTCATGGTTTCAACAAATCGATAGAAGCATATGTAACTCCAATCTGTCGGTGTAACGAGTTCGAGTCGGTATACGATCCGTTGTTCAGACAAGATAGAGAAATTGTATTAGGTCCGCAAATAAATAACGGCCGTTTTGAAATCGATGGGGCCACTGTGGACTGTGGCGCGATTTTGAGGTTTAAAAACGTCTAAATCAAATTCGAGAATGACATAACCAAACTGCGTAAACAGGTTAGTGAATATTTCGTGCGAGTAAAAGTTCCTAGTTCTTGAAAATGTCTGATTTTGAGCCAGATAAGCCATATTCCATATGCGCGAGGTGTTGCTGTTTTTGTTTCGAGCGAAGAAAACGGTAGCCGCAGCGCATCGAGACCTTTGGAGTGTTTACGGGGTTGCTGCTCTAAGTAAAACAAGATGTCGGGATTGGTTTCAACGCATTCGAAGCGGTGATTTCGCCGTGGAGGATGCTCAACGTGAAGGAAGGCCCAAAACGTTCGCCGACGAAGAATTGACGTCTTTACTGGAAGAAAATCACCGCCAAACGCAAGAAGAGCTTGCAGCCGTGCTTGGTGTAACTCGTCAGGCCATATCATCATGGCTGAACGCGTTAGGCATGATACAGAAGGAGGGCAAATGGATACCAAACGAGTTCAAGCCGTGGGACATTGAACCCAGACTCTTCGTGTGTGAATTGCTGTTCCAGTGGCACAACAGAAAGGGGCTCCTGCACAGAACCTTGATGGGAGACGAGAAGTGGAATTTGTTTAGCAATCCTAAGGTCAAAAAATCATTTGAATCCTCCGGTCATACCCCAACATGTTCGGCTCGGCCGAGCATCCATAGCTCGAAAGACATGCTGAGCATTTGGTGGGACCAGCTCGGCGTCATCTACTACGAACTTCTGTAACCGGGAGAAACAATCACTGGTGAACGCTACCGGAAACAGTTTAAGCCGAGCACTGCGTGAAAAACGGCCAGAATACTCATCACGCCACGACAAAGTTATTCTGCTGCATGACAATGCTCGGGCACGTGTTGCGCAACCTGTGAAAAACTACCTTAATACCGATGAGATGTTTTACCGTACCCGTGTTACCATTACCGTTCGAACTATGAACCTACTAAGTCACGCCGACCAACGAATTACTAGACTTTCTGATACTATATAATTGAATCTCTTGCACTTGGACCTATTTGCGGGGGAACGGTCCGGATGGGATTTTCTTCAGGGTCCTGTCGCTTCTACTACCGGGCCGGTCTAGTAGGTCCAATATTTGCACCGATTATCGTAACAAGAAATCATATACACAAGCCCGATGAAAAAGTGATGCCACATTTGTTGGAAATTAACTTCAGCTTGGCCAGAGATGATCGTGCCTAACCTGCAGCAGCTAGAAAAGTTGTCAGAATAAATCCATCGAAAGAAACGGTGTTCGGTTCTTATCCAACTTAAGGAAGCCTAGTCTTGAGCATAGATTAGGCTTCCGTTTCATTTGGTTCGCAAAATAGTAGGAGTTGATAATCCACGATTCAACAAGACACGTTCGGTTCGAGGTTTAATTCTTCAAAAGATAATTTTACTATTTCTTCATTCTTCTTGGTTTCACGATCTACCAGGTCATGCCTAGTGTTGTGTTAAGTAGCTCTATTTAAAGAAGAGAGGGGCATCTGCTCACTAACATGTGAGAGTTGAGGCTACCCGGTTGAGGCTTCTACCCGGTAGCTCCCGGTAGAAGAGCTCGAAGAGTACGAAGAGCTACTTGGTGAGGGAGAAGAGCTACCTCGTAAGGGCGAAGAGCTTGAAGAGTACGAAGAGCTACCTCGTGAGAACGAAATTTTGTCTTGCCAATGACAACGCTCAGAGTCCTTAGTTTATTGAGGTGAGGCCTCCCGGCCGCTCTCGAGCTCACTACTCAACACCAGTCATGCCTTCTAAGTAGTTAGTTAATCCGTGGGTGGCACCGTGGGCTACGAGGGAACAGTGCTGATGGGATTTAAACCCCGGTCCTGACGGAAGACCGGCGCCGATGCCTGCTATGCAGATGCCGGACCTGCTCCAGGTTTACTGACACTTCGACTATTAATCAGCCACCGCTTTCCATGTTCCAAGATCGAAGTCCTGGAAGTCTTACTCATAATTATGACTAAAAATGTATTTATCGCTTTTATTCTTCTGCCAACAAGATCCTCCGAAAAGCAGCAACTTCCGTTTTACATCCCTAATGACAAATGGTTACGGAAATGGCACCGATACACATACACGCACACAAGCAGACACATGTAAACACACGTTATGGCTCGATTTTTATTTCCCCGCGCCAGACAAATTGATTCCTTTAGGCTGATCAATCATCTACCATTTACCCACGCTTGGATTGCTTTGCTGCGAAGGGCGTAAAATGGTGCCTTTTATGCCTCTCGTCGAACGTCGTCGTCTTTTTACCACACCAATATTGCTCCAAATAGCCCTTGCGCGGCAAGATTCAATTTCTCTTCACTGCTTGTGTAAGGTGCACTTTGGCGAGAAATTCTAAACCCTGCCACACCGTCCATCAAAGCCACTCTTTTGTGTGATTTAACACATGTATGACATAAGGACCGATTCTGCGTGCGCGAATGCAGCAGCACAAGCCTGGGTTGGGATACATCGATTCACTGGTACCGCACCCCGTCGAAACCGTACGTGGATACAATGCCGGGTGTATTCTCCTACTGGATCCCCAGTACCGAATGTGTTTGTATTGGCCGGGGGTACTTTTCGGGTCGAGCGTACCGAGTGCAAAAGGGAAACACACAGAATTGTGCTGCTAAAAGGCCCGGAAACCTTGTGTCACCCCATCTCAACCAGCCCACCAGAGGTCCGCCCCAAGCTCGGGAGTAACGTCAGCACAACCATTGAAAATACTGTTGCCAGCGCCGATGGTTTGCACTTTGCGTGGGGCGACATCATGTCTCCGCATACATTTTAATGATCTAATTTCACATCACTCTTTGCCGGGGGGGGCACCACCACGAGCGTGATGAATGTGCCGCGTGTGCGTGGGTTGTTGGAGCGGACGGTGCGGCGCTTTATAGTCTGAAGGACGTCGTTGATCGAAAGCGAAGTTAAGCTGCGTTCTAAGCCCGCCAACGCACCCACAATCCACGAACCGTGCGGATCGATTACGAATGATGGTACTGTTTCGAGAAAAGGAAGTATTATGTTGGGCGCAAATGCCCTCCAACGTAAACCTATTTTCCTATTGAATTTTAAAACTTAAGTGTTCAAGTGTTTGATGCTACTAATATTTGGAAGCCTTGCGTTTGAACTCAACCTTTGGAGGGCTTGGATGACCCCCTCCAGACAATCCCAGACTAACGTGAATGATTCCTGTACATCGGCCGGGCGTGCTCTTGCTGCCACATTGCCCAGAGGTTGAAGTTTATCTTACGCAGGCCACAAAAATCCACCGACGTGGAAAATTACCTCCCTCACCAGCAAACTTGTTCGAGGCAGAAAAATTCCATTCCTGCAAAACCAAAAATGAGGCTCGTTTCCGGATGAGTTATTATTTACGTCCTTACAACCGCTAAAGTTTCCCAAAATTTTGTTTTCTTCAGCTAAAACGAAAAAAAAAAAAATGGGGAAAAACCAGACCAGAATTATGAACGCACCGGGAAGATTTGGTAGATGGGCAGGAGGAAACATTCATTTAGACTGCCCTTCTTTTGTGTTTTAATGTCCACTCCTTCATCTCATCATCCCCATCCCACCACGTCAGTGAAATGGAAAAGTTAGTTATGCTCCGGTGTGCCGTACAGAAAAGCGTCCTGTGCGCCAGGTCCGTACAGACAAACACATTATGTATTCCGGGCCAAGGTGTTGGCCGGATGTTGAGCGGTGATGGAACAAAGGAAGAATTGAACATGGAACGGACGTTGGCGTGGTGCGTCTTGATGAGGGTTGGTGCTGGTATACGACAGATGACGGGGAACACGGCTGTTGCTGTTTCGGACGCGTGGCAGACGAAATAATGTGGCGCAAAGATGAAAGGATAAAAATAAGTTATTAGCACACATTTTGCTGCTGAAAGACGTGTTTCGCACGCAAACACCGAAATGGTTCACATTTGCTGGATGGCTGAAGCTGGATGAGTCGCACGGAACATAAATCCTTCTCGTACATTGCAATAACAGGGCTAAAAGTAAATAACAGGTAGAACCTGGACGATGAACACGAACCAATAAAACAACAAGTCCCATAGACGGTAATAAATGGCGATTCTTGCTTTCTTTTTCGATCGCATCTGAAAGAGATGATGGCCATCGTTTAGGCACATTGCGGTATGGAGTGAAAATTGTTTCCCAATAAAACAACTCTCGCTTCCGGGTTCTGTAACGACGGCAAAGAAGTCGTCCGGTCCGGAGGTAGTGGTCCGTTTCGCATAAAGTGAAACGAAATCGCTAGGCTTTACGGCGCGCACCTTCGGCGCTATAAACACCGCTTCCTTTTTTGTGTGTGTTTTCCCTCAACATAAAAAGAAAAGATCCAACGCGCTAGCTGGTTTCGCGTTTCACTTATTTCCCCATCCTGATAAGGGGCACTGTAGAGTTGTGTCTGTTAGGAGGGAAATCATTTGCATTGCACATTGTAAATTTCCTCCAACATTTTCTTACCCTCACCGGTTAATACACCGGAACGACATGGCGTCAATTGAAATTGCAGAACCAAAGGACTATTGTTTTCTGTGGTTTGAGTTACGGCGGATGCAAAGAATGCAAAACACCATCCAGCCGAGGTTTTCCACACATGTCACGGCACCTCAGTGCCCAACAACCCGCTCTCCAGACTGTGCTAAAATGCGTGGTTAGTGTGTATGAAGCAACGTTATGCACAGAGACATGCAAAAATCTGCCCACACCTTCGTAAAAAAGGGGAGCGCCATTATTTTGTGGAATCTCGCCCATAAAAGGAAAGAATGTATCCTTTTTCACCTGGCGTGTGATAAATTTGTTTACAACCTCTACAAACAAACAGTACAGTGTCCCGTTTTCAGACTTTACCCTAGCTTTATTTAGGAGCCGTCCATAAATAACGTAACTCTAAAATACACTTTTTCTTACCTCCTTCTATTATCGTAACAAAACGTAGCTCTAAGCTTTAAAAAAAAATCACTTATATATAACTTTTTGAATAAAATATCACGTTTCTTAAACTTTTTATCCCAAATATTAAGAAAGGGGGCAGACGTAGAGGGGACAGCAGCGGTGGTCTTTTCACGGCAGTACCAGGGTACAAATCTGCCCAAACCTTCTCCCTCAATTCAATATGCTCCTAGTAATCCATTATTTGGTCGATATGACCAAATAGGTCGTAGAGGCAGGATTAGGATTAGAAAAGGATTATGAAAAATAAAGACACTTTAGGGGCAAAGAGAAAGTTATGCTCCAGTAATAGTTGCGCTGATCTATAAACCTGCAGAAGTCTGTATCAAATCCCGTCCGTGCTTTACCTCAGTTGTGAAACTTTCTGTTTAGACTATTCACATGGATAATATTTAGTCAAGGAAGCCACAAATTGCTTGCTAAAACGTATTACGATTATTCCATAATAATTTTAAACAACCTCAATAAATGATCCTTCTAGATTCAACAAACTATCTTGGACTAGCTGATATCCTGACGGCAATCAAAGAAGGTAGGATACGATGGCTGAGGCACGTGATGAGGATGCCGGACTGTTGCCATACCAGGAATGTGCTCGCCATAAAGGCGTAGAGGAGCACAGCAAAGCCCGTTGGCTGGATCAAGTGGAGTCAAAACTGTCGGAGATCTAATAGACCGAGTTTCTTCGAAACTGATTGGCGACCTGGGCATGTCTACGCGACGTACTCAACCCTGAGCTTGAGCTGTCCAAGAAGAAGTATAATCAACGGACATTTTGTGTAACTCTTGTAAGAAGGTTATGGCCTGAAAGATCCCAGAATTCACTCGTTTTCTTCATTCTTATAATTTATATAAAAATTAGAATATGATACGAAATTCTAATCCGCTTTTACCAGTAGACCGGATGAGGCTTTCCATTTGAATGCACTTCACGCAAATTTAAAACTCATAACAATAAATCATTGATACCTGTTCTTTGACGGTTTGACTAATAATACTGCATGTAAATTAATAAGTCTGTATCTTTTTGAGTGTACCAAAGAGATATGATACAAGTAATACGATGGGACGTTGGACAAAGTTCATTGTCGCGTACGCAACGGTCCACGTCATCGGATCGGAGCGGATTAGCGAAACTGACAGCAAGGCGAATATGAAAAAGACCGAAGGATGTACGCTGCCGGTGTTGCAGGGATATTGACCGCAGCGTTAGCGGATAAAAGGAAGGCGCGCGCGATGATTTAGATAACTACAATAAAATAATTTTGGAGCAATCGTTTCAAACAAAATATGTATCCCAAATTTTTGGGGAATCCCACCCTCCTTCCCATCTTTCGAGTGTTACGTAATTTATGGACGCTCCCTTATGTTTGAATGGAGTGCGAAATCGGCAACGCCTTCATTCTGCAACCCGCATTACATTGTGTACAAACACAAATCGTGGCGTTATGCTTCGATGTTTGGTGGAATTTGCCACCGAAATAAATAGCTTGGTGGTATTAATTGCTCATGCAAAATTGCAGAATGCAAAGCAAAGTGAACATTCCTTCTATCTTTAAATCTTTCCGGAGAGAAAGAGAGAGAGAGAGAGCGAATAGTCCGGAAACATACCAATGCCAAGGCTAAGTTTGTTGAAAAAAATCACATCAAATGAAATGAAAGCTCATCAAGCTTCTAATTTTGCTTTGATGAGGTTCACCCACCCCATCCACCTTTTATCCCCTTCTTGGCGAGGTCATAGGTTTGGTAGTGCTGTAGAGCTTAAAGTTTATTACACCTCCGGTTTGTGGGTCAAGATGGTGGAAAGGGCCATTTTGAATAATTCAGGATTCAATTTCTTGTCCGCGCGAGAAGTCAAATTACTTCATATTGCAATCGTTTTGTCTGCCATTCCCGAACGAGATGAAGATTAAACCTTGAAACGAGAGGCAAGAGCATGAAGAAGAAAAAAGTTACATCATGAGCTTTCGGAGAATTATGCTAATTGAAATCGCAAACGAACGCAGCACCCCCATTCGTTAAGTACAAAATTGAGAAATAGAGAAAAAAAAAGAAGAACACACGAACCAGCTTTTAAGTAGAATCTTCTACACCGCGGGGAGAGAGAGATATATGTGCTTGATAAAGTTGTGCTAATGAATTACAAATGGGTGGTTTCTGACGTGGCATTTATGGTGTGCCACGCGTGTGTCAAGAGAAGCCTTGCGTACACACACCGAATGACCAAATCAAAAATGAAAAAGTAAACCCTTAAGAATATTACTCACCGACCGCAAATTCGTCCCCAAAAAACCTGTCTCTCTATGGCGTTAAAATGAATAAGTATCTGGGGAGGGGTAGCTGAAGTTGCGCCTGTTGCCTAAAAAGGTAGGTTTCTTGCTACGCCATTTAGGTCGAAAATATTACTCCCCACTCCCCACGTCCACGGCACACACAATAATATCGAACGAATGCAAGTGAAGGTAGAGAGAAGGTGAACAGTATTTAACACGCTTCATGAATCAGCAAACCACTTCGTCCACACTTCCTTCAATGTCTTGCTGGTTCTCACACCCGTGGTAGTTACTGTTATCAGCTGGCCTCTTTTTCTTTCGAATAATACTTTTCCTAAACCTTCACACCATTCCTTATCGTTAGCAAATACGAACAAAAAAAGGCATAAACGTACTGACAACCCGTCAACAGGTGACGCAGGATTCGTCATCAGTTTCTTGCTGGTTGGGTACGTGGCAGACATTTTGGGTGTTATTGAGCTGTGATTTGCTGATATATTTGTAAATATGTGTTTCATGGCTAGTTCTTGTACTTCTTGGCTTAATGCCTGCCATGTAATATGGCTTATTTCTTCTTCTTCTTCTTGGTTTAACGACTTTCTATGGTCACACCGGCCATCGAATGGCTTACTAGACTCAATACCACCATGAATAGACTTACTTTTTTTCGTTTATTTATAGAGGCTGTTTGAGTCTTAGAGACTACATTCGCCTCTCTACTGTATAAATAAGTGGTCCAATCTAATACAAAACTATTGCCGGTGTGGCTTAAATATTATGGAAAACTATTGCGATTATGGCATATGATAATGGATAAGTCAAAACTATATAAATGACTGTTGCGTAAAAATCAAATGAGGCGGTTCTGAAGCAGTTTGTCAGATGATAGAATTGTCTTGTAATCGGTGTCTAGTTGGCAGGTGGCTCGGTGTGTCGTGTATTCATGGCAATCGGTACGGGTGTGGCGGACGGTTGGTGACGGATGTCAACACCACAGAAACTGCAGAGTGGAGGACTGGATTTGTAGAGGGTGTAGGACCCATTCATGTATGTCCTATACGAAGGCGGGAGTTGGGGTGTTGGGGTGTTGATCGGCTTTTTCTTTACCGTGAATTCCGGAGTGATCCAGAATCTAACATAAAATGAATTCGGATGAGGAAGGGATGTCATCAAGGAGTTGACCATGGGGGTCTTTGGAGGTGCCGTGTTCCAAGGCAGCCAGAACACTAGCACTGTCGGTGAAGATGACGTTCGGTCGGTCGGTCTGTAGTCCCCTTTGTCGGCGGCTAATTGAATCGCTATTTCTTCGGCGGAGAAAATGGTTGTTTGGTTAGGGAGTTTGATGGCGGAGTTATCGTTGGTGGAGTGGATCCCACAGCCGACTGAGTCCAGATGAAGATAGACTTACTAGACTGATACCGCGTAGTTGGATAGCCAGTCCTCGTTAGAGAGAAACGGTCCGGATTAGATTTGTATCCCGCCTTCGCCATCGAAGTTCTTAATATAGCTGACTATGGACTCCTTAATCACTAAAATAATTACAAACAAAATGAATAAAATCGAACACCCAACAGCTTATCAAGAACCGTGCCGTAATCATCTGCTTCAGTTTGATAGATGATCACATGCAAGTCAACTGCCTCCGAAAGCAAAACACGGTGTACAATGACAAATACACAGCACACGATGTAATCGGCATCCTTACCGCACACTCCGCATGCAAATTGACAACGTACGAAGATGGAATCCATCGCGCACGCTGCAAACATCGGTCATTTACCGCATGAACAAATGCTTTAATTTACACTAATCGACAGAAACTTCGACGAGGAAAGCGAAGGGAAAGATACAGGACAGCGGGGGAAGGCAGTCCATCATGCCGGCTAGGACATATTACGTGAGAAGAGTGTAATTAGGTTAAGTTGTAATTAATTGCTCGACTAATTTGCACAAGTTTCGCGGCGCTTCTTGTTTATTCTACCAAACACCGGCTACTGGAGGAATTGCATTTGGGGACCAGCAATGCTTTGCAGACGGTGATATCTTGCAGTTCATTTCAAACCATAATCCCTTGGTGTATAGGGAAGGTTAAATTAAATTTGGATATAATTATTAATTTTTATCAATAAACCGAAAAGCTGCAGCCAAGAGATTCAGCGACTGTTGACTGTTTAATTAAAAAAAAAAAAGAGTAAATCACCAAATAAGTAGAAGAATCAAAGCTGGCTGATGAAGCCAAGCATATGCTAGTAAAGTTAAAAAAAAACTAATTTAACTAAAACGAAAGAAAATTGCTCTTAATTACGCACCTGGAACGGATGGTGAGAGATCTGTTCGTTCCGTCTAACAACGGGCACGAACAGCGGTTAAAAGTTAATTTGAGGGAAAAGAAAAGTACATCGGCGGGGAAAGTTTTAATACAATTTTGCTGCTGTTCTTGATTGCTAGCACGTACCCGCACACAAATACACAACTTTTTTCCTTACAGTTTTTTTTGTCCGTACAAAATACAAAAAACTTTATTCTGTGTCAAAAAAATTTGTTGCTCGTAGAAGTTTGTGGCATTGGAAACAAAAATAAATTTGTGAACCAACTAGAAACGTAAAGATAAACGCTATAGAACAGAAATACGCGCTTCTCTATAAGCCGTAAGAGAAATAGATCAGTTTTTGTTACGCGTCCATTTCAACCGTTAACGTGCACAACAAACGAGCTTAACCTAGTTTTTGTTTTAAAATAAACACTACACTACATAAATAAACCAACGTTTCGTTTCCGTTCGGTTCCGTTCCAAGTGCATACGAGCTTTTACCATAAACTCTTGCTGTACTTCATATAAAACTATTGGTTTATAGCTTCTGCTCTACAAAAACGTCCTTACCACGTTGATGGCGATGACATTTGCGCGCTGAGAGGGAGGTGGTGGGCGTATATGGTGCAGTATTGCGCCTCCGGGAAAGGATATTGTTTGGCGTGGGAAGACGCAAGAACATCTCATTTCATCACAGAAATGGCATCGCATCACAGCACTGCACGGTGGGGGAATGTGATAAAAGGACCAATTTTTATAACCCAATTCTCTTCCCAATATTGATTACCGTTGTGGGGCGATAAGAAGAGTGCGATGGAAGGGTAAAAGGGTCGCGTGTGGTGAAGTACAAATGTGGCACCGAAATTGCATACGGGCGTTTCTGTTACCAATGACGGAATGCTTTATTTATGATGGATTGCCATATCCACTACATTTATTCTACGTGTCGGATGATAGAAAGAGAAATCAATTTTCTATGTATTCCGTTCTGATCAAGTGTTGTTCGGTAAAATGCTACAGCATTTTATAAAGAATTAAGTCGTTGATAAACCAGAGCCAAAAATACATTTATCAGCTAATACCAAAATGCTATTCGTTACAAAATACAAAGAAATAAATACAATAAAACGAATACATTCCTTCATCCTTAGTATTTAAATTTTCTTTTATTTTTTTAAAATTATTTGTCCTTTGGTTTACCCATTATATGTAACATTGACGCTGTTTTCCCATTTTCCTGGGACGTTAAACTGTTAAAAGCAAATATTAGAACATTTGGCTAAAGAGTAATATAGGCCCTCCAGTTGCACGCAGCAAACTCACATCCAAGCACCACAGTCGTTTGTGAACATGGCTGAGTAGGGCATATTGAAAATATTAAAACTATTGGTCCAAAAAAGTCCAAAAAATCTTATTTTAACTAGTTTCAACAAAGTTTTTGTAATTCAATCATTTTTCTACTCAAATCATGTTTAAATATTAATTTTTTTCCGTATATTGAGCCATTTAAATAAAAAAATATGACTCACTATAGAATTATTTCAATTACAGTATGAACTGTCTCGTTTAAATGATGAAATCAGTTAGTGAAAAGTTTTTATAAATTAGTCTTATACATAAACCAGCTTTTGCGACACTTAACAATAATTTCAAATAACTTTCCTCATTTTAATAAAGATTTATTTAAATAATATTTTTATGTCCTACGCATAATGGTCACAATCTACCGTGATTTTTCACACAAGCTTGCATGAGATGAATCCCGTACAACTTGAGGGCATTTATTACTCTTTAGCCGAACATTTTGATATTTATTGAGACTCTGCCGAGCAATTGAACCTTTGTCTGGATCATTGGGTAATTGATAATGGCCTTCCTTACGAAGATTCCGCATTTCTTAAAATTCTAAAAGCCGTTACTAGTGTTGTGTAAAGTAGCCCTTTTTAAGGCAGGCCCAGACGGAGCATACTTGTAGCCGGGGACTTTTGACAGCCACCGATTCTGCTTTGTTCTTGTATGCTGTCAGCTGCGTCCCCGTACCTATCGTTTGGTGGCACCCTTTCTGAGTTAGCCGTAGCGGCTGCTGTCAAATGATATGCAAATGCCATTACATTGCGCTTAGTTTTGAGGATCGTATCAACTCGATTGTGAGTCATAAAAATTATTTTATTTTGTTAAAATCATTTAATAATTATCGAACAGATTGTACATGAAGCCTTTCGAAGAGGTATTAAATCATTCTTGTTTAGCCAGAAAATAGAATGCAGATGTTGCTAAGCATACAACTATGTCTCGATATACGCGCTACTCGATTTACGCTAATCCGCAGTATAGTTCGCACTGTTCGTAACCAACAGATCGTAGTTATTATGTTACGTGAAGGTATATTTAAAGATTTATAAATATTAACGAGAGAATGTACTACTGTGTCGGAAAAGTAAGGTGACATTGGATGTCAAACTTCGCGCGCCAAAAGAAGCGCCTTGTTTTTATTTTTCTTTTGTCAATATGAATGTTTTTGACAGTTCTGTCACGTTTCAAGTCACAGCATCAACCCGGCTAGGAGTGACAATTTGTTTAAGGAGCTGCGCCAAGTGTTTTTGTCCATATTGACCATGTCCAAGTTTGTGGAGCAGCGCGCATGTATCAAATTTTGTTTGCGCAATCAAATAAAGCCTTCGGGGAAGAATCTATGTCGAAGAAAAATGTGTTACAAATGGTACAATGATTTCAAGAATGGCCGTGAGAAGGTCGAAGACGAGGACCGTCCGGGAAGACCATCCACCTCGACCAACGACGCCCACTTCGCCGAAATCAAGGATTTGGTGGTCAACATCGGTTGGTCGGACGATACAAGACTTTTCGGAACCTCAATCCACTATAATGCACCCTCCCATACGGCCATCATTTTGAGGGAGTTTTTCGCAACAACTGACACCAATATTGTTCCGCAACCGCTGTATTCGCCAGATTTGGCACCAGCCGACTTCTGACTGTTCGAACAAGCTGAAACGGCCGCTTTGGTGACTCCGTTTTGACACTATCGAGGAGATGGAAGCCGCAGCGACCGCGGAACTAAAGGACATCCCAGCATCCGCTTTTTCCAGGAATCGAGGAATGAGAGAAGAGGTCGAAGAGGTGCATTGCATCGGAAGGGGATTACTTCACTTTATTTTTAAAAGTCTCTTTATTTTTCGGGCACAGTAGTATGTCGTTGCAAACTCATTTTACACAGAAATTATTTGAATGCCGCTTGAAGGCATATAGCTTGTACTACCTGTACATGGAATTGCTTGGTGTAGTTGCTTTCTCATCAGCCTCTCTACTATTTATAAAAAAAATACTTGTAATTTGTGTAAAAATGAGTGTTATTTCAACGTTATTCCATAACATTTGTGTCACGACGTAGTTTTTATTTCTACATGCATTGTACTCAACGGAAGTGTTAAACAATCACGAAGTAATTGCAAAATGATCGCTAAGGCCGTGCTATATCACGACTCAGATCAGGATTTAGCCTAAGAGGCACACAAGAGGTCTAGAGATGCGAGGTCTCACGGCAGCTCCGCACTCCCTGAAGACGAAGAACTTGAGGAATGTGAAGAGCTACATCTTGAGGCGAAGAACTATTTCGTGAGGGCGTAAAGCTTAGAGAATTGAGTGACAAAGACGACGACGATTAGTACAAAATGAACTAATGAAAAATATTATTTGAAATAGAAGAGCGCGCTCAGAGCCATCAGTTTGTTAAGGGGAGGTTTCCCGGTAGGTCTCATCCTCACTACCTAACGCTAGACTTTGCCAATCATTTGAAATATCGTCACATAAACGGTGCGTTTATCAATGGAAAGATATTTTTCACCAGTGCAGTCAGCAAGTTATTCTGAGCGTTTCAGACAACAGAAGCTCTGATACTTTGGGTCTAAGTTTTGGAAAGATATAAGCTCTAGATCTACGGGCTTTTGTCATCAATGTCTGTCGCATTATATGGCTGTCCATGTCTGTCCAGAGGCTAACACCTGCAACCCATAAGAGGTAAAGCCTGAAATTATAGGAAGTGTCTAACTATCTCCAAAATCTAGGGTCAGAAACGCAGACGCCCCGAATGTATTTTTTTGAATTTTTGCTTGAAGAAGTACTAATACATTCACCGATAGATAGCTATTCTTGCAGTTTGTAAGGAGAACAGGGTCATTACATACCCTAATTCTATCGGATTTTGTCTTGTAGGAAATTAAACAAAATATTGTTACTAACATTAGAACACTAACAAGCCATTAATCCATGATGAAAAAGCCTTGTAAAACAGCTTCTAACAACCAGAAGAAAAACAAAATTTGAAAAAAAGCCAACCCATCCGATAATTTGACCCAAAAATCACAACCAGCTGCAATTGATGGATGACAAAATGCCATCAAACTTTTTCGAACCGAAAAAAAAACGATGGGAGAAGGGGGTAAAGGTTGCCTGACTAATAACGGGTCAACCCATCGAGAACCGGCGGTCGGTCGGTGACGGTGGTGATTTAGGTTGACCACACAGCCATCACAGCTTCCTGTGAGTTGGACTCTCTCTCTTGCTCGCTCACATTATCTCTGCAGGTTCCGTACGTTAGTCCATGAATCACGATGACGAGTTATCCGATCTTCTGGTAAGCATCAACGTCAAATTCTATTATCCCTGCCCAAACGACCGAGGTCATATCTTTACGCTTTTTTTTCACTCTCTACAACCCAAAGTTCCTATTCTACCCCCCATCACACCTCGGGGGGGCCACTTACCTGGTATGTGTTGTCGAAGCTGTCGTACATAAACCTGGTGATTAGCGATGTTTTGCCCACTGCGTTACGGGAGGGTTGGTAGAAATGGCATGCAACGGATGCATCCAGCAGACCGTGAATATAGCATCATCATCAACATCGTTGGCATCGGTTTGAGGGGGGCGGCATATAACAAGCAGCATAGATCCGTATGCCCGGTGAGAGTCATGAAAAGGAAGAAGAAGAGTACACGTGTGATAATACATACAAAGTAGTAGACAAAGGGGAGAGAGCGAGAAAAACGATCGCAAATACCCATACACAAACACACCAGCATGCACATGTATGTGAAAGAGTCACGGAGAAACCGGGCGGGATGATGTATCGCATAATTTGATTATGCACCCTCCTGGTTCGGGGGACGAGATTTGAGGAAAAGTGAAGTTCCTATTTTCAGGGACAGCAACCCCCAAAACCGAACTCCCAAGCTGGGGGTGATTCGTGGAGTAATTTTTCATTGCGTTTTCGCTTGAAATCCGTTCACGACATGCTAAAAATGTTGTCCAATGTCATTGTGGTTGTTGCTGCTGCTACTTCCAGTCTTTCGCCAATCTACTCACGAAGCGGACAATCGCCCCGCTCCGTCTCACATTCCCTGGAGACGGGACGGGTGGCATGATTCATGCTGTCTGTTTCGTTTTTCTCACCGCTTTCAGAACGTGTACGTGAGCCACCGCAAACCGTAGGACGAGAACATTCTCTCCAGAAAACGGAAGGAACGAAAGCCACACACACGCCCCAAATTCCGTTTTGGAGATACCGCTCGCCGGCACTTGTACATAAATAAGCAGTATGGGCGAAGAAAGAAAGCAAAACGGGATTAAAAGCAGAAGGAAACACAACTTGCAAATAAAGTTGGCCAAAAAAATCGACGGAAAATGGTATAAAATAGTCACTCCAAGCACACCTAGACGTTAAACGCAACCGAACTTCGATTGTTTTTTGGAGGATGCTGGGATTAAGCTCCCCGTATCGAGAAACGTCAAGTCAGATGTTACGGTGATAAGTGAATTAGATTTCGGTGCCGACCTGGGGGTGGTGAGAAGGGCTTCTTTTGTCCGTGAAGAAGAAACACGAACCCGTCCCAAAAGAACAACTTGGAGAAGTTTTTCCTATATAAATATTTTGTTGTTGTTCCTTCATCCGTTTGTGCGTGCTCAGGGTGTTCTCCGACAATGTAAAGCTTTCTTTTTCATCTGCTTTGCAAAAAAAAACCCCCCGACGCACGGTACACGACGGTATGCGTGTGAAACGTGGTGTTCTGATGGTCCAAATGGACACAATGATGAATAATAAATCCATTTCTCAGGACGTGGTGGCTTCTCGTCTGGGAAGCTCGATCCATCCCCCCTGGGCATGCCGCTTTGAACGGGGCTTCACCTTCAGCTGTGTCGGTGAGGTCACGGTTGTATCACAGCTTCCCAATCGCTTTCCAACATGCGCTCGGTGCTGTGCTCGGTTTTCTGGAGCATTTGCTAACTATCAAACACGAAGGTATGGCGCTTTATCTTCCAGATTTCCTTTGGGTTCAATCGGAGGCACACGACCAACTCTTTCACTTGAATAACGCGTGCGAGAAAAATCTTCTGCTAATCTAAATCCCATGCCGGCGGTGGAGCAATGCTTTTGCTGATTGAATAAAGGGTAATTAGCAGAGCTACTCTGAACATGGCTCGGTGGTGGAGGCGACAACGGGACCGATCTCCACATGGCAGGACCAGGGTTCAAATCTCATCCGGACCTGCCATTAGACGACCATCGTTGACCTGATTATAGAAGGTCGTTACGCTAAGAAATAGAAGAAGATTTTGAAGACAAAATTCCAGAGGTTGATCCAAAGAAGGTTGTTATGCCCCAACAAGAAGAAGATTCTGAAGTCTGATTCCAAGAGGCAGGCCTACTCTTCTGATCTGATTTGAAGGTTCGTTTTTATCGTATCGCGCTATTTTGCAGGTATCCGCTCGGTGCTGGGCAGTTGTGACATTTCTCAAGACAGGGGGGAGTTCGGTCCCATTTCTAAGCATGCTTCTGACACGATCATCAAAGGCTCCCATAGGTGAAAAGCTTCATAAGATGAACAGTACAGTGTAGTGGTGTGCTTGGGCGAATAAGTTAACGGATTTTCACCGTTCTCAGGCATACATGCAATGAAAGAAAAATGAGCAAAGAACACGCCGATAGCAGCTCAGCTTCAGAAACTCAAGATACATACCGCTTTGTTCGCCGAGAAAGACGAGCTTAAACTTCCGCAGAGGGTTTCCAAAATCGCCGGATGACGACATCGTGTGACCGGGGCGGGGATGGTAGTTGTTGGTCTGCCTTCGCTACTTTCTTTCCTCGCGGTAAGTTTCACGTTCGGAAGCAACGGTTTTGTTGCTGGCACACACACACACACACGGCACGGGGGAAGGGCGGGGGAGCTTTGCGCACACTACACACCACTAATACCCCACACAACCACGAGACGCACACACTCTCACGCTCTTCTTCACTACAATGCCTGTTGGTTTGGGTGCTTTTCCACCGGGGGAAAAACAACGATCACGTATCACACACACGCACACACACTTTCCACTGGAACTGGAGCACACGATCGACAGGTACTGTGGCGGCTTGCTGGGGAGGCAAGGGAGCGAGGGGAGAACTCGCGAACCGTACCTTTCTTTTACGCTCTCTTCCTTACGTAGCCCAAAAGAGGAAAAACCGTATCATCCGCAAGGGTGTATCAGTGCATCCGGTACGGCTGGGAGGCGAAAATGGCCTGATTCCGTTGAGGAAGTAGAAAAAAAACCTTGGGTCAAGCAAAGGAATGGAAAATGTATACCCGTTCTGGGGTCTTTGTATTCCGCTGGTTTGTTGCGTTGGCTGGTCGTGACGCGTTTCAGCTGACACGACGGAAAGTCACCAGGTCACCGTACTCGGTTGCTCGGTTCGATTGGTGAGCTGGACCGCACCACCGTTTGCTGCCACGCAGATGTGCCAATCGTCCTGGAAGGTTGACCAACCGGACTGGGACTACACGGACACGGATTGAGACGGGTGTAAAACTGACCCACACTAACGCACACACACACACATAAGCACGCACGCACTCCAAACACAGAGGGGATTGCACGACGTTTTCCGGAGTAAAGAAATGCGCTTGGAATGTTTTACCGTTTGCGGCCACGACCGATACGCACAAACACACCCACCCAATCACGCACGAGAAATGACGACGACGACGACGATGACGGCAGAAGCGGATCCACCAAAAAAAAACCCACCGACTCGACGGTACGCCCAGCGGACAGGCCACTAGCAAGCACTCGGTTTCGATTTTCTTTCACGTGCACTTTTGGGCCCGATATTCCCGATAGTTGTTGCGGCAGACGGGCGTCGCTGTGGATCAATACCGATAAACGGGGGCTCAAATTCGTTGTTGCTGCTTCTACTAGTTTTCGCGTATCGGAGAAAACTTGCATTCGCTTTTCGACAAAAATCTGGTGACATTACACTTTTTTGACAGCTTTCTCCAGAGTGTTGACGGTACACACTGGTGGTGCAGTTGCGGTCATTGGAATGACAGTTTGTGCGATAAATTAAATTTATTTCTTTTTTAATAATGAATAAAAAATTGCATTGCATTTATCGGACGGAATATTACAACATTGTAATGAGCCAAAAGTTGGGAGAATTATTTTAAAAGATGAAAAATAAATTGCACAAACTTACACCTCGGCTACACGCTAGCCAAATATAGTGCACAATTCAGGCTGGTGTCATTGCTCGATGGCATATGATTTTATCGTGCGACCAAATTGGTAGGGGTGTCATTGCTCGGAAGATTAATCGTACGACCATTTTCGGTTTGATGATTGAATTTAAACCAAACGAAGAAGGAAAGCCTTTCTTATCGTTTATTTATAGAGGCTTTAAGACTTAGAGACTAAATTCGCCTCCTTGAAGGCTTTCTTTATACAAGTATTCTACAACCAGAGCAGTACCAAGTTTTTGGTTGCAGCAGTGGTAACTATGCCTCGTATCGGCAGTCCGGTTAGTGCACACTAAACTTTGGTGAATCGGGCGAAAGACTACTCACAGACAGGAGTACTAAACTTCATATGTGAAGGTGATCATATAAGACTAAACTTCCACAAGACAGGAGTACTAAACTTCCTATGTGATGGCAATTAGACTGTTTTGCTCAACATAAGAAACCGCTTGCCATTACAGTTGTACCATTTTACTGTTGCTGTAGTTGATTTTTATGAAAAATATCTTTGTTCACAAATAGTCTGTTTATATTTCAATTTGTCATTTCCAGAAAACAGCATTTATACAAGCGAGTTCAATTTGTTGCAAGCCACCGTGAAACAAAATCAATATTTTTTATTTTGTGGCACGATCAAAATTGACATTCAACCTCATCTGTCAAATCCCATACATTTCCCTTGCAACTAGTGGCATGCCATGGAGCAATGACACTAGCCTCAAATGCATGCAAATTGCAGAGATAAATTTTATATTTTATTTATATTTATTTTAAGTATTGTGGCCACCTCCGCCGTATTGCCAACACGACATGAGGTGACTATGTATATAAACAAGTTTATTTGGGCATTTTCTCCCTGTTTTTGCCTTATCTCGGGCATGCTCGGTTGCAGATAAATTTAAAAAGATTTACTTTTTGTTTAAATACACCCTAAAAACAATCGAGAAGTATGGTCGTGTGACATACGTACAAAATTGCTTATCAAAAACATGAAAACTCAAAAAGTTTGTATCCTCCACGTTGTGCACAAAGCAATGCGAACTCATTGTAGACTCTTAAGCAGCGAAAGAGTTCCATGCTTATCGCTACGTGCTGAAAAAGAACTTCTAGTGCGGTTGGAAAGAAAAATTCCAATAAAATTAGCTGGTTTGTATTATATTCAAGTACTTTTAACAATTCAAGAAAAAGGTATTTCAAAGAAAGCATTTAATAGAATTGTGAAATAATTTAAATAATTTAAATATTGTAACTTTTATTCACAAGCCAGTGTCCGCTTTCGTGACCACATTCTATCACGCTGTGCTTGTGTTTTTCTGAGTCAGTTGTTTAGATTTGTGTGCTGGAAAAACATTACCACAATAACAGACACAGCAAACAAAACCGTGATTTTATACAGCCTGAGTTACCTAAGTTAAAGTGCGTGGCCAAATCGCATTATGGGAGAAAATCAAGACACAAAAGACGAGAAGGACAGTCTCGTGCCGGACGGTGTGCCACCGCTGGATCTGACCAAAACAACGAAACAGCTTTATTTCGATCTACTGCGAACATGGGTTTATCATGCGGAGCTGCAATCCCACATGCAGACTCACTTCCCGTATTACTTGATGAGCAACTATCCGCAGCTGTTTCAGCTAAATGCTGGCGGTGGTGTACCATCCGCGTTTCCCAACATGACCGGCATCCCTACGACGGCGGGCGGTAGTAATGTGGCTGGGTTCAATGCTCCCGGTACAGCAACCACGCAACAGGGCCAAAACGCCACCGTCAACCGGGGACGGAACGAAACGATAGATCCTACACGTCCTGATGATGGTAAGAGGAGGTGTACCCCGGTAGTGCTGGGAGTAAAGTAGTTGACTGTTGACATTTTTTTGTTGCAGCTTTCAACCGCCACGGAGGATATGAGTACGTGATTGCTCCGCTCTGGAAGCGATTTGCAGCCGAAGCTATCGATATAGCGATAATATTTCTGCTCAAGATAATGACTACACTGGCCTTTATAGATGCATTCGAAATCGATCTGTAAGTATTACAATTAGAGATAGGAAAAAATTTGGATAAAAGTAGAACTGGCTCTCGGGCGATTCCACAAAAAATTTCCAGTTTCCTCAAAAAATTTCCGAAACTGGTTCCAGGAACCAGTTTCGGCAGGCAATTGGAACCTTCAGATTCCTCGGATTCGACGAAATCGTCGCAACCATCGGAATCGTCGGAATTCCGACAGTTCCTGACAGCTCCGATGATTTTAACGATGATTGAGATAGTTGCTGTCGGTTGCAGACAGTACACCGGATCGTTCGATTTCATTTCTTCGGAATCGGAACTGGAATCCCACGGGCTGGAACCGAACCGAAGCCGTGGTCACACTCCTGTGAAACCATCACTAATTACAATGGAGGACTGACGCACTTTTACCCTAAGCGCGAACGCACGTAGATAAACATCTGGCTATTTTATCGCATCTTTTTATCACAAACACATCACACGGTTTTCCAGTCGAATTTTTAAACACGTTTCCCCTTTTTCTACCCTCTCCAGCTTGTACATGGACCTGGACGCGATCCGTAACTCGTTCGAGGAAGATTATACCGAGCTGCTATCATTCACCTCGGAGCTGATACTGCTCGAGATAGGCATCAAGATAGCGGTATGCATCTACGAAGCGGTATGGACCGCCCACGTCCAAGTCATACCGGGCAGCGCAACGCCCGGCAAGATGTTGATGGGCTTGCGGATCGTTTACGCAGAAACGGTAACGGTACTGGAACCGCAACCACAGCCCGGCTTACTTAGCAATCAGGTGCCGCTGCGTGCGCTCCTGTACCCGGGCACTACACCAAGCTTTACGCGTGCGTTTGCCCGTGCAGCCGTGAAGAACGTGGTTATCGCATTTCTCTTTCCCATGTGTTTGCTGTTGCTGTGCTTCCGGCAAAACCGTTCCATCTACGACATCATGACGAAGACGGTCGTGGTAGAGGACAATCCAAATCCGGTGTTAAGACGGCGCTAAAATACGTGGGCGCACTCTGGAAAGGTTAAAGGCTGTGGAAGGTTGACCCAGTACCAAAAGAGTAAAGCTAGTATGCGGGAAGGCTTCTGGAAGAGGTTTTTGTTTTAAAAAAAAATGTTTTCGAGCGTCAGCAGCTCCCTTCGTTAGGATAAGATCACGCTTTCAGTTAACCAAATACAAAACCCGGTATGGTGAAGAGTTACGCTGATTCCTATCAATGTAATAAAATATGCAAAATAGACAAAATCGGTACCGTTTAAAAAATGGTTTGCAAAGGCACGACATATTCAAGGTTTAAACCTCTCTCTTTCTCTCTCTGTCTTGTTGGGCTACTCACTATAGAAGTCCACAATAATTGCCTGATCCCCATAACAAGTCCCAGTCATCGTATCCTGCCGGTCTTCACCACCGTCAGCTTGTTCGTTTTGCGTTGCAACTCAGCAAACTCGTGATTCATCCTTCCCCTCCACACTCCATGCTCGAACACACCGCCAAAGATGGTGAGGAGGACCATAGAGGACCACCAGGCGAACAAGTGTGCGATTTATATCAAATTTCGTGCGGTCTCGAAGTTCTCAGCAGACGGTGAAGGCTATTCTATGCACGATTCCGCTGAACAATGCGTCTCCGGATTTCGCTGCTGATGTTGTCATCCAAAATTATGATTTTCCCAAGATAGCAGAACTCCTCTACCACCTCGAGGTTATCGCTGCCATCTAATACAATGTTTCCCATCCGGGCCCTATCACGGCCTTATGTTCTGTTGTCAGTGATGTAGCAATACCGCACTGATATGAGTATGGATCCGAGTCCTCTTGAAGGACATCACAGGCTCCATACTCTACTTCGATTCAATAAGTCCACGGCTTACAGAACGGTAATATATACTCCTTGGGAACATGGCTCATATGGCTGAATTGAGCGGAGGGGGATAACTAGCGTCCATGTTAATGGCTGTCCTAGCTTTTCACGGGACTCTACCTAGCTGGAAAGCATAGGCTCTACGAGGAGGCTCGACGTTGGAGGAGAGTCTTTGCAAGTCACCGCTAGAAAATAATTAAACGCAACGAACAGTCTTCAATAAGAATCGGACCAATCGATTCAAAGTTTTAACCTATTTCATACTTTATTTTTTGTTCCCCAATTCCCGATTATCTACTTATCTACTGGAGTTTTGTTACCCTTCTTCTTCTTCTCAATCTCGGACGGATTTTTGATCGCGACGGTAAATTCTTCCCTGAAGTCCTGTGCAACGGTAAACTGTTTGTTAATCTTGAGATAGGGTCCGAGCACATCTGAAAGCGAAATAGGAAAATTTGAGAGCAAAATTAGCACGTGTGAAGCGGGTGGTACAGAAACTACGCATTACTATTCATCGGTGGCCAGGTAGGCACATCATCCGCTTCCGGCTTGCCATGGATGGCAAACGATGTCCACAGGTCAACCATACGCTTCGCAACGGACGTATCTTGCTCGTTCAGGTTAGCCGCCGTCGGTGGGTACGGGAAGAGATACATCAGATCGTTCGAGTGGTGTACGCCGCCATCGAATGGTATGGCCGAAGTGTCACCGCCATACCCGAAACGCGTGTGTTCGCCAGCGTAGTCGAAGCTGTACAGGTACGTCTGGTCGGGCAGATACATCGCATTATTCTGCGCCATCTTTAACACGGGTCCTTTAAGCAAAACATCGGCTGTGTGCTGAAGACAAGTGTGCAAGTAAGTAGTATCACATTAGTACGTGTTAAGAGCTTGTACACTAACCCATATTCACTTACATCACAGAAGCCTGCCAGAAGTTTTCTTAAATCACCGGAAGCAAGTTGTTCATGTGTGAAGAACTGGGCCATTGCAAGCGTCCGAATAGTGCAGGACGGATCATCAACTCCCAGCACCTGGTTCACCTCGTCCACCATCCGATGTATGGTAATGTGCGGATCACCGATCAGTTTCTTAAACAGAAGAATGTTAAACACCTCCAAAAATGCAAACGTTCCATCGTGCCGTGTGACACCGGTGAGCAGGGGCATATTTTTCCTTCCACCTCCTTTGCGCATGATGAAGTAGGGATTTTCCGGAAACAGTCCATTCGGATCGTTAAAAACCATACGGGCACCGCCGATCGTATCCGTACCGTTTGGAGTTCGCAGACGCTATAGCCAAAGAACGAACGGCGGTTAACGACTCGTCAAGAATTCATCTTCACCCTACTTACATAGTGTTGTGTGAAAGCTTTCATCAGGCTGAAAATGTCCAGCTGCATCAGGAACCGTTCGACGTCCTCCAGCGGTGCTTTACGATCGAAACCAGCGAACCCGGCTATATCGCGACAGTTACGCTCCGGACTGCGATCCCACACCCACGAACCGTGACAGTTGCCCGATTGCAGTATTAACCGCTTGAATAATTTCTCCGTGTCCACCAGCGGGCTGTATGTCATGCTCGAAACCATTGCTGCACCGGACGACTGTGCCATCGCAGTTACCTGCTGTGGATCACCTCCGAAATGGCTAATATACTTCTGGACCCACTCGAACGCCATCACCACATCCATAACGCCCGCATTGCCCGGGATTTGTTTCGTGTTGGAGCACAAAAATCCTAGCACTCCGAGCCGATACTGAGGCACCACCAGCACCACATCCTTCTCCATGATGTAATTCGGGGGATAGTGGTAAATCGCTCCATCATAAAACCCACCACCATGCACATACACAATGACCGGTTTGCGGCCACTAAGGTCTTTCGTGAATACGTTGAGATTGATACAATCTTCCAGATTTTCTGCCCGTTGTTCCTCCGTCAGCAGCTTCATGCGCTTGTACACCGGTGAGCCTAGCTTCGGTTCGGACACATCCATTACACCGTCCCACGGTTGCACCGGAACCGGGGGCTTAAAACGACGCTCACCCATCGCGGGTTCGGCGTAACGTACGTTTAAAAACTGATAAATGTTCACACCCGTCCAGGCCCCACGTGTCGTGGAACCTTTCAGTTTTCCCAGCCCCGGAAGCTCCACGATCGGATGATCCGTTGGCTTATCGGTGGTTCCTTCCATCGTAGAAAGCTTCCTCGTGCAACCGAACACGCGCAACAGTCCATCACCACGGCCGGAGGCGGTGAATAACTTCCGACGGTGACCCGGGAGAAGCAGCAGTGTTCTGCTGATGGTAGCCATTGGAAAACTGACCGGACGGTACGGTTACGAGACTGGTGTTACCTACCTTCCTAGCAGGTGTCTGTCCACTGTCTAGAGGCCGTTTTTTTACTTTTGCGCTAGCAAAATATTTTTGCGAATCTGCACGCTTAAGACGATTAGCGCAGTGCAAGATAAGCCGTTCGGGTTGGAGTTTTCGCCACACTTGGTCCATTATTTTTTGCTCGTGCTGCACGCATGCGGTAACTTTTTTTTTATTGTTGCTAGCTGTTGCACATTTTATGGAAGGTTTGATAAAAGGATATCACACCCATGCGTACCTATAGTATGGGAACGCTCAATAAAAGGTTTACCAGCGTGCTTGGCAGTTTCCTTGTGGTTAGAAAGAAACGACAGAAATGAGCAGTTAATAAACTGTAAACTATTCAACGCTTAGCGAACGTGTTTTCAATTTTAAATAAATGCTGTAATGGTTATATGCGATAAGTGTGTCTTTTAATTGCATACCATTAGGCGCTTGAGTATAACGGTCGGAAAATGGAAGTTTAAAATGTCTGTTCAACTGTGTAATAGTGTTGGGAAATATGTTAAAAAACATGAACAGTATGCGCCTTAAGGCTAAACACCAGGACTTAACAAATAAATACTAAAACACACAACACAAACCGTCGAAAGACAAACAAAAAAGGCATAAAAGTCCAAATACCATTGTAAGCGCTGCATTTTCTCGGATCAGACATTCAAAAAGAATCTGGAAGAAGTCCAGACTGTACCAGTATGTTCGACAGTGGAACGTACTAGACAACATAATAAAATTATCTAATCTGATAACGGATCGATACAATCGGTCAAATCAGATTATGTGTCTTCAATGCTTTTTTGTGCACTTCCCCGTATGTAGAAGAAATTTCAGACACAGTCGTTCAAGCACTGATAAATTCAGGGAGTAGACTTGGGGCGGCAAATCAAAGAAGAAGCAAACTGAGCGGATGCTCGGGGTGTCGAGCTTTCTTGGGGCTACGACAGAGTTTGATCTCCTGAAATTGGCCATTGGAATATTTAAAGAGCGCCGGATATCATAAGGATAGGATCTGTTGTATAAATGGCAGAGGCATCGCGAATCCCTGGTCACGCTCTGTAAATCGACATGGGTCCCACTGGCTTTACCACACACGATCAAAGGTCACGTGTTTTTAAATAACATCAATATGTCTTATTTCTCTCGCTCTCTCTTTTCTCTCTCTCTCTCTTTCTCTCTCTTTTCTGCCTGCTCACGATACAGAAAGTCGTCCGGTCGACAATAATTCCCGACTCCTGGCACAGCTTCCCACGCATGTTGAGGTATGGAGTGTGAAGGAGAAGGATGAATCAGCTTGCTGAACTGTACGGCGAACTGGACATCCAGACGGTGGCGAAGGTCCCCAGAACCTCACCAAAAAGGTCCTGGGGGGTCTCACCAAAAAGTTATTTGTCAACGACCCTCAGTCCAGCACGAGTCAGGAAGCACAGTCGGCTGGATCAGGTGAATCGAGACCTTTCGGAGTTCGGGTAACTACAGCAGGATCACCGGGTGAACAAGTGTGCAATAAATCTCACATTTCGTGCGGTCTCGGTCTTCTGGATTTCAGCGAACCGTTAAAGCCATAGTATGCACGATTCCTCGAGTTTTAGTATGCACAATGGGTCTCCGAATTTCGCTGCTGACATTGTTGTCCGAAGCGACGATTGTGCCAAGATTGCAAAACTCTTCTACCCGTCAACTACTACGGCGCTTCCCAACCGGACTCTGTCATGGGCTGATCCTCCGGCAAACAGGTATTTCGTCTTCGTTGCATTGATCATCAATCCAATGCTTGATGCTTCACGTTTGAGTAGGACGCACCATCTCTGTCGTCTTGCCGTTGATGTCCAAGTCATCCGCACCTCCGATATCACCTTCCAAAGCGATATTGAAGAGTAGGCAGGAGTATCCGTCCCCGTGCCTCGGACTTATGTGTGATTCGAATGATTCTGACAACATATTAGATATTCTCACCTTGCACTGCATCTTTAAAGCGGTTCAAGATGTCCTACAGCAATCTGAAGATATAATAATGAAATGAGCTGCTTCATTTCAGTTCTAGTTGATCGAAATCGAAGATATCGTGTTGATGAAGATAATAGAAAAAAATTAAAGCTATACGAATTGAAAGATTGTGCAAAAGTCTTGGGAGATGACAGAAAAAGGCAATTCAGTTTGCTACAACATGCTCCAGTTTGTGCACTACAGCAAATTTTGATTATATGCATGAGCAATTCTATTACAATGAACCTTAAACACGTAGGAAACCAAATCAAAAAAGTCATATTTTTTAATTGAAAAATTTGTAACATTTTACTCCGTCGTAAATCCGGCCAGGCCGTGACCATTTTTATAGCATTCTTTCACATGCTATAAAAATGGTCCTGAAAAGTCCTTGTATTGTTTACTTGCAATGTATAGAATTAATAAACTTTAAATTTAATTGATTGTTTTATTTAGTAAACTAAAACCCCAAAACATCGTCTCATTAATCCTTAAGGCTATTCTTAATTATTTTAACACTTAGTTAGTTCAAAAATAGTGTTTTCTTCCATTCCTTCAGGTCCCAACATGAAAGATACTCTGGCCAACCAAGTTACTGTGGGAAAAGTGCGTGCAGATGTAGCAGAAATACATTTATCATATAATCTTCATTATCAGCATCTATCGATGGGTTCGTGCTATCTGCGTCGAGCATAGATAACTTCTACGCCACGCAACAATATCCTACCAAGTGGAGAGCCGTCCACCCCGGCTGTCTCGTGACAGGCGTCAGGCGGTGCTCGGGGGTACTGTTTCTGCCGCCGATTTGTACGGTTTGTTTGTTTGCTTTGGTTTATCGCAAGATTTGTCACAGTGGATTAAAAAACGCTAGACCCGCTGTTGCTGTTGGGCTAAATTCCGTCGGATTAGTTCGTCCTGGTGCGGTGTGGTAGCGGCACTGTTGCTGCTCTGGGCTGGGTGTTTGGGTACGGGGGATTCCTTTTGCTGCTGCCGCTGTCGCCGAGCCGCATCCGCGTTGACCGTGAATTCGTCCAGGAAGTTGTTACCCACCGTTAGCTCCCGGTCAAGGTGAATGTACGGACCGAAGATTTCTGTTTTGAACCAAAGAGACGGGATGGATGAATCACACGGGATTAGTACGGTCTAGAAGGTGGACATTGTGTGTGAGATATGCTTACGATTAAATGGAGGCCAATGGGGAAGGTCTTGTGATTTGGGAACTCCATCCACAATGAACGATGTCCAGAGGTCCACCATTTTCTTTGCCATGCTCGTGTCCTGCTCGTTCAGCTGGGCAGCCGTTGGTGGGTAAGGGAACAGGTACAACAGATCGTTTGTATGATGCACGCCACCATCGAATGGAATGTGACGGATGTCCTGATCGTAACCGAACCGGGTGTGCTCCCCGCGATAGTCGAAGGAGTACACAAACGTTTGATCTGGCGTGTGTCTGCTGTTGTACTGTGCCAACCGTAGTACACTTGACTTGATCAGATGCATTCCACAAAGCTGTTATTCAGTGAGTTCAATTAAGAAAATGTTAAATAAAATAAGAAAATAACGCTCTGCGTCTATTACTCACATCGATCAGTCCTGGAATCATCTTCAGGATATCGCCATTGGCAGCAGCCTCCATATCCAGCATACTCTTGACGGCAAGCGGTGTAACAGAGCAAGACACCTCTACCGTGCCAAGAATTCGTTGGATCTCTTCGATCACGTCAAACCGCAAGAAGTCCTTCTTGTCATGCAACTTCAACGCGGTCAAAATAGTAAAAACGTCCACTAGCGCGAAGGTTCCCTCGTCCTTTACTACACCCGTCAGCATGGGAATATTTTTCCTACCTCCACCAGCCTTCATTACCTCGTACGGTGATTTGGGGAAGAGTTGCGAAGGTCCACCGATCGTCATACGGCCACCGGTGTTGTTGATTCCCTTGTGAAGACCTTGCCACTGTATAAAAGCCAAAAAAGGCACGGAAATCCTTATTAAATGGTCACAGTAAATAAGTTTACCTTGTATTCGCTTACATTGTGATGCATGAACGCTTTCAGCAGTGTGTACGTGTCCAACTCAACCAGGAACTTCTCGACCTGGTCGAGCGGTGCCTTCGGATCGAATCCAGCCCGACGTGCAATGTCCCTTGCATTCTTTTCCCCATTGTGATCGAACAGCCAGCTACCGAAGGCGGCACCCGAGTGAAGAATTATCTGCTGAAAGTATGACTCCTTCAGCGCAGGGCTGAACAGGAGCGACGAAAGAATACCAGCACCGGCCGACTGTCCGACGGCCGTCACCTGTTCGGGATCTCCTCCAAAGTGGGCGATGTTCTTCTGTACCCATTCGAAGGCTAGCACTACGTCCATAATGGCAGCGTTGCCGGGAATCGTGTCCGTTTTGGTGGAAAGAAATCCAAGCGGTCCCAAACGATACTGTGGCACAACGAGCACAATGTCTTTCTCGAGCAGATACTCCGGTGGATGCTGAGCGGCACTACCACTGTAGAAACCGCCGCCATGTATGTAAACGGCCACTGGTCGCTTCGCGGTAGTGTCTTTGGTGTACACGCACAAGCTAATACAATCTTCCAACTCTGCTGTTAACTGGTCTTTGGGAAGCTTCTTCAGATCACCGTAACAGGGAGCTCCACGACCGCGCACCGATACATCCTGCACACCATCCCACGGTTGCACGGGTATTGGAGCTTTAAATCGGTTCTCTCCCACTGGTGGTTCGGCGTACCGGACGTTCAGAAACTGTTGAATGGGTGTTCCAGACCAGGCACTTTTAGTGTACGAGCCTTTAAGCTTCCCCAAACCGGGTAGATCTACTATCGGATCCACATCACTGGAGAAGGTTCGGTTGGTGTTCACGCCACTCAGAGACACACGCACAAATCCTTCCTTCGCGTAATGTCGCACCGGTAGTAGTCGCAATAGCTTCAACATTACGATTAATTTGAACGCTAGAGGTCACTTTTTTTGGGTCACTTCCTTTGCGTAGATAAGTCACAGAATAAATAGACAATTAGGTTCAGACTTGATACCTTGCGTTTCACTTTGATATACCTTGATTTTTATCTTTTTAGTATGACTAGTTCCACGGTCAACTTTCAACTAAACGAATGTCCAACCAAGGCAGACGGTTTTAAGTGAGATTTTTTTAGCCAGACCGAACAATGAAATACCATCAGGTGTTAGTTTGTTATCTGCAAAAGGGATACATAGAATTAAACTATGGAATTCGGTATCCATTTTATCGTGCATCACCAAACCCAGTACCTTCTAGTGCATGTGGATACACCGAACAAAAAAAACATCGCACAGTGATTTATTGAAAAAAACATCGCGCGAAGCAGAAACTCCCTCCCGGTGGGAGTAATTTACAATGGCAGCTTGTTTACATTTCCCCTCGATGAGTGCGTCGAGATATCTGTCTTTATCAGTGGTTAGTTCCGTTTTGCCATCCCTCAAGCAGTCCATCACATCGAATCGGCTTCAATTCATCGCACCGTTGTTCCGCACATTTGGCAGCTCACCTCATACATGTCCGTTATCTATTGCGTTCCATTCGTAATCCAGCTGGCTACGTTACTCGTAGCCGAAAAGCAATCAGTTTGCGAAAATAGGATTCCAAATTTGGGACGTGTGGCGCATTTTCTTTTGGGATTAGAAGGATCCAGATATCTTGGCCGGCGAGACAGTGGGGCGGTATGTGTCTGGACGAAATGTCTTGCAAAAGCTGGATGGATTATGCATTTTTTGAGCGCCTTTTCGTAATTGGATAGCTTTATTAAAGAAGGTTTAAATATGTCCGTATCTTAATGGTTTATCTGGCGTTAAAGAGATTTGGTTCAGGTAACTTTGATATGTTTTTGGTGTGAATGCTACTTATCTGGCGCTCTACGTCTGCAAATCCATTATTCTGGATTTTTTTTGCGGACACGCAGCTACGTCATCACTTCATCTCTTCCCGGGTCTACCAAGCCTCCTTTGTCTACGTGGGCCGCCTAAAAGGATTTTATGCACTAGATCGTACGGTACCATTCTCATGAAGATATGGCGGAATCTCCGTTTGTTCGTTTGGAAAGGGAAAGGAAGAAAGGTAGCTAAACAAAGGGTGGATGCAGCGGGGGACCAAAAATGTTGTCAATAGAACAATATGCCCAAGGGCGCTGCTAGATATCCAAACTCCCCTATCTGCCAAGGACGCAAAAAATGATCCATCGACTGGGTAATCTCGGGATACAGACAAAAGTCAGTCTCCAACATTCTTCAAAACTTTTAAAATCCAATATTAAAAATTCCAATATTAAAAATACAGGGGTAGCTTAATTACAGCAATTTTATGCTGGTTACGCAAGCTACCAACACGGGACAACCCCAATTTTGAAATAGTTTGACAGTTCGACATTGATTTTAGCAGTTTAAAATTTCCCTTGGCTCACGGTCTTAATAAAGAGATCGGTATCATTTCAATATCTTCACTGATCTTCCTGAATCTTCCTTATAGCGATTGTTCAGGCAATCGGAAAAATTCTTGCTTAGTATCTTTCCTTCTGGAACTTTGTAGACTTTAGGGTTACACATTGTATTGGGGGACTTTTAACGCACGTCGACGGTTCCAATTGGCCAGATGTCTTTGGATTATCAAAAAGAAATACGCCTTACAGGTATGTTAAATTTTGAAGGGTTTACCTTGATTAGAGGTAAAGTACTCAAAACTCTTGAAATAAATGGAACGCCAGATTTCAAGTCTAACACCGCCCACCGATATTTTCCTTCGTAAGTGTTCTGGTTAGAAAAGACAACTTTATTTACACCAAATTAATTATTCTTTTGCTTACAGGGTATCCTAGCAATTTTTCACGACGACTGTCGAGACCCTTCCTGGTCGACGAGCCCCCCTGGTCAGCAGGGCATCCCTGGTCGGCGAGGCCCCCCTGCTCAGCGAGGCCTATGGCAATCACTAACTCCTCCTATAGTTTAAACCGCCACTGCATCACACTATGCTAACACGATTTTTTGAGTTGAAGTCAACATTGTAGTCGCATGCACATTGACGTATGGATCTACGGACAGTAGAAGGTACCATTTGAGATTCCTTTCAACAGGTAGTCACTGCAGCCGGATTATTGCAAGACGATGTCGAGTGGGATCGTGCACTCCAGGAAACTGTTTAATTTCGGATGCTCTCTCAGCTGCGTGCAACTGTTCGCTCTCATTCTTTCTGAACGAATGCCTCACTATCCTCACCACCGTACGTGGATGATTTTTGCAAATATTTTCATCGGAACCATCGAGATCGATACACTACAGAGAATTTAGATCATAATCAACTGTTGCGCAATGTGGAGCCTTTTAGATCTTTTCGGACCATCGATTAGTATCTTCGCGGAACAACTCCAACAAAAACGCTGGCCACTTTCCCCGAAATGCCTCAACTCTTAAATTATTAGCCGGTAAAATTTGAGTATGTTTTTATGCATACCGAAGCAGCGTACATTGCGGTATTAAGATATACCCCGCAGTTTTGTTACGTAGTTGGAGTTATGTTGCGTAGCCCTGTAACCGGGCCAATTGACTACTGTTTACATTCTGCACAAGAGAAAAATTTAGAGGACGCGGCGGTTAGAGAACCCAAACGGTGATTCAAACCAGAAATTTACATAACATTCTAGAGAAAATGTCAAATCATTCCTAGGTGATGAGGCCCCCTAGTCGGTGAAGCTTCTCTCGTCGACGAAGCGTCCTAGTCGGCAAACTTCCCTGGTCGGCAAGGACCCCCTGGTTGGCGAGGCCCCTAGCGGCCGCTACCTTCTCACATAGGTTAATACCCCACTGCTTGTACCTACCCCTACCCGATCGCTTGGGACTTCGAGCAATGATGACAATCACCGAACTATGGACCTTTTTTGCTACTGTCTGTCTATCTTTCCGCCCAATTACGATATTTTCCGTAGTGGTCTCGTGTAGAGTGCGTATAATCATGTAAACTGTGTTCTAATTGAACACCAGGGGTTAGCAGTCCATCGAACTAACATGAAATAAATAAATAAATCATTAGCTCTAGTAAGCCATTAATATGAAGTTTAACAATATGAACTTAATCTCTCTAGATGACAGTCTCTTTGTTGTACGACAGACGTCTTTCAACACAAATTTTCTACTTATGAAAAAAATAGACATATTAAAAATTTAATTCCTTTTAATTTTTAAACGTGTTTCCATTGAACAAAGAAAACGAATTACGAAACATTTGGCACGATTAACACACACGCACAGGCACGCTTCAGATACAAACTCAGTAATAAGCAAGGAAATATTAGTCCATTATCTTTATTGGATAAATCGAATATCTCCGAGTTTCCGGGTCCAAGTCCGAGAGAATATGTCCGATCGAATATGTCCAAGAATACAACGACATGAATAAACATTTATGAACACAAAAAAACTATCATTCATTCAATTTTGTATGCTGTCAGCATGATTGCTTTATTGTTTATCAATAGTTGTTGCAGTGAGTCTTGTAAATGCGTTCCCTTATCCTTTACATATCCTCTAGTTCAGCCTTGTAGTAGTGCAGCGGTTCGTTGTTTGCCAACTTCTCACGGATTCGATCACAGCGCTTGTTGGCGACCTGCTTATCCTTGGGACAAGCCAGTGCCAACTGACGCCACATGCAGTACCCAAAGTTGGACGCTTCCGAGTTACACTGACCGGCTTCACGCGGGCTCTTGACAGCCTTATCCTTCGCTTCCTTCACACACGTTTCAATGTGGCCAGCCAATAAGGGCTGCTGCCAATCGTCTGACGCAAAATTGCTCTTCACAAACTCCATCAGCTTAGCTTCGATGAGAGTTCCATCGTCATTGACGATTTCCTTCTTGCGACCAACACACTCCATCGCACAGATCACATCCATCTTGGTTTTGTTCAGCCGCTCGCACGAGAAGAAATCCACCGGTTCGTATGCTACAGAGGGAATTAATTTATGTTGCTGATAAGATGGTTTCTCCATCTCATTCCAGACCTCGGCGTCATACTTACATCCATCAGCTTTATTCTTGTTGCGCACTTCGGTAAAACACTGCTTCTTGATTTCGTGAATTTTATCCAAATTGTCATTGTTCGCGTCATTGCAGCATTTGAAGCGACGCTTGCACTTATCGTCCTGTGCGTCTGATGGAGAGCGACGGAAGCGGCCCATCATTGTTGGTTCATCCGCATCGTCGAGTAAGTCCTGCAGCAGGAGTTCATCTGTTATTTGGAGAAATCAGGCAAAGAACCGTGAATTCCTGAATTGCTTTCAATTTAAACACTGATTTTTGTTGCTCTTACTGTAGTAGGAATCTTGAAAATCGTACGCTACCACGAACCCGATCAAACCAACGAACACGGCAAACTTCAACATTTTCACAGAACCACCAAAATACTGCACGGTAAGTCGAGAAGATCAGCTCCGTTCTAGAGCTTGTTAGAATTTGATGTTGGCAAACATCAGTGAGCACTATTTATAGGAAAGCCGAATGCAGGAAGAATTGCGAAGAAAAGATGACTGGCTGAAGAGTCGCTTACATCACAAGTATGTTTGTGCAGATCATTATACTTTGCGATCTTCCAGCTGATCTGCAGGTTGGATAGTGTTGATGTGTCTGGTTGGAGTTAAAGATCGATTTGTACAAGATCAGAGATCAAACTATCAATGGTTGACGAACGGGTGAAAAGTGATGAAATCTTGGGTTTAATAGGCTGAAGTTTAACAATTTTAAGTTTTAGTTTTAATTTATGGCGATAAGGCATATAGGAAACATCTCCCAATAGAAGATAACGATTATGGAAATAGTTTTAACAGATGTTAAAATTATTTGAAAACGATGAGGTGCAACATGATTATTAACTCCTTCGAGTACTTCCATCAAAATCTCTTCCACTCGAAACATATTCTATTTAGTTGTTGGGGTTCCTTTTCCTTTCTCCTTCGTTCTAAGTCACATACAAAAAATATGATTGATGATTGATGGGCTTAAGATTCCGAACATGAAGATAGAGAATGCTCATAAGCTGAAGGAGCGTACATGCCCGGCTGGCTCATCCATTTGTATACTCTTGCTTAAATTCTTCCACTTCGAACCGCCTCTAAACCTAAAACCATTCGTTTATGAACTTATTTTTGCACCATTTGTAGAAAACTTGCCCTTCCAGTTGATCGGGTTTGCCTTTTGTGCCGTTGCCCCTATGAATCAGGTCAATGATCTTCTGAAGTGCCTAATCGTGACCAATATACACATTGGACAACTGAAGAGACATCAGAGTAACCGATGTTTACAAATGTTTACACAACAAACAAATGGTTTTTTTTCCTGTCCTATGTTGGTGCTAATTTCGGAAGTCAACGGAGTATATTGTTGTAGGAAAACTGGAATTGCTTCAAATGATACAGTGAGGCAATTGTCAGAGTTAACCACACACTGAAGGTGATTCACTTACAGAAACGAAATTATAAGCATTTTGATCGTAGATCCAACAGAGTTTGTTTGTACACCGGTTGCTGAGAAAGCCCATTTCCTTCACTGAGGCTGTTGACGATATGGTCGGGCACATGGCACATATTGGAACATTAAACGCTGTACAACAATTGTGAGAAAATCACCGCGGGTGAAATTACCGTAGCGACATTGCTTTATCAAATTGCCGGAGATGGCAATTAATGTACGATCAGCGACACGATCACCTCGGCGAAAAGCTGCTTATCGACATCTTGCGGGTCATACAAGCGGTGCATCAATATAAAAGCTTAGCTTTGCATGCACGGTAGCCAGTTTAATCTCTCCGAGCCTTCCGTACAGTGAATAAGCAATGGGAAAAGTGTTGATTTTGCTTGGACTGCTTGTTGTGGTTAGCGTTGCAGCAGCAGGGCGATTCGAACGGGCAGTGTTTGCACCGAGAGTACGTCGCGATGCTTCTATGCGCTGTTGTAACGATGGATTTGACCAGAGTGAAATTCATGCCAAATTTGCCGAGATTCGTACCGCTTGCATTGGAGAGCTCGGCTTGGGAGAAGTTTCTCGTAAGTAACTCGCAAGCGTGTGATAATTGCAAGTGTTTCATTTTCTAAAGAAGCTGTACTCCCTACGCAGATGAGGAGATGATGAAGAATCGTGAACACTTGAACTGTATCACCGAATGTATCGCCAAGAAGGAGGGCATAGCGGATGAAAATGGTGAACTCGTGCATACGGACCTTGCCAGGGTGGTGAGCGAGCATATGAGCACTATCGAGTGGAAGGTACCGCTCGCGGAAGGATTTATCAAACAGTGCTTCGACGAGGTGGAAGCGTCCGACAGTGCCTTTGTGCCGAGCGACGACGCTAAATGTAATCCGGAAGGGTTTGATTTTGTATTTTGTCTGTGGCGTCAATTTACACTCGCCTGTCCGGAAGAGTTCCGGGACGATTCGGACAAGTGTGTTGAGCTCCGGGAAAAGCTTTCCAACAAGGAAGATGTGAGCGGTTTGCACGATGAGATAGAGGCGGCTGAATAACTGCTTCGGTGAGGCGCCGAAATGTATGCAATCCGATCGACAACGATACGACGCACTGCTGACAGTTTTGAGTTTGGTTAGAATTGTAAGTTACAGATGAATAAAGTACGATGAATGATCAATGCCTTATTTAGCAAGCTTTTGTATTAGGTAAATAATGGTTCTGCTAAAAAAATCATTTACTTTTGTACTTCTAAAATTGCATTCGCTTCAATCGTTTCAAAAATTGTCACACTTTTGAATGCCAATTTTTCTTTGGACCAAGGAAAAAAGTGTTGAATACACTAGGTAATAATGATATTAATACGGTTTTCTGACACAACAGATTATTGATGCTAGCGAGACAGGCTAAAAATTTACGACCCCAATTATCTAATCAAATGAATTGTACAACGTTTCACATGAGTGATCAAGGTTTTTGCTATTTTATCATCTTTGCTATATTACTGATTAAACCGAGAGATTATAATTTACAACGTTGTACACAGTTAAACATCGTTAATCGACGCCTTGCGTTAAGTTCTAGTGAATGAATCCAACTCAGAAAAAGGCTGTTAACTGCAATTCGTTATCATTTCCTTGATAATGTGTAAATTTCGTAAAGGACGTTTCGAAGATTGTGAACGACAGCACTTTTTTACTTCATAGCTCTTCATGCTGATCATGCTGGTCATCTAGTGTATAAAAATCATCGTTAGTGGAAGAATTAGTCTTTACTACAGGGAAACGGTCCAAATGGGATTTAAACTGGTGATCAAGCAAATAATACACTTTTACTCACTACCTGCTGGGATTCAAATCTTTTACCAACTCTTTTGGTAGTCGTTATAACAAGGCAGAAGGCGTCCCCATACTCATACAAAACTCCTTGCGATTCGAATCTCAAAAGAGTTTAAACATTCTTTGCGATTCGAATTTCTCTGGCAATTATTAACTCCTTGAGAGCGACTTTGATAATAATGATTCCCAAAAAAGTTGAAAACTGTTTGCGACGAATGCCAAACAAGTTGTAAAATCTTTTAATAAGAATTATTTAATTTTAATTATTTAATAAGAATAAAATCCCTCTCTAACTCTTACTCAGGTACATAAAACACTAATTTGAACCTCGGTCTTGCCTTGTGAAGACTGAGCTGCAGTCGCCTCTGCTACCAGTCGTGCACAAGACCCAACACATCCCAGCAGAAAGTATAATTTACATCTTTGCATGATTATAATTTGATTAATTTATTAATGCTATTAAAAACACTCAAATCGGTTTTGAAGTGTTGAATATTTTTTAAGCTTTATTTCAACATAGTGCATATAGAATAGTAAAATGATGTGAACCCGGTTGATGAGGTAAATGACTCATGATGATCGACGCGTATTTAAGCAGCATGTTGGTTTTGCTCCAACGCCTGCTTCCTGTACGCTTCGTATGACAATTGGGACTGTAAAAAGAGAGAGAGAGAGACACACAAAAATACAAGAAGAAATGTTGAATTTTCTTGAACTATCGATCATTTGGAAAGATCTATACTAAGTAAAGGATTAATTCGTTTCATATTTTTCAAACATTAAACAAACCGTTCCGTACGAGACAACTGGTTGCAAGCAAGCAATTTTTACATGTAGTGGTTTAGTAAGTCTACAGTTCAGACGGCGGCACGATTACGAACTAGGCATTAAGCTCAAACCCAAACAACGATAACCAATTAACGAGCAGTAGTGGACTGAGGAAAAAGTATAATTATGTTAGATAAGCGATAAGGAAAATAAAGGGTTAGGTAAAGTGGTGGCATAGTCTACAGTTCGTAGTATTCGCAGCCTATACCAGGAGGGGGTTTTGGTTATATCTCACACGACTACCAGCACAATGTAAAGACAACACTGGACAGCGACCTAACGACTAACCTCCCAGAATGCATCATCCCAAGTGGGGAACAAACGTTTGAAACTTCTTGGTTCAGCGCCCTGTTTGAGAATAACGATTGGAACCGTCTCTTCGGTACGCTCGGACGGATCAGTTCGGATGTACTGTCGGGCCATGTCGATCGACTTGCTGCGTTCTTCCTCAGTCGCGCCATTACCAATCCAGCAGTAGATCTCATCACCTCCGTCCAGCACCATAACATCGTCAACGTTGAGATCCTGTCGAGAGAAGATCAGCATACAATTAACAATAGCAAGCAATAACCCATCGGAAAGGACATATTTACATCTTGCTCAAAGTGTGGCACTTCTTCGACACGCAGCTTCTTATTGTACAGAATGCGACAGTGGAACAAACGAGCTGACAAGAACGGTGCACCGGCCGGATCGAGCTCACGATCATACTCATCCTTTCCACCGAGAGCGCTCCAGAACTCTTCCGGTTCAGAATTTTCCTCAATAACTTCTGGGCTTGCGTCAGGTGCTACCACTCCGGCAATGTTTGCCGCCATATTCTTCTCCAGATCGGATGCACCGACACCGTGCCAGATGTAAACAGTACCCGATGTCTTCAGCAGGAACACATCATCGGACGCTAGCGAGGAAGCGTTCGGTGTCATTTCTTCCGCACGCACATCATCCGAACATGTGCCACGAACGCGGAACAGTTTCGTATCATCCGCTGCTTGCTTATCGTGATCACCCAGGAAGGTGACCATCCTGCCCTTGAACAGCTTCATAAAGTGACGCGGCTCGTTACCTTGGGCGACGCGTACCAGAATCGCCTTTCCGTTCAGTTCGTCATCCATACGGACAGCGTGCATTGCCGAGGCCCCCTTCTCAGTGGTGGAAGATGTCTTGCCCTGCCAGAAGTACACGATGTATCCATGTCCACCAGTCTTGATTGTGTACTCATACCGCACGAGGTAGGAATCACCGGCAAAGAACATTCCGAACGCGTCCGGCTCCACCGACACGAGATCGTAGTCCTGTACGCGCCATATTTCTACCGATCCCTGACCATTGTCCGGCATAAAGCCAAGAGCTCGGCCACCATTCTTCTTGAAGGTGTGCAATATCTCCGCATCAAACTCGGCATCGGCATCCGACTCGTCACCGTCACCCATGGCGGTTTTGATAAGCTGCGCATGGTTGATGCCCTTGTCGCGCCAGCTGGAGAAGAACTGCTTGAAATCGGTTGTTTCCCCATTCTCCACAACGCGATGCACAGCCGTATGCACCGGATAGCCCTTGACGGTGATGAACTCTTGTGCTTTCACCATCGCCTGGGAGCGTTCCTGACCGGTTGCGCCCTTACCAATCCACACGTAAATGCTGCCTGCTCCGGTGTCCAGGATGTAGCAATCCTGCTAAACAAGAAAACGGACAAAGTTGTAGAAATCGTGGAAACTGTAGCTGATCATGAAGCTATGATTGCTCACATCAGAATCAAGCATGCTTTGCTTCAATGGGCGCTCCCCGATCGGATTGATCTCTAGTGATCCGCTAGCGTCGGATACATGATACAGAGTGATCGTCTTACAATCGGTACGCTCGTATGCCTCGTCCGATTCCGATTCTTCTGCTACGTCATCGGGAGACCCTTCTCCCAGCACATCGAAGAACTCCTGCTGTTCCGAGGAGCTTGCAAACTCGTCTGTTAAAAAAAAGCTTTGTAGTTTTACCAGCGTTATCGGCCAATAATTTACCGCTCTTACCCAAAATGTGCACATTAGCACGACCTGCATGATCCTGGTCGCGAATCTGACCCGCCGCACTGATGGCCTTTATTTTCTCGACTCGTTTCGCGGACGCTCCAACGTACACGTAGATATCGTATCCAGCATCCAATATGAAGCAGTCTCCCTTGTTCATCGAACCGATCGTTAACGGAACCTGCCGGACACGCACATTCTTAGCGCCCTTCACCTGGAACAGACGCTTCTCGCCAGCAGCATTCGTTTCTACCTCGTTGAAACCGCTCTTCACACCACCGGCCGCATACCGGACCCCTCCGGGGAAATAGCTAAGAAAGAGGGGACTTTCGTGATCCTGTACCTCGCGGTGCTGTACCGGAGCACCGTTGTGCCGATCGTCCAGCTGTACCGTCAGTATGGCAGCCGAACCAGCCTCGTCCTGGGATGTTTCCAGCCCAAGCCAAAAGTGGACATCCCATGACAGAACTCCACTCTTGGATTCCTTAGTCTGAGAGAAGCAGAGCCGTCTGTTAGGGGATTTGACTTTTGGGAAAGATGTTAGTATGACTTACATTGAGTACGATGTAGGAATCACCGGTGTAGAATTTCCCGTACTCCTTCACCGGTACCGGTACTGGTTCAAAGTTCTGGCAAAGAATATAAATTAGGCTACATTCAATAACATACAATTTTTAGTAAACAATGAATCATAGCAGGGGCGTTTCTATCTATTTCCTATTTTAACTATTTTACGTCGTTTATCTGCCCGTATGACTTTGAGGTTGAATTTCCCATGACTCACAAGGTCGGAGGCAGTGAAACGAATCGCTTAGAAGATTCCTAGCGACACTGATGTCTTTTAGCTCACAACCTTGGGCCGATGTTTGCCCATAGTTGAGACGCATACTTTGAAATAGTATGCTTGAGTATACACAATCCATGTGTTTAGGCAGTAGACAAGTCGTGCCATTTTAATTAAACAGAACGAGACTTTACCCTAGTCAAAGTGAGCAACGCCAACAAAACCATCGTTGCAAATACATCGTGATGCAAAGTTTACATTAACACGGTTTTGCTAAAAATATACCCCAAAAAACTCCCTCGGTACTTTAGGGGGTTTTGCAAGGGTAAAATGAGAACGGTTAATTGCTTTTATTTGAACGTTTGTGAGCTAGTATATGTGTGTGTTTAATTCGTCCCAAATGAAGCATAAATATCGGTAGAATTGAATCGATACGACGCCCTCTTATCTTATCTCGTTTCAGTCATATTAGCCTTTCCAGTTACGTTTTCGGTGCACGGTACGTTAACCGTTTCATATTAAAACATCTGAGTGGTGATACATTTTTTTGCAGTGTATTTCTTGAGCAAAGAAACTATGAATAATTTTTACTGATATTTAGCCTCAATAAATAATGAATCCTCCCCCATGACTAGCATGACAAAGACCATGATTAATTCGTTTCCGACAACGTTTTGAGCGGTCGTAAACAAAACATCTGGCATGCATTAGTACATTCCAGTGCGGTGTGTGCGTTTGATGTATGTCTTCTGGTGTCTATTTTTAAAACCGTGCAAGAAAATGCGATGCCCAATGATCTCGAGTTTTTCGTCGAGATCCTCAGTTAGCACCTTATAGTGCGCTCGGGCTGCGTTTTCGTTTAGCGACCGACAACAACACTAGTATGGCACGTAACACGCATGGTTGATAATTATCTGCTCAACAGCATCGCCACAGATAACATTGTGGTTCCGTGAGTCAGGTATTATTTACCAGGTTCGGTTGGATTAGATACTGATGTAATTTCCAGCTACGAGCAGGGGAGAGACTCTTGGGAGCTATTTTTCATTTCGACCTTCTAATAGTGGAGGAGAATCATAGCTCATATTGGTATCATTTGTACGTTAGCACGACAGTCTGGTGCCATCGATTTTCTGGCACAAAAATTACCGCCTCCTTCGCTCCCTCACACTTCATCTTGTATCGCGCCAAACCCATCACTCGGCTTGGATGTATAATGTTGTGCGCGTTGTTTACCGTTCCAGTCAATCTCTTTATGCCTTTCCATCCCGTGTTTTATGTTCGCTGCTGAACCGTGTCGAAATTGGACAGAAATCGATTGCGATGCCTCATCAAAGGAATAAAACAAAAATGAAGCTCCAACCAAAAAACCACAAAACGTTCACAAACACACCAGCAATGCGACTTATTTTTCCCGGCATAGTGTTGCGACCACAGTTCCGCGTTATACGTAGATTGCAAATTTTTTCGTTTTATTTTTTGTAACGCATCTTCACATCAGTTTTATTTCGCGCTTCCTGCTTCAAACCTGTTTTGATTCATTTTTTCTTCCCGTTCTTAAATGTTCCTTCGTTTGTATTCACCTCAATTCGCCACAGTTCCAGGCCCTTGCTAGTGCCGGCATTCTCGAACGCTGGATGCATCGTTTCGTATTCACCGCACAGCACAGCAGTAGTAAATAGTAGTAGTAGCAATAATAAATAATCACTTCCAGCACGGCTTATTCACGGACACAAAAAAAAGTCGTCACTCGATTCCACCCACGAACACACTTATCAAATGGCAGCAAACGAAACTAGAGGCACTGTCGGCATCCGCAGCACGCGACTTCTTGCGCGGAACTGTAACGCTTCAATCGCTCAGAACCGGCATTTGTAGCTGAGGTGTTTATCTCGCAACCGTCGTGCTGGTCACCGGAGTAAGATTGGGCGAGGAAGGGGATTGGCGCTGAACGGGAGCGAAGTACAGCCTTTCCTTCGATGGGAACTTCCCACCCGTATCTTTTACGTGGGGTGGTGTCGGTGATGGATAAACAGAGAGTATTGTTGAGCTTGAACTTGAGCTGGTACGTTAGGAGGGGTTGGTAAGCTTCGTCGCGGCACGTGAACACAGCGCGAGAGTACTATAATAGTGGTGGATTTTGTATGGAATAGAGAAGCAAACAAAAACATCTCATGGAGAGAGATGTAGAGCTGTTGCGAGAGAATTGAAGATGAGTCACTACAGTGAGGAAAACACACGCATCAGAAACAGTGTTTGTCAGATTTTCAGCATTAGAGAGAATTTAACTCTTATTATTTTTATGATTGTATTTTTCTTTACATTCAAATAACCGTGAATTGGTAAGATAAACTGAATTTAATCATTGTTTTATGAAAGGAAAAATCGTATTGTGAATTATTAGATAATCGGGGCGGCTTGGTAGTATAGGCGACAACGGCGCCGGTATTCAAACGGCAGGACCGGGGCAGGGACTGACTAGTCTCATTACGTGGTATTCATAAGTCGAGCAATACGGCCAGGCCGTTAAGGCTTAAGCAAAAAAAAAAATTATTTGATAATTTGTTTTAAATTTGTTCTTGTGACTTAAAATTTCATTTTACAAAAATTATAACAACTGCAAAGGATGACAACGAATACAAACAAACCGTCTTAATTGTCAAATCAACACCAGTTAACCATCTAGCTAATGGTAAAATTATCTATTAATGCATTGGTAAGATTGTACATCACTCAATCAATTGAGTGATAGAATGAAAAATCGGCCCTGCGAGAGCGATAAGATTGAATTGATGATCAATTCGACGAAGAAAAAGTAGCTGCTTGCCGTGGGCTCTGAACGAGATAGAACCCGACTCGGAAGCAGAGTATCAGTTGACGTAGACGATCTTGAGGTAGTAGAGGTATTCTTCGGATAACAACGAAAATAGCGAAATCTGAAAGTGTCTTGTTCGGGGGAATCGTGTTTACCACAGACTCCATAAACTTCAGATCCAGAAGACTCCGTCAAAACACGAAATTCACGATATAACGCACACTGTCCGGTAGTCCTCTACCAGTAGGACTCCTGGAAACTGATGGGTGCTAAGGACCCACTTGTGGGAGGCATTTGGAGAAGGAGTAGGACCCACGAGCTAACTGAACTGATTGGTGGTGCTGATATTCTGCATGCCCTGATCGTGTTTCCTGGAAGTAGATTGGAGAACTGGTCATGACATCTAAATGTGCTCAACCCTGAGCAGGCCAAGAAAAAGAAGGAAATGATATTCGATGTGACAAAGCAGGACATTTAATTAACAATCAAAACTTGGAATTGGAATTAAATTGTTTGAAATTGTGATGAACAAACGTTCTAACATAAAGTTAAAGTAGACAACAACACGAAATAGATGAAATTAGAAAACTTAACGAATAATGTAAAAAATTGAATGAGCTTTTGTTACAGGGTACCTCGGTGATTTTATATTTTCAAGATATATTCGTTTTTGTCCTACAGTTTTTTCCATTTTGTCTGCTATTTTTGAATAAATTTTAAAATATCTTTTTTAGCAATAAAAGAACAACTTTAGGAGATAAATAAAAATGAGATTCTAGACTCATGTCTAGAAAGAATCAAATTAAACGTGTTTCTATACTTTGTATGTCTAAACACACTAATGACATAATTTTACATGACAATAGAAGCTGTCATATTTAAAATACATCAAATGTTTTCATTGCGTAGAAAGTTATAAAGCGAAAAATATTTTGAAATTCGATCGGTGAAATACATGAGAAGCTGTAAAAAAAAAAACAAAAATATTAGGAAACCCGTGAAAATCTTTGGTATATTATGGAAAATATACGGAAAAGCGTAAAAAATATCGGGACGAACACATAATAAAGAATACTCTCATTAGCGATATTACACACACAAAATAATTAAAAGAAGCAAAAAGAATTGATTGTTGCATTATTTATACATTCCAGTATTAAACGTAGCATAAAAGTGGTTGGTGTGAAATGATTTAAGACGCAATGAATTTTAAATGTAGAATGATAGACGGGTTACTGAGAAAAAAATTCCAAAGGTCATAGATATTATGCAGTATATCTCGTTTGCCGGTATAACAGTGTAATTAAGTCAATTAAAATTGGCTTCTAGCTGTAGAGCAATTTCTAATTGAGTCATGGAGAAACAATTAGCTCAATTAAATGTTTTAAATGCTGTATCTAAAATGTGCACAAATACATGGAAATAGCTTACATGGAAATAACATCTAATAATTTAGAAATTTCGTTCGCTAACTTCATTCATAAAAGTCACGCCGAAACATACAGAATAATATTTTGTACATAATCTCATTTATTGCTCTAAAAAAACAATTCAGTTGCTACGCAAAAAAAGCCAAACAAAATTTACACCAAACGCGATTGGTTCGATCCAGCAATGCGCCAGGTCTGGAAGAAGTGTTTGAATGGAGCCGTTTCGGCATTCTGTACCAACCGTTCGACCGGAGTCCACGCCGGATACTTCTTGGAGCCGATAAATTCCTGTGCCTTCGCTAAAGCTTGGGTCTTTTCTTGCTGAGTGGCTCCCTTACCGATCCACACGTACAAACCACTGCCAGTGTCCAGAATGAAGGAGTCCTCCTGCTTGAGGAACTCCTGCTTCAGCGGTCTCTCAGTGATCGGTTCCACGGCAAGCTTGCCCTTGGAATCAGTCACGCGGTACAGCTGCACCCGTGCGGCATCCGTTTTCTCGAAAGCGGCATCAGCCGCCGCTGTCGATTGGTCCGGCACCAGGGTAGGCGAACCGGAGCCCAGTATCGTGAAGAAGTTCTCCTGATCAGTCAGCGTGGAAAACTCATCTATGATGTGTACCTTCGACCGTCCGGCATGGTCTTGATCGCGCAGATCGTTTGCGAAGTTGATAGCCTTCAGCTTCTCCACGCGCCCCGCGTGCGGTCCGACGTACACGTAGATTTCACGACCCGCATCCAGTATGAAGCAGTCACCCTTGTTCATGGCCGACACTGCAAGCTCTACCTGACGCACGCGGATGTTTTTCGAGCCCTTGATGTGGAACAGTCGCTTTGCGCCCGGATCGTTCGTGGTTACGTGCTTGAAGCCACTGGCAACGCCGCCCTCGAGATACCGTACACCACCCTTGAAGTATCCCAGGAAGAGGTCCGATTCCGTGCCTTCGACTTCCCGGTGTTGTACCGGTACGCCACCGAGCAGATCATCCAGCTGGACGGAAAGGATCGCCGCAGAACCAGCCTCATCCTGGGTAGTTTTAGTGCCGAGCCAGAAATGGATGTCATGCGATTTGACCTTATTCTTGTCTTCCTTCGTCTGTGTGAGAGATGAAATGGGAGATCAGTTGTAAAATAATTCTTATCACTTCGGTTCAATTCCTGCATCACTCACGTTCATCACGATGTACGAATCACCGGTGTAGAATTTGCCATGTTCGGCCTTGGGGATGACTACGGGTTGAAAGTTCTCCACGCGCCAAACCTCCAAGCCAACCGTTTTGCCTGCATTGTTGAACGCGGGAATGTTTAGCTTCCTGCCCGAACCGCTCGGAACGGTTCCACCGTGGATGAGGGCGATGGAAACCACGGACAGCAGTAATGCGCAAACGATCGAACGGTTCATTCTACAAAACGAAACAACGTAGTACTGTTAAAGATCACTAGTTTGTTGTGCACTGCTGTGTTGTGTGGTATTCAATAACAGCTCAGTGTCATTGATGTCACGGTTATCAACGCTTGCGTACTGTACAGGCGGGTTGTTTTACGTTGCCGATGACCCTTATAGCCTTCACGTTGATACGCCGTTTACGTGATCAAGTAGATGAGTTCAAGGTTTAAGAATCTATATCGCCAAAACCACTGTATTATCCGAATAGGATACGCTTCAAGGAGCACACAACACTTCCTTACAATCACCAAAAAATACGAAAACCAAACGATTCTTACCTGTAAGACAGTGGTCTTGTGTGGTCAACTTCACCGATCCAAATCCGTGAACGTTATGCCGCAACGGGACTGAGAATCATTTATATTCGTAGGCTTTCGATTGTTGGTCGCTGTAACAAATACAACCAACTTCAAGTGCGTACAGTTCATGAGAAACGATCGTAGACACATGATTAAAGATCATGCTCGTTTCAAAGACACCAGAAAGGGATAGACGTACGGGCATCTTTATTGATTCTCGCATTTAACACATAGCTGATGTGGTCAATCTTGGACAGAGATGTAAAACCTTGCGAGGAAAGATGCGCAGAAATATATGTTGAATAAGTTATAGGTTTTTAACAAGCCGTTTTGATAATATTTTTGATTTTATAATGTATTGTGATGTGTTTTAATCAACTAATTTTATTTTAAGTTGAGCCACATCCCGTGCTGTTTTTTATTGGGGAAATAAAACAAATTTAAACCCTCCAATAATTGAAGAAAACAAATTTTCATTGTGCAAAAAATAAAATTAATATAGCAATTGTGCCTGGCAGGTCTTAACTAATAACATAATCAAGAAATAAAATTAAAAAATCATGAAAGAAAATTGAATCTAAGTAAGATTTCATGATTCGATGATGAGCACAACTTATTTCAAATAAAAAAAATCTTAAAATGTTTACTCCAATCATAAATTTTAGAATCTTTGCACCAGATTATTTTTACTAATTTTATTAAAATTTTCTTACTAGTTCAACGCACTGTGCTTGAAATAAATGTTGATTATACTTCTAGATTGGTTTTGAAAATCGTCTTCTTCTTCTTCTTGGCCTGCTCAAGATTGAGCACGTCTTGTCGACATGGCCAGGTCTCAAATCACTTTCCAGGAAACTTGATCTAGGGCTGCAGTCCTCCATCCACGGCTGCATCCGATCTCCGACAGGTTAGACTCCACTTGATCCAGCCAACGAGCTTGCTGTGCTGCTCTACGAGTCGTGCCGAAAGGGTCGCTGACGAACATCTTCTTGGTGGGATATGAATCTGGCATCCTCATCACCTGCTCCAGCCAACGTATCCTTCCGGCCTTCACTACCGTCAGGATATCAGCACCGCCAAACAGCTCAGCTAGCTCCACACGCCCTGTTCGCACACACCGCCAAAGATAGTCCTTAGCACCCGACGTTCGAAAATGGCGAGTGCATTGGCGTCCTCCGTCAGCATAGTCCAGGACTCGTACCCGTAGAAAACTACCGGACATATCAAGGTGCGGTAAATCGTACATTTCGTGTGTTGTTGGAGTCTTCTGGATCGCAGAAGTTTGTGGAGTCCGTAGAAGGTACGATTCCCCTGAACAATCCGCCTTCGGATTTCGATGCTTACGTTGTTGTCCGAAGTTACTCATCTGGCACCTCGAGATCGTCGCTGTCAACTGATAGTCTGCTTCCGAGTCGAGCTCTATCACGGTCGATGTCATCCGCAAAGCCAAGGAATTGAAGAGATCGAGTGAAAATCGTACCCAAGATGTCGAAGTCCGCGCTTCGCATGACACCCTCCAGAGCGATGTTGAACAAACAGGAGAGTCCGCCTCCTTGCCTCAGACCCCGGTGAGATTAGAACGATTCCGACAGCATGCTCGAAACTCTCACCTTGCACTGCACCCCGTCCATAGTGGCCTTTAGCAGCCGTACCAGCTTCCCAGGGAATCCGTACTGCTGCATGGTGTTCCATAGTTCGGTTCGATCTATGGTATCGTACGCCGCCTTGAAGTCAATGATCTGGTGCTTCCGGCATTTTTGGATGATCCGGGAGCACCAGAAATTTAAGGTTTTGAAAATCATACAACATATAAAACTTCATCTTGTCTTAACGACCTTCTAGGTCACGCCTTCTAGAAGACCTTCTAGAAAAATCGTTTTAAATAAAACAAATTGATGTTAATTTACGCCTGCTTCTGGATTCTACATCCCTGACCCAAGTGTCCGGCTGTGTGAGCGTGAGAAAAGCAGCATCATTACGCTTCGTGTTGATACTAAACAAGGGAATGCCCATAGTAATTGAACGGGCTAGTAGGTTTAAAACAAGACTTGTTGAGCATAACCATTGCAGCAATTGTAGTGGTAAGACAAGCAGGATTAATCACAAATACTACCAAATTGTTGAATACTACGGCGGTCATCGGGTGAATAAGATGTTTAAAATAGTGTTAAAGCTTATCGTCAAACGAGGAAATTCCAAGATGCGTCGAGAGTGACGGTAGACGTTAAGCAGACAAACAAGCGGTTCAGTATTAACTGGTAAACTGCAAAACAAATCACTGTTACTCTTCGAGATGTGTTGCCAAACGATCTTAAGGTTGAAAGGTCTGCTGCATGGTTGATTGTGAGCGATTTTCAAGAAACAGTATTGATACCCTTTTCCTTGTTCTGTATTCATAACTGTTTTTTTATAATACAGAAAAAACAGAAGTTCTGTATAATCTTTGTAAGCCACGTAAAAGTGTTTGTCTTACCATGAACTTTTATTTCTAGTAGATGCATTTAGTAACACAATCTTAGACTGAACCTACCGTAGTTGATCGGTCGTTGTGGTAGGTTCAAATTTTGCTTTCTATTAAAAAATCCTTTTATGATTCCAATTCCAGACCGTGTTAAACTATGAAGTAGTGTGAACATACGGCAATTAGCCGTAATATTGGAATTAATTTAATAAAAATATAAATAAAGGACCATGGAGCATAGTGGCAGCGGTCCCGCAGCAACACCCGTCTGGATCGAGCCTCTATCTTGGGCAGACTATATCAGGGAACTAGAAGAATGTTTTAGAAGTATTTGGTGATATAGTTGTTTAGTAGGTTCTTCATACGCAAAACTTTTGTTTTAATTAAATTCATCTAAAATATTAAAATTTTATGATATTTGCGCTTGACGCATTACAATGAAATTTCTAGCACGCATGTGTTTATTACCAAGAAAAAAAGGGTGTTCTTTAAAAAAGAAAAAAAGATTCTTTAGAAATTCGTTGTATTTGAAAGATTGAAAATAAAAACAAAATAGTCTACGCTCGAATCGTTTTCTAACTTAACGGCTGACCGGGCCCCGGGCCAGCGCATGCCCTTTTACCAAGTTCTTTCTTCCTTTCTATCCTATCTTATTTATTATATTTTACCTCCTCACTAACAGGGCCCTACATTAGTTTCCAAAACGGGACTTGAGCTTTGAGTAATGTTGTATATATTTTATTTAAATTTTATTATTTCAACACAACACAATATCTAAGAAAAGGCTCTAGGTGGATATGCAAACGGAGGTTTTCTGTTTGCCTAGAATTCATTCGTGTTTCATGTCCCTTCTAGCAACTATCATTCATGTATTGAAATATTTCACCCCCTCCAAAAACAGGATGAAAATCCTTTCTCCTCCAGAACTGCAAGGACATCCGATGAACATATCCTTCATTGTGGTGAACCTTTGGGGAAAACTTAACGAAACTTCTCCACTGCTCATCAGCTGGTCGTACATGCACGTCCGAACATTGGCATGTTTCGGGGGAAAATCGGTAAATACCGAACAGAAACAGGGCGAAAAACAGGATCCGAGAGCAGTGAACCATCTAAGACACAAACCACAAAGCATGGGCGAAAGAGAAATGAATTTCGAAAATATTAAATACAATACTCTATTATCCTTGTGTTCCGTTGTTAGTTAAATGAAGTTAAGTTAGGATGGAAGGGCGACTAATTCCGTAAAACAGGGATAGGGGGGAAAGGGCCCTTTAGTAGTTTTCATTTTTTTACAAGAAAAGGATTCTTCCCTCAATAAACCAGACCAGGAGGAATGCTTTTGTTCCCGCGTTTCTATAATGAATCAATGTTTGAAAGAGAGAGGAAACAATCCAACCGAAAGGTAGAAAGGAGAACGGAATGAAAAGCACGTTTCTGTGTGCGTGTTCGAAAATCGAGAGAGATGTACGAACGGGAAGCAAGAGAGAGAGATTGATTCTACATCCTTTGTGAGCGCGGACTCGCCTATTTTCCCGATTTTCCCGACGCTTGCAGGCACCGAGCGCAGTTACTTTTCCTTTGCTTCGTTCGCGGTTGCGTTCGCTCTCTCTCTCATCTGTCAATTGATGAGATGATGGTGTGGTAGTAGTAGTGTGTGTGTGTACGAAAAGAAAGCAGGTGACAAAAAGGATACCGTGCGCGTGTGTCTGTGCACACAGGACGAGTCCCGAATGGCGAAGGCTGCTGCGACGCTAAGCAAGCGATGCTCCGAGAGAGAGAAGATTAGTTCGAGCTGGATGTTTCGTAATATTGGGTCGGTTGCGCTCGGTCACCGGACAACGGCAGTAGGGCATCTGTGTTCGCATCCTTTCGCAGCATTAAAGCCCACCCCATGCGAACGGTGCGCGTTTGTGTGTGTAGTGAGGTGTGCGTGTGTGTATTTTTTTTTATCGAGTAACGGAGGAAACAAAAAACAATATGATGATGTTTAATCAACAAATCGTTAACACAAATTCTTGCAAACCCTGGATGCCAATCTTTGTGCCAAAACGTGTGTGAGAAAATAATTATTTGCCAAGTGTTCCCAAGATTTTCCTTGAAGGAAGGGTTTTTTTAGTATTTAAATTTTCCCTTTTCCCGTGCGCCGTGTTGTGCCAAAGCTTGCTAAAACAATCGTACAGTCAATCGTTTCTGCTTCCATGACTACAATCGAAAACAATGCACTAGAGGAAAGTCTCGCACATACCGTGCATGAACGTTGGCCACTGTTGAGCCCGGAAAGCGACGAACTTTCGTGTGTAGGCGTGTCCTGGTTCCGGTTTTCGTGTGCCACCCCGGGTCACTGAAAGGTCGGCAAAAAAAGCCCCTTCGCAACAAACAAAATTGCGAACAGCAAAGTGGCAACCCTGAAAGGGGAAGGAGAAAAAAAAGGCTCACCGTGCAGGTTTCGTGGAAAATTTCACCATTTCCACGACCGTTGATCGAACACCTATCCGGTTCGGTGAACCGGAAAGCGAACAAATTGGACCAATGAGACCCGGATTTGGGACTGACTGATGAATGAACCGATCACCGAGCAAGGCCAACTGATTTGGTGCCCGCTGCAGAGCATGCTGGTCAGCGAAGGGAATTTAGTTTATCATTCCGGAAGTGTCCGTTTGCTAACGGGTGCGTAGGATTGGTGGGGGTGTGCTGAAGGCACGCACAGGGAGTGGCTCATTTGCGTGCGGTCCGGAAGACGGGACAGGAATGCTGATTGTGGCAAAGTGGTGTAGGAAAAAGGACTAAGCCGATGCTACCGTAAAAAAAGGGGATACTCGACGGATAGATAAGTGCTAATGCTTCCACTGTGACTACTGTGACTACTGGCATCGTTCGAGAAAGCAAATTTTGCGGCTACTTAAAGTAGAAGGGCGCAGTGAAAATCGGCACCAGAGCAGAGCTTGCAAGAGGTTCGTATTTATTACATTCTTTAAATACCATTCCACCCCGGGATTGGCCTTTAACGTCCCATTTGAGGAAGTCCCTCCCCACCCCCCCTCCCCCCACTTCGGAAAAGGGAACCGCACCCTACCTTTCAACCCCTTTTTTTTTGGTCCCCCACTTAAGGAGGTCATGAATTATTTATATCGCAACATTACCGTGGCTACACGGTGGGAAGTTATTCTTTTTCTTTCTATGCTCTTGCTCCTTCTGATTCGTATCCCCACCGCCTAGAACCACCATCTGTACTGCGTAATCTAAGGATTTAGGTGGGTTAGATTGTAGCTTCCGCTTTTTTTTATGATGGAGCCCAGTTGGGCCCAGTTTCTTCCCTCGTTAAGGGTGTGTCCAGTGGATGCACAGTAGTAGAAAGAACAAAAAACGCGATTTCTTTATCTCTTACCACACTCCGCAAGTCCTGGGTGATTTTCGACCTTTGAAGGGGGGGGGGGGGGGGTGTGTTTGTCTGTCCACAAGACGAAAAGAAGGGAGGGTGTTTTAAAAAAATGTCCCACCCTGTGAGACGTAAAAGAAGCGAAAGCTTTAGTACTATACGTGTTTATAGTGCACTGTCTCACTGCTTGGCAATCTATTCTCAACGCCTGGAGGCGGGAAGGACGTCAACAAGAAAAAGAAAAACCGAAAGTGAAAGTTTTGCGACTGCTTTGCCAAACACTTTCAATCAAACACACACACACACACGCACACACACAAATATGTGACCGAAAGGTGCCGACGTTTGCGGTAGAATTTAATACCGTGTCACGCCCTAAATTGAAATTCTACCATCCTAGCGAGCCCTTCGGAGCCAACAAAAAATCAGCCCAGACCAGTGGCGTGCTGTGTACAGAGCCCCCGAGAGTCCATTTACACTTCCGCCCATTGTCGGGAAGGTACGGATGCGATGGGGGCGGCGTAGGTGGCGGGGAAGGGCGAGCGTTTGTGCAAATACGGAAGTCAGCGTTCGCGAATTTTTTGGTACGGGGCCAACTATATGAACACAGGGTGCAAGATGAAGAAGCATCGAGAAATCAGAACGAGCCGACGGATGGGACATTGATATTGAGATTTGTGGAAATTTTATTGACTGATTTTATTTTATTTTATTTTTTTTGGTTCAACATTTTTTGTTTGTCGCTTGAAGGTGTTCTGATATCTGCAAGACGTTTTTTTTTTGGTGTTGTCTTTTTTTATCGGAATTCTGAGCAAGCACGTCGTCGTCTGAGGATATTTGTGTTGTTGCCTCCTCTTGTCGACGACTTGGTCCGTTTCTTTGAGCAATTCTTCAAAAAGCTTCTCTTCTGCCATGGAGACATGGTTCCGTTGCTGGGGATCACCCCCAAGCATCACGCTTGTGGTGGCTTCGAATGGAAAATTCTTCCTGTGTACCATGACGGATGACGATGGTGATAAAAGCTCTGGACGTGACTGTCGAATGTTTTAGCTTCAGGGGCAACAACTTCTCATACTCTCGCGGATGCTTTGATATTTGATTTTGGTACTTTGATTTTGTTTTCTTCCTTACCGTATTTAGTATGATTCCGTTGTAAGTTCACGTGGTGGCACTCGACTCAATTTCCGAGAAAATAGGCATTCCACCTGGATTGGCACCTTTTCCCTTCCTTGTGGAGCTTCTTTTCGGCATGGAGGGTTCGGGGGTGGGGTGCGTTTTACCTGCATCACTTCGCAACCCGGACTGCCGACCGAAAGCAAACAGACGGGCCGGGAAATGGATACACTGTGCCGTACCGTACCGTTACCGGGAGGCACACGCCGGCTAGCGCTTAAGTCTCTTTGAAGCAGTAAGCTTTGCAGATCGATCGCTACGGGTACGGGTAAATCAATATACATTGAAATAAATAAATTCGATTTATGGTTGGAATAAATTTTCAATGAATTGCAAAATGAAGTCTGCTGTAACGGGGTTGCTTATGAACGTTGGGCTGGGAAGGGCACGGTAAAGCTCCACTGCCAAGACGCTCCTGGCAAAACCAAGGTACAGTTAGGCGACGGTTCCCTGGCAGTGGGTGAGCATGAAGGTGGGTGAGCAAGCAACATTACAACGAGTTTTGACACCAACCAGCGGAAAACAGCTTTGGCTCAGGCTCGTAGGCATATCACCTGATCGGTTTTCATCGAACCGGCGCAATGTATACAATGACAGCATACCGCAAACAACATGGTGATATTTACATTTGCCATTGTTGCCGGTGACTTTATGCATGGAACGTGCCCGTTGTGCCGTTGTGCAGACGGTTTGCTCTGGGAGAGCTTAATATTAAATTTATAGCATCAAAGGACACGAAATTGGACCGGTACTTATTTGACAGGCAGTGCCGGCTAGGTGTTTGGAAGCTGCTGAATAAAACATGGCGCTGTTTGGTGTTACTAGCGCTGCACCGTGTGTTGTAGGTTTTCGTGGGAGCTAGCCAAGTGTAAAAAAATTGGATAAACTGTTAAGCTGCATTGCTGTAAAATGTTTGTTTTTGATATTTTGGATATGGAGTTCTTTGTTTTGATTTAAATTATAACGTCAAACAAGCTTAACTGTCAAAATGCTGTGTATTTGCAAATAGAGTGAACATCCCTAATGACAAAATTGTCTTAAGAACCACTACTAAGGGGTTTTTCAATACAAATTTGCCTTAGTTGACGGATTTACAAAGATTTTGTCACTCACTCACTCATGTTAGCCTGCTCTTTTAAAGAGCACGTCGTCGTGACATGGCCCGGTCAACAATAGATATCCAGGAAACTCGATCCCTGGCTGCAGCTTCCTGGCTACCCGATTTCCGACAGTTCTCCCTTCACCTGATCCAGCCAACGAACTCGCTGTGCTCCCCGACGCCTCGTGCCGAACTGGGAGTCGCTGACGAATACCTTCTTGGCGGGGCATGAGTCCGGCATCCTCGTAACATCGTATCCTGCCGGTCTTTGCTACCGTCAGGATGTCCGGTTCTCCGTATAGCTCAGCAAGCTCGTGGTTCTTCTTTTTCATCCACACCTCATGCTCGAACACACCGCCAAAGATGGTCCGGAGGATGCGACGCTCAGACACACCAAGAGCGTTTGCATCCTCCGCTCGAATGGTCCAAGACTCGTGGCCATATAGGACCACGGGGCGAATCAGTGTGCGATATATCTCACATTTCGTGTGGTCTTGAAGTCTTCTGGATCTCAGCAGACACCGAAGGCTGTAGTAGGCACGATTCCCCTGAACAATGCATCTCCAGATTTCGCTGCTGACATCGTTATCTGAATTTACGACAGTCCCTAAAATAGCAGAACTCCTCTACTACCTCGAGGTTGTCGCCGTCTACTGATACTCTGCTTCCGAATCGTTCTCCATCACGATCAGAGCCACCGGCAAGCAGGTATTTCGTATTTCATCAATCCAATTCTTGCTGCTTCACGTTTCAGTCGGGTGTACGCCTCACACGCCTCAGTATGTTCGATACTCTCACTCTGCACAGCGGGATCAGCTTTCGAAGAAAGTGGTGCCGCTGCATTATGTTCCATAGCTCATTTCGATCTATGGTATCGTAGGCCGCCTTTGCCTCCAACAAACCCCGTTTGGTAGCTGCCGACGAAATCTGTAGCAAGGGGGGCAAGTCTGCAGAACAAGATCTGGGACAGGGTCTTAGAGGCGGCATTAAGATTTTGTCAATTAGGATTAATATTTGTAATTCATTCGAGCTACTTTGTCCGGATGTCAAATCCTCGAATCGAATCCTGTCAGGACTGTGTAGTATTAGTGTTAGGGATAGCGTAACAGACAATTTTGTAATACAGAAACCAACTAGAAACCAAGCTATCTGTACGTACCCCTGACGAACCACCTGAGCTATCCGAACAAGTCCAAAAGCTAGAGTGACCGAACCCAACGAACGCTGGCAAGCGTAGGCCAAGAACTCTCAAGGTTGCAGAGCTAAACTAAGTGGAAGAACAGTATATGAATGAGCCCTTGAAGCAAGTTTAGTAGATGTTTTTACAAATTTTTAATTACTATGGATATTTACTGCTTCAGTAATAATACAAATTCTTTATTCTAACAAATGTTCACTATTCCCACATTCTCAATCTGCAACTGTCTGGGTTCGTAGTGTATTTTTTTGTGTGTGCTTCAATTAAGAACTAATACCATGTTCCAGCAATACTACCGTGCTTCATTAAACGATTACCGCCCGGTTTGTGCTCGCAGCAACCGATTAACACATGTTCTATTCGAAAATTCGCCTCTGTCCGATGAGGATTGGTAGCGCTTCTAATCTAATTTGTCACCGGATAGTTTCACCGATGGGTACACGTGACACCAGGACGGCTAAAACATACCGAAGGATGCTTCAGAGATTACTACGAGCAATTTGTTTAAATATCTTTATCGCGTCGTAACGATCTGCTTTCGTCCGGCGTCGGACAACGTACGGACACCTCTCTAGAAGTTGGCTCCAGTTACACAGCGCCGGACACCACTTTGACACTTCTCAGAAACCACCCGCCGGACCGTTTTTTGGAGAACCTTTTTCTCAGCTAGCGTCCGAATGGTCGAGGGAGTGTGTGCTAAAAAGTTGGCCTTTCCAAACGCACAGCGTACACTGTCACACGTCGTGTACGGGATTCTCTCGAGCCTGGAGTTGAAATTGGTTCCGATGGTATCGCGCTGTCTCGGGTAGCCTGGGTACCTGCATACGGGGCGAGGTGCGATAAGTCAGATGTTATCCGAAAGGTATCTTCATTACAACCGGAGCCCTGCACGCTGTGCGATGCGATGGTGTGCTGCACAGCCAAAATAAGGATTAAAGCGAAGAAAGAAAAAAAAAAAAGGATAGTGGGAAACTGTTGTCGAGAAGCGCAACAAGGACCCGGTCCGTTTGCTGGCCGACCATTCTAAGGTTTTGGTGTGGGATCATGGGGGTATTTGCTGCTATGTGTGCGCGTTAGCTTAGCTTCAGTGGAATCGACAATACTCCGGGAAACGAGCAGAATGAGCAAAACACACGAGAAGGGCCAGTAAAAATTAATTACATTTTCAATGGGCACCACCAAACGCGGACGCTTGGTGTGCCGACCCCTTGTCAGAACACCTGTTTCAAAGGATGTTATGTTGTGTTTTTTTTTCCTTTGGCATTCATTTCTTTTTCCCTTTCATCGATGCCTTCTGAGTCGCAGGACTATTGTTTCAATGTAAATGGCCTTGTGCGCATGGATGCTGTCCGCCCTTGATATGGTTGGCTCATTAAAGACAATTAACTCCAATGAAAGGAGCGTTGTGTTTTCTTTGGTAAGGATTTTAAGTCTTGGTTTACCTGTCAGACGTGTTTCTTCATCCTTTTCTTTGCTGAACTTTAATAATCTTTAAGGATAATTCAGTTCGGTCAGAAATCTCGGCATGCATCGAAGGTTTCTAAGGCCACATACGTTCGCCCAAATGACTTGACTCTTTTGTTTTCTTGTGCTGCAATCGGAGTCCTGGTGGGAAATGTGCATCATCTCTTGTCTGCCCGGGTAGGCTGTCCGAGCCGGTACGATTTCCCAAGGGTGAGAAGCATTGTGCAACGTTTAATCTGCAGATGCAACTAATACGAATGAAATGAACGATTTTATTTTTGCTTCTCGAAGGCTTGCTACAAAGTTTGCCTCAAGGCAGTTCTATCGATTTCTGTACCATTTATTGTCTGGGGGGTTTTAATATCGGAACCTCCGTTAGATTTTTCGTGGTTCGATTTTTAGCCGCCATACTCTGAGCCCTGAGCACGTCTAAAATCATCCTCCGCATGGGGTCCGCAATCGTAATTAAAGTTGATGAACTTCCCGAGTTTTCTCTCGCTTGGGAACTTATTTCCTGTGTTAGGTGTTAGGACCTTTCCGGTCTTTCGGTGCCTGAATTTGTGCCGAGGGATTTTTGGTACTGCTACGAAATGGCCGGAACGTTCTCAACTTCGCTTTATGCAGTGCGAGCGCAAAAGCTGATGTTGATGATTCATTAATTATTTATTCCACTGAGTGCCTTCCGTTGCGTCATTTTGTATTTTCTTCGCTAGCTTTTTCTTTCATACATTCCATCTCTTTTGCTTTCAAGTACTAGTTAGAAGATGATCCTATTGGAGGAAATTTCCTAGCTCTAACCTGCCTGCATCTGGGTGGATAATTCGCTCGGCAATGACGGTGAGGATAGCTCCTTCCCGTTCCGTTCCAGAGTGCCAGAGAGAAAGTGAAAATAAAGATAATACATTTTATATTTATACACCGAGTCCTTACCGGTGGATAATAATCTACAGCCAGCAGTGGCCACAACAGCTGCACTGGAAACCATCGTCTTTGAGTATCGTGCTCTAGAGATAATCGGTAGCGGGAAGTTTCATCCCCCGTGCATCGGGGTTTCGGTCGGTGCGCCGAACGAAAGTGTTCCTTTGAAGCGGCAGAGGCCACTACGGCAATAGGAGGGCGGCTCAGACAATTACGATAATTATGATCGTCAGTGCAATCACCAGTCGTAAATAATGGCTATATTTATGGACCAGAAGCGTACGTATAAATCGTTCGCACGATGAAAGCAATAGATTTACTTGCGCTCCTGATACAGCCGACTGGTTCGCGTTCGCTGGGTCGGGAGATCGTTTTCTGCTGCTATTTTTTCTCCCTTCGGTTGATTATTTCACTTCAAACGTACATTTGCAGGACAGTACCGTTGGAGTTTGAAGGTCGGCGCTAAACAAGGGATAAGAGGGATTGTAGCGCAGAATAGAAGCGCAAACTTGAAGGTTCGGGATAGAACAGGATACGGTGAGGGTAAAACTGATATGGAACTGGCTAAATCGCAAAAGAACCTCCTCCATATATGCGTCCCGACGCGTTTCGATGATGCTGCCGGTGCGCTAAAGTTGGCAACGAAATTTGTGCGCTTCCATTTAGCCCTAACTTCTCGAAATGGGAACGGTTCTTCTAATCTTCATCGGTGTTATTTTTAAGAATTTAATGCCTAGCTACTGTTAGATTCGGAGTGGTTCGAAACAATCGAGTCATGTTTCTAAAATGGCTAAAAAATTAGAAACGCACACGGGACCACATTTCAGCATCAGGTAAACAACAGTGGCGAAGTACATCAACATAATGGTAGCCCCGCAATGGGAAGCTAAAAATATGAACCTATCATTGGGAAAAGAAAAGGTGAAGTACGGGTGGTGTTATTCCAGGAAATTTGCTCGATCCTGTCAGAAGGCCCTAACGCGGCCTTTGTTTGCGTGAAGAATACCATTTCTGTGCGTTGAAAAATGATGAAATCATGAAACGCTTTATTGCTGTTTTCTTTCGTGAGTCTTACATACGTACGTGCGTATGTAAGTAAAGGACGCTTTTGGGCAGGATAAATGTTGCCTTCGGATGCGATACGTTTGATGAGATTTCTAAATGAGCTCCATGGGAATGCTTTGAATTTGGGCAATGGTTATGGTGTGCTAGCAACTGGTAGAGCATAAAGGAAAAAGCTGAAATTAAAATCGATATTAAATTGTTTTGAAGTATTGTTATGCTTTTGACAATACGGTGCAAGCCGTTATACTTAAAATAAATGAAATAAATTGTTTATTTTTATCTATTTATTTACAATTGAATATGACGGTCCAGTGCCGTATTGTCAACACCACTTGTGTTGAAAAAAAAAAGTACAATTATATTGGTAAGGCATTTCCTCCTTATTCTTTGCCTTATCCCGGGCATACTCGGTTATGGTTGTGGTGATGGTGATGATGATGATGGTGATGATGATGATGATGATGATGATGATGATGATGATGATGATGATGATGATGATGATGATGATGATGATGATGATGATGATGATGATGATGATGATGATGATGATGATGATGATGATGATGATGATGATGATGATGATGATGATGATGATGATGATGATGATGATGAACATGTATTCGTGGATGATGGTCCGGTTCTATTGCTGTGGCTATTGTAATGATGGTGGTTGGTTGCATTAAAATTCCGGCTATTGTAGTGTTGTGGCCGTTCTATTGTTGTCCTTTGTGGATTGGTCTGGACTGCAACAAACAAACAAATATTGTTTAGACAGCACATTTATTTGTCTTCGTACAGTGTTATCCGGTGCAGTCCAGCAATGACATTCCAAGCTCGCCCTATTCAACGTCCAATCAAAGGATGATCGACAAGCTCTATCCCGCAGCAGCGAAAGCGACTTCACTACTCCCGAGACTGAGCCCGCCAAACACCCCGAACCCGACGCCAACGCTGTCAAACTCAATGTGCCAAAACTGGACTGGAGTGGAGAACACTGCACTTTGAACAACGCCTGCCTCCCTTTTACGGCAGTGTTGGAATCACCCTCGAGTGCTATTGCCCAGTCATCGGATCACCCGTGGCACTACAAAAAATACACTTAAAACATAGACAACACAACATTTAACAAAAAAGGAATTGGGGAGTACGAATAAGGATTGGAAGGATACTAGGGATGTGGAATCATAGGACAAGACCGTTGTCTCTGGCGAATCGGTAAATGATCCTCATGTAGGGGAGGTCACTGGTAGCCAACACTTCTCTAATTTCTGTACCCGGTCGTCTGCCGATATTCTCGACTGCGCTCACCAAGGAGGGTCTTGCGGTTTCAAATTCCACGCAGGACCACAGAAGGTGATCCACATCGTGGAATCCGTTACCGCAGCCACATACTTTTGTCTGAGCCAGAGTTATACGCTGTAGATGAGCATTCAACGCAAAATGATTCGACATCAGTCGAGACATCATTCGTATGAATGCCCGGTCTACAGAGAGCCCATCGAACCAAGGCCGCAGGGACACTTGCGGAGAGATCGAGAAGAGAAAACGCCCGAGTTCATCCGCCTCCCACATGCTCTGCCAGCGAGACAGGAAAAGTTGCTGTGGAAAACGAAGGAACTCCTGGGCCAAGATAGGTCGGTCGTAAAAAGCGCCTTCTTGGACGCCTGTTTTGGCCTATGAGGAAATAAATTGTTTAGCTTTTTTATTTTTTATTATATTCGGGTATGACGGCTCTCCGCCATATTGTCATGCAATGTTTTTTGTGGGAAGTATACCTATGGAAATTACTCACATAAATATTTTATTTCCTGTATTGCTAAATGTTATTTTATTCCCCCGGCCACGGCGTTAATTAGCGGTCCCTGAAGAAATAAAAAACATGAATAAAAATATGGTATTTACAGTGGCTGATCAACGTTTTTGGAGTCTCTTGGCGGCCTGGATGTTGGGACCCATGTCATATCCATATCAAAGGTGCTGACCGGATGGAGGGATCTCTCTTCCTTTTGAGGAGGCCCTTAACATATACGAGCTCCTTATACCCACATGCAGTGCCTCCAATACGAGGTCCTTATTACGAAGCAACTGCTGCAAAGCTACTAACGTAGGTCCCTGTTACTAGACTAGAGCAGGTATCGGGTCCCTAGGCGACCGCATGTTCCGTCCACTGTTCAATTCGCTACTGTGTATTTATCCTTGAACCATGTTTGAAACGTGGATCTTTTCAGCACACGACAAAATACAAGAAAAGGGTGTAATAACATAACTATAGAAGATAGAAAACGTTATAGAATGTCTAAAAACCCTCAAGGATAAACTGCGTGTTTAAAAATGGTTGCACCAACTTTAACATCACCCTCCTTTAATGTTTTAATCTTACCGTTGCAATCCCCTACAGCAAATAAAGATTATTATTTTCACGTCAATCGTAAACAGCACAGTTGATGAAAATTTTAATCACTAAATTTTATTGGGCAGAAAATTAGCCCCTTCACTTGGATTGAAATTCAGTACATTCCGTTACCCGCTAGGTAAATGGGTTTCGTCTGTACAACTTCCCTGGATAAAATGCTCAATATACTGTTCTGGTTTGTATGCAATCGTATCGGGTATTGTGCACGGTTAAAAGCAGTCCAATATTTGACATTTGCACAAAGACTGCGGCCCTTAGCCTTAGGGCTGTGTACGCGGTAAGCCTTGTCAAACTATTCAAAACATTCCCCAAAATAAATAAAGGACAGAAATCCAGAAAGGGGTGTTCGCTTCCCTTCTCTTCTGGTGCAGTTTTTTTTCTTCTTCTTCTTCGGGTGCTCATTCCCGTTCGTTTCGCGATGCGGTTCTTGACGGTGATGACAGCTGTTCGTTGAGGCATAAAATTGAATCCAATCACTGCGTAATCCTTGGTGCTTGTCGTCACCAGTGCAGGCAGCCAGAGATCGGTCGCCGGGATCGATGGAAGCCACTTGAAGTTATTCATGATAATCATGGCAGAGAGAAATCACGTTCGATTCAAGGCGCACCTTTCGGTGGTAGACCGCGGTGCAGCGGTGACGGTGCAAACATGTAGGAACGTTGTAGGGTTTTTGGTGCATTTTCCCAGCATGAAGAGCTTTCCCGAAGAATAGTGTGGAATTTGATAGAAATCCTGAAAATCACTTACACACACACACACTCGCTACGGATACTGGAACGAAGGATGCTTTATGGAGGTTCTATTCAACACGCGTCTTACCATCCTTGGCCGGTAAAGGTAAAGACCCATTGTTGGGCCTTGGTTAAGCATTGAGCGCGATGAATAAAATTTGGTTTGCGGCAAAGGATGGAAGAATGCGTGATGTAACCGCACTAGTAGGTCGGTTTCCTTTTTTTTTTTTTGTTGAGCTGGGCTCGTCCGTTTCAGAGGTCCTTTTTCACCTCCTTTAAGCGTCGTGACCGAGACGATGGATTGTTCGATGGCGCGATTAAAAAAAAAAAAAGCAAAAGAGCTTTATTCGTCCACCATCCGCTGTTTCGGGGTGGATATCTTGTATGAGAGTCTGCGAGAGTCTCCATGCTCCAAGGATGATGAAGCTAGTTCTGGTGGCGTTGACACGGTACGAATCTTAAGAGATTTTTTTTATTTCGGAGACCTTTTGAGTTCAACGGCGAAAAAGCCCATCCCTCAGCGGCAAAGGGAAAGAACAGCTGGCCCCGTGTTCGGAGGGCTCCGATTGCTTTGCTAGCCGACCCTTCGTGCAGCAGGAAAAAAGGTGGGACCGAAAAAAAGATTTCCACTTTTGAGGTGATTAATTCCCAAATCCCCTCAAAATCTCCATTCAACTCATCGTTGGGACGGTTCCGGATCGGTTCGTAGCCGTGTGAGGCCGATTACCGTTCCTGCCTCGCTCGTTATCCACCCGACGGTAGGGTGGCGACACGTACTTCCAAAGCCGGCTCGATGAGATGGCAAGAATGTGGCAAAGCAAAGCAGAACCAACATGCTTCTGCAATATGTTCGATCGATTACAAGTCCGATTTATTGAATTTTTCGACAGTGGACAGAATCTTAAGGAAGATTTTGTTGTGGATGCTGTCCGAAAATAAACGACTGAGGTTTTTTGTTGTTGTCACAACTGCTGAGCTGAATAATGCAGTTTGGGAAGAGGGTAAGTAAGAAGTAAGAAGCAAAATACACGTATGAAGCTTTCGTTTGCTGTCTGCAGTGAAGTTGTGTGGAATACATTTTGCTTTTATGAGACTTAACAATGGAAAAATGTAGGTTAGGAATTAATCTCATCACCTTTAGGAATTAGTTACCAATTGTTGTGCTTCGTTGTGTCTTTTTCCCATTCAAATTAAGAGCAAGGACAAAAAGCCATTTAAATGTTTCTGGTGTATCCTGCCCATTGCTCCACTGTATACTTCATGACAGGAAATAAAATGTGAACATTTTAACATTTATAACAAGCTGTCCTGAGACTAGAATATCCCGTCAACTTCAACGTCCGTTGGGGAAATAGGTCGAAAAACTTGTTTAAAACACGGCGTCCAAAAGCATCAAGTGCTTGGGACCATTTTTCACACCGGCACTCCGGGGTGGGGGATTACGAAAACACACCAAATCCACAAAGAATTGCAATCATATTCTGGCGAAACAATCAAGCGAATGTGTCCACGCTAGCCCAAAGTCACTTTTTGGCTAACGAACTCTATAATTTATGGCATTTCCTATTGCCCCTAGCGGCCACGGGGTCAATGGTTTAGGATGGTTTGATGGGTTTGGAAAATAAAGAAGAGAGTTCAGAAATGGAAACGAGCGCAAGTGTCAACCATTTATACACCCATGCGTTTCTTGATATGACGACTGACGGGTGGTAAGACGAAATTCTTGGGAATGAGAACTCCTACACCGAAGACTCTGCCATCTACTGGGATGAAAAAAAGGGAAGGTGATAGAAACAAAGCAGAAAACAACTCAACAAAAGCAATTTATCATCAACTGCCAATTTTTCCATTCTCGGCTATATCGTTTTTTTTTTGTTTGCAAGAGAAAAGATGGAAAAACTCGCCGAGTAGCTTCATTTTGAATGGTCTTGTTTTTGGAACGATCTAGGTGACACACGGACACGGGGAGGTTTCCGTTTCCTCTAGATCAACTTTTTATTGTGCATGTTCTTGTTGCTGTTTTGTTGCACGCCGAGCTGTTTCCGCTGCCCTGTTCCCGTACGGGCCTAGAGTTTTGCTTCGATAACCGTCCGTTTTTGGTGGAAAACCTCAAACCGACAGTCGTAAATTCGCGTGCAAAGTACAAGTACAGCTCATCATACCGGTCGGTGATGGTTGGTGTTGTGTGGCGTAGTCAATTTTCACACAACGCCTTCCCGCCCCTGGATAGACCACAGGACAAGCGAACGCCCTCCCGAGCAGACTCGCCATAAAATAAAACGTAAACCTTTTTCCAGTTCAAAGCAGGGAGCGTCATCATCAAGACAGGGAAGTCCACGGAAGTTCTGCAGCCCATGCTAGTTGTTGATTTTGGTTCTTCCGGTTTTTGGAAGGTCCGCCAGGGTGTAGGATTTTCCCTGCTCTGGCAGCCAGCCGACAGTCGAACGTAGATTGCACCGAAGCACAAAGCAGTAGCTAATTGCATTATCGAGTTCGGCACCGGGGAAGAAGTACGTCTGGGTAGGGTGCGCGTGCTACGGTGATGGGTTTGCGAATTGTTCATTTTTCACGGCGCCCTTTCGGGATCGGCAAACGGCAGGACGACCCATTCGCGTTTCCTCATCCTCGCGGTGGATGGTAGAATTTTCACGCCCGGCAAACGTCGTCCCCTAACATGGTGGCATAACGGTCGTCCGCGCGTTTCGTGAGCAAATAAACATAAATTAAATTTTCCCTTCTGTCAAGCGAACGGTAGTGGGTAGAGGTTTTCCAACTTGGCTGGTTGGGAACTTCTTCGGTGCTTTACCGTGAACCGAGTGCACGAAGTCCTGTTGTTATCGGCCCACCATCGCTCCGACAATCGTTTAGTGTTGTCCAATCAGGTCGATTTTAAAGCTGACGATTGAGTTGGCAAGCTGGCTTGTTGAAACCGTCAGCTCACGGGTGTGTGTGTGTGTCGACGTGTCAGTCGGTTGGAAAGATTGGACGCAAAATTCGCGCTCAGTACTCCAATCACGTGCATGCAGACGTAACCGGTTCTATGTACGTCACGCGTACAAGTGATGGGAGCCTCAAGTACTCCGATCTACTACCGACTCTTGAAGGTTGCTGCTGTCTCGAGCTAGTCGTGTTAGTTCATTCGTCTGAGTGGCTGTGATGTGATACGAGCCCAATAGTAGGGGGAGCGAGTGATAGAGAGAGAAAGAGAGAGAAAACGAGAAAACAAAGCATAAATGTCAAACACGTTCCGTGCCCCGACGATACTCCCTCGGTGGTTTTAATCAAACGAACCCCTGCCGGGACATGGGCACCCGTCATCGTCTAATGATGCGACCGGGAAATCGATGGAACAAGAAGTGCTTTATCGTAGCAGTCCCGGCACGATTCTCACCCCGTATCGATTGACGTACGCTCCATCCACGTCCCTTTGCGAGGCGGCTGTGTACTTACCGCCCGTAAGGACCTCTCACGAAGATTGGCAGTTTTTCAAATGCGTCTTGAAATAAACCTTTAAAGAAACATGTGTTCGTTGTCTCGCCGATAGCTTCAAGGGAGGGTTGGGATGTTGTATTTTATGGCTTTTGCACTGTGCCCGTTGTATTACGAACAGTGCGCTCTGTGTACTTATCATCAGTAGGTTTATTCGTATTTTTTCTGACTTTGTTTTATGCTTTCGAAACCCATCTCAGTTTGTACATTTGCCACACGTGGCTAAATCACGTGTAGCAATTTATTTTAGATGTCGCCTTAGGTGTTACGATGGTGCACACATTGCGTGAAAAGTTGGATTGCCATTTCATTAGGAAAATAAATTTACACTACTTTTTACTTAGCCAGTTCTTACTGGTTTCATTGACTTAATCAAACACTAGCTTCTTTCTTAAAGATTTGTTTTCCTATTTTGATTTTAAAACAGCTTTTAGCTCTTCTTTGAGACTATCCGAAGTATTGCGATTTCATACTCACGCCTGTTGGTATGCAATACTTCTCACAAATTTGTTTTCGGGATACGGTTTCGGAAAATTTGAATTCATGGACCTAAGATGGCTAAGAAAAAGCCCGTCCATACTAAGGGGGAACGGTTAGGATAAGATTCGTTATTCGATTCTGCTGTGTGCAAAATTAGGACAGGACAGAAGCTCCGATATTTGTTTAAAAATATTATTTTAAGAGAATTTCACAATTTTTGAGCAGTTTTTCACAATCTGTTCTCAATAAGTAAAGTAAATTGTCACGCAAAAATGGGCTAAAGAGTAATATAGGCCCTCAAGTTGCACGCAGCAAACTTACATGCAAGCTCGACAGTCGTTTGTGATAATGGCTGAGTAGGACATATTGAAAATATTAAAACTATTGGTTTATAAAATCCAAAAAAAAAAACTTATTTAAACTAGTTTTAATAAAGTTTTAGTAATTCAATCAACTTTCTATTCAAAGCATGTTTAGATATTTTTTTTTCGTATATTGAGCCATTCAAATTAAAAAATATGACTCACTATAGAATTATTTCAATTACAGTATGAACTGTCTCGTTTAAATGATGAAATAATAAAGCAATACGGCCTGGCCGTCCCTGATGAATAAAAAAAAATGATGAAATAAGTTAGTGAAATGTTTTTATAAATTAGTCTTATACGTAAGCTAGCCTTTGCGACACGCAACAATAATTTCAAATAACTTTTCACATTTTAATAATGTTTTATTTATTGTCCTACGCATAACGGTCACAATCTACCGTGATTTTTCAAACAAGCTTGCATGAGATGAATCCCGTACAACTTGAGGGCCTTTGTTACTCTTTAGCCCAAAAATGTTCTAATAAAACGAACATTAGCATGTGTAACTGGTGATATTTTTTTACACAGTAAAAATTCATTCTGAACGATTATTTACAGCTTGTAAATCAATAGAAATAATTGCATTACAATCCGACATAAAATAATTCGAATTGTAATCGCTACTTTCATAGTGATTTTATAATTGCTTCAATGTAATATGTAATGTGACGATATAGTAACACGGCCTTTAATAAACGAAACCACTTAATCCGCTTTTATTCAACGGCTGTATTGAAATACAAAACCTTTCGCTTGACACCTGTCAAGTATGTTTGAGCCCATTAACAACAATAATGGGGTGGATCATGTTAATGTGGAAAAAGTGCTTTGATGCTGATCGCATCAAGCATTTTCCCTCCGCAACGACAATCGTTTTGTGTTTGTTTAGTCCTTTAACTACCAAACTGCCCGAGCGGAAGTGTTTAAATATAATGAATTTGTGTGCAGAGCGAGAGCTGTCTCAAATATTTCGTTACATCTCAGAGTTTCCCCTGATTTATTTCTTGCCGTACTTTAAATACATTCCGCTGGCGTTCGGGAATGTGGTGTAAATGACAAACCGACCGTCGTGCACGTCAGGCGTACCATCCTAAATTTAATGAGCATGATTCATTGACAGAGATTTTCATTCTAGCGCATGACTATCCATTGTCATGTGAGTGTGGTTTTTTCCCGTACACGTAGGCTTCCCTGAACGACACGACTTTTATTAGGGTGAACCACCAAGTAATGGGTGTTGTTTCTTTAAAACTTTTCCATCAACCACCTGCGAAAAGATACGGAAGGTGACACCATGAAGCGCACCGTTTGAAGTGTACCTCTGTAACTGAGCCATGTTTTGCAGACTCTCTTTGCAGCTTGGGCGTACGATGGTACCCAAACTCCTGCCCTGGCGGTGTGCATGTTCCGGTCCGTTTGCAAAACCCTCACCGGGCGGTATGGTGAGGAGGGCAGGATGTGTACGTACACGATGACAGTTAGTTTCTCCTGTGTACCAGTCAATTCTGAGGGGTTCTCCGGTACCGATACGAAAAGTACAAATTGAACCTGCTATTAACAGCAAATTTCGTACGCAAATATATGCCAAAGACCGCGTGTTCGGCAGGCTGTTTTCGTCTCGCTCGTCATCGAGAGCGCATCCTAGTACGGACGACCACGAAATGGGTTACTCTTGTTGATGGTAGCTGGTGTCGTTGGGCTGTGTACAGGGCTGTTGGGTTTTTGAAGTATAAAATACATCCCCTAGATGCCACGCCAATGGGTCGGGAATGGGGAAACGTTTAGTGTGGAGATTTTTTTGTTTAGTGTTCTCTCGCTTTCTATGTGTTTCCCTGCCGGGAGAACACTTGCTAGTAGTTGGCCGCGTGCACTAAGGTCTGGGTGTGATGGGTGTGGTGCATTGTTTGTTCAATCGTTGCTCTTCATTCCCTTACGGTTGCTTTTATGTGGTAACGTGCACACGCCACGAGTTTGTTGAGGGGCCAAACTTGAATCAGAGGATTGTTTGTAGAATTTGAAATTTTACCTTCTGACAGAAACTGATCGGGCACGACGAACGTACAGCACAGGTGGTACAGCGAAAGGATGCAGCTTGGTAAGGGTAATTCCGGCTGCTAGGTTGAGGATGTGTGAGGATGGCTAATTTAAAACATTTTTCAATCCCTAAAACCCCACTGCTGTTTCCGGTGGTCCAGGAGCAGGAGGTGATCCTGTCACGGCACTTGAACACGTTACGAGTCAAGTTCTCCGGGTACGGTGTAGCTGTTCTTCTTGCTACGGTGGAGCTTGTTTGCATACCCACCCGACGCCTGGCTCGAAACGGGGTTGCAGGGGATGCATGCGATCACGTTCGGTTTGTTTTCCAGTGAACGCTGGTGAACGCACCTGAGCTTCGGAACGGCTTCAATCGGCCATCGGACGTGTTTGCGAGCTTAAACTATGCGGCAGAAGTGACGTGACAACCTTTTCCACTCTGTAGGAAATCTGATCCGTGCGAACCGTTACCGATCCGCGGTAGGCAAGCAAACAGAAACCCAACGTCAGTGGAGAACCCTTCGAAAGACTTCGATAGTTGGGAGATTCATTAGCAAGTTGTCGGTAACGATTACTCTCGGCCTGTTTGGCTGGGATGGATTTGAACGAAGGGTGGTGAAATCTTGCAACCACTTGGCTAGAGGGTACATCCTTTCTCTCTCTCTCTCGCTCTCTCGATCTCTCAAAAGGACATCGAAACGCTACCGTACCAACTCTGGGCCATGGATGTTTTGGGGGTGGAAAATGGAAAGCAAAGCGAGCTAAAAAAAAAGAAAACGCCACAGAAGCATCGCATGCAAACAAACAGCAGACAGCTAGTGCACAGGGAAAAAGTGGGCACGGGGGAACGGATGGTAGCGGGATAGAATCGCATAAATATTCATAAATGCGTCGTGTTGTGTTGCAAGACAAATCGGATTCGCTACGGCGGTTGAACGTGGTTTAATCTTGTACGGTTTGTTTGTTGCGCCATGGACGTGGGTGTTGTTTTCGTTCTTGTTTTCGGTGTGTTCCGGCGGTGCGGTGGTGCCACGTTCTTCTTTTTTTTTTTTGTTTTTGCGCCTCACTGCTCGCCGTATCATCTGGCCACTGTGCCATGCTGCGGCACGTTGTGCGCGACCCGATGTTTTTCGGTGGGAAATTTTGCATTCGATTGTTACCGTTTAGTATTCCGTTTAACGCATTTGGGCGGGTGTGTGGAGGACTCGTTGTACCCACGGGTAACGGGTTCCGAGCGGCCAATTGGCCCTCGGCTGGGTGGCCCTGTATGCAGGGTGGTGCTGGTGAGCGTGATCCAAAGTTTGTACATATTATTAGGGGTAATTGCATAGAGAGTAAAGCGATACAATAGGTGAAATATGGTGGAAAATCAAATTTGCACAATGGGAAAGATAACACTAATACGCAGACGACTCTTGGTCGAAGCATGAGGGAATCGGAACGTCAGCTTTAAATAGCACCGTGTATTGTGTGCAGGAGTTTGGTGCTTTAAAATGTAATGCTTTAAAGCTTTAAGGGGAATGTTTTCGGGAGGAAAAATCATTGGCAAAAATACCTTTTTTTACAAGTTTACGTCGAAATTCTAAATGTGGTTGGCGATTAGTCCGATTTTATACGCCTGAAAATATGCTATTAGCGTGCGAACAGTGTAACCAACTAGAGTTGGTAAAGTTTCTACTTTCTTGTGAATTTTAACGTAATGCTTCGCTATTTTTCATGAAATGAACGAACGATACAGGCTTTAAGTTCATTTTCTAGAGGAGGGGGAGGGGTAGCGGTCGTCAAAATGCCAGTCAGAATCATGAAACAAATAGAATCATACCAAATTTGTGTAAGGAGTATATAAACTTTAAATGATCAGACATTCCTCTGCATTAAAAGCAGAATCGATTCGAGGGTTTATTTAAACTCATTGGTTTGAAACCTTTCGTTTTACTGCTTGTATGTATGTTTGTTATAATTGTGCTCGCTGTATGAAAAACAAGAAAGCAGGGAAATTAATAAAGTTTTATTCTTATTTCTTCATTTTTCGGATAATGCACCGGATAATAATGGATAATTTTGGATATTGCACCGGGTTGAGAACCGGTGAATTCCACTCAAATCGGTGAAATACTGTCCACTCAAAATGTCATGCTTAAAAGAAAATTTAGAAAGCCTTGCTTTCAGCAAAGAAGAGACTATATTTATAAGCCAACATCTTAAACAGCTTATTCGATTTGTAACAAAAAATAGATAACAAGAATTGTTCAAGAATTGTTATAAGAATTGTTCGGATGGCTCAGGTGGTTCGTCAAGGGTACGTCCAGATAGCTTGGTTTCTAGTTGGTTTCTGTATCACAAATTGTCTATGACCCTATCCCTAACAATAATACTACTATCGCTAGTGTTCATTTCTACTTTATCTAGTTCGTCTGATGTGCGTTTACGAATGCATACCTTTAGGCGCAAACAATAATACATTTCAATAAACATCAATAATAAAATAGAGCCATTTTAATTGCTGGTTAATGATTAGCGATTTTTTATTTTATTTATTTATTTATAAATATTTATGACAGTCCAGTGCCGTGTTTTTTCATCAACACCGCTTGTGTTGAATAGATTTTCACAGATTTATAAGGCATTTCCTCCTTATTCTTTGCCTTATCCCGGACATACCCGGTTAGTGCTAGTAGGTAGCGCTACTAGGAAGCGCTTTCTGTTGACTGTAAAAAAAATTAAGTGCTTATTGCATTTGTTTCTGATTAATGTTTCTTTACTTTGAAATAATTTTTGGCGCCGCTTCTATCTTTGTAATTCAGTACATCAAAACAAGAAAAACGTGTATTATTTTACTGTCCAGATAGCTATCAAGCAAATAGAAATAGAATGGAAATAATAAAAAGAAATGAAAACTGCACTAAATATGAATGCACAAAAAGTGCGATAACAGCATCAAAATTACACAGAATGTACACACAAACACATGAACAAACACACGCACAAAAAACAATCAGCAAACAAAGTGCGCATTGCACACAATTGTAATAGACAAAACATGTTGTAGGCCTTCTGTGACACCGACTGAATCTGCTGCAGTCACAGCACAAAAGTGCCCATGTTGGGGGCACATCTTAGTCGCAACAATGAGAGGGAAGCGCGAGAGTTGAACAAAAAAAAAAAAAAAAAAGGTCGAAAAAAGAAAAACAAAACAACCACAAGGGACATGCACCGATATGGCAGCGGGGTGGGAACGGTAGGGCCACAACAAACGGCCGGGGAATTATTTATGTCCACGGAAATGGTTTGCTACGTTTTGTTGATGGTCGCCGTCGGTTTGTGCATCGGGAAAGCTGGAAAAGCGGAAGCACGAACGGTAGTGATATGGTCTCGGGACCGCACAACGACAAAACGAGCTGCACTTTACTTTCTAATGTGTCCTGTGCGGAGACAAACGGGCAGTAAGCCGAGGGGGGGGGGGAGCTCTGATGCATATCCACGGTGTGACAGTGTGCAATGCGGTAGTTTGTTAAAAATTTTACAGGAAACAATTTTTGCTTCGGCGAATTGTTTTGCCGGCCTGGCTTCGTCGTTGCAACGGGTTGATATCTCTCTGTGTGTGTGTACGTGCACGAGTATCCTTAGATAGGGTATGCTTGGTTAGTTTTTTTTTTGTCTATTTACCTTAACACATTTCACTATACGCTTATCTTATGATAGAAGCGAGATAGAAGCTTGAAGGCAAACGTTAAGCATGGAAGCAGGGCAACTGTAACGAATGAACAAGACAAAAACCGATGGCAACCACTTCTCCCGCAGGATGTTGAAAATAAAGTCATAAAAATAAATTTTCAACTGACCTGCTAACCTAATTATGGGGAAAGTTGGCTGCATATCGTGCTGTGTGCATCTTTCTTTTTTTTTCCAAATCCTGAGCTGACCTTTTTTTTATTATTTGTTCGCAGTGCTCAAACAATCGTCACAAACATTTTGCAGGTTTCGTTTCCGCTAGAGTTTCTTTTTTTGGGAAGGTGTGAAGCGCTGCCAAACCCGTTTCCCGGCACATTTCCGGTGGATGCAGCGCGGACAAGGGTTCGGCAGTGCGGCAGATCCTTCCTTTCCCACAGGCGGTGCAATAAAATCTACGGTCTGATTGTTCACACGTCCACGATTTCATCTACTTTGCACGGTTGCTCGGAGCTTGGTTTTATGGCACTGCGACGGCACTGGGAACGCTTCTTGTAGCTGTCCACGCTCCGATGAAGCAAGACAGAGTGCAGTGTGCGAGTATTGTAGGTCAGCTAATTGGCAGGGGAAAAAAGCAAAGAAGGCATAGCTTAAGCTTCATTTGTGCTTCATGAAATAATAACTGAGAAGGTCTTTAGGATATCCCGTGATATCTGGGCTGAGGTTTTAAGAAGAAGTCATTCATCTTTTTTTCGGGTGACACTTATCGGATAACTCGTCCTTGGACGACTAGGGCTGATCTGCAGAAAATTGCACGCAGTATTGCTTTTATTACTTTATCCCTCAGACACCTCGATCAGACAGGGGCTTCTGTCGCTGGGAGTTAGTAGTTGAAGGTCCGCCTTCACAAACGTCACTTCCAATTATCTCACCCGGTCGATGGAGACTAATTATTTGTGAAGTTTGGGGTTTACGCGTCAACACATCTGGAGGGTGCACCCAGGCAAAGTTGGTAGTTAATCTCTAGGATAAGTTAGTCTACGGATGACCAAAGGATACGAGTTCGCGTGTCAGTGCGAGTTTTGTCATTGGGGGCCAATGAGGGTAGCGGGATGTTGTATTTGCTGGAGTGGAATGGACGGGACCGGGGCAAAGTTTGGTGTCGGCAAAGTTATGTTTCTTTGGCGATGATTAACTTCGGTGTGGTTATGTTTATTCCGGTGATTGAACGCGACAAGAAATCGATTGACAAGGGCATGCAGTTACTTTTTCCCAATTATATGCTTCGAAACTTATGATGCAAACATGAAACATGCTTTTATAAAGCAAAATTACAACAGTCTAGAATTAGAAATAGTTTGGTTCTTGCATTGAATGACTTTTTATTTTAAATTAGACCATTTAGACCATAGACATTTTAAAATATTTATCCATTCGCTGCATGATGGTCGTGGTGATAGCAGAGCTGGTCTTCTTCCTGGGTATCAAGTTTCATCCGGGTCTGTTTGAGCTGACTTTTTGACTACGTAATATAACAAAATTTTAGAAACCCATTATAGGGATTAACCGGAAAAAGTGCGAGAAGACAATATAATTTGTTGACTATAACTTGAAAGAAAATGGTGCCTCTTACAGCAGATTTGGTTATCCTGGCACGAAATCGTCGTTCAAATTGTTTTGCCACCGAAAAGATTTTGCAGTTCGAGGGCATACGTTTATCAAAAAGTCACAAAATCTAAGAGTCCTCATCGTTAAACTTTCATCTAACAAGCGTTCTCGTCATCCAAGAGACCTCGTCTACCAAAAAATGTCTTAGTCGAGGTTGCCTTAACCACCAACAGACCTTATTAGCTAAAGAAGCCTCATTGTCCAAGGAGTCTTTACTGCCATCAGAGCTTACTGATAAAGGACTTCAACTACCAATAGATCATTTTCTCCAAGGTGCACTATTGCCATTCATGGTCGTAGAAAGAGTTCACTCCATTTCAAAAATCTTGGATCAAGACTCTGATCTGATGGATTTATCGCGTTCTCCTTAACATAATGTTAGATGTTTTTCCTGGACGTTCTTACTTAGGATGAGTAAGATGCCTCCATCTTACTCAGATGGAGGCATTTTTTTCGAAGAATAAACAACCAATCTTGCACTCGATGATTATACCCCTAAGATGTTCATATTCAGGAGCGTTCCCGATCGTTGTCCGGCCATTTTTATCCAGACCCTTTCCTCGTAGTGAGGATCCTGCCGTCTTACAACCATTGATTTAGTTTACAAAAAAAGTAACATTGTATTTATGAAAACAAATAATTTTTTAAAGCTCATATTTTTACTGTATTTGACGAACAAAAAGTATAGATTATTAGATACATATTTTAACTCACAAAACACGATAAGAAACACGCAACACGGCACATGTAAACAATGTCACACCTGTCTTAAGTGTTCAATCTATGCTTCATCTTTATCGATCGGTGCGTCGGAATGTAGCCGGCGTTGAGATTGTTGGCTGTTGGTAATCAAACGCCAAAATGTTAGTAGCAGAAGAGAATAATTTTGCCCCGCAGCCACGTTGTTGCTTTGATGGAAGATTTGTGATCGCGGGCGTAGATTAGCTCAAAACCACCACTCTACCACTTCCACAACCAAGCATCAACGGCAGACGGTACGGGCATGATTAGGTCCCCGTCGAAGCGGATCCTAAATTGTTTAGCAAGAGCTGCTCATTTCATTTCCAACGTTGTTACATGGGTTTTCGCGGCAGTGCGGCATTTGAAGATTTGCGCCTCCGCTCCCTCACTGTCGCTAGCCTCGGGGCGAGAAATAAGTCGATAGATCGTCACGGGGTACAAACATTTGGTAGCTGGAATATGGTGCTCTGAGGTAGAGATTTTTCACCAAAATTCCAGACGTTTACTTTTACCATTCGCGCTCAATGCTTTGATGCTGGAACGAAACACTAGCATGAACGGTTGCGCTGTTGCCGTACAAAAAAAAAAAGTCTTCTCAACGCTAGAAGGTAGTCTTACCGCTCACCGCTTGCGGCATTATTTGTCCTGAATTAGCAGTTTGCAAGCCCGCACGGTACGGGTGTGCGGTGTACATTATTTCGCACATTTCTTCGGCAACCGAATTTGCTTTGAAATGTGAGCTGAAAGTTTCTCTCGCTGGTTCCTTATCTGCGAGGTGGAATATCAGCAGAGGGGCGGGAAAAAATTGATTACACTCCGGGGATTGTTGGGGAATTGTTTGAGACCGGTTGCAAGCAGCTCCCCGGGGCCATGCTCCTCGACAAGCTCGGTGGAAAGCAATAAATGTTGTTCGGAAGTGTATATTCTTACAGCCCAGCCTAGGATTCTGGGGAATAAGTTCACTCCCGAGGTACACATATGGCGGTGTCGGATTTTCACACACAGCAGGACAGGTGGGTCGGGCCCGTATCATATCCTAATATAGTACTCCTTCCGGCAATGCGGTGCTACGGTGCTCCGATATCCTTAAGACGACAGTTTAATGCAAATAACTCGCCTCTCGGTACACAGGGAAGGCACGTACACAGGGTCACAGGGTTTGAGATGGAGTTGTCTACATGTGTCGTGCAAAACCGTTGGAAGGCTGGTGAATGGAGGTAGGCCTCGTTTTAGCCCGGTTCCGGGTAGAACAGAACGTTATCAAATTCAATTTAGCCCATTGAATCGTTTATTAAAGTAAGCTTCCTTTAGACGCCCGTACGTGGCACATATCCTCACCGATTCAAGCAGTCAAGGGCGTCATGGTTGCGAGAAACAGCAAAGTTTCCATTCTGTCCTACCGATTCATTTTCAGTCTTACTTTCTGGAACTGAGACGACTTTCAAGATTTGGTTCCCCGTTTGAAAAGGGAACCTTGAAGAAGTGTGTGCTGTGTGCGTATGTCTTCTTTTGCTGAATTCCGGAAGTGGTCCGAACCATATTTTCTCCCCAACATACCTCGAGCACATGTGTGGGTGTGTGTGTGTGGGTTGCAAATATATACCATCCATTTTGGAAAGTTAAGTGCGAGCGTATGCATGCTTCGCAGCTTAGCTTTCCAACCTTTGCACAAAGACGAAGCACAAGAAGCTCAAGATCTTTCCTGGATCTAGAGGTGGTACGCTTGCCTGCCGATTGTCGCCATTGAAATTGCTTAAACTTTATCATCCTCCACTTTAAGCTGTCAGATGAAGTAAATAACGGAATTATTGGAAAAGTTGTTTTACTGAGTGGGAGATCATTCGGCGTTGGTACGTGTCGGTGCCATTAGACCGGTTGGCAATCGTTTCTATCCTCGGCTGGCTGTGCTGTGCTCCGTACCGTACAGTACGAATGGCCGTGCGAAGGAATGAGATTTCGTGAAGGGTTTTTCGTGGAAAAAACACTCGAAAAAAAAACGTGGATAAGGAATGAGAACTTGGCAGAAGTTTTAGCACTTGACTCATCGCAACGCTTCACCAAGTAGTACACTGCAGTAGAAAAAGTGGGAGGGTGGTAAGAAAAAAAAAGCCCCCCGATGAGAAACGGCATGAAACGGTTTTAAATGGATGGGCGAGAAAAAGTTAATCGTTGCCAGAAGTCGCAGGCAAAATGCAGAACCCGACTTTTGAATCACAAAATCAATCCTCAAACACTAATCCATCGTAGCTGGCAGCAGGTGGTGCCAACCTTTGGCGCAGCCGTTTTCGATCTGCTCCCCAACACGGGATGGAAAATTCGATTTCATCTTAGCTTTTCACACCGGCCAGCTTATCATGTTGTTGATGTGTGCACGGGCAGCATATCGCGTTAACGATAACGACTTCAGCAGCTCGCTATCGAATTGCCGTTCGTACACAGGCCTTACATGGGTCTGGATGGACGGTGCAATGCTTCGTAGCAGGTTCCTTTTTTTTTACTTTTCCACACGATACATGTCACTTCAAGAGCATAGGTGTAATTTGATTTCTAACACTCGAAAGGTCCCATCGCAAATTTCGTTAGGAGGAGTGTGAGTGTGCAGATCTTGGCGTTGTAGTTTTTCCTTCGTAACGTGTCGTGTACGCGTTTCGAATGGATTGCGTGCTGAATAAATAATTTCCACATGCGTAGCATGATTGGCAAGATCAGGAAAAAAAATGCTAACGTTAACGGGAAACGTGTTTAATTTTATTCCTTAAAAAGTTTAATCGAGTTTGAACTGTACGCACACGTGTATACTCTACTCTATGGGACATTTTGTTAGGTTATGTTTCGGATGTATCGTTCCTGAAAGAATGCAAACACAATTTTTGAGATCCATATAGTATGACTTTACAGCGATTCTTGATGTAGTGTTATGTTTCTTCTTATGTCTTTGTCACCATATATATATATTTAAACAATAATGTTCTTAGCGTCCCGGTGGTATAGGCGCCAACGGCGCCGGTCTTCAAACGGCAGGACCGGAGTTCAAATCCCGTCCGGACTGTCCGTCCCACCATAGTGAGGACTAACTAACCAACTACATGGTATCGGCAGTCTAGTAAGCCATTTCGATGGCCGACATGACCTTTGAGGTCGTTTTAAGCCAAGAAGAAGAAGAAGAATGTGCTGAGCCCCATGGGTTTCGTTCTCTTCTTCACTTATTAAAATATAGAAAGCCGAAAGAAGTCTCAGAGACTCAAAGCCTTCATGGATAAATTAAAAACCATATTAAAATACCTTTAAGTAATCTTACGATGTTTTTCTATCTTTTTATTTCTTCACAGATAATACACCCACAATCCAGTGCAAAAAGTATAAATTTTCAAAATGACACTCATCATATCGTGGATCTTCATTCTCGGACTAATCGTACCGGATCTATCGTCGAGTCTGCTGCACTGTCCGCACCGGTGTCACTGTGATGATGAAAAATTGGACGTCAACTGTGAGGAAGGCCATCTGGACGTACTACCGATCGCGCTCAATCCGTCCATCCAGCGACTGGTGATCAAAAACAACAAGATCCGCATCATTGACTCCTCGATACAGTTCTACTCGGAGCTAACGTTGCTCGATCTTAGCTTCAACTATTTGTTCAACATTCCGGATCGTACCTTTGGACATCAGCGAAAATTGCAACAGTTGCATCTGAACCATAACAAGATCAGCACTATCTCGAACCGAACCTTTGTCGGATTGGGTGAGCTATTAGTGCTGAATTTGCGGGGCAATCTGATCGATCAGATCGATGCCCTTACCTTCACACCGTTGGCAAAATTGGAGGAGCTAAACCTCGGTCAGAATCGAATCGCTAGCGTTGGATTGTCCGTCAGTTCGTTTGTGGGAATCGGTGATCTGAAGATTCTTCTGCTGGACGACAATCTGCTGAGTGTGATTCCATCGGCAGAAACGTTCAAGCCCATCGATAAGCTGGCGGAATTGTACATCGGCACAAACTCGCTCCTCACCGTTGAGGATGGAGCGTTTGCGGTGCTTTCGGAGCTTACGCTGCTGGATCTACGAAGCAGCTTGCTGCCAAACGTGTCGGAAGGTACGTTCAGTGGCATCGAAAACCTGAAGTCACTGAATCTAGCTGATAATCGATTCGTGCATGTCCCGTCATCAGCACTCGCTGCGCTGCGCCGTCTGGAAGAGCTGGAAATCGGACAGAATCACTTCGAATCAGTACCGGCTCACGCATTTCGTGGACTCCCGAATCTGAAGCGCTTCGAGCTGAAGGGATCTCTGTACTTGCGACGTATCGAGCGAGCTGCCTTTCAAACAAACACGAACCTAGAATCGATAGTGATCGAATCGAACAAGGCACTTACCGTGCTGGAGGAAGCAACATTCGCTGGTTTGCTTTACTTAAAGCATTTAAGCTTGCGGAACAATGGGCTGGAGCGACTGGACGAAGGTATGCTGTCGTGGAACAGTCTTCGCACGGTAGACATCTCCGATAATCCGATCAACTGCGATTGCTACTACTCGAAACTGCTGCAACGGCTGCAGTCAGCCTCTCGCGTCAGTTACAATGCAACGGGCTGTCCACATCACCTGCCCGATCAGTGGGAGTGCGAGTACATGCTGGAGAAGAACAAGAATCTTATCTCGGTTGTCGTGCCGCTGGTAGCGATCGTCACAGCGATTGCGTTGGCGTTCTATCGATTCCGCGGTCTGCTGCGTGAGTATGTGAAGAATGGGTGCAAGAGTAAGGCAGCGGCGAGTGCAACGCCGGCCGGACCGGCCGGCATGCCTGTGCTGCCTCCGATAGGCCGGTCGGAGCTATCGACTGTGGTGGACTACGAGAAGACACTCACCGATGATGACTACGTTATACGATCTAGCAACCTGTACCATGGTGGCGTTGGGCAGCCAATTCTGAACGGATACCCGCTGTATCTGCAGCAGAACCCGAGCGTTTACTACAACAAGCCGCTACCGATTACCGAGTTATAGTATTGAAGGTTGGAGGAATGCGACGCTAGCGTGTAAGTTGGTTCTCGCTACCGGTCAGTCACTCCTATTGCAAAAAAAGGGTTTTAAAACTTTAAACTCACATTCCATTTATCTATAATTTATCTAAGAACGTCCTAAGTGTGGTTAAATGTATAGATAATTATTTTACATTAACCAATGCGGCTTGGATACATACGAAGACATTCCAAATGATCGTTCCATTACGATCCATACGTAACCCTTAAGTTGATTGTGATGTTTTGTTCAGATAATCGTGTACATTTAAGAACGTTTTGCTGTAAAATATTGCTTGAAGTCTAGTTTGAAATGTTTGATAAACGTGCTGAATGTTAGAGCATTCAATGCGTCAATATGGTGTGTTTCTCGATATCGTTGTGTATGATTAAGTGTGCTCTTAAGTTAAGGGACGATATTTTATTTCCAAACGTAAAGGTCTTGCCTTGACTGTATGATGAGAGGGCCATCAGTACTTTGAGACTAATTAGATGAGCGTTAGTTTGCAGGGTCGTAGTATAAGCAATAGATTCCTATCACTAAGCTCTTTCTGAAAAAAAAGTATAGAAACACATGTAGCGCATACTTAACGTCAAGGAACATTGGAAGGTGTCTTGCTTCCCATCTTACAAATGAAAATCAACAGCAATAATAAAAGATTTAAACAAAATTACAAAACAATCGTAAATCAGCTAGCTCTACGAAACTAGACATGAATGTTAAACAAAAAGCAACTCACCCCCTTTTTATCACTAACTGCACTATCATTAACGCGTCCTCCAGTTCTGAATACTCCTAGCGTCAAACAAATAAACAAAAAAGCATAATCCACGTACAACACTTACGAAGAAAAAAACCTTTCCCACTTCAAGCCCAAACTTTGACCCAGAAGCGTTTGCACCATTTCCACCTTTCTAAGCTCCGAATTTCAATTTAATCAAAGTTAATTGCTTTTTACTGTGTTTCGCCGTCTCCAAAAAAGCATACCACTGCAGAAGTACAACAATTGAAACCTTCCGCCCGCCGTCACGGATAGTGGTAGCCTTACCGTTCACTTCTTAACCCCGCGTATCGTTTTCAGGCACACCAAAATTGCGATACACGCGGTAAAAGGGATCTGCAATGGTGCCTGCAGCAGCCTTTCGCTTGCATGCCCACGGTTACGGTGGTCCTTTTTCGTGGTAATTGTAATTATAATGTGTTGAAGTGTAACGAGAGAGTAGCGCAAAAGAAGAAAAAAAAAACCGTAAAGAAAAGTGCTGTAACAAACACGTCGCTTACGAGCGTTAGGTAGATAAAGTGGTAGAGTTTAATCCCGTTTGCATTAATCCAAAGACTCACGCGACGTCTGGAGACGGACGGAGGGATAGAAATTGAAAGGATAAACCCAGCAGAGAGCAACAACTAACCACAATCCTTTGCATTTTTTTTTCTGAGCTCCGACAACCGCCGGCCACGGGCCGGAAAAAGCCGGCTAGCTAGGAATGCGGAAAAGTTCCACATTTGCCATGATTATCCGTTTGTTCCTTCGGCTCTTTCTCGACCAGCTTTCTCCAGCATATATTCGAAAGCTTTACGGTGTACGCGTGTGTGCTTGTGCCCCTAACAGACGTAGGTTTGTATTTAAAGTGAACTGAAAGGGAAGAGCTGCCAGGCCTTTTTTTTTTTTGGTAAACTTTTTTCCACCGTGCGGTCACGGATGCGTGTCATTGGGAGACAAGAGGGGATACTAGGTGGTACACATTCCAGGCACAGAGGAAACCTGGAACGGTTCACAAAAAGAGGCTCTAGCTACTCTGTCTGGGTCCTGTGTAATTTTTTTTTTTGGTCCTAAACGATAGGGAAACCCGGGCAAGTGCCTCGGTTGGTGGTACTGATGAAGGTGATGATGGTGATGATGGTGGGAAAAATTAAAACAAACGATTTGCGAGTGACTCGCTTGCTCACCTCCGGCAGGCGCCTGCAGTTCTAGCGTTCTTATCGGTGCTTTCACGCCGGCTTGAACCTTTGCTGGGTTGCCCCCCCCCCTGGAAAGGGAGTGGAAAACTGGTCTGCAAAATTAAAGAGCAACCATGCGCCTCCATTCTCGCCCCGTTCGTATGGCGCTTTAAGCAATATTCACATTGTTTTTAAGAGAAGCTGTTCATTTTTGGTTGTTGTGTGCAAATACTGGTGGTAGCCGTCGTCATTGTTTTCGAACCAACTTTAGTCCACAACACAAATAATGAGCGCAAATTTCGGCCACCACCAAGCAGCCGGCTCGACTAGCAATAGTACGAGTACCCGGCAATGCTGGCGCTCGGTACCGGTGGTTTGCATTTTCGAAATAAGGGAAGCGTCGCTGGCCGGCTACTTTTACTTTCACTCTCGGGCAGGAGTTTGCATTTTCCTACGCTGTGTGTGTGAATGTTTGTTCAAACCAAACCCGAGACCCAGACCTCGGCCGTGGCAAACTGGAACGTGGGGAGGGTTTTCAAAATAGCAATACAAATTATGGATTTCCACATTCATTGTTTTTTTGGTGGTGGGCCAAAATGGTATTTCGCTGGCCGGAAATGGTCCGGCCTGGATAAATGAAAGGAAGAAGAGGAGACAGAGAGAAGGAGAGCAAAGGGATAATAAAACAAATGGAGCTTCACCACCGACAGTGTCTGTGTGTGGATGCGGAACGTGCGTCTACAGCTGCGGTACCTCCGAGTCTCGAGTGGATTGGTCTGGTGTGGTGGATTTTCCATTTGAATTCCCCTCGAATAGCTCACGTTACATGAATCTGTAATTACCGTTGGCAGCCGTTTGCGTGGAAATGTGAAGCCGGGATGGAATACTCGCCAGTGGAAAAATGTGTATCCTTAGAACGTAGCGCATTGTCTGGTCGATTACCTTTCGGCTTCGCTGTGTGGTTCGCTACTTTCGAAAGTTACGCTTCTCAACCGTGTAGGCCTGGTGCTGCTGCGAGGCTCTGTATCTGATACCATTGCATAAATATAGGACACACGTGCTTCTTCGGTGGCATTCATGATGTATCGAGGTGCGGTTTGGTCGTATTTTGAATTCCCATAATGCTTGTCGACCGGCACTTTGGCGGGCTGGCGCAAGTGGGAAATTCTACACACCTTTTCGGCAGACAGACATACCACCAGTAACGAAGCGGTGCGTTGTGGTTAGAAGCTCTAAAAATGGATGCATGTTCGTGTTTTTTTTTTTGCTCAGTTGTTGGTACCCTCACCAAGCTCGTACGCACCCTTGAGGCTTCACGCGGATGCTGCGGATTCCGTGGAAACGAGCATGATCATTACTTGGTCTCGCGGCATGAGGTTCGCGAGCGCACTGTTGGTGAGAAGATAAACATTAACAGCACATTTAACACACACACACGCGCGCACACATACAGGTAGGCTTTTGTGGAAGTTGTTAGATCGTTTTTTCCTTTGTTTTTCCTTTCGTTTCGTGGACCGTACCCAGTGCCAGAGTTTCCTCACCCTTGCGTTTGTTCGCACTTTTCCTGGAACGGAGATTGTTATACTAATGCTTTTCGTGTTCTGTACGTTAAAACAGTAGAATCATCGCATCGGATTTTTGTTGTTGTCGGGCCAGCTCTCGTACAGAGTAAGTTTTACTTTCATCGGTGAAGTTTGAGCGTTTGAGGAACGGCAATGATGTACCGCAGCTCACGATTGTTGGAAGAAAAAGTGTTCACCATTGTTTTCTGTTCTTGCAGCGTCTGGGACGTTAATAATGGTTGGCCGGGTGCCCACTTGTGCACTAGCGATTGTTTTTTTTTATTGTCTGCGTGGATGAACTACCACTACGGCCACTATTACTACGGCAACAATGAATAGTTTGTTTTCCCGGTGCAGGAAAAGCGCTGTCCGCATCATTTACTACGGATTGTTTGTGGTGAAATGAATGGAAAAAAGCTCTTTGTAAAGCAGACGGATTACACAAAAGCGACAATTGTGAGTCGCTGTTGGTTAGGAGAATGTTTTTATAGTATTTAAAGAGGAAAGAAGTGATGTAAATGTAGAATTTGCTTGATATCTTTATCATTTGCATGTGCTTTTTGCGCTAAGCGCCTAAAGGTATGCAATCCGTTGTTTGATTAGGTTAGCTAAAGCTTTGTGTTTCTGTGTTTTCAAGATTACATTTTCTAATCAATATCATTACTTTTTCGTTCAAATATTTGACATGGAATCGATAAAACTTGCAACCTCGCTTCCGCTATAGTAGCTTCGAATTCAATTTTTAAATGATTTGTTAAACGAATTTTCTTTCCAACACTTTCGAACAATGTAATATGCAAATTAGGGGGAAAAAAACGGAAGCTATCGTAAAAATAGGCACAAATCCACTTAATACTAACCTTGTCTTCTCAGCGCCGGCACACCGTTCTTCTGGCACACAACACTGGATAATGTAATAAACTCATCGAAATACTTTCGCCACGATTTTCAGCCTCCCCTTCTCTACTTTCTCCTCTCCCACTTTGCTAGCTCGTTTGTAGCGATCGTGTACGCTGTTCCTCGTGGTAGGAAATTGTTGAAATTTTTCCTGTCACTTACCGCACCCAATCAACCCTGTTCGGTTGGCTGGTGTGTTGTAAGCGAAGCTTTCGCGGCATTGAAAGCCATACGGAGGAGTTTTGCTAATTTTTACCACAAGCCTAACACGTGCCATGTTGTGTTGGGGTGGTGGGTTCTGTCACCTGGTGCAGTAACCGTACCGTACCTCGTATATGCTGATCCGTGCGAGTGACTTCGAACTTTACGGGAAAAAAGAGTCAAAATGTTTGATTAGATTAACAGGTAATTGAGTGCAGCTGTGTGGGACTGGGCACGCTGTAGGAAGGTTGGTTGATAACTTGTCAAACCACTTGAGCATATTTGTGACGGTAGAACGAAAAATCAACCGACCGATCTGGTATAAAGGGAAAAGTTTTCCGGTGGGAGGGCCAACAGCAAAACAAAAAAACAAAAAAAAAACCTTACCAAAAGCGGGAGATGTTGTACGAAACATAGGGAAACTCGGTAACCGATCCTAGGTGATGGATAAAAAGTTTCCTTACTGGAATTTTGAGCGAGAAAGGTTTCTGTTGTTGCTGCTACTTCTATCGCTTTCTTTTTTTGTTGTAGAATTTCACCGGAAAAATTCATCTTCAACTAGATCATTTCCACACACGCATCGAAGTAAATGTGCTAGAAACAAAAGGGAAAGAAAAGTTCATTCATTTGCATATGGCGTTTCCCGTCCATCGTTTTCTTATCGCCGGTGGGAAGGTTTTGAGGGGGTTTTAGAGTGGCTGAAGGTAAAACCAGGAAAAGAAACATTGCCGCTTACTTTTGCATCCCACGTTCCGAGCTAATCAGCTAATCGGTCGGCATAGAATGATGAGTCTGGTTACAAATTAGCCCAAGCGAATATTTTGATAAAATCGTCCACGATCTCATGTTTCGGGCGGCAAAAGCACATTTCCTTACGTGTTGCCACCGTATTTGCATTGGGAGCAGTTTTTTTTTGTGTTGTTGCGGGTGACTTAGGGCTCGCAAAGATATTTTCCAACCCGACTCCGACTCCGAAGTGTGGGTACGCGGATGCGGAGTGTAGTAATTAGGATAAATTATGTAAATGTGGATAAAGTCGGGCTCAAGTTATTATTTTATTTATCTTATCCGTACTCCCGACCGCGTCGAATTAGTAGCACGTCAGTGGATTCCGGGCGCCCGTGCTGGCAGAACAACAAGCGGGAACCGAAAAAAAAGGAACGCTCCAACAGGGAACGTGAGAAGGTGTTTCGAGAGTGAAAGCTGCAAGTGGCTAGCCGAGGGGTTTTATCATTTGCCTGCCATTACGCAAAAGGGATACCGTGGGCGAGCGATGATCCATCCTTGAAAAGAAAGTAAAAGTGATGAATATTTATAAGCTCCCGGCTTTAGTTTTGCCAGGATGCGCGGGGTACGGGTAGCCAGACTAGACTTCGGTTATCTTTCGCCGGCAAGGTGTTTCTTGAAAGGGGAAATATTTCGTCGATTTAAGTTTTTTTACAAAGCGCGATAAGGACCAGCTGATACGGGAAGGACCACGCTACGGTACGTTTTAAATGAAGTTACGGAGCTTAGAATGCTTAAACTATCATGGACACGATGAAACCATAGCTCCGATAAATTAAATATAGAATCTGATACAGTAAACCTTATCACGAATAGCAAGTTTTGGCAAAACAATTACTCTACTACAAAGACTAACGATTGAACGGTGAAGGAGAGCACAAGTGTACAGTGGAAGAGAATGATAATAAAGAATGTCAAATAAGTGAAGCTAAAAAATTAAGAAAAAAAAATTACATGTCTTTTGTATAAAACTGAGAACAAAAAAACACAATAAAATACCAAATCTCTCAAACAAGTAATCAATGGAAAAAAGAATGAAAAGATAAAAACAAACATTGAAGTAGGATAGGCAAATAGGAAATAAGCATTTGATTTTAAAATGGAAGTAACAATGAGAGTAAAACTTAAAAATAAAGAGCAAGATAATCGAAAATTTGTGCGAGAAAGAAAGCAGAAAAAAACAGCATAATTGACAGGATAACAGTGCGAGAAATCGCTTGCCAAAATTATCACAAGCATAAATATCAATTCATAAGCCAAAAGTAAGTTGAATATAATGGGTGTGTGAAAAGGTGAAAGGTAAAACGAAAAGTAAAACCAGCCAAATCAATAAAATCAGCAAGACGTAAACAGGAAATAAAAACAAAAGAAACGTGAGGAGATGCGAAAACAATTGTAATCATCGTAGCGATAGGAAGGTAAGAGCTAGCAATAAAATTGATAATATCATGTTTAAATTGAAAATTATGACTGCTCGTGCTGAAGAAGGGGTGGGGTTTTTCCGAACATTTTGCATTATGTCCATCCGAAACAGTATGAAACAACAACAATTTATCCTTTAATGAGGTTTATTGCTTTAACAGGGGCCCGGAGAAGTTTTCTGGCCCATTGCTAATAATTGAAAATATTACGCGAGCTGATTGACTTTGGCAAAAGTTTTATTAGGCCTTAAAATGTTAGTGGAGCATTACACTGGCGTTCGGTCGACCTTCGACCAAGATTCGGGTGTGATTTAAAAGAAGAGAGTCGAAAAAAAAAACGAGCGGTTGGCTCGGCTGTTGTGTTTATTTGCTTTAATGGACACTTACGAAAAAACAGCAGCTCGTTTCTTCTTCCACAAGCGACAATGGCGTCCGGTGCGGAATGTTGGAAAAACTCATCGAACCATTTGCCCTTACCATAAAGATCTCATTATTCCAGAAAACAATCCCGCTCTCGGTGGCAGCTGTCTCGTTTGGTGTGTTCGCTTGTGTTTGTGTGTCTTCCTTTGCGTTGATAAAGGAAGAGGTTGAAGGTGGCATTACTTATACATTTCCCGCCAGCCATTAGGAGCGCAAGCAATGTAATGCCCGGTTTTTTTTTGCCGGGCACAACTTACAGCGAGGCTTTTTTCCCTCGAATTGTGTTTCCTGTGCTTCCGGGAAAAGCTTTTCCGCGAAAGCGCGGAATTGAGAGCGTCGTTTGTTTAAATCTTTGCAGCGAAAAACCGGGAAAAATGGCCAGATGGAAACTAACACCGAGTTAAAACGAATGCTGCCGACCACTTCCTACCATTCCCACCAGTCCCGGCATACTTAAATAGCTTTTCGTGAAAGGAAAAACGTGAACTCAACGTAAAGCTATCAGTCTTCACTAGAAACTCGTGTTTGATGCAATCCAAGCACATGGCACACGGTGTAGGGGAAATCTGTGCTGACATTGATTAATTTTGTGTACGCACAACAACCTGCTCTGCCCCAATCAACCTGCCACTTCCAGCACGCCCCAGTGTGTTTGGTGTGATTTTCAGCAAAACAAAACACTAATCCCTTCGAGCTGTATCGTTGCTGTTAATCGGTGGATTCGAAGGTAAAGGAAGTATCATCCGCGTTCCACACCCGTCAGGAGTCAACAGCCGAACTGTCAGTCGAGCGTACGCGGATTAAGTCGCGAGCGAATGCAAATTGACGTGATGGCGGTGGGACAGGTTTACGGTATCATCGACACCATCGCCTGGATGAAGATAATGCGATAAAAGGTGCGATCGGAAGATGGAACAACAGGAAAACATTTGCAAAGGAACTGCTGATGCGGCTGGCTCTTGCCGGTGTATAATTAAACTGATTTTCATTAACTCGGTCAGTGAACGGATTAAGCGTTTAGCCGTATTGAGCGAGTGCGGAGCTGAAAGAAGCGAACTTTAAAGTAAGTTCCAATCAATATAGCCTGGATCGATGAATGGTGAAAATCTGCTTCCATTGAAAATGGATTGATGGCGTTGGCTTTAAATCGGCTTATAATCCGTAAAATAAGTAGTTTAACCTACTTTCATATTATAAGTACGCCTCATTCAATTAATGAAATGTAGATTGTTTTAACTTTCACATTCTCTGTTGTTTATCTGCTTCAGGTTTACGTTTAGCACCTCTTTAAGGACTTGGCCTCGCGTTTTCAAATCATATCGACTCCATAGTATGTCGAGCTCGGAGGATCCTTCGTGTGCTTAAGCGTGTTGCCCAGGACTTTTACGATGCCTCTTGTCTCAAGGTACCGATTGTCTCCTTGATCAGATAAGTTCTGTTATCTGACAGGCTGTCCACATTGGTCAAGATCCACATTGATGGCCTCGACTGGGCGCAGAGGTCCTTTACTAGGTTTGCAGCCAGGAAAATTCTGTTATGAGGTCAGATGTCGGATACTTGGAAAAGTTTCCCTCGAATCTCGCTGTTCCGATGTTCAATCCTCTTTTATCGCATCCCTTCTGCTAGATTGTGCACAGTACTAGGACGTAACGACCCCAGCGGTCCGTGACTCATATTTACGACTCCACGTCCTTCATTTTTGACATTCTTCTTTCCTGCATATCCTTTCGTTCTCGCCTATCCTCATCGTTATAAGTATAAATCATGCTTTTGTTCGTTAGTCTAGATTAGGTTCAGTTAGGTTATGGTATTCTTAAGTTGGTTTAGTTTTTAAGCAAATTTGATTAAGCTACTATGTAAACAAATAAACTGATTTGAAATTGAATCCGCTTTCTACCAAAGCTTATCCGGAACGTTCACTCACAGTGAGAACTGACTATTCAACTACACCAAACAATCACTCATTGTACTCAGTCATTTTATGATCAACATGGCAAGCGAGCCAAGCAAAAGCACCCAAGATAGTAGAATAAGGAGTCATAAGGAGTCATAGTCATAGGAGAAGGTTAATCGATGGCCATTCGCTGTCTAAGAGGTTCCACCCTAAGACATTTCCATTAAAGAGGACCCGCCGTACAAGGGTATAATTATTCCTACCAATGGACCTTATCTTCCAGGGGTCACATTGTCCAGAAATAGGCTCAGATATTTAATCTAAATAAGATAATATATTCTTTCTGCTTCTTACACGAGCTTTTTTGAATTTTTTATACGCCACTGGGCACTTTTTTTTTGTTTTTGTTTTCTCGTAAGAACGGCCTGGCCGTATTGCTTGACTAATGAATACCACGTATTGATGTTAGTCAGTCCTCACTACGGGGGGACGGTCTGGATGAGATTTGAACCCCGGTCCTGACGTTTGAAGACCGGCGCCGCTGTCGCCTTCACTACTAGGCCGCCCCATACCACTGGGCACTTCTTGATTTTTGAATCTTCATTTTAATTCGACTGTAAGGTTTATAAGAACTTTGGACATGGTTAATACATCAGTGCCCTTCATTATTTGGTGTCGTAAATGCTAAAAATTGTGACTGCTTTTGGATGTAGTCTCTGATGTAATAGAATGTATTTCTGGGTTTACGTTTATCTCACAATAATGTAGTCGGTACTACAAAGGGGTGGTCCGGTGACAGACGCGACAGTGACGACGGTTTTCACACGGCAGTACCAAAATCCCACCCAGCCGTTTCCTCGCAGTGAGGACTGACTATCGAAATACGTGGTAGCGATAAGTCTAATAAGCCATTCGATGGCTGATAGTAGGTCATAAGATCGAGAAGAACTTAAAAGTTAGATGATACGCAGTATACTACTGTGTCTGAAATGTAATGTGACATTGGATGTCAAATTTCGCGTGCCAAAAGAAGCCTCTTGTTTTTATTTTTCTTTTGTCAATATGTATGTTTTTGACAGTTCTGCCACGTTTCAAGTCACAACATCAACCCGGCTAGGGGTGACAATTTATTTTCGGAGCCGCGTCAAGTGTTTTTGTCCATATTGACCATGTCCAAGTTTTTGGAGCAGCGCGCATGTATCAAATTTTGTTTGCGCAATGAAATAAAGCCTTCGAGGACGAATCTATGTCGAAGGAAAGTGTGTACAAATGGTACAATCATTTCAAGAATGGCCGTGAGAAGGTCGAGGACGAGGATCGTCCCGGGAGACCATCCACCTCGACCGACGACGCCCACGTCGTCCAAAACAAGGATTTGGTGGTCAACATTCGGTTGGTTGACGATTCGAGATCTTTCGGAACCTCCATCCGGCGAAAGCGGCCGGATTTGTGGAAAAACAACAGCTGATTTTTGCACCACAATAGTGCGCCCTACCATACGGCCATCATTTTAAGGGAGTTTTTTGCAACAACTGGCATATTGTTCCGCAACCAGATTTGGCACCAGCCGACTTCTGGCTGTTCGAACAAGCTAAAACGGTCGCTTCGGGGACATCGTTTTGACGCTATCGAGGAGATAGGAGCCTCAGCGACGGCGGAACTAAAGGACATCCCAGCATCCGCGTTTTCCACCTGCTTCGAGGAGTGGGAGAAGAGGTGGAAGAGGTGCATTGCATCGGAAGGGGATTACTTCGAAGGTTATGACCTTCATTTGGCCTAATAAAAAAAGAAACATTTAAGAAAAAAAACACAGTCACTTTATTTTTCGGGCACAGTAGTATATGTCTATGTCGTTAGCCTGCATCACACTCTGATTAAAGTTTTGGAAATTTCTTCTTCTGAACAGCAATGGTTTGCTCTAGCGCTATGTTCGGGATTGGAGATGCATTATCATGCATGCAAGCCTTTCTAACGTAGGCTTGTAATGGCAACCAAACTTTGAAAGAGCTATGAAAATATACCTCCTCAGACCGTATATGCGATAGCAGTTCCTTTTTAATATATCTAGCTTTACAATCCATTAAATTGATATCGTATTTTGAGGGTAGACATTTCCTTCTCCCTCAATTCAAATGTACCTTATGTACAAATGTACCGGGTGAGCTCGGTTGTGGATGTTGTTGCTGCCAGGTATGGTTCTGATGTTGTCCATTTCTATTTCCGCTAAAAGGTTAGCGCCTCTTTGGTGCACGGCACCACGTCACCGTGGACACTATCAACTGGCTCCCAAGAAAACCTCCTTTGTTGCGGATACTTTGTTCGACACTCCTTATTGTTGCCAGCATTTTGATGTTGTGGCTGGCGGCCCCGCCACGTGTTCTAAAGCTACAGTAGCATCTAACTCACGCATTCCGCCAACAGTAAAGCCACCAGTCACAACTTCACGTCGTCCAAACCTAATTCTATTGGTTTAGTGATCTAATGTTGTCGCTGGGAACCCTGACGCCAGCAAAACGCAAAGAGCCGACAGCCAAGATAACCTTGTAGGGTTACTGCAGATTCGAAACCAGACATTCCGCCAACGGCAAGGTCGCGAGTTACGACTTTACATCTTCTAAAAATCGCTTCTTGGGCCATACTAGCGACTGGCGCATGTTGATGCCACCATTGTGAACGTTTAATTTACAAAAAAAAAAAACAATAAATATAACAAACTAAAATTAACAAATCGGACTATACACTATCGGACAATCTACGGGATAGGACAGCTCAAAGGGAACGACGATTCCCATCTCTTCGGGGAAGTCAAACAAAATCCGCTAATATTCGTAATCCTTCTGTCCCAAGATATCGCCCATCGGCACCGCCGAGGATCTTCCTAATGTCCAAATGGCTACTAATGGTCCGGGTCTAGCTGCATCGAACTCCACACATGACCAGAGGTCGGCTCTGCCTATGCGTGCAACATTTGCATTCATCGCTTAAATTGCTTTTTGATTGGATGGTAAAACAAATAGGTTGTTTTAAAGATTTATTAATTATTTAAATCAAATGAGATTGGACAGCAAAGCAAATTTGCTTCTCGTACTTTGGCTTTGTTAACTTATTTAACAGATTTTCATGTACATACTCGTAAAATTATTTGCTAGTCTGTACTACAAGAGTATTATATTGAGCTTATTCATGATAGTACTACAAGCATGAGTTCATTCGTTGAAAATCGGAGTATGTACTACGCCGTGGATCTTTGATTTATTCTTATTGACCTTTTTATCTCTTACACCAGCTCTATGTCGACCAATTACACTGCGAGCGATTCCTATTTTCCACAAAAATCCAGCTTCCTAGAAATAAAAATTAAATACAACAAAAAAACCATCAATAAATAAAACCCACCCACGGTACATCTAACTACCCGGCACACAATCCTACGTAGCAACCTCTTGGCGCAAGATCTATGGGAGCACATTATCTGTTCACAACAAAACTTAAATTGAATAATTTCCCACCTGCTACTCCATCCGGCATACCAGCGCATGGAATGTCCCACAGTACCAGCAAAAAAACCTTTTTACTTGCCCATGTACTGCTGTGTCCGGGGCAATGATTCACCCAATGTACTTGAATGCCGGTTTCTCAAGTCAGCAGCTTCTGCTGCCACCGGTTGTGCTGCACATTTGGCATTTGGCGATCGGTTTGCAGCACGGTTTAGCGTTTTGGCATTGGCAGTCGTACGTCTTTGCACGGTGGCCAATAGATTTTCCCTCCGGTACCCAGGTTGATTCATTTCACCTACTGCTTGGAGGACAGTCGGAAGCCAGTTGGTGTTGGTTGGTGGGCGAACGGAATCCTGCACCACGTCATCGAAGCAAGATCGCCTTCGTTCGTTGTGCAGTGGGCAATTCCAATCTCGTTACTTGAAGGTTCCCGTCGCCTGCTACTATTAGTGCGCATCTTCGAAAGAGCATCCCGTGCGGTGCTCGTTTTGCAAAACATTGCCTTCCTGCTGGCGAAAGGGGGAATCGTTTGTGGGGTGCTACGTACCGGGTGCGATCGGAAAACGGAATACACTCTGTCTTGGAGGTGCTTTTTGCCAAGATGCACTTCTTGATTGCAGGGATTGGAAGGATCTTCCACTGCCGGAAGTCGTCTCGAGCGTTTGCGAAGAAACAGTACCGCTCGCACTTACGTGTATCTCAACCCAGTTGCAGTGAGCATGAGTTTATAAATTATGCAACGGTTGAATGAAACCGGGAAGCTTTCATGTCTTAATGGGATAAATGTTTCTCGGATGCTCAACCAGCGACCATTGGGAGCTGGGTGCAGTAGTTGCTGCATCCGCTTTCCTGCTTGATGGTCGGTACTTGACGGCAAGTCGCATGAATGAACCGGAAAGGTAGTGATAGGAATTTGAAGTTTTGCTGGAACGTTAAAGATGTTTTTTTCTGCGTCTGAAGAGAGATTCAAGCTGTAGAACGTTGTTTGTATAACTTAAGAATAGTATGTTCAGATAATAATATGTAGTTGAATTTGGTTAAAGTAGTTTTGAGCCTAAATAGAGTACTAGAAATAGAGGAAAAATGATTTATTTTAATATCTGTAATTATATTAAAATGAATTATGACAGGCAAAATCTTGAGCGCGCTCAATTTTATTCATTAGGTAATTTTATTTATTATTTGTTTAACATTTTTTAGTTCAAAACGAGTTTTTGTCCATTTTAAATAACGAGAGCTTAAGTCTTAGAAGGTTGACCTGTTCAAGCAGGCAAGGTGTAAATCTTAGTTCATCCCTTTATCGGCTTCCACGAAACCATACCAACCACGTACCGAGAAAGCAAAGGTACCGCAGTATTTCGATCATTCTGAAGAACCCATTCGTTTTCGGTGTTTTGTAAATAAACCCCAGGATTTAGGGCGCTGACCTACATGCACCAGCAGAGAGGTGTAAAAATCTACAAGGATTGCAAGAATGCAGCTGCATACGGCTTTACACCAATCAACGACCGAACGGAACGTTGCAAAACATCCGCAACCACTTCTTTTGATCGCCACCATCAATCACCGGGTGTATAAGTAGATGGGCTGCAATTGGGGCTTATTTGAACAGGAGGAACAAAAAAAAAAGCAAAAGTACATAGCGATCAGGTAGCCACAGCGAATGGTGATTTTGTACGTCGATCTTCTCACTCTGGTGGATAATTTATAGGACCGCCGCTTCTTGCGCAGGATGCACCTCCACGTGCAGCACGTTTGGTGTATCGTAGAATTTGTTTTTTCTTCAATGCTTCCATCCATCCAACGGTTGGGGTGACTTATCCATGCGACTATCATGGCAGGATGCGCCCAGGGAAATGATTTATGTGCCTGACGGAATTTAAACTGCTCGTTTAGCTTTAGAATGCAGCTCTGGTGTGGGTCAACTAGTCGAGCGTAGTGTCAAGTGTAGAGCATTTTTTATAGACTCATTTGAATACAAAAATTAACCTGCCAATCACGGCAGATGAAATGTATGGTTTGTGGAATAGTACATGGATCTTTCGTTTATAATCATTTATAAAAAGGATGCATGCAAAAGCAATGATTATGCGTAGAAAATGGTTGTTTATTTATTTATTGGATTCTTAGGCATGTGCTTTACGTATTGTTTTTGACTAAAATAAATTATAGAGTTATAGAATTTTTATGTATCGGAGTATATACGCCCAAATGAGTTTAATTAATTAATTATTTTTTTTAAAAATACCATTATTACAAGTAATAAGCTGTTCCAGGCAGGGACCATAAACACCATTTACGTTTATATTAACATAAATGATTATTTTTTTATGATTAGAAGACTTTCATAAATATGGTAACACTTGAAGAGAGGGGGGGGGGGGGGGCTGAGTACCCTCTAGTGATGAAATTTGTTACATAAGGAGGAGTGAGGGGGTCCATTTTGTGTTACGTAACGTAATGTTATCTGTAATACAATTTCGAGACACGCTTGTTTTATTTATGACGATTGCTCCTAAATCGCAATATTACTTCATAATAATCAATTTTATGACCCTTTATCTAGGGGGTGGCCCGGTGGTATAGACGACAGCGACATCGGCTTTCAAACGGCAGAACCAGGGTTCAACAAATCCCATCCGGACCGACCCATTGTAGTGAGATCTGACTAACCAACTACGTGGTATGGCAGTCTAGTAAGCCATTTCGATGGTCGGCATGACCTTAGAGGTCGTTAAACCAAGAAGAAGAAGAAGACACTTTGTCCAATGTCTTATCTCATTTGTTAGAGTCAAAAATTTAAAACTGGCGCCGCTGGCGCTTTTACCTCTGGACTAACCAATTTCGTTATATTTATGATAAAAAGTTAAATTATACTTTATATTTTTTCCAAAATTTTATATTTTTGTAAATTTTTGAAGGTGGGAAGGGGTGTTTGCTTTAGCGTTACGTAATATTGAAGGAGGAGGTCCCTTCCAGCGTTACGTTTTGTTACGATAGGGAGGTAAAGGGTGTTAAATAAATTCCGAATTTAGAGTTGCGCAAATTGTGGAACTTTTAAACATAACGGACATTAAAAATCGATCAAACTAACGTACAAGAATTAAATTACCTTATAGCAATTGAATAATTTATCTTTCCTAAGAATACATGTTTTGTTCAACTTTCTTCGTTTTCTTGGCTTAACGACCCACTAGATCACGCCGGTCAGCGAGTGAATTTCTAGAATAGCTGATACTGCGTAATAATCAGTCAGTCCAGACTACGAGCGAGCCAATCTCTTTCTTTTCTTTGATTGCCGAGGCAGTCTAAAGATTCTAGATGAGAATCTTGCTTACTGGAACGTTGGAGACATCGAAGCCTTCACTTTGGTAGGGGGACTCGCGATGCTCATCGGCGTAGAAAGTCAGCCTGGCGGCTTTGGACAGAAGGAATATCCTAGGATCCTGTCCCGAATACTCTTGTGCTGAATTGAGCCCATTGCTACAGATTTTGTCGGAAGCTACCAAGCTGGATTTGTTGGAGGCAAATCTACAACAGACCAAATCTTCACTCTTCGGCAGATCCTCCAGAAGTGCCGAGAGCGCCAGATCCCTCCCCATCACCTGTTCGTTGACTTCAAGACGGCCTACGATACCATAGATCAGACTGCATTGTTCAGGGGAATCGTGCCTACTACGGACTCCAGAAACTCTTGCGATCCAGAAGACTCCAACCGCACCTTGATACGTCCGGTAGTCCTTTCTAGGTACAAGTCTTGGACTTTGCTGACGGAGGACGCCAATGCACTCGCCATTTTCAAACGGCGGGTGTTAAGGACTATCTTTGGCGGTGTGTGCGAGCAGGACGTGTGCAGAAGGAGAATGAATCACGAGCGATATCTGAGTTGTATGGCGGTGCTGTTTCAAAACGGTAGTCAAAGCCGGAAGGATACGTTGGCTGGGACACGTGATGAAGATGCCGGACTCATTCCCCACCAAGAGGAGCACAGCGAGCAGGTTGGCTGGATCAAGTGGAGTCTAACCTGACAGAGATCGGATATAGCCGTGGTTGGAGGACTACAGGCCTAGACCGAGTTTCCTGGAAACTGATTAGCGACCAGACCATGTCGATCCGATCCGATCCGACCAGACCATGATCCGATACGCAAGTGCAGACAAGTGGTCAGCAACACAAAACAAATAACTTACAATCACAAGTATCACAAAGTAATTTTAAAACCTTTTATCTAATATCAAAACGATTTGTACACATTGTGATGAAGCTTTTTCTGCATAACATCTCACAATGCTAACCATTCCCACTCTTTATTTTGATTGTTTTTCATTAGCTTTCAAATGCACTCGGTCGATTCAGGCAGCTCTGTTCACTGACCTCCCTGCTGAAGTGTCTTGATCGAGCGACAACTAAACCACAGCTGTTGAAAAGTAACACCGCAGGGCATCAAAGATTCCAAAGTCAGGTGAACATCCTGCAGTGCGTCACTATCCCACCACAGTAATGGCATCAGACGTGGACGATGGCTAAATCAAAAGGCGAAAGAATCCTCGCACAGGGATGTACACGAAGCGAAGGCAACTGCGCGGTCTAGACACGAGATAAGTACAGCTCCGACCGGATGTCGTCTCTTCACACGTACACACACACACACACACACACACACACACACACACACACACACACACACACACACACACACACACACACACATACATACATACATACAAACACACTACACCACACTCGGTTGGATTCATCATCGTTTGCGGGAAGTATGCTTCGGGGAAAAATTGCAAACTTGCAAGTAAATAATAAATGAAGCTTGCGCCAGGTGTGGCTAGTTGAAAGATGAGCATTGCTTCCGTACTATTTTTTTCCACCGGATTTGGGATCCTTTCGTCGGTGTGGTTTTCCCACCGAGGGGTAAATGCGGGGCAAGGGTAGAAGGAGAATGTTTTACACCTCGCTACCGTCATCTACCAATCCTGCACAACGTGACCGGACACGTCAGAAAGGTTCAGGGATTCTTTTATATCACTTATACCTTCGCGGGTGTGTCTGTGGCACGGGATGGACGGAACAAGCGTTTTTGTGCACTTGTTTACTAGCGTTTGGTGGTGTCGTTTGCGGGCCGTTACATTGTTCCGGGCCGTTTAGCAAACTGCCAACAGGAAGACAGCTGCACATGTGGGTTGATGAAACGACGACTTCCGCATGCCTTTGTTTCTGGTGCTGGTTTGCAAGGAAGTGATTTTTGTTCTTGATTTTAAAGACACAAAATGGTGCAACAGAGATTTAATGCAAAGTAAAACAAAGCTGGTGAAAGTACTACGAACAAAGCTGATACAATATATAACAGAATTATTCGGGGCAGTGACTGGATTTGGATAAGAAAACATGGGCAAAGCGTTAAAAAAATTTAAATACTAATTGACCTGGACTTGGATCCAAACATGTTAACAATGAACTAAAAGAACGGAAGATTGAAAGTTCTTCTTGGTTTAACGACCTTCTATGTCACGACTGACATAGACTTGCTAGACTTGCTGATTCCACATAGTTGGATAGTCAGTCTACACTTGGCCGAAGGTCCTCCCTCCCTTCCTGATCGACAAGACCCTCGGGTCACGAGGTACCCGGGCCACAAGGCATCCTTGGTCGATGATGCCCCGTGGTCAGCGAATCATGCCTGGTCGGCGTGGTATCGCTGGTTGACGAGGCCTCTCCACCCATAGGTTAGTCCGTCACTGCATAGGTCGGCTGCATGGTTTACTGTCCTATGTCGCAGAAGGAACGGTACTGACTTCGGTTAATGTTGTGCTATCAAAAGGGTCCTACGTCATTTATGGATTTACGGACAATAGAAGGTACCATTTGTGCTTCCTTTCAGAAGGCAGAAACTTCTGTCGGACTTTTGCAGGACGATGTCGAGTGGGATCGTGCAATTCAGGAAGCTGTTTCATTTCGGATACTACGGAGCTACGTGAACTGTTCGCTCTCATTATTTTTGAAGCAATGCCTTAGTATCTTCACCGCTTTTGGGACGCATATGTGAACGATCTTTGAGAAGATTTTCATCGGAACCAGCGAGATCGATACACTGCAGAGGATTCAGATCAGAATGAACTGTTGCGCAATGTTGAGCATTTTCGATCTTTTCATACCGTTCGTAGCGTTTATGCTGGAGTCGTTCCGCGAAGATACTGATCGACATCTCTGCGGAACGACGCCAACAAAAACGCTTGCCGTTTACCCCGAAATGTCTCAGATCTTAAGTTATTAGCCGGTTAAAGTTGAATATGAATATGCTGCCGCAGCAGAGTCCAGACCCGCTGACGGTCTCGCGTCGTCGTCCGCCAATCCGTTATCCCGACCTTGATGGCGGATGATTTCACGCCATCTTCCCACCTCAATCTGGGCCTATCACGCCTCCTCTGTCCATGTGGACGGCTTAAAAGGACTTTCTGAACTGGCGTGCCTAATTCGCTGCCCGACGGTAAGGTCGTCATACAGTTCGTACAGCTCGTCATTGTAGCGGCTCTTCCATTGTTCTTCCACACACATGAGGCCAACGATCCTTCTGAGCATCTTCCTCTCAAACGCGGCTAAGAGGGCTTCGTCTGTTTTGGACAGGGCCGCCATGTCTCAGAGGCGTATGTGAGTACTGGGACTATAAAGGTACGATAAAGTCCCAGCTTCGACCATCGCGACAGGATTTTTGAAGTGAGATGTTCCCTCAGGCTGTAGAATGACCGGTTGATCGCTCGCATCCTAGCGCGCAACTCCGTCTCTATACTGTTTTCGGTGCTGACTTTTGACTCGAGATAGGTGAAGTTTTGGAGGACTTCAAATTTGCGATCACCTATTTGTACATCATCCCCACGTAGTTCCGGATTTCTTAGCAGGGCCGCTGATCGTGCCACCATCAATTTGGTCTTTCCCTCGTTAATCTGCAAGTCCGAGGTTTTCTGATTGATCCGAGCCGGACACACAAAACGGGACATCAAGAAGGCGGCACAGCGTGCATTAAACACGGCGAAGGATACACGCAAGCAGGTTGAAACCTGCAACGGAAATTTTGAGGCTGTTGTATTACAGAAGGATCATATGTGAAGCTGCGGTGACACGGTTGTCAACCCCTGGATAACCAAAGTGGCCAATGGTAGGCCGTATGTGTGGTAACAAGAGTCGGCACCTTGTCATACGGCCGCCAAATCGAAAAAATGGCTTAAAGACAATTTTTACGACTTAACCACCCCCCCCAATGTTTGGCCTCCCAGTTCCCCGGACCTCAACCCGATGGACTATTTCGTGTGAGGCATGGTTGAAAGGGACACTAACCGAAAGTCTTGCTACACAAAAGCATGGCTATGGTAGTCCGGGCTTGCTCCAGGTTTCGGAAGCGGATACAGGCGGTTATCGATTCCAAGGGTGGTTACTTTGAGTAATTTGTGCAGCCAACATAGTAAGCTGAACTTCATATAGAAACATAGTTTTCTTATTTGCTTCTTAAAAAAAAATTGTTTCAATTTCCACAGGAACTGCCAAATTTATCATCCACACCATGTAAGCTTTTTCGTGCTGTTGTAATGAATGCCAAAAGACGCAGGTGTTTCAGCTAACTAATTAATATTTTTAGCGCTAAGGTGAGTGGTTAGCAAAAACTTACAAACTATTTACAAAATAACTTATCAGGACTCTCGCGATCGACTCAGAGTACTTTTATCCCTGCCACGTCGCACACGCTCTCTTATTTCTCCGCATTCTTCACATTCGCGTTATTTCTTTCTTATCGTACTTCACGTTTACATGTCTACAAAAAGTGAATAAAATTTTGGGATTACTTATTAATATTTTTTTAACTTTTAAAACCTTTTAAAATCTTGAAAAGAGAATACTAAAATTGGGAATCAAAATCAAAAGCCAATTTATGATCGCTATATTGCCCTAAACCTTCGGGCGTAAACAATTAATTTCCAATATTTGGCAAAGGTGTGTGGGTGAGTGTGTAAAACAATTTTTCAATTGCTGGTTGCTACACATTACCATAATAGAAAACAATTTTCATATGTGCATATTTTATGTAGTTCAATCACTAAATATAGCAAAAGATGGATGAAATTGCAAAGCAATGGTGTGAGCCGCTCACTGCCTCCGCTACTATAAATGACAGCAAAATCAAACCGGAGCGGAATCTGAAACGGCTACTCTGCTACTTCTCCTTATCGTTACACTTCCGTGTTCTAGATGTGATAGAGAAATCGATTCCATCGTTACCTCCATTTCGTTTATTACCTCTATAAATATCAATCGATGGTCTTGCCCAACATTTAGCACCGCTGTTCCGGTGCCAACCCAGATCCCAAAAACACACGCTTTTGTCACGCTTTTACACGATCGAAATCGTTTCAAATGGGAGTGCGTTAGACAAAATAAAAACGAGAAAGAAACTCCTCCAGCTGGAAGCTCTTACAGTTGTATTGCACACGCGTCAGGCAGGATCCCTTAAGATGCTGCTCTTGACAGCTATTCCATCTGGGACCGGCACACTACCGGTTCACACATAACCGTACCGTAGTGAATTCCCTCGTTATCGTTATCACGGCGGGCATACAGAGTTGGTGTGTGTAGAGCTTTTCCATTTTACGGCGATTACGATGGAGTTTCGCCCCACCTCTCATGCTATCCCCCGTACACGGATGTGAGTAAGTTTTTGCCAGCGATGGAAAAACGTAGATTTGTATCGTTTGGACACGAGAGCGAAGTGTTTAAAACAACATCTACTGCCTGCGCGCCAGTGCCAGCCACTAAAACGACGACAGTCCACAAATCACGCACAGCTGCCCCACCCAGAAGGCTGGCCGGGCGTTCAAAATTGCGCGATGATTTTCCGGCCTGTCCCGCAGGGCTTCGGCTCGCTGGCAGGGGCACGTGCGGAATTCCCGACTGGCCTGGACCAGTGGGAGACGGATTCGGTCAGCCGGAATGACAAACGAACTGACAGGCGCACTTTTCACCGGCGGCATACTAATGCGCTCTTCGGTGCGAGCTGGGGAGGTGCAAAACGATTTGTTCCGGTGTGTGGGTGTGTGGGTTTGTGTGTTTTCTTTCTTTTCTCAATGCTACTCGCGTTTGTTTTGCCGTTACTAGTACTGGCACGAAGCCATGAACTATCTACTGTCCAGCTTGTGTCTAGTCCCGGGTTGACCGAGCATTTGATGTGCCTCAGAGGTTCTGCATGGTGATGGGGCGTGCATGCGAGCGAAAAGCGTAATAATGGAGCTTAGTTTATCTAAAATGGTTTTGAAATGTTGAACATGTTTGCGCGGCTTTTTAAAAGGATCGGAAAAGCGAACACAGTGCAGAATGCGTGTCGAGGTGTCGTCGCAAATGACCTTCGCATTTTGCCACACGTTTTAAGTGCCTTACACATGTTTTTCGTCTATGACTGGTTCGGGAGGGTGGTGGGCTGGTTTGAACATACATTAGCGGAGCATAATATTGATAAAGCGCTTTTAATAAACGCAAACAGGAGATGATTAGGTGGTGATGTTTGTGTGCGTTACAGTGTTGATGATTAATTTACAATGTTTGATTAAATTAAATTTATATCGTTTTTATTATTATTTTTGGCGCTTGACATTTTTTACCCTTGTAAACTTGTGTAACGCAGTTATCTATCTTCCTGCTCGATCATTTAAAAAAGGTATTACAAAACATACATTATATAGCATATTTTTAGGCGTAAATCGCTCACCTTTTTACAATACGCCCAAATTTATGCAATGTATTGCAGACCCATGCAAAATTTCTTGGAAACACGAAAACTCACCGATTTGTTCCAATTTGTCAGCATTAAATCGAATAATAATTAATATTTCGTAGAATTTTTGTGTACAAACATTTGTGACCATTTGTGCATGGGTTCTTTTCCGATCGAAAACGTGAAATCAATTTGTCAACGGTTCACAAATCATTGCTGCCCACCATTAGGACCTTCCCCGAAACGAAAACATTTGCTGAAGGTTTACGTGTTGCAAGAATTGCGTTCGAGAAAATCGAACCGAACGCTCAAGGTGGCAAACTAAAGCACAAACCATACCAACATGACAGTGAAATCGAAAGATGCTTTTTCCTTGATGGTGCTTCTTCCCACAGGAGAGACCTTCCGTTTGACAGCGCTCAGAGTGTTGAGGTGCCTAAAAGCGTAAAGTTTCGAAAGGAAAACGATCCTCGGCGCGTGTCTGGATGGTTGGTACGGTTCATGTGTGCGTGTGTGCGAGTGAAATGATAAGTCACATGGGAAAATTACGTTCCACCGAACAAACAATAGGGGTAAAGCGTTTCTTATCCGTCGAAAAATGCTACAGCGGCTATCGATTTTGTGCCATTTCTAATTTAGCACAAGATGTAGTTTTTTTTACCCCGCTGGTTCATTCTTCACCAAGCATCGCATTGAAAGTTTCCGAATGTTATGTTCTTCACTTCCGGGAAGAAAAAGCTTTGACGGGTGTGAGAGTACGATTCTCTCTAATGGTCGACCGACCGAGCTTGTTTGCTGGACCGATGTTGTATCCTTTCTTTTTCCCCCCCCAAAAAAAAAGAAGCTGTGGCTATAGAATTTCACTTTCGCTGGCATCTCTGACAACGTTTCCCTGGAAAGATCCTTTTCAGTTTTTGCAGCAGTATCTTTTTACAGTTCCATTGCTTGTGTGAACCACCATCCTTTCACATATATCCACACAAACACACTCACACAATGTGCGGAAAAAAATTGAAGCTTTATGATCCGTTCGCCACTCTTTTAACGGCAAATTGTTTTCCACTGACAACATATATCATTGTTATGGAATTCGATATGTTCACTTCCGTTCCAATGCCACTGGTACGGTTGAATGCGGCTAATGGTTGAGGGAGCGCGGGGAGAAGGAAATTATTGAGAATCTTATGGCGTGGTTTGGTTCGTGCCAAAAATCGGTGTAGAAAGCCAATAAGTAGCTGCTGAAGACGAAAAACTGTCCGGGTAAGGTGTAGCTGTCGTGTCGTGTGGAAGTGTGAGCACTCGTAAACATGTGCCAGTGTAGTGTGGCACACGTACAGTCTTGTTGCAGCATCCAGCTTGAGGTCGATGGGTGGCGAGCTTTCGTGTAGCTGTTATGTTGTTCAATTACCACGGGACTATGGGGGATGGAAGATTCCATTGCGAGACTGTTCCGGTAAATTGAACAGTGCTGGTTGCGATAATGCTCAATGCAGCTTTTTTTAAATTTTTTATACAAAAAATATAACCTTCAATACATACCCAAGTCCTTACTTACGAAATCTTTTAAAATACTAAATTTCTCATGCTTAAAAATGTCCTATCTTCTCTGATTATTTTCTGCTTTCAAACAGTTCGTTCGTGTATGTTTATCTACACAACATCACGCTCCATGTCCTGTTGTCGTTGACATGATTTAACAGTGGGCCCGGTCAAAGTGTTACTGCAGTGAGCAGGAGGATGCATTTGCCCGATGCCTGCATGTTGTCCTGTTGTTTGCGTACGTTTGATTGCCAGTGTAATGCAATGCAAACATGAACGAAAGCTGCCCGTCATCCTGAAGGAGTTAGCCTCGGTAAACAAGCCCGTAAAGCATGCCCCCAGAATGTCGTCTACCCGTTGACTGGTACAATTACACCGAAGGGTTTTGCACCAATCCTTTCAGAAAACATAACCCAGACACACACATTCATCCATTCTAACGACAACCGTTGTGCACGACGACGACGGGGCCATAACGATGTATGAGCCAACTTTAGCTACGCAAGCGGTGTGCGCAAGTGGCAATTAATATTAATGAACTTTAAAATGTTTTCAATGGCATCTAATATTCGATTATGGTGGGTCCGTTGTTCTGGTCGGCGCACGGTACCAGCAATGCTCGTGCTGTACCGTGAGGAGTGTAGTACAATGCAGCATAGCCCATCAACTAACCGAAATGGCGTTTACTACGGCGGGGTTTGCAATTGTACCGTGCCGTCCCGTGGGACCACCGGGAATGTAGAGCTGCAGAACGTGCTATTGCTAGTGTCGCATAGGTTTTGACACCGGTTGATGATTGTTCTGCAAAGCGTCTACGTATGCGTGTGCACGAGTTTTGATGATCGTGTGCTGATGATGGTCCGCTCTTACAATACATCCGGTAAATGCTAATTTAGAAACGAAACGGATATTTTTTCTGTGCCCTACTCTTTTCCACGATTTCAGCGAAAGGTGTACGATACAAATGACTCTAGAAAAGCGCCTACCGATAGGCAATCCGCATAACGCAATTCATTCTGGAAGGAGAATCGGATTGAATAGTGGGACGGAGTAAGGACAGGAAAATGAACGAATTGCAAGCAGTGATATTATATTGATAGGAAAATACTCGTCAAAATTTATTAATGTAATAAATATACATAGAAATACGGTCAGGCCGTTCTACCGGGATGAAAAAGCACATATTATATTAAAATCACACCCGTTATCTTACAATTGACAATATTTACAGCAAAACATATACGCCTCCTTTTCACTAATTAATTAAATTTTTAATTCCTATAGTGTATTTAATATAAGGTGAAAAACTTGTTTGTGATGGTTTCTGGTACTTCGTTTTGATACCATCGCTCTTCACAACATTCTCGATCTTATCCAAAATTGTTTCATCTCAAAAATCTGAAATTTCACCATGATCTTTAATTGAACATAATAATTGGATAATCATGTCCATTCCACCAGGAAAATCATTGTTGTTGCTTTACTGCTTCAGAACCAATTGAAAAGACCGTAACGAGGATTTCAATACCTTACTGTCCTTTTGATTTTGATTTCCTGCATTGAGATACCATGAACCAAACGGCAGAACGAGTTAACTTGTCGTCCATCAATGGTCTAATGGTCGAACCCGAACGTAAAATTCAATCCCTAACCAACGTTCCATGAATTTCTAAACGGAACGGTCAGATTCCAAGATTTAGAAAATCAACTCACGAATAAAAATCTGACCAGGTTAGAGTAAGGCGCTGCGTACGACTGCTGCTCGATTGCTCGAACCGGCCTTCAATCGGCTAGCTAAATAGTGCAAACCCTTTGGCAATGTTGGGCTGCAATGCTCGTGACCATCACAAATCTTGAATATCTTGGATCGCATATCGTTGTTGTGCCGCTGCGAATGAAAACCATTTTTGCATGCCAATTGCATTTGTGCCGTGGTATCGCAGGAACAAAGGGACAGGGGAAACGCTATTCGTTCCGTAATTTTCTTCTGAAAATGAAATGTTTGTACAATATCAACCAAACCGAAAGTAGGAGAAAAACCATGGTCGGGTTCGATTACAAAAATTTCCGAAACGTGTCCCAGACCTACGGTACAAGGTCTGCGCTTGACTGGCGGATTTCAAGCGTATCGAGCACGAGTTTTTTACGAGCGTGTGTTATGTTGGCAGTAATAAAAACTTAAATTTTATGCCCGTGTACGCATGACAACATATTTGAAGAGGAGTTCGAGGTTTGTTATTGGATTGCTTACCCAAATACTTGATTGGTTTGGCTAATTTATTTAGGTTTGTGAGAGATGTATCAAGATAAAATTAATCGATTGCTTATCCTTTTATTTACGAAAACAAAAATATTGAATAAAAATATGTGCAAATCGATAGCCTGTATTATGATGTTTTCGTACTTTTTCTTATCCTTTAGTTTCAACATGGTTTTGCACAATTACTTAGTCAGTTTTGAACATTTTATTTTGCATGATTGAAACATTCCTTTTTCATTTATTTATACAGGCTTTGAGTAATTAATTCAACATTTGTCTTTCAAATAAATTGTTTTACTTTGGTTCTTATGCAATTAAAATTGAGTTTTATGTTCCTAAATGTATGCAACACAATGTATTATGGCTTATTGATAGTGAGATTCGAACAACAATTGAAATAAAACATGGTTTTTGGTTATATTTATAAAAAAAACATTATCCTGACACATTATCTTCCTGGAACTGCTAAACTAAAGAAAAGAAAAGAAAATAGCGGAATTTAAATTGTTCTAAACTAAATTTCATTGACCAAGACCATATGAAGCATGTTATGTTAAAGAGTAAAGGGTACACATGTAGGTCATAAAACAATTTGAGCTTAGCTAACAGTAAGGGCTTCTTACATTATCGACCTAAACTAAAGCATGCGATATGCTTCATTTCGTTACACTTCTTGCGAAACCTTCAAGCAGAACGCCCCGCACATGATGGTGCGTGTGTGTATGTTTACACTGATTTTTTTTTTACAAAGTCACGTGTATGGTTCCGATTTCGTTTCTTCAATATTTCTTACATGATTGTGCGCTGAAAATATGGCCCAATATAATCATTACTTCCGACGTGGCACGCATACATAGACCAACAACCTTCGCACACATTTCGATACCCTTTTCAAATATACGGATTTGAACACTTGAGACCCGGCCCTTTGTGATGGTGAAAATGTTACAAAAATAAGGTTAAAGTGACTGCTTCTACCAAGGGCATGCTGAGACACATATTCGCACATCCTTTTTCGAAGTTCTATCGTACAAAATGCATGGTTACGAACACACGTTGGATGAATTCCCCCTCATTTTTTTTTTTTTTTTGCTGAAAACAGAATCCTATGAATGACAAAAAAGGGGTCGTTACCTCTTTGAGATGTGTGGAAAACACTTAGGACACAAACCAGTAAAAGCAAGTGAAAAGTCAGAAATGAGATTGAAATTTGATTAAGTGATTGTTGTTATCCGGAATCGCAAGCGCTGGCACGGGCTAAACCTATTTTTTGTCAGTTGCATGTAAGCCCGCGTGCTAAGGGCGCGCCTCGATACGAACGGTTCTGGTGCGAAGCGATGGGCAAACACGCGCTACAGGGCGTGTTTCCCCCGTTTTCCATGCCGGAAGCTAGCCGGTAGGACATTTGCGCTTGACAAGGGTAAAGGGATGCGGCTCGGGCAAAAGCTAGGACGTGCCTGAATGGGTGCCTTGATTGCGGATTTTTCGGTAAACAATACTGGCGCATAAAATAAGGTAATGGCTCACTCACGCTCGCCCCGTTCGACTGTTCGCGGCCCGATTGGGGCCGCTTTGTTTGTGCGGTCTTCGTTCCGGATTCGAAGATTCGTTCGATGCTCGATTTCTGCTCTGATTTGCTCCGTTTCTGTTGTTGATGCTTTATTTTCTTCTTCTTCTTCTCCTGCTGCTGTTTGGTTGTTTCCCTTTGTTTGGCTGTTGCCTTTCAATGGGTCAACTTTTTGGTCCCAAAGCGACCATCGGGAACGGGTTGTTAGTGATGCTTAGAGATGTGAAGGACGTTGGATGACGGTCAGACAGCGCAAGCACGGTTGTAGTGTGTTATGCGGGGTGATAACGAGTTTTGTGGTGGTTCCCTTGCTTTTTTTCTCTTTTGTCGAATTGTCGATAACACTACAGTTACTTAAGAAGGAGTGTTAAATTCGCAACGAAACGTGTTGAGCATACTGCTTTCCATTAAGCTGTGAGTGGCGTTTAAAAAGTAATGATTTTTGGCAATCATGTTTTTTTCCGCCGTTTTTTGTCGACTTGAGTGTGAGGAAATCGATTCGATTCGCTTAAAGAGCGCTTTCTGAAGGGTTTATTTTTAAAGGTGCTTTTATGTTGTTGTGACGATAAAACTCTTAAATTGAGCAAGTCTAAGATTCAAGCCTTGATCGAAAAAGGTATATTATTTTATGATTTTCAAAACAAACTTCATAAAAATTTTATATTTTTGGTCCAATTCTTCATTTAACATTCTTAGATGGTCGATAATAATAGATTTGAAGCGATGGAATGAATCCTTTTCGGTCGTCTAATTTTTTTTTGTTTAATTTCACTGTCGTTTTCCAATGTAATTTGATATTTAGATGACACTAATTATACAGCTTTTTTTAAAAATAAGATCAAGTTGAAAGCAGGCTGATGTATGGATAAATTGTGAGCTTGTCTATAACTAAAAAGTGTTTAAAAGTCCTGAAAAGCAGTTCAGTAGCTTGATTCAACTGAATCGCGTAAAGGTATGCAATCTCGTTTTAAATAATTATCATTCGATAATTCGGTAAGGGATTGCAAAGTCGTTAAAAAAGATATTTAAATTCATACCACGATATTTTGGATTTTTGCTTCGAAGTGTTTTTCTTGAACTAAACTTAGCTTCAATGCGTAAAGCATTTAAATCTATTGAGAACCATTTCGACAAAATTACCAATTACTGAGAGTAGATTATTTAGCAGTACGGCAAGGTCGTCGTACCCGAACAAAAGAAGTAGATTATTTGATATATTTAAAGCTTTTTTTGTGTATTACTCGATTTCCAAAACGATTGCCTACAAAAGAAAGCACCTTTCTGGGAAGTAGAAGCCTTTCAACCTGATGTGGTTCAGTAACTTACCATGGTTTCCGTTTTTTTTTCTTCTCAACACGATCCCTCACTACACAATACGAGCAATTGCGCTCTTGAGGATGCTTTCTGAGAAATCGTCAAAGCAAAGAAATCATAAGTTCAATTTCGTCTATTTTGCCATTCAATCCCGGCAATAGGTTTGATTCAAATTTACGAGCAAGACCGTTAACAAAAATGTCCTCCACGCGTGCTGCTGCTCCCGCTTGATCTGTCAAACGAGGTACAATCAACGGAAAGCTATCCCCGGCTGCGTCGCCTCTTGACCGTGCATTTGCAAATCAAAAGCTGATCGCACATCAAACGCACATCATTTTTCTTTGGCGGTGGTGGTGATGGTGGTATTTGAGGACAAAAATCAAAGACAAGTTCAAGTGCAGCGAACATCGCAAATGCTACCGTGCCCGGAATGCATCCATGATTGACAGCGTCTTTCGACCGGAATTGAATCGTAATCGGTTCACGAGCATTCATTCCGTACGAGAGTTTCTTTTTTCCCCGTTCCGTTTCGATCGATGCTGCGCGATGTTGGGGCGAGATTTCGCTTGCATCGTTTGTGCTTTTTTTTTTTATCTGCACGCTCTGCACGGGATGCTGCAGCGGGATGGGCGGGTTGCATTTTGACAAAACCGAACATGCTGCACTTGCATGGCACGAGATGATGCAAAGGTTTGGGGTTTGGGAGATCGTTTTCCCTTTCCCTTTTTCGACTGATGTTTCTCGCTTGCCATGTGGGGCCTGTTTGGTTGATTTTTCTTCTTGCAAAGTGGCATCTCACTATGTCCATCTATATTGCTGAATCGCTTTTTTTTTTGTTGGAGCTATGCAAATTTTGCATTTTTCATGTCACTCGCCAAATCGTGAATCAATGAAGGGGCAATCGAGAAGTTTTCGCTTCGAGAAGCAAAGGAAGAAGGAACGCTGCGAAGCGCTTTTGCAACTAAAGACATCCGCTCTTCGATTTGCAACGACAGGTGGAAGATGGTAGGTTTTATTTTTTGCTTTGTCTTTAGAAATTGACATACCGTCATACCTAACTGCACTTTAGGTTGTGTCCAGGTGGAGCTTTTGGGTTGACGCAACAGCGAGAAAAAGGATGGAGCAAAAAAATCTCTTCATTTTTTACCACATCGGTTCGGTGCCATTGCAATTTAGGCTGCGATGCGTCGAAATTTCGCAAATTGGAGACAGCAGTTTCTTGGCCTTTTTTTGTCAAATGAAAGAACTTTAGTTAGAAAATAAACACAAGCCATAACAAAAGAAGCTCTTATAAGAATATCCACAAAAAAGAAAATGTTGCTAAAAATTGCTTCACTACCAGCATTGAGTAGCGAGAAAATTGCATGAAATTAGTAAAAAAATCAACAAATTACTTTGATGAAAAGAAAAAAAACGCATAATAACACAAATGGCCACTAATGTACCTTGTGGAAATTAGGAAAAAAATCGACAGATGTCACCATTTCATCAGAAATTTTACGGAACTTGGTGTTTTAATGTTTAATGTCCGGGATGCTTGTCTTTTCTTTCATCCCGCTTCCCTGTTCCCTAATCAATCCGAATAAATATAAAACGGGAAGCGTTTAGCCTTGGTGGACGCGATAGCGAAAGAGGATGAAAGCAAAAAAAAAAAAACAATCTAACGGAACCGTAACCGCTTGTGAGCACTTAATTACGGTCCGTTGCTCACACCAGGGTCGATACCCGCACACGTTATCTGATCGATTCGCAGCGTCCGCGAACTGCATGCGTGCAATTAGAGGAAACTTTCCTTACGGTTACTTCCTAAAAAAAGGGATGTGTTTTTTTTTTTTTGGTTGTTGTTCTTCATAAGAGAATGTTCTGCTAAGGGGGAATTTTTGTATCTCTCCTAGTTGAAAAAATGGATACATATCTGGGCGGGGTTCAAACGCGCCATAGAACAAAGTAGTCATATGACGGCTCTTTCCTTATTAGACAAAATGGGGGTAGGACGTGTGCTATAGTTTTTGATCCAGGGTGATATACTCTCGTTTCTTGCCAAGGTTAGGGTTTGCCAAGGGCGTGTTGTTTTATCAATAATTCAAGGACAATTCGGTGAAATGGTATTATTGCATAAGAGTGATCGTGCACTTTAAGTCAAGCATAAGCTTCACCTTCTATTTTCATTCGTCAGTAGAAACTTTAGAAGTTATGTAAGCTTATGAAAAAAATGTCAAACTATAAGATTAATAGCCCTTAAATTTAAATAAAACAACAACAAAAAAACATGAGAAAAAATAGATTATACAATAAGGGCTAATTGCCTTGGATACCAAACCTCTTCTCAATAAACTATAATGTTTAATGATTGACTTTGTTTTTCTCCCTTTCCTTTTATTGGTTTGTTCCATTTTTTTATTTTATTTTTGTTCATATTGTACTTTTTTTATATATTCATTTATTTATTTATTTATTTCTTGTTTACCTATTTTATTCATATTCATAACTAAAAAATGTTTAATAATATCATAATTTAACTCAAATGTTATCAAAAAGAAAAAAAATTACTCAGAAGATGTAAAAAATTAGTAAAATAATGAAAAAATTGAATAAATCCCTGCAAACCATTTGTTTAACGAATAAAATTTGATGGATTAGCTAAGTAATGTAATCAGACCAGACTAGATGAGCAAAAAAAAATAGCTTTTTTATGTATAAGGGACCGTATTGCTAAAACGTTCGGTTTAAATAAAGGAATTTACTTATTTTTTAAATTTATGTTAAGTATGACGGCTTGCGCCGAATTGTCAGCCGAATTGTGATGAGTATGTCTATAAACATCGTATTCTCCCTGTTTTTTTTGCCTTATCCCGGCCATGCTCGGATGTGGGTGAGTGTTGAGACGGTGGTTGATGTCCTGGTCATAAATAAAGGAATATTAGAGCTAATTATTTAATTGAAAATGTCTAGATTTTCTATTTTCAGGTTTGTTCTCTACATTCAAATATTACTATAATACTATCTATTTTATTAACACTAGTACCGCCGGGCATGTTTATTATTACCTAAGGGTTTTCTTGTGGCAAAATGCATAAACATCATTATTAGGAATAATAAAGCTTTGTAAGCAACTCAATCGATAATAAAAAATCGAATTAGGATAGGATATCAAGGATATCAAGGCCTGTTTTCTTTACACTAATATAAAATTATAGGACTTTTAGTGAAAAACGCTTACAATTATTCCTTAGAGGGTTGAACGACAGTAGATCTAGGCTTAGAGCTATACATTATTTAAACAATCAAGTGATAAGTAGAGTTTTTATGATAATAAAAAAACCTTTTGTTCTAAGCTGTTTGGGTCTACCCGAGCGTCTCTGACTCCCTTTAGATACATTTCAAAAATTTGATGGCAAATTTTTCAGCTCTAAATGGCCAAAAAAGAGGACAAAGCTTTTTTCAAAAGCAAAAGGAACGCCTAGATTAATTGCTTCAAGCAGCTACAACACATCTTTAGGTTTCAAAATATTACATTGCTACAGCAGAACCTGGCTCACATGAAACGCATACGTACGAAACCCTTTTAGTACATTTTTTTATAAACTAGTCTATTGTATGTGAAGCAGTCGTTAGCACTTTTGCCCTCGTGACAAGACACCTTGAACCTGGCAGCGCCGACGAGAACCTTCAGCACCTGACACAGGCAAGTTAGCGATGACGCTTTTATTTTCACACTTTTAAAGTATTTATCCAGACTATTAAAATATGAATAAACAGGTCACCTTCTACTAGCACTTTTCGCGGAGTACTTTCTATACATATGGTCAACAACATCAACTCCTTACTTGTTTCAGTTATACAAAGACACAGTGTCAGACTGATTTTCTATGTCCTAAGTGCACCAGGCAAACTGGTTGCGTGGGTGTTGGGAGAGCATACACAACGACCAAGCAAGCCGACAAATCAAAACAAAGGCTTCTGGTTTGGATCTTAGGCTTGTTTTGGGGATTCAAATACGTCAAAGCCAGTAGGTGATGCTTTGGGTGAAGAGTAGGCGCTAGGGGCACTCATACGAACCAGTGTTACCAATAACATTGCGGTAGAGTGTACAAAAATGGTGCTTATATAGACCAACCGATTGATGCTTCGTGCACTTTTATTGTTCTATTCGTAATGACATGCATTGTCACGAAAACGCGTACACGCCAGTGCTGCCAGACTTGCAGATGCACATCCGTCGCTCGTTCACAGCAGGGTTGTCATCCATCTCCACTCGTCAATAGAAATTCGCAATCGCATTCGAAATATCGTTAAAAATAAACAAAAGTAAGAAAATTTCAATGGGTTGTCACGACGGCAATCGGAATAACACACCTTTTTCGAGTGCGATGGGACAAAAAAGTCCGATCGGCAGTTCTAGTGTTAAAGAGTAATTTTACTTTGCATTTTCTCAATCGGTTTACTGTTTTGCTCAGTAAAGTTGTTCTGTTATTTGGTGCCTCTGAATTTTTTTATATATTAAATTCTTCTGGTTACTGTTCTTTCTTATAAATCATAGATTTATGCTAAAGCATAAAGATAAGCACTCTATTCTTAAAGATATTATGTTTGGCTTCCTTTTTTCTTTGAAGTTCCTTTATGATATGCGAGTCATACCAATCATACGATAAATCAAGCATACAATTAATCAAACAAATTTTCATTACACATAAATCAAATGTTTACAAACTCCCTCGTCAAATAAAAAAGAAACATAGAAAAACAAAGTCATAAGAAAAAAGGGATCGAACAAGAACCCCTTACAGGAAATGACAAACCAACCATAACGAGTATTAATGAAAACTTCCACGATTGTCCCAGCCTAAAGGGAAGCAAATCCTTTAAATGCTAATATAATTTAGCGAAAACAAAAACGAAAACTCGGATAAACAAAACATACAGAACAAAAAAAAAAAAAACATCATAAAGCAACAAACATAATTCGTTAGTCTTAAGCACCGTTTGTTCGAATAATGGAAGAAGATATCAATTTACCAAATTATTTCTCATAACGATAATGATAATGGTACCGGGCCGGGTAGTAGCTACGGGTAAATGGTACGCAGGAAGTGTGCCCTTTACCGAATAATACCTCAACACGAGAGGGATGTTGTTATTTGTTGCTGCTGTTGTTGTTGTAAGCGTATGGCGGAAGTATTTCTTTTTCCTCGGTCCGATTTGGTGGAACGGAACTGCGTTTGTTCTTGTTTTTTTTCTTCTCTTTCTCCTCATGACTGACCAGCACCAGAATACGACGGGGCATTTGGAAATCTGAAATCTGCCCTTCCGCGAGGGTGGTAATTGAGACGCCAACGAAGCGTGTTTCATGTGCTCGATTCAATGCTTCGATCTGCTTACGTCCACCCCGGCTATCCTCGGATTTCGCACCGTACATCAGGGGTTTTGTGAAGATGCAAGAAGAAATAAAAAAATATAACCATTCGAAAGGGCAAATGACGAAGCCGGTACTCGGTAACTGCTTTAATCTCTTTGAGTGCAACTTGTTCGATTACGGTCTGGTGGGTGTGTAGGGATTCCTGGTGAAAATGATTCTTTCAGGTTGCGCCAGATGGTTTCACCGTCTGAAGCCGAGATTTTGCCCAAGCGAGTGAGCGCCTCATCCTGCAAGTCTTGCAGCAAAACAGCGGTCACAGCTTGCGAATGGGGAGCCAAAAAGCGCTAAATGAAATATGTATATGCACAGCCAAAAACGTCGTTGCAGGTTGGCTCGCAACGTCACAATCCTTACAAAAGTAAACATGCACAAGAATGAAATCTTCAAGTGCATCCGTTTGGAGTATTGCTTTTTTTTTCATTTCGAAATATTTAAGACCTAACGAAGGATTAGGAGGCAAGCGCACCAGAAGGGAAAAGCGACAACCTGCTCGGAGAAAGGACGCGGACGGGTCAAAGGCAAACCGAAACATGTAGCACCACACTTGTAGACCACTCGTGAGCGCAACCCAGCCTGTAGCCGATCCCCGCACGGCAAGGATATCGCCACTACAACTGGCGGTGGGATATGTTTTTCTTCGTCTCGTTTTTTTTTTTCGGTTACAAGCGCACTTGAGCACATGGTGCGGTTCTGGGCTGCGGCTGTTGTCGTACGTACGGACTTAGGGTTGAGAGTGTATGATTAATTATTTTGACGACTCGGTAGAATCTGTCGACTGGGAACGTGGCGTGGAAAACGCGACATTAAACGATGAGCGTCTAAAGTGCTCGATGACGATGCGTGTCATGAGTTTGTGTGTGTGTTTGATGGAAATTAGGGAACGACATGTAGGGTTGATGTGTGGAAACCAATTGCGAAGTTATTAGTCGACGGGAATCGACAAAGGCTAGGTATGGTTGGAGAAAGGATCTCTTTTAAAAAAAAAATTAATTTTCTCTTTAAACATTAGGTATTAATCGGTTTGGATAATTTACTCAGGGCAAGTAATGGATGGGCCAGATTTGGTTTCTTTTGATACGTTATTCAACCACACTGTCTAAATAAGCCGCTTGCCTCAAACTCACGCTTTGATAAACACGTATAACTTGATCACACGAGTGTCGATCGTTGGCATTAAAGTTTTCCTTGACAATTCGACTCTTCTTTACTCTCATCAGGCGCTACAACCGCTTTGCGGGCTTGGCCTGCCGCAGCAGAATCTGGAACCGCTCACGGCCCCACGCCGTCGTTCGCCAATCCGTTATTCCGGCCTTGATGGCGGTTGATTCCACGCCATTCTCCCATCTGAATGTGAGCCTATCAGGCCTCCTCTGTCCGTGTGGACGGCCTAAAAGGACTTTCTGAGCTGGGTCGTCCGGTCCTCAGCCTCAGAGGCATATGCGAGAGCTGGGTCTGCAAAGGTACAGTCGACCCAGGGCGATAGGTTTTATGAGGTGAGATGAAAAATTCTGATTTCCGTGGCAGTTTTGTTTACTCTCCAGCTATCCCCCCCCCCCCCTCCGGTCTTTCAGACACCCCAGTTACCCGGAATACTCAAACCCTTCTCAATTTAGCCTTGTCTGCCATCGTCCCCCGTGGTTTATTTACCCGTGCTCTGATATTCGAAAGACAAGTTTACCAGCCTGGACGTATTGAGTAAGAGTCGAGAATGGAGAGCCTGTGTTGGTCTTCTAGAGGTTGCGGATCCATTCTCGTGTCTGCAAGACACAATAATAAAACTCCTCTACCACCTCGAGATCGTCGCCGCAACTGATACTCTGCTTCTGAGTCGGGCTCTTTCACGGTCAGAGCCTCTGTCAAGCAGGTATTTAGTCTTTGTCGCATTGATGATCAATCCAATTATATTGGCCTCAAGTTTCAGTCGGGCGCACGCCTCGCACACCGCCGCAGTTGTTCGTCCGATGATGTCGATGTCATCCTCGAAGCCAAGGAATTCAAGAGATCGGGTGAAAATCGTGCCCCTGATGTTGAAGTCCGCGCTTCGCATGACACCCTCCAGATCGATGTTGAACAACAAACAGGAGAGTTCGTCACCTTGCTTCAGACCCTGGTGAGATTCGAACGATTCCGACAGCATGCTCGAAACTCTCACCTTTCATTGCACCCCGTTCATAGTGGCCTTTAGCAGCCGTGCCAGCTTCCCAGGGAATCCGTACTGCTGCATGGTGTTCCATAATTCGATCCGATCTATGGTATAGTAGGCCGCCTTGAAATCAATGAACAGTTGGTGCGTAGGAATCTGGTGTTCCCGGGATTTTTGGAGGATCTGCCTTAGTTTAAATATTTGGTCGGTTGTCGATTTGCCTTCAAAAAATCCAGCTTGATAGCTTCCGACGAAATCTGTAGTGAAACGTATCATTTGCATTTTCCACTTTCCGCTAATATACTTTCAACCGGGCTACGAATAAAACATTTCCGGCGACGATGGACCTTTTCACCTCAAGCAATGCGGTTTTTCGCATTTGACGATGCACGCCTAAGTTCTCATCCGCGAAAAGGTCCTCTGATGCAGGTTCGTGGTTAGGCTTCTGTGATGTTGTTCTTGGCGAGTAATGGATGAGCCAGCTTTGATTCCTTTTGATTCTTTATTCAACCACACTATCTCAATAGGCCGTCTCTTCCGTTCACTGTTTGTTTGTCAAATTTAAGAGATAAGTTAAGTGATTTACTAAGAAACGGGTATAGAACTATTAGGGAAAAAAATAAAAAATGAATATTGATTTTTTGATACATCAATTTCTAGTTTTACGTCTAACTTTTCTAGGACTACATTCTAATTTACATTTTAATCGATGATTTCTTAGGTGTTTTTTTCGTATGTGGGGTATATACACTCGGACTCGTCCTTTGGATCCCTTCCGCTCTCCCTTCCCGTAGTTTGTACGCACTATAGTCCGATTAGTTAATTATAGTTTGTTATATTTACTTGTTTTTGTTAGTTAAACGTTCGAAACGGTGGCATAGACATGTGCCAGTCGCTAGTTCGGTTTACGAAGTAACAAAAATTGGTATAGCAGATCTAAAGTCGTAACTGGCGACCTTGCCGATGGCGGAATGTAGCGATTAGATTCTGCGATAACCTTACAAGGTTATTTTGGCTATGCGTTTGTAGGCGTCAGGATCACTGAACCAATTTAATAAGGTTTGGAAGACGTGAAGTTGTGATTGGCGACCTTACTGTTAGCGGAATGTGTGAGTTAGGTTGCAGTTGATGTTTAAGGAATACTTGAAATACTTAAAATTACCAAATAAAAACATTTTAAAATCTCCTATTGAAATTGCTGTAATTTGGTTTTAATTTTTCGTTTGCTAGCATGTAGTAATTACTTCCTTGCGTAGAACTTAGTTTATTATTAATTATATTGTGCCATACAATTTTCCAATATGAATAATACCAAGACATGTAGTTTGGAATTATTCATAGGGTTTCCTGAGTATTCTAAACGTTGTTGCTTGAAGGGCACGAAACATTTTTCGTTAATATGTATGTTTGTTAGGAATGAATTCAGTTTCAAAGCCGGTGTAAGAAGGTTTAGTCCTCTTTTTGCTTTTGGAAGTGTCAACTGGGTCATGCTTATTCTCACACCTCCTTCAGGCCATACGAATTTTCCTAGCATTGATGTTAGCTTAGGTGCTTGTCCTTTGTTGGTAGAAAAAATAGACCAAATTGACCACAATTTTAAAGTAATAAATGTTACAAAGTCATCGAAAGTTTGCTTAACTGATTCGTTTTTTTCTTCTTTCGTTGTTATGATGGATATATCGTTAGCACGAGCATTAGTTATGTCATCTGCTTGAACGTGAACACAAAAGGTAAACGTCGTGATTGAATTCTGATTGAATTGTTCAATGTTTGATATAATTTCAAATCTTGGGTTAAACATAGAACCGAAGTACCAATTAATGTTAAACATAAGCAATTACAATTGGGTTGGACCGGAGGTGCAGGTGACAGCAGCGCCGGTTTTCAAACGGTAGGACCGGGTTTCAAATCCCATCCGGACCGTTCCTCCGTAGCGAGGACTGACTATCCAACTACGTGGTATCGGCAGTCTAGAAATCCATTTCGATGGCCGGCGGGACATAGAAGATCGAAAAGCCAAGAAGAAGAATATAAGGAATTGGAAAATAATTTTGACGTAAGTAGCGCTGTATTTATTAGTCAAGCCGCAACTTTTAGATCATTTTCTTCTTCTTCTTCACGACCTTCTAGTTCACGCTGGCCATCAAATGGCTTAACTAGACTTGCCGATACCACGTAGTTGGTTAATCAGTCCTCACTACGGGTGGATGGTCGGGATGAGATTTGAACCCCGTTCCTGCCGTGTAAAGATTGGCGCATCTGTCGCCTGCTCCACCTGGCCGCTCCATGTATCTTCTGCTTACAGAATTATTTGATTATATTTCAAGGCTATATTCATTTCCAGTTATATGTACTGAGTTACTTTTCTGCTTGCTGCAATTTTTTCTCTCTGACATAATCAAACAAACAACCCCACAAACTCTTTCTTTCATCACATGATTAAAGCATTCCACTCAATTTGAAGATGTATCTTCGCAACAGGAACTGGTAACTGGCACACGGTATCATTTTAAATCGTTCAGAAATTCCACCCAATGTAAGCAACATATTTACAAACACCGTGCAATTTAACCGCAAGTCAGCTGTACAACGGGTGCCCGGCGTTTGCTTTGATGCTGTCACGTTATGCACGTTGTGCAACAGGAACCCCACGCGCCACGTTTGCTGCACCGTCCTTGTGGTTCTTGGTTATGCTTTTGTTCTCCCACCGAGCATGCCACCGAACGTCTTGCGGGTGCAACTTTGATCGTGCACTGCACGCAATCCATGGTTCTGGTTTTGGGAATAACAACCGGCAAGGATGGCATCCCCGTGAACTATATACTTTGTTGTTGTTGCTCCGTACTTCGTGTGGAACTTCATTTCTATTACAGTGAAATATTCAAAGACATCCTCGTCGGTGGTAGTTTGCTTATGCTGGGCGAAATGGCTCGGCGAAGGTCACTGAAGCTGCCCGTCGCATGTGTCGGTTGTAAACTGCACAAAAAGTTTGTTACAATGGGTAACCGGACAGTGAGTGAAAGGTTGGTAAGGTTTTAAGCGCGCTGCTACTGCTGGGACTGCCTTTGTTGATGGTTGGTCGTGGTGATGATGTGCGTTTTGTTCAATATCACCTCGACGAGAACAAAGAATGATTGGTTGAGCAGAGCTTCAACTTTTTAAACAGTGAGTGTTAGAAAATATTTTTTTTAAATTCACTTCTTAAATGCAGTTTCAAATCAAAGTCAGTATCATCATTACAGTTATGCTGTTTATTGCCGAATTTTAATCTTCGTTCCAATGTACGTTGTTACTCATAATTTATTTACCTTTGTGCCCGTTAACTCTGCTGTGCCCACGAATCTGCCCCATTAGGTTTTCAAAAAAGTGTTCCGATTTAAGGTAATAAATTGTTGTGGTATTTGTTCTTCATGTACTTTTGCTAAAGTTTTAGAATCTGATATTTTTCCATCACCATTTCAATACTAGTGTCTCCTTGATGCAATCACGTCCACGCTAAAATCGCTCCTCTTTCTGGCGTTTTGAGAATAATCGCGGAAATTCACATCTCATTCCCTCCTGCATGTCCCTTGGAAGGATTATTGCTTCGCTCCGAAATATGTGGTCTTTTTGGCTGGACATTAAGCCAGTTTGTTAGCGGCTTCTGTAGTAACTTCTGGGTCTCAAGCAACTGGTCCTTCTCCCGCTTTGACTGTCATTGCATCCTTCAGAGTATACCGATTGTTCACACGGCGCTACTCAAACTTAAGCTCATATTTTCGCTTGGTCCTAATGGTAGTCCCACATCCATCCCAGAGCCGAACCTGATCGGCGGACATCAGGTGGTTGAACATCAGCTGGTATGGGACCTTTGCTCGGTTGTACAGTGCTCAGTATTCAAAATCGGACACTTCGAATTCACTCGTTTTCTCTGCATTTCAATGCATTTATTGGTTTCTTAGAATTGGTTTCACATCATCAAAAGCGTGCAGTGGGCTTCTACTATTTCTCTTCTAGACGGTGATGCGAAAAAAAAGAATTGAAAAAGCTCTTTTCTACGAAAATAATGCAGCTCAAATGAGAAAAGTCTTCATATCGCGCTGGACATTCAAAGTCGGACACCGTGTAATGTATTTGAAAAAAGCTATATTAATATTTAGTAGCATTTAAATGAGCATCTTGGTGCAATCTTTTTGGCATACTTTGGGCCAATTTCAAGCAAAAATTTGAATCGATTTTATGCCATTCTTCGTTTACTATTTCCACCAACCTTTTCGAATTGAAAGGTATGCGTTTTGCAACATTGTTTTTTAGTTGGTACCAAACATGCTCGATTATATTTAGGTCTGGTGACTGTGGAGGAGTAGCTAACACTGATGGGCAGCTGTACAACAAACACATTCGTGTCGTCCATGCCTTATGCTTCGGATTATTGTCCTGATAGAACATATAATCATCTGCAATACCCAATTGTTCAACACTTGGCTGAACATTTGCCTTAAGAATTTCGATGAAATGCGTAGCATCCATGATTCCACGTATAACATGTAATTTGCCAACTACTTTTGATGTCATACAACCATATCGCATGACGGAGCCTTCACCGTGTTTTACTGTTTTAATGGTAAATTTGCCATTTAATTCTTCACCAGGTTTTCTCCACACGTAGCGGTGACCATCAGATCCGTAGAGGTTAATATTTGTCTCGTCCGTGAGTAGAACCTACCAAAAACTATAATAACACACATAATACAATGCAAGAATTAGGTTTGAATCGGGTTAGATCTGATTACCTTCGACTAAAAATGTTATGTCTTTGTCCATATACTTTTTGGCAAACTCGGGCCGAAGCACTCTATTCTTTTCCAATATGACTGGTTTTTTTTATTACAACCCTTCCGAAAATATTTTGTTTTCTTATACAACGAAGAACTGTTGAAGAATCTACATCAATGTTACGAATATATCGGATGTTGTTTTTTAGTTCAACTGAGATCAGGAAAGAATTGTTTCGAATTTGTCGAATAATGTGTCGTCCGTCTCTATCATTAATTTTGCGTTTTGATTCGTTGTTTGGTGTTTTATTAGCAATTCTACCCTCATTTTTGTATCTTTCTATTATGTCGTGGACTGTAGATTTGGTAATATTGGCAATTTCACTGATTTCTCTAACACGTCTACCCTTTTCCATGTTAGAAATCACAATTTTTCTAACTTCAACAGTTGTTTGCTTCCACGTTGTTGAAACGAACTTGTTCTACCAATCATTGAGTCGCTACTGAAAGAAGTGATGCGTTCTAGCTTGATCTTCGCTTAATTTGTTCAAATCATACGACAATTCCTAGTTAATCACAGTGTCCGACTTTGGATGCCTAGCGCGATATGAAGACTTTTCTCATTTGAACTGCATTATTTTCGTAGAAAAGACCTTTTTCAATTCTTTTTTTCGCATCACCGTCTAGAAGAGAAATAGAAGAAGCCCACTGCACGCTTTTGATGATGTGAAACCAATTCTAAGAAACCAATAAATGCATTGAAATACAGAGAAAACGGGTGAATTCGAAGTGTCCGATTTGGAATACCCAGCACTGTATATGTGCTAACATTTGTTTACAGCTGCCATGGGTCTTCGTTTCGTTTCTTTGTTCTGGCGAATTGGAAAAAATCGCTTAAACGCACGATGTGTTAATTCTTCATTCTATGAATTATGTTAATTGTCCAAGAATAGAAAAAGAATATACCTCAGTAATTTGGTCCACCTCTAGGGTGGAAACTATAACAATGATGGAGCGGATTCAGAGGACTTTCAATCGTTTTGTCATGCGCAATGTATTTGGCACTTGTGTTTCAGCGTTGCCATTGTATCCTGTACGCTATCACTTGCTGGGTCTGAAGCCCTTAGAATCTTGTCGCACACATGGTCAAGCATACCCTATTGATTCCCTTCTCCTTAGTGCCATTGATGCTCCATCCTCACTCTCATCCATTAATCTTTACGCACAGTAGTCGTTCTCGTCTTTTCCTTGGGATTGCATCAAGGATATCTTCTGTTGGTGTGCACGATCCTCTTTTGCGAGCAATAAGTTAGGGAAGGCTGAAAATACGGCATTGGACCGTCATAATCAATTGTAAATAAGTTAGGGAAGGCCCAATTGTGGTATCGGCAAGTCTAGTAAGAAAGTTGATAGCCGATGTGACCTCAGGAAGGTCGTTAAACCAAAAAGAGGAACAAGAAGAAGAAGAAGACGAAGTTGTTTTGATACTTTTTCCAATCGTCTTCGTGAGTTCTTTCTATCTAGCTCCTCTTCCTTACCCATTTCCTTAGTCGAATTTAAAATTTTGTAATTTGTTCTAATAATCTAATAATCCATAAGTCCAGAATTTGGCGATATTTTTCCATTACAAATTTATTATTAACGTAAAATAAATCAGATAACTTGCAGCAATAGAGTAGCGCAACCAATCGAGCAATCTAGTGCTCGTTGGAGGTATCCCCGCCCTTCCTTTCTTCGCTCGCTGTTGCTAAGCTACGACGACGAAGACAAAATTCGATTCGGGGTTGCGTTCATTTATATACAGAAAATATAGATATATAGATAATAATAATATAGAGACGTTCGCCTACAGTTCCAATTACTTAATCACAAGCAACGTTTTTTAGTTCGAGGATCTCATAATTTTTCCTCTAAAATTTACCTTTAGTCGGTAAGCTACTAGAAAAGAACCATTATTTATGGTACTGAAAATTCGGAAAAGTCTAAAAAAATAAAATAACAAAACATTTCGTTGAGAGGACATCGAAATCAAATTATGCAAAACACGACTCGAAATGAGGGCAATTGCTTTTAAAAAACTCTCAGATTATCCTAACCAAACAAACCAACCAGGTATTGGACAGGATGGACCGCGTGCAACATACCACATGTTTATTAATTAATCTGTTCGGATGCATTCCTTCCACGGTGCCGCGAAAGTGGTTACGCATATTCAACATCCGGCCGCTTGTGCCTGTAGATTATCGGATGCTTGTGGTGGCAAACACTCGTCACTGGGATGTTTTGGGTAATATTACTTCTTTTTTTTGTGCTGTTGCTGTACTCATTGAATTATTCGCCCCAAAACATTCGCATCAAATCACCGTTGGGGATGGGTGAGATTTTTTCATTAGCAAATTGCATCCCCAACAGTGGAGTGTGAACGCAACGCAATCAAAGTGTGAAGCCAATTTTAAATTTATTCCTTATCAGCTGGGGCGCGATAGTTTTGCAAAAACCGGTGCATGAATATTGCACCAGATGCAAACCAGCTAGAGTAAAAACAAACTAACCCATCAATCCGGGCACTCCACTCCGCCCCCCTCACACTTGTTCCAATGGGGCGGACTGCTCCGGTCAGCATCCGGGTTCATTCAATTAAAACTTGCCACAAAACACCAGCCAGCCAGCCAGTAAAATGGAAAGTAGTTACATTCGGGGACGTCTGTTTGCTTTGTGCGCTCTCTCGACCTATGCATAATTTAAAGAAATAGCGAGAACGAGAGAGAGAGAGACAGAAAGAGGGAGAGAAAAAATATCAGCCAAATGTGGAAAAACGCATAAAATAAATGTCAAACAAATTTCAGAACAAAACCACCCCGACTTCGAACGCTTGCCACGCGTCTCGGTGAAGCGCCCACTGGCGGAATGCACTTCCGGGAGGATATTTTGTGCACTCGCGGTTACACTGTACCACCGTGAAAATGTTCGGCAATGTGGAGGCGGAGGTTTGCTTCATGTGGATAAGCAACGGGTAATATCACAGATAAAAAAACCCCCCCCCGTGTGTGTATGATAATAAATAAACTGCAAATAAAATAGAAAAAAAAAATACAACATTCCCCCCAAGCAAGTACGACAAAAAAAAAATGTGTGAAACTCCGAGACTCGTTCAAGGGTGACGGCAAAAAGAATGGCTACCATAAAAAATAACCATATTGCTGACCACAATCATAAATTGCTGATATTGTAGCACGGTAGGTCGTTGGTTTGGGCCAGGCTCAGGCTCCGGGAAAGGGGGAGAAGGTGGTTGATGTTTATGGGTGGTGGTTTCGTTTTCAGTTTTGCTGTTTGGAATTTACGTTTGGATAATGCACTCGCCTCAATTGTGGATCCCATGTGTTGACTGGATGTCGCTTATAGTTTTTCTTTTCAGTTCTTTGCCTACATGTTAAACAATATGCCATTTAGTCACGAAGTTTAAAGGAATAAAATGAATACAAAAATCTCCAAACAGGAAATTGAAACTATTCTTACCGAGTGCTGAAACTTTAATTCATATTTAATTTTTGGTTGTTCAAGTTGATGCCAGTGCAAACAAAAACCTTTGTACTTTATGTGATGCATTGTTCTCTGAATGTCAAATTGAAATTCATCAGATTAGGTACGTCATTGCAAGCAAATTTTATAATTAGTTCCTTTCCTGGAAAGCAAACATTTGCAAAACAATCTAAACAATCTACACTGTATTTGAACTGATTGTTTGTATCCATCCATAATACAATATCGATCGCTTCTAGAATTTATCTCTATGTTTTCACGAATGGAATAAGTACCTGAAAAACGGTTGTAGTTTGTAGATTGTATTATGATTCGTGAAATTCACTCGAAACCGCAGTTCATTAGTATTACAAGAAATGGAGATGTGATAATGATAACGTCTAGTGAGGTCAGACTGTTTAAGTTTGCGTGTGTATCCTAAGCGTATGTGACATGTGGATTTCATTGTATGTAAAATATATAGAATTCCAATAAAACAAATAGTTTTCAATGATTTTCTTCTCCGAAGTGCGGTTTTCGAAAGCTAATTCATATGTTATAGTTTTCTTTGAAATCTAAAATCAATAGAGCTGTCAACGGGGTCAAACTGTCGAGAAGGACAAGGGTTGGAATGAATGAAAACGAAATTAGCCTCGTGCAAGGTTAACACAGAGTAAGTCGATCTAATAACAGCTTACTAACGCCTAAGACTCTCGCTCTTATCGTTGATACCCGACTCGGCAAAACGATGACGATGACGATCTTGAGGCGGTAGAGGAATTCTTCTACCCTGTTACGATCGTAGCTTCGGACAAGCGAACTCCGAAGGCACGTAGTTCAGGGGAATCGTGCCAACTACGGACTCCACAAACTTCTGCGTTCCAGAAGACTTCAACAACACACGAAATGCACACTGATACGTCCTATAGTCCTCTACGGGTACGAGTCGGTGTGTGCGAGTGAGGCGTGTGGCGAAGGAGAATGAACCACGAGCTTGCTTGCTGTTTGGCGGTGCTGATATCCTGACGGTAGTCTAAATCGAAAGGATACGATAACTGGGTCATATGATGAGAAGAGGAGTCCATTTGATCCTGTTAGCTGGATCAAGTGGTATCAAACCTGTCGAAGATCGGATGCAGCCGGTGGAAGGATTGAGAACAGCAGCCCTAGACCGAGACCAACCGAGACGCGACGTGCTGAACCCAAGTTATTGAATCAGTTTTTCAACTTTAGCAGGAGCTCAACATACTTGTAACTTCTTTCATTAATAAAATATCAAATTTTATTTTACAAAACTAACAGCATTTGAGATAACGTACTGTTTTCCCGAACCGCTCACGGTCCCGCGCCGTCGTCCGCCAATCCGTTATCCCGTCCTTGATGGCGGATGATTCCACGCTATCTTCCCATCTCAATCTGGGCCTACCACGCCTCCTCTGTCTGTGTGGACGGCCTAAAAGGAATTTCTGGACTAAAGGCGTATAACATGGCCAGCCCACCGGAGCCTGGCGAAACTAATTTGCTGCACGACGGTGAGGTTGTCATACAGTTCGTACAGCTCGTCGTTGTAGCGGCTCCTCCATTGTCCTTCCACACATACGTGGCCAACGATCCTTCTGAGCATCTTCCTCTCGAACGTGGCTAAGAGGGCTTCGTCTGTTTTGGACAGGTCCGCCATGTCTCAGAGGCGTATGTGAGTACTGGGACTATAAAGGTACGGTACAGTCCCAGCATCGATCGACGCGACAGGTTTTTTTGAGGTGAGATGTTTCCTCAGGCTCTACAATGCTGTTTTCGATGCTGACTTTTGACCCAAGATAGGTTAAGTTTGGGACGACTTCAAATTTTCGATCACCTATCCGTACATCACCTCCACGTAGTTCCGGATTTCTTAGAAGGGCCGCTGATGTTGCCACCATCAATTTGATCTTTGGCTCGTTAATCTGCAATCCGAGGTTTTCTGCTCGATCCTTTGGTAGGCCTCTGCTACCTGTGAGAGCCGCAGACCAATGATGTCTATATCATCGGCGTATGCCAGGATCCGGGTTGATTCCCGAAGTCTCCACCTCCGACACGGATGGCCCTCTCTAGCGCCAAGTTGAATAGGAGACAGGCGAGCCCATCTCCCTGGCGCAGGTCTTTGGTGGTAGCAAAGGACCCTAAAGTTTTTATTCACCTTCACCGGGCATGTGACGTTGGTCATGGTTATTCTATCAAGCCTGATCAGTTTGGCCGAGATTCCAAAAGCGCCATGGCCTCGTAAATTTTTACCCTGACTAAGCTATCATATGCGGCCTTGAAATCTATGAAGAGATGGTACGTGTGCAACTGCTGTTCAGCCATCTTCTCCTAGATTTGCCGCTTGGTGATTGATATAGGACAGAAGCCATTTTATTAAACCATTTTGAATGTTTCAAAGCATTTTGTTAAGTATATTGTGAATAATCGTTCAATTAAAAATGTATTATTAATATAATTCCAGACCTAATCGTGTCATTTCCTTCCTGATGAGTAATGCCAAGAAAACAGAGCAAGCAATAAACGATTTTCATCCTGATTTTTACACATTGTGCTGCGGCGATGACATACACGAGCCAACTTACTTTCTTCCGTTCATAGACAGCCTCTTGAATCTACCGCTGGTTAGCGGTTGGTACGGCTCAATACCGTTCGATTTTCAATATTCATCGACGCAGAGCGGCATAAATTATTAATAATCAATCAAGCAAATGGATATCGCAATTTTGTCTGTTTTCGGTTGTCAGCTGCCAGTCCAGGAAAATGGTCATGACCACTCACTAGAATTGGTAGGTAGTTTCAGATGACGATGTTGATGATGATGAAGAAGATATCGAGCGAACTAGGTAATAACGATTTGGAGGCTGCTTGGTATGAGTGAGTGTGTGTGTGTTTGATGCTTATTAAAGATGTGACAGAATCGATTGATTTAAGTTGATGCAAAATCTGATCGGAATACGGCAAAATCTATATATTTCTTTATTGTTATCGCGACGAAAAAAAAGATGCAAATTAAAATGAAGGAACAATGGCACCGGAGAGAAGCAGTCTTAGGAATTGCGGATTAAAACATTTAAAAAAATGTTTTTCCGTAAATTTAAATAAATAAATAAACTTTAATCTATTATAAAAGTAGACCGAAAAACCGCGTAACATCTATTAGATTTTGATCAAAACTTAAGTAAAGCAGTAAATCAAACACTATTCCTGACAACAACTATTTATCTTGACATTATTTAGTTGCAATTTTCTACCTCACTGATCTCTGATCTCAAGCTCACCCGATCGAGAACTCAACATTCGAAGAAATCAATTTTTATATCGCACATGTAAATTTCCCTTCCCCATGACGATTATACAAACGCATCGATGCGCGAAGGGAAAATAAAATAAAAATTGCGGTTTCCTACCATTGAAGTTTTGCGGTTTTGCGATCCGTTAATGTCCACTGTCTACGGTCGATGGAACCCAAACACAAAGTTAATAAAAAACTCTCACCAGAAATGATGAAGAATAGAAGTGTGAGAAAAATACCTTATTTCTTGGTTGTCCCAAGTGTGGCAATGTCTTACTTGGAATGGGTATCATTCTAAGTGAGAGGAAGTTAAACAAACCAACATAATAAGGTAGATCGAATGGGGTATGCGTGTGTGTGAGGAAGAGAGAGTTGGAAGAAAAAACAGGAAAACTTGAGACCGAGTAAATGTTAATATGTTCTTGAGCTATTTTTTTTCTTCGTTTTATCCCTACGCCCGAGCTCAATCCAATTACTGCAAGCTGTTGGATGGTTTGGCACGAAAACCAAATGGATTGTGAAATTGAAGCAGGTGAGTTAGAGAGAACGGCAAAAAAAAATCTGTGAAGGTGCCGCTTCTTTCGCACAGACCGGGAAGTAGTTGGGATAGGATTTTCCGCCAGCCATCCAGCAGAATGATCCACCATGCACCAGCGCAGTAACGGAAAGCTGGACAAACCAACAACAAAAAAAGTGGTTGTTGAATGGTGCTAAAGGTAAGTAAACTATGCAAAATTCAAGCATATTACCACGGTCCAACGGACATCGTTCTGAGGGCATGGTGCCGCCCGGCATCGGTTCGTGGGCGAATGGAGATGTCACATTTTTCAGCATTTTCCTGTGCAACTTTTGTGGGTTATTGCGAAGCGAGATGAAATTTTACGCTTCGAGCTAGCCGTTCATGCAAACTGTGGCACCCGTGCGAAAATGCGAAGGATTGGATCATATGATGGTGAATATGAATCGTTGCTAACGCAAAAATGAAATGGTTTTGTGTGATATTGGGAGTTTTGGACAGTGCGAAGTCCAGTGTTTGGAGCGTTTTTATCGAAAAAAAAAAAAAAAAAATAGATGGTTTGGACGCCATTCAGTGAGTCAATCTTTATTTTGACGAAATGTTTCATAATGAACATGTTTCCTAGGTCAAATAGCAGCGAATTCTTGATCAAATCGTAGAATCGATATCAGCAATCGATCAAAAAAGACACAAAAAATCTCTCTGGGCTTATTCTTAATATAAATACTACGAAAGCACCTGAGCTATTCTGCATAAATATTTGTTTATTTCTTGATATACGTGGATTAAGATGTATTATAATGAGGTCATTTGTATCTCATCACTGCTCCATATGGAACCGACATAAGAAATGGTTAAAATAAATTGATTATTTCAATGAATTTCCGAGTAAATCTGGCAATAAAAATGGGAACTATTCTTCTTCCTCATCCTGTTCTGAGGAGTGTTTTGTTTCACGAATGTCTGTTTTTTCTCTCTCTAGTGCTTGTGCCCTTCATGCTCCGTGATTTACTATTAAAGGCACTTCAAAATAGCAACACAGTAAGCTTCCATTACTTCCTACGTTTGACCATATTCGATCTATGCGATTTCGACAACTAATCACCCGTAAAGCACGTGATTTATCCTGCCTCCCAAAAAGGGCTCTAGGATCCCGCCGGATCCCGTGCTGGATCCCGTTGATCCCGGGGGCGTTTCGGTTTTTTTTTCCCGGTGACCAATAAATAACCTTCAGGCGGTGCTTCCACCGCTGGAAATGGAACGGAAACCGACGACAGCTTGAAGACCGGACCTGTGCTCATTACTTAAATAAATGATCCTGAAGGCAACGAGGCAAGAGGTAGGTTTTCTTTGCGCGCAACACCGGCCCCGGAGGATCGGCGTTTGACTGACGTTGTGTTTTCCGTTAATCGCCGAATGCCATTACACCGAAACCGAAACGGAAACAGGGAGCATCACATCACGATTTTCCAGCAGCCGCGCGATCCGTGTGGCGGGTGGGAAAAAAAAGCCTTGTAGGAAATGCGAGTGCCACGGCTTGGGAACGAGATTTATGTCCATGCCGTACACTGTTTTCCGTTCCGGTCGGGTCGCAAGGCTACACACAGTGTACCGGAGCAACATGCCGAAGAAAAGCGCTGGGGAGAGAAAGAAGGGTGTCAAAAGTAAATGATTCAACTCTTTCGACGGGAAAGTGGCAGGCTGAATCGCGACCTTTCGCCCGTGGCTGAGGGATACATCGATATTTATGCTTCAAACTAATCGTTCACTGTATACTGGCGTTGGTAGGAGAAAAGCAGAAAAAGGTGGCACCGTGCAGGAACGTAACTGAGAAATAATATTTCCAGCGGTACGAGCTGCTAAATGGTGTGCCCACGCGGGCGTCTCGATGGAAGGAAAGTAATTACAAAAAACCATTTGCGCTGATAATGTTGCGCAACATCTGTTACAAATATATTACTTTTCTCATACTTACACGTAACGTATGGTGTTTTCTTTCGGAGCTCAGTGTAAAGGGTGTTCATGCGAGGGGTGGTAAGGCTGGGTAGGGATATATTTTCGTGACGTGAGGATATTCGAATTTACTTTCACTGTGGCACATATTTGCAAACATGTACGTTAATTTTTACTTTAACTACAACAGTGTTTATTTAAAAATTATGCATATTAAAGCTATAAATTGATATGAAATTGAAAACTAGGACGGTTCTTTTCTCTTACTGGCTTAACGTCATCGCTCAGAAAGTCTTGGAGGATCATCTAGTGGCTTACTAGACTTATTGTATTGACTTATACCTTGTAATTGGATAGTCAGTCCTCACTAGAGCCATATCCTCATATACACGCTGTTTATTTTATTTATTTATTTTAAGTATGACGGCTTGCCCCGTATTGTCAACCCCGCATGTGATGACTATGTATATACACAAGATTATTAGGGCAGGAGTGCCCTTCAGGGCAGGGCAGGAGTTGTTGAGGTAGAGGTATTTGGTGATCCGATAGTTTTGGTGCGGCTATTATACTGATGAGGGTTAAGTACTTTGTTAACCTCATGATTTGCGGGTCTGAACTGTAACAAAACAAGCAGAGTTATTTGCACAACAATGGATTCGTTTGCGAACAGTATTCTCCAGTGCAGTCCAGCAGTGTCATTCTGAGCTTGCTCTGGATAGCGTCCAATATAAGAGTGATCGACAAGTTCCATTCCGCAGCAGCAAGAGAGACTCGGGAATGAACTCGCCAAACACCCGGAATGCAACGCCAACACTGTCAAACTCGTTTTCTCAAAGCTGGACTGGACCAGAGAACACTATACTATGGAATACGCCTTCCCCCTTTTTACGGAAGAGTTGTAACCGTCCTCGAACACTGTTGAGCCGTCAACTTAACACTCGTGACAATACAAAAAACACATAAAACAAAGACAAGACAACATGTAACAGAAAAGGATTGTCGGATTGGAAGGATGCTGAGGATTCGGAATCATAGGACAAGACTCTGGATCTCTGGTGAATCGGTAAATGATCCTCATGTAAGGGAGGTCACTGGTGGCCAACACTTCTCTAATTTCTGTGCCAATATGTCTGCCAATATGCTCGACTGCGTTCAACAAGGAGGGTCTTGCGGTTTCATACTCTACGCAGGATCGCAGAAGTTGGTCCACATCGTGGGATCCGTCACCGCAGCCACATACTTTTGTCCAGAATTAAACACTGTAGAAGAACATTCAACGCAAAATGATTCGACATCAGTCGAAACATCATTCGTATGAACGCTCGATCTACAGAGAGCCCCTCGAACCAAGGACGCAGGGACACTTGAGGACATCCGCCTCCCACATGCTCTGCCAGCGAGACAGGAAAAGTTGCTGTGGAAAACGAAGGAACTCCTGGGCCTAGTTTGGCCAGTGAGTCTGCCTTCTCGTTGCCGGGAATTCCACAATGAGAAGAAACTCAAATTAGCGAGATCCTAAACGACTTATCGAAAATTGAGACAAGCAGCTCAATGATTTTTATGCCTTTACAGCCTTCTGAGATCTCAGAGCTTCAATAGCACTCAGGAAATACTACATGGCTGCTTCAATTTGAAAAAAGTTTCAGTGGACTCGCTAAAAACACCGAAGCCAGTGCCCTCCTCAGAGGATGATCCATCAGTGTAGTACTGGCTTATTTGGTCTAAATGACCATACTTGTTTATGAAAATGTCCGGAACTACCCTCGGGCGAAGGTCATTAGGTATGGTCTAAATATCCTCGCGCAACAAGGAATCTGTTGTGAAAAGGGAACTGTAGTTCTCAGGAAAAGCAGCACGACATATCCAGAATGTATCCAGGATATTTATGTTGAAGAGCCAGGCCATATTGCTTACAAATTACCTTATAAGTAAGATACAACTTTCATCTAAGCCCGGAGATGTTTCCTTCTCCGAGCTGTGAAAGGGCGCCATATACCGGGTGTGCTCGGTTTTTCCGTTGCGTAGTATTTCGTCATCCAAAGCTGTGTTCGTAGCGAGGGTCTTATCGTCAACGTTTCATTACTGTGTTTGGTTATCCATGCGTGAAGTCCTGATTTCGAAGGTTCCAGGTTGTGTGTGATCTTGGAGTTTATGGACTCGTTTGTGCTCTCCTTCGTCCTTTCTCTGGTTTGTCCGCCCATAGGATCAGTCGGTGCCAATTCTTCCATGTGGTTCCACCCAACCCATCATTATTCATACAAGCGCTCTCTCTCTCTCTCTCTCTCTCTCTCTCTCTCTCTCTCTCCCTCTCTCTTTTATTGGCTTAACGACCTCTCAGGTCATGCCGGCCATCGAAAATGGCTTACTGGACTGCCGATACCACGTAGTTGGTTAGTCAGGCCTCACTACGGGTGGACGGTACGGATGGGATTTGAACCCAACAAGCGATGTACAACACATTTTAGACAGACAATGATTAGTACAGGGGAGGAAGTGGAATACACTAATAATATGCTAGCCCGGCAAAAAACGAAGGCAGGTCGAGCAGCCTCGTATTCCACACAAGGCCATAGAAGATGATCTATGTCGCGGTATTCGAGGATGCAGCCACATACTTTGGAGTCGACCTGTCCTATACGCTGGAGATGCGCGCCCAAAGCGAAATGATTAGACCTAAGCCTAGACATCATTCGAATGAACGCACGATCACCTGAGATATCGTGGAACCAAGGCTTGAAGGACACTGGATATACTTATTATAAGTAACAAAAGTTACAATACCAAAAAGCAAGCCTACATTGTCTGATAATGGAGGTCTAAAATCATAATCATGAAATCAAATCATTTTGATTGAAAACAGGTATAAAAAGGAAAAAAAAAACACACACACACACACAAAATAGCATAGAAATTCATCATTTAAACAGCAATAAGATAGCTTTAAAAATGCTGAAAAACTATAACCTTTAAGGATTTATAAATGTACAAAAATATACAAAAAAAAAATGTATAGAAATTATCAAATTAAATTTAATATTGTATCAGAATTATTCATTGCAATATATTAAAAACAACTTAAGAATTCGATTTTCCAAAAAAATCATGTTTTGGACAAAGATGCAAAATTTATTTGATTCTTGCAAAATGTTAAAGTTGTCTCTTTTTACAAATCGAGACAGGCATTGGATGATGTTATTCGCCATTTGTCTTGATTGGTTCAAGTGCTAGTGCTATTTGCGTTCCAGTTGCATGGACCAAAACCACCGGGAATTAACTCGTTGTGATTGCGTTGTGGAATAATTTCGTATTCACCCCTCTTCTTGCTCGGTTCCGACCGCACGAAAGAAAGATCGCTAAGGGCAAAGTTATGTTTGAAAGTAGAAGAAACAAAAAAATTTTTTGAGATTTTTTATTTCAACATTCGCCAACGCCTTGCGGAAGAATGCTCATTTACATTGATTACTACCAAGAGGATAGACCTCATAATTGTCTTATAGATTACTTTCAATCTTTAAGCGACAAAAGTGTTGCAATCTTACGCTTAAACGAATTTCAAGTCCTTTAAAATTACCAGCAATCCCACCACCACATGAATTTACCCTTTTCGATTCGGCCCCCTAGCAAAATGTTAAATAATTTGAAATGTTTTAATAAGCTTAACCATCATCCGCACCATCGTTTTCGGTTGAATTGAAGAGGGTTGAAATGGAAAACATTTTCATAAATCGATCAAAGCCCGAATGGGGCGCCACACTTTTCCATTCGGTCGGTTGTGTAGGTAAACATTGCGTGAAAGTACCGATCCGTTCTTGCCATCCTTTCGAACACTCGATTGCCAATACCGAACGCCAATATGTCTGGTGTCGACAAGTGAAAACAAACTCTTTACCGACGCGACCTCAGTTCAGTGACATGGTTGAGGGAAAACCAGACCGACTGCCATCGACATACATTCCCGGTTTTTCAGCGTACCAATCCATATACATTGGATAATATTAGCGTAATCGGGGACGGTTTGGATTCTCATTTTTCGGTTGAACGAGTTTTCAATTAATGCGACCCGGTTTTTGTTTGCCTTTCTAAATGAGGCTTCTAAACTGAGGCTCACGGCAGTGCGGTGCTGTGGTTAGTTCCGAGGGAGAGTTTTCATTTCCATTCCCACGTTTTCTCACGAGCAGCACGCACAGGTTATGAGCTACGTCGGAAGACCTATCACTGAGAAATTAATCGAACTGAGATAATATTGGTTAGAGCTTTCTACTTTTTGTTTTTCCTTATTAAATGTATGGTTTGTGGGAAACATAAGGTGAACTGTTGTGATATTGATTTATGTGTAGTAATTTTTCTATCTATGTTTCTATCTAATTATTCTATTTGTAGTAATTATTCTATCTGCTATATCTATATCTATATCATACACAAAAAGTAACATGAGCATATAATGTATTTATTGGCATCAATAATTCTGGAAATTACCATTAAAGTGAAGTAATGCCTTATCCAAGATTCCATTCAGGAATCTGCCAGATCATATGGTTTACTTAGCTATATTACAAAACATACTATTGACGAAGAATTCGATAAGCACTCCGAAGGTTATGAAACACCTTTCAGATGTGTCTTCCTTCTTCTTTGCCTGGTCAGGAATGAGCATGTCACGCCAATATGGCCAGGTCGCCAATCTGTTTCCAGGAAACTCGGTCTAGGGCTGCAGTCCTCCATCCACGGCTGCATCCGATCCCCGACTGATTTGACTTCAACTGATCTAGCCAACGAGCTCGCTGTGCTCCTCTACGCCTCGTGCCGAACGGGTCGCTGACGAGTTCGGCATCCTCATCACGTGCCCCAGCCAACGTATCCTTCCTGCTTTGACTACCGTCAGGATATCAGCACCGTCAAACAACTCAGCTAGCTCGTGGTTAATTCTCCTTCTCCACACGTCCTGCTCGCAAACACCGCCAAAGATAGTCCTTAGCACCCACGGCTCGAAAATGGCGAGTGTATTGGCGTCTTTCGTCAGCATAGTCCAGGACTAGTACTCGTAGAGGACTACCGGACGTATCAAGGTGCGGTATATCGTACATTTCGTGTGTTGTTGGAGTCTTCTGGATTGCGTTGTTGTCCGAAGCTACGATCGTACCCAGAAAGTAAACCTCCTATACCACCTCGAGATCGTCGCCGTCAACTGGTACTCTGTGTACTCTGTTTCTAAGTCGGGCTCTATCACAGTCAGAGCCTCTGGCAAGCAGGTATTTTGTCTTCGTCGCAATGATGTTCAATCCAATTCTATTGGCCTCGCGTTTCAGTCGGGTGTACGCCTCGCAAACCGCCGCAGTTTTCCGTCCGATGATGTCGATGTCATCCGCGAAGCCAAGAAATTGGAGAGATCGGGGGAAAATCGTGCCCCGAATATTGGATGACACCCTCCAGAGCGATGTTGAAGAACAAGGATCTGTTGCTATCGGCAGGATCTTTTGCAGGATCTGCCGTATAGTGAAGATTTGGTCGGTTGTCGATTTGCCTCCAACAAATTCAGCTTGGTAGCTTCCAACGAAATATGTAGCAAGGGGCGCTTATCTGCAGAAGAGTATTCGGGACAGGATCAGGATTGTGATGGACCGGAAGTTACCACAGTTCATCATGTCACCCTTTTTGTGCACAGGGTGTACAAAAAGGCCATCCCTTCGTCCAGGGATGGCGGAGGTACCTCGTCATTGTCATGCTGGCTGTCGTTGGACAGCCACTCTGCTTCCTGCGCCTAGTTAACTGCCTCCTGCATCTGATCCGTTAAGGTGTCCGTCAAAGTAACACTTCCTCATAGAAAAGGCTATTGTTGTAAGGTGATAGCGATCAACGTAAGGATCGTTCTTCCTTGAGACCTTAAAAAAGTTAAGATTTTTGGAATTGTACGACACTGCCGTATGAGATTTCTTTTTCCAAGGTTTACATCAATTTTCCAAAGCAAATAAGTCCGATTTTTATTTTTGGTTAGCTTTAATTTTGTACGCCAAGTAGATTCCGTTCTGATCAGTCCATAAAATACGCTTGGTTGTCAGTCTATTAGGTGTCTAGCAGTTTATTAGTTTATTTATCTGCCTCCAATTTATGTTTTGTAGTCGGATGTTCACTTAGCTCTTCATTTGAGGTTTTCTTGCAATGTTGATGTAATACTGACTTTGTCGGGTATTAGTGAAAAATCCTTACCGACTTCATCCTTTATCCTTTCTGATATTTTTTTAGATCTTCTGTCAATGCTTACAGCTGTGTCACATACAGATGATTTGTTTGATGGGAAGTTACTTTTTAAATTAGCATTTATATTTTGTGCATAAATTTTAGCTGAATATCTTTATGACTTCATTCAAGTTTTTTCATTACGCCAAAATAATGTCAAAAATCTCTAAATATCGTAGCATAATTAAAATAAAATAAATCATCTCGTATAATCGAGAAAATAAATAGGATGGTGCATGAATAAGCAATAACGTTTGAAACACACACTGTAGAGATTTTACGGTATTATTGAGACCACATATGTCATCTTTTTTTTCGACGCATTAATCCTACTTAATAATTTATTTGTGAAGAAAATACGCCGAAATATGCAAGCACATCATGTTTAACTTTTGTTGAGAAGAGTGGCCAAACACAAATTTTCAACCGCGCTTGGCACTGTTGTTGCCACAACTTGTCACCGGATGTTCGCTGAAATGTCTTGATTGATAATTCTTCGCCAACATGCGAAAGAAAACATGCGAAATCTCACATCGTTCCCGTGGACAATTAAAAACGCGTTTCGCTCCTTCAGTTGATTGATGGTGTCGCATGAGTGGTATTAGATCATATTTCATTCCCGTCCCGTGATCGCCTGATGAAGCTGGAGCGTGGAACGAAAAGCCACTGTCTTATCAGAACCCGGCGCCAACGTGAAAAAAAAAAAAACCGGCAAGAAAATGTGTGCTTCGGTTCGGATTTTTCGATGGTGCAATATTAAAACGCAATCAAATAATGCCACCGTCATGACGATGGCTGTTTCGAGCGGATTTGGCTGAAATCAAATTTGCTCGCGCTTGGCATTGTTTCGCGAGGCTGGTTAATCCGTTCCCTCACGCCAATTGGGTAGAAGATAACTCACTTTTTGGCAGTCCTTGTCCTGTGCTTTGTTTGTGGGTGCACCGTAAACCGTTCCGTAAGACTCTTTAGCTACATTCTTTGTGTCGAGCTGTGGGATGGAAAAAAACAGGCTTTTTTCTAAAACACATGGGCATGCAAACGATGGTGAAAGAAAACGAGGCTCGTTGTCGATTTGAGTTGAAAGTGACGAACATGGTTCGCACCGAGGCGAAAAAATACGTTAACGAGATGTATCGCAAACGCAAGCACCTTCGTTTCGAGCGTTTCAGCAGCCGATCCATTTGCTTCCTTTCGTCAGCCGGGATGATCTTGCTCCGTTGCTGGCACACACCACAGTGTTCCGCACCAGACGCAGGATCAGACGGAAAATTTGAAATCAAATGCAAAATCCTGTTAAATAAGAAAGAAAAAAAAAACAGGAAAACAATCCCAATTCTTGTTGAAAAGGTGCTCAAACATGGCCACCAAAACATTGAGACAAAGTCACTGCGCCTAAAGCGTGTGTATCGTTTTAGGGAAGATTTTTCCATCAACAACGATGACTTCCACGGAACTTCCGCCACGCGACAAAAGCGACTGGGAAATGAATAGCAAAGAAAGAAAAGAATGAAAAGGCTGGTGGTGTTCGTTCGCGATGAAAAATAAATCTTTTACAGCACATAAATCAAATCGTTGTCAAAGATTATGTATGTATAAATAAATATTCGACATTGTCCTGGCATTTGCGCCTGGAGCGTCACGTGAAGCGAGGCTTCGCCCTAGAAACCGGTCGTCACAAAAAAAGGTGTTGCTAGAATTTGGGTGAAGAATGAAAAACATCACTCGTTACGGTAAGGATTTCTCGCGGAAAATCATCTCCAAGCTTTCGAACATACACACGATGACAATAGGCAATTTTACGTGCCAATAAATCGAACACGAAGCCGATGAAAGATAAATCATACTTAGAGTTTTTTTTGCTTTGTTCTAGCTCGGAAAGTGAAATATGTCTTAAAAGCAAGGAAGATCTCTTGAGGGAATTTGATCGCGTTTGGATGACGTTCTGATATTTTCAGTGGCCCAGCTCCGTGTCGTTTTGGAGTCGCGTGCTCCTATTGCATCTGGAGGATGCTTTTCAGCATTTTTTCTCATCTGGCGGCTTACAATTAGCTTGATGATAGTGTCAGTAGGTCGTGTGCCTCCGAAAGCGACAGAGAAGAGGGTGATTATGAAAACTGTCCTTAGAGGGTATTACTGTGTACAGCAGCTGCTCAGCAAAGTGTTGATAACACAGCAGATAAGCGATTGATAAGCGTTACGTAGGCTGGCTGCTTGCGGGATTTAAAGCAAAAAAAAACTCTTCATATAAACTCCGAATCGTTCTTCGTTGGTCTCAAGCGTTTGTGGCATTTGTTGTGACAGCCGACGACACCGAAACCTCGCGAGAGCATCCACTTAAGAGTCGTAAATCAAGTCGCACACACTTGAACGCTTGATACGTTCCTGTTTTTGGTGGATGCCGCAGCCGAGTAGTTTCAAGTGGATCGCAAAATACAAATCTCGTCCCATCACTTCACGTGTGGGATGCAAGATGCTTGCATCCTTGTTGCTCCTTTTTTTCTTGCTAGATTTAAACGGTTAACAATAAATTTCTATCCCTAAAGGACCTCTACGAGTGTAATGTAAATGGTACAAAATTTAAAGTTGTGTGGACATAACTTTACTTTATTTTGAATTGTTCAATGTGTACTTATTACTTTCTTCCTGTACCGCAAGGCAGCTGTTGTATGGTTGTTGATGGGTTACCTCCGGGACATCGAGTCTAATCCCTGACTGATACAAGGACGCATTTCAACGCACTTGGGTAAAAGGAGAACCAGTCAAGGGAGAGAAAGTACATGTTCGATAATTAGCCAGAATTTGGAAGAGTTCGTAGTGTTTTGCTCCGGCATACTTGACGGTAAAATGACAGATGAAATTTATGACGTTAGGGGGGAAAGTGGTTCACTGCTTCAGTGGAATAAAATAGAGCAAAATGTCGCTAAAACCAATACATCAAAGAAACACCAGAAGGGCTGCTCAATTGTCTTCAGTTTGCAGTTATTTGTTGAGAGAAAAGATGATTTTAGTTCGAATGTAAATAAGTGTAGTTCCAAGACGAACCATTAAAAGCACGTTTAGAGATTTGCTTATTTACATAGAATAATAAGATGAGATTGATTGCATATTTAATGTGTTTCATTGTGTAATTTTGTTCTATTTGCCATTTTTTTGTTGCCTCGTTGTAATACAAATTTGAAAAGAAATAGTTTATAATAATAGTTGCTTATTTGGATGGATTTCTGTTTAAATTTAAAAAAAATCAAATTAGAAAAACAATTTGTAGCCGTGTTGTCGTGTAGTCACAATATATATGCGTTTGGCTTTGCGCCTACGCCGGTAGAAAACAGGAAGCAGAAATAAATATTAAAATTGTGTTCAAACTTAATTCCGAGTTTGATGTTATAAACGGAGCGCGATCGGTACTGGGTGATCGGATCGGCGAGGACGACCATTCAGACTGAGTGTCAGGCCACTCAAGAGGGCACACAAGAAAATGTTGTAAATATTAGTCATTTCGATATAATAAACTCTCTATCGAAAACGAACAGCATAAGGCGGAAATTATAAAAGCAAAAAAGCATCTGAAGAATTTCCATCTTGTTCAAATTGATTTTAAATTACAGTTAAATGTTATTATTCGATCGTACGTTTATTCCAACGATGTCGAGACTTAAGGCGAACCGGACTCCGGAAATCCGAAATCTGAAACCCGGATTCTTAGCAGCCGTTCGGACATTAGGAAGATCCCCGGCGGTGCCGATGCGCGATATTCTAAGGCAGAAGGTCTACGAACATGCGCGGATTCTGTTTGATTTCACCAAAGAGATGAGAATCGTCCCTTAAAACCTTCCGTTCTCCTTTTCTCTTAGATTGTACGCAATATAGTTCGATTTGTTAATTTTAGTTAGTTATGTTTATTTATTTATTTTTGTTTTTTACACCTGATCCAGTGCCAAGTCTCCTAAGTGCGATGCTCCAAAGAGAGGCTAACCCCATGGAACTACAGAGGACAACAACATCAGGACCATACCTGGCAGCAACAACATCGACAACCGAGCTCTCCCGGGATAAGGTGCATTTGAATCGAAGGAGAAGCAAATGTCTACTCTCAAAATAGGATATTTGTTGAATGAGTTATAAAGCTAGACATAAGATTAAATTTTAACGAATACGGCCTGGCTGTCATTACGAAATAAAAAATGTAATTTGAAAAAAATATCATAAAGCATATAAATATTCGTAGATATCTTCTTCGTTCGTCCCAGGAACGATTTTTTTTACAAATGTTTACGCTAGAAAGCTTGTTTACAAATGTTTGCGCTCATCATTTATGCATTCCAAACACAACAATGATTTTGACACAAAGCTTGGGTTTGCGCTTTACGTTTGTGATTCATGAAAGTTACTGAGGGACTTTCAAATACTTTACACATATACTGAGGGATACTAAATGAACTACTTCTGTTTGAAAAGTCTTATTTGTGAAAAGGTTGCTAAATTTGGTACATATTTCTTCTCCCATCTTTCATTAAAAAAATGTGTCCTTTGTAGTAAAAATATCACAACGCATCGTACAAGGAACGTTCCACGATAAAAAAATTCCCAAACGAAGCTCCGGAACGTCTTACACCAACAAAAGTTTTCACACGTTCAAGTGGCACAATTTTACTACCCAACAACCCACCCACGCTCGTCACGCCAGTACGAATAATGCGGCAAATTTTATGCAAAATCACTTCCATGCTTTAGATTCCAATGAACCGTCATCGATTTGTGTACGGGCACAATGAAGCGTTCCATCTTTCCGTCTCATCCCGTGCATTCGACCGTGCTGCATCCGGCCGATGGATGCGCCAGGATGAAAAGAGCATCCGATTCTTACCGATTGCAGTTTTGCATCCTGCCGCACCTTCTTAACCCAAACCAACCAGTGTGTGAGCGTGAAGAATAATGCTTTTGTGTTGAACGATTTCGCTCGCTTTGATGTTAGCATCGGTTCGGTGAAGAATGAATCCGTGCCCTGTGGTAAGCGAAAGGATTTCTTTCGATTGCGGATCCGCTCGGTGACACTAAACGGTGGGTTTGTTTTGCAGTGTCGAGGGAATTGGATGCGGTTTTCACAAGGATGGCATCACTGCACTGGTATTGATAAGACAGGAAAGTAGTAAGATGAAATACAGCTTTCGTTGCAGCCGACAGCACATATCTGTAAAAGCATGCGGAGGTGAATGTGTATGTCGTCTTTTTCAATGTGTCTTTATGTTGCGAAACGATTCATCGGTGTAGTTCAGGGCGAAAAGCTCTCGTTTGCTAAAATGGAATATTGATTGATGGTTATTTGGTTGAAGAAATTGAGACAAGATTAAATTAGAAAAATGTAGAAAACGTAATGAAGGAATATCATCAGTAAGTATGCTTATATTCTATGGCTAAAAGATAATTTTACATTGATTAGAAGTGCTAGTTGAGTGGAGCATAAGTGACGCATCATAAGAAGAAATATTCGTGATACTTTTCCCAGGAACCTCTTGGTGATTTCAAAATCTCTTTCAATGTTTGGAAACATCAGTAATAAAATGTTATCATGAAGCACAGTTGGGACCCATAGCAAAATATTCGAACTGCGATCCCAAGACATGTCTTCTTGTTCTTTTTCTTATTGGACTGCTCAGGGTTGAGAACGTCGCGTACACATGTCCAAGTCTCCAATCCGTTTCCAGGAAACTCGGTTTATGGCTGCAGTCCTCCATCCACGGCTGCATCAGCCGATCTCCAACAGTTTTGACTCCACTTGATCCAGCCAACGAGCTGGCTGTGCTCTTCTACGCCTCGTGCCGACCGGGTCGAGCACCTTCCTGGGGGGCATGAGTCTGGCATCGTCAGCCATGGCATCCTACCAGCTTTGACTACCGTCAGATAGTTCTACGCACCCGACGTTCAAAAATGGCGAGTGCATTGGCGTCCTCCGTCTGCATAGTCCAGGACTCGTACCCGTAGACGACTACTAGACGTATCAAGGTACGGTACATCGAACATTTCGCGTGTTGGAGTCTTCTGGATCGCAGGAATTTGTGGAGTCCGTAGTAGGCACGATTCCCCTGAACAACGCGCCTTCGAATTTCGTTAATTACGTTGTTTTCGTCCGAAGTTACAATCGCACCAAGGTAGCAGAATAGTCCCCTAGCCTCAGACCCCGGCCGATTCGAACTATTCTGACAGCATGGTCGAAACTCTCACCTTGCACTGCACCCCGTCCAAAGTGACAATTAACAGCCGTGATGGCCCGGAAGTAAGCACAGTCCATCCTGTCGCCCTTTTTATACACCTGGTGTATGACACCCAGTTTCCACTCGTCCGATAGTTCTTCTTGGGCCCAATTCTTAACAATCAGCCGATGCATAATGGCGGAAAGCCTGTCAGGACCCATCTTGAACAGTTCGGCCACCAGCCCATCGCTGACAGCTTTAGCTGTCTGGTGGCACTGACGACTTCGTCCAGGGTTGGCGAGACACCTCGTCATCTTCATGCTGGCTGTCGTAGAACAGCACTCCTCTGCTTCCTACGCCTAGTACGGTATCTCCTGAACCTGATCCGTTAAGGTGTCTGTCGAAGTAACAGATCCAAATGTTGATCGTCTCTCGATCGTAGTTGGTTAGTCAGTCCTCACTCCGGGGGGACGGTACGGATGAAATTTGAACTCCGGTCCTGCCGTTTGAAGACCGGCGCCGCTTTCGCATACACCACCAAGCCGCCAGCAGTCAGGGCACTCTACGTTTGTTAAATATTATAAAATCATGTCATATTTCCGAGGATAATCATATCGTTCATAAAAAATCATTCATTTAAAATGACCATAAAATCTAAAGTTTTTTTTTCAACATGTTTTGTTGCTTACAATTGATTATTATGGCCTTGATTTGAACAAGTTTAGTTTAAAAAAAAAACTACCATTTTTCTACGATGAAAGACGAAACCAATAATTTTACATCGATTCTATTTGCTAAAACAAATGCAATCCATTGCGATCAATAAATTTCACCTAAATCAACTCCGGTATGTGTTTTGTTGCAATGTGAAATGCCATTCTGTTCATTAGCTAGCAAATGCATTCCTGCGCCGGGATTCAGTCCATTAGGTTTGCGATATCTTTTTTTATTTTGCTTGGCATCCCGAGGGAAGAACATCCCCATTAGGCAAAAGTTTTGCTTAGCCCCGGAAGTCCCTAAGCAAGTATGCCCCATGCAGACGAATATACGACGCGCCAACATTTCACTCTTTATTGATTCAGAAGAATGGATCATCCCCGCTTTACGGAGGTTGGTCCGTTGCGAGGTTGATTTGCAACCGGTTGAGAAGAATCCCGCGTGGCCTTATCGTTTGAATCACGCTTCATTAAACATTTATCGAGAGATTTATTCATTACACAAAACCGTGTTTTTGGCAATCCGTGGAGCCAAAGCTCTGTGTATCTGTTTTTGTCACGCAACCTTACTATGCAGCTGGGCGAAAAAAGGGTAATGTGGAGGTTTTTTCCCCTAAAAGGATCGATTGAAGCAAACAAATAGAGCAAAAACAGGGGCAAAAGGAAATCCTAAGGGGAAAGATATGGCAAAGTCTTACAAGGAAAGCGGTTTCAACTTTTCAACTCAATCCTTGTTCATTTGCCGGGCTGGAGCGACCTAGATTCGTGCCCTACCGCGCGTCGCGTTTTAAAATGAGATTCACAAGAGATTCCCTGCCAGCCGTAACACGATGTTCCGGGTTGGAAATGGGAGCTACGATTGATTGAATTTGCCTGCGTACTGGTTTAAAAAACAGGGATGAAAACGAATCAAAATAAATGAAAAACATAAGAAACCGAGCGGAAGGCTCTGTTCCGCTTGAGTACAAGACTTTAATTCGATTGAAATAAAAATAAAGGCTAGTAGTGAGTGGAAATTGAGTGATTTAATTTCAATGATCAGCGTCCGCGTCGGTTCCAGCACCGTACAAAGCCATTAGAAAATCCAAGCTCGTAAAAACTTTGAACGATTTGAGTGGATTTAGAAGAAAAGTGAACTCGTTTCTTCGTGGCCTGTTGCCGTGTTTGCAGCTGAAATAACCGTCTCCAGTTGTTTCGATGTACAACGGCCAAGGCTTCTAACTCTTGAGTCCATGTGTTTTTATGCTATTTAACTTTCAAAAGCTTTTCTAGCGAGCTCGTTAACCAGCCTCTCAGTTAAGTCTGGCAAACAAATGAGTGGATCAAATTAACTGATTGCTCCAAACTGTATCTCTTTTTCCGTTGTCTTTCTGTCACTGTTAAAAGAAGAAGGTAATGTTTCGAAGGTTCGGAGCAGGCTGTTGTTCAGCGGATCGGAAGAACGATCACCCGACGAAGGTAGCAAGTTGGGTGAATTAACATTCCGTTGGTTAAGGGGGAAATTAAGGGTTTTTTTTCTATTTTGTAAATTGCAAAAGGTTTGTGTTTTGTGCGAACTTTATTTATTTGCGATATTGTTTGGGTCAGAAAGATGTAGAAAAAATAAACGTGAAAAACGAGAACGTTTTTAATTGCAGCCTGATGTTGTCCTTTCGTACTTCAAATGGCATTGCTCAGGTTCGACTAACAGATGAATTGGTGGGCTTTTATTCTTTTTTTTTTTGGGGGCAATTAGATGAAAGTATCTTCGTAAATATTGGTTCAGTTAAGGGTTTTTTGGTGCAGTTTTGCCCAACGAAATGTAAATTACGTAAGGTACAATAAGGTAGCGTTAGTGAGGAAAACGTACCAACTGAAAGAAAAAGAAAAATAACATTTTGTTTGATAGAGCAACATTTTCTGTGTACTTTGGTGAGATTTTTTATTTAAGTTTGTAAATGCTTTACCCTCATTTAGGTTGTCTTCAATGCAAAAGAGTTATGACAACCTGTAAATAGACAACTGCTGACAATACGGCGTAGAGCCGTCATACAAAAAAAAAAATAATAAATAAATAACAAAAATTTTGACAACTGCTAATTGATACGCTTTAACTAGCGACATTCTTCTACGATTTCTTGGTTCTGCAACCTCGATATTACCAGTAGCTGGGTAGTACCGTTCATATCGCACATGATTAGATATCCGATCCTGCCATGTGAATACTGGAGCGACCTTTAATAAATTAAGAAAACGCTGAATAAAGCTAAGGAAATTTAGAAGCTCTGTTTCCAACTTTTTTCTTTTTTATGGTTGCATATCACAAGCCATGGTGAATACTGGTTGGTATAGATGACAACGGTGTAGATGGCCGGTGTCAAATCTAAACCTCACGACTGACTAAACAACTATGTGGTATCTGCGATCCAGTAAGACCCAAGATGGCGTGCGTGACTAAGAAGGTCGTTAAGCCAAGTAAAACAAGAATGTCACTAGCACTTGTACTTGGCCTTTCATGTTGTGCGGGTGCAATGATGATGACGAATTTGCATATTTCTGTTATTAAATAACAGTATATTTTCCTATGACCGAGAATTTTCAGAATGTCTAGACTGTGGACGACCTAATGAACACAATAACACACAATTTCAATTCGATCTTGTGATTTAAATTCGTAGTTATTCTTTGCTATTATTTAATGTGTAGTTGCAAATCAATCAGATTGAAAGTCTACTGTTAGTCTTTAAAAGAATATTCAAGAATAATCGTTTACTGATTTGTTTATTTTTATTTAAATTCAACGGAAGCGCGACATCAAAACAAGTGCATAGTACGTGAATTTAAACAAGGACAAAATAGTTTAACACAGGGTAGGTCGCACATCACAAACACAGTATAAAAACCGTGGTGCGTGGCATGTCCAGTTGGTGACGATCACAAACGACGTTAAATTCAAAGACGCCAAATCGTGTACGGCGACTCTCTACTTCGAGCATCGATCTTGCCCTGGCGACTCCCCCGGGTGTTGCAGTTTCGCTGGTTTAGTGATTCGAGGCCTAGCAGCACGCAGCGTAGTCTTCTTCCACCCTCTAGAAGCGAACCTAGTGAGTATGCGCTGGATGGATTCTAGCCGGGTCAGCGGACGAGCAGCGGATGGCCACCATACGTACCATACGAAGCGTTTTCCAAAACCAACCACGCAAAAAGCAGAAAGCATTTTCATGCACACCTGATCAGTGAAGTTGGGAGCCATTTTTTTTAGTAAGTCAATCAGTTGGCTATATCAAGCAAAGATCTTACAGGTTTGTCTTATACTCTTAGTATGAATCACCACTTTGGGAGAATAAAAAAAAAAAAAAAACAGTTCTTCTTTTTCATGGTTAGATCTGTTAGGTCATGCTGAGCTCTTAATGGCATTCTAGACTTATTAATACCACGTTGTTGGAGAGTCTGATGACTAACTGATTTGGATAGTCTGGGATCTGAGGGCGGAGGAACGGCCCGAAACGGAATTGAACCGTTCCTGCCGCGTGAAGGTCGTCGTCGCTGTAGCCTTTACTGTCGGACCGCATTCTTTTATAGTTTAAAGAACATTTAGTTACAATAGTTTCAATTTCGATTACAATTTAATTTATTTGTTTGCCTAGAGGCTTCAAAACATTTGCTTTAAAACTAATGCAACTTAAGAATACACTAATCTAACTTGACCTAACGTAGCCTAACGAACAATAAGCACGATGGATACTTATAAGGATGAAGGTAGGCGGGAAGGAAAGGATATTAATGAAAGACGAAAGTAAAAAATGTGGGACGTGGAGTTAAAGGCTTGCACTGCAAGCATTAAAGGACCCACTGCTGTGCGAATCGAAGATACTAGAAGAGGGGGACTAATATCAAGGTTAGAGGAGGGGACATAAAAAGGGATTAAGGAGAGTACATATAGAGCATCAATACAATCTAGCTAGAGGGATGCGATTAAGGAGGATTGGACATAGGCACGGTGGGATTCAAGTGGAATTAATCCAAGTATCCGACATCTGACCTCATAACAAGGTAGTGCAGAGACTTGCTCTACTAAGATTTTTCTGGTGGTAAACTTAGTAAAGGACCTCTGCACCCGTTCGATACAATTTATGTGGATCTTGGCTGAGGGCAACCAGATTACAGACTAGTACTGAAGAAAAGATCTGACCAAAGAGACAAAAAGTAGCTTGGATGAAAGTGCTTGATAACACGCAATAGTATACAGGGTTTTCACCGGTTTTATTGGCACATTCAGCGCGTTATAGAATCGTTTGAGCATACTATTGACTCGTTCGGCGCGCTATTGACGTCTTCGGATGATTGTATTGATTTGATCGGCAGTACTATTGCCACCCTTGGTAGGCACATTTTTCTCCATCACATTCTGATTTCCTTCATCACATTGTAAAATCGAATCCAATCACTACCAACCATTAAATGTAAAACATAAAGTACTGAAGCAAACTATTATCGAAAAAGCCTTACCAAATTGATTATTTTGACACAAAGCACAATATGTTTGCTTATTTAGAGAGCTTTGATAGATATGTTTATTCAAGCTTAAATGGATAACTAAGAAAAGTGAAACTTATTTTCAATTGCTCAGGTTTAAAACAATAATTTTCCAACCCCTTGAATACTATCCAAACTCTATGCAAACATTCTCAACCATTATCACAAGCGCTACCAGTTGTAGTGCATTTCATCTTCACGTCAAACAATTGCTACTCCGAAAGGAATGTGAATCTACCTTTCAAGTCAGGACCAAGTTGTCAGAAAGTTTCACTCAAACGGACCGTCCCACGCAACCGTATAATCAATTAAGCAGTGGAACTTTAATCCACCCTGGGAAAGTCGACCGAAGTCTGATCAAGTCCCTGCATTCGATCGCTATCACTAGCAGCAAATAATATAGCGTTCCGGTAAACTCGATTTCACTTTCCAAGGGAAAGGAAAAACAATAATTTTCCATCAACCACAGCAATGTCAGGGTGTGTGTGTGTATGTGTGTGCAAAGGGACACAACGGTGTAACCGAAATTACCGACGTTATGGTGCTGTTTGGTAAAACTTTTTCACTCACCTTCACAGACTGGCCCGCTCGAAAGGTCTTTCAAATTGTAATTAGAGGTTCCTTTCGGAAAAGACCGCACGCTCTTGCTTTTCTGTCGAGTTTTCTTTCGTTGGCAACCATCCACACGGACCGAGGGTCTGATATTCGGGTAGGGTGTTTACCTTGCGATTCGATGCTACCAGAACGGTGGCACCCCATCATTGAACGTCCTGTGACGGAAGTGGGCGAAAAGTGAAACCTAGAATTTTCCTCCTACCTTTCGCAGAAGGTTTTTGTCATTTCTTTCCAATTTTCAGCTCCGTTACGGTAATGCGCCCTGGGGGCAAATACATTACACCCTTCGTTCATGGAAGCGCGCACAATGCACGAGTATGTGTGTGTTTACGTGGAACTGAGCTCTGAATGTTAGATTATCTTCTGACCTAACCTTTGGTTCCGATGCCGGGGGAATGGAAGCCGTGTGGTGGTTGGCCAGTGGTTGGCGTATAAATCAATTAAACGATTACACTTTCCTGCGGTTGCCTGCGGGCTCCGAGTGGCTAGATTGATATTTGTGCATGCAAACATTCCACGACCCCTTGCACAAAACGGTACTAACAGGAACGATCCATCCATCCGATGGGTTTTGTCGGCTGTCCATTGGGAAAAGATTAGCCCATGCTCATGCCACCGTGTTGACGGGCGGTTAGCACTTCGAACTGGGGTGTTGGGGGGGGGGGGGGGGGGAGGGTGCAAAAACCCGGCCCACCGGTTCTAGCATTGACCGCACAATCGACCGGCGATGCGATAGAGTAAAATAAATGAATTTTATTACCGACACGATCCGAACCTCCGTAAACCATAATCGATCATTTTTCGACATCCACACCGATGGACCGATAGTGTACACCGCAACCTGTACCGGCACGACTGGAATGCATCCTGTGAAAAAGGGCCTGCAATTTCAATTCCATACTACGCAGATTACCGGCGTGGATGGCAGTGCAGCGATGAGTCATCGCATCTCCGGCCACAGTGGATATTCGATATAGAAGCGGAAGCATTATTTCGATTTTATGATGATGCTATTTTACATTAGAGCGAGTTTCAGGCTGAATTTTGTTGAGTAATTCGTGCAGGAATTCATCGTTCAACCATTGTTGAGTCGTTTCAAATGAAATAAAATAAATAATGAAATAAAAATGTTTACTTAATGTTTTGCGGCTGCTTGTAAGGTTCTGCGGAATTCTCCTGCTTCATTCGTGTGCACTTCATGGTGGTTTCTATCAGCAAGACGCATTGTTTGTTTGTAATATTTTGTTAAATCAGATCACATAATTTTTGTAACAGATTGAATATAAAAATGGATAAAGTATGTACAAAGCCTGTTATATGCCCTATTTCGACAATTGAATAGAAATGTTTGAGTTTTCAGAACGAGCCACAATTTGTATTTATTTAATTTATATTATAATAATTTGTTTTACGTAATTTTGTAATTACGGTTTGTAGCCGTAATCTCTTAGTTATTGATCATTTCATTAACTGTCAGAATTCTTCGTCTGCTTAGCTTAACAACCTTCTTGGTCACGCAAACCATCGAATGACTGAATCGAATGCCAATACCTATTAATTGCAAAGTTATTCCTCGCCACGGGGGGACGGTCTGGATGGGATTTGAACCCCGTCTTCCTGCCGTCTGAAGACCGGTGATGACGCCTACACTACCGGTCCGCCCCTGTCAGTCAATTGTCAGTTTTATTACTAGTAAAAGAACAACAGGATTACATAGATTACTTTTAAGCATGCTATTTCTGCTGTCAGAAATTCCATTTTACTGTCATTCTTTACAGGGTTTACCATCCCAGTTCAAATAGGTTTAAAAGCCCAGTTCATAACGAAAAGAGAGTTCATAAAAGAGAGTTCAAATTCATAAAACTCACCCTCAAGGAAGCACGATACAAATCAACCGTGAATGCCAATTCAAAATAGCTACTTAGTCCTAAGTATTAGATTACCTAAGTTAAACGAAGTTAACAGTTAATAAGGGCGGGTGGTATAGCCCACGGCAGCGTCGGTCTTCAAACGGCAAGTCCGAGGTTCAAATCCCATCCGAATGGTTTCCTTTACTGAGAACTTGCTTTCCAACTAAGTGGTATCAGCAAGTCTAATAAGCCATTCGATGGCCGGCGTGTCCTTACGGTCGTTAAGCCGAGACGAATAAGTAAATAGTCAAGATTTTAATATTAGAACCATGTTTAAGGTCTAGGAGCATCTTTAATTTCAGAAGCATGTGTAAGGACGAGTTATAAACCAAATTGTATGCAGAATTTAGATATACAAAAATCTTCGGATCTGTAAATTCAGGATGAGGAATCAGATAAAAAAGGACAAATCCAAATTAGTTTGCTTTTAATGTAAACTAGACTTTAAATCGAAAAATTGGTTAACCTCCAGAAACTTTTGATCATGATAGGATTCAGCGAAATTCAATCTGTCTTGTTGTGCACACTTCAATTATTATCTCATCATTATCATAAGGTGGATTTGGATGATGCTTGTATTTTTATTTCTTCTTCTGTGCTTCACAACCTCTGTTAGGTCACGCTGACCTTCGAATGGCTTACTAGACTTGCTGATACCACTTAGTTGGATAGTCAGTCCTTACTGCGGGGGAAAGGTCTGGATGTGATTTGAACCCCGGTCCTATCATGTGAAGAACGGCGCCGTTCCATCTGCGAAAACTCCCATCGAAAGAGTGCCCATCGAAGACTCCCATCGGCCTGACGCGCCGGCGCCGAGTTGCCGGTATTACCGCTCAGGAACGGACACCAACGGTCGCCGTTTCGAATGACCGTGTACGTCATCTGTACGCACTGCAGCAGATAGACGAGGGGCGTGCACATACCGTATCCAAAGTGCCATGTGTCATCGGATTGGAGCACTTGATCGTTCGGTCCGCTTGAATCCGCTGGCTACCACATCTTCCAACTGCCGATGACGCCAGAAGCATATTTGTCGGCATTGAATAAGGACAGTCGCGTGATGTTGCCCTTCAGAGCTGAAGCACCGGAGTTATTAGCCGTGTTTACGAGTCGCATCAGGTTAACAATGCACTCCAACAACTCCATCCGTACGCAGATTTAGGATGGCCGAATGGCATCTTATAGGCACCGCGCCGTGAACGCGCACTGCACCAAGCGATGATGGAGACGAAGCAGATGCCTATGCCGCCTTCTCAACAACTCATTGATCCACTGCTCCGAACGACTACTGCAGTAGTACTGCGTGTATCAAAGTTGTAAAAGCGAGGAGCAACGCCTAAATGCCACGGGATACGAGAGATTTCAAAATCCAAATTTCAGGCTATCATGACTGTTTGTGAAATTTTCTCGCTTTCTAATTGCGTTCTGAGAACCTGGCGCATACACAAGCATGATTTTTTTGACAGATTTGCATCGATTTAAACAGTTTGAAATTTCCCGTGGTCCGCAGCCTTAAAATTTCAACGAGACCGTCAAGCGCAACTGTGTGCTGATGCATACGCTGGCATTGTGGACTTTGCCGGACCCACCGTCTAGCAGTTGCAATGGAGCACCATGGAGGCGAAACATGGCATAGCGCAACTACACCATCATTTCCTGGCTAAGATCGTTTCATGCGAGCTCCCGTACCAACACTCAATGGCTATTGTGCATCTCTTCGTTGCAGTAACGTGCAACTCAAAGTGGCCAGAGATGATCGAACTTTTATTACCACGACAGCAAGCTTCCGATCGACCAGATCTCACTTCACGTGTTTTTCGATTGAAACTTAAGGCAATTTTGCAGGACCTTTTGGCCGGAGTGCTTGGGCTTCAGATCGCACGCTGTTTGCTCATCAGCTACAAATTAATTACATTTTTACCATTTTATTTTGTCTCCGTATTGTCAACAATTTCAAATTATTAGCCGGTCAATTTTGAATATGTGAATATGATATATTTTTAACCTTACAAAGTTATTGTGGATGTCGGATGCTTGCGTTTTGTTGGCGTCAAGGTCGCCGGCGACAACATTAGATTACTGAACCAATTGAAATAGGTCTGGACGACGTGTAGTTGTGGCTGGTGGCTTTACTGTTGGCGAAATGCGTGAGTTGGATGCTACTGTAGCTTCACAAAGTTGTTTTTTTAACAATTACAGGTATTCTTTATACAAAACAAAGTTGTTTTTCACTAAAGAACTAATGTATTAAATTAAAAACTAACTAAACTAATTAAAAAACCAAGCATAACTACGACACCGCTAGTTTTCTTGCGATGCACGCACCGCTTCTGATATCTTCGTCCTTCTCTGATGCCTGTACGCTTAGCGTCCCGAAGTGATGTCCTCTAAAAGCGGGGCTTCTTCTTCTTCTTCTTCTTCTTCTTCTTCTTCGTATTAACTTGAGAAAACTCGCGGACTCTGTGCGTTTCTTCAACTCTCCGATTTCTTCTCCACTCTCAAGCGTTGACCCTACGATTCCTCCTGGAGTGAATTAAATCCGCCGCTGATGGGGGCTCTCGATGGCGGCGTCTCCTTCCGGGAGGAACAGGTGGTAGTGTTCCCTCTCTGACCCTTGCTCTCCATACCCGCTGTACCATACCAACGATTCGGGGGAAGGTGTTCGCCCACGGCTACGTCTGGGAATGGGAGGTTGATCTGTTCCTGCACGCTCTGCCTCCGCTGCTGCCCGCAGAATATCATCTTCCCTGGCCGTCAATGCTGCTGCGACATCAGCTGGTAGTCTTTGCCGTGCATGCTCTTTCGCCCTGGCCCGTCCAGGTCTGCTGCGAGCTGACCGTTGCCGGGCTGCTCGTGCCTCGTTGACCCGTCTTGTGATGTCTAGCTAGACCTCCTCTTCGATCTCCTCGGCAAAGGGAGCAGCCACACTGTCCAGCCCAACCTCGTCGTTCTCTGTTAAGGCAGCATTCGTCCTCCCATTCATTATCGCTTCCTCGTCTCGCCATAGCTGCTGGAGCACCGTGGTGATCGACTTTGCCGCACGTTGTATGCGATCCCACCACTCTGGACTCTCAAGCAATTTCATTGATAAATTGACTGAGTGGACTGGATCGTTCGTCCCCCAGCCCAACAATTCTCGCCGGATGTCATGGAAAACTGGACACTCAAACATGACGTGGGCCACTGACTCGATCAAGCCTTTGCACCGTGGACACTCAGGGGACTTAGTGAAGCCGCACACATGCAGATACTCACGGAAAAATCCATGAGTCCCGTGAGTATTTGGAAGAGGTAGAAATCCACCTCCCCGTCCTTCCGCTGACCGATCCCCGGTTGCTGCCGCTGACCGATCCCACGAGCGCTGCCACTCCTGGATCGTGGCTATTCGTTCCGGAAGCTGGATCTCCTTCCCGCTGATTCCTATGTCAGCTAAAAGTATCCTCTGGCACCTTGCGTTCTCCGCCACTATTAAGCGATACGGCATCAGGTTGGACACCGCCACCGATACTTCGTACGAGACCGAGCGGAACGAGCGAGAGATCCTCCGTGCCAGCAGCCTTTGCACCTGCGCCAGCTTCCTTTGGCACCACTGCAGTCACAAAATTGTAGTGGCTTTCGGACTCGTGCGTTCTGCCGATGGTGGGGCCATCAGCCATAACATCCAAATGCTGGCAACGAAATGGAGCTACGAACACCACAAATTATCCGCAACAAAGGCGGTTTTCTTAGGTGCCAGTTGTCAGTCTTCACGATGCTTCAAAGAGGCTTGAACCCCTTAGCGGAAATAGAGAGGACTACATCAGAACCATACCTGGCGGCAAAAACATCCACAACCGAGCTCACCCGGGATAAGGTGCACTTGAATTGAGGGAGAAGGAATTGTCTACCCTCAAAATAGGATATAAGTTGAATGAGTTATAAAGCTAGATATAAAATTAGATTTTAAGGAACACTTGTTGACTTGACTTGTTAAAAACAAATTGATTTAAAATGGAAATTGACTACTATTTTCCTTACTCTCGATCGAAAGTTACTCGATCGAAAAATTGTGCTCTATTGCCTCAATAGAGCTGTTTAAATCATGCTACACCTCCCAAATCTCATAAAGCAACATAAAACGCACCCATACACATTCCACCCGTCTGATGCAATTTTCCCGTATAAATGATTATTAGTTACGCTGTTCATTTGCAGATTACATTTGCATTCCGTAGGCCTTGCTAACGATATATCCTGCAAGTGCCAGTGCCACTATCACGGCATCGGCAAAAGCTCTCGCCCACTCAAACCCGTACGGCACTTGCACATAGCCTCGTAATCCAACGGTACGTACCTCACACCCAAACGTCCATAGCCTGTATCGTGGAAGGATTGCATTAGAAATCGGTGGCCATCTCCTGCACGCCGTTTGCCATTTGTCACGAGTGGCAATAAACAATTATGGGAGTTTTATTATGTTTCACATCATGTAGCGCCGGGCCGCATCGATGTGCGCGAAAGCTTTCTGGGAGTGTGTGTCTGCCTAACGTGAATTAATGCAGTGCACTGGATACCAGCTACTACATCGCCGAAGCCCATTGCCCCGTCATCGCTATCGGACGCATCGAAAAGCTTGGCTTGAAAGATGCGCACAATGCATCCTCCCGATACGATCGGATTGCACACGGATCGCGCTGCACTGGAATGGGTGTGTTATCGGTGCATCGAAATGGACGCGCTCTTTAGAATTCCAATTCATCCTGACTGACGAATTACCTTTCGAAATGGCGTACGGTGGGCAGTAGGAACCGGTCCGATGTGCGATTTGCATAAAATAATAGATTTTGTTTACATTTGCAATAGTTGGTACGTTTAATTTTACAACTGTCTGAACTCGCGGACACTCGATTGGTTCGGGTTGATTGTTCGCTAATGCGGAATGACACACGCGGAATTACAGCAATGGCCTTTACGGACCGTCGAATCAATTCAGCTTTTCATTGCAGTTCGGGCCACCGGTGGCTGGAGAGGATTAGCAGTCGTTCCGCAGACGTACAATGTTGATTAATGGTCATCTATTAGTTGGAAGCCGAATCGATCACTGGTAACGCCAACGCACGCAATGGGGCGAACGATGCCACACTTGTTACTAATTACAAACCACCATTACAGAGCGTGTGTAATTAAATGTTATGGAAATGCACGATAGCGCCGTACACGACCACCCGAAAACCCGACCGCGAATGAGAAATGCTTTTTCGCGAGGTTGACCTCATGATAAAGCGGATGATTCATATCACTCACCTAGCGGAATTTGCGATGGTTGCACGCCAAACGGTAATGGTGACCGAACGAGAACAAAAACTGGAGCAGGCCCGGGAGAACTGCATGCCACTCCAACATTTGACAAATGACAAATGACGCTGCTTCCGTGATGGGTTTCTCGCTATTGAGAATAAAAAGCTTTTTTGCATCCGAACGAACTTCCGGTCTCTCTTCCAACGTTGGTAGTGGCACGGTGGAAATTAATTGACTATATTTTTTATTTATTTTCGGTTTTTTTTTAATGTCGCGAAATGCGTTTTCAAATGGATTGATTTGAATGATGATTGAACTTGAACAGTAATGGGTGCATTTCCGATACGGTTGCAGTTTATCATCCGGAAGCGTACGGTTGTGTATCAGTGTGTGGTTTTTTTTTTGTTGTTGTTGTTTGTTTCTGCCTGCCACTTTATTTCTGTGCGTGTTGAATATCCTTTTAACGAAACATAGGCACACTCGCACCGGGGCTCGGGAGCAAATTTGCTCTTGTGAAATGGATTTGCCACCTTTGCGGCCACCCTGATTGGGAAATTTGTTGAGAGGGACGAGTGTGCGGCATCGAGGAAGGTAATTAGCGTGAAATGGGCCTATTGTTTCTGGTTGCAATACAGTAGCGATATGTTCAAGTGAATGCAAATGGTTATGCTTTTGGATGATGCGATTTTATTTTAGAATAAATTGGTAACATTTCTCGATGAAAGTGTGTTCAGTAGCTGGTTTTGCTGTTCAAAATAAATTTGTGTAATCGAGACAACATGGGACGGCCCAATGGAAGTGGTCTTTAAGACCACAAGAAGAAATTATCGAAAAAAATCATGTTTGAGCCGTTATTTTAAGTTATTTATTTTTGAGTTATTTATTTTAAGTTCCAACGTTCTCTTACGTTATAGTTTTTCGTTATGTATTTGAATGGAAAGTTTTATGAAAAACACGCTTGCTGAGCTTGAGGTGTGATGTACTTTTGATTGAACTGAGAGAGTATGTATGCATCCGAAAATGATACAAGGCGGGACCATTTATTTCTTTCGCACAGCAACTATGGAAATTCTTGGCTTATGGCTTCTGGCTTACTTTGCATGCTCACTCACTCACTCATTCATGTTGGCCTGCTCTTTCAAAGAGATCTCCTCTCGATCCCTGGCTGCAGCTTCCCATCCATGAAGGCACCGATCTCCGACTGGTCACCCTTCACCTAATCCAGCCAACGAACTCGCTGTGCTCCCCGACGCCTCGTGCCGAACGGATGGTCGCTGACGAATACCTTCTTGGCGGGGCATGAGTCCGGCATCCTATTAACATGCCCCAGCCATCGTATTCTGCCGGTCTTTGCTACCGTCAGGATGTCCGGTTCTCCGTATAGCTCAGCAAGCTCGTGGTTCATCCTTCTTCTCCACACTCCATGCTCGAACACACCGCCAAAGATGGTCCGGAGGATGCGACGCTCAAACACGCCAAGAGTGTTTGCATCCTCCGCTCGGATGGTCCAAGACTCGTGGCCATTCAGGACCACCGTGAGAATCAGTGTGCGATATATCTCACATTTCGTGTGGTCTCGAAGTCTTCTGGATCTCAGCGGACGGTGAAGGCCGCAGTAGGCACAATTCCCCTGAACAATGCCTCTCCGGATTTCGCTGCTGACATCGTTATCCGAAGTTACGACAGTCCCAAGATAGCAGAACTCCTCTACTACCTCGAGGTTGTCGCCGTCGGCTAACACGCTGCTTCCCACTCGGGCGCTATCACGATCAGAGTGAATTGGTGGTGGTGGTTGGTGGATTTGCCTCCAACAAGGTGGTTGGTCTTCTAGGGTCTGTCGCCCTTTTTGTAGACTGGGTGAATGACGCCCAGTTTCCGCTCCTCCGGGAATTCTTCTTGTTCCCAGATTCTCGTGATCAGCTTGTGCATTTCGACGGTAAGCCTCTTCGGCCCCGTCTTGAATAGCTCGGCCGCCAGTCCATCACTACCAGCAGCCTTGTTGCTTTGAAGCTGCTTGATGGCGCTGGCAACCTCATCCAGAGATGGCGGAGGCACTTCGTCTTCTGCACTGTTGCTATCACTGATGTTGCTGCTGCTGTTGGCTTGTTTTGCTACTTGCACCAACCTCTCCTGTCTCTGCTCCGTTCAGGTGTTCTTTCGATCACCTTCCTCGTCTGTCAGGAGATTTCCGTCTGCGTCCCGGCACATCGCGGTTTTAGGAGCAAATCCACTCCGTGCCTCTTTCAACCTCCTGTAAAACGAGCGGGCGTCTCCCGACTGAGAGAGCTGCTCCAGCAGCTTTTCATCTGACTCTTCAAAGCGGCGCTTCTTGTCCTGGAAGAGAAGGGTCTGCTGTCTCCTCAGTCGTTTTTAGTTTTCCACGTTCTGACGGGTTTCATGCAAAAGAAGAATCAGGGCGCATTCTGCATTCTTCTCGGATAGTGCACGAGTAAACTCTTCGCCGAACCATTCCTTTCGCTGTCTGCGTGGTAAGCGGCCAATTTTCAGTTCGGCTGCGGTGCTGATGGCTCGTTCCACCATACGCCAGTGGTCTCCTAGGGGCAATGCGGGATTGTTGTCCGAGAGCGCTTCCCCGAGCGCTGCCGCATCAGCTTGCCTCAGGCGACCCAGATTGAGCCTTGTGGTAAGCTTGTTCCAATGGTTGTTGACCATTTTGCAACCTCTTCTTCGCGGATAGTCAGTTGTGACGTAGTGTTTGCAAATTTGACATTTGAAACAAATAAAGTGAAATATGGCTCCACGACACTTACTCCCGTATTGGAACTCGTACTTTGAGATTCGAATCCGAATTCAAAGTAAAACTTTGAGTCAATGATTCAAATTTGATATTCTTAAAAGTAGTACTGCTTACGGAGATTGCGGATCAACAACATTGCCATCATTTTGATGTCTTGTTGGCACACACCAAGAACTAAAATGATCGCTATTTAAGATCGACGCTTTGCAAGTCGTATACTGATTGACATACCTATTGTGATGTAAAGCTAGGACGATGGCGTTAACCTAAAAAAACCGACAACAATGTAAGCAGGGATATCCGAAGGCACATTTTGATAAGGGGAATCTACTACGGACTCCAAAAAGACTTCAACGGAAGACAGAAGACAGAAGACTCCAACAATACACTACGTCTACGAGTACGAGTCTTGGACTTTGCTGACGAAGGACGCCAATACAGTCGCCATTTTCAAGCGGCGAGTGTTAAGGACTAAATTTGGCAGTTTGTGCGAGCAGAGCGTGTGGCGAAGGAGAATGAATCACGAGCTAGGTGAGATGTTTGGCGATGCTGACATCCTGAAGATTACGAAATCGGGAGCACAAGATGGGGATGCCGGACTGATGTCCTAACCATATCTACGCGACACGTTCATTCCGAAGCAGGCCAAGAAGAAAAAGAAGAAGAACAAGTTGACACATTGTCTCTGGGCAGGATCATGCGTTGAGAACAGTCTGGTCCGTCTCTCCGTACGTAGCTGTGAAAGTCCTACTACATGGCTAGGATGTTAATGTATATGTTTAAAGAATCAAGTCAAGGCAACTGGTACTGACATGCAAAGGATTTCGAGATGCTACTCAAAGAACGAAGAAGTATGGGTACGCCATCAAAAATTTAAACAATACATAAATTGTTTTAGTTTACTGACCCTACAATAAGCCTTAAAATTGATTAATTAAATAAATTAAATTATGCTAGGCCAAAAATTTGAAGGAGATGTTGATGTTTTATTTTACACTAAATTCCAGTCTTAGTTTAACTAGTTAGCAAGCACTATTTCTCATTCTTATTTGTTAAATATATTGTAAAGCCTATTCTTTAAATTCTTTGTGAAGCCTTTTTTATCTAAAACACAACAAACTCTAAATTTAAGAAGCATTTATAATATTCACGCCGTGGTGATTGCAGCGCTTCACTATTTCTTCCTCCACACCTTTCGTTCATTTCCTGCCAACACTTAAAAGGACCCCATTAAACCCATTTCGATACAATCTGGCATCTCGTGTAATACGTGTCTTTGACCTTTTTTCTATGCCTTTCCTAACCCCCCCCAACCGGTCTTCACATACACACACACACACAATTGAAGACATGAATGATTCCATTTCCCATCGTGCATTTTCAATCACTTAACGAAGGGAAAAATCTATCCCCATTAGGACGGTCATCCGTCACAACTGGGTGTGGTGAGAAAAGACTGGTCCATTCGTTTACTTGCCCTTATGTAGTGGGGTTTTGGCCTGGCGATACCACTGTACCATCTGAGAGGGTCAACCTTCGCCCCCACAGTACCGTTCGGTTCAACACAGTCAGTTTGTCCAACCGTTTGTCGGTTTTGTGTGCCGTGCCGTACGAGTGTTGGCCGTGTATGGAAGTACGGCCCACCGAGAGCATACATCACGCCTGCGGTACTGTAGAACCGAATGTTCCGGTTTTCTTTTCATCCGGCACGTGACGATGAGCGACCAGTGCAACCATCCGACGGTCCCTAGAGTCCTGCATGCCGTACATTAGATCCTTAGACAGCTCTACATCTCACAGCATCAGCAGCCTCGCATCGTCTGTCGTTTGAAATCGGCCGCAACGATTTCGTCCCTATTTTTCACCCCTCGCAAGGAAAATAGTCTTTTCCTTACACCAACGGTGGGTCGGTCGGGTTTTGGCGTATTTATGCATTTTCAATTTTCATGAAAACACCATATATCCTAGGGGATATTAAAAATAAATACGGAGATGGAAAATGAATTCAATTTAGCGGCACCTTCGCAATGTGTGGGGATGATGATCGTCACCGTGGTTGCAGACGCCAGATGCGGGTGATATGTGGGTGTACAGCGGTAGGGCGAGTGTTAGAGACACGTTGTAATACGCATCCTTGGTGAAGTGGGTGTACGCTTTCAACGAAGTGATCCTAACGTGGTGGAGCCATTTTTAAACGTTTGCGGGATTGCGTTGGAATTTGTCGTCCTCCACGTGGCCTGATATGGAGAAATGGGGATTTGTTTATTACGTGTTTGTACGTAGAGATTTGTCTTGTTTTTTTATCGTAAATAGGGAAAAAAACTTATTTTGGTTTTATTGACAACATACGGTATTTATATAATTAAAGCCTAACTATTCATTGTGATATAAATTCTTTAAAATCTCGAACATGAAACTATTCTTTAGACTGGAAGTTTTTAGTTCTTCCAATAAAGGAACTTTATTGGAAGAACTTTTTATGAAATATTATCAATAATAAATAAAAAAATAACGAGAAAAACGATGTTTCACACATTCCCCATCGATGTATCTTCATCGTATGATGAAAATTCAATGTTCACCCACCAGCGAGCGTATCGACACTAACGAGGACAAGGATGTCGACGCCTGATCATTCCATTCCCACCCCGAAGGTAAACTTCGATCCAGAGCACCAGGCCACCAAGCACACCACCATTAGACACGCTTCCTTTCGACGCTTCAAACTCAAACCGTCAATAAAGCCGGGCGCGTTTGCCGTCAGAAGAACGTAAAAAGGCTCCAGTTGTGCGGTGTCGTAAAGCGGCTGTAATGCCCGCAGATTTCACCGCGGTATGACAATGGCACCGTACCGGTAGCTTGTAACGCTTGCACCCCGTACAGGCGAACGAGTGCGAAACGAAAAGAAATTGCTCGCATACGTGAACAGCGAAATGAGCTCCCAAGCGTAGCCTCAGTTTTGGACGAAGAAAAGGAAGTAAGAATTTCCGGAATGTCAGCACCCGGAGCACCGAGACGCGTGCACTACCGAACGGGGTAAAGCCAATTACAGGCAGCAGCAGCATCACCCGCACAAGGGAGGATGTGTGGGAAGGTCATGGAGCAAGAGCCTATAAAATCATTACGAAGTTGAACACACGGTGATGCGGCACGGTTTACTGCTGAGAAGCTCGTGATGGAACCATTTCATCGTTTGACATTGTTGGCTGGTTTTCTCGGCTAGGGTGGTGATGGGTGAATTTATTGATTTTTTCTAGCTATGCAATGAAAGTAGGGATTTTTAAAGCTCTTCAACATGCACAGTAAATATCTGTGTAAGTTTAGTTAAGGATTTTTATGCAGGAGGATTATTGATGAAACATTAAGATTATTAATTTTGTATTGGTTTATCTCTGGAGTACTTGGCACAACGTGTCTTCATAAAGTACACTAACTGCTCATAACAATGTTTTACTTGCTTAATTAATACGCTCTACAAATTGTTCGTGTGAATCTAATAGTGAAGTAGATTAACTAAAAAATCAACTGGAATGGTACTTCTTGAGAGTGAAAAAGCTTCTGATTCCATCTGGCATAAAGGTCTTTTATTCAAACATATTTCACTCCGCTATCCAATTACTATCATCAAATTGATACATTCATTCCTTACTAAGAGGGTAAACAGGGTGCATATCTCAAAAATAAGCTCAGAAAAATTCACACCTGTAGTCGGAGTGCCGCAAGGTAGTATATTTTCCCCTCTACTGTTCAATATCTTCATTTCAGATATTCCTGACGTGAAAATCGGCACAGATTACTTATACGCAGACGACTTTGCTTTAATCACCATATTTAAAAATGCAAAGACGATCATCAAAACTCTAAGCAAAGCATTAAAAGCTTACAATAATTATTGCCGAAATTGGAAGTTGTTGCGTTCTGTAGCCATCTTTCTTTCGATCACTGTTAAGGACGGCTTCTTTTAACATCATCACACAACATATGTTTTATTAAGTTTTGAGCCGTTCAGAGTTATCCTTATGGCACCCAGCAACGACAGTCACTTGAGTCGTTCTTAACAGAAGTTAAAATTAATTTAACTTAAAATTAATTTAACTTTTTTTAAACTTTAAAGTTTTAGTTAAAGTTAATTTAACTAAAACTGAAGCTATATTTGTTAAAACGAAATCTGAGTCACTCCAGGCTACTCAGCCAATACCTAACATTAAACGATATCACAATTCGCTGGCGTAATACAACTAAATATCTCGGCTATTGGACAAACGTTTGACGTTCAAATATTACACTTCAAGTGACGTATTAAAAACAGAAAAACTTATCCAAATATAGATATCCATTCTTGAACAGAAAATCCAAACATAATTTGAAAAACAAATGACTAATGTACTACTGCTTTGTTAGACCAACAATAACTTATGCTCCAACGTTATGGAGTGAAATTTGCTAAATATCTTTTAAATAGCCTTCAAATTCTACAAAACAAGCACTTCTCAAGGTACCCATATGGTTCAGAGCATACACAAATCACAACATAACCAATTCCTTTCTTATATTAGATTACATTACGAAACATGAATTCAATTACAAAAACAAATGCTACTGCCACACGCCCTGTAATAAAAGCATTTTTTGCTGATATTTAACTATCTTTATATTTTATTATTATTATTTTAGTTTATTGTTTATTGTTTAAAAATTGATTCGTCCACCGAGAACGGTTTAACGAGGCAAACACGCTTGCAATGGCTAAGACACTTTACAAGGATTTACAATAAACGCAGAGAACTTTTAAATTGGGACATAGACATCGTAAAATCAAACTGACACGAACATTGATTGAAACGCCTAATCATGGCCTTAAGCGGGGCGTTAGTACCGTATACTGTGTTCAGTTATAATATTTTAGCTCTAGGATTATTATTTCATAAGATATGTTTAACATCTTTTCCATTAATTTTTTTTTTTGCGATTTTTCCTACTTTGTTTACATAATCAAACTATACCTAAAAACAAATCGCTTACGCTAAACGAGACGGAGTACAAGAAAATGAGGAAAGTTATTGTAGAGCGGATCGATTAAAATATTGTATAAATAGAATAATATTACTCTGAAATTCCAAAATAAATTCACTGAAATACTACTACTGCTCAGCTATTGTGAAAATTATGTCTAGGAGCTCATACATGGTGGGAATAAGCCTCTCGAGGCTGCAGTGCCAAATCAAAATATCCAATTTTAATGAATCTCACGTAAATTATCTTTGCTTTTGAGATTTAAAACCAGGAATTAATTGCAAGCTACGTAAAAGGAGTTTGCCCTACTACGAAACCGTTGTTTATAGATTCTGAACTTGTAAAAAAATATTTATCGAAGAAATAGTTGATTGAAATAGTTTATTGATTAATAAGCGTTTAGTAAAAGGCGGTACATGGTTGTCTAAACTAGTTAAGAGTTTATTGCGTTCAGGAGAATGATTGCGCATAAAGTTGAAAGAAAGTGGTGCGAGAACTATGCAAGAAATGTTCTAACTTTGTATAAATAAACGATCAAGACAGTAGAACAGTCCAATATAATAAACTCAAACTGGGCAATCATCAAACTCCATAAGGGATCTGTTAAAATTGAAATTATTACTTTTTGTAACATAATCGAGTTTGGATCGTATTACATCTCTTCACCAGCGATGACTCAAACCATTTGATTGTTTATGCAAATAACTAACCAAGCTTATCTGGCATGCTTGAAAACATGACACAATTAGTCTTTGATCGGAAAAATCCTTAATGTAATAATGTAATGCAAAGGACAAGCGTTAATCACCCCACAAACAGCTGATGCGATCACCGGAAACAGACACTTTACACAATCCTTCCCAGCACATTACTGCTGCATCGCCGAGCTGGGATTCGATGTTCGATGTTCGATGTTTGATGGAAATAGTCATCCGGTGGTCCCGGGTGTTGTCCGCCGCTAGATTGCTGCACTTCGGCTTAGGTTGTCTTGCTGCTGAGTGGATTGGTACTCTGACAGGGAACGATTCCCGCGAGGATCGAGTCGGATTGGCAGGATCGAGTGTTGGGTGGGAACGGTGCGAGTGGATGGTGGATACATTCTCGAGTCCGAAGGTCAAGATGGTGTGAAATAACAACACACCAGCGGTGAAGTGTGTTGTTGTTGGTAAAGATAATGACAGGAACCGGTTGAAACGGCTTCACCGTGACATGTCCAGAACAGCGGATTAGGCCTGGGTTCAATGTGTGGTTTGGTGTGACTGTCGAAATTTAGATCAGGCTCATCGGTTTCGGCGGCTGATTCTCTGTTCTATTTTTCCTGTACTGACGAATCCAAAATACGACTTTTGGTGTGATCTTAGCTGAGGAAGGTAAGAGATGTGTGTCGGGGCCGTGCAAGACGAAAATTTGATTTGCATTTACAACCAATCAGGCATGAGATATGACAGCCGCTTGGGTGAGTCGCATATCGGGCCTTCAAATTCATGTAAAAGTTCGCTTTCCCCACCCATGTGGAACGAACCCGTGTGCTCTGCCTTGCGCTCCAGGGGTGTAATCTTCTTTGCTCAATTTCTTCCCAATGATTCGCCGTAATGAAGAGTGGCACTTTCTGGTGATGTCTATTAATTTACTGGCGCTGTGTTCTTGGTTTTGTTTCTTGGGATTGACTTTTTCCATGGGCGGCGTGGTGTGGAAATCCGGTGGGGAGAAGCGAAATAAGAAACAGTGTTGCTTTTCCCTTTACGTGTCATTCTTAACGCCCGCCACAGTAACCACATCATCATTTGAACACCCCGGTACTCTAACGGCTACGGATAGTTTTCAGGCAACAGCTACCGGCAAACGCGATTCATTTCTATACCTCCTATCGCACGATGGGGCGACGTTCTTCGCGACGTTGGGTAGACGTAATCCTGTCAAATCCGCATCAACCCGCTACCATCGCGGGTCCGAAAAAGCGTCATGACAGTGAGACGACAAATATGAGCATACGGCGATGGTTTACCCCACAACAATCCCACTGCAGGGCGTACGCTTGTGTGGGTCCCTCAAGACTATCGAGAGGGATTGATGGTTGTTTCTGGAAGAGAAAAGTTGTATCAAGAGAAAACTAACAAGCTTACTCCATTTGGGGTGAACGTTCTCGAGTGGGGAAGAACAGGAAGCCAAAGGAAAGAAGCTGAAAATAGTATAATGTCAAACATTTTGACGGGTTTTCGACTGCCAAGCGTGATAGAAGCGATGAAGTGGGCTTGTTCTAATTAGCAAACATCAATCATTGTACAGACACGTATGAAGCCCAAGCGCATTATCAATTTTGGGATTTTGTGGCCGTGAAATAAAACATGAACGCGTTTGTTTCGAATAAAAACAATCAACTGTTTAAGGCTGTTCTACTAGAATGGTTATTGACACGTACATCGGATGTGCATGATGGGAAGTTTCAGATATTATTAAATGAAAATTATTGATGTGTTATGGTCGTTTTAAGAATAATTTGAAGAAATGTAGTAATGTTTTACAACTGTTTAAAAACGTATATTTCAAGATTATAAATATACCTAAATTCTTCTTTTGTTTGGCTCATCGACCTTCTAAGCTCACGCCGGCGACCATCGAATGGCTAACAAAACTTGCTGATATCACGTAGTTGGATAGTCTGTCCTTACTGCGGGGAACGATCTGGATGGGATTTGTCTTGCCGGTCCTGCCGTTTGTCACCTATACCACTGGGCAGCGCTTAATTAATGTGGAAATTTATTCTCTTTGTTTCATTCAATCCCTAAGCGGCCAAAGTGTTAAAGAATTCATTGGTTCACTCATAGAAGGTGTGATTTGAGTCATTAGGGTTTGATTTGGTTAATACAGACAATGAAAACAGTTTATCACGTCCAATGTATATTTTCTATTGCGACATTGCAAAGATGGCAAATATAATTTTCTATCCAATTTATTTGTTTGCCGAGTGGCTTAATAAAATTAGCTTAAAAACTAATGAAACTTAAAAATACACTAACCTTACTTTACCTAACCTAGCCTGACGAACAAAAAGCACGATGGATACTTATAAGAATGAAGGTAGGCGGGAAGGAAAGGATATAAAGGAAAGACGAAAGTAAAAAATGTGGGACCTGGAGTTAGAGGCTTGCACTGCAAGCACTAAAGGACCCTCTGCTGTACGAATCGAAGATACTTAAAGAGGGGGACTAGTAAGAAGGTTAGACGAGGGGACATAAAAAGGGATTGAAGAGAGCAGAGATGGAGCATCAATACAATCTAGCAGGAAGGATGCTATAAAGGAGGATTGAGCATAGGCACGTCGAGATTCGGGAGATCCAAGTATCCGACATCTGACCTCATATCAGGATTTTCCTGGCTGTAAACCTAGTAAAGGACCTCTGCATCCAGTCGAAACGGTCTATGTAGATCTTGGTTGAGCGCGTCCAGTTCACAGAGTAATACTTAAGCAGCGATCTGACCAAGGAGACAATCAGTACCTTGAGACAAGAGGCATCGTAAAAGTCCTGGGAAATACGCTTAAGCACACCAAGGGTCCTCCGAGCTCTACAGACAATGGAGTCGATATGATGTGAAAAGATGAGGCTAGAGTCAAGTAATACATCCAGATCTTTAACAACAAAAAAACGTTTAACTTGTACATTCAATATATGACTTTGAATGCACATGTCGGTATAATTGGGTGTTAAATTATATATGAGTTTGAACCAGTATGACCGCAGTGTGTTGTTTATACCCGGCTATCATAAGGTGACAGAATTAAGAAGTTCCTATATGATTGTAGAATACATTTCCATGAAGAGTGCTATGTGATTTGCAAATTTGTAGGACCTTAAGAGGTGTGTTGTGTTTATTTAAAAGAAATCTACCCCAAGAAAAAGATCTTGAAATGGCAGGACAAAAATTTTGGAAAAAGCTTTACGCTCTGGCTGATATTTAAATATCTTTTCCTGTGAAATTGGTGAGCTGGTACATACCATAAAATAGGATGGTTAAATTGAGTTGCGTAAGACAAAAAACAGCACATGTTAAAATCCCAGGTTAAATTCTCGTTACGCTTCCAAGTGAAGGTACTGGCAATTGTTTCTGTATGCATATCAGCTCCTAAGTGCTACCGTACACTGGTGAGACAAGTTACTTCGGTTCTTTCTTCCTTCAGCCGAACGACAACTGGTTCAGCTGATAGCGGACAGGGTACAACCCAAGAATAAACTATATTGAACCAAGAAGACAATGTTTCGGTGCATCGCAAACGGCTAGTTGTTTGGGACGTGTTCAAACGATTGACACCGTTGGCCGTAAAACTCTCAGCTCAACGTTGTCAACGTTAAACATCTGGCAAATTGAAAGCAAACGTTCCAACTCAGTTTTCACAAGCAGAATTCATTTCCTTCCATCGCAGTAGGACACCAGATTCCACCCCATAACTTTGTGGCACAGTCTGTCAGCCAGCATCCATTGTGGAGCCCCGACTCGAGCTAACAGTGACGATGGTTAATCGGAAGGAAGAAAGGTTGCTGGAGCAGTGCTTCCCACGAACCAGAAACGACCCAGTTTTACCGGTAGCCTACGCTCACCGATTGCTCTATCGAAAAGCGAAGAAGTCGGATGAGACTGGGGTTTAGCAATTCGCTACAGCACCGTGCAACCCCCGGCTATGTAACAGAGGCCATACGGTCTGCTTCAACCGTAAATTATTACTATGCAAGTGGCAATCCAAGTAATATTTTACGTCTTTAAGAAGTCCAACAATCGTACCATTTGGTCGCCACTCGATGCTTCTGAGCTAGCGCTTTCCTGCTGCCATAACTTACACGTTTTTAGTGTCACCTCATCGTGGAGCGAACGCACGCACCGTTTTCCACCATTCCGTACCATTGGACAAACACCGGGCTTTGTCCGCAGGAAACCACCAGAGGAAATCTTCGTTCGCACCAGCACTTTCTGGTTGCACTACGGCACTGTGTGTGAGTGTGTTCGGGCTTTCGCTTGGTCTATAAAGATTCGATTATTCGCTTCTTTTTATTGGCTGCGGCTGTGCCCTCGTGGCTGTGTGGCAGGACATTATCAGGAAACTCGTGGTGGGTCAGGCTAAGAACGTGGTGAGTCCAGCACCGGAAATGGTTGCCCATTACAATTACAATCTGCACGATTTGTTGCCCCAGCGGATGGTGCAGAACCGGTGTGGCACAGGTGTGCCCTGTAGGTTGGTTTGCGGGAGAAAAACTAATATGTAGTTGTTATAGCTACTTAAAATGAAGCAGGGAGGAAAAAAAAACACGAAAGAGTGTCAAGTTTCTACCGCGATAAGAGCAATTGTATGGTTCTTGATGGTTAAGAATTGTTCAACTTAATATAAAGAGTGGTTGAAGTATGGTTTATTCCTGTTCTGCCATGTTGTTTGCTGCCTTTCGGCGTGAAGCTTGTTGTCCATTTCTGATTTTTCAATTGTTTTAAATTTAACTTGAAATACCATTTTGAAATCGTTTCTAACAATACGTACATAATATTTTTTCGATACAAATTACATGAAAATGATTTTTAAACAAATAACCGTAAAAACATACAACGAAATTTGAAGCATATGGTAGATAAAAATATTACATAACAAACTTGTGGGGCGGTCCAGTGGTTTAGACGACAGTGGCGCCGGTCTTCACACGGCAGGACCGGGTTTCAAATCCCATCCTAATTTCCAAAATAATGTGGTTCTTTTTATAATACGCAGAGTCCTCACGATTTTTGATGCATTCCCATTTTTTCTTCATCGCCTGCTCAGGGTTGAGCACGTCGCGTATACATGGCTAGATCGCTAATCCGTTTCCAGGTAACACGTTCTAGTGCTGTAGTCCTCCACCGCGACAGCATCTGATCTCCGACAGGTTTGAGTCTCTGGGCTCGCTGTTCTCCTCTGCACCTCATGCTGAACTGGTAGCTGACGAGAACCTTCTTTATGGGGCATGAGTCCGGCATTCGCATCGCGTGTCCCATCGTATCGTTCCGTCTTTGACTACCGTTTTGAAACAGCACCGCCATACAACTCAGATATCACTCGTGGTTCATTCTCCTTCTGCACACGTCCTGCTTGCACACACCGCCAAAGATAGTCCTTAGCACCCGTCGTTCGAAAATGACGAGTGCATTGGCGTCCTCCGTCAGCATAGTCCAGGACTCGTACCCGTAGAGAACTAAAGGACGTATCAAGTTGAGGTATTTCGTACATTTCTTGTGTTGTTGGAGTCTTGTGGAGTGCATAGTTGGCACGATTCCCCTGAACAATGCGCCTTCGGATTTCGCTGCTTACTTTGATTACAAGGTAGCAGAACTCCTCTACCACCTCAAGATCGTCGCCGTCAACTGATACTATGCTTCTGATCGATGGAAGATCTGCCGAAGAGTGAAAATTTGATCGGTTTTCGATTTGCCTCCAACAAATCCAGCTTGGTAGCTTCCTACGAAATCTGTAGCAAGGGGCGCTATTCTGCAAAAGAGTATCCGGGACAGGATCTTCTAGGCAGCATTCAGAACTGTGATGGCCCGGAAGTTAGCACAGTCCATGCTGTCGCCCTTTTTTTACACCGGGTGTATGACACCCATTTCCCATATATTTAGGATTTCGCCCTGAAGTTTTTGGACGCATTCTCACAAATTTTGGACTTCATTCCATTATATTTACGAATACTCAGATATTTCTGGCAAATAATCATTAAGGTTTCTAGTGAGTTTTTTAGTTATATTTGTTTAAGGTTAACTTAAGGTTAAGTTTAACTTGAGTGAAAAATATACGGACGATCAACAACCCTCACGTTACCGTAAGAAATTAAAGGCCAAATGTAAGAAATTAAAGGCCAAATTTAAAATTTTCTAGTTTAGGTCAAACTCTTGCTTACTGCATTTAATTTAATTGAATACAAATAATTTACTAACCGAGCATACCCAGGATAAAGCAAAAAAACAAAACAGGGAGGAAATGTCCTAATAATCTTGCTTATACTATATACAGCCAGCAGCCATGCGTTGTTGACAATACGGTGCAAGCTGTCATACTTTAAATAAATAAATAAAAAATACAAAAATTTCCAAATAACACAGGATTTTCATAATATCAGCTTATTGCACATAGCCTGACATCAGCATATTGCCTAGGCACATATTTGTAGTGATGATAAAATTTGTTGGGATTAAAAAAGAGTCTCAGCTTTTCACTTTACACTTCACACTTTAGAAGATAGAAGATTGAGATTTAGCTACGGAAACTTGCAACCTCTTAAAAATTAAATTTTATTTTTCACAAAATGATATTTTGAAACTTTTCAATAACTTTGTGTCTATTTTTGAAATATTTTTTAAATTGCATTACTTACATTGTAATATCAAATTTTACTATTCAGCTCTTCAACCCTGTTAGTCCCAATTCGCCATCGTTGCAAATGTTGTGGTTGACAGCTTTGTGCCTCAAAGCCACCCGCAAAGTGCCACATTTATGCAACAAAATGCTCCCTCACTCACACTGCCCAAGCACACAGGTAGCTTACCGCTCGTTTTACTAATCCCATCGTTAACCCTCTACAAAACGCATTGAATTTCATCATCTTCATCCACAGCCAACGAAAGCATAGCCAACGTTACCAGCCAGCAAAGCCACCGTCTGTACTAAGGGTGCAAAATCGATGATGAGCAGATTTCTGAAGTCACATGTCAAGTGGCTTCATTTTGTGTTCTGGCCCGATGTTAATGCTTCCGATGTTTGGCACTTTTGCACATGATTGAGCTGCCACGGTGCCGTTTATTATAATTAGGGGTTTTTTCCTCGTCTTTTTTTCGCCTTCTGCTATTTTGTCTTGAGTGTGCCCTTGAATGGTGTTATTTTATTGTTGTTTTTCATAGTGTACATTTTTTTCCGTTTTTCTCCACACCACGGTCTGTCGATCAAAAAATCCTACTCGAAGCTACCGGGGTTGTGGAGAAATTGGGGCAACATTTTCAAGAAAGGCCCCTTCCCTACCTTTATTAATTCTGGTCCAATATCAAATTACCACCTCTTGGGTGGCCGTAGGAGCGACTTTCGGTGGATGATTTTAGCATAGCGGCGCCTTTGCTGAACAAAATTTTCTCCACTGCAAAGGCATGAGCTGGTGCTGTGTGTTTTTTTATGGTGAACAAGGGCAGGTCGCTGCCGACCATATTGATCCGATCCCCCGACATTGTGTCTTCAGTAGCTTTGGTAGTAAAAGAAAAGGATACACCGGTGCGCTTTTGTCAATATTATGATTTTTGGCGGCCAGTGTTTACTGAAATCATATTTAGCAGCTGTTCTGGATGGTCTGGTCTGTTTCGTTTCGTCGATGTTGTTGTTTTGCTTCTTTTTTTGCCTTCTCCACAGCGCTACTTATACCCAAACGAAGACGAAAAGTTGGAAGAAGTTCTTCATTTTGTTCAGCTCGAACGGTTGGAACCGTGTTGATGGCGATGAGCGTTAGACTTTAAGAGGCTAATAAAGGTCTATTATGATTAAAATTGCAACATCAGGTTTGGTTGGAGCGAGCTTCTAATAGCCGTTTAGGTGCAGGTTGTAAGCAATGGATTTTCGAGAAACGAATAGATGATTGTTATTAAACATGGAGAGGAACTGCTTTGAATCAATAATGGGGAATCTAAACCATAATGATGATTGTTAACATGTTGATGCTTTGATGAATAGCACGAATGGTATAAGATTTTTTTTTAAATTATTCGATTAATTTATTTTTACTTAAATTGCTGTTTAAGAACGAAAAAACCACTACTTTTTTGATAATAGCTGAAGCGCAAAAAATACGTATCCTAGCGTTCCATACGTGTCGTGGAAAAGATTGTGGAACAAAGTTGAACATGATTTTTTTTCCTTCATTAATACAGATTTTTAGTCTCTAAAGAGGGCAGCCTGGTTGTGTAGGCGACATCAGCGCCGGTCTTTACGCCGGCTTGACCGAGATTCAAATCCCATCAGAATCGTTCTCCCGTATTGAGGACGGACTGTCCAACTACGCGGTATCGGCAAGTGTAGTAAGCGAGTAAGTGTAGTATTTCGAGATCTGACATGACCTTCGTTAAGCCAAGAAGAAGAAGTAAGCTACATGTGGATGTGGCTTACATGTTTCTTAAAACTATAGCATTTATCGTTGGTAAAAAATTTGTACTATTTCTTAAATTTCTCTGTATAAATCGTTGATGCATTAAAATCTAATAAGGCGATTATCATGCATTTTGTAGGGTGACAGGAGTGTTGCCTAATTTGTTGCTTGTTGGTAGGTGACTCGGTGTTGCCGTTTTTCCATGGCAATCGATGTGGATGTGGCGGACGGTGAAGTCAACACCAGAGATGCTGCAAAGTGGAGGACTGGATTTGTTCAGGATACAGAAATGGGGCAGGTGTTTGTGTACCATTAAAAACCCGGATAGGACTCGTTGGTGACGGTTGGATTCGGTATCTTCCCATGGAAATTTACATAATCAACCAACACCACATCAGCTAACATGCATGTACCTGTTAGTAAACAGGAAGTTATCTTGAAGCGCCAGTCTTTACAGGACAGGTCAAACGGCACAAAGTCACTTTGTGGTCAAGAATATTGCCAGCGAGGCTAGCCTTTCAAAACGAACTACCGACCAGCATTACTACAGCCGTACCAAAGCTACAAAGATCTTCTTATAGGAAGAGATATTGCAACGCTTATAAAAATCATAAAAATGTTCTATCATCCACATCGTTGGAAATGAAAAGTGTAAGCAGAAAGACAAACACCTGTAAACAAAAAAAAAAAAAAAATCGCCGATCTTTCTCACCGAGGCGGATACACACCTTAAATGAAGATACTGCATCGTGGCAATCCTTATCGACGAGTTAAGTCGGTTAGGTGACTTTTGATATTCAGAAGGAACATCCCTTACTAGCTCTTTGGAGACTTTGCGGGCTTACCTTGTGTAAGAGGAAACTCGAAGCGCTTGAATTAAGTTGGACATAAGAATTTTGGGCTCTTATCGAGTCTAAGATTGATCGAGTCTAAGTCTAAGAATTATCGTAAACAAAAGTATTGAATTTCGTTTGAATGTTTAACTGACTTATGGCTATTATTTTGTTAGTTCGAATTAGTTTTGTGTTATTTGCAACTTGGTTTGGTGCAATTGTGGGGGGAAGAAGAATTTCACGGTCGCCATGTGAACTCAGACAGAACAGAAGAAAGTCAGACTTATAATCGCGACGAGAACGGAACAACGTGATTGCTAGCTGTGCGAACCAATATCTTTCTTTTCTTGGACTATCCAGGCAGTTTGAAGATTCTAGATGAGAATCTTCCTTACAGGAAAGTTGGAGACATCGAGGCCTTACCTTTGGTAGGAGGACTCTCGATGCTCATCGGCGGAGCAAGTCGTCCAGGCGACTTTGGATGTTCAGAAGGAATGTCCCTTACTGGCATGTTGGAGGTTTGAGGCCTTACCTTGGGTAGGGGGACACTCAAACCTCTAGAAAGAATTGAACGCAAGGTTTAGCTTGTTGTACCTTCTCTCTGCCTGTCTGTGTGTGTATCTCAGGCTTCCAAGACCGCTTTATTTATACCCAATCTTACAATAGTTTTTGGTCGTTTTTGTAACCAATATTGTTTCTTAGTGGTTGTTCTTATTGCTATTGCATTTAGTACAAAAATATTTACGTAAGCATAAAATGTGTCACGGTGCGATTGATTGCTGCACTTGCAAGAAATGTGTCGGATATCATTCGTCGTTGGATCTATATGCTTGCTATGCAAGAAGTTACTTGTTTGTGTTTTGTTGTTTTGTGTTGCTGACCACTGTCTGGAATCGCTGGTTGTTTTGAACTGATATCATATTGCATTGCGTCACTCGCTAGCCGGGTGCGCTGGTCCGTGTTTGAATGTTCATGTTAAGGCGAGCGCGTGGTCAAAATAGCTGAATGTACATTTCTTACGTTCTTGGCTAATGCAGGTTATTTGTTGAATTGGTGAATTTCTGCTCACCGTATAATGCTACGTAACGCTTGTTGTATGCGAAATAATTTATACTCTAGTGAGATGTTTTGCAGATATGCTACACAATTATTTAAGCTTACAGTCACTTTCCATGTGGAGACAAGAAGTTAAGGTTCTTGGCGCTAGCCAATGAGTCGGGATACGTTATAAAAGTTTGGTTCGATTTTAATTGGGTTTTTTTTGTTTCCGTTTGACTGCTGATTCTTTGTCTGTGGCTTGTGGGCTGATTGTTTGCTGGTCCGCTGGCCACAGTTTGTTGTTTGTTTTGTGTTGTGTAATTGTAATTGTGTAATCAAATTGCTAACTTAGCAAAACGTTGTCGTATTGCTCAGTTTGACAACATATCAAATTTATAATATCAAACAGTTAGTGTGACAGCATCCTTAAAAAAATAATAAAATGGTCTAAATTTATGGCCTCAGTTATTATGTTTTAGTTTTTTTTTTCGAATGGCCAAAGATTAATCAGAGAAGATTTTCTTATTTCCAAAACACCAACCTAATGTTTTTTAGACTTTTAACCAAATTTTACAAAGAAAATCCAGGTAATTTATTGAATACAGGGTATCCCGAGATTTTTTGACGCTTTCTCATATATATTTGTTCTCATGCCACGTTACTTTTTTGACGCTTGTTCATATATTATTGTTTAGGGGCGGTCCGGTGGTGTAGTAAAAAAATGTAATAAGTTTGATGTATTTCTAACATTATTTTCAGCATGATTGAACATGGAAAACGATGTACGTCTTGTTTAAAAGAGCATGGTTCAATCAGTAATAAAACCCAAACTCGTAAATAAATATTTTCATCGAATCGAAACAAAAACATGCTGTTTAAGTTTTATGTTTTGTGCCATGCAGCTTTGGTAAAATTGTGTGAAAATTAGTTTATTTACATACTGGTGAGTTTTTATATTCAAACATGTTATACTTATTTATAGCTTTTCAGAGTTTCTGAGATTGTTCATGAACTTTTATTCGACAAATTCACTATTAGTTCTAGTACACCAAAACAAAAATAAAAAAAACAGTACAAAGAACAAATAATATGGAAGGATATGTCAAAAAATTGTGACAGAAATATTTGGGCATTCTTAAATAAAACCTCGGAACGAGAACAAAATATTTGTGCACATCGCAAAAAACTTCGGGACGAGAAGAAAAATATTTTTGAGAACACGACAAACAACCGTAGAAAAATGTCAAATATTGCTGGGATACCCTGCATCTTTACCGCATCTTTTATCCAACAGTTTTTCAAAAATACGTTTTGTAATTATGTTGCCTATCGCATTATATTTAATTTTGACTGATACATGCAAAAAAGCATACACAAAACTTGATTATGTTTCAAATTAATTTAGAAAAAAGCCCACGACATTGGATATTCAAAGAATGTGTTTGTGTTGTTAAATGAAAAGTATTTTTGTGTGAAATAAAATTAAATTTTGTTCATATTAATTAAATCTTCTCATTATTCCCAGGAAATATTACTTTCAATTTTATTTTCATTACTTTAATTAGCGTCTAACATTTGAAGCCTCATGTTGAGTTTAACGCCAATTTAATCGCATGATAAATGGTCAATTGTCACGTTGTGAAAATTTTTACTTCATTACTGAGGAAGTTATCGATCATGTTCAAAAAAAAAAAAAGGGGAGAAACAAGTGCAGTGTTTGCTGCAGTGTCAAAAACGGTTTACATTTTTTCTTCTCACGCATTCCCCAAGCCAAAGCGGTCATCGTCTACCGGTTCTAAACGTTGTTCCACCATAACAAAGCGTATCCCAGCGCAGAAACAAACAAGCACTCGGTGCACTTTTTATCTCAAACCTCGCATCTGATGGGATAGTGGCGGGCAGATTGTTGAGCATCGGTGATACAACACAAGCGAGTTATCAGCGAGCGGCGCCTTGATGTGGCGCATGTAAGGTTGATACGGGTCCGAAACATAGCGATGGTTCGGACACAGCAAGCTGGCCACGCGATATAGTGCGTCCAGCATGATGTGCGCACGCCAGAATTATGTTGTAATGAGTGCAGCCATTAATCTTGCCACGGGGACTTGTCTCAGGCCCGGAAAAGTGTCGGAAAAGACAAAGGACCAATAAATTGTCCCGAAAATTACATCCTCCGTTGTGTTGCGGTCTTGGCAGTGGATAGATGCGTGCAGTAGAGATGCCTGCTAGTGTTTGCATTTCAGCGGGACGGAACCACTAGAACGGGAGAGATCATTAAGCAAGAGGGTCAACCGCTAGATCGATGCACCTTACGCAAGAGCTCTGTTTCATTCACCAAAAGACCCCCATGGTTTCGGGGACAGAAAACTGCTTTTTTTCTGGGAAGAAGGCGAGAAACAGTGAATTCAGGACTCTTCAAAAAAGGGAGGATATGCACCTGCAGCAACGTCACTGTGTTTCTAGCGGTGCATCGGTGAGCCGCTCGCCGAAAGAGAAGATCATTTATTCTACACCCTCATCTTCTGTTCCCCGATAGCATACCCAGAGCATTAGAAACATAAATAAGGAATGAGGTCAATATTACGGGAATTATGTAATGCTTTACACCTGTACACTCGCTAGGAGTTATACCTGCGTTCGGAGTCGTCAGGATCTCACCTTCTAGTCGAAGGATGAAGGAAGGATACAACCGACGGCCTCGGGGAAAAGCGACGACGATGATGATGGGCTGTGATGATGACGATGGCGATTGGGCTACGATGGGTACGATTTGGATGGAAGCAAAGTGGGACTACACATTCCGCTTTGGTAAGTAAAGCGAGAGAAGAAAAAACAAATTTATCTGAAAGTTTTCACCTGTTCGTTACATCCGACCCCTGGGCGTACTCAGCACATTCCGTCGGGAGTTTCGGGACACTCGTCGCTTTCGAAAGATCGAATCGAAGGCCTCTAATCGTGTGGAAGGTTTGGCGAACTGAAAGGTAGACCTTTCCTGTTGTTTTCACTACCCAATCGACGGTGAACCTGTCCCTTATCGGTTTTGTTTTAGGTGAGCTTCATCCTTTCCGATAAACTTTCCAGGCATGGTTTTTTTTTTGTTGGTTTCATTCCGTGGCCTAGTACTAACATGCGGCTTTCAGGAACTTGGAATGTTTAGTTTTATGCTAAGCAGACAACCCGCAACAAAACAGCGGAATGAAAACAAACCGTTGACGCGACCCGGACCCGATTTCATGCTACCCAAATTCGTCCTCCCGGAAAAGGACGGACACGCAAACCGCTTTCGTTCCGGACGCAACTGGTTTTTTTTTTGCTTAATCTTAATGGAATTTAGTTGTTTTCAAAATATTGTTCCAGTGGATAATGAACGGTGACCGGATAAGATAGCACAAATGGATCGTCAGTGCGTTTGACTGATGGCAATGGATCGAGGTTTGAAGTCCCTCTGGTTAATACGTTTGTGAATTGAGACATTCCGTTTGACGTGAATGAGTATTTGAGTAGCTTTATCAAGGCCTAAAACAATATTATCTTTTGGCGAAGGTTTCGAATGATCGTTTGATCGATCGTGTGTAGAAATTTGTAGAAAGTTGCAAAATTCCTTTTATCCATGTCATGTTAAAAGAATGAGCATCAATATTTATAAATGAGATAGTTTGAGCTTATTTTGTGTGCATGTGTTTTATCTAAACGACATACTTTGAGCAGTTGACATGTTTACAGGTTATGCGATCATGTAATCATGGCAATCGTGACCGATTGGAGCAAGAAAAGAAGGAGAAGACATCATTGATTACTACCAAGACAAGTACGGTATCAAATCCCGCCCGGAACGAAGATCACAGAACTGACTAACCAGGAATGGTAGACCAAAGCCTTTCAAAGCGAGGAGAACATAAAGTATCTCTATCATCAATAAAGCTTTAGTCCAAAACGAGGATAAGATTAAAATGACCTGGAAAAATGTAAGTGTTGGAGAATTTTGAGAAACAATAGGATTTTTTTGTGAATGCAACATTGATATCCAGAAACGGCAAAATAAGCTCAAATTTTTTTATAAATTCATGGTCAGTCAGACAGTCAGAGGGGGACTTAAAATTGCACAAGGGTCCGTCAAACCAAGAGCACCAAAGTCCTTTGAAAGAAAGACAATCCATTTCCAACATTGTGTATCAACTGAAAAAGAATCGTTTGCATTGCATGCTCTTCTATGGTGAATAACTCTGGCTCAGACAAAATTGTGTGGCCGCGGTGACGTTTTTCAAGATGTAGATCAATTTTTATGGCTCCCGTGGACTTCTTATCCGCTAGGCCCTCTTTGATGAACGCAGTTAAGTATATCGAGAGACGAACGGGCACGGAAATCAGAGAAGTGTGGGTGCTACCAGGGACTTACCTTACATGAGGCTCATTTATCGATACGTCGTTCGCCGTCATATGATTTCGCGACCATGACTATGATAAACACCATTCGGGGGCAATTTCAAGATTTCCGTAAAACTGAGCTAAGCATTTTCTAAAGTACAGTGTTCTGTAATCCATTACAGGCTGTCCAATCTGACGAGTTAGGCTGCGTGTACGTTTAGTCTGGGAGTGTTTGCTGGGTTCAGTCTCTTGAAGAGCGAAGGCTCTCTGGACTGGATGGGACCGCATCTGAACTGGATGCGGTCCTACCTCACCAACCGTTCGTATCGTCTGAACATGGGGGACCAAACCTCTCGACGTATCAACGGGTCTTCAGGAGCTCTGCAAAGGAGCAACCTTGGTCCACTTCTCTTCGTAATATTCTTGAACGACGTCACACGTGTGCTTCCTCGTGTCAGCCACCTGCTTTACGCGGATGACGCTAAATTGTACCTACCGATACGCAACCAGGAAAATCATCTGCATCTCCAGAATGCTCACATAGCATGTGTTTGAATAGCATGTCTGCTGTACGAATGGCTTGGAGATATGCGTCGACAAGTGCGTTGTGGTTGCGTTTGCCAGAAAGCGTAATCCCTTAATCCGCACGTATACCATTAACGACACTGCCAAAAGCTGCGTCAGAGATCTTGGAGTGCTCCTTGACGATAGGTTGAGCTTCCATGACCATCTAAAGCACATCGTCGATAAGGGCAATCAGCTAGTTGGCATTCTGAAGAACCTTGAGCGCGATCTTACCGACCCGATTGCCGTTAAGATGCTGTACTACTCGTTAGTTCGGTCTGTGGTGGAATACTTATCCGTGGTGTGGTGGCCCATATCGGCACGCTCGTTGGCTCACCTGGAATCCATCCAGTGTAAATTTGGAGTGTTCAGGTGGACTACAATGGACAGTGAGCGTTACTTGGACTGGAGTCGCGCAGAGACTTTTTGTCGCAGGTCTTCTTGACAATCGCATCGACTCGCCGGCGCTTCTCTCTGTTATCAACTATTACGCTCCGGCAAGATCGCTCCGTGCTAGATCACTTCTTGACGTAGGGGAACTTCGTACTCGTTTTGGCGTCTCTGATCAGTTCCTCGTCCTGTGCCACGAATTCCACGCCGTGTTTGATCGTTTTAAACTAGACTTGTCACGCTATGCGTTCCTTAATTGTATACGTACTGTGCGGCCAATTACTAGTTGAATGTAAAACAATAAATGTTAACTGTAAATGTAAAACGTAAAAAAACGCTTCAAGGGGCGTTGAATTCAACAATTAAATTAACAAATAACAGATAACTCTGGCCGCTACGAGAAAGAACTCGTTGATCATTCTGAAAACCGATCCCTGGTCTGATCGAACTGAAATTGCCAATATTTGAAGATCAATTTCAGGACTCTTTTACGCAGCAAGTCTGGGCGAAGACGAAGAAAATTTTCATCGCGTTGTCTCGACACCAAAACCTAGAGTTCCCCAATAGCGACCTACCAATTGGCGGATGGTACGAACTCAGGTCCACCCCGCTCAAGGAGGACGGACCCCTTATATTGCTCGAGGCCCCCCAAAGCGACTTACTTTGCTTGGGCGTTTAAACCGCCACTGGTCTAAACAATATTTTCCCATTATGTTTATAAATAGTGGATGATTGTAATATAAAACAAATGTTTTAGTTGTAATATAGTTTGGTGTGTAAAACCTTTGTTGTTTACCTTTGTTGATCAAGATGATAGATTCATATCCTACCAGGAAGGAGCAACGACCCATTTTTGTAGCATGTGACGAAGCGAAGCACGCATCGTTTTGGATGGCATCCCGAGATGCTCATAGATGCTAACCGGGCATGCCCAGGGGCATGACAGAAAAGAAAGCAAGGAGGAAATGGCTGCAGAATTTTATATAAAATCAGCTCAAGAGTAGTCAAAAATACTCTAAGATACTGTCAAATATCTGGCATGATTGTCAAAGCCAAACGAAAAACATTCAGACGGAAAGACTCTAACCAAACGAAAAACCAATTTGTATTATGGTCTCCCGTTACACATATCCACAAAAAAATTATACACATTTCTATAGATTTAAGCTTAAACATGGTTTTGCATGCAAACCCATGTTGCATGCAAACTATACTTTCCGTTGCACTTGACTGACGGAAAATTTTTAATCTAACGCTCCGTTCCGTTTGGCTTTGGCAATGCAAATGTTTTATTTTCCGTTTGACAAAGATCTGTCATCGACTTTTAAACGCCTGATTTAGCCAAGCGTATAGCCAAACGGAAAGTCATAATACCAAAGTGACAATTATGTGACGTTTGAGAAGACGTTTGCGTTTCACAATCAGGCCTATCACTATCACGTTATATCATTAATAGTATTCTTAGCGTATATTACTATATTGCTTCATTTTTTCGTACTAGTTTCACTGCAAAGAAGAAACTTCATTTTATCCACTTGAAAACAAGCAGTTACCAAAGCTTTCTCGGTATTATTTTTTTACAAGTTAAAAAAAAGCTTCCATGCTTCCTTCGCCCTAAACTATCAATTAACGTTGTTATACTTGCCCAATATTAAACTTTTGATGAGTTCTCTGCGCACGACAAAAAAAAGGAGATAAGAAGTCAAAAGACTAACACCAAAGTCCACTTCCTTTGTAGCCGATCTTTTCATCCGCTTACGGAACAAGTTGAATTTCGCTTGACCCACCGAAAAACTGGAAGCAAAGAGCAGTATCTTGCTGCTTTTTTTTTGTATAAATATTGGTTATTGCAAAGCTTGCAAAGAATGTGCAGCTTTTTGTTTTCGTCTGTTTGCTCTTCTACTCGTTTCATTCTATCGCATCAAACGAAAACGGTGGAAGGTAAAGGTCCGTAAAGCGACACGCTGCTTAAACCGTCGATTGCCCCAAAGGTAAGTGGGCACGGTTGAGCGGGAAATATTTCCACTTTGATATTTTTCGAAATTATTAAACTTTTTCCCTTTCTGGGGCGTACAGCGCTCGGTACCGGTCCTGACCGGAAGTGCGATAATCTTTCGGCCCAAGGTAAAGTGGGAAAGAAACGTTAACTTTTCGCCTCTGCCACTAGATTGATAATGGGTTTTGTTATTCGATTTTTGGGCGATAGAAGGTGATTTCGTTGGTGGATAAAAATTGCGTTTCGGTGACCTTCGCGGAAGGCTAACGACAATCAGATTTGCGCTGCTAGAATACAGTGAAACAAGGACAGGTTGGCGGTCGGTGAAACGATTGGATGATTTAGCGGAAGATTAGAGCGATACAGAAAGGTTCGGTGTTCGGGTTCGTCTTCTTGGTTAGGTTTCGCGTGTTATGCGAGTTTGCTAGTTTTGTTTCGTAGTCTCATTTGTAACGTTATGTTCTAACCGTTTGTGCCAAAGGTTTGCTTCGCTTGTCAAGAATTTCTAGACTTTGATAGTTTTATTAAGCGGTTGTACATTTTGAATCAATTTAAATCCTTTGCTCAATCCTTCACTGAACGAAATGTTTTCAGAATTATAGTCGATCGATTGAAATTCAGAATTATTTGTCGTATAAACGGAACGACTTTTGAAATAAATTTTATTGAATATTCATGCTTGTCGTTCAATGTTAAGCTAAGGGATTGTCAGTATGCTCTTCAACCTTCAATTTCCTTTACCAGCATTACATTTATTCCACTTTATAGCCTAAATTGCATAGTTTCTTAGCTTAATTAATTGATTAATGCAGAGAGAAAAATCCTGCTACTGAAATGAATATATTTGGTCACTTCAAGGTTCACTCTTCCAATCGTCCTTAGTTAAGAATAAACAAAAATGATTACCCCCGAAAAAAAAAATCACCCTCAGAAATAAGCTAATTCGTACCCCATCAAAGTATTTGCTGAAGTAATTAAATTTGCTCTCTTGTCTGCGCTGAAGCGAACCAGCAAAATATTTCTATATATATTCCCCCACAGTCCACCACGGTTCCAGCACGCTAAACTCTGCAAGGCACTGTGCAAGCTCGCAAGGCACCGATTGCGATCGTCGAAAGAAAATCACAGCAAAAAGGGACAGATTGGACCAGCTTCATTCATTTGCGACAAGCGGTGGCGATGGCAGTTTTGTAGCTTTTTAATTTACTGCGAACCCGTTAGCGCTCGAGTCGCCTCGCGTTCGGTCGTGGAGAACTAATTCAATCGAACATTTACTAACACTAACTTTTGCCGTCTGTCCCACCGCACGCATACCCCGAAGGTTGCGAATCGTCTCCATGTGCCAGAATCAGAAACTTCCAGGAAGATGCCAAAAGGGCAGCACCATCTTACGGCACCGGTACGGCAACCATCCGTGCTCGAGATAGGGCAGCGGGACCCTCGTCGCGAGTTGACGGGCATGTAAAACGGCGGTCGGTTTTAAGTCAACATGAAACCAAGGGGCTGGACGGGATAGGAAGAGGGTGACACGCGAAGCAGTCCTGGCAGCATCTAGCAAAATGTCTCGTTTGTTGCCGGAATCAGCAGCAGCAGCAGCAGCAACAGTCGTAGCAGCTGGAACAGCGGCAAAAGTTAGCTTTCGCGGTTCGCTTCCGGCTACATGAATTAGCTATTAATTAATAAATTAGGCAAGCATCACTAGAGGAAAAGCAAAGTGGTTGGGAATAAGATTGACTCTCCCTCCTTCCATTGCTCTGTTGCCACCCTAGCCGCACGTTCTCCCGCTCTTTGAATGTCTTCTATTGGCGTGAGGGATGTGAGGGAATAAGGACGACAACCTTGTCGCATCCGCTTGGCACAGTTTTGTGCCACGTCATCGGGTTACCATTTGATGATTTTTAATTTCATTATTTACTTTAATTAAAAGACAAAAACGATTTTCCTACCGTACAATGAAGTGAACTTGGTTTAGATAAAGTGACTAATTTTCGTGACAGAACGCTGATGGAGAAGATGGAGAGAAATTAGGGGAGCTCGGAGGAATCACTAGGTGCGAGGGTAAGCTTAATAATAGGAGTATATGAATGTTTTCGTAACTAAATCTTTTGTTATGCATAGATGTTAAGGAAGGCTATTATATCTCCTGATCCATAAAACAATCGATTTTATTGAAAAGCAAATGTCTGTGCTGAAGAGCGGAAATTAAAAAACAAATTTCAGTTGTTTAAAGTACAGATCAAAAATATATCTAGGGCTTGAAATGTATGTAAGGTAAGACATTGATATAGTACAGCTTACTTTCAGCTAAAAAAAAAAACTAACTAGACAGGACGCTTATATTATCTTACTTCTCCAATCTATGATTTAAATGCAGGGAAAAAAGTTTGAAGTACGACAGCTTTTGAAGGTCAAATACATTATTCCTAAACTATCCAAGTATCTTCTTCTTCTTGGCCTGCTCAGGATTGAGAACGTTGCACGGACATGATCAGGTCCATCCACGGCTGTACCCGATCTCTGCAGCTTTAATTTTACTTGATCCAGCCAACGAGCTTCCTGTGCTCCTTAACGCCTCGTGCCGAACGGGTCGCTGAGCACCTTCTTGGTGAGGGATGAGTCTGGCATCCTCATCACGTGGCCCAGCCATCGTATCCGTCTTTGACTAAAGTTTTCAAACAGCACCACGACGTATCAGCCAGTCCTTAGCACCAGTCGTTCGAAAATGGTGAGTTCATTGGCGTCCTCCGTCAGAATAGTGTAAGACTCGTACCCGTAGAGGACGCACGGTGCGATGAAACGTGCATTTCGTGTGTTGTTGGAGTCTTCTATATCGCAGGCGTTTGTGGAGTCTGGAGTTGGGAAGATTCCTCTGAACAATGCGCCTTCGGATTTCGATGCTTGATGCATTGTTGTCCGAAGTTACAATCGTTCCAAGGTAGCAGAACTCCTCTATCACCTCGAGATCGTCGCAGTAAACGGATACTCTGCTTTCGAGTCGGGCTCTGTCAGGGTCAGAGCCTCCGGCAAGCAGGTGAATATCGTGCCCCGGATATTGAAGGTTCCGCTTCGTATGACACCCTCCACAGCGATGTTGAACAAGAACAGGAGTCCGTCCCCTTGCCTCAAACCTCGGTGAGATTCGAACGATTCAGATAGCATGATAGAAACTCTCACCTTGCAGTGCACCGCGTCCATAGAGGTTTTTCCAATCCAAGTATCTTACACCCATTTTTAGGTGTTACAGCTGTACTATACTCAGTCTTCATACGACAGGACCGAGGTTCAAATCCCATCCAAACCATCCCTCCGTAGCGAGGACTGGCTAACCAACTACGTGGTATCACGGAGTCTTGTAAGCCATTTGAAGGCCGGCGTGACCTTAAAGGTCGTTAAGCCAAGAAGAAGAAGCAACTGTGCTAGAACAAGCAAAATATCTGTTTGTCTATCACATTATATCGACTGCATGTGACAACCTGTTTCCCATACTGACGGGAGTAGTCTTCTCCTCACGGATGTTAATCATCAAATGGGATAAATTGTTAAAGTATCATTTTAGCGACACTTGTTTCAACTATACACTCCTAGTTCACAAAGAGCTTTCATTTTTCCCCAAGCCTTTAGTGTTTAATTTTGAACTTTTGCTTTAGAACAGAGTTTTGTCTTGTGAAATATATTATTTCATACGTTTAATTGTAATCCAGTCAAGGAATAAAACGAATTGAGGTTTTATTTTCACGTAAACTACTTCATTGCACTCATTACATCATCATCATCATTCGAAAACGATTGTAAACCCGTTATAATGTAGTGTCATTTCATTTCACATCATCGACGACCAAACAATGTCTTCCACAACAATTCAGGGTTGTCAAGGTCCTTTTTTCCTGCACTTCCCAGTGCGGCGACAGCGGCGCCCAGAAACTAAAGTGAACAAAAAAGCAAATGCTCTCAAAAAGCCGTTCTAGTGGTCAGAGTGCCGGTTGTCGGCTAAAGTGACAAAAAGGGCGTAAAAAATCGCTCCTTCAAACAATCGACCCTTCAAAATCGAACGATAGAAAAATACCGCTTCCTTGCCCTCGTTCCCAACCGTTCCCGAGCTAATGACCGAGGCGGCGATCGATGCACTTGAAATCGAGATGCAATTCTAAACGCAAAGCGTTGGAGGGAAAAAAACGTTCTCAAAAAAAAAAAAGCTTATCGCAAATAAATTTCTACGGCCGGTACACAAAACTCTAACCCAAACCGGAGCCGTTGTACGGAATAAACGAAATGGGGTCCATTGTGCGATTTTGCACACCTCCCGGACCAGGGCACACGTGTTAACCGATCACGCTTTTCTGAGCCGCGGTATGAGCTGAGGAAAAATGCGCCTAGCGGAGAAAACAAAAGGAAAAAGCCCTTTTGATGTTGTTTTATGATGCACGACAATTGCACTGGTTAACGGGACGCCACGGTATGGGGTGAGATGTGAGAATGGCATAAAAGTGCCGCCGCCAGTGTCACCCGCTGCTTTCCTCCTCTTTTTTTTCCTACTCTGTCTACTGTGAAGTACCGAAAGAGCAATCGGAATGCTGATACCCGGACATATATTCCGACGACTGGTCGCTGGTGCTGTATTGCAATTCGGTTCGATACCGGGTTGACTGCAAAAAGGTACCAACATAAATCTCCATTTAAGACACGGGGCCCGAAACGGCAAATGGACGTCCCGGCTCGGGCAGGTTTGCAGGTGGGTTTGTTGCAGCAAGGAGGACCGTACCGTTCAATTGGATGCCTTTTACGCCGTGATAATTTTTCCCCTCGTTTCTCATTGTTTGTCGATTGTCCTTTCGGAACGAATGGTGTCCTACGTTCCATTAGGTCGTGATGGCACGGTACGTGAACAGCGCCATGCAGTGAAACGCATAATGATTACGCATGTTACGCATGGGTTCGGGAATCCGGAGGCGGACACGCACGAAACCCGTAAGTATTCACACGCAATAAAAATCATTTGTGTCGCTTTTCATTTTGCACCGAACTTAACGGCCGATCATCCATTTACCTGTTGTTCCCATTTTATTTTTTCGCTTGCAAGGACCTACCGATTGGGTGTATAGAGCGAATGGGAAAGTACGAATGGAGAAAACTGCCATGTTTAAGGGACTTAATGGGATTTTAAGTGATGAATAATATCTTTTAAGTTTGCCGATCAATTTTCACATGCAGGATTGCTGTATCATTTAAGGATATTTGAATTTGTTCTCATGTGATTCATATAACATATAACGTAAATCATGATAGTCGAATAACCTTTAATTTTAAAGTTTTTTAAATTAACTACAATCAAGCAGACAGCAATAAAAATTGGGATAAATAAGGCAGACTAGTGATATTTCGCAGGAGAGCAGGAAGTCCCAGCTTCCAGATATTTTGACGTGGTTTAGCTCAGCTCCTCACGAGGTATGGGTGCCTCGGTAAGTTCGGACGCCTCCTGGCAAAGTTTCGCCGAATGTCCTGACGTGTAGTTCAATACGTAACTCATGCAAAATTCAAGAGTCCACGACTTTCTCGCATTTTTTCCCGAAATTGCATGAATCTCACACTGTCTGGAGTGATGAGCTTAAATATCGTCTTCGATGGTCAGAGTCCTAACTTTGTGCTTTTAGAAGGATTGGACTTTTCTGTAACCTCGCGCTAGAGACGACTATAAGAAATTTGATAACTTCGAAGACCATTTTATTATAATTACTAAAAAAGATCTCTACTACTTAGGCTTAACAAAGTATAACCTTAAAAACAAGACTTACGTACTAATAAGGAATAAGGAAAACAAACACAAAGGATTACTTGGAATTATTGATAAGTCGGTTAAGGAAACGTGGATGTCGAGATGTTAAAGTCGAAGGCGGAAGCTTAGGTGACAACTGGGGACATATAGGTTAATGCAGGATAGCAAAGATGGCGCGTCAATATGTTTGTTTGAAGGTATGTTTCCAATGAAAATTGCTTGCGAATACGAGAAGCGTACTTCTTGGCTAACAATGTCTAGCATTTCATAGCGGATAGCTTACGGTGGTATAGGAACAGTAGAGTTTTGAAACAATGATTCTATGGTAATGCGAGTAAACCTTCTCTCGACACTCGCCATTCTTTGCAATGCGATGATGATAGCCGGTGCCCAAATCACACAGGTATATTCAAGAATTGATTTCACCCATCAGTAATACAGAGCCTCCAGGCAGAGAGGGTCACGAAAATCCGAGGACACACGACATATTAGACCTAGCACCTTCCGTAGTTTAGCATTTAAATGCTCATTAAAAGACATACAAAGATTCGTACAAGGGATATGCGTTATATGGGAGAGCCGAAAAGCAAGTAGTTCGTAAGTAGCTCGCTGAGTACCATTTTTGTACGCTTCAAGTTTAAGGCCATCAGGCCATTACAATAGACTAACCTTCTTCTAAATATTCTTCTTGTCTTAACGACCTTCTAGGTCACGCTGGCCATCGAATGGCTCACTGATATCCCGTAGTTAGATATTCGGTCCTCACTACGGAGGGACGGTCCAGATGGGATATGAACTCCGGTCCTGCCTGCCTTGACAAGACATGCACCATTGTCGGCTCAACTACCGAGCCGTCCTCATCTCTTTCTTATTTAATATTATCCCTGATCGGGTTTATTTCCTTCTGTAATTCTGTAATTTCTGATGTGTACGTATTTCACACAATACAATCATAATATTTTATGCAATTTATTCTCTTTAAAACCATCCAACCATCACTGTAAACAATACCGAAACTTAAATGTGAAGAAACAAATAACCAAATTTATTCGCACAATCCGAAACCACATGCCACGTCGAGTGGAAATTGTGCTGCTGTGCCACAAATGCACCCGCCCACGCCGACCAAAAAAAGGGGTGTCCAAACAATGTGCAGAATGGCAAGATGGTACATATACGCTATTTGCTAACGATTCGCAAACGGTACCACCGCTGCCGGTTATCATACCGGAACGAGGGTTTTGACTTTTCGAATCCGCTGCATTCAGTGGCGCACCGAATTCCATAATGTTTGTCCATATTCCCTTGGTGTGTAAAAATATGTCACCGGTGTACTGGTTGGACGAGCGGGAGCCTTTTTTCTTTGGGAAGGCAGGATTCGCTTGTGTGTTTGTCCGGTTCTGTTCATGGCGTGATCAGTGACTGGTTGTGTGCGGGAGTTGTTCATGGATTTTTGGGGGAATTATTTGAATTGTAAATGAGATTTTGTTTCAACATACGTGAATGCGATTCCCACCGTTTGATGCAGCCCTCATGAGAGATGACGATGTATTGCACAGGGGTACCGATCGCCATTTTGCTCTACCTTCGTAAGATGCTAAGGTACTAGGTTGCAATGGTATGTGGAGCCGAAGAAGACAATCCTAACGAGACTACTTCTCAAGTCGAGTGGTGTGCTGTATCGTCCACGGACTGTCCCATCGACGATAGTTGTTTTAACAAGCTGAACTCAAACGATATGGAAAAAAAGGGTTTTGTAACTCGTGCCAGATCGTGGACAAGGATTCGCTCCAGTGCAATGCATCGCTGCACATTCTGTGCAAATGAGACTGCCATGAGCTCTGGGGAATATAACGAAATTGAAACCATCGTCATTCGTTTGTTTTATCCTCGGGTGAGTTTGTGAGGGGCTTTGCATTTGGGAGTGCAATCCGAATGATGAGCACAATGGCTAGTGGCCACGATGACAGAATGTGTGCATTGCTGCTAACTCGTTTAGAATTTTCGACTGGAGCGCTTTACTAATCGTACAGTGGAAACATTGATCAAGAGTAAGAGAGGAAGACGACACGGCCTTTATTGCTTTACTAGCAAAGTACTCAAACATCCATAAGTCTCGCTATTCAAAAACATGTTATGCTTTGACAGTTTGTAAATGAATATTCTGACTGAATTTGATTGGAAATACGGAAACAAAAAATTAGTTAAAATACTGTCACAGTAAAAGTAAGTCATCAACAGTAAGGCATCAGCCAAATACCACACAAATGTTTTGGAATCTTATTTAGATTTTATCATACTTCTACAGCAAAAACTAAAGTTCTCTAAATTACTGAAATATTTTATTATGACGTTACAATGCCGTCTTGTCAATACCGCTCGAGGCGACTAAATTGTATAAACATAATGCTAAGGCATTTCCTCCTTATTATTTTCCCGAGTATGTCCAGGATATGGCAAAAAATAAGTAGGAAATGGCTTACCAATAAGATTGTAAAATTCATTCAACACAAGCGATGTTGACAATACGGCACTGGACTGTCATAATAAATTATTAATAAATTTTTCTGAAATATTCCTGCCTCATGTGGAATCCATGCCGAATGATAATTGAAGCCAATAAGTTGTTGTTGTTGGTTTTATTTATTTACTAGGCTTTTTTCACTCGCTTCTTCCTTTAGACAATCTAAATTGAAATCCATCAGTTTATAACAAAACAACAACAACAAAATGTCAGAGCATAAGATTGTTTTTCAGATAAGGAATACGACCTGACCGTCATTACGAAATAAAAAAAGAAAAGATTACTTTTGAGTATAAGCTTAAATTTATAATTTTTTCACCAAATCTTCACTCTTCGACAGATCCTCCAGAATTGCCGAATGCGCCAGATCCTCACGCATCACCTGTTTATCGACTTCAAGGCAGCATACGATACCATAGATCGAAATAAACTATGAAACATAATGCAGCGGCACCACTTTCCTGGTAAGCTGATCCGGCTGCTAAAGGCCACCATGAACGGAGTTGTAGTGCACAGTGAGAGTATCGAACATGTTGGAATCGTTCGAATCTCACAGGGGTCTGAGGCAAGAGGATGAACTCTCCTGTCTACTGTTCAATATAGCCTTGGAAGGTGTCATACGAAGCGCGGGGCTAGACAACGATATCCGTGGCACGATTCTCTACCGGTCTCTTCAATTTTTTGGCTTCGCCGATGACATTGACATCGTTGGCAAGATGACAGCGAAGGTATGTGAGGCGTACACCCGACTGAAACGTGAAGCAGCAAGAGTTGTATTGATGATCAATGCGACGAAAACGAAATACCTGCTTGGCGGTGGCTCTGATCGTGATGGAGTCCGACTCGGAAGCAGAGTATCAGTAGACGGCGACAACCTCGAGGTAGTAGAGGAGTTCTGCTATCTTGAGACTGTCGTAAATTCAGATAACGATGTTAGCAGCGAAATCTGGATACGCATTGTTCAGGGGAATCGTGCCTAATACAGCCTTCGGTGTCTGCTGAGATCCAGAAGACTTCAAGACCACACGAAATGTGAGATATATCGCACACTGATTCGCCCCGTGGCCCTATATGGCCACGAGTCTTGGACCATCCGAGCGGAGGATGCAAACGCTCTTGGCGTGTTTGAGCGTCGCAGTCTCCGGACCATCTTTGGCGGTGTGTTCGAGCATGGAGTGTGGAGGAGAAGGATGAACCACGAGCTTGCTGAGCTATACGGAGAACCGGACATCCTGACGGTAGCAAAGTCGATGACGGCAGGATACGATGGCTGGGGCATGTTATGAGGATGTCGGACTCTTGCCCCGCCAAGAAGGTATTTCGTCAGCGACCCCCAGTTCGGCACGAGGCGTCGGGGAGCACAGTGAGTTCGTTGGCTGGATCAGGTGAAGAAAGGCCTGGTGTAGATGAGAAGCTGCAGCCAGGGATCCAGTTTCCTGGAGTTATATTGTTGACCAGGCCGTGTTACGACGACGTGCTCTTTAAAAGAGCAGTGCGACATGAGTGAGTAAGTTATAATTTATTTTTATTATTATTGTTTTGTTTTTTTAAATATTTTTTGTTGTTTCCTCGATGTTGTTGGGAACCATAACCTCTAGGTCCGTTTTGCGGCCTTAGGTCATAGAATAGACATATTAACGATGATTCCCTCTTCAATCGATGCCTGTGGGTCAAACGCGTACGACCAATTCTTAGCCTAGATAATACTCTTAGCTCGTTGTGATTTGAAGGATCAGTTCAGGGTGCAACTGTCAGCTTGATTTTCTTGAGATGAAAGCGAATAAGTGAATAGTAAATTATTCATGACACTGGTTGTAGTAGGTAGTTCTTTTAATTAACGACTGAAGTGATAACTACAAATCATGTTCCTCTGGTTTGCTGGTTAACATAGACCTTTTCGTGACGTTAATAGTTAAGCAATCAAAATTCATTAAGCAGCTTCATAGTCATTTGAACATTAACATTTTGTCTTAGCTGCTGTGCTGCCAATGTTTAATCTTCAATTTATATAAATATTTGTAAATTATTTTTAACAGTTTTTGAATAATTCGTCACTAATTTCGTCGTTATTCGACATTCGTCGAATAATCGAACGCATCATAATCCTTCAAGGATTATCTTCTTACGATAAATCCAGCTGTAGAAGTGCTGCATAAAAATTTCCGATAAGCTTTGGCTACACGGATCTTTTTATAAAACTGTAGCTTTTAATCGGCTAGAGTGATTTTTTGTATTCATAGAGTTTAGACTAGAGTTTTCATCTGATGCCATCCGTGACGAAGCCAGCGCACTCTTTCGTTTCACTTTGGAAAGTAAAAAAAAAACTATCAGAAAGAACTTACAACGCAGAAACAGGAAGACAAAGCTCTGTAACTCCTCATCCGAGGCTCTGGCTGGAAAGCATTATATGCAAATAGTTTTAATAGAATAAAATAAACATACGAAATTGTAGGGTTGCTTTTGTGCTACACTGTATTTAGGTATCTGGCACAGTATGGCCCATATCTGCCAAAGTGATGCCATGCTTTCTTTTTTACTTAACCAAAGGGCTATAGCGAAACTGAAACAAAAAATGTAAAATTCCATTTTAAGGTGAGACCTTAGCCACGCCATCTCGAGCGTTGATGAAATTGATATTGCTTCGCTCTACGAGCAGCAGTCTAATGCTGTTATCCTAAATTGACTGCAAGCTTTACGTTTGTTTCGGTGAATTAATTTATAAAATAGCCCCATAAGACGTCGTAGTCCATGTACAGTTCTATGTGACCTTTTAAGCGGCAGGAAGGATGTGTTTAAAATGGAAGCAATTTTAGGTGAGGAAAATTAATAGGAAATAATATTGTACTTCTCGTAAAATGAAGCTGACTTGGTCAAAGTTCGGATGATAACAGTCGCTCTGTACGTGTAAGGTTTCAACCCAGTTTTTTTTAAAGATGGCCCATTATTTTGTTTGGCGCGCTATAAATTGCAGATAAAAATGTAAAAATAAATGGGTGTAGCATGTTCGTTCAGACTGTCAGCCGGAGCAACGGTCAACAAGCTAAGCACGCTTGCTTAAACGCTTGCCAGAAGTTGAACGGGTCCAAAAACAAAACATGAAAAAAAAAAAACAGAGTAAAACACGTGGCACACTGATCAGTCCTGTATTGAACAACCAATACGGGAGCCAAACGAGATAGAACGGTTTGGATAAAGTATAAAATACATTAAAGCGTACCATAAATTTATCTTCCGTCTGCTCGATTTTAAGACATTCGTAGTACATTGCTCTGGAGCAACCTTTGTGTGGCCCGCCAGCAGAGATGTTTGGGCCACTCTGTGAGTGCCGGAAAGCAACAGACAGAGTTTGACCGCCTGTAAAGATTGCTTGCATTTACATTAATGGTAAAATGGTGAGCAGGAACGCATTACATTTGCGATGGCACCAAATACGAACACACAGCAACCGAAAGAAATGGAACCAAATGTAGTCAACGGGGTACAATGATACGACAGAACGGTTGCCCTAAAGCAACGGAACTATGCATGAGCATGGTAGGTTTTATCTTATCCAAAAATCTAACTTGAAAACGATTCTTTAAAATGATGAAAGTAATAACTATACTACGAAAGTAGAGAATGTCCTTTCTGAGAAGCGGCCATCTTCGTACTGTAAAGCGTAAAATATATTTTTTTTTCTTGGAATGTAACGCTTTTTTAGGACTTTAGGACTGATAGAAGAAAAAAAGATATTAAAGTGTACTGAACAAAACAAATGGATGAAAGCTGGATGATTGTGATTAAAATTGCAAAGCACATAGAAAAAAAAGAAACATAGTGGCAAATCTTGGACTTGAATAGTATGGAATGTGTTTTTTTTATGGTAGTTAGTAAGCAATGTTTTGTTAAGCTATGATATACTACTATTTCCAAAGCCTCGGTCAACCCCTTTCCTGAAAGATGTTATGGGATTGAAATGCCTAATCCTACTCAAAAAGCGGAATCGCGTCGAAGTCTGCAGAACGATGCTGGCAGACTACGCTGGAAAGCTGAAATCGATTATAACTGTCCAGTCCAGCGAGTACCGTTCCCCGAACGAGCCGAGGCCCAAGAAGGCGCGCCAAAGCCGGTCGAAAATCAAATTGATGCTGACGGTATTCTTTGATTACCGTGGGGTGGTTCACAAGGAATTTCTTCCGAAGGGCCAAACGGTAAACAAAGAGTACTATCTAAGCGTAATGCGGCGGTTGCGGGCCTTCATCCGGTGAAAGCGGCCGGATTTGAGGAAAAACAACAGCTGGTTTTTACACCACGATTTATGCGCCCTCTCATACCGCCATAATTTTGAAGGGAGTTTTCCGCAACAACTGCATCCTATATTGTTCCGCAACTGCCGGCTGTTCAACAAGCTAAAATGGCTGCGAAAATGGCGGGAGACACCGTTTCGACTCTATTGAGGAAATAGAAGCCGCAGCGACCGCGGAACTAAAGGATATCCCAGCATTCGCGATTTCCACCTGCTTCGAGGAGTGGGAGAAGAGGTGGAAGAGGTGCATTGCATCGGAAGGAGATTACTTCGAAGGTGATGACCTTCATTTGGCCTATTAAAAAAATCATTTAAGAGAAAAACGCTAAGTCACTTTATTTTTCGGTCATAGTAGTATTTGTCTTCTTGTGACTTTCGATTTACTTTCAAATTTAGTTTACCTTCACGCTTAGTTTCTTACTTAATTAATTACTTTTGCAAGATAGACACACAGTAGAAGTTCATGGAAGTAAGGAGAGAGGACACTAGTAATCTGTTTGGGATACAAAAATCAAAGATCGTTCTCAGGTAAGTCTCGTCTGCTTCTGCCAGTGGATCCCGTACATAGAGATTCTTCAAATGTCCTGGACTGCGTCTAACACGGCGGTTCAAGAAGGCCTAGTACTTCACAACTCATACTCTTCTCGATCGAACCATATTTAATGGTTTCCGCTAAATGATCGTCTGTACAACCACGATCGATGACACCCTAATTGGCTGCCACAACAATAATCTTCCACTTTGAATCCTTCCCTAAAGATAACCTACGTAGAACTAGGTTTATTGAGCTGTTTTGTGCTCCCTAATCGTTTAATCAGAGTTTAGAATGGTTAATCTAAAGGTGCTCGATTGTCATCGTACAAGCCACACCAATTTTAGTTTCGTGAATGTTTTAATTTAAAAAAAAGCCTCCTCTCATAACCTTTTCTAAATTATGGCGAGAGCAATTCTCTACACACAGCTAACAAAGGTTTGTTCTTAAGATTAACTTTTTGATTTTTCTCTTCTTAAAATTAAAAAAGAACCACATGCCCTACGGTTTCCTTTGAGATGTCAACGATTAAAGTTTGTCGTTTCATTGCCAGGTACGAGTGCAACTAACGACCAATGCAGGCCCCGGCAATAGTGGTGACCAGTTCGCGGGGTTCATTGTACAGCTTAAGATTTCGGAAGTTTGGCAAACAGATTCTTAAGGTGCGGCAGTGCAATTTCGTTCTGCAGTGTTCCGGGTAAACCTTAACTGGTCGTTCCGTTGGCCCATAAAACGAGTGGTGGTTTGGTCAGTTTAGAGTCAGAAGGACGATTTTTTGTGTGTGCTGTGCTTCTCCTATTTCACCTCCATTTTACCACGGTTCGAAAGGGCCCTGGAGTGAGCCAAATGTCAAAGCTTTGGAAGCAAAAGTTTCTGCTGTCAACGCCATCTTGACCGTCATTGTTTGATTTTTGAAGTTGTGATTTTTCGCTTCCGGGTGGTCTACCTTTTGCCGTGTGCCGTGCCCTGAGGAGAAGCAGGACACATAAACCCGTAAGTTGTAAGAACACAGCATTGGGAAATGGTTTTCTTTCGATTGGTGTGTTTCATGCACTTTGGAAACAAGAACTTACGCCATTTGCTTCGGTGTAGGAGCTGCTGGATGTACGCCGACCGGTTGGTAATGGTCAGCGTACAAAGAAAAGTACAACATGAGAAGTGTACTTGGCAAGTGTATACTAAGTCGGGCGCAAAGGTACATGCTAGAATGGTGGAAAAGTTTTACGCCAAAGAAAGTATAATTTATTAATGCTACCTACCTTGGCGTCTGTCAGCGACATCTGCTGCTGTACCGTACTGCACGAGAAGTGGGTGGACATGGAACTGCGGGAACCAATCGGTGACTTCCGCCATCAAAGACAAAGTTTAGTGGAGAAAGTTGTCATTGGATCCACTTCGCAGGACGATAATTCTTGCCCACTGGATGTGTGCGATTGATGTCCTGTGACTATTAATGATGATTATTGTGCAATGGGTTGTACACCTTTATTGATAGCAGATTCAACCTTGGTTTTAAGGACGGAACGTTTTGCTATCCCGTAACTACAACAATCCGTAACTACTCGTATAGAGAGTATTCTTAATCCACTGTCTTCTGTCACTTAGGTATAACTTATGCTTACACTCGATTACTCATCTACACACAATTCCGTGAAGTGTTGACCTTAAATAGTATCACACAAGGACTGATGAGACCTACAAGAACAGCTAGAAGATACCAACGGTGTAGTTAACAATCTGAAAGCGACGAATGGAAGAAAATCTTCTAGGACTGACGAAAGCTTTGAGCACTAGCATTTACAAACATCGTAGGCAGATTTAGTGTAAGGAAGTGCCGTATAAACGTAAGCTAGAGTTTGCCGAGTTTATGCTACTCACAGCTGACAGGACAGTCAGCCTTCGATGTAGACTCTTGGCCGGACACTTCCCTAGGAACTGCGACTAGCGGACGTCGAGCCGGTCTCCGTCCTATCAAGGTTTTTAGTGAATATAAGATAAGTTTTAAAGTATAACCGTTGAGTGTTTGTGTAATCTTATAGTAGATAATGTAAGTTGAGAACGGCCAACGGTCTTTGGTACTTATATGTCGAATATTTAGGACTTCGCGTAGATAGCGAAGGCCTCCATTAGTCTACAAAAACATTTTTCTAAAAACAATTTCAGTGGCAATATCGAAGAGTTAACAAGGGCACGGCAGAACTACCGACTAAACTTTTTCTTGATCGCAATATTAGATTGCACCTCGATCTCCTTTTTTCGTATGTTATCCGAACGAAGAGATCAAGCAGAACTGAGACCTTTATTTCAGGATAACGAGTCTTCTGCCTTTCAGGTAACCCAAGAATGGACAAACGGTTATTGGGTACTTTAGCGTCTTGTTTAAGAGATACACACTACTCCATCGACAGCCAGGGCATCCACATAAAGCGCCATGATGCCGAAATGAGTGCGACTACTGATGACAACACCTAGAACAACTGCACCAACTAAGTAAGTTCGAAAAAAAAGCATCTTAAACATTGTTACGAACAGAAAAAAAACTCTGGAAGCTTTGTTTCCTTCTGCAAACACATCTCGGATGACTACACCATGTAGTACTGACTATAACAGAGAGAACTTCCGCTCGCTTTTTTGCAATGCAGATGCGAATTTTCTACCAGAAGTAATTTCGCTAGTAAATTGCAGATGCTCATCAGCCAATAAGTCGTTCAGAATGAAAAATATTAAAGAAATTGAAATATTTTTTAATTTAAATATTTTATTTCTATTTTTTTATTTTAAGAAATAAATATTTAAAAAACAAAAAAAAAACTTTTAGTACAACACTAAGAGCAAAACAGTGGCAGATAGATAAAAAAAGCGAGTAAAAACTCTAAAAGTAAAAGTCAAACTCATATAATATTAAGCAAACATAAATGGTATTTTTAATAATTAAAATCTACCAACCTTATCCTAACGACTAGACCGTTCTAACAAAATACAAAATAAGCATGTAACCTTCTGAAACTGCATTTAAAAAAATCAATAAAAAGTATCAATTCACAAGACTAAAACTACAAACGAATCTCCGTAATGCACTTAACACCATCCAACGAAAAAGCCTTATTTTTTATTCAAACGTAAGAAATTGAGATGACCAAAAACCGATGAAAAGGAACGACACGGTTTGCCCACCGGTTATCGAGCCAACAACACACTATCCGTAAGTGCCACCAAGCACCTACCTTTCAATCAAACTCATCCGATATCAATTTTGTTGACACATCCCCAGCAAACGACAACTTCATTACTTCCTGCGCTCAGTTGGCGTGCTGGCAATCGTTAGCAAAACCGACCGAAGGTGCTGGCCGCCAGGGACCGGTGTCGGATCAATCTCAAGATTACAGCTGTCAAAGGGAAAAGCAAGCAAATAAAAAAAAATGTAACTAGCAAGACGCACGACGGAAGGTAAAATCCGGTCGATTGACGTGGCTGATGTTAGCTTAAAGGGAAGCACGAAGTAAGAAATCACGACAGCGATGCGCTATTCGTCACGTTATCACCGGCACACACACACACACATGAGCAGATTTGGCCAGGCTACGTTAAGTAACGATATTCCTGCTTGCCAGGGATGAATGATACCGTGTCACAGGCGGCGAAATATCGTTCGTGTCAATTGAATTGGGCAACGGTACATGTCGGTACCGGAAAAGGACCTCTTGGAGGTCCATGCCATTAGCGAGTTGGGTGGTGCGAGTTTTTTTCGGTACGGTAGAGTGAAAATGAGTGTATCGCCGGATATGCTGGACGTAGGCACGTGTCTCATTTCGTGGCACGACGATGCCATCGTGCTTGGCTGGCAAATGTAGGCGAGTGATCGAGCGATTCGTCAGACGCAGTCTGGTGGATGTTTTCATCCATCATTCGATTTGTAACGGTTGATTTACTCAATCTCGCTGCTGAAAGATATATCGGCGAAATGTTGCTCTTCGTTTTGGGTGTTACAAGCCCCTAAATTTATGCTTGCTTCATGGCATGATTCTTACTTCAATTGTACTATCAACCCTTGTCAGTATTTCTAGAACAATTTTTTTAACAGATTTTCTTTAACTTTATTTATTTATTGACTTCGTTAATATTATTATTGGGTCCGGTATAATGTTAGAGGCGAAAGTGGTGCCAGTTTTCACAGGGCAGGACCATATTAGCCGTTATTTTTTTAGAATAAATATGTAAAAAAATCGTTTTCCAGTAGAAATCGCTTCTATCGATGAAAATTACAATTGCTTGTTCTTACCCTGCAGCATTAAAGTAATTTTTTCTGTAAATCTAACACCAATAACAATTGAAAACAATTGAAAGACCAAGCGAATGCTTAAAATTGAAGGTAATGTTATGTTATCCAGCAAAAAAAGAACCTACTGATGTGTTTGGCAAAACAAACGTTGTCCCCCCGATGGCATTTGACGGAGATAAATGAACAAAATGTGACTACCATCGAAAGCCTCGTAAGTAGACGTCAAAACCTAGAAAAACTTTGTCCTATGCTCACCCCCGACGAACGCCCGTATGTTGAAACGAAACACAAAGCGAGAGAGCTTATAATTTAATTACAAATCTGTTTTCTGGATCCACTCCAGCTCACTAAATGGCAAAGGACTGCCACTATTAGATCCATTCCATGCTCCCCAGTTTACCGATTTGCTGTTGTGCTGGTGCAAATATAAATTGATAGCTTCGATTCGTAGAGTTTGTGGTTGATTTTTGGTCGATCTTCCGGGTGAATTTCTTAATAGTCGGTGGAAGTTATCCCTACCGGATGCTAAGCCTATGGCAGTAACCGGAAGCATCGGTATCCCATGGGAGGCTACCGATGCGTGTTGCATGCTACAGTTTGAGGAAGACTGGCTTCAATCTAAGCTAAGCCATTGACGATGATTGAGCGGATTGGAATATGATTTTCTGCTGCTGTTGCTATCGGACCCACGTCCCACGCCCAAGGAAACCCAGTCGTGCGGGAGGGGGAGTGAAAGCAGCATTCATCTCACGTCCACAAAATGAGCGGAGGCCAAAAATAGTGCACAAGTGGGCTGCCGGATCAACGAAGCGTTCATTAACTCGAGCCGCGTGCTGTGTGCCGGAAAGCACGGAAAGGAACGTTACTTAAAGGCTTGGTGGTAATTAGCCCGAATTGTGCACGATGGCTCGATTTTTGGGGCCACTAATTGGCAAACTGCAGCTGCTAATGAAGATAAGAAATTGCTGTCCGGTGTATGATTAGTGGTTGCGTTATTAGTCAATAGGGTGAAGATTTTTCTCCTACTTCTTTTTATATTTAGTTTGCGTTGGGATTGTTTGATTGCTTTCTTAAGCTGAGAGGTTGGAAAACAACCTGTTATTATCAAAACAATTGCAGAATAAGGTTGTCGTGTAAAGGACTAAGTTCAACGTTTAAAAACCCAAAAAAAATGCTTCTTTCTAATATAAAAATGAGCAGCGCAGAAAGGACGAAGCACACGACTGGTTTTGATGAAAGAAAAATACTTCATCCTGTAAGAATAAATATAAAATGGAACGTATTTTGTTAAATAAACATTACCCACACTGCACCTTAAGTTGCCTGTAAATACGTGTCACTTTGTTTAGAAATAAAATAATAAAATAAAATTTATTTACAGAAAAACCATTCCATGCTACGCCCTCAATTGTACTGTATCTCAGAATTGGAAATACACTTCGGACTCTGTGAATCGCCCTTCTTCATTGCCTTTTAGAATTTTACTTCAGCATCAGACAATCGTCAATCTCGTGTTGGAGTTTTCCCTCGTACGTGTATGTAGTGTTGGGAAAGGAAAAACAGTAGCAAGTGTGTAGGATAATATGTGAAACTGCTTTTTCTTTGTTTTTTTAGTACCCCAGACCCATTCTAGTCGGTCAGCGGAAGAACGGAATCGTCAGGAACAGCTTAAACGACCAACGCGGAACACGGATGTCCTGCTTCTCAGTGGCGGTGGTGTTTCTTTGATTAGCACAATCTCTTCCTTACACAACTGTCAGGCTTGCACACTAAGCCTTATCGGAAGCGCCTGTCGATTGCATTCAATCAATAGCAACATGTTCCATTTGCGCCCATTGCCACAATTTATCGAGCGAGCCAATCGGCTGGAAAAATAAAAACATTAACAGGAACATATTTCAGGTTGAAGTGGCAAGATGTGTTTAGAAAGTGCGAAAGTTTTCAGTCGCGGAGCGTGCGTTAGCTGCAATAAGTAAAATAAAATAAAATTTTATTGAATCAAAATTAAATCATTTTCAAAGTACTACTGTAAGCAAAAAGTATGTACACGTGAAGAACACAATCATTGGAGCATACTACACGTATGTTTATTAGGATAATCGTTCAAATTACCTATAATATGTATCGTTGCGGAAAAACTAACATAAAGCTTCAATTTTCCCTTCACTCATACGCCCAGAAATCATTCAATTACGCCCGGTAAACGTATCTAACCCCCTATAACCTTCTAAGAAATGTTTACAATTTTAATCCTTGATTCAATTATTCTCGAGCATCTTAAGAAAGCTCATTTCCCCTTTCAAATCTCGTAGCCGTAATGCGTGCGTGTGCTTGAAAACAATTCACAGCACAGAAAACTGATTACAGCCAACAGTGTCCAAATAGTGCTTTGGTTTGGGAGAGAGAAGAAAGAAAAAAAACTTAAACGAAGGTACGCTACTCAACTCGCCCTGGAGTATTATCTTCGCATAAACCGACTATCCAGGACTATGTGGGTGCGTACGGTAGAAGCAATCATTATGGCTTCTTAAGCTCAATTCAATCAACCTTCTGGACCTTTCGGTTAAACGCTGTGGGACTGCTCGGAAAGGTGACGAGTCTGGTGAATCCATCCTCTCCTTTCAGGACTGCTACTACGAGCAGGATCCCACAACGAACCCTGTCTTGGCTGGGTGTACGGCTTCAGGTTATTACTTTATCTGATTACATTTAAGTTTTCCCTGAGAAAACACTTTTATCACTCCTAGCGCCGAGTGAGTGTGTGTTTGCGGTTGTCAGTGGTGGCACCAGCCACTACTTACGCTGGTGCGAGAAGGAATGGACCGCAAAGGACCGTACCTTTGCCGAGGGAAAGAGGGGGCCGAATGTGCTGTTGTTTTAGCACAGCGCACAGCAGAGCGTAGGGTTTGTTTATGTTTGCTGCTCGATTTTCTTAGTAACACAATTTGCAGCGAAGGTAGTTTCGGTTGCCGAACGGTTCGCAACCAGGAAGGAACGGTGGACTAGATTCGTTGACGTGAGTATGCATATCACTCAAGATTACGCCGTTTTTTTAAAGAGAGGATAATGTCCTACGTTGCAAGGTTTTTACTGAAGAGAAAATGAGGGTGCAAGGGTGAGCTAATGTGGGAATGGTTCAAATTTAGTTACTAGAAAACATGTTATCGAGATGAAGCTGATACGGTAGAGAACGGACGTTTGGCAAAGAAATGTTAATGAAGCTCTTACTTTGAAAAAATGGAGGCAAATTTTAGAATAACAGAGCGTGTTAGACCACAAGCAAGAACTTTTTTTCATCAATGTAGCTAAAGAGAAGTGACATTTTTACAGCAACACGATAGAAAATAATTTATTCTCACTTCTCGCTCCAACGTTACCTCACATACAACCGTTCAAACACCTTATTCTTTTTATTGGCTCTTTCTAAGGTCACGCCGCCCATATTACTTAGTTGGAGAAAGTCCAATCCTTCACACTACGAGGGGACCATCCGGATGGGATCCGAACCTCGAACCTGCCGCTTGACGACCGACGCCGCTGTCACCTCAACTACCGGACCGACCATCGAACACCTATTAAATACGAATTTGAATGTGCACCAAAGACTCATATTATGCACCTTAATTATGTTCGAGGCATGCTTCAAATGTCTTGGTTACCAATGGTATTTCAGAATTTACCTGGGAGCCAAATCAGCATCCATTTAAATACCACTTGACCGATCTGGTGTCTTGAGGACGAGATCTTGCGACATTTTTTTGAGTCTTCTCAATGGATTAACCTAAAATTTTATATACTAGTGCATTATTGCTGGTGAACTGTATCCGTCAGCCTAAAACATTTTACATTAAATTTTACGGGTAATAATTCTAGGTCCGAACGAATATAATCATAATCATAGGAAAAATAAATAATAAAAGATGTCAAATAAATTGCAGTTATGATCAATATGTGAATAGGCTCAGCCTTTATTGTGCATTTGGATGAAAACTTCTACTTACATAATATACAGCACTGTCGGAATCGTTCGAATCTCACCGGGGTCTGTAGCAAGGAGACGGACTCTCCTGTTTGTTGTTCAACATCGCTCTGGAAGGTGTCATGCGAAGCGCGGACTTGAACATCCGGGGCACGATTTTCACCCGATCTCTCCAATTCCTTGGCTTGGCCTTGGATGACATTGACAACATCGGGCTGAATCGCGAAACCATTAGAATTAGATTGAAGATCAATGCGACGAAGACAAAATACCTGCTTGCCGGAGGCACTGACCCTGATGAAGCCCGGCTCGGAAGCAGAGTATCAGTTGACGGTGAATCGTCAGGTGGTAGAGGAGTTCTACTACCTTGGTAAGATCGTAACTTTGGACTACAACGTAAGCAGGGATATCCGATGGCGCATTGTTCAGGGGAATCTTGCCTACTACGGACTTCACAAACTTCTGCGATCCAAAAGACTCCAACAACACCAAAATCCACGATGTACCGCCGATAGTCCTCTACGGGTACGAGTCCTGGACTTTGCTGACGGAGCACGCCAATGCACTTGCCATTTTCGGACGGCAGATGTTAAGGACTATCTTAGGCAGTGTGTGGGAACAGGGCATGTGGCGAGGGAGAATGAACCACGAGCTAGCTGAGCTGTTTGGCAATGCTGATATCCTGACGGTAGTCAAAGCTGGAAAGATACGTTGGTTGGGGCACGTGATGAGGATATCGGACTCATGTGTCACCTTTTTTTTAAATTAAATTATTTTGAAGAGTTTATATAATACCAGTAGCAAAACATATTTCTATTGTTTTCCTTTAAGAAGGACATAAATATATGATATAAGTCCCTTCTCATGAAAGCATTTCAGATAATCGTTTTCGCATTAAAGGAGCAACAAATTTTATTTTAAACAACAATATGACCAGGCCGTTCTGTCGTAATAAAAAAATGCTTTGAACAGATTATCACGGAACATTGTATAGACAAACATTAATAAAAGCAGTTATGGAAAAGATCCGTATTATCACGTTAATTCACCCTTATCCAGAACGATCGTTTCTGTCAAAGCAAGCAGAGCATGAAAATACGCTAATGTGTCGCGTGCTGTGAATTATCCAAGCGATTTTTCATCAAACCATTTCTTTTTATGTTTCCCTCAAGAGAACTGATAGAACCAACTTGGTAGTTGTTGCGTGATAACAATCTTGTGATTGTATTATTGTTTCCATGGTTTATTTATGCCTCACAAGCTTCAACAAATAAATAGGTAAAAACTTGTATAAACTAAGTTTCTTTCGATTCTATTTTGGAATAGAATCACAAAGAAAACATCTTCCAACCATTCACGGGCGAACGAGCTGAAATAGAAGAAACATCCATCCGGCCCGAGGTCGATTGTGTACCATTTCACGGCTTTGCGAGCAAACAGACTTTCGCAGGAGCGTGTCCGTGCGGCACAACAACTATGATCCGCGTGTTTCACGGTGCCTAAATCCGATTCATTATTTGTCCTAAATTTAGCACCCGTCCGTGTCGAATGTTGGGTTTTTCAAGGGAACCCCTCGGTACCCTGGCAAGCAGCCCAAAAACACGGTGGTTGTGGAACTGAGAACCACAGCCCATCAGAAGCACGCCAGAAGGTTGAGGCAAATAATAAGTTAATTCAACGGGCGTGAACGATCGGTATCGGTGCGTTTTTGTTCGTTCCGCCAAGGCCGTGAAGGCTGGGAAAATGGAGGCCCTTTTTTTTCCTCTATCTTGTCCCTGGAATTCTTGGTTCTTGGCAGCCACTCAGTTGGTAGCTGGAATTGACGCTACCGAAAGCCTTTTACTCAACACCTCAAAATGGAAGCCAATCGAATCACCTGGAGTCACGATTCATACGAATGAAATTCCGACGCTATTTGATCAAAATTTCACTCCATGGTAAATTAATTTAAATCGTTTCCCATTGCTTTCCCCGGGCAGCTTGTTGGTCCTTGTGCCTTTCAACCGAAGAAAAAGGGCTACCAAACGGTTGTTGTTGCGCTGACGTTATAAAAGGACGATTCGATGATCGGCCCCCGTTGTTGGGCACAATTGTCCCACCCGTGTAAGGAGCGCTATTTTGCCGAGCGAAACGGAGCACTGTCGATTCGATTTGCTTTATGCTTAACCATTCCGGGCACATCCTTAATTGAAAATCTTGATTTCAACTTGGCGCTTGTCGAACGATAAGGAGCCGATGGAAGAAAATTGAAGTCAGCTTCTAAGGACAGCATCACTTACACGGTGAACCTGGTGAACCTAGGCGCTAAGAAAGGCTCTGTCTAAGATTGTGCACGAAAGGTCAACCATGGCCGGGTAGCTACAATGGTGGGCCAGAGCAGAGTCTTAATCCAGTATCAAAAGTAAGCAAATGAAATGAGCAAACAGCATACGGGCCCCTTTTGGTACTCATTGTGCAATCAGTAGTTGTAGCATCGTTTGTAGCATTGCAATCCTTTCATTTGATTTGTTCGTGTTCGTTAGGTTGCCGTTTCTGTACGGGCTAAACGAACTCAACAGGATCGAGGGAGCGTTTTGTACCTGCATTAAGAAACAAACGTTTTGTTTGTTATCAGAAACGATTTACTTATGCACAATAAGATACAATTTACCTACCTTTTTTGCTGGTTCTTTTAGACGCCGGAAGGTTGGCACTAGCTCCTACGACTGGCTAAGTGTTTGATTAAGTGAAATGTGTTTTTATCTTTCTGTTGCGTAGTGACTTTATGGTGAAAAACGTTAAGATAATCAGGAAAATGCCAAAGCATCTTTAGGATTGCGTAGTTGCATTTCGAATGTAAATATATAAATATTGAGGGATCGATTGGGTTTTTTGACATAATTGTTTCGTAACGTTACAAATTACTTTAGGCTGTAGTAATACTTATAACTCAATCAGGTTCTGTTGTAATAACCTCTTATAACTTATACAAACCTTTTTTGTTTCACCTGTATGATTTCCATATTTATTTGCGGAGGGGCGTCCATAAATGAGGGTATGGCTCGAAGGGTGGAGGGAGAGGGGGGGGGGGGGGTACCTTGTAGCGTTACAATTGGTTACACAAGGAGAAGGAGGGTCCACTTTGTGTAATGTATCAGAAAGTAATAAGCAACTAAAATTCGAGACTCGTTTGTTTCATTTCAGTCGATAGCTCCAAAATTGTCAAATTACTTCATAAATATCCATTTTATGACCCTTGGTACATCTCATCGTTTTGTGTATTACTTGTGTTTGTTACAGTCAAAAATGTATAACTTCCTGTCGAGTAAAGACCGGTACCGCTGACGTTACTACAACTGAACCATCCATTTTTAAAATATATACGAAAAAAAGTCAAATCAATTAGACATTTCTAAATCTAAAATCTAAATCTAAAACATCTAAGATATGTTAAAGAGAACTATTTATTTAATTATTATTGAGTACAAAGGTGCGTTGCTGTATTGTCACTTCTAAACAAATATATTAAGCGAAATTTTTGAGGAAGGCGAGGATGGGAGAATATTAGCGGTAAGTGATATTGGAAAGGAGTCCCTTCAAGGGCTACATTTTTTTACGATTGGGGTGGGGGGGGGGGGGGGCAAACAATTCCGATGTTTTTTGATGACGTAATTTATGCACCGCCCTTAAAATGTATTAATTACACAGGATGGCTCGATGGACAGGCGACAACGACACCTTTCTTCACACGGCAGGATCGAAAGTTAAATCCCATACGGCTCGTTTACCTGTAGTGAGGACTGACTTTCCAACTACGTAACTCAAAAAATGTCCAGCTTCGTCTAAAGGGTCGTAAAGCTAAGAAGAAGGTGTGTTACAATCCCTGGTCAAATATGGCAAACGAGAGCTGCATAATAAAACTTAATAACTTAATAATTCAATAAAATTTTATGCAAAACACAATTTCATTTTCTGTTCAGTTTTTTTCGCATTGCGGCCAAGGTATCCTCCATTTTATTCTGCACGAAAATAAATATTCTGCACGAATAAACGAATATCCATTTTATTGTGCACGAATATATTTGCCGTACGAAATTGTCTGGTAATCGCCATGATTTAAAACACGACAAAATATTAAACTGATGAATGAAACCCTCATCATAATCTATTAGCTTTATGAAAAAAAGGTGCATATTGTCAAAACTTAAAAAAAAATTCTTCTTCTTCTTGGCCTGCTCAGGATTGAGCACGTCGTGTCGACATGGCCAGGTCTCCAATCAGTTTCCAGGAAACTCGATCTAGGGATGCAGTTCTCCATCCACGACTGCATCCGATCTCCGACAGATTAGACTCCACTTGATCCAGCTAACGGGCTCTTTGTGCTCCTGTACTCATCAAGTGACCCAGCTATCATATCCTACCGATTTATACTACTGTCAGGATATCAGCACCGCCAAACAGCTCAGCTAGCTCGTATTTCATTCTCCTTCGCCACATGCCCTGCTCCCACACACCGCCAAAGATAGTCCTTAGCACCCGCCGTTCGAAAATAGCGAGTGCATTGGCGTCCTCCGTCAACATAGTCCAAGACTCGTACCCGCACAGGACTATCGGCGGTACATCGTGGATTTCGTGTATTGTTGAAGTCTTCTGAATCGCAGGACTTTGTGAAGTCCGTTGTAGGTACGATTCCCCTGAACAATGCGCCTTCGGATTACGCTGCTTACGTTGTTGTCCAAAGTTACGATCGTACTAAGGTAGCAGAAGTACTCTGCCACCTCGAGACAGTCACCGTCAACTGATACTCTGCTTCCTAGTCGGGCTCCATCTTGGGCAGAGCCTCCGTCAATTAGATATTTTGTCTTCGACGAATTGATCCTCAATCTAATTCATGGAATTGGAGAGATCGGGTGAAAATCGTGCCCCGGATGTCGAAGACCGCGCTTCGCATGACACCCTCTAGTGCGATTTTGAACAAATTTTGTTCTTAAATTTTTCATTAGAACAAGTTATGATACATTAACCAACCAACCAACCAGCAGGGATAAGGCAAATTGCAGGGATGAAACGCCTTGTTAAATGTGTGCATATTATTTGATCATCACTGGCGGTGTTTACAATAGGGCAGTAAGCCATCATATAATAAAAATTAAATAAAATAAAATGAAATAAATACTGTACATGAGAGCCCACCTCATGTGGTGTTGGTGAGGCAACATCTTGGAGGGCTCAGCAGGTCCGAGGTTCAAATCCCTTCCGGATGGTCCCTTCGTAGTTAGGATTGACTATCCAACTACGCGGTATCGTGGAATCTTGTAAGCCATTCGATGGCCGCCGTAACCTAATAGGCCACACATCTTCGGCGTAAAAAAACAGAAGTGTTGACCCCTCGGCCATTGAAGCTCCTTTATCCAGCTAAACTCGCCTGACCGGTGAGGCCCCTCTAACCAGCGAAGACCCGGCCAACTCCATAGGTAAATCCGCCACTGAGCCTCATGCATATTGATTTTATAATGGTAACGACCCATGAGAAGAATTATTTAGTTAATCCAATATTTTAGACAGTACGGCGATACTTAATGATAAATGTCGATGTCATACTTAATGATAAATAAAAATAATAATCCAATATTTTATAATTAAAAAAAGTGTTGGCCAAGAACTGTTTGGCCATAATTTGCTTGAATAATCCCTCCGAACCAAAGGAATAAAACAGATGAAGCAAGCTAGAAGGATGGTTGCTTTGAACATAAATAGTCTTGTTAAGGCCAATAATTGTTTAGGAACAGTATGCATGTTGTAGAGGCACTACTATTCGCTAAACTAAAACTCAACTATTTTTAGAAGTAAAAAAGCTCGTTGAAATACGAGTCACTGCCAAGGCTACCTTCTGTCAGGTGATTTATTTTGCTGAAAGCAACCATCAATGTTAACAAATACACATTTTAATAACACCTCATTCTATTTCTCTCTCTCTCTCTCTCTCTCTCTCTCTCGGTTGAAAATGAGCATCTTTGTATGCCATGTCTACCATAATTAATACAACCAACAGGACAGGGACAAACCTCGACCGCATCCACTCCCGGCGAACGCTAAGCATCATACATCGAATGTGTTTTAGGAACGAAACATACGCTTTCACCCCGACGAAAGGTTCCGAAAAGTTTTGTGCGCTCGCAGATAGTATCACGCAGAAACTTTTGCTTCTTTGCCCCTTGCAAACCAATCCCCAATCCTCGCGGAAACCGGTTGCAAACCCCCAAAAAGCTCACAAGAGAAGTTAACGCCAACGCCATCCACCAAATGGGCGGCAAAATGAAGATGTTTGGGTTCGCCGTTCAGCACCCCGGTGAGATGTGATTCTTGCCTGTCAGCGACGTCTAATCAAGATTAATCGATTCGTGCAACACCGTGTAGCATCGCTGTGCCACCTTGTCACAACCTGGTACGCCGGTTGGAGCTTTTCCAATGATTTTGGGCTACGCAGCACCAACATGGTACGATCTTTCAATCCAGTGTCCAAAAAGTAAGCGCCCTCGGTACGATGATAACAAGTCGACAGATGCAAGAACCTGCGGGAACGGTGGAAGGAAATGACTGTGCCATGTGAATGGCAAGCGACCAACGCCACGGGAAGAATTCACCAGACGACGCACCGGAAGCTTCGAATGATGTGCATGAGATGAAATGTGAGAGTGAGTGTTTGTGTACGGTGCAGTGTGTTTTGCAGACATGAAGGGAGGGCAGGGGGGGGGGGCTACCACCGATGGCTCGGGGGAGCAAAGTAATAAATTTTCATACATAATAACCATAAATCATAGTCGAAAGCCGGAAGTAGGGAAACTTGGCAGCTACGTCACTGTAATGTCTCGCAGTCACCGGCTTTTTCCGTGTAACACAACTCGCGCATCCTGCCTGTGCCGACTGTTTGGCATGTTGACGCTTGTCCAGCCCGGTATGTGTGTCTGTTGTTGGTGTGAAAGAAACGAATCTTGTCGCCCAAAAAGGAGCTTTTACAATTCGTACTGCTACGCTTCTTGGTGTGAATGACCGCACGTAGCCTGGTGGTGGCGAAGCATGTTCGCACGAAAGGATGTGCCAAAAGGGATGTGCCACGAATGTTTCATTTTTCACGCTCATCGTGAAGGAAATGGAATGATAAATTTACAATTTCACCGTAGGCTGTGCATCATCAGTAAAAGATTCATTTTATACGCTGCTCAAAAAAGATGGAAAACGGCATATTATAATTTTAATTTATTATTTATTATATATTTTTATTTAACTATTCTTTTAACGCAACTATAGCTACAGAAAATGGATGGAATGTATTCCATTTGAATCGAAATGTGTTGGCAATCCTTTGACGAGCATGAATCCATTTTGGCTGCGATAGTTTCACCTGTTCCACACGGCTTCCCATCCAAAAAAACATGAATGTAGCGTGATCCAGCACCGAACACAGCAATAAAGGCCAAAAAAGAAGGCTAGATAGAATAGCGCCATTTTATGACACCCTTGGTGGCCGTTAAGATTGCAATGGTAAACATTGGAGCATATTTCCCGGGTACTACACCCGATAATTACTTTTCCGGATGCTCGTCCCGCAGACCTCTGCATCGAACTCGGCCGAATGCTATTTGAAAACAGTGGTATTTCTCGGTGCCACTTTTGCCCAAAAAAAAACCCCCCCTCCAAACCGAATCAGCAAGGTACTGTACGGCCATCGGCACTGGCCCATAATCGAAATGGACAGCCCGCACGCTTTCTCCGGGGAGTAAATTTTATGACCATTCGGAGTAATTAAAAGCAAAATTAACAAATTGTATCAATGTTTGGTGCTCGGTTGCGGATGGCAAAGGTTTTGCTGGAAGTCGATACTTGAATGAGGCGTTAAATAGCGTTCCAATAGTCATGGAGTTGGAGCTAATTGGAGCAAGTGGTTAGGGGATCCGTGGTGAATGGTTTCGATCCTGGGTTTCGGTTCGGTTTCGATGGTAGTTCAAATTAGTACAGCATTTAGCCCGGGTCATCTGGGGCACGGTTGATTTTGCTGTTAAGTGGTTTGCAAATTTTAATACAGAAACTTTTTTCTTGGCTATTGTTAGTAAGCTTCTCTGGTCAGGGAGGCCATTAAGCTTAATGACTAATTCGATTTGATGGAGCTTGCAGTGGCAAGGGAACTCATCAGTGTCGGGAAGGACTAGAGGAGCTTTGCATTGTTGACAGTTTGTAAATTATTTTAGTGTTTGTGTGAATTAATTGTGATCTAACTGAGAATTTGGTGCGGTAATGTTTGTCTTGCAATTAGTTCAGAACTCTTTGCTAAGTCCTTTTCTCTAGGACATGATTATTTTATATGAATATATAGTTATGCACTGAATGTTGTGACGCTGCGGTGTCAACCGACAACTCGATCCCGTGTTGTCCAACGTGACTCCGGAGCAGTAGCAGCATATAATCTGATGTTACAGGAATCTCACACTCAGCATGGTACCGTGGGACAAGCAGCCGACAGGAGGGACTTCTGGACGCAGCGCCAGCAGTCTTCTTCTACTGGGCATCAGTAGCGGATCAACCTTTTAATAGTAAACAAACCTTAATTTTAAACACATAAAGAATAAAATGTGTTCGTGTAGAATTACTTGTAGGAGGTAACAAACGCATAACTCATAATTATATATTCGGTTCACCGAATGTCCTGACTCGATGGGATGGGTTCAACACGTTGCAGGTGATCAATTGAGCGAGAACCATCAAGAGACTTCAGTGGTGTGTTATTTGCCCGTTATAGTTATCATTCACCCAAAAGAAGTGAGACTGGATTTTAACTAACTTTCGTTGGAATATGGAAAATGTTTAAAAAAAAACTAATGGTTTTCGTTTTGAAAGTAATGCAAACGTTGGATCACCCAAACAAACTAAAATTTATTCTTGTGTAGTTTCTGACAACTGATCGGCTTACTAAAACAAATAGCTCGCGGCTTCACTGATAAGGTGTGCATCAAAATGCTGCACTGCTCTTTATTGCAGTTGGTATAAGAATACGCTTCTGTTGTTTGATGGCCATCTGCTGATCGTCCGCTGGCCCTGCTGAAATCCATCCAGCGTAAAGTGACCCGCATCAATGATAGACGATGATGACTGCTAGGCCTCGAGTCGCTAAACCAGCGAAATTGTAACACACCTGAGGCTGTTTGTTGCGACTGGACTCCTGGACAACCAAATCGATTCGCTAGGGCTACTATCTGGCCTTAGCCCAAACGTCCCACCGAGATCGCTCCGCGCAAGATCGATGCTCGACGTAGAGGATCGCCGTACCCAATTTGGCGCCTCTGAACCGTTTTTGTGTATGTGTCGTGAATTCAAAGTCGTCTGTGATCGTCACCAAACGGACATGGCGCGCGTCGTGTTTTTAAATGGAAAAACAAACGTGTCCTCAACAGGAAAAGAAAGACCACCCTCCTTCCTCGGTCACTTTTCATTTGAGTTTGATATTGGCCCAAACTTCCATACCGCCTAGAACCTCGAAAGACCTTGATCTACCACTGCGTAGTACCATTAGGTGTAACATATCAATTGAAAGTCGGCGTAGCCTAGTAGACCGTTAAGCCAAGAAGAAGTAAGAACTATACTTCTTTGTCGACAGACAAATTTGTCGACATCGATTGAAATTGAGTTATTTTATTGCTGCCGTAGAAAAAAGACTACAACCGAGCATGCCCGGGATAAGGAAAATAATAAGGAGAAAATGTCTTAGTATTAATGTATTTAATATTGCAGTCATACTTAAAAATAAATCAAAAAGCGTAATGTCGTTTTTGGAGTTTTTTAGAAGCTTATCAATTAAAACTACAAGAAAACTCAATATCCAAATAACGCTCCTAGAAAAATAGCATACACATATATTGAAATACAATTTGTATTTGTTTCATGATTCCTAATAACTATCTTTCGACATAAATTTGAGGAAATTCGTCCTTTGACTTTTGTTTAACCATTAAAGGGTGTTCAATATATTCGAATATACTTTAAAAACGAGTTCAACAAATTTAAACATAAGATATAATTTTTTTGAGTATTTTTTTCTTGAAGCCATGATTATTTACTATCTTTCGGCATTTCGTCCCAGATCTTGGAAAAAACGTTCTTGAATTGGTCAACTGTGTTAACTTTATACTCGCTTTGCTTCGCCAGCATGTATGACCATACATAGTAATCAAGAGGATTGAGATCCGGGGAACTGGATGACATCTTATCTAGAAATCCCGTCAAATTCTCCTGACACCACGCTTAGACGATGGTCGCTGTGTGGGCCGGAGCGCAGTGTTGTTGGAAAATGTAAGGATCCTTTCCGTAGAGATCCGGAAATGTCGGATCCACAACCTTCTCCAGAACCTTGGTTTTGTAGTACGCGGCGTTAATTTTGACGTTTTTCTCAAAAACAACCAGTAGGAGCTTTCCACGCCTGGATGCAGCCCCTCAACCCATCACCGAAGCGGCATACTGGAACCGTAGGATGAGCCTGGGGGATGCTGAACAACGCCGGCGCTCACAGTCGATCATTTTGAACATTGTGCTGTTTCAAAACGAAGAGTTTCTCATAGGAAAACACGAACTCCTGACCTGCGTGCCGCGAAAGTATCAATTTGCACCTGTCCAACCTCTTCTTCTTTGCAGCTTCCGTTACTCTAGGTACTTTACGTTTCTTGAACGGCTTGTACCTTAGGGCCGTTCGTCATAATAGCGTGAGTCGTCCCGATTGACACACTCTGGTCAGCAGCAGTCTTCCGGATCGAGCGGGTCATTTTTCGACGGATCCGCTTCCTCACAACTTAGATGACTGCTGGCGTCCTTGGTCCTTGGTCGAGCCCATCTCCCGGTACCGACAGATGGTAGTATAAATAAAATTCCGCTTCACCCCGGGATATTTCAACCGCCGGAATATGTCGCCGGGCTGCTCACCTCCTAAAAACAATTTTACTAAAAGATCGCGGTACTCTTTCATCGTGCACAGTATTAACACATTAAGTGACATTTAGTCGACACCACATGTAAAGGTTAGCCTATACATAATACTAAAGCTGACAAAAATATTAATACACATAATACACAGAAAGCACAACTACAAATCGATGAAAAGTTGTATTCGAACTTATTGAACACCCTGTACATCGATGTCCTTTGAAAACTATAAACTTTACACATATTGAGAGTTGCTTCATGGGCTTATAGTGTGCTTTTATGTTGTTCATCAGAAAATAATAAAAAAATAATTCAGAAAATAAAATTGAAAATAGTTCAGTTGTAATACTAAAATTTAATAAACGTTCAAAAAATAATTTCTTTCACTTACTAGTTAGCATTGAATCCTGGGAATGTCTTTGGCATCCATTTTTGATGTCTGTTCTAACCTAATATCATCTTTAAACATAATAACTGAAGTGCAGATAAAAAGAGGTTAAGAAATACCGTGTTTACTACTTTCTATGGCTAGTGAACAACAAGCGTCAATCAATCGATCAATTAAGAGAACTTTTGATTCTTGTGTACCGTTTACAAACGCACACAGTACGCCAGATGATTTCATGTCAAAAGCCTATCTAAAAGTCGATTTGCAAACCACTAAGCGTCCACTAAACGAGCATCCATGTTAAATTGCAAACACCACCCCAAAGCAACGGGCTCCCTTTCGAAGCCTAAAGCGAAGACTTGATGCGTCAATAATTGTATCGTCCTTCGTTCAATGCAGCTTTCATAATCGAGCCAGGTTGTTGAGGTGAGTGAATGGCCCGGACTGAATGTCCGAACCCATTCATGGCATGCAAAGCTTCCACTTGAACTGAAACCTAACGAGCGAAAGAGTGTAGATTTTTTTTTATTATTTGTGTGATTTACCCGGCTTCAATCACATCCACGATGGACACGGTTCGAATGATGGTTCATTTGGTTAGAAAAATAGCGAAGAGAAGCGATTGGGGAAAAAAAGGATATATGGAGACAAGAAAGGAAGTACGTTCGTAGTTCTGTACGAGCTTGTGCCACTCACATATTGTAGAACTATTCCCACCAGGTGTGAGGATACGTTGACGTGACGCAAACAAACAAACAAATGAACTACGTCAAACGCACCATTATTATTCCAATCACTGTCCGACAAGTGACGAGAGCATCGAAACTAATCGCTTCCATGATAAATTGTGTTCCGGAAACCGTGCACCTGTCACGTGAGGGCAAATGGCTGTGAAGCGCGAATCCCGTTACTATCCGCGCCATGCTACCGACGATCCCACGATATCGAACGGTTGTTTCGGGCCTGATTCGGGTTGATTATCATAAATGAAAATCACGAAGCTCGGGGAAAACCATGAGCCAAAAATAAACGCCAACCGTCTGACGCTATTCCGTCGCACCGGCAATATCCTTCGTTTACTCCTTTCGAGGTGGGCACATCCGCCCACCGCAAACAAAAAAAAGAATCATACAAAAAATCGGAAATCTGCCGTTTCTTCGTTACGGTTCAGTAGCCTGAACCTGAAATCTTTGTGCCCGGTTTGTGACTCTCGCTTTCAAAACGATCAAACCTTGCCGCCGGAAGAAACTGGCCACAGTAAAAAGCAGAAAAATCACCTCAACATCAGCCACCGAAATTGGAGGCCTAAAACCCCGTGCTTGTGTACCAGCTGTTGTGGTTCTCAGGGCTGAAATGTACCAACGATGCTTACAGACAGTAGCTCCGACCGTCACTGCGTCACTTGATGGGACGGAATGATTCGTTTAGATGAAAATGAGAAAAATGATGGGTGCAAAAAAAAAAAACGGGAAAACAAACAACCAAACGGCAGAATTCTAAGGGAAATCTGGAGGCGTACAACCTGTACCGAAACCCCATTCAAGGATCAGTAAACCTGACCGGTTCGGTTTTGGGACACGGGACGCGCAATGAAGTAAAAACAAAGGAATGTCCTTTTTTTTTCGACGATAGAGTTTTGGTTTCAACAACAGCAGCAGTAAGCATTTCCCGTCAATCCCACGAAAATCCTTCGGTTTTGACCATTCAGTCAATCAGTCGCCGTTGTCATTCCCGTGTGCGTGAATTGTTTCATCCTTTGACGTTCATCTTTAAGGACGTTTCAGTAGGTGATGATGGGATTTCGGGTGCGACGAACAAAGCGAGTGGAAAAACAAAACTACCCAAAAAAAAAAAAAAAACAAAGGAAGAACCGGTGAAGGAATGGGCCAACATTTCGGCACCAACTGGTCGGCGGGTGGGATTCGATGCCGTTGTTTTTACGACACTTCCCGTTAGGGTTACCGTCACTGAAGAGAGATGTGATAGATTCTAGCCGAGCATTCGAGTTCTTATGGTCGTTTTTTGTGGATCTTTTCTTTCCAACACGCTGCTAAGATCATAATGAAGCAAAAGGGGTTGAACCGGGTGTTGTCGTTTGCTGCTCGTTTGAAGTAAACAAGTATGATGAGAATGCTTTGTAAATGTACAGCACGATAAAGGACATTCTAGTGAAGGAACGGGATTTTTTTTACGAAATACAATCAATCGGTACAAATTAATAAAAAGCTTTGGTCTTAGCGAGGCGTAAGGAAAGCGAAAGGATCGGTTTGTTTAAAGAGAATTAACAAGGAATAGAAAACGATAGAACAAAAAGGGGATTTTGGTTCTTGTGATACGTACGGAAATTTTTATTTTTTCATGTTCCATGGTATAACATCTGACCACGTGACAAAAAGGATTCTTTTTCCCGCTAACTGAAAAACGATTCTATGTAAGCTTTTCAGCTATGTAACCTTAGCTGAAAAACGGCTTGTATGTATTGAGCTATTCGATGAATTGTGTTTTATGAGCTTTTAACTTTTAGTTGTCGCTTGTCCTTAGGTTTTTTGCTTTTTTTTCTAACATCTTAACCCTGTGAAGCACAACATTTAACTGTTATTTCAACGATTATTGTTCGTTTTTCTCTCAAGAACACTGTTAACAGTGTCGCCGTAGGAAGATCCATTTCTGTTATTTGTAATTAATTAACACAAGAACTACCGAACTAGCCCTTTTGACTAGATTCATACCTTTCGAGTGAATTTTTTTTAATTAAACAAAAAAAGAATAAGCATGGCTTTTACACATTCAGTAGGATGTTTATTTCTATAAAATCAAAAATTAAAAATCTAATATAACATTCATTTTAAGTTACGTCTACCAATACAATTTTAATAAAACCAGTGATTTCGAGTGGTGGTATATGAAACAAAAAATAGCGTATTTTAGTGCGAAATTCTTACAAAAAAGTGATAAAACACAACAGTGATTATATACAAACAGTATAAAACATGCTTGAAATAAAATATTGTTTAATTTCTGTTTTTGAGTCACATGGCTGATGCTGATTATTTTGCTGTAAACGATTTGATTTCGATTTCGAGGTGGCAACCCAAAAGGATCAACTAATGGTTTGTTCGATTTGATTGTTTTTCAATGCTGGTGTAAGAAATTACCAATTAAATGTGTATTTAGATAAGTATACTATCAAACAGTCATTTTGGCTGGTCGCGGTAGAGTTGCACGCGTAAAAATCGCGGTAGTTCTAGTGTTAATTACACAGCAATACGGGCACATGATTAAAACAAATTTATAAATCACATGTTGTTCTGCTCAAAAAAAAAATCCTAACCTAACTATTCCCTTAACGAAAAACCAAGATCAGGTTTTTTGGACTTTGGACCAGGCCAGCTGAACAACAGAAAAAACAAAAAAAAAAGAAGGGAAAAAACAGAAAACAGTTTTCGGCAGTTAAATTGTTCTTTATAAATGTTTCCAACCAATCAGGAAAAACCTGGACCTAAAAGTCTTATATGCTCCCTAACTCTCTATCCCAAATATTGTCAACCATTGTTTACATACTTACTTTTCGGCCTGCCGCAGCAGAATCTGGAACCGCTCTCAGTCCCATGCCATCATCCGCCAACCCGTTATCCCGGCCTTGATGGCGGATCCTGGGCCTACCACGCCACCACTGTCCGTGTGGACGACCTAAAAGGACTTTCTGAGCCGGGTCGTCTGGTACCATGCGTATAGCCCAGCGGAGCCTGGCGAGCCTAATTCGCTGCACGACGATGAGGTTGTCATACAGTTCGTACAGCTCGTCGTTGTAGCGACTCCTCCAATGTTCTTCCACACATACGGGGCCAACAATCCTTCTGAATCCTTGAACAGCATCTTCCTCTCGAACACGTCTAAGAGTTCTTTGTCTGTTTTGGACAGGGCCGCCATGTCTCAGAGGCGTATGTGAGTACTGGGACTATAAAGGTACGATACAGTCCCAGCTTCGACCGTCGCGACAGGTTTTTTTAGGTGAGATGTTCCTGATGATCCTCAGGCTGTAGAATGACCGACTAGCCGCCAGCATCCTAGTGCGCAACTCCGTCTCTATGGTGAAGTTTTGGACGACTTCAAAACTTCGGTAGGGGCGTGAACGTTTATGAGGCTAATGTTGAAAAACTTGCCTCGCATGCGCAGGGTACATAGCCTATCATCTATAGCCCTGAAGCCAATGATAACGTATTTCAGCCGGGGACCTACGGCGAAACCCATTCCGAGCTCGTGCTTGCGGTCGTGGCAGCTATAATAGATGCCATAGCGTTGACTGCCACGTCCTCTTTACAAACTGCTCCCTAGCCACCGCATTTCCTGTAGTGCTACAAGGTCCATGTCCAGTGTGGCTAGAGCATCATCCAGTTGCGTTAGGGCTCCGGCTCTATTTACAGTGCGTACGTTCCATGAGCCCATTTTAAGTGTAGTCCGGGGGCATAGCGATGTTTCATTTCCGTGACAGTTTTGTTTCCTGTCGAGCATCCCCCCCTCCCCTTCCGACTTTCAGACACCCCAGTTACACGTGATGCCTATATCCTTCTAAATTGAGCCTTGGCTCCCATCGTCCCCCGGGGTTCGTTTTACCCGGGCTCTGATATTCGAGAGACAAGTTTACCAGCCTGTACGTCGTGGACGTATTGAGTGAGAATGGAGAATGAAGAGCCTGTTTTGGCCTTCTAGAGGCTTCGGATCCATTCTCGTGTCTGCAAGTAGACTACAGACCATCGCTTCTCCATCTTTTTGAGTAACTTAAAACTACTTCACATACAGTGTTGAGCATTGAAATATAGGATATGTAGAACAATGTTAAGTATTGAACTATAGGTGTTAGATTAGCATAACAGCTTAGCTATAAGCATAAGCATAAGCATAATTGTATTCGTGTAAGGAATAAAATAAGTAGTTGCAAATCACAACCGAAACGGTTTAGAGCTATATTTTTCCGGAGCTATTTTCGCTACAGACAGAACTGAGTGAAGCTCGTTTAATGACACAGTCTGCCATCAACAGTTTAGTAAGTAATGTCCTGCTTAATAGGCAGGACAGGTACGCCTAATTTTCAGCAAAATAGTCTGATGCCACCTTCTTAATGCTTCATTTAACTATGGATGCTTAGGTCTTTGACAATTTTGTTTAATTGCTGGAATCTTTCATTGGAATCATCAGTCGGTTAGGTAACGCTCGGTTGGAATCTATCAAACGCTAAACCACTCGGTTCGTTCGGTGCTACTGCAGGATGGAAGTGCACAACGTTTGACGCTGTGCTCTGTTAGGCCTCTAGACGCTAAACCAGCGAAATTGTAACGCACAGAAGCTGTTTGTTTGAAAATTTTTGAACAACTGACCCGCTGAGTACGTTCCGTGCGTAGAGGATCGCCGATCCCGATGAAGCGCGTATGATCTTTTTTTTTCACTGCATATTGGATTCAACGCCGATTAAATATTTAATTGCTCCAAAAATAATTTTGAAGTAATTTTTTTATGTTCTGGTATTCACACTTATATTTTGGATATAACGACGATCAAATATTGAATTGGTCTACAAATTATTTAAGGGTCCTCTTGTCTTGTTCTGAAATTTATAATTATGCTTTTTTATCAGTTAATAAATCGATCGTCCGAGTGTGCCCGTTTTAAGGCAAAATCCAAGCGGAAATTGTCTTATGATATCTGGAATTATTTTTTTAACTGCAGTGAATATTTTACAGAGCAGTACAGAGAAAAAGTTTTAAAGGGTGTCGTACTATAAATCTCGTAAGGACCTTTAGTTAACCGCTCAAAGAGTGAGGAATACTTTATAATATTTTACATAAATCCTCTCCTGTTGAACATCACAACTAGAAATAAACCTTCGGCTTTTAACTTTACACTCTACAATCAACCATCATCACCACCACATCTACCCACCACATTTACCCACCACATATTCCCACCAATTGGCTAGCAAAAAGGCACCAGGCGTGCACTTTCAATCCGTTTTGCATTCGGCAAAGGGACCACCACCAAAAACTGTTCGGTGATTGAATACGCGCACCAACGCTCGTTTCCGGTAGGCCTCCGGTCGATTAGTGTCCTCGAATGCTGGTAGTGCAGTATGGAAAGTTCAGGCAAGTTTCAGCAACTTTTCCAGCACCCGCATCAGCCGCGCTATGTGTGTGTGAGTAGTTCGTTACGCAGCCCATTAACTGAGACACCCACGGCATGGCGGAGCCAAAGGCGCAGGGTTTGGGCGGCGAAAAACGGAAAACTTTTCCACTTACAGCAGAAAACTTTCCACGAAACGCAACATTCTTTGAACGGCGGTTGTCTTGTGCTGGAAGGGTGTGTGTTTCTTCAACCAGGCTGACGGCATTTGTGGGACGGATTTTTGGAAGACCGTCCGGTTCAGCAAAAAGGGCAAACAGCATAGTCTGGGTGGTAACGGAGGTAACTTCGAGAAGAAAGAACGCTTCACTCGGCAGACATTTGCTGTGCTGGCGGTGGCATGGAAAAGTTCCATCGTACTTGGGACGCTCTCTCGTCTGTTTTCGGTGGGTTGTGTTTCATCATGGAAAATTATCCGACCAAACCCGTGAACCCGGTCGTCCCGGTAACGCGAAGGACCGATGAAGGTTGGATTCTTGAAATGGGGCACACGTTAGCGCATCGAGATCCACATCTCCGGCGTACGATTGGCCACTGCCGAAAACCCACAGAAATATTTTCACGAACAATTTTCCAGCCCACAGTCGTTGAAACTGTGTTGACTTGAGGTTGGCCGGTAAATTCCGAACCTTCCCACACCATGGGCATATGGATGTCTGCAGGCTCGTACTAACGCATTGCAAACATGCAGATTCTTACGCAGATGTCGGAATGCTTCAACCGTGTGTCGCCGTGTTTGTCAGCCGATTTATGCCGGGGCCTTAGTACGTTGTTAGCTTTCGTTTCAATCAAACCCGTGACATTGCCAAAGCCTGTCCCGATGCAAACGACAATGGGCTGTGGTAGGCTTTTGCTGAACATTTAACCCCTCATTTGAGGGAGAGAGACAGGATTTATCGGCTTAAATCATCCCGTTTTGGCTCGGTAAGACGTACGAACTTCGGCACGGTTTCCTTCGGTCGATGTTTAATTCATATAAATTGTCATCCATTAAATGCGGAGCACATCAGACACGGCAGCAGCAGTCCCTGCAGGACGCCGGGTGTTAAAGGTGGGTGGTAAATTAATACTGCTAATATTTTAAATCTAAATGTATGCCATTTTTAAAGATCAACTATCACTCTGGGGAAGGTTGGTTTGAGGATTTCATCCGAACGGAAAATGGCTGCTGTAGATCTTAGTAACGTACGGTGGTGATAAGAAACTGTAGCCTCACACGGTAAGGTGAAGATGTACATGTGCTTCTATCAACTTTAGATCACTATGGGACACTGTCTTCAAAAAGTCTTAAAATGGCTGAAAACAACATTTTTTCAGTCATTTGAACACATTACTGCTTAAAAATATGTGAAGTTTTACGTGAAATCTATTTATAAGAATCCGTAAAAACAGAGAGAAACCCCTGGTTGTAGTAAAACATTTCGGTAAAACTCGTCTTGGACGTGTCAAACACACGACATGATAAAGAACCTACAGAAATTACCGACAGACATGTCAGCAAACCACTAAGGATGCTAAGGGTTCGAAGAATTAGGCCTAGTGTAGGCCTTGTTTTTAGGTTTGCTTGTGTTATTGTCTCATCAGCATCTTCGAAGATCTTTTGACCTAAAAACTCATCGAGTTTCCAGGAAGCGCAGGACTCCCCACGCCCAGCTTCGACTCTGTCAATAAACGAACGCTGAGCGGAGGGTAGGTATAAGGGCAAGGATACTGATTGATGCTTTTGGCACGTTTCACCATCGTGTTGTGTATCGTCTTCGAGTTGTTCACACAGCTCCTACATGTGCCACAGCTCAACACACGAAAGCGTCTGACCGGGGGTTGCGTGATGAGAAATCGCCGCATTGCCATCAGATGCCAAGCTGAGCGATGGAACCGGCAGCTTGTCTTGGCCACCGAGAAAGGATCCTCTCGCCGCACCACAGCACCGCACCATACCAACAGCAGGGCAAGCAAAGCAAAATGCCCTAGTCAGGGCTTTTAATTAGCTGGAAATGCAAAAAGGGAATACACCGTCTCCACATGTTATGGCGAAGAACTTTTCAGCTATCATTAGAGTGAGGGTTATGTTCCGAGAAAATGGTAACAGCGCAAGGAAACGCTAATCAATGTTTCAACGAGAAACGGATGTGGCTCCAGCTTTCCACATTCCCCAATTTTCCACTCAACCAATCTCCACACGGCGGGAGACCGATGCAAAGGATGCGGGACGGTTTGCCTTTTAAAGTAAGCCGAAAATACTTCGAGGTGAGTAAATCACTCATGAAGAGGTGGTGAATATATTAAACTTTTCGGGACGCAAGGAGCAACTGGAGCACCCGAGCCGAGAGTGTGTGTGTGAAAGTCTGTATTGGAGGGCACATCCACGTGCGTCGAGATGAAACACACAATACACTCTCTAAAACACAGAGCCAGGACTATTCTCAGGGAAATAAATTAAACCTCCAATCTTAATCATTATTCATGATATTTATCCCTTTTCTGTCTGCCGGTGCCTTCGTTCGTCGAGAGCACTATTGCTTACGCCGGGTGATAAGCAATGTGACGAAATTGAGCATTAATTTTGCATTGAACTCGAGGCTTCCAGTGGGTTGGCGGGTTTTGCGTGAACCACTCAAAGGAGTCGATCTTCATTTGCAAGTGTTAATAAATCACACGAAATGTTTAATTAAGGTGAAAACTAATGCTTGGTAGCTTCGAGAAAGTATGAACAATTCGGTAGAATTTTCGGTGAGCTTTGATGAAACGTTTTGATGCATTTTATTCGATTGATTGTGCTTTTAATTGATAATTAATGTTGCTGTTGATTTTTCAATGGGAATAAAAAGATTTATACATAATTGCCTATTTTTGTTTCCCAATAGTTTTATGAATATAATGAAAGCATATGTATATGCCGGTGGTACATTATTGTTTCTCAACTGACTTTCAAGTTTCTTTACTATAAGATGAACAGATGAAGCATATATGAAACTGTGAGGCTACATTAATCCATTGGAATTTTGTTACCGAGGAGGAAGATGCTCAGTAGAATTGTTGGCCCCGTATGTGTGGAACGACAATGGAAGAGCCGCTACAGCGACGAGCTGTACGAACTGTAGACGACCTCACCGTCGTGCAGCGAATTAGGCTGGCCAGGCTCCGATGGGCTGGCCATGTTATACGCATGACACCGGACGACCCAGTTCAGAAAGTCCTTTTAGGCCGTCCACACGGACAGAGGAAGCTTGGTAGGCCCAGACTGAGGTGGGAGGATGGCGTGGAATCATCCACCATCCATCCATCAAGTGAGCGGTTCCGGATTCTGTTGCGACAGGCCAAGACCACAAAGCGATTGTAGCGCCTGATAAGATGAGAAGAGAAATTAAGTATCGCATTGAAGCATGGTCATGAGATAGATGAACAATGAAATATTTTATGCACGGTTTGGCTAGTACAACTTGTTTTCTGAGAGATGACTTCTAATTCTCTACAATTTTTAGATCTTTGGTCTTCGCCCAAGAATTGATTTCATCTCAAAATCTTCTTCTTGCCCGGCTCAGGATTGAGCACGTTGCATCAACATGGCCTGGTCGCCTCATAATATACGAGCTAATTTAGTACGGCCCAGTGGTGAAGGCGACAGCGGCGCCGATCTTAAAACGGGTCCGGATCCCATCCGTACCTTCACCACGTAGTGAGGAATGATTATCCAAATACATGGTATCAGCAAGTCTAGTAAGCCTTTCGACGGCCGGCATGTCCTTAGAGGTCGTTAAGCTAAGAAAAAGATACGAGCTACTTTATTTTACAAGCATTATTTTGTCACGATGTGTTTCAAAAAAGTCCACTTCCATGGAGACTAACTCCACCACAATAAACCTGTGGATGATATTCTGTAAAAGGCAACTATCTCAAACGGGCATTCTTTTGAGTAAACTTGATCAAAATCCTTAGAGGATTCAAAATGCGAAAGGTTAAGGGTTGATAATAACGGCGATATATTGATCCTAAAATTGCGTCAAACTTTCCAGGATGTGTTCACGATGACATAATGCAAAATATTGTTTGATATATCACAAGGACTCAACATTACTTTGCTTAGCAAAGGGTCCAGCCTCTATGTACTGAGAGTTTTTTACCCACAAAAACCCACTTTTTACCTTCACCATTTCCAGTACCGGATCTAACGGTTGGCGGAGTAGGTGGCCGCCAGTGCCCCGACTGCTGCCTCGTAACAAGGGGTCCCGTACAGGGAACCTCGCAGGAGTAGCTCGTTGTATGGGATCCTACTCGAAGCCCCTGATGTTTGTGTTGAGCCAACCCCCCTTTCCCCACTCCTTCGCCTACCGCTCAACTCTTTCAATTATGATCGTGGTGGGATCCGATAACTCATTCCGCATTCAAACTCAATCTTTCCAATTGATCTAATTCACGCTCATTAGCTTCCATTTTTGGAACCATCAACTGGCTGATTTGTGCATCCTATACATAACGGTAAACTCGTTAGTGAAAGAGTACTTTACTGATCCAGTAACTAAATACAATGCTCTTACGTTGTAGAATTTTTTTTTTTTTTTTTTTGTTAAAAACCATTCATATTTCTTGTACGAAATAATTTTACTCTACCATGTAGTTTGAATCCGATTGCTGCATAGACAATTGATCTGTTCCGCCACTGATCACTTCTTCAAAATAACCATTAAGGGTAAAGCTATTATGTTTCCTTTTAATATGTCTCATCTTTTATATTTTTAATTTATATGTACCCATTATTTTTATTGGTAAAAAGTCTTTCATTCCACAATGATTTTACACACGGGCATGACAGATTGTGTTCAAATTCTGATCACTACACTGTCTGTATGATATATTGATTTTTGCAAGGCATGGTTACCAATTGACAACCTTTCTCCGCATTTACTTGATGGAATCAAAAGTGTTATTCATGCTTAATTATTCATTTTCATACCGTTGATTAATATTGCTTTTAAACCAAGACAAACGCTAAGTAGTTGCTTGCATTCACCTGAGCTTTCGAACGAATCACCAATGCCTACATCAGGTGGCCAGCATTCATCTTGGTCTAAACTTCATCCATTTAAAGTATGACATCAACAGTACTCTACTTCCCACCGGCTCTGATAAGTTGGTTAATTTGGCTCGGCCATTCACTTGTTGCAACTATGGCAAACTTCATGATATGGTTTGTGTTTTTCCTATCATCGTTCGCTTCTCAAGTCCTCAGTCCAGCAGGGAGCGTTGCTGCGAAAGTTGCTTTACGTTCGGGCAGCTTGCAATTTTTTTTCGGGATCGTTTTCAAAAGTCTGCTCCAAACAAGGGCCGCCTCCAGTAAATCATTTGCTTCGAAACTTGTAAAAGCAAACGGCCACCGGGCCGGGCCGTCAGAAACTTGACCGAAACCGAAAGTTTTTCTTGGGGAAGTGTTTTAGGCGAAACAAAAAAGGGACCCCCATTCCCCCCCCCCCACCGCCACTACCACGCGCTGCTCTGGCTCCATGTTGTGTAGGTTAAATTGTGTTACATTTCTAAATGACTTATCACGGTGGCACGGTGGTGGAGCATTTCGTACGGAGACACCTAATGCGATCCAGCACTACGGGGCCATTAAAGCGGGCTGGCGATAATGTGTATCGGGTCGGTAGATTTTCGCTATTTATACGAGCAAAACCCGAGAGCAATTCTTCCGCCTGCCAGATGATAATCGCTCCACGGTGTCCATGGTGCTGGGAGAATGGGTAGTCCTTTGCTGGCTTAATTTTGAAGCAGATAATAAACAAGGTCGTAATCCTGCAGCTCACGTCTGTGCCCAAGCCCAAGAAGGTGGATTCTGTTGTGAGTTCTGCCCATTTTGAAATTTACGGTAACAGACGGGCATAACTCAAATTTTGGACCGAAACTCATTGGGCATCCTGGATGTCTTTTCGGTTGCCGTTCCCCATGGCAATGGCAGAATAATAGACTCCAGGGCATCAATTAGCCTTGCTGTGGAGGAATCGTCTCTTTTCGGTCACTTTATTGGCAGGATGACTTTTTCCAAGAATTGACTCACCCCAGGTGAGCACGCCGAGTACGAGAGTACGAGAGTACGTTGCTGGCACAACCTTCGAAGGTTTACGATTAGCGACGTGCTTACCTTGATTTTCAGTCATTTGTTTAGTTCCTCTTTCTGGTCAATCCCAATGCCGGAAGCAACGGGTGGGCGATGTAATTGCTGGACGTGTTTTATTTGTGCCGTTACCGGACGCTTAGCGTCATCAAACGTTGTACTTCAGATTCCGACGTATTCGTCGAAGTCCTTGGCATCGAAGGCGTGTGGCATCTTTACAACCATTACAACTTTCCTGACCGAGAAGGCCTTAGGTAATTAAGTAATAAAATTTTAAATCGCTTCCCGTACGCACCAACACTACCTGTACATCATTCGTCAACCAGGGGAAAAAACGACCATTACCTAAATGTCTCCAATCCTGGCACAAGGACTCGAGAATTATTGTGAACTGGCTTGAGGGAAGTGAGATGTCCTCCAGGGCCAACGCGCCTCATAAACAAACCGTGATTGGAAGGAGCACGAACCGAACCATTGAAAAATTGTTTATGTTGTCTACAATTTACTGTGCAATAATTGCCTGCCTCGAACGTGCTGTCGGTGAGAAGGTGAAGGTCGTAACATGCCGAATCTGGCTCGTGCCTTCAAGCAGAGGGTTGGCGACGGACGATTGTTGCCAGAGTTCTTCGTAATTTAAATAGAAATGTTCATACGAAAGACAGCAAAGCTAAATGGATTTGTAAAAGCAATAATCGATGTTATTCCTAGGCCGTCCTTCTTGAAATAATATTCGAAAATCAATGTTATTGATTGACAGCATTATTGATTACCTGGTCTTATTTGCTTTATTATTTAGTTATAGCGAACAATAACTCTAGCTTTCTATTGGTAAAATTTCTTTAAAAAACCATAACCAAACTAAAGTTCTTCAATATTTGCGTGGAATACTAACTTCCCCTTTTGGAACTACAACGTTTTAGAAGATCCTCGAGGCGTCGTGGTGTATTATTTACAGTTTTCTGGATTGGTTTTGTTTGATAGTCAGTTCTGTGTGAGCTGAGGTACCAGTTGCACCGATGAGTTGTACATCAATTCAATAATGTCTGTATATTTACCATAAAGGAGCATGAGAAATATGAAACTGTGGTGAGGAAGAAGAATTCTAGGACTTATAATCGCAACCAGAACGAAGGCAGTTTGAAGATTTTAGACGAGAATCTCCCTTACTCGAACGTTGGAGAGATCGAGGCCTAACCTTTGGCAGAGGGACTCTCGATGCTCAACGGCGGAGCAAGTCGACCAGGCGACTTTGGATATTCAGAAGGAATATCCTATGATCCTGTCCCGAATACGCTTCGGCAAACATGATCCTTTTACTAAAGATTTCGTCGGAAGCTACCAAGCTGGATTTGTTTTTGAGGCAAATCAACAATTGAAAAAAACTGTTCCTCGACTTCAAGGCGGTCTACGAAACCACAGATCTGACCGAATTATGGAACACCATGCAGCAGTACGGATTCCCTGGGAAGCCGGTACGGCTGCTAAAGGCCACTATGGAAGCAGAGTATCAGTTGACGGCGACGATCTTGAGGTGGTAGAGGAGTTCTGCTACGATCATAAGTTCGGACAACAACGTAAGCAGTGAAATCCGAAGGCACATGGTTCAGAGGAATCGATCCTATTACGGACTCCACAAACTTTTGCTATATAAAAGACTCCAACAACACACAAAATGCACGATGTATCGCATACTGATACGTCCGGTAGTTCTGAACTATGCTGACGGAGGACGCCAATGCACTCGTCATTTTCGAACGGTGGGTGCTAAGGACTATCTTTGGCGGTGTGTGCGAGCAGGGCGTGTGGCGAAGGAGAATGAACCACGAGCTAGCTGAGCTGTTCGGTGGTGCAGATATTCTGACGGTAGTCAAAGCCGTAAGGATACATTTTCTGGGGCACGTGATGAGGATCTGAGCTCATGTCCCACCAAGAAGGTGCTCTTCAGCGACCCGTTCGGCACGAGAGGCGTAGAGGAGCACAGCGAGCTCATTAGCTGGATCAAGTGGAGTCAAACTTGTCGGAGATGGAAGACTACAGCCCTACACCGAGATTCCTGGAAACGGATTAGCGACCAGACCATCTCGACGCGACGTGTTCAATCCTGAGCAGTCCAAGAAGAAGAAGACCCTTACAGGCATGTAACGTAACCTTTACGTTTGACAAATGATAACTACGTCCTTACATCTTTATCAAAGAAGACCCAATATACAAAAATGGCTGTTTGGCACTAAATCAACGAATAAACTAGGTAGTAACATAGTCAAAGCTGTCTGCTAGAGACTAGTTGGTTAATCAATTCGTCGAAAAGTAATTGTTTTACTCCATTTAGAAATTACTATAAACCCACTACTCGGCTCGATCTACTCTAACCTCAATGTATCATTCTCTAAGCGCGTTCTCGTGTAAGTTTTAGCAACAAACTAAAGTAAAGGACAGCCACGGCTAATATGCGTCCAGATTGATTATGACATTCTGTCCAAGGCATGCCATTTCCATTTGTGTTTCTATTTCCACAGCAGTGCAGCCAAAAGCAATCAAGCGCGAGCGTTCGGTTTTTGGCCATCGCCGCCAAACACACTGACACACCGGTGTTTATTCATTCGGTTTCTCGCTTGGCCAGAAATAACCGCAGCTGTGAATAATAAAAGCCTTCACTATCATGCCAGAAGGAAGCGCCTCCCACACCATTGGCCATCGTGAGGCGATATGTTTCTTCATAATTCGCTTGACGTTTCCTTTAGCGAGAGGCGATGGAATGGAAGGAAGCACGAACAGTGGAATAAAATGGAAGCGAACGCTCACACACCTGAAGTTGGCAGGATTTCATAAGGATATCCGGTAGAGTTCGTTCCCTGCCGCCAACGAACCACCCCGCTTCCACAGTTTGTCAGCAAGCAAATATCCTAATTTCCTACTCCTCGCCGAAAACTCATCAACACGATTGTTTTTACACATTTCGTCCGACAGACGGTGATGGCTGAGGTGGTGACTGGCGGCAAACACACACAAAAACCTCCAGAAACCTGTTGTCCTGTCCTGGGCAGTCTCGATGGTCCACTCAGCCAAAAACCTCGTACCCCTTTTTTAATCTGATCCTTCGCCTGAACGGAGCGAACTGCCGTTCGCTCGTCACTATATCACAACGATGGTCGTACCGTGCGATGTTTTATTATTTATATGCCCCAGGATACGATTTTGCTCGAGTTTGGACAGTTCTTCGCTCAACGCCGGCCAGTGCACGTTTGCAGCCCAGTCCGGACAATCGCCGGGCAGGAAGCCGTGCTCGGATCGTGAGAAATACACCTGCTTGCGGTCGCGCTGGGAAAAACTGAACGTCCGATGCCTGAGCGCGTTTTCGTTCGGCCAAACGTTGAAACAGGTTATTTCAACCCGTGGACACTGTTGAATGCAGACCGCCGGTGTACGAATAGACAGCACAAGAGCACACCGCGAACCACACCGTTCAATCGACAGCGAATGGGATGGATTCTTACGAATGTGAATGAAATAGAATCCGAAGAGCATGCGAACGAGGTTCTGGCAGGTTCTCCGTTGCTTAAGCTTTTCCGGCACGGTGCTCGAGGGTAGGATCCCTGAAGGGATCGCGTGGTTTGGATGTGGGATTATAAAGATGTATAGATAATGAAGCACGATCGGCGCAAGGGCAAACCAAGCTCCTCTACCCCGATATGATATATATTTATGATCTTACAAATTGTCATAAGAAAGACAAATCTATGATTCCGAAAGCACTCCGATCTTTCGGGGTAGAACCATTGTTGGCACTGAGGATGAGTGTGTGCGTGTGTGTGTATGTTCATATTTTGGAGACGCTTTCCGGTGCTTAACATATCTATGAATCTAATAACCCGAGATGAACAATTGGTCGGGAGGAAGACATTTCTCTTGCACCGAACGAACCATTCCGGTATTCAATTTGAATAATTTTATCAAGATGCCGTGTCCATGGTGCGCAACCGGATCGAAAGCATCTGTGTGGGTTAGTTTAAATATGAAAAGTGTTTCGTGGACACGGTTCCTGATGTCATTATCGTTAATAAAGTGTGTGGTATCGTGTAGAAAAAAGCGAGAGAAGAAAAAACATGAAATGCTTGACAATATTTTACCTCATGTTTGGATATAGTTTTTTTATATTTATTCGAGCGTTTAGAGCCTTTCGATAGGGCATCGTGTGTTGTGATTGACAACTGCGTGGTTTTATCTACACTGAGCATCTTTTCATAAAATGCATCTGCTTTTAAAAGATTGTGATACTTTATTTTATTTCATTGTAAGGACTTCAAAAGATCTTTTTACGTGTTTTTGTTCATGAAATCGACAAAAAAAATTATGTTCGTTTAAATACTTATAAAAATGCGTCGAACATTTGATGAGATTCTATTTTTAACATATAGACTCGGGTCTATACTCAGCTATGCATCATCTTCTATACGTAACAGATCTTCTATTTTTATTTATTTTAACTGTGACAGCTTGCTCCATATTGTCGGATCTTCAACTTGTTGGTGTTAATAATTTGAATGCAACTAATAATTATTTTCTTTTTCTTTTAAAAAAATTTGTAAACCTTGGTGCTTCAATGTTCGGTCCGCGCCGCGTGGTGATTATGTGACAGCGACGTCGATCTTCAAACGGCAGGACCGGGGTTCAGATCCCATTCGTTCCTCCGTAGTAGTATCAATAAGTTTGCTAAGCCATTCGACGGCATACGTGACCTTAGAAGGTCGTTAAGCTAAGAAGAACTTCAATGTTAATTTTTTTTTTGTATTTTTCAAAAGCTATTAGCACTACCACGACGTCGTAGCTCTTACTCTACACATTTAATCCTACAATGCAGGAGTAAAGAAACCTGCATACTAGCGACTTGAAATGTCATAAAATGTGGTGTACTTAATTCGAGTATAATTTAAAAAAAAACAGATCGTAAGAAAAACAAAAAGAAACGTGAAAATTTGATAAATTGGTAATTGGTTGAGTGAATATTTTTCATTACCCTTAGGGCATAAACATATGTTTTTATTTGAACTTAAACTGGATCTAAGTCCAGTACGCTCGCTTCATTTGATGTCTAAACTGAAACTGTGTCTCTTTTCTTCCCTGATCGGTCAATATTTATGTGTATGGACTGGCGTTGGTGTCTGGTTGCTGCATCGTCCAGTGCGCGAACCATTTCCCACGGTGCTGGAGGTTCTGACATGTCTGCGCTCGTGGCCGGTGTCGTCTTTTGTCTGCTCTTGGCCAATGCGCATTTGCATGTTGCTGAAGTCGTCTGCATAGTGTTGCGTTCTTTGCTTATGTCGTCTGGATGGTGTTGTTTTCTAACTTTTGTAACAGGGTTTATCTAATCATTCTGCAAAAGGAAAGTCGACCTTGATAAGACTCAGGACAACGAGAGGTGAAAAATGTGTGTTGGTGACGCATGTGTCGTATGTTACCGACGCGGAAAAATTTTTAATGATAAACATGCGATCAACCAAAAAAAGAAATAATAAACAGGCGAGTGAACGAAAACAGTTAACTAGGTTAAATATATCCACAGACTGCATTCAGCATTTTTATAATTTAAATAAGTGAGTCAGAATTTGAATAAAGCAGCATTTTAACCAACACTCCTAGACTGTTCATTGAAGTCGGAGGCATCCTTCGGTTTTCAATTTAGCCAAAATTACATCGTCAAGTCGGAGGCATCCTCCGGTCTCAATCCGTTGAACGGGACAAGGGCCCGGCTCAGTAACAAAAAGGTGGCTCCAGAGATGAATAAATTTATAATTTTTTATTTTATTTATTTCCAATATGACAGCTCTTTTCCAATATGACGGACCGTACGTCAATACCATTTGTATTGACAAATTATAAATTTCACTAGGCATTTCCTTCTTTTACTCGGTTAATGATAAATTTATCAAGTATAAAAACAGCTTCTCAACCGCTTTTTCCATGGTCGCGTACGCTGCCTAAAAAAAAGTGATAAAACGCCACACATAAAAAAGCCGGTCTCAAGCCAACGTCAAAATTTTATCAACATCGTTCTCAATTTCTTCTCAAGGATTTTCTACGAAAATTTTTTTTTTCTAAAAAGTTAAAAAGCTCTGTTTTAAGAAGGTTATCATGGTTTTCTTAGCTTTCGTGGCCCTGAGCCTATAGGTCTTGCGATATGTATTTTCCATTTCTGTCGATTAATTCCAACTCCATTCGAATATATTTTATTTCTTCCATGTCATGCCTTTCTAGGTTATGTTATGGAAGCTGTAATTTAATGTTTTACTACCATTGATACCTCGTAGTTGGATACTCAGACCTCACTATCAGGGACAGCGCTGCTGTCATCTTATTCACTGGGCCGCTATGGTTGACTTGGTGCTATGGTTTTGTAGAGACAGTGTAAAGGAATCTATTATACAGACTTTTATTTACTAGCGTCAAAGCATTTATGTATAAAATTATTTCAAAACACACGTTTTTCAGTACATTGTTGTTATGTCTTTAAAAAATGACCATCAACTGTCACATTTGCCTTTCATTCGTGAAAAGCATTTATAAACGATGGGTGATTTTCACCCGAAGATTAAACACGATAATTCCATCGAATTAAAAACATGATTAATTTTTTTGTTGCTCCTCACACGATTGTATGTTTTTCGTCTTCCGCTTCATTCCACAGTCTTCTCGGCTTTCGGTGTAGAATGAGACCGTTAAACTACATTAAAAATCAATCCCGCTACCGATCGTTCAAGCCATGGCGGTGGTCAAATCAAAATTATTCTGCACCCATTCCTCAACCCCCTTCCCGATTGTGGACCCAATCGTCCCGATTGATTGATCGTTTGGACTGTACCCGTGAGCATTCATTTAACTGCCCCTTTGCACCTTAAGCCCACATTTGATGCATGCAGTGTCGCCTGATTGAAATCATCATAAGGGACGGTGCGCTGTAAAATCAATGCCCAAAATCCATTTAATCCGTTTTGGGATAGCTTTAAGCCTGGGATGGAAGAGTCAAAGATGACATTTGTGATGAAAATTTTAAAATCATAAAATGATACATTAAAGAAAGAACTTTACACAAACCAGCGAACCAAACAAAAAAAGCATCTTGTGTCACATTATTAAAAAAGCTTCTGCACCCATCCATTTTCCTTTCACTTTAATCCTTTAATGGACGCATAGGTTGAGACGGGTGGGCCACCTAAAGGGCTGCAAAACATTTCCACAGACACAGGAACTGACACCGAACGGCGTTTCAGGATGCGGCTCGGCCGAAAAACTCATTTCCTTTAGCGTAACAAGAAAAAAAAGGAGCCTCCCGCATAAGTTTGATGGCTAATATTTTGGGTTACCGGACTTTAACCGGACCACCCTTTTTGGTGGATGGCGTCGCTTCCTGTACACGAAACACGCACCCAATTGCAGGACTTTCCGGGGCTGGCATGTGGATGTTGTTGCTTTTATTTACACGTCCTCAGCAGAAAGCACATAACACTGGAATCCATAAATAAGATTTTCACCATTTTCGCTCGTCAGCCTGAAGCAGTATTTTCTTCGTTACGGAGCAACAACAGGAACGAAAAAAAAAGCATGAAGCAAATAAACCCTTACTTTACACTTTTCGCTTTCCTTTGCTTCGTTTGGAAGATTATTTTTTGTACCCGCGAATGAAGTGAAAGCTTTTCAGTTTTTTTTTTATTTGTCGTCTCACAACAACTACTACGAGGAAAAGGGTTCTTCGTGAGACGGATGCGCCCTAGGCTCCCCTCCCCCGAAACGGGTACATGAGGAAATACCATAATTTATTGATAAACCCTTTTGGCAAGGATCGTCGAAATTGAACAGTTTCGGAAACGGCCATCGGCTAATCGGATGGAGGCGGTAGACCTCGGGGTAGGTGTGGCGGAAAGAAAACACACTGAAACGTCAAAGATCGGTCAAAGAAGGGTGAACAAAGTTTGTAGGATCATAATTTCACTGCACACTCCATTTAATCCTGTTCGATTTCCTTCGCCCGTCCGTTCCGGTGCGATGCAGCGGTCGGAAAATGAAGAGGTCAGGTTAAGGTTTAGGTCAGTTTGTATCCCTTTTTCTACCTCTCCCTCTAGCTCTAGCTTTCCAAATGGGTGGTTTTGGTGGGTGTCTGCTGAGGGCAGGCGAGGAAGGGAAATTTCTTTTCTCAACGGTTTTATCATTCGAATTATTTATCTACCGGGATTAGTCGGCATGCGATGCGCTCGTTATGTCGCTTTGGTTTCGAATACCGATCCATTTCTTATCTATCTCGTACGGCTTTTTCTCCCGGTTCGATCACAACGGATACCGATAGCAAACGTTTTTTCTTTGTCGAGACACCCTTTGGAACAAAAAAGCAGCTAGAAGTCAGCCGACTAATGAACAAATGCGTCCTAGGAATAGATGTTGAAAAAAAAAAACACACTGTGAGACGCGAATGCTTCGTAGTGTCGTTCCGCCTTTCTCCCAATGTTGAGAACCTAAAAGCAAAGGGTGAATCGGTTGCGTGCATTGGATCTGGTGGAAAGGAAGCGTGCGGACGTCGAATAGCTATAATCTATTTTTCGAACTTACAAAACACACTCGGGGTGGGAGGACGGCGGTAAATTAATTCAATTTGTAAGTGTCTACGCTATAAATAACGGGGTTGTATCGATCATTCAATTAAGTTGTAAACTAATGGGTTTTTGGAGTGTTAAAAACGGTATGGTTTTTTTTTGTTATCGACGGCTTTTATGTTAGCCACAAGGGGACGTTATTGTATGGTGCGATCTGGATGAGGAGAAGGTAATTGAAGTGATGATGGATTCTAATTAAGCGTTAGAGGATGCGGAATTTGGTTAAGGATAATATCCGTTCTCTCAATCATACGCTACCTGTGACGTATTTAGCTGTTTGATGCTCTACATTTGAATTTTGTCCTGTATTTTACAACAAAGAAGAGAAAATCAAATATTTTTTGGCAAATAAGACATCCCCATCAGCAATATAAATTTAGTTAGACTTAAAAAATATTTTTTTGCGTCAAAAAACAAACAAAAAGAAAAATGTCAGTAAAAATCTCGAAGTTTGTTAGTTTATTTCACAAAAAAACGATATATTTAAATATATTTGTTATTGATCATAATGACGGCATGTTGCCGAATTGTCAGCGCCATGTGTGACTGACACAATGAGAATTAATAGTAAGGCATATCCTCCTTATTCTTTGTCTTATCCCGGGCATGCTCGGATCTGGATATGTGGTTGTTGTCCAGGTCTATTGGTTGTTGTGTGTTGAATTCCTCAGGTGGATGCAGTTCTTTTATTTCTGGTACTGTTGGTGTTACTATAGCAGCGTTGGAAGATGATTGCGTCTGGATTGGATTGGCTATTGTGGTTTGATGGCTTCAGGCATTGGACTGTAACAAATAAAAACATTATTATGACAGCACGGAATAAAAATAAATTTATTTTTTATTTCCGTGCTGTCATAACAATGACATCGGATCCAAGAATGATCGGCAAACTCCGTCTCGCAGCAGCAACACTCCGCAAAACACTCCCCAACTCAACTCCAACGCAGCCCAAGTAGTTGTGTTAAGGCTGAACTAATTTGGAGAACACTGCACTGTGGAAATCACCTGCATCCCTTCCATGGTAGAGTTTTTTTTTTATTTATAGAGGCTTTGAGTCTTAGAGATTACATTCGCGTCTCTATAGTATAAAAAAATTGTTTAATCTAATACAAAACTATCGTATATGTGGTTTAAATATTACGGAAAACTATTGCCTATAAAACTATGGAAACTATTATGTCATGTGGTATCGTATAAGTTTAATCTATTGCTTTTTTTGTATAAATAACTGATGCGTAAAAATCTAATGAGGCGATTCTGCTGGAGTTTATCGAATGATAGGATTGTCGTTAAATCAGTTTCTAGTTGACAGGAGGCTCGGTGTGTCGTGTATCCATGGCAATCGGTGAGGATGTGGCGGACGGAGATGTCAACCACAGAAGCTGCAGAGTGGAGGACTAGATTTTTCTTGGATGTAGGAATGCGTAAGGCGGGTATGACCTATAAGAAGGCGGGAAAGGACTCGTTGGATGTGGCTGGATTCGGTATCTTCCGATGAAGAGGTGTTGTGCTTGATAGGACGGAGTTTGTTGCTGAGGTCTACGTTGTGCCATGTGGAGTTCCAGTGTTGGGAGATGATGGTGTTGGTGAAGCGGATGGCATCACGGCGTGAAAGGGTGTTGACATGTTGGTCGGCTTTCTCGTTTCCGTTAATTCCGGAATGACCCGGAATCCAACAGAAAACGATTGTCGGGGATGCAGGTATGGAGTCTAGGAGCTGGATGTGGGTGTCTTTGGAGTTGCTGTGTTTCAGGGACCCAGAACACTGGCACTGTCGCTGAAGATCACGTTCGGTCGGTCAGTCCGTAGTCTTCGGCGGAAAACATGGAGTTGTGATTAGGAAGTTTGATGGCGCAGTTGTCTGTGGTGGAGTGGATCCCACAGCCGGCTGAGTCCAGATGAACTGAGTCGTTTGTAAAGATATGATGGAAATGTTTGTATTTAGTCTGAATGAAGTGAGTAAAGGTACTATTGGCGATGTGACTGTTTTTCCGGTTCCCCGTGGAGAACGTTTGAGTTCCCAGTCTATGGCAAATTGACAGAGACGAATTCCCCGGCGAGTTGATTGGATGATCGGTGGTAGCTGTTGGTTGGTGAGTGTTTTTTAGTTCTGCGTTTGCTCTGGTGAATTACGGTAGAGTTGAAACTGTCCTCGAATACTGTTGACCCGTCAACGGAATACCCGTGACACTACAAAAAACGCTCAAGACATAGACAACAAGGCAAGGGGGGCACGGGCTGGTGTAGCGACAGCAGCGCCGGTCTTCAAACGGCTGGACCGTGGTTCAAATCCCATCCGGACCGTCCCCTCGTTGTGAGGACTAACTAACCAACTACGTGGTATCGGCAAGTCTAGTAAGCCATTTCGATGGCCGGCATGAACTTAGATGTCGTTATGCCAAGAAGAAGAACATAGACAACACAATAAATAACGAAAAATGAATGGTCGAAAACGCAAAAGGATTGGAAGGATACAGTGTTTCTCAGGTGCCAGAACAAGTGTCTCCATGTGTAAAACAATCCGCGATTTTGACAGAACACACAATCTGAACCTTACGTTTTATTATTGTTCAGACAAACATCCCTAACTTCGAACCTGAGAAACACCGTAATGGGGACATGGAATTATAGGACAGGTACATAGGCTCTGGCGAATCGGTAGATGAGCTCTATGTACTTGAGGTCCCAATTGTATTATTGCAATACTCGGTCGTCTGCCGACACGCACGTCTGCTCTAAACAAGAAGGGTCTTGCGGTTTCATACTCCACGCAGGATCACAGAAGGTGGTCCACATCGTGGAATCCGTCACCGCAGCCACTTACTTTTGTCCAGAATTAAACACTGTAGAAGAACATTCGATGCGAAATGATTCGACATCAGTCGGGACATCATTCGTATGAACGCCCGGTCTACAGAGAGCCCATCGAACCAAGACCGCAGGGACACTTGAGGAGAGATCGAGAAAAGGAAACGCCCGAGTTCATCCGCTTCCCACATGCACTGCTGCCGAGATAGGAAAAAAAATAAGGAACTCCTGGACCAAGAATGGGCAGCAAGTGTGCCTTTTCGTTGCCGGGAGTTCCACAATGAGAAGGGACCCAAATTAGCGAGAACCTAAACGTCTTATCGAACATTAAGCCAAGCAGTTCATTGACTTTAATGGTGAGGAAATCCGGACTCTTAACAACCTTCGGAGATCTCCACGCTTCAATAGCACTAAAGGCTATCAGTGAAGATGAAGTACTGATCCAAATATCTCGCTGCTATCATCAATAGAGCGTACAAAATTGCGGCTTCCTCTGCGGTTTAAACACTACATGGCTGCCTCAATTATACAAACGTTTTATGTAGGTTTCAAATAAATTATTCACAAAAAAGCATTTTGAAGTTTTGTGAAGTAATTAATTTGCCTCCCAATTCAACCGTACCCAGAGGGCTAGATGTATATCAATTGATTTATAAGCGATCAGTGTACGGTTTGATTAATGAATGCTGGTCATCTTTTGCCGCACGCACTGACCACACGACGCGGGTCCATTAATCATGCACAAAGTGAGTCCAATAAATTAGAACAAAATGGTTGTGGAGGTTTGTTCTGTTTTTAATCTTGCACTGAAACCTGTTTTGTTAGAATAGTTGTGATTTTGTGTGATGGAGAAACGGATCGTACCGAAGAAATTGAAATACATTGTCATAAATGAGATATAATTTCAAGTTTAATATAAGAAACATATTAACCGTCAGCGTGTGATTGCTTCTGTTGAAATCTTCATCAAGCTCAAGCTTCAATTTAATCACAATGTTTCCTCATTCACCGGTCCGAGATCCAATGATGCAAAAATGGCGCTCATCCTCTAGCAGGATGAAAGCTTAAGAGCAAAAGCGAAAAATAAATCACGTTTTCATCCTGCTCGAAATGCCATAGCGATTTGAGCGATGATGAGGTTTGCTGTTGATTTATTGGCTAAAGCGGCCCAAGCTTAATTGCTTCACGCTGGCACTGGCACCTACTGACAAACTACTTCATCAGGCCAATCTTTTCTCCGCTTTAATCCATTGCGCGAAAAGCGATTATGATCGAACCGGGATGGGTTCGGGTACCCCTTTGCCCGAAAAGGTGTTGAAGAGTAGAGCTTACCGATGTGATCACCTGTGCCTGATTCCTACATTCTCTCAAACGACATGGAACAAATCGGAAATCTTCCCAACACCCTCAGACAACGAAACGTTGAAAATACGTACTGAATTTTTGAAATCTCATCAAAGTAAATGAAAAAAAAATCTTCCCATTATGTGACTGCATTACTTTCCATCAAGCTAAGAACCAACCTAGCCCTAAGCAAGAACGAAAGATATGAGAACGAATGTAGCTCATCAAGCAAACGGCGTTTATTGACCAACAGGGAAAGCTTCCGAAAAGTCTCCCAAAACCAGCGGCCACTCCCGATCAGCCTGGGTGCCGATAAGTACAACGAAAACCGGCCGACGATCGTTTCACACCATCCAATTTCCTTAACAATTAAAATATTTTCCCCCGCCACTAGCGGCTCCGATCCTCCCAAGTTCCGATAATGAAGAGGATCGAAATGATCATGCGGGTTTTCCCCCACGGCCCACTATCTAGCTGCGGCTGATGACTTTCCCTGCTGGGTGGGGAAAATTAATTTCACGGATCGGAAGCAAGATCAAGCGGAAGACGGCTTGAACTGAAGGCTCTCGCTCCGTTCTCAGGCTTATCTAATCAGCCGGCTATAGGGAAACCCGCTGAAAACTGACGGGAATTCTCGATCGTCAAGGCAGTAGGACGCTTCTTTAGTCTTCACGCATTGTTTTCTTTACCAGGAGCAAGCAACGAGCGTTCTTACTAACCCTTACGATTTCTCAGAGTTAGTTGGCTGTTTGAGACGGTTTGGGTGAGGGTTGCGTAAGCGTCTTAGCGATTGCTGGAAAGCGGGAAAAGTATCATAAAAGGAGATAAACAACACATTTACCCGCTTGCCACCTCTGGTGATCTCCGGCAATGAGCCCAGCATTATGCCGGTCTTTAGGAGGGCTTTCGATGAGAAAATGAACTTGATGAGCGGACATTACTTTTCATGGTCGCTTCCTACAGCTATCGAACGTACCTTTTCACCACTTTTGCTTTAGTTTTATTTCGAAGCCGAAAGTAAAACTCGCGATACATCAACTACAACAACATTCAGTAGCAGCAATAAACTAGTACACGGCATTGCTACAATAAACATAACCGTTGGGAACAGAAAACGCAACCCTCAACACATCATGTAATGTCTGCCCGGTAGAAAATGGGCAAATGAATGAAGTACGTGGAACAAAAAATGTAACTGCTCAAACCAGTCCGTGTTCCGATGCGAAGCAAGCAACGTTTGCTTGAACTTAACCTTCGTGGAAACGAACCTAACACTGCCAAACCACTATTCATATCTTAATTAATTTAATTTTACGAAATTCGCTCCCACCGTACGCTGAAATTCCACAAACGGTCTCTAAGCGCACCGTTTAAGGTAGCTGCATGGGATTGAAAAGTAGTGAGCAATGGTGGTGCCTGCATAGCGGACCTAACCATCCAGATTAGGGCGACCGACTGCCCATGTCTGCCCCATTCTATTCGTTTGCTACAAATCTTCCCCCATCGAAACACATTCCTGCGCTGGTCAGACGAAAACCCCTTTTTTCCAGACAGTGAACATTGGTGGTGAGAATAGGGCTCATTAAATATTCATACGATTCCCGAATCAATTAAAACAATTCGGTACTATCGATTGCTCCCGGCGCTCTCAAGAATCGAACTCGAACGTTTACGGTTCGGTACGGCTACAGGCAATGAACGGTCGGTATGCGAAAAATGGCACTAATCTAATCATGATTTTCAAACTTTCCGATTTCCTCTTCTAGCTCGTGCACGGTTGGTGTGGACGGCTATCGTGCGAGATAACTCCCGTTCCCGAGAAAGGGGTTCTCGAGTTTCATTAGACTGTGCGCGCTGTGTGTGTGTATGTGAGATTTGTCTGCATTTTGGAAAACCCCGGATACCGATGCCTCGGATGATTGTCGTTGTTGCTTTCGGATGCCTTAAGGCACAAAACCCGTACGGTTCTGCATGTTCCGTGTTTTGGGAGTGTGTTTTCAAGATAGCTGTCTGGGCATACGATACGTTGAGATCAGAACGCGTTCTGTGTCGCTGGAGGTGGTGAAGCGGCCGTAAAGGTAGGAGTAGCTTTCCGAATGGATCGGAAATAGCTATCAATAGCGATAGTCATTGGCCGGATGGAGTTAGATTATGCGGCCCAGTGGATGGAGGCAAAACTTCCCGGTGGTGATGGTGCCAGAATTGGAAACACGTTCCCAACACCTGCGGGCAGTGGGAAATGATTTTTGGCCAGTCATTGGAAAGGTGTGCGGTCGAGGTGATTGGGTACGTTTGCGCGTTCCATCGGTGGGCAACGGTTTCGGTCAGGTGCGTACATACGCTTGATGAAGTTGTCTTAGCGATGATGAAGTTGAAGCCTCTCTAGCGACAGTGAAAAGGAGTAAAGATGGGGCATTTGCTGTGGACGAGTTTCCCAAACTTTTATGCACCATTCCGAATGGTTTGGCTCATCAAATTTAAACTTGAAAGGATGACTTGTTTCTTTGCTGTCATTAAATGACTTGGACTCTTCAAAAGCTTCAAAAGGTGTGCATGTCTGCATGAGACATCCAAATCAGAAGTTAAGTGTTATTAAAAATGATAACACCTCAATTGCAAGTGTCTTAGAACGTATATTTTTATTTGCTTTGAAGTCGATAACGACGTGTTTTGATTGAAAACATTTGAATTAGATTTAATTAATCCCTTAGACGCCATTCGAACAATTCAACGAATCATCTCAATAATTGTATTTATGAGAATTTCTGATGCAGTTTGTCTTACTCCGTTCTTTTATGGGCGCTTGATGTTGTGATAAAGATAATTGATAAGCGTTTATGTCCAGAAGTGGATCGTAGTGACAGCAATCTAATCAAATGCTATGATACTCCGGGTTATCAAGTCTCTGTCAAGAAACAGGCAGACCTCCCTGTAAATCGATGGTGTTTCCTGGGAATCTAAAATTTTTAAACCCTAAAACCCTACCTAAGGAACCTCTTTTAAGGAAGCTAAAATATAACTTAGTTTATCCATAGCTGAATAGTCGGTACTTCATACAGAGAAATGATCCAGACGGGATTTGATACTTGGTCCTTCCATATGATGTCAACAAACAAAAAAATCGTTGAAAATAAAACTTCCTCATGCTTAACATTATTTGCTGCACTAAAATACTGTCTAGTGAAAGAAAAACAAGAGAAAAACTGAAAATATCGTCATAGCTCGAAGTCATTCATTTTCTGAACGCAATTTTTCACGAGTCCACAGTCCAAACCTGCAAGCTATATCCAATTTCCAATTTTTCTATGCTTGCCTTTCCCTTGGATCTCACATCATGACCCTCAACCGTGATGCCTTGATTGCACAAATGAACTTCCTTATCCACCACTTCGCCACGATCGAAACGGATTCAATTTTTCCGACCAAAGTTTTTCACGTACTGCCCGGGAGCAAACCGATGACCATTAATCAATGTGCTTGGGAAAAATATTTCTTCCCGATCGACGCTTTATTTGTTTTCGATGTGCTGCTTCGAGATGCGGGGTGGGATTGTTGCGATCGCCATTTCGCGTAACGTGCCGCTTCACCCCGAACAGCCCCATCAGCAGCTGGAGCACACATGCAATAGCAAAAATGCAAGAAAACGACGATGTTTTTTTTTTATGAGAATGTTAGACGCCCTTCCAGACGGAAACGCACACACGCACACCGAGACGAGACATTCCCGAGACGGTACCATCATTTGCACATAATTCACTCCCGTCCAGCCGCATTAGCGACGGTTAGCAGCGTTAGCAACGGCTTTTAACACACAGCGATGCGCTTCAAATCGCGGCAACGTTCTTTGTGTCTGCGGCGAAAAGTGGCGCTTCGTGTTGTTTGGAAAATTGGTAGAAAATTCCACGTACGATGCGACACCCTTGAAGTTGTGGAGCAACCCGTGAAAAAGGAATTATTAATCGCCTTTTTGCTTGGTTGATCGTATTCGGCCGCGATAGCTATTTCCAGGGTGTTTTCTTGCTGTGATCAATGTCCCGGTGACGGAACGTTATGGGAACGTTCCTGTTTCCACGACGTACACGGCTCGTCTTACCAGTGAACCTAAATTTAGGTTCTGTCCACCGTTTAGGAGGGTTTTCCTGCACGGAGCATGGTAAGAAATTGTCTCTGAGAGCGTTTTTTAAAGAAAAGAACTCAAGAGAAAGCGAGAGAGAGAGACTAAAAATAAAATAAAATTTCTACTGAGCAATGAGATCCTCTAATGCTCACCAAACACGTGAGTGTGTTTTGTTTACACATTCTCTTTCCATAAATTGTACGGGACGAGGCAGCACAGCACAAGCGGGAGACTTATGCTGGGAGCATAATTCGAGAGCAGACTTATGCTGCCGGCCAGACCGATGAGTGTCCGGTACTCTTTTTATGCTGCTCCCATCGGATGCGCCTTCTCACGGATGCCGTTCAGTGAGCGTGAGCAGCGAGTTGCTACCATGAGAGCGAGCATTAGGGAAAATCTTATGCTCCTTTACGCATCTAACAAAACCGGCGCCCGTTAGAAGGAGGAACCGATAAAAGCAAGCGTATATTGCTGAGTGACCCGCAGTCAAAAAATACCTTTCAGACGGGAAAGTGCCGCACACGGTCGAGCAAAATCTTCACACTTCGAAACTTCGTCAAAGGCGCCTTTTTTCCAAGTTTGCACGCTAGAAGGGAAAGGCTATTAAAACCGTATTAACGTTACAGAGTTCGGAGTGCGAGCAAACAAAATATTGCATAAAACATTACGCTAACAGTTTGAGGATGCAGTGAACGAAACAAGCAGCATAGCAGCAGCATCCCGGGTGGTAAAAAAAGTTTCCTTCCCTCAAAATCCCCAGTTCGTACATTCTTATCGGAGGTGCCCGTTGGTGTGCGCGTTATCGACCCTGAAGGATTTTGTGAACCTCCCCAACCGTCTATGTCTATGTCTCTACGGAGCTAAAGCTAAAATTGTGTCGAGCCCGGTGTGAATTGAGACTCGAAATTAAGGGCACCGGTGTTATCTTCTAGCCGTTTGTGAACGGTGCGGAAACTGTTGTCAGCAAGGAAAGCCCTCTAGGCGACTGGCAGAAACATATCAAGCAAAGCTCACTAACCGTTAACGTTTTCCGTACTGCGGTGCGCTTCGTGTGTGTGTGTGTGTGTGTGTGTGTGTGTGTGCTTAGGTGACATTACGGTGAATATTTTACGTTTTCCTGCCAACTGAAACCCAAAAAAAAGTGCCTTCTCCAGCATAACAGATTAGCCTGTGCGTGGATGTGCGTGTGTTGTGGAGCATCATCCGTGCTTTGCGTGTCGTGACGTGTGTCCATAACTTTGGACCCGAAGCGTTGATTGGCTTTGCTTACCCACAGTGTCTCGAGCGTGAGGTGAAGTGTAACGATAAAGTTCTTAAAATTTGTGTCCCCGTTTGAGAAAGCAAGCCGAGCCCTATGCATTCGAGAGTTTGGTGGCGTGTGTGACGGCGTTTTTTGGTGGTAATTCGTAAACAGTGACGGTTGGGCAAAGTGTGACCGTGACTACGAAGAAATGAAGAGCCAAGCGGTGGGACTTTTGGTGCTGGTTGTGGCGACCGTCGGTGCAGTTTCGTACTGCCCGAACCGGTGCGTCTGTGACGACGAGAAGCTGCACGTGACGTGCGGCGAGGGCGAGCTGGATGTGCTGCCGATAGCGCTCAACCCATCGATCGGCCGGCTGGTGATTAAGTTCAATCGTATCAAATCGATTGACTCGTCGATACAGTTCTACACCGAGCTGACGATGCTCGACCTGAGCTACAACCATCTGCTCAGCATTCCCGAGCGTATCTTCATGTACCAGAAGAAGTTGCTCCAGTTGCATCTGAACAACAACAAGCTCGGTGCCATCACGAACCGCACGTTTGGCGGACTGGACGAGCTGCGTGTGTTGAATCTGCGCGGCAACTTTATTGATGAGATTGGGAGCGAAATGTTCAAAGCACTTCCGAAGCTGGAGGAGCTAAACCTGGGGCAAAACCGAATTGCCACGCTACATGCTAGCGCTTTCGATGGATTGGTTAGCCTGCGTGTGCTCTATCTGGATGACAATTCGATCAGCACGATTCCTACGCTTTCGCTGACACCGCTCAAGGGGTTGGCCGAATTGTACCTCGGCACAAACTCGCTCTTCCGTGTACTTCCGGGTGCTTTCGAAGGACTCACGCAACTACGCCGACTAGACATTCATGGTTCGATGTTGGTTAACATCACAAGCGAAACGTTCCGAGGGTTGGAGAACATCCGTTCCCTAGACATCTCGGACAACCATCTGCTGAAGGTGCCAACCGTACAGCTGAGTGGATTGAAGCGTCTCGAAGATCTCACCATCGGTCAGAATGATTTTGAGATCATTCCTGAAGGAGCATTCTTCGGACTGTCCAATCTAAAATCAGTCGACATTTCTGGAGCGCTGAATCTTCGGCAGATTCAATCGGGAGCATTTTCCGCCAATCCTAATCTGGAATCGATTACAATTGCATCCAACAAGGAGCTGCAGGAGTTGGATGAGGGATCGTTTGCCGGCCTACCGCACATCCGGAAGGTGTCGCTGCGAGACAACAAGATCGCAACGTTCCACGAGGAACTGCTTCCCTGGAAGCATTTGGTGGAGTTTGATCTCACCGAGAACCCGCTCGTTTGCGATTGCAATGTGCTGTGGTTGAGAAATTTGCTCCAGCGCCAAAACCCCGAATCCGAGGAAGACGCACAAATTGTATGCAGCTGTCCTGACCGGCTGCACGGTGAGCTGCTGCGTGAGCTTACCGCCGATCTGCTCGGCTGCCAGCATCTGCAGTCGAAAGAGCGTGCCATTTTCGGTGCCATCATTGTTGCATCGGCGGCTAGCGTTACGACGCTGGTGCTGATTGTGTATCGGTTGCGCCATCGCATCCTGGACCTGCTCCGCCGGATGGGCTGGGGCGGAAGCAATAAGCGCGCGACCCTGCACGAGGAGAAGGACGTGGAGGTGCAGAAATCGTTGGGCGAGGTGGAGTACCATCAGCCGCACTGTAACATCTACACGTACAATTACCATCCAGCGTACAGGAACTATCAGCATCCGTTCGGTGGACAGTACACGCTACCGTATCCGCACTATCAGTCTCACAGTGCCAGTGCTGCCGGTGCTGGTGGACATGGTGCCGTAGCGACAGCGACTATGCCACCACAGCAACTCCACATCCACCAGCAATCGGCACCGAACTCGATCGTAGCCGTCGCTGGTAGCTACGGTGGGCAGCCCCAGCAGCCCCAGCAGCAGCAGCAGCATCTTCATCAGCATCATCACCATCAGCAGCCACCATTGCCACAAACTCCCAAGGGTACGCTGAGCACCTCGTCCTCCACCACCTCCTCGTCGACGTCCTCGTCCGCACTCTCTTCGAGCGGTTCGACGGTGTCGGGCGTTTCGGCCCAAACCCAATCATCCACGATCTATTCGCCCCAGTACGCACACCACATATACGAAGTGCCCAAAAATATGTCCGACACCTAAGCGTGGCGTTGCGGGTTAGGGGGCGAGGGATGAAGATTTCGCACACCAGTAACACTCACCACGAAACACACCGTTTTACACCGTTTTACACCAACTGCATCACCTAGCAAACGTACACGCACTAGTAAGCTCCTTCGTGAAGCGCTGTCGCTCACTCACTCACACTCACCACAGTTACTACGGCTCACACAAGTTAGTATTAACGCGTATCGTTGTTTGTTAGGATGGGAGGGTTAGTTCGGAAGCACGGTTCCGGAGGATAGGACGCATTCATTATTGATGGCGTCCTTCGCGAGGGTGCGTACCTGCGTCGCCCGGGCTGCTACGATGAGTCATATCGCGAGGAACACGTTCATCGCTAGATTTAGTAGAGGCGTGCGAATCTTCAATCTTCAGTTGAGCATTTCCACAGGAATTTCCTTTCAAGGAAAACATCGATATGGTAAAGCGCATTTTAACTTCTAGTCAATTTTTAATTTATCTACTAAAAACGATTATTACGGCGCGTTTGGAAGGATCTTTCACGCAACGATTGAAAAACACCCCAAAACAAAGCAATCTATCGTTCTTGAAACATGTTTGGTTGGTTTTATTAAGTACGAAACAAAACTGCAGACTAATATATATTATGTTTTCGAACCTACTTTCTTAGCATGTCAAATTACAAAGAGCATTAAGGCTATTACAAATCAAACAGTACAACCGTTTTCCATGTGAGCGCGCGCGCGTGTGTATGTAGACTTTTCCGTCGTAAGGAAACTTCTCAGTTAGTTGTACATATTATGTAAATAAACTTTTTTAACGTATACTGATAGCAAAGCAGGTAAGCGAGAAACCACGTTGCGATGTTACAAAAAGGAAGCAGGCAGAAGAAAAAAGCATGCAGGAGTGTTGTGCAGTGGCTCAACCAGCAATCGACTGTTTTTTCGTGTTTAGTTTCATTTATTATTAAGATCAAAATCAAAACGAAACATGTGAAAATTCTAACGTAGTGAGTCGACGGAAAAACACGAATAAAACGGACGACAAACACAAGTTTTGTTCGATGGTTTACCGTTTAATCGTTTGTACGCGTTTCCTTCGTTGGATGTGAATTAAAACTGAGCGGGAAACATTTTAGCTAGCACTGAACAGCGAACGTGAGCTGCCGGAGATGGTTTATTTCCTTTTGTCATCCTACAGCCACTGGTTCGCAATATCATTCGCGGTCCTTGGTCCTTGTGGGAATAGTTCAGAATCGGGTAAAAATGGGACTGGAAAAACGGAAGTAATGATGTGATTGGTAGCGCGCAAGCAGGTGGAAGCATTTTTTACACGTTTAGCAACATAATCGAGAATGTTATTGTGAAAGAAGGGAAGCGATGAAAATGGTAAAGCAACTCGTACATTTCTAAACCACACACAACCACTCATACACACCAATTGATAGGCATACACGGGAATGAAGCTTGACGCTGCATGAACAGATCGTTATAGTCAGTAAACATTAAAGAAAACAACCGAAAACAAACGCAAAAAAAAACACAACAAAAATTGTACTCGTATTAAAATAATACTTTGTATAGTGATGTAAGTGAGCAAACTGAGCGGAAAAACGGAGAAGCAAATGAAAACGAAAGCTAAAGCAACGAAAGACATGACAAGAAGCATGAGAAAAATTAATAAAACAAATCAAACTTCAGATATAAAAACAAAAAAACAACTTGCGTATGAGATGTACGTGTGTGCGCCATTGGAAGAGAAAATAAAGCTGAAAGAAATAGAAAAGAAGCAAGCTGTAAGTATAATGTCATTTTGTTTTTAATTACCCTCAAACTCGCAGGTATGGTGCGCAGGTAACAAGGATACGGGCAACTGGATGGAAATGGAAGACGTTCAGGACGATGTTGGCACTTTGGGAAGTGTGGCGCCTGTTGAGATTAATTCGTTGTTCATTGAGTCGTCCTTTCTGGGTGGTACGGTTTTATTTTGATTTTTTAATAATTAGGTACCAGCTTGATGAAGAATGTGAATGAGGATAGTGAAGTGTTCTCTGGTGATGGGTTTTGCTTTCCTCGCTGCTCATTTAATAAAGTTTGAATAAGAGAAAAATGAGTTAGGGACTGCAAATGGGAGAGGGACTAGCATTTACTATCATCTTTGGACTGATTCATCTTAAAAATTGTAAAACGAACGGATTTTGTTTTTAAAGTGTGCTATTTCCTTTGTGATGTAAACGGTATATCTCAAGTGCGTGACAAATATTTTTTGTGTTTTGTTATAAAAAGAATGTACTCAAAAATGGAATCATACTTTTTATTAAGACGCTTATGAAATACGTATGGTAACGTAACGTTTAAGCAGCGATACAGAAAGCAATTGAGACACCAATTTACACTGGTGGTGAGAATAACTCAACTCAACTCATAACTCCTTTCAAAAAATTAAATTACTCTTACTTATTACCCCATTGGGATTCATTTTTTATAACTCTACAACTTCTTAAATTATTGTTGTATGCTGATGAAGTGGGAGCTAAGAGTTTTAACGTAGAGATACGCGGGATTCGTAGAGGGGATTCAAATCCCCAAAAAAGTTTTTCAACTCTTTTGAGAATCCTTTTATTTAAACTCACTCTGAGTGAGTTGGAAGACGACAGAGAGATTCGAGCCGCAAAATGTTACAATAACTCACCTAGGATTCGATTCTTGAAGAGTTTTTAAACTCTTTTCGGCATTCAAATTGCAGAGAGTGTTTTAAAAATTTTATTGATTTAAATTTACAAAAATTTTAAATGTTTAAAAAAATCATTTGTGATTTAGCGATCTTGCTCTGCCGACAAGCAACGCACTCAGAGTGAGTTTTATTATAATGACTCCCAAAGAGTTGAAAAAACACTTTGTGATTTGAATCCCGGGTGAGTTGTTTAAGCTTTTTGCGATTCAAATCACAAACGAGCTGGTAAAACACTTTGTAAAGAGTTTATTCAATGCATTCATTAGAAAGATTGAAATATTTTTAATCGAATTAACGGATACAGACCCATGCTACGGAACAAGAACAACGATTGGAAACTCGGACCGACCTGGGCATGTCTACGCTACGTGCTAAACCTTGAGCAGGCCAAGAAGAAAAAAAAATGAATCTTCTATTCACTCTTACTCAGTACGCACAACACTCAATATTTTATCAATATGTTTAATTTAAGTTACAAATTTTGTGTACTTTTGTACAAATACTTTCTAAAAACTTTGTTAAACTCGACTGAAACGATTTTATTGTCCGTTTCAGGAGCAACTGTGTATTATATTTGAAGGCTGCTCCCTGAAACATTAAGAAATAGTGTTGATGCAATCTTTTGCTGATGGAATCTTAAATCGTAGGAAGTAAACAATTAAAAATGCTCTAAACTCAATGGACAATATTTTAAAAGTGCTCTAAGGTTATTTAAAGAAGCAAAAATAAATGTAATCAGTTTCTTTTCAAATAGGCGAGTTTGACAGAAATGTTTACTCACAGCTTTAAGGTTTGTCACAGCTAGGCCATCCTTAATGAAATGTTGGAAAAAAATCTGTTGCTGTCTTCTTATCATTCACTAACGATTTTGTTATTATTTCAAACGCATAAATGATTTTTTCAGTCAAACTTTTCATCAAACACTTCACTACTTCCTAGTAAGCAATACCTTATGACTGACCTGACCTTAATCACCATGACTACAAGGGCTCAGAAGTGTCTTGGAATTAAAGACTTGTAAACGGTACAAAGAGACACATCCAAGTGGTAATCTGTATCGTGCAATCACTTTGAATGACCGACTGTTAATTATTTCGCTTCCTTTCGAGACGTGTGTGCTTCCTTTATCAAGCCTTAGACTCAGGGAATATTTGGCAGTGCTTAAGAACATGGTTGAGCATATGATTTTAACTAGAAAAGAAAATAGGACTAACAAAATGTACTTAATAAAACATTCTTCGCGTCAAAAGAATTATGCTAGAGCGCAAAATGTGCAGCAAACAATTATGAACAAATTATCTTCACCTTCCAGTGACGTTTGATAAGTGTAGAATTTGTTAAAACTTTGAGGAAAAATGTTGGAACACTTGGAAAATTTTGGTTTTCTACGAAGTGCAAAAATAATTTGAGCACAAAATCTCATACACTTATCAGTAAAACCTATTACTTAAGCCACACCTTCGACTTATTTGCTGCCAGCAAACGGAAAACCTACTGAATACTGCTTTGGGATGTCACCGGAGTATTTCGGTTACTTTCCTTTCCTTCCATCTCATCGTTTTTGTCCGTAGGTTTTCCTTATTCATTGGTGCTGTTTACCGGTGGGAGAAAATTAAATGAACGGTAAAATGAAGGCTCCATCGTGTTCATCGGCTTTCGGACGTTGGAGTTGGGGTACTATGGGTTGGTCGCGACTCCACCAAACCAACCAACAAAACCATCATCCCACGAGTGTGGTTTGCTGGTACAGTACACGCACATCACACTTACGGACGGAGTTTTTACCGTTTTAGCCAGGGCCAACCAAGGGACCAGAAGCTACAAACATTTTCCATTTGTTCTCGTCGCCGGTCGGTACCGGACCCGGTGGTAAAGTTATTCCAGTTCAATTTAGTTTGGGTCGAAGCATTTCCCTCGGCGAATGTGGCACAGGACATAATCGGTGGGAAGGTGCATTGGTAGACGAAGAACGATCGAGAAAGGGGCAGTACGGGCAGGGATTTTTTTTTCCTTCCTCGTCGTACGAGCTCTGCAACCCCCTAACGATCCGGTCAAAGTTTGAACGATTACATGTTGTGTGCCGTACAGCCTAGCACGGGTTTCTGCTTTGGGAAACTGTGCAACAGATAGATAAGCGCAACTTCCATCCGCTGCCAAAGGATCCTTCCTCCGGCGGATCCTTGCAGTTGGGAGTCGCAACCACTCTCGTGGGTCATCACGGAACGACGGTCCTTGCCACCTACAGAAGCCATATCTCAACGCGCTAGACGCTTCAGCCCAACACTAGCGTCATCGTCTTGCCTTTTCCACGCCAGCAAAGGACCAGCGGTCCATGTTGAACAACAGTTTTGCATCCTTGCTCGCTTGCTCGATTAGGAATGGTAAGTTTTGTTACGTTTTCGATAAGAACAGTTATTTCAGACGGTAAAGCATGATTTTGTTTTCCTTCGGTGGGTGGAATGCGCGTCGTTATATACTTGCTTACACCAAATCATGCTAGATTCATGTTGCTACTTATACAGAAAGAGGAATAATAACGAAAAACGCCCACTGGACTGGATGTGAGTACGCTTCATAATTTCTTCTGCAATGAAATGAGAAGATCTCAGCCCGTTGTTCACTTGTAAGCTGATTTGTCTGCATGTTATGGATAGTAGTTAACGAAATGGGGTCTTAGTATCCTGAACTAAAAAGGCCCAAGCTAAGTAAATATTTTTGCACTCGCAAAAGTGGTTTGAGTTTTTGGTGAATAAGAGACAACCGAAAAAAGAAAGATTCAAATTCACTTTCATTTCTACTGTTCTGTGTTCTTTTTATATTTGTTTCTTTCATTTTTGTGTTGTAATTATTTACTTATAAATCTGCTGCTCTTCTATGAGTTTTGCTTTTCTTATTTTGCAATAATTTTGAAGCAGTAGTAGTATTAGTAGTAGCAGAGTGCATTTATTTAGTAATTTTTTTTATAACATTAGTCTGCTTAACTCTCCCATTGTCTTGTATTATGTATGGCGTAGCCAGTTAAATTTTGTGTATAGTTTGAGCATGTAAACGTAGTGTGAAAAATGGGATAAAAGCCACAATTAATCGAAAAGATCTTAACCCTACCTTATGAACCAATCCTTAAACTACAATATTTTAACAAAAACAGTTAACAAACAATTAAGATTGATAAGTATGATTGAAAAAATGAAAGAGAAAAAAACTTATTCCGTTTGATGGTATAATTGAATTCTAGTTTCTTATTGTAATCTAATATTAGTAAGGAATTGGCAACGTGATGAATTTGAATGTTCTAGACTATTTTTGGTCCTTGTGAAGTGCTTTTTTTTGTAAAACTTGAAGGTTTTTAAATGAAGTTTATCAGTTTTACTCCATACCGGACAAGCATAAGTGTTTGTTGGTCTAATAGAGCAGGCAACAGTGCAGCTTTTTCGAAATTTTACTCTAGATTTCCGATTTGTTACGTTATTTTTGGATAAATTTTTGAACTGCAGGGTTGCGTTTTGTTTTGATACGAAATTATATTTAAAGGAATGACAAACTTAGTTAGTGAAGGTGATTTTTTTAAACAAAACTAAGCACGATATGTGATCTTTTTGCAAAACGGTTTAGAAATAATGATAAGAAATACATTTTGTATGTAGGCTTGCACTAGCTGGATAACTGGATGGTTGATATAAATTAGTATTTCATTTAAAAACCAAATATTTACGATTTAAAAAGAGAGATGGAGACTAAAATGAAGCAAACCCCTCGTGCCGGGGTAACACAAGGAAGCGTTATTTCTCGGTTATTAAATAAAATATACATTTCCGATGGAGGCGGCTCGGTGGTAGAGGCGATATTGGCGCCGGTCTTTACACGGCAGTACCGGGGTTCGAATCCCATTCGTACCGTTCCCCAGTAGTGAAGAGTATCCAATTACTTGTGGTATTGGCAAGTCTATAAGCCATTTCGATGGCCAGCATGACCTTAAGTCAAGAAAGTGAAGAATATTTGCGGTATCCCAAAGATGAAATATTGTAAGCAAATATCTCTTTGCAAAGGATGTTAACGACGATCTTGTAAAAGAGCAAATACAATTATTAAAAACCCAAATACAGCTCTTAATTCATAATCAAATTATTAGCAGAAATGGAACTAAAAATTTACAAAACAAAGCTATGACAGTACGGCGTACTGTCGTCATACAAAAATAAATAAAATAAAACCAAAGCTATCTTTTACACTAGATTCACTAGTACGCAACATTTCCTGGAAACAAACCATAAAGTATCTGGGAAGGGTTTTTGACAAGAGAATGACGTTCAAGTCGTCAAGATAAATCTTGGCGAAGAATCCAAGATAAGCTCTTGTTAGATGCTGTTGTAATATAGCCCAACAAAACCTATGTCTCTCCAGTTTGGGACTCGTGTGCTAAAACTCATAAACTTAGATTGTAAAGAATTCAAAACAAATTTCTGAAAACAATCTTAGACTTGCCATCTTGGTTGCGGAATAGAACTTCACACAGAGTAAAAAAAACACAGAGATGTAAAAAAAATAATTCGTGTCCTATAATAATTACAAATTTCATGGATCCCCAACAATTCTTTTGTTCCCAAAACGTAACATCCTAAAGCTATTGAGAGTGTTAAAGCAGACCGTTACAAATTTGGACAATATTATTTAGATGTAAGAAATAGTCTATAACAAAAGCTAATAATTAGGATTAGGAGACAAACACACTTATCTTTTTCTTATCAGGAAGTAGGTTTTTTTCTGCTAATTTTCCCTACTATTGCATTTAAATACGGTTAATTGTTAACATTGTTGCATTTCAAATGGTACAGCCAAAAGTTTTTGGCATAAAGTTAAGAAAAAATATGCTGTTGAACCCGCTGTCTAACGAGTTTATCATCCATTGCGATTGTAATAAAAAAGGACCACGAAATATACAAACACTACTGCTATTACTACTGCTAAAATGAAGCACAGAAAACATACATTTTAATCATCTTTAATTCATTTCCTAACTTTATTTTAAACATCTATGTTGCAATGGCTTAATTTACCTATGAAACGAACAATGTAAAACATTCATGGTCTATTCATTGCTACCTTATACTAAAGACAAATAATATTTTTAAACATTGCACCAACTTTTGTGCTGATGAAACAATGTCTTAAATTTTCAATTTTAATTATTCTTTTTGTACTGGGGATTGCTGCATTTGCTGCATTGCGCGCCGCTCCTGCTTCGGGGCCTTACAGTGCAGTGTAGCAAAACTTCTCCACCGCCCGAAAACAATCGCCGTTGCAACTAAATGATGCACTTTGTAGGGTTAATGTGTGTGTGTGTGTGTGTGAAAGAATGAGAGTGTGCCAACAGGAAGTCGGAACCCGTATTCGGGAGCTTTGGACAAACTTTCCCACCGCTTCTTTTCCACTCCTGGACGTCCAGCGTTGATGCTACCCGGGCCACCGCAGATGTATCCTTCCGGAATCTGAACTACTGTCGACCGGTAGCCGCACTGCACGGTTGGAAATAGTTTCAAATTTGGAACACTGTCCAAAACCGGCTAGCAGAAAGAACAACAAAAACTACAAACACTCACACAAAAGGCCGCCTGGGTAGGGCTAAATGTATAATAATAATGATAGTTTAAGAAGAGAAAAAAAAACACGATAAACGGGTAAACTGTAGCCAAGAGGATAGATCAACTTAATTATCATTAGCAGCACACATATTGTACCGGCTAACCATAAACATATAATTATTTTGTTGTATTTTTATTGTTTTCCCCGGTTTCGACGTGCTCGCTTGCCTAGGCCACAAACCGTACCGCGTTTGTCGGGGTTTGCTGCAGTTTAGACGACTGTGTGTGTGTGTGTGTGTGTGTTTCTTATTCAGTTCCGAACGTAAAACAAACAAAACTCGTTCACTTCCGGTGCGGCATCGCTTGGCTGCCAGCTATCCGTCATTTGCGCTTTCGGGCCGGGGAATGGGGCGTGACTGGAAAAGTCGATTTGAATGATATTTGTTTCTGCCTTGGAGTTCTTCGGTGCGCCAGGCGCCTAGTTGCATTTAATGGCGGTTTAAGGAGACGGTTTGTGTGGCGGTATTTTCGGGACTAGATGTGCTTTATTGTCCCAGTTTCATAAGGAATGCAAGCGAGCTGAAGTGAAACATAGGCAATGGGAGCTATAATTTGAATACATACATTTTTTGGGATTCTTGTTGTGTTCGAGTTTTAAGCCGACGGATGATGACCCAGTGCTCGAGTGTGTACAATGTTAATACAACAGGTACGGTTTGCATTTTTAATTGTTTGGGAGGAGCACATCTTGATTTAATGAGCATATTGTTGAATACTTTCTGAAGATCACTAAATAGTGAAGTAAAGGAAGTGTTTCTTGAAATATTGGTAATTAACTTGTTTTACGTATAGTCTTACACTTTAAATTACGAATAAAAAAGAAAATAATAAATAAATAAGTGCTGATAATACCTCCAGCATGTCTTCTTTCCGTCCTATTTCCCTTCTTAACCCAGATTACAATCGCCTCGATGATGTTAACGGGAGGTGGGAGACATGACGCTGGTGAGACTTTTAAAAACCACGGGTGAGCAGTCTTCTTCCCGTATCCTTATCAACGGAGACCTCACCACTCCGTTTCCTATCCTGAGTTCCTTCCGACAAGACACCCCCTTTCCATGTACCTTTTTATCCTGTATCTTCAACCTCTCATCACGAGACTAGAAGGGAAATGTTGTGACCAACATGACTTGGTCAACGCATCGACCGACGACATCTCCGTGATCCCGAATCTCCCGAAAAGATTGAACAATTCGGTTTGTGCTTAGGAGCCAAACTGAATATCTAAAAGGCGGAAGGAGTGGATATAGGACATGCCACTCCTGAAAACACTATAATCATTCGCTGGCTCTGAACAGTGGAGAGGCCACGTCTTCTTGGTATCCTTTCCAGCAACAACATTCGTGAAGCAATTGGACACAACTGGGATCAACCGTGATCAATGAGTTTAGGCGTTTGGGATGACTTCACCGGGTGAGAGATTTAAACCTCTTGCACAAGGTAGCCATACTGAACTACTTTCTTCTGCCTCTACTATGGTAATTGACTTCTTTATGTGGCGCTTGAGCTATTGTAACAAAGTAAAAGTCTCACTGACGTTTGGGTCTTTCTTATGGAATGGATCCGAAAACCTTGACCCGTAACCGCGCAGGCCTTATTCTTCATATTCCTCTAACCTCCACACAAGCGTTACTAACCACCAGATACGTTGCGGTGAAGAGGTGTCAGCGGATAGGCGAGCAACACATTTCCTATGCTGGAAACCCTCCGAACGTCGCTGCTGTCAAATACACAAACCCTCGTCTCAACAAAGTTTTTCTGTAACTGCGATACATCCCAGAAAAACCGACAAAGTGGCACTGGAGTATCCAACGATAAGTTGGAGGAGTGCTTGGAAAAACATAAGCAGCAGACAGTTATCGTCATTGCAGCGAAGATCCGCCTGCGCAGTATGCGCAAGGATAGAAACTATGGAACATAAGTTTGCACTGTGTCCCAGAGTGTCAATTGGTTGGAAAGTCCTGTTACAGGCCATTAAACGCATTGGTCCCAACTTCTCTCCAATATTCCTTTCTCTCCGCTTGCCTGTACTGAGTAACATTAGTAACGTTTACGCATAGTCTTCTTCTTCTTCTTCTTGGCTTAACGACCTCGAAGGTCATCAGCCGGCCATCGAAAATGGCTTTCTAGACTGCCGATACCACGTAGTTGGTCAGTCAGTCCTCACTACGAGGGGATGGATCCGGATGGGATTTAAACCCTTAAAGTCCTGTCGTTTTAAGGCCGGCGCCGCAGTCTCATCACCACCGGGCCGCCCCGCTATAAAGTATAAAGGCTTATGTTATGTAATTCTATCATTCAATACACAACTTTTTATTTTAAAAAATGGCCTGCCATAATACTTATACAGAGTGGCATCGTAGAAGTAAGAAAATTATTTGTGCGCTCATTTATTGTGTTTTCTGTCACTGAATGTCAAACACAGGGGTATATTTTGACAGATTAGCTTGTTTAATATTTATGTGCCAAACATACACTTAACTTTCAGTTCTGGTTTGTAGCAATCTACAAGGATTCAAGCTACGAACAAATAAAAATTGTGCATTTGTAAGATTAAGGTAGAAGCTGTCTCATCTTAATTTGACACAAACATTCAAGCGCTAAGAGGATACGGGCACGGTTTTTCCAAAGAGGAAACCGGGCAAAGAACATACGTCGGAATCCAGCGCGCTCGGGAAGAAAGATGGTGCGTGAAATGAACATACGTCACTTTGCAATGCAAAGCATTCTGAAAAAAGGACTTTGATTGTAAAACGTTTAAAAAACAGATAATTTAAGGCTTAACCAGCAAACCTATTGCCAACAGGGTGACCAGATCTCGCTTGCTGCTGAAGATGCACGCAGGTCACAACATCTTATTTTCTGACGAATCACTGTTCACTCTGGAGGTATCCTTAAATAAGCAGAACGATCGTGTTTATGGAGCATGGAGTCAAATGTTTGAAGTTGGACGGATTCAAGAGAGGGTTGTTTAAGATATGGGACAAAATGCAGTCTGAAGTTGTGCGTGCGGCCAAAGAAGAAAGATTTGAAATGAATTGAGTGCAATGTAAGTTCATTACCAATTGTTGTTATTTAATTCGGTTCCGAAGAGAAATCAAACCGGTTTAGATAAATGAAATGGTTTCGATTTTATGACACAAAAAAAAGTGTATCACTTCCACGATGCCACCCTGTAATTTAAATAAGAGCGGCATATTCTTCTATATTAGAAAAAACACACATCCATAAAAGGAGATAGCCAATATATCATTCTGAAAGGTGCTAATATGCATTAGTCTTTTGAATTACGATGTAGCAAGCGTCTTCTGGCATAAAATAACACCCATAAGCATGTAATAATGGTATGCATTACTGCAGCGTACGAGATCTATGCTTTTTTACAATCCCAAGCAAACGGGCATGAGACATCGAAACACTGTAGCCAAAGGAGGCCCAAACCCAATATGGGCACTGGTCTTTTAGTGGCATTATTTTAAGCGAGCAAGAGCAGTTAAAATAGTACCACGCACCACATTCGGCAATTTATATTCTCGTCCAGCTTAGGTCTGATGAGGTTTTAAGCTCTTTTTAAATATTCGAACTTATTCCTTGTTCTTTTCCATTTTTTTTCTTCTTCTCTCTTCTTTCCTGCAGTCATGGAGTTATGGGATCCACAGCCGGTCATGACAATTCTTGCCGACATTTGTCTCGACGTACGCAAGGCACCCGAGCGTCGTCGGTTTGGCGTCCGTAGCAAAACAAAAAAACAAGGGAACCTTTACATTAATAAATTTACCACTTTAATGACACTTTACGGAGCACTTATCTTATCGCATGTGGCCGCTCTTCCGTCCCGCGTGGTGGTGGTTCTTTGCGTTATGGAACCGTTTTCCCTTTTTACTGTTTATTTCTTCTGTTCCTGCTGGTAGTTCTAGCCTTTTTGAGAGAATGATGACGATGTTTTTACTTATTACTCTTTCATTGCGCTTTACCTAGCTGCAACAAAATGGTCCACAAAAACCTCCGAGATAGAACAACAACAACTGAATTTAGACGGCCCAACAGACACACACAGAACAAAGAAACGATGTAAAAGCGCTAAGGCCGGAATCGTATCAGTGGCGGCCGGCGATAAGAAGCGGTCGAAGGGTGAGGTTTAAAAACAAAAAATAAAACAAGTCTATCAACCGTAGCCATGCTTTCAAAATATGCTTGATTATGCTAGGCTAACTCATGCTAAGGTAACATTCACCGTGCCCCATTCTCTTCACCCAGGAGGGCTTCTGGCGCCTTAAGCTTTCCAGTGCTTTTCATACCAACAAAGAGAAACACGAACGCAAATGAAAACAAAAATAGACAACCGCACAACATAAATGCCGTTGGGCATTGGGAGAAGAGTGTACGGCATTGCTGCACCTCAAACCCACTACACCGAGCATCACATTGAACCTTGAACGCCCAGTCCTTAGTACAACTTGCATCGTGAAGGATAATCAGCGCCATGAAAGACGTTGCACGCTTCCTCGTTTTTCGTGGCGAGTATTTGTTTTTCTTTCAATGCATACACACAATTAGATCGTATGCGCACCGAGATGTAAGGACGGTGGATGTAAAAATGCATCCTTTTCGCTATGGTAAATGGTACGAAAAGGCAGCAGCTCATTATTTACATGGACGGACAATGCGCCATGGAGTGGGTGAAGTGGTTCCAGTGCGCTGAATTTACAGCAAGCTTCAGATCATGATGTTCGTGGTGTATTAAACAAGAGTTATAATATTTCTTACTTTTATAATATAAAATAAGTTGTAAATTTGCAAAAGATTCTGAGCCAATGCGTAGATTTTTCCAGTGAAATCGTGTTTTTTCTTATCTTCATCATTTGCCTTCAGTATGATGACAAACTTCTACACCACAAATAATTCCACTCACATTAGCTCGGTATGTAACCCAAGCTCAATGATGCTCCACATTCTCCTTTACTATCCCACGAAGAACAATGTGTGTGGGTGTGCAACGCGCATCAAGTTGACCAAAAGACGAGACAGGACTGGAAGTGCATCCACAGTTACTGCTCTTCTTGAATTTTCCAACCCATGCTCCAAGTCCAAGACCAGAACGAGCCCGATTCATTTCAGAAAAACCCCCAACTCCCAGGCTCGCTAGTACCATTGACATTGGATTTGTCGTTAGTGTGGCTTGTAAAAAGCATAAAGAGCATATTCTGCTGGCTCTTAGTGGTGCATATTATCCTTGCCGGTAAACCATCTACCCCTGTGCTGTGCTCTGTGCGGTTCTTTTCAGCAGCTTTCCGGTTTCTTTTAGCATTCCTCATTTCTTTAGCACAATCGTCATCATCGTCCTCATCGCTGGGGCACTCTGCTGTTCACTTCTGCCTAAGTGCACCCGAATACCTTTAGTACACCTGGTTCGGTTGGTGCGGTACGTGCAGAAGCCAGCAACAGCAAGGTGATTTAATGACTCAGAAAAGATGTGCTCCTGAAACGGGTCGTTTGCTGACAAATTGCCGTGTATATTGTCTGTTTAAGCTTTCGCCGAGGTTTTTGTGAGTGGGTGTGTTTGCAATAAAACGTGGCAGAGAGCAGACAACAACAAAGTCCGACCCCCTGGGATGCAGAGCTGAAGATCAAGGATTGAAAGGATTGTCATTAATGTCAGCCACCGTGTAGGGTTGGGCTGATTTTATGCTTTTGATTCGGATTGATGATGTGTAAATGAGGATTTTAGTTTTTTTTGGTGGAGTTTTTAGAGGAGAATCTTTTATTTCAAATACATTTTAATGGTTTAGTCACACGACACACCTGACCAACCAACATCAACAAATTTAAGGAAAAATATTCATCGAACGATGCACAGAAAATGGAGTGAAATATTTATTTTGCATATTTCTTTCTTCCGCGCGGTCCAGTGTTGAGGCGACAAAGGTACCAACCTTCATACAGAGGATCCGAGGATCAAAATCCGTCCAGACCGTACCCCGTAGAGAGGATGGACTATGTGGCACCAATAATTCTAGCAAGCCTAGAAGAAAAAGAAGATTTCTTCATAAATTAGTTACATTTTATTTCGCAAAATAAAATACGTAATCACTGTAAGAACTTACATGGCTCCTATTTCTTAGTTTAAAGGTCCATAAAATACGTAACGGTCGAAGGGAAGGTTGAACGGGCGAGGGGGGGGGGGCTTGTTACAAGGAAAAAGTAATAAGCAACTAAAGTTTTCTGTTTACGTCTATTATATTCAGGTCGATTGGTAAAAATCAAATATTACTTCAAATAATCCATTGTGTAACCCTTGGGCCAAAGTTACATCGTTTTGTGCATTGAATGTTTCTTCTGGTCAAAAATTTACAACTTCCTGACATGTAAGGTCGGCACATCTCTCGCTTCCCATCCATGTAGGCACCCGATCTCCGACAGGTCTCCCTTCACCTGATCCAGCCAACGAACTCGCTGTGCTCCCCGAAGCCTCGTGCTGAACTGGGGGTCGCTGACGAATACCTTCTTGGCGGGGCATGAGTCCGGCATCCTCATAACAGCATGTTGTTCCATAGCTCATTTCGATCTATGGTATCGTAGGTCGCCTTGAAATCGATGAACAGATGGTGCATAGGGATCTGGCGCTTACGGCCCTTCTGGAGGATCTGCCGAAGTGTGAAGATTTGGTCGGTCGCGGATTTGCCTCCAACAAACCCCGCTTGGTAGCTGTCGACGAAAACTGTAGCAAGAGGGGCAAGTCTGCAGAACAAGATCTGGGACAGGGTCTTATAGGTGGCATTAAGGACTGAAATGGCACGATAGTTCGACCATTCCAGTCTGTCGCCCGTTTTGGAGACTGGGTGAATAACGCCCAGTTTCCGCTCCTCCGGGAATTCTTCTTGTTCCCAGATTCTCGTGATCAGCTTGTGCATTTCGACGGTAAGCCTCTCCGGCCCCATCTTGAAGAGCTCACTGCCAGCAGCCTTGTTGCTTTTAAGCTGCTTGATGGCGCTGGCGTCACTTCAGTAGTATTTGCTATAAAAAGTTATATAAACTTGGCATTTTATCCACAAAATTATATTGAAGCAAAAATTTTTTGTTTGCGGGGGGGGGGGGGGGGGATAAGTGGGGGCATGTACTACCATGACGTAATTTTGAAGGCGGGTCCAATCCAGCGTTACGTTTTGTTAGCGTTATGTAATTTATGGAGCACTCCTAAGAACCTTTTAAGTCACGCCAGCCATCGAAAGATTTACTAGACTTGTTTATACTACGTAGTTGGATAGTCAAAGTCCTCACTACAGGGGAAAAAGCTTTGAAAAACTGAGTGCTTATACCGGAGGATACTACCGTTGAAGTCCGAATTCACATCTTAGTTTTGCACACCCTTGGCACTGCGAACTCGACAATTTCGTGGTGCAGTTCCTAGTGACAAAATTTGCCAACTAAGGCACTATCAAGCCAAGATTATTTTGAAAAATCTCTCACTAGAGATTGTTAGGGAAATTTGGTGGGATCTACATCAGCATCTTGGCAAATTACATGCATTTGCACATCCAGAAATCACACAATAATATCCTTTAATATTCTTATAAATGCTCAATATGACGGTTTTATTATTTCATTATCCTGCGTTGATAACTCATAAAAACATGTAGAAAAATAAAATATAAGAAAACTATTTTAAAAGTAATGAATTAAGACCGCAACATATTTTTATACATTATTGTTTTCAGTATGATTTGCTAGTTTGCTAATTAATGAAACATCATTTGCGATTCACTTTTCGCTATTTTTTGTATTCGATGTTCTTCAACTAGCACCCAAGGGCTTTGAAATAATTTCTCAGCAAAGATTGTAAGCAGATGTCGAACCATCGACCGGCGAAAAGAAAAAAAAAGAATAGTTGGCGAAGACCAAGGGCACGTCTAGAACCGAGTGAAGTACTTTTCAGTGGAGCCAACACTTGAGTCAACGCCGGATCGGATCGGACGTGTTCGTGTCGCTGAATGAAATTGTCGCTGAACAACGCCACGGGTGGAAGCGTCCGATGCGCTTCACGAACCCGGAGCGTGACTTGATTTTACTCGGTGCAATTTTACCCACTCTCGGTGCACTCACGGTACCGGTCGGTACCGGTGGGGCATAAGCTTTTGAGCGCCGGAGGCGAACCGACTTCTGTGACGGGCTGAAAGCTCTCGAAAAGGTGAAACCTTCTTGACATTTCCAGTGCGCACTGATAACGGCAAGGAGGGAGATGCATCGCCCGGGCGGAGGTTGTAACATTGTCTGAAGAAGCAAAAGCATCGAGTTCTGTTCAATTTTTGATTCACACCATTCACACCCGCGCCTTCCAAAACTAATGTCAGCGTCGATTTGAGTATTTTCGGGGTTGCGGGAGTGCATAAAACACGAATGCGATCGTTGTCGTTCAGTTTGCAATTGCTTAGCATATTGCTCGCTCGTCCTTTTCGCTGTCCGTGTGATCATTGTCAGCAGCCGAAAACAGGCGATTGTCCCCCAAAAAAAAATCCATCCGCCCACGGACATGGCTTGTTTTATGTAAATTTATTCGCGCTCGCTCCGCTACGGGTACAAAGTGGGTTAATGAGGTGTTTATTGCAGCGATGCTACATCGTCCCGGCTACTGTATTGCTGCGCCCGGGCATCATCGTTTGTCGTACGGGACGATGTCACTCGCCAGATTTTCCTGGCCGGGTGCCGCGAACCAACACAACTTTTTAATTAGGACGGGAAGCGAATGAAAATAGACACTTGCTCGTTGAATGGAGACACAAAACTGTTTTGAAGCGAAGGGGATGGGTGGTGTGGTTGTGCTGGGGCGGGTAGGTTGGAGCCCGGTTACTTAATGAAGGATACGAACCGAAAAAGCATCATATCCAACGGCGATGCGTCTCAAGAGGTTCATTACCGAGGTGAAGCCGTAACAGCTTTGCCAACATTGGCAAACGATGTTTGCAGTCTGATCTTGCTCATTGTGGGGCAGTGATTCATGGTTCCACTTCCTGCGATGGAGAGAGCCTGAACAAATGTTTCATTTGCACACTGATGGTTTGATGCTGACCAGCTGAGGTAGGAACGATGCTTTAAAGATAGTCATCGTCCTTAGGCTGCATCGTTTTGTTCGCCTCGTTTTCGGTGTTTCGAAAGAAAATGGGACGGTGAACTTGTCAGAATGTTTTGCTTCCATCATACTCGAGGAAAATATTTATTTAATATTTTACCATCCAGGCAGAAGAGTGAAGCACGGAATGGAAGCTAGAATGTGCCCTGAAAAAAAAGGATTCTTTGGTGGAAAAGGAATAAACAAGTTTAAGAACTCTTCTGCACAAAATGCTACAAAATCAAAAGCACGGCACCAAAAGTTTATCAGAAAACAAATTCAAACATTAAATTGTCTGTAAAAGAAGTAAATGTTGGCATATGACTTAAAGTATCTACAATAAAAAAATGTATAGCCAATAAAAAGAGTATTTTTATTGGTTTCTACTAAATATTATCATCATTCAATTCTTTGCTCTTCGTTGCTTAACGCCTCGCTAAACGGCCGGCCATCTAAAGGCTTATTAAATTCGTTGAAGTAGGACCAGTTCAAACTGATTCTTTAGTTCGGTTTTGGGCTGATTTATTTTATTTATTTATAATTAATTTTGACGTTACAAAGCAGAACTGTCAACACCGCTCATGATGACAAAATGTTATTAACATAATGTTAAAGACTGCCCTGCTTATTCTTTGCCTTATCCCGGACACACTCGGTTGTGGGTTTTTCATTTAGTTGTATTTTTGTTTTTTACATGTTACATTTTTTCATTTTAATTATTTTTTTATTTCAGATAATAAGGCGGGAAGCGGTTATATAATAATAAATTTTTCGTATTGCTAATATATAACATTTTCGTAGCAATAAAGATAAAGCCATGCCGTGCTTCATGAATAAAACAATGCTTTGTTACATTGATGTTTATTCATGTGTTTATCTGTCATGTTGAAGATATTGTTGTTTTCTAACTATATTTTTTAATTAATTTCTTTTGGTTGGAAAGACAAACCAAACTTCAAGTATCATGTGTTTTTACTAACCATTTGCTTTCTGGATATCAACTCATCTGTCCGATTATAGAAAATAAATTCCAATTTATAAAATTAATTTACCATCATTTGTTGCTGTACAAAGAAGCTTTTAAATTGTTTCCCAGATCAAATTATGATATTAACAGAAACATTTATAGAAAAATAACTATGATTGTTAAGAACGGTTCAAGTGGTTGTCGTCGCTAAGTACCATAAGGACAATTCTGTATTGCTTAAAGCATTAGTCAGAATTCGGCGATCGGAGAAAACGTCTAAAAGCATCACGAGCGAGAGGAATTGAGGCTTTTTTGATAACAAGATGAGAGAGAGCTTGAAGCTTTTTTTAATGAGTAGGTCTGATCGATCACAGATACATACAGAAAAACATGCAAAAACAAAAAACTTATTTATATAATTTTGAAAGAATTCCCAATCTTCATCTTCTTGGCCTGCTCAGGGTTGAGCACGTCGCGTCGACATGGCCAGGTTTTCAACCAGTTTCGAAGAAACTAGGTCTAGGGCTGCAGTCATCCATCTATGGCTGCATCCGATCTCCGACAGGTTAGACTCCATTTGATCCAGCCTACAGGATCGCTGTGCTCCTCTACGCCTCGTACCAAACTGGGGTAGCTGACGAATACCTTCTTGGTGGGGCATGAGTCCGGCATCCTCATCACGTCCCCCAGCCAACGTATCCTACCGGCTTTGACTATCGTCAGAATATCAGCATCGCCAAACAGCTCAGCTAGCTCGTGGTTCATTTTTCTTGCTACATGCCCTGCTCGCACACATCGCCAAAGATAGTCCTTAACATCCGCCGTTCGAAAATGGCGAGTGCATTGGCGTCCTCCGTCGGCATAGTCCAAGACTCGTATCCGTAGAAGATTACCAGACGTATCAAGGTGCGGTTAATCCTTGATTTCGTGTTGTTGGAATCTTTTGGATCGCAGGAATTTGTGGAGTCCGTAGTAGGCATGATTCAACCTTAAAAATGAGTCTTTGGACTCCACTGCTTATGTTGGTGTCCGAAGTTATGATCGTACCAAGGAAGCAGAACTCCTCTACCGGGCTCTATCACGCACAGAGCCTCCGGCAAGCAGGTATTTTGTCTTCGTTGCATTGACCCGAAATCCAATTCAATTGGCCTCGCGTTTCAGTCTGGTGTACGCCTCGCACACCGCCGCAGATGTCCTTCCGATGATGTCGTTGTCATCCGCGAAGCCAAGAAAATGGAGAGACTGGGTAAAAATTGCAATTTCTAACAAAAAGTTGATGAATCAATTTTTTAAATTTGTATGATTTAAATATATTTTTATGATTTCTTAGACGAACATTAACCACAACTTTTTATCCTTTAATTTGCTGTTAATTTTGTAAGTCAAACCTAAGTTTTTAATTCTTTCATATCCCACCACACGAAGGCATTTTCAATAAAAGCTTTCTGCCAACAGTTTCCATCATATACGATTTATTTCTAAAACTCAATCATTTAATATAATTATCCTTTTTGTATGCTTTCGCTCCATTATCAAAACTCCAACATGCGCTAAAACAAGTCCTGCAAACGATTCTCAACCGATTATCCCTTTTTGTGTGACGCCAAACTACTTCATCGTTAACGAACAATAACCCCGACCTCCCGAATCGCGTGTTGCGTGTGTTCTTTTTTTTCCTTGTTATACTCCTTGCACATGGGCAAAATGGCCTTTCCCAACAATCCCCGGTGGTGCTTCTAATGGACGGTCTCATTAGCGAGACGATGTTTTGTTGGTGGGCCTTAAAACTTGTCAACTCCCTCAAAGCCAACAGCAGGAGCGCAGTGTGTGTGATGATGTAGGAGAAGAAAAAACAATAACAACACAAACACCTACCACCTACCCTCTCCCACTTCCCTTCCTTGCTTTTCCGTCGTTGATAGGGTTTTGGGAAAGTTCCGTAAGCGTGACTATGCGCTGTAGTAACATCTGTTGACGTTAACCGCAAAGTTGACACATATTCATGGATGTGCTCCATCAACAGGATCGCAGGCAGGGCTTCAACCAACGATGGCACGAAGGAACTCTGCCACTGAAGCTTATTGAAAAGGCTGAACAAAAACGGCCAACAAAAAAAAAACGGCATCAGCCCAGTGTTGACGATACGCTTCGTACCATCGTGCTGATGTGTCGGTCATCCCGATCGTCCCGATAGGTGCATCAACTGGCCGCTGGTGGAAGCCGCGTATTATCTAAATACGATTAATACCCGCAGAATAACCACCCAAGGAGTTCAGCCGACAGCCGTTTATCAGGAAAACAATAATTATTTGCGATTGTTTCCCCAGTTTTCGCGGAACGATTTGCCATTGTGCGCGAGCCAGAAATCAGGAAAACTGTTACGCGTCTCGTCAGGGACGAGATTATCCTTGCATGGTTTTGTGGTTTTCGCTTTCGCCATCAAGCCACCGTACAGTGACAACTTTTAACTTGCCGCTTAACAGGGTCGGTTAACACTTTTGCTTGTGCTGTGTGTTTCCTCGCTTGCACCGTACGAGCGGCAGTGTTGCGGGCTGTAATGAATTCATATAAAACATAATTGTATTTGCACACCATACACACCAAACATGTCCGTTCGCGAACAGCGTCAAAACGGTGCTCCGACACAGCAATTGCAAGGTGTCGCATCCGTGTGACATTGCATCGATTGCTGCACCGTTGGTAAGTGCCCGGCTAGCTGGACTGGATGGATGGCGGATGGAATGTTTTGCGCAAACAAGATGCGATAAAATACGGGCATATTTATTTTTCATAAATCGTACACCATCGGGGCAACAGACGGTTGGAAATACCCGTTCAGTGATGCGAATGATTCGAGCTGACGATGGCGGTCAACCAGTTATCGTTATTTCGATCCGAGCCAATGGAAAGGTTTCAGCTTCGTATGGTGGTATCTGCTAGTTGCGGACGACAGTGATCGTTTTGGGGTGATGCGGATTGTGCTGAATGTATGCGATACATCTGTCCCACTGGTTGCTGAAGAACATCAACACCAAAGATCAAAGCCATGCTTGAGGTACGATGGGAAAAAGTTACGCCGAGCTTGAGCTGCGTTGGAGGACATTCTAGATAAAAGGTCAATATTTGAGATCTCTGGTTAAAAATGTCTGTCCATTTGTGACCTGAACTATACATAAGATTGCTTTAATTAAATCAGGGAATTACTATCAAGTCGGTTAGCAACATGGACTTTCAGTATTAAATCTACTGGCTGAGTATAATTAACCCTAGAAAAAGAATTTGATACGGTTTGGCACGATGGCGTTTGCATTTACAAACTGATCAGTTTAAATTCCCCAGTCCCGATATTGCCAAACTGAGACCCAATAGACCGAGACGAAATATGTTTTGTTTTGCAAGCGGTGGAGACTGAAAATTACTGTCAGTAAAAACGAGGCTATTCACTTCACTAGATGCACTAACGCCAAGATAATACACAAAAAAGAGCTTTAAAATAAAAAGCACATATATTGGCAGGAATCACACTACACAGACGATTAACTTTTAGGAGACAAATTGGCGACGCACCGATGTGCCGTATGTTACCGACGCGGCAAAAATGTTAATGGTAAACATGCGATCAACAACAACAACAAGCTGTTACTATATAAAACAATTATAAGATCGATTATTTTATTTGCCTCACCGATCTGGGAGAACTAAGAAGTCAGTCGTGTTAAGAAAGTCTACTTATCAGGTGCTACAACCAATTTGTGATCTTGGCATGCAGCAGCAGAGTCTGGAACCGCTCACGGTCCCGTGCCGTGGTCCACCAATTCTTCCACCTCAATCTGGGTCTACCACGCCTCCACTGTCCGTGTGGACGGCCTAAAAGTACTTTCTGAGCTGGGTCGTCCGGTGCCATGCGTATAATATGGCCAGCCCATCGGAGCCTGGCGAGCGTAATTCGCTGCACGACGGTGAGGTGAGATCAATTTGGTCTTTGCCTCGTTAATCTTCAATCCGAGGTTATCTGCCGCCTGTTCGATCCTTTGGTAGGCCTCTGCTCAGTTCACACAAGCATTCCAAATAGTTGTGCACAATGTCAGCAGGGGCAGGTAACAGACTGAACTACACAATGTTCCAGACTGAAATATTAAACCATACAATCGCCATCGTTGCAAAATCCGGAGACGAATTTTCCTGGTGAATCGTGCCTACTACGGCCTTCGCCGTCTGCTGAGATCCAGAAGAATTCGAGACCGCACTAAAATTGAGATATATCGGACACTGTTTTGCCTTGTGGTTCTACATGGACACGAGTCTTGTACCATCCGAGCGGAGGATGCAAACACTCTTGGCGTGTTTGAGCGTCGCATCCTCCGGACCATCTTTGGCTGTGTGTTCGAGCATGGAGTGTGGAGGAAAAAGATGAACCACGAGCTTGCTGAGCTATACGTAGAACCGGACAGTTCCTCATACATCCTGACGGTAGCATGGACCGGCAGGATACGATGGGGCATGTGATGAGGGTGCCGGACTCATGTCAGCGACCCCCAGTTCGGCACGAGGCGTCGGGGAGCACAGCGAGTTCGTTGGCTAGATCAGGTGAAGGGAGAACTGTCGGAGATCGGGTAGCCAGGAAGCTGCAGCCAGGGATCGAGTTTCCTGGAGATCTATCGTTGACCGGGACATGTCACGACGACGTGCTCTTTAAAAGAGCAGGTCAACATGAGTGAGAGTGAATCGCCATCGCTTATAACCATTCAAAATTAAGTAAACAGATGGATCAAAATACAAGAGGAATTTTCCGCACTTCAGAACCTATCAGAAATTAGACAAGCAAAAATGTACACACGCATTAACCTCAGGAATGTTAGTTGATGGAACTTTCCATCCAAATTATTCTCACGGTTTGTCCCCAAGATTTTCATATCAAATAAAGATCCACCATTCTAGCAGTCATTTACAAAAAGAAGTTCAGTCATGGAAAGGTAGTCAGTCAGTCGCAGATAGCACGCAGAATAGTCAGTCCGGAATAGGCAGCCGCGGACTAGAAGCCGTAAATACGTAGTTATGATTAAACAGACGCAGTTGAACGTCGTGACTACTCCAAAGCAAAGAAATGTGTTTGTTTCATAAGAAAGAGAATTTGGTAAATATCGCAGTGCCAATTGTGACACTTTACACGGCACGGGTTCTTTTTATCATTAAACAGCACGGTGATTTCTATTTACAAGAAATCACGGTGTCCGTACGGTGTATGGACACCGTGACAGAGTGATTGCTTTTTAGTCATTACAGGTGGCATTAAATAGAAATAAGCACAAAACAATTAACACAACATTTATTCCTGTTTTTCAACAAGTTTTCGTTACGGTATACTGCTTTACTACGCTTTAGAAATAATTCAAATGATGTCTACGATAAATTAAGCTTTGTGGTTAGATTGAGATAAGAAACCAGTATCGATGAAACTTCCAAAATGTTTACGATAACGCAAGAAATAAACAAATATTCCAATAAACTTAATTTAATACCAAGGAACCACATTTGATATGTATCCTCGCTAAAGCCGAATTGATTATCGAGCTTCGTGTAAGCTAGGATAAGATAGGTAGAGATGGTAGGTCTCAAGATCTCTTGAAACCATAGAAGAAGAATACTGTTGAATTGTGATAAAAGATTGATCTCTTTTCACGAAATGACTACGATAGACAGACATAAACACTTTTGCTCAAAACCAACCAATTCTTGCATAAACATAAGAGGTAACATAAAAGAAATGGAATGGAATATACAAGAAAATGAGATGAGAATTTTATAATAAGAGCAACCATTACTAAATTCCCGGATAAGATATACTTTATTTATTTGCCGGTAACAAGAGCAAACATCTTGAGTGTGTCTTAAATTGAACAAACTAAGGACAAGTCCTGCAAACATACCAAACACACTTAAAAAACAAAAGGCAAAACAAAATAAAAGTTAAATCTTCTCATGGTTTGGCCTTGACATTACACGGATCGATCAAAACCGCCTTAAATAGGCTTACTCATTTAAGACATCAATTTGCGCAAGGATGAGCACTCTTAATCTCTGCAACGTGATGCTTCGTTCGACACTTTGGCATTCCATCGAATTTTCCTATCCTTTTTTGGGCTGAAAATCCACTTCTTCAATTCCTAATAAATAACGCCAAAAACCCTCGTCCCAGTACTTCGTCTGAGAGATTGCCTATCCCAACGCAATTTAGCCTTCACGAGACCGATCTCACACGTTGACATTCGATTGCGTACTACATTGAGCACGAATTGACAGCACAGTGTCTATCGGTTTTTTGCCGGCGGCGGGTCAATTTCACTCTTGACTTGTCGTCCCACCCATCCCTACCTTCGCTCGTCGGTTTTCGCACACTCTTACTTTCAAACTCAAATTGGGTATCCCACCGGGGAACGAACGCAACGATACCGGGGTGACGCAGGACATTCGCTGACGGTCGTAAATTTTACCGAACAATTCACTTAACGCAACCAAACAGCGGCACTTGAACCTCGAGGAATGCATACCCATCGTTCACGGTGTTCCCATAATCGCTCCCAGCGTCCCGTTTGGTCAATGCTGGCCATTTATCTCGAGCGGAGAAGGGTGGTCCCCTTCTGCAAAGGGTCTCCTCCGACAGACGCCATGACCTTTTGAGACTTTTTTTTTTTCGTTGTTGTTCTGTAAATCCAGAAGTTTTGTGCAGAGTTTGTTTATTTGTTTAGATTTTTCGTGTTCCGTTCCGTTTTTGTGTGATGGCAAAAACTGTCAACACATTTTTCCCGTTTTCTGACCGCTGCACGGTGGGTGGTAGCAGGGCATTCAGGGTTGGTCTCTTTGTGCCGTTTTGTCTCGTGCTCTTGGACCAACTAGAGCACCCAGAAAGAGGTTAAGATAGAACAAGTCTGAAAGTGTTTGACAGCGAGAGAGAGAGAGAGAGAGAGAGAGAGAGCTAAAACCCTCTGGTAAGGAAAAGCTGGTGTAGAAAAATCGCTCGCCAGCATCGCATGACAAAGAAAAGTAGCATCGGTGAGCAAAAATCACTTTAATTTATTAAGGTCTCAAAATTTATTACTTCAATTTTCTATTCAATCTCCTTTTATAGGTTTATAGGATTTCATTTTTGTCCTTCCACGATGTGTGCCGTTGCGGAAAACGTTTTCGAGTTGTTGGGAGCGGTAGGAATCGTGGGTGAATATTTTCCAGTTCAACACTTTCGCTCCCGAAGCATGCGGCTGTCGGCTGACTTTTCCTGGAGTCGCCTGGAGTCCGGTGGAGTCTGTCGAAGGGTTCCCGTGGTAATATTTTCCGTCATTTTGTATTATCCTTTTTGTCATTTGCTTGACACTTGTACTCTTGCAAACTATGATTTGGGCACGTTTGGACACTTTAAATTAATTCATTTTGTAGTGACATTGTATTGCAATTGAGCAGATTTTTCCCATTACACCATGGAAGCTTCAGCAGCGCAAGTACGGTTTAATGAGCTTGTAGCTTAATGCTTTTATTTTAATTTTATTTATTTATACCTCTCTCTGACTGTTCTCGAAGTCTGTTCTATTTCACATTTATGTATTATGAACGAAGTTTTGTAATTTATTTACTTGCTTCCATTTTTCTGCACATGTCTTCTTAGTTTCTCGTTGCGAAACACTAGAAGTTAGTCTTCACAGTTCTTGAGTGTTTTATCCAAATTTTTATATTAATTTTCCGTTTTGAAAGCTTTCAAGATCGTATTATCTATTTCCCTTTGTTGTTGACTCGAGTTACCACCGATTCAAATGCGTGGACATTAACAAACGTTCTATAAACAACGTGAAAGTACTAAGAAATCCCCCCACTAAGTGCAATAAAGCAGCCAAGAAACCAAGGCACAGATATAAAAAGTGCCGAAATTTCCAGATAAAACCGTGCCCTTTTCCCAGAAAGCATTCGACGACCCAAGTTACTAACGCCATTTTTATCGAAACCCATCAATAAGTGACTTATGGCAGTCACTTGCATACCCTTTTCCCGGTTTTTCGACTTTCATCTCAAACGCTTCTCGATTGCAACCAAAAAATCATCGTCGGTGGGAAAACGAAAATGGTTTTCTTCGAAAATGGAATTCCATCACCCGTGCACACCGCGTCAGAATGCCCACGCCCCACGAGGACACATTGCGAGGACGACACACTGTGGTGCATGAGAAGTGTGTGTGTGTTCCTGCTCGACTCGACTGATTGCTCGCAATGGATTGATTTGTTTCCTTAGCACTTCTCGTGCGCTGGTGCTTCAGTTTCTGGGAGAGCATATTTGACTACGATCGGCATGCAAACTCGCTGGGGGGTTTCGATTTTTTTTTTTCGACTAGAGAAAGGATTGATGTGACCTTGGCCCTTGCCCGGAGATGGACGGGTACGGTGTGTTTCGGTGAGTTGATTGAAATTTTTTAAAAGCCACCAATGAACGAGAAAGCTTTTTTTTCTTTTAGAGAAAGATAGGAAGGAAAAATGTGCAGCCTTGTTGAAATGAACGGTGCATGATTATGCTAATATTACTTAAGGTTGAACTATGGTGGTTTTTGGATGAAATATTACTCTTTTTTGTTTTGTAAATATGACTATTTCAAATGTAGATGCCTAGAATTCTTTTTAAGAATATCAATAGAAGAATATAAATAAAACAGAATAATCAAGTGAAAAATTTGGCTCAACGAATGCATCAAACAAGGAGTTAAATTTCATAATGGTGGCCCGTATGACATTGTTCATTCATAGTCGAGCATCAATTTAGCGACACGCTTTCCAACAATTTTCATTCATTGAGCATAATGGTTTGATATACTTTAACGCCATTTACCTTCATAATGTCTAAAAGTCCTCAATTCCTTTTCTGCAGGCCTGTAGTTCCCGCAAAAGTGAAACTTTACCGTAACCTATACTTGCCTTCGATCACCGGTTAAAATGGTAGCATCGGCTGCGACCACATCTTGTCGACCTGCCCTTTAAACGGTCACATTTGTAGTCGGTGACATAGGAGACGCGTGTCCCTCCGTGTGGCAGTGAGCATGGAAAGCATTTACAGCAGAAAAAAAAAACGAGGAAAAGTAAATTGCTGGGTCCCGCATTTTTATTCCGTTTGGGTCAGGACAATGCATGCCGATGTGCCGCACGAAAGTGACAGTGGTGATGGCGGGTATGATCGAAAGCAAAAATTAATGCTCACCTGGGGACGGGTTTTCTCCTGGCAATTATTAAAACCGTCCCATTGTACCAAAGGGGTACCGGCACGAAAATTCTGAGGGCATAAGAAGGAGTCCTCCACACCACAAAAAAAAAAGAGTCAAGTTGAAAGTTGCAAACAAGCTGAACGCATGCATCCGCGAACGGGAGCGCGATCCTCAGCGATTGCACGTTTGGTGAGAGGAAGTTCTTTTTTCTTGCTGTTGTTATACGCTTTTGGGTCACCCGCATGCGTGAGGCCATGTAATCATCGATGGATGCCTGTTTGCATCGGACGCTTTAGGATACAGGCAAAGGAAGAACAAAATTAACTCTCCCAGTTGCAGTGCGGCTACTCAATCAAAAGCAAAAACGCAGCCACACTGAAGAACGGACATTGAAGGGATGAAGCGAACAGGGCGAAGAAGTTAACCCTAGCACCGAAACTGGTTTCGGCAGGTGCAACACTTTTGTACGTACCCGAAGCGCAAGTGATTTGAAGCGAACCAGCTTTACGGGCGTGTGGTTTGCCGATTGGTTGCAGGATTTTGTTTGAAATTGGATGTGGTGCAAAAACAGAGTAATAACATTTTTGGCGCAAAATGTGCTTTTGCTTTAAGATGCTTCATCGGATGTTTCACTTTACATTAATTTCCAGTTCAGAAATGAACAAATCACTCAATAAGTATAGAAGCAAACTAAATTTTCAATCGAAAATATTTTATTAAAAGATAACAATGTACAAATAGTGGTAAACAAACAATAAAATAACAATGATCGTCAAACGAATGACAATTTTAGTAGCATTGTTTAGTTTCAGCAGTATTTTTAAGCCTTTTTAATTAATTTTATCGTCTATTGACTTATTATAAATTTACAAACACTTTTAAAAATTTTGATTTTTATTCTTATAGGCCTTTTATAATTTTTTTCGTTAATTTTTTTGCATTACGTTGCCGTATTTTCAAGTAGTTGTTTGTTTTTTATTGGAAGATTTTTTTAAGATAGTAAAGTGAGTGATTAAAGTGAGTTAAATCTTTGAAATAGAAAAAGAAATATCGTTAAACCTATCCAATTTAGTTCCAATTATTCAAATAAAATATTTTAAACAAATATTAAATTTTTCAAATATTTAAAAAAAGTTAAAGGAAAAAAAACAATGGGCAACTGTCAATTTAAAATGTTGTATGTACAGGGTTTCGATCCAAATAATTGAAGATTCAGATCATTCAGTAGCATTTTTCAAATGATAAGTCGATTATTGCAGGCTTCTTTAAAAAACTTTCCAATCATGTAGTAAAACATTGCAATTACTTACTTCACTTATCAGGCGCTACAAGCGCTTTGCGTTCTTTGCCTGCCGCAACAGAGTCCGGAACCGCTCACGGTCCCGCGCCGTCGTCCACCAACCCGTTATCCCGGCCTTGATGACCGGGATGATTGTACACCATCCTCCCACCTCAATCTTGGCCTATCATGTCTCCTCTGTCCGTGTGGACGACCTAAAAAGACTTTCTGAGCTGGGTCGTCCGGTGCCATCCGGACGGTGAGGTTGTCATACAGTTCGTACAGCTCGTCGTTGTGGCGGCTGTTGTGACGAACGGGAGCCAATAATCCTTCTGAGCATCTTCCTCTCGAACGCGGCTAAGAGGGCTTCGTCTGTTTTGGACAGGGCCGCCATGTCTCAGAGGCGTATATGAGTACTGGGACTATAAAGGTACGATACAGTCCCAGGTTCGACCGTCGCGAAAGGATTTTTGAGGTGAGATGTTTCCTCAAGCTGTAGAATGATCGCCTAGCCGCCAGCATTTCGGTGTTGACTTTTGACTCGAGATAGGTAAAGTTTTGGACAACTTCAAATTTGCGATCACCTATTTGCACATCATCACCACCTAGTTCTGGATTTCTTAGTAGGGCCGCTGATCGTGCCACCATCAATTTGGTCTTTGCCTCGTTAATCTGCAACCCGAGGTTTTCTGCCGAATGTTCGATCCTTTGGTAGACCTCTGCTACCTGGGAGAGCCGCAGACCAATGATGTCTATATCATCGGCGTATGTCAGGATCTGGGTTGACTCCCGAAGTCCTCACCTCCAAGTCACGGATGGCCCTCTCTAGCGCCAAGTTGAATAGGAGACAGGTGAGCCCATCTCCCTGCCGGAGGCCTTTGGTGGTAGCAAAGGACCCTGAGAGTTATCCATCCACCTTCACCTGGCATGTGACGTTAGTCATGGTCATTCTAACAAGCCTGATCAGTTTGGTCGGGACTCCAAAAAACTCATGGTCTCGTAGAGTTTCATCCTGGCTGTGTAGAAATGTATTAAGAGATGGTACGTGTTCAACTGCTGTTCAGCCATCTTTTCGAAGGTTTTCGGGATGGTGAAGATCTGGTCAGTGGTAGATTTTCCGTTTCGGAATCCTCTTTGATAGTTTAAAAACTATCTGTTCAACGAATGGAACAAGCTTAGCCTGAAGGATTAGAGAGAATATTTTGTAGGCGGTATTCAACACCTTAATTCCCCAATTGCAATTAGTTAGAGGAAATTTGGAACTCAACTGTGGCAATTGGTGCTTCTATTTTAAAATAACAAAATAGGAAAATTCTTTCTTATAGTTTGTTGTCATCCGCACGCCATATTGTTCACATTTGACGAGTTGATAGCAATTTTTTTTTCTTGAAAATGATGTTTTAATCACAGCTTCTTTTAACCAGCGTCTAATGCGAAATTCCACAGTTGTGTTGCATTTTTCCACTCAATGAATGTAAAATTCCATTATACGATTGCACAGTTCCACAAAGGGTTTGCAGTATTCCACTATCCATTGGAAATATTTCTCAAAACAATGTTAATATTCCATTATGTGGATCGAAACCCTTTAACTTCTAATAAATAATCAAACATATAAAGGTATTTAAAAAAATCCATAACTGGGGTTCAAATCCCATCGGACCGTCCCCCTGTAGTGAGGACTGACTCTCCAACTAAGTGGTGTCGGTAAGTCTAGCAAGCCATTCGATGGCCGGCGTGAGGATGTAAAATGGGGTTTAAGTAAAAAGAATAAGAAGAAGAATAAAACTAAATAATAATAAGAAGAGGAAGTCCAGCAATTTCATATTTTTTAAAACATTCCCACATTACTATACGATCAGGCCTTTCTTGTGTAATTTAAAAATGTTAAGCTTCGTAAGAAATATAACATGATTTAAATTGTGTTTATCAACTGGAAATACTTTTCTTAAATATTCGTAATATTCAATTCGGCACTGGTCCGTAATAATCGATTAAAAATAAAAATATTCGTACTATTTTATATTCAAGTTAAAAATATTCATAAATGTTAACCAACTGCCTTTTATATTGGAAACTTAAATAAAATAAATTTTATAAAGAACAATATTGGATAAAAACACTGGAATTTTATGTCAAACCAAAAATTCATTGAAAATAAATTAGCACAAAAAACGCTTTAACATCATTCGATCTTGTAAACAAACTAACAGCAAGAACATTTCGCAAAAGAAGATAAAGCACACTCATCCGTACGTTTCAAGGTGGCCTCGACGGTGCAGATGAACGCTGAGATCGCACGAATGAAGCGTTTTCAGATTTCTCCGGGCAGTTTGCTTTTGCGAACGTCACTCCACGCCAGTGCACGAAGGTGGAAACCGCACAAAAATTTATGCACTTAAGAGGGCCAGGTGCAAGATTTTCGTCGTTCTGGTCGTTCGCTTGGTGGCGTTTCCCTTTCCACGTTGGCCTTTTCTTCCCATTTTTTTTGTAATTTTTTGTACTCGCCACGCTTTATTCTGGTGCATTCAGGTTGGCGTGTTTCCGCGCACACCGTTGGCTTGTTATTATTCCCTTTTTTTTGAGTGGTTGTGGCCGGTCTGTATGTGCATCTTTTCGTCCGTGTACCTGTCCTACCGGATGCATGCATGCACGCTACAAGGCACACGCGCCGGCTTTCGTGCGCACCATGTTTGCCAAATGCAGCGAGATGTTTTTCTTCGTTCCTGTCTAATCCGACAACACACCCGAACCCAACCGGCAACGTTCGCCCGTTGTCGTGCGTGGCCCATTATCGGTAAGATTAGATTCTAAGGGGCAAGCAGCAGGCCGACACTGTCGGAAGGATACCGGCGTTGTCTGTTTAGGATCCTTTGGACCAAAATATTGTTGCTCGACAGACGCTAAAAGGTTTTGGCTTTTGTTTTGTTTTAACTTTTTTTTGTTGTTGTTGCTGCTGCTTCATACTCAACAGTTTCACCTGCCCGGCAGCATACACAAGTGGGACACAGGAAAACACATTTTAGTGGTTTGTTTTGAGCGGAGCTTTTTAGAAATGTATTTTAAAAACTGTTTTCTAACGCAACAAACCAAGCCGGTTAGATCACCTGCCTCGGGTGTGCTTGCACACGTCAGAAGCTGTCCCTTGCAATGCACAATCTTATCCTGCTTAACAGCATCACCGATTTTGATTTGGGGAAAAAGCTTTACACAACATGCTATAAATACATCCTTTTGCTAGGGAATGGTAAAAATAAAATTAAGGACACGTTGCACAGTTTTGAAATCTCTTTCAATTGAGACAGGTCAAAAGATAAACACATTAAAGGAATTAAGGTCAAGGGTAGATATTCCTCTAAAAAAGCTGAGATTTGAGCTACCTTAAGTGTTCTTAATAAATAGAACCTCCTTTCTTGCTCCAGGTTCCTCCTTGCTTTATTTATTTATTCATTTGTTTATTTATTATTACATTGAGTCATCTTGACATCATTACATTGATGATAGCAGCGAGACCTTCGGACTAGTACTACATCTTCACTAATAGCCTTAGTGCTATTGAAGCACTGAGATCTCCGAAGGCTGTTAAGAGTCAGGATTTCCTCACCATAAAAATCATTGAACTGCTTGGCTCAATGTTCGATAAGGCGTATAGGATCTCGCTAATTTGGGTCCCTTCTCATTGTGGAATTCCCGGCAACGAGAAGGCAGACTTGCTGCCCAATCTTGGCCAAGGAGTTCCTTCGCTTTCCACAGCGACTTTTCCTGTCTCGCTGGCAGAGCATGTGGGAGGCGGATGAACTCGGGCCTTGGTTCGATGGGCTCCCTGTAGACCGGGCATTCATACGAATGATGTCCCGACTGATGTCGAGTCATGTCGCATCGAATGCTCATCTACAGCGTATAACTTTGGCTCAGACCAAAGTATGTGGCTGCTTTGACGGATTCCACGATGTGGATCACCTTCTGTGGTCCTGCGTGGAATTTGAAACCGCAAGACCCTCCTTGTTGAACGCAGTCAAGCATATTGGCAGACGACGTGATACAGAAATTAGAGAAGTTTTGGCCACCAGTGACCTCCCTTACATGACGATCATTTACCGATTCACCAGAGATCCAGAGTCTTGTCCTATGATTCCGAATCCTCAGCATCCTTCCAATCCGACAATCCTTTTCTGTTACATGTTGTCTTGTCTTTGTTTTATGTTTTTTTTGCACTGTCACGAGTGTTAAGATGACGGCTCAACAGAGTTCGAGGACGGTTACAACTCTTCCGTAAAAAGGGGGTAGGCGTATTCCATAGTACAGTGTTCTCTAGTCCAGTCAGCTTTGACAAAACGAGTTTGAAAACGTTGGCGTTGCATTGCGGGTGTTTGGTAGGTTCATTCCCGAGTCTCTCTTGCTGCTGCGGAATGGACTTTGTCGATCACTCTTAGATTGGACGCTATCCAGAGCAAGCTTAGAATGTCACTGCTGGACTGCACTGGAGAATACTGTTCGCAAACGAATCCATGGTTGTGCAAATAACCCTGCCTGTTTTGTCACAGTCCAGACCCGCAAATCATGAGGTTAACAAAGTACTCAACCCTCATCAATAGAACAGCCGCAACAAAACTATCGGATAACCAAATACATCTTCCAACAACATTCAAAATAGACCAGGACATGAACCATCCACTACAACACCCACCTACAACCGAGCATACCCGGGAGAAGGCAAAAAAACAGAGAGAGATATAGTCATCACACGTGGTGTTGACAATTCGGCGCAAGCCGTCATACCTAAAATACATAAAATAAATAACATTGAGCCATCTTACCTCTTTTGGCCTACATAATTATTCTAATTTAATGTAATTGAAAGGAAGAATACTAACGAAACGAAACGAAGAACATTTTACAAAATACCTACGGAGCACAACATAAACCTAAAATGAAAGACAGTAAAGCAAGGATTCGATTGTCTCAATAGGTGCTACGCAAAATTAGTTTAAGATCATCAATGCAGATTGTTGAGAGCAACTGCGTTAGATAGATTAAGGTATGAAGTTATGTTTTTTTTAGCTAGAGGATCGTTTGAACCGAATTTGGTCGTTCTAAATACGGAGCTAAATAGTGGCCTAAGAATTCTACTAGGAGTCTGGAAGTTTATACTTTCAAGAATGTACACGGGGCGTCAAAAAAACCGCAGATGATCCTCTGTAATAAAACGCACTGCTCCGTCATTCGCCTATGTTGAAGGGTTTCCAGACTTCTAGCTCGGTGTATGGGTAGAATAGTGCTACAAGATCAAGGCAGCAGATAAAAGAGCGCAAGTGTCAATTATCTTTGCACTGATTCCAGTCCGTCAATTCTGTACTGTTGCATTGGTGTCCATACAGTACTAGCAAATTCTAAAGTTGGCCTAATTTATTCGTCATGGTCTTCAAAAGAAAGCTTAGAGTCTAGTATTATTCTTCTTCTTGATTTTACGACCCTTCTAGGTCACAACGGTCATCGAATAGCTTCATTAGACTTGCCGATTCTACTTAGGTGGATAGTCAGACCGGAGATTGAACCCCGGTCCTGCCTTGTAAAGACCGGCGTCGGTGTCGCCTATACCACCAGGCCGCCCCCAAACCTAGAGTCTAATAGTACACCTAAATCACGAATGACGTTTGTACGGGGAACTGAACTGTCAGCTTATTTGTAAACAAATACTTAAAATATTTACATGTATACAGCTCAAAGTGCACCTGGCCATGTAACGATTTAAACAATTTTGGAGTACAGCACAGTCGTCAATGTTTAATACAGGCACAAATTTACAGCAAGGAAGTGATGAGCAAGCAGGAGTTGATTTACTTGAACAGTGAATTCATTATACAGAGAGGAAAAATAAGCCCAAAGTACGAGCGACACTTGAATGTTTACATTCAAGTGTCATTCATTAATGCTTTTTTCATTGTTCTTATGAAGTTTTTTATCATCAAGACTTTTATAAAGTTAGAAGAGCTTTTGGTATTTTCCGTTATTATACTATTTTTATCTTATCCTCCTTTGTCGCTAAAACTTTGAAAGGCCCTGGCCTTCCATTATTGGTTTCCCTTGACTTTATTTTATTTTATTTAAATATGTCAACTGTTGAGATAAAATTGCAGCCCAAACATCGACGCATTTAATTACAGAATTTCTCGAACGCATACCAAGAAGCAGTTGAATCGCGTGTAACTTTCATCAAAACAATAGCCTTAAATTACTGTGCTATTATTCACGTTTCCATTGTCCGGCGTGATTCGCGTCTTCATCGATAGCAACCGATAGTGCCGCTTGGTCCATCAAAAGTAGGTCAGAACGGTGCTGCTTTAGCTACTGCTTGCTTCAGCAGAGTCGCTCTCGGTCGGAAGGTCCAGTGAGTCGGGTTTCGTCTTTACAGCATCCCGTTCAGCATCATACTTCAGCCTGATTGACCTAATTGGACCGAACGAGCAATAACTACGAATCAATCAGTAGGGAAAACATGAGCCAGGATCAAAGGAAGCTCGTAGCGTCCTCGGCTGCCGGACGTCTGCCTCCGTCTGGGTCGGCAATCGGCAGCAAACCATCCCTTTCCTGAAGGTAATACGATACCAAGCCGGCCAGTTGAGGATGAGACAGGCAGCCGCTCGCACCAAGATTAGGTTTACCGCCATCGACCCGGTCGGTCGGTCGTATTGTATGTTTGTACCGTACCGGTTGGCAAACTTCCTTCAGGCTGTGTTTCCTAAGCACACGCACGGGAGAATTATAGTTTTTCCTCCCTTTTTATGTTGTGCCGCATGCCGCCACCATTGCCAAGAGAAAAGCCGCCAGCTATTCACTCACATAACGTCGAGAAAAACGGAATCTTTTGTTTTATTCTTTCGCATAACAGGGCCAATGATAAGCAGCAAGAGGAGTCGAAGTAGGATGCCGGCAAGATCGGGAGCATATCTCCCATAATAGAATTACAGTGAAATAAATGATCATTATTTGAGTTTTATAATACTGCTTCGACCGCAAATACGGTCACCATCCTCCTCTTTCCTACTGATACAATGAAGCCGAAGAATTGGGCTTACTGGATGGAGAAAATCAGCTTTCCTTTTGTCGATGCCCAATGCGAGATCTGAGTGTATCGGAAATAAGTTCCTCTGCGGTAGAAAAACGAAATGCTGTTCCACTTCTTCGCCTCCTTTTCCTTCCCCAGCGTGCCACAATGAATTTCCGATGAGAAGATGGCCAAAAGTTCCTTCGATACGCGGGCATGAAAGCGACAAGGGAGCGTAAGAATAGAATATGTGCTCGATAGCGTTGCGAAGGATATAAATCGAATATACCGCAACCATTACAGCGCAAATAGCGGCACTGGTGTCGTGGGCCTGGGATGGGTCATACCATACCGAGCGAAAGCGTCGAGGACAAGATTAGTGGCGTGCCCGTGGAAATGTCTCACCCAATGAATATGGCACGAAGCCCCGAAGGGGCCAAGCAATGGTGTGCCATTAATACATCGAACCAGAATCGAAACACCGAACGCCGACTGCTGGATGGTTGGGTGGCCTGGTGGAGGAACCGTTTCTTATGGGTTTTCTATGAGGTGCTGGCGATGAGAGTGTTAGTTAGGCAGAAATATGTACGATGGTAATCGATGGTGCGAAAAGAATATTAGTGGTCACAAGATTGATTTGAATGTGTCTGAAAACGTGGGCCCAGATGGTTGTTTGTGCGTATTGATTGGTTAGTATAAGACATATGGGAATAAGTGTAGCGGATTTTTAGATGTATAGTTTTGTTGGCTGAATTAATTGCAACGTTGTTTATTTTAAAACGAACAGGATAGGTCAGGAATTAACTGAAAATAAAGATAAAAATAATGATCCGATAGAAATGCTCCTTGGTAGATTCGCTTTTTTTGTAATAGTTCCTAAGGTAATCATATTCGTGTATGTATCTTCTTCTTCTTCCTGGCTTAACGACTTTCTAGGTCATATCGGCCACTAGACTTGCCGATACCACATAGTTGGGTAGTCAAGTCCTCACCTCACAACGGGGTGACGGTCCGGATGAGATTTGAGCCACGGTCCTGCCGTAAGAAGATGTCGCCTTCACCTTCACATCCAACCTCGCATTAAAAATTCACACGATGCCTCTTGTTCTTTCAAAATGTAAGATGTTGTGATAACAGCCACGAAGACCCAAGAGCATGGCTACAAGAAAAAACTTACTACAAGATCGAAGCTATAATTGCATCAAATGAACCCTCATAACTTAGTCCCCATTGGATTAGCACCACAAAACCAAGATATCACAGTTTTCAAACAATAAGTATTGAAAACGTCGGAGGAAACTATGATCTAGCTGCACCCGGACTAAAGAAGAAGTAGGGGTCTCAAGTCCTAGCCTTTGACGTGACTCCTAAAGCGAATGTAAACGCAACAAAAGCTCGGCGATCACCATGATAGATCGTCAAACCTAGACCTAAGCAACAAAACCGCTTCATATGAAGATCACATCAAATCCAGTCACATCCAACGAGTCCTTTCCCGCCTTCGTATAGGTCATACCCGCCTTACGGTTTCCTACCTCCTAGAAAAATCCAGTCCTCCACTCTGCAGCTTCTGTGGTGTTGACATCACCGTCCGCCACATCCTCACCAATTGCCATGGATACACGACAAACCGAGCCAGCTGCCAACTAGAAACTGATTTCACGTCAATCCTATCACCCGACAAACTTCATCAGAACCGCCTTATTCAATTTTTACGGATTAGTCTTTAACATAATGTTTAAGCCACATCGCGAATAGTTTTGTATAAGATTTTATCACTTATTTATACAGTAGAGAGGCGAATTTAGTCACTGTAGAATCATAGCCTGTATAAATAAAAGAAAAAAAAAATTGCAACGTGAAGCTCATAAAGCTTAACGATGGGTTAAGTCGGATAGGCGACTTTAGATGCTCAGAAGAAACATCCCTTACTAGCTCGTTGGACAGGCCTTACCTTGTGTAGGGGATCCTTCAAAGCTTTGAAATAAAGTTGGACATCAGAATTTCGAGTCTTAGCTCAATAACCAACTTCTGCGTTGGCCGGGAAAGAAAGCATTATTTATATAATTTGTTTTACAGAAATTTTCTTAATGTTCATTTTCCTTAGCTTAAGATAAGCCGCTGGAACGTTAATTTAAAAACAACTTATTACTTTTCCTATGTTACTTGTCCTTGTCTTAGACATATTGCACAATTTATCCGTATAGTTGTAAAGATCAAATAACAGTAGTTCTGATTAGGGACAACAGCATAAGGCATTGGTCGTTCCACCGCTAGTGCAAGCCTCCTGTTACGAGGTTCTTAATACGTCATCGTCGTCATGTTGGCCTGCTCTTTTAAAGAGTACGTCGTCGTGACATGGTCTGATCAACGATAGATTTCCAATAAACTTGATCCCTAGCTGCAGCTTCCTGGCTACCCGATCTCCGACAGTTCTCCCTTCACCTGATCTAGCCAACGAACTCGCTGTGCTCCCCGACGCCTCGTGCCGAACTGGGGGTCGCTGACGAATACCTTCTTGGCGGGGCATGAATCCGGCATCCTCATAACATGTCCCAGCCATCGTATCCTGCCGGTCTTTGCCACCGTCAGGATGTCCGATTCTCCTTATAGCTCAGCAAGCTCTTGGTTCATCCTTCTCCTCCACACTCCATGCTCGAACACGCCGCCAAAGATGGTCCGGAGACTGTGACGCTCAAACACGCCAAGAGCGATTGCATCCTCCGCTCGGATGGTCCAAGACTCGTGGGCATATAGGACCACCGGGCGAATCAGTGAGCGATATATCTCACATTTAGTGCGGTCTCGAAGACTTCTGGATCTCAGCAGACAATGAAGGCTGTAGTAGGCACGATTCATCTGAACAATGTGTCTCTGGATTTCGCTGCCGACATCGTTATCCGAAGTTACAACCGTCCCATGATAGCAGAACTCCTCTACTACCTCGAGGTTGTCGTCGTCGACTAACACGCTGCGATGATGGTTATTTTTTCGAATCTTAAATACTTTATCCAGTATTTGTCACCTTCCCAAAACGTATTCTCCATCATGGCAAGTTTATTTGTGCTCTTGATATTAATATCTGAACTATCATCTTGCAGATCGTTGACCTTTTTTGTTGTTAGTTAGAAAGGTCCCTTATTGAAAAAATAATTTACACATACTGCTTTTCGGTTTATTTTATTTCCATTCAATGTTTCTACCGAATGTCTCTTGACTTCTGCTGTCTCCTTAAAAATACGACACCAAAATAGTAAAATAAACCCAATTACAAAAAAGGTACGAAGTATAAATACACCTCAGAGCAAAGAAAAATCCAAGGATTTGAACTACAGCAGCATTCAGCGGTCCCTCCCGAGACGGTGTTGCATTCACGTCAAATCATTCGGTAGCAAAAACACAGCAGGAACATCTCCTAAGACGACGGGATGGCGTAACAAATCCCGAATCCCTTATTCACGGCAGCCAGTACTCACACCCGGTGGCACACAGGGTATCTAAAAATGATTTACATTCAAAGCCAGTCGGGTGAAACTAAAACCCGCAAATATTTGGTCATAATCACTTGCACACCGATTAGGTGACCCATACCGCGCGGTCGTTTGTGCGGCCGTTGAACCTTTTCCAAGCGTTCCAGCACGCCAAGTAGGTCGCAAGACAAAAGGGAAAAACGATTGAGTGCTTAAAGGAAGTGGAATGAAAGTAAAATAACACACGCCACGCCAAAGGACCGACCCGACCGTAGAGGCGTAAATAAATAAAAAGCAATTCATGTACATGGAAAACACCTCGGTTAGGTTTCAGCGATGAAGTGCGATGGTGAAAAAACAAGCAGTACGTTTCCCTCAAAAAGGGAACTGTGGTGGAGTTTTCCTTTGGTTGTGGACAGGATAGAAGAAAAAACGAGGCATAAGGTAAGCATAAGTAAACCTTATGAATACTGAGTACACTGGCAAGCTGTTGGACTGGAGACTCAAAGCAAAGCTTTACAGAATCCGACCGACATCGGGTTATTGCGGTGTTGAGCGAAGCAAACGGTAAAGAGATGGGAAGCCGATCCGGTTCGCAGCATTTCAGAATCACTGAAACGTATCAAATACTTTGTGAGCCCGGTCGTGTCGATGGGCAGCCTGAGCATGGATGGATTTGTCCTGGCAGCTATCAAACATCAGAGAGATCAGCCGACGCACGCCACCCCATGGGTCGGAGTAAAGTACACGGTACGTGGGAGTAAGTGAAACAATGTGTCCAATACAATCGAGGAAAACAGAATGCAAATACAAAAAATCAGTACCCAAAAAATTTTATGGATGATCGATAGCGAAACAGTGAGATATCCTGGTGCGGATGGTAAAAAAGTGATGCTTGAAATGTGAAAGAACATAAGGGATGCTAATTTTACGGTGCAAAGCTATTCCAGTTAAAGGCTTAAGAAATTAACGAAGAGTAGAAGAATATTGGATTCATAAAAAATATACCACAAGACCAGGGTTCAAAAATTCCTTCCGGTAGGTCTCCCGTAGGAAGTCTAGTAAGTTCAACAAAGTTCTAGTAAGCAGAGTCTAAGTGGGATTTTAGTACCGGTTCAGTCGTGCGAAGACCGGCGCCGCGGTTGTCTCTACCGCCAGGGATAGCTCATTACATGTCCAAGAGTGTTAATTTAAGGTTCATAAGATTGTCATAGCCGTAAAACTAATCATAAACTATGTGCTCTTGGTTTGATAATTTCATATACCTTCAAAACACTATCTTACTTAGATATGGTTTGTTTCTGTGTCTTAATTATAGTTGCACAATTAAAGAACAATAAGGTATCTGGAACCGACGGAATTGTAGCCGAACTGGTGAAACACACGAGTGCCTTATAAGAAAATTATGTTCATCGACTTGTTAGTGAGGTATGGGATAGCCTTGTGATTAGCAATTCAGCATCATCTATCCCATGCACATGAAGGGAAATATGTTGGACTGCAAAAACTTTACCGCCTACAAAATAACCTCTCTAATCCTTCAGGATAAGCTTGTCCCATTCGTTGAACAGATTGTTGGAAACTATCAAAGAGGATTGCGAAACAGAAAATCTACCACTGACCAGATCTTCACCATGCGGCAAATCTTGGAGAAAATGGCTGAACAGCAGTTGAACACGTACCATCTCTTAATACATTTCTACTCTGCATATGCTAGCATAGCCAGGATGAAAATCTACAAAGCCATGAGCTCTTTTGAAATATCGGCCAAAATGGTCAGGCTTGTTAGAATAACCATGAACAACGTCACATGCCCGGTGAAGTTGGATGAACACTACAGGATCGTTTGCTACCACCAGAGGCCTGTGTCAGGGAGATGGGCCATCCGTGACTCAGTGGTGGAGACTTGGGGAACCAGCTTCTATAAGTCTACCCAGATCCTGGCATACGTTGATGATATAGACAACATCGGTCTGCGGCTCTCCCAGACAGCAGAGGCCTACCAAAGGATCGAGCAGGCGGCAGAAAACCTCGGGTTGCAGATTAACGAGGCAAAGACCAAATTGATGGTGGCACCATCAGCGGCCCTTCTAAGAAATTTGGAACTAGGTGGTGGTGGTGATGGTTAGATGGTCGCAAATTTGAAGTTGTCCAAAACTTCACCTATCTTGGGTCAAAAAGTCAGCACCGAAAACAGCATAGAGACGGAGTTGCGCGCTAGGATGCTGGTAGCCTGCCAGTCATTCTAAAGCCTGAGGAAACATCTCATCTCAAAAAATCTGTCGCGACGGTCGAAGCTGGGACTGTATCGTACCTTTATAGTACCAGTACTCACATAGGCTCTGAGACATGGCTGCCCTGTCCAAAACAGACGAAACTCTTAGCCGCGTTCAAGAGGAAGATGCTCAGAAGTATTGTAGGCCCCGTATGTGTGGAAGAACAATGGAGACCTCACCGTCGTGCAGCGAATTAGGCTCACCAGGCTCCGATGGGCTGGTCATGTTATACGCATGGCACCAGACGACCCAGCTCAGAAAGTTCTTTTAGGCCGTCCACACGGACAGAGGAGGCGTGGTAGGACCAGATTGAGGTAGAAGGATGTCGTGGAATCATCCGCCATCAAGGCCGGGATAACGGATTGGCGGACGACGGCGCGGGACCGTGAGCGGTTCCGGACTCTGCTGCGGCAGGCCAAGACCGCAAAGCGGTTGTAGCGCCTGATAAGGAAGGAAGGAATTTTATTTGAAATTTCCGATGTTCCGATGGGTGTTATCTACGATAGCATCATAGTTCAAGGGACCTCATAGTCGAAGAGACATTATCATCCTCACCGTAGACTTATATTTCGAAGGTATCTAATTGTATTGAAAAAGAAAGGGCATGAAACCACGTTCATATTGCCCATATAATGGCTCACTATTCTCATCGATGGCATATCTGGCTGAAAGATTAGTCCTAAACGAGTGAAAGATTACTACTGATCACCTTTTAATATTCCAGTGGTTTGTTGTTGCGATTACTATTTTAGGTTTCACTTGATAGTAGCTATTGAACAGAATCTTTTTGATGTCATTTTTAAAATAATATTTGTCATTAGCTTCACAATAGGACATTATGGACAAAGCTTTTGCATGTCTAAATGATTGTTAATATGATACAAAATTTACTCAAACATCGCAACAACTACTGTTATCTCCATCAATGCTATTTTCGGTTATTCAAAACCATTTTATGGGTTTTTTAAAGTTTCTGGCAAAATTACCTTTTTCGGGTTACTTTCACCTGTTTTAATCTCATTAAACCATTACTTAACATTTATAGGACATTGTGCAGCGTCCGGAGAAGGCTTATCAATCCGTTGCTTGGTTTCAAAATTGTTTCTATCCGTTAAAAATCAATGATGAATCAGCCCATCAAATCCGCTTTTATCCTTCCTTTGCACCACATCAGAATTTACTCCAGTTAAAACACTTAAATTGATCAGCTTATCAACAGATAGCTTTCAAATTCATAAATGTAATTCCGAGGCAGCCTAAAGCTTTCAAAATTCTAAATCATTGTTTGTTTCACAATCTGTACAACAGGACTACAACTGATATTGAAACAACCAATAACGAATAATTTCAAATTTCGCACGCATTTCAAAAGCTTTTCGAAGAATTTCTGCTTTACAATTGCGATTGGCTCTTTAGTTTCTCCACAATCACTCTTTAGCAATTTCACTTCCTGTACGATTCGATATCCGATTCGTATACAAACAAACGAACGACAACCAATCGAAGCGCAATCAGTCGATGGCAGGTGCAATTTGTCCAACCATTTTTGGTGGTTATTTGTGATTTTGATTTTTTTATTGGAAGGCCTGACAGGAAGTTTCGGGACAGTATTTCCTTCCTCTGGTTACGGTGTTGAACGACAGGCTGCGGTTTTGTACCTTGTGCAGTCGGTCATTTGTTGTTTTATCTTACCTTTACCGCAGCGATCGTGTCAAATCGGACAGAAAGATTATTTGTGTGACGTATTTTTCTCTTCAACAATACACGAATGTCGGCAACGAGCTATTCCAACCAAGATCACACGATCGATCTTTTTTTTTTAAACATCACCTCCAACAAAAGGTTCATGGTGTGGCACATAATGATGACAGATTTTAGCATTCAAACCCAATCCGGCATCACTCCTCCAGTAGCCTTAGCGCAGCTTATTAGCATCGTAGCTTCTTAACGCCCGTGTAATCTCTTTTGTCGCCGGCCGAACATAAACAGTTCCCGCCTTAAAGTTTCCAATCAGCACTGGCCAACAGCGACGGATGCTGGGTCGCGTCGTGTAAATAAAGAAATCTGTCCAACTGTCGTCGACAAAAAAAGCCATTATAAGCGAAGAAGGAACGCAGCAGGGAGAATTCAGCTTTTAGCACAAAGTAAGACACAACACAGCGCAAAAGAAAGGAAGGATCATTGCATGAAAAAGGGAACCAAATCAGTGCCAACCGGTGGACAGAACCGGAACGATGGCGTAAAAGGAAGAAGCGAAAATAAAAGAAGCTTCCATACGGAGCGGTTGGGCGCAAGGCTATATCGGTAAGGGATATATTTTTATGCAATTAGTCTCTATTTATGAAATAGTTTATTTGTTCCCCCAGGTTTCGGTCTGTCTTGCTTCATTGCGAATTCTTTTCAGGGATGCACCCGGGATGTAGCCTCCGGTAGCCTCCGGAACAATATTGCTTGTGTTCTTCCTGCGCATTTGTTGGTCGATTTTTCGCTGTGCGCTCGGTTGGGTCAACTGGTTGTAGATTTATTTTTCCACTTCCACTTGCCTTACCGGAGATAGCGAGTACATTTCGCTACAGGGACAGGCCGGATTGACGGGAACGACTTGGCAGCTGGGTTGTCTTCCCTGTGTTTCATCCATTCCACCACCCCACTACCTTTGCAAAGGTTTTTAAATTTTATTCATCTTGCTTTTGGTGGTAGAATTTGCTGTTTTATTCGTCGGTTTGATATGTCTTTTTTCGTTCGGGCTATGAAGTTGTGTTTGTTTTGTTTTCTAAATTCGACTTTCTTGTTCGCTTTGTGTTGAATGTTTTCTTTTTTTTTTGACCCGGTTGAATCGGCAGATACTCCTGGCCACCCAAAAGGCCACCGTTTCCAAACTCCAAAATGACTCCAGCTTTATGACTCTTGGGGCTTTACGTCTTTCCATGTTCCGAGCTCCCGAATGAATTCGAAATGGGAAAGCTTCGGTCTCTGAGGCGCATGCCGGCTGCAGTTCGGATTTTATTCACACAATTTGTAGGCTCCTTTGTGGTTGTCTCGTGAAAAGGAAGGATGCAGGTCGGGCTGGAGTCGACTGTTTGCATTGCTATGGCCGGCTTGCAGCTGCCGTGCCATCGTATTTTAAGCATTATTCTTCTATTCTGTATGACCAGCGTCATTAAATCGATGTGGATAGCCGGTGCAATATGCTACCGTCGTAGGATAGTTGACTTTATTTTACGCTATGGAAAGAATTGAGGTTTTAAAACAGATTGAATTTGAAAAGCATTTTTTGTGGATTGATATGTGCTATTATCTTGAAACTACTACCTAAATGTTATGCTTTTCTGCTTATTTTATTTATGCAATTTATGCAACGCAGACTGAGCGTCCGGGTGGGGCCCCACCTCGAAAGGAGCCCGAGCTGAGGAATATCTCCCCGACCAGAGGCCTTGTCTACCAGGAGGGCCTCACCGGAGAGAGGATCTTCACCGATCAGGGGGCCTCACGGGTTAGAGAACCTCCTGTGGAAGGGAATCATCCCCCCTCTGGCCAGCACTTGGATGAAGGTACCTTGATCCGGCCCTGCCCCGCTCTTCCTAGGGCCCCAAAACCATTTTCGCTTAAGGGCAAAATCCACCTCTGGGTGTCGCTGCCATGACTGGCACTCGACTGCTCCTTTAAAATTAGTTTTAAATAGCTCAAAGAAGAAGGAAATGAATGCCATGAGAAAGCAACGATCAACTTAAACTTAATAATTTAAAGTGCGACCACATGACCTACTTTTGGCCTGAAAGGGTTCAGTCATGGGTGACGTTGCCATACAGGCTACCATACAGGATACGTGGATAAACCTACCGTAACAGGAAGTTGAATGCGGTTTCGGAAGAAACTATTAAGGTAAGGGAAGCGATCAAGTGCTACCAGCTGGGAAATGTTTCATTACCTAGCGTGTAAGAGTTGAGGCATTCAAGCATCTAAAAACACATCCACAAAGACAGGCTTTTAGGTCTTTGGAGAGTTTTTTTTCCCTAAAATGTAAGCAGGCAAACAGAATGGAAAGCAATTTCTCGAAGCAAAAAAGGAGTGTTCATTACCCGCCCTGTTCTACGGCAGTTGTACTTTATTGTATCCTTACCGTTTCATTTGTAGACCTTCTGCACAAACCAGCGGCAAAATCAGAAAGTCTTTCTAAGCAATTGACATGACCGCATCGCCAACATCAGCGAAAGGGATCGGTGGAAGGTAAAGATAAAAGGCATCATATTTACATTAACCCTACACTTTGTCAAATACTACACCGGGAAAAGCTTTTTCAGCTGCAAACAAAACACGAAAACACGAAGGATAGAAGCATAGAACGAAGTGTGACGAACAGGAAGAGGGGTGAAAAGCAACCAAAATTGTCTCGGTTACTGTAGATGTCCCAGAAAATTGACCCCCGAAGTTATGGTCCCCGTTGCTGGTGGGTTTTTTTTATTTGCAGCTTGGGCCAATTTTTCTTTGCAGATTTTTTCTTTCTTCTGTCCTTTCTGCTACGGCAACGGCATTTCTGCCGTGGGAAGCAACATACCTTAGTGGTAAGGATGCCGCAGTCGGTCGTGGACGTGAATTTCGAAAAATCGGCCACAGAAATGAAAGTAGAACCGCCTCTGATTTGCCACGCACTGAACGCAAAAGGGCAGGAAATCGCTTTACATCCGGCGTCCTCCGCTTCCGGTGTTTGGTTTTCATTTTTCATTTCCAAAACTGATTTCCGTACCTTGCGGCGTAGGTGTGGAAATGATTGGCATTTAAAGTGAGGTATGAAATGGTTGGGGGAGGATCTTTTTCTTCTTCTACTTTACTTATCGTGCTTCTGGGTCACGCTGGCCATCGAAATGGCTTACTAGATTTAAAGACACCACTTAGTTATTAGTTTTATTTCCCTTTTTTGTAAAAATAAAAAAAACCATTGCAAAAATCTAGGCTCCCGTACATAAGTTGGTGGTGCTTCCATGAAAGAGCTGTCAAATACATCCCAGAACTTTAACATACTTGATTGTTTCGGGATGATCTGTAGTATTGATTAGGATGAGCAAAACAATTGAGTTCCCCTGTAGTAAGGACTGACTTACGAGACTTATAGGTCGGCATCAATAAGTCTCGTGATAGATCTATAAGCCAAGAAACAGACGGAAGAATTCGTAAGAGCAATTATTCTTATTTACTTATTGATTGTTGGGGCCAGTAGCAGAGATGACACCGACTCTAGCGCTACACAATGCGGGGCCAGGATTCTAATTCCTTTCAGGGCGTTAAACCATATTAAGAGGACTGGCTATCCAACAACGTGGTAGAACCTAGAACTTAGAATCGCTATCCCAAGCAGAACTTGATTTATAACTGAGGTCCTTATATGGGTTAACAAAGGTAGGTTTAACGGACGATTTGGATATATTGACACGCTTGAATGTTCGCTTACCGAAAGTGGTGGTTCAAGTTGTTTAAAGGCGGAATGAATATCGGACCCATCGAAATTAAAATAAAAAATGTTGACAGTGGGAGGGAAGAAGCAATTGATGAGCTGCACCGAGGCCCCAACACGAACATCAGAGACCCTGGATGCAACTGCTGCTGAACTACTCCACTCGAGACCCCTGCGACGAGGATCTTTATACGAGCCAGCTCTTGCAACTGCCGCTGGATAGCGCATCCACTGCTTAAAACCCAAGACTGCCCCCCTCAAATGTGTTGGCAGCTTAGCTTTACACTTCAAGGAATTGTTGACATATCTTCGTCCTGTCATTGGTGAGTAGCTTAGCTTCGTTCCAACGCAAAATTATTAGAGAAGCCTTCATAACTCGTAAAGCTTTTGGCGCGCAGAATCGCCTGAGCCTGTAGTAGCTGTCAAAGTGCTTAAAAATTTCCTGCTGACTTGTAAAAACACGTGCACAACAAATGCACCACACCACCGACGAATCTTCACATGTTTTTACTAGTCTTTCGGCTCTGAAACGTCAAAAGGTTTGACTTACCTCAACAACCTTCAATCCCTCAGAGTAACAGATTCTACTACTTCCTATTTCAATCCTTTTCTTTTTGTGAAGGAGGTCCAAGACTCGTTAAACATCAACAACAACATTCACATATCTTAGTCAAGCTGTTGGACCAAGCTCTAAATTACCAGTGATCAAATGTTTCCCATGCTCAAACACCATGTTTTGATTATACAATTTTAATCAACTTAACGATCTTATTAATAACACGTAATTGGATAGCCAAGACCTCAAATAGGGGGAAAGGTCCGAATGGGATTGCTATTGCTTCTGCCATCGGACTGATCACTCACGCGGTCTTCCTTGTCAACTCTGCTTTTCACGTAGTTAAAGTACAAAATTTCTATGATGCACTATTAAAAAAAATTTATATGAAATTGTTTCATGGTCTCAATGCTAGAAAACGAAGAAAACAAATTTAAAGACATTAAAAGTATTTCAGCAGTACGGCCGTCCATGAAGAATAACAGTATTTTCGTCATCGCCCAGCGGAGCATTAGCTTCTAGTTTTTTGCCTGATCCCGGGAATGCTAGGTTGAAACTGTTGATATTAATTGTTACAATTTTAATTTTTTACGCTTGTTTCGATGCATTGATCTTTACACTGCGATTGTAAACAGAAGCTAAGCAGAACCAACTACAATACAAGAAGTCTTTTTGACAACTATTGTAAGTACACGAACTAAAAGGCTGTAAATGTAAAGAGCAAAGATAGAAAAGGCACAACCAGATTGTGAAAAATTTTAGCTGATGTTTTCTGTTTTAGTTTCAGTTGCTTACTGTTTTACACACCACACCAAATGCTTGCAAATTACAGGTTAAGAATACCTTCTATGGGTGACTAGGATAAAGGTGTTCCACCAGGAATTTATAGAAAATCATGACGATATGGCGTTTATATGAACAACATTGAAGATATTATAGTCTTCGTTGAGAAATCTTTTAGAAAGTATGATAGTGATCCAATAGGATGTCTCTCAGCACATATAGGATTCACGACAGATGAAAGAACAAAAAACTATGTTTTTTTTTTTTATTCATAAGGGACGGCCAGGCCTTATTGCTAACAAAAAACTATGTTTAAGAAAAACATTTAAAAAAACAGCATTATTTTAAACGAATTTCAAGCATAAACTAGAAAAAAATCCAAACCGGCTTAGTATAACAGTTAAACGCTTTTGGATGATAATAAGTAAACACTAACAATCACATGCTTTAAGAGCGTTTAATCGATCTGAAAATTTTTGCAATTGCCGTGAAGCGTGCAGTCTTCAATACGATGTTATTTCACAGCCGAACGCACTTAGTGTCCGCTCCTTATGGTTTCCATAATGCAGCTCAAGCTCTTCCTCCTTCATGAGCAACACCAGCACAACAACCGCCACATGATCCCAACGATGAGGAGTTTTACAACTTCTCTCATCCAAGCCACACCACTCAAGTGCTTCGGCTGCGATAAGTCCATGCCATGGAGAGGCCGGGCGCAGCGAATGCACTTTTCTACATCCACTACATCCCGGGAGGGGTTTGCAATCATTGCGCGGTGGGAATGACTGGAAGAGAACACAAAAAAAACGAGAAGAAAAACTTGTGCAATTTGTATTCCGCAGAATAAGACACAACTTGGTAGATTTGTCTTGTGCAGTTTCTGTTGTTTTTTTTTTTGTGTCGCTCTATCGCTACAACGTTTTACGCCGTCGGCGACAGTTTCACTATCGTTTTGCACAGTTTTATCTACAATTCATCGTTTCCGCTTTGTACCGAAGTGTTTTCCCTCGATCTTCTCCGCTTCCTGCTCATTCGGCGACAATCCATGGTATGGTTATGTTAAGAGGATGTAACTTTTCATTCCGGCCAAGGTCCCGCACACCATCCCACGCTTCCCGTCGTGCCTTGGGGCAGTTTTACTAGAGCAGTGTGTCCTTCACCAACCTGCTGCTGGTGTACCTCGGTACTCACGTAAGAAACATTCTACTTGTAGGTGGAAATTTGTGTTCTTTCTCCCCGAGCAGAGCGGAACACAGTAACAGGGAGCGCTTAGCGTTACCGCGTGGTAGTTGCGAAAAGTTGTACCTTTTGTAATAATCATATCATTTTACCATGGATACAATTGTGTACGCTGCCTCCTAACCGAAACCGAACGATTTCCCGGCTAAAGCACCGAGCTGTCTTTCAAGTTTCGGTGAAGATAGTGCACCGATCCCAACTACACCGAGCGTACGGTTGGGGAATTCATTTCCTTTGCCGGTGCTACGGTGCCGGTAGCGCTCGATGCTGCAAACTACACAACAGAGATGTTTGCTTATCGCACGTTTCTCTCAGTTTGACTTTAGATTTATTTCACCTTCTGGTGGGCAAAGTGATGCGCTCACTTGCGGCACGATTTTTCGTGACATTGTGGAATCTAAAGCAGAGCAAGATAAAATAAAAACTTTGGCACGAGAGTAGCAAAAAAAAACATAAAAACAAAATCTGCCCCGTGTTGTATGTTACTCATTTAATGGATACATTTTAAGCAATAGCTTAATAACCATTGGGATTGAAATAGAAACGAGTATTAAATTCGGTTCTTAGAGAGCTGATGGATTTGCATTGATATTTAGTATATTTCCATAAAAGTAGTTGGATATTTAGATTAGTAGGATGTTTAGTATGATTATGATCAATTTCTTCAATAAATTTATTTGAATTTTAATTGATCTATCTCTTGCTCCACCATATTTGGAATTTGTTTGTGATCTTTGTACGCTCTTTTTCAAAGTAAGATGACTTTTCATACCGTAGAACCATCTACTTGATGACTTAACGACCTCTACTCCAAGGTCATGTCGGCCATCGAGACACGAGAAAAGTGCTTGCGCTGATACCACGGAGTTGAAAATTCAATCCTCATGGGGATTTGAACCTCGGTTCTTCCGTTTTAAAACTGGCTCCGCTATCACCTACACCATTTGGCCCCTTACAGAAAACAGTAGCATACGGTAGAATATACAGCTCAAATGCCACAGCCTGTAAGACTTATTTATTTACAGGTAATCTTTTAATATTTGATTAGAATTTTTGTTGTAAGAATTGTTTAATTCATCTAAAAAAAGAAAGATCTAGATATAAGAAGTGATTTTTCTTATATCTATAATGAAGATGGTTTTATTCCAATCCAATTACAGAGGTTAATTAACTCCATTTTCTGAACATACTTGCTGTAAGCAACTGCAGTGGTTTACGCTAATAGTATAAGGCAGATTGCTGATAATTTGAGCGACATATTCAATTCATAAGCTCTGCAAAGCTTATATAGATGTTATATGAATCATGTAAAAATATTTAATATTTTATTTATTTTATTTGAGTATTACGACACCGCACTGTCATAAGTATATTATATAATCAGATAACTTTTAATCAGATTTTATATAATCATACCAACTAATAAGTTTCGTACACAATATTTTCAGATTAAACGTCTCCTATGAAAACATTATAAGTATGCAAGTTCTTATTTTGCTCCAAGTTACTTTATTTATATACCTCCCAGTAACTGACATATTTTACATTAAGGCATATTATTTGCTTTTACACTTGTATACATTTTTTATCCTCTACTTCTTCTTGGCCTGCTCAGGGTTAAGCACGTCGAGTCGACATGGCCAGATCTCCAATCCGTTTCCAGGAAACTCGGTCTAGAACTGCATCTGATCTGCGACAAGTTAGACTCCACTTGATCCAGTAAACGAGCTCGCTGTGCTCCTCTACGCCTCGTGCCGAAGGGGTCGCTGAAGAGCAACTTCTTTGTGGGGCATGAGTCTGATATTCTCATCACGTGTCCCAGGATATTAGTCAACCAGCTCTACTAGCTCATGGTTCATTGTCTTTAGCCACACGTCCTGCTCGCACACACCGCCAATCGTGCCCCGGATATTGAAGCCCACGCTTTGTAAGACACCCTCCAGAGATGACCCCCTGGATGTTGAACAACAAACAGGAGAGTGTGTCTCCTTGCCTCAGACCCCGGTGAGTACTGCTCCGTACTGCTGCATGGTGTTGTTCAGTTCCGTCTATGGTATCGTAGCCCGCCTTGAAGTCAATGAACAGGTGGTGCGTAGGAATCTGCTGCTCCTGGCATTTTTGGAGGATCTGCCAAAGCGTGAAGATTTGGTCGGTTTTCGATTTGCCTTCAACAAACCCAGCTTGGAAGCTGTCAACGAAATCTGTAGCTAGGGGCTCCAGTCTGCAGAAGAGTATTCGGGACAGAATCTTATAGGCAGCATTCAGGACTGTGACGGCCCGTAAGTTAGCACAGTACATCCTGTCGCCCTTTTTGTACACCGGGAGTATGACACTCAGTTTCCACTCGTCCGGTAGTTCTTCCTGATCCCAAATCTTAACAATCAGCCGATGCATAATGGTGGCAAGCCTGTCCGGATCCATCTTGCACAGCTGATTTGTTACAATTCATGGCACTGATGACTTCGTCCAGGGAAGGCGGGGGCAGCTTGTCATCGTCATACTGGCTGTCGTTGTTCTGCACACCTCTGATTCCTGCGCCTAGTTCGGTGCCTTCTGCATCTTAGTACTTCAACTTGTTGATCATCTCTGGCTCTTCCGACAGGATATCTTCTTCCTCGCTGCGGATAACTGCTGTATCAGTTGCACGTCTGACTCTTCGAAGCTGCGCTTCTTGTCTTGGAAGAGCCGGATCTGCTGCCTCCTCAGTCGTCTGTAGTGTTCCACATTCTGCCGGGTATCGCGCTGGAGCATGCGGGTACGCGCTGCGATCTTCTCGGATAGTGCTCGCCTGCACTCATCATCAAAACATTCCTTTCTCTGGTTACGTGTCACGCGGCCAATTGTTCGCTCGGCTATGATTCTGATGGCCTGCTCCAACATACGCCAGTGGTCATTGAGGGACATCGGCGCGACACATTTTTTATAGATTTTTTTATTCATATATTTATTTTAAATATGATGGCTTACGTCGGATTGCATTTGTTCATTGTTTATTTGACGCAAAAGTTTATTTATATCTACATCCACTTCCATTCGTTAAAAGGACTCTTATATGTTGAGAATAATTGAAAATTTTGATCGATAGCATATCTTCAAAATGATACTCTGATATTGAAGTTTTCTGTCAAAGTAGTAACTTGGCGCATTGCTATTTGTTCCTACAAAGATCGCTAAAATTACCATTATTCTCTAAGCGTAAGAACTCAGCAGTTATGTAGCGCTCAAATCATCTTTATGATATCATCTCGAGGATTTTATATCATACAACTTACCTTAAATATTATCATTTGAGTACAGTTGAGTTTGCACTTGAAATTTCCTGAACCAATACGGACCCAAGTACAGTCGCACGGTTGTAAATAATGATTTTGCTGCCACGGGTGGGCCACAAACTTTTCTAATTTTCATGTTGGTGTTCCACCAGGTACCTTATCGCTAATTGAAAATCGGTAAAAACCCATCATTACCTACTGAGAAGCGTGAAAATAGGTAAGCCTTATGATTGCCCAGCTCCCTGCCAGAGCACTAGGATACAAACACCAAGGTCACGTATCGCTGAGGACTCCGTTTATGTGGCACAAATCCACAAGTCTCCTGTGAAGCAAGTCAGCATTCCTTTCTGTACGATCACCAGTTTTCTCATCGGTTTTGAGGCGAAATAATGGAAATCAATTATTTCACCCCGTACGGCTTCGCAAATGATGGGGCTTCATCCGGCACGAACCAGTCTGGACAGTCAATCAACCGACAAACAGCGGGTGTACTATGATCGCATACCTACCCGGCTGTGTAAAAGCAAACAGCAAATCAACTCCTTTGGCCTTTTTGCTAGCGTTTTCCTCCAGTAGATCATGAGAGAGAGAGAGAATCCTGATTTTCCGTACCAGCCATATCATGCCATCGAATCACCAACACAGGTCACCGTCGGTTTTCACGATACTGAAAGAATCTTAATTTCCAAAAACGGTCATAAATCAAAGTCATTTGAACGGCAACGAACCACGGCCACGGCTATATTCGCCACGCAATGTACGGAAGAAAGAATTGTTTCGGACTTTTCTCCCAACGACGACCAGCAAAATGCCTAAAAAAATAACAGCAACAAGCCTCTCCCTTTTTGGTGCTTTGTTTTGATAAGGCTTGGAGGTGTGAGGAGTTTCCCCATCGGAGTCCACCCGCCAGATTGTGGTAGTGGAGCATCACCAACGAAGGGACGCACATAAGAACAATGCTTTATTTTGGTGGGAAATTTAGGTGTTAAATCTACCATCACAAAGCACAAAATGGCGGCTGGAAGAGAATGGTACAAGCTGACCAGAAACGGCAACCAAGGGTGGCACTTCCGCTTCAGCTGTTGGTCATTAGAATATCCTTCGATTTAATTTTACATCCTTCATTTACTTTTTATGGACGTCGGTGTCGGAGTACAGTAGGAAAAATCGGTGGAACCAACCCCAACAGCGAAGGTTGATTAGAGACTTTCGCTTAAAATGCGTGAAATCATCCCAATTTTTTGCTGGCCCATTTTGCCTGTTCCTTCGCGCTAATATCTACACTTACTAGGCAAAAATGGTCAACCGATCGTTTCCGTAACCGGGCTCGTACCTCGTCGTTCACGGTCATGGTAAGATCCCATCATTGATTTATGGTGTGCTTGGTTCAGTGTGAAAATGGTCCGTAGGTAGGGTTTTTATTTGCTTTGTTTCATCTCCCTGTGACGACGACTAAGGGGTTTTTGAGCTTTTAAAGCCGCCTTTTTTTAACTCAACTTCCGTCTGACAGAAAAGGACATCTCGCTCATTTTGAACTACTTGCCAAAAGTCAGCAGGCGGGTACGGTTTTGTGTGCTGCATGCTGCGAAAGGATACGGTCATTATGCGTAAAACGCATTAGTGTGGAGGTACATTCTTGGACAAGGTATGAACAAAAGCATCGGCGGAATGTGGAAATGTACAACCTTATCCCTGGCCCATGACTGGTACTGCCCGGAACGTCTGTCCCAAGGCGTCGCATTCGAACAATGACTAGACGATGATGAGGATGATGAGGAGTTGTCTATTGTTTGTGGTTGAAATCTCCTTACGATGAGTTTTATGGGAGTTTTTTTTCTTCTTCGAAACCAAAGGGTGTGGGAGGTTGTCAAAGAAGTGTGATTTTGTTCAACAAGAAAATGATTGAGTGGATATTTAAATACAAAAAATACAGTGAGGGGTTTTTTTATCTTGTGTAGTGAAAAGCGTCTTTCGTTGTTAGAATTACATACAAAGCATTTGACTAGGGTTGATAAGCTGTCCGTTTTGCATTGTTGTTGAATTTACATTGACATTTATTTTGTGTTTGTGACTAATAAGATAGGAGAATTTACTTTCCCAAGAAAATATTGAAAATAAAACCGCAAGACGTATTTTAAAAAATTTTCATTCAATTTCAATTTTTAAAAATTGTATATTGATCAGTTTTAAAGGTTTATTTGCGATTGAATTCATAAGTAAAAAAACCTATAAATTACATAATAAAAATAAATTATTATTATATTGGCCATTATTATTTATTACTTTCTTCCACGCGGATTCCTTTTCGGAAAAATGATACATTTTTCGACGCAATTCAGGTATCCAACCCATTCTGGAACTGTTCATAGGAGGAGAACTGCTGGTGACACAATCCATGTCCCATAGATCGGAAAAGATAAAAATGCGATGGTGTCAGATCCGGTGAATACAACCCGTGCGGTAAAACATGCAATTTTTAGGGTTTTAAGGTAGTTTTTCACAGGTTGCGCAACATGTGGCTAAACATTGTCATGCAGCAGAATAACTTTTTAGGGGCGTGATGAGTATTCTACCCGTTTTTCACGCAGTGGTTTGCTTAAACTCATCAATTGTTTCCGGTAGCGTTGACAAGTGCTTGTTTCTCACTTTTTCAGAAGTTCGTAGTAGATGACGCCGAGGTGGTCCCACCAAATACTCAGCATAACTTTCGAGCTATGGATGATTTTGGGGTATGACCGGTGGATCCCCATGATTTTTTGCGCTGAACAAAATCCACTTCTCGGCTCCCGTTACGATCATGTGCAGGCACCCCTTTCTGTTGTGCTGCTGGACCAGCAATTCACACATGAAGAGTCTGCGCTCTATGTCCCACGGCTTCAACTCCTGTGGTATCCATTTGCCCTCTTGTATCATGCCTAACACGTTCAGCCTTGATGATATGGCCTGACGAGTTACACCAAGGACGACCGCAAGCTCTTCTTGCGTTTGGTAATGATTTTCCTCCAGTAAAGCCGTCAATTCTTCGTCGGCGAACGTTTTGGGCCTTCCTTCACGTTGAGCATCCTCTCGATGCGCTTCGGCTGCCGTTTTCTTCGTTCGAAACAAAATCAGAAACATCTTCCGCACATGGTGCTTATCCGGCTCAAAATCAGACATTTTCAAGAACTACGAACTTTTCATCGCACGAAATAATCACTTATCTGTTTACACAGGTTGATTATGTCATGGTATGCGGACCTTTGTATTATTAAACATTAAATATTGAATAATTAAAAAAAAATCTTATAATAATTTTTTTTTTAATTATTATCCCAGATGTTCTACAAAATAGGATAGGTCATTTGGTGAGGTGTCACCGGTTCCAGTCTTCACACGACGGAATCTGTCATCAAGTCCCGTCCGGACCATATTCCCGAATTAACTGCGTGGTTATCAGCAAGCCTAGTAAGATATTCGTTGGCCAGGTGTGATCTGAACCAAGAAGAAATGTTTTCAATTTCCTCGTAAAAACTCTTAATTGTATATCCACAAACCATCATTTTTAAATTTATTTTTAAATAACCCGGACCTTAAAACAACCGGATTCATCTTTTGAATAAAAATTTTTTCAATAGATACTTCAAACACTGTTTGAAAAATTTATTGCTTTCGTTTTTTTGTGTTTTATTGATTGTTTTATCTATTACAGCCAATTAGAAACATAATTGATTCTGTAGTTCTAGTGACTGTTTTATAATTTATATTTGAATCACATTATCGTTCCTGTCCAACTCTGTCATTCTGTACTTTTATTACATTAATTACTTAACTGACATTCTCACTTCTTCCCCCTTTTGTGCAATGCGATGCAGTCTAGACGTACGTAAAAATTAAAGTAAAAAACTCCCACCAATTCACCCATAATGTAATGTCCCACAGGGACGAACGATTTTCCCAGACAAAAAGGTAATGAGCGACGGGTACAATTAATTAAAAACTATGGCCTTTAATGAAAAATTCCATTTTTGAAGTAAAGCAATTTTCCGTTCGACGCGTCAAATATAATGATGCTGGCAAAGCCGAGACCCGTTCTGTCTATGGTATTGCACTGTTCCATATGCATCAGTCAGTCAGAGTTTTGCCATAATGCCAAGTTTTTTGCCCAAAAACATAAAGGAAAATGAGGAGCAACAAAAAAAAAAAAAATAAAAAACGTAGCCCAATTCTTTGCCACCGAAACGATGGGGTTCGGAGCGATATTTTCCCACCCACCGGAAGCATCAGTGCGCGTTTCAAAGGTAATAATGAAGATTCCTTTGGTGGAGATTTAATTACAGGATTTTGCACTAAACTTCCCTCCAGACGTCAAACTCCCGGTCGCGAAGTTCAATGAGGTACGCGACCGCCTAGCCCTGTAAGTTGAACGATGGAAATGTGTTAGTTAAGCGTCCAACAGTAAGATGGAAAGGAGGAAAAATGGTAAGTGGCGAAAAAACAGCATTTGAAAAATAGCGTGCTACTACTCTCGACTCCACCTGGTCGGGAAAGTAATCAACGATTTGCTTTAGCTTTCTTCACCTATTTTTACCAGGAAATGCAAAGCCAAACGGATGGTTACGGTTTGCAGTGGTGTGGAGCTAGAGCAGGAAAGCTGTAGATAAAACTTTTCAATCGGTTACCATCTGGTTTCGGTTTGGCTTGGCTTTGCTTGCTCGTTTTAAGTAAAAGTTTTCATTCTTCCTAGTAAACAAAACGCATCTTGGAGCTACATTTACAAGCCATTCGTTTGGTTAGGGTGCAACATTAAATTGGTGTGGTTATTTTTAGTGTTTTATTCGCGTTGTTTTTTCTATTACTTGTTTTGGTTGATTTTTGCAAGGATATTTTGCAATTTTCCAGAAGTTTTCATTTTAAATTAGCAAGATGTCAGATCGGGCGGCCTGTTGGTATAGGCGACAGCGGCGCCAGTCTTTAAACGACCGTCCGTATTGGTTTGATGACTTTGACAATCCAACTACGTAGTATAAACAAGTCTAGTAAGTCACTTGAAAGCTGAAGTGACTTTAAAGTGGTCGTTAATCCAAGAAGTAGAAGGAAGATGAGTGATCGAGCCGCTTATGGTACACTAAAAAAGAAATGTTAGGCTAAAGCCGCTGACTGTTAATGCAAAACGCTTATGTCATCGCTGTAACTTATGTGTCTTAAAGTCAGATCATGATTAAAGATCGTTAGTAGTAAAGAAAAGTAAAGAAAACACAATTCTCAAAATAACAAAAATAATTTAAGCAACTAAACGGAAAATGCTCCTTTGTTTCACAACTGCTTTTAAACATCGCGTTAAAAACTCTTTCACCACTGCTCTATTCCATCAACCTTCGTGCAGCCGTCTAGTAAAACCTCAAATGTTCACATCCTTAACCTGCCCAGTCGATCATAAAACTTCCCGATTTACTAACTAAACGCGATAAACAAGTTTATTTTACCGAACACCGTACGCTCGATAGCCAATTTTCCAACAAGCCAAAGCTCCGAACGTCCATCCCGGTCCACCTACACCTCCCACAACCAGGCAACTTAAGAAACGGAAAGCTTTGTGCACACTTTTCGAGCATCGCTTCACTCACACTATGGCATGTTTTTCTACCACCCACCACTCATCCACCTTCTTCGGTACGGTTTGGGTGGTTTTCATGGGCCAATAGTCGCGGTATTCCACTGCAGGAAGCGGTTTCCATGATAGCCTTTCCACACTGCAGGAAGTTGATCGCAAATAAGCACGCCGTGCCGGGATGGATGCGGCGGAAGAAAAATACAACAAGACTACTAACCTCTTATTCTTATGCTTGTCCGCGTGGAAGCTGTGTACGTTTCGGGCAGAGAGAAAAAAAAACGGAACGAAAATGAAACCCCAAACCGTGCATCCGTACTGCAAAACTTCGATCCGACGGTCGAATGCACTCGGTGGAAGTTGTTGTCCATAACTTGGTAGTTCTGCATCCGTTGGTGCAGCTGTTTTTCTCACACTTTCCGAAACTTTTCCCATGCACCAGTGCAGGCTGCATGTGTACGGGGTTTGTTGTAATTATTTTTGTTTGGTTCATCTTTTACTGAGTTATCTTTGGAGCAAAGTTTTTCGCTTTAGCGCTCCTAGTTTTATTTTTTGTGTGCTGCTCGTTGATCTAAATCCTAATGATTCCATATCGAGATTTGCGTTTGCTATGAATTTTTCACACACCGTAAATAGCAACCAATTCCTTTCTTCGCCATTTGACGGAAAAGCTATCGAAGGAAGAAGTTGTAAAATCTTCCAAAGAACATTGTTAGATTAATGTCGGGGTCAAAGTTTTGCTCAAGTGCTATCCCGTGAAGATCCCGAGAATAACGAACCGGATCCGGTTGAGTAGTAAGAGCAGCAAAAACAAAAAACAAGGTGCCACAATTGCACAGAAGTCGTTGTCTCGCTTAATGGGTTGTTTTATAGTTGTTTTTCGTGCCGGGACAAGCAAATCGAGTGCGATTGGCAAAAGAATCTCCGTCCAGCGTACGAAAGCGTACGAATCCAACGCAATCGCACCGGTTAGCGTTTCGAAGCAATGCAAGAAATGATATTTCATTATCGAAAGTAATTAAGCCGAAGTGTGCTAGAGCCTGACGTTTACGAGCAAGTCGTTTCGAAGGAAGTCAAAAGTTCAACGATTCCGTGAGAGCGCTTCGGATGCGCTTGAACAGGCAGCAGACAAATGGTGCCGGGATGGCTGGAAGACGGTTCGTGCTCAGGATTGATGACCTAAGTCATTTAATAAGCTTGTAACGCGAAACAAGACGATTACGATTTAAATGTTTTGAGTTTTGGTTTATTTTTGGCAATCACCTCAAATTACAGAAACACGAATACTGCTCAAGGTAAATATTTCGCTATTCGTTGAAATCAATACTGTCTGGATGATTGCTTCCCATTATGTTGTTCAATAGTATTTTCTACTCGGTTTCAAAATGTGTTAATGTTTCGTATTGTTTTGCTTGATGTTCTTCTAAGAATGAATGTTTCGCTAGATGATAAGCACTAATACGATAACCAAGATAAGCGCAAACATATAAGTAAACTAACAGAAGTTAAGTATTGCTATAAAATCTCTTACACGACGCTTAGTAACTGCAATTGTTTGTTTTCTCCAGTAAACTTTTAATTGACTGTAATTGATCAGCAAATTCTTAATTAAATTAAGCCTTTAACTGCGATCAATGATGAGTTAAGATAGTTATTTTTTTATAATCGATTTGTTCTAAAGTGACTAAAACGAAGCTCAATCTACATACAAACTAGTAGTCCGAACGAATCAGCTTCAAAAGCAACAAATTTTTACCAAGCGAAAATTCTAAAATTGCATTTAAAGTGCTGTCCCATAAATCGTTTTTCTTGATTATTTTTACACTTCTTTGGTGAAATCAGCTCGTATCAATCGTGCTGTTGAAACGTAAGCAAATTATTTTTAAGAAAATAATTTCATGCAAAATCGTCGTCTTCTTCTAAGCATACTTTTGAGTAGAACAAGACAAGTGCGAGGAATTTCTAAACAACGCTCAAGATGAACAGGACAGCGGGTAGGTTGAACTGGACAACCGTCGCCAATTCCAGACAGTGGTCAAGTTAAACTGGACAAACGTCGAGTAGAACTGGACCGTCATTTTTGAAATGGTTAGTAAAACGGTTTGAAGCGTTTCGAAAACGCTTGGCAAATATGTTAACAGTAATGACCCCCTTGTAGGTATAAACAAATTGTAAAAATAGTAAAATAGTAGTAGTAGTAGTAAAATAGTAAAAAAAAATTCATTTCGAAGCAACTTAAAAACTAGTTTACAAAAGAAAAATGGGGTACATGCAAGGACGACGTACAGGTTTTATATTTACGTTCATCAATCACAGATGTAGATGTTGTAGTTTGCACACAAACGTAGGATGGGAATCCTCTTACTTATGCTAATGCGACTTACAATAGGTAAACGGAAGGAAGGGAAGTTGAGGTTGTGGTGTGGGACGACGGCTTTCATAACCTGCATCAGTATGCTCCAAACACTAGATACCCTAGCACACAGGGTAATCTTGGGCTCCATAGTCTCTATCCGGGAGCAGATTGCGCATTCTGAAGGAGCCCGATTCATCCTGTCGAGCAGCATTCCGTGTGGCATGTGTGTGTGGCAAAGTCTGTAGCTGGTGACATTATTTCAGATCCATCACCTCCAGGTGACTCCATAGCCACTTTGGAGTCCGGAAGTCTGTCGACCATTTGCTGCAAACTTTTCATCGTGATGGTTGATGCCGGATGGTATGCGAGCTGCTGGATTACCGTTCAAATGTTGCCATGGAGCCTAATTTTGGGGGATTCCCAGGACAAGCAATGTGGTGAGCCCCGATTTTTGGACATGAAGCTATGTCTAAAAGCAATGTACCGATTCATCAGCAACGCTGTTGTGATATTGGCGGGAATATGGTGATTAAGTCCACCTCGACTGCGTGGAAGCGCCAATTGGGTCAATGGGATTCGAAAACCCGCAGATCCGTCTCATAGGTAATCTAGATCAGGCCGGTCATCGAATGGCTTACAAAACTTATTTATACCCAGTAGTTGAATGTTTAGATACTTAACTTATTGATATCTTGTAGTTGAATATTCAGCTGTAACTACGGGAGAATGATCCGGACGACATTTTGCACCCTCCTGACGTATAAAGGTCGGCGCCTACGTCACTTCTATCATTGCCTTTCAGCCCTTATTTAGCCCATTCAAAATGTTGCTAACTTATGTAAATACTTCCGTACTTATCTCAGTATTTCTCCTTGTCTGTATTTTGAAGTATTGAACATCCAAATACCAGTTTTAAATAAGTAATCCAGAACAAAATTTAGGCAGAGTTTATAAAAGAAAATGTGGCTTTTCCATAACTAACTTTATTCAAGATATTTGAGATTTATTTTTAAATAGGTGAAACATACGTTGATTCTCGGTTATCCTTTCAAATTATCTAAGATGCACTACCAACTTGGACATAAAGCTTTCCACCGGGTTGCTACCTTAGAAGGGTAATGTTATTTTAAAATAATCTCAATATTTCCGACACACAGTCAATTTTCCAACAATGTAATTGAATAAGAAAACTTCCTACCGGTAAACAAATCCACAATTTACTATCACCGGCCAAGATAAACGTAAAATCAAACCCATCATTTCTTGTCTACACTACCTACATCGACATCGACCAACTTGTGCAGACTTGTGCTCCAGATGAAACTATCCTGAAAAAAGGATAAAGATTCCTATTTTATGGCTACATCTTGACTATAAACACTTTTGCTCGCCCCGTCGAGAGCCTGCCGGAAGAGCAAGCGGTGCATACGCTCACCTTAGCGCCCGTAAAACGTTCCATTTCATATTGAAACTGCCAAGCTGCCTGGCTACCGGATGTCTCGCATAATATTTGGACAGTTTGCTGGAACCTTCAAGGGCTGGCTGACGGTAATGGGTAATGATGGTGTGATGGTGATGGTGAACAATCAGCCAGCCGGCCGAATAGATATGAAACTAAAATAATAATAATAACATTTGAAAAGTGTCACCACATCGTTTGCTGCTCGTTTGGGTCAAAGCGGGGAACTATTGTCAGCAAGGGTGGCCGCGGGCGGGTGGCAGAAAATGGAAATCACTGGAAAGTATGTTCAGGTGCGCAGTGTAATAATCATAATAATATGTGTGGAATTTAATTTTCCAACGGACGTTTCGACAGTACGGACCCGGTCTTTGACAATAGCAAAGCTGTCGAATGACAACTGGACTTCGCTGTTGGACGTCAAGTAAAGTGTGACGAAAATTTCAACCATAGAATGTAATGAACTTAAAATTATCCAACAATTCTGTCTTAGTACTTGAATAAGATCCCATAATATTCAAACATAAAAGTACCATTTCGCATCGAAATTGAATAGAAACGTCTAAAAAAATCCATGAAACATTGTCCATTTGACAGCTCAGAACAACTTATTTGCATTTTAGCGCCCATAGCGATTATTCTTGCCCAGATCTAATGGTTCACTCTGCTTCAGCTCTCAAGCCATCCAGTTAGATGTGCACTCATCTGAATCCTACCAGTGATGATCCATTTCCCTCTGAATAGCCCTATTTTAATGGCTGTAGTTTGTCTTTGCATTGTAGGGAAAGAAACCGGGAAAGGGTTCCCCAGAAACTGGGACGAAACCTGGTCTAATCTGGATCTAGAACTACATACCCTTTCACTGTGCCAACAATGATCGTAAAGTACGATTTTTGGGACCATTGTTTTGAGAGGACAGATTTATCGAAAACGAATTTATTTCCAATTCTTTCGTTCTTGATATTCATTGAGTTGAACGGTGAACAAGGACCTTCCGTCCTTCCGTCTCCTGTGAAAGTCCTCCGTCGAGGACAATTGCCAACGTTGTGGACCTTTTTTCCCTCTCTACCGACACCCCTTCGCTTGAGACCGAAGTGAAGCGAAGATTTGAATGGTTAGAGGACAAACAAAATGGGACCGGGTGTATTATCCAGGTTTTGATGATGTTCGGAACCGAGCCGCACATCACCTCGTGAAGGTGTTTGTATTTGGTATAAACACTGAGCCCCGGTAAACAAAGGGCCAAGAAAACACGGAGCTAACAAGGTTCTCCGGACCGCGAATTCTGACGATGGGAAAATGTTTAAGCTGGTTTCGCTCGTGCATTTTTTTTTCTAGCCTTACCCATTCCCTCTCAACATCCGCTGTGCCGGTGTGCTGCTCGCACACGAAATAAACCTGTGATGCGAAGGGACACGCGGCGTGCGTCTTTACGAGAAGCTCTTTTCGGATTCCCATTTGCAGGATCCGATTTTCGTAAACCTTCTTATAGCGCTTCCGTTGCTTAAGACGCAACGAAAGAAAAGATGATGTTGATGGGCAACCGTGTAAACAGGGGGGCTGTATGTTTTGTATTTGTTTGCATTGGCTTTTGGGTTTTAGTTGTTCGGGCTTACTTTCTAAACCGAGCTACAGCCATACAGGGAATAGTCTTTTTTTTTTCGGTCGTTCCGCAAGGTGAAGATATTCTGTGCGGGATCGAATGTTTGAGTTAGAGGAAGGAACGAAAAAACGAAAACTAGATCAAGAAGCTGCACTTCTTTGTTACGCGGTGAAATCCTCCTGCGGTTTTGACGATCAACACACGGCCGAGGAACGGAGGAGATCTCTTTTTTTGTCCAAATACCTCAGGACTTGATAGTTTTTAAGCTTCGGTTGTCGTGCGTTACGCTCGCAGCTTCGAGAGCCATTTTCCCATTTGCAGTAAACCACCGTGAAGCGGAAGTTTTGAGAGCGGTTTCCGCTATCGTTTTTTTTTTTTTGCTGTGTAGTCCTGATATTATGACACTACCATCACGGTGGCAGTTGGTAAGTTTGTCATACTTTGCGAGCAGATGCACTTCACTGGTGTGCAAAGAAAGAAATTGCCAACTTATTTACAAACTGACGTTATGGTGAATTTTCGAAATTAAATAGTTTGCTGCATAAAACTACGTTTCACGCACATTCGAACAGCAGCATTTCATTGTAATTTGAGGAATGCATTTTCTAGAACAATATAAAATTCTTTTATTAAAAAGTTCCAGCGCAAAAGTTTGAAATTATGAATCTTAATATTTTTGTAGATAAATTTACCAAAAAAAATTGAAACTTTGATTAACATAGAACTCTTATGAAATAAAACTCTTGTTATTGGTAAATTCATTGCGGCTTACATGCGGTTTTAAAATTATTTAGTATTTTGTTGAATTTCTTGCAGACTTTCTTTGCACAATCTAATCCTGTTCTTCGACTTCTTTGTTCCAAGGCTCTTTCAGTCTCACAGTGTCCCACCCTTACTTCCTAGATAAAAAAATAAACAAATAAATTTCTATTCCTGCATCAAAATGATGCAATCAGTAATATTGAGATAAGCCCACCACCGTACGATAAACGTTTTATCAACAACGTGCTCTCCCAGCGCTGATCGATCGCCTCCAAGGAAAGAAAACAACAAGGATCGAACGCTTCTCGACATACTTTTAAAAACAGAGGTGAACTAGAAAGGTTTGAGTATGTTTTAGAGAGTGGCTTCTCCCCCTTTTCCAAAATTCAATTTACCTTTACCATCTAATGTCCGGGAAAGCACCGTCGCTGCATGACAGCAGCGAATATTAGATGCTTATTTTGGTACATGATTGCGTATGAACCACGTGGGGACAGGAACATTCAATGAAAAGGTGAGACAAATTTCATTTAACTGTCTAGCTGGGAAGGCTGCAAAGCCTGTAGCCAACAATTCATTAGCCCAAAATACTTCTCGTATCAGAATCGCGCACACACATATCATTACTGTGTGCAAGATACAGGATAACTTTAGTCGCGATTTTAGATAGCAAATGGTCACAGTTGCAGACAGGTGATAGAGAAATCCACCGAGGGTAGAATGCCTTTTTTTTGGCAGTAAAAGCATAATTTTAATCAATTTTGAGAAAGAATTTAGCAGAGCCATTCTCTGCGAAATTAAGGATTTTTATTTGGGGAAACAAGTAAAATACAAACACATTTGAGTTTTTCATTTTTTAAAGGTATTTTAGAATTTGTATGCTAAGCTACGTGTGTACGACGCTCATCAACGTTGAAAGGCACATGCACTTGCTAGAGTGTGCCGTTATGACTGCACTGCAGATGAAAGTTTTGCTGATTTATGGCTTGATAATTACGTCCTGTCGTTCTATGCAGCTTTTCTCCCTGTTTTATGAACACTAGTGTAATTTTTTGCTGCCATAGACGATGCATTACTTACGCTTAATGCAATCTGCCATTGCAATTGAACATTTATTAATTTAATTCTAATCGAAATAATAAAAGACGCACAAAATTATCCTTAAATTTAATCCATCCAAGTTTATTGGAATTCACAGTATAAAACAGAACGTAAAATTAAAAGTGAAATTAAAATAAAAAATCGGTAGCACACATGATGGTTATGTTGATGCACCACCTCGTATCCATTCACAGGTAATGTTAATACAATTGCTTGTAACTGTTAATGTTGCCATGGGTCTAATCTATTCCAAATCGAATCTAATCCTTGATTCAAATTTTCTTGTAAGCAATAAATACGTGTAAGTTAAGTAAGTTTAATAATTGATTGATTCCAGCCGTCCCCAACGGGACCCATTCCTACATCTTCGACAAATCCAATCCTCCACTCTGCAGCTTCTGTGGCGTTGATTTCACCACGTCTTAACCGATTGCCATCACACCACACACTCCTGCCAACTTGAAGCCTTAAATAGAATAGTTTAAGCATCAACAGCCTGTTTTACTGCTGATGCTACTTTTAAGAAAGAGCCAGAGCATACATTAGTAACCATTCACGCAATAATTTTGTTTAATAGCTAAACCACACAGGAAATTTTTTGCTATTGTGTTTAAGCTTTTATGTTAACCTAAAGGCTTGTTCACATAAACGGAAACAACAAAAATCGTGGCCAGACCTAGGCATTATGTTATGAAATTTAAGGACAAAAAAATTAATTAATTTCTCGACAGAAATGTTCCAAAGATCGGGATTCTTAGATCTTCAGCATTGCAATATAAAATATTCGTGAATATCATATTCTTTAATAACTCGCATACCGAAAAATCTGGCTGATATTATAGAAAAGAGACTACAGAGAACGGGTTGAATAACATATTAAAAATAACATCCAAAGGTGAAGTAGTGTAGGATGAAGAAAATGAATTCAGAAGTAAAAATGGAAGTAGAAGTGGAAACAAAAATTGAAGTACTAATTGAAGTAAAAGATGTGAAGTAAAAGTAGAAATAAAATTTGCTAATTATTAAAAAATTTTGTTAATTATTGAAAGGAGAAGTAAAAATAGTACTACAAATAGAAGTGACAATTTAAGAGGAACTAGAGAAAAACTGAAATCAAATAGGACTTCTATTCTAATAAAAGATGTGAGGACATCAGCGAATAGACGTATATTCAATAAGCAACTGTTCAATACACGAATTATTGTATGTTCCTAGAAACACTGTTCTCTCGTCCTGTTTATACGAGGCGTGCGCCCGATTACGATCACATGCTGTTGCTGCATTTCGTACAATGTTTTCATTATTTTAGGGACTCGAAAATGGCACATGCCCATCCCGCATGAAATCAGCGAACCAAAGCACCCTAAATTCGATTCCCGTCCATCAGGCTAGAAGCCTGTTTGACTATGCCAAATGGACCGAAAAGTAGCGCCGCGGTCCAAGAAAACCTAAGCTTCCATAACCCTCTACTATAGTGCGGAATGGAAAAAGAGGACCCCCTAAGTATGCGAAACCTTCGGGCAGTGATGGTGGCGTTGCGTCATATGCAATATCGGTGTAAAGCCCTCCATAGAACTGGTACAGAAAGTGGAAGTTTCATGTTACAACCGAACAGCTGGTTCACTTTTTTTTTGCTCTTTGTAAGCTAACACTGCCCATTCGCAGGTTCACGTACGTAAAACCATCCGCCCGGGTGCAAACCACGATTATTGAATGATAATTGAAGCGTTGACAGGGGCACATATCGATTCGAGGGGTGATGAAGTATCAGCTGGACAGAAACGGTTGAATCGCGCTGCCAATAACAAATCCTTCCTTTCGTTGCTCGAACGGTAGGCTTAGACAGGATTTGTTTCTTTATTTTCCTATGTCGAATTGGTCGTTTGACTGTGCGTTCGGTTGACTTTTATTGAAAGCGGTGGATTATTGGTCGATTAAAAAAAAAAAGTCCTGCAAAGAACAGCCTTTTTGATACGTGTTTCGCAGAAAATGTACGAAAAATGAGCGTATTTGTACGAGGGGTTGTAAAAAACGGCTAAAAGGACGCGGGGGTTTTTTTGTATAACGAATAAAACATGCAATTTTTATTTGACTATTGTTAGCCCCTTGCATCGATCGGATCATATTTTATTTTAAAGGGAAAGAGGACGGGTGAGAAAGGATTTTAAACCTTTAGTCCGATATTGAAATATTGAAAAATATGTTCATATCGTGTAAAAAAAAACTAGATTTCTTGTTATTTTTAAGCATAACATAGCATAAAACAAATACATTGCAAAAACAAATAAATAGCTCAAAGCACGTCCGTCATAATTATAATTAATAAATAAAATAAACAGCATACACGGTGTGCACGATGAATTTGACACTTGGGCATTTCGTTAATAGTTCGTGATTGAATTATCGTATCAAAACAAACGATACCTCATTCGAAAGCCACAAAATGTCGAGTGAGCTTAATGAGTAGAATCCGTCAGAACTGTGGAAGCGAATTGATCCGCCTCACGACACACAAACCGGGACATCAAGACGGCGGCACAGTGTGCATTAAACACGTTGAAGGATATTCGCAAGGTGGTTGAAACCTGCAACGGAGATTTTGAGGCTGTTGTACAACGGAAGGATCATACCAGGCGGTCAGACTGCTTACGGAACGACGAGTTCTTTGACATTTCTTCGAGCAGAGCCTAAACTCGGAAGGCTATGTGAAGCTGCTGGGACACGGTGGTCAAGCCCTGGATAACCATAGTGGCCAATGGTAGGCCGTATGTGTGGCTACATGATTCGGCACCTTGTCATACGGCCGCCAAATCGAAAAAAATGGCTTAAAGACAATTTTTACGACTTCACCACCCCCCAATGTTTTGCCTCCCAGCTCCCCGGACCTCAACCCGAAGGACTTTTTTGCTTAAAAGGGACACTAACCGAAAGTCTTGCAACACAAAAGCAGAATTAGTGCAAACTATTTGCCTACCCAGGGCTATGGTTGTTCGGGCTTGCTCGAGGTTCCGCAGCAGAGGTTATTGCTTTACCATTTTCACTATCATCACAAGCGAAGTTAACAATACCGTACCTGAATAATTAATTATAAATTAAAATACTTACTGACTCATCAAGCGCTACATCAAAGAACTTCGTGATCTAAGCACAGTTTCCCAGTTTTTTTACTGGTGGAAACATTAACTCTATCTCTAGCTGAGCCTTTCACACTTCCTCCGTCCTTGTGGAAGCCCTAAGAGGACCATCTAAAAGGACGGCTTTTTTCAATAAAACGCTATTTAATCAAAATACATTATTTCTTATATCTTATTTCAAGAGCTTCCTTTCATTTTATCAGGTGTTCTAGTTAGTTATTATCAATGCTATTAGTTGTATCTTCTTCAGTGACTGTGATTATATAATTTATAAAAACGGACATTATTTTATATCAGTGATTTTTTTTTTCAAAGTGCTTAGTACCTGTTTGCTGAGTTCATGAAACGTTGGTACTTTGAATCATTTTTCGTTACCTTTTTCCGTAAACATATTCCATAAAGAATTAACCGTGAGACATTCTTTAAATTTATGATCCAAATTTGCTTTTTCTCCACATTTTTCGCAATTTTTCGCATTTCTCCACATTTTCGCATTTTTGCAAATTCTATTCCATTTCAGCATTGGGATTTCTGTCTGTATATGAGGTGGTGGCAGTGAATTTACTATCTGTTTGTATATTCCCTTTGCTGTGGGTTCAGCTTTATTTTTGTTATCTAGATACGCTTATTCTGTTCTTATTGGTATTTAGCATGGATAGTATGTTGGTGGGTCAGAAATGTTTGGAGGATTATCTTTTTGATTCAAGCAGTTGCTGGTGAATGGCATTGAATCTTTGTCACGAATCAGTAATAATGTTTTGAGTTTTAGTTGTGGTATTAATAAATTTAGCCCTACTTTGGCTTAACTCAACGTTAATTGAAACATTTTGACACGAGGGCCACCGTTTGCCCATATGAAACTACCAAGTAGGAAAGTTATTTTTGCCAAATGAAACTTACAAAAGTTTGATTTGGAAGAGTTTGAAACAAAGTTTTGATGTTAAAAACTTATTAGCTAGTATGACTTTCTGGTGGATGTTTAGTTCCCTCATTCTGTGTTGCCTCACTAATTGGGCAATTCAATTTCATGGTGAATCGAAAGAAATTTGTGAATAATATGCTCAATATTCTTATTTTGTTGTCATCTTTTATCCAATCGGTTACTCTTGTTATTTATTAAGCTAATATTCAATAATACCGATTTGGACGTGTTCAGTTTGGCTCCAGATGCATTTTCAAATTCCACAAATGCTTGTTTAATGATGTCTATTTTCTGAGCATCAGTTATTATGATAGAAATATCGTCTGCATAGCCATTTCGTTAATCATCAGGGCTGTTGCATATAGATTCTAGTTTGCACAATAATGGATGTAAGTAGATTGTAAACAAGTGCATGGCTAGTGGATCCCCTTCTGCAATGATCCATTCAATTATATTCAATCAACTGATGAAGAACAGTTGAGTATTTTTTTAATTAGATCTATGAAATTTTCTTCAAATCCCATGGCTTCCATGGTTTTATATATGTATTTGTGATTAACTCTATCAAATGCCTTTTCCAAATCAAAGGAGATGAGTTTACCTAATATTTTTTTATCCTTGTAGCTCATTATTCTATCTTCAATTTCTAGTAAGGCCTGAAAAATTATTTTCTTCTTATTGCAAAATTTCTGAGACGATGTAATTTACTTATGCTTTTCAATTATATTTTCAAGTCTGCATTTCAGAATTCAGTCAAAAATCTTATCATCTGCATTTAGCTGAGTTGTAGGTCGCCAATTGCCGAGTTCATACGTATTATCGTTATTGCTGTGATGTTTCGGTACTAATACGATTATTCCTTCCACAAATTTGGGTGTAATACAATGGCTTCGTGCATCGTTTAAAAAAAAAGGTTTAATTCTTTATGGATGATGTCAAAGAAAATTTCATACAATTCGTATAGCAAACCATCTCTTCCTGGACTGCGGTTTTTTGTATTTGTGCATAAAGCGTTGAAAATTTCCTCAGTTTCGATTGCTTTTGTCAAATTTCTGTTAAGAACACATTGATTCGGTATTTTTGTAGATACTGAAGGCTTTGTGTGGTCGCAATTTTCATTCTCTGAGAAAAGCTGTTTGAAGTATTCATTTACTTTAGTGTGTATCTCATTTTCATCGTCTATTACTTGATTGTACTGATAAATTAAGAATGGTTATTGTAATATAAACGCAGTCATATCGATGTATAATAAAAAAAACACTCATATTTTAAGGCAGTTTGTCCAAAGTAGTATAAATTGTCAAAATTAAAATAGTTTCACTATGGAAAAAAACGTTTAAATTCTGTATTTTTCTTTAGGAAGCACAGTTCCATAACGAAAAATCCTTTAAATGAGCAGTGCAGACAGACCGTTCCAACACACAAAAATTCCCTTAAATCCATCCTTCCTCGTCATAATTTAATCAAGTTGTTCCGCATAAAAAATACATAATCTCTTCTAGCGCGATGCGATGAAAACGCAATTCATTTATTCGCTCACTTTTCCTAATAATCGTTCGCTCCAATCACATCTTTCAACCATGGTTGACACGTTCCGATTTTAGTCGTGCGGCAGCAGCAGCAGCAGCAGCACAAAACCGTACGTCAGCAAATCTCCATTTTACATCACCGAGAGAAAATTCCATTCAACTCCCAAGCCAAAACCATATTTACGCCCTTCCGGGAACGCTTGCATTTCATTTTGCGTGGCTCAAACGTTCGAATTGGAAGATTTTGCAGCGGGATGCTGGGAAAAGTGTCGCATCATCGTATCGTTTATTAAATTTACACTAAACATATGAATTCCGCCAAACCGGGGGTACAGGAAAATTTTCTAATCATTCATCTATCTCCATCGCAGAAGGCGACGGGGAAGCGCCGTCGCTTCGCTTGTGATCGTTTTTAGTAATGCGATCAACGCGCTGCCACTGAGCAACATTTTCCCGGAATGATTTGCGTAAATGGTTCTCGCAAGTGTGAAGTGCGGGTCGTTGCAAGTTTTTTTTTTGCGCCTTTCTTGCCGATACTGCTAATGTGAGTCGCAAAATAGCACCATAAATGTTCCATCCTACCTTTTTCGTTTCTTGCTTTTGAGGAGAAAATCAAACCTGCCCACGTAAGCGCACACATTCAGGCACACAAAACACACAGGATTATATCCTGCGAGCGAAAAAGACTTTGCCATAAAAGTGTAATGTAACTGTATCACTTCGACACGCTCTTTCGGTGGAGTGCAGTACACGGGAAAAAGGGTAAGGATGAACATATTAGCCAGAACCAGATTTTCTCCCCCATCTACCGTGTTGGCATTCCCCTGTCAAGCTTGAAAAGTTTGAGTCCGTCTCATTGCGGGTTGATGATTTATTGGTCCCACAGGAACACCCGACCCGACTAAGTAGATGGCATGCCATAGAAAAAGAAGGGGTTTTTGCGAGACGTATGAGGTTGAATATTAGTGCCGAGTGACAATTAGATTCTTGTTAAATGTTTACTTACGGATTTTCCCGTTCAACCAGGGTTGTGTTTGGGTTGTGTTGGTGAAGAATCCTTTACGGTTGCCCCTCGCACACAGAAACGGACCGAATGAATGGACGAAAACTCACGGGAGATAGTGGCAATGCCAAAGGTTTCATATGGAACCTGCCAGGAAAAAAAAAAGGGTGGTAAACCCATCTACCTAGCTGGACACAGACTCTCTTAGCTTGGGTGAAAAAAGGTTATTAATAATAACTTTATCACGAGTGACAATCATTATGCTTGCAAAGGGCCACAACCATCACCGGCCGAGCCACAAAGTCGGTGGTGAACCGAAGAGAAAGCAGCAAGCAGCAGGGAGAGAGAGAGAGGGACCAACGGACAAGCGTTTGACAACCGTTGCAACCGGGTTGTGGTCCCTGGGCAGCGAGGAAAAATACAGGGGGGATTAATGTGCACCATGCGAGACCCAAAAGGATGTGTGAAAATCGGAGGGAAAATGGCAACCTTAACACACACCGAGCGACGGGTGCGGGTGGGATGATGGGTGGTGGAGGTGATAAAACATGAAATATACATTTATCAAACAAAAGTGCCAACAGATATCTTCGACACGATGCCATCCGGCACCCGGTTCGATCGTCAAAGAATCTGTTCTGAGTGCGCTTCCGAAGGTGGTCGCTTCTGTGCAAGCTGCGACCAAACGGAACGGATGTGAGGGAGCAGAAAATCATCCCCGAGGAGAGAATGTTCAAAGCGGGTTGGATGGCAGAGGATGATGTTCGAAAAATATGTACAATCATCTAGTAATGAGAATGGATTTATTATGTATGAAGTTGACGAACTCCCGCCGAGGGGTGCATATGAAGCTGTGCAGAAGTTATGCAGCATGCAAGTTTGCATGGCGCTTTGTGCCATCACGAGCAGGAGAGAACGTGAAATTTATTTCTATGGAGAAAACTGCACGATGAACGATGTGTTTAAGTCGCTTACAACATGACGCTTGAAGTTGAGAAAATTGGAAAAGAATGTTTTTATTGAATAAAATTATGATTATTATTTTGTGCTGTCCATAGGCGAGAATTTCAAATTTTACACTAAATTTGTTAATAATTTCGTTAATGTCTTTTCCTGGCTTAATTAGCATTTCTACTCATCTGGGAACATTTTTCTATCGACAAGGTGTATGAAATGAATATCTTTTATTTATTTGGTAAAAAAAAACAAAGAAAAACAACAACTTTCTGCTAAACATCTCACTAGAGTATACATTATTTCGCATACAACAAGCCTTACGTAGCAGACGGTGAGTAGAAATTCACCAATTTAACAAATAACTGGCATTAGCCAAGAACGTAAGAAATGTACATTCAGCTATTTTGACCACGCGCACGCCTTAACATGAACATTCAAACACTGACCAGCGCACCCGGCTAGCGAGTGACCCAATGCAATATGATATCAGTTCAAAACAACCAGCGAGTCCAGACAGTGGTCTGCAACACAAAACAACAAAACACAAACAAGTAACAATCAGCAATCGATCGCACCGCTCCGATCGATCAGTTCAATAATAGCGACACATTTCATGCAAGTGCAGCAACCGATCGCACCGCGACACATTTTGTTCTAAAGTAAATATTTTTGTACTAAATGCAATAGCAAAAAGAACAACCACCAAAAAACAATCTTGGTTACAAAAACGAGCAAAAACTATTGTAAGAATTGGGTATAAATAAAACGGTCTAGGAAGCCTTCCCCAGACAGACAGATAGAGAGAGAGAGAGAAGCTACAACAAGCTAAACCTTGCGTTCAATTCTGTCTAGAGGTTTGAGTGTCCCCCTACCCAAGGTAAGGCCTCAAACCTCCAACATGCCTGTAAGCGATATTCCTTCTGATCATCCAAATACGCCTGGCCGACTTGCTCCGTCGATGAGCATCGAGAGTCCTCCTACCAAAGGTAAGGCCTCGATGTCTCCAACTTTCCAGTAAGGAAGATTCTCACCTAGAATCTTCAGACTACCTGGACAGTCAGATAAAAGAAAGATACTGGTCCGCACAGCTAGCAATCAAGTTGTTCTGTTCTCGTCGCGATTATAAGTCCGAGTTTCTTCTTCTCCACCACATGACGACTGTCTACAATTCTTCTTCTAAATCACATGACGAGCGTCTGAGTAATTTCTTTTTCCCACCACAATAACATAAATACATGTAATTTGAAATATAAATTATTAAAGTTGTATTAACTGACCAATATTTTTTATTCATAAAGGACGCCCAGCTCGTATTGTTTACTAATTCATTTTATAACATAACGCTAGGGCTGATTCCAAGTTGAACAATTATTCCTTTTGATGTTTGTTCGAAGTGCAGCACTCCTACCACGTTGATTTTAATGAAGCAAGCGTTCTGTGATGGGTTTGACTCTCATATCGGTTAACGGGCAAATCGGTAGCCATTCGTGCTTTTTAAGTGTGCCTAAAGATGTTCTCTTTAGGCAAAATAAATATACAAACATACATACAATGTCAGACACCTTAACGGAGCAGATGCAGGAGGCACCGAACTAGGCGCAGGAAGCAAAGGAGTGGAGTACTACGACAGCCTGCATGACGATGACGAGGTGCCCCCGCCATCCCTGGACGAAGTCATCAGTGTCATCAAACAGCTGAAATGCCGAACTGTTAAAGATGGGTTCAAAGAGGATTTCCGCCATCATGCATTGGCTGATTGTTAAGATTTGGGATCAGGAAGAACTACCGAACGAATGGCAACTGGGTGTCATACACCCGGTGTATAAAAAAGGCGACAAGATGAGCTGTGCTATCTTCTAGGCCATCACAGTCCTGAATACTGCCTATAAAATCCTGTTCCGAATACTCTTCTGCAGACTGGAGCCCCTTGCTACAGGTTTCGTCAGCAGCTACCAAGCTGGATTTGTTGGAGGCAAATCGAAAACCGTGGTACGATCATAACTTCAGACAACAACGCCATCTGGATTTCGCAACGAACAACAGCGAAATCCAGATGGCGCATTGTTCAGGGAAATCCTGCTAGCTACAGAAACCACAAAGTCCTGCACACCACAAAGTCCTGATTTACTGCACGTCAAGAAAGTCCTCCACTGGTACGAGTCTTGGACTATGCAAACGGAGGACGCCAATGCACTCGACATTTTCGAACGGCGGGTGTTAAGGACTATCTTTAGCGGTGTAAGTGAGCGAAGGAGAATGGACCACGAGCTAACTGAGCTGTTTGGCGGTGCTGATATCCTGACAGCAGTCAAAGCCGAAGCCGGAAGGATACGTTGGCTGGGGCACGTGATGGGGATGGCGGACTCATGCCCCAACAAGAAGTTATTCCTCAGCGACCCCAGTTCGGCACGAGGCGTAGAGAAGCACAGCGCGCTCGTTGGCTGGATCAAATGGAGTCTAATCTGTCGGAGATCGGATGCAGCCGTGGATGGATGACTGCAGCCCTAGACCGAGTTTCCTGGAAACTGATTGAATATCTGGCCATGTCGACACGACGTGCTCAATCTTGAGCAGGCCAAGCAGAAGAAGAAGATAAATACAATGCACATTCTAAAGCTTTTTGAATATGCCAGTAAGGTTTTTTATGGGATAAGCGAGTAAGTAAACATGCTACAGGGCTTAACAGCTCATAGAACAGGCATAGGAATAGTACAAACTATGCCGTATCGAATAACACAAAAAGTTCTGACCTGAACACACATTTTATCATTTTAGCTACGCTGTTTCAATTAACAACATAATTTCCGATTTTTTTGTTAGAATCGCCACATTTTTCATGCCTTGACGATGGCTATGTTTTTAATACAAAAGAAAGTTTTTTTGTTTTAGATGTTGGGCTTTTTTGTACTGAATGATTAACAATCCAAATATCTTCAGCAATTTTCTGATTAAAAAACGAAAATCTTTTATTTAAAACAACTTGGAAACTAATTAACAAGAGAAGAATGGAGTACATGTAGTGGCGACTTACCGGATTGGAACGGTGGCTTCCGTAGCCTGTACCAGTATGGTCCAAGCACAGGGCAAACTTGTGCTCCAGAGTTTCTATCTGGGAGCAGACTGAGCATTCTGAAGGAGCCCGATTCATCCTGTCGAGCAGCAGTCCGTGTGGCACCAGCAAAGCGAGTGATGGTCTGATGAAAGTCTGTAGCTGGTGACGTTTTTCCAGATCCATCGCCAATCCGTGGAAAGTGACTCCATAGCCACTTTGGATTCTGGAAGTCTGTCGACCAGCAATTGCTGTAAACTTTAGCTTGATACAATAGAGTAACTAATCGTTTATGTTAAACGGAACCGTTCCGAGTCCCATCCGATGGCCATGATCAAAATATGAAGAAAAATACAAGATTTGAAGGCTTCCTAAAGTAACTCCAAGTTGAGTCATCTGATGTTAAATTGTGTTCCAGTCGATATATTTTGTTTAACTGGAATTCCGCATTGTTCGAGCTATTCTAATGCCTGTTCTATGGACTGGAAAACCCTGTGATTTAATTTTTAATGTAAACATTAGATTGGGAAATTAGTAGTAATACCCAAAATACTGCAAAATTCAGTAAATCCGTTATGTCTGTTTATCATTGTGCAAAGTTGTATGTTTTCTATTTCCTAGCACAAATTATACATACAACTTATTTATGTGTTACTGCATCACCCATTTATGAGAAAAAATGTCTCTACCACGTACAAAACAACGCACCGCACGATTAGCTGACAGCTAGATCCTCTTCCCCACAATGTTCGGAACAGCCACATGTAATCACAGCATGCTCAACTTGACACATCGGGCTCAAGTTGTGATGAGCCAACCGTCAGCTTAGCGTCTCCATCCAGTGTTTACCCATCGTAGCGGAAACATTCCACCACCGACATACACCGGGGTGGGCGTAAATGTAAGCAAACAATTAGACAGTTCCTAAAACACTTCCAGCTGTGCGGGTTGTCCTTGCCCGAGGGGCAACAACAGCTACGAGACACTACGCTACGGTGATCCATCAAAAGATTCCTTACGCCGAGCAGCTTTCGAATAAGCAAACGCCCGAACACAATGCATCGGGCTCATCGGGGCCCGATTCCTCCTACAGGCGGATGAGTATTACGTACATGCTGCGAGCCTGCGAAAAACCCGTCGCCTACCAGTGCTTGCTCACAAATTGTCATTTACTGTGGCGTAAATCCTTCCGCATTGGGCATTTGCTTTCCGTGGAATGAGCTTCGAATTTCCTCGAGAAGCGTCCCTCGATTGCCGGGGCAGTCAGCTGCCTTCCGATGCGTATAGCTGTGCCTCGAGCAGTGTTCTGACGCAGGAAAAGAAGCAGCAAAATTTCACCCGCAGGCTTTTCGCATCGTCTGCAAACGAGGAAATGCTTAAAATTGTAAAATCTAAGCCTCGCAGCAAATATTTTCCTCCTCCTTGCAGTTTGGGCGTCTTTCGCAGCGCTGTTCGGTAGCGTCCTGGTGGTTGGGGTCCTTGTCTGTGACGGTTTTGCTGCGTCAAACGCAAATGCTGGCAGAGAAGCTTTGGGAGTTACGGAACGAACGAAGGGATGCGTGAATAGCTAAAATTCCTTGGTAGTCGCTGTAGGAAGGTAGGACCATAGCCCCCTTGGCTCGAGTACTTCGAGCCAAGGGGGCTATGGAGGTTGTGATGGAGGCTGTTCTGTTTTGGTTGAAAATTTTGTAAACTCCAACGTTCGATAATGTGCAGCGTTGGTGCAAAATGGTAACATTGTTTCTTGGTTTTGGAATTGTTTACGAATTTCAATGCTCAATATTATAGCCTTATAAATAAATCCATGAACAATAATCAAACTTCCAAAACCGGAACTTTTTGTTCAAAGATTTTGACTAAATAATTTGGATTTTATCGTTTCAGTTGTTCATGCCATCATACTTTAAAATATTGTTAAATACTTTTAATGCGTACATTCCTCCATTTTTTGTTCAACTTCTCGTATGCGACTGTGTATTTTTGTCTTTCTTATTGTTCACACTTACGTACACACTCATACTACTAATAGACTACTTACTCACTAATTACTTGTACATAGTTTCCTAATATTTTTTACGACTCTAAACAAGGTTTAAATAATTATTGCAAAGAAGATTTTTGCGCTTAGGAGCAATCAACAAATAACGTAAAGCTAAAATCGGGATTATTTTAACCACCGACCCCCGAATAGTAACAAAACAAAACGATGCAAGGGACCTCCCTTCAAAATTACGTAATGCAAATGCACACCCCCAAATCATTCAAGAATGACCATGGCCAACGTCACATGCCAGGTGAAGTTGAACGGAAAACTATCAGGGTCCTTTGCTACCACCAAAGGCCTGCGTCAGGGAGATGGGCTCACCTGTCTTCTATTCAACTTGGCGCTTGAGAGGGCCATCCGTGACTCGGAGGTGGAGACTTCGGGATCGATCTTTTATAAGTCTACCCTGATCCTGGCATACGTTGATGATATAGACATCATTGGTCTGCGGCTCTCCCATGTAGCAGAGGCCTACCAAAGGATCGATTAGGGGGCAGAAAACCTCGGGTTGCAGATTAACGAACGCCTTGATGGCGTGGAATCCGCCATCAAGGCCGGGATAACGGATTGGCGGACGACGGCTCGGGACCGTGAGCGGTTCCGGATTCTACTGCGACAGGCCAAGACCGCAAAGCGGTTTTAGCGGTTGATTAGTAAGTAAGTTAGTAATGCAAACCCTCTTCAAACATTTACTGAAATATTAAACTTTGGATAAGACGTCAAGTTGATTAAAATTTATATCCCAAATATTACGAAAGTGATCATAACCATGAGACATCGGTCATAAAATTTATTGTTAAGAAGCTAGAATTTTAGAAGGACATTGCTTACTATTACGTCTTAAGCCAGCATGCCCAAGATAAGGCAAAAAACAAAAAGAAAATGCCCCGATTATCTAGTTTATGAAAACAGCCAACACATGCAGCGATGACAAATACTTAAATTTAATGAATAAATTAAAATACTTTCTGTTAAGTATCACAAAGCGGTCCCCCAATCTTCCTTGTGTAACTAATCGTAAAGCTAGAAGGTACACCTCGCACCCCTACAACCTTCGAGTGTTACATATTATATGGACGCCCCTTACATATTCTCTGTTTTCTTCTACTAAATTTAACGTTAAACTAATATAAATGACGATTATTGAGAAACATGGTTTATTAATTCGTTATACGGTAATTGTATTATTTAATTATGAAAGCATTTCTATGCAATATTTTCCATATTCTTTGTGCATGTATTAGCGTTCATTTCCAAATGTAGACTTTGGCGTGTGAGTCATTAACAAAGCAAGTAGGGCCATAAAATAAATATTTCACGACTGCAGTAATGAAAACATTTATGATTAATTGATCGTTTGCTAACGCGACTGAAATAGAGAAGAAAATGGGAAAGAACTGCGGCTTTCAGTATGCATGGTCGGAACATGCCACCCAGAATAACGACAGTAGTGTGAGCGTGGTTGCCTTTCTTAGCGCCTTCGTACGATTTTCTTTCATATTTGGCGTGTGAACCGAAAACAGTAGCTGTTTGGCGAGCTTCATACTTCCATTGCTGAGTTATATAATTTACAGTGTGTGAACAATTATTTCTGATATTATTCGTTTGCTTGTTAACTAAACCATTTTGTTTCAAAATATTTCATAAGTGTTGAGTACATGGTCATTGTCTTAAAAACAAGTATTTAAAATACAAATGTATCATAATTCCTCTAAAAAACACTTTTAAAAACTCATGTCCCACACTGTAAACTTCTAAAGTAGCTTAAAACGAACTAGACTATACTCGTGCGCTACTTACAATGCTAAATCCTACCTTCCTTCTTTAACGAGCACCAAACTGGCACTAACTAACGATAAGAACCACTGCACACGATAATGCTTTAGCGTTTAAGTCCCTGGTGTCGCGTTAGGACCCCATTTGTGTGTTTACACAAATAAAATCTTTACACCGCTCAGGCGCACAGCCATCCACCGAGAGCCCATCTTATGTGATGTATCTATTCTACGCTTATGATGATATTCCAAAATGTTTTCGCTTTGTAATGAAAATTTATTCGCCCAGGCTTCGCTTCGTTCATCCGCGAACGACACGCTCCATTCCACCCGCCAAACGTCACACCGCTGAGCGAGGTGAAAGCAATATTTTCTCTGTAACAAATAACAAGGAAAAACCATAACATCCAACGAGCATGTTCCCACTGGAAACAAAATCATATTAAAACGAGGCGAAGGATTTGCGTTGTTTTGGCAGGAAGGCGAAAGCATTGAGGCGCTAAGAAGCGATACTACAACGAAGCTACTAACTGCTTAACGATCAACTATGGGGCGCGTTTGCATTTCGGTGCTTCATAAATTAACTTTCTCTGACAGCTTTTAATTATAAGAACTGAAACTGCAAACTTAAGCTGCACGACCCATCAAAGATGAACGGTTGCGTTCGCACACATCGGCGAGGTATGAGGGTTTTGTACTTTTTGTTTATAAATAGCTCACATTTTCCCTGTTTCGCACAGTATCGGAATCGGTACGATGAATGGTGAGATGATGATTTTGTAAGGATTATCAGCATGCAACTGGCCAACGAGCCAGCGAGCAGTGTTTGCAAACTTTAATTGGATCATTAAGGTGATGTTTGGGGTTTGGGAAGATTAAATCACAGGATACACAAAATTCGTAAACTAAACCAATTTTTACTGCCCCACACTGCCTTGCTGAAACGGAAGGAAGAAAGTTAATAGACTGCAGCAGAACGGCACGCGGAAAGTGTATCATTTTAGTGGAACAGATATGATAACCATGGCGCATCGTAATTATTACTGCGGATGGTAGCGGTTAGACGCAAAGCTTCGTTGGAATAGGGAGCATTGAGGCTGGAATTCTTTGGGATAAACGTACGCAATACGAAGACACTAATGAGCCATTTTGGGATGCGTAAGATATTTGCAGTCGGCTCAAGCGCATCATCACGCATAAGATTATTGATAAATAATTAAAATAAACTCTGGATATATGGCTTCTTTTATTATCAGGAATGAGAACTAACTGAACTGTTTTGAATGAAGTTTGATAGGCTAAACGCTTTATTTCTTTCCTCAATAAGATTGCAGACAAGGTTGTACAAAATTTAAATTTGATAGTATTACGAAAAATACTTACGCACTCATAAATGTTACTACACAAGAGCAAGGATCATAGTTCTAAATGCTTTTTTGAGATTTTAGAACAGATTTTAGTGTGATTTATCTGTAAAATGTCATCGTTGCCCAAAAAATATGAAGAAGTTTGCTGAATTAACTATAATGTAGACATTTTTAACAGCATTGACTGCATGCTTGTTTACTATAAAATATGTCGGCTAACATGACTGTACGGCGTAAGTCGTAACGCTCAAAATAAATAAATACCTGTCAAAAACTTAAACAAAAATAAAAAAAAATATTTTAAAGCTTTCCATCATTCTTCCTTGCTTCCTTTTTATTTGTAAAATCATGATATAAGCAGAAAATTAGTAAGCAAAGCATAGGGAAGTTTTGAAAGCAAGACGTTGGAAAAATGGATGAAATGAGATATTTTGATGTGCCATGCCTTATCGTTGAAGTGGATGTTATTATTTGTTGTCTGAATGGTATCTTAAAGTACTCATTGCTAGAATAAAGCTTATTTAAAAATGAGAAATAGTACACGTTGTCATAAAGAGTATCATTATATACCATTTTTGTTGTAATCTTAAGGACGAGTCCGGTAGCAAGGACTGTAGCGATGCCTGTCTTCACACAGAGAACTTTCGCCCATACGAAGGACGTACTATCCAGCTCAAATGGTCAAGAAGACTAGAAACAACAGGATGTAATATATCCCACCATAACACCTTTGCAAACCAATTCAATTGTATGTGTAAACTGCATAAAAGCTGCGTACAATTTTTTTGGACATTAAATTAAACAACAGATCAATTAGAACACTATCAAGGTGGCTCTGAGCTTAGAGCCAAATATATCCGAGCTGATCACATGTAGCTCCCAAGAGCACCAAATTAAACCCACAAGCAATGCATATAATTATGCAGAATGTCAACATGATCAAGTAATAAACTGAACTACATCATGCGCCATCGCCTATGACCATTCAAAATTAAGTAAACAGATAGATCAAAATACAAGTGGAATTTTCCACTCTTCAGAACCTATCATAATTTAGACAAGCAAAAATGTACGCATGGGTGTATCCTCAGGAATGTTAGTTGATGGAACTTTCCATCCACATTATTCTCACGGTTTGTCCTCAAAACTTTCATATAAAATAAAGAACCACCGTTCTAACAGTCAGTCATGGAAAGGTAGTCGATCAGTCACAAAAAGGAGTAGCAGACAGCACACATAATAGTCAGTAGGCAGTTGCGGGCTAGAAGTCGCAGTCGCAGGACGTTTTGGATAATTTTCACAGTTACATTTTTGTTTATAACTCGTGATGGAGTTGGCATAGGAAAACAAGCAATACGTCATTCGACAGCTAAAAGTGTATGGAACAAGCAGCAAAAACATCCCGTGATAAAAAAATGCCAAAAAAGAGTACATTGTGGAAGCGGATCACATGCATCATGATTATCCGCGCCGGACGCGACAACCGCCGACACGGTTAACACCCAGAACAACCGGTGGCTGGCTTACTGCCCGGCGGACGTGCCACGGGTGCCGCAAACCAAGTTCCCCCAGACGGTGATGGTGTTTTCCTGCGTGTCATCGGAAGGGGACGTGATGCCGCCCCACTTTTTCGAGCAGGGGCTGAGGCTGAACGCGGACGGGTACATTTCCATGCTGGACACCGTCGTAAAGCCTTGGTTGGCGGCCAAGTGGTTGGCGGCCAATTTCAACACTTGTGTGGCCTCCCAGCTCCCCGGATCTTAATCCATTGGATTATTTCGTGTGGGGCGCAACACCAAGGCGGAGCTCAGGTCCGTTTTCGCGGCCCTACCCCGCGAAACTTTCGCCAGGGCTTGTTCCCGGTTCCGGAGACGGGTGGAGGCCTTAATAGAAGCCAAGGGCGGATATTTTGAATAAAATGAATGAAATACATGGTAAGCTACTATTTCTAAAACAAACAAAAAAAAATTTTTTTTTTTTTTATTCATAAGGGACGGCCAGGCCGTATTGCTTACAAACAAAAATTCCCCAATGATTAATTTTGCCACAATTTTTTTTTCTTTCTCCGTAGGTGACTGTCAAATTTATCCCGAACGCCTGTTATGACTAAACAGACGCAGTTGACCGTCGTGACTCATCCAAAGCAAAGAAATTTGTTTTCATAAGAAAGTATGATAAATATCACAGTGGTGACAATATTGACACTTTACATGGCACTGAATCCTTTCTTCTCTTCTTTTATTTGGAAATCTTTTTACCATTACAAGGCCAATCCTGCTTCACCTGATGATTTGGAAAGGAAATGTCCCTCGGACGAGTCCTTTATGTGAATCTTTGCAAACATATAATGGATTTTTTCTTTCACTGAGAGGAAATTTTGTTATCGATCGATGTTATATTTTGTGTTATGTTGTTGGTTTAAAGAATCAGTGATTGAAACAACTTTTCTAAATATTTTCTTGCGTTAAACCGTTTCAAATATTAAAGGCATAACGTGCCGATGAAGACAAACTGCAGGATGATATTTAGCATTTTTACAGGGACAGGACAGTTTGACAGGGGCAAGACCGAACGCTAGGCAGAAAATTCAAAGCTGATTACAAAGTTTTACGGTCGAGTTGAAAATTTACCCTCACTGAATACAATATTCCATTAGATTAATGGGCATGAAGCTTGCAAGAATCGTCTATCGATTTGACAAATTCCTTCAATTGATTCAGAAGTTCTAGAAAAGGAAATAAATCACTGAATATCACGACTCTGAGACAAGGCCTCTTGTATTTGTATTAATACGTGCAAAGTTATTTTGCCAACTGTTTCTTACAAATAGTTATGTAGGCCCCATAACTATTTGTAAGAAACATGACCTTAGAATGGTTCTGTTTGACTTCGCCAAACAGATGGGAATCGTCCTTTGACCCCTTCCGCTCTCCCTTCCCTTAGATAGTACGCACTATAGTCCGGTTTGTTAATTATAGTTTGTTATAATTATTTGTTTTTTGTTTGTTACACGTTCGGAACGGTGGCATAGACATGCGCCAGTCGCTATTTTGGACTAAGAAACAACAAAAATTGGTTTAGAAAATCTAAAGTCGTAACTGGCGTAACGTAACCTTGCCGATGGCTGAATAGATTCGATTATGTGGTAACTTTATTGTGGCTTTCGACTCCATGCGTTTTGTAGGCGTCGGGATAACAGAACCAATTGAATAAGGTTTGGAAGTAGTGAATTTGTTACTGGTGACCTTACTGTAGGTGAATGCGTGAGTTGGGTTGCAGTTGCTACTGCAGCTTTCGGACTCGTGCGTTTTGTCGATGGCGGGGCCGCTAGTCACAACATCAAAATGCTGGCAACGAAATGGAGTGCCCGCATCAAAGGGGGTTATCTTGAGATCCAATGCCAAGTCTCCAAAGTGCGATGCTCCTATGAGGCGCTAATCCCCTGGATCCAGAGGATATGAAGAACATAAGGATACATTGCAGCAACAACATCAACCGAGTTTTCTCGGGATAAGATGCACTTAAACTCAGGAAAATGTAAATGTATACCCTCCAAATAGGATATAAGTTTAATGAATTGTAAAGCTGGATATAAGATATTAAAATTACGATTGCTATAAACTTTCAAGCTTAACCAGTATCAAATATTCCTCAACAAATGCCTCATAGAACAAGCCTAAGCTTATCTGCGCTAAAAGCAGGATCAACGGAGTTATTCAGAGAGCGGTATGCAAAAAACATTTTTAAAAGCGGGCCATTAGTACTAAATTCTTTAGATCTTACTATGGCATTCAAAAGCGGTCGGGGCCTAACACACCAGCTAGGAGCCTGAAAATAGATTTTAGGAATAATGACAATGGGAAAAAAGAATCTTTTATTAGGCAAGACACTGATGGTATCAATTGATTGTTTTTTTTTTCCTATATGATTCCAATAATTGATATTCTACACTAAAATATACCTTCAATTGGACCAACAACAGTTGGAGCTGGTAATATTACAAATATACACCAAAATTCGTACCAACGATTTGAATTAAGTTTTTTAAATAAAATTTTAATGGAATTTTAATCGCACGACAAATATTCAAATAATTCTCCTTCACATACTTTTACTTTTTCCTACAGTCCTTCCTCTATTACTGAGACTTTATAAGGACCGAATTCAATGCAAAGGTTTTCATAACTTTTTGCATATGAAACTTCATACGCTTTAAAGCTCAATTGCCACAGTGAATTGCTCGTGACATGTGAAGCTATCCTTCCTGCATGCCAGATGCATCGATCTACTTAAGCACTCATTCACTTTTGTCCCATTTGGTGCGGATACCGGCACCAGGCCAAGGAGCTAATTGGAAAATATTTCACCCATACGCTTCCATAAATCCTTCGTTCCGCAGACCCGGCTGCGGTTACCGGCCAATGAGCAACCGATTTGTGCCGGACAAGCGAAAGAGAATAAACCAATTCCCATCCAACCTGCGTGCACCCACGTTTCCATACCATACCGCAAGCGTTCCTTACTGGGTCCTGGTCCAAGGATACGGACAAACCGGAGGCAGCCGTATTGCAATGTGACAAATCTGACTCGTTTACTTGACTCCGAGCGCACTTTATTTCCCGAGAAAATCCACAATTCCCACACAAACAGCCAGTGTATAGGCGGTGTCTGGCTGTTTTGTCTGAGGTTTGTGGGAAAATTCCCATAGGTGCGCTACGGTTCTTAGCCAAGCAAACGCGGCCAACAAATTCAGTGTGTCCCGGGAGAAAAGAACGAAGAGGTTTTGGATACAAACAGGCGAACAAAAAAGCACCAAAACGGGCACAGCCGCGTGCTCTAAAGATCCACAAACTAAGACATCCGTGCAAGTGACCAGCACGATGGACACCGAAAGATTGTGCTGGCGACCGTAAATATTTGCCATATTTGTTTTGTACACTTTTGAACCTCACCAAGAGATTAGTTATTCCCTAGCGTCCGTGAATGTTTTCCGTGCGGATTTTACAATTCTCGTAGCGAATTGTTTCCCCCAAAATGTCCCTCAATTCTACTGCAAACAGAGAAAACCAGTGTGATCGAAAAACACAGCATGCAATTAAGTTTGGTGCAGCGGGAAATCTCTTCAGACACGCGATGATTCTGCTCCAACACCAAGCGGGAAGATGTAATGGTTTTTTGCGCCGATTCTATGCTCCATTTTATTCCTCCTTTTTCTTCCTGAACGTATCTCTCCAGCGGGATGGTTTTGTTCCGTTCGAGCCACCCAGAGAACGTCCCAGCACACACACAAAAAAAAAACATCCCTTATCAGCATGTCCCGGCAGTTGACTTCCGGTCACAGTGCCGAGACACACGCTGGGCGGCCGCTGGGCGAAAGGATAAATGTTAAACTTAATAAATCATCGTTTTTAATATAAATACCAGCGCATCCGAAGACTTCGGTTCGGTTTCGGTTCTCTGCCGGCAGCAGCGGCAAAAAGGATTTACGGATGAACCGAGTGTTTTACGACCTGGTGGTTAGTTTGCGAAACGGAAAAGAAGAGGGAGTGTGTTTCTGTGTGTATGTATGTGTATGTGGGTACACTAACAGGACAGCTCTTACACTAACAGAACGTAGGGAGTGGTGTGGATTAAAGTCCGAGTAAGGCTACCAAGCGTCCCGCACCAACAAGCTCAAGTAAAATTGAAACGCAAACACATGTCGTAAAATAGGGAAAGAAAATAGAATGCTGCTGTTGGGGAAATGGATTGTAAACAAAAAAGTTGTATTGCTTTATTTTTGTTAAACTGGATACATTATTATTCTCTCTGCGTATTTTCGTCAGAACTTTGATTAACTTTAATTTAATTTAGATAAATTTAAAAATTTTCAATTTTTAGAAACAATTTTATTTAAATTTTACATTGAAAAACTTCAAGGGTAAGCTCTCTATATCACACGCGCTGTTTTCAATAATAAGATTTAAGCTAATCATTTCACTATTTTTGCTTTTCATTTCACTGTCAGGCAATGCGTGGCCTTTAGAATATAAATAATATGTCCCAAATAAGTGCTTGAGTTCAAGCATTTAATACTTCAGGGCTAAAAATATTCAGCATAAAACCATGCATCCTGCACAAAAGCAAAACAAATGTAATCTTAAATTGTTGTTAGAAGACAATCGGCGATTCTTTTCTGCTTCTGTTAGAGGACCATAAGGAAATTAAAGAATTCTTTAATTATTAATATTTGCCATCTTCGGATAGATTATATGTGAAGTCATCAATTCAGGCTCTTCAGGTGGTAGAACAGCAAAAATAAACTTATCAAGCTTTTGCTAATACAGCATGCATATGCATATGCATATGTAGTGCATTGGTCATCTACAGTAGCAGAATTATCAGTCTTATGAATTGTATTAGGTTTTATAAATCTTACTTTGTTTTATATTTACTAAGACACTCAATGAAGTTCGTTTATATTGCTAACTTGTTTATACCTGTTTATATTGCTACCTAAAAAAATATCTTTAAATAAATTTAAATCGATAAAATTGCGAAGTTAAAGTTCTATTATACGAGCGTTGAAGACAGTATCGGATTCTGCTCACAATTATCTACAAATCCACATAGTGATACTATTGAAAATGATTTTTTTCTTCACGACATACAAATATATGTAAATGTCCTAATAATGTCTTTTCACAACCGTTTTGACTTTTGTGAAACACGAGATGTTTAATCTTCAATTGTTAAAACCCCTTAAAACGTAGATGTACTATAGAGCTAGAAATAAAAACCACAATAACATCAATCCTACGGACGTTTCCATCTCTTTATGCAAGCTGTCGTGTGAACAGAGTGGTAAATTGGATGAGCACTCCGCTAAGCTAAGGATCAGCAGTCACCGAAGGGTCAGCAAAGAATCGGATCAAATCGCCCTGGGACACACAAACATTCGTCATCCTGACTCGGTGCCGCCGACCCTACTCCAGACTCCCGTTCGTTTAAACTTTGTCACCCCCCCCCCCCCCCCGGCTCCCGATTTCCGCCATCGAAACCCACCCCAAAGCAACCCACCTTTGGGGCAGTCCCTGGGAGTCCTCATGCGCTCGGAGAGCGATGATGCTCCGGTCACACCATGCTGCACACTAGCTCTGGTGTGATTCATATTTCATTTTAATTTATTTATGGATATCCAGTCTGTCAGCTAATGATGGAAAGCCACGGTAGGGTGGCACACTCCGTCCGCAGCAGCTTTTGGGTCATCTCTGCTCGATTCGCACACTGCTTTCAGTCGTGTGGTAGGTGTTCATCCCGGATCCGGTCAGTCAGCTCCATGTGGAAACGACGAGTCCAGTTAAATGTGTTCCATCAGCAGGACGACCATCACCGGTCAATGGAACAAACTACTGTTTTCGTGTACCATAGTCGATCTCTCCTCTTTTCGGGATTCGCATGCATCTGCCAGCTCTAAGCCTGGCACTGGGAGCTAAAATTTCACAACCACTAGCCATGATGAAAAAGCAGGTTTTTTTGTAATTTTTTCCCCCCGCTCTTTAACTTCTCCGGTCGGAACGCTGTCAAAAAGGATGAAAAATAAATCACTTCGCGTAGATCACGGACAAACGACACTTTTAAACAGTGAGCATCAAACAATGGTCTAACACGCAGGACTTTACGCCCGAAAATGGTTTCACGGCAAACGCACATTAAATGAGTCCCGTTTTAGTATTTGCGATTTGCGCTTTGTTTGCTGGGTGAGGCTTCTGCAAGCAATTAATAATTCAAAAATTGGTATGACATTCTCCAAACTGACAATGGAAAGAAAATCCTTTGGATGGGGAACAAACGAGTGAACCCCGCACATCAAGCACAAAATGAAGCCTAACCATTCCCAACAAATGACAAAGCGTTCGCTAAGCGCAATTTGTTTTATGATCCTTGGCGCTTGTGTATCAGCTGTGTGCGCTATTGCTGGTGATGGCTGGGTGGGATCGTTAGCTGCATGTTGCCAGCGGTAAGTAATGCCCGCCGGACTGGTGCAGTTTGATCTAGTTTTAATAGCAAACGGATCGACCAATCAACTGTACGTTTGAAATTTTCCCCCGAGGACTTCACTAGGGCTTTTGAGTGGCGGAACATTTAGATAATGCACCGTGTCATAAATTAGGAAAGCGCTTATCAATCAAAACGAGGCTATGTCTTTCAATCAGATGTCCTGAACGTGTATGCACTGGGGAATGGACAGTTGAAGTTTAGAATACTAAATCATGCATTAGGGAAGCGCGAAACAATTCCTGGCAGTCGGCCTTTTTTTTCAATTTTGTTGCTTGTTTTTATCAATTTCGTCGATAGCTTGAACAATTTTTTTACATTTTTTCCCTATACATTGACAGGGGCAGCTACCTCAGAGTTTAAGGTTATGTTAAACATATTTGTATTAAAAATGTATGTTATGACGTAGGAATTTTTTTTAACCTCTTAAGGACCTACAACCTATTATAAGATGTTGTCCTCCAGACGAATATTTTATTTTCTTCGACAGTTGAAGCGCTATCGAAGCATTAAAATCTGTGAAGTAGCCTTAAGAGCCCAGACTACTTCGTAAAGGAAACACTAACAGTCTTAAGCTCAATGTTTGAGAAATCTTTTCCGATATCTCGTTAGGTTGCCTGCCTATTGCGAGAGTGCTTCAGAAAAAGTCCTTTTTCGACAGGCTTATCCTACCACACGCGTGCCCCACATTCTCTCTACATGGCTCGGTGGTAAATATTGTAGGACACCGATGAGCTCGGGAGGTTTCTATATTCGATCATTCCTCAAGTGTCCTAGAAGCCTTGGTTCCACGGCATTTCAGGAGAAAGTGCGTTAATTCGAATGATGTCTAGACTTAGATCTAATCATTTCGCTTTGGGCGCGCATCTCCAGCGTATAGAACACGACAACTCCAAAGTATGTGGCTGCGGCCTCGGATACCGCGACATAGATCATCTTATATGGTCTTGTGTGGAATGCCAAGCTGCTCGATCCGCCTTGTTAGACGCAGTCCAGGGCATTGGAAAATAGCCAAACATTCCAATACGGGACCTACTGAGGGACTGCGACGAGGTCTTCCAGAAAACGATCTTCGTTTTTTTTTGCAGGCTGATGAATGATTAGTGTGATCCCTTTCCAACCCTCTTCAACCCCCTGTTTGTCCTTCTTACATGTGTTGTACCTCGCTTCTATGAGAATTAAAATGGGTAGGTTTTCACTTGGAAGAATTTGCACCGACTATTGTCTGGACGGACAAAGCAGAGAAAGAGAGAAGGAGGACACGAACGAGATCATAAACTCCAAGTTCGGACACAACCAGGAACCTTCGAAATGGAAAATGATCAAGATCCCCGCTACCTACAGGACTTCACGCATGGATAACTGAACACCGATAGGAACACCTGGAATGAGGTGCTCGTTGACGATAAGACCCTCGCTAAAAATTCGACTTTGGCTCTGGTTGACGGAATGCTATGCAACGGAACAACCGAGCACACCCGATATATGGTGCCAGTTCACGGCTCGGAGAAGGAAATGTCTGCCAGCAAAGATGAAAGCAGTATCTTACTCTTAAGTTAACTGTAAGCAATACAAGTCCCGCAGTACTTTGTCGATATCACGTTCTTGGGAATATTCAGTCCTCACTACGGAGGAACGGTCCGGTTGAGGTTTAAGTCCGGTCCTTCCTGGTGAAGATCATTGCCAATGTGCCTATGTCAGCTCCCCCAACGGACCGCCCCATTTCATTGATGCAGAAATATCTGAATATCTATAAAATATCTAAAATATATTATCTTTGTCATAAATAAAACTTTACATAACCAAGCATACCCCAGAAAATGCAAAGAATAAGGGGGAAATGCCTTATTGATAATGGTCATTGCTCCAAACAGTGTTGAAAAAACGGCGCCGTACCATCATACTTAACAATAAACAAATAACTAAATAATTAAATTACTGCAAAACCAATAATAATTAAAATGATTTTTTTTATTTTGAGGGGTAAAAAATTATTTGAAATTCGCTAGTTTTACATTAGTTTCAATTAATTTAAATACCATCTCAAACCCGACTAAAATAAATACTCTGCGTTCATTTGTTCGATCAATTGACGCAGATATTATTTTCCTACAAGAAGTGTATGATGGCAACATTGCGCTTCCTGGGTACAAAGTGCTCTCGAACGTGAATGATGATAAACGTGGAACAGCGATCGCTATACGGGAACACCTGAAATATTCTCACGTCGAACGCAGTTTAGACTCACGTATAATCTGTCTTCGTCTTGAGAATTCTACCACACTCTGTAGCGTTTACGCTCCCTCTGGAAGCCAACGTTGGTCAGAGCGGGAGGAGTTTTTCAATCGCACCATAGCGTACTACCTGCGAAATGCATCTCAGCATGTCATTCTCGCAGGGGATTTCAACTGCGTGTTGAATCAAAAGGACGCAACGGGCGAGAGAAATATTAGCCCTGCTCTGAGGAATGTTGTCAACGTTATGGGGATGTGTGATAGCTGGGAGGCCCTCAAAGGCGACTTTGTAGAGTTTACCCATATCACACGTAGTTCGGGTTCACGTATCGATCGATGTTACGTATCATCGACACTCAAGACACACTTACGGACGACTTGCTTACACGTACTGGCCTTTTCTGATCATAAAGCTCTGACGGTTCGAGTTTGCCTGCCAGTTAACATTTGCAGGCTATGGAAGCCATTGTTCCAAACCACAACCTCAACTTCCCTTCCCTCCTCTTACCTATTTTAAGTCACATTAGCATAAGTAAGAGGATTCCTATCCTACGTTTGTTTGCAAACTACATCATCCACATTGTTGGAAACAACAATGCTGTGAATGATGAAAATATCCTTAAGTGTTCTTTGTAAAACCTGTACGTCGTCCCTACATGTACCCCACTATTCTTTTCTTAGCTAGTTTTTAAGTTGTTTTAAATAAACAATGTTTTAAAAAAAAAAAAATTTGTAGCAAAGGCCCGGTAGAAGTTACCTTTTTGCCCGCAACCACCGGGATGCATGCACACTCTGGGATGCATGGAAACTCTGAGATGCACTTAAACCTTTACCATTGACAGCCTGGTAGAAACAGACTAATAACTAAACATGGCTATGTTTGACATTCTCATAGGTTGGAATACATTTGTCTTTGATTTTTGAATACATTTGAGAATAATCGTAGAAATTCACATCACATTCCTCCCTACATGCCCCTTGGAGCGGTTATTGATTCGCTCCGAAATATGTGACCTTTTTTGCTGAACATTAAGCCAGTTTGTTTGCGACTCCTGCAGTTACTTCTGGTTCTCAAGTACCTGGTCCTTCTCCAGTGCAGTTAAATACCTTTGACTGTCATTGCATCCTTGTGAGTTTACCGATTGTTAACACGGCGCTACTCAATCTTAGGCTCTGTTTTTCATCTAGTCCTAATGGTATTCCCTCATCTATCCGGCTCTGGAATCTTCTTATAAGCGGACTGATAGATAAGCGAAGCGGACTCTGTTCCTTCCCCTAGTCAGCTCATCGTAGGAATATGCCTCAATCATTTGATCCTCCTCTAGGGTGGGAACTATAGCAATGATGGAGCGGAATCAGAGGACTTTCAATCGCTTTGTCATGCGCAATGTATTTGGAACAGCGTTGCCATGGTTTCCTGTACGTTATCATTTGCTGGGTCTGGAGCCCTTAGAATCTTGTCACACTCATGGTCAAGCCTCATCCAACCGCTTTTGCGAGCAATAGGTTGTTTTTGCTCTTTTTCCAATCTGTTTCACTTCTCCATCTCACTGCCGTGCTCGTCTTCGTGAATCTTCTCTATCTAGCTTCTCTTCATGGCCCTTTTCCTTGTAAACCCCCGACCCTTTCCCAAAATAAAAATAATGTAATTTGTTCTAACATTGCAGTAATTCAGCATTTTTCGCATTCGATTCATTACAAATTTATGATTAACGTAAAATAAATCATAAAACTTGTAACAATAGAGTAGCATATCCTGCCCGTATCAGCTTTTGGATATAATTTTGAAAATCTTCAATCGAACAGTCTAGTGCTCGTTGGAGGGCCGTACCCTCGTCTTGCTTTCCTTCTTTTCTTCGCCTGCTGCTCTCGCTTGCTCGCTGTTGCTAAGCTTTTATGGTGATTTATTTGAAGTATGACGGCTTGCGCCTTCTTAGATGTTTTAAATTATGCAGTTTTTATTTTATTCTTATATCATTGATTTACCTGTTAAGTTGATGTTGTAATAAATAAAACTAATCTTATGAAATTAATTTTGGCGATTGTAAAACAAACCAATTCTCTGCAAGAAATAGTCAAACGAATCAGTCTTATAAAAACATCCCTTACCACATTCTCACGCTTTCAAGTATACAACAACAAAAAATCCGCTTCCCCGGTTGTAGCAGTTGCTTGGATATCCGGTTCCGTTTACCCGTACGGATTGCATATCCCGTCTGCAGCCCGGGATAGCTTCCGCTGAGCGTGCGAAAAAAACGCAACAATATCACGTACAACAGCACCAGACCCGAACTCGCATCCAAACCGGCGCGTAGCAGCATCATAGCGTCGGAATGTGCGCGAATTAATTGCCAATCTTCATCAAGGGTCACACGCTCAAGAGCAGCCGCATCATTTATCCATAGCCGCGTGCCTGGGCTTGGGTGCAATTCTAACCCGATGTGTTAATTAAGGAAAGTTAATTTCCCAGTTGATATCTTAGATGGTCTATCGGGTGCGGTACACACCGGGCTGCAGAACACTATGGGCTAGCACGTGCCATGGTGCAACAGTAAAGCGGGCGGATAAACGTTCAGCGGAAGCAAGTGGATAAAAAGCGGATGTACAAGAAAGTTACAGATCGCTGTGTGGCAGGATGAAACGAGCCACCGTCCAACAAGGATATCATGAGACGCAACATTACTGCAAGTGTAGCAGTGCGAGTGAAACTATCAGCGGTGCAGTTATAATGCATCCTGGGAGGATTACAATATCCGTGGTGCTGTGCCAAGTGTCCGTCAGGACTCAACGGCAAAGCAAAACATTTTAGAAAAGGTGGTGGTGCAGTGAAGGAGTAAAACATTTTGATACAATATTTAAGAATCTAACGCAGGCTCCAATTCAAGTAAAATGTAAGAAATTAGCGCAGAACTTATTTAAAACTACAAAAACTCCTTACATTATACTTATCCATGCCTTTTTTTCGAGCTCAAGATAGCTGGTGACACGCGAATCGTTCACACCAAGGCATTCCCCACCGGACAGTGTCATAAAACGGTGGTCCGCTCGCTATCGCTCTACACCCATCTTGCTGTTGGAGCACTTTTTCCTTCAGCATAGCATCTCACGTCTCCCATCTTCTAGCCTGGTGTTTTAATAATTACAGGAAAAAGTGAACGATTAAGACGCCTTTAGCCCCCAGACGAGCACATCACAGCTCGGTCGGGGATAAAACTGCAGCTGGTGAAACTTTTTTTTTTTGCTTCCTTTGCTACCACAGCCAGGATCCACATCCTGCTCACCACGTGTCGGAAGAGGGTAACATCCGAAATTAGCTGCACTCGGCAAGGTGAGGTAGGTGAGATGAGCAGAAATGGGAGCGTTTTGCTACGATCCGGGCTGCGCTAATAAGGAAGTGTGACCATAAATTTCGTCCTAGCCAACCGTCTAGCAGTGCTTGCCTCTGCACCGGTGGGCGGATGTTGAGTTTGCTGAAAAAGCGGAAGCAGAAAATTAAGGCCACCCGGTAATCCGCGAAGCGTGCGGCAGTAGTTACAGAGTTATGCTTTCTTCCGACAGTGCAATAATGAAAACGTTTTACACTCTCATCGCACTGCATTGTGGTGTTGGTGCATGGGAGCAAGCGATGCGGTAAGTAAGTTTAAGCCCTAGTGAACAAGGGAAAGATTATTACAGGAATTAGGGTGATAAGAAGTAAAATACTTTGATAGGTTTGTTTTGTTTTGCTGTCTTTTAATAGCTAAGAATTATTCATTATATTATTTAGCAAATCCAACAATTTCTGCTTGATTTTATAATTTTAAAATGAGAATAAAATTGTAAAACAACTTAATTTCTTGCTTTAACAGTGTTGGATAAAAGACATAAAAGTGTTGACAGAATTCTTCCGGTCAAACTTACATGAAAATTGTTTTGTATCCCTATGTTGTATCGATACAAAAAGAAGAATCGATATCTTCTTTTTCTTCTTCTTCTTGGCCTGCTCAGGATTGAGCACGTCGTGTCGACATGGCCATGTCACATCAGATTCCAGGAAACTCGGTCTACGGGTGCATCACTTAATCCACGTTTGGATCCGATCTTCGACAGGTTAGACTCCACTTGATCCAGCCAACGAGTTCGCTGTGCTCCTCTACGCCTCGTGCCGAACTGGGGTCACTAAGGAATACCTTCTTGGGGAGCATGAGTCCGGCATTCTCTTCAGGTAACCCAGCCAACGCATCCTTCCGGCGTTGACTACCGTCAGGATATCAGCATCGCTAACCAGCTCAGCTAGCTCGTGGTTCATTCTCCTTCGCCACACTTCCTGTTCACATACACCGCCAAAGATAGTCCTTAGAACCCGCCGTTCGAAAATGGCGAGTGCATTGGCGGCCTCCGTCAGCAATGTTCATTTTGTGTGGTGTTGGAGTCTTCTGGATCGCAGGAGTTTGTGGAGTCCGTAGTAGGCATGATTCCTCTGAACCTTCGGATTTCGCTGCTTACGTTGTTGTCCGAAGTTACGATCGTACCAAGGTAGCAGAACTCCTCTACCACCTCGAGATCCTCGCCGTAACTGATACTCTGCTTCCATAGTGGCCTTTAGCAGCCGTACCAGCTTCCCAGGGAATCCGTGCTGCTGCATGGTGTTCCATAGTTCGGTCAGATCTGTGGTATCGTAGACCACCTTGAAGTCAATGAACAGGTGGTGCGTATGAATCTGGTGCTCTTGGCATTTTTCGATTGTAGATTTGCCTCCAACAAATCCAGCTTGGTACCTTCCGACGAAATCTGTAGCAAAGGGATCAAGTTTGCAGAAGAGTATTTGGGACAGGATCTTAGGATATTCTTTCTGAATATCCAACGTTGCCTGACCAACTTGCTCAAACGATGAGAGAGTCCCTCTACCAAAGGTAAGGCCTCGATGCCTCCAACGTTTCAGTAAGGGAGATACTCATCTAGAATCTTCAGACTGCCTAGACAGTCCTAGAGAAGAAAGATATTGATTCACTCAGCAAGCAATCACGTTGTCCGCAATCCGTTCGCGTCGCGTTTATAAGTCCGAGTTTCTTCTTCCCCACCAAAAGGCGTACCGTGATCCATCCGATTTTGGCTTCTTCTCGACCACAACTATATTATGTCTGTTTTTGCCCTTAGTTTGATTAATACGTAATTGCGACCAGGTATGAAAAATAACATGACATTATGGCATTGTACGTTCGTAATTTATTTTAAATAAATGAAACATAACATAAACACGAAACGTAATTCAACAAAAAAATACTGAAACAAAACATCAAGGATCATGTTTTTCAATTTCAGTTTAATTCCATATTCATCTTCAATTTCAAAGCTGTGCATGGATGCTGTTAACTTATTGAAAATGAAATGATAATACTTCATCGATTATCTTTGAAGTTTCCATAGTGTTACTGTAATGATTTTAATGGATGATTCCATGCAAGTTTGTTAACTGTTTTACTATCTTGATCTTTTATATTCTTTTCATCAAGATGTAAATTTTTTTTCCAGATATCTTTAGCCTCCCAAAATAAAATCCATTTTGCTCACAATTAAATTTTCATTTAATCCTTTCCGCTATGCTTCCGATTAAAGTACGATTTCTGTGCCACATTCCCATTAAGCACACAATTGTGCGCAACTAATGCTTTCTTTCCAAGCGTTTGATTGGCATATTGAATCTTATTCGCTTTTTTACCATCTTAAACTTAAAAATGCAACCATAAAACGTCTTAGTATACTGCCCGCATGAGATGAAACCCCAATTGTAAACCCATAAAATCGCTGAGTCGGTTTAGTAGACAAATGGTGGCAAGCACCGCGCAAGAATGCATTCAACCGTGTAGTTCTTACAATGAGATTACAAATCCCAATCCTACCACCGAAACCGACCATTAGCGAAAAATGAAGAGCGGGGGGACGTGTGCAGCGAAATAGTCCCGCCAGCATTCGGTCGAAAACGATTACATTTACGGTGCGAGGCCACAAGGGATGGACAAGCGGAAGACATTTGCCTGAAACTTTCATGCACCATTGACTGCCCACTCGCATTCCCGCTAATGTTCCGCAGCTTCTGCCGATGGCTGAAACGAACAAGCAAGGGCTAGCTCGAATGGAGCAGCCAACGGGACAAGCGTGAGTTTTTCACCCCGCTGTGACAATGCAGCGCAAAAGATTTGCCTAGGAAAAACGTCGTACCACTAGCGCTTCGTAAGGGTTTCGTGGAGGCGGGTGATGCTATCAAAGGGACTAAATCCAATTTTCAATTAACAAGAATATTGTGCTGTAATCCACAGTGTGCACACACACACACACGCACACACATACATGCATACACTTATTTGGCCACAGTCACAGTTCCCGTCATCGTGCGGTGGAAGAAGTAATTTCTGCTCACTCGAATGTAACCAACTAGCCGCAATATGAATGCAATCATCAGCTCCCGATGGATTGTGGTGCGTTCGTCAGCCAGTGTCTTGTTACTGCCATCAAATCGTACTATGGGAGTTTGAAAGACTAGAATGTTTTCATATGGTTGAAGCGAGGATTTTCCTCGCTTACATTTGTGGCTCCTGAAATTTATTTGGTGAGTTATTTAAACAAATTTCATTTTACTATTAGGACTGTACGACATTAAACCCTCATAATTATTTATTCATCAATAAGAGGACTTAAATATTTTACGATTCAAATAAAAGAAAACAAAATTATAAAAAAATCAAGTCAAACTGAAGTACATCGAAAATGTGACGGTAAAACTTCTAAATAAAATATAGAAAAATATTTCACTTTTAACATAATCTAAAACAAAGACAATGTGACAGAAGCGAGTGTAGTCTCAAAGACTCAAAGGCTCTATAAATAATAAAAAAAAGGCAAAGTGGGAGTAAAACATCCAACCAGAATATAGAAAAATACAAATATAACTGCAAAATAAAATTAAATAAGGAACACACTATCAAAAAGTATGATAAAACTTAAAATAGAATAATAAATCACACGTAAAAACTGTCCTTTCATATTTCCACTCCAAAAATTACAGAAAAAAATAAGAACGAAACTGATAAAACCTAGAAAAAACTGAAAAAAGAAATAAATAACGCAACAACAAATCAACTTTAAAATTGAAATCCAAACAGAAAAACCATGATTGACATAGTTAATGAACAGTAGAAAAAAAAATGGGCAAATTTGTCCTTATTTTCATCACCACAATACTACTGTGCACTGTCATCCCTCCGATTAACGATATGCAGAAGATATGAGCTTTGTTTCTCCACTGTGGGGCGTTTTCTCGTGGCCATTTACCACTTCCCATTTACTTTACTGCTGATTCCCGCTAGGGCGTCCGTGCTGCATGCTGCATGTTCGCCTGCCAAAACATCAACCACCCTGTCACCGCCCATCCGGGTGGCAAATGTTGCCAAATTAAATTTTACCATTCGTCAACATATCCGCCGGTGAGATTTTAACATCCTTTGGGATGGGAACGTACGCAGTACCGATCAGCACTTATTAATACGTTTGTAGCCATCGTTCCCTTTGATTGAACTGATAATTTATTTGGCCGTTTTATTTAGCTGCGAAGGATAATATTTTTTTCAAACTTTCTTTAATTGTCGATAGCAAAATAAAACGTTTGCTAAAAGTGCTAAAAAAAACCCGCGCCTCTATCAGCAAATTCACGCTTCTCCGGCAAACAGTCGGCCAACTTCTCATGGTTATGTTTTTTTTTTTTTGTGTTGCTTCGCCTAGGTTTTCTCCGGTCCCTTTTGATGCGAGACATTCCACCTCGAAAGTCGCATTTGCGATGCCCGCCGGTACTGTTTCTTTTGCATCGTTCCTGGATGTGGCCCGAAAATGGGACGGTGTGCTTCACGATGTGGTGCGGAGTAAACTATCCCATTCCCGGTACGCTGGCAAATGTTGGCAAATGGTTTGCCTCGATACATAATGTTGCTCTACCGGCGTCTGCCTTCTCCTGGGTGCGCTGCACTGCCTTCCCCGGTACCAAGCATCCGGAGGGTGATTTTAACAGTCCATTAAACATGTGCACCAGTTCTCAGTGCATTTAATTGAAAAAGGGAATTTTCTGCGTCAAAGGCACCAAACCGAAAAGCATCCCGAGGGCTACCAGGATGGTGAACCCAGGATCCATGCCAGAAAACTCGCTGTATTTTTGTATGCATGTGCGTGTGTGTTTGAATGTGTACCATTGATGATGATGCTGACCGGGTTGGAATTGGAGTCCATTAAAAATCCCAAATAGAGCCCATTTGCTACATCTCGAGTTGAACAAAATGGATGAAAGCAGAAAACGTGTGTAAAACATGAATTTTGCTAAAGACGCCGGAAATTTACTGGTAGAGTCGGCAAAATAAACGAATGCTTCTGAAAAACCATAAAGTCACATTTTATGTTATGAGTTTACCATGCATCGAAAACACCTTAAAACGGTCACTAATGGTCATGTAAATAGGGCACAAAGTTGCATTAAAAATAAAAATATGAAAACAATTCTTCTACTGCTTAGCTTAACGATCTGCTTGGCTATGCTGGCCACCGAATGGCTTATGAGACTTGTTGATACCACGTACTTGTTTGGTCAAGTCCTCAAAACGTGTGTGGATAGTATTTGAATCCCGAGTTGCGTGAAGTCCGCCTCTGCTTTGCCCGCTAAAAATCCCTGCCAATTCTTAACTACCTAGGAGGTTACACCTAGGGATGGTAGACGGCTCCAGAGTTCTCATTCATACCGTTCTCCCGTAGTGAGGACTGGCTATCCAACTACGTGTTATCAGCAAGCCTAGTAAGCCATCCGATGAGCGGCGTGTCCTTAGAGGTCATTAAGCCAAGAAACAGAAAAAGAGGATAGCCAGCCATCTAGAAGAATAAGAACAATCCAGATGAGATTTAGGTAAATCATTTATCCAGCCGGGTGGGTCAAAAAAGATTTTTATTTATCATTAAACTTAATTCTAAGCTTAACTCTAACTCTAACTATCTCCTCTCTAGTTCTTGTGCGTGTTCTCCATCATGTTCTATTCGTGTTCTAATTGTACATGACTGCTGTGGTTGATTTGCGTTCTAACTATTTGAATCCCCGTCATGTCCTTTAAAAACCGCCAGCTTTGTCTTGCATCCCACCGGACTGTCCTTACAGTTCAAGATTAGAAGGATTAAACATGCATTTTAAGGTGGTTAGATGGCAATGGATAAGTTCATAACATGAAATACTATTTACAAACAGTGGCAAATCAAACGATGCCAGTATTACTAAAAAGATCGCTACCATGTCGGTCCTCTAGGTCCGATAGAAAGTTTTACCGTCAGTAGGTGTTGGGCCGACCGGAAAGACGATGCTACTTTGATAACAATAATTTTTGAGACCGTCAGCGCTTCATCAGCTTCACATATCGTCGGACCGGGGAATCCTGGGTCTGGAGGAGAAATAAGATTGCTGTACCAAGCTGGATTTGTTGGAGGCAAATCGACAACCGATCAAATCTTCACTCTACAGCAGATTCTCCAATAATGCCAGGAGCACAACCTGCTCATTGACTTCAAGGTGGCGTATGACAGTATCAGTTGACGTCGACGATCTCGAGGTGGTAGAGGAGTACTGCTACCTTGGTACAATCGTAACTACGGACAACGACGTAAGCAGCGAAATCCGAAGGCGCATTGTACAGGGGAATCGAGCCTATGAAGGACTCCACAAACTCCTGCGATCCAGAAGACTCCAACAACACAAGAAATGCGCGATTTACCGCACCTTGATACGTCCGGTAGTACTCTACGGTTTCGAGTCTTGGACTATGCTGACAGGGAACGCCAGTGCACTCGCCATTTTTGAACGGCGAGTGCTAAAGACGCCAAGTGGAGCCAAACCTGTCGGATATTGGATGCAGCCGTGGATGGAGGACTGCAGCCCTAGACCGAGATTCCTGGAAACGGATTGACGAACAGGCCATGTCTACAAACAACGTGCTCGTTCCTGAGCAGGCCAAGAATAGAAAGAAAAAAAAAAGAGAAGACACTGCTCTCATTTGATTTGAACATTACAAAACAATGGAATGTGTTGGTTTGTACAAATAAGTCTGTTTCATTATAAAATGTTCATACGTGCTTGTATAGTGTCCAGCACATTCGCTGGAATGTAGTGTGAGCCGAATCGAAAGCAGACTATTTTCAACGAGGTACTTAACGTGTTAAATTGATTACGATCCCTGCTATAAACTATTTAAAACACATCCTCAACTCCTTCCCCCGAGTGAACGATGAAGATCTACCAGGGTTCCCAGTTTCCCAGAAATCAGTCTTCGAATGAAGCTGTGTGTGTTATAGTTTCAAGAAAGAATTTTAGCATCAATTGATCAAATCTCCAATTAACATTCCTGTGGCTGTAGCTATGTAGCTGCAAATGAAAGGCAAGTTTTAGGAATTATTGCAAAAACTCATAAATTTTCCATGTTTTTGAACCAAAAAAACTACATTTTGATCAATTGATCTTTTAAATATTATTGCAAATGTAAACTTATTGGCTCAGCTGAAGTTTATCCACTATGTCCTCGGAACTAAAGAGCTTTCATCTAAACCTCAAACGCGCATGGTTTCTCATCCTGTTAGGATTTAGCACCCAACGCGCCATCCAGTTTTCCAATAGCAACGAAATTTGTTCACCTGCTATTGTTTGTTAATTGCTACACCCAATAACTCTTCCCCAATGCCGTTGCATTTTCCACCTACCAGAAGAGAAAGACCGATAAAGTGGTTCCACCGTGCTCGTCAGTAACGAATCAACCGCAGATACAAAGGCGACACAAAGCGCATTGTGTCTCGCAAGCCAACTGACGAAAGATTATTGCATGGCTGTCAAAGCCCAACCCGACTGCCGGTTGCATTCCCTGGCGATCGGTCGGTGCAACGGCCAGCAATCGATGAGTTCGACGAAACGAACACTGAACTTCGAAAACCGGGACATTCTACCCGGGCGGAAACTGTTGCTCCAGTCCAGTAGTTGAAGCGGCTGCTGCTGCTGCTGCTAGACACAGGTCTGTTGTAGATAGTGGGCTGGGACCGATTCATCGATTGCCAGAATTTGTCCCGCCGGCAACAATGAGAATATGTGTCAAGTCATGGTTTTGTTGGTCGGTCTACACTAGCACCACCCGGTGGGATGATGAAGGCGTACGAGCGAGGGCAAGCTGGGGGGTACTAGCACCAACCAATATCCCGAACAGTTGTCGAAAGGATATTGAAAATGGTATCAACGGCACAATGGGCAGCAAAAGTGCACAGTTTTCAGAGTTTTCTTTTTGTAAATGATAAAGAAAATAAAAAGAAAAAAAAAGTATTAAAAGCTCAGCAAGATTTAGCACGTGTCAGCAGCATTTTATTTTGTGTTTGTTTTACTTATTCATTTTTAACGCACATTAAGGTTTTTGGTATTTTTTCATTAATTCTATCAATTTTCTTTCATTGTGTTGGTGTTGTTTAGTGCTCTTTTGTAATGTTTTCATTTAGGTAGTGAGTTATCAATTTTATTTTAACTTTTGAATTTATATTTCTTTATCTACGTGAAACTATTCTATTTTTATATTATTTACAAAAAAATGTAACACTTCCTGCTCATAGTTATACAAGTTAAACATACAAATTGACACTCTTGTACAGCAACTTTACTCTTTTCGGCCATCCAACTACTGTTTCGGGTGTGCACATCGGGAGCAGAAAATAGCAGCAGCAGTAGCAGCAGCATCACCGATTTGTTATTATCAATCGAAAACACGGAAGACAGTCCCTGCTGTCCCCTGCCTTGATACGATTATTGCTTTATTCGTGTCATCGTGACGCTAGCAGAAACGTGTCCGAAAAGGGAAGAGTTTCGTGTGCGCTTGTATGTGTGGATTTTCGGGGCAGAAAATTTATCGCTTTACAATCAATTGAATAATTGCGGGTCAAATTGAATCACGCAACGTTGATAGGTACGCGAGAAAATGGTGATGAATTGTGGAAAATGCGACCTTTGTTCACCGGCGGGTTAAACTGGGCCAGCCACGTGCCACGAGCTGGCGTTTGGGTTTTGCAACTTAGTGTTAATGGTGGCACAAGTGCGTTTGGCTAAGAACCACGTCGACAATGAGGCTGCTTTTATCGCGCTGCACAGTGTCTCAGGCAAGAAAGAAATCGCCCGCAACGATGCCACACCGGTTGACTTCTATTGACAAATAAGTTCTAATGCTTTATGGATTTTTTTTTTTGTACTTTAACTGCACGCGCCATAAGAAAATGGACAACAAAAACAGGCAAATTGTGACGACGTACGCTAAAAAAAAAAATACAGGAGCATACCCCAGGGGTGCAAAGAAAAAATGGCACCTCGACACATCCGAAACATGACTCATAAAACGTCATTCCAAGGGGCTGGAAAGTCGTACGGCTTTTCGTGCTGGATGGATGGTATATTTCGTTTCTAAAGCTGTCAGCTAAAACAGTTCCATGAATATGATGATGATGATGATGGATTGAGCTCATTGCTATTTATGATGACTCGTATTCTTCCCTGCCGAAGCATTAGCAATACGCGAAAGAACACGATACAATGTAACCAAGTGATTGGACTCGTTGTACAGGCACACTCTTGATATCCGACTGTGCCTTCCGCAAAAAGCCTAATATTAAAGAGATTTTTTCTCACAAACAAAAAGCGATTGTAACTTATTTTCATCAGACAGTTCCCAGTTTCTTTGTTTTTCCTTTTGGTAGCGCAACTCCCTCTAATCATCCCCGCCTCAACGGATGCCATTCTTCTTAGCGTATCCTTAAACAAGAATGATTACCCTCATATTGACTGATACCGCTGGCCCCACTCAAGCTACAGCTACTGTGCGCGCCATCTTGCTGCGCTGAAGTGGGCCGCTCCTGCAGACACACTTCGCACTGCTAAAGTGTTTGCTGCCCGCCCACAGCGGGTAACAGCGGGGATATTTATTTTGTTTATCGTGAAACATGCAATAAAATTTATACAACTGCGATGGGGACTTGTCATTTTCGTATCAAAATAAATTGTAATAAATTTCACCCACGCACAAATGTCCACCCTATTTTCCCTACCTTCCCTACCGGCGTGAGCGGTTGAATGGGAAAATGTTGTGTCACGGGTTCGGCGATTTGCAGACAGCGTGCTGCCAGCCTCCTGATGGGAGTTTGCCCCGACCGAGGAAGATGTGGTATCGTCTGGCACGTCTAGCAGTTGAACGTCTCCAGTCCGAACGGAAGTTCACGTACTTATCCTTGGATGTAGGAGATGTGAATTGGATGTGAATGTGTCCGTTTTTTTTTACGCTCTCCATCTCCGGGGGCATATTTTCCCCGGTGCAATATGGACGATGACATCTTGCTGAAAGTGGCGGCAGCAGTTAGAGGAAGGTAGAGGAATGTTGGTAACGATCAAAACCGAAGACAGAACCCTCGGGACGGATGCTGGGATACTTTCTCCGGGAAAAAAGTGTCAAACACTGTGCGTTTCGGTTGGGCTGCATTTGACTTTTTGAAGCAGTCGGAAAAACTATGCCGAGTTTTGGCCCAACTACCGAGAAACTCATCGGGAATGTTACACGATCCACGCTCTTCCATTTCCTCCCACCCCGGAAGCAGTCATTTATGGAAGGCAATTGTGAAGGGAGAAAGTTTTGCACGAGTGCGGATGGGGATGCGGATGGACCATCTTTACCCGGGAAAATCAAACCGGATGAAAGATGCGACACTGGTAATGGTTTTCTGGTTTCACTGGTGGGATGTACCATGTTGATACATGTTCGAATTGTAATCGGAGCTTGATTGAGATTATGCGCCGCTGGATGGACTGATGAGCGGTTTATGGGGACTGTCGGGAATGGAATGATGCAGTGCAAATTGTATACAAGTTTCATGACTCATTCGATTCGTGATTGCGATTGGGAGAAAGGCGAATGGAAATAGTTTTATTGGATTTACTGTACAATTAACTTTTAGTGTGCACTCATTTAAAGCTAGTAAATTGACCATGAAGGGATAGTAAACAGAACACTGTGTTGGGGGAGCTCAATCACAACTTTTCTTTTCTTTTCCATTACTGGGGTACATGTAAGGATTACATGTGGTAAACATAGGCGATAGTGCATTCATATAGCTAGAAAGACAGGAGATCCCTTAAAAATAGAAATAAGCGTAGGCTCTCAAGAGCCTGCATAGATTTTAATGCTTCCACCACGCACAAACTATCGGAGAATCTTCGTACTATTCGAACTACTTCTTGAAATAAATAATAGAAATCGAAGCTCATTATTTATCTCTTGTTGAGTTGTCTGCCGTTTGCGGAATTGCCAGGAATGAAAAGGCAAACCAATTCTCGAAGAAGGGTAGTTCGAAAGGACCTTTTTCGACAAGCTTTTCCTTCCTCACGAACACATGCGTACCTCACAGTCTTTCTGCATCGCTCGGTGGAAGACTTGGTTCCACAGTGGTTTCAATCTAATGATGTCTAGGTTTGGGTCAGATCTTCAAACAGCAGGACCGGGGTTCAAATCCCATCCGGACCGTTCCCCCCTTAGTGAGGACTGACTATCCAACTACGTGGTATCGGGAAGTCTAGTTAGCCATTTGATGAAGAAGAGAGGCTTTGGTCATTTCGCATTAGACGCGCATCTTCAGCGTTTAAGACAGGTCGACTCCAAAGCATTTTGCCTTCGGCCTCAAATACAAACTTAGATCATCTATAATGGTCATGTTTGGAGTAAGAAGATCTGTGACGCGCAGTTCAGAGTATTGGAAAGTTGCCATATGATCCGATACGAATCCTTTGGAAGAATTCGACGATGCTTACCTGAGATTAATTTTGGATTTTTGTTAAGCGATCGGATTATTATTGTCATCCTCCCCCCGCTCATCTCCTATTGTTTGCTCAGATAGCATATGTACCACGCTTGTATGATTAATTGTGCATGAATGTAAGAAAGTATGGATGAAGTACTGTAGCGTCCAGTAACAAAGCCTCTCCTGGTTCGCTTTTTGAAGATCACAGCTCGACAGCGTATCCCTATTGAAAATATCTTTGTAAAGCCACCAACTAAGGCACTACTAAGGCAAATTTGTACTGAAAAAAATCTTAGTAGAGTTAAGGTGTCAATAGAGACCCTACGGTTTACATCGTTTTCGCCCTGAGTTCGCCGCTGTCGGCTCCGGTTAATCCGCTATGATCCGCTGTCAGATGACGTGGACCGTTCCGCACCCGACAAGTACGATGTCTGAAGTGTTCGGTACAACACTGCTGCTCCGATCGAAACGCATGAGACTAACTCATGGACTAAAGATCAACATAGAGGCGACTGAGTACATCCAAGATCAAAAGTCTACTCATGATAAAGACCCTAGGTTTGAAATGGAAAATCAATGACAGGAGTTTTGGATGACGGACCAACACTTATGGTGCCCTTTCCCGGTTCGGATAAGATAATGATTCCCAACCAAAGTGAAAGGAATTTTAACCTTGTAATTAGTTTTAAGCAATTAGATCTTCATGGCCGTCCCTCTTGAATAAAAAAATACCAATAATGTTGTGGTTTAAAGTCAGTAATATCAAACTTTTGCATAATATTTCCATGTAATGTAATGTAATTGTATGATTTCAATAATACATTGGATTATTGTTTTGAAACAGTAATACATTAGACTTCAATTTAAATAAATGTTTTAACATACATTGAAATATAAAGCTATGTCCATGAAGCTATGTCCATGTAATCTATAACAAAAAAAAACCTGACATACGTAGAACACATAAATCAATGATAAGAACATGCAAAAAGCAATGTAGATAATATGTAGATATGTGTTTGATAGTAGTAAGGAGGCGTTCGTAGCGTATTTATGACGATTGCTCAAAACTTGTAATATTATTTCTTAATTATCAACTGTATGATCATTTGTCCAATGTTTCATCGTTTTTTGTATCATATCACATTGTTAGAATAAAAAAATTAAAACTTCCTTCCATGTGAATATCGGCTGATATCGCTTCGACCACTGAACCAACCATTTTCTTAATATTTGGAATAAAAAAATAAATCAACCTAACATTTTAATTTTATTTCATTAATAGTTTTAATTATTAAATTATTAAAGTATGACGGCTCTTCACCGAATTGCCACTACCGCTGGTGATGACAATGTTATAAACAACATTTTATTTATTTACTTATTTATAATTAATTATGACGGTCCAGTGCCGTATTGTCAACACTGCATGTGTTGAATAAATTTTACATTATCTTATTGGTAAGGCATTTCCTCCTTATTCTTTACCTTATCCCGGGCATACTCGGTGATGGTTGAGGTGATGATGATGTATTGGTGGATGATGTGCGTTTTGATGGTCCGGGACTTTTGTTGTGACTATTGTGATGATGGTGGTTGGATATATACGAATTCCGGCTATACAACATTTTATTTATTTACAATTATTAAACAACATTTAAGATTTAATTAAACTAAATTTTAGACGGGGTTTCATTTCCGCTACTTAACATTGGGGGAGGGCCTTCCAGTGTTACGTTTTGTAATGATAGGAGGAAGGGGATCTAAAAATCCCTATTTTAGCGTGACGTAATTTGTGGACTGCCCCTAATGAGACATAAAAACAAACAACGTGAAGTTTTTATTCAGAACATATTCAGTAGAAATCAGTAAATTCTTTCTCACTCTTGCAACAGCGTTAAAATTTTAAAATTCAGTTCGTTGTCAAACAACAAACAAAAATAACAAAAACGTGAGCAATTATAGCATTTTGCAATTTTAAAACTGGAAGAAAGAAATTAAAAAAAAACAAACAGTTGAGAGTTGTGCAAATGATATAATTATATTGAATTATATTACTATTTTACTTATTTGAAAATTTTATAACGTTCCAAAAGTGCCTACTACCACCAAATCACAAGACAGAAGCCCCCGAAAAGACGTATTAGTAGTGGCACTACGCAAGAAGGTTAGGAAAACATTTGAGTAACAGAGAAAAGAATGTGATTTCAATGCTTTTGTCACCCCACCGCCGCCGGGCTCCATTTCCTTTCTCATCTTTCTGCGAGCTCCAGCTCGCAAAACCCCCTCCGACCAAACGACCTTTTGCCTTGGTGTGCATGATACCGGGAGTTTTTTTCCGTCTTTTTTTTTCCTTTTGCAACCATTTCCTCACCATCAATCAACCAACGAATGAATCAGGACCGGGACGAACCTTGCACTGTGACGTTGTGCGGCGTAGCTTTGGTGTGTAGCAGGAACACTTACAGAAGGCAAGATGTGATGGGTCCATTTTTTCTTGCCCCGCTTTTCGCTGTCAAAACGAAGAATACGTATCCTTTTCCGTATGGCCCTCTTCCCATCAACCCAACCCGCCTTCCTCGCCCTCTTTTGTCCGTGTAGCTTCGAAAGCGAAAGGTTGTTACACTGTTTTGAACCGGGAAACTGCACCCAGAGCGCTCGATTCGGGTTGAAAGGATCAGAGTCAACGTGAAAGGGAAAAAAGTAGTAACTTTCGGGGGGAGCGCCGGGAGGGAGAAAATGGCAAAAAGGGCAGCATATTGTTTTGGCTTTCATTCATGCTGTCTGGCAAAACTAACACACATACCTACCTACAAACACATCAAGTGAGCGCGCACAGCTTCATATCCGCTATGCGGTAAATTTAAACATTATGCTCACACAGGAAGAGAGGCAAACAAATCTCCCCTTCGAGTGAGGAAATGAAAGTGAATCACGGCAGGATGCGTAGCATTCCGACACGAACGGAGGTTGGGAGGGTTGCAGCAACCACCGGTGCACGGATTCGTTTCATTGGCACTTGCAAGCAAACAAACAATCCTTCGGATTATGGTGATGGATGGATGGGTGGACGGAGAAACAAAAAACTGATGGAAAAAATGGCTTCCCGTAGCACTATACGAAAGGATGGGGAGGTAATGGCATTTGGGGGAACACGATACAATGCTCTAGCTAAAATCGATTTAGAATCGACCCGAGAGAGTTGTGATGGTGCGAGAGAAGAAAGAAAAAAACATATCGCGTTAATGTGAAAAGTGTGCCAGAAACCCAGCCAACCCTCTTGCAGTAGCGTTATAATCGTTCGTTCTTTAAGCAGATGTACAAGTCAAACCAATATGTGGTCCAGCGTTGAGTGCAGGACAGATATGTTCATCAAACAAATGGATGGTTCATGGTGACTTTGTAGAGTGGATGGATGTACCATTTATCACCGGTGGGTTAGGAAGAAAGCATTTTTAAAGAGAAAAGTCACAGTCAAAGACAAGGTTTCTTTAAAGCTTGATTAAATATAGTGCTTCAAACACGAACAGCTAAGAACACAATTTTAAAGCGTTGAAACAAGTTTATCTTGTAGTGTTGCTAATAAAAATTAATAAATGTAATAAACATTTGTTGGAACTACAGTGATCACAATCGATTGAATTAATAAGGTCATCATTATGCAACTCCTGCACCTGCATTGGAGAAGAATTATGATTTTTCTTTGGGCACAACAACCTAAACGTGGGTTCGTTCTAAACCTGACTAATTCCTATCTGCAAAAAAGTGTTCCAATAATTTTTAACATCGGTTGCGTAGTATCCTACAGTTCACTGGCTCCGGATGGCGGCTTGTGCCTTGAGAATCGTTATTCTTCCTAATGTCACGCCGGCCATCGAGAGGCTTACTAGACCTGCCCAAATTACGTGGAAACAGTCAATCCTCATACTACGGGCGACGGTCCAGATGGGATTTGAATTCCGGTCCTGCCGTTTGAAGACCGTCGCAGCTTTCACACCATTTCTATTAGAATCGTTATTACGTCCCCCAAAAAGACTGGAATAATGAAGCTTGCGGACGACGATTCAAAGCTCAGCGCTCAGAGTTTCGGGAACGTGCAGGAAGTCAGGACCGAGTTAACACTACAACTACCGGGTCAGTAACTTTGACTTGTGCCATAACTTTATAGATGATTAATTTTTTTATAGTTAAACAATTCTAATGCCATGTTGATGCATGATATTCGCTTATTTATAGGTCGTTCAGTTCTGTGAATTTCAAATTATAAAATGTAGTCTAAAAATGATGTCAAGCCGCATCAACGTCAATTGTACCTGTGACCGGGGCCGAGTGCTTGTCTTGTCACGATCGGGTGGAGCATTCCGGATGAGAGATTTAAGTGGATGTTAATTAGCCGGGACCGAGTTCTAGCCTCGTCTAAGCTTGTTTTCAAATTAACCATCTTCTTCTAATTGGCTTAACGACCTCTAAGGTCATGCCGGCCATCGAAATGGCTTACTAGACTTGCCGATACCACGTAGTTGGTTAGTCAGGCCTCACTACGGAGGGGACGGTCCGGATGGGATTTGAACCCCGGTCCTGCCGTTTGAAGACCGGCGCCGCTGTCGCTTACACCACTGGGCCGCCCCCATTAGCTTATTAATATATTTATTAATGAATAATAAATTAACCATCAATTTATTCTAATTATTCGTTTTTATATACATAAAAAATGCTAACATTTACTTCACTTGTTCTTAACTGTAGCTGCTTTCGAATTTATTCGATTTCAAGTCAATATTGCTGGTCAACTCATGAGGCGCTTGACGATGTACGGCGCGGCTAGTGTCAGCACTTCGTAGCCCATTGCGGGCGCTTACTGATTCAATGTTTGGCGACAGTACCTTACCAAGTGGAACGATGCACTGCGTGTTTCAATGCAAAATAGTCACCAAAAGATGATTATTCCTTGTTATACAATACAGGCGTATTTCTTACAATATAATTTTTTATAATTCACATTAAATTTACAAGAAATAATATATCGTTTAAGAATTATATGAGTAACAAGGCTCATGCTTTGATCAATTTGGTGCAAAAGATTTAAATCTTTGAGCTTGCAAGACAACAGGATATAAACTATTGCATGTTCTGTTCACGTGAGTTTTCAATGCTGGTATCAAGAACAGCCATTCAAATGTGCTTTAAGCCAAATAAATAAATATGAAAATGGTTATAAGATCTTTAAAAAACAATTTTATGGTAACCACCAGTTATGACTTTTTGACACCAGTCACTAGTCGTGGTAGAGTTGCACGAGTAAAAATCGTGGTAGTTGTTATGATAAAGAATCAGAAAATATCTACAGAATTTTGCGAAGTTTTATACCAGAAAACAGAAAAATTGTAGAATTGCACGAATTAGCCTAAGCTCTCTTTACAATTACATTTACACTATTTTGTGTTATATCCACCATCGGAGTATGCCCGGAATATGGCAAAGAATTGGAAGCAAATACTTTATCATTCTGAGGGGTCTGAGGCAAGGGGACAGACTCTTCTGTCTAATCTTCAATATAGCCTTAGAAGGTGTCATCCGAAGCGTGGGGCTAGACAACAACATCCGTGGCACGATTCTCTGCCGGTCTCTTTCTTGGCAATTTCTTGGCGTCGCGGATAGCGAAGTCATAGCGGAGTGATAGCGAAGGTGTGTGAGGCGTACACCCGACTGAAACGGGAAGCAGCAAAAAATGGATTGATGATCAATGTGACAAAGACGAAATACCTGCTTGCCGGAGGCTCTGATCGTGACAGAGCCCGAGTGGGAAGCAGCGTGTTAGTCGACGGCGACAACCTCGAGGTAGTAGAGGAGTTCTGCTATTTTAGGGACTGTCGTAATTTCAGATAACGATATCTGCAGCGAAATCTGGAGACGCATTGTTCAGGGGAATCGTGCCTACTACACCCTTCACCATCTGCTGCGATCCAGAAGACTTCGAGACCGCACTAAATGTGAGATATATCGCACACTGATTCGTCCGGTGTTCCCATATGGCCACGAGTCTTGGACCATCCGAGCGGAGGATGCAAACGCTCTTGGCGTGTTTGAGCGTCGCATCCTCCGGACCATATTTGGCGGTGTGTTCGAGCATGGAGTGTGGAGGAGAAGGATGGACCACGAGTTTGCTGAGCTTTACGGAGAACCGGACATCCTGACAGTAGCAAAGACCGGCCGGATACGATGGCTGGGGCATATTATGAGGATGTCGGACTCATGCCCCGCCAAGATTGTTTTCGTCAGCGACCCCCAGTTCGGCACGAGGCTTCGGGAAGCACAGCGAGTTCGTTGGCTACATCAGGTGAAGGGAGAACTGTCGGAGATCGGGTAGCCAGGAAACTGTAGCCAGGGATCGAGTTTCCTGGAGATCCATCGTTGACCGGACCATGTCATGACGACGTACTCTTTAAAAGAGCAGGCCAACATGAGTGAGTGAGTGATCTAAACATTATATTTATTTGACTTAGTCATCACTTACAGCGGTGACTATATGACATTGTGCCATCATATTTAATTATAAAAAAATAATAAAAAATAAATAGAACTAAATTTATACCGAGTATGCCCGGGATAAGGCAAAGAATAAGGAGGAAATGCCTTATCAGTATGATTATAAAATTTATTCAACACAAGCGGTGTTGACAATACGGCACTGGACCGTCATTATTAATCATATATAAAAATAAAAATAAAAATAAACTAAATTTATTCTGTCAGTATTATAATCAAAGCTGCCTGTAGGTTCGTCGAACGAATAAAATAAATGAAATTAAAAGAAATATTTAATTTTTCTTGAATATTTACAAGATAAAATAATATTATAGAAATGAACAGCTCACCAACCGCAAACCAAATCAGATTTAATAAGATATGAAGATTGTGCTCATTAATCCGAAAACGATCCTTTAAAAGCTACCTCATGATTTTTTTTCTGAATGCAAACATAATCCTAGCTAAACATCTTCAGAAATCGTCACAGCTGTCTATTCACCCTTAAAACATGAGTAGCAAACAAAAGTTAATATCCGAAAAAAAAACTCAAGATTCTTTCGAAACAAATCGAAATTTTAAGCTCCATATTGAGAAAGTTTTAACAAACGACCTTTTATAACGCCCGTAGAATGTTCGGCTAATAAAAATTGTTCGCTAGCAGTATGGCCAGACCGTACGACGCGAATAGAACAGTAAACTGTTTGCATGTAAACTGCTTTTCAATATTGGTTTAGTTTTTCATCTGCTGACCACTTCAACAGCTGAAGTCATTTCGTGGAAATTGATCCAAAATTTAAAATTGCCTTGTCCATCAAAGCTTTAAACTCGCACAAAAGGTCCAAATTCCAGATATTCACACCCATATTCCTCACTTCAAGGAACAGGGACGTCGAGAAATTGGAAACGATTCCCATAATTTACCATCCATCTTTAAATCAACCACAATCGCCCAACGCTCAACGATGGGGAAAATGGTTGCGCTTGCTAAAAACAGCAAAATCTTTACGCCGACTCCATCGCAAATCATTATCAAAAGCCGCCGCTGCCACGAAAAACTCGCCTGTGTTTATTTGTTTTCTTCTTGTTTCTTTACTGTTTTGTTGCTATTGTTGCTGTTGCGCACAACGTCGAGTGTCAGGAGCAACAGCGAATAATAAATAGAAAATAAAACATAGCCAAAAAAATATTGTCAACAACATTAGCTACGAGCCAAAAACAGGACCGTCCGTCTCGACAGTGCAGTGCAGTCCTTCTGCCTGCCAACCAAGCTGTGCCGAACAATATTCACGTTGCAATTTCTTTTTTGTTTTCTTGTTGTAATTTCCCAGCACCCACGTCGAGGCCCGCAGGCGACTGAGGCTCGGCACCGGATGGTGGTGGGTGAAAAAATATTAAACTCAATACAGGCGAGGTCTGGAACAGTGGAATAAAAATTAAAATTCATGAAACTCATTTCGGAAGCGTGCACGGATCCCGGAAAAGATGTCCCTGGAGCAACGCAATCCAGCCTCCACCGACCAACCTACACCAGCCACCCGGTCCCGGTAACGAATAAAATGAAATAAAGCGAACGCACCCGAACAGTGGCCACTAGGGCAACAACGGTGGCGTTTTCACTTTCGTGGAAATTAATGGAAAACGAATAGCAGTGGAGCAAAATAAGGAACAGCCGCGTGGAAAATGTGTGGTCGACGACGCATCACAGGACTTGAAAAATGTTCAAACAATTTAAGAAAAAAATATGTAAAAACATTAGCATTTCTGAATGTAAAAGACTAGATTAGGCGTATTCAAAGATTTTTTTGATGATTTAAACCTATTCTTATATAACACTTTTATGGGTATGGCTATTGGTTATTAAACATTCAAAAGCTTGATCGTTTCCTGTTTGTAGATGCTTCCTGTTTTGATGTTATTCTCGTTTTTAAACATTTTAACCGTCATGCCTAAAATAAGGGCTTCTTTCTATATTTACAGACGTTACGATGTGTGGACATTTCAATCAAAAATGATTTAAATTAGAAATATTTATTTATTTTATTTATAATTAATAATGACGGTCCAGTGCCGTATTGTCAACACCGCTTGTGTTGAATAAATTTTACATTATCTTATTGGTAAGGCATTTCCTCCTTATTCTTTGCCTTATCCCGGGCATCTTCGGTTAAATTTGAAATATGACAACAAGTAAATTAAATAAATACTTCCACAACTACATTCTACACAAGAAACGTTTCGTAAAAATAATATATTTTTCTCTTTTCGGTCAACAGTGAAGATACTTTTCTTAAACAAAAAAACCTCATCTAGATTTCCACTACCAACGACGGCTGCTGCTACTTCCGTACAATTTTTCATTTCATTTTCCCGAAACAATACCACCCTCAAACGACATCACACCGAAAGAGCTTTACTTTAGCAGCCAAAGCACTTGCCATGAGATGGATAAGTTAGTCACTCTTAGATAGACTCACCCGTGGTTTTGTAGCACAAGGGAAAGAAACTGAAAATGCGCCAAACTTTATAGCCCGTACAGGCAACACACAAGTCCTGGGGCATTCGTGACAGCGGGCGAAGACAGGACCCGGTGGTAGGAGTGCACTTTTAAGAATGCGTGTCACGTTTGTCGGTTGTGAAGTGAAAAGAAAATCTTTCAATCCTTAAAAATGAGCTTCTAGCCAGTGCTGGATCAAAGACAGTGTGGAAAGGCTGGTGGAGAGCTGGAGGGGGGGAACACACCGAACCATGGTCCGCAATACTACACATATTTTTCGTGTTGAGCATTAGGTAGTGGCTGCTGTTGCTGCTGTATGGTCGGTGCTTTACTTGACATGATCGTAAACAAGAACTGTAAATGGGGCAACAGTTGCTAGGATCGTGCCATTGCGGACTAGGGCAGGAATTGAAAAATAAAATATTCCACACAGCACATTGTTAGATTAGTTTTCAATCATTACAACATGTGCTTGTGTTCATAATTATGCTTTGTTTATTTCAATGGAAAACATGTGCGAAAAATATTGTTTTTTTTTGCATTTTAAACACAGTTTTGGTCGCAAAATTTATCAAACATTTAATGCACACGGCGCCGAATATGAAGCTTATCAAAAACAAAATAAATTCTAGTGCTTACATCTTTTATTTAACGCACATATTGTGTGTTTATTTAATTTAATTTTCTGCTTTGAAGCTACTTTCCCAAACAATAAGATACTGAAATCAATAAAAATCCACATTAACCAGGCAAAATGCTTGCATCATTTCGTTCCTCATCCTCTCTGCAGAGGAAGAAAATCTGTGCATCACTCACAAGTTCTTCAAAAGGCATCCGAAAGCACCGAAGCGAAGGATATGTTTTGCAATATATATTTTTGTGTGGTCTTTCTATCTCCTTTCTTCAATCGGTATTAGCTTTGATTTTACCAAGCTACTTGACGTGCCGTGGACACGCAGCATGGATAATAGCTTTGCCGAAAAGCTGACTAACGGAAAAGGATAATCAGAAGCGCTGCCAGATTTCACCGAACGCAGTCGCTGCGTTTCTGGCGTGACGGATAGGAAAAGTGGGAAAATTAGCAAAGCAAAACCCATGAAAATCCGAACGGCATGGGTGTGGAAAAAAAGTGCCAAACCTTACCCAAGCAGAAGCGACCGGAGCCGTGGCCGCCTTAGCCGATGAATCTACCGTACGAACGTTGCATAAGCAATGAAGTGGCTTTGATTGGCAGCCGCAAACATCGCTACCAATGGGAAGCAGCAGCAGCAGCTCCGAAACCGGAAGGATGGGTTGAGAAAAATCAGCAAGAATGATATGAATGATACGGACGAAAATAGGTAAAAGTGGAAACACGTGCCAAAAACAACGGAACCATCCCGAAGGAACATTGCGAATATTCCGCCAGCCTGTCTCGGAGTCTCGGGAATGGGGGAAAAAAAACACGAAACTTTCCGGACGTAAAACACCCGCCATACAGCATAACAACAAGCATATGACCGGTCTCGGAACGGACCCGAACCGTCAACAAAATGGAAGTACACCGGAATGCCGGAAGTTGGCGTGCATTTAATTTCTCACGCATATCGTAGTGCGCGATTCACTTCTCGTTTTCCCACATGTTTTATTTTTTTGTTTTTTCTGCCCGCCTGTCAGCACTGACAGCACTGACAGATGACGTTATCTGGAAAAATGGGTTTAAAGATTTACATAACATCCCGCTCGGTTTCCTTGAGCTGTGTGCATTTCTTTTTTGGGGTAAGGGGGAAAAAAGCATTCTCCACCAAACACTCGTTTCGTGATTTTGTCATACGTTTTATCGTATTCAAAGAGGACACCAATCGCTAAGGATCTGCTTAAGCGGGTATGCTTATCACGGGGTATCGGGCTAGAGTGAGGCGAGTAATGCGAACGCTGCGCGACACGGAAATTTGTTCCAAGTCCGCCGACGACGACGATGATGATGATGATGGCTGCCCGGGAATCGAATCGGGAAACGCCTATCAAAGTGTAGGTTTATACGGTGCAAATTGAATGTGACACAACCAATTTCCACCTTTTCATTTTAACGAGACGGCTCCACGTTCACACAAAGTACATGTGGGAGGTATGCCCGGTGCAAAACTTGCTCCACGACGCAAGGTTAGGTTGGGTAAAATTTTGACAGACAGGAATCGATTAGACTGATGCGAGGGAATTGGTAGCTAAGTGAAGATTTCGCCTTACATAAGTTTACGTTTCGATCGCAGAAAGTCAATATTGGGGTGTAAATCGCGACGCTCTTTGCTCGATAAAGGGAGGACAGGATATGAGTTGATGAAGTTACAGGAAAGGGGTTCATGCTACCTTGCCATGTTTAGGAACTCGCCAGGCGCCCCCATCGGTGGCGTATGGTGGATACATTAAGGGGTGTAGTAAGGTTTCAACCGTATCTCGTATCGATTATGAATGTCATGTAGGATCTGTTTGTATTGAAGGTGGTATTTGATTATGCAAAATAGGCATCCTATCGAAATGGAAGCACATTTAACATCAAAAGTGATATTGAATTACTAACTTAAAGCAAAATAAAATAGGTAAAATATGTTTTTTGAAAAAGGTAAAAAAAGACAAAGGATATATGTAATCAGAATTATATTTAATTTCTACTAGTTTTCTTTTATTCTGTAAAAACTGCCTTTTTATATAGCGTATATGGATGGTAGACATCAACTTCTCCCTCAGTTTAAGTGTACCATGCTCTGGGTGGGCTCTGATGTAGACAATTTGTCTGCCAGGTATCCTTCTGATGTTGTTGTCGTCTCTGATTCCACGGGATAAGCACCTTTTTGGAGCATCGTATCGTGAAGACTTGGCACTGGCTTCAAAGATGACCCACCTTATAACAGATTCTCTATTTCGTTGCCAACATTTCGATGTTGCGGCTGGTGATCTTATCGTCGACAACACGCTACAGTCTGAAAGCCACTACAACTTTGTAAAGCTACAATAGCATCTTGTCCACGCATTCCGCTAACAGCAAGGCTTCCAGTCGCAATTTCACGTCTCCCCGACCGGATTCATTGCTTCAGGGATCGAATTTTATCGCTGGTGACCGAGACGCCCACAAAACGCATCAAGCCGGAAGTCACAATATCGTTGTACGGTTACTTCATTATCAAACCCAAAAAATTTGGGCAATAGCAAGGTCGCCAGTTACGACATTAGATCTCTTAAATCAATTTTTATCTTACTTTCTTACTTATAAGGCGCTACAACCGCTTTGCGGTCTTTGTCTACCGCGGCAGAATCCGGAACCGCTCTGTCCGTGTGGACGGCTTAAAGGGACTTTCTAAGTTGGGTCGTCCGGTGCCATGCGTATAGCATGACCAGCCCATCGAAGCCTGACGAGCCTAATTCGCTGCACAACGGTGAGGTTGTCATACAGTTCGTACAGCTCGTCGTTGCAGCGGCTCCTCCATTGTCCTTCCACGCATACGGGGCTAACGATCCTTCTGAGCATTTTTTGAGGTGAGATGTTTCTTCAGGCTGTGGAATGACCAGTTGGCCGCCCGAAGTTCCCGATGGTTCCCGAAGTCTCCATCTCCGAGTAATGGATGGCCCTCTCTAGCGCCAAGTTGAATAGGAGACAGGCGAGCCCAACTCCCTGACGTAGGCCTTTGGTGGTAGCAAAGGACCCTGAGAGTTTTCCATCCACCTTCACCTAGCATGTGACGTTGGTCATGGTCATTCTCATTCTAACAAGCCCGATCAGTTTGGCCGGGATTCCAAAAAAGCTCATGGTCTCGTAGATTTTTACCCTGGCTATGCTATCATATGCAGCCTTAAAATCATGGTGAAGATCTGGTCAGTGGTAGATTTTCCGTTTCAAAATCCTCTTTGATCTGTTCATCGAATGGGACAATACACTTCCTTCCACATACACTACCTGTCCTGTTCTTGGAAAAAATGTTGGCAAACATTCTTGTCGCGAATTGTACTGAAATGATTGTGTAAGCTTAATTGGTAAGTCTGCTTACTAAAAGGATTTTATTTCGTATCAACTTAATACAATCTTCAACGTGGATTCGGCTCCTGCTACTTCTTGGCTGCACAACCTCTAAGGATCTTTGTCTACCATTCCTGGCATCGTTGACTTAGTTTCCCGTAGCAGAGTTGTCAGCCGTGCGTATCAAGGGGCGTTCTGGATTAGATTCAACCCTTGAGCTTCTATCTGGGACCATATGGGGCCCCTATATGGGTTCATTTTTCCTTCTGGCTTTTACAAACTACTAAGTCGTACAGACTTGTTGTTTCCACGTGGTTGGATAATTGGTCCTCTTTAGAGAGTAACGATCCTGATGGGATTTGTCCTCCAATCCTATCTTGTGAAGATCGGATCGTTTTCTGACAGTGATTCGTTAAAACAATGATCGTTTACACGATGGCAAACGAAGAATAATTTGCAATGATTAATATTATTCTTTTACAATTAACGACTTGCCAGGACATGCCATCTACTTTACCTTTTAATTTATGCCTAGCAATCTAATTTATACAACGTAACCTGACAGTCAGATCGAATGAGATCCAATGTCCGGTCCTTCCGTATGAAAAACCAGCTCATTTGTGGTGGAATATCCATCAGCAACGAATGAAAACTTATTTAAAAGCAGTGGAATCCTTTTTTGCTTCCGTTTCAAATCTGTTTTCTCTCAATAACGCTACAATATATTGGTGAAGAAAATTAAATTGAAAGAAAATAAACCACGTTGTTCAACCGTTGATCTACCACACTCAACGGCTAGCAAAAACTACGAAGAAAATGTCTTTATATTTTAAACACAAACACTTAGAAAAAGATGTTCTTCTGCTTTGCATTTTTTTTCAGCATCCACTTTCATCTTATCGCTTCTTTGAAACGCCTCTGCTTTATAAAGCACGCATTAGTGTCTTGCAAATCTACGAAGCGTTTTTTTTTTTCATTTCTTCATGCTTTTCTATACTCTATCAACGTCCCGGGCTCGTGGCATTTTCTTCCATTAGCAAGGCGTTAGCCATTTCTTGTCTCTAATTTTCACTTCCACCGCAAACATTTCTTATGAAACCCGGACCCGGTGGTGAGAAGTTAATTGGGCGCTGTTAAATTTGCCACTCAACGGCCGTTTCAGACGCTTAGACTGTTTACCAAAAAACGGAAAATCAGGCGCTGGCTTATATTTGTTAGCAAGTGCTTGTTGCAAGAAGTGACATTGAGAGGTGGAGAAAAAAGAAAACTGGAAACATGGCAACCCAAATGTTTGTTAGCATGTACTTGGGCGTTTGAAAATAAGGCGCGCCAAGCAGATGACTTGTGTTTGAAGATGGAGGTTTGTTTCTCTTTTTTGGGTTTTGGCGACCTGAAAAAAAAAACATTAATGTTTCGATAAAAGTTTTTGTGTTTCTGTTTAATTGTTGGTTGAAAGATTGCAATAACATTCATTTATTTACTAATTGCTAAACCGGTCTATGTTTATATTGAATTAATGTCAAGTTAGCAATATTATTTATTAATTCTTTTTCAAACGCTTACTTCTCAACTTCAATTTGCCAATACTCCTTGTGCAAGACTGAAGAAATAGCACAACTTACTCATCCATTGACCACGCTTCTGTGCAACTTAAAATTTCAATCATTTTCCCACGTGTGAGGGATGCGATGATATGCCCACATACACACACTCACGCGAGAGCGCTTTAATATACACACAGGCAAAGTTTCGCTATCGGCTTCGAAAAAGTTTAATGAGTTTAGCCCGGCAACACAAAAACCGGATAATCTCAAACTTAATTACCAAGCTGCTAAGACCGCCTTTGTTATTGGTTGTTTACTGCAGGCCGGTGCCGGCCGGCTGCATCGTCTGGTGCAAGGGTTTTCCGATGGCAAATCGGTACGGTGGCGGTCGGAAGGCAAATTTTTATCCCATCCCCACCATCACCACCGACACTAATCCTTTACCTGCTAAGCGGTACCGTTTGCCTTGATGTATTTGTATGTAAACGGTTCGAGTGTTGACCGTGGTCGAAAGCAAACGGCACCCCTTTTTTTCGGGCCAGCCTCCCAAGTGCTACCGTCGGGTGGGAAACAGACGGCGGGTTGGAATGGATTGCCGACGAAACCTAATTAAAATTCTCTCCATCGTTGAATGGTCCGGAAATTATAAAACGATCCGCCAGTGAGAAACGATGTACAATCGCATAGAGCCATAAATAAAAGATTTGCTAAGGTGTGCACACCCGAAGGAATATTCCGGATTTGGACGGTGGATTGGCGATTGGTGTGTTAGGTGAGTGTGGTACATGCAGATACGGTGAGCATTTTTCACGCTTCACCATGTACAGATTTTCATTGCAAGGACACGGTCAAGGATTATCGCACGCTGTAACACAACAGTTGAGACCAAGCGTGTTGGTCCCGGAGGGAAATCTTAGCCGTTAGGTGTCATAACTAAATCATGAATTGGTAGTGTGTGTGCGTGCATTTTAAGGCAAATATTTGATTATCGTACTAATATAGGGTTTAAATTACCCAAGACACGCTGGTACTTGAGGGAATTAAGTTTAACGCCTCTATTGATCTCAGTTTCCTGTTCTTTCTCTTTTTATTAAAACATCTGAAGGTCTTGATTTCAAGCTATATTGCTGTTTTTATTGTTATTGTTAATCGATAAAACTGTTTGCCTCTCGAACTACACAATCATAAACTTTATCTAATTTTAAAAGCTATGGTAAACCGAAGGAGTCAGAGTTAAAACTAAGCCAGAATCGATGAAAAGAGCAAATGCTAAGAATAGAAGAACATTAAGAAGTAAGAGAAGAAGAAATTCTTGGACGAAAAGAAGATATCTAAGTCAGAAAAAGCATTGAAATGACGGAAACAAACTAGTAATGGATCGTGTGAGTTTAACACAGTGCGCGCCTTTAACGATTCCAGCGCGCCGCTGGAATCGATAAAGGTGGACGAGGACGAAGGGATCGCGATAGGACATAGAACGGAATTACAGAAAGTAGCGATGGCGCTTCAAAAGCTCCAAAAAGCAACCCGGCGATAAATATAGCTTGAGCCTTGAAACGTCTCGATGCCAATAAGAGAAGCTCCAGAATATGGCACCGAACCTGAGTAGCTCGGCTGGTCGAGGCAGTGCCTGAAGGACTCCATACGACACTCGCATATTCCAGTAGCGGAATTCCTACAAGGCCACAATACAGCGCTCTAAAGCACTGAGGGTCGGAAATCTCCGAGGAAAGGCATCAGTAGTGGCTGCAGCCTTCTCACGGCAGAATTCGGTATCGAATCCCGTAAGCGCCATCTCCGAGCCCCGTATCGAGTTTGGACGCTGCGACCGGGTGATGTTATGATTCTTCTTGGCTTAGAGATCTGACTGGTCACGTCGGTCATCGAATGGCTTACTAGACCTGCCGATAACACCTAGTTGGATAGAGTGAACTACGGAGGAACTACTCCCCGACTGAGTTACAGGGTTTAGCTGCCCACATTTTTTAACTTATGGCATTCGGTTTTGACTGGCATTTCAAAAAATCTGTTATGTACATTTAAATCACACGATTTTCACTGTAAATGCTATAAATTAGCATAAAATTTTAAAAATATATTTTACAAAAAATCCCCTCAGGTAATTGAAAAAAAAATTTTTTGCGTGTAAAGAGCAATTGGCAGTCCAAAGCAATCGTTCATGGAGGGAGTTTATAAACATGCGGCCTGACAAACTGTCATAAATCGGGCGGATGAACATCAATGCTGTCAATCAAAAATCCAATGATTGCATTCAAAAATACACGCAGTCAGTCAAAAACCGAAGGCGTCCGTTCGAAAACTTGTGGGCAACCAGTCTTAGCTAAAATAGTAAGCCCTGTGTATCTTATTAAGCCTAATAAGCCAATGTATGACCAACAGGATTTATTATGCCAAGAGGCACAAGAAGTAAAGTATACAGATAAATATAAAATTCCTCCTGCATAATAAATTCGTTCGTTGTTTATACGTTCGGAAGTTCGAAGTTCGAGGAAGACGGAAGTTCGATGTTTTTGTAAAATAATAATGAAAACTACTATACGCATTTCATAAATTAATTTTCCTTTGTTTTTCAAAAGCCGTCAAACCACCAATTTGAAACTTTTTGGGTCTATTACAGATTCCTCTCGACGTGAACTCCCTTTCTAGTGTTTCACTTTCGCACTGGATTTAACATCCAATATTCCATCGAAACACTCTAGTTTCGATTTGATTTCGATTTCACTCACAATCCTGCCTCCCCATACTTGTTATTGCTACACGATCGTAAAAAAATGCTGTTCTTCCTTCTTTCCTGCGCAGTATCGGAAACCAGCTGGCCGTAAAAGTCACACGTTCGGTTGATGAATGCTTGCAGCATTGTTTCAAAGTATGTCGTACGAAACAATGTTGCTCCTCTGGTGGGGAAAATGAAAAAAAAAACACCGATGAAGCGCTGGAAAAACCCGTGGAAACCACGTACGATCGTTCCGCTGCACGACAAGCATGTTCTGCTGCGGAAGGAACGCGCGAGAACGGAAGTGATAGTAAGTTATTTTTATCTCCACCTTCTCAGCGCGCGGTCCCGCAAGCTGAAAGTGTTTGGTAAAGCGCACAAAGGGCAACGTGTTGTCCTGTGGACGAGTGTTCGCTGCCAGATGCCTTAACCACACCCTGCGTACCGCTTCAAGGCAGGCTAGCTAAGTGGGATCCTACAACCGCCAACATTAGAAACATTCGCGAGACCATCCTGGGACAGCGCTGACAAGGCGTATGGTGGACAGAAATCGTGAAGCAGTTTCCTAAATAGCTCCCACCGTATGAAACTACTCCTAGGAGCCACCTTGGGTAGAGTTACAACAAAAAAGTAACACACACAGACACTCATACATTCACAAAGCAGGGTGTACGTGATCACTTGTCATTGTCATATGCGTTGCGTGTTTTATAATATATTGGCCTGGGGAGCTTTCCTTGGTGAAGTAGAGCAGAAGTAAGGCAAAACTGTGGGACAAAAAAAGACGAATGACACACCCAAAGCTGTGTATAAGAAACTCAATACGGTTGCGGAAGGAAAAAAGTATGTCACACGCGTTATTGCATGTTCACCCATTTCTGTGATCCTAATCGTTGTAACACGTTATGTTCGTTAAGGAGGGTTGCAGGTTTAATTATCAACTAAGAAAGACGCTTTTGTCGGATGTTTTTCGCTTTAATCTACGATATAAATCAGGATTTTGTTTTGTGATTATATATATTACAAAACTGTATTCGGAACCCTGCATCAAATATTAATCCTTAAAGAAAAACTTGTTTCATACATGACGATTATGAGTTCTTCTTATGCTTTAAAGCATCATGCTTAGAAGTTCTCGGCCTATCAGTATCAGTGTATCTTCAGCATAAGGTTTTTGCACAATTTTAACAGTTAACTACATTTGTCTTGACTATATGCAGCGTCCCTATGCACCTTTCTAATCTCAATTCTACGTTGTTTAATGTGAAACGTTGAGCTCGGCTTAAACTAATCAATTGTTTCCGGTAGCGTTCACCAGTGATTGTTTCTCACGTTTTCAGAAGTTCGTAGTAGATGACGCCGAGCTGGTCCCACCAAATGCTCAGCATAACTTTCGAGCTATGAAAATGTTCGGCCGAGCCGAAAATTTTGGTGAATGACCGGGGGATCCCCATGATTTTTTGTTCTTAGGATTGCTACTTAGGAATCCACTTCTCGTCTCACGTTACGATTCTGTGCACGAACCCCTTTCTGTTGTGCCGCTGGACCAGCAATTCACACATGAAGAGTCTGCGTTCAATGTCCCGCGGCTTCAACTCGTGTGGAATCTTCTTGTGAGCATCCTCCACGGCGAAATCACCGCTTTAAAAGCGTCGAAACCAATCCCGACACCTTGTTTCGTGTAGAGCAGCATCGCCGCAAACAATCGAATGCTCTCGATGCGCTTCGGCTACCGTTATCATCGCTCGAAACAACAACAGCAACACTTTCCGCATACGGCGCTTATCCGGCTCAAAATCAGACATATTCAAGAACTAGGAACTTTTACTCGCACGAAATAACCACTAATCTGTTTACACAGGTTGATTATGTCATTCTCTAACTTGATTTAGGACGTTTGTAAACGTCAAAATCGCGTCACAGCCCACAGTGGCCACATCGATTTCAAAACGACCGTTATTTGTTTGCGGACCTGATACCTAATAATACCTAAAATAGTCGAACACTAAACTATCTTCAAGATGCTCTGAATGTGTTCTCGAAAGAACAGCTTGCGACCAATTATGAGTCACGGGTATATTTAATGACCGTGGACCACTCAACAAAGGTGTCTCCTATTCGAACTCGGCTACAATTTGGTGGAGCCAAAAGTTTGCCTTATTGTTTTTGGTTGAATTTATTTTGATCTTACAGATTTCGGCATATTTGAGGAAAACATCCTGGCAGCGCTGAGCAGTCCTGCTCCTCGATTCTATCACACATCATCAGGAATAGCTTGCCATCAAGCAAGGGTTCAAGTAAACATCCCTGTAGTACACCGGCAGCGATGAGTAAGGCTCAAGGTTATCCTGAATGTTCAAGTAGCTACTAACGATCTTAGATATATCAGGGACCATTGCCTATAAGCCAATGGATAAGTCCACTGGGTCAAACATTGTCGAAAGCAAAAGCTCTTGGCCTGATAATTGTAGTTCTCTCAACTGAAATTGGCTATTTAATTTAGCGCGGCTAGTATAGATCGTCGGCCGGTCGTTTATCTAATAGCTTATCGAATGGCTGACTTATTGATACTTCGTAGTTGAAAAGTCAAGTCCTCAAACTACGGAAGAACGGGTTCGGAAGGGATTTGAACCCCAGTTTTGCCATGTAAAGATCGGTACCGATGTCGCCACAACCACTGAGCTGCCCCAGTTTGACTAAATATAATAACTTGAAAACAGGCGAATGTGATCTTGAATAGACTCAAAGTCTCAATGTCTGGATGAAAAAATAAATCAAAATTTATAAAGTACAAAATCTGTATCTGTAAAATATGTATCATCCGTATTAAGTTACCAAAAATACAGTTTCCACCAGAAGATCACACTTAACATCACAGCTTAAGTTTGAGAAAAAAGAAAACTTGGACATATGCTGTTGCTTCTTCACAGGCCAAAGTAAAAGCAAGAAAACAGACGAACAAAAAAAAAAGATAAGCATAAAAATACAAATTCACAGCATTTACCACCACCTGCTCGTGCTTTGCTTGTGTGTACCGATTTGGTCAGAAATCTTTTTATCTGATCTCACCCCTTTTGTGTATTTGGTCTTACCATGCTTTCGGATTTCGGACGAAAGGATACATTTTTTGCGTGGACGCTTACTCCTTTTTCATCCATACGGAGAAGGTCGCCTCTGGCGCGCCTGCCGTACGTTTACGTTTTGCAATGCCATCAAACATTTCTAGCGTCTGTGTGTGTGCGTCGGATATTGGCTGATCGGCTACAGAAATAACAATATGCACTTCATTAATCCTTTCGGGCGGCTCGATTCGAGGGATGCATCCGGAGGAAAGCACACCTTACTCCGGTCCACCGCACCGGACATTTCGACAAGCGTCCCCTGATCATCTTTGTTCATTGCCATCCCTGTCTTTCTCCTCTTCCTTTGTACGTCACCGGGTGCTATCCGTTCACAGGCATGGAACCCGCCGACCTGGTCCAGGCGCACGCAAAGCTTAACCTCACCTGCCCTTTTGTGTGCATTTATTTTGCATTTTGGATTAGCCAAACATATTTTTGCCGGATTTCACTTTTTCAATGTTTGGTTTTAATCTTGCTTTTGGTCGTGCGTGCGAAAGCGGCCGCCACAGGGCACACAGGGAAAGGTGGTGCATAAAGAGGGTTGTCTAGATGTTCCGACAACGAAAGTGGACGAATTCGATGATCATCCTTACAACAAAAGGCCACATTTGGGGTTGACACTGAAAAGGGTTTTTCTTTTCTACTTTTGTGGTGTTTTGGTGGTCGTCGCTTGGCTAAACGTTTGGTGACCAGTACGGGCTGAGGGTTAAAATCAGTGCCAGATGCATTTTCGTGGCGGTGGAAAGGGTGCATGAGAATGTGTTATTTTTACGCCGATGCATAAATTAATGTCCTTTGCTCGGTGAATTGGCTCGGTTGTCGGGGGCGATCCTGGCAGGTATGATTTTACGTACAACAGTTTTATTCTGCTCTGCTCGCCACTGTCAAACGCATCCCGCTACCCACCTGGCCCGGGTCGGGATAAATCTGTCGTCCGCTACTCAAACCCTGGTGTACTATGACAAGCGAATCCTGTTGATTGTCATCGGTTTTAGGATGCTGGGATTGGGATTGTTTATTGTTTTGCTATCGACCTACCCGTTCGAGCCGGTAAGTGAATTCTTCTTTCCCCGTTTGTGCCACTGTACATTAGGAGAACACGTACGGAGACCGGTGATGGTTAATACTTTACCGTGAAATGGAATGAGCAAAGAGTGCAGTTTTATTGAAAATTCGAATATCAATTCCAACTTCGGAGGCTGTTTTGTACCGTTGACAAAAACATGAAAGAGGAGGAATCGGTCCGGATTTTTGGATCGATTTGAATTATTCATTTGATTGATGCGAGTTTTAACGTCAATCAGCTTAGCGTGCCGTAAGGCAAATATCTTGCTTGTTGAATAGGGCCGATTGGTACGACAAGCAATATACAATGATATTTGCAAAAGAAGCAAACAACTGCTTGTCTCCAGATCATTCGAATTGATCCGAATGAAGTATAAGCAATGCAGTGCCCTAGTTTTTTTTTTTTTTTTTTGAGTAGACGTGAAAGAAATCATTGAAAGTAAAACAATGAGAGTATCTTAACTCATCAAATCAAAAGAAAGAGATAAAATGTGCATAAAAATTTAAAAAAGAATTGTTGGGCCAATCACAACTTAACTTTAAAAATTTATTTCTTTCTTATTTTTTCTTAATTTACTTTTCATACTTTCTTCTTTATATTTATCTCTTTTTAGTCTTCCTTAAAAGTTTTATAATTATTACTTAATCAGAAGGATTTGAACTTGGAATTCTAATTGGACCTACTAGGTCACACAACCTATCGAACGGCTTACTCTCTCACTCACTGATGTTGGCCTGCTCTTTTAAAGAGCACGTCATGGCCCTCGATCATGGCCCCATAAAACTCGATCCCTGCCTGCTGCTTCCCATCCATGTAGGCACCCGATCTCCGACAGTTCTCCCTTCACCTGATCCAGCCAACGAACTCGCTGCGCTCCCCGACGCCTCATGCCGAACCCGGGGTCGCTGACGAAAACAATCTTGGCGGGGCATGAGTCCGACATCCTAATAATATGCCCCAGCCATCGTATCCGGCCGGTCTTTGCTACTGTCAGGATGTCCGGTTCTCCGTATAGCTCAGCAAGCTCGTGGTTCATCCTTTTCCTCCACACCTCATGCTCGAACACACCGCCAAAGATGGTCTGTAGGATGCGACACTCAAACACGCCAAGAGCGTTTGCATCCTCCGCTCGGATTGTCCAAGACTCGTGGCCATATAGGACTACCGGGCGAATCAAGATATATCATCTCACATTTCGTTGCGGTCTCGAAGTCTTCTGGATATCAGCAGACGGAGAAAGCCTTAGTAGGCACGATTGCGTCCCTTGCACAATGCGCCTCCGGATTCCGCTGCTGAAATCGTTATCCGAAGTAACGACAGTCCCAAGCTAGCACTAGCACTAGAACGGCTTACTAGAATTACTGATAGCACGTAGTTGAATAGTAATTTCTCATTATCGAGTGACGATCCGGATGTGATTTCATTTAGGTTTCCTGCCTTGGGAAGAACGTCTCTGTCGTCTCTCTAACGGACCGCCCAAATATATTTGAGTATGATTCGATTATACTTATGAATACCACGTAGTGAGGTTAGTCAGTCCTCCCTACGGGGGGACGGTCCGGATGGGATTTGAACTCCGGTCCTGCCGTTTAAAGACCGGCGCCGTTGTCGCCTATACCACCGGGCCGCCCCATTTACTTTAAATTAAAACTTTTATAAGCATTGAGGCCCCCCCCCCCCCCTTCTTAGCGCTTATGATTTCGAGGAGTCCTAACATCCACTCCACCTGAAGCTTCCAAAGGGTTAAATCCGCTTCTGACAGTCAACTCTTCTCGAATCCTGGTACGAAGATGCGGGTGTCAGTATTGACAGATTGGTTTACATACTTAAAGATTAAGTTATATTTGGACATCTTTGGTGGTGTGCGAGGCGTACAATTGGCGTACAGGCCAATATAACTGGATTGAGGATCAGTGCGACAAAGACTAAATACCTGCTTGCCGGAGACTTTGACCGTGATAGAGCCCAACTCGGAAGCAGAATATCAGTTGATAGCGACAATCTTGAGGTGGTACAGGTGTTCTGCTACCTTGGTACGATCATAACAGTCATAGCAGGGAAATCCGAAATACAGGAAAATCGTTCCTACAAATACCGGCTATAAAGATGACTCCAACAACACACGAAATGTACGATTTACCGCACCTTGATAGTTCGGTAGTCCTCTACGGATAGAAGTCCTGGACTTTGCTGATAGAGGACGCCAATGCACTCGAAATCTTCGAACAGCGAGTGCTAAGGACTATTTTTGGCGGTGTGTGCGAGCAGGGCGTATGGCAAAGAGGAATGAACCACGAGCTAGCTGAGCTATTTGGCGGTGCTGATATCCTCATGGCAGTCAAAGACTGAAGGATACGTTGGCTGGGGCACGTGATAAAGATGCCGGACTCGTCAGTGATCCGTACGGCACGAGGCGTAGAGGAGCAAGCTCGTTGGCTGGATCAGGTGAAATCTAAGCAGTCGGAGATAGGATTCAACCATGGAAGGAGGACTGCAGCCCTTAACCGAGGAAACGGTTTGGTGACCTGGCCATGTCTACACGACGAACTCAATCCTGAGCAGGGCAAGAAGAAGATCAAGTTACAATATAAACGCAATAAAACTACTGTCAACAAATCTACAATTAGCGAAATGAAATAGAAGTTTGCAATATTTTTGCATTTTAATTTATTTCTAATATTTCGGTTTACTGCCGAAAGGGCCAAATCAGCAATATGTTGAATAAAATATTGCAATACATTTTACATTCACAATCAACTGAAAAGCATAATACTGGAATCATTTCGGACAGCGCATATTCTAGCTACCAAAAAGCTTCCATTCTTAGCAGCACCACCCGCCTCAAACGAACGCTGATATCGATCGACGCGCTATAAATGATACTAATGATATGCTGGTTAAATTCCTTACCAAAAAAACAGCAGGACACTCATTAGAGCTAAAATAAATATCATTTCTACGCTAGCGATCCAGTGATTTGCTCTTTGCCTTTGCCCGTTTAGCCCGTGATGCTTCCGCCGGAGCGCATAAAATGTTTATAGTCCCTCGCTGACCCTGCCAGTGGGCACCAATTAGCTCAGTTCAGTTCAGAGAAGCGAGAGAGCATTCTGAAGACGTCGCACTAAACAGCTTAATCGTGATGGTGGCCCCACGTCGGGATAATCCGCTTATCGAATGCTGCTCACGACGGTTTGACTACGGTTGGTGGTATTTTTGCAATAAATCAATTCACGTACCGGTGCGAACTCATCCAGACGTACATTCGAGCGCGTGTGTGTGTGTGTCTGTTTCCTCGATTTCCTTCGTTACTTCTTCCCGCGAGGTAACTTTTCTCCGTAAAGCTGAGCACCTTTTTCCATCTGTGCTCGGTTTACTGCAGTAAAACCATCGAATCATACTGGCGTTAAAATTGGCATGAACTCTTCCCCGTACTGGCGCTAACAATCTCAAAAAAAAATGGCTGAAGATCATCCGGCAATACACGATCGTCAGGCCGGGCACGTACCTATCGTAAAGGGGTTATATAGATGCCTGGAAAGCAAATAAAACTTTTTCCATCCAATTCCGGCACCGCGCTAAACGAAAGCGATTGGAAAGAGTTTCTTACTGCCACACGATCTTTCCACAACCTTTCGCTAGTTTTCTACGGTTTACACTAGCTAAGAAAAGTTGAAAAACAAAGCTCTGGCGCAAACCCTTTTTTTCTTCCCCGAGTGTGAGATTCATTTCTTCATCTAATTAAAAATCTCCACCCAAACGTACCTTACCAACATGGTAAGATGTGTTTTCCGTGGTTTTTAGTTCTCTTTTTCCCCGGTAAAAGTAGTTCTGCAGCGGGAGAAAAAAAAATCCCCCAAGCCAATTTTACGAGAAGTGCAATAACATTGGAAACGGATCGGAATTTTAAGTTAGTCTCGGATTACTCTCACGCGCCCGCACGGAACGTGCGACTCCTTCACGTGAAAAAATATGAAAAATAATTAAAATCTTTTCAACCAGGAAAAACTACTTTCAAACGCATTCATAGCGTGCAAGTGCAAAACAAAAATAGAAAAAGAAAACTTTTTCGAGTTTTTTGTTTTCTTTCAGCTCTTTCAGCAGCTTTTCTATTGCTCAATATACCGGGAGCAGTAGTTGGTACAAAGTTGAGGCGTTGCCAAGGGTAGCCTATTTCGGGATCATGCTTTGCTGTTAGGATATGGTTTTTCGGATGGAAAATGGAGTCATCCGGAGTCGTAAAATATTTTATGCAGCCCTTGTAAAGACCGAACTGGAAGCCTTCAATTCCAATACGACACTGTTTAGACGCTTACATCCCTTGCAGGCATATGGTGGTGTGCAAATTTCACTCACATGGCAGCTCTCATGGTAATAGCGTGGATACTTGGCTACTTGGAATAATGCTTGCCGCTCCCAATATTGATTTGCTTGATCTTCTCGTACAAATATTCAGCTTTAATTGCTAAACGTCACGGACAGTCCTTTTTAAGAAGCCTTGAAATTCAATGTAAATAAGTACAGCAAACAATTATGTGTGTCTGTAACGTAAATTTCCTTTTTACGATCCAAAACATACTCCCAGTGTGATTCGACAGCAGCCATCGAGGTTGTTTTGCGATGAATTTGATCCGAAAGCTTCATCACTTCCATCTGTATTACAATCCCCCATCGACTGCGTAACGACCGAGTTTTGATGTGGCTCATAAAAATTATACGAGGAAGCACCCTCCCTACCGCACCTACGAGGAAGCACCTCACCCTATACATCATCATCCAAAACCGAACCTGGGTCCTAGTATCCCCACATGTGCCACCACAAGGAAAGAGATGAATATTCAATTTTTTGCTCCAGTTGGACGTGGAATCCTTTCCAGACCATTGAATAATAATATTTGCTGACTTTCAATCGCCATCGCCAATCATATCATGCCGGCAGCCACCGGATTCTGGCACAAAACTGGCGAACGGAGTAAAGAACCCACGAGGATATTATTCCAAAACGAGATTAGAATTTTATATCTTAATTATCCACCCATCGCCAATTCGTTACCGATTGCGAGGCGCTGTGATTAGTTATCGCACATGAAACGAAACAGAAGGAAATGTATGTATTTGCCAGCCCCCTCGATCCGATGCCATGAATGATTGATCAGCACGATAACGGATTATGGAACTAATTAGCCAGCGACGAGCTTCTTTTTCCCAGCATGCAACTTCTATCCTGCTGGAGTCATTATGTTCCATATTCCGAAGAGCTGTTGGCTAGTTCCGCTACGTTCGCAGGCATTAACCAGTCAGGTGAATTTGATGGTAGATCGGTCTTTAACCTTTTTGCCAATTATTGCTACCATCTCTCTTTTTCCATCAAACGCACACACACACATTACGGGCGAGACTAATCAACCACTCAATTTGCATACCAAAGCGCAACTACTCATATTCACATATTCCGGTATGATTATTAAAATCCACCGACCGAAGACGACCGAAGGTCAATTTTATGGAGCTAGACAAGTGCAAAACAAAAAAAAACCAACAAGTGCTCATGAAAACGTAATTACCCCACTGGCTACTGCTTCACAGCTGCCCAATCTATGGCTTTAGCACTTTTTTTTTTGCTTATTTCATATGTTTCTGCTTCCCGTCGGTATGCATGAGAATACAAAATTTCCTCCCCAAAAAAGGGTGGGAGCGGTCGGCACACGTGGAGGGGTGCGGCTGGCAAAGCCCGTAACCCATCGCCGTATGAATATTCAAATCCCGAAAAAAAACCCGTCAGCCGGTGGACGGACGATATTATGTCAAATGTGGATTAATGATCGTTTGATGGCGGGCTGTGGTGTGAAAAGAAATCAGATAGCTCCAAATCCACCGCAACCGCTGCGCTCTTTTGCCCGTGCGTGTTTTGGCAGGCAGGCTTACCGGGAATCTGCTGTGTTATGACCGGTTTAGGAGGTTTTGTGTCGGATCAGTGTGTGATCTTGAGCGAAAGGTGAATGACAGTTTTTCTTCGGCTGAAACATCGGCACATTGGGCACAAGAATAGCGTAGTTTCGGACATTTATATAATGGCTTCTACATTTGCCTCTTCAAATTCTTGTTATACAGTTCTTCACTCTGCAGATTTCTAGTACGAGATAGAACTACGAAAAATTCACAACTATGTTCCCACAATTCTTACGATAAGGAACTTCGAACATAAAATTGAGGCTTGCATGATTCGACATTCATTTCTAGTTAATAACACTGTTGGATGTGGAATACCGTTCATTCTATATGTTTCATAAGACCGGTTAGTCCTTTTTATTTTGAATATACAATAGAATATACAGGTTGGCATCGCAGAAATTATACACTTTGTCTATGTAATAAAAACAAAATCAGGTTTGATTTCTCGTCGGAATCGAAATAAATAACAACAATTAGTAATGAACTTCCATTTCACCCAATTAATTTCAAACAACCGTCACTTGAATTCGTCAAATTTGAAATATTTGACGACACCCAAGTTCCCAAGCATGCATCCCCATATGCTGAAGTAAAACGGATTCAAATCTGGAGACGAAGCAAACCATTCTGATGCTATGATGAAACATGCCAAATGCTCCTTGCACCACTCCTGAACGATCGAAGCCTTTTGGACTGGAGCTGAATCTTGTTGGAAGATAAATAAATAGCGCAACTTCCTTTTGGTCGAGAACGCTCCTCATACAATCACCGCTGACGCATTTTGATACAGCTCGACTGCTCTTTTATCGGCTCGGTATATCCCGAATAGATCCTTTTTCAGAATGCGTTGCATGTCAAAGTGGCTCAAGTTCAGTTCACGCGCCATCTTTCTTCCAGAACGAGCTGGATTCCGCTGGATACGTTTCTTTATCCCTATTATCACCCCTGGAGTCCGAACACTAAGTTTTTTGCCCGGTTTCTTCTTTGGAACAAGTATACCTATATTCTTGTAACGCTTGATGTTCCGGTAGACGAATAATCGGATAAAATTGAGATGAGACAGTATCTGCCTAATCTGAAAGTTTGACAAACCTTGCAAATGATTTTTTTTATTTGTTCGCGGCTTGAATCCTTGCCGATTAATTAAAACCTTATCTGATCACTAAGTGTATGTTTTTCACATAAATAGTAAACAATCTAATCCGTCAAAATGCCCATGTAACATACAGTGACAGAAAACACAATAAAGGGGCACTCAAATAAGTGTATCATTTCTACGATGCCACCGCCATTGTACAATCAAAAAGCCGCTAGAACAACGATGTGGTGAAAAGAACGCCAACAAACCAGAAAAAACAATGTAGTTTCTTGTCATGTGTGGATCTCTCAAATTAAATTATCTGCAACTGCATATTAGCTCCGGACATATGTTATGTTTCTATTTGATTATTAAACTAAGAACTTTTAGGTCACGCTGGCCATCAAATGGCTAGACTTACCAACACCATGTAGTCAGTCCTCACTACGGGATCCGAATGGGATTTTAAGTCCGGTCTTGCCGCGTGAAGACTGGCACCGATATCTGTTTGCTCTTACTTCGTTTAAAATAAAACTACATCGAGCTATGTGTTAATAAAGTTTTCCATCAGTTGAATTTGGATACTAAGGTGTAACGATATTTAATTTTTTACTAACAAAACATCTTCAGTAAAAATACAAAACATCCGAATAAAATTATAAACCTATTAAAACAGTGCAAACTTTTTGCCATCAACATTGCCACCAACGTTCTGATGTGCCTCCCATCGGTCTTGTAATAAATATGTAAATTCCATCGAGTGGATTAATGTGAGATTAATTAATTTGAAAGGAAATTAAATCAAAAGTGGAATTAACAGCAAACACTACCAAATAAAAAAACACACACAGACACACACGCACTTCACAGCTCCCCGAAAGAAATCCACAAAACACACAAACAATCTCCGTCGATTAAGTGGCCAGCAGCAACAACAACAAAATAAAAAAGATGAACGCAGAGCTTAAGATTTCCGGTGACGAGTTGGTCAGAGAAAAAAAAGAAAAAGAGAGGGTGAGCTTTTGGTCTTACACAGAAAAAAAAGCGAAAAATCTTCTCGCGGTGTAAATTTCATTAAGCAGTGGCTGTTCAGGAAGCTGCCAAACGGTTCGGAACCGTCTTTTTGGTTTTGGTTTTCTTTTCTGCCCCCAAAACGCACCTCGAGCAGCAGCTGAAGAATGTTAATGACGGTGGCCGGAGCAACTATCGATTGGGTTTAGCTTCTCCACCAAAAGAAAAAAAGGGGTGAAACAGTGCACACTTGGCGATCGAACAGGTTTTTCCCTTCCCAATAGCTCTTGCGATCTCCGCTTCAAAGCGTTTTTTGAAGGAAGCACTTGATCGAAGCAGCTGTTGGGCGGTGAAGATTTTTGCCCGGTTTCCATCGATCGGGCAGCGTTCAATATCTGCAATCGGTCGGGCTGTTGGCGGCGGCACATATCAAGCAATCAAGCCCCGAGCTCGCCGTAACCAAGATCGCCAGACGCCGGAGTCGGAGTATCGTTGAGATTCGTTCGAGTCCATCACGCCGTACTTCACACCTTCGACGCCAAAGCCCACTAACCGAACCTGGAGTGGTTTGTGGCTCGATTAATGGGAGCCTTGTGTGAGATGGGCCTGCAACGGTGAAACGGCAGTCAAGTGACGTTGGTGATTTGAATAAATTTTCTTCGATATTGACTGGCCGAAGTGGTCCCGCTGCTTTTCTGGAGAATTTCACCGCTCTTTAACGCACTGGGATAGATGGAGTGACAGCTCGATCCGTCGAAGATTGTTTGTTTTCCGCGATGGTTTCAAGATTCTCATCCCTACTTCTGGCTGTTCTATTCACCTCTATTCCTGTTTCTTAGAAGTTTCTCGACACTTTTCGGAATGCTAAGTGTAATCGTAATTTCTTCCAAGGACTGCACCTCTGTCGCAGGAAACCCCAAGCCCATCCGAATCTAATTGCATTGCACAGTCCTTGGCCGGTTATCAACTAGAGTTCGCCTCACCTTGGGCCCACACGATTTAAATGACTCCTGCTGCCTGTCGTGTGCAGGCAATTAGAACAAATTGCAGTTGTCCTTTCGTGCGAGGAGAAATGGGACCTAACCTTCAGGAGCCTTGGTGGCAAATGGCCTGGAAGCGCAATGCGGAAGGACAATTGCATTTCGGGTGGAAGCTGTCAAAAACGAATTTAACGTTCGAGTGAGCTGCAACGCACGCCAAGCTGCAGACCATTAAACACGGAAAAGTTCTTTCGGCAGTTCAATCCCTAGCGGCGGCTAGCGGGTAAGCGGGTCGTTCGCTTGGAAACCATTAGCAACGGCTAGGGTAGAAAAAAAGTTTGTCTTTCTCCCGTAAGCGTTATGAGGTGAGGGTGTGCAATAAACACCCATCATGCTCATGGCAATGGCTCGACATATTTGGCTAGACCGGGACATCAGTGTCTGACCCTGCAGAAGGCAAGCTTCCCCGGTGTGAAGGTGTCCCGGAACGTCTCGGAATCAGCTGCCAATTATCATAACAAAACCTGGCCATAATTATACTTTATTTATGATAATTATCGCGTCGGAACGAGGACCCCTTTGCCAAGCGGGTTCCGTTCCGATGCAAAGAAAGGTTCACTTTCTTCGTGTGCAGCTATAATTTATGCCACATCAGTCGGATCGGTTGTTGACGGGTTTTGGCGTTTTTCCGACGTTTGCCCGAAAAACTAGAAAACCCATCCGACGCTCACACGTTTTGCGCACAAAACCACAAGACACCCAAGTGGGGAGGGCGCAGATATTGGAGCAGCAAATAATGGCCAAATAACCGAACGGCCCTTCGGTTTGGTTCCGTTCCGTTTGCCACCGTCAAGCTGTCACTCACTCCTCACGCACAAGACACACGGTCCTAGACAAGAAATTCGTAGAACCGTGCGCTCGCACCGGCAGAAGTCTTTGTTTATTTTCCCAACGCTTTCCAACCACCGACGAGAGAATGGCCCGAGAAGAAATGCGGCACGACAGGGCAGCTGCAGACGCGCTGCAGATCTAAATCTAAAGTTCCCATTCTACATAATAATCCACTTGTCAGTCGGTTAATGACGGAAGTCAACTGCATATCAAGCGCCAGCTCGCCAGCTCCCCCACGCTAGATCTCGGATGGCGCAGAAAGGCACAACTGAGCGTCATAAAATGCTAACTAAGTCATATTTTTCCGTCTATTATCGGACCATTCGTCCAATTTTTTTTGTTTCCAACCCGCCACTGACAGCTTGTGTTTGTTTTAACACCAACCCAGCATACGGTGGATGTGCCGCGTGAAAAACACCCCGTACCCGCTCGGAAAAGGGGTCTTTGAAAAGCGATTCTTCATCGCTACTGGAGTTTGCTATGACGATGAAAACGAGATATATAAAAAAAAAAACACACAATTCCGAAAGCCTTCCGAGCCCAGGGAGACGAAATTAACTTGTAGAACAAATAAAGAAGTTAAGTCCCACTCCCAAGTGCCCATTGTGTTGTGGTGCGCGGCTTTAGTGCTTCATTATTGGTGACGGACGGCGAAAAGGGGGAAAACAAGTTTAGCCTCCCACCAAAAATTTAGCCGAAGGGTTTACATTTGTGCGGTGTAAATGTAAATCTGACCACCGTCCGTTCAACCATCCCGGGTGCATCAAAGCTAACTCATTGTCTAGAACGAGTGCTTCGAAAGTGATCCATGCGTCGCACCGTGAACGTGACAATGTTTTTGCGCGAAGGAAAAGAGATAGAAAAGGTCAAGAAAAGCAGATAAATTTTACCACTAATATGCAACTGTTTTGGAATGCTGCGAGGAAAGGAAGGAAAGGCCTTGCTTAGGAATTTCATTTGCTTAATCTATTAGATGAATGCAAACGATTCAAACATGCTTTCTTAGTCGATCTTCAACCGCTTACTACCTACTTCATTGTTGTTTATATTTATGTGCCTATCTGTCCAACAACGGGAAAAGCAATAAGTATAAAAACATATTTTTACTACCCACAATTTATGACATCAAAATGAGACATTTCTGTCAAACGCATTCGCTTTAAAAACTCATTCACTTTTACAGCAAAATTATAACATTGTCGGTTTTATAAGCTTCGCTCGGTGGAATAATTTGTAGCAGCGGTTAGAAAACATTCGCTTTGCACGAAACAGATAAATCCTACGCATCCAGCAGAACCATCGAAAGGAATAAATTTGTTTTAAGTAGACTTTACTCACTGTGATGATGTTATTAATTTTTATAAGCTTTAAGTGGCCCAAGCTTCTAGCGCTTGGTTTATGACGCTGTGTTTAATCAGATTGTTCGAATTTATTGTGCATGGAAATTATTCTAACCGCAGCCAGGGGAGTAATTTGTAAAGTGAAATATTAAATATTTATCCACTTGCACGTTAAATTTTTGAGCTTCCATATAAACCCCTTCTCTTCTGTAGAAAAACTTATTCGGGTAAAATGGATTTCAAAGATGATAAGATCGAAAAGATCGAAGAAGCACCTCAAGCATGATTTTGTGCTATGTTGTAGGTGGTGGATGCTACAGCAACACAGATAATCAAACGGTAGGCACGAGGTTCAAACCCCATCCAGACCGTCTCTCGCAGTGAGATCATCCCTGACTATTCAATTACTAGGTACCAATTGGACTTTTAAGTCATTCGACGACCGTCGTCAAGCCAAAAAGAAGAAGATATTGCTCATCGCTTATTGAATGCATATACATTTTTTCTGGTACGGTATTTATATTTACACTTCCATCCTTACTGTCATTTTTGGCCATTTATCCCCTCGCCAACATGGCTTTCTTCTCAAACGCATAACCTCCTCCAACCTTATGTGTCTTGTATCTTATGCTCTCTCTCTCTCTCTAACTTGGTATCCAGACGGCAAATCGACCTACGTTCCAAACTCAAAAGACTCGAGATCAGAAGTCGGTTACTGTCCTGGTTTTCGTCCTACCTTTGTAACAGAGTGTATAGAGTCAAAGTGTTCTCGTGCTTGTCCGACTCCTTCGTAGGCTCCTCTGGAGTTCCCCAAGGTCGACGACTGGACCTCTATCCTCCCCTCCGAAGGATTCCTGCTCTACGCAGAAGAACTCAAGATTTACCTTCCTGTGTTCGCTAACTGTTGTACCCTCCAAACCTTCCTAAGTTCCTAATCTGTTTGGTGCCGTAAGAACGGGCTGTTTCTATGTCCCGACAAGTGTTGCGTGATTTCGTTTACCAAATGCCCTGTGATTTCATTCAGTTACACCCTCAGTGATACAGTTATACGTCGGGTATCTTTTGTAAAGGATCTAAGTGACTGGCTAGACGAGACACTCTCTTTCAACACCCACATTGATTATGTTATCAGTAAGGCTAACAAATCACTAGGCTTGATTGTTAGACTATCGTCCGAAATCCTTGATTCCATCTATATGAAGTCCCTCTTCTGTTGTTGGGTTCGATCTTCCCTGGAATACACAGCTGAGGTCTGGTATCCTCCAGGCTCAAATGCGATGGCCAGACTGGAGAGTGTTCAACCGAAATTTACGCGTGTAGCTGTTCGGTGTTTCCTTGTCGGTTATCATCTGGCTCTCCCTCCCTATCCTATTTGCTGTTGCCTGCTTGAGCTTGAGCCCTTGGAATTAAGACATTTCCATATCCGTGATAGCTTCATTGCAGGGCTCTTGTTCAATGAACTAGATGTTCCGTCTCTCCTGTGCGCTATCAACCTTCTCTATACATCCCATCGCGCCACACTCTCTATGGCTCGAACGATCCCTTAATCAGGGCTCTATCGGCTCTTCTCGGCTCTTCGACAACACTTACTTCCTGTTTGACGTGACTCTTTCTTCCTTTCTCTGCGTGACTCTTCCTTTCTTTCTTCACAATCCTTCCTAGCACCCTCTACCTCCTATTCCCATTAGCCACTTGAGATTTTTTTTTTTTTTTGTTAAGCCATTGTTGGCGGACTGTTGGATGTAATAAATAAATAAACAAACACGTTCCATTATAGGTAAGTTTTTATAATACTTTTACCAGTGTCAGATTCACCTAAAGGCGAATATGGTGGCCGCCAGGGGCCGTGCCGACCAGAGGAGGCTTCGCCGACCAGGGATGTCTCGCGGAACAAGTGGCCTCGTCGAACAGGGAGGCACACCATCGTCCTCTAGAGGGTTCTCGTCGACCAGAGGAGGCCTCGTCGATCAGAGGAGGCCTCGCCGGAAAGAGGAGCTTCACCGATCAGGGGGTCGCTACTACAGAGTGTTGGGCCTCAATATCCATACCGCCATGAGCCTTCAAAAACCAGAATCCGCCGATGTTTTATACAACTACAATCAATTATAAAAATGCTTCATTTGTACAAGATTTGCTGAGCTAAAATCCGAATTGGTGTATGTCGTGATGATTAGAATTATTGCAATTATTAGAGAACGCTAGAACAAAAATTCCCGAATATTAGTTTAAAAATATAGATTGATTTAAGTCAGCAATTTATTGATAAGGCTAGTCTCCTATTGTAGGTTGCATCACTACCACAAACTCTTAGCAATTAGAAGAGAAAAATCAGGAAAAAAAAACAAGTTATAACCACTTAAATCGAAGAATCAGCTTGTTGTTTGCGTTGGCCAAGCGCGATACGCGATTCTTTCAAGTAAAAAAAACAAAACTTTTATAGAAATTTTGTCCTGAGTACACAATTTAAGTGACTGCAAACTACGAAGAACCTGTGCGCAAAAACTACTGTCAAAGTCTTATGTAAATGGTTCAGTGTGCCCTTTGCATTTAATTTTCATTCTGTTAACCATCAAACACGGCTTTTAATATCACAAAAAAAGCATAAATTTTGAAAGATCAAATACTTAGCATGTCTACAAACAATCAGCGTTCAATTAATGTCAAAATATGTTAGTAAAAATGTTACCCAATGTTATAACTTCGGCAACAAATCGATCTGGATCCATCTTCTTAAAACGATGGTTAACGCAAGGCATCAATATTCTTTCCTCTACAAACCCTCTACAATGCGTGCTCCAGAATAGATAACAGCTATCAATTTGTTCAACCACATTTGGTCATCATCGTAAAGCCTTCGAATGGTAGCGTTTAACTTTGCCCCTCGAGCGAAAGAGGTAAAAATACAAACCACACACCCCCAGTTTCGGAGACGTTCCGATCGTCGCCCGATCAGCAATTAAATCAAACATTTATTCACCTCGCCTGGAGGCGAAGAAAACGGGTTCGGTAAACATCGACATAGCTGCGGTGACCTAGCGCTCCCTAGCGGTTTTTGGTTCTAAAAAGCACGGCAATGATCATGGCGAGGGGGAAAAGCAAAAAGAAAAACAGAAACCCAGAGCCACACGGACCCAAATTAATAATCCGCTGCTCTTCGAAAGCGTGCATTCGTTGTCGGTATTTAATCATTTATCGAACGATAGTGAACTCACCTTTTTTCCCGTGTACTCCTTTCCACCTTTCTTATTTCGCTTGTTGGATGGGTCTTTATTTTGTCTCCCTTTTTTATAATGCCTCACAGTTCCGTTGGGCGTTGCTTCGTCGCCCTAGGGTACCACCAGCAGGGACCACTCGTTGAGCTACTCAGCTAAGCAGCCAGAAGCGTTGACTTCGAAATGATCCAAAATTCTGAATGGTAAAACCATCACGAAACGACAAGAACGCCAACAATGATATCGGTGGACGGTTGGCTGCTAAACGCCACCACGACCAAGAAAAATGATGCCCGGTCACCCCGGGTGGAGGGTGGCCGGATGGTTAGAAAAGGGTCGACGCAACGATCGGTGGCGGTATGATAAATTATAATTTTTAATTACATTTGTAAACCGTTTTATTTCCCGATTGCTCTGGCTTCCTCGCTCGCCAAGGGAAGGTGCGTCGCTCAGCAGCTCTTTGTTCTACGAACAAGTTCATGCTTCTGGCACACGTTCCTTTCAGAAGTTTTTTTTTTAGCTGTACTTTTGAGGCACCCCGGTGGGAGGTTTGTGAGGCCGGTTAGGTCGACGGTTGGTACGAATGCTCCAAAACTGGCCATCAATAATTCCAGGCGATTCTCAAGTATTTCTCTCCTGTCTGGACGTCCAACCCCCAGGCATTCCCTTAGTCTCGCCGGGAGGGTATCGCTCAAGTTTTCTAAAACCAAACCGAAGAGTTAAACGAAGCAAACGGACCGCAAACTGCTCAAGACACGCTCAAGACACGGCAACTTTTGGGAGTCATTTTTCATTCCCGTAAAGCGCGTCACGTTCCTTGCGTTGAAACGAATGGCTACTCGCCTGGGGATTATATTGCTGAAGCCGGACGGCCTGACGGCTTCGAATTTCCTGACCTCGTGGACACTCTACCGACCACCGACTGGAACCCTAACGTTGCCTATTCCGCCCTTCGGGATCGATTTTTGGCTACAACTATGTTTCGAGGAGTCACCTTACTGTGGCAAAGGGAACCAATGGGAACCAGCGATACAGGAACCGAGTGGACAGCGATCTAGCCGATCCGCCACGGTTATCATTTCGTTCGTCCCGGTGTGGTGTAGCTAACATGCATCACAAATTAGCATACTTGAGGAGGAAATGCGTTTTTAATTAGGCTCCCTTTGGCTCCCGCCCGGTGGAAAAAGCGCTTGCCAGCAATACCGGACGTGCACGAGTGTTTGTTTGGAGTATGCCCGTTCGGAGTGCTTTTTCTCCACAATAAATTCCGATACGATTGAAACTGTGGTCGCGGACTATCGCTAAGCGTATCGATTTTCCTTTTTGGAATAACCGCTTGGGGACGTTCCATGCTAGGGGAAATGAGGATAGTTTAATTAATTAAATTCCTTCAAAATGGTGTAACATTTGCATTTTTATTGACAAATGTGTGCTCCGGGCAGGGGAAGCGTCAGTGGTACTGTATGGGAATGGGAGGCGATTTAAATAACGCCAGAAGGCAAATGAAAATCCGATCGTGTCCGACAAATGACCCACAGTATCATATTTGTCAACCAAACACATGGATTTGATGTGAACTGTTATTAGTTCTCGGAAAGTTATTTGTGATCGGTATCGGAAATCGAGATTGAATTGGAATGTGAGCTGAGCTACTTTTGGAGTAATTAATGCAATCAGTACATTATAGTATAAATTTCAACCGACAGTTGAAAATAGCGCTGTAACGTTAAGGATAAATTGCATCACAAATTTATGTTGAAAAACTCTTCTCCAGCAGTCCTGCAAACCACCTGTGAGAATTAGATTTTTTTGTTGAAATATTTATCACTAGAACTACCAGATCATTTGTAATTTTGTCTGGTCCCATACCTTTCAACTGTATTTATTTATTTTTTTGCACCTTCGATAGGTTTTTTAAGTCCACGATTTAAAAAATAAAAGAATAATCTTTTATTGATATTAAGTTACGTCATGGACAGCTCTAAATTAACCAGTCATTTTGACAGCTGGTTGATGAAACGATAAACAGCATGTTTCAATGCAAAATACTCACAAAAAGGTGGTTATTTACATCCAACAGTCGTATTTCATGCAATATAACTATAACATAGCATATAACATACAACAAATTAAGTATCGTTAGCAAATTTTATTCCAAACAAGGCTGATACTTTGATCACTGTGGTGGAAACGATTTGAATCTTTGAGGTTGCAACACAACAGGATAAACTATTGACTTGTACGTCTTTATTGTTTTTCAATGCTGTATAAGAAACAACCAATCAAATGTGTCTTAGAATAATTGTACAAACTTGAAGAAATATGGAAATGTTAGTTAGATCTTTAAAAAAATATTTTCTTACTAACCGCAAGTCTTAAGTAGCAATTACTCTAAGGTTTGAAGCTGTAGCAACGGATACCACGACATTCACCACATCCTCGAGTCATTTGTGGAATTCGATGCGAATTAACCCAGACCTTGAGCAGCCATTAGGAAGATCTCCGAAGGTGCCGATGAGCGATATCCTGGGACAGAAGACTACGAATATACGCGGATTCTGTTTGACTTCCCCAAAGAGATGGGAATCGTCCTTTGATCCCTTCCGCTCTACCTTTCCCGTAGATTGTCCCATTGCGTATAGTCGGATTTGTTTAATTTAGTGTGTTCTATTTATTTATTTTTTGTTATTTAAAGTCTCTATTTTGGTCTAAGAAGCAATTTTTAGAAGATGTCGTATCTGGCGACCTAGCATTTGGCGGAATGTCTGGTTTCGATTCTGCAGTAACCCTACAAGGTTATTGTGGCTGTCGGCTCTTTGCGTTTTGCTGGCGTCAGGGTCGCCAGCGACAACAGTAGATCACTGATCCAAATGAATTAGGTTTGGACAACGTGTATTTGTTACTGGTGGCTTTAATATTGGCGGAATGCGTGAGTTAGATGCTACTGTAGCTTCACAAAGTTGTAGTGGCTTTCGGATTCGTGGGTTCTGCAAATGGTGGGGCCGCCAGCCATGCTAATGCTGGCATCTATATAGAGTGGTGAACACCGAGGAGTATCCACATGAGAAGGGGTTTTCTTGGGAGCCAATAGTTAGTCTCCACGGCACGATACTCCAAAGAGGTGCCAACCCCTTAGCAGACATAGAGAGGAAAACTTTAGGACTATACCTGTCAGTAATAACATCCACAACCGAGCTCACCCGGGATAAGGTGCATTTGAATTGAAGGAGAAGGAAATATCTACCCTCTAAATAGGATATAAGTTTAATGAAATTTTCACTGGTCGCGGTAGAGTTGCACGCGTAAAAATCGTAAAAGTACTAGTGTTATGTTGATTGCAGCAGACATGTATAAAAATATTCCGTCCAAGAGCCGTCTTTCTTAAACATAAAATAAAAGGTATTTAAAAACAAAAAGGGGCGTCCTGGTGGTATAGGCGACAACGGCGCCGGTCTTCATACGACAGGATCGGGGTTCAAATTCCATCCGGACCGTCCGCCCGTAGTGAGAACTAACTATCCCATTTTGCGGCGTGACCTTAGAAGGGTCTAAGAAGTCCAACCAAGAAGAAAAAAGCAAGAAAAAACAAAATATGAATAACGTAAAATATTAAACTTCCTTTTCAACTCTTAAATTTCGAACAATAGTTAACTTGGTTTCCTTCTCACAAATATCGTCATGTCAAATGGATTCACTGGCCAAATTAATTATCTTTTATTTATGCATTCAACTTCAAATCAACTAACATCGCTCATCTAAATTCTTCTATCATTGTTTGCAATGCATTTCGTTCTGGATGACTTTTATATTTTGCGTTTGAGTTATTGATCAAGCACACCCAAAAACAGCTTCATTCAAATGTATGACGAAGCTCTTTAGGAACTGTCCATCTGATAACCATTTAAAGCAGTCCCACAAAAAAGAAAAACTCTCACCCAATCCACATGTTTATCAGCGTCCGATCAATTATGATGGGAAACAATTATACGCCATGATCGGCTATGTTTGGAGCTGCCCACACGTTAGTCCAAATCACCGTGAGCATCACAACAAACAACAGGCAGCACCGTCACCATCAAACGTCATCGAAGCGCTTCAAAGTGTTCGCCAAGATGTGCTTTTGTAAGGACAGCTTTGTTTTACTTCAATTAACAAACTCTCCGCGTGGCAACCGTGGCGGGTGCGAACCAAACCTCCAACAGTCCCGGCTTGAAAGAAGCGACCAAAACAGTCACACCAGCGTGCTTGAGTTGATTTAAAGTGTGAAACACCCATCCCATCTGTCTGACAGCACGGATCAGCGCTGGCGTACTTTAAGAAGCACTGACGACCGTCACGGCACCATCCAGTGTAGACACTTGGCGATCGTTTCGAGCGGAAGAATCTGTGATACCACCAAGAAGGCCGTATCGTACGGCAATCGCTAGACGAGCATAAAATCAAAACAATGATACTCTCTGATGGTCTGCTCAAAAGTCAATTTTAACTCTCTCAGCATGCGGGGGAAAAACAAAACCACGGACCGTTTCTGGTGTGTCAGTCATCGCCCTTCAACCCAGACACCCCGTGCAATGGAGCAGAAAACACTCGAGACTCGTGGATAGAGAACGGGACGGAGAAAAAGAAACAAGTCAGTCCTCAAAGGATCAAGGGGCTAGTTCGTACGGTACGAAATCCTTCCATCTGAAATGCTCCTATAAGGGAGCCAAGCTGGTAGACTGGATTTTCGTATGAATTATTCATTCCAAACAAAACACAACTCAATGAACAGCGCCAGAACGTTTAGCTGGATGAAATGCCGAGTTTTGGTGACTTGACGATACCAAGGCTTCCGGTATTGTTGGCTACACGGTCCCCAGTCATCTCAGGTTGAAGAATCGCTTCTACACGTCAAGAATCGCCAAACGGACCGGCTAGATGATGCGTTGTTTTTGTGTTAGAATTTTAAATTAAAAGACAACGCTTCCAATTCCTACAATGTCATCATCATAATTCCGTGCCACCGCTCGATTGCACCACGGGGAACGCTTTTCCAGCCACAAAGCGCCCGAACAAACCGGCCGGATCACACTGCTTGCTGCAGGTGCATTTCTCGCAAGATGATTATAAATCGTTGAATTATGCTTCCCAAGAACCCAAAACGCTCTAAACGGCAAGATGAAGCTATTTTTCTTTTCATTCCTTCTACCACCGTGCCATGCTGCGCGAACAATGTTTTGAGCGGCTTAGAACACCATTCCAAACACAAGACACACAAGAAATGCAGCAAATGCACCGTATCGAAGTGCATGCTTCGAATACGAATCTATACGATCCTCATGTTTTCTCAATTCTTTTGCTTTTCGCTTTTCCTCTGAGCAAGAGAGAGATTCACTCCCTCAGCACTCATTTTATGCTGCGAGAGGCGTCCGACTCTCTAAGAGAATGAGTGCATCTTAGCAAAGAGATCGAGCGGAGATGATCAGCATGATCAGTCTGAGCGTGTGAGTGGTGCGGCCCTTGGAGCATAAAAAGGGACACCCAGCATAAGTGAGAGACAGTTTTGCGATCACTTTCAACCGGTGCACAGCGTACCCTTGCTGGTAACGATCGTTTCGTGGTGACTCTTCCCATCATAAAACAACTGCTTGAACATGGTGTCAGTGACGAGTTGTGTTGTGATTGCGATGTTGGCGAGTGTTTTGGCGCCATCCGTTGATGGTGCGGCTGCCTACTGCCCAAGCCGGTGTGTGTGTGACGATGTGAAGCTCCACGTGACCTGTGGTGAAGGTGAACTGGATGTGCTCCCGATCGCCCTGAATCCCGCGATCGAGCGGCTTGTGATCAAGTTTAATCGCATCAAAGCGATCGATTCATCGATACAGTTCTACAGCGATCTCACCATGCTCGATCTCAGCTACAACCATCTGCTGGGCATTCCGAAAAGCATCTTCATGTACCAGAAGCGGCTGCTCCAGCTGCACCTAAACAACAACAAGATTGGATCCGTCGGGAACAAAACGTTCGCCGGTATGGACGAGCTGCGTGTGCTTAATCTGCGCGGCAACTTTATTGAGGAGGTGACCAAGGGGCTGTTCCGTGCGTTGCCCAAGCTGGAGGAGTTGAATTTGGGCGAAAATCAGATCGCTTCGCTGCATCCGGAGGCATTTGAAGGATTGACGCACTTGCGCATACTGCATCTGGATGACAATGCGATCAACGTGATTCCGACTCCATCGTTCAGACCGTTGCGTTTGCTGGCCGAGCTGTACCTTGGCTTGAACACGCTGAACCAAATACAACCCGGCTCGTTCGAGGGTATGCAACATTTGAGACGTTTGGATGTGCGCGGCTCTATGCTGGTGAATCTTACGATCGATACATTTCGTGGTCTGGAGAACGTACGATCCTTGGACGTGTCCGATAACCACCTGCAGAAAGTACCTACCGTGGCCCTGAGCATTCTTACCCGCCTGGAAGAGCTTTCCATTGGGCAGAACGATTTCGAAATGATTCCCGAAGGTGCTTTCTTCGGACTTTCCAACCTGCGCAAAGTGTCCATCGCCGGTGCTCTCAACCTGCAGCGTATCCAATCAGGAGCGTTTGCCTCCAACACCAACCTGGACACGATCGTGATCGCTTCCAACCGTATGCTGGCGGAGCTGGATGAAGGAGCGTTCTCGGGGCTGCCACACATTGAGAACGTTATTCTGCGCGACAATGCGATCCGTACGTTCCGCGAGGAACTGCTGCCGTGGAAACAACTGCGCAACTTTGACATTTCGGGCAATCCGCTCGTCTGCAACTGTCACATGCGCTGGATGAAGGATCTGCTACGCGAGAAGCCGATCGAAACGGAACAGAGCCGTGTGATCTGTCAGTACCCGGACCGGTTCGCTGGTGAAACACTGCGTGAAATCAGTTCCGAGATGTTGGGCTGTCATCAGCGTCAATCGAAGGACCGTGCGGTCGTGGGAGTGGTGCTGGTGGCTTCAGCCGCATCGCTGACAACGTTCATCCTGGTCGCTTACCGATTGCGCCATCGCTTGGTCGACGTTCTTGGACCGAGCTGGCATAACAAGCGCAACTCGCTCAAGGAGGAAAAGGATCTAGAGTTTGTGAAATCCTTCCCGGAGATCGAGTACCATCAGCCAAACTTTAACATCTACACCTGCAACTACCAGCAGATGTACCACCAGAAGCCTCCGTGTCCGCCACAGTTCCAGCACCACATCTACGAGACGCCTATCCCTGTGTCCGATCTGTAAGCGATTCGGTGGCAAAATTCTGGGGTAAAACACTTCAAACGACCACCGGGGAGCAGCTATGGGACCAAACGAAGTTGAACACAGTTCACTCGGTGCACCGGGGCAACCCAAGGTAATCAAAGGAACAAGAAGTTCGGATTATCAACACGATGGAGCCCGCTGGTGCTCACGTCTACGGCTGAGGACACATGGTCGACGAGAAACATAGCGCAACGGAGGGAAGCGAGTTTCATTTTTGTCTGCACACAGTTGACGGGCACGGGACGGTATAGCAACCGGCTACTACCGCTGGGTACTGCGGCAATTGCGAATTAAAACAAACGAGTTCATTAAATTGCTTTCGAAAATAAAAACGGTACAGACGAAACGAAACAATCATAAAACTTTTGCCTTTCATGGGGTTTTTCGGGGTTGATGCGTTCCGAAAAGTTTGTCCAGCGACGGGGTCAAGTTCACCACCGTACCTCGTCGAGTATCGCTACCCCGCAGAGTTGCCTGAGGTGTCCTTTTTTTCCTTCCACTCCCAGAAGATTTTAATCGGTTCCTTCTAGTTCTTCCCATGTGCCCATGTTGGTAGTCCGCTTTCACAGATCGTGGGATTCCTTTTTTTTTTGCTATGGCTCTGGTGATGGACATTTTTTTCCTCCTGCTTCGCTATCACTCACACCAACTTCGTCAGGGTCGTCGTTTCTTTCCTTCCGACATCATTATTGGGACAAGATTTATGCTGCGTTGAGATAAAAAAAGGGAGCGGAGGATAGAAGAGCCTGAGCGAGCGATGGTTCTTCATCCACAAACCTTTCATTTACTCTACACGATCGTTCTGAGTTACTTCTCTCTCTCTCTCTCTCTCTCTCTCTCTCTCTATCATTCTCTGTCTGACTCTTTCGTCTGGGACCACATCCAACCCACAGACACTGGCGGTAATACTTGCATTTCTGCCGCACGGGAAGTTGCACGTGCACATCGGGTTTGAAGAATTTCTCTTTCGCTTGCTGCTATTTTACTTTGTACTGCGAGGACACGGCGCATCCCAAACGATGTACGAAACTTTAACTTCTCCTGGACGTAAGAAAAAAAGATTGCTGCTGGGTTTGTGCACATTTTTATTCCTTCCGTCTTTTTCCCGTGTCCTGTTGGGTATGTGAAATGCAATCAGAAAAGAAAGATTTTGCCCTGTTAATTCTTCTTACACAGAACCGATTCAAAGCATTCGTACGTATACATTTTCACATGCTTCGATTTCTCACAATGAGCAACCTGTACCACGATGCCAGATACTGACCATGAGATTACAAACAGTGAACCCGGACCAATTTCTGGTGACAAAATAACTGGGCCAAACAGAGGGAAAACATTGCAGAGAAGATTCTTTCCTCGAGAAGAACATGGGAACGGTTTTACTGATGAAAATAAAAAAAGGATAAACATAATGGGATGAAAGACGGAAAATAGAGCTAATAGCTGTTTCGGATTGACCGAAAATTGTCCACCGCTCCGAAACGACCAGTGACCGCTGCAGAGCTGAACTCAACAGCAACATCATTAGCAGGACCGTCCGATAGTGTGGGCTGGGTCAGAGCTCTTCTTGGCCGTTGGCTGAAAACGGTGGGAATTTGACACCATGGACAAACGAACGGACACCATCTCGTGCTAGTGTGTCGAAAGTACGCACACACACATCAAGGATAATATTTCATTATTCTTGCTAAATGGGAAATGTCCTTGGTCGGTAAGAAATGAGAAAACGATGACGCTGGATGTCGTTTTATTTTTCGTACGTCCTTCGTTGTCCTGTTTGCCGTTGCGTGTGAAAAAAAAAATTGCCGCTTCTCGACGCGCTGTGCAGTGGGATTTTCAGATGTAATCAGATTCGAACAAGTGTATGGTATGATGTTTATTGTATGGTGTTTAGTTTCGCGTCTTTGTGCACCAAATTTTATGTGAAGGGGCACGGTTTTGTTACCAGAGCATGGTCTGACAAATTGGGCTTTGCTGGCCATTGCTATTTATGGCAGTATTGAGCACTTTAATGCGTTAAAATGTAAGAATGAACTTTGTAAGAAAACATGAAAAATTTGCGCGTTGAAATCAGTAGAAAAAAATAGTATTTCTGTTCACGCACAACGGTGAAGCAGAAACTTTGCGAAGAGCAATTCGTCAAATGAGTAGTAAGCAGTGAATGAGTGTCACTGGCATGATTAATACTCAGAAAATTATAAACAGGCCAAGTTTAGATAAGAAAATCCTCTTACACTTTCCACACTAAACATGACGACTACACTTGGTAATTGTAACGCAGCGAATTACCATCCGAAACCTCCGCGAACAAACATTGGTGCCGTGACCAGGATACTTCAAATATCTGAATTGCGAGTTTTGATTGTCCAATGTCCGCGCAACTCGTAGTTTTGGCGTGCCGGCGGATAGTTCTTTTGTCGTCCTTTCCGGAATACGAGCGATTCGTGGACAACTTCGTTCCGGAGCGAGACCAGATGGAGGTGGAAACGCGCGTAAGAAGTTTCGTCAGGCTTAACCAAGAGTTGGAAAAGGAGCAACAAATGCTGGAAGATTGTGCTTCTACAGAGGAGGAAGTGGAATACAATGATGCACGGAGGGAATCCTTTGAAAATCGATTGATTCGCGTAGAAGCTCAGCTGCTGGCAAGACAACATTTATGCCAAGGACTAAGGGTGCAAGCCAACACCGGCACTCATGCGCTTCCATTGGTGTTTACAAGTTGTGTGGCGTCACAAGTTCACTAGTAGTTCCACTGCCCCGATGCCAGCTGAGAACTCCACTTATGGTACCACTAACGATCACGACACGTCCACTACACTTCACAACGTTGCAGTAGCTTTAGAGCAAGCACCAGCAGAAGTCTTGCGCCAAACTGCCTCTGCGAAGATTAACAACGATTTCGGAATACAATTTGTGCAAGCACTGATGGACAGCGCTTCACCATCGAAACATAGATGGCAATAAATAGTCATGGAAAATCTTCGGATGCATGACATTTGCATCGATGTTTGGGAGAATGTAGAAATAGTTTATAAAAATTGGTCTATCCATTTTCTTTTTCTTCGGGAGGTCAGTTCTACGTACGGGAAGAAGGGATTCGATGCCCGATCCTGCTGTGTGAAAACCAGCGCTGCTAACATTTCTGCTATAGTGGTGGATCTTTCATAACATAGTTTAGCAGTACCGGCTGCAACTCACCTATGTTCTGATAGTCAATCGTTCCACCCTACCAGTGTGAGCGCTTTTCACACAGAGATCAAAGTAGTTTCAAACATAAGAAGCTGGTAGAAACATGGCAATATTTTCAAAGTAGAAAACTTTAATTAAGTTCTGTGACGTCATGAGTAAAAACCTTACTTAAACATTAGTTTAACATGGGACATCACCATGGGACATGGTGATGGTGCATAGAAAACTCTCTTAGCCGCGTTCGAGAGAAGGATGCTCAGTAGGATTATTGGCTCCGTATTTGAGGAAGTACATCGTACAGCGAATTAGACTCTCCAGGCTCCCGTGGGCTGGTCATGTCATTAGAATGATGCCGGACAAACTAGCTCGTAAAGGCCTTTAAGGTCGTCCACATGAACGGAGGAGGCGTGGTAGTCCCAAGTTGAGATGAAAAGCAGAGGACGAGGCGCTGCACTGCGAGCAGTTTTAAGAATTTCTGGCCGAGAAGCGGTTGTAGCGCCTGTCAAGTAAGGAAGTAAATTGTTCAATATGATCAACTAAATATGTACAACACATCAAAGGTGAAGTTTTTGAATTCCTTCATTGTGGTACACTGGTATTCATTAAGACAAGAAAAACTTTGCCATGAAATATTGCTTTTTTTTTCGCTTAAGGAGGAAACGGCTTTTATGCAGAATACGGAGCAGTAAACACCAAAAATCAAGTAAAAGTAAAAAACGTGTTAATGTCTGCGCTCTACTGGTGCGCTCACTTGGTTCCCTCCTGTTCTACCTGTAGTCAACAAGTTTACAAAAAATCTATTTAAACTTATGTAAAATTATGTAAAATAAACATACAAGTATTTATAAAAAAGAACAAAGTATTTTTGAATTAATTAGAAAATTATGCAAACAAAAATATTTGAAACTATTATTAGACAAAATACTTATGACAAAATCAATCTTCTGACCCTGCGGGGACGTGCCGTCATACTTAATAATAAATAAATAAAACACAATATCAACATTCTTTGCAACAAACTGACAAACTTCTCAATAGTAGCCTTACAATAACGCTCTTTAATAAACAAAAGCACCAAGTTCAAGGGCAGTTACATCATATACAAACAATTCAAGCGATGTTTCTTTTAACGCATCCAAAACACCTTTCATTTAAGACCCATCTGTCCAACGGCTGTCTTCGGAGTGTGGTTTCCTCCCTTTTGCCAACACTTTTGCAGCATGCAAACAGGTGAATCGGCTTCTGGAACACCAACCGCAAACAATATTGCAGCTTCCGCACCGGCTTACGCTGTGGAAAAAGAGATTATAACCTTTTGGCCAAAGTTTTGGCTAACAATCGCACAGCTTAGCTGTAATGATGACCAACCGGATACGGGTTTCGCCTGCTTCAAAAAAGGGATAAATGAAGGTAACGGAGGTGCTTCACAATTTGTCACCTGGTTGTTTTGCATGTTGTGAGGTTGTAAAATCCCCTTAAAATTGGTTTCAAATTCAATTACGGACACAATTGTTGGCATCGTGTGACCCCGGCAGAAGCAGTAGTTGTTGCAACCGAAAACCCATCTTAATTAGAACAGAGCACAAAGCATTGATTGAATGTAATGGATGGTTTATTTGGCTATTCCCAGTTCATGAGCATTTGCCAATCAATATTGACGAGGGTTTAATCAAAGGTTTTAGATAGTGACCGCTCCTCAGCATTTTAGACACTTTCGGAACGCCTTTTTCTTTCATCCATCAAAGGGTTATTGTACAGCAGCAGGTTCATAAGAATGCATCACTAATGCCACACTAAGAAAGAACGTTCACTGCTGTGTGGTCCTTTTGAAGCCGTTAGTCTCGTCCTATGTCTAGACATTAGGCACAGGTTACCCCACTCACATCCCTTACTGGTCGCCTAATCGGGCATCGTTCCGGGTATGGCACACGTTGCGTCTGGCGAAACATGATACTCCAAGATTAAAACTCTTCAACGGTCCTGCCAGACGTCGTCCGAACTCGGCGCGTTAGTTCATTACTCGCATGCAGCGCTTTGTTTGCGCCTTTTTCTCCACCGGCAAGCTGGTGGTCAGTAGCTCATCGATAACCGTAACAGCTCTGTTCCCTTTTGGGGTAGCTAGGCATCGTTTCGATGCGCCTTGTGCCAAAACGATGATGAATTCGGCAGCGATTTCATGCAACTTTCATGAGGCTGTACCGTCTGCTTGTCCTTTTTACCAAGTTTTAGCAACACTCGCTGTGTGCTTCATGGCGCCTATGAAGTTGCTGCTATGTGTTGGTGTTTCGATGTGTGTGTGTGTGTGTGTGCTGCAACAAAGTCTTACTGTCAGCAATTTGTAAAGATGTGCCCTAGAAACCGTGCTGTTGGGATCAGAATAGGCTGCTATGTCTGGCAAACTTCAGTTCTTGGCGGTCGACTCAGGACGAAACCCTCCACTGGTCGCACACGTGCTGGTAATTATTTACTCATTTGCTATGCGCAACACTTAAAGATGACTCAATAAGGTAGTTATAAGTTCTAGCAGTGTCTAACGCAGTATTTTAATCAAAAATTTATTTTTCATTTTCATAATAAACGAAATTTAAATCTTTTATAAGAGAGCTTAAATTGAACATAATTTATAAACAGATTTAAAAAAAAAACCATGCTCAACGCAACCGGAAGCCAAGCACGAGGAAGAGCGAACCATAATTTCCGCTTCAAGTACAGCAAACATCCCAAAAGAGCATAAAATATGGGATGAGAAAAGAATTAACGACTTTGCTGGCTGCGGTCACACATGCGATTCCCGTTGCACTGACACAAGTGCAGCGATGGTCGCCAGCCCATGGGAGGTACGGGAACATAAAACAGAGCCAGGACGGTCAAATCGGTAGGTATAGCGGAAGCGAGCGATGCTGCCATACCATATGGCTCAACGTATTGTAACAGTTTTGTTTTTAATTTCTTGAAGGACGATCTGGCTGTACAGTTGGTTAACAAAAACTGTTTTACATTATCCAAAGTGCACAGCAGTGGAACTGGAATTCTCACTCAAATTATCTCCAGACTTGTTTGTGTGTTTTTGTTAAAGAAAATGAACGATCGTCTTTCTTTTTATTGCTCGCTTCTTCACACTCTGGTAATGAGTTGTTAAAGATCACCGCAAAAAGCTTCTGATTTGTTCGGCATCCAAAAAAATGTCGATGAAAGCACAATTTTTCTCTTTGAAAATGAATCCAATTAAACCGAAAAAGGCTTAAAGACATTGTCTGCTTAAATTCACTTTCATTTTAGTCATTTTTTTTTTTATTTTTTGTATGTATATGCGTTCTGGCAACACTTACACTAGGCGGCCGAAGCGCCGTTCCAGACGTTTGCATAATTATTTTGTCATACTTTTTTGTTGCGCCAGCAGGGACTGGCAATGAATGTGCTGTAAAAATTTCCACCAGCTGAGCACTGGATAATGTGGCTTATCATTTTCGCAACGGCTGAATCATTTGCCCATTACCCACCGCCCAATGGTGGGCGCTGGTCGGTTCATTTTATGACGGAAACAAAACCGTTCGTAGATTGCTCCCTGGTGGTGGCTTTTCCATCCCCTGTCCGTACACGTTCCCCTTTTGGAATGCTTTTAGTCGGTGCGAATCCCGGGACCGAGAAGCAGTAAAAAAAGGCTCAAAGGAGTGGTTTTGTCAAGGTTTTTTTTTTTTTTGCTTTTGCCGGTGGCCATGTCCAGCCGCTGCAATTTTGTTCCTGTTGATTCAGAGCCTTTCCTGCGTGCCTTTCCGTCGATGGCGTTATTATCATTTAGGCGGGATGGATGGAAGAAAAAAAATACACAAAACAGAGGTAACAAATGTTAGCAAAAACCATATTTTCGGAGCGTAATGAAATTAGTAAGTTTAATGCGTGTACACTCACGCCTTCGGTGAATGGAAAATGTTTTAACAAGCGGCCTATCGCTGTAGCATAGTTTGTAGCCTCAAGCGAAACAACCCCACCAACAAAAAAAGGCTCTCCCACTCTCGACTGGATGTACTAAAGAGAAGAAAAATACAACCGTCCAAAAAGGTGGCAACTACACTCGTAGAAAGGTTGTTTTCATGATTGGTTGATGGAAAGCGCCTTGACAGCGGACACAAAAAGAAAGCACGAAACAATACAAAAGGCAGCGCAAGCGTTTGTGCGCCCAAATGGAAAACTCACACCGCCCCCAAGAAAGTACAGAAAGAAGACCAAAAAAAAAACGAAAACAAAACGAACTGGAAACAAAAATCCTTCAACCCATCAGTGGAGTGAATTTTTGAGTTTTCTTTTGCTTTGCAGAGTGAATTTAATTCACGGCAATAAGGCATAGAAGCGCACATTGGAGGGAGAACATTTTTCGCGGAGTCAAACAGCTCCAGAACCACCCGGGCCAAGGTCCAGAGAGTGAAGGAAGTTTTGCTTCCAAAGCACCTTCTCGCTGCTTCTTCACTCGCACTCCACACTGTGAGCGAGACTTTTCACCAACCAGTTCCCGTGCACGGAAAAGCTTGCGAAAATTCTTTGCCCCACCGCGCAAGAAAACAATGAAGAAAAGTTTACCTTTTTATTTTTTCAATTTCATCATCGAGTACGAATCGTCGCTTCTGCACCATGCAGAAATGAATGTAACAACAGCAAGAAAACGTACAGACGCGGGTAAAAACAATCATCCCAACCGAACGGGGTGGCGAAAACGAACCGTACACGGCATCAGTTTTTAAATGCTTCTCAATTTTCCACACCGCCGAACGTGTACGTTCCCTGTGCGCTGTGACATAAGTTTGCTTGTCTTCCAGCCCGTTTCCAGCAAGAAGACGACCGGTGTTGGGTGGGTTGGTGCGAAAATTAGTTATTGCGAAAGAAGGAAAAAAAAAACAACATCCGCACACATCATTCCATCCCAACTCGGGAAACCATTCTGTCACTCAAGATACCCGGCACCCGGAGTGTTTTTTTTTCGCCCCGTGAAGGAAAATTCTTTCGCTTACCGGTTTTCGTATAGTACTTTCTCGTTTTGAGAGCAAAATTTCAAAAATTTACATAATATTTGCATGATGACGCTCGAGCGCGTGAAAAGGATGTGAACGGCAGTGCATATGACGTTGCACAGGAGTGACGTTTGAGGTTGGGACCGCTTTTTGGTGGAGATGAATGGTTTGGTCCTAGAGTAATTGAATATATTTTCCACACAGCTGGCAACTAATATTGCACCGGGCATAACAAGTTTCGTTCATCGATGAACAGATTTTGGAAAAGTTTTTTTTTTTTCTAATTATATTTTTTTCTTCCCATATTATAGAAAAATTTTACGTATTGAAATATGATCGCCAAAACAATTATAATTATGCCTTATTAAAATTAATCCATCAAGGAAACAATCATTCGATTAACACGGTAAGAACCTTGAAAGTTTGTACTTGTTATTTGTTCGCCTTAAGGCTTAATTGTAGTACTAGCTTATTTGGTCTAAATCACCATGTTGATGAAAATGACCGGAGCTACCCTCGGGCGAAGATCATTAGGTATGGTCTTAATTTCCTCGCGCAACGAGGAATCTATTATTAAAAGGAAACTGTAGTTCTCAGGAAGGGCAGCACGATTTAATGCCTGTGGAGCGCTAGGATGCACTTGTAGGGCAACAAAATCTTCATAAATCTTGAGGATTTTGCTGCTTAGAACCTGTCTCTAGCAGCGCTTCAAAGGGATTTGATACTGAACAACGGACTAGAAGGTGAAGCGACAGCATTTCAAAGCGCAGTTTGAGCGGCATCACTCCGGTCATCACTTCTAGGGACATGTTGTGTGTAGATTACATGCTCCCTAGTGCGAGTCAAAGACAGCGGTACTGCAGCCCTTCTAGCTTGAGTATCAACGTATTGAATGCCCAATGGAAGCATATGCTTCCATATTCCAATACGTATAGTACCGTTGTCTTATACAGTCTCAGGGTCTCAGTCGGTCTTATGCTCTCAGGGTCTCAGTCTTATACGTCTGATGGATGATTCTCTTACTGCATTTTTGCACCAGATGGGTGAAGTGTGTACTGCAATTTAGCCTTGAATTAAACCATACACCATATAAACAAACAATAATTTTCGGGTCTTTTCTTCCTGTTTTTTTTCCTGTGTCTCTAAAAGGAGAAAAGACTACTCTCTCAGTTTTAGTTGCAGAGATCATGATACCAAGGTTTTCAGACCCCTCGGCAAGATTGTACAGAGTAGTTTGTAATGCCAGTTGTATTTCGTCGGCGTGTCTGCTATATATCCTATCCTAAACCTATCTTATACGAACTATTTATTAACTAGCCTAAACTAACTAATCGTGAGAAAAGAAAGCAGGAAGGATAAGGAAGAAAATTGGGTAACGAGAGGTGGTATTCAAAACAATGGGACGAGGAATTGTAGGTTCGGATCGTGCGCAGAAGTGGACCTCTACTACACTGCTGTGGTGGCGAGGTGGTATGAAAATTGGAGGAAGTGAGCGGAGGTAACGAGAAGGAACATAGAGGGGAATCGAAGCGCGTAGGACTGGAGCATCTATGGCATTCAAAACTACCGCAGTGATAAAGGACGCCTGAGCTTGGGAACGGCGATGTTTTAGGCACTGCAAACTGAGTAACCGGCATCTATCCTCGCAGTGAGGCAGATCGGAGGACTAATCACCCGAGGATCTGCGTTTTTCAAATCTGGTGAAGGACCGTTGAACACGCTCGATACGATCGACGTGAGTCCTGGCTGTATCACTAAGCCGTATTCCAACAGCGATCTCATCAAGGTAAAAAATAGGGATTTTAGGCATAAGAGGACGCTAAAATCACGAGCCACGCGCTTCACAAAACCAAGGGTTCTGCAAGACCTGGACACTAATTGGATGGATGAAGATGAGACCCGGGGTATAGCCAAACACCCAAATCCTTTTTCCACAGAAACACGATCGACTGGGACACAGTTTAAGGTGTACGAGTGCACAATTGGGGAGCGGAAACGAGTAAATAAGATGACTTTACTCTTTTCAGGAAAGAGAGAGAGTAGATCAATATTAAACTAAGAGGAAAAACATTTAAGGATATTTTGGAGATTAACACAGTCACTAAAGGAGGAGATTGGAAAAAAAATATTTTCAAGTCATCGGCATAACATAGGCAACAGTCATGAGGGAACACAGAACTAATAACATTTATAAACAGGACCTGTGCTGGAAGGGAACGGGTCGGCAAGGGTTGTTTCAATTCGACAGATGAGTTTGACACAATAATGACAACGGGACAAGAAGGAACGGAGCCAACAAATAAAGCACGGATGTATCCCGCATTATGATATTTTTTCAACGAGTAGATGATGGGGGTCACGATAAAAGGCGGATTGAAAATCTTATACCATCTACATGGTATCGACTTGCGATAATAAGAAGAAAGTTATACTAAAATGAAAAATAATATCAACAATTCAGCAGACACTGGCAAAACACAATTAATGAAAAAAAACAAATAAAGCATGCTATTCTTATTAAATAAAGCAAAAGTTAAAACATGCTTCTAGAAAACTATAAAAAATGTAAGGCAAACATCAACGAATAAATTAAAATAATGATGAATCACTCAAGATAAATTAAATTTACCCATAAAAATTATTCTTCATTACTGTTTTATCAGGAACAGCAATTCAAATTTGAAATCATATTTTTTTAAACATGTTATAATTATCATCGAATTCATGACTCACTTACTTTACTTGTATCCACAGTAAGTATTGTGACAGTAAGTACTCGCTACAGGGAAACTATCAGGAAGAAATTTGAGGCCCATTCCGCTGTGTAAAGGTCGGCACCACTGTCGCCACTACCACGAGGCCCACTTATCATTAATATCATTATTAATTGTTCTTCCAGTAGGGCATTAAAATGTTAAAACAGTGACGTAAACGATACAAGATGGATAAGTTTACAAACGGACCAAATTTCGAAATTTCCCTCTTTTTCTTTAGTTAGCCGTTCAATGTACGACACTGTTTCTTTTTAATCTCTGAACTATAATCAAAATTTAATCAAATAAAAGAATTGGATTTCCCTACCAAACGGCTGTTTTTGTACAGCAACTTTATTTAATTTTAATAATAATTTACTTTATTTCAACGATAAGCACCGCTGAAACACTTTTACCCGTCTGCTTTTTCAAACAATCGAGAAATAAAATTATCAGCTTGGAATCCAGTTAGCTGAAGCTCAACCTAGCACTAACTTACTTAATTACGAGTAGTTTTTCAATTTAACAGATAACATCGGGATTGTAAAAGCTCCAACACTTCCGTGTCGCTTCCTAAGGATACACACCAAAAACACAGATGTTTGCCATGATTTTCATCGTCCAGGGTGCGGCGCTTCATTCATTAGGAATATTCAGCCAAAGCGTGAGTCATAAATCATCTCGCGAAAACCCCACCCTGAATTCGGCTCACAAACATCCCAAATACCAGCGCACAGGAAGTGAAAATGTTGGTTGGGGGAGGTGAAAAAATATTGAGAAAATTTTGCCAACCCAACGCAAATGAAATTATCTTTAAAGTTTATTCTGCGTTTTCTCCTCCCACAGCGCTGTGCTTTAGCTTGCGGAAATGGTACCATATTTCGGAGTTCATGTCATGCTGCATGTGCAATGTGGACAAGAGGGTGCGTTAGGACTACCGTTCGCAATGTAATATCGCAATGGACCGTACACGCACAAAACAACAGGAAAACCACAACGCCAATAACGCCACTATCCACGGTCTTTGGTTGTCTTTTCGCGGAGGCGTGCGTACGTTTACCGGGACGCGGAGAAAGAAGTGGATATAAAAGTTTTCCAATTTGTTTGTGTACTTCATGGTGTGGAAAATCTTTCTTTTTCCACCCAAAACGCTACGAGCTATGATTATATTATTTTTGGATTTTTTTTTTTTTGTTTATATCATGCACAATATTTTCTCACCACGGTCCACCACAATCCGTAAACTACAACAACAATGAGCTTTCCGAATATGTACGAAACCGTACGCTGACCGTGGTTCCGGGTTGAGAATTCTATTACACATTATGGTGGACTCATCTCGCTAACGATGGTAAACCTACTAACGCCCAGCGACCACCCCAAGGCCCCTCCCCTTTAGCGCGAGTTTTGACAAATGAAAAAATAATTTATATTAATGGACCGATGCGGACCCGGCGCCTGCAACGCGAGCCGGTCGTTATTTTATATCATTATAGTTATTGCACCGAGCAGTGCTGCATGATTTACGGCTAGATAAGCGTTCAATACGCTCAGTTTAGGATGCGAAATTGCTTCACAAACAATGCAAATTGAATCTAAATTAGGGAAAAAAGCAATAGCATTGTTACAGTTATTGAAAGCGAATTACATAAATTTGCACCACATGTGTTTCACTAATGCTACCTCATGAATCTGTGTTGCATAAAAAATTTATTTAAATATATCATTTCTATTCAAGATTAGCAAATAGGTTCCGTAGGCGTTTTTGCTTTCATCCATTATTTCATGCTTTTTTGTGGACAGGTACGTTAATAATCAAACAATGCATATAACCTCTATTTAACTGAGTATATTATTAGTTCGATCTACTTTTCATTCCGTTATACAGCTTTTATTTTTCTTATTCGTCATCATCTTCTTCTTATTATTAAAATCCTTCTTTTTCTTCTTCTTGGCCTGCTCAGGCTTGAGGACGTCGCGTAGACATGGCCAGGTCTCCGATCCGCTTCCAGGAAACTTAATCTAGGACTGCTCAGAAAGGTTTGACTCCACTTGATCCAGCTGGGTGCCGAACGAGTCGCTGACGAGCACCTTCTTTTTGAGGCATGAGTCCGGCTTTGACTATCGTCAGGATATCAGCACCGCTTACCAGCTCAGCTAGCTCCACGCCCTGCTCGCACACACCGCCAAAGATAGTCCTTAGCATCCGCCGCTCGAAAATGGCGACTGTATTAGCGTCATCCCTCTGCAAAGGAGTCCTGGACTCGTACCCGTAGAGCAGACCAGACGTATCAAGGTGCGGTAAATCGTACATTTCGTGTGTTGTTGGAGTCTTGTGGATCGCAGGAGTTTGTGGAGTCCGTAGTAGACATTATAAAATAACTATAAATGCATCATTCTATAAAAGATTAACAAATAGTTTCCCTTGGCGCTTTTGTTTTCATCCATTATCTAGTGTCTTTTTGTGGTCATGGTCAACAATTTAACTTAATCTATTATTTATTCAACTAAATCTAATATTTAGGTCCATCGTCTGCTTGCAGACACGAGAATGGATCCGAAGCCTCTAGAAGGTCAACGCAGGCTCTCCATTCTCGACTCTGACTCAATACGTCTACGACGTACAGGCTGGTAAACTTGATTCTCGAATATCTGAGCTCGGGTAAAACCAAACCCGAGGGACGATGGGAGTCAAGGCTAAATTGAGAAGGGTATAGGCATCACGGGTAACTGGAGTGTCTGAACAGTGGACTGAACAATGGTCGGGGGGTAGCTTGACAGTAAACAAAACTGCCACGATGGCGTTGGACAAGTCATCCCGTCCTATCGTACCCCAAATGACTACGGAAAGTCAAATCAGAATTTTTCATCTCACCTCAAAAAAACCTGACGCGACGTTTGAAGCTGGGACTGTATTGTACCTTTATAGTCCCGGTACTCACATACGCCTCTGAGACATGGCGGCCCTGTCCAAAAAGACGAAGCTATCTTCGTCAGATCGTAACAGATCGAAGCTATAGTCGCGTTTCTAGAGGAAGATGCTCAGAAGGATCGTTGGCCTCGTGTGTGTGGTAGGACAATGGAGACCTCACCGTCGTGCAGCGAATTAGGCTCACCAGGTTCCGATGGGCTGGCCATGTTATACGCATGGCACCGGACAACTCAGCTCAGAAAGTCATTTTTGGGCCGTCCACTAGGGCAGACGAGGCGTGGGAGGCGTGGAATTCAAAAACTCCCGATGTCGTCAAACCTTACGAAGTCGGATTTCTTGTCCTGTAGCTGGGTTCTTTGTTGGGTCTATTTGCTCATGTTGCTGACGAAGTAATTAAAATAAAAATTAAAAATCATAGCACCTGGAAAAAAAACAGCAAGTAGCGCAGAAGGTATCGAAATAGGAAATAGCTTTAAAGAGGCACAACGTTTAACAAACAAGTAATTTATTTAGTCAAACGGACCAAACAGTCAAGTAGGAAAATTTGAGTAAAGAAAATATTTTATAATGCATCTCGCCCTCCAGTGTTCTTATTACAAGTCGGGGACTAATCCCGGATCTTAGTGAAGAATAATTACCCCCAAGTGAGCGGGAACCGATCCAGACTCAGCTAGCTCGGAAGGCATTCTGCCAACGCTAGCAGATGCAACGGAGTTAACTCCTTTGGTGGAAACAGCTCACGTCAACTCATCTTGCACAGTTCTAAGTTCTTTATTTTTTTCAAGAAACAATTTATTATTGCGTAAAATTTTACGGACCATATATGGCCACCCTTCAAGCGAAAAAACAAAAAACGAGTTAAAAACGAGTGAGACTTTCCCCTACGTCAATAAGTGATCCAGCACGGAGCAATCTTGCCGGGGCGTAAATGTTGATTGCAGAGAGCAGCGCCGGTGAGTCGATGCGATTGTCAAGAAGACCTGCGACAAAAAGTCTCTGCGCGTTACAATTCCGCTTTTTCAGCGATTTCAGGCCAAGTAGTGCGCATCGTCCATTGTAGTCAACCTGGACACTGGATGGATTCCAGGCGAGTCAACGAGCGTGCCGATATGGGCCACCACACCACGGATGAGTATTCCACCACAGACCGAACTAACGAGCAGTACAGCATCTTAACGGCAATCGGGTCGGTAAGATCGCGCTCAAGGTTCTTCAGAATGCCAACTAGCTGATTGCCCTTATCGACGGTGTGCTCTAGCTGGTCATGGAAGCTCAACTTATCGTCAAAGAGCACTCCAAGATCTCTGACGCAGCTTTTACGGACAAGGACAGTGTCGTTAATGGTACACGTGCAGATTAAGGGATTACGATTTCTGGCAAACGCAACCACAACGCACTTGTCGACGCACATCTCCAAGCCATTCGTACAGCACCAGGACTGGAACGCACTGAGAGCATTCTGGAGATGCAGCTGATCTTCCTGGTTGCATAGTGGTAGGTACAATTCAGCGTCCTCCGCGTAAAGCAGGTGGCTTTCAGGAGGAAGCACACGTGTGACGTCGTTCAAGAATATTACGAAGAGAAGCGGACCAACGTTGCTCCCTTGTGGTACTCCTGAACACACATTACATTCAGAGGTATGTAGAATGTTGGTTTTCTGCTAATAATTTAACAATTTTATCAGCTTATTATTATTTGATTTATATCCCTCAATTCATTCTTAACATTTACATAAAAAATCATTCAAAATTTGATAACACATTTTTTAAATACAAGATTTAAATAAAGAGCTTGCAAACCTTTTATTATAAAAATGTGAGGCACAAAGCTACCAAAAGTAAAATAGAAATATTATTATGAAATACATCAAAAATGTCTTTGTGCTCAAATTTGGAAAGAATTTTGCGTTCCTTGCGAGATTCAACGAGATTGAATGCAAATTTCCCAGAGCAAGTACATGAGCCACCCTTTCTCTCCGCATAAAATGTGAAGTTTGTCTTGAGATCCATTCACTTCCTTAGATTTGTTGCTGTTTCCTTCCGCTTCCAGACACTCTATGTCCAAGATTTCCCTCCGTTCCAAAGTTTTACTCCTACCACAAATGGCTTTTGCTACCCTCAAAATGTCACCGTCAAACTGCTGAAACAATATGGTGTGGATATAAATTTTAATTATTATTTATAGCAGTCGGTCTTACGGGTGTTTTATTAAAATTTCATAAATCTGATGATGCGGCTCGGTTACCCACAAACGTTTGCTCTGGGCATCCGGACCGTTCGAATGGGTCGTAACGTAACCGGTCAAAGATTGGTACCGTACCACAACCGGAAGAACAACCGGCCAGAATCGTCCGATAACACCCGAACGCTCTACACCTCTTCTTCCGATGGTCGTGCATACGGAAGAGGTCATAGTTTTCGGCATTGCAGTCCTAGCAGTCCTTTTTCGGGCAGGTCCAGTTGGGAGTGATAAATAATCAAACTTTACGACAAAACGAGACACCACGGCACCGATCGACACCGATGGTGACCGAATGTGCCTATGATCCGACCGCTCAGGGACCACCGTTGATTAATATTTAACTGAACTTTCTGTAATTACAAAAAGATGGAAGCGTGCGAATGTTCGGCTAGGTTGCATGCTTCCGTCCGAGTAAACGATGAACAAATGATCAAGTATGCAGTTTTGTGTTGAGGCCATGCAAATTTTGTTAATGGGTTGTTCGTGGCACTCAGTTTATTTTATCTCATAAATCAATGGAAAGCCATAAGGTTTATAATTCGTTCATCATTATTTTCATATTGTCTCATTTTTATTATTATTTAACAAAGCTCTAAATCGGAAATGAATGCCACACCCAGTCTGATTCTCATCGGTTTCCGGTATCTGGCAAGACCAGGCAAACTCCTCTACTATCCAAACATAGGACCAAACTTTCTAACTTCTTCAATCATCAACAACCACAAGAACAAATCCATGTGATTTCAGCCACAAGAAGCATTAGTGTTAACTTTTCCTCGTTGTTCCTGCTATTTTCCAAACCCTAACGAAGTCCGCATGTATCCGCCTTTAGTGGAAACGGTTTACTCATTTCCAGTAAATTTCACTAACGAAACATGCTTTCTGTCAGTGTTTTGCATAAAATAATATTTCCATCGCCCGAGACCAAGTCGAGGTTGGTTTGCACATTTTCCATCCCTACCGAACAGCTTCCAACCAGAGAACTTACGGTTCATACTTGGGAAAATGAAGAATCTAGCTCGACGTTGCAATCGTACTCAGCACGAGTGCGGAACAGTCCATGCCAGTCCAAGGCATTCCCGCAGGACGCTTGGAGCACCAGCCGGAGCATGTCGAGATGTTTTTTGGCGACCACCGAACAACCAGTTTCGCCTCATGTTGTACACACTTACCATCAAGAGTGTTTGGCACGGGGCAGACTATGGCCAGAACGCTAGAGCAACAATCTGAAATTGAAGAGAAAAACATTTTGCCTGTGGATGCATGCTCCAAGATGCCGGCAAAGCAAACAGACGGTCACACAGTAAACACAAAATAGAAAACGTCACTAGCAGAACGAAGGCGTTTTTGCGTGCTGCGTGTTGCAGGAAATAAGGAAATAGAGAAAAAAATGCAATTGGAGTTGTTTTGAAGAGTAAATTGAGAAATAAATTGCTTAACAAATTGTGTCGTGTTTTACAATTTCAAGTTTTTGTTATCCGGAGGAGCGGAAAAGAAAGAAAAACTAATTTATGATTTTTAAAATAAAATTAAACAGCCGCATATCCAGCATTTTCTTTTTCTTTGCTGTACAGGTTAAATCCTCCTATGATTTTGCTTCTTAATTTTTCTGTTTGGTACATTTACATTTATTTTTTCTAAATCTTTTATTAAATTTATGAATAAGTTCCTGATTTTGTTTTTTCTTAGTATGTTTTTCTTTTTCATGTTCGTTGGTAAAGTATTTTTTTCTGTTGTTTATGATGTTTTGAGTCTATTGTATTATTATGTTTTGTTCTACTCTTCTGCTACTCTATGTGTGTTATTTTTTGTACAAAAATTTCCAAGAATAGTTTTCTTTAAGTTACTGGCTGCTTTTCAATTGTTTTTTCTACTAATAACTGTTCTGTGCCTGTTTTTGTTTTGGTATTTGTTCTACTGTTTTATTCCGATGTCTCTTCATTTTTATTTCCTATCTTCTTCTGTGTATTTTTCCAGCAGTTTCACGATATAGTTTGAAGGATTTCCTTTTAAAATTAAAGAAATTGCATTAAAAAAATTTTTGATAACGTTCACAATAAAATGAATCCCAGTAGATAGCGATAACAGTTAATAATTTCTAATTCAAATATAGAAACGTTGCGTACTCATTGGATTAATAGCAGCAATACAAGCATTTAAGGCACTGTTTTGTTAATAACTTTATCATTTTAGATCGAATTTTTAATTCCTAAACAGCAAAGTTATAGCATCGCAAATAAACCATTCTTGCCAGTTGATTAAAAAAAATTATTCTTGATTTTCTAATTTTTTACCCTTCATTTTTAACTGTTCAATTATATTTGTGTGTTTCCTAAGCAGTGTTTCCTATTCTTATTGAGTGATGACGTTTTCTGAATTATTATTTTATGTTTAAAATTTCAATTTCAGTAATTTATGAATATTTGTTCTAAATCGTGTGTAATGTTTCTGTTTTTTATTATTTTTTTATTTCAATGAAAAATATTCCAACCCTTCTTTCTCAGTGATCTCATGCTACCCACATCTTGCCTTAGCAGAATACATCTTGGTTCCTCACTGTACATTCATTGGGCTTTGTCAAGTCCAAACTTCTCTCACAATAAATTGACAAAATGCCTAATTGATAAAACCCAGACTCAACAATGTTTAACAAACTATTTTAAAGTAAGATTTACTACATCAGCAAATACATTTTCGATGCCGTTGCGCTACATTATTCTTTCCCAGATCCTAGATTATCGTCAGTCAAGCGGCCAAATAATGCACAACATTCAATAGACCCACGAAACCCTACCGTGAACCCTTCCTCCAGGTGTCGGTATCGATTTCTAAAGCATGGTAGGGGAGATTTCCTTCTACGGAGTGAAAATGTTTCTGCAGCGGAATCGTCTTAGATCATTAGAACAACGCTCAGCGCCAGTCCGCACGGCACAGCACGAACGATGGTGATGCAACGGGCTGTCGGCAATGCTTGCTAGTGGAATGTAAATTTGAAAAGAATTCAGAATACACACAATCACGACGTCATTTCTAGACATTTAGGAAGCAGCAGCAGCAGCAACGACAGCAGAAGACAAAAAGCAAAGCGCCCTAATGCGTGCCATTCTTCTCACCCCATCCGCAACCGTAAGCTGAAAGGCCTTTGCCGTCCATCGCGGTGCATTGCGTCTGTTCTGCCGTTCAGCCGATTGTCTACGAGCTGTTCGGCTAGCAATCGGCACAAACAAGGGCAGGACAGGAGCGAGGAAAAAACAAAAACTGCATCGGCAAAGACAAAAATGCATCTCGAACGAAAAGACAAATGGGCCAGCGGATTGTTCTTCCTTATTTATTATTACACACTTTCAGCTGGTCTGCGCTTTTCTTCTTTCTCCTTATTCACTTTCAGGTTTGGTTTTCCTATCGTCGTCGGCTTCGACGCCAAGCCAAAAAGCACGATCCAAACAAGAAAAACAGATTTTTCAGCAGTCGCAACAACAACTTACGGATCCAGGTTGAATCACGACGTGCAACCGGCACGAAGCCGGCGGCACCGAATGTCCCCTGGCGTGTGCCGGCCGAGAGTACGTGTGTCTTTGTGGCACGAATTAGAACGTACTGGCCGGTTCGTTTTCATTTTCCGTCCCATTTGAATCCACCGACCGTTTGCCTACTACGCCTCTACCTTTTTTTTTTCCTCATCAACGAGCCAAACGCTTCCCAAACCGGGAAAGGGGGGGAAAGAAGGTAGAAGGTATTAATTTTAGAGCACCCGAACCCGCCGCGAATGAATTGAAAATTTATGGTAGGTTTTAAATTTATCATACAACGCCTCGATGGGGCCCCGTGATGATAGCATGCTCGGGCGAAACTTCAATCGTGAGTGGAAATTGAATCGATGCACGATTTCGAGTCACAAAAGAGATCGTAGTCAAGGTTTATATGTTTACGATCTGGAGTTCGGATTCGGATTCAGGATGGGTGCCGTACGCAACCACTTAGAACCACTAAATTGCGCTACAGAACATCCAATCCTGGTGTAGAATAAAACACAACTGAAGCGATCAAGAGCACGGAGCGAACAGCTTGGAACAAGGGGCAGAAATACGACCAACGAAGGGCAGCGTACTGGGTAACAGTGGAATTAGAATTAGCCCGGTGCTTTTTAGGGACTCAACCGGCTATCCAAATCTTTCCTGCCTTCAAAACGAGTTGGAGTGAATGCTAACGATGCAGATGAGTGAGGGACTTATAATAAAATAATTACTTCTAAATTACAGGTCCCGAAGCAGCTGCAAGCACTGCTCCGTTGCTGATACGTCCGATTATGTTTGCGTTCTAGTTGTATTATATCAGTTTCTCTGGGTCTTCTTTTTCCAACATTTCGATAGATTGCTGATGTTATTTGTTTAGAATTTACTTTCCCAACAATGTTTTACAAGTCTTTATTGAGACTAGTTTCCATGCAGAGTAAGATGTTAAAAGAAGTAAATTTATTATTATAATGAAAAATTATATAAATTTTGTAAGGCAGATCGGAAATGCAACCAACACAAATTATCCACCATTCACTGAAAAAAAAAAACAATTAACCGAAGAGTTAGAAATAAAAATCCACACGTTAGTTGGCAACTGGAATTCCCGGGTATTCCTTACAATTTGTCGTGTAAATTTGACGGTTTTCGTTGGTAAAAAATGCTTTCTATCTATTTATGTTCTTGCGAATCTTTGTAAATCGGAATGTTAAATGAATATAGAACTACGATGCAAAATTATAGACAAAACTTTAACATCACAGATATTGTATTACATTCTATTGTTTTTATATTATTTATTTATAATTAACTTATTTATTGCTGATTGCTGATATTGTTCATTTTGTTTATTTAGAAACTGTTTCGTTCATTATTCTTTATGTTTTTTTTGTAATGACAAAACTCCTAAACAATCCTTCTGAAATTTAAATTCAATTAAATTTTACTAGAAAAAATTCACAATACGAAAAGAAAAAGTAGAGAAACGTCATTCTCCAAACAAAATGTATGGAATACCCGAGTCTGCTGGGTGCCAACGAATTACGTGGTAAAGTTTAAAATCAATCAAAATAAAACACTTACTGGTTGTTGAAAATTACACTGTATGCACCAAAAAATCGGATATAAAAAGTTGGGAAGCTACTGGAAATTTCAGGTCAATACAAGGTTTAAATGGATAGGTTGTTGCAACAGCGTTGTCAGTCTTCACACAGCAGGACCTCAGTTGAAGGACTGGACAGTTAAGGACTGACTTTTCACCAACGTGGAGTCATCAAGTCTTGTAAGCCATTCGATGGCCCGCGTGCCCTAGTTGACCAACAAGTCCAGCAAAGAAAAAAGTAGCAATTCAAAATTAATATGAGAATGAATTAGTCAAAAATATTTGGTTCGTTTTGGACAATGTCTTTAATCAGTCAGCAGTGAGACTATAATGCAGCTCCTGTTTCGCTCATCAATAGAGAGTTTGAGTCTCTCATTAGGCTTACTAATGTCATAATAGTCTTAATAGGCTTACTAATGTCATAAAAAGGATGTCAATACAAATACTCTCTTTTCTTGAAAATTTAATTTTTGTTTTGTGTTGCTTCATTCCACCACCATAAGTTATACTACTGTATCCGAAAAGTAAGGTGACATTAGATGTCAAATTTCGCGCGCCAAAAGAAGCCCCTTGTTTTTATTTTTCGTTTGTCAATATGTATGTTTTTGACAGATCTGCCACGTTTCAAGCCACAACATCAACCCGGCTAGGAGTGACAATTTGTTTTCGGAGCTGCGCCATGTGTTATGTCCATATTGACCATGTCCAAGTTTATGGAGCAGCGCGCATGTATCAAATTTTGTTTGCGCAATGAAATAATCGCTGCGGAAACATTGTGGAAGCTGCAAAACGCCTTCGTGGAAGAATCTATGTGGAATAAAACTATGTACAAATGGTACAGTGAGTTCAATAATGGCCGTGAGATGGTCGAGACCATCCCCGACAACGCCCACGACGTCCAAATCAAGGATTTGGTGGTCATCAATCGTCGGTTGAGGATACAAGACCTTTCGGAACCTCCATTTGCGGCCGGATTTGCGGAAAAACAACAGCTGGTTCTTGCACCATGATAATGCGCCCTCCCATACGGCCATCATGTTGCGGGAGTTTTTCGCAACAACGGGCACCTATATTGTGGTGCAACCGCCGTGTTCGCCTGCTTTGGCACCAGCCGACTTCTGGATGTTCTGGACAAGCTAAAACGGCCGCTTCGGTGACACCGTTCTGACACTATCGAGGAGATAGAAGCCGAAAAGACGGCGAAACTAAAGGACATCCCAGCATCCACGTTTTCCACCTGCTTCATGGAGTGGGAGAAGAGATGGAAGAGATGAATTGCATCGGAAGGGGATTACTTCGAAGGTGATCTTCATTTTGCCTAAAAAAAAACATTTAAGAAACAAAACGCTAAGTCACTTTATTTTACGGACACCGTAGTATCTTATCGCTAAAATTTAGTTATTATCAACGTTACATTGACAGCAATACGTTCGGCCGTCCTTTATTTAAAAAAAACGTGTAATTGGCTTTTATTATAATTACTTTGTTTTGATAAACATATATAATTAATCAGCAACTAATTGATTTTTAATAAAACGATTCCAGCAAACACAAACTTCCAAAATGAAGCATACAAACGACAAACGTATCATTAAACGACTCTTAGAAGAAAAAAAACCCACAACTCACACACAAGCACCTGTTTTGTAACCGATAGGGATTATCTTACACTGCCCACCCATTGTTGCAGCAGCCTCGAAAGATCTTCTGTCGTCAGTCACCGTAACCTAACCTACATACTCCATCCCAACATAAAACCGTATCAACTCCCATCGCATCCATTCTCACCATAATTCCTATAAATAGATTAGTAGCCCCATCAAACGCACTGGAATGAGGAAAGAATCCGCGCGCGCCTAACACAACCAGAACGGAGGCCCACATCTTTCCCACACCCGGCTCGGTGGTTGCAGTAGCAGTGCAGTAGTCGACGGCTAAAATTCGATGCGCCCCATGCGTTTTCTCATCGTGCACGAAGGCCCCGGAATGTCCCGAGATGCGCTCGAGGAATTCTACAATCCTCAATAAAAAAAAAGCTGAGCGGCAGCACAGACAAACAGACGGGCCGGGATAGGAATAATTTACGATCAGCGTAACTCCACGCTCAACAGGAGGGGCAAGCAAAACACACCAGTAAAACCAATGCTCCCGATCGATCGATCATCGCAAACGGATCGAAGCTGATCGCACTTCGACGTCCACATCCCGCAGGAAGAAAGGCTTCCGATGGTTTTTAATGTTGGATCTTATTGATAGATTGCGCTTCCCTCTACTCCCGTAAACCATCGACTCCAAATTGCAAAATCTGCGGGAGGCGTCCCGGGCGATGCAGTGAGGAACAATTTTAACCCGCGTGTGTAACGCAGCGCAAGAGGAGTTAATTAATCATTTCAGGTGAGCACCTGCCCGAACGCACTGTAGCGTAACCGTATGCCCCCTTTCGATACACATTCACCGAGCCTTCAATCAGAAATATTCCCATTGATAATTAGTCATACCCGGGGCAGGTTCACCCTGGTGGAATTGCCGGTCAGGAAAGAAAGCAGCCGAACAAGGTAGCAAAAAGGGTAGCCATCGCTTGTTACGATGCGGGTACCTCATCGAGTTATACAACCGCACAACCTTCCTTGGCGATGGGATCCAACGATCCCCGGTGCTCGTTTAGTTTCATTTCGGATTCTACACGGTGAAGCTTCATTTCAAAGAGAATAGAGAAGTAAGGAACAAAACCCCCTTGAAGATATGTTACGGCTTCCAGCAATGAATGAATCAACAAGGAAGGGCTACTCCAGTGCCTGCAAGAACGTTTAGCAGAGACGGCAGAGAGCAAGAAAAAAAAACGAATCGGAACTCGAGATTCGATTCGAATGCTTTCAATTAAAATCAAATTCCAGTCCAATTTTCCTCATTTCCATTCACATTCTCTACGGGTCTGTACCATTAATTAGGAGACGAGAGTTACGCTGGCACCGGGGAAGGTTTTGCCGGAGAACCGCCAAATCGCCAAAGAAGGCGTGAAACTGGACTCTCGGCTGGTAGTGGCTGGCACTGGAATGGATCTGGTCTCGGTGTTATTTCATTTCGTCTCTTCCACCCGGTTTATCTTCTGCTTTCGAGTTGATCTGTTGCCCCGTGTCTAGGATGATTTGCGGTAATCTGGCAAAAAAAGGAAAACGGATAATGACAAACCGGTAGGAGTGATCCGTTCCGAGCGCGTAGCTGTGTCAGGAGCAGTGGCGTTTACGAGGAAATAAGGCAAACGATTGCCCTACAGTGTGGAAGAAAAAGTTTGCTAACTGATTGAAAAGCTGCTAACTGATTTGGATGTAGTATTCGTTTCAAACAGCATGTTTAAACGAGCATGTTCCTTGTGAATCGTTACAAATAAATGTAAAATGCGAAATGATTGAAAAATATTATATTTACAACGATTTATGCTAGAATGATGAATTTGAACGTCCAATATTGACGCAAATCTCTTAAAACACTCAAACATTGATGGTACAAAGTTTAAAGTATTTTACAAATAGTATTATCAAAATAGAAAAAAAGATCTTTCAATTAAAACTTAAAAATACTTCCGATTTTTTCCTCCTTGACGCTACAAATTCAAGGGAGCTTAGCCAGTCATATTTGACTTTTCTTGTTTTAGTTCACCGGTAGCAGAATGATCAGTGCTCGTCTTGTTGGCTTAACGACCTACTAGGTCACGCCAGCCATTAAATCGTTTACCAGACTTGTTGGTACCACGCAGTTGGATAGTCAGTCCTTACTAAGGGTGTATTTTACTTAAATAAAGATTGTGGATAGCCACGAATCGGTAACTTCGAGAGCCACACTGTTTTACAAGTTGTTGTCAAATTTGCCTCCGTCACACCGGGCCATGCACGGTCGTAGATCTTTTTCGATCCCGTAAACCAACGATCACCTCGCTATTAGTCAGCCCAGTGTTCGACCCATACCTTCCCATGACCGAAAACCCGAACCCAAGCTCACCTGGACTTAATAATCGGGTATGAAATTATATCCCATTTGTTTCAAGCCTTCGCATCCCCCAAGCTTTCAAGTCCATCGGTCCCGGGAGGCGTTTCACAGTGCGTCCGTATGTCTTTGCTGTCGCTTTTTTTCCTCTCTCGCATCGAAAAAAAAAGCCCCTTCTCTACAGTCGGTGGCGGTCAAGACTTTCGCTCAAGTGTGTCGTTACTTACCCGGCCGGGACCGAAGCGGAAATGACCATTTAACCATTAACGGGCGTTATGAAGCGGGACGAACCATCCAACCCGGGTCCAATCAAAGATCGCTCAAAGTGCGTACAACCGGTTCAGCTGGAGGGTGTCCACTATCCGACCGTGCCAGGCGCCAAAATCTTTACGACCCCGACGGCCTCCTATCGGGGTATCGATGGGTGATAATTACCGAGTAGGGATTATGCGCACCCAGGCTGCAGTATTTATTCTACGAGAGCACGGTCCCGATGCCGGGATAGCCTACCGTACGGGAGGGAAGGAAATGAGACGGATTAAGGAGTTTCGCCGATTCTGGTTGGTGTTTCGTGACCAGGCTCCGTTCGTAATCGTAGGATCTGCAGGATCGCTTTCATCTTTTGCGGCAAATTTTTTCGAGGCTTCGAAAAACACCGTAATTACGCAGGTATTTTTGTGGTGTGTGGACAACACGATCCGTTTGGACACATTTATTAGTCTTTGATAATGTGTTTTAGGAGTGCATTCCTAGCCAACACCCGATCCCGTGATGTATTACTTTGCAGAGTGATGATGATGCGATTTTAATAACGGGTAAAATTCGCAGGAATTGATTATAGCTTCTTGAGCTTTCTGGACTGGTTTGCAAAACTCTACTATCATGAAAAACACTACTTTTAAGGTAAATTTTTTTTTCGTACTTGAAAAAACAGAACTAAATATAGCAATTAATTCAAATCAATAAGAAATAAGAAAGGTTCATTACTACCAACACATTACAAAACCCATAAACACTACTTATCAAACGAATTATAGATATTGAACCATATTCTATAGTTCAATACTTTTTTCATTAGTTCTTTGATGATATTGTAGATCTAATTAGGTTTTGAAAATATTTGCTGCGATTGCTCTGAAACTCGTTCTAAGACTTCTCGGTGCTTGATCGGAAAAAAATATTCTTAACAATATGCTCAATTGAGATAAAAGTCTAAGAAATAGCTATTTCTCCGACAAAAAACGTATTTACTTACTTACTTATCAGGCGCTACAACCGCTTTGCGGTCTTGGCCTGCCGCAGAAGAATCCAGAACCGCTCACAGTCCCGCGCCGTCGTTCGCCAATCCGTTATCCCGGCCTTGATGGCCGGGATGATTCCACCGCCATCCTCACACCTCAATCTGGGCCTTCCAGGCCTCCTATGTCCGTGTGAAGGCCTAAAAGGACTTTCTGAGATGGGTCGTCCGGTGCCATGCGTATAACATGGCCAGCCCATCGGATCCTTCTGAGCATCTTGCTCTCGAACGCGGCTAATAGGGCTTCGTCTGTTTTGGACAGGGCCGCCATGTCTCAGAGGCGCATGTGAGTACTGGGACTATAAAAGTACGGTACAGTCCCAGCTTCCGAGGTTTTCTGCCGCCTGCTCGATCCTTTGTTAGGCCTCTGCTACCTTTGAGAGCCGCAGACCAATGATGTCTATATCATCAACGTATGCCAGGATCTGGGTAGACTTATAGAAGATTTTTCCCGAATTTTCCACCTCTGAGTCACGGATGGCCCTCTCCAGCGACAAGTTGAATAGGAGACAGGCGAGCCCATCTCCCTGACGCAGGCCTTTGGTGGTAGCAAAGGACCCTAAGAGATGTCCATCTATCTTCACCTGACATGTGATGTTGGTCATGGTCGTTCTTACAAGCCTAAAAATATATTTAAAAGTGAAAGTTATTTTGTGTACGCGCTATGATGCTGTGTTTATGACCTAGGGATCCAATCAGACGATAGACCTACGTTTAGCAAGCACATTGAAAGCGTTACCTTGAAAGCTAACCAATCTTTAGGCCTTTTGATGTAAGCATGTACAGAGTTTAGGGACCCTTTGTGCCTGAACAGTTTACTGCGCCAATGTGCTCTCTATATTCGACTACAATTAGAGCTCATAAATCGTTTGGAAGCTTAACAAAAGCAATTTTCTCATAGACATGCTCTGTGTTTGTTTCGTTGACCAAATAACGTGCTACCATTTTATAATCAGCGATGTCTTCTACTTAGTTTAAACAACTCGAATATTAAGAGAAAAAAACAGCAAAGCATTTTTCCATCTCATTGTTTCCGTAGTGGAATCGGCTCGCCTGAATTGCACGCAAACGTAAATGTGTATACCTACCGTAGTAAGATCTACCGTTTTCAATTCCGGGTTGATCGTATTAGAAATAATTATGCACAACGCGTTGTCCTCGATAATAGTGTATTTTAAATTTAATTTTTGTATCTGTGTTTAAAGAGCTTCTCCGGTACTGTCATTTGTAACTCGTCAATATTTGTATTATAATTAAGTTAGACGTATGATATTTATGTGAATCATAAAGGTCCGACAAATTATCTCCAAGAAAACTACAAGAGTCCCAGCAAAAAAAACTATGCTTTGTGTACTTGTTTGATCAATTGATACTTGGTGCCCATAAACATTCCTTAAAATCTTTATACATATATTGATTGCTTTACACGTAGCAACTTTTTTGGTTTATTTATAGACGCTTTGAGTCTTTGAGACTACAATCGACTCCCTTCCCTGTCGCATTGGCATTTGTAAAGAAAATTTCCTTAAGTTTATTTTATTTATTTTATTCATTTTTCAGTATGACGGTACGTTGCCGTATTATCAACACCAAGGGTGACTGAAACAATGAACATTACTATTAAGGTATTTCCTCCTTATTATTTGCCTTATCCCGGGAAAAAAATTCCTTAAAAAATGCAAGTACAAGGAATTACTCATCATCATAATTATCGTCATACGAATACGAATATTATAGTACGAAAGTCAGTCCTCACTTTAAAAGAAAGATCCAGATTGGATTCGAATCTTGGTCCTGCCGTGTGAAAACCGACGCCAATGTTGTCTCTACAAAAGGATTGCCCAAGGTTCACATAGCTTTCAAGATTTCGTTCACAAATCTCACCGAAATGAAGTCATTCGCTGAGTTTGATTTGAGTTAAGTTGTGTTTGAGATAGCAAATTAAACAATTAAACCATTATAATACATCGACCAAACGCGAGCCCAATAGAATTGGATTGATGATGAATGAGACGAAGACGAAATACCTGCTTGCCGGAGGCTCTGACCGTGATAGAACCCGACTCGGAAGCAGAGTATCAGTTGACGGCGACGATCTCGAGGTGGTAGAGGTGTTCTGCTACCTTGGTATGATCGTAACTTCGGACAACAACGTAAGCAGCGAAATCCGAAGGCGCATTGTTCAGGGGAATCGAGCCTATGGAGGACTCCACAAACTACTGCGATCCAGAAGATTCCAACAACACAAGAAACGCACCTTGATAAGTCCGGTAGTCCTCTACGGGTACTAGTCCTGGACTATGCTGACGGAGGACGCCAATGCACTCGCCATTTTCGAACGCCGAGAGCTAAGGACTATCTTTGGGGGTGTGTGCGAGCAGGGCGTGTGGAGAAGGAGAATGAACCACGAGTTAGCTGAGCTGTTTGGCGGTGCTGATATCCTGAAGGTAGTCAAAGCCGGAAGGATACGATGGCTGGGGCACGTGATTCGTAGAGAAGTATACAGAGCCCGTTAGCTGGAACAAGTGGAGTCTAATCTGTCGGAGATCGGATGCAGCCGTGGATGGAGGACTGCAGCCCTAGATCGAGTTTCCTGGAAACTGATTGGAGACCTGGCCACGTCGACACGACGTGCTCGATCTAGAGCAGGCCAAAGAAGAAGAAGAAGAATTCATAGATCAAAAATCAAAAATGAGAAGATAATCATTACCATATTTCGATGGTCGTTTAAATATTTTTTATAAAAGAAATGTTAAATTCTCTACTACGATGGATTGCTCGTAATTCAGATAGACGAATTAATACAATTCAGGATGTAGATATTGTTTACCCCAAATACTAGCAAAATCTGACAAAGATGTAAATAGCTGCGATAAAATTAAAAACGATTTAATTAATTTTGCTAATTGAAACTACAACTGGTCAATTAAAAAAGTTGTTCAGATTTCAGTCAAACAGAAATTCTATTAATTCAACTTCCAAACTTCCAAAATGCTCTACAGCTTTAAAACCACAAAGCTATGAAATGTATTCGACTAACATAATGCTTAAATCTACAAGCTGATACTACCGTGTTTCGGAGTTTGAACTTACATTCCAACACCAAACACCTCGATTATCCACACACTAAAACATCAAATCACACCGAGGCAATAAACTCCATCCTACCACAAACTGGGCCCCCCCAACGAAATCAGTTGTTGATTTTTGATCACAAATTTTAAGTGCCAGCTCCGTATCGGAAAGTATACGAAACGAGGTTATGATCAACGTAAGTTCCACCAATTATCCACCATCGTCGTCGACAACCCGCCGCGTATCGAATATCGGGCAGTAAAACTATCCATCTGCAGCCTCGCTGCCTCACGCTGGCAGAGCCGTACGTGATCAATCGATGATCGCTTCGATGCTGCTGCTTTTTCTCTTTTGTTTTTCCTTTTTTCCCTCTTTATTTTTGCTTCAATCGCATTCAAACTAAAACGCAGACAGTTCACTGGAAGTAGTAAATTCGTTTATCATCGCGGCTGTAAAGTCGCCCATCAATCGGTTAATTCGTTCGTCGCCTCTCGTCCGTAGGGTCGTAAAGTAATCAAACACGGCTGAGCTCAGGGGACATTCCCTTTTGCTGCCGAGTACTGCCTGATGTTCATCCGCTCGGCATTCGAAAGTGGTCCACTTTTACGGCGCTCGCGGCACGTAATCACGGTGAAATTCTCGGTACTGATTCCATGCTGATTGCATCATTTCTGGGGTCCACTAACGGCCTATTCCATCGACAAGCCCGCAACGTACCGGAATTGGAAAACTCCACCCGATTGGAGCAGCATCTTGGCAGTGTCGCGATGTTGTGTCTACCTTTACTGATGCGCTGCATGTGATTATTTTCCAATAAAAAGCCAATATCAACATTCTATTTTTAAAAATTGGTCACCGTGCGCTGGAACCTTCGACGCCCTTTGTGTTGACGGGATGGTGACGCTTTTTAATCGTTTCTATGGGAACGATCGAAATCCCTTGTACGAAAACGCACCCAAACAGAATCATTGCCCAATGTTCCAGCTTCGGACACAGAGATCTATCCGATTTTATAGTTTCATATCAATAAAATCGAGATAAAAATATTTCCCCCGGTTGCCCTTTTTCCAGAACAATTCCTCCTTAAAGTTGATGCTGTTCTTGTGCCCTGACCGTTCTGATGTAAGGAAAGCATAAAAGACCCACAATTGTCGTCTAGATGCAAGTAAGAGGGTAGATCACAACTCACCGTACGAAAACCAATAAATGGTCCATAATTTTTCCATTCATTTGTCCTTAATTCTGCACCCTTCAACAACCCCGCTGACGGCACGATAAATCCGAGAAGGACGCATTTTTCTTTCTGCCGCCGTTTCCAGGAACACCAACGCGCACGGCCAATTTCCAATGGTCCAAGGAATCGGTTCTCTTGTCTTCCGAGCTCCTCCCAACTTCTGCGGGCTGACTTTTCGCGCTATTGTAATGCAACGAACGGTAAACTGCGACCGATTGGCAGAAACAATAGGATTTTCGGGTTGCCTTTTAGCGCAATAAATCAGTCCCCTTTTTCGAGTTGCACAGTACATTTTTCTTCCTACTGCTGACCATTCCACAAATACAGACTCCGCAACCGGTGCTTAAGGACACTCGCTGTGAGTGAGCAAATAGGACTGCAGTTGCAGTCGCAAGCTGCATTTTTAAACCATCGCCTCTACCTTACACTCCTTTGCCGTGTTTGTATGTTTTGCCGTAAGTTGCCGTTTGGATTGTCCTTTCTTTCTAGCTTTTTTCTTTTTCCTTTTCCCATTGTTCACCCACCGGCCCAGAGCAACATCGTTGACCGGGTTTTGCGTCTTGCAAGAAGATCCTTGCGGTGACTGCATTGTTCCAGCGCCAGGGTCAGTATTATCTATTGCCAATCGACGGCAATCGATGGTACTGGACAATGGTCGATGGAAGCACACGGTGCTCATCGCGCTCAATGCAGCGATCCCCCGGGGGGTCACAAGCGAAAAAAAAGAAGAAAAAGAACGCATGGAAAACTCTAAACAAAAACCATTTGCTGAAAAGAAAAACGATCGGGACCGTGTCTGGTTGTGATCGGTTTATGGCCGCTGGTGGCCAGCGGTGACCATTGTGGCCGGCTGATTGTTGCTACCCCTACCTATCCAGCGTCCCATCTTGCCCTAGCGCATCCCAACACAGCGGTTGCGTCCCCTCGAGGACACTCGGGAAGTGTGTCCAAACGCTACGGCAAGGTGTTACTTAAAAGTCATTAAATTCTATTTCTTTTTACACCTCGATCGATCGATGTCCTGTACAGCTTACCGGTACGGCACCGTACAAGGACTCAAGGGTGTGATTTATTCGTTAAGGAAACTACCGCACGCTGGTTTCGCCACCGTGGCGAGCGCTACTTGATAAATTGCGGCGTGATACGGACGCGCGTTTTTTTTTTTTCGAGTGTGCCTCTGTGAGCATTGTTGTAATTTCGGTCACTTCGTTAAGAGTCTTTTCATTGCGATTGGGACAAGAAAAGCGACCGTGACAACCTAATAAAGTGAAGATTTTTATCCGAGTGGTGAAAACTCGCGCTGGACTCACATTGATTCATGACCCTTCGGGAGGGAAGATTGATAATTAAAAGTTTCAAAGATGTACAGCTTATTTAGAATACTTCAGTGAAGTGGGATAACAGGGACATTTCTACCACGGTCGTGAGTTTGGTCTATTGCTATTTATTTACCGTATCTGAATAGTTACTTGTATGCATGATACAACGTACAGTACAGATGTACAATATAAGTTATTTTATGAAAGTGTAACAGTCAACAGTTCTGGGCTTACCATCAAACCCGCCACTAGTTATGAGACCAATAAACTACGAATAGAAACTTTTTCTTCGCGTAGAACACAGTTAATTATCTCGGTACAACGAAGATTTAGAGAAATCTGCTCTATTTCACTCTTTGTCATACTGATGAAATCATATTACAATAACCTATTAGCAGTAAAATAAAAAATAAAAACAGACAATTCGGCTAGGCCGGTCCCTAAAACAAAATCTCAAAAAATTATTTTAAAACAAATTTTTAAATAGTGTTGACCATCCTTACTTCGTCCCTTTCAAACAAGGTCTGTGTCAAGGTTTTTTATATTTATTTATTTCATCATGACGGACAGGCCGAATTCCTTAAAATTTAATCTAATATCTAGCATCACAAATCATTTAACTCATATGCTATTTGGAGGATAGACATTTCCTTCTCCGTCAGTTCTAGTACACCTTATGACGGGTGAGTTCGGTTCATGTTGTTCCTGCCATGTATCCTTGTGTTCTGCATGTCCTCTGGATCCAGGGGGTCTGCGTCTCTTAGAAGCATCGCTCTTTGGAGACTTGGCATTGGATCCCACGATAACCCCCTTTGTTGTGGGTACCCTATTTCGTTGCCAGCATATGGATGTTGTGGCTGACGGCCCCACCATCGGCAGAACGCACGAGTTCAAAAGCTACAGTAGCATTAGGTCTCCCAAACCTACTTCAATTGGTTCAGTGATCCAATGTACTTCCTGGCGAACCTGACGCCTACAAAACGCATAGAGGCGAAAACCAAAATAACGTTTGAAGGGTAACTGCAGCAGCGAACCCAGACATCCCACATCGACAAGGTCGCTAGTTACGACTTTAGATCTCTTTAAACAGTTTTTATCGCTTCTTCTTCTTCTTCTTCTTCTTCTTGGTCCCAGGTCTCCAAAAAGTGTCCAGGAAACTCGGTCTAGGGCTGCATCCGATCTCCGACAGGTTAGATTCCACTTGATCCAGCCAACGAGCTCGCTGTGCTCCTCTTGGTGGGGCACGTGCCCCAACCATCGTATCCTTCCGGCTTTGACTACCGTCAGGATATCAGCACCCCGAAACAGCAGAGCTACCTCGTGGTTCATTCTCCTTCGCCACATGCCCTGCTCACACTATTAGGGATAGTCCAGGCGAAAATGGCGAGTGCATTGGCGTCCTCTAACAGCATAGTCCAGGACTAGTACACGTAGAGGACTACCGGACGTATCAAGGTACAGTATATCGTGCATTTCGTGTGTTGTTGGAGTCTTTTGGATCGCAGGAGTTTGTGGAGTCTGTAGTAGACACGATTCCCCTGAACAATGCGCCTTCGAATTTCGCTGCTTACGTTGTTGTCCGAGGTTATTATCGTAACTTGGTTGTCGATTTGCGTCCAACAAATCCAGCTTGGTAGCTTCCGACGAAGTCCAATTCCGGGGTCCAGTCTGCAGAAGAGTATTCGGGGCAGGATCTTATAGGCAACGACTGTGATGGCCCGTAAGTTGGCACAGTCCATCCTCTCGACTTTTTTTGAATACCGGGTGTATTGCAACGTATTGCAAACAAAACCCAAAAAATAAATAAATATAAGAAATTACAATCAAATAATAGCTTGATAGTGCGTACAATCTACGGGAAGGGAGAGTGGAAGGGATCAAAGGACGATTTCCATCTCTTTGGCGAAGTCAAACAGGATCCGAACGTATTCGTAGTCCTTCTGTCCCAGGATATCGTGCATCGGCCTCGCCGGGGATCTTCCTGATGTCTGAATGTCTGCTAAGAGTCCGGGTCTAGCCGCATCAAACTCCACACATGACCAGAGGATGTGATCGATGTCTATTCGTTGAAGATGTCCATTCATCACATAATTTGATTTGCTATAGTATTGTTAAACAAATAGCTGTTTAAATATTTATTAATAATTAAAATAAAATAGAATTGCAAAGCATAAAACTAGCGTATAACATAAAACTCTAGATTTCACTCGAATTTTACTCCAGCTTTTCACTGGAAAAGAGCAAACGAAAATATTGTGTGAATTTAATTTAAATATGTTCTCTGGAACTGGCTTAATTTCGTATTCATTTAACAACACGAATTCACTAGTTTGCTACATTACTTCTGCCATTTTCCTTGAAACGCATTTTACAAATGTATTTCGACTGCTGTTCATTGAACACCATTTGGAAAACGCAATTTTATTGTGCAATTTGTATCCCTCACGTAGTCGTTACACTCCAACGGATGATTTACATTTTTGATTGATAATCTAATAGACTCTTGCTGTGTGCGGTAGCGGTTACATGATCGTAACGCTATTGAGATATCGCTTCTTTGTGCGTATGTCATACGCAGGAAAAATTAGGAATCCTTGGCAGCGCTATAAAACAATCGTTCCAGCCATCGGTTCCGCACACCCGATCCAGCATCACCAAACATCAACTACGCACGCACTGTGCCCTTTGTTTGTAGCCGCATAATTGCATCGGCGATAATCCATCGCCCGGCCGCACCGCACGTGTCAAGATGGCGACCTCTGGTCCGGTAGGACTTACCACCCAAGAGTCGGTAAGTCATCGAAATCCATCTTGTCATTCGCGTCAGCTTAGGTGAAATTGTCTTAATTGTTTGTGCTGCGTCTTACCGCACGCACGCAGCCACAGCACTCCCGACACTTTGACTTTGGCTGGAGTAACATATCAACAACAACAAAAAGGCGGCCACCCCCTCCCACCAGGGAGAAGGTGCCGGCGTAAGTATAAATAAAAATATCAAAAATAATAAGCCACGTGAATGGTGGCTCCCTGCGAACGCTCCGTGGATCGGTGGTAAAAACATTTTTACGATAAGAAGCAACCCCGACACGTGCCGGCTTTGCACGCGGGTGGAGCGAAGTATTATTGGTCCGTTTTTCGTAAAGGGCTTTCGCATCTCTTTATTGCTCCTGTTTGAGCGAAGAGCTAGGTGGTAGGAGTAACCGTTGATCCTTCTGTAAATGCTTGATACCACTTAACGTGGCCGGTTATGCAGCAAAAAGGGAAGGAACGTAGCGTACACAGACACACACACCGCTCCGTCTGTCATTCTGACGATCTTTATTGTGCAATGTCGTTTCACTTAAAGTTGCTTTCCGGGCTGCGTTGAAGTCTCTCCTTTAGACTTCTTACGTTCACAGTGCGATGGTTCTTTTATGGTGCTTATGAATTATTAAATTTGATTCGTCGCTTCTTTTTTTCTTATGCTGATGCGTCACCGAACATCAGGCGGACGATGTTTATCCAAACTGTCGCACTTTCGACAGCCCGGGGCACAGTGGGAGCGAAATTAAAAAGAATTCTAAAGCTTAAGGAGATAGGAGGAAGTAATTCCGGAACGGAAGGAAAGTGTACGATAATCTTGATAAGCTACGTTTTGGAAAGAGTAAGAATGATACTTACGTAAATGGGGATGGGTTTAGTGAAATACGTTTATTTAAAATAGATTTTTTAAAGAGTCAGTAAAGTAAAAACGCTGCAAAAAGACACATAAACCACATTAGACAAAGCCATAAGAGAACTTCTACATCTCCACCATTAGTGTGCAACATTACGGTTCTAATTTCAAAAAATGAAAATCAAATAACAATCCCACAATTCAATCAGTGTCCAAAGGGATTTGCTTCGCTTCAGTTATGTCAATCACACGAAAAGAATACATTATAAGGGAAAGATCAACACTGCCTTGACGGGGTTTTTTCGCGCAATAGTTATGCGGAATATGCGCAGCGAAAATTCTCGACAGGGCGGTTGAATAATGCAACAGCTAGCAGTGCAAGAGGGTTGATCCCTCTCAAGGCCGCCGTGTCTAGCACGTCTGCTGGTGAGCTATTCTTTGCCAGTGTAAATTATTAATCCATAGAAGGTGAATATTTTTGTCTGAGCGTTTTAGATTTACTTGCTTTTGTTTCTCTCTTTCAGCTAGCCGAACGAATGAATGAATCTGTTGAATGTTTAACGGCAGACAAACGATGTCAGAAAGATGCCAGTCGCTGTTGTTTGCTTATTATTAGAGCGATTATTGATATGCAAACAGTGTGTACATTGGTTTTTCACGTGCTCTCGCCACGAACCACGTGCCACGTGCACCACAGCACAACCGACCGAGCTGAAAAATAAACAAAATCGAAGCGCAGTCCAGCAACTCGAAATCGAGCGAGAAAATGAAGATACGCGTGTGTCGTGAGGCGAAAAAATAATAATTCTCCCGGTGTCTAGTGGCAGGAAGTCTTGAATCAGGGATGCGCAGAGACGCGCGAACAGCAGCGGAAGAACGATAAAAACAACAACAGCAGCAACCGGAATGCGGAAATGCGTACTCATCGCTGTGAGTTATGCATCGTGGTGGCCGTTAAGGCACACATTGAGCACGCACCCTTCCGCGGCCGATCGACCGGTGGCACGTGGATAATCGTCCACCCGGGGAGCAACACCCATTCGAAAAGAAAAACAGCCCGACAACACCTCCAGCAGGGCCATTCGCTTGAAAATGGTGCATACCATCACTGGTTGGACGGTACGTGCACGAGCGGTATCGAATGTTGGATCATTGGCAGTGTTCAATGGTGTGTATTGGAAAGCACAATCGACGAGCGCAGCGAAAAAGCATAGAAATGCTACACAAAAATAAACATGACCCAAGAATGCACTGAGGCGCATTGTCAAGTGGTTCGTCGTATTAACATGTGAACGAAATTGCCTGCAACGATACTGTAAGTAACGATGATGATTGGTAATAAAATGAAATAAATATTCTATTAATTCTTCAATCCCGTGACGAAACTAGTAATATTTTGATTTTTTTATTATTTCATTACAGGATCTTTTGCTAGAAACATTACTGAACTTAAAAACCCTATGTGAAAGAAATAACGGCCGTTTTTCATAAGTACATTTTTACTGGTGGCATTTTTATTTGTAGGAATTGGGCCAATCAAAGTATTGCCCATTTTGAATTATTACTTTCTTCCACCTTTCGAGTAAATTGCGGATTCCTTTTCGGAAAAATGATTCGTTTTTCGACGCAATCCATGGTGTGATGAGTATTCTACCCGTTTTTCACGCAGTGGTCTACTTAAACTCATCAATTGTTTCCGGTAGCGTTCACCAGTGATTGTTTCTCCCGGTTTCAGAAGTTCGTAGTAGATGACGCCGAGCTGGTCCCACCAAATACTCAACATGACTTTCGAGCTATGGATGTTCGGCCGAGGTGATGATTTTGGGGTATGACCAGGGGATCATCATGATTTTTTGTGCTTAGGATTGCTGAACGAAATCCACTTCTCGTCTCCTGTCACGATTTTGTGCAGGAACCCCTTTCTGTTGTGCTGCTGGACCAGCCATTCACACACGAAGAGTCTGCGTTCAATGTCCCACGGCTTGAACTCGTGTGGTATCCATTTGCCCTCCTTCTGTATCATGCCTAACGCGTTCAGCCATGATGATATCGCCTGACGAGTTACATCAAGCACGGCTGCAAGCTCTTCTTGTGTTTGGCGGTGATTTTCTTCCAGTAAAGCCGTCAATTCTTCGTCGGCGAACGTTTTGGGCCTTCCTTCAAGTTCAGCATCCTCCAAGGCAAAATCACCGCTTCGAAAGCGTCGAAACCAATCCCGACACCTTGCTTCGCTTAGAGCAGCATCGCCGCAAACACTCGAAAGCTCTCGAAGCGCTTCGGCTGCCGTTATCATCGCTCGAAACAAAAACAGCTACACCTCCTGCATATGGCGCTCATCCGGCTCAAAATCAGACATTTTCAAGAACTAGGAACTTTGAATCATACGAAATAATCACTAATCTGTTTAAACAGGTTGATTATGTCTTTCCCGAACTTGATTTATGACGTTGGTAAACGTCAAAAGTCCACAGTGGCCACATCGGTTTTAAAACGGCCGTTATTTATTTGCAGACCTAATAGATTTGCTTTCCACGTAGTTGTAAAGTCCGTCCACGCTACGTGGGAACAGTTTCCAGATAGGATTTGAACTCCAGTCCTGTCGTTTGAAGACATCCACCACTAGGGCGCCACTGAATTTTCTAGACTTAATTTTACACAGTCAGTCCTAAAATAGGTTCCTATTATTCTATTATCAGTCACTTTATGTATCAATTTAACTACTTCGTCATATTCCGCTATAACCTCGGGAGCTTTATTTAGCTTAATTTAACCATTTTAATCATATTTTTTTACAACAATTGTATTCTTCATCTAGGTTTGACACCTACAAGGTCACGTCGACCATCGAATGACTTACCATCGAAAGGAATGGCATAGATTTTCTAATATAAAATAGTTGGATAGAGACACTCCTCTAGGACCGAATGGGATTGGAGCTCTGCTCTTGCCGTATGAAGATCGCCGGCGTTGTCTTGTTGCTGAACTTTATAAATTCAGCATTTAAAATCATTTTTCAGCCCTAATGAAGCTGAACCAAAGTAAAAAACTTCTTTTAGAATCTCCATTACCGCACATTATTTTATTTGTATTTTAGTGTAAGTATTACGGCTCGATACCGCATTCTCAGCTCTTCTTGAGGTGGTTTTGTACATATTTCTTAAGACATTTGCTCCTTGCTTTTTGTTTGGCTTATCCTTATTTGCCTTATGGTCTAAATAGAAACGCTAATCTTCATGGCTTAACGACCTCTAAACTCACGCCGGAAGTCGAAAGGCTTACTAGAGACTTGCCGATACTACACAGCTGGATAGTCAAGTCCTCTCCTCACTACGGGTGGACGGTTTGGATGGGATTTGAATCCTGGTTCTGCCGTTTGAAGACCGGCAACCGGCTGTCGCATCTAACGCTCAAGAACCACTAATTTAATCGTATTTATTTCAACAACTTATAAATTTTTTTTGCTTATAAAATAGAAGGTGGTAAAGGCGACAGTGGGACCAGTCTTCAAACGGTAGGACCGGAGTTCAAATCCCATCCGGATCGTCCTCACGTAGTGTGGCGAAGACTTGACTATCCAGCTACGTGGTATAAGCAAGTCTAGTAAGCTATTTGATGGCCGGCGTGACCTTAAAGGTCGTTAAGCCGAGAAATAGAAGAAAATTCTTATAAAATTAAGAAAAATCTATTCAAAATTTCTTCCAACCAAATTATTATGAAATTTTTCTGAATTTAATCCTCACACATGCACACGAAAATCCCGAAGAACGCTAACACTACGAAAAAGTTAAAAGATATTGAAAATTTAGTCTGTTCTATCCTACATCAACCCACCAAATTAACGACCCGTTTCATTCCACTTGTTATCTGCTCCGGGAAAGCAAATAAAGCTTAAAAACCCTCGCCTGTTAGAGCAAAACATTTCCATCTATCACAATAATCAGCTCCCAAGAGGAATTTAGATGTCCCTCGGTATGAATAGGCGAACATAAACACACACGCACACAGTGGCTCTTGGTATTGAGCAAGAAAGACACAACGCAATGCAATGCTGCTTCCAAAGGATAGAAGAACCTTAAATTGCTAAATGGATTTTCAAGTCTTTAGTGGTTAGAAAATGCCGGAGTGCCGGGCCGGAGTTTGGCCTTGTCTTGTTGTACTCTCGAAGAAGACAAAAAAAAAACAAGCAAAAACTATTCCCCGAGTGCGGTTTTGCGGTTGAATGCAGCGAGGATGCTGGGATGCCATGGAAGCAACCCATCCTTTTCGGGGTTGCTCTGTTCGCATTCGAACGGATACGAACAAATACGAATAAAAATGGAACGCTGCAACTAACCAACAATGGAATGTGACAAATAGGCAATGATTGGATCTTGATAAGGGTATTTGTGGCGTAATGTTTTCTTTGTGAAGTTTCTTGCCTATGCTGTGAATCATGCTTTTTTGGTGAGCATCCTTTCGCTTTGCCACACACACCAAAACATTCGAGCATACAATTTGAAGTCAATTCGGTTGAAAAACTTTCTAGCATTTGCTTGTTACGATGTGCATCCTAAGGGTGGCCTGTTGCTTACATCCACGTACAATCCCTCGGCAGGATTTGGGACCCTTTGCTTAATCTCGGCAGCGATTGTTTAATTGTTTTCGCGCATTTCAAGCAATAAGAAGGCAAACACGAAGGAACAAAACATGTTTTGACAGTTTTATTATTGCCAATGTTTGATGACTTTCTCAACGGTTGAGTCTTCTGGCTGTAAAAAAAAGTGGAAACTCATATAAAAAACATAATTGCACACCAAAAAGTAGACAAATCCAATTAAATTTTTACCTTAATCTGCCTGAAACTGAAAAAGGATTATAGGGACAACACTTTTATTTGTCTGGTACCTGAAACGATTTTCTAACACACGAGAATCTGATGGAATCTTACCAATTGACAGTCGTTTTAGCTAAGCGACCCTACGGGGCTTTAATCGAATTCGATCGGAAAACATCTTTTTGGAGAAAGTGCCACACCGGGTACAAGCTTTCCCTGCCAACATCCTTGCAGATAATTCCCAGAAACAAAAAAAATAACACGTTGAAAACAAACGACCCAACGAAGGTTTGCAAAACACCTCCAAAGCAAATGACAATTTGATTAGTTTGAAGCCTGTAGCACATGAGCAGGCGACTTGATGGCGCTGCTCGAACCGTCTTACACGCGCCACACACCGGGAACTCTGAATTCACACCCGTAACTGGCAGGGGAACCCAAGGTTTTTGTGGTCTGTGATTATGACAAGGTGCAACAGCGTTGGCCTCCAGCGTTGGCGATTTCCTGCTGCGAAGCCATTAACTTCAGACTAACCTTCCTCAAGCTGTGGCTGCAAAATATCAACGAAAAGGAAAGAAACAGGCCCAAAGAGAATCAAAACCAGACCAATTTCCCCATTTGAGCCGTTCGGTTGATGTACGATTGTTTTCGATCCGGGGATATATAATGAAGATCACTCGACGCAGAATCATGGAAGAAATATGACGAACCGGTCAAAGGTGTCAGATAAGATAGGTTATCTAGGGATGCATGAAAAGGGCACACACAGACGACATTAAAAAAAAAAATACCACACAACACAACTTTCGCACCTTTAACTTGTTTGGACGCACGACCCTCCGGGCGGTATTTGAGCATATTTCGACGGCAGAAGTTATCACCTTTCCCGTGTTCTGGGATTGTGTGTCGATTTGGATTTCGGGTTAACTGTTCGAAAGATTGAAGGGAAAGATTCCAGCCGCCCGGCGGTGGCCTGAAGCGCCGTCTGGACGCAAGCAAGATCACTCTACTCTGCATGAAATGTACAATTTTATGAACACCTTTGGCCGAGACTTTTGCGTCCAAAATCGAAGAACGGACGCACGGCTATCTTATTATTATTATCCACGAGGATTACGAACGTCCAGCACACACGGCCACAGTCTGCGAATAATTGCCAGCGGGAGCAGGTGAATCCGTTCGCGCCCCAACATGTTTCCGTTTCGGTGAAGAACGCAATCGTTTTGAGCTTTTTTTCTGTTTTATTCTTCTTTTCCTTTCGTCTCTGAGAAAGTTTTGGACTGTTGTTTACTGCCATGTTGAGATGTTTCGTTTTACTCTGGGTTGTTTTTTAACCACAGCGTACGCAGCTATTGCAACCGGATGCATGTGGTGCGACGATGAAGAACATAAACAAAACTATTATGGAGATTGTTACAAATATTGTTGCTCTTAACTATCACCTAAACTTCTCAGTTAAAAGTTTAACTATAAAATATAATGATAAAATATATTTTACTCATGTAAACGACGATATATTGTAACTGGAAATAATATTAAAACATCGTTCCGTAAATATTATGATGCTATAAAACATAACAAGTTATTATAGCATTTCAGAAAATAATGGTACAATCAAACTCCAACTAGAATAAAACATGTACATAAAAAATTATGGGAAATTCGAAGAATGTTCTGTTTAGCGGATAATTTTCTGTGTATCACACTACAAAAATCGATTTGATAACACTCCACAATTTTCAGAAATTTCGGGATTTTTTTCAAATCCACGTGTAGCAAGATACGGAGATGACATGTATTGATCTCTTGCGTTAACAAATAAAACAAGAAAATTGGTTTTACGTAAGCGGATGGCCCAAACAGCATAACATGTAAGTCACACATTTACATCCCATCGTAGATCAGTATCAGTTTTATATTCTTCAATTTCTTAGACAACAGAACAAGACGGTCGAAGCCAGAATCCGGGTGTTTACGGTAAGATGAAGTTCAGCTACTTCAAACTACGCAGATTATGCGTTCTTTCAACAAAAAATCGTCTGCAAACAGAACTTTCGTTTAAATTAGCATTCAAACAGTAAACTAGATACAGATTTCAGTACACACAATGGTTTCGTTGGGACTAATAGGACTCTTTTCCCTAGTATTAGCAATTAACCTGCTAAGTCATGCCGGTCATCTTATGGCTTACTAAACATATTAATAATAAATAGTCTCCGTCAGGCTTGACTCCACTTGATCCAGCCAACGAGCTCACTATGCTCCTCTACGCCTCGTGTCGAACGGGTCGCAGACGACTTGCATTTCTGGTGAGGAATGAGTCCGGCATTATCCTTCCGGATTTGACTATCGTCAGGATATCAGTTCCGCCAAACAGTCGGTAGTGGAGTCCGTAGTAGGCACGATTCCCCTGAGCAATGCTACTTCGGATTCCGCTGCTTACGTTGTTGTCCGAAGCTACGATCGTACCAAGGTATCAGAACTCTTCTACCACCTCGAGATCGTCGCCGTTAACTGATACTCTGCTTCCGTGTCGGACTCTATCACGGTCAGAGCCTCCGGCAAGCAGGTATTTTATCTTCGTCGCATTGATGCTCAATCCAATTCTATTGGCCGCGCATTTCAGTCAGGTGTACGCCTCGCACATCGCCGCAGTTGTCCGTCCGATGATGTCGATGTCATCCGCGAAGCCAAGGATTTGGAGAGATCGGTGGAAAATCGTGCCCCGGATGTCGAAGCCCGCGCTTCGCATGACACCGCCCAGAGCGATGTTCAACAAGAAACAGGAGAGTCTGCTCCCTTGCCTCAGACCCTGGTGAGATTCGAACGATTCCGACAGCGAGCTCGAAACTCTGGCCTAGCACTACACCCCGTCAATAGTGGCCCTTAACATTTTGTATTATTTTAGCTTTAATTTAGGTGACAGTTATTTAAACTGTCAATAAAAAACTTCTTTGAAAACATTATTAAACAGTATCCTAATATATCACACAAAAAAGCGGGTCCTCTCAAAAACCATTACTAGTTGAACCTGTAAAAGGGGTTTTAATTTTCCAGAATAATCTCTATTTTGAATTTTTATGTAAGTAATACGGATCCAACAAAAAACGCATTGCTATCTGGAAAACTGCTGCGAATGTACAAAATCTGCCGACCAACAGATCCTCTTACGACAGATTTACGCAAACACTTAATTCTCCTTAATTTGACTGACTGAACTTTAAGGTCGTGGGAATTCGATGCACTCGAACGTAACGTGCATGCTGCTGCTGTCCGATGCTCATTCGCTCCATCTGCCAGCAGAATCTGCATACATCGAATCGGCAAGCATTCACTTCCGGTCAGTACAGACCGGACCACTTCCATCTCCAGCCGGCAACCTAAACCTAATCATTTTGCGTAGCAACTGACGGCAAATTGCAACCCATTTGCCATCGTTAACTCAATTCTTTGGACGGCTTCGAAGTTCAAAGTAATGTCCATTAGTTCCTTTCCTCGGCCTTTTTTTTTTTGTCTTTCTTTGCACCCCCGCGTGGGGGTTACCACCAGTGTAACTCGGCACTTTACCAAACGTTCCATTAGTGCGAGGTACCTTGTCGTAACGAGATTTCTATCGTTTGCCTAACCATCTGTCGACATTTTTGCAAACATTCTTCAGCTGCACTTCTTTCTTTTTGCTTGCGTAGTTCGGAAACAAAACAAAATGAAGCAAACTGTGAACTCGTCCCATTCTGCAGCCTGAGCCTGTGGGACGGGCAATGTAATCACGTGAGCGGAGTGTAGCTTTTTACGCATTACCCCATTGACATTAGTGGCCTCGCCTCGCCTAACTATCGTTTCCTTACAACCATCATCCCGCCCCATCATCTTGTGTCCGTCAATGGTCAAGAGTGAAACATCATGCCTATGATCTATCCTCCAATTCCGGAAAGATGTAACTTTTCCTTCACAGCCACAAGGCTTTCTGACGTCCTTTTGTGATGTGACATCTACGAGAAGAGCGATGTTATCGGTTTTAATTTCTTAGCTCTCTGGTCAACCGTAAGCCCAACTATTTTTACCCAGATGGAGTGTTATCCATTCCCTTCATAGAACCGCAGCCGTGTCTATCGTTTCGTCTAATGCGTTTGGAAACAGTGTTAAGGCTAATTTCAGCCTTCTTTGTCAGCAAACACCGGGACCCGGGTAAGGTGAGAAATTTGGCACCATCAAAAGCAACTCCGGAACATGGTACGTGTATGTGAATTTAGGGTGAGTTTTCTGTAGAGATTGACTAAGATCCTGACAGGCGATTGAAGGATTAAAAGCGAAGAGCAAAAGGCAAAAGATGTGACAAAAACTGTGAAAAACAACAAGAGATTAAGACATTTGTGTGGTTTGTGGAAAAGTTTTCTCATTGCAGCAGACATGATGTTTCAGGGTGCACGTTCGACAGGGTTTTTGGTTTGCTTGTTTAATCTATAAACCGAACCGCAGTGCATCATACGGTAGAAGCATTTTTGTGTTTGCGTTTCATATTTCCTTTCTGACCGAGTTTTATCTAATACGGAATCAATATTGGCATTGAAATAGGAACAATCGGATTAAAAAAACGATGTTTCATTGCAAGGCTATTTACGATGTTTTTGTTGGCTAACCAACCTTTCTAATGAAATGATTTAAAAAATTGAAGCTAGCAGCTTGAACGCTAAAATTGAAGTTGAACAACCAGGAGAGTTTGTTATTACTCCTATTTTCATTTTTTTTATAGAGGCCTTGAGTCTTAGAGACTACATTCGACTCTCCGCTCTTATTTTCAATGTATTTGTCCTTAAAATATATTTTATTTTTGCTTAGAAATAAAGAGAAAACAAACCTTGCAAAATAAAGTGTCATTTATTTAGAATTCGGTCATGTGAACAGGCTGTAAAACGAGTACTTTTTAATGTAGAAATATCATGTTTAGCTCAAACGAAAAGTTTTTTAATGTTCTTTTATCATGATTCAAGAACAATAAAATTGTTTACGTACGGTTGACTTTACGCAAATTTCTTATGATACCTCTCATTAGCTGGTGCGCAACCGATTTATCCACTTCAGTAGCTGTTTTTCCAGTAATAGGCGTGTTTTGCAGCTGTGTTTTGTGGTTTTACCTGTCTTTTTTATTTTTCATTTCATTATATCCCAGTATTTTTCTACTAGGCAGAATTCTGGACGGTTTGGTGGATTCAGAGTTTTGTCGATGACATCTACATTGTAACTCTTCCCGACTGACCAGAGCTTAATTGAGCATTTTCGAGCTTTAATAAAAGGTAAAACACAAGTTTTCTGACACTAATCTTTATAAACTGTCGAGTTCATAGTTTGATTTTATATAAAAACCCTTATTTTGAGCCCACAGCTGCATATGGCTTGGCATACCATGAGTTTGCGGGAAAATTTGTCAACAAAAACGTACTTACATTTGTTGGGGAAATCGTCCCGTGCCGTGACAACATTACATTTTTGGTCAGAATCGAACCATTCTGGACATACAATTTTTGAGGCGCTTGGTTTGTCCGTGACCGTGAAAAAGCCCGCCTCAGAAACAGAACATCAGTTGACGACGACGGCGTATCTTGAGGTGGTAGAAGAGTTCTGCTTCCTTGTTACGATCATAACTTCGGACAACAACATAAGCAGCGAAATCCGAAGTTTTTCAGGGAAATCGTGCTAGCTACAGAATCCACCATTCCTTCAATCTAGAAGACTCCAACAACACACGAAATGCACGATATAAACCACCTTGATACGTCCGGTAGTCCTCTGCGGGTACGAGTCCTGGACTATGCTGATGGAGGACGCCAATGCACTCGTCATTTTCGAGCGGCGGGTGCTAAGGACTATCTTTGGCAGTGTGTGCAGCTAGCTGAGCTGTTTGGAGTGCTGATATCCTGGGACACGTGATGAGGATTTCGGACTCATGCCCCACCAAAAAGGTGTTCGTCAGCGACCCGTTCGGCACGAGGCGTAGAGGAGCATAGCGAGCTCGTTGGCTGGATCAAGTGGAGTCTAACCTGTCAGAGACCTGATGCAGCCCTAGACCGAGTTTCCTGGAAACGGATTGGAATCCTGGCCATATCTTCGCTACGTGCTCAACCCTGAGCAGGCCAAGGGTTGGCGATATACGAGGGCTGACAATAAAGTAAGGTCTCCAATTTTTTTTCATAGAAAATGACATTTATTTACAACAAGCGATAAACCGTTGGAAAGGTCAAGGTCTTGGCTACTTTTCCACATAATCGCCATTTTTTTCCAACACCTTGCGCATCCGCACGATGAATCTGTCTATGCCGACAGAATACCACTCTCCGTCCGCCTCGCGCAGCCAGGTGTTGACCTCTTTCTGAACCTCCGCGTCACTCGCGTCACTTCGGTCAGCTGTTTTGGCACTCATCGGGCAGAAACTTTGTGATACTGCAAGTTGTTCACAAGGATATGACGGCTTGTTTCGCTGCTACACACTCCTCCAAGCTTCTCTTCCAAGTCCCTAATTGTCGCACGGCGGTTTTTGAGCATTTCTGCCTCCACTGCTTGAACAATCGCATCCGAGACCGACGGTCGGCCACTTCTCTCCTCGTCGTGAACATTAGTGCGCCCGGAATTGAACTCGCGGCTCCACTTACGCACGTTTTTTATGTCCATACACTTTTCCCCGTAAACTTAAACTAGTTGACGATGGATTTTAATAGGTGTCAACTTTTTCGCACTCAAAAAACGTATTACAGAACGCAATTCGCACTTGGACGCTGACGCGAGGGGTACCTCCATCGTTGACGGCTGCTCAGCCAAGACTGAGCGGTCGGGGAAGCCTCACCCAGCAGCAAAGTGGTAGTGGGGAAACCAAGGAACACGGCGGTGTTGCCAGATTTCACCTAGCGCGTGATCCGGCGAAGTTGCAGCGTTGGAGACCTTACTTTATTGTCAGCCCTCGTAATAATGCTTCAAAGTTCTATTTGGTGGCTTTGATACACGAAAAGAACGGTAGCCTGCACTCAATGCGATTCTTCTGACGGTACTTATGCTGCACCGAATTTATTGCAATATCCCCATCTGAAAGTCCAAGGCTAGCCTGTAACGTTTTGAACACCTTCCAGTTCAGCTACGATACGATCTTCTGTTCCTGAACGACGATTTTGTTTAACCTTTCTAGCGCGCTTTGACGTACCCGTAACCGTTTCAAAACATATTCAAAAATAGAAGACGCGTTTTTAAGGAATTTTCCTATTTTGAATTGTGCACAATTATTTGTCTTCGTTGCAACTCCATCGTTAATAACAACTGAAACAACCACGATATTGTCAAAAATACTCCATAAGAGGGAAGAGTGCTCCAATAACCACTTAGAAGTCAAAAATATCCATATAGCATCACTGAGAGGTGTACTCTACATAAGATAGAGTCCAAAGAGACCAAATTCTAAATGAACGTTACTTTACAAAGACAAGGAAGACAATAGGACGTTACAGGATTAAGTGGAATTCGTATATTGATCCTTGTATGGATCTCCCATCCTTATTTATAGGAGTACTATCATGCATATTAATAACAAATACGCTTTTGAAGTAATAATTCTCTCTTAATTAAATGCTCCCCATTTTCAATTCCGCACCACACATTTATCAGCACTACACGTTTAACCTTAAACAAATTAATCATAATTAAAATAATAGTTTATTCGCCCATTTCATGACACGTTAACAATTATGATGAAAAATCGCCACAATTGTATCATCTAAAGTTTCAAACCATTTCTCCGCACTTTCCCAGACAACATTCAATTTACGCAAAGCACGCACAGTCACACAAAAACACCGATCAGTTCACGTACGAGTCGAGCATCTGGTACTTGGAGCTGCTCAAATATAACCACACGATGCGTCCCTGTCAGGAGCATGTAATCGTGTAAACAGCAATTAATCCAATGAAGATGACATGCGAAACGGAGTCGGCGAGCCGTACCGGGAGCATCCAGGCTACGGATGGCTGCGGAACCGAGCCTCATCTGTGCCATTGGAGATGACAGATAACGGATGAGAGCGTTTAAGCAACCTGAAGCAAGCTGGTAACGATTTATTGTGTGGCAAATGTACACAAACGCCTACGAGGTTTAGCATATATTTTATCGCCTCAAGTGGCACTGCTTGGCGCAGGTCGAAGCAGGTCAGTGCCATTGGAGCCATTCGAACCCATTCGGATAAAATGTGCACAATTATCGAAGCGACAGAAGTGATTCCTCTCGAGTGTGTTCATTGGTTTCTTAGAAAATTCGAACGACAAAAGAAAAAGGCCCTCCAGTACTAAACCAACACCTCTACAGTGGGTTTTTCGGATTGCATTTAAATGACCCATTCAAATGCTTCGTGCGCTTCCAGCAGGAACACCCGGCGTTGGTTCTAGGTCACCACAAATCATGCTAAAATTTATTCGCTTCCACCTCTCTAATCCAAACAAAGACCAATAAAATCTCGGTTGTAATGCCCAGTCGACTGATTGAGAAAACACCCGCAAACACTCACTCCACTCCAACGACCAACCTCTTCAATACCCTGCTGCCACCCCCTCTCTCCCTCAGGCATGTAAGTGTTTTTGTGACAATGTCCACCATTCTTCTCACCCCCCAAAAAAGGAAGAACACGTGGGGGCCGTGCGAGAAAATGGCCGAGATAATCCTCCGGAAACCAAATCAATTTTAATAGAGTGCCTCACGTGCCGGTCTGACCATGAGGTGTCGGCCGTAATTCTCGAACGCAAACGTCACGCCTACGTGAAACCTACCTCACCCACTCCGGTGGCCAGTTTCATCGTGTTTCAAAGATCTCTGACAACTCCCATGTGGGCTTCCGGTAGGAACAGAAGCTTCATCGCCTTCTTCCGGGTTCCGGATCTTGCCAGCCAAAAGTGTAACGGTACGACATCTTTCCACCATCACGAGGTGCTAAATCACACGAGCACACATCATTGCTGCATCACCCATTAGCTTAGTTTGGTTTGCTTCTTTCCAGCACATCCAACCGATCCAATCCTTTGTCCCTGCCCACCCCGCAACACCAGTCACACATTCGGTCAGATTTTATCTTGCGGTTCACCTTGTGTGCAGCGTCATAAATTTTGGGCGGTGTAATGTCGCGTGCTACCTTCGACCGGTGCCCCCCGGCACCCTGGTCGCGCGTGATGGGGAGAAAATTGTGATTTATTGTTTGGGATGGATGGCAGTAAAAGTGGCCACAAAACAGTGGCACGCCACGAGTGACGAGTCTGCCCGGCTTCCACTTAGCTCTACGCGGTTTGCATAGCTCAACGGCCGTAACGATGGCTTCTGATGTGCGGAGGCTTTCCTTTTGACAGGCGAAAGGCGGAACCATGCTGCCGAGATTACAATGCGCACGGAGCGAACACGGTTAGCGTTTTTGTTCGTGCTGAAAGTGAATCGGGAATGGACGATAGTGTAGCAAATCACAAACCTCCTTTAGTTGCTCGTAATAATTCAAATGGAAATGCTATGAGAGTAGATGGAAATGGTCTTAATTATTCTGTTGCCACAGAATTCAAATATTTTACTTAGTTTTTTGCTTCAATGCTTCAAGATATTCGCTTAATAAAAATTATAATTCTGTTCCAATACAATTAATTCTGATGGTAACATGATTTCTAGGACAAACACCCAATACCTCGTAACACAAACAAATTTTGTTTTGCTTCCCTGAATGCATGTTGTGCTAGTTTTGCATGTGATTTGATTTGCATTCACTGCTCGAAGATAAACTTGTCCATGGATAACAAGTTGTCTGGTACGCTGCCCAAACGCGTACGCCATCGTCGAATGTAGCATAATGCAACATTCGCTACCACTTCAGCTGCAATATTGCTCGGCGTCCGGTTGCAACAACAACCCCAAACCGGAAGTGAAACATTCATCGGGCTCATCCACGACACAACACGGAATCCAGCGCGAAAAGCCGACCGACGGCCGTATGTCATCAGAGAGTTCTGCGCCAAAGTAAGCACCCACACTCGCCAGCAATCACGTGCTGCCATCACCAAACTTTCCCACCGGGAAAGGTCGTGTTTGGTGACAGCATCGTGTCTTGTACCGCTGTCGAAGCGCTCCGCAGATAAGCGCTTGACGGTACGGAGCCGTTGGTTGTCGGCGAGGTTTTTTGTCGTGTCCTAGCTTCGTTGATGGCTCATCCATCGACCGTTGCATGTGTTGATGATTTATCGAACGGGGCGGGAGAAAACTATTTATCATAAATCAAACTTTTAATTAGATAGCAAAACATACGCTCGTGTATGTGCCGGGGCTTTCCACGCCGAGCGCCCGGTTGATAGTGCGGCACATGTGGGCCAATTGCGGGGTTTTTGAAGTTTGTCAACCTCATAAACGCTCCAGGCGCCCGATTCCCAGCATAAGAACGGATCGCTAGGTTTGATTCCCATTGTGACGGGACGGCAGACAACGGGCGATGAAATGTGTTTTGGTGTTGATTGTTACGAAAGCATCTCAACATAATATCCATCATGTGTCTTCCGCTGCACAATGAGGGACATAAATAAAGGCAGAAGTTGAGTGAAAATAAAAAATGATGCGTTATTACTTTTTCGTGTTTGAAATTAATTTGACTAGAGTCGGATTTTAAAAGTGACCTTATAAGAAACATTTCTCAAATATTAAATTTTCTCTCACTATAGCCACCATAAATCCCACTGTGCGTTGGAACTTATGGCTTCCACCGTGCAGCTGTTGGCTTTAATGAATTTTGCTAATTAATTTCAACTATTTAGTGACAGGCTTTGTTGTTTCTACCGTGACGGCATCGATTTTACCAACTGCATTGACTAAACCGCCCCAGTGACGTGGCCCCGTGTGTTCACCCATGTCAAACCACTCTGCGGAAGGTTGCGGAACCATCCAAAAAGCGGAAACGACGCACCCGAAACCGTTCCAGACACATGTGACGCAAATCATTAGTTCCGAATGGCAAACACACAAACACGCACGCACGCTTTACTGCGATGCCTATCGGGCTGGATTGATTTTGGTCGGATACTTCCGAATCGAACACGTCAGGCGTTAGTTCTCACACCTCGGATCGTTTCGGAACGCCCCACCTGCCTCGCATTGGAGGTGTGCCGGGAAATGCCTTCGGCCGCCAAAAGAGGTTTTCCAAGTAGGCTCCCCAAAAAAACACCTTTTTTTGCTAAGATGCGTTTCAATGTGTGTGTGTGTGCGTTTCTTTTTGTCTTTTTTTTCGTTCCATCTTAACTTTCGTTGGCGTGTGAGGGCGAGTATCAACATCTGGGCGGGCAGCATTTTCACGTCTTGAGCATGGCCCGCAACACAAGTGTGAACAGGCGGCACCGGAACGCCGAAATCATCTACGGTTCGCTGAGCGCCTCCGGTAACGCTCCGTTGCCTTTCGGGTGACATTTCGACGGGATGATGACGGTTTATGTTTGCCGGGCGTCGGATGTCGGACCGAGCGATGGCAGAGTGTGCGTTTTTTTGCTTCTTTATAAAATTTTATGCCATCCCACGGGGCGGAGGCGACGGCGGAGTCAAATATCCAATATGTGCGCCAAAGTTTGAAATAAGAATGCTCACTGAAGCTGATTTGAGAAGGATGCTGAGCAGTTTTGCCGACATGAATATGCATACGCTTCATAGATTTCAAAAAACACGCTTTAATGAACTGCCGATCATCTGCTGTACGCGTTTTTTTACGATACGCGGTGACGCTGTAAAGCGGTATAATTGACAGCCAATCACGAATCAATGTAGAAATTATGCTATGGAAGTAAAGAGTAAGTGACAAGCGTGGTAAGCAGTAGAGGCGAAGATGTTGTAAAGAATAAAGCAGAGCATTATTGAGGAAAGCATTGCAATTGGTTCAATAATGATCCAAAGTACTAGAATTAAGTAAAAAAAAAACAAAAAAGCATCACAAAAAAGGATGCACAAAGAGCAATACTATAAATTAGATTAAAGTATAAAAAATTATTTTTCAAATCCTGTTTGGAAAACAAGATTTAAACGAAATGATAAATCTCAAAAAAAAATTCTAAAAATATACAAAAACCATGCATTTGTCACCAGTCCGATCAACTCCCTCCTCTACGAAAGCGACCTCCTTCCTATGCTACATATCATCACCAACCGAATAGTGGAAGCTGCGGCTCGGATCCTTGAGAAAGGACTCGACGTAACTGCAATCATCACCAGAACAAATGCAGAACTACAAACACTCACCAACCAACAGCTACCACCGATCATCCAATCCACTCGCCAGGGAATTCGTCCCTGGTACTATCGTACACCTGTCATAGACTGGGAACTTAAAAGTTCTCTCCGGGGAACCGGAAAAAGCAGCCACATCGCCAATAGTACCTTTACACACTTAATACAGACTAAATACAAACAGTTTCATCTTATTTTTACAGACGGCTCCGTTCATCTGGACTCAGCCGGTTGTGGGATCCACTCCTCCACGGACAACTGCGCCATCAAACTTCCTAACCACACCTCGATCTTTTCCGCCGAAGCAATAGCAATGCAACTAGCCGCCGACGAAGGACTACAGACCAACCGACCGAACGTCATCTTCAGCGACAGTGCCAGAGTTCTGGCTGCCCTCGAACACGGCACATCGAAGGACCCCCACATACAGCTCCTAGACTCCATACCTGCATCCCCGACAATCGTTTTCTGCTGGATTCCTGGCCATTTCGGAATCAACGGAAACGAGAAAGCCGACCAACTTGCCAACGATGGTCGGCTCCTTCCTGACGTACCATACAACACCCTTTCACGCCGTGATTCCATCCGCTTCACCAACACCCTTATCTGTCATCACTGGAACTCCACATGGCACAACGTAGACCTCAGCAACAAACTGCGTCCTATCAAGCACAACACCTCTTCATGGGAAGATATCGAATCCAGCCGCATCCAACGAGTCCTTTCCCGCCTTCGTATAGGTCATACTCGCCTTATGCACTCCTACCTCCTAGAAAAATCCAGTCCTCCATTCTGCAGCTTCTGTGGTGTTGACATCACCGTCCTCCACATCCTCACCGATTGCCATGGATACACGACACACCGAGCCTCCTGTCAACTAGAAACTGATTTAACGACAATCCTATCACCCAACAAACTCCAGCGCCTCGCCTCATTTTTACGCATTAGTAAATCATACAAAGAAATTTACGCAATTTTAAACTTATTCGATACCACATGACATAATAGTTTCCATAGTTTAATAGTTTAATAGTTTTCCGTAATACTTAAGCCACATATGCCATAGTTTTGTATTAGATTAAAACATCCTTTTTTTATACAGTAGAGAGACGAATGTAGTCTCCAAGACTCAAAGCCTCTATAAACAAACGAAAAAAAAAACAAGATACAAAAACCAGAGAACTCTTTCTTAAAACTCGAATTAAGAAAGAAAGGTCATTGTTTTCAGAACCTTAGCCAAAACGCACTAACAACTGTATACCAATCAAATAGCAAATGGAGAAATAAACCAAAGTGATCATTCAAAACGCTCTCTCATTACAATACGCCAAATGAAAATCAAGAAGTTGTTAAGCTGTTGCTGTGGGTTCATTGATGTGGAATCGGTCCAAACGGCCTCAATTACAGCAATTAGAATCAACCTCACAAGTGAATGCAGTCTATACAGACTTCAAATCTGCTTTTGATCGTATCCCCAATCCATTCTCCTTTAAAAAAAAGTATCCCTGTTCAGTGTTCAAGCCCTCTTGCTTTCTTGGCTTCGTTCTCTCCTTTATATCCGAAGTTATTGCGTCCAATTTATGGGTACTTATCTCTACACCCTTCTCTTCCAGTGCCGGTGTTCCTCAAAGCTGTATCCTTAGTTACTGTTTGTCCTGTTTATCAACGATGTTTGTACCGTTTTGCCTCATGATAATTTCATGTGTTTAATGTATGTCCCGATAAATGTAATGATATCTCGTTCACTCCTTCTCGTTCTGCTATTTTATCTATCTTTTACCTAGTAAATGTTTAAGTCCACCGTATTTTTGTTGTTAAGAACCTGGATGTATTATTCGACTCTAGCCTCACCTTTTCACATCATATCGACTCCATAGTCTGTAGGGCTCAAAGGACCCTTGGTGTGGTTAAGCGTGTTGCCCAGGACTTTCACGATGCCTCTTGTCTTCAGGTATTGTGTGTCTTGGCCAGATCCGCTGCTTGAGTACTGTTCTGTGATCTGGTCGCCCTCGGCCAAGTTCCACACAGACCGCCTCGAACAGGTGTAGAGGTTCTTTATTAGGTTTGCCGCCAGATAAATCTTAGTAGAGCAAGTCTCTGCACTACCTTTACATAAGGTCAGTTGTCGGATACTTGATTTAGTTTCTCTCGCATACCGCCTATCCGTGCCTATGCCCAATCCTCCTTTATAGCATCCCTCCCGCTAATTTCTACCGATTGCACTCACCCTCCGCTTCTAGTATCTTCTAGGCGCACAGCAGTGGAGCGAAAGGACCCTTTAATGCTTACAGTGCAAGCCTTTAAATCCACGTCCCACATTGTTTACTTTCACCTTTCCTTAACATCCTTTTCCATCCATCAATCATATTTTTTGTTCGTTAGGCTAGGTTAGGTCAAGTTAGGGTATTCTTAAATTGCATCAGTTTTTAAGCTAATTTTGTTAAGCTAACAGGCAAACACGTGTTGGTAATGTACGGATAGGTGATCGCAAATTTAAAGTCGTCCAAAACTTCACCTATATCGAGTCAAAAGTTAGCACCGTAAACAGCATAGCGGCGGAGTTGCGTGGCCAACTGGTCATTCTCCAGCACGAGGGAACATCTCACCTCAAAAAAACTGTCGCGAAGGTCGAAGCTGAGACTGTAGCCTGCCTTTATAGTCCCACTATTCACATACGCCTCTGAGACATGGTGGTCCTGTCCAAAAAAGACGTAGTCCTCTTAGCCGTGTTCGATGGAGACCACACCGTCGTGCAGCGAATTAGGCTCGCCAGGCTCCGATGGGCTGGCCATGTTATACGCATAGCATCCAGCTCAGAAAGTCCTTTTAGGCCTCCACACGGACGACGTGGTAGGGCCAGATTGAGGTGGGAGGATGGCGTGGAATAATCCACCATCAAGGCCGGGATACCGGATTGGCGGACGACGGCGCGGGACCTTGAGCGGTTTCAGATTCTGCTGCGACAGGCCAAGACCTGAAAGCGGTTGTAGCGCCTGATAAATAAAGTAGGTGAGTAATAAGCAAACAAATAAATTGAATAGAAATTAAAATTGAAAAAAGTGAAATTAAAAACAAACAAAAAACACAATATTATTCAAAGATACTTACTGATTTCGTTTGGGTTCGTTTTTTTACTGATAAGCTATTTAATACATTTTTTTTACTTTTTTACTCTGTACTTTATATTAACATTTTAATGTTCTTCTATAAATGTAACGTATGCTTGTCTTAGACAAAATTAAATTCTGATTCTTCAACAAATTCCATCAAACTTTGTTTGATTTTGAAATCATGTTTTTAATTCTAAAAATTCCCTTAAATTCCTCAAGAGCTTATCATCCTTCTCACAAACTGAAAATTGATCATCGATGCTTGTTGAAAAACGAGTATGCTTCTTGTAAATGTCCCCTTTTTACAGCCATAATCTATCCCCTGAGGTCATCCCTACCACCAAGTTTCATATTTTTTCTTCTTTTCAGGCGGAAAACAAAATTGAAAACAGCACAAAATATAATACTGCTTTTAACAACAGATAGAAACCACCTCGAAAAGGCCGGCTATCCGAAGATAGAGCAAACGTGGCGGGAACCAAACGCAAACCGGATCCCACAGCAAATGACTCAATGGTCCATGGAAACGGTTGGTAGTCGACGGGTGAGTTCTTTGCGGCACCCACCCGATCGGGGCGATAAAAATATAAATTCCCCAAGCCCTGATCCTGGAAGTAGGGAAAATCTACCGGGAATGCAAGCGAACCGTCCGCCCGCTTCCGAGCAGTACACGCGCATGCTACGCCAAAAAGGGAAAAGATTTATGAATAAATCATTCGACGACTTATGCAAACAGAGGACAATCCGTAAGTAGTAAAAGTAGTGGTAGTAGTCGCCGTTGGACGAGGGGCTTTTTTTTTTCTTTAAAGGATTTGAACATTGAAACTCACTCGCTTTTCCGCGTGCGGCAAAGAAAAGATAGCAGCAACTTTGCTGTAATGATGGCATAAAATATTCAAATGAAATTTTCGATTCATTTCGCCCCACTGCCTACGGTAGCCCCCGTTAACGACGATAAAGGTTACAGCTAAACTCTCTTCAAGGGGTTTTCCCCGCTTTTCTTTTCTATTCTTTTTCTTGCCGATTTCCCTCTAGCGCGCTGCGTAGGGAAAATCCACCCTAGACTCCCCGGTGGCACTTTGTCAAATAGAACAATGACTACAATGGATAAAAGCAATACGTCAAACACCCAGCCAGCCAGCATGATGGAAAGTCATTGTGCACGGTAAGCATTAAAGGTATGTTGCCCTCCTGTGTTACGTCCACACACACACACGCACACCTGCGGACGGGAAAATTTAAGCAAACAGGAAGACATTATGCCGGTATTAACCGACCGCAAGTGGTGCCGTTGACACAAGTGGTTGACGCTTCCGGCCGCAGCGACGGCAGCGCTCCGTGGAGGTACGAACCAAAAAAAAGGTGCTTTGAAATCCTGCCGATCCCGGATGTGGCTTTGGTCGGTCAAGCTAATGTCGATATTCGAATAAACTCTCGTACGGGACACAATAAAGCGGAAAGGACAGCAAAAGAGGCAAAAGCGGATGCATCCTTCTTTTAAGAATCGGATTGACCAATAGCTTCTCATGATTGGGAATTGTGGCACGGCATGAGTGGGGGAGGAGGGGGGGTGAGAGTTGAATAATGGAGCATCCTGGGCCATTTCTATTATCCAAGAGACGGTGCATTTTACGGTTTTTTGGTAAGTTTTTTTGCCGCATGGAATGTTCGGTCAACTGTCAAATACGTCGAATAAATACTATTATTATTTATTTTTAATATTTAATAGCAAGAAGATCATTTAAATATATGTTTACTTTCTCCGTAGTCCTATCGCATTTTATTGATTTTTGTTTAACAATATTGTTCCATTTCTTTGTGGATTAAAATTTCATTTTAAATCATTCTTTTGAAAGAGATTCAGAAAATATTCATAAAAAAAATTATTTTAATTGCTGAAGTTGCCCCTTTAATTCATCTTTGATTTTTCTGGGTTCTATGCTCGGTGTGAGATAAAATGTAATTGTTTGTGAGCTATTCCAATGCATCAATAGGCTTAACTTTTTGCAGGACAAAATACAAACAAACAAAAAGTGAACAATGAAGAAATGATATACCTTACAAATAACTTCAAAAGCTGACAGGTTAGTCAACACAGACCGGTCCCGGTAATCTGCCTCATTGTCTGAATATTATTGGCTTTTTCTAATAATCCACTCTGCTTCTTTCTTCTGGTATATTAATGAGCTCCAGAGCATTTCAGGTTCCCAAGAAAACCAGATTTAGTTCCAAGTTGGCGAAAAAAACAAATAAATATCAAATCACTAATAGCTGCCTGTTTTGCACAATAATACTGTCGAAAATTTGATATGTTATCCTAGAGCCACGTCTGTTTCTGTTGCAGGTTGCAGGGGAAGAGAGCTAGCGTTCATTACTGATTTGGTGTCCCTACTGATGTAACGCCGGAATTATGTGCTTTACATGTTGCTTACATTAAACAAATTCATTTGATAACACTGTACAGGGACTTATTATAGTTTATCCTGACTCCCTCGTTAGCCAGAACAGGTATCCTGACAGTCTCCAAACCCAGAGTGGCTCCACGCTGTATCGTCACACCCAGATGCATTTATTTATTGATTAATTTATTATTTCATAGAGTTATCAAGATAATTTTTGCATACAAAACAATCCTTATTTTACGTAGTACAAAAGAAGAACACGAACTAAACAAAAAAAAAAATACGTAGGGAAATAATATCATAGCATATGAAAGCATAGCTTAACTCTACGAGGCCATAAGCTCTTTGGGAATCCCAGCCAAACTGATCAGGTTTGTTAGAATGACCATGACCAACATCACATGCCAGGAGAAGGTGGATGGATAACTCTCAGGGTCCTTTGCTACCACCAAAGGCCTACGTCAGGGAGATGGGCTCGCCTGTCTCCTATTCAACTTGTCGCTTGAGAGGGCCATCCGTGACTTAGAGGTGAGGACTTCGGGAGTCAACCCAGATACTGACAACGCTGATGATATAAACATCATTGATCTACGGCTCTCCCAGGTAGCAGAGGCCTACCAAAGGATCGAGCAGGCGGCAGAAAACCTAGAGTTGCAGATTAACGAGGCAAAGACCAAATTAATGGCGGCATCATCAGCGGCCCTACTAAGAAACTTTACGGAGCGGTTCCGGATTCTGCTGTGGCAGGCCAACACCGCAAAATGGTTGTAGCGCCCGATAAGTAAGTAAGTAAGTTGAGATCAACTGCGTTAGATAGAATATGGTATGAAGTTATATCGATCTAAATACGGAGCTAAATAGTGACCTTGGTCTAAGAATTCTACTAGGAGTCTGGAAGTTTTTACTTTCAAGAATGTACGGGGGCGTCAAAAAAAACTTAAATGAGCTTCTGTAATCAAACGCACTGCGCCGTCATTCGCCTATGTTAAAGGGATTCCATAACAGACACCTTGTACACACCTAGTTACGGTATATTGGAAGAGTAGTGCCACGAGACCAAGGCAAGTGTCATTTGTCTTTGCACTGCTTCCAGCCTGTCAGTTATGTTCTGTTGCATTGGTATCCATAAAATACTAGCAAATTTTTCTAAGCAAATTGGTTCAACAATAGCACAATACAGAGATTTGAGGCTATGAGGGTCCTTGTAAGCCTTGCCTACACGTGACATACAACCTAATGTAGCCGACACCGCCCAAGCAATAGTTAATTCGTGATGTTCTTCAGAAGTTAGCCTAGGGTCTAATTCCTCTTCTTGTTGGCTTAACGACCTCTAAAAGGTCACGACGACGACCATCGAATGGCTTACTAGACTTGCCGATACCACTTAGTTGAATAGTCAGTCCTCACGTGGGGGACGGTCCGGAATGGGGTTTGAACTCCGGTCCATCGTGTAAAGACCGGCGCCGCTGTCGCATATACCACCGGGCCGCTTCCAAGCCTAGAGTCTAATAGTACACCTAAATCACGAATGACATTTGTACGCGGAAATATAAGAAGTGTACGTCGGTAACATAATACACAAGATTAATTGTGTTTGTAATTCGATTAGATTGTAGTTCAATCTAACATTTACATTCATCATAATGTAAACAATTATTCTTGTAATGATTACATGCAATGATAAAATTGACAAGACGCCAAAAATAATCACGCAAAATACGTATTCTTCTTGTTGGTTTAATGACCAACTAGGTCACGCTGGTCATCGAATGCCTTACCAGACTTATCGACACTACGTAATTGGATAGTCAGGTCTCTTTTCTGTGAAACGATTTGGATGGGATTTTCTATTTCCTTGCCATCAGTTGCGCGACTGCCCCATTGAGTGAGATACCGCGAATTGATGGCTTAGTAATAATAAATTGCACTTGTTCAAAAGTTTTTTGAATTGAATTACATTTTTATTATTGAGATAGAATGTCCGGGCCGTATTGCTAGATTCTGAAATTGCTTCTTGAAAAAAATGTTTCGACAATTCTGTTGAATTGATGTCAGTTAAATACGTTTCGAATTCGTTGATTTGCAACATATCAAATAGTATTCAACTGCACTACCATCCGCCAAAACAAAAGCACTCGCTGTTTTTTACCGTATATCTATACAATTTTTTACAATCTAGCCTTACCGATTTCACCTTACCTCTAAAATACGACTCAAATGGCCAAACAATGTATTCCATACGTAAATATTCCCGTGACATCGAAATCGAAAACAACGAAACGGAAAATTAATACTCCGTGCAATGTCGGGAAATGTTACAGCTGACAGGAAGTGGCTGCCTACCACGTGTGCACATCACCGGCTAGGCCCCCATGCTGCATTGTGCCACAGCTTTTGGGTACTGTGTGATGGCCCGAGCTCGCTACCCCACGATCAATGCGATCCAGAATGTTGCCCGTTAGTGGAATGCCTTCAAGTGAAAGTATCACATTTCGCTTTCGCCATCAGCAAAGGCCTTGTCGCCCCTTCCCTCGTCGCCGGACTGGACTTTTGGTTTTTTTTTCGCGTTGTGTCCTTTACATTCTCCCTTCCCGCGGGGTAAAGATGGTTCTTGCTATTCTATTTTTTGTTTCACTGCAGCCCCTAATAATGGTTTCGGTAGGGAAAAAGCCACATACCGAACCAAACTTCCGGTAATTTACAATTGAGATTATTACATTCGGCTTTTGCTTATTTCCTTTCATTATTTTGCCCGTGCTTCTTTAGGGATTCGTTTCACTCTTTTGACTTACTTTTCCTCCTGTTATTTTTTTTTTTCTTGTTGCTTTCACCATCTCAAGACCCCGGGCCTTTCCGGTTTCTTTCTTATCTGGGCCTGTTTGTATCCCGGGGGTACGCTATTTTGCCTGCAATTTTTTTCAGGGATGTTTGGCCCAATGTGCCATCTTTCGGCCAATAATGCTACCGGTAATGAGACCGGTACGGACCGGCATTCGACGAACAGGCTCTCAGCTAAATCTTTTGAGCTCATGAAAAGCAAAGCGAACCAAAAAGCGCGGGTGGCGTGTGGGTGTGTTGTGTAGCTGAGCCTTGAGCCGGTGGTGTTGTTTGCCGTTCTTTGCGTTTTCCCTTCGCTTCGGTATGCTTCAGCGCTTTTTCGCCAAAACTCGGAGCGGGCAGCTCGAAATTGAGAAACAAACAACCGGCTTAGGCGTAATCTACTTTCGACAAGTCTTTACCATTTCATTCCTAGCTAGTCAGCACATTTTCGAGCCCAGTCGCAGTAATGCGTGCAGCGGGTGGAACAGACCGGCAACAACAGCAACACACAGAAGAAAAAAAGGAATCAGAACCGAAATGCCCAAAACCGTGCGCAAAAAGTCATAAAGCCATCAGGTTTCGACCGGAAGCCGGAACTTTACCCTACTGAAGGCTGTATCGTTTCCCTGCAACTGACGCAATATTTGCCAAATTTATTACTTTTTGGTCTTATTTTCTATTGTTCGCAAACGAAAGTTCGGTTATTAGCTGTAAATAGAACATCAGGCACGATTACCGCGTTGTTCATGTGCAGCATTTTAAAGCTTTCTTCTTATCGCGTGAGAAGCGAATCAAATGCTTTATTTGGTTCTTGGTAATACATAAACTTGTGCTAAGGATTTAAATTCTACAGAATTGTTTTAAGTTGAAATATACCATCTTTATTATTTGTAATGTAATTTATCAATAAAAAACTTACACTTGTACTGTTGATTCAGCGAAACAAAGCATGGACCTATTCCCTGGTAGGTTATCATTTTGGTTTGATTATTTCCCCCCAATTTATCGTGTTTTCATGTACTTAACAACGACCTTCTATACAGATTATTTCGAAGGGAAGTAGAGGGATCCACTCTGCTTGCTGATTTATTTATATCCAACGACCCTAACTAGTTTTTCAAATATTCGAAGATTCAGAAACCTGTAAAATAAAATGCTAAATCGGATCTGAGGATACGTTTGAGAAATAGATTAAGCCAACCATTTTCCATATCTTCATATACTCTCAGATACCTTGCAGTTTTGTTAAAAGTGTGAATAGCAAGGAACATCCAACTAGCCATTTAAAAGGACAAAACGTAAGGACCTGATAAGAATTCATTAAAGTATTCCGCAATCCTTACCTGTAATGGCGAAATCGAACAGGATCGAGCACGTCTCGTAGACATGACCATGTTACCCATCAGTTTCCAGGAAACTCGGTCTAGGGCTGCAGTCCTCCATTCACGTCTGATTCAGCCGTCTGACAGGTTTGACTCCACTTGATCCAGCCAACGAGCTCACTGTGATCCTCTACGCTTCGTGCTGAACGAGTCTCTGACGAGTACCTTTTTATTGGGGCATGAGTCCGGCATCCTCGTGCCCCTACCGGGTTTGACTACCGTCAGAATATCAGCACCACCAAACAGCTCAGCTAGCTCGTGGTTCATTTTCCTTCGCCACACTCCCGTACAGGACTCATACATTTGGTGTGCTCTTGGAGTCTTCAGGATCGCAGGAGTTTGTGAAGTCCGTAGTACGAACAATTCCCCTGAACTTCGCGCCCTGAATGCGCCTTCGGATTTCGCTGTTGTTCGAACAATCGGAGATCCAGCTTGGTAGTTTCCGTCGAAATCTGTAGCAAAGGGGATTGCAAGTCTGTAGAAGAGTATTCGAGACAGGATCTTATAAGCAGCATTCAGAACTGTTATGGCCCGGAAGTTAGCACAGTCCTTTCTTGTCGCCCGTTTTGTACACAAGATGTATGACACCCAGTTTTCATTCTTCCGGTAGCTATTTCTAATCCCAAATCCTAACAATTAGCCGATGCATAATGACGGCAAGCCTCTCCAGACTCATCTTGAACAGTTCGACCACCAGCCCATCGCTGCCTGCTGATTTGTTACATTTGAGCTGTTTGATGGCACTGATGACTTCGTCCAGGGATGGCGAGGGCACCTCAGTACAGCTCTTCTCTGCTTTCTGCGCCGCGAACCAGTACCCTGTGTAATAATCAACTTGGGTGCTAAAAGTTCGTTAAATCAAGGTAAAGTTGTACTTTAAGGTTAGCATAAGACAGTAAGGATAGGTAAGGGCAGTTTACGATTCATTGAGTGGTGCAACATTTACAAGGATAACTAACTAATACTACCTATGTTCCTGATCTACCTGTTATCACAAACCCTCCTACTTTTGTCCGAAGTTCACAAATTTCACAATTGTTTTTCCATATTCTTCTTCTTAGCCTGCTTAGGATTGAGCACGTCGTGTCAACATGGCCAGGTCACCAATCAGTCTCCAGGAAACTCGGTTCAGGGCTGCATCCGATCTCCGACAGGTTAGACTCCAATTGATCCAGCCAACTAGCTCGCTGTGCTCCTCTACGCCTCGTTTTTCCATACCAAAAGGTTGACTATCCAATTAAACTATGTCAAAGAAATCAATATTAACTGGTTGAGACCTCTAACGTCTTGTCACGCCAAGAGTTCAAATTCCATCTGGATCGACCCTCGTAGTGAAGATTGACTATCCAACTACGTGGTATTGGCAAATCTAGTAAGACATTTCGATGACCGGCATGACCTTAGAGGTCGTTAAACCCAGAAAAAGGGACCTCCAAATGCAGAAGAAATAAACAAGAAAAAAAAAATCCGAATTATTTCATCCGAACGATGAAATTTGAATTCTCTCGTTCTACTATTAGTGTTTATTTTTTTCTTTTTTAACTGTTTTTCTTTACATTTATTGAAAAATCAAACTTGCATGGCTGTTCTACAATAAAATAATGATAATTTATTTACACATTCTATGCTTCATAAGGTATTCTACGTAAATAAAATAGGATAATTTAATAAATTTTCTAAGTTACTAGAAAAGTAACCGGAAAATCGTGGTTAGAACAAAATAAAAACAGCAATAAACTCATACAAAAACAACAGCAAATGTAGTTCTTTAAAAAATCAATTCTTAAGGATATGTATGATTCTTAAACTGCGAAAAAACCGCAGCAACAATATAATGCCAGCTTTGATTTTCATCCGCTCTGCTACATTAAAGTGAAATATATTTCCTTTCCTTATACCTGCATTTTAGTGCATCGTATGAACTACCCGCCAACATCCTCGTCCCAAAAGGTTCTAAATGATGAATGTGATAAAATTCGAAATATTGGTGGAAAATAATAATTGGGAAAGTCGAGCTCGATCGGCTCGATTAGAAAATGATTATGACAAATGAAGGTTCCAGTCGAAATCGGCAACAAAAACACTCCGAACACGGTGGAATATCATGTTCCTTCCTTGACAGTTCGTTTGTTTTTCCCGACCCCAAATCGGTAGGCTTGCTTTATCGATCGATCACAGTCAACTGACTCAAGAGACGGATAAGGAAGACTCGTAGTCGTACCCAAAAAGTCCCTTATTTCTTTACCGGAACTCAAAGGAATAATCATAATTCCCGTGTAAACATCGTCGATTTGGGTAGGCGGGCGGGAGAAATGTCCTTTCCTTTTGCGGTATACAAAAGACTCTGCCTAGTTTCCTTTTTTTTTCCTTTCCACATTGTCCATATCCGAGGCGCGCTTCCGATCCGATTTCTTTTGCTGCTGTCCGGGTATCAAAGGGCGGATTGTATGACAAATTATCTTCGGCCCACCGGCATCAGCGATGGATCGATGCCGAGATCAGAAGGCCGACCATAACCTTCTTATGGTATTAGAACAATTTACCGTCATTTAATCGTTATTGAGCATCACTTCCGCTGGTTGCCGGTTATTCTGCTAGCGATTATTCCAGCTCCAATCATTTTGAACAGACAGCCGAGAAAGGAGGAAGCGAACGGAACATATTTTCAATATATTTCTCCATTCTAGAGCTCAGAGAATCAGAGAAAAGGACGATTTAGTCAAACCTTATTTTCCTTTCTATTTTCTTCTTTTTGCTTAGTTCTAGGCATTCATGCCAAAGACCCTTCCGATTGCAAAAGAAACGAGCAGCAAAAATCGGATGTGGACATAATGCACCTTTTCATATGATCACCCGGGCGTCAGGTTTATAAATTTGATTCTTCCGATCATTCCCTACCTATGCCGGCTAAAATGTGGTACACCTAGGTGAGCTATTGTCAACGTCTCTCTATTCCCTCTGTTGCACTCGCTGAGGTGCAATTGCATTTTTACCTTCATACCATAGCAGCAACACAAAAAAGCAGTTCGATACGGCTGCCGTTTTATTGCACTTCCTTGCACTTCTTTTTCCTAAGTTCACATTTGCTCACTATTCAGCGACCAGCTTCCAGCACGGCTGGTTTTCACTGTGCTGAAACTCATAAATCAAACCAGAACCAGCGCACCCGGAACAATGGCGAAATAAAAATCGCACCTTTGACGGCACATGCACTGAAGCTGGAAGATTCTCGGTGTTGTTTGTTGCGTCCATCTGGCCGTACCACCGGTATTCAATTCAATTCAAATTCATTATTGAGTTTATCTCCGGGTTTGTAGCACACACGAAACTTTTCTATTCAGACGGACAGACCTGACCTGCCTCCAGAAAGTGCGCTGGGTGGAATTTATATCAATGTTTGATGTATCCTACAACATGCGGCTTGTAGCGGACTTCCGGTGGATGACACGCAAGCCGGACAAAGGCGGATAGCGTGTATCGTATGAACTTTTTTACTCTTAAATTCATTGCACCGTGCGATGGATCGAAATGTAAATGTAGAAAGAAAAATTTTCCTTTTCCAGCATTCCAGCAGTGAGTCAAATCAATATCTCTCGAATGAATCGTGTGATCTGTTTCAATAAATGTATAAAATTTTCAAGGGTTTTAAGTTTTTTAAAGAAATTATCTTTGTATCAACAATGACATCTATAAAAACACATTTCGTTAGAAATGATAATATATGTAAAATGGATACATCCACACAAATTTATTTGATCTAAGATAATATAACGTGAGCGATCCAGGTGACAACGACGTCGCTTCACACTTCAGGACTGGGTTTCAAATCCCATCGAGACCGTTCCCCCGTAGTCTTCCCGCTTCCGTCTTCCAGTTACTTGGTATCAGCAAATCTTGTTAGCCGCGGTGCCCCACAGTGGTTGAGGCGACTCCGGGGCCGGTCTTCATGCGACAGAATCGGGGTTCAAATCCCATACAAACCGTCTCGCCGTAGTGACGGTCCAACTACACTACAACTACAACTATCGGCAAGTATAGTCAGTCATTCGATGGCCGGCGTGACCTTAGAGGTTGTTAAGCTAAGCAGAAGAAGAAGAATACAACATTACCTTGCAATTAAAGCATGTAATTAGCCCAGGATAAAGTGGATTTTATCCTAATATGGCCGGCGAGGCTTCGCTCACCCCTTCATATTCAGAGGCTTACCCCACTCTATTTTGCCTTTCGACTTCTAAGAATCATATCGGCGATAATAGTGGTTTGATAGCTTGTTATAACTGGGTTTGCTTCACTCCTCATCGGTATATTCACTTTACTGGGTTTCTGAGTAGAACTAGACAAGTGCGAGGCATTTCTAGACAACGCTCAAGATGAACTGGACATTCATATTTGAAATGGTTGGTTGGAAAAAGTTGAAAGCGTTTCGGAAACGCTTAAAAGCTGCTTGGCTGATGTTATTTTTACGATTTATCGTAATTTGAAACTTTTTGTTAAGGGAAAGAATTTTTGGGAACTAAAACCCTTGAAGGCTATGAAAAACTAGAGCTATTGGTATTATCATATCCTTAAATCTACTGACTCACTTAGACTTATCAACTAAACACTAATTTGAAACGATACAATCTACGGACTACACAGTTTCCGAGCGCAGTTCTCTCAGGATTTCCCACGTGCTGGATGAGCAATTGGCATTGAATGGCGATTTTTTGCTTTTTCTAACGTTTTGTTTAACATATCTTTACCACATTTTTAGTGAAAAGTATACATTTTGTACCAAGGAGGGACTTTACAAAAAGCCATTTAAAATGTTGTTTTGCGATCTTTGCAATTTTAGTTTGCATGTAAGTGCGGATACTGGAGACGCGTAAGTAATGGTTGGGCGTATTAATGATTTGTACAATAATTAGATTTTCTGTTGAGGAAGTATTATATAATTTTAATTTTTTCACAGTTGATAGTCCTTAGTACTTAACTGAGTTAATCGAGGGGACTCCGTTTTGGTCTGATATCTTTAAACTCCTACAAGCTAACTTGTGAGGGCTAGTGAATCTGGTGAAGAATAAGGCCTAAGGATTTATCTCCGTTCAGTTTGAGCTTCCATTTTTCACAATATTTTGAATACCTTTTAAGACCTCAATCTAGTGCTTTGATCACCATTTTAGAATTTTTCGCAGATGAGGATAATGCTATATTATCCGCGTCGAGATCATGTTTGCAATTCCTCATTTTGTAGGGACAGAACACTACCATGTGAGCCCCCAATTGGGGATCAGTAGGAACTAAATGAAGAGCTTGCTACATGTATTTTGGTTTCCCGTTTGGAAATAATTAAAAATATAATATGAATTACGTGCTCCAGAAAATTTAACTTGACGATTTTGTAGATTAAGCCGTGGTGTCAAATAGCGACAAAGGTTTTTTCTGTGTCAAAGATGATCGCACCAGTTGATTTTCGATTACATCTCTTTTGTAGGATATTTTTTGTAAGTCTATGAAAATGATAAGTGGTGGAAAATGATAGGCGGAAACCAAATTGACTTTAAGGAATTAAGTTATTGTTGTTTGTGTTCAAAGCAAGACGGCATTCGATAAGCTTTACATTACAACATTTTCTTAAGACAACTCAGTAGACTAATAGGTCTATAGTTTTTTCGGGAGAACCTTACGAACATTCGATGTTTTCCTTTTATTTTTTGCTTCACTCTCTATCGCTTTTTCTATTCGATTCTGCTCCAAAACAATTGTAACTAAAGCCTTCATTGTGTTACCATTAGGTCTTATTATTTTTATATTATGCTTCTATCTAATTAAATCTCTGTTGTTACATGATCTTCAGCTAAAAAACGTTGGTCACTTAGAAATAGTTTCCGTAAAACCCTTTAAAAGGAAACCAGCACAAAAGACACTCGATGCGAACAAAACCATGCCTTGAATGTTTGGTCCAATATCTGCATTTGGCACGCAAAGACAAATGCTGCCAATTTCTCAAATGGTCCTTCATCTTGATGCTGAATACAACCGGCTGTTTTTTCACTCTTTCAAAATGGACATGGGACAAAAAAGCATCCTCACCACCGCATCCAGCAACACACCCCCCCCCAAACTCCAATCATGGTCCGCAGTCACACACATGTCCTCGTCCTAACGATCTTGCCAACCACTTCTCTGTCCACCATGCCATCAAGCGTGTCTGGACGGCGAAAAAAAAAATTGACTCGAGGGAACAAACGGTGATATTGACGGTATCCTACTATTCCTTACGTGCGAAAATTTTCGGACCTCGCAAAACCAAAGAGACGAGTGCTTCTGTTTGGGCCGCAAAGCCGGAAGAGATATACATTTATTATCATGTGCACATTATGGTTTATTCTTCAGGTTCGCCAGGAATGCAGGCAAACCGGGCAGTAGACGGAGACCTCGCCGGAACGGATGTTTGTTTATATGAATAAATGTTTTTGATGCCTTTTCTTCCCGGCAACCGTACCGAGGACAACAATCCGCTGGGGTAGGGCAATCGGATGCGGCAGGACAAAAACATCCAGACATGTACCAACACGCTGGTACGCCCCGGTAGCGCGCAATGAGGACCACAAGCGGACATACCGAGAGCGTTGCCTGAGAATAGGGATTACGGAAGGAATCATAGGGGTAGAAGATATTTATAGCTTCGGGGAGTCTTTTATGTTCGTCTGGTCCGGTCCTGGCTGGCTGGGCCAGCCTACAGCTTCCACGTGGTTCGCCTGCACTCCGATGGTTGGAGGGGTGAACATTGTCGGTGTGTACATTTTTATTTCACGCCATATTCAACCATCGTAAGGAGCGTGTCTGTTCACTCGCGGCCCTGCAGGACGATTTCTGAGGATGTCATCGTTTGCACATGTATGTCTTCTACCCCAGTTTAGCCAGCTTATCGGGTACGGATGCATTCACGGTAGAGGAATATTTTTAGGACGCGTTCCAGAATGTGGCAGTATGTGCATCCATCGCAATGGTAGTACTGACTGCGCAGGATGCATCGTAAAAGCATGTCCACGGGTGGCTCTTACGCCAAGACAGAGTAAACAAATCCCTCGGCACCGATTCAAGAATCCAAAGGTCTTTAATGCACGGTAGGCTACGATGAGGGTTCTTAGGTGTGCGGCGAGCCATCGAGCATGATACAGTTATTTATGTTGCACCAGTAGATGATGCTGGATGGAACTATGGGTGCATGCAGGTTTTGTAAAAGCATTTATGAAAGATCTCTAATAACCTCATTCATTACGTTGTTCTCAGGATTAAGTAGGGAATTCGAAACCATTTCTAAAGTTGTGCTGAAAGAATCTATTTCTTTTGAGAAAGAATCATGTATCGTTCACTATTATTCAACAATAATATCATACATAACCTCACATTTTATGAATTAACCTAAAAATTACATTCTACATTTTATAATTTTATAATTTTATACGATTTTGACGATTCTGCTTCTAAGTCATATACCTCGTCATAAAATGTTAAAGTCAACCACAGACCTTTCTTTCTCACAGTGATTTACATTCCGAAAGCAAGAACGGATTCCTGCCGAGCGTTACGACAGTCACGATTGCCATTGCCGAACGCGTGGCCAACTCCCCTCCCCCGGGAAGGCAGGATGCGCCGTGCACTGATGTTTCTTCCTTATTTTATTTTCCGAAGCGCCACCAGCTATTGATTTTCATGTAAATGTCCGTTGTATTGCCAGGGGTGTTGTCGTGACATCGAAAAATCCCCCGAACGAGTCTTCGACATGCAACTTTGTTCTGTCCCTATTTTCATCGAATCAGGCAAGAACAAGTGTGGGGGGGGGGGGGGGGGAGAGGGAATCCGTGCCGCTACAACTGCACTGTGCAATGCAGCCAAATGCAGCCGGCAGACAACGCTGCACGTTTCGAAAAGCTGACAAAAAGGGATCAAAGGGATCGCACACACCCAGTTGCTAGACGCAACAAATCTACGCGACCTGCGCACGGAAGTGGCACCGTGACAATGAACTCGCTGACGTTGATTTAAGTGCACAAACCCGCGACTATGAGTATGAGGTGCCCGGTACACTGTTATTTATGCTAATTGTCCCAAAATTAACCTAATGGTTGATTGTAGGGTAGGGCAACGCTTTTACCACAGCGGCAGCCGCGCCAGGGTTGCACGCCCTTAGCCATTTTTATGGTCTCTTTTGACTTTAGAGATTCTGTTACAATCGGCGCTCGATCCTTTTACTTCCTGCATGGGTGCTTGGCTTAGATTGAAACACACCAAAAAGAAAGCAGGAAAAAAACCTTTTCAAACGGTTGCAATCTGATTTGCATTTGAATGATCAACTGGCCGGTTGACTTTTTACCTGCGTCATAGAGGAAAAGATGCACTCAAGTAATTGAATCGTTTTCCAACCGTTGATTGGTCATAATTGCTAGCAGATGTGCACTGCACGAATGCAACACTTAAATGCAGTTTGGGATAGATAATTGAGTAAGGTAACGAAAAAATGTATGCATCAATTAAGTTTAAAATAGAGCTGCTCTGCACAAACATTACTTCATTAAGGTTAGAGGTGTATAGCGATGGTTGCAAAAAACTATGGTTCTTTTATTTAAAATTGTAAATACGACACGAGGAAAAATCAAATCCCATCCGGACCGTTCCCCCGTAGTGAGAACTACTCATCAAAGCGCGTAAGCCAAGTAAGAGGCGGTCTATAAATAACGTAACGCAAAAAATGGGTTTTTTACCCTCCCCTCTTTCGTACTAAAACGAAACGTAGCAAGAAACCTCTCTACTATTACGTAACGCTTATGCAACCCCCTGTCCATAAATAAATAATAAAAAAATTTTTTTTTTGTTTATTAATAAAATAATTGAAATAATTTTTTTTATACGTTTAATGTCTGGTGTCAAATCAACCCAGATACTGCAATACGTTGAGGATATAGACATCATTGGTCTGCGCGGGTTGAAGATTAACGAGGCGAAGACCAAATTAATGGTGGCACCATCAGCGGTCCTGCTAAGAAATCCGGAGCTACGTGGGGGTGATGTACGGATAGGTGATCGCAAATTTGAAGTCGTGCCAAACATAACCTATCTCGAGTCAAAAGTCAGCGATATGCGGTTCTTCTAGAGCCTGAGGAAACATCTCACCTCAAAAATCCGTCGCGATGGTCGAAGCTGGGACTGTATCGTACCTTTATAGTCCCAGTACTCACATACGCCTCTGAGACATGGCGGCCCTGTCCGAAACAGACGAAGCCCTCTTAGACGCGTTCGAGAGGAAGATGCTCAGAAGGATCAGTGGACCCATATGTGTGGAAGGACAATGGAGGAGCCACTACAACGACGAGCTGTACGAACTGTATGACGACCTCACCGTCGTGCAGCGAATTAGGCTCGCCAGGCTCTGATGGGCTGGCCAGAAACAGCGTGTTAGGCCCAGATTGAGGTGGGAGGATGTCGTGGAATCATCCGCCATCAAGGTCGGGATAACGGATTGGCGCACGACGGCGCGGGACCTTGAGCGGTTCCGAATTCTGCTGCGGCAGGCCAAGACCGCAAAACAATTCTAGCACCTGATAAGTAAGTAAGTAATGACAAGTTTAGTTAACTTTTTATCGAAAATCTTAAGAAAAGAGGTAGGTTGAGTGGTCTTAACACGGCAGGAGATTGTAAATTTTTCACTCTAACAAAGCGATAGAATAGAAGAAACAATGAGCCATTGTACCATGGGTCATAAAATGGATTTTGATGAAGTAATATTATAATTTTGGAGTAATTTACTGAAATAAAATAAACGTATCCCGAATCTTAGTTGCGGATTTTCCTTCAAGCGTTACGTAATTTATGGACGCCCCCCTCTTTTGTCCGACGTTACCTAGTAATTTGCTGAGACAAGAAGAGCTAGGGATTTAAATAAAAATAAATGTAGATAAATACAAAAACAAAGAGATAACTTATGATCCAGCCAAACATGTTTACAATTCATGTAATGTTAAAATGTAAACAAAAATACAATTGTAAATAAAAACCTTAATAGCAATACGGCATAATTAATTATAAATAAATAAATAAAAACCATAAATATTGTGTATAATAAAGATAAACACTATGTGCGGTTATTGTGTTTTTAATTTATGAATTTATTTATTTATTTCTAATAAAACGGCTCTTTGCCGTGTGTTTTTCGTGTGTTTATTGTGCTTGTTATACTTTAAACAAATGCTCTTCAAAATTGCTGAAGTATCTTACAGTTACCCCATCAAAATTTGGCAACAAATAAAATTTTGCTTCTCTATTTGTAGACCTACCTGAAGCGATCGAAACACATTAATTATAAACCCAGCACCTAATGGCAACTCAAATACATTTTCGATAAATTCTCACGAAAGCATTACCGTCTTGCAATGATAAATGAATTACAGCTCCACTGTAGCAGGAAGTCTAAAGAAAATTGCACAACATTTGCAGAATCGACCAACCCGGCTGCAATTTCCAAAACGTCTATTTTTGCCATTACAAACAGAATCGGCTGTCTGCACCGGAAATGACAACAGCGTGTGATAAATTATCAATTTACCCACCGAATGAATCGCACTCGGAAAAGAAGAGGGAGCAGAAACAACAAAATAGAAAAGAAAAGAACGAACGAAAAAGGTGGAAATAATTTCATTTCCTCCTGTACGGCGTACCGTTGCACCCTTCCAAACAGGACGATCCTTGAAGCATCCTTCAACACCACAGCAGTGTGAGGGAAGAGGATCCCGTCGGTCAAAGTCATCCGTCTTCGCCATCGGTCAGCCATTGTTCCAAGGTTTCGTAACATGGAAAAAGCTACTAATCCCTAGCGGACGACCATTGCGAAACCTGTGCCGGGTCGCAAGCAAAAGATGTCGTTTTGGGGTGTCCTTTTGCTTCGGCTTCCGGGATGCCGGAATGGCCTGGTGTGGACTGGTGTGAATGAACCCATTCTTCGCTCGCAACACAATGTACACAATAGTGGATGCTTAAAGTCCTCTTTCGACCGGTTGAATGACGGGTAGGAATTATTACTTCCGACCTCACTCCTAACCAAACATCGGCAACAAAGCTAATGGGAGAAGGGCATTGTTTGCCGGATCTTCCGCTGGGTGCCGATCGGTAAGCGAGTGATGAAAATGGGTACAGATTTTCAACCATCCGTCCACTGTGTAGTTTACGGATTACAAGCAGTTCCTTGGAAGAGTCACAAAGAAAAGCGCCCCAAAGCAACAAACCAGCTAGATGTACAGCTGAGTTGGTGTGATACGACGGTGGCAGAAAAAAAAATCGTTACCATGCCACGCTTAACAAGAAGAAATAATTCAAATGTTATCGCTAGAGTCAGCCACGAGTTGATGGCGGTTCGCGGTTGACTTCAAGGTGGAAAAAAACAACCGTGTCAAATGCATTTTCACACCCAATCTTTTCTCGTGCCAGAAGGAGTTCCAATCAACCGTTTCATACACGCTGGAGTGCTACGGGAAACCCACACACACACACACACAAACCGAAGGACTAGAAATTTGATCCTTACCACGCTGTTTTACCGTCGACATATGCGTTTGTCGAGATGTCAAGCTGCCGAACCCGATTGCAACGGGATCCGAAACATGTGTGACCACGTGCTTTTGGTTGAATTTGTATAGCGGCGCGTAACGATACGACCAACAAACCCACTGCCACTAATAAATACACTTCTGGTTTTCATGGGGTTTTCAGGCAAAGAAGCGAACCCTGTGGAACCAGCGCATCTTCTATGAGCTTGATGCAAATCGAAACAGAAATGGACATAGTTCCTCGGGGTTGTTAGCTATAATTGATTTTCAATAGACATCAAGCTGCCCGGAACAATTATGCTGAACACGCTTCCTTGAGCTAAGACTACAGTGGTGAGCATAGTTTTAAAAGTAAACGTTCAAAGAATTATGAAAATTTTGAAGAAAAACTGCAAATTAAATACATTTTTTTAATTTGGCACTTTTAAACTACAGTTTAGAGCACTGAATTCAGTACTTGATAATGAATGCGAGGTATTTATTTATTTATTTATTTATAATTAATAATGACGGTCCAGTGCCGTATTGTCAACACCGCTTGTGTTGAGTAAATTTTATAATCATCTTGATAAGGCATTTCCTCCTTATTCTTTGCCTTATCCCGGGCATACTCGGTTAGAATGCGAGGTATTTGACGTTATTTGTGAGGCTAGGTATATTTTGTCAAAGCATACATTTATCAAAAAATCTTAAAATTTGAAAAAAAAAACTAATAAGACTTAACTACTTCAATAATAAATCGAACAAACAAAGATATTCTAATAAGCACCAGATAATTGAATCAAAGTCATAAAACACAATAATTTACGGACGCTAAAAACTAAATCAAACAGTTCTTTTTAATCTTGCCCACCACTGTAGTCTGTTCAATAGCAGACATTCACTACACGTGACAACTTTGGTGGTCCAGGCACGCTTGAACTCTTCAAGAAATCCATTCGATCCACCGAACGCAGACCTCTAAATCAAACCCGTTAGAAATGCTGAACCCGTCTACCATGCCATCGAAACCAGCACCCCCACAGAACAGGTCTCATCTCGACAGGAACCTTCGGCCGCCCCGAAGATTTCTCGACCAGAGAGATCTGTTCAGAGAATCCTCTGTTGCGGTTTCGTGCCGCATATGTAGCTTCTGTCTTTATTTCCTGTGCTTTGGAGGTTGGTTCTCGTGCTCGCACCAAGCTGAGCAGCACCATTCGAGTGTACCACATTCACACAGCCGGCGTGGTTTCCCGCTGCCTACACGTGTGCCATCGGTGGTCATCGGTAGATGCCTCTGCTTCTGCAGTAGGTATGTTTTTCTCTCAACCAACTAACGAACCAAGCCAACCAAGCAACAGCGATCCGACCGATTCGGCAGCCGGCATGTCTGCGGGAACTCCCTCGCTCTCCCAGCGATCGCGCACATCGACACCGATTGCTGGGCTGACAGTGGAGACGCCTGGCGCTTGTTTGTACGATTCAATTATCTTCGCAGCGTGAATGGCGGCGGTTGGTCAATTGAAAAACAGATGGAAATTTATGTTTAAATGTCATGCATCATATTATGCAACCGACAACGACCAGAAACAAATTCGCTCCCCACAGTCACACTCCCTCTCATGCGGTCTCTCTATCACTTTCTCGCATACACGTTCAACAAAGAATGGATTCACATATTCAGCGAAGGATATGATCTGGATACTCAACATTCCCTTTTCCCCAATAAACCCACCGGCTCTCACCCAGCGCACACTTTTGTTTGGTTAGTTAATTTGTTTTATCTTTCGCTTCTGCCTCGACCGAACTTACCGAGAGCCACACGTTCCGACCCAATGTGTGTGCATTTGAAGGGTGAAAATTGCAGTCTGTAAAGCGTTCGAGACGACGTTTCATCTGCAACGACAGGCGAACGCCACAGCAACGCAGGGTACAATTATCCGATGATAAATGGAAACTCTTCAATGACCACAAATTGATGACATAAGCTCCGATCGATGGGATCGCCGGGTGGTTCAGCAGCAACGGCATTGCAGACAGTTCCCGCAGTGCCGTGCGGGAATGAGATTGCATTACGGGAAAACATGTGTTCCAGCTGACAGACGCATGAATCAAGGATAATCTATGTGACAAATTTTTGTAGGATTTCTTTACTTCGATTGCTTAAGCGCAGGAGCTTCGGTTTGCAAATACGGCACACTCCAATGTTTGCATATTTGATAATCCTTTACCAATGAAACGTAAGTCTATGATAAAAATGTGTCGATTCAGGCCATCAGACGGTAGCGCCCCAAACAAGAAATTTTGTCCCTTAAAACAACTTGGAGTTGTAATAATTTTTGTTCTACTTCATTCAAATTTAAAGATAAAAATTAGCATTGGATTAAATGTGAACACTAAATCAGAAATTCTCTAAATTATGCTAGAGTAATCTATGATCAGAGGTTCACTACTAGAAAGTTCATGGTCTTTCCTTTGATGAGGTCTGTTTAGAGATTGTAATTTTTCCTACTTTAACAATAAACATGTAGCAATAGATATCAAACCCCAGGTACCCCAAAACATCAAAATTCATGTGTGTAGCCGTCTTCATGTTTATCTTATGAGCGGTCTCAATAGATGTACAATTATGGTATTTGATGCTTCATTTCTTCTACTGGAAATCCTCCAGACATTGCATTTTATTCTTCGAAATATAGACAATAGTTTTGAGGGGATCTCTGACCGATAAGACTCCCTTATCGACGAGGCCTCTGATATCCACCAACTCCACCAATAGGTTAATCCGCCGCTGTTTTCGAATATAATCCGGTGTATCTTGTATCTTGTATCGAGTGTCAGCAAAATGGCATTGGAGCACACATCCATAGTCCACTGAAAACTTAAGCATATTTTATCAAATTGTAGTCTCTTCATCGATAGCTTCAGGCAGAGCAAATATGACCTGCCGAGGAATTAGGATTTTACTGCCCACCACAGGAAAATAATTCATAAAGTGCAAAATTCCAAAGAAGGAATCGGACATCTTCAAACTACACTCCCAAATAGTCAAAAACAAATAAATCGAACCCTCTAGCTGTTTGTAGGCTGCTTAAGGAAAAATCGAACTACGGTTGAACTTTGAAGCTTGTTAAAAAGAGCGTGGAACCCGATGGAACTATGAAGCTTTTCTACTTGCACCTATGGAACTATGAGGCTTGTTTATAAACGAAGCATGGTACTTCATGGAACTGTGAGGCTTCTTAAGCAGCACATGGTACTTTACGGAACTTTGTGGTTGTTTAATGGAGGAAAACGGATTAGGAAATGTTTTTTCGAACATTTTTACCGATAAAAACTAAATTATAGATAATGTTGGAAAAAAATTACATAACATAGAATGTATATTTAACCATGCGATAAGGCCGTTCCTTACAAATAAAATATGTTTATTTTTTAAAAAGAACAGAATGAAACATTCATACACACAAGACTACCACAGCTAAAAATCATGCCTACTACATAACAAACTGTCCTAAGCAAGCTCATCAGCTGCAAATATAACAACACAACCACAAGCATGAAACCACAAGTCAGACAAGGACCACATGTTTTTTTTCTGTCTTGCTAGAAATTTAAATGCGCATAAACATTTTCTTTTAGAGTTTGACGTACGGAGGCTGCTTAGGAACCGGTTAAAAGTACGACGAACTTTGGCGCTGCTTACTTACTGCAAAATGCGTATTAGAGCAGCGATCTTTAGCATGCTACATTTGGCTGTTTAAGATTATTTGGTTATTTGGGCTGTGTGGTTCTCAGTTAATACTATTTTTCGTAATGACCTTCTAGGTCATGCTGGCCATTTAATGTCTTATTAGACTTTCTCATTCTGCATAGTTGGATACTCATTCCTCACTACGGGGAACCAGCTCGAGTGGGATTTGATCCACAATCCTGCCAAGTGGAGACCTAAGCCTAGGCCTAACCAACCTACCTTTTCCCTAGGATTCACTATTCTGCATTCATTTTACTTATTTTAGAACATGCTATAAAGCAAACAAATAACTAAAACCTAGATGATAAAAACGTGATTCGAAGAAAAATGAAAACAGGGAGCAAAATTCGAAGCGTAAAGAGCAGTTTCAACATAATTAAATAACTATGAGAGACATTGTTCCATCTTATTTCACTTCAATAAAACCCTCAAAGTGACACGCCAACGTCAATCAGCTTTTTCCAAAACTTAAAGACCATTTATGCACCACAGCTCCGGTTTGCACGCATTTGTACTTAAACCCATAATCACTGTTCATCGTTTTCGCTCCACTCCTTCTGTTACCACAAAACGATCCATTTTCCTCACACACAACACACGCAAAAACCTGCACACGTTTCCGAAATGCTCATTTCCTTCAAGCATCCTTTTAATGCCACCCTGCATATGTGACCCTGTGTGGAGTCGCGTGTTTTTCACCCCAATTTACGGCACATAACAGTCGAATATGGTGCTCGTGGTGTGTGCTCGGGAAAAACCGTCCATGCCTGTCACACAACGGTCATGCACTTCACGAACACGCACACTCACAAGGGGAAGGGGACTAGTGGGTGGAAGCGGGCAGGAAAAGAGACAAACTCACGCACACGACACACACGAGTGGACGCACCCGTTGAGCGTACCAACGCATCCTGTTAGGTCCTGGGGGTTAAGTGTAAATGATTTATTAATTAATATCTTTTTTTTTCACCCCTCGCTCTTACCGAGGGATGATGGCACAGGCGATTACGTGCTTTTTCAACAATACTCGGCACATTCGTTCCGCAGTACATGCCATGGGTTTCAGGCTAATTGTGGCTCCCCCAATTGAAGTACATTGGAAACAGAGAATGTAGATTTAGCACCTACTACTGGCCGGTAGATGTAATGCTCGCATAACATACACACAACAAAATTTGGAAGGATTTTAGAATAAATTTAGAGTATTTCCATAAAGTGGTTCGCTTATTTGATAATTCACCTTGCACTTCTATCATGTGACCGTGTCTTGGTTGTTTCCCTTTGTATTTCGCTATTACTCACCAAGTAAAAAATGGCTTCCCTCTTGAAAACATCCCTTTTTATAATTTGCTCATTCTACAAAGCAAATGGCACGCGCCAATACACAACCAAATGTTGCAATATCTTCGCGACTCAGACGGTCATACAACCACCTTCAAAAGAGATTTTTTGCTACCCAAACAAACAAACATGTCTGGTAGAAAAGGTAAACACACGACTAGAAGGGACACCCACTCAATTCAACGCCAGCAGTGGTTGTGGATTATTTATAGTGAAAGAGCGAAAATTGTAATTTGGGGAATGTTACAGCCCGAATACCGTTTAAAGGAGGGTTTTTTTTTTCAATTCCGTTTAGCTTGCAAAGAGGGGAAATTTGTGGTAACGTAATCATACAATTCTGACACTAATGGAACGAATGAAAAATAATCGTCTGACGTGTTGGATGTTCATTTATTAGACAAGTAGGAGTTGTTTAGGGGATTCAATAGTGGGTCTCTTCGCATCAAAGGTGCATCGCAGCCGTGTATGATGTTTTTATTATGTTTTAATTCAAATTTATTGCGAATCATTTCTATTTACGTAGTTTCAGATGTTTATTTGCGGTGGAAATACCACCGTAAAAGTAATTTTAATTTATTTTTTATTTCATGCTGATGGAGTTTTTATAAGCTGTTCTAAACAAGGTATGATAAAAGTTATAGAAGAATCATAACCTCGAATAATTTAGAATGGTTCGTTACATTTATTCTGACGTAGATGTCCTAGTGTTTCGATAAAGATTCGTGATAAAGATTCACACCAGTCAGTTACTGTTGAGTCGGAAGATTGAGCCCGAAATACTCTTGAACCGAACCGCATAATCCAAAATCGCATCATCAACTCCTAGCTCCCACCCAAACTACTTAATGACTTAATAACTCGTCTCAGCCGCAGCTTGGATCCTTGAGGAAGGAATCGACGCAAAACACTCATCACCAGAGCTAACACCGACTTCCGACGACCGAACTACAACACCTCAACGATCATGCCATCCACCCCCCGGAGAATTCTCCTCTGGTACTACTCCTGCTTTGGTACTCCTGCAATAGACAGGGAACTTAAACGCTCTGTCCGGGGACCCGGAAAAAGCCGCCGTATCGCCAGGAGTACTTTTACTCACTTGATCCAGAACAAATATTAAAAATTTTCACCATATTTTTACAGACGGCTCCGTTCACCAGGATTCAGCCGGATGTGGGATCCACTCATATTTCGATAACTTTCCTATCGAGCTTCCTAATCATACGTCCGTCTTCTCTGCCGAAGGAATAGCCATCCTACTAGCCACCGACGACGGACTACAGACTGACCGACCGCACGTCATCTTCACCGATAGCGCCAGTGTTCTGGCCGCGCTGGAACGCGTCACCACCAAAGACCCCCACATTCAGCTCCTAGATTCCATACATGCGTCCCCGACACTCGTTTGCTGCTGACTTCCTGGTCATTCCGGATTCAATAAGAAAGCTGACCGTCTGATCAACAAAGGTCAGCTTGGTCCAGAAGAAACTCACTACACCCTGCCCCGCCGAGATGCCATACGCTTTGCTCACACAATAATCGGCCAACACTGGAACACCGTCTGGTACAACTTGGACCTCAGCAACAAACTCCGTCCTATCAAGCATAACACCGCTTCATGGGAATACCGAATCCAGCCATCACCAACGAGTCCTATTCCGCCTTCGAATAGGACATACACGCTTGATCCAATCCTACATCCTCAACAGATCCAGTCCTACATTCAGCAGCTTCTGTGGCGCTGAAATCACTGTCCGCCACATCCCCACCGATTGCCGTGGAAACACGAAACACCGAGTCACCTGCTGATTGCGCCTATCACCCAACAACCCAACAAAATGCATTGCAACCTCCTTATCGCAATAATTTTAAAAATAGTTTAGTCACATCCGCAATAATTTTGTATTATTATAAACCACTGTTCTATACATAAATTTCGCCTCTCTGAAAGTAGTCCCATAGACTCGGAGCCTCTCTCCTATTATTTATTTATTTGAAAAAAAATCTCGATCAAAAAAGCATTAGCACAGCACGTGTTTTGATCGCGAACAGCACTGAAGGTACTCAGTTATTTAACGTATTCAGTCTCATTTTATTCGTAAATTTGTGCACCACACCTCTTCGTGTATGTTGTTATCATTATCTATTGGGAACTCAAAACATCGCTATTACGAGTGCCTTAAATGATGTTTTAATTTTAAAGATGTCAAGCGCTCGAAACGCCAAGGTTGAGGAGGGCCCTTTGAGCTGTTGTGATCTTTGGTCTTTGATTAAACTATGAACAACTCAAATGTTTCATTGTTATTGTCATGTGTCAAATGTCATTGTTGAAGGTTTGGTGAGTATAACATTATTTTTACTCGTTACATATCGCATAAAAATACAATATATTGTGTACAAACATCTAGTTCACGAGTAATTGAGGAGTTGGTCACAATATTTTTCCTATTCATATTAATTTTATAGAATAAACAAACAAAATTATACACTTCTTTCACAGTCAAGATACATATCAAAAACATTCAAAGCAAACATCGTTAATTCGATACAATAGAAGCACTCAATATCGCGACTCCCGTCGAACTCCCTTTCATGCATGCAATCACTTCATCAGCAGCGACTAGACGGGTTTACTGCACATTTATTACTACCCATATTTTACGATCCATCATCACTTCAAACGACTGATTGTTCACACCTGCTCCGGCAGAAAGCCATACCCCTTTCTTCGCCCATAAATCCAGGATTTATTTTCAACCTCCCGCAAGGGTAATCTTTTCGGGAACTCTCTTTTTTTTCGCGGAAATTGTAACATTCACCCTCACCGTCTTGCACCGGCGAAAGGCTCATAAAACTCATGTGAAAGTCATCACATACGAAGAGTTTATCATGTCGTGTTGGGCCCATTAAAATATACGATCCCACCGACACTTAGAAGATGCTTAAGCCTGGCATGCGCTACGGGAATCTGTCTGGGAAACCCTAACGCTGCCTGGGCGTCAAAGTCTAGGCGTAAAAAAAGTGATACTGAGCAAAGCAGCCACATTAACCACGGCTACACAAAAGCCCACGCCACGGTGCGTCGCATTAGAGGTTGCCTTAAAACCACACCGCACTTGACGCTTCAATCTGCTGCCCTGAGGGCTGGGATGGATCGTTCGATCGACTCGAATGTCGCAGGATGCTGTGCCTGACTAGGGTGGCTGCTGGCTGCAAATGTGTCGGATGAAAGTTGAAACTTTCGGGGCGTCGCTGCGTCAAGGCACCATCCTCATCTAAAACTGCACCGGCTTGGCAGTCCATACGAAACAGCTACAAAAAAAATCAAGAAACGAACCATACTTGTGTCCTCGTTGGAAGAGTTTCAAATTTCGAGGAGCAAACGGTTACGGTTCCGGACCGCAACGCAACCGAATCGTAGTGTCATCAGCATCTTGATTAGAACTATTCCTGCAGCTCGCTGAAAAATTGTTCCCTGTCACATTACTTCGATAAATGACACTCGTTCCGGTGGTTCACGGGATTGTCCCTCGAATGAAAAACTGGGCCGTTCCCGTGATGGATATTTTGCTGCTAGTTTCTTTTGCTGTGGTTGCCGGTTGCCAAGCCCGGCTGGCACCGTTGTATTACATTTTCCATCGGGCTTTTGTCCCGACCGGGAAGATCGCGTTCTTTGCCGCAGGTTCTTTCTTCCTTTCGACTATAAATTCACTAGTACTTACCGCACTAGTTTCGTGCGCTTCTCCACCGCTCTTTCTTACCCACGGAGGACCTTACACCACTGTCATCGGGCATGTTCACAGGGCGTGGTAATAATCATTGCACATTTCGTAATGTGAACTTCCATCCGAATCTCGCGTTCACATGTCGCACAATGCTAAGAAGTGCTTCCCTTTATTTTTTACTTTCTTGTCTTGGTGCGTCTGCTTCCGTCACCTTACGCCCAGCTATTTCTCATCATCATTTGTCATACGATGGATTAAGGTTTCCGCTTTTTAGGCGGGACAGCTGTGCCCGGGTGGTGAATCCTGGTGAATCCTGATGTAAGTGTCCTAACTGTCTCGCCGCTTAGCCACCGGGAAAGTACTTATTCTCTTCCGCGTCTCTATCGTTTGCCGGGGCGCACACGCTCGCACACACAAATGACAAATGGCATTCGTCACCACGACAGTGCGAAGCTGGGCGCGAAGCACGCAACGACAAGAAAAAAGGTCATTTAACGGCAATGACGGTTTTAATTGACATTTATGATGGTTCGTTCCTTCGAGGAAAACCGTCAGCAACGAGCGAGCGGTGCATGGGTTCTAGTGGCTTAACGCGCGCGATGGCGTGTTACAAAGTTTGACACGTTAATTCAGCCCACGCCAACGAATTCCGGTGAGCATTAAGCAAGTCTATCAAAAACTGTGACAAGGAGAAAACAGCTTCTTCCCACGCAGACGATTTACATGATTAGAAGTTTAGAACTCCAAGAGAAGTACCAAATGGAGGTCAATATCAATAGCACTTTGTTTGATGAAGCTGTATTAACTTTTGAAGTAAGGGACTGTGCGATCCGTCATCAGATGGTCAAATAGCACAGTAAAGTACAAGACAACGGCTAAGAGAACATTGCCGTTTAATGTTAACAATAAATCAACAGTATTGAATTCACACCGCTTTGCTGCTTTGGACTTATTGGAAACTACAATAGCTGGAAATAGCCTTACAAGAAATGTCTGATTTTTTTATTTTTGCAAAAATAAATAAATATTTGGAATTAGTGTAGAGGACTTAAATCAATTTTGCTAATTGTTATGCGAAAAAAAAAAACAAGTTTGTAGATATCGTTTAATTCATCATTCTTTTCTTCGTAAAATTAGTACTATGTGTAAGATAGCATTCTTAGCATTTTTCCGGCTACACCAAATTCTAGCTTTTATCTGTACTTTTTAAATGTTTCGTCGAACAATGTTACATCAACGTACGTAAGGTGTCAGGTAGGTCAAATATAAAATAATAAACCAGGTGTTATAATGTTCGTTAGCAAAATCTTGATCTTAATCGAGATTTGAATGAACAATGTTTGTTGCGCTACTGCGAGCACGGGACTCAAGCACCCACGAGAAGTGCCAGGGTGTTCTCGGTCCCGGCTGGCCGCGCCCAGCCCCCAGAGCCAATCCTTGTCCCGAAGTTACGGATCTAGTTTGCCTGAGCTGTTTTGTAGTGTTGATATTCTGACGGCAGTCAAAACCGAAAGGATACGATGGTTGGGGCACGTGATGAGGATGCCGGAATCGTGCACCACCAAGAAGATGCTCGTCAGCGACCCGTTTGGCAGGAGGCGTAGAGGAGCACAGCGCGCTTGTTGACTGGATCAAGTGGATTCAAACCTAAAGGAGATCGGATGCAGCTGTGGATGGAAGACTGTAGCCTTAGATCGAGTTTCCAAAAAAGAAGAAGATTATATTGCTAAACATTGCCGTATTCATCCAATTCTAGCCAAAATTATATTTCCATCTATAGCTCCTCCATTCAGATGCCCTCTGACAATTCAATTATTTTTAAAATCATCCTGAATAGATTCTTCTACACTCAACGATCCAGCTGATCCTCTAAGATATCGCCGGCCATTGGATGCTAACAAGACTTGCTGTCACCACGTAGTTGGATATACATTACTCTATGGGGGATGTTTCCGATATTATTTGATCCCCGTTCCTGCCGTGTGAAGGCCGGTGCCGTTGTTAACGAACCACCAAACCGCCCACAGCACTGAATAGAGCTTCAGCTATTTAAAAAAAAAACTTCTGGTCTGTAAGACTATAAATAAAATTAAACCTGCAAGTACATCATATTAAACATTATTTATTTGACTATTTATTTTAGTATGACGGCTAAACTCCGTATTGTCATATACCATATATTCAAACAAAAATTGTGATTTCCTTACTACACTATAATTACTATAAAGACGTATTGTTTGGATTGTTTGTTCTGTCCAAATTACAGATTGTTTTAAACATGGAGACACTTGTTTTGGGACCTGATAAAACACTGTATCCTTCCAATGATTTTTTTTCGACCATTCCTTTTTCGTTATTTGTAGTGTTGTCCAGATCTAAGGTGTTTTTTTTTTTTCGTAGTGCCACGGATGATCCAATGACGGGTCAACAGTATTCGAGAACAGTTTCAACTCTACTCTAAAGAAGGCAGGCTATTTCCACACTAAATGTTCTCTTCTTCCGCCATCATGCATCGGCTGATTGTTAAAATTTGGGATCTGTGCTATCTTCCGGGCCATCACAGTCCTGAATGCTGCCTATAAGATCCTGTTCCGAATACTCTTCTGCAAACTGGACCATCACCCCTTGCTACAGATTTCGTCTGATGCTACCAAGCTGGATTTGTTTGAGGTAAATCCACCACCGACCAAATCTTTACTCTACGGCAGATCCTACAAAAATGCCGGGAGCACCAAATCACTACACACCACCTGTTCATTGACTTCATGGCGGCCTACGATACCATGGATCGAACCGAACTATGGAACACCATGCAGCAGTACGGATTCCCTGGGAATCCGTACGAACTCTTATCGGTACGACTGCTAAAGGCCTATGGACGGGGTGCAGTGCAAGGTGAGAGTTTCGAGCATGCCGATCTCTCCAATTCCTTGGCTTCGCAAATGACAATCTCGACAATCTCAATCTCGAGAGTAGCGAAATCGCTCTTGCTGCTGCGAGACGGAACTTGCCTATCATTCGTGGATCCGAATCTGGCCAGTTAGTACTGGAACTGTCTCTGCTGGACTGCACTGGAGAACACTGTAAGCAGGAAAATAATTGTTTGTGCTGTCATAAACATTTTTTTGTTTGTTATAGTCCAATGCCTTAAGAGATACAAAATAGCCATCAAACCACAATATAACTGACACTATAATTGACGAATGACAAAAAAATAAAAGGTCTCCGCCTTGCCAAAAATAAATCATAAAAATAAATTAAATATGTGTTAATAAATTTGTTTCTTCATTCATTTGCTAAATATTATTAATGCAGCATGTTAACGAAACAGCAAAAAGTAATAATCCTCGCACAAACGACTTTTTATTTGTGCCCACAGTTGACACCATTCCGCACGCAACATAATTCATCATCGCAACAAGCAATCTCATGACCCAGGTCACGTCCAACGGTATGCTTTGTTCAACGATTATTGATATCATCGGGTTTGACTTTTGTGCAATGCTTCGTTCGACATCGGAAACATCCAAATTCAATCACATATTGATGGGACAGCCGTGGTACATGGTTTAATATTTCTGTCGATTTTCCCAGGTATTGTCAACCCTGCCGCCAATCTAGCCGCTTCAATCGGCCGAATGCAGTTTTCACGCAACGATGGACCTATCTATTTGGACAAAGCATTGATCCCATTTATTCATATTTGAGTGGCACACACCGGGTAGCGAAGAGTATTAAATAATTCACCGTGTAGATTCGATGCGTCACAGTCACAAAAAAAAACCCAACAAAGGGTTCTTTCTTTTTGCTGCCATCGACGGCGAACGTTCAGCACGCCGAACCTATCTGATTCCCGACAGCAAAAAAAAAAGAAGAATCCCCGGAGATAATTCTATAATTTTGCACTGAAATTATAATACGGGATTAATTTTTCATGCCGCACCGTAACCCTTCACGCGTAGCCAAAAGCGGTTCCAAACGTTTGTCCGAATATATTTCAAAAAGGCACACGCATTGTACATTGATAAATCTGCAAACGAGACCGGCAGCGTGTTGCAAGTTTAAATTTACCAGTTAAAAAAACGGTCAAGATTCCCATTATAACGACCCTCGTATGAAATGAATATTTTTGGCTGTTGGTGGTGTAAAGCCATCTTTTCAGGGGGGAAGTTTCATCAAACGCTTTCGCGCTATGCGTGGCAAAAGTACTTTATTTTTCCTTTTTTTTTACATAATCCTCTTCTCATTTGTATTAATTACGGTCGAGTTAAATACAATCACTAGATATCAATCAGCTCACGTCGCTTCGCCGCTCCTGTTTGAAAGCAGAAAATGGAATTGTTTTCACAAACAGTACACGAAGGGTAACTTTAGGGATCATTTGACCAGTTACTGGGTAAAATTCACCCAAACGTCAGCGTTGCTAATTGGATAAATTCCGTAGGTTTTATTTTTGTAACATTTCTGATAGCAAATATTAACATTGTATCCGTAAACAAAATTAATAATCTCAGCTACAAGTAACGATTCACACCTAAATTCTTTTAAAACGCTCTGTGTAAACATTTTCTTATGAAAATACACAACATTTCCTGAGTTTTTGTTACAATTAATGCTAAATTAAATAATAATACGAAGAAAAAATATCTGCAGCTACCACATCTATAGATTATTTTGCAGTTTTTCCTAATAGTTCTATTAATCTGTAATGTAACTAAAGTAAAATACTGTTTATGATTACAAAAGTAAGCCATACTCAAATAAAGATTGTATCTTAATCTGAAAAGCATAAATTCTTCAAAAAGGAATTATTTGTCGAACAATTATTTGGAATTATTAGGAATTATTTGTTAACAAGTGCACAGTTGTTAACAAGAAAGTTATACATTTACTGTAAAGAACATCTGCAGAATAGGAATAAAATACGATTTCATGTAATGAACAATGTTTATTTCAAGTTTAAAGATAGTTTAGTATTTAATATGGTCAAATAAATGTCAAGTCTTCGTCCGGTTACCATTGAAATAAATTCAAAATTTGCTTAAATTCAATTTAAACAAATTATTCGTAATTACTGATACAGAAAGAGGAGACAGACGCCAGTCTTTTAAACAAAAATATGGCTATCGAATGCCGTCCTAACTTTTCAAGGGTAAAAAACGGCCGGTTATCTAGTTAAGTTTCACCATGCGGCAAATCTTGGAGAAGATGACTAAACTGCAGGTTAACAAGTACCATCTCTTCAGAGATTTCAAGGCCGGATATGATAGCATGGCCAGGGTAAACAGCTCAGGCTTGTTTTGTATGACCATGACCAACGTCACATGCCAGGTGAAGGTGGATGGAAAACTCTCAGAGTCCTTTGCTACCACCAAAGGCATGAGTCAGGGAGATGGGCTCGCCTGTCTCCTATTCAACTTGGCGCTAGAGAGGGCCATCCGTGACTCGGAGAGGTGGAGACTTCGGGAACCATCTTACATGAGTCAATCCTGATCCTGGCATACGTTGATGATATAGACATCATTGGTCTGCGGCTCTCCCAGGTAGCAGAGGCCTAACAAAGGATCGAGCAGGCGGCAGAAAACCTCGGAAGCTGGGACTGTACCGTACCTTTATAGTCCCAGTACTCACATACGCCTCTGAGACATGGGGGCCCTGTCCAAAACAGACGAAGCCCTATTAACCGCGTTCGAGAGGAAGATGCTCAGAAGGATCTGGCCATAAGGGTTGGCCATGTTATACGCATGGCACCGGACGACCCATCTCAGAAAGTCCTTTTAGGCCTCCACACGGACAGAGGAGACGTGGTATTCCCAGATTGAGGTGGGAAGATGGCGTGGAATCATCCCGGCCATCAAGGTCGTGATAACGGATTGGCGGACGACGGCGCGGGACTGTGAGTGGTTCCGGATTCTGCTGTAGCAGGCAAAGACCGCAAAGCGGTTGTAGCGCCTGATAAGTAAGTAAGTAATCTAGATAAGTGTTAAAAATAACTCTAGTAGCCCATAGCTGAACTCGTCTGACCAAAAAGACCCAGTAGTTGCGGCGACGGCTTCGCCGGTCTTTATACGGCAGAACCGAGTGACTATTCAAATTCCATACAGACTATTCCCTCGTAGTGACTAGTAGACTAGTAAGCCTATGCGATGGCCGGCGTGACCTAAAATATAGTCGTTACGCCAAGGAGAAGAAGAAGACCAAAAAAAGCGTCAAGCTTTAGAAGGAACGATGTCAAAAAGCTTAGTATTGTAGTATTAAAAATAATTTATTTTAGTGATGTTTTGCTAATATTGCTAAAACACAACAGCTAAACCGTATGATATCCTAAGCCAATTTCGTTTTGAATTTCAAATAAGGTTTACTCACATAAATGATACGAATCTTCCCCGAGCAATGCTCGTGTGCAACGAATTGCATAATCAAACACCTTGAACTACGCAGCTTTACCATCTAACAGTGTATCTGTAAAGCCCGAATAATTGGTTCCACATGCAGCGAAGCGTGCCCAACTTTTTTCCCGGTAGAAAGATAACGCACCAAACCGGCTCGGCAAGGCATAGCCCTCAGGCTCGGATGCAGAACCCAAACCAAGGCAAAACAGCTGAGTTCAGTCCTGCGTATGATCGTATCACCGATAGCGCCTGCAATGCCGTAGCCTTCATTGGCATAATTTTTAGCGCCCAACCATAACCATCCCTTCAGCACAGTCCCACCAGTTTTCCGTGCTCCCCGACAGCAAGGCCAATCATTCAGACTTTAGCTGTCGTTTGGGGAAAATTCATCAATTTCCACTCCAGATTGATCACTTGAAATTGAAAATCCATTTCAGAATTACTTTCACAGAACCAGCCTGTGACCCTCCGATACGCACAGGCGCGTGAATCCAATCGGTATACGGAGCCATGGATTACAGCAACGGAGCAACGCCAAACGGAGCGAACCTTGAGGTGTCAGTGTCGTTTGATCGAAAACTTTTTTGCTTTCCCATCCTCCGTTTTGCCTGTTGGTTGCAGTGTAACATCACTTTATTTCCTGTTTTCCGATTGCAATCTTTCACGCTGCGTATCGGCTCGAACCCCCGAGGGGGACTGAAAGTGAGAGTAATTTTGGTAAAGTTTCCCCAGAGTAAAACTTGTCTTGTGTGTGTTTTTCCTTCTGCGTGTAAAACGCACCCAGCGTCAAGCGTCCAGTGCGTCTGAATTGTTCTGCTCATAGCGTCTACAGCAATGGGAAGAAAAAAAAGAATTAAAGCCGCCTCGACAAACGATACGTTACCATCGGGTACCATCACGTGACATGAAGTAGACGGAGCTGAACTTTGCACTCGCCATCATGCTGCGGAACGATTTGAATCGTACGCGAGCACAAGCCGGCATTTCGCTTCATCCGCTCGGAAACAGTTCACGCCTCGACCCGGCACAAGATTACGGGCTGCGCTGCGGTAGTAGGCAACGGAAAGCGAGGAAAAACATCCTCAGAACTCTCGACGAAACTAAAAGAAGAAACATTGTACCGTCGGGCAAGTGCAAAGCTGTGAAAATGGGGAAAATTTATGAGCTTGATACCGGGGCACTCTTAATCTATTTTTGAAACATGGCCTTAAAGCTTAAATCGATGTAATGCTCAGGCACTTGCTCATGGCCATGATGAATGTGTTACGGATGTATATCTTCCCAATGCCAGGGTTACCGGGGTGGTTAAGCTGTCGGAGCACTGAACAGAAACAAGCTCACTGTTATTTAAGGAAATTCAATTTAAGTAAAGGAAACTACTGTCGAAAGAAAATGTGCAGCAAAATATTGCAAACAGCTTTGGAGCTACATGGAGTTATAGTGTATGAAATTGTACGAGATGGTTCTTTGAATAATTGGAGCCAAGGCTAAAAGCAAAGACAAAAATTCAGTGTCGCCTTTTTTCTATTTCCTATGCCCAATGCTTTATTATGAATCATTTCTGATCGAATAAAACGCTTTAAATTAAGGATAAGATGCAATTCGTTTTCGTATTTATTTTTTTAAGGTTGATAACAGATTTTTTTCTTTAATAATTTTTCTTACAGACAAACCCTTCGAACAAATCCTTGATCACTCGTAACACTAGTCAATTTTAATTTCTCGTATACGACGGATATTAAAGCAGACTTATAATATTGAAACACCATCTTCATTTTACTTTTTTTACGTTAACCTTTAAAACTTAAAAAAACGATGTAATCGATATGAGTTACTCGTGTCAATCCCCTAGGCGAACCCTGCTTCACGAAGCAAGGTAACTTCTCTTGCACCTATCGGTTTCATTACCGACTCCTGCTTCTTAATTTCTCTTTAGTACATCCATTTCCATCACCGTGCAACTGTGGCGGGAAGCGTAACAAAATGGATGAGAAAAGTGATTTTCCTGCTTGGAAGTCACACCGTCTACCGTCCACCCTGACCATACTCCATTGACGAAATACCCTAGCATGGGTGACTCGCACTCGAGTCAGCAAATGAATCATTCTGGGTCTGAAAGAAGTGAAAGCAGTACCTTCATACGTCAGCTCCCCATTTTGCCTTTCCACCCCACGCGCACATTCCCGCAGGAACAAGAATATTGATGGCGGAATAAATTTATTGAAATAAATTAAATATATTTGTTCGATACGATACCGTCAGGGGAGGGGGTAGAATTTCAAGGCATTTAGAAGAAATGCACACCGGCGGAAGATGGGTGCCGATGGCTGCGGAGAACAAGCAAGAGCGGAAGTTTTGTCGCATTTGTACTACATCGCCGGATGTGACAATCGTAAAGAAAATACGCCGCCTACAACGACACGCGAGCTGAAGAAGAGGGTTGGCGCCGCGGACTGCCATGTTAAGTAGTTGTTAACACGTGTTGCATTACGTTAATGATTTTTTTATCACATGGTTTAGAATAGCAAAGGCCATAAATTTTACTTAAAAGCCTTATGGGCTGAAGCAGCCATGACGCTTGATGTACTCTGCCCTGTGCACTAGAATCATTTTCGGTGCATCAAAATAGACCTCACACATGATGTTAGCCATCATTTGAGTTTAATGTGAAACTATTTAATGTTAGTAAAATGGAGAAGAAAGTAACAATGAGAAGTTATTTTCTGAATGCATATTTTGCCTCAACGACAGAAAATTCTTTTCTGACTTACTTGAATACACCTCAGGCTATATATATTCAATCCTGGGTTCAAAGATTGGATATGATACGAAGTCCTGCCACGTAAAGATTTGATGTGAGACGTCGCTTCCGTTCCGATGTTTATTAAAATGCAAAAAATATAATTATTGATTTTATATCGAAGGACGACCATCATATTAGCCATTCCGTTTCAAATCAAAACTTATAATTGTCACATCGGCTATTTTCAAACAGTTTCGACGCTTCTGATTCATGGCAAGACACGAAGATACGGTAAGGAAATTATAATGATCCCTACGTTTCCGAAAACGGCGTCAAAGAACCCGCACTCCTGAGCGCAGACGAGTTTATTTCCCTTTGCCAAGCGAACGAGCCGTCACGGCCGGCAGGAACTTCAAACCGTTCGGACCGTTCGCGCCGGTACGGCAAGGATGGAAGTTGATTAGAAAACCAGTTAATTGAGAGAGTGGTCCGCTCTCGGAATCACACCAAATGATAAGTGCATGTCGACTGCCGGAACGCCGAAAAGATATATCCGGGGAATAGAGACATCATAAAATCGACGACTTCCAATAAATTTTCCCTCCGGTCTTGTGCGTCCTCCGAAAAAAAAAAACGACAATAGCAGCGCAACCAGTGTCGGCAGCAAAGAATTTGAGCTTTGAGAGGCATAAAACCCTACCGAAGCGCATAGAGACGGAGCGTAGAACAAAGCAGAACATAGAAGCAATTCGAGCTAGAATTTGTTCCAAAACCCGACTCGGAAAGATTGAGACAAGGCACCGGCATTTAGGAAAGCAGAAGGACGTACCCATCCACACCGCTAAGCGCACCGTCGCCAAGCTTAGGCGTCGAAGACACTGCCGGCATCTTTGGAAGTGGTAACTGGCAATGTTTGGGGTTTCCTTCCTTTCTCTCATGTCGCCGGTTTGGATTGAACTTCTAGCGCTTTCTTCACGGCGTTTTGAAAAGGGGTTATTTACCTGCCCGAGAAGAACCCGGTGGTGATTTTATCCGGAATTTCGTAATACGTATTTGAGGGTTTTTCCCAATGCGCGAACAATCCTTCCACCGTTGCCACCAGCATCAACACCACCACTGGTATAATCATCGCTTTACGAGCTCTAATTGACCTCGTAAAATTTTTAATGAAAACCATTCCTCACCGATGAAGACGGAGCTCGAACTGAGCGCAATCGAGTTTCGATTTGTGCTGCGACACAGCAAAAAGACTCTATTTGAGTAGGACAAAGTTTAACACACTCCAATCCATCTCGGCTGTGCCTCATCCGAAGGGCATTCGACATCGAGAACTAGGGATGCTCGTTTGAAGTGCTCAGAAATAATGTGAAAATAATTATCTTCGTTAGGAAGTGTCTAATAAGGTAACCTTTGGTGCAGATTAGTGTCTGAAGATGTTTCAGAAGCACGGCACGGCGTAGAAAAGAGTCATTTTCCGCACAACACAATCACTCTCGTCTCGACGGTGTTTGCCGGCACTTGTGCGTTGAAGCCAGGTCGCATGTTTGACGCTTAGTTGAACTCGCTACACCGGCTGGATTTACCCCTAGTTCTCGCATGCCCCGCCAAGCGACACATAATCCTACACAACACGCATACATGCAGTGGGTAATTTTCCACAAAATTAACCTCAACCTCATAATCGACAGCGAAAGCGCGTGGGGAGAGTTGCAGCTCTGCGCGGTCATGCCGGTGTGAAATGTGGACACGCCTTAACGCGCTCGAATTTATGATGATGATAACGAAGATGTGGGCGTGCGAAAACAACAGTTCCAGTGAAAATTGATTACGCTATCTATGCACCGGAAAGCATCAAATTGCAGTTTGCAGCGATCGGTACTATCGGAACCGTGGAATTTCGTCTATCTTGAGAAGGTGGGGCTGAAACGCTTTAGCTGATTTATTTAAACTGCAGGAACTAGGGAGACATGGTGTGGATAAGATTATTATCTTTGAGATAATATTTTTTAATAATAAGATTCGGTCCGATTATATTGCAACAACTGATCTTCTCGCGAGCGGACCGGGGTTCAAATCCCATCTGGACCGGTTTGAGGACTGACTATCCAACTATGTGGTATCAGCAAGAGTCTTCTTCTTGGCTTAATGACATTCTGAAGCCACACAGGCCATCTAATGGCTTACTAGAATGCCGATAGCACTCTTAGTTGGATAGTCAGGATGGGATTTGAAACCCGGGTCCTGCCGTTTGAAGACCGGCCCCTTTGTCGCCTACACCACAGGGCACCCCAAGAGTCTAATAAGCCATTCGATGACCGGCACGACCAGATCGTTCTAGGTCGTTAAGGCAAGAAGAAGAAAATAATACTTTTTATTTTATAACTCTGAAAATAACAATCATTTTCGGTATTTGGTATAACTCAACCCCTAGTTATTCTTTTCTAATTTCTGTCTTTTCCACGTCAGATTTATAATTTTTGTAATATGTAGGCTGCTTATCATCAATTTTTTTTCTTTTCCAAAGTATTCTCCAGCATGATTCATACACGTTTGCATGCGATCAAACCGATAAGCGAATGAAAATAAGTCAATGGGAGCCAAATCAGGGCTATAGAGCGGATGACCCATCAATTCGACGTTTTGGCCGGTCAAATGAGCGATGGTTTGAGTCGATGTGTGAGAGCCTGCATCGCTCATGGCAAAGAATGATCCGTTTTCTGTTGTTCTTTTTTAGAATTTTTCCAAATACTTCTGGCAAACAAATTGTGGTGTACAATTCAGAACTGATCGTCCTGCGTTCTTCAAGTGGAACAGTTGCCATTTGACCAGTTTTTCCGAAGAAACAGGCGACCATTTGCTAATAAGGGCTTCTTCCACGAATAACTTTCGTTGGATTTGGCTCTAGGTTGAAGACCCACACGATCGATTGTTGTTTTGTTTCAGGCTCATACGCTTAGATCCATGATTCGTCACCTGTAACGATCTTATAAACATCTTTTGAAGCACCATGATCGTATTTTTTCAACATTTCCTTGCACCAATCGACACGAGTCTTTTTTTTTTTTTTTTTTTTTGAGCGATTGTCAACTTGTGCGGGATCCAACGACAACAAACCTTTTTAAAGGTGAGGTGTTTGTGCAAAATAGTGTTTATGCTGGTGGAAGAAATGGCCAAAGATTCCTCTATCTCGCAATATGCCGCAACATGACGATCTTGTGCAATTAGATCTCGTACGTCAAAACGTTGTGAGTGTGATTATGCTCCAAAATGTTAAACTGTCGAATAAAAATATCAGATTGCATCTGGCAACACTTTTTGTCGCTTGGGCCATAAATATATGTAGCAGCCCACGTATCACATTGAAGCAAATATGTAGTAAAAAATGTATTCTTCTTAAGCTGCCTACATTTTAGAGGATTATTAATTATTAATGTAATAATTCAAAGAAGATGAGGTTTAAAAAAATATGCATAAAAAATAAATATAATTTGAATAGGAAATAAGAAAGAAATAAAAATAGAGAGAAAAAAAGAGAGTTTGCAAGCATAAAATAGAGATAAACTCTTAGAGATTTCTCTTTTATCTCTTTGCAACTTTGCAAAAACAAATTGCACAAATTTAAATGCTATGCAAATTTCTCTTAAAACCCAAATACACACAAGAAAACCCATACGTGGAAACTCAGGTTTCAAGCGAAACGATCTTAACCTTCAGCGTCACCAGTCAGTTTTAAAAAGCAACGCCAAAGTTTTATGACAGCCATCTTTACCGCCTTCTACCGGCAAAACTAATACTTAACTGTTAATCCCATCCGTACGGAATAATATACGGCCATCGATAAGATAACGCTAATCATAATCATAAACCACGCGGTCAATTTCGGCCCCTTCCGAGAGCAAAAGCAAACCAACATTCCCGATACAAATGTTAATCGATGGGTCTGTTTGGAAACCAACAATCGTAATCCGTTTAGGAACGGACAGCGGGACAGGAAAAAAGTTCAACTCCCAACAGGCAACGGTGCCGCCAGCTTCCACTGCACCGTTTGGGCCATAACCTTAATGAAGTGCCTTAATTAGTCAGAATAAATCTTATCAAATGAGCGCCCAGTTCACGGAGCACTATCGTGCGATCGTTTATTACGATCGGGGCGGCATTTGACTTTGAGTTTTGTTTTTTCTTTCTTTATTCTGATCTTTCACCACTCGAAAAGAATAATCGAAAAAAATGAGATGAGGCTACGTTTCTTGTGGTAGCATCATTCTTTTCTTCAATGCCGACCACTGTTGATTGGAACCAATTGGGGGGGAAAGTGATGCTTTTTTATTGGCTGTAAAATGAAGTACTTTAAGAATGAAATGGAAAAACAAAAAAAAAACAAAATAATTCGCTGCAAGAAAAATGGCTTTCCAAATCACACACATCAAAACGTAGTTTCATCGAGGCTCAATAACACACACCGGGTGACAGAAATGCAGATCCAATTCGGTGCTTCATGAAAGCTTTTCCATTAGCGTTGCCGTGCTCACGCTGTGAAAAATTCATCTGATCAACTGTGTCCGTTACAGATATCGCATTAATAAAAACACGAGACGCTTCGAAACGTGCCAACCGTGGACACCTAGGATGAATATTAATAACAATTCCATCACCTTCCGACGCGGTCGTAAAAGTTGCCGCATTTCCTGGAACTGCTGGGCACCGGACCACGCGCATATTTTCCCCAAAACTTCAAAGCGAAACACCATGCAGCTTCCCCCCTTGCTCACGCGAGCTTGTCGACGAATTATTCGAGCAAAAAGAGAATTAATTAAAAATAATTTCCACCGTTTGCGTTACCGTAATTAGCGCCCCGAACTTGCTAATGCGCATTCCCGGTACCCGGGCTGGGCTCCGTTGGGAATATCAATTCGATGGGGTTTTCCATGCTCAGTGCTGTAGTCCTTTTTTTTCTCGGTTTTTTTAGATAACTCAGCTCACCTAACGACTTCTTCTAATCCCTGTGGGAACTGTAACCCATCCAACCCCAACCGTAACCCGTACCGCGCACGTCTCGCTTGCATGCTTGCATTCTGTCCGGGTGTGTACGATGTCACTCGCTTATCCTCCAGGGAATGACAACTGTCGAAATTTGTGCATGTGTGTGTGCACAAGTCCCCGCAGGAATCTAACGATAATTTTCCTTAAGCCAAAGGCAATGCGACGACACTCGTAAAATGCTGCTGCAGCATTTAGTGATACGATCTTACCCCGTCCTGTACTGCCGCCGTTTGACGAAGACATAGCCATTAGCGTGATGGCGACAGATTTTACTGCTTCATACCCTAATGCCCGTCTTTAACATTCTATTATCCCTACTCATTTATCATGCCATTTTTCAAGCAGGAGGGAAAGAAATGCGATTTGGTAAATTGCAACACGATTGAGAAAAATGATGATGGATGGAGTTTGCCAAAGGCGAACGTGCTAAGGTCGAATGAACGTGTTTAAATTACACCTGAAACATCTTGTAAAGTATAATTTGTCTGGACTTAAAGAAAAATTCGAATGAGTTTTTTCGATTACCTCGCCGAAATTGTTTGTGCTCCAATTAAGTCCAATTAATTATTTTTTATTAGTCAATCAGAAAGAAACGAAACAAAAACTCTCGAAAGTACGCCAAGTACGTACGAAAGTGTCGTTTATCTATTTTTAAAAATATATTAACATATTTATCATGCTATAGCATTACGGACAGGCCGTCCCTTAGAAGAAAAAAATATAAATTTCTCATTATTTTTATTTTGCTCCTCTCTTAAGCTTCCATTTCTTACGCCTTTGACTTAATTACTGATAAAATCAGCTGAAAATCGATCCTTGATGCCAATTACTGACATAAAAGGACTAACACCAATTTACATCTCAACTTAAGAGACGTCAATGAGTATCCAACTCTCTTATTCTCTCACTTATCGAGTGCTACAACCACTTCGCAGTTTGAACCTGGAGAAACAACCGTCGACATCGGTCACAGTCGAGCACTGTCGTCCACCAACGCCAACGCCAACGGAGAGGCTGACCGGACTAGTAAGAGGCTCAGCAACAGCCTACCCTCTATCGGCAGATTCACAGTGATCTTCAGCGAGCACGTTGTATCGACGTTGCCTGTTTGCTAATCAGTTTCCCGAAAACTCGGTCTAGCCCTGTAGTCCTCCATCCACGGCTGCATCAGATATTCGACAGGCTTGATTCCACTTGATCCACTGATACTCGAGCTCGCTGTGCTCCTCTTGGTGGGGCATGAGTACGGCATCCTCATAACATGTCCCAGCCATCGTATCCTTCCGGCTTTGACTACCGTCAAGATATCAGCACAGTAAAACAGCTCAGTTAACTCGTGGTTCATTCTCCTTCGCTACACGCCCTGCTCGCTCACACCACCAAAGATAGTCCTTAACACTCGCCGTTCGAAAATGGCGAGTGAATTTGCGTTCTCCAGCAGCATAGTCCAGGACTCGAACCCTCTGAAGACTACCGGACGTATCAAGGCGCGGTAAATCGTACATTTCGTGTGCTGTTGGAGTCTTCTGGATCGCAGGAGTTTGTGGAGTACGTAGTAGGCACAACTTCCCTGAAAGCACCATCTGGATTGAGCTGCTTATGTTGTTGTCCGAAGTTATGATCGTACCACGGTTGTCGATTTGCCTGCAACAAATTCAGCTTGGTAGCTTCCGACGAAATCTGTAGCAAGGGGCTCCAGTCTGCAGAAGAGTATTCGGGACAGGATCTTATAGACAACATTCAGGGCTGTGATGGCCCGGAAATTAGCACAGTCCATTCTGTCGCCCTTTTTGTACACCAGGTGTATGGCACAAAGTTTCCATTCGTCCGGTAGTTCTTCCTAATCCCAAATCTTAACAATCAGCCGATGCATGATGGCGGAAATCCTCTCCGGACCCATCTTGCACAGCTGATTTGTTACAATTCATGGCACTGATGACTTCGTCCAGGGATGGCGGGAGTACCTCGTCATCGTCATGCTGGCTGTCGTACTTCTGCATTCCTCTCCTTCCTGCGCCTAGTTCGGTGCCTTCTGCATCTGCTCCGTAAAGGTGTCTGTCGAAGTAGCACTTTCACCTGATCAGGATATATCCTTCCGCGCTGCAGCACAATGCGATCATGGGAGTAAAACTGCCCCGTGCTCGGTGCGTTCAACATCCTGTGGAAATTGCGAGTTTCTCCCGACTGGGATAACGGCTGTATCAGTTGCTCGTCCGTCTCTTCGAAACTCCGATTCTTTTCCTTGAAGAAGATCGGGCTGCCTCCTCAGTCGTCCGTAGTGTTCCACGTTCTGCCTGATTCAAAGTGATAGGGGTCCAGAATTTCAGAACCTAGAAATTGCATTCCGCTAAGGACCTCCGAGGGTCCTAAATCATCCAATCTGTCACCGCTCTATCTCAATTTGAGCCCAACACCCCATCTCTGTTCATGTGGAGAGTCCAAAAAGGACTTTAATGGATGGGTCGTTCGGTGCCATTCTCCTGACATGACTAACTCTAACGGAGTCGCTGCACGATTATGAGATTATTATACAGGTCATGGTGCTCATCAATGTAACGGCTCCTTCATAGACCTTGCACACGGTTGAGACCTGTAACAATCCTTCTGTACATTTTACACTCTGATAGTGGATTTGTGGAATTTCCTCTCTTCGGCGAGACCCCCACCCCATCCCTGGTCGGCGAAGCCCCCCTGGTCTGCGAGACATCCCTGACCGACAAGGGATCCCTGGTCAGAGAGGCACCCCCTCCACCCGCCACTGCTCTCTGAGATCTGAAAGTCCAAGGTCTTAGAGGCGTATATGAGTACTTCTTCTCTTTTTCTTCTTGGCTTAACGACCTTCTAGGCCATGCCGTCCATCGAATGGCTTAGTAGTCTTGCAGCTTCCACGTACTTAGATAGTCAGTCCTCATTAGTGCGGAACAGACACGATGAGATTTGAACCCCAGTCCGTTGTCATCTTAACACAGGGTTGGTGAGCCCCGATGAGTACTAAGATAACTAACACTTGTACGATTATAACTCTATTTCCATGATGTTGTTAATGCTAACTGACCCTGAATAGGTGAAGCATCATACTTGATTTAAAATGGTTTCTTAAGATAAAAAATGGTTTCATGGGAGAAAAAGAAGCAAAACTTTAATGAAGCCATAACAAAGAGCAAGAAAAACAAAAGCAACCCACCAAAGCCATTGACTGTGCTCTGATAATGACGATAGCGTAACAAGCAGAACGCTTAAAATTGCCATTAAATTCAACAAAATCAAACCGTCGATTAAATCGCAGCAATAAACATAATTTCATTACTTTGCGTTTCGACCATTTTTGACCCGATAGCAAACCGTTCCGCAACAACATTAAGAAGCGTTTCGGCAGAACGTTTCCGGATACGGTTCGAAAATTAGCACGTGTCTAAGCGTAAATGTTCACCCAAATTAATGAACAAATAAAACGGGGCGCGACACCACAACGGCAGCAGCCGTTGGGGTTCCGCTTACACGCGCTCTGATCAGCGGTGGAAATGATCAGACGCTCGGAAAATGCAGACAAGCGATAAATACGATTGATTCATGCCTGAAACGTGCAGTCATACATTTTACAACTCACTGAACCGTTGCTAACGGTCGTGTTGATGAGTTGTTTTACCTCGCTGACACATTTCGCGACAGCTCGCATAATAAATACGCGGTCACGGTAAGCGGACACTTGGTTGGTGTGAACGATGTGATGCATTGATTGAGCGGGAGCATTTGCTGACGAAAGTCTAGCTAGAGATTGACTTAGCATGTTGGAGCATGGTTGTATGTTAGCGTAAGCTTCAACGTGAAACGATAACATACACAAGTCATTCGATCGATGGTCCGAAGAATGAATTGAGCAAGCATGCCCTAAGACGCCACATCACATTTCCTGGTTCCGTTTAGCTTCGCCGCCCGGGAACAAGATATCCGGCTGCGAATGATGAATGCGAGATGTGCACCGCTAAACAACCGCGCTTGTGTAAATGTGTGTGAAGAAACCGCGTGCACTTTGCCACCCATGCTCACCGTCTTGCAAGCGGTACCGAGAGCAGCCCGGCAAACGTGGTGCATTCATCGTGCAAAGTGCTTCATTAGCTATTCCGGACGGAACGTCAGCCATAACTCACTAATGCATAAATGTTATTAAGTAGGCTTATAGTATTGAATTTTAATTAATTTGTTATAAAATGGAAATTCAATTAGGCTCGATCCCGGTAGCTAGTTTACGTATCGCGCGCTCATCGCACACAACCGGAAGCGGACTGTACCGTTCAAAGACCTCCACCCTAAAATGACTACAGTATGGGCCTGGTACAGGTGGGTCGGTTTAGCTAATCAAACGGTTGATTGCAGTGGCTACCTATCACGTGTCATTACCGTACCCATGGTTTCCTGTGTGAATCATACGGTTCGGCCAACGGTACCGGCTGGTACATCTGTTGTACATTAAAAGTTGACAACCAAACGACAACACCAATGAACCATAATCCGGCATGAGGATCATGTGCCTGCAGCACTGGATTTACACGCTGTTCATTCGATATCATCAATTATGCTAAACGCTACATGGGAGTGACTTTTGCAATGTAGCTAGTGCAGAAAACAGATGGTTGGTCAGGTATGTCCATCGGTAAACCGATTAGCATTTGTGATGCGTTGAGCTGATTTGGTGTTAGTTTTATAACTATTAAAGGTTTATCTTATTGTACGTTTAAAATGCAATACGCCGTACTAAATTTATGTAAAACTTTTTACAATTATGTGGTATGCAAAGGTGAGTCAATTAAGTCTAAAAACAGAAATCAGTTTCATATTATAATTGAATTTTAAGCTATTTAATCGTTCTCGAATCAACAAGATTTTTAAAATCTTTTTCGAAACCTTTATTCAATATCATTCTCGCTCGTGCTGAAAATACTAAGGATAATTTATGCCTAAGAATATCATACAGAACTTGAATATTCCACTTTCATCACTATTATTTGATTATTTAATTATTCACAATTTATATTACTTCGTTATATCAGATCAAAGATATCACCAAATCCATGACACATCACCGAATTGAAACCTCAGTTGTTGTATGGCATCAAAATTGTTTGTCTAAAAAGACATACGTAAATTTGAAAAAAATGGTTGCTCCACCCTACCATACCGCTGCCATACCGCAAAATGGAAGCTGCCAGCTTCCATTTTCGTTTCGCACAGCCTACAGATTAGTGTCAGCCGCCGGAAATCTCGTAGGGAAAAGTATTGACGCTCCACTGTCAACTTCCACATCCACGCAGATCGTCCTTGCAATCTCAACCGGCCTACAGTAGACTGGTCGATGAAGAAAAAGTCTTCAAGTTGAATGCACCTCTACCATAACAAATAAATATTTCAAAAAACTGATCGATGAAAAATACAACCAAAAGCATCACATCTTTTTTGACGGATGAGTTAGTAATCCGCCGGCTGTGGTATATGCGCAACGAGATCTAAATGTGCTTTTAAGCTGCCAGATCACGCCTCCATCTTTCCGGCTGAGGCAACAACGATAAAGTTAAACTAACGTTATCTAGCGAAACTAAAGATTGCTCTAGCGTCTTAGCTGCTATTGGATAAGTTAGATCAAGAAACCCATTGATACAAAACATCGAAGATCTATCACAAACATCATAGATTATCTTTTCTCGAATTTCTATCCATATAAAAATAAAAGAAAATTAAGAAGCTTATGCATTGGCAAATGAGAGTATCATGTCTACCTGCCAAACCTAAACTTTATACAGCAAAGAGCAAAGACAGATCCGAATCTGGGATCTGGATTTTGTTTTTGGATCCCAATCCCTGAATCCTAATCCTGCAGGATTCCTATCCTGAAGGATTGTGGGATCCTGAACTGATCGGACTCTTGTTTTAGATCCCGATTCGGACTCAGAATCTAGGCGATCCAAGATTGAGGATTGAATCCGGATTGATCCGAGGAAGGATCGAATCCCAGAATCCGATCTCATTGCCCAACACTAATTCTTACACAAAAATGGCAGCAACAATGGAGCCATATTCTTTGTCTTGGCTTAACGACATTCTAGGTAACCTCGATCACGTAATGGCTTACTAGACTTACTACAGACTGAAACCACGTAGTTAGATAGTCAGACCTCATTACGGTAGAACGGTATGGATGAGAATAGCTTTAGTAACGAATATATGGTCATAAGTCATATGTGAAATTCGATGCGGCTAAACACGGATTCTAAACCCGGACGGGGCGGCTCGTTGGTGCAGGCGACAATGGTGCCGATCTTCATACGGCAAGGACCGGGGTTCATATTCCATCCGGATCGTGAGGTTAGTGAGGACTGACTATCCAACTCCGTGGTATCGGCATGTCTAGTAAGCCAATCGATGCCCGGCTTGACCTAAAAGGTCGAAGAAGAAGAAAAAGAAACCCGGATTCTTAGCAGCCTTTCGGACATTAGGAAGATCCCCGGCGGTGCCGATGCGCGATATCCTGCGACAAAAGGACTACCAATATGCTGGGAATCTATTTGACTTCGCCTAAGAGATCGTCCTTTGATCCCTTCTCTTCTCCCTTCCCGTAAATTGTACGCACTATAATTATTATGTTTATCTGTTTTTCGTTCTATATTTTTTACGTTTAGTATACGTTTGTAACGGTGGCACCGACGTGTACCAGTCGCTATTTCGGCCTAAGAAGGAACAACAATTAGTTTAGAAGATTTAAAGTCGTAACTAGTGACCTTGTGGTTGGCGGAATGTCTCGATTCCATGCTGCGGTAACTTTACAACGTAATTTGAGAGACGTGAAGTTGTAACTGGTGGACTTACTGTTGGCGGAATGCTTGAGTTAGATGCTACTGTAGCTTTAGGACTCGTGCGGGGCCGTCAGCCCCAGCATCGCAATGCTAGCAACGAAATGAAGTACCCACAACAAAGGGGAGCCCAATTTTGGGAGCCAGTGCCAAGTCTCGAAAGTGCGATGCTCCTAAGAGACCCCCTGGATCCAGAGGACATGCAGAACACAAGGATACATGGCAGGAACAATATCAAGCTAGCTCACCCGGGATAAGGTGTACTTGAACTGATGGAGAATAAAATGTCTATCCTTCATATAAGCATATAAGTTAAAAGAATTGTGAAGCTAGATATTAGATTCGATTTTAAAGTATACGGCCTGGCCTTCATGATGAAATTAAAAAGCTACATTTGCAAGAATGCTTTAATTAAAGACAACAATCTAATATTGGGAAGGCCCGGTGGAATATGCGACAGCGGCGCTGGTCTTCAAACGGCCCATTCGGACCGTCGCCCCGTAATGAGGAGCGACTAACCAACCACATGGTATCGGCAGTCTAGTAAGCCATTTTGATGGCCGGTGTGACCTTAGAGGTGGGTAAGCCAAGAAGAAGAAGAAGAAAAATCTAATATTCTAAAGCAGAATTATATCTTCATTCTACTAGGAAACAGTCATTCTACCCGTATTGACTATAACCTAAGGGTGCGCGTGAAACAAATAGCAACAACACGCACATATCTAGACAGGACCCTAAAGCCCAATCATCCAACAACGAATGGAACAAGAAATTCATTTTAACTCAATTCGATCATTAATTTTTTTCTATGCGCCATAAAAAAAGATATCCCACACGCGAAAGCATTGCCAAACACACATCATATCGAAATGAAAAGGAAAATGTTCTATTACTGCTCCAATTTTCCGCCACCACACCTAGGCCGCTCCTTCCTGTGCTGGCCAAGCGAGGTGATAAAATAGCTCTACGGTGTGTGTGTGTGTGCCAACAGTTCCTCACCAGCAATGGGGTGTATGATTAATGTTTCGACATCTACCGAGCCGACCCGGACGACAGATTTATGGCATTTTATTTCACCTCACTTCACGACGAAGCTTCTCGTGAAGCTTTTTTTGTTTTGGGGCCCATTTTTCCGTTCTTTGGAATGCTCAGGACCCGGCCCCAAGGACCAAGCTTTATTGCAGCCAAATACGACTGGTCATGGTGCTATTTTTCGCTCCATTTTCTTGTACCTTTCCTTCCTGCGCTCTCTCTCTCCATCTGCTTGGTGACTTTCCGAAAGCACCCACCCCCATGGCCATGGCACACGTGGACATGGGTGCGTTTCACTGCGCCTACCATTTCAGCAACGTCAGCTCACCACCATCAACATGACGGACACTTTTGGTGTCAATGTTTGGCCGAAAAATTGCTGTACATTTAGCCTTTTTCTTCTTCCACGCCAGTCACTGGGCTGGGGCCAGTTTTGAAAAGGGTTTTCGACCGGTCCGTTTTTTTTGTGTGTGTGCCACCCGGTCAGAGCGCCAGTGAGTCTATTCGAGGTTTGGCTTGGCCGGGTAATATGATGTGCGTTTCAGTGCAACCCATGAAAAAGGAACGATTGACCCCGGGAAGAAACGATTGCCCCATATCACAAATCATTGCACCTAATCGCATCGGATACGTGCCAACGGAGTTAGGAGCAACAATGAGGGTAGAAGAAAAAAAAAACTTTCCCAGTATTCTAAGGGCCAAAACCCATAAAACGATCCTTCACGGACATCATCCCGGGTAAATGGGTGGCCCTTGAACGGGATAAAGCGCACACACGAACTGTCGTCCCGTCACTCGATGGGGAAGCGAAAGCGGGTGCTTCACTCGAAGACGGTTTGACAAAATGTGTGTGAACTTCACGTGCGATAAAATCTAACTGCCAAAAATGATTATCCCAATAACGTTCGACGACGCGGGTGTGTGAGTGCAATAAACCATCTTATGTGCTATCAATTTCAGAAAGCTGTTTCAATGCAGTAGCTACTAGTGATTAATTTAATAAATTTCGTCTAAAATTTATCATTCTAAAAAGGTATTTTTATCGCAAAGAACTAAAATGTCTTTGAAATTTTCATTTCGTATCGTAATAAAAGCGTCAACTTTCACAATTTAAAGGTCACACACTGAAAATATAGTCATGGTGGTAAATAGTATTCTTAATGCTCCTTTATTTTAATAAATCATCCTGATTTTACCCAAGTCCCTTTTCAAGACATACCACAAGGGAAGTTGCAAGTGTAAAAATTTCACAGAAGCTTTTAATAGGATACAATAAAGGGTGGACAATAAAGGGTATTAATGCCAAGAAGAAGAAGAAAGGGTGGATGAGGAAGTATAAGCACGGTAAAAAATAGCAAAAAAGCAAATATTTTATTTAAAACTGAATTTTAACTAAACTTCATTATGATATGGAATGGAATTCTTTATGGAATTATGATAAGGAGTCATTAGAGGTAAAGGATTTTTTATGCAGTAAAGGTAGTGGACTCTATAAGGCGGGTTCGGAAGTGGGAAATAGGAAAGTTGAAGTCAAACAGCTCGTTATCTTAACCAAGGATCATTCTCTTCATGAATATGGGAGGTCTATGACGAAGTCGACGAGAAGGGACATACAGAGGTATAGAAGATAGAAGTGAAGGAACGTTGAGTTCAGAGGAAAGGATACAGGCGATGAAGTAGGACTGCGCTTGCGAATGGCGGGATCTACTTCCTAATAGACCCAACAAACGGCAGTGGAGAGAATATGATGGCACAGGAACGGTGTAGCCGTGTAGAAATCTGCGGACAGCGAGGCGCGTAAACTTCCTCTGATAGCGGTTTCTCCGGCTGGGGTCCACACTACGCTTGCATAATCCAGAACAGAGCGAACCCAGCAGCAGAAGAGTGCCTTTAAACATAAAGGATCTCTGATCTCAGAAGCCATGCGGAAAAATAGGCCTAGCGCTTTATTAGCTTTATTAACTACATGGTTAATGTGTTCATCGAACGAGAGTTCCTCTTCCAAAAAGACCCCAATATCTTTCACGGTGGTTACTCTTCTTATTTGGGTGCCGCATAAGGAGTAGTTCCATAACAGCCGATCAGCATAAGGCCTCCCGAAAGAGACGACACAACATTTAGGGGAGCAGAGCACCAACCCATTGTTCAACACCAAACAGAAAAGTCTCTAAGAGAGCTTTGGAGAGATCGACAGTCGGAAGACATGGGAAGAAAGATTTTAATATCATCAGCAAAAAGAAGGTGTCCATCAGTTGGAAGAACATTAATGCAGTCATTGATGAATAGGGTAAAAAGGATAGGACTAAGTGCACTTCCCTGACGAACGCCAGACAAGCCCACAAATGACGATGAAAACGAGTGTTCCAATGTGACTGAATAAGATCCAGGACAAGATTGGTCCTCCAAACCCAAGTTTCTCCAATTTTGCAAGCAGTAGATCATGTGGCAAACTATCAAAAGCTGCTTTGAAGTCAGTATATACAAGCTCTGTAAGCCCTGTAAGTGTATCTTGATCAGCGCCCAATATTTTCTTATTGGTCGGACTACATGGCATTTCGTGGGTTCATATCTTCCGGCACTTACGGTTCCTCATTTTCCTCCTAGAGCTTCCGAACCTGCGATTTAACGCATCGGCTTGCTTTTCACACCGCTTTCATATTTTTCTGCCTCTTGTAGGTCTCTAGAACTCATCTTGCAATGGCACGTTGAATGATGCTCTTTGATGTACCCAGGTTTTACGGTTATAACGCGATTTTCTGGTTCAACTTTTGGTCGACTCCATCCTGGTTTTCGACCACTTTTTGGCGAATCCTCAAAGCTGAACTGCTCGCGAATCTTTCGAATTGTGGTCCGATACTCACAAATGGCGGTCCGATTCCGTAAATTGAATCAGCAAGATGTTTGGAATAGAGCATCATTTGGGCACAATACTCTTACCCATTTTACGCACAGATTAATTTCTCGAAAGTAAAACATAGGGTACTCTAACAATCAGCTAGCTAAGTCATCCACTATCATGTAGATTTATCAAGAAATTTGTTGTACACCCTTTAGGCCTGTGTCACACCTCCATCGTTTCGATTTTTTCACATGGATCTGTCAACATTTTATACATTTGACTTCTGATTTAATCGGAAGTTCGAAACAAAAAAAATATTCGGAAAACCGTGCGACAAAATCGGAACAATAGAGTTGTGATACAGGCCGTATATATATATAAAATCTATACTATTTACTCTAATGTCAGAAGAATAACGTCATTTGCAGTTGACTAACAGTAGGACAAACCAAATTACCAAGCTCAGAAAAATTCAATAGAAGCAGAATTTCTTATGGGTGTTCAATATATTATCATTGAGCTCTAAATTAATTTCAGTGTAAAATTTTTACATACAGGATTTTATTATGTTTAGATTCGAATCTCTTTAAGAATTTCTACATTTGCTTTCCTTTTTCATTTGTCCTAGATCAAAATCCTCATTCACCTTCTAGTTTCTCCGCAGAAAGTGCTGACAGTTGTGTTTATTCTGTAAAGAAGTAGCGCTTAGCTAATTACATTGTTTATAAATAGAAGGCTTTTATAACAAACTCTACTTTACTATCAAACCACCCATTAACAGGAAACATAAATGAAACCTGCCGCATAATTAAGCTCATCTAATACTAACCCACTTCCGATTACACAAAGCACACTTGCTGCGTTCCTTTCGATCAGCCCCGTACGCCCGTTTGCAGAAGCTCATCATGTCGAACAAGCTTATTAGTCCTCGAACACGTTGTTACAAGCAACAATGTAAAACCCGAGACACGCTCTATACCCACGGCAAAAACCGATAAAGATCGAGCGCCGTCTGTGAAACTTTAATCAGTGCGACCATCGCCGTGTGTGTGTGTGTGCTTTGAAGCGTTCGCCTCTCGCACGTCCATCACCACTCGGAAGCTCAGCCTTCCATCGCCGACAAACAACAAGGCTGGAACGTGCTGGAACATCGTCCAGTGAAACAACTGCTGCGAACGCGCGGACCTCGGCTCTCGTGCACATCCTGTCAATTATCATATTTCACTCGGAAGCATTTCCTCATTCACTCTACGAACTTGAAGTGGCAGGTCCCCTGATAGGACGGTGCGCCGTGTGCGTGTGCATAGGCACTCACACACAAACACACACATACATCCGGGTGTACCGGGCGCCGTACGTGCCGAAGAGCGCATAATTATGTGCAGAGCGCGGTACCTTTCTCCCTTCCAACGGGACATGCAGCAATCCAATCCAATGGCATCGTGTATCGCGCGTCATGCTGCAACGTACAGCGAGAATACCTTCCTATCCCGGGAAGTCACTCCTATTCCCGGGGGTTTCGAGATCTGAAAAACCCCTGTGGCATGGGGAAATCTGTGCCCCCTTGCATTCGTTATCATTGCAATGGCTTTTCTTTTGTCACAACTACCAAAGGCTTTCGCTGCGCGGAGGACCTTCCCAGCACCGAAGCGCCACGGTTAGGCCACGGTGGATATGCAAATCAGCATTCTCTACCAGTGACTTGTGAGTCGTTTCCATCACGCACAAGGGCCGTTTCGTTGTACTAAGTGACAAATTGTTCCTTTTTTTTCTCATCGCATCCTTACCGCTTTTCACACACATACACACGGCTAGCGCATCAAGGAACCGCCGTGCAAAAGCGCATACAAATTGGATAATAAAAATAGATTAATGCTTTCTGTGGCACTCCACAAACACAAAGCACATTGTGCTAGAGCATTAATTTTAAAATACATTTTTATAGTACAACAAATGTTATATAGAAAGCAAACAAACATCGACCAAAACCTCACAGTCTGACCCACCAATACCCCAGGCCAAGGACTTGTTTGTTCTTCCTTTCTTTATATTCATTAAACTTCATTTCCGTTCCTGTCCTCCGATTCACTTTGAATGCTTTTAGGCGCGTAAGGATTTCCGCCCATTTTTCGCGAGCCTCGTGGCCAAACTAGCAAACAAAGCTTCCCCCAAAAAAAAAAATTGAACCGCTCTTCTGATGCCGTGTTTTCGAAACGAACCTATTCTTCTCGGTGCTCGTTCTGTTGTGTTATTCACCGACTCATATGAAGCAAGAAAGCCGAGAGCTTTCCGCATCACGTTCAACAGCTTCATTCTGGTTTCGGCTAAATTAATTGTACGTCAAATATTAGAACAGCCTTGAAATTTGATATTATTTATGCATCAGACAGCCAGCGCTTCCGAGCGTCCCCGTGTGCTGCACAATAATCGGCACAGAAATATAATAGCAAATCATTCCGCTCGGTCGCGCTCGGTAAAGGATGTCGCCGAGTTTCAGCCGACCCATTCCACGCATACGGATCCATTCAAAAGGGTCTTGCTACGGTCTTGCGTCTGCGGAGATTCTTGTTGAGGATGTTGAGAGAATATTCTTTCCTTCAAACAAAAAGCGATTCTTTTGGCTTTAGTACGGCGATTGAAATGCCGGGTTTTTGTGTTCTTTCTTTCTGTAAAACACATTTTAAGCGTGAGGCTGTTGAAGTTCACGATTTAGTCTTTTTGGTTCTTTCAAGCAATCTAAAAAATATATTAACATATTTTAAATTAAAATAAAGTCTTTCAGGGTCTGAAAGGAACTCAGGGCCTGATAAGATTGAGAATCAAACAGGTAGTATCCCATCAGGAACATACTATAACGCAATAAAAAAATCCTGATCTAAATAACTAAGATGACTTCCCAAAAACCATTTTAATTTTTAATATATTTATTACTATGCTGTTATTTCACTTCCTTTTCAACTAACTTAAAGAGCTCTCTTTATTCAATACCGTATCAAAACAATAATTTATTTATTTATTTATTATTTATTTATTATTCCATTGACTCATCTAGCCTTTTTTGTTCTGCATAACTATCCTATATTAACGCAATTGACAAGAAGAACACTAACAAAACAAAAAATCATTTTACAAAATACCTTTACGGAGCACAATAAAAACCCTAAATGAAAAATAGAAAAACAAGGATTCTAATGTCTCAATAGGTGCTACGCAAGATTAGTTTAAGATCATTAATGCAGATTGTTGAGATCGACTGCGTTAGATAGAGTAAGTTATGAAGTTCCCGATCTCAGACAGTTCTCCCTTCACCTGATCCAGGCAACGAACTCGCTGTGCTCCCCGACGCCTCGTGCCGAACTGGGGGTCGCTGACGAATATCTTCTTGGCGGGGCATGTGTCCGGCATCCTCATAACATGTCCCAGCCATCGTATCCTGCCGGTCTTTGCTACCGTCAGGATGTTCGGTTCTCCGTAAAGCTCAGCAAGCTCGTGGTTCATCCTTCTTCTCTACACTCCATGCTCGAACACACGGCCAAAGATGGTCCGGAGGATGCGACGCTCAAACACGCCAAGAGCGTTTGCATCCTCCGCTCGGACCGTCCAAGACTCGTGGCCATATGGGAACACCAGACGAATCAGTGTGCGATATATCTCACATTTAGTGCGGCCTCGAAGTCTTCTGGATCTCAGCAGACGGTGAAGGCCGTAGTACGCACGATTCCGCTACACAATGCGTCTCCGGATTTCGCTGCTGACATCGTTATCCGAAGTTACGACAGTCCCAAGATAGAACTCCTCTACCGGTAGAGAATCCTGCCACGGATATCGTTGTCTAGCCCCGCGCTTCGTATGACACCATCCAAGGCTTTATTGAACAGTAGACAGGAGAGTCCGTCCCCTTGCCTCAGACCCCTGTGAGATTCGAACGATTCCGACATGTTCGATGTTCTAACTGTGCACTCTGCAGTGCACTCAGCACAGCTTTCCAGGAAAGTGATGCCGCTGCATTATGTTCCATAGCTCATTTCGATCCATGGTATCGTAGGCCGCCTTGAAGTCGATCAACAGGTGGTGCGTAGGGATCTGGCGCTCTCGGCACTTCTGGAGGATCTGCCGAAGAGTGCAGATTTGGTCGGTGGTGGATTTGCCTGCTTGGTAACTGTCGACGAAAACTGTAGCAAGAGGGGCAAGTCAGCAGAACAAGATCTGGGACAGGGTCTCAAAGGCGGCATTAAGGACTGAAATGGCATAATAGTTCGAGCATTCCAGTCTGTCCCCCTTTTTGTAGACTGGGTGAATGACGCCCAGTCGAGTCTAACTTAGCTGCCAGCTAATTTGTAATAAAATACTATAGGTGACCATTTACTAGAGAACGTTATAATAGAGCATTTTAAAACATTTACAGTTTAAAGAACACCGGGCCATGAAACGATTTAAACAATTTTGGCGTAAAACAAATCAATGTTTAATACAGACACAAATAACTTCAAATCATCAACTTACAGCACTTTGGAAGCGCGTTGACAACGTTATTAAAAAAAATGACAAACAGCAGAGGCCCAAGCATGCTGCCATGTGGAACCCCTGACGAATTGGTGAAGACCGCTTAAAACGATGTGTCGATTTTGATCGTAATACTCCTGTTCATAAAATAGCTATGAAGTCATCGGAATAATAAGACAGCTCTTTTAAAACATAAAAAATCCTGTCGAAAGAATAATGTTAAGACTTTTTCTTAAAACTATGTGTAGACTTTGATGTGATCTAGAGATATTAATTCAACTCAACTCTATTCTATCCTCTCATATATTCACTCTGAATGTTTACCATTGATTTTGATATCAGTCAGCTGATATATTGCTTATTCGGTTTTGGTGTAAGATCAATGAATTTCCTTACGCATAAGGTGAAACTGATTTCTGCGCAAAAAAAAATCATTCAATACTTCAATAATCAATATGACTAACAAATATTGAACACAGCTTTAATAAACATGTCAATAAAGATGCTTGAAATTGTAACGAATTCAAAAGTTCTTCCCAGGTACCTTTGAGATTGTTTGAGGTTTTTTTTTTAATTTCGTTATAATGGCCTTCTTTTTAGTTTTATAGTAGCACTTTTGTAGATTAAAAGGTCTTAAGCAATATGAACTGTCAAAAAACGTAAATAAATTATTAACAAAATCTCTTCACAGTGCCTTACTTTTTTACTAGTTCCATGCAAAATATTTAATTTTCCTTATTATTACAATTTGGTTGAAATGTCCAAAATCCACCCTGTAACTTTTTCTACAAAGAAATTAGAAACTGCAGTTGGATTGCACTGCTAAAAACAGTCATCATAGTTTTAATATTTGGTACATGGAGACTAATTGAGCTAAAGACACAAAGCCCTAGGAGTCCTAAGAAGAGCTTCCCTCATTGGAATCGAGACGTTCCCAGGCTCAAGCTATATTTCTTGACTTTTGATGGATTGATTTTTGGAGTTTCCGATGCGCCATCGCTCCTTTCTGTTATTCCTTTCTATGTCCCATCAAGATCTCTTCGCCCGAGTCCACCTTTAACGATTGCTGCTAGTTTGTTTCCGTCATTTCAATGCTTTTTCTGACCATTTAGACTTTGGCATGTCTCTGTCTTCTTTCCGTCCTAGACTGTCTTCCTCTCTTACTTCTCAATATTCCTCCTATTCTAATTATTTGCCCTTTTTTCGATCCTGGCTCCTGGGCTACGCAACATAACTCCGGCTACGCAGCAAAACTACGCGGTATACCTTAATACCAGAAGGTATGCCTTTTCGGGATGCATAAAAACATACCACGATATCGGTGAGATGAACGCGAGGAATCCCCTGTTACCCAGGACCTTTGTAGCAGTCGTGAGGTTGGCTTTGCAAAACGAAAATGTTACGGAACTTCTTGATACGTCAATGTGGTTACATCGTTGGCCATCAGCTCAAAAAATCACGTTAGAATATTTTGATGCAGTGGCCAATTAACCTATGGACGGAGGTGGTGGCCGCCAGGGTCCTCGATGACCAGGGATAGGCATAGGATAGGCGCCTCGTCTCACTGGTTATTGGCGTTGGACCCAATATCCATTATGCCATGTGCCTCCAAACCGCCTTGATCCGTCTCTGTTCCCAACGTTGTCGTATAGGAAGTTGAATACTGAGCGTAGAGACGGAGGTCTGCACTGCAGTGACACTAGCCGTGGACAGCACTTCGTTGTTGTTAGTCTTAACAGGAAAATAAAAGACTGTAAAATTTGGCATTATAGAAGCAACCTGCAAGCAATGCTGTGCAACCGTACCTCTCTTACGGCGGGGGTCTCCTCAGATGGAGCCGCTGCATCTTGATCACCCGTAACCGTTTTTGGCTGTCTCTAAGCGGCAACACGTGCAGCTCGAGGCTGGCGCTGATACACGGTTGGCGCAACCGTACCATTCTTTCGACGGGCGTCTCCGTAGTTGGGGTACTGTACCGCGCTAGCCATCTTATATTGGTTGGCAGTTCTACCGCGTTTACAGAAATATCTTCCTGCGAGTCATGCATTGTTCTAATAGCGAAAAATTAAATCAGACTAATTCGTTTCATTAAACAAAAAGCTGCCAAACTTACCCTTTCGTTTGAGAATATATACAACGTTCAATCGTTTTATATATTCGTAATATAAGCGTAATTAACATTAAAAGGCTTGTTATATTGATGCGTGATTTCGGAGAAACATTGTCAGATATCATGAATACGGAGAAACTGTACATCCAAGTAGGGGCAAAGTCTACTCTAGTCTGCGCGCGTCGGGCTTTTCCATAAAATTTTTATGGAGAAAAATTTAACATCCAAGCAGGGGCAAAAATTACGCTTTGCCCATTGCAAAATTTGTATTACGCTTAGATGAAAAGATTGTATTAGCGCCACCCTCGAGCTGCACGTGTTATCGCTAAGAGACAGCCACAAACGGTTAGGGGTGATCAAGATGCAGCGGCTCCATCTGCGGCTTCATTGCACCGCATCGGCCTGACACGCCAACGTCGAGTTGCCGGTATTATCGCTCAGGATCGGACACCAACGGTCACGGGATATCTCGATGCAATCACGTTTAATACGCTTCAAGGATTTGAAAAATGTTTAAACTGTCTAGCACCATGCAAAGTTGTAATACAAATGTTTTGATTTGGTACAGCCATGATAAAACTTTCTTCTATCGAAGTTTGAGATTAAAAAGCATAGGGAATATTTCTTGGTATTTATCTCAGATGATAGTAGCTTTTGTTATTACTGCAAATTGATTAGAATATTCATTTACCGGGATTCAGTTCCCTCACGAGATTGGATATTCAGTCCTGTCGTGTAAAGACCGCTACCACCTTTGTCGCCGGATCACCCACTTACCAATAAATACGTTCCTTCATTCTTTGCTATCCCAAAGAAGTAATAAAGATTGTTCCAAAGGTTTACTAACTTCCTTAACTTATTTGGCACACGTTACATGATAACCTTTACCAATTTGGCAGCAAAAACAGCTTCATTCCAGGTGCAACAAGCTCATCAAATAACTCTTCCGCTCCTTCCCATTTCCCAGCGACGTAACAATTTTAATTGAAAATAATTTAAGATCAACGCATCAATTTCAATTGCAATTACATTCATCATCGTGCTGCATCATTGTGGAGTTGGAGAAAAATTGCACCCATAATCTACATACAAATTGAAACTATTTTGTATACACTATCGTTTCAGCTGCCGGGAAGCTCACAGGACCATCGCCACGTTGCTGTAGTATCCCATGCGTCATCCCATGCAAGCACACATGCGCGCGGTGGCACACGGCCAAGTGCAATAAATAGCTACACTTAACATCGTTTTTAAACCGCACATTCAATCGTCCATTTATCGTACAATTGTTGGTAGCTGCTGTACGCAGGAGGTAAAGACGATCACGGATATGAGGGTGAAGAACTGGCTTTCGAAAAACGCGAAACATTTTAATGGAGTGTAGCTTTAAAGTGTAGCTTTTAAAATCGCTCGTTAAATTAGCCCATGGCAGTGTGAAGGTGTGGTCCAGTTTTCGGTGCAGCCTTTTTTTACAACACAACCAACACATTCACTCTGCTTCCATCCACTTTTGTGCCCCAAAAGCAAACAACATTCAAAATGTGCTAGGATAATAAAAATGTTATCATTGAAAATGTTGAAACATTTACATAAACATTAACTATGCGATCCTGTACCCTGTCGATGGGTAATGTTTATCCCAAGCTCTCTTCACCACAACCCCAACGCTGTAACGTGTGAAATAAAAACAATGTTTTAAACGATCCCATCACCAGCGGGCCACCCTGTTCCAGCCATTACATTATGCTCTTGTGTGCATTATGGATCGTTCTTTTCACTTTTGTCACCAAGCATTGTGCACTTTAGCGCTTGCCCTGCCGCCCTATCATACAGCGCTATTTATAATCCCATTTGTCAGCCGACCGCTCCAGGGCAGCCAGTGCACGTGCACACTGGAATGTGCGATATAACTGTCAGCTCTAAAATAACCCACCTCGTCTCCCCCCATCCAAACGGAACGTTCAAGACCAACGGTGAACGGTGTGTGTTTGTTGATAGGTTTTCACAAAGCTTCTTTCCATTTTAGCATGTTTTTGTTGTACCAATAAAACCAAGCTGGGAACGGAATTCTGGCACAATTATGTTTCTAAACGTTCTGCGCGCGTTCGGCAATGGAATGGAATTGAAAGTTCGTGATGCAATTTCAAACATTAAATGCAATGTCAGCTATTTAGCAAAATTGTTTTGTAAGCAATGTTTGCAGCTATCTCAAAATCAGGCATTTTATCCTCCCGCAATTCAATTGAAACACCATTCGTTAATTCGCATCGTCAACATTACCTCGTGATCTTATATCTACATTTAATAGGGGTCCGTGGATATAATCTATCATCTTGATCTAGATTTAGACCAGCATTTGTTTGACAATAGTTAGCGGTTCAAAGCAATACAAAATTGATCGACACTTTGCATCGAAACTAAATTTTCCTATCATCTGTGGACAAGACAAGATAAGAAGCATAAGAGCATGCTAGTCAAGCTAACAGATAGCTTGAAAATTGTTGGGCCTATGATAGTAAAACCCCATTTTTTATCATTTGTTTTTTATCCATCATACATCATCATTGAAAGGGTGATACACCGATCAGAGTGGCCCTTCAATTTTTTAATACCATTTTTGTAGCGGTATTTGTCCTTTGCTTCAAATAGGCCTCACTTTCGGCGATCACCTCCGACGAAATTGAGAAAAGAAAAAAGTCGCTGAGAGTCAGATCTGGGGCATAAGGTTGGTGGGGAAGCATTTCGTAGCCAAATTCATGATTTTTTGCTATTATTTTCACTAATTTTTGGCACGGTGCGTTGTCTTGATGAAACAAATTTGTTTTCTTCTTCAAATGTGACTGATTTCGTCCTTCGAACGCTCCAAATACTTGTTTTAGTAGTCGCTGTAAATGATCTTTCCTTTCTCAAGACAGTCTATGAAGATTAATCTTTGCGAATTCCAAAAAAAAATTGACGCCATAATCCTGGCAGCTGATCGTTTCTCGTTTTTCATCGCTTTGGAGGAGGTTCATCCATTTGGATGACTGTCTATTGGACTTTGGCTTGTAGTGGTGAAGCTAGGTCTCATCCATGGTACACACACATGGTACATACCGACACAAAAACTCGGATTTATTTCGCTCAAACAGCTCCAAAAACTGCTCCGAATCATCAATTCGAAGTTGTTTTGGTCAAATGTCAACTCGCGCGGCAGCCATTTTGTACAGAGTTTTTTCATATCCAAATACTATCGTTCGTGTCCAGCACGTTCCTCAGATATCTATAGGGTGTCAGTAACCACTAAAAAAAGAAATACTTGATGGTTGATTATAACGGAGCAGTGTCTAAAAACTCTTCGTCAAATAAATTTGGCTTCGACTGTACTTTTGCTCTTCTAAAAGCAATACTTTATCATCGCGATAAATGTGTTCTTTTCCATAATTAATCAAAACACAAAAGTTTCGTCACACAAAATGGTTTAACTCACTAGGTTATTGTGCTGTCAATGCTGTCAAATTTTGACAAAACTCGTTTCAAGGTTGGCAGATACGAAAAATAATATAGATTTAATTTTACTAGTGCGATTTATGTGTTAAGTAAAAAAACTATCAGCCGACCTGTTACATAAATTTGGAATTGTACCTGCTTGATTAATTTATGTATTCAAACAACAGTATGAAAAACGTTTTTATGAAAAGAAAATGGACCAAAATTGCCGAATTTTTATGGATTCACCTTCAGTCGCACCGATGGAACAAAATATGCAGCAACAAGCATATTAACCCATGAGTCTGCGGACAATATCTGACCACTTTATCAGTGGAACTCTAACCATGAGGGCAAAAAACAGTGAAGGAACTACGTCCAGAAAGAACTACGTCCGAACACTCCTGTTACGGCATCTCCAATATCTACGCACTATTGGGTAACAATCGGTCCATTAAAAGAACCACCAGTTCCGGACGGCCGATGACCCTAAGCGACAAAAAGCTACATTGGAAGTTGAATATGAAAAGGGTGCCAATGACTTTCAGGGCACTTCGATTTTTACTTCCCCCAAGAAGGGTGGGAGCTTCAAGATGAAGTTCATTTGACACACTAGGTTCTCCAAAAAGCTCCAAAAAAAGCTGAGAATCTGCGAGAAGGGGAAGATCAGGGAAATTTTTAGTACGAAATGCCTGCCAGAGCTATCGTCGTTTATCCAGAAACATCATAAGGCCAAAGACACGGTGTTTTGGCTGACATTGGCCCACTTCTTAAAGCCATTTTTGGAGGAAATGGTGTCTACACATGCGCCTTATCGAGGATTTCTATGCAATTTGTCTGCAATTTAGTCCAATACTTGAGTTGCGAAAACTGAGGAGAAATTAGAAGACAAATTGAAAAAAATCCAATAAATATCCCTACATGCATGTTTTTGTTCACCACGGCGAATGTTCCGGTTGGATGGCCACTCGCAAGGGGGTAGAATTTTTGACAAGTAAACTTGAATTACTACATTCGATGGGAAACTTATCAAAAACAATTATCTGCTCTACCTTTTTTTAACGCCATCTGAAAAATGTACATTATTTTAATTCATACGTTGTGAATAAATAGCTGGAGCCACACTACCAGGATTGTCCATAACATGTTGTTATTCATCTTCAATTCCAAAAACCTGAGTATACTTGTATGAATTCTTCCTAACTGCAATTAAACTAACGAATTATCCTAAGATGGTTCATGCTTTTCCGTAGGAAAGTAGATAGAAGCGTGTAGATGTCGAGTAAAAAGGTAAAAATGACTAAAGATTGCCCCTTAGCCACAGATAATTTGATCGATAAAACTGACAAGCTTTGACAGATCGACACAAACATCGATTGCAGTTCAAACGAAGAAGTAAATCCAATGCCTCTTTTTATGGTATTTATTTGACAGATTTATCGGTACCAGAAAGTATTTACAAATGCAAGAATTAATACAACAAGTCTTAGGTCAAATCTATTAAAGCTACCAGTATCTATCTCGACGCACAAGTAATCTATCTCGACCTTACCACTTCGTATCGATAATACTCGAATCCTTTCACACTACATAATTCTTAAGAAAATTCCATCCTCTTCCTAACCCATCGTGCACATGCTAGCAGGGGAAAAGCCTTGGAGCCTCCGGCTAACTACAAAACGTAACTCAACCCGTCCATTTAATCTGACATCATAAATCGAACGATCCATTATCCGCTGCAACACAGCTTTTCACCGATCTAGATGGTACGGTACGATACTTTAAACAAACACAACACCGAACATCGAAGAAGAAGGTAGAAACTCTCCCTTTCACCAGGTCTACCAGCTGCTCCACCACCTGCCCATAGGTTAAAATCCGACAAGACCAAGGCAATGACATCTGTCGGAAAATTATCTTACCGCTACCGCGTTCTTTCTTCTGCCGTTCCTCGCTTTCACTGCCGATCTGCATAACGACTGCAGAGAGCGTAATACCGTTCGCTTTCTTATGCAACCGCCACAGCACTGTCTTTTGCTGAGCCTATTAGTGCAAATTACCAACTGGAAAGCTCTTACCCCACAGCAAACCCCAGCCAACGAGGAAACTATCCGGACAGGGTTGGAGTAGTAAGACAAACCAACCCTAGACATTCGATGGTCGGAAGAAGGTTTGGCTTATCTGCAGCATATACTATCTCGGCTTGGTAGCTTTTTCTCACTTTATCAACATGTCGCACGTAGCTAAAGCCGTACGTATCTGTGTATCGAATCCATCGCATTTGTTTTAAGGTAGAAACCCGTCTGACAGTGTGTGACAAAACGATTTAACTAATAAAACAGACTTGATACTAGCTGCACGTACAATGTGTGTTGGACAGTGTTTCAGGTGGATGAAATACAGTGTTTAAAAATTAAAGACACAGCTTACAATAAGCCTTCAGTATTATCGGCCAACTCTTAGCCAACACTGTGCTGTACGCCCCGAGCAGGCCAAATAATCGGCTACTGTACGCGTTCCTCTTACCAAAAACGTTCGTCCGTGCTGGTATCAAATGATTTAATCAAATCGCTGAAAATTTATTGCATTTAATACCAGTCTAGACTCCATGTACGCCAGTCGTTAGCCGGAATCCTTTGCCAGCTCTCACCCAGCACACTCATCCAGCCACCTTGCTCAGTGATATTCTTCCCAGCCGACAGACGCTTAAGGATTCGCAAATCGAGTCGACTTCCGGCTTCCGACTTTAGCAAACTTGCCTCCCAAGGTGTGGCAGCGAGGTGATCCAGCAATGGTGGAATGGAGAACCCTTCTAACCCTCCCCACTACCGGTCATACATTTCATTTGCAACCTTGTTCTCAGTGGATGAACGTGAAAGATAGTTTCCACCATGGAACGGGGAAGTTAAATTCAATTCTCCAGTTTTTGAAAATCGAACAGTCGTGGGTCAGGGTGTTCGATGGGGGTCGACAATATTCGGGGGAAAATGTCGAAAATGTTTCACAAACACACACACACACACACTCGCACCCCTTACAGTCAGCAGATTCGCTTAAATCGTTCAAAAATGCTATTGCCGGAATAGCGTACATTACTGCCAGTGCCACGTACAGGGCCCCACTGGCAATCGGCCCTGCCGGCCCAATCCACTTTCCCGAATTGGCGTGCCAATAAAACGCAGTAACGGAAAACGGGTTTGAAAAACGGCCGTCCTCCCTCTCTTTGCGCTGCGTTTTCCGCTTCTCGCCACGGTGCCAACCGAAAGAACGTCGTGGGCCTGACATCGTTTTTGGGAGAATGGTGGGACGTGGAAACCATTATGCCACCGGCGGCTATTGGGAAGGATCGGCGTTTATCGGCGATGGAATGCGATAAATTTTCCCAAACCCTCAATCCCTCAAACCGGTCCGGGGGTAAGCATACCGTGCGGATGGGGTGGCATTTTCCAGTGTTCAACAAAATGGGTCGATGAAGTGAATTCTGCCCGGCGCTACTCAATGAACATGCTGCCCGGTGCAAAAGAGTTAAGCGAAAAAGGGTTCCATCGTTTTTTTTTTTTTACGGGTCGTGTGCTCGGTATTGGCTTGTGGTCGAACTTGTAAACCAGCATACAACCACCGTGGAGTCATAGGGGGAGAGTGAAAAGCAAGGATTTAATAAGAACAATAAATTTGCATAATAATTGCCAAGGAAATTAGCTTGTCGAAAAGCAGTAGCTCGTAAATCGTCCCGCCGAATGCAACGGGTGGTGGTGTCAAATATTCGGCACACATTTTAAATGATAGGTACGGCACGCGCCCTTCCTAAGCCTATGCAAATAGCGTGTGTTGGTAATGTTTTGAAATATTTGCATGGATCGCATACAGATTTAAATAGCTAAATTTACAGATTGCTTTTGGAAAATTGTCAACGGGAAATTTCCATGAAAACTGATTTCTTTATCACATTTAAAATCGTGAAATCGTGGTTTCAACTCATGAACGTTAACTCGGCGAGAGATGGAAGAATTGAGCAGCGAATTTTTTTTAGTTTAAGTATTACTGCTCGGTGCCGTATTCTCAACCCTTCTTGAGCTAATTTTGTACTAATTTATTAAGGCATTCTCTCCTTGTTTTTTGCCTTATCTCGTACAGTACTCCGTCCAAGGCTGCATCCGATTTCCGACAGCATTGACTCTCTGGGCTCGCTGTGCTCCTCTGCGCCTCGTGTTGAACTGGTGGCTGACGAGCACCTTCTTGGTGGGGTATGAATTCGGCATCCTCATCACGTGTTCCAGCCAACGTATCCTTCCGGCTTTGACTACCGTCAGGATATCAGCACTGCCAAACAGCTCAGCTCGTGGTTCATTCTCCTTCTCCACACGCCCTCCAACGCACACACCGCCAAAGATAGTCCTTAGCAACCGCCGTACGTAAATGGCGAGTGCATTGGCGTCCTCGGTAAGCATAATCCGCGGTTCGTACCCGTAGAGGACTACCGGACGTATCAAGGTGCGGTAAATCGTGCATTTCGTGTGTTGTTGGAGTCTTCTGAAGCTCAGGAGTTTGTGGAGTCCGTAGTAGGCACGATTCCCTTGAACAATGCGGTCCGATCTATGGTATCGTAGGCCGCCTTGAAGTCAATGAACAGGTGGTGCGTAGGGATCTAGTGCACCCGGCATTTTTAGAGGATCTACCGTAGAGTAAAGATTTGGTCAGTTGTCGATTTGCCTCCAACAAATCTAGCTTGGTAACTGCCGACGAAATCTGTAGCAAGGGGCTCCAGTCCGCAGAAGAGTATTCAGGACAGGATCTTATAGGCAGCATTCAGGACTGTGATGGCCCGTAAGTTAGCACGGTCCATCCTGTCGGCCTTTTTGTTCACCGGGTGTATGACACCCAGCTTAAACTCGTCCGGTAGTCAGCCGATGCATGATGGCGAAAAGCCTCTCCGGACCAATTTCAAACACTTCGAAATCCACCAGCCCATCGCTGCCAGCTGATTTGTTGCATTTCAGCAGTTTGATGGCACTGATGACTTCGTCCAGGGATGGCGGGAGTACCTCGTCATCGTCATGCTGGCTGTCGTAGTTCTGCACTCCTCTGCTTCCTGCGCCTAGTTCAGTATCTCTTGCATCTGCTCCGATGTCTGTCGAAGTATCTGTCAAAGTAGCACTTCCACCTGTTGATCACCTCTCGCTCGTCTGACATTATATCATTCAACACCCTGTAGAACTTGCGAGATTCCCCCGACTGGGTTAACTGCTGCATCAGTTGCTCGTCCGACTCTTCGAAGCTGCGCTTCTTGTCTTGGAAGAGCCGGATCTGCTGCCTCCTCAGTCGTCTGTAGTGTTCCACGTTCTGGTGGGTCTCGCGCCGGACCATGCGTGTACGCGCTGCGTTCTTCTCGGATAGTGCTCGCCTGCACTCATCATCAAACCATTCCTTCCTCTGGTTACGTGTCACGCGGTCACTTGTTCGCTCGGCAGTGCTTCTGATGGCTTGCTCCACCATACGCCAGTGGTCACTGAGGAACATCGCCTCGGTGGTGGTGCCTTCCAGCAGCGCTTCTCCAAGCGCGTTTGCGAATTCCCTCGCCACATCAGCTTGCCTCAGCCGATCTTTGTTGAGCCTTGGGGTAGGCTGAAAGCGCAGCTTATCGGCGACGCAAAGTTTTAAGCGTAACTTAACCATAACCAGGAAATTATCTGAGTCGACGTTTGCTCCTCTCTCTACCTATGAACTGAAACTTCCTATCGTGTGTTTAAATACCTCCTCTCGTCCGACCTGAGCATTAAAACCTCCGATGACAATCTAGACGTCGTGTTATGGGCAGTGGTCGTACTACCTCTCCAACTGCGTATAAAAACGGTCTTTATCGTCATCGGTGCTTCCAAGGTGCGGACTATTGGAGCACACTGTGCTGTGGAATACTGCTTCACAACATACTGCACTACAACAAAAACACAAAAGAGGTAGACAACACAAAAAATATCAAATAAGAAATGGTGGAAAACAAGGAATACGGCCTGGCCATCATTACGAAATAAAAATAAAATGGTGGAAAACAAGTGAGGATTGGAAGGATTCCATGTTCCTCAGTTCGCCGAACAAGTGTCTCCATGTTTAAAACAATTAGCGATTTTGACGGATGAGCTGCAAGTTACTAACTTACTAACAGCATTAATAACTGGGATAGACGGTCGGTGTATAAACGTCGTAACAGTTATTGTTTTAAGCGGACTTCAAACGCAGATAATGTATTATTTGCATCTTTGCGTCACACAACAAATAGTTCTGAGGTTAAGTAATGTATCGCAAAAAAGTCGTCCAGCAGGCAGAGGCAGATTTATTCCATCTAAGGCCCAAAGTGGAAATGGTGTTGGATACATTTCGTGGAGACTAATTCAACATTCAACATTCTGTGACTGTAGGGCAAAAGCAAATTCAACGCCATTTGCGGAATAGATATCGAGGACCATCACTATCAATATGTAAGGTGTTAAGCAGGCGGGGGAGAGGAGAGGATCTGCAGTTAACAAGCAGCTCCGAGGCCCTTGTATATTTATGTCGTGTGTTTCGAGGTCTTTCGAGGTAGCAAACGGGGTCCCATCCATCAGATTCACCAGTATAACCAACAACCAATTCGTTTAGACTTCTAGGCTATCGGCTTGAGTATATCGGCATTTTGAGTATATCTTAGAAGATTTTTATAAATTTTTAATCTTACCAACGAACCCAAACCCAACCAATTAATTATACCCGTAGCAGGAGTGTCATTCCTACGTACGATGGTCGGTTCTTACTGGATTCGATACCCGGTCTAGCTGTGCGAAGACTAGGCAGGCGATAGTCGTCTCGGATCAGATTATGCCACCAAATTATAATTTTGTAAGGAAGTGGGGTTAAATTTGTATTTTTTTTTTTGGGGTTAAAGCATACAAATTTAAGCATAAAATTAATTTTGATACTGCAGCAAAAACTGTAAAAACTACAGACGGACACTGTTAAACCTCCCAAGCTTGCAAATCTTTAAATAAATTTCCCAAGCGCAATTAAATAAATTTCTCTTCTTTCCCATTTTTAAGGTACGTATCAAATCGATTTTTAAGAATCAACATGCCCTGTGTACCTTCTTTGGAGCTTTTCTTTTTTTATTCCTAGAAAAATATTATCTATCCCTTCAATCCAAAGATTTAGCGTCGCGTGCATATTTTCCATACATCTGCACGCAATCCTCAGTAATTCAATACTAGAAAAAAAAACATTATAAGGTCAACCCTATCCTTCCATGAATCTGTATCGAACCGTGCCTCATTTATTATTGATTGCCTGAAACCATCTCGATCCTTCGCGAAACTCAACCATAAGAGCACAAATCAAAAGGAAAGGAAAAAATTAGCACAACAGCGGCCCAAAAAAAAAGCAACCACCGTCCCGAAGATCATCCATAACGAAAGTGGAACGCTTCATAATGGTGCATTTATAATTTGGGATATTCTAATGTGCCTTGCAATCCCCAAACCTTTTGACACCCATCGCTCCGAAAGTTGGGTTTGTGTGTATCTGCTAGCTTCCCAAGTAAAAATTGGTTCAAAATCCACTGACACGGAACAGAGCACACCTTCCCATACCTGTGGTCAAATGAATGTACCATCGGAAGGTTTAGAAAAGGTTTCCAATTTTACCTTCTTCTCGCGCTATGCATAAATTTTCGAATACCTTCACCTGGCCCTCCGGGGAGGGGCATCTGTACCGCCCGTGGAATTCCAAATGCTTTATCGCGCATCATCTAAATGATGTTTGCCGAAGATGTACACCTTCGGGATCGGAGAAGAGCGCATTTACGCTAATGAGTTTGCTTCACTAGATTGGTCGGTGCTAGCGAAACCTTAACCTTCGTCGAAACACGAGTGTTATGTCGATAGGTGTCACTGTCGTTCACACTGGAGCAGGTAACACTCGCTATATTATCGTTTAGTTCATTTAAGCTTAGGTATGGGCCTACGTTGCTTTCATTCGGAAGGGCAATCCCAGTAGTTGGCTCATTGCACAGCGGAAGTTGGCCAAGGTTTGCGAAGGCTAAAATATTGCCATAAGCGTACCAAATATGTTAAGATATAAGACTAACTTAACGCTCAAGTTAGACGTTCGACATTCGATGGCCCGGGATACCTAGTAGGCCGCTAAGGTCTGTCAAATCGCATACAAAATATGAAATAATCGTACGACCGAGCAGTGACTCCATCCAGTCCAGTGACTTTAGGCTGGAGACACTGCTTAGCCATACTGTACAATCGTACCACTAGCCAGTGCCAAGAGCCTAAAGCAAGAGTCCCTGCAAAGTCGTACGATTATTTCAAATTTTGTATGCGATTTGACAGATGAACAGGATGACATTTGTATTTCTTGTATTAGTATTAATCACTACTTGTATACATTAGAGACTCTATTGTGGGCTCAGAGACTCAAAGTTTCTATAAATAAATGAAAAAAGAGAATTGTGATTGCCTGACCAAAATCTGTCAAATCCCATACAAGTTCGTACGACCACATATCGTACGACTAAGCAGTGACTTCAGTCTAAGTCAAGAAGAACCAAGGCGTAATGGTGATGTAGGCGACATCGGCGCTGATCTTCAAACGACAGGACCGGGGTTTAAATCCCATCCGGCCCGTTCACCTGTGGTGAGGACTGACTAACCAACTGCGTGGTATCGCAAAGGGTCTAGCAAGCCATTTGATGGCCCGCGTGACCATTGGAGCCATTAAGGCCACAAAGAAGAAGAACAAGAATCATTCAAACACTAATTACAATGAAAAAAAAATTGTAATTGTAGAACAATTGAAGAAAACCCACAATAAAGACAACAGGCAACAAAACAGCATAAAGTAAATAAAACAAATAGAATATAATACAGCTAATAACATAAGAAAAGCAACATGAATATGTATATAAATTGTAACAAAATAATATTTGTAAGCTACAAAATTTTATAAAGCGTTTAGCAATAAAATGAAAGAATAAACCAATCAAAACCCAAAAGTTCCTAAATAAATATTCACTCGAGAGCATAATATGAAAACCGCAAAAAGCGCTAAACGTTATGAAAAAACATTATAGAATATAGTAAAGAATACATTAGAATATAACTGAACACGAAAAGAAAGCAATAATTATAAATATTAACTTCGACATGAAAAAATCAAAAGCTTTGTTCAAAATTTAAAAACCAATTGCTTAATATAATGATCTACTTGGTTAATCGTTCTTCATTGCCCTGCCTTTACTTTATGTTATTTACTTCTACATTTATTTTAAATTTTTGATTTTTTGAATGAAGCCTGTTCTACTGTGCACCAAGCACTAAGGTCCCCTTTTCCATTAGTCCTTACTATTGAATTGATTGATCAGTTTGACCGATTGCACCATGGCAGGGAGCCAATTGAAACTCTAGTTTACCGTCCGGAGTGATTATCACTTCACACCCATTCGAGTCCAACACCATCCAGGCACCTACCAAGAAAATACAGGAAAACCCAACGACAGGAAGATCCCGACCCGGATCCGATCAGCACAAAAAGGAGTCCTTCTTATCTCGCTTCCAATAATTGGAAGCGAAGATGAGCTGAAATCGTGGAAAAGCAAATGAGATTCAGAGGGGCAATGGAAACTTTCCGCAGAACGCCTTTGGGAACGGTAGCAAAGTACTGCCCTTACCCTTCAATGTCGCCCATAATGTTTGGCTTAATGGTGGAACGAATTTCTCATTCATGACTTTTTCGTAACATCCATGTACAAAGGAAGAAAAACAAGCTTGACTATTTTTCATTTTTTGCCGTGCTGTCGCTCTCTTTTAAAACGCTTGTTTAAATGTGCTTAAATTAAGGGAAAAACCTTTTTTGGTGACATTAGGTTAAGATGGGTTGGCCAAAGAAGTGTTTTTTCTTATATTTTTTTGTTTTAACCATCAAACGTTTTAGGTGATAAATATGTATTGTGTTTCATTGAAACGGAAGTCACTTTTGGGTGGGTTTTCTTCACATCTGTTCGGTTTTATAAATATTTATTACCTCTCACTCAACCCAACACTTTGCAGTTTTTTCTTTTCGTGTCGATTCCTGTCTTCCGCTCAGAAGCTTCCCGAAGGATCTAGGGGTTGAGTGCTGTGAAAAGCTTCCGATTGGATCTCTTAATCCTTTTATTCCCTCCGGATCGGATGGAAATGGAATGGATCCCTTTAGTTTTTTTTATTCCCATTCACTTTCCACAGTAGCCGGGTATCCGTAACCCCAAAAACGTGATCGATCCCGGTCCCGCATTACATTCATCCCATTTGGGGGATGATGGTGCAAACACACACTCACACACAAAGACAGACAAAGCGCTTTACCACATCAAACGGGTTGATTTTTGATTGACTTTTGAAGGAAATTAAATTGTTTTACCACTTCAGCGGAGCTTCAGACCGCACGATTAAACCGCATACGATTCGATCCTGGCCCAGCCGCCGAACCGCGTATAGCGATAGCGGCAAAAGCAGCGAAACGTTTCAATCAAAACGCGATCAAACACGCGGCCAATAATAATCTAGCTTTCGGAATGCCGCTCGAAACCGGTCAAAGTGCACTCCGGATGCACACAAACAATCAATTCTAACCAGACGCGCATATACGCGATGCTCAATCCCCGCTTTTTCAATCCATTGGCCCTCGATAAACTGGCTCGGCACAGATTACACGTTACAGGGTGGGAGGAGCGAGAAAAAAAATGCCGTAGCAGAACGTATAACATGCATTTTATTTCCTTCCCTGAGCAGCAATTAACCGTCGATGACCCACTTTTTGATTGTGTGCCGATGCAAAGCTCTCATCGCCGATAAATGTAATCGTTTATTATTGGATTTGAAGGGCAATATTTCAAATCATTGTTGCGTGATAAAATCCCTTTCCACCTCGCTTTTCATCGCTTTGGGGAATGGGTGTGTCAATAGCAGGCAATTTTTTGCTATAATTTTTTTTTATATATTTGGTTTCAAATTGCGAATTCAATCAACTGTGTAACAAAACAATTAGATTTATTTGATTAGATGACTACAAAGTCGCGATGAAACTAATTATAAATCACTTTAAAAAAAATGCTGCAAATTCAACAAATTTACATCAGACATTGATAAAAAAACATTTTTTGATGATATTTTGAGTAAAGATAAGATACAATATTTATTTATAATTGGGGCGGCCCGGTGGTGTAGGCGACATCGGCGCCGGTCTTCAAACGGCAGGACCGGGGTTCAAATCCCATCCAGACCGTCTCCCCGTAGTTAGGTCTGACTAACCAACTACGTGGTAACGTGGTTTTTAAGCCATGAAGAAGAATAAAAAGATTTACAATTAATTTTATTTTATACAATATTCATTTTATAAACAATTATAAATTATATATTTATATAATTATATATAAATACAGTTTTAATTACAAGGATATTTTATTTACAATTAATTATGACAGGACAATACCGGATTGTCAACACCGTTTGCGATGACTAAATTATATTTAACATAATGATAAGCCATTTCCTCCTTATTCCTTGCCTTATCCCTGGAATACTCGGTTGAAAGCCTTCCAATATATTCGCTTTAAAATTAAAATTTATATTGATTGGCCTTACACTAAAACAATACTTAACAAATGGAGCGATCATGCATGTATTTTTAAAAATCAAACTAAAATATGACGAATTGGTCTTCGCAATCTTAGCGCGCTAGCGGCTAGATATAGCGGCTAGATATAGCGCTTTTATAATCATTTTAATCTGATAGTGTGCGTACTTGAATCAGTTCAATAATCGTAACATATTTCTGTTTCCAAAATTTCTAGGCTATAATGTAGTGCCCCTGATAAGGTCTCGCTTGTAAGAAAACTTGTTTAATTTTAATTTTGTACTACTTTGAGTAAGATCAATTCAATTCAAGCTTTCCATGACGAAGCAGCGCGTGTCTGATCTCATATTTTTCCTGGGACATTTCCAATGCTAAAGTAGACCCTAGGTCAGTAGTTAGAACTGCGCGTATGACAAAACCATAGAGCAAATGGGATGCTCGTGTGGAGTATCATATTGCAAGCACGTGTGGAGAACCATACTGCCAGCAAGCTGTGTGTGCTGCATGATATTTCAAACGAGCTTCGCGTATAGAGCATTATACGACAAGCCGGTGCATTTGTAAATTGATTTTCATGCTGTTATCAATAGACGGTCAAACAGAGCAGCTCAGAGCAGCCCAATTAGGAAAACTTACTGTACGCTAGGTTAGGACTATTGATAAGAATTCCATTCCCAATCTATTCGATCTGTTTCGTTCCTTCAATGAAACCTAGGTTCAAATTACAAAGTAGGTTTTTTGCACCTACATTTGGATGTTAAATGTTATAACACGCACTGCAGTTGTTGTTTCCTGTATAAAGCTCTATTATATTACAACGAAAGTAACGCTCAACAAGTGTCAACGCTTTTTCTATTTGTTTTTTTTATTCCACTGAACAATTATTAGGGAACTTGCGGTTCTCCTTTGGCTTCTCCTCCGGCTGTCCTTGATCCACCATATTGAGTTCTGTATTCGAGAATTTAGACTGACAACTACAACACGACAATCACTGTGACAATCTAAATTTTTAGTTTAGTTGGTTCGAAGAGCCTGCTAGGGTTCTTCCGTTTCGATTCCGAAAAACATTCTGTTGATTAGTTAGGACTTAGAAATAAGATATGTACGTGGGCTGCTACATATATTTCTGACCTAGGTGACAAGAAATGTTGCCAGATGCAATCTGATATTCTTATTCGAAATTTTAACATTTTGGAGCATAATCACACTCACAACGTTTTGACGTACGACCATCATTTGTGATGTATACATTGACTTGAACAAATCATTTTTCACAACTTTCGACGTGGACTATCAAGACAAGACTGCTTTGAAGAGCTCAAATCTTAGTATGGCGATAAAGCACCATCCTAGAGCAGTGTTAAAAACTGGTCTAATGAATTAAATCGTGGCCGACGCTTGCTCAATGACGAATTTCGAGAAGGTCGTCCAAAAACGACCGTTCTGCCTGAGAACATTGATGCCGTTTTAGATCTAATTGCATAAGATCGTAATGTAGCATACTGCGAGATAGAGGAATCTTTGGCCATTTCTTCCACCAGCATAAACAATATTTTGTAGAAACACCTGATCTTAAGAAAGGCGAAGTCTTCGCAGAAAGTCGAAAAACGAACAACAGAAGACGGATCATTCTTCACCATGACGATGCGAGCTTTCATATCTCAGCTCCAACCATCGCTTATTTGACCGATCAAAACGTCGAATTGATGGGTCATCCGCCCTATAGCCCTGACTTGGCATCCAATGACTTCTTTTCATTCGAGCACATCAAGAAAAAATTACGTGGTCAACGAATTTTGTCCCCAGAAGATGCAGTTGAAGCGTTCAACAACCTCGTTTTGGAGGTATCTCAAACAGAGTGAAAAAAAAGCTTCGACAATTGGTTTGAGCGTATGAAAAAGTGTTAGAATCGTGCTGGAGATTTTTTTGATAAAGAATAAAACACTTTTTGACGATAAATATTTGCATTTTCATTTTTAGGAATATAAATAGCAGCCAGAAATATAAATAGCAGGCTATGCATTATAGTTGTAAGCAATCTAAGCTAAATATTTGTTGTTTATTAACCGAGAAGGCCCGGAATAAGGCACAAATCATGGAGAAAATGGAGAGCCTTGTGAACTTGGGAAATAGTAAACACACGTGGTGTTGACCATAAGGCCTGTGGCACAGCTACATCGTTCCGATTTTTTCGCATGGCCCTGTTGTAATGGTAAAAAGAAATCACCGTACCTTGTAAAGTCTAAAAATTGGCACTGTGTTATTTGCCACATTCTCTTTCTTATGAAACACACACATTTCTTTGCTTTGGATGTGTTACGACGTTCAACTGCGTCTGTTTAATCATAACTACGGTATTTACGGCTTCTAGCCGGCGACTCTCTACCCATTGTGTCCATTCCGAGTGCTATCTGCGACTGACTGACTACCTTGCCATGACTGTACTCCTATTTGTAACTGACTGCTAGAAAGTTGGTTCTTTATTTTATATGAAAATCTTGGGGACAAACCGGGAGAATAATTTGGATGGAAAATTCCATCAACTAACATCGCTGAGTCTATATTGCCTAAAATCTTACATGTTTATTTCACTTTGATTGGTTACAGACGATGGCACATGTTTGGTTTAATATGTCAGTCTACAGCATTATGTGCATGTAGTTCAGTTTATTACTTGACGCTTTGGGGGTTACTTTTCGCACCAGGCTTGCGGCCGGTTGAATTATGATGATGCTCTTACTCCGGTTGGTTTCGTGGTTGAGATCTTACTAAATATCCTTTTTTCATTCGTCGTAACCTCCCCACCTGCATTGTTGCACGATTTCCACCCGTTTCTATGCGTTTCTATGCTTCCTCAACCCTCTCGAATCCACGAGCTTGAATGTCGTTGCTATCGTCGTTGGTTGTTTCGCAGCCCATCCCTTTCTAACATTCTACTGGCTTTCTTCGCTCTCGCTCTTCTGGGACTTAGTCGTTTTCAATTTGTGTATTTGGTGATTTTGATCAAAGGCAGCCAGCTTCGTTGTAAAGTGAAAAAGTGTGAAGGTAATTCGTACGGATGTTTGTGTCCGTATTTTTCATCCATAATTACTGTAAATTCCATCTTTTTAGATAAAAAAAATCCATCAGAAGTCATCCGAGGACACTCAGCGAACGATTGGGATAAAGATTGATGGCAGAGTTGCAGATAAATGAAATGAGAACAGTCTATTTGATGACGTGTGATTAACAGTGGTTCGTGTGTCTATCACTTTCAGGAATTCATCTAGTTCAGCACTGAAATATTTGTGCCTAATTCCAAATATTGTCCTGAAGGCAGAATAAGAACTTCAGCGGAAAGAACCACCGAAAACGGCAATGGATTTCCAACTCGAAACGAACTTGAAACGATGGGGTAAAGAAAAGCCATGAAGAAAAACAGGTGAATACCGGATGGATGGCCATTTTCTAAGGATTTGGGTAAGTGCAAAGTGCCAGTGGCAAAAGTGCAAAAAAGTGCAGTGTTTAGAGCAGTACAATAAACGCAGAACAAACTTTTTCCTGTACAAATCAAGTGAGATTTGGGCTTCCATAGCAGCAAAGGTAGGGTGATGCATGAAACATCTAAAAAGTAGCATGAAACCTCACAGTGCGGCAAAAAAACACCCGCTGTTACATCTGCTATTGAGCACAACTTGTTCCTTAAAATGCGGGTGTTTCATTCATATAAAGATGTTGCAACAATGCTAGTTGGGCTCATACGTCATTCGACATTTAGTCCTAAGCTAGCAAATTGTATATTTATACGCTTCGATCGAAAGGCCCGGTACAACCCTATTGACATTGTGCATAATTATTTGCAATGTTTGTGGGAACTGAATTTGCTTGGTTGGTTTTGATGAATTTCCCATGATGTTTTTCTCATCCGTCTATTGCGCATTCCTGAAATTTGGTGCTAGTGGGAGAAAACGTGTGATCAGTTCGGTTTCGTTTTGTTCTTAGATCAGAGTCACCTTGCACGTGTTTTAATTCTAATAATACGCTACTGGCCATAGTGTTTTACAAGTCGATTGTCGCATCCCCGCACCGTAAGACGCAGGCCCTTTGCAGCAACAATCGAGCCAAAATGTCGAAAAATTTAAAATTTACTACGACCTGATGTCTCAACCCTTCCGGGCGTTGTTGATAGTTTTGCAGCAAACCAAAATGAACATCTTACCGACGAATTTAAGGTGATCAACCGCTTTCAGAAGGTACCGTGCATTACCGACAGCCAGCTACAGCTGGCCGAAAGTGTCGCCATCTTCCGGTATCTGTGCCGGGAGTACAAGGTGCCGGACCATTGGTATCCGGCTGATTCCCGACGCCAGGCCCTGGTGGACGGGTATCTCGAGTGGCAGCACCACAATACACGTGCCGCCTGCGCCACCTACTTCCAGTGCATGTGGTTGCGGCAGCAAGATCGATCCGAAACGGGCCGACCAGTACCGGTTGCAGATGGAAATCTGTTTGGACTTTATCGAGCGCGAGTTCCTGGGAAATGAGATATCAGTGGCTGATCTGTTGGCTGCCTGCGAAATCGAGCATTCGAGAATGGCCGGATACAACTCGTGCGATGGTCGTCCGAATTTAGGCCAAAGGATGGCAAGTGTCCGCGAATCGACGTCCCCGTGCAACGATCAAGCGCACAAATTGGTGAACAAAATTGCTCAAGATGTGGCCACCAAGCACAAACTATAGAAGGTACACAGCAACGGAAAACGGATGCCAAGAATGCGATTTGCTTTACCAACTACATTATCTATTTTGAAATTTGCTTTATTTTACTACACTCAGACCAGTGTTACGGATCGTTTCGACATATTATTGATATACGAGGCGTTTTCTTAATCGGTTTATCCCGTAACAGCGATTCGTTGACGGGCAGAATTTCGTGCGTAAATTTGTATCGAGCAGTGTGTTTGGGGAAAACATGGGGAAAATATTGAAAACTATCAAAAGTATTTTAGCAATACGGCCTGGCCGTCCTTCATGAATAAAAAAAAAATACGCTGCTGGGCCACTCTAAAGAAACTTAAAACATTATGCGTCTATTTCATTTTCTCCAATAAAAATCTCTTTTTTAAAGATTCAGAAAGACTCAGATAACCTACCATACCCGGAATTGGTGAAATAACAGGGAGGAAGTGCCTTGTTAACTTTTTTTGTATTTCAAACATAATCATCACAAGCGTTGGTGACAATACGGTGGTAAGCCGTAATACTAAAATATAAAAAAAGAAAGGCAAACACTCGAAAGTTTCCAGTCAGTTATCCTTAAACTAAAAGATGTTAACTATGTCTAGAAAATATCCGTGAAACAGTAAAAAAAAACTAAATAAAAGTACATGGAAAAATTGACAATTATCGGTTGCGAATATTAAAATTATTTTATTGTAACATGCCACAATTAATTAATATCAAATGATTAGCTCAGTCTTTCTACAACTTGGTACGTGGTTTTACTTTCACATTTTCCCCCATTACTCTCCAAAAAGAAAACCTATAAACATCTAGCAGCAGAAGATACTTCTACTTTTCAAGCTAATTTTCAAATTTGCATACACACGTCCCCCGACGACGACGACGACCATCCGTCCGTATAATGCCAAGGCACTAATTACTTGACTTTATCGTATGCATTTGTACGTTGGTTTTATCGCTAACATTTACTTCATACGCTGTTAAGGTTTTGACGTTGATTTCACATACACAACGCCCCGTCGTGTCCATTTGTAGCGAAGAGCGAAAGCTGCACCAGATTCTGCAATGACGCAATTTCCCGACCGCCACTACCGAAATTTCCCCGCCCGGGCCGGTGCTCCATTGCAAACGCTTCGACTGAAAAGTTTGGCCAAAGGATTAAAAACGGATGAAAAGTCTCATAAAATAACGGCTTAATTGAAGGCTTTTCTCGCTCTCGGTGAATGGAAAATTTTGCACCGAGTGTAATGTCAATTGTGGCATTATGTCGAATGCTGCTCCGGTGCTTCGATGGTACCGTAAGCCGGCCGACCGCTGCTATCGCAATCAGAGTGTCTGTTACTGCTTGAGTTTTTCACACTCACACTCGGGTGAAAGATTTTTCCGACCCCCATCCCCCTGCCCTGTTCCCGACAGGTCTGCACACAAAGATCGAAGGCTAGAGCATGTGAGAGGGTGCTAAACTTTTTCTCCACGTCGTCCGTACGTTGATGGAGTGCCGTCCGCTCCAAAGGGGCTCCGGGTGTCGAGGGAAACACAAAACCCTTACAAACACACACACACTTTTAGTCTCACCGACCATCAACTGATGCCATTATCTGAAACTCGTCGGTAAACCTCTTCAATACAGCCCGTATTTACTTCTTGTTGCCAGCCGTTTTGCAACAAACAGCCGCATACAGCAGCATCAGTGGCCAATTGCACAAGCGAATCAAATGCTCGTTCCTTCCACGCACAGCAATAGTGATCACGGTGGGAACGATTGCCAGTTTACCAACCCACGACCCGGTTACCATCGCATGGGTGGGTAATGCCATAACGATAGCAAAAGTTAAAATCAGATAAAACGTTCACAACACACCAGCAGCAGCAGCAGCAGCAGCAGTTTACTCCCAAAAGCGTACGAAGTACTGGGCGCCTCCATCCGTTTCTTTCCGACCGCCACACACAAACCACGTGGCGGTGTAACTTTCGGCCGGCATGGTGCTTTATTGTGTACGGAAAAATTAGGTCATCCCGTACGTTGCCCGCTGGATGGAATGCGAATGTTGTTAGGGTAGTCGGGGATGTAAACATAGACTTAGAAACGACGCTTAATTCCTTTATCGGCCGACAAGTAGTTGAAACACTCAGCCCCTCGTGGGACTCGTTTCCCGGAATAGGAATTGGTCAGTTGTTTTTTTTTTTTTTTTGTTGTTTGTCCAGTGAATAGCATTTTACAGACGAAATAGGACGGCACACCGTTTTAAAGCGTTGCTTATTTTACTGCAAATGAAAAGCTTTATAGAGTGTACGATTTTTTAAATAAATTTTAGACTTTTCTTTGCTAGTTTTACAGTTTTGAATGTAAGATTGTTGCTAAACAATTTGTAACTTTTCTCGCTCTTGACATAATAAAAATGGTGTCAGCACACCTCATGTTTCAAATGCAAGTTCGGTGCTTGATGTACCAATCGAGTTTCCTCGCAAACACTGCACGCACGAGTGAAACATTTGTTGTACGTTGAGTGGTCTTTAGTTTCCCCATCCCGAACCGTGCTTAGTAGTGAAATGCACCCAGAAACCACGTCTTCGCGGTGACGACGCAAAACCCATACTATCGGACCACTCCGCCCAGATCGCGTGTCACGTACGAGCGTAACTCTACCCAGAATCAAAAGCTCTTTACGCCGTGCCTTGTACACGTGTGTGTGTGTGTGTTTGTTTGAGTGCTACCACGGTAGGAAACTTCAGCATACCAGCCATTACCTATCTGCCCACCGCAGACCGTTTCACTAAGAGTCACAACTCCCGTTGCATCTTCGCTAAAGCCTTGACTCAATCTACGCCGGTAAGCTACCGACCTGAAATGGTTGGCTGTTTGTTCAGTTGTTCACAGGCTCAAAGGCACCTCGGCAAGCGCGCAATTACATCGCATATCGTAGTGGGTTTGCTGGTGCTATAGTTCTATCCTTTACCCTATCCCCTTTCCCTACAACCTAACCCCACAATCAGCATGGGATGCGATCCCCAAACGGAAACGGGCACACAAAACATGGGGCTTTTTGAGCAAACACATGATAATGAGGCTCATTTGGCGAACGTTAAATATTTATTTAGGTAAGAAAATGTGACTTTCGAACAGCCAGCTGCTGCTGCTGCGGAACTGCTTTCATTTCGTACAACGTCTGCACCCCTGACGGCAGGCTACGACAGGTGGGTTGCATAAACGAATCGAATTTAGAACCACGAACCCAATCAATTTCATTGCTCAATGGTACACAAACGGTGTTTGTGCACGAATTTCAATAGAACTTTTGCACGATCATTTTCTTCCTTCTTCATTGGAGCACAAATATAAATATTTCTTGGAGCATTTCAATGAAAACTATTCCTATTACAGTCGATTGAACTTTAGAAGATCAAGGCCTTTTTAATGAACCTTTTTACCTCATTTTTCTTCCTTATTTTATTTTTGTTTGTAGGTCATTTAGAATTTAATAAGGAGGCTGATACGGCTGGCACAAAGTCCTTACTCATCTCACCTGTTCATTGACTTCAAGTCGGCGTATGACACCATGGAGCGAGCCAAAATATGGAACAGTGCAGTGCAAAATGAGTTATCGTTCATAAGGAGGCGGATTTAGCCTTTCTAAGGTTCTAAGCGGAAGTGGCTTCCGATGAGCTTCGTTTTGGACTTCAGCTCGGGACACCCTTCTAAGTGGGGGCCCCTCTTAGAAAGCCACACCCTCAGTTTGCTTTTAGGAAGATCCGCCTCTGCATTCGTCTCTCAACGAGATCTGAGGCAGCGTGACGCACTCTCCTGTTTATTGTTCAATATTGCTCTGGAAAGTATCATGCAATTCGCGGACTCCGTCATCCGGACCACAATATGCACCTGATCTCTCCGCGGTTAAAAACCCGCACAATTGGCAAGTGTTAAAGGAAAAAAATTATGAAAAAATGTTAAATACTTTAAAAACCTGGCGTCATATATCAAAAATAATAATAATCGGAATATTAGCATCAATTTATACTTAAATTATTGCTTTTCGAGATGCTGGGGAGCTCTAATTTTTTTCATCGAAGCGCCAGATGAATGTTCTAGCTTTTAAAGGTTTTTCTTGATATTTTAAGTTTCATAGATCAGTGAAATGATGTATTTTCAACATTTTTCTCCTTCTTCTTTTGGCCTTTGAATGTCTTTGCATGCATTTGTTGACTTCATTTAATTGATTTGCTGTAACTGCATAGTCAGCAGTGGCGCATGTTATTAAGGGGCAGGAAAGCTTTACGAATGCTCCACGGACAGCCTCTCTTGACTGACAATACAGCAACGTGTAAAATTAATCGAATATAATGGTAGGTCAATAACCTCTTGAATTTACAGAGTAGTACAAAAGAATCAAAAACAGCCCTACGCACAGGTCTCAGTGTATTGGTGCTCAAATCAAACGCGATGAATTTTCGTGGAATATGTTCGCTTTGCACCTGCACAAAAGTCTTCCATCTGCTGGTTTATGGGCCGCTCTGCAACGCTGCCTCGAATTATCTAAGTCCTACCCAACATGGTTTTGTTCCGAAACGCTCAAACTCCACGAACCTTGTGCATTTTGTCAGTCTCTGCCACAGGAGCATCGACGCAGACCTTCAGGTCGATGATGTGGCTACAAACTCTCAAACTTCCTGCACAGCTATTGGTCTGGATAATATGGTACCTTAGTGATCGATTGTATCGTGTGAAAATGGGCGCTTTCAGTCTTGGTACTTCCAAAAAAGATTGGAGCTTTTCTTCAAAAAGGGGGCTGTTGTGACTTTGCTAGAAAACGTTCTCTTCCCGGCGGCTTCGATAGCTCGTTGAACGAAAAAGCTGCGTCAGAGAATTAGCAGTGCTTCTCGACAGTTAGTTGAACTTCCAGGACCAGCTGGAACACATCGTCAGCAAGGGGAATCAGCTGATAGGCTTGTTGAAAAACTTAGCGCTTGGCCTCATCGACCAGGTCTTGATAAAGACACTGTACTGCTCCTTGGTGCGGTCTCTGTTGAAATACGCGTCCGTGGTATGGTGGGTTGCAACAGCAAATCCGCTAGCTTGCTTTTTCGTTATGTGACGAAAATTCAACGCTGTTTGTGATCGTTTTCAACACAGTCCTGTGCGTCCTACCTCTTATGAACAACCCTGGCCATAAAATATCGTCAACTATAAGATAGCTTCGAGTGAACCATTTATATTCCATCGAATTCAATAAACAAATTAACAAATTAAAAAATCTATGTTCGGGATCAGGGATTCGGGATTATTTTGACAGTCACCTACGGAGAAAGAAAAAATTTGTTATGGCAAAATTAACCATCGGGGAATTTTTTTTTTTTTTTGTTTTAGAAATAGTAGCCTACCATGTATTTTATTCATTTTATTACGGGTCTATTACGGCCTCCACCCGTCTCCGGAACCGGGAACAAGCCCTGGCGACAGTTTCGCGGGGTAGGGCCGCGATAACGGACCTGAGCTCCGCCTTAGTGTTGCTGGAGGTTCTGTTGGTGTCCCGTTCCACCGCGCCCCACACGAAATAATCCATTGGATTAAGATCCGGTGAGCTGGGAGGCCACACATTCAGCGCGGTGAAGTCGTTGAAATTGGCCGCCAACCACTTTATCGTTTTGGAGGCTGTATGGCACGGAGCGGAATCCTGCTGGAACACGTACGGTCTGCCGTTGGCCACTCTCGTGATCCAAGGCTTTATGACGGTGTCCAGCATGGAAATGTACCCGTCCGCATTCTGCCTCAGCCCCTGCTCGAAAAAGTGGGGCGGCATCACGTCCCCTTCCGATGACAGGCAGGAAAACACCATCACCGTCTGGGGGAACTTGGTTTGCGGCACCCGTGGCACGTCCGCCGGGCAGTAAGCCAGCCACCGGTTGTTCTGGGTGTTAACCTTCTGGTCCTGGCAGAAGATATCTCATCAGAGAAAAACCACAGCGTGCCAGGACCTCCACGGGATGCTTTAGCAAGTTGAGCAGCTTCTTGGCGTTCCCCAACCGGCGCTCGCTGCCCTTCTCTGTCAACAACTGACCTCTTCGGCGGATTTTCATCGTGGATGGTGCCACCCCCATCTCACTTGCCAACGGCCGAATTCCGATCCCCAGATTTTCCATCACTGGAGGCCTGGAGGTCAGCCAGGAAACCGTCGGTCCGCACGCAATCCCGCCGCTGAGAATGTGGTTTTCGTGCTGCCATCGCTTCGTCGTGGTCGCTGTTTTCTCCCAGCTCACTCCGGATCGCCTTCACCGTGTTCAGCGAACACTGCACGCACTGCATGATGTCGCGGTTGTCGCGTCCGGTGCGGATCATCATGATGCATGTGATCCGCTTCCACAATGTACTCTTTTTTGGCATTTTTTGGCATCACGGGATGTTTTCGCTGCTTGCTCCGTACACTTTTAGCTGTCGAATGACGTATTGCTTGTTTTCCTATGCCAACTCGATCACGAGTTATAAACAAAAATGTAACTGTCAAAATTATCCCGAACGCCCTGTAAATAACATTAGTTAGTTACACCTCAACATAAAAATATCTAAAAGAAATTCAGAATGAAGCATCAATGCGGTTGTGATATATATGATTCACCGTTGTATTTTATTTATTTTACTTTATTAAGGGATCTTCTATTAGACAGAAGGACCTTCTAGACAACACCGGCCATCTAATGGCTTACTAGTCTTGTTGGTGCGTATGAGATTTGAATCCCGGTCCTGCCGTGTAAAGAGTGCCGCCGTTCTCACCTTACCACCCTATAAATTTCTGACTTTATCCTAGGATGGGACCCCCTAGAACATTTATAATTAGGTATCTGCACGCATAAAACTTGTATCAGTTTGTACAATTCATCAAGTTTATTGATCTTCAATCTATCTTTTGATATAGAATTGATCATCTTAACATGGAAAGAGTATTCGTCTTAACAACTCAATAAGATCTCTGTGATCTCACTATCTACCTCCAAACATGATTCCATCCTTTCAAACATCGCTGCATATTACCTAATTCTTTGATATATTAATCTAAGAATCAGCAACGATAGCATCATGAAGAACCAAAAATATCTCGAAAACAAACTTACCAGCTGGACTAAGTTTACGTTGTACTTTTCAAAAATCGATCAACACCCGGTTTGTTCCCTCGGTTAAAGAAAATACGCCACAATTATTCATCGATTGCAACAGCAACGAAAAGCACTGATCGCTACTTTTGCGCTGCATCCTACAGCTTGACAGACCGTGAGAAAAAAAAACCCCGGTCACAGCACCAACCAACAAACAACCACCCAAAGAAACAAATCGACAAACAAAAAAAAAAGGAAGCACCCGCCAAAAACTTTGGCCAAGCTGTATTTGTATGGTTGTTTTAGCTGGGTTTTTTTTCTGATGCCCTACTGTAGACAAAACAATAAAACCGGCAAAGTAGCTGACAACAAACGAACGTAAACCAAAACTACCCAACACTGGTTGGAGGAGACCCCTTTCCTCTCATCCCGCACGGGAAAGCTTCTTGTGTTCAACGCGCACACAGCCATTGTCGCTGGGTGCGGCGAAACGAATCAACTTCCGAAGTTTGTCTGTGGTTTTCTTGTCAGTTCTTTATTGCCCTCGCAGGAATCGAAACATCTGATCGAACGTTCACACTCCCACTCTTGCTTTGCTCTCTTTCCCCTCCCCGATCTATTGCTCTTTGTCTGTAACATTGGATGTTGCCGCCATGTTTTGTTTGCTTTTCTGGTACTCGTTAAAAGTTTTGATTTTGGCCTCGATCGATCGCTTTCTTTTCACACACACTCTCTCTCTCTCTCTCCCTCTTTCTGGTTTGCAATGATTTGCTTTTTAGTTTGCAATTCGTCGTCCCTCCACACCAAAACGAGACACAGAACACAAACAACTTCCAGCACCAGAGTGTTGGGAAAAGTTCAATGAACAACCATCATTGACTAGCCCACGCTTGTAAATCTGTTTATCGTCTTCAGAGAAAGCGCCACTAAATGTTCTTACAGCTCGCCAAGGGAATCGCAAAACCACTCGGCACAGCTTTTTGCTTGCTTGCTTGCTTGCTAAATTTCGTGCCGGAAAGAAAGCCACAAACTATCACACAAAGCACCAGCCGCAAAGCCCGAAAGATGCGGCGGTAGTTACCGCGAGTTCGCTTACTTCATGCGTTTCGCAAGTGCGGATACGGGCGGGTTCTTCTATCGTGCCAAAATCGCGCCAACATTTTATTTATTGAGCTTTCCGAAACACATTAAGCCGCCCAAACGCCGCCCAGTGCGCGTGCACCGCCGCCAACACATTTGCATGCCAGGACAACCTTTGCTACCGCCTGGCGTTGAATATGCATGAGAAGTTTCGGTTGTTTGGGGCCACCAGTGCACGCTTCTGCTGCACTCCGGGAAGAGCGTCCCCCCATCCTCATTCGTGGCCTCTCGGAATAATTCAATAATTTATGCATATTAAAACGACATATTACGCCATTCTAAGATTCGAATGGTGCTACTACTATCGACTTCCGCCACCGATCTGACGCTTCCTTGCGGTTCAGACTGCACACAGCACAGCACACATTAAGATAGGACAGCCTATCAGGTGGGTGATGTGGGTGTTCTTCGCTAAAGCGTGGTGAAATGTCTTCCGTTCGTTCCCATTCATGCCATTGTCCCGCTGGTTAGTGCAGGCGCGTATGAATACGATGATGATGATGTTTCCTTAATGCACACTTCCCGCAGCTCGATCACATCTTGTCTATCAATTCAATAAAGGCCGATGGATGGGTTCGGAAAGTGTGTTCCCACCGGCAGGCACGCGTACGATTCCGAATCGAAACGAGCGTACGAGCGAACGCCATCGGTTGCGGTCGTCAGAATACGCTTTGAATTCGCCTCTTTTCACCGAACGGGGAAGCTTTGCGCGTAATTATAACCATCCGCTATAATGGCTTTCAGCCTAGGCACGATGGCAAAACACGACGCTCGGTTCGCCCGCGTATTGCTGCTGCTTTTGCTTTGCTCAAAAGGGGTATGGATAATTTACTTTCCAACTCCCGCCGAACAACGGTGATATGCTGAGTAATCTCAGAGATGGTGCGCTCGTTTTGCCATCAGTCAGTCGAGTTGAGAAGAGAATGGCGTTTAACGATCCGAATGAGATAAATTAAACTGTGCTGTGGCTTTCATATGCTATTAATTTTGCGCCCGTTAATTGTGCAAGTGATGTTGCAGGTGCAGGTGCATCATTCAATCGCTTCTTGGGGTGAAAGATCGGGATGATTCTTCCCCGGCAAACAAAGGCATACCCCGCAAGGGGAGATGCTCTGTGTTTATGAATCTATCATAACTGTTAATAGGATCCCATTACATTATATCAACGTGGGACTTTTTATGACGTACATTGAATGTTTTGCTAGAGAAAATTTAAATTGACTTGAAAATATTGTAGAAAGTATCTGAGCAAAAGGTACGTTAAGCAAGCAATTCTCGTAATTTAAAATCACACCACGCACTTAACACGCTATTTATTCTCTTTGTTAAATTTCAAATTTTAGCGGGCAGTTAAAGTGTTAAACACTACTCCCGATGGAGACGCCTGGTCGCTAATAGACTACGGCATGCGATAAGATTGGACTGGGGAACAATAGGACGAGCGCCTGTAAAATACCTGCTTGGCGTAAGCCCTGATCGTGATAGAACCTGGCTCGGAAGCAGAATATCAGTTGATGGCGACGATCTTGAGGCGATAGAATCTTAGGGTGTTCAAACTTCAAACGATCAAGTAAGCAACGAAATCCGAGGGCGCATTGTTCAGGGGAATCGTACCTAATGAGGGTTCGGTGATCCTCCACAGACACGTGTCCTGAATTATGTTGACGCGATGTTGATAGGGCATGTGGAGAAGGATAATCAACCACAAGTTAGCTGTGCTGTTTGGCGGTGCGGTCAAAGCCGGAAGTATACGATGGTTGGAGCACATGATAAGGATGCCGAACTAAAGCTCCACCAGAAAAGGTTAAGAAGAGGCCACTCAAAATACTAGCAGGCACGAATGAATGTTTATCGGAATGTATCGAAAATGTATTCTGCTGGAAAATGAGAAATTAGCCATGTTTGAAAGAAAAATAATCTGAAGGATTTTGGCCCCCTGAGTATGGCAGAATACTGGCTGAAGCCGCCACTATGACTGGTTCTATGACGATAAGATAATTATCGTACAGTGAAGTAAACTCATCGAGGATCCGGTGGCCTCTGGGCATATCATGAGAATTGCACCGAGCGACCCAATATGTTGCATTCGCCTAACTCCTCGATGTTGTTGAAGAGCACAACGTTCAAGTGATCACTTAGTTCATATTTCTTTCTTTCCCGAGAATATCCATGGCATCCTGTCAGTAGGTGTGTTGATCGCATTGGTTTAGAAGATCTTTCTAAGCAGCTACCGTCGCCATGATCTGCTTTAAATTCCTCAAGGGTGATGGATTTCAAGCGTTTTGCAAGCTCTGTTGTATCTCTTGTTTAAAACAGATTGATATATATGCTCTGGATGTTGCACCATCTACCTGCACTGCATCACGTCACGTATCACGGCTTCTTCATTTCCTGTAATACCTATGTGTGCTAGTATCCAACAAAGAACAATTCTCCTGTCTTTCATGAGAGAGACGATCACTTGTATGTGACGGTTACGGATGAAGGTCTTCTCCAGCGCCTTCGGCACACACACAGTAAAGATAACGTTATTCTGTCGTTAGATAACGTTAGGCTACGATGGCCTCTTCTACCAGCTATTGTTATAGCAATAGCTTCTGCTGAAAATATGGAATTATTGTCAGGAAGCTTAATACTACAATTTACCTCGGAGGATGTAATTCCAAAGAGACAAGAGACAAAGTACGTCAAGTTTTTGATCTATTTACATGGACATGGTAGCGTAGAAGACGCAACATGAGATGAAATTCTGTCGTTAATAAAAAATAAGCTGGACGTTCCTAACCCGGAACATAATTCATATCAATTATTGATTTTCTTTCCACCAGCAACACCCTTCGTTGGCTTTCGTTTACTTTATTACCGTATATGTGCTACATGTTCAGTTTACAGGATGGTTAACGTTAAATATAAAATTAAAAATTTAAGCAAACAAACTTCATACCATTTTCTTTGCTCATACGGACAACAATTTCGACTAAAAGAAGGACGAAAACTACAGCGAAACATACAATTGAAAAAAAAACCTATAGAAATAAAAATTAAGCAAATACTATCCAGAACAACAGCTATGCGATAAAATTACATTTTGATAATCGAAAAAGCAAAGGGTGCAAAAACAAAACATGAGACAAGCAAGTGAATCACTTAAAATAAGAAATTTACGTCCCATTCTATGTTCGTGTGTGTGTGTGTCTTTCCGATCGAAGCTGCCTACCTTGACACAGACACGCTTGTTAATACTGCCACAACGCAATCGAAAGCATATGTAACCCACCAAATAAAACCCAATCCGGAAACGATCGGTGCTCACTGCTGCGGTGGACACTTTGCTATGGTCGTACGTACATGGTTGCGGGATGCGCAGAAGGAGGAAGGAGGAGAATCGGGATGAGCTGGTGTGAGGAGGGAAACTTAACAATCACACTTCGATAGGCACCGTCGTCATACTTTTTAGTTCGTTCTCAGCTGATAGTCGCCGTTCTGGGTGATGTACCGGACCCAGGGCAGTGCTTGGTATCCACTCTTTTCGATAATTTTTAAATATCGCACCTAAAATGAAAGTTTATCATCGTTTTTTTTATCAGTTGATGGAATTTCGGTTTTATTGGACTCTTTTTTCGCACTTACCTGAATACCGGAGGTGGTAAAGTAGGGAATTTCGAACTTTACCTGAATCGGTGGCTTTCCCTCACTGTCCTCGCATTCCACGCTGGGCAGACCAAAGTGGGCACGCATTAGGTATTCCTTTCCACCCTGTAAAGAAAAGAAAAGCGCAACATAATTAGCGTTAAAAATTAAGCCACTTCTATTACAAACAATATTTCATTTAATTTAATTTCATGTTGGATGTATTGCACTCCGCAAGGGGTTCTACATGAATATTATAATATTATATAAGTATAATGTATATAAAGGCTTGGAGAAGCTAAGCTTTCCAAGCCCAGTAGTTCCCAGCGGGTGTGGAGAATAAAGGGATGGAGGAAAAGGATTGGCCGTAAATGCAGTTGGCAGACAGCAGAGATCGTCGAATTCACTGGACAGCCGAAGCAATAGACCAAATGAATGACTAGCACTACTAATGACATGGTCAATATGGAGGGCAAAGGATAGTTTTCGGTTAACAAGGATTCCATGCGGCTTATTTGGTCTAAATGACCATACTTGTTCATGAAAATGTCCGAAATTTCCTCGCACATGAAGGAATCTGTTGTTAAGAGGGAACTGTGTTCTCAAGAAGGACAGCACGATTTAATGCCTATGAAGCGCTAGGATTCACTTGTAGGGCAAAAAAAACCTTCGTAGATTCAAGGATTCGGCTCTTAGAGCATGTCTGTAGAAACGCTTCAAAATATTCTATTATCAAATGATTTGATACTGAACAGCGGACTAGAAGGCGAAGCGACGGCATTTCAAAACATGTGCAGATTTTATGTGTGCTCCCTAGCGCGATTCTAAGACAGCGTTACTGTAGCATTTTAAGCTTTAGTATAATCGTATTGGAGGCCAATTGGAAGCATATGTTGTCTTAAATAATCGCAGAACATCTGAGGGATGTGCGCCCCACCAGAATCCTTTGACTATCCTTAGATCATTGATTCTTTTACTGCATTTTTGCACCAGATGGGTGAATTGTGTACTACAGTTTAGTCTAGAATTGATCCAAACAATGTCGGATCGGTAAAATTGCCAGTTGTTGGTATATGAAATATATAATAATAATCATAATAATAAAACATCGCGTGTAAAGTGACATCGGAAAAAGTTTGACCATATTCGCTGTACTTACTGGGAATGATTTAATTGTCCATGTAATGGCATTCTGCTCCGGAGCGTATTTTACGCTACCAATTGTAGTTTTAAACTTGGGCGAATCGGCATCGGCCGGCACCGGAATGACAATTTCCACATTGTTCGCCGTGGATCGACGCTTAAACTGCGACTTCGCCTTGATCATGTACTCCACGCGACTGTGCGCATGCCGCTCGATAACGGACTCGATCCAGATCAACGGCTTAACGTGCGTGTTCAACCGATAGGACATCAGCTCAAACTCGCCGTCCGGTGGAATGAACGAAATCGTACGATCATTCTCGAACCGGGACAATCGTACACACTGATGAAACTTTACATCCTCCAGCTCGACGGATTTCGACTTTCCCCGGCCGGTGCTTTCGAACAGCACCTTATCGTTCAGCCCGAGCCGCAGTTCCGGCATACCGGACAGGTAGACACGCATTTTGATTGCACCGACGATTTCGCTTCGCAGCACATTCCCGTTCGCGTTCGCCAGCAAATTTACGCTTTCGATCACATCCAAAAACACCTCGTTCTTGCGATACTTGATGCCCTCGGAACGCCACGATACCGCGTTCGTCACCGCCATCGGTATGCGTGGTTGTATTTCCAGCTTGTGACCTTCCTGCGTAATGTATTCCTGCAGAATTTTACTGTCCGTCGTCTGCGGGTAACCGAAATCGATCAGCTCGTCCAGCAGCTCGTAAATGACCACAAAATTGTCCCGTATGCTTTCCTCCTCCAGCTCTTTAAAGTACTCCGTAAACACCTGCACCACCTTGTGGAGAAATACAAACACTAGCGCAATGTTCGCATTGCTCCGGGTAACCGAAACCAGGTACAGATTGTTTGTCTTCACGTACGCGAACGTACATTCCGGCGTCTGGAGGATCGGTGTAATGAGTCCCTCTTCTTCCTTCTCCATCAGCAGTGGCATAAACTTATCGATCACGCCCATATCGATGTGGCCTCGGTAATTGCGCGATATCAGCACCTTTCCCTTGGCGTCGAGGATGAAAATTGCTGACGAAGACATTTTTCCCGTGTTTCCCGAGCCGGTGATGTGAACCTGTAGGGCGATAACGTGCAGGTGTATTAGTTTGCATGCTGTTTACGTTTCCACGCCCCGTTCCTAAGCCGATTATGTAGTGCCGTCGGTCGGTTTGTTCCACATACGGTTTGAAGGTTTGCCGAGGTAGCGAGCCAAAATGCCACGAAGAAAGTAACGAAATCGCGCGCTTATCACAAATAGATAATTCTCTCCGTGCACGATATGTATCATCTGCTATTGCTCGTGTAATAGATTTGTTTTTATACGCACAATCGAACCACCGATCGAAAACAAAACTCAACCTTCCTTGTCACCACCAGATGCAGCAGCTTACCTGACGAAATATCGATTCAATACAATGACGGACACTCACTTTAGGTAATTGTAGACACTTTAACGCTATTACTTGCTTAAAACAATTGTAATATCTGATTTTTCAACATTATTGACCAACCACAAATCCAGTCATCATTTTTCCTTTTATTGAAGTGACGTGAATGTCGTGTTGACAGTTCGTTTCTGAGGGGCAACCTCACCTAGCGGAATTCAAGTGAACTAATGTGGTGAAATTAAAACTCCTCCTGCGCAACCAAAATACGATTTAAATCGAGTTGTTTGTGATTTTTACATAAATTAAAATATTTAATCTACTTTAGCTTCCTTCCAACAAAATAAAAAACTTTAAAATTTCAATTTTCATGTTCGAAAATAAAACACTTCAGCTGTCAAATAACATGACCGGACACTTGCATACACGTACTCGCACCTCAGCTGTTTTCTATTTGTGGCTCTCGACAACCGCACTGTTTACTATTTTGCGTCGTACAAAACGGTTCCGCACATAATGTTCAACCCGGAACGTTACGGGCTCAGTCCGGACTTCCGGCTAACAAAGTTCTCAACGCTGCGAGGGTGAGGTTCGAAGGTTCCTCAAGATGTCCTAAACCGACTTCTTGCAGGAGTGTACGCAGAACAGTTAGGCGATAAGGATGTGAAGGAGAAGAAGCAGGATACGGAGGACGGTGTTGGTAAGATCTAGTGTTGGATGGAATCCCAATGGAATCCCATCAGTATTGATGGGGCAAAGTATTAATTTTATGATCTTTGCAGGAATAGGACTGGATTCATCTGTAATAGCGCTTAAGCATGACCTCTTTCTGGTACAATCGGTCGATTTCTTCTATCCGCTTATCGACGATCCGTTTATGCTGGGCAAAATTGCGTTGGCCAACGTGGTAAGTGATGTGTTTGCGGTCGGTGCAACGGAAATCGATCAGATAAAGCTGATCGTTACCGCGCCGACCGAATTTACCGACAAGGAGCGTGAAGTAGTGGTGCCGATGGTGATGAAAGGATTTTTGGAAGCTGCGAAAGAGTGCAAAGCACCGGTCAAGATTGGCAGCATCGCGGAAAACCCTTGGTGCATTATTGGTGGCGCTGCTACGGCTGTCTGTCATCGGTCGGAGCTGATAATGTGGGTGATAAGATAAGACGGTTAATGAATGGTGCAGCTACTTAATATACCATTTCTTTTTATTCGTAGGCCATACAACGCCGAAGAAGGTGATGCGATCGTCTTGACCAAACCACTAGGTACACAGCTGGCCACAAATGCTTACATCTGGATGAACGAAATGTCTGAAAACTGGACGCGTCTTCAGGAGCGTTTCAGTGGGGCAGATATTGAAGAAACATATCGTATCGCATTAGAATCGATGTCCCGACTGAACAAAACGGGAGCGGAATTGATGCGAAAGCACAACGCACACGCAGCCACAGACGTCACCGGTTTTGGCATCTACGGACATGCCGAGAATTTGGCATCGTTTCAGAAGGCCGAAGTAGATTTCCATCTTGACACGCTTCCCATCATCAAAAACGTACGGGAAATAGCGGACATACTTGGCCGGAGCACAAAACTATTGGCTGGCAAGGCAGTAGAAACGAGCGGAGGGTTGTTAATATGTTTGCCAAGCAGTAGCGCGGACGCATTCTGTGAAGAGTATAAGCATTGCACCAAACACGAGGCATGGATTGTAGGGCGCGTTGAAAAGGGTACGCGAGGTGTAAAGATGAATCCAAATCCTAAAATTTTAACCGTGGAAGAGTCGTAACATCGCATCTGAACATAGACGACGACGGTGGTGACTTCAAGCGTATGAAGCGAACTCCGGAAAGGCTGCAAAGGCTGAGGAATTTGCGAAAGCTTTCTTGAACCATCATCCCAAGGTGTTAGTGTTTTGTGTGATTTGAATAAAGCATGTAATGCAAATGTAATCTTTGAAAATATAGCTGTTCTTATTCCACCAAAAGCGATGAGGATATAGCCAACGTAATTAACAGCATTTTTTCAAGCCGGATCCACCACAATCTACAAGAAATAGCTCATTTACACTGACCTTATTATCATGCAACGCATTACAACTTGTAATACCAGGTCTTTTTGATTGGCTGTGTCGTATGGTTGGCTAGCTATGATTTGAATAGCTGTATAGTAATGTACACAATGCCTAATTGACCCGAACTGCTTAGTAAATATTTGCTCTTGTATATTACGACTTCGAATTATACGAGTATGTTACAAGTTTCCATGATCAAATAGGAAATAATTAAAATATTTGGGTAAAATAATTTATCATCTATGGTAAAATAGTAACGGCGAAGTTAAATTGCATTTGAAATGTTTCGTGTCGTTAGCGAACATACTCCAAATATCAATCCAGCCCTGCTGCCAGTTGAATGCAAGATTCGATGCTACTTCCGGCACGTACAAGCTTGTTGGCGCGTTGAGCCTTTTCGTCCAACCCTAAAGTATTGCAAAATAGTACCAACCCTCGGGCAAAAATTACTTTTATGCGGCACAAATCTTGCCTATTCGTCTTCCTCTCCATCTTCTCAACAACAGCATCATCAATCTCGCATTTTCGGGATGCGTGTCAATTGGTCGCAATATTCTGCCTCGTCCTACAAAAAATGGCGGAACCACATCAACGAGTTTTTAACCAACTCACCAATCGTTTCGGTTGATTCTTCTTGTTCGTTGCATTGGTCCTATTTTTAGGAACCCGCGTTTCAGCTCAGTAGTACCTCCGATGGAATCGATGGCTTCCGCTCGGATCTGGAGTTAAATCCGGAGTGATCCGGGGTAATCCTTGATATTATTTCCGGAACGCATCGCGGAATCAACTGAAGATTTCAGTTGATTCCGTTGAAGTTCCGTTCCGTCAGTTGAACTCAGAATTCTTTTTGCACCGGGACCAGGAAGCCTGACACCCATAATTATCATGTACTCCCTTGTAGTACGAGCTACTACCGGATGTTTTTTGTGGGAAGGAAGGCAAGGAAACTAACTCTGGCTTGTGGTCAGGTTGAACTTGACCAATACAGGGTTTTTTTCAGTCCAGTTCAAATATAAAATGGATGTTTTCAAATTTGTTAAACGCAGAGTAAAAGGACGACCGAAATCAAGTTAAGAAAGCCAATTCCAACATCGTAAATTAGCACCTCTAAATCGTAACACTATTTCTCAAATCCGGCAAATAAATCCAAAAACTTCCTCTTCTTCTTCTTGGCTTAACGACATACTAGGTCAAGCCGGTCATCGAATGGTTTACTAGACTTGCTGATACCATGAAGTTGGATCCTCACTACGGGGGAACGGCCCGGATGCAGTGGCGGATCAAGGTGTTTGGGGACCAAGACGGATTGGATATGGGGACCCAACACCCAACGCAATTGATACACCTTCATACTCATAAACAAAGGGGAGGGGGGAGGAGAGAGGGGGATGTTGCGAGGACCTTGGTCGGCGAGCTCTCCCACCCCCTCGGAGATTACACTGCTTAATGTCTAGCAGTCGGAATAATCCTGATAAAGAGGATTTAACTATCAAAACCCTCTATAAACGTACCAGTTTCAACGGAAATAAGTATAGCTGCATAGTTCAGTTCATTACATGATAATGTAGCTCACCTTAAAGTCGAAAAATGGGGGGTGTACGTGAGGTTCTGGAGCACCCCGGCAAGATCTATTACGGTGTGAAGATATGGTCAATAATGGTTAACGTTAATTCAATACTAAATTATTCTCAGTTCGGATGATATAAATGCAGAGAATATGCGCAATCTACAAAACATAGTATATATTTTATTTACAAGTCTTTTGGTAAAAGGCGTTTATGTGTATAAAAAAAAAAAGTTCACTTTGCCGAACTGGTACGGGGGCGTTTGCAGAAATTATAAGTACAGAACGAGTACTGGTAATAATTCTATGCCTTAACACATACAAAACTATTGGTCACTGTGATCGTGCACCACCCCGCCTAACGATACAATGCGTCTATCACATGCACACTGATAACAGATGAAATAAGGACATTTTTCAAAACCACAAAAAAACGATACAAAAAAAACTGGTAAAAGAAGGGACAAAACTGAAAAAAGCGGTTACTCAAAGCACACAGCAATGAGAAAAGGAGTAACACGTGTCCGGGATCCTTCTGTGGGTGGTATGGCTGCACTTGGCAATAGAGCAGTGGTACCAGCAAAAAAAAAAACGAGTACCAACCTCTTCTGTTGCAAAGAATCACTGAAAACTGTCCTGAACGCGTGCTGCTCCTTTAACCCGCCGCCACAGCATTGTTGCGACGGTATCGTTCGTTCTAGAGCTTCTGAAGCTCTGTTGCGTCTTTGTAAATGCTTGCATTCGATGTTTTGAGGATGTCGACCGAAAACTCATCATCGTCCAGTGTCGCCAGCAGTCCATCCTCCTTCGAGTCTTTGCCTCGACCGAACAACCTATTTGCAAATGGGAAAAGAAACAATGATACAAATGATGATACAAAGTATAACACTTTTTTAAGGCATTCAATCACACACACACACACACACACACACACACACACACACACACACACACACACACACACACACACACACACACACACACACACACACACACACACACACACACACATGTATTCAAAACAGCAGTCTGTTTGTAGATTTTTTATAGATCGGAAGAATTAAACATAACAGAAAAATAAAACGAAAAAGAAACAAATAAAGTTTTACCACCTTTATCAGAGACTATCGCAGTTTTCCATCAATCCTTTACATGGCAGTGTATATCGCTTGTTCCAGTTGCTGTGTACATTATCAATCGTCAGCCAATGGTTTCATTACCACAATAGCATACCAATAAAGAATGTCAAAGAATGATTTAACTGATTTAAATAATCCCAAAATTTTAACACGAAACAAAACTAATACTTCCAAATACGTAAATATAAAAATAGCAAGTAATGAAATTAGGGCGTCTTTTGCTGGCACGATCTAATAAGTGGAATAACGGTCATATCGTGTCGAGATAATTTCACTGATAGGGTAAGTTATGTGCGATCCTTGCTCGTTAGCTAATTCACCTTAAATTCTAATGTACAAACGGCACAGATATTACTCTGTGTTCATGCTTTGCATTAAGGAAGAGTGCACTGAATTGTGAGACACAGGAAGGATAAATAAGCATAATGCCAACGGAATAATCTATATTAGTTTAGCACTCATGTTATCTCGATTGTGCGTTCAGTTTGGTTAGTGAAGACAAAAGGGTGACATTAATATGAGTTAGTGGTGCACAGGCAGAGGCTTGGCTTGTGTTAGGTGTTAACCGGTGCTCTAAGAAAACTGAAAACAAAAATGAAAGATAATAATCATTTGTTATATATAAACCCCATAAAGAAAGAAGAGGAAACCCGAAATGATAACGACAAAAATGATGAGTTTGTGTTAGTGAGCGTTTGTGTCAATATTCCTTCCGAATAGTCCCGCTTATATGTCTCGCGTAGATAAATTTTCTATAAATGACATGATGAGCGTATGTGCGTCCGTTTTGGCGTGCTTTTGCATTGCTTACTTGGCCAGTGTGGAGCTAGTCGAGCGAGCCAAATTCGGACGCGGTATATCGTCGAGACCACGGTGCACAGAAATCGCATCAGGATCGAGGAAAGCACCGGCTTCCGTCAGCTCAACATATTCCGGGGTTTGTAACGAAGCTTGCGTTGGTTTTTTGTACAGCTTTATCATGAGTGAGGAACATACCACCGAAACCGAACTTGCCGCCATGGCCGCCGATGCCATCCAAGGCTAAAAAAACAAAAACAGAGAGCACTCAGTAAATAATTCATTTCTCGGAATAGTTGATGAACGCGTGTTACCTCAAGCGTAAATCCAAACGGTGTAAAAATACCAGCGGCCAACGGAATTCCCAATACATTGTACATACTGGCGAAGAGGAAGTTCATGTGAATCTTTCGCACCGTCTTACGAGACAAATCTAAACAGGCTACCACATCAAGCAGATCGTTCTAAATAGAAAATAAAACTGGATTAATAAATTGCATATTTTTCATCGAATAAACATTAATCACTCTTAATCTTCATGCTCTTTCGATCGAAAAAAATTCACTGAGCGAAATATGAATAGCACCACAATGTTTTTTGACAATATCTTCAAAAATTATCAACCGCTTCTAATTCGATTCAAAACGATTCATAAGCCAAAATTGAGTAAAATTTGGTTTCCACACAAAAACTTGAAGGATGTGGATGGCCACCACATCTTGTGGAGCTGTACCTTGTAGGACATCTTTCGTCTATTGTTTTTTTTTTTCGTATTTATCATGTCACATTTACATAACTTGGACAAGCTGTAACGTCGTATTCCCGAGAACCGAAAGAACGTAAAGTACAGTCACACAAAATGTCATGTAAAAGCAGCACGATTTGATTTTTTGCTGTAATTTGTGCATATGTTGAGCAAAAGTAACAGTGATGCTATTTTTGATTCACACCCGTTTGCAAAAAGGTCCTCGCAATGATTCAAAAAAGGTTCAAAATAGATTGAGCTAACATTCTCAACCTAAAAAATCCTAATCGCTTCAACATTTTGGAAGAAATAGCCAAACAAACATGGTGTTGCTATTCTTATTTCGCTCAGTGTGTATACCTTAAATGAATTGCACTTCGTACTTACCCGCATAAGGACAACATCCGCTGCTTCGGCCGCTACATCCGTACCGGAAGCAATCGCTATCCCTACGTCAGCCTGAGCCAGTGCCGGACTATCGTTTACACCGTCCCCAACCATCGCCACACGCACACCCATCTCCTGTATTCGCTGGATCTTAGCCACCTTATGTGACGGTAGCACCTCCGCAAACACACGATTAATGCCCACCTGGCGAGCTATACTAGCGGCCGTATTTTTATTATCGCCCGTTAACAATATCACCTCAATGCCCATCCGCTTCAGCGTGTACACGGCAAGGTGAGCCTCCGGTTTCACCATATCCGACACAGACAGCATACAAACGAGTTGTCCATTTATCGCACACAGGATCGCCGTATGACCCATCTGTTCCTCCTCCGACATTCGGATATTCACTTCAGGTGGAACGACGATCGCATTCCGTGCCATCCATTCCCGATTGCCGATCAACACGTTGTACTCGTTTACATCGGCAAACGCTTCCGTCGACCCATTGCCAGCAGCGGGCCCTTCTCCGATGGGTTCCAAATGCAAGAGTTGCTGCAGTTCGATCGTGTTCTTCTGCGATGGACTTAACTGCGGTATCAGCTCTTCCACGATGGCACCATTCATAGAGAGTGTTTGCTGCTGATCACTTCGATAGGAGTTTTGATAGTTGCGGATCCTTTCCGACTGCTGTACACGTTTCAGTGTGTCGCCGATATTTGAAATCACGCATCGAATACCACATCCGGGAACGGCGGAAAAATTGCTACACTTACCGAAACTATCCACTTCGAGTGTTTCCTTCACATACTTCACGATAGCGGTTGCGATTGGATGTTCACTGTTTGCCTCGGCCGATCCAACGATGGTAAGGGCACGTGCAAGCGAACACATGGCTGGTCGCACCAGCATGCAGATTCGAGACGTCATTGGCATGCCGTGCGTAATCGTGCCAGTCTTATCGAACACGATCGTTTTTACTTTGTGTGCGTTTTCCAGTGGACCGGCACCCTTTACCAAAATACCATGCAAAGCACCGACGCCCGTCGATACCATGACAGCGGTTGGTGTGGCAAGCCCAAGCGCACACGGACAAGCGATGGCTAGTACACTCAGGGCACAGCGGAACGCATAGCTGATGATGATTTCCGATCGCGTTAATCCTTCCTTATCGCGATCACTTGCCGGTATGTGGGCGATGTCGATGTATCCGGACACGATCCAACCAATCAACGTTACCACCGAAACCGTCACAACAAATGGCACAAAATAGCCCGCAATCCGATCCGCTAGTTGCTGTATTGGAGCTTTGGAAGTTTGTGCTTCCTCTACTAATTTAACGATCTGCGCCAGTGTCGTATGTTCGCCGGTGTGCGTTGCTTGCATCAACAGTAAACCGTTCTGATTGATCGAACCACCAATCACTACCGCTCCCTTACGCTTCGGCACTGGCATCGACTCACCCGTGATCAGGCTCTCATCACACGTGGAATTACCGCACAGAATTTTCCCATCCACCGGCACTTTGCTCCCTGGCACTACTTTCAAAATGTCACCACGCTGCACCAAGTCGACCGAGATGATCTTCTCCGACAGTACTGTATAGTCTGCACCGAGCGTCACCAGCGATGCTTCGGTCGCTTTCAGTGACAGCAGCTTCGAAAGCGCCTCGGACGTTTTACCCTTTGCGATGTGTTCCATCCATCGTCCGAGCGAAATGAAGATAAACAGCATCGGCGGTGTATCGAAAAAGGTAAGCGGGGAGGTCCTCTGTTCGAGTACCATTGCCGCGACAAGCACACCGACCGAGTAGAGATAGCTCACCGTCGTTGCCATCGTGATCAGCACGTCCATGTTACTCGCGCCATGTTTAACCGCCCGATAAGCCTGGATGTAAAAATGCCACCCGCCAAAGAACTGTACCGGCGTGGAAAGCGTAAACATGATCAGATTCTCCAACGACAAGCCCGGTATCACACAACACATCTCCTCATGGCTGTGTTCGTGCATCAGCACCATAAAGTAAGCCATCGCTACCATGCAAGGCCCTCCGAACACGAGCGAAACCAGAAACGCATTACGCCACTTGCGGATCTCTTCCTTGTGCTCCAGATAGCTGTGCGCCATTTTATCCTTGCCCGAGAGTACGCGTGCCGCAAAGCCTAGGTTTTCAATCGCTTCGCAAATTGTGCGTGCTCCGGTCCTTTCGTTGTTAAAGGTGAATCGCCCCCTTTTAAGCGTAAGTGCGACGGATGCCTGTAGCACACCCGGTATTTTGAGTGCCGTCTGTTCGATCTTGGATACACAGGAACCGCACGTCATGCCCAGTATCTCAATCTCTACCTCCGTTTCTCCCGTTCCTGGTTCTTCAAGTACTTCGGTCGGAAATCCTAGCTCCGAGATGGATTTTGCAATGTCCGAGGGTGATGTTAATCGTTCGTCATACTTTACCTCTGCTTTCGCTGCTAGTAAAGCGATCAGAATTGACTCAACTCCGTAGATTTTTCGGCAATGTTTCTCAATCGCCGAAACACAGCTGGCACAAGTCATACCCTGAACGTGCAGAAAACAGCGTCGTAATTGTGATCCTTCGTCTTCCTTCTTTTTCGATGTCAAACTACCATTGACTGCTGCCAGCTTCTTTCCATTGGATTGTGGCGAAGCTCGTGTCCGTTGCTCCGATTGGTTCTGTTCGCCCGTAGCAACCTGTGCCTCGAACCCCATGTCGTCGATTTGTTCTGCAATTTTTTCCGCACTCGTTTGTCGACCATCGTACTCTACCAGTCCGGCACGTTCTTCTAGCAGTACGCGAATTGAAATCACTCCCGGGCGATCTTTGATCGTTCCTTCGATGTTTTTTACGCAGGACTGGCACGTCATGCCTTCGATGTTTATGCGAGCTGTTCGTACATCACCATTTTGTTGGCCGGCAGGCTCACTGTCACTTTCGACGCCCTCAACCAGTATGGATCGGTTTGAAGCTGGGGCAGGTTCTGTATAGCTGCATTCGAAGCCCATATCATCGATATCCGCAGCTATCTGGGCAGGATCTGTAAGCGATGGATCGTAGTCGATATAGCCGGCATTCTCTGCCAGCACCACGTTGATCTTTATTACGCCGAGCTTGTTGCCAATTGTGCCTTCAATGTTGCGCACGCACGATTGGCATGTCATTCCGATAATTGGTAATCGTACCGAGGCCACCTGTTGCTCCAGCAACCCTGTTGACTCTCCGTAGTCGTCCATGTTTTCCCTAAAATGTAAAAAAAAATTATACTCATTAGTCTCTGAACTTCACTACGGTGGTTAAATAACAGATCAGCATTCAACAGTCAACTTTTGGAGCGCATTCGGAAAAATTCTTTGCCGACAAATGATTAATGATTTCATGACGCTTAAAAAGAGACATTTTGTAACAGCAAAATAGATTCCCTTGATAGTCTGCTAGTCCGATACTCTGCTACGATGAAGAACTGATTGTCTCCAATATTAACGACCATCAGCACGTACGCGCGAACAAAATCTCTGTTTCAATAACCGATAACAGGAACCTTCCTATCATCGGCTCTGCAAATAACAAACTAACCGGTTGGTTAAGATAACGTGTACGCAGCGCTACATCCGACCAAGAAAGTTCGATGAGCAGTTAGCCATATTTATTCCCTCAACTAAACACGCAATTAATGGTTGATTTTTGGATTCTAACTTTCTACTAAGCCACTAGGAGATCTGCGTCTTTGACACGATATAAACGTACCTTAACAATCGCTGTGTGTCAGCTGTTACATAAAATTCCTTAGAGTCTAGTGACATTGTGGTGAGAAATTAGCACACAATTAGACAAATTCAATTATTATGAATGTCTTAACATGCGCTAAAAGAAGTCACTCTGCTGTAATGCCGAAACTTTGCACAACCTTGCTCGCTGGCCACATGTATATCAAGTGAAACGCTGTCCATCTAATAGCACATAGCCCACCGTTTTGATCAATCGAACATGCGACTATCGCGTACCGTAACTCTAATTCTACTGATTGCCATCAATCGCTAGGCAAGCTTCCTCTAACAGACTTTAAAAAAAACTCTTATCAGCTTACAAACCGTTCCACATATCGTTCTTATCGCAAGTACTCAGTGTGTTTGTGTGGCTCACGAACTACGGCACCCTGAGGATTGGTGAAACACCTTGATTTACGTTTACCAATATAACCCACTCACTGTCAACAAAGTTGCATGCGATGATGATAGCGGGGACAGTGCAATTGTGCATAGCAGCATAACCTAAACGTCGACAAAACTAGTACAGATATAGTTCTGAGTAACTATATCTAGTAGATATAGTTTGTTTTAATTACTTCTTATCTTTAGACTCTCTAATTTCGTAATTGGCGAGACAAAATTTGCTCACATGTGAGTTTACATGACTTCGCCCTCAAGAAGTAGCTCTTCCAAGTCTTCAAGCTCTTCGTCTTCACAGTGTAGCTCTTCAACATTCTTCAAACTCTTCATCCTCACTGAGCGCGGAGTTATCGGGAGGCCACTACCTACTGAATCGGTTCCAGAAAAAAATCTTCTCTTGCTGATCAACTCTTATGACTATTCTACCTAAAATAGCCAGTCAAGATGTTATCACATGCGTGAGAATAAGCAAATATTGAACAACCGTCGATCATATGTCTGCAACACTGCTGCAGCATCATATTGTGCCACGGTGGGACCATTTTTTCGCACATTTACTTTGGTACTGCTTGCAAAATTACTACCACGCCATCGCTGGGCCCGGGTCGGCCACTCTAAAAAGTAGACGAATAAAAAAAAAAAAACGATCCAAGCGAATGTAGGAGAAAAGCGTGGAAAGTCAATCACGACTTCATATGTGTGTTTCGCCCCTCTCTTGGGTCAACGGAGTTGAACGCAGTGAGACTATGTTGCCACAGCAGTTTCCTCGTGAAATAACTGCACGAAGCAATCCGCCTTTATACCGTCTTTTGTTATTTCACTTCGGAAAGCAACACCTGGAACGGAATGGTTGTAGTATTGCTGCTCTCGCTCTGTTGTTGCGATTGTTAGGTTGTAAGACTAGAGCCACAATAACGCATTAAACGTCATCTTACGTCGAAGAATTAGTTTTGGAAAGCCCCGTTCGGTCGTACCTGCTTGTACCGTACCCGTTGTTCCACATTTTCACCGCACGAAACGTTGGTTTTGCCGAACCGAGTAGAACCGGAACTGAAGATGTTTGTTGGAAACTGTTATAGTTCAGAGACTGGGGCGCAGCACTCCCTGTTTGTAGAGCTAAACTACACCATTACTAAAGCCAGGAAAGGAGCAGGTTGGAATTTGCCCACTCCTTTAAAATCACAACCTTGCATAGTTAAAATGTCCAAATTGAATGTCCATTTGTCCTTGAACGTAGCGAGATTTGAAAGTAATGAACCGAAAAAAAAACAAATTGTCAAACGATCGCCCGAAACGACCTAACCTGCAAGATTAATCTACAATCGTGGGTAGACAACAACCCCTTCCCTAACTTGAAACTTTACGTTTCACACAGCTGCAAAACTACGTCCGATCGCGTTGGCAACGATCACAACGCGCACTATACAGTGACTGAGCCTCGCCTGGTGAAGCTTTGTTCAAACTGGAGCTTTCACCCCCTTCACCATACGAAGAGACCTACGCTAGCCGTGGCTGCGAGCCGGTTTGATTCGCTCGGGTAGGGGTGGTTTTGGACACTAACACACAGACAAACTCACCCTACGATACAATCGTAATGCACGCATGGTTTTCCTCTCCACACATCCATGCGCGGGTTTCGTTATGATCAATCCGCGATATCTCGACCTTCTTCAATGTTGGGTGTAAACAAATCTCCACATGCCATAGGACGTAGGTACACACATACAAGCTAACTCCAGGCACGTTAAGTTCCACCAGAACACATCTCGCGCACTTTGGGAGTTCTCTCGCAAACACGTTAACTGTGGCGCTTGTGTTACTGAGCCTGGCAATGGTTAATTAATCAGCTGAGACTGGGATGGCTTTTTGCACAGCGCAAGTAGATAGGTCAAGCGAACGCGAACCAATTCTTATCAGTGAATAACAATGAACTACAGCAGGGGTGGAATTGGGAAACTGCATATGGGTGACGCCATACAGTAGAAGCACGTTAGTTGTTTACTACTACCGATCACCGACCCGACGCCAAGCGTTTGGATGCAATCGAATTGAATTGTTTTTGAATTTTTAAATTGAATTTCGTAAGATCTGCGTGACGGCGCCGGTCTTCATCCCTTTCTAGTTCGGTTCTTCTAACCTCATCCGGATTCTTCATCCCTAGTGAGGACTGACTATCCATGTACGTAGTTAACAGCAAGCCTAGTAAGCCATTAATTAAAAATTAGACCTAACACTGACATGGCCAACGCTAGAGTTAAGCACAATTTACTAAATAATTAGACAGTTCGACTATACAGCATTTTAAAACTATTAAATTTGCAAAATAAAAACGACAAACGATAGAGGCATGCATATTTTACAGATTATCTTATCCAAGAGTTGAAAATTGTATTACACATGGACCGCAAGAACGTCAAATTTGTTTTAATTGATCTTTTTCCATAAATGACAATGCCGGACGGTATAATATACTGGCATAAAGGTATGCGTAAACGGATACTAACAAGTCTCAGCGTGATATTTACAGCGCAGCATAACCTTTAACTACTGCTAGGCCGGTTTCTTGGTTTCATTCGACGTATAATTAAACGTGTACCGACCATTTTGCGTTTATTTCCTTCCACACGCCACAGCAAACTGGAGCAGGTCGTGGTAGAGGGATTGTTGCCCTTACATAAGCCGGAGTGGTGGGAAACTCCAAGGTTTCGTCAGTTGCAAAGTGGTGTTGGACATCCCTTCCGATCACGAAATGCGCTACAGTGTTCGACAGATTTTTTTTTTTTTCAATCAAATGAGCAATTCAAGATAATAATTAAGAACACTACATTCGGAGAAAAGTACATAATTTCAAAAATTAAAGGCTATTAGAAGCGAAAGTGGCACACCTTCGAAAGAAAAGTAGTGTGCAAATTGCAAAGGCGTGATCGAACGTGATACGATCTTTTGGAGGCCAAAAACCGAGTCCAGTTCTGGGTTTCAACGAAGATTTGTTTTAAAACCTGCAGTTCACATCATAAATCAACCTAAAAATAAATAAAATAATTCAAATTTTATTCTGCATTATAAAGGAGGACTAAAGTACTTGGTCGGTGTATGCGCATTTATTATTCAATTGATTCAATTTAATTACCGTTTTAGAGAAAAAGTAGTATCATTCTACTGACCCACTATCCAGCACAAATGCCACTATTATAGAATCAACTAAAAAACCTTCATTTACGAACATTTCACGCTTCATAAAACAACCTGTTGCATTGGAAATTTTGTTCGCGCCTACCAAACCTTACGAACACGCAGTTGTAGGAAAATCCGGAAAATCCGGCCGCTTGCAAGGTCACACGATAACACTCAACGTGATTTAATCGTGGCCGTCAACACATGTTTTGCAAGGGTAGACCTTAAGTTTGTGCGAACTTTAGAGCACGCATATGCCCATTGATGTTCTTTGGTTACATTTCATTCTGCAGCTTATCAACAACGTTAAACAGCGAGATACAATTTAGTGGCTTTAGAGTGTGGCTGCACGTAATCAAACAATTAAATGAACGACAGAAATTGCATTCTAAACAATTAATATTCTGCTGCTAAGGTCCAAAGCTTGCATCCTCATTCCGAGAAGCATTCGACGTATTATACCTACGTCTGTAACTATGATAAGCTTTTAAAAGTCTACTGAAGATAACACCCACTTATAAGGATTTTAATCGCAGCAACAAGCAGTTTATATGGTATTCTCCGCATCCCGACGAGGTACAGATTGCACACGACAGTTATCTTTCCCAAGTTTCGCGGACCATAAAGGTTAGGTCTAAGGGATAACAACACAATATCTTGATAACTCTACCTCTCTAAAAACATCATTTACTGCGAATCTTCTCATCTGCGTCAGTCAGTAAGGATCGTATGATCAACCAAAAGTAACTATGCTGTCGATCATAGCTAGCAGCAGAATTTTGGGCTCTTATCAGTAGAAACGAATAAGTAATACATGACCTACAACATTGAAAACAATTGCTTTTTTGTCCTCGACTAGCATGGTACAGAAACCGATTTGAACTAAATGTCATGCTCGTTCAGGAGCATCGAAATATGATCGTTGCATTCCTCTGCGCGTATGTCCTTGAACAACGATATTTATTCACAATCCAACGCAGACGATCGCAAACACTCGGGAGCACTTGTTAACCATGATTAAAGGGTGCACGATAATTTCATAACTACTTGAAATTTGATACCAAGATCAATCCTTCAAGAACCTCTTCACGCCGTCTTACGTGAGGTCGATTGGCCTGGAAGCTTGACTTAGCTTGCGGGTTTGCGTTCACAAACAGTATACAGCAAAGTTTTTTTTTGCATTACCCGTTCGTCTCGCCGCCATTGTTGATAAGAAGTGCGTACTGGAATCCATCCCATGAACCGTTGCCACCGGTCGGCTGTGATGATTTGTTGATATTTTTTAGGAAATTCATCTCATTTTCTCTATTTGTTTGGCAGTTGTTCACAATCGACTCGACTTTAGTACCCTTGGCAACGAATCAGCGACTGCTGCGCTCTTGTCGGCGTTTTCCACTTTCACATCAACCGACGGTCTAGGGACCGGATCTTTAATACAGTGCTCGATTACGTGTGTTACATATTTCACTTTCACTGCTAAACACGTGTAGCGAATTAAAAAATGTGATCACTGGAGTGTGAATAGTACTACAAGAGTACTCTCATTATTAACGCACACCCGGGGTAACTAACACACACACACACAAACGATACGGATTCTCCGCCGGTAAAGGTTTGTGCACCCGTTCACAACAACGTTCCGGAACGAACTGCGGGTGGTACACGCAGCTTTGAAGGTTCGTGGGCTTCAATTCTACTCGCCCCGGTATACTAATGACCCTTCCAATCAAAGTCTGTATTGGTTTGGGCGCAATCTCACACTACTAAGGTGCATTCGATCGGAGCGCGAGAGCCCGCGTTGCGTTTAGATTAGTTGAACCGCACGCGCCTTACTCCGATAGAGAGCTGGAATCGCTTGCCGGTGTTTGTGGACAGCTCATCGTGGACGCGATAAACCAACCACACAACACCAACGCGGGAAACGACGCACATGTAGCACATGTTTGAAATGCGCGGTTGGCGCGTAACAGTGTTGGTGGTGGTTGAAATTGTTTACCGTTCAACAGGCCATTTGTTGTACAATTAACAATTTTTTTTCTGCTTGTGTTTAATACAAACAACAAATGGTTGGGGCCGAATATTAGCGTATTATCGAGATTAACGTAATTTCTAAGCGTAATGATGAAATCAAAATCTGGCCGCGAAAGGAAAATTTTATAAATGTTTAAACATGAAAATGAGTAGAATTATTAAGATGAATCATGTGCTACCGAATAGTTTATTATAGAATTTGCTATTGAATTGTTATGTTATGAATCGGCATTACTTTTTAAAATTAATCTTTATCTTAAGAAAAAACAAAGAATCTTTGCCTCGCCATCTAGCGGTTTTTTTGCCGGAAGTTTAGCTATAAGTTTCAAAAAATTATTTGTTGATCTTTTTTTCTGTTTAAAAGTGGCCTATTGAATCAATTCATCCCTGACTGACCCTGACCATGCAATTACTAAGATAAATTTTCCTCTTCAAATTGAACTAGAAAATTGCGATCGGACGGTACTGGAGCTCACTTACGTTGGCTAGTTGGGATGCCCTATCTCGGGATTTTTTTTAATAAATCTAATTGGCCAATGCCATTCCTGGAGAAAATAAAATGGGAGACTTTCAGATTCCGATAGTTATTTGCCCGAAGCTAGCCAACAGGAAATGTGACCCAAAGGCCGGCTTTTGCTCGTCCCCTGGTTGAGCTGACAGGTGGAACAAACTGTGCTCGTCCTAGCTATTGTACTCAACTAGTTAAAAATGCTTCTGTAGTCAACCTAGCATACACTAACCACTGACCGGTGGACCTGTCACCACCAAGTGACACCGTAAGTGCATTGAAAATCATGGGAAAAATTTTGTAGCTTTTTTACAATTCCCACTTTAACAACGTACGATCAACTTCTGGCTAAAGGGAGCAATGAGTCAATGCTCAAATTATCACCCGGAATTATGCTTATTCATTGCTCTAGCGTGGCGTATTTCATGGCTGTGTAGCAAAAATGCAACACACAACACCCTGCCTTTCATCCATTAGCACAATTTATCTTAAAGAATCGTGCTCACACAATCGTGGCCAGAGTACACTCCACACGGGTTCATTCAACTTCTTCACCTGTACCAGCAAACTCGTATGAATGTAGGGGGATAAAGCCGCCCTCAATCGCTGTGTGCTCTAATTGTGATAAGTTAATGATTTTCGACGACACGATTGAACAATCAATCGGAACTGATAAGCGGACACAGCCTAGTGATAGCTGCAACCGTCCTATCGTTCCAGCAGCCGTGAAGTTCATCCAGTACGTTTCCCTTGAAAAAAAAAACGTCATAGAACGGTCCAGTCCCACACGATCGCGTACCGGTTGATTGCTGCACAATGGTGCAATTAAGCGTACGAATTAAGTCCATTCCACCCGTCCCATTGGCATACGATCGAATGCCGTCCCTTTTGTGCCACTACTATGTGTGCGACGGGGAATTGTGTCTTGGTCAGCATATTTTCGACCGAATGTAAGGGGCTCTTCTGCCTACGTAGATCGCCGTCGCTTGTACCAATTTCCATACTTTCGTATGCGTGTGGGTACTTACACAGATTTACTGATCCGTTCGGAAGTGTCCACATCGCGCATCGAGCGATGACTGTTGGTGGGCGATACTTCTTTGTTCGAGGTACCTAAAACGGTAAAGAACAATGTTTGAATCTTAAGGGGCGTTCACTAAGACGACAGAATTTCATCTGTTGCATGCGTACTATCGCCGTACCGTCTTCTGATAACATTTTGTCCCCAGTGACCGACATTGCGACTGATCGTCGGTCGTCACCACTCTGCTATTCCTACTCTCCACCGCTGTTTGTCACTCTGCCCGGCAGCAATCTTATGCCACCGCTGTATGCCACCTTTACCACCAGCACAGGCGGGAACCATACGGACGATTCTCGTAGGAATCCTCTTCACTTTATTACACAATCACGAGGGGCACGCACCCGGCAACTGAACAACCCGGCCCTATATACTCACACACAGTGTCGAGAGAACTACGCACGCAATCTGTTTACCTCTCGCTTCAAGAGGTTGCTTTGATCCCAATCATATGGTAAAGTAGACGGTGGCTTTTACGCTAAGAAATGCAACCGTATTGTGCAGTTGGGATGAACAAACGGGTTTTTTTATTGTTGAATTATGGCTAAAACATGTTCCGGGTGCACCGTGCAACATCACTTATCAATCCTAAATGCAACCGGGCGGAGCAAAGTTCTTTAACAAAGCGAGTGCAGTTGTTTCATCGTACGGGAATTCCTCGACTTTGCACCACCTTCCTGCTTGACAGTCTCCCACACAACTGTTTTTGTTTCGTACGATTCATTTGACAGCTCCACAACCAGCGCAGGGCTGCTCAACCTACACTCCATTCGGCAAACTCGGTGCATATTCATGTAGGGTAATTTTACCAGTTTTTGGCAAGTTAACAACAACAAACAAGCTTAATCATGAAAAAATCGTTTAGCAAATATCTGTTTGACAACTTTTCATGGTAAACACCATTGTTTATTTGTCAAACACGGATTTAGGGCACATTTAGATGAATATTTACCGAAATATCGAAATATTCGTGAACCGTTTACGAATATATTACAGCTGTGGGACTTCTAGTTCTTCTTGTGTGATTTTAGTGCGATTTCAAGTGACCTGGTGGTTTTAAAACGAAAATGAGCTACACAGAATTTATTCCTTAACAACTTTTGAACAAGATCTTAAAAAAAGGAAGTATTAAAACGTGGAAGTAATTTACTGATTCATTACACCTGTTTTAGAATTTATCATACAGTGTATTCGATATGCCAAAAATAGTAACACAGCCTGCCGAAAGCATTCTGCTGAAAATATGAGCAAAATCAACTTTCTCCGTTTTCAATTGAACCCGAACTGTGCTACCGGCGCAGGGATCGGGCAAAACAATCAGCGAAATGTCAAAACCGAGGCGAGCTGTCATTACAATCATTGATGCAGTCCAGTTATTTGTTTACCTCATCGCACGTCGGCACGCAATAAAGCTTTCTTTCCCGCAGGAAATACGATCGAAATGGGAACAGACGACCTCAGTAAAGGAGAGAAAATTCTCAATGGGTTTCAAATGTAAGTTATTTGGTTCATCGTTCGCCGCATCTGCCTTCTTTTTACTGCTCTATATAACTTCCACAGCAACTGGATGATACTGCGTGATGCGGATACGGGTAAGATCATCTGGCAGGAGAACAAGGATTTCTCCTGTCCCGACGTCGAGCACGAAGCAAAGGTACCGGTAAAGATACTTAGCTTGCGTGCCGTCTCACGAGAAATCAACTTCAGCACCATCGAAGCAATGGAAAACTTTCGGCTCGATCAGAAGGTACGGGGTGTGACCTATAAAGCAACAGCCAACTAAACGAGGGTGGCAAGTCGTTTAAGTGTAATTATCGATTAATTAATTGCTCTTTCGTGCGCATCCTTTTCTTTTTGTTTCATCATTATCGTCCGCGGTTTGAAGGTCCTCTTCAAGGGACGCATTATGGAGGAATGGTTTTTTGAGATGGGATGGGTCAGTCCAAACACTACCAACACCTGGCAATCAACTATAGAGGCCGCACCCGAGTCGCAGATGATGCCGGCCAAAGTACTGAACGGCAACGTGACCATCGAAACAAGCTTTTACGATGGTGAAACACTAATCAGCAAATCGGTTGTGCGGTTATACTACATCTAGAAGCGGACACTGCATGGATGCTATCTAGTACACCGTGGTTCTTTAACTCGTTAGTGCAAATACTTTTCAACGAAATCCCTTTTTACTCCTGCCGTGTTGATGGAATGGATTACAATCACGCTGATTCTTTTAGCAACATGCCCAGTTTCATGGGACCACACACAACATAGGAATCTTATGGGCACCCGTTACCGTTGAGCCTTCTTAATTGCATGAAAGGCTATGGTTAAATTGTGAATCATTTTGCTGCTCACATAGAGCCAAATGCCCTTAAAGCAGAGCTGCATTTTGTCACAGTTCTCTACTAGACAGTCATTGTAGGTAGAATTTCAACAGAATGAACAAACCTACCGCAACCAAGCATCTGCAGTAGCTTCGCGGTTACGATTCATTTTATGAATCTTCGTATTACATTAAAGCGCGCACGCCTACTGGTGTCCACTGAACTAAACAACTAATCAACCTAACGATAAGTTATCACAGGATTAAGCACCGTTTTAAGTATAAGTGAAATTTTTACATTAACGTAAGTGACGCTGAACTACTTGCCTAAGTTCAGCTTCAAGGAAGCTGTATCCTTTAGGTTTACATAATAAATACGATTGTCACATGTCACCAAATGTACGTAAGCAATAATGAAATGTCTTTTCATTTTAAAATACAAAAGTATCGCTTAGTTTAACAAATATGTAGAAATAATAGGGAAAAATAGGGATTTTTTAACTTCCCTTCACATTGCATTCAAATCCAGAACGATTAGAGTTGTACCACAGTTGATATAAGATTATCAACTGTGGTACAACATACGTGTTTTCCTTAGGACTACAACCCTGACATGGTTGACACTGTCAAACAGCGCACAAAAGTAAACAAACAACTTTGTTACCGGGTGTGTTTTATGATCAGTTTGCAAAAGTTTTTCCTCTATAATTATTAAATTATCATAATCATGACGCTACCCGAGGCGCTTCTGAAGCGCCTGGCAAAACGTGGTATCATACCGGAAGGTAATAGTAAACAAAATGCAGCCGGAACGAACGAAACACATCCAGCGAAAGCATCGTCCACCGTTGAAGGTGGTGATTCGGACCGGGAGCGTGAACGAGAATCCGACAACTCGAGCGACCGCTACTCGGACCATGACTCAGATCGTGACGATGCAGATGAGGATCGCCGCGAGACGGAAGCCATCAACGAGGAAATCATTGCCGAAGATTACGACGAGTACGATCAGGCTAATCCGGATTCGTTCGAGTATGCGTCCAAAAAGAAGGGCAATCCTGCGCTGGGGTGGACGGAAAAGATGAAGCAAAAGATGACCAAACGGTACGGCTACCAGTCGGTAGATGGATGCCAGAACAAGTACAACATTTATCACCTCTGTACCATGTACTGTGTCAAGCGGTACGGTGAGGTAGAGTTCGACATCGAGAAAGAGTACGAAAAGCGCGTCAAACGACTACTGGAACGTTACCCACTGCCAAAGAATTGGCGCAAAGAGTACGATATTGGGTGTAAGGCGTTCTACTTCTACAATAAGGATACGCGTGTAGTATCATGGTTGCCACCGACCCATCCGGACGCCAAACTCAGCAAAAGCGCGAAACTGTTGCGCCGGGAGTTAATGGAAGAGCAGAAACAAAAGGAAGCGGCAAGTGAAACCACACCTCCAACTGTCGTGGTGGAAAGCTATCCTCCAACGGCCATCGTACCGCCAACGATACCGCTGATAGGACCGGCTAACACGTCCTCGCAAAATGCTCCAGCAGCGGGGCCAGCTCCGGGTGGGGAAAATCTTAAACCACCCATTGTGAATCCCCCGAAACGGCCACTTAAAACATCGGGCGGTAGGGAGGATGAAAAACGATCGCGCACCTTCTCATCCGGGAACGATAACGCTGGCGATATGGCTATTTCGGAGACAGAGCGAGATCGTGAGTATCGCGATCGCAACCGTGATCGACGTGAACGGGATCGAAGAGATCGCGACCGTAGTCCAGCAGCAAGGGGTGACGAGTAAGTAACATTAAACATGCTCACTAACACAGCTAGCTCACATTAGGCTGGCCAGACGCCAGACGATGATATTGTAATGGCTTCAGATGCCATGGTAAATAATTTCCTTTCATAGTAATGCTACTAAATAATATTGTAATTGCATCCGATGAGGTTCCTTTTTTCGTCCCGTTTTTTCATCAACTCCGTCTGGTCAGCCTAGCTCACATTTATTTAACATATACATTTTTGTTATTCCCAGCAATCGATTCGGCGGTACTCGGGATAGAAATCGTGATCGCGACCGCGATCGGGATCGCGAATATCATCATCGTGACCGTCGCCCGCCACGTGGGCCACCAAAATCCGCTCCACTAGACCCGATGGATCCGGCCGCCTACTCCGATATACCACGTGGAACTTGGTCAGCCGGACTTGAGACAGCCTCATCCACACCCGGCACGAAGAAAGAAAAGGATGATCGTAAAAACAAACAATCGAAGGCAAACGAGCACGACGGCGAAGACGGGGCACTGGGTCGACAAGATGAGGAGGAAGAGGGAGCACATGAGGTGCTTAAAATATCAGCCGTCAAAGAATTTGAACAGGACGAACAGGACGATCAAGATACGGATTGAGCGCAATCGATTACTACCGAATGACATTTTCACTATCCATTTATTGTAACGATACACACCCGGAAGGAGTGTGTGTTTTTGTGAGGGTTGATCTGTAAGCTTTCCGTTTTTTTCTGTCCAAGGAACGGGTTTGATCCTGATACGAGTTTTGTGGCAGGATTTGTTTTGAAATCTATCTAGCAGCGGCGGGGGATCCTTAAAAGCAGTATCAATTTTTTTCCAACCCCATTTGCATCCTTTGGATGCATGTGCAGCCGATTTTGCACTTGATTTGTGTTACTGTTTCATAATACATCTATAGCCTACGTATCTAGCTCTGAAATCTGTACCGCACAACACTTCACGGTTACTTTTGCATAGAGGAAACGGATATCCCAGATTAAACTAAATAGGAAATACACTAGATCCATCATCTCGCTACTTAACTTGTAATTGCTACACTCAACTGAATCTATCGTTCGTTTTTTCCCCCATTTTTCGATTCCAATTTTATTGGTTTAAAAACAATGATTCCTTCACGCACCGGGATGCAACTCGTTTTGTGCAGCGACTTTGCTAATGCTTACCTAACTCGCGCTCTCCAGTGTGTGCGCTTTTGCACATTGTTTTATGGCCTGTTTTGTTCCCTTGCACGTTTGATCAGGATCATTAGCAATAATCTTACTTTTAAAAGAATTTGCGCGCTTTAACAACATAAAAAGACGAATGCGAAGAAGAGTAATCTAATTCGAAGGATCGTCGACAGTGGTGTAAAAATAAAATCAACAAGTGTATAATACATTGCTACAGGGGGGGTTGGGGGTGGATTCGTTGCACATGCAGATTGAAATCTTAAATCGAATGATCAAGAGAAAATCACCTCTTTCGAGTGATGGTGCCGATTTTCACGGTGCTTGTTTTGTGGCCAACGGTTTTGAGGTCCGTTTTAAATGGTAAACAGTGTGTACCTATTTAACAAAATATGCCTTTCTCTTCTATCTATTGCATTTTGCTATTGTGTCTGTATTGCTTTTTTCCCCGATGCCATCGAAAATATCATTAAAAAATAAAACATTAAACTACAACATAACATATAATCCTACAAAGTACTCTCTTACTAAAGGTTTGTGTGCCTTGTTTCCCTTTCTTTTTCTCGTTTGCGTACAACGAGCTTATTTAACACTATTCCTACCTATTTCTACTATTCCGGACAAGAAAAAAAAAACGAATTGCACTTCTAAACATAAAACTTTCAACACGAGGAACGAAACTTACACACTAAGCGAGATTATTTTTCAAATAGACTGACATCATTCAAGCACCAATTATAACTTTCCTTCCTTCAAAGGAAACTAAAACATAAAACTACAACCGAACAAGGAAGACTAATGGGGCTATTATAGGTGATATAATTTTGGTTGAAATAATTCCCGAACTTTGTTATTAAATTTAGTTTCTCATGCGCTCTATTTCGACGGAAAATACCATGCTTTGCGAGTAATCGCATCTATGGACTAATTCTTTTTCCGCATAATGACAGAAAGTAAATAGGTCAAACCGTATTATTTTATGGTCGCTTTGACAGCAAAATTCCGAAATGATTCCAACCAAAGATTGCCCCTTTGAAAGAAGAAAGCTAGGAGTCGGACACGAATACAAATCTGGAAGGCCACACTGTGATGATATTAAACCTAAACCGAACCGACACAGAAGAAAAAGAACCGTTTTGTTCGGGAAGGGGTGGGGGGGGGGGGGCAGGGCCTTTCCCATATTGCAAACAGGAAGCACTTTTACAACTCTCATTGAATGAGCATTGAATCGAACATTATCTTAAACGCTACCGTAACAAAAGCACCACACATTAGTGTAATAGAAATACGTTCCCTGGGGAGAAAGGGATTGTAATGCACCTCTCGCACCATAACCGTGGGAACTGAAATCTTGCTTAACATTCTACTCCAATATGGATGAATATGGGCACCACATTTTGCTGCTGCTGTTTTTTTTTTCTTGCCTGATGCAACTAAGAAAGATACATAAACAGGAAGCATCAGGATAAGCAAATTTTGGCACATAATAATCGTTACCAGGGGTTTATTTCGGTTGATAACGTAAAAGCATCAATGAATTTGGTTGGCTGTAGTCTAAAAACAACCCACTGATCCATGGGTACTCATTTTGAGCACGTAATGGCCAGGCGATTATATGCTTGATGAGATATTTTGAACGCGCTGTTCAGACTACAGCCCTCAAGTGTTTAACAAAAATGTTTTATGCTTTTACACTATCAACAGAAAAACCTCTGTATAATGGCGGGTGTGAGTGGGTGGTTGTGTATGTGTACTCCACAATCACCGATTTTTTTTAAGTGGCACTGTTATTCTGCGCATGGAGTAGCTAAAAATAAAGAAAAATAAAACAAAATTAATTATTCACCGGTTGTGTATGGAAGATTCCGTTTTCATGCCTTACCATGTGCATCACGAGAATCTCCTTCGTTTTGAAGGATATCGGGCAGAGCTTACATTTGAAGGGTTTGTCATTATCGTGCTCAGCGTAGATGTGCGCTTTCAGATTATTTAGATGCACAAATGTCTTCGGGCAATTGTCGCAGGTGTACATCTTCGGGCCGACCGAGTTTGCTTCACTTTCCTCGATCTGCTGCAGCAACTCCCGGTGTACGACGGGTGGACCGGTTCCATTTGGGAGTTGTTGTCCGTCCTGTTGCCGTAGTTGCTGCTGCTCATCGTCACCGATCAGGATGACCTCTTGTTGTAGTGGGGCCGGACTCGTTGCGATGGTTTGCGATGGTTTCTGTCCTTTTACTGTGCGATTATTATGGCCATTGGTTCTCGTTCGCGTCCTGGAAGCTGTCACTCCACTGAAAGACGACTGACGCTTACCGCGTGTTGGCGCCTCTTTCGTTGGTTGAGGTTGATCTTCCGACCCCGAGCTGGGCGTTGGACTGTCCGGCGATGAGTAGGCACTGTTGGAAGTCAGTACGTGCTCCATGTGAACTACGTCCCCGAACGATGTTTGTCTGATTATGGTCGGCGCAAGATCGGTACCACCGGGTGGAACACTTCCGGCCGTTCCATCGTCTGTGCGAGGGTGAAAGCGCATCCGGTGCGCTTTGAAATCTAGGTACGAGCTGAACATTTCACCCTGGCACCGATCGCACCGATAAACGCCATTTACTGAATGCATCTCAATTACGTGATTTTCCAACCGCGTCGGCAGACTGTACGTCCGGTAGCAGATGTCACATTCGTACCGTTGCGAGGAGTGTGCTTTGTTGAAGTGTTGCTGACATTTGCGCAACTTGACGAACGTTTTCGAACACTTGGTGCAACGGTACAGGACTTTCGCGTGATTCTTCATGTGTCGGTCGTAGTTGTGCTCGTACTTGAAGCTGGTCTTGCAGTGTTTACACACAAACGGACGATCGTGCCGGCCGCGCGAGCCAGCCAACACTATCTGTGCGTTTGTGCTAGCGGTCGGAGCCATTGCCACAGCCGGTATCTCCTCGACGTACTCCTCCGGCAGATGATCATCGATTGTGGTGCACTCGATCTCGGTTTGGTCGCCGAAACCCTGCGGCACATAGTTACCACCCTCGGACGCACCACCCGTCGGGATAGCATACGTGTCCGGTCCAACGGTGTAATAGATCTCCTGTCCTTCACCATTCGCTTCTTCAAGATCTGACCCAACGTCTCGACGCACAATCGCCCCGGACGTGATATATTCCGTCATTGTGCCATCCTCGGATACGTACTGTATTTTCGTTCCGGCTACCGGCTGTTGTTGATCTGGCGCATCGTATTCTTCCTGTCCCTCACCGATGACGATCTCGTTTCCCGCCGCATCCTCCACATACGGCACCTGATCTTCGTCCAACGCATCATCGCCCACCATCACGCCGCCATTCCGCTGTTCGTCGATGACAGAAGCTCTATCGATTTGCATAAATTGTTCCTCTTTCTTCACCTTTGGCAGATGATGTTCCTCGCTGTCCTTACATTCCTGCTTCGGGCAGTAGTCCTCTGCATCCGCTTCCGCCTTCAGTTCATAGTATTTAAGCTTCAATATTTCATTGTTATCGATGCACTGTCTGCGGAAGAGCGAAAAATCATCCAGCTTGGCGAGACACTCCATACAAACGCTGGTTGGGAAGTCGAATGCGAATGTTATCTGCACCGAGAAAAATAATTATTAACACGCAAACAGCAGACATATGCCAAAAAGACATCGTTACCTCCACCGACGTTAGCTCAAATATTTTCTGCTGCAGAATCTCGTCCGGCGAGTCCTGGGCGTAGAATACCGGCTGCAGATGACCGTGTCCTTCCGATAGACATAACCGGCACACGTTCATGTTGAGACTATAAATCGTTCTCGTGATGCGTTGCTGTTCTGGTTCATCCTCGCCCGCTTCGCTTTCCTCCGCTCGAATTTCTTGTGCATCGCCGTCAACAACGCAATCGTTCCCAGCACGCTGTTCACTGTAAAAAGAACGAAACAGTCGAAAAAAGGGAGGTAAAACCGAATCCTCAAAAGCAGCTAAAGGGTGTAACCAGTGATGGGTAAATTCTCATGTTTCCCGTAGTCGGATTAAACCAACTTAGAGACATAAAGGATTACTCCGGAGCCAACTGCTGATTTTGATTCGGATTCAAAACCGAATTTGCTAACGATTCTGGAGTAATTCCGCATTTTCGGTTTTGAATCCGAAGCCAAATCTGCAGCTGACTCCGGAGTAATCCGGAATAACCTGTAATCGATTGCGCAGTGCACTCCGGAGTTGAATCTGAAGGTAATATCGGAGATTACTCCAGATTACTTTGGAATCATTACTCCCAATCAATCCAAATTTAACTCCGGAGCAAACTCTGGATTACTGCATGGATTACTGGATTAATCGGGAGTAAACTTCAGAATTTTTCCGATTTTTATACGTCCGAATCGGAGTGGATTCGTTAATCAACTCCGGAGTTCCCACCACTACTGCACTAATCTCCATGTCAAACGAATCGCTTGCTGTGATGCATAATACTGCATCCCTCTCCACATATCTTAGAGCAAAGCGCGCGCCACGGCTTATTATGATCCGGTTTGCGGATCGATCTCTGCGCGTCGTGCAAACGATCTCTCGAACACACACGCAAAGCGTTTGTGCCCTGCTACCGAATACACTACAATCTGCGCTGTACGCTTATAGGACGGTCAATAATAATGAAAGGCACAGGCAGGGCCATTATTACAACGCGAAAGAAAACCAGTTTCTTCTCGCTTTCTTTCGCTTGCCGATCGTCCCTTTTTGGTGGGGCCCTTTCGTCGCGAGCTTGTGCTCGTGATCCAAACGTGGAATCGCGAGGAGTACGCAAACACACACACCACGCAAATTGTGCACTTCACAATCATACAAACGCGTATCGTATTTAATGTGCCCTACGACGATCGATGCACACTACCCCACGGCTGGCCCTTCTTGTACTTTCTGCAAGGAAGTAAAATGCATCGTGCAACTTGTGAACGTAGTGGAGGGCGGAATGAGCGTGCAACCGTGTGTGTGTGTGTATGTATGCGACCATCGGTTGGGGAGGGTGTATGGCTTGTAGGACACAATCGCACCCGTGCAGTGATTTCGTTTTCTCTTTCTCGCATTCGCGTGGGACCAATTTGCCTTCTTTACGCTTTGGAATCCGCGAAAAAAGACCGCGAACGTTCGCTTCAGTTGTGTGTTCGCTGGCTGTGTAAGGCCTTTCATGTTGTGTTTTCTTTTGCGGCTTGCTCCTCGCATAACACCGTCGTCCTCATCGGTCATCATCGCGATCACCATTAATTCAGCCTACTTGGCTGCATTCTCTCCCAACATCAGCGCTCCTTTGGCCGCATAACATGCGAGAGGATGATGCGGTTCTGTTTCGCGCAATGCTTTTTTTTTCTTCAACCTCGTCCGTGTTTCTTCAGCTTCTTTCAGGTTTATGCGTAGTCTCGGGGACTCGTTTTACGCCATTGCCGTTTTTTCGCACTTTTGATTCGTTTGTCCTTTCTCTTGCCTTTGGCCTATTACGCCAACGCGATACGACAATCAATACAGAACTAACACAAATATGCGGATGGTGATTTCTCACGGCAGCACAGTTAGTTCAAGCTATCCTCCAATCAAACTAATCGCAAAAAAAAAACTACGGAGCAGTCTTTCCACAAGCTTCTGGTTACGAAAATCCTTGAACTTCCTTCACATCTTACATATGCAGCCACACACTTGCACAACTACTCACTTGCTGGTTTCCTCCTTTATATTCCGATTTTCAACACTCATCGTCGAAATCGGTATCTCGAACGATGCGGCCACCTCCAGTGCAGCTTCCTTCCTTGCAGTGGCAAAGTCACGCACTCGGAACACCCTTAGCTTACGCTCGCTCTTCTTGTTTACCACAGTTTGGGCCCTGTTGCGCTAGCCCTTCTTCGACTATCATTATTTTTGTGCACTGCTTCTTGTTCTTTTTCGTGGTTTGTTTTTTCCCGCTAGCGGTTGCTTCTACCAGCCAGCGGCGAGTGATAATCGCATTTGTCGAAGCTGTAACAACTTATCAGTTATGGCCATTTGATTGTAATTCATCGGTCCAGTTGGCACTATAACTTTAAACTATTTGTGCACTATAATTGTGCAGCTTTAGCTCACTTTTTCATAGCGTAAATTTCGTGCGTATTTTGCTTTGTGTATCTATTTTTGCTGTCACCGTTGACAGCTCTTTTCTTTGCGTGGTGAAGCATAGTGTTTATAAGGTCGAGTCGAGTGGTGGTAGATAGAAAAGTTCGGCACACGTGTGTCCTGCTGGAATCTTGTAGCTAAATTAATCGAAATCAACGGAATATTTTGCAAACTTATAACAATATAGTAGATGGATATGCAGTGCTTGGGCGAATCAATAGAGTTAAATAATTTAAACAAAAGCAAACATTAGACTACATCAAATACGAGTCTGGTGCGGAGGTCGAGGTGACTGGTGGAACCAAACATGGAATCGCGAAACTTGCTTATCGATTCGTGTTGGTGCCTTGCTGCAGTAATCCTTCCCACGTCCTGCTAGTGCCCCGACAGCTACAAATATAAGGGGCCTCGAAACAGGGGCCCCGTACAGCAGGCAACTTTGCAGTAGTCAGTAGTCACAACAGGGAACCTTGCAGTAGTCATTTGTTGCAGAGTTTAGTACTCGATCGTGCTGATGATCGTGCTTGGGCCCAGGCGTCGCTTGACTCAATTGAATACTCCCGGCTCAGCATATTTTACGATAGACCAAGCCAACTCCACCACCTCCCCGCCTTTCAACACTTTTTATTTCGATGGTGATGGGTCCCGCCAACGGCCGCCAAACAGCTTGATCCGCCACTGTTTATACCGCATCCATTATTCCGTCCATTCAGGCGGACGCATCCAAAGCATAACTTGATTTCAATTTGAGCTTACCAAGCGTGCTATGTCCATGTAGATGGCGTCAAAAAAGATTACGGGCTGGGTCGTCCGGTTCCATTCTCATGTTATAATCAACCCATCGGAACCTAGCGAGTCTAATTAGAAGCATACGAATATCACAATACACAGTACAAATCACAGTAAAACTCGTAGAATTGGTCGGTGCAGCGGTTCTTCCACTGTCTTTCCACACATACGGAGCCAAAAATCCTTCCTAACAGCTTCCCTCGGAACGCGGTTAACAAGGTTCCATCTGACTAAAGGAACAACGAATATTCTATGTGGTATATGGAGTGGATAGCTACTTTTGTCTATTTCGTTTTGCTCACGCGGCTAAGAATCTGGGTGTGAACAGACTCATACCAAAAAAAATCGAGAAAAAGAAAAAAATGTAAAAGAAATCGACCAAAAAACCCCGAACGCACTCGCGCTTCACTTGCATATTTCGCATAGAGAATAGAGTGTGAGCGACGCCGGTCTTGATCATGCCAGCTATCAAATCATGTCCAGACCCGTCTCTCCTTAGCGCTGGACTGACTTCAATCTTGGGTACAATCAAGCCAAGAAAGCCAGAAATGGTAGGCACAGACCTCTCGGGATCATAGAGAAAAAGACAAGATAAAGGATGGAAAATAATTTCCTTTTCCTATTCTGTTCAATGGATAATAATCTGACGGATGCACTATTGCAACTCAGCTACAGCAAAACATTTAAACACGAGGAATTTTACCCTCCAAAGATTAAGTAGAGAATGAAACATCCATACTTACCAACTTATCAGGGTTAAGAAGCAGTTGTTTGATTCAGAATACATCGCATCTGCTGAAGAATTGGCGTCATTGTCCACTAATGATTCATCCTAGTCTTTTGTTACGGACGTATCGACCAGAAGCGTATTTAACGAAAGTGTTGGGCTCATCGTCGATCAACTCTTGGTATCTGCTACCAAAAGGCCTCGTTTACGAAATAACACCTCGTCTTCAGTCGCGCATTGGTGGTTGGTTCGCTTCAAGTCCCATTTGCTCTGGTTCTCGTGCACCTATAATATGGTGAGCTTAGCTCAGACGCCTCCAGAGCCACCAATAATTCCATTTTGTACCAAAGACACGACACGTACATAAAACCAGATCATATTCCTTCCAAATATTGTCCCCGGAAGGTTAACATAGCTGGTTTGGGTACACCAGGAAGATACACGAAACAACATTTATTTCCTCTACCGGCTACAATAATCACAATTGCACATGTTCGGGCAAAAAACACATTGACTAACACAACACACCATCCAATAGGAAAGAAAACAATGGGTTAACTGTATCGTTTGAAAATAGAAACGAAACTCATTCAAATACTCCTACGTGCTGTTTCCGGCAGCCAAAAATGATCCTAATTCCCTTTCCGGTACATCAAACCGTTATGTTACGCATGCCGGTTCGACCGTTGTTACCGGTTGCAGTAACGCTCTGCTCCCAGCATCCAGCATTGGCACCGGTTGTGGCACGCTCACTAGCGCTCGTGGATCCTCGCGTGGGCCCGAAGGTTCGACTGCTGGGTAAACGCTTTCGGGCAGTGCGGGCAGCGGAAGGGCCGCTCGCCGGTGTGGGAGCGTCGGTGCCGCTTCAGGTCCTCGTTCGAGCGGAACCGGTTCGAGCAGTACTCGCAGCTGAAGCTCCTGCCGGCATCGGTCGGGTGGGTGGTCAGATGCCGCCTCAAATCTTCCGCCTGTGCAAAGGTGGTGGTACACTTGTCACACTTAAAACGGTTCGCTTTTATGTGCAGCTTGCCGTGCACCTTCAGGTTACGATTGTATTTAAAGTTCTTACCGCATATATCACAGCTGTACGGCCGCTCGATTGGATCGTGCGGCTCCGGTGGTGGTGTCGTCCCGTCTAGGTGTCGGCCATCAGTCGCATGCTCGTCACATCCCGCATCCCGTGGTTCCTCGTGGTCCTCGTAGTCGGCGTCGTGCTTTCCCTTACCCGCCAGAACCTTTACCAGTGGAGGTACCTTGAAGTGTAGCTTTCGATGCTTGATCAGTGACGGATACTGGGAGTAGCCCTTGAAGCACACATCACACCTGTAGCGCCGTCCGGTCGCTTTGCCGCCAGTTCCATTTTGTGGCTTCTTGCGATCAATGTGCCCGAGCAGCATTTGCTGCAGTTCCAGCGGTGCTCGTAACGCGATTTCGTACCGCAACAGATCGGATAGAGCTTCCGATAGTGTGGGCGTGTCGTTTGCCGAAGCCACGGTAGAGGATGCCGTGTTCGACTGGGTGACGGCCGTTCCCGGACTCGGAGAATCCGGAACCGATTCCGACACCGGTGTAGCTGGAGCGGAAGGAACACTCGTCCCATCACTCACACCAATGCCGGAACACTTGGGCACATGTAGCTGGAGGACTTTCTGGGATCGAAACGTACGCGCACAGCGTTCACATTTGTACACCACGTTTGGCTTCAGGTGCGTTTTGCGGTGGGAGAGTAGATTCGCCTTTTGGGCGAACCCTTTCGAGCAGATATCGCAAGTGTACGGTTTTTCGCCCGTATGAACACGCACGTGCCGTTTCCAGTCCTCCTTGTTTTTGAAACTTTTCGGACACATTTCACACTTGAACATCTTCTCCACAATGCCATCGGTGTGGGACTGCAGGTGCGACAGGAGGTTACCCTCCTTGGCGAACGATTTCGAACAGAGCGTGCAGCGGAACTTGTCCTTCAGACATTTTGCACTGTGCGCGGTAAGGTTGTCCAGCATGGTGAAGCTTTTGAGGCATAAATGGCATTTGTACGGTTTGACCTGCGGGGAAGAAGCAAAAAAAAAACGGTAAGCGGATTCTGAATCGCCACAAAAGCTTGCAATTCCTTCGTATGGATACTTACTTTGGAGTGAGTTTTTCGGTGGGAACGCAGATTTGAAAGTTGCGAAAATCCGCGATTACATATCTCGCACTTGTGCGGCCGTTCGCCGGTGTGGATGCGCATATGCAACCGCAGCTGCACATTGTACTTGAACGTTTTCGTGCAGATATCACACGCGTAGCTCTTCTCGTTCGTGTGCGTCTCGAGATGGTTCAGCAGATTACCCTTGTTGACGAACACTTTGGCGCATTTGGGACAATTATACGACTGTTTCCCGCTACCGGTTACGCCGCCATTAAAGTCCGATCCACCGTGCAGCAATCCGTTGGTCGGCGCTGCATGATTGTCCACGTGCGTGTGCCTATGCACAAGCAAATGATGGCGGATTCTGAACGATTTCGAACACACCTCGCACACGTACTGCTTGGCACCGGGGTTTGGTTCTCCGTACGCATCGTCAGCAGGTAGATCGTCCTCCTCTTCGCCACTCCGATATCGATCGTCGTGCGTTTGTTTCAGGGATGGCAACTCGTCTACCATTGCCATTCGTCCACAGCTCGATCGGTCGGGAGAGACAGCACCGGAACCATATCTTTCATGGCTTTCCTCCACATCCGGTGGCTCGCGCTTGCTGCTCTGGTGACCGGCTGCAACGGCAGCAGCCGCAACAAGGGCACAGTTTAGTTCCATCGGCGTTACCGCAAGGCAGTGGGCAAACTTTGCCGTTGTCGGTGCTGTCGGTGGCAACGGTGGAGGTGGCGATGTGTCTTCCGGTTCCATCTTAATCCCACTCGAACAGCTTCCACCGTTGGCATCGAATGCCGCCAGAGCATTGCGTAGAAATTCATCATTTGCTATGCACCGGTCCCGAAACCGCACGTACTCGTCCAGCTTGTTGGCGCAAAGTTTGCACACAAACATCGGCAAGTTGCGCTCGTAGATTATCTGTAAAGGCAATTGTAGCAGATTACAAGCCAATTCCTGACCGTAAGGGTGGACACGGGCGAACTTACCTGGATGGAAGTGCAATCGTATATCTTTTTCGTGAGTAAAATGTTGGGAAAAAGGTTCGAATAGAACAGCGGTTCCATGTGGGCTTCATTTTTCAAACACAGCCGACAAATATCGTTATTACTGTTGCCGTACCGTTGGGTGAATCTGTAAGAAAGAGAATTCCCTTTTTAACAACAACAGAAAAGAAGTTGCAGTTCCGTGGTTTGTACCAATCTAGAAATCGCGCCGTTTAGACCTCCTATTTGGATAGAATACAAAAATAATGCCTCCAAAGTTGCAGTTACCGTTCCAAAACTATAGCAACCAAAACGGGGGAAAAAAATCTCATCCAGGAACAATGGCAACCATCTTTGATTTTTTCCAACGTTTATCCATTGCCCCCCTTCCAAGCGTGGAAAAAGGATGCTCATCCCCGTACCCGCTGGAAGGGAGATTTTTTTATTTGCACTTCACATCATTTTGAAAGTCTCACGCCGAAGCGGAAAAAATCACTCTTGTGTGGGGCGAAAGGAAGGACTCATCGTGAGGGGGGGAAAGGACACCAAACGTGGAAAGCGTGCATCGTGGAACTTTTTCCCGGCGATGATGACTTTGTGCGCGCGCGAGCGAACGAGCGAGAGAGAAAGAGCATTTGAGTGGGCTGCACGCGACAGCACCACACTGAGAGAGTGAGGCGACAAGCAATTATCTCTGAAAACGAGCACTTATTTATGTGTGCCCTGGTCCTGGTACTGGTACACACTTACATCTTATTTTTATTGATCGATAAATCTTCTGCCATGTTTTTCCAGCGTTGGTTTTTCCTTGCAGGCTCTGGTTGCGTTTACACTGTTCGCTAATGGTTTATGCTTGGCTTGCCCAAAACGCAGCAGGCTACATGCAGGACTGCTGCGACTTTTGTTCGTTGCTTTCTGTCAGCCAGTGGCGGGCAGAAGATGCTTTTAACTTCCTCGAATGTTTGCCTGTCCGTGAAGCACGGGACGACTTACATGAGGTGGTGCATCATGTTTTACTTCTTGCATTGTACACGATGCACAGTCACTCGTCCATCAAACTCCTCTACTGGTGCCGAGTTCACTCACTACTATAAACAAACTAAATAACAAACGAAAACCCGCCTGCAAACAATTCACTAAACAAACTTGTCTTCCTGTCTTTTTTTTTAAACCACCAGTCTCGGACAGGACACACACTAGCTCTAGCGCACTGGCAGCAGCACCACGTTTGGCATCGAATTATGGCATGAATTTTCCTTTCGTCTCCGAAGAAGGTGAAAGCCGAAGCTTTCGTCGAGTTGAGTTTTTTTCTTTCTTTCTTTTTCCTCCTGATTTTATTGAGCTCCTTCTCTCTATCTCTCTCTTTCTCTCTTGTCGCATGCTCTTGCTGTCCTTGTCCCGGTCTAAGTTTTCCCGCTGGTGGAGGCGCCCCGTCTACAAACTGCCCGAAGCACGTGTTGGGGAGGCACTTTACACATACACGCTTGTTGGTGTTCGGTCTCACTCTAACGTTTGCCGTTCTGCCTGGGGAGAGGAACAGAAGAGAAAATCTCTCTTCTCAGCACATTACAATCACTTGGTAGCTTATGCTCTGTTATGCATAGTTTTAATGCTTTGTTTACAGTAATTTAGTTTCAATGTACGTAGAAAAAAAGTGTTGCAAAGTGAAGTTCGCATATCGTACAAATGGTTTAAATTTTTCTTTTATTAGAACATTGTTTCTTGATATCTATAGGAAGATAATAGCCCGTTCCCGCTCTCAAATTGTTCACTCCTTACCTTAAACCGTTGAACCCTTGGTGTTGTTAAGTACGTGGCCTGTGATTTTAACGGTCTGTTATGTCTAAAAATCCCAGTTTTCGCCTTGATCAGATTGCTGCTGGATCTGATCTCCTACCGCCAGGAGCCACGTCGATCGTATTGAGCGAATTCAAAGCTCCTTTACCAGATTTGAAATACGCAGATCCTCAGGTGAGTGGTGCACCGGTTTGTCTGGCTACGAGGACAGATGCCGGTTACTATATTGAGGGTGGGTCGGAAATCGACGGAAACCATGACGAGGTTTATTTCTAACTCTGTCAAATACTCACGGAACATGACTTTTTCCTGTAAGTACCATGTGTGAAGCTTCACAACGTCCTCCGAGTCCCCTGCGTGTTCCAGTTTGGTGGAGTTGGTGAAACACGTGCTCCTGGTGTGTCCCAGGTTTGAGGAGGAGCGCCAAAGCTTCCTGCAACACCGGATCACTAATCCTGTTACACCGGGAAACTTGATGTTCAACCATTCAGGAGGCAGCTAGGCGCATCAACAACACTGCAGCGAGGGAACGATGAGTTAACATTACAACGGAGGTCATCGACTAGACCAGTGTGATGGTAGACTCCCCACAGCATCCACCAACATCGCCTATTCCCCGACGTAACCCGGGTGGGCAACGCAACGTAACCCGGACGGCGTGAATGCGGCGCAGGAGATTGCCATTATCATCAGTAGAGGTGGAACGCCGTATAGCGCGACGCCGCATAATGGAGAATGCTAAACAGCAACGACGGCAAGGATAATCCCTTCCAGAGGTTAAGACGTAGCTTCTCTCGCAACCTAGCCTGCACGAACGAACGAATTAGGACGTAGGAAGACGTGAACCTCTGTCAGCCGCAGAGGAGGAGACCTCTGTTCGTTAAGATTAGAGGTTGTTTGATATTTAAAAGGGTAATGTGGTGTAGAAAACGCAAAACTAATGTGTAAAAAACTATGGGAAGCCCAACCGAACAAACATCGGGTGATGGTCAAATCCTGAAAAGTTATGGCCATGGGGTAGGAGAGTAGGAATCCTTACTCTCCTACTTTTTAGCATATTTCTAAAAAGCGCTTAATAAATCTTACAAATTGTTGAAAAAATGCTCTATACGCAGCCAGAACCATAACTAGAGACTACGTTACGAACTTTGTGAGGTAGATTTTATTCTGGATAGTGTATTGTATTGAATATGTACTCCCAACTCCCAAGTAGTGCTGACAGATACGGATCTCGGAAGATTCGAAATTTCAATCCCAGGAAAAATTCGAATCGGTTTGGATCCTAATTAAAGGATTCGATCCGCTAGGACTCGAATTAGACTGGGATTCGATCCCATTGGGATTATATTCCATTCTATACGATATAGATTTAATTAGGGCAAGGATTCGACAAAGAAGAAGTAGCATAACATAATTGATTCGTATTAGGATTCTGAGATTTTCATCTCAATATGGATTTGGATTTGAAGATTCGATTCTCCATTCTGATTCGCTTTTCTCAACACATTTTCTAACCACATGGTGCAAGGACAACCTTGTGAAATTTTTTCGCTCAGAAAACGTTTTATTGACGACACGAAGCAACGGAGTAAAATCTGAAATAATAATTTAGAAATTTTTTGACAGTACAGCATTAATTTCATCAACAGTTTGAAATTTCCCGTGGTCCGTATCGATGGACGCTCGAAAACCCACTGTGTCTAAGCTAATCGATTTGGTCGAAGTTTAGCAGCCCTGGCATCAAGCTGTCAACATCAACGCTTTTTTATGTTCGAAGTTATTTACCGGGAAAGAACAGCTAGGAAAATTGATCCCCTAAGCGCTGTCGATAAATACGCGTACGCTTTTATTTAGCGTACGTTCTTCAAAAAAGCAGATTGGTGACGCTTTACGCAAGGACAATGGTTAATGTTGAGCAACGCCGTGAGAACATGCTGTGCCGTTTGTGTGTGGAAACCATTGATTCACCAGAGACATCGGCGGCTGGGATCAACTTGCTAGAGAATGCAGATGTTAAAAAACTGCTGCAAGATGTGTACGAACTGCAGGTAAATTGTATTGGACGTCGAGGTAGATCTTTTTGGATAGAGTAAAGAATAACTTTTGTTCCAGATACTCCCAGACGACAGCGGTCCCACTATGGTGTGTATGCCGTGCTACCAGCAGTTAATTAAGAATTATACACTTCGAATGAAGCTGTTGATGCTTAGAAAAACCTACCGGATAAATCAGACAGTTATGGTTGTGCAGATTAGTGCCTTCAACGGTAAGCAGTGAATACACGTCCCTTGGTCTCGGATACCTACCAAGGGTCCTCCGGAGACTCAGAATACTTAAAGATTACATTTGCAGGACCTGCATCAAAGCCAGACGAAGATAACACCACTTCGGAACAGGAAAACTTAACCCAAACAGAACAGACAGCCTCGACCTCGAGGACCACGATGGGAAAGGAACAGGAAGATGTGTCCGAAGCAAGTGGTGTGACAAAACCATCGTCCATGCCATCGCTGTTCAAAAGTACTACAACGAAAGTTACCACAGCGCAGAACCAAAAGCAACTTGTTCCGATGGTGTTGGATTGCCTGAAAGTACCACTCTATTTGAAAGCGCTTTGGCCATTGGTGTTGTCAACGGATCGGGACGATCCGGCACCGCTGATGTTTTTGTGCAGTACGTGCCATAAGTCCTTCAAGGCGGAAGAGAAATTCGATCAGCACCAGTCAAACGGTTGTGTTGCGTGCTGCCGCTACTGCGTGTCGGAAATGACCGAGGGCCATTCTTGTCCATTTTTAACCAAATACTCATCCGTCATGCCCCACATCGTTGGTAGCAGTAAGTACGTCACAGCTAATACCATTCCCGATACTGCAGATGATGTTGGCGCCGGATCCGATGCATCACACGTAGAACTAGGTGAATTGTGTGATGAACCGAAGGGAAAGAAGTCCCAACAGAGTGAACTAATAACTTCGGTTGAACGTCGTTCAGTTACGCCAAATCTGAGGAAGACAATTAGGAGCAGCAGCATTACGAAAAATTCCAAGACGTCTAAGAATCAATCGCAGCCCGATCCTACACTTCCCACCATATCCAGCACAATTTCTTCCGAAGATAAACTACTGGTGCCAGCAACAAATCGGAAATCGTCTGTCGTCGCTAGTGGTACGATTGGCACTAGAAAGCGGAAGAGATCTACAAAGTAATGGCTTGAAGGTTTTTTTTTAATGCAACATAACGACACGTGTATGAGCCCGTTTTTAGATTATGAATTATGTTTACGTGTATTTGAATTTTACAAAAGTCCAATAAAATGGAGCACCTTATAATTAAAAGCTGGAGTTGTTTGCTTCCTTCATTTCTCGAGCGGTGCGTAGTTGAGCAGTTTTTCAATAAGATCTACGTGACCGAGCAACATCCGTCTGCAGCAGTACCGTTTCAGGCCAAGTGCATCGAGTGCATCACTGGAAGAGAAAGAAAGTATTACTGAGTACAAAATAAGTCACTCGATGCATCACATTTTTCCCAGTGCGTGCTTTTATCTTACCCTTCGGTATATTCGGCCTGTAGCAAACCAAGGTATGCTTCCCACTTATTGCCTATCACCTTGCCACACGTGAAACACCGCACCGGTATGATCATGTTGTAACTTCTGTTCGGTATCGGTACGAAGCCGGTGGCGTCTCTTTCGCGTGTGTGGATAGTTGCTTAAGCAAGCAAAAACCTGTTCGTTCGATCAGATTGCACACGAAGGGAATAAAAATTCTGTTTGCACGAAATTTTTAAGATCAGCGTACAAAGCACACACACTCGTGGGTAAACAAATCCAAGCGCGTTGTTTGACACTTCGTACGGTACGGAAATGGCACATGGCAGTGTTGCCAACTCGTTTGTATTTGCAGCTTGATTGCGGATTTCGATCGATAATTTATCGAACGATTGTTTGCTCCAATTGTTCGAAACTACCGTTCAAACAAGAAACTTTATCCATTCTGCAATTGTAATAATTGCTTTTTAAATTTTAGACTTATAGAAAACATGCCAACAATAGATAAACAAAACTAGGAACTCAACTAACTCGAACCCAAACAATCAATAGGCTTCGGGCCACGAGAGATTCCAAAAACAAAATTTTCCAGTTCACACAAGAGTTTATGAAATTTTCTCGCTTTGAAATCGCTTTTTTGAAAAGCTGGATCATACATAAGCTATCTCCACGAGACAACGGAGAAAAAGATGATTTCAACAATTGAAAATTTCCCGTGGCCCGGTGCCGTCAGATAGGTTGGCAGAAGATATCAAGTCAAATTAATTAGTCCTTTCCTTTCACTTGGCCTTTAGCATGATGTTCCGAGTGCTCTAATTGCCGAGGCCCATGCTAACACCTGCCTTTTACTATGAAGCGCGTATTACTGGCCCCCTAAGGGTCTTAATAGAATAAGGTACCAAAAGCAAAACATTTCCGAAAGGCAAGGAAACTAACAAATGATTTGTTATTTGTGTAACCATATTAACTTTATTCCATATCTTCACCTTCGGAAGATGGCACAACGTGTGAAAGCGTAACAGAAGAACAATATTAGCACGGTAAAGCAGAGAAGGTCCTGGAAGAAACTCAATCCCTGCTGTTCTTCGAAACAACGAAGTAAACCTTACTACTTTTTTTCACGATAAACCGCATCAAAACGCGCTGATATTAAATTTTTAATGTCTATTTAACCAAATTTGTGAGTTTTTTGTTTTATTATTAAAATTATATCGTTCAAAGTTATTTACGGTTAAATGGTTGCATTGCTTCCCCCCTTCCCATTCGCTTGAAAAAAAAGGGGTGCCCCGCGTCCTGTGTGTTGACCACGGACCATAGCTACCACGGCAAACTGGTTAATATTCGTTATCATTTGTTATGTCGATGTCGTTTCTCTGTTTTCTGTTCCTACTCTTACTGAAGCTTTTCTTTCTTGCCTACTCTGTGTCTCTGCCATCCCTATCTCTCTCTTGATTTTTGTTTTTTCTGTTGTTACTCGTTATTTACTAACTAAAAATAAGAAAAATAAATATGTCTCCAATCTATGTTCATATTCTGTTCACTGGGTTCAGCTCTAACCAAATCCTACTCACACTGTGCGCGCCCTAAGCGTTAATAAAGTTCCCTTTTTTAATACATGCTAACCATATCCTGTTAGTAGCCCGTTTTGCTCTGCTGCGGCTTCAAGCTCTTCGTTTCCAGCTACTAGCAGCAGTTAAAATACTTGTTAAACGTAAAAATAGTCGCACAATCGGCTTCTTGTAAGAAGCACCACAGAAGGATCGCTTCAACGGTCCAGCATTGATTTGTTTTGACAAAATTGACCGCTACTATTGTTCCGAGATGGAGCTGTTTTCATTATTGTAAGCCTCATTGAATGGCTCCGAACATTTAGGAGAAATGCGACCTTGGACGATCGGGACGGTTTGGACGAATTGAAGAAATATCCGTTCATAATAGAGAAACAGCTGCCATTGCCATTATTAACGGCATTTGATAACACAAGATGAGATGGCTTGTAGGTGACCAATCGCATCATCTATCGAGCACCAAAATAAATTGATAAATTACGACTCACACACACACACAAACTCATTACAAATGAACCGTCTGTTCCGGGATGAACCGGAACATACTTCATCAACGACACAATCTAACTCCTCTGATTCTTCAACCGTTCTAGATAGATGCCGGGCTGTGGATAGGACAGAAAAAGGGAGGGAAAGAGAGAGAGAGTGAGGGAACTACTGCACTACTGCTTGGAAACTTCATTGGGCTGCTGTTGACTAGAATTGGACGACGAATGAGGAATTGACGTATTCGAGGCGGACTGTTCCGTGCCGTTGGTGGCATCGATGCCATTACTGCTTGCGTTGGTATTACCGATCGACCCGGTACTGGCATTGGTGCTCCCACTAGCACCCGCTTCCGCTTTCGCCTCCAGCACAGCGATACACGTGTTAATGCTTTTGATGGCTTCCTTCCGTGCGGACTTAATTTGCGGCTGATCCTCGGCATCGATCGAATCTAACTTCAGCAAATTTTGCGTCAACATCTCGTCCAGATAGATGTACGCTTTGTCTTTCTTGCCCTCCTTGCCGCCCTTGAAATGCTCCACCTGATCGAAGATGGCGAGTACATCTTTCTGGATTTTTTGAATTTTCGTGATCGGATCCTCCTTGGTCGGCATCTTTGGACGGCTATCCGGTTGATCCTGACCAGCAGCAGCAGGTGGCTGTTGCTGAGGTTGCGGTTCCGGATGTGTTGGCGGTTGCGATGCCCGGGGCACATGTTGCTGCTGTTGCGGATTGGCCGCGTTGGGCTTTTGTTGAGGCTGCTGCCACTGCTGCTGCGGATGCTGCTGTTGGTGAGCGGCCGAAGGTGAAGGCGTTTGTCTGGGAACCGATGTTCCACGAGGCACATTGGCATTCAGTGGATCCGTCGTTCTGCTAGCACTGGGCGACGAGTCATGCTTGAATTCGAACGGGAAACCTGGAAACGACGATCGTACCGGAATATCACGCGCCCGATCGAAAATTGTACCGTGTTTGAAGAACTCATCCCGATCGGGCATTTCCATACTGGGGCCCTCCATCCCAGCTGCGGATGGATGATGCTGGGAGGATGGTTGTGAAGGTCGCGTTTCGGGTGCCGTGTTTATCAGCGGTTCGGAACGACCTTCAACGAAAATCGGAATGTGCCGCACAGTAGGCTGCTGCTGTTGCTGTGGTTGCTCCTGTTGTGACGACATTTTAATTGCTTCCTTGCTTTATTTCACTTGCTGGAGAATGAAGAATGGAAGAAGCAGTTAGAAGAAAACAGGTGATTTCTTTACTACGGCAAAATGGACACAGTTTTTCTGTCCGCAGTGCACTGATTCTGCACAAGGATTTTTGCTTACCGTCTGTCTTGGCTTGCACGCCTGTCACTCGCCCTGCTTGCTTTATTATTTGTCACACACACTTGCACTTCACACTTTAGCTCGCACAACCCGCGACCGTACGCCAATGCGGTTTGTTCTAGAACCTTGGCGAAATTTCCACACTGCCCTTCGCTAAATCTAGCGAACGCTTTTTACATACGAATCTTTTCCCCGCTTGTTTTTACCGTTCTGCTGCACAGCATCCACCAATAGTACGCTCCTGGGTGGTTGAATAACGCAAAAATCAATTTTTTCGTTCCAGTTTTTCTCCACAGCTGCACACCACCAAATAATCCTGTCGTGTTTTCACCGTGAATGAAACACCACGGGAGCTTTTGACAGCTGACTCACTGACGTTTGGCAGGTGTACTCAAAGTGATCTAATTCCGATCTCCCAGCATCACGTTAGCTAAGGGTGTTTCTACGCGGTGCGAGAAACGACACCTTTCGAAATTTTAACGCAGATCGTTGTTGAAGTCGTTGTGAGAGAATAAGTATTTCTAGCCAGAAAATGATTATTTTGCTGAGGCAAAAAAACGATAATACGCAAACAAATAATAGAGGAAGGATGTACAGATTGCAGTTGTAATTGAACGAGAATTTAGATATGCTCGCATAGAGCTAGGCGATGTGAAGTATCAAAGTGCTCTGAATACTACAGAAATGTTGTACTGTTTAAATATAAAATATTTTTACAATTAATAAAATTTCAAACATAATAGCGCTTTTTTACATTCTGCCCAATGTCCAGATAAACGACCATAGTGATGCTGCGAGGCGGAACTGTCAAACTAAAGGGTGAATAATCGTGCTCAATGTTTACAGCGGGAACCTGGAGCAAAAAAGCACAATTTTGCAATGCAAAACATTTTCCCGGCCAGTGAATTGCATCCAGTGAGTGAGCCATGGATGCGGTGAATCGGCAGTGCCACAAATTATTGCCCCAGCGAAGGTGCATACGCATCCAATCAACACCACAAAGCAGCACACTGCACCCCCATTGTGTACCACCAACGCGCTCTTGTTAAACAAGTGTCTGAACGAGCAAGCGCCAGCCGGAAGCCAGCAGAATTCGTCCGGTCATTTCTACCCGGTATCGAAAAGCCTCGTTATTAAAGAAAACAAAAGAAATAATTGAAACCAAAGTGTCTACACGGTGTCGCCGCGTGAAGTCTACCATAGGTCGCCCGAAAGCAAACTACATTACGGATGCGTAGGTGCGTGTTTTGCGCGTGTATGTGTGAGACATCCAAACAGTGCCCGATGAGGATGGTTTTTGTTGTGCATTCATTGTTGGTCAGCAAGGATTCATATCGAATCGGTCGCAGGTGTTAATGTTCCTTCAGCGTGAAGTGTGCAGTGTAGTTGTTGTGTGCCAGAACGGAAGCCGAAATTCGATACGAAACGAAAATGGTTAAAGAAATTCCCTCGAGTACGGTGGTAAACCGTGATGAAGAGTGTTTGAAAAAGTCACTGATGGAGGTTGTGAAAAGGTGAGTAAAATAGTGTGTAATTAAGGAAGAAAGGGGGAGGGGGAGGGAGGGTTTGTTCATTGTGTTGTGCAGGAGCAGGACACTAATGCTGCAAACAGTGCGAGCGAGTGAACACAACGAATGGTGCTGGTGTTGGTGTGCGCAAAATACAAAGCACATCCGTACGTTGTTGCTGCGTGCTGTGGTTTTAATTTTTCGGTGGTAATTCTAGCTGCTCCCACCCTCCTGTGCTGTGGGTGAGAATCGCCCAAATATGCTACACAATTTACCATACCATATTGTAAAATCTGTACTGATTTTTAATCATTTTTCGATCGTAACAGTGCGGAAACATTTGTAGCGGACAAAGCATTAGTAGTAAAGGGAGGTAGTGTTAAACCACATGTGCTCAATGAAACAATGTAACGTCAATAGAACGCAATTGAGCATACTGTAAAAAAAGGGAAAAAGAAAACAAAACATAGCAGGCATGATTGTTCTGTCCTAGTATGAGTTCGATAACGAAGGGCTGTAGGCACAAATGATTGTGCATTAGAGTTATTACTGTTGGAATAATTATATTACTAGGTATTTGTTTACAATGCTTCGATTAGCTTCTGTAGGAAAACAAAACACGGACATCAAGTTCTGTTTGTTTGATTGCTTTAGAAATTGCGTATATATTCGATTATTATATATTCGGCCTATCGGAAAAAATATTTGTCCATTAGTTTTTATTATGTTTATTTTCTGCTAATTCGACCCCCTAATTTCTTTCCATAAGTCAATTTATCCTCTTTTATGATGCAGTTCAAAAGGATTCCCTTTTGAAAACACAGAAAAGCGGTAATTTGCTGTTGTGTTGCAAATTCCCTTTTTTCTTCCTTCCTCACAAAGCACATGGTCAAGGTGTGTGCGCCGCGCGGATATTGGTAACATGACCACCACCACACGCGTACGCTTTCGGCACCCGGCTTCCCACGAAAGCAAACATTACGCCGATGTCTCGGCTAGCCATGCGCACCACCGACCAAAGCTTCTTGCGCTTGTCGCCTTAGCATAGATTGGGGTGGTGGTGTGGGTGGGGTGGAGTAGTTGAACGTGCGTCAGTATGTCTCACCCCTCCTGCACTGTTCTTGACCTTGCAGTTGATTTTTTATTCTGCTGTGATCAACAAAAAAAAAAACGAATAAGAAACAGTTTGCTTTGTACGGCAAGTATTGCGTGTGTTTGTGTGAGTAAAATGTGCCGGCTTGCTTTAAACAACGCCACCAGTCTATTGTTTTCCGCTGTCGTTGATGTGTTTTGTTTAAAACGACACAGCCAAATGCAAAAACATCAACAACACCCAGTCTCTACAACACAACACGGAAGATGTTTGTTGTTCTTTGCTCAGTCGCGAAGCACACAAGATGACTAACTGTGGGGTTTTCCCATTAATGTAATTGTATTTCCAGGGAAACAATGTAAATCTGTAGTTTGTTCAAGCAGCACACAGAAAACATTAATTCGTTTAGCGCAAAACATTGAAAAATATTAATGAAAACAATATTAAAAATGTTATTTTTAGTTTTTGGGTTGTACTACTAGAAGGTCCTGGCCGCTTTGTTGACTAATTCTCAATTGGAGACACAGCATGATTAGAAAATGTCCTCCATTATTTGGAGTTCAACAAAAACTGTCAATATTATTCAGCTGAAGGAAGCTGTGAGCAGAGGCTGATTGGATTGAGCTGTCGCGTGGGTCCCACGGCTCGAAATTGGCCCCGAGCAATTATTTACTGTGAATTGAACAATGCATCAAATCGTCCTTTTTCTTTGTAATTTCAAATTCATTGTTTTCTCTATTTCATATGACCGCAATAGCGACTCGAGCAACCTTTGTCGATTATGTTTGTCCAAGGAGCAAAAGCTGACGCGTGCATTTTCCGACGAAAGAGGAATCGACGATGCGTTACTGAAGAAAATCTTCGATTGCACCACAGTGAAGGTAAGAAGCAAAAATTGATTCTGCAGCACTCGAAAAACTCACACGTTCTCATACTCCTTACCCTTTTTTGTAGGTGAAATTGAAAAACATTTTCCCCTCCGCCATATGCGCGGTGTGTGACTTGAAGCTAAACGAATTCTACAAGTTTCGAGAAAAATGCATCGAAAATGACACATTTCTGCACAACCTGCTCGACGATCGTGTGGCACTGGCGGAAGTCGATCAGTCAGTGCCCATCGTGGAGGAGCAGCAAAGTCGGACAACATCGAAGGGAAGTGAAAGTGCCGAGCAGCAGGCTGCAACATCGACCACATCCATCCCGGAGGCACAACAGCAGCAGCACAATGGTAGCGAAATGATGGCGATTGCGTTGAATCAGTTGTCTTCGTTCGGTTTGCGACCCTTGCAGGATCTGATGTTGGAGACGAATGGAGGTGCATTGGAGGCCGTGCAGTCACTGCTTCCCAGCACCGGTGGGAATGTCGTTTCGTCGTCTTCTGCTCCATCGCAGCCGCACGATACACCTGTTGCCCCGTCATTGATCTCCTCGATCGATTTTGTATCGCAGAAAAAGCGACAAATGGATGAAGAACGCACCTTCGCACTGGCAACACTGGAAATGGCTGGCCTGCAGCAGGCAATGCGCAACAATGCGGAAGCTGGTGGAAAGTTCAAGTGTACGGTGTGTCATCGAACGTTCCGCAATGCTTACACACTGCGACGGCACATGAACTTGCACACCGAAACGAACCTCTTTCCTTGCGAGTACTGTGGCAAAAAGTTTAACGATCGTTCGAACTGGAAGATCCACCAGCGAACACACACCGGCGACAACCTGTACACCTGTCTCGTTTGCCTAAAGACGTTCATCTCTCCCTCGACGCTCAAGTACCATCGAAGGTCGCACAGACGGCTAGAATCGTTCGATTGTCGCCTTTGTCCAGGCACATTCGCCACCTACGATCTGCTGGAGGAGCACGCACGCAACATGCACCAGGACATGCAAGATCTACAGTCGGAAGAACCTATGATCGATGCCGCAAGTTTCGTAAAGATCGAACTGGAGGATGGTGAACTATCAAGCTCGGTCGCAGTAGCCGATGTGTCTAGCACGCGGTTACAACGCAACGCAAACAACGACGACTCTCATGACAACCGTGATCGACGATCAATCGACAGCAGTAGCGTTGATGAAGCGCAACTTGCGGAACTCTATCGAACGCAACAGATGTTGGAGCTTTTCGAAAAGCAGTTCCGGACCGCAGCTGTGACAAACGAGACTGAACTGGGTGTAGAAAAGCCGACGCATAGGTTGGCTGAAGAGGAGAACGAAAGCCAGGAAGTATCGGCCATTAGGCGAGAAATGTTGAAGGGAATGCATCATCAGCAGCAGGACGTTGAGGTGAAGGAAGAACCGCTCGATGATTCGTTGGAGCTGGATCCAAGCGAACTGTTGCAGCAAGCGATGGAAGAAACGGCCGACGTCCATGATGATAGTGAAGGTGGTGAGAAACAGGTGAGTAATATTAATACTATTTAAGTGAGTACTTAAAACTCAGCGCTTTTAAAGAAGCTTTTAAGAAGCTGAAGTGCTATTTAATTCTTGAAAACGAAGCATACAGCTGGATCAATTAGGTTTTGGTTTGAGGACCACACTATTGGTCCTATGAAATGACCGTCCAGTGTCTTTGTTTGGACAAAAATTCAATGTCACAGGATCAAGATTCTAAAGAATGAAGAGAAAATCCTCTCTGAAACGTTCCAACTATCTCCTCTACGTATGGGACAAGTCGATCTTGCAGTATTAGGGAGTATATATTTTAGGCGGCAGTCAAGACTGTGATACCTCTGTAGTTGCAGCTTATCTCTCTTAGCATAAGTACACAGAAAATGAGACTTTGAATGATTCCTTATTTTTTAAACCTGCTTACACAATTCATGACATATTCTTTTCTCCTCTATTCTCGCAGTACTCATCGTCCTCCAGTGAATCTTCGTCCTCTTCGGCGGTAATACTGTTTCGGTGCGACTACTGTATGAAAATATTCCATTTCCTGGATGAACTGAACGCGCACATGCTACTACACAATGGCGCCAAGGCTGAGAATGGTGCTGTTATGCTTGGTTCGGCTAGCACAACTTCCTCCACAACATCTGGTGGAGTAGCTTCCACTGCCTCCTCCATCACGCCACAGTCCGTCGACTCAATGGCACTGCTAGCTTTGATGGGACCGGGAGAACCTATTCCCCTAGCACCGAAGGACGGTGGGAAAGAGTCCAAACCACCTCGCAAACCCAAAAAAAGACGCACTGTTCTCGGTCCAACAGGAGAAACCGATCGATTGCAGGAGGATGCAGTGAACGGTGAAACCCTTGCACCAACATCGCCTCCCGAGCATCCTTGCTCAAAGTGCCCAAAAATGTTTCGTACGGAGGAGCTGAAGCGCGTTCATGAAGCGACGCATGCCGATGACGAACAGGCAAACAAGGTGCGTAGCTGCCGTATATGCAACAAGCTGTTTAAATGTGAACTAAATCTGCTTGCGCACATGCGAAAACATTCGCTCACCGTGCTACAAGGTTCAGTTCCGCCAGACGGTGAACCGGCCGGTGATAGCAGTGGAAATGAAGAGTCCTGTTCCTCATCCTCGCACACCGGCGGTATAAATTCTTCTTCGTTACAAGACCCTACCCAACACACTGCTGCTCCCGCTGCGGATGATAGTGACGAGGGTGAACCGGGGGCCCAAACGTCGGACTTAGCATCGTCTGAAAGTGGTACCGAAACGGCAGTCGGATCCGGCGATTCAGCAACGGCATATCTGTCCCGTAATGCCTTTCGAAAGTGTGAAATATGTGCCATCACGTTTAAAGATTCGGTAACGCTCGACAAACACATGATGTGTCACTTTGAGCGCAAGGAGGCGATCGCATTTGTGCCGCAAACGGATCGTCCCTTTCAGTGTACCGAGTGTCACAAAAGCTTCAAGCGAAAGGATTATCTGCTTATACACATACGCACACACACGGGCGAACGGCGCTACAAGTGCGATCTGTGCTCGAGCGCTTTCGTCCACCCGTCGAATCTGATCACGCACAGGAAGCTGCACTCGAGTGAACGACCCTACCAATGTACGCTGTGTGGGGCAACGTTCAAACTGTTTGCTGGGTTGAAAATTCATCGAAGGCGCTGTGAGCAGAAGCTACCGAAGAGTTGGTCTGATAGTGTGGCTGCGGCTAATTTTAGCACGGGCCCACCACACGAGCTATCCGATACGGCAGCAGAATCAACACTGCCAAGCGACAACGTGCACTATCCATTCTGAATGGACATCTGGTAAGTTTGGTAGCGCAATCATCGAAAGATTTCTTAATGGGAATGCAACATCCCCGTGTGTATAGAGCTAAGCAAGCAACGAAATGCGATTCTGCGTTTATGTAGGAAAGAGCATACGTAATTTGCCATTTAGTGTAGGTAATTGGTAGCAAAAGGCGAAATTCTACACCGAGCGAAATAGGAATAGCACCACCATGGTCTTTTTAGAATATTTTCAATAATTATGAACCTATTCTACTTTTTAAACTTAGAAGGTTTGTTCAATCTATTTTGAACCTTTTTGCATCATTGCGAGGGAAATTTTTGCAAACTATTTACATTTAAGCCGATAAATGTATGAAAAAGGGTGCGAAATAAAAATAACACCACCACTTTTGATCTACAGATGCACACAGATACAGATTTTGAGTGAAATGTTATCTCCAGTGAAAATTGACTTCAGTTGAATCAAACCTGAATCCAAAAGTTGGCAAAAATTGAGCTGGATGAACTGTTAGCAAGGTGGTGCTATTTTTATTTCGCATCCTTTTTCATAAATCTATCGACTCAAATGTGAATGGTTCGCGAAACTTCGACGCAATGATTCAAAAAGGTTCAAAATAGATTGAACTATTGTTCTAAGCTTAAAAGAACAGAAATGGATGATAAATTTTGAAGATATTGTCAAAAAACAGGACAGAGCCATTGTTATTTCGCTCAGTGTATTAGCTTTTTGCAGCTCTGCAATTGTGTTTTATTTTGTAGGAATTTTAGCTTTTTTTTAAGTAGATACATAGTGTGTACACTTTAAAAACGGATATTTTATCATTAGGAAACCGTATGGTCGGTATCAACTTACGTTTCTTTCCATGCGCCATAACCGGGAACTTATTAACACGAATCTAAGCAACAAAAAAACTACTCAAAAATGAAAGTTGGTTGTGCTAGTTGAGAAACATTACAAAAGCAAAAACACAAACGTGTAAAAAAAAAACATACTAAAACGAGAAAACTGTGATTTTTCTGTGCTCAGACACAGAAGGTGGCAAGAAGGCAAAATTTCTCAAATGAGCGTTTGAATGATATTGTGCAATTTTTCTTAACTAAAACAGTTCTCCTTTTGCTGGCCGTTAAAAGCTGCTTCATAGCTTCACACACACTTTTTTTTTTCTTTGGTGAATATTTTAGGGTTCAAGTATTACTAAGTAATTACTATTATTACAATACTTTACCAAGTATTGTTAGAGCGCAAAGGGAAATGATAATGGAATAACATTTGTTCCTATATCTACGATAAATCCTACTACTCAGTGCACGTGCTCAGATCAGAGCACGATGAAGAACATAAGACATATACCTAATAGGACAGCAAATATTCCTAAATGCAAAAAGGCACATTCTAGATTAGCTAAAATTGCAACAGATTGTATAGAAAATAAGCTTAATTGTTTTGCCTTTTTTTTTGTTTCCTTAACCTCTTCCTTGTATTGTGGTAAATAATGTCGTGAGGCGTCTCTGCTCAGCCCTCACACATTCATGCTCGCCGCAACTCGCAAACGCAACAAATGTTGAACATTTCAAACGAGATCTTAGTTATGTTTTATTAAATTAATTACGTTTTAACTGTGCATTTTAGTCATTGTAGTTTATGCGTAAGATGTGGCAAGAAGTTCGTGAATAGAATGCGTGATTAAGTGTACTAGGGCGCTGTAAAATCCTACAGATATAAAGCGTGTTTGTACGCATGTACAAGATCTACCGTAATGTCCTGCTTATTTGATTGTACAGAACCGTATGTACATGTACTCTCCAGGTACTGTGAATACATGTTTCATCGGCAAAAATGTAACAAACGTATCAGCATCAAATAATGGCCACAGAGGGTGTAGTTAAGTGTCCGCTATCGGTGGAAAATTTTATGTTAAACCACGTCCTCAATTCGACGTTGGACAAAACGAACAATCTACTTATTAGAGTGTGTAAGGTATCTTGAATCTATTCTATAAATGCCATAACAATGATGAGAATCGAATAAATCTATATAAATTTTAATTATCTGATTATTATATAATAAGAGCCATGTCAGGTGTTCAAACATTCGAAAGTATAATCAGATGTTTTAGATTATGATTAATTTCACATTACTCGGTTATTTTTTGTTTAACAAACAAGACTCATGGAAAAGAAACAAAAAGCGATCGCCCAACATTACCAGCTGATTTGGGCTTCCAGCAGCTGATCTTAGGTGTAGACGCTGCTTAACATGCATGTAACGTATAGTAACGCTTTCAGCTGTCAAACCACAAATGTTTACAAAATACGCCTCACACAATCGCACGACGGCATCAAACAGCAGCAGAAGTCACAGAACGGAAAGCGTACATCGAAAGTTTGTTTTTTTTGTGGTGTGTGCTTGTTTTCCCGGCTTTCTATTTTCCATATGTCCTTTCAACGCCACCGCGAAAAAAACCGTCTAAAAAATGACAACCAAGTCCGTGTGAGCGGCAGAAGTGGTATCGAGAAGAAAACATTTGCGCAATCGCGATGAAACGTACTCGCCCGAAGTGTGATGAACCAAAACACGACCATCGTCGACGGGTTTGCCAGTAGAGAAGCTATAGCACCATACTTCAGTCTAGCAGTGTGTGCCACTCCGGAAGCGAAACCTAACGTCGTAGAGTTTAAGTTGAAGGCTGATTGTTCGAAAGGAAAAATATCGATTGTACGGGTAAGACGCAGTGTGTGCTGAAAGCATCCTGCGCAACTTATCGGAATTTGAATAATTTTGAAAAGTGAAAAAAAGATGGCCGTTTGGAACTACCGCCAATGAATCTACGCATACTTCCGGTGCCCGGTTGTGTACGCGTGTGAAAAGGTAACTACGATTACCACTGTTCGGATTGCAGTTGTTGGAGAAATCTAGCGCTTGTGTCCCACACGTGCAACGGTGGACGACCAACGGCGGGCCTTCACAATGTCGGCCGGATCCGGTGGGCTCGGTGGGACAGCCTCGGCCCTGCTGAAATCACCTCAAACGGCCCTACAGTTGCTGCTGGAGGAAATCAACTTCCAGCGTACGAAGGAGATGCGCCAGCTGCTGAAAGACGGTGAGCATTTACTAATTGCGTACCAGTTCCTCCTGAAGCGAGAAACATTTTAATTTCATCCTAAACTCTTATACGCCCCATGGGTCCAGTAAATGGGAGGGAGATTGCTGTTTCCTTGATCTGCTGTCATTATCGATTTTTCCAAAACGACGAACCATTCCAAACGTGTGTCCCCTTCCCCAACGGCGATGAGTTCATTCGACGATAATAGGCGAATATGCGCACTTCTCTCGTGCTGCTACTAGAACGACCGATGGTGATGATGGTTTCCACAAATGGCTCTGCCTTCCAACGCAACGGTTGCTAGGATTTTGCTGGCACGCAAAACGAACAGAAACGTCAGGACGCTTGTTTATTCTTTTTTTACATTTGCTTATTACCGAATGACAACAACAACGTTGAGATGGTCACAGAAGGAAAGGATATTTCTCTTCCCATCCTGCCGGTTTGCTACTGCTACCCTGCGTTATTATGCTGGATATCCGCAACATATCGATTTCAATTTGGAATGCATTTTTACTGATCGACCCCCCACCCCCCTCCTCACGTAAGATCCCTCTCTGCCGGGTGGTCGCGCACCGAATCTCATTATCACACGGCACCGGCAAGAAATATTGTCGTTTGTCTTGAATTTCATTATCCAAATGCTTCTGTTTGTAAGCGACGCCTTATCGTCACCACGACTGACTGCTCTGCACATTGCAATGATTCATGGGAACACTACGGAGTAGGTTATACTTAAGCCGGTTATGGTTAGAAAAAGAGGAATACAATGAATGCAATATCCCGTCATTCAAGCAGGTTTAATCATATTGAACAAACCGTGAGTAACGTACTGCTTGTTTGTTGTTCACGGTCTAGTGAAGTTGAATGATTGGCAACGGAAAACTGCGTCTGTGCGGGATGATTCTGCTCGTAATACAAAGACCCATAAATCCATAAATACGCACCCTGTCCAATGAAAGGATCGATATGCATTTGAAGATAAAAGAAATATCTGTTTGTGTAACAGTAACAGCTGTGTGTAGGGATAAGGGCTTTCTTGTTCGCTGGCGCACAACATTGGGATGTGTATATAACGTGTATTCAAGCTGCCCCTAAGTTGGGCTTATCAGTGAAGTGCGTCGTATCTCGGCGTCTTCATTTTGGCAGCGCCATTAATCATCCCGAGAGTTTCGAGATGCACTTGTCAAGCAAGTCGTGCCAGCTTCTCAACTTATGTTGAGATTAACTGCTTGTTGCCGATTGTAGAAGTTCTAAAGGTCGAAATTGCCATTAATACTTTTACAAAATAGCTTTTATTATCCAATTTTTTAAGATTATAGAGATATTGTTCGGTTGTTCATCTTTACAAAAATAAGTAATTTTTATTTCACAAGAAATATAGTCGCCAAATGCATATCCTTCCATGCTAAATGCAAGCAAAAGCGTACAAAGAATGTGTTGCAACGATGGGTGTCTTTCAACGTTTGTGTACTTACGTCACTGTTTTAACAGGAGACGTCGCATGCCCTTTAGGCAGTATTTTATCAAATAATATTCCACATAATATCGATATGTTTGTAATGTATCTGTCCGTTCGTAATCCTTAATGTCAGCATTTGCCTTAGTATGCTAGTAAAACATTACAGTTGTCCAGTAGACTAAAGATACATCATAGATATGAATGTAGTGTACCTTATTTATCGGTGGCTGATATATGAGACTGCCTAGCGGCTTACTGATCCTGACTTTTATAATAACACTCACCGATCGTCCCGATCCGCGCTCATTTTAGCACTCACATCCTACATTAATGTTATCATCAGCCATAAATTGTGTTCCAGCTATTGATAAAGAATATCCTAGCTATTGATAAAGCTGGTATTATAACAAGACTCTTTTTTGATTGTCTGCATAAGCTCGAGCGATTGATTGGCTGGTTGACTTTCCATGTCAAAGCACATCCGGTAAATAAGTTAAAATGATAGGCTAGCAAAGGGCCAGTAATAGCATATCAAATTTATTTTATTTATAATTATCAGTGTCAGCAGTCAAAGCACCGAAACTAATCACACAATTTAGAAAACATATGGAGACAGAAATTAAAGCGAAATATGGAATTTTCACTGGTAACATACATCTTGAGGACATTCAGTCACTAAACCAAGGTTAAAGAAACTGAAAAAAATAACGACAAATAATTTCAAACCTAGTTCCCCAAGCAAAAAAACAGTTCAGCAATGTATCGAGTTCCCGTGACGTAGAAAGGTGGACAAGCAAATTCATTAAATTGAAAAATATAGATCACGTAACGTACCACGTACTTCAGTAGAGGCAACACATAATTCTCCACAAATTTGCATGAAACAAAAATGGCTTTGAATTTCGGAATAAAATATGAAACCGTAACAAATCTCTTCTAATGGACGTACTACTCGTACATCAGTTTATCCTGGCCCGACATCATTTGAATTCGTGTATAAACGTATAGGACAACAGTGATGAATGATATTTTGTGGCTACCTTAGTTCAATGACTACCGGTTTCTTAGGCCGAACGAGCCTAAGCCTAACGGTTGAGTAATCATGTTTGAAAGGATGTTTTGCATCGGAAAGAGCTCGCTCTGGAAATAGCGATATCGTGAATAAGCAAAAAAAAAAATCCCTAAAACAGCATGAAAGCCATCAATCTGAAACAGATACGAACAGTTGAATGATTTGAAAATGTTAAAATAGATTGAAATAATATTCTAAACTAAAAGGGATCCGGTCCAGTGGTAAGGTGACAATGTCCCCGGTCTTTACACGGCAGAACCAGAATTCAAATCCTATCCGGACCGTTCTCCCGTAGCGAAGATAGACTATCCAACTACGTGGTATCAACAAGCCTAGTAAAACGACCGGCCGGTGTGACCTAGTAGATATTAAAGCCAAGAAGAAGGATATTGTTAACTTCTAACGACGAATTCGTCCATAAATTTCCAAGATATTGTCAAAGAATGATGGTGGTGCCATTCTTATTTCGCTCACTGTAGTTAAGATTAAAAATTAGCGTGGCAAAAATAACAATAAATGTATGTAAAATAATATTTTCTTTTGATGTTGTAATTCGTGTGCACCTTTCTATACCTTCCAGATGGTGGATTTGTCGTCCTGCAGGGTACCACCTACTGGACGGACCTGTTCGTGCGACACTTTCTCTTCCAATCGGAACCGGAGCACAGTATCGACTGTGACGATCTGCTGTTCTTCGTGCGCAAAAAGCACATCAAGGGTTCGTCCCGTGCCATGCCGCGGTACGAGACGGAAATCGAAGTCTTCCGGAAGGACTCGCGCAAACTGCCGATCGGTGACCCGGACGTCGACTGGGAGGAGACGGTCTACCTGAACCTGGTGATCCACCAGTTTAACTACACGCTCACATTGGCCATCTGTACGCGCACCTCGCCGAAGGAGCTGCAAGTGTTGCGGCGCCACTCGCAGAAGGTGTACGCGTCCCCGAGCCGTCGAAAGATGGACACTAAGGGTGACAGTGAGGAGATCACCTATCCGCACATCTGCTTCATGGTGGATAACTTCGACGAGGTGTTCCATGACATTCTGGTGCGGGACGGTGAGATGGTGTGTGTCGAGCTGGTAGCTACCGATCGGGACGGCAGCGTGCAGGGCGTCATCTTTCTGGGCTCGATCCGTTACGATGCGCTGAAGAAGGTGTACGACGCACGGGTAAGTGTTATCTCTGGGTGAATTGTTAAAATGGGGTACTAATCGTTATATTTTTCCTTCTTTGCGCACTACACACGCAGCAATCTAGTCTAGGCTCGAAAGTCGCACAACGAATGTCTTTTGGTTTGTTTAGTTCTGGTGGTCCACAGACACGGTGCGAGTTTGTACGTATGAAAGGTCCACAGGGCAAAGGACACGCAGAGATGGCGGTCACGAAACCTAAAGGATCGGGTGTTGAAACACCGACCAGTGAGCCAGGGTAAGAAATGAAAAATAATGATGAAGTGGCAAATAGCTAAGGTTAGAGAACTTCGTAGTTTAGAGGCCTAGCTTCCTGGAATGTTTAGCTGATTTGTACTGAATTTAGCTATATTGAAGCACTGGAATGTCCTTTTCCATCTACCTTCATGAACTCCATCTTAATGTCCAATTGATTGGAGATAGAGCAAGAACATCGTGCTTTGCCTGCACTTGACGGTCACTCTTAATGCATACTTTAATATACTACCAGAAAATTCTAATCCTTTTGCTACACACTTCCCTCCTTCTCAACAGGTTCTGTGCCACGGACATGTGGGACTCGGAATGGGAGGAAGACTGCGAAGAGTACTACAACTATCGACACCAGCGCCGGCTTAGCGATCCCAGCGCCAATCTAAATAACTTTAGCCGTTACGGCTGGCGTACGAAGAATCCGGGCGATCCAGGCTCGTCGTACGGTGGGTCTAAGGCACGTTCCGAAAACGAAGGGCTGGACTGTCTAGCGAACGAAGTGTCTGAAATCGAGGCCGGCGATTTGCGTGACGGTAAGATGAATGTCACTCTATCCCACGTTGTTTCGATCAATCTCGCTCACGATCATGTGTAAAGAAACGCTTTCATATGCAAACGATCTCCAATGTGCTCTGACCGTTGTTTTCCCTGAGTTCCTATTTGTTACCTGCATGGTTGTTGGGTTTGTCACTAATAAGCACTTAACATACTAACGCTTCGAGAACGCCCAAAAACCATGCTCATTTTTCGTCCCCGATCCCCGTATCTGCATGCTGCATGATTTTACTACTTTATCTTCTTTGATCAGAAAACTTCGCTTACAACCGTCTTTTGCTTAATGCACATTCGTACTAACATTGGAGGCGAAATTCGCCCCAAAAATCAATCGTATCTGTAGACCTTTGTGAGTGCGCGTGTGTGTAGGTAGGATGCTGAGCGTGCACTTTAACATAACTCTAATCTTTACTCCAACCGGTGGGGAAGCAGGACGATCGCGCTTAACCTCAAAATTTGGGAAAAAGAGAAAATCATCTCCCCACAATGTTTTTTTTTTCTTCTCCTTTATCCATTCCTTCCTTACCAAGCCAACCTTACCCCATTTTTCGTCCCAGTTGTGTGAATTGTGTTTCCCTTTTTTTTAAACAGCCAAATTGCCACCTTCCATCCTATGCCGCCGCTCTCTAAGTAGTGTGCCCTGTCTCTATACCTTTTACTACTCGCTAGTGTGACCCTGTTTGCAAAACTTCCATCTCTAGCAGCGTTTATAATATACCGTAGTTAAAAGTGTGAAGCACCCAAATGCGTTGGAAATGAAAAGCGGATTTCCCATCCATTCCGTTTCCGACCACTTGGTGCGGCTTCTGCTGTTTTGGAATAAATTCTTTTAATCGTGTACCCTTTACAAAAACCACCATTACATCCTTGTTCGTTTTGCTTATAATTTTTCTCTCTCTCTCTTTCTCTCTCTCTCTATTTATCTCTCTCTTTTATGTGCACACAAACACACATACAAAATACACGCACATTTTCTTCACGTGGAAAATGTGTCGTTGTGGTTGGTTGTATTCTCGGGACATTTTTTGTGGAACTTTTCGAACTCGTTCACCAACCAAATCCCCAGATCGTCCTGCTTCCTCGTCCGCCAGCGTATTGGGCACGAGTCGATCACCGGTCCAACAGAGGAGTGGTGGTGATGGTCCGCTAGTAGAAGCCGATGGCGACCCTGCGCCAGTATCCAATGAACGGTGTGCCTTTAAGAAAACGTCCACCGAAGGTACCGCCGAGCGTGTTGATCTTGTGGCGGAACCCTCACCGAACGGTGTCGTCACCACAACGGCGGCGAACAAAACCGGATGCTGCAGTTGCTTCGGTAGCCGAAAGCGCTGGTCCGATGTGGACTCTGACTTGCAGATGTCAGATGTATACACCCCGTGTCCAAAGTGTGGTACATCCGAGCGGGAAGAAACTAACCCTAGCGAATCGGACCGAAAGCGACTCGAAACGCTCGAACTGCACGATTCACCGGCCTGTCTGGCCACGGTATCCAAGGGCCGTTCACCGCTCATGAAACATCGCAACGTACTGATCGTGGAAAGTGAGCTAGAGTTTGCGGGCGGTGCCAAAGTACGGACGAGTTCCTCGCCGGATAAGCGAACGGCAAAGAAAAAACCACCACCAGATGCGCTTAGCACAGTAAAGCGGCGCGAAAACGGTTCGAAAACTACGCAAAGCCCTAAGAAGCGTCTTAGTACACCCGTGTTTCGGTCGAAACGTGGCAGCAGCACAACGGAGCTGCTTTCCGATACTGCCGGCAGCAAATCAAACGTTAAAGCGAAAGCTACCAATGCGATCAACAACAACACCGGCATGAACAGACGATCCGCTCCACCATCGACCGCTACCGAAGCGACGGAAGCGACCGAAGAGTACGAAATGGCGGACGATGCCGTCTCGCTAAACGGTGGCGGTGGCGATCTATCGGTCGATGGTGAATCGTCGGCAGCCGCCATCGTTGATCCCAAGCAGCGGATTCGTGTGAACGGTCGCGAAGAGTTTCCGGCCGAACGGAACAACGGAACATCGAATGGGAATGGAAACCACGGTGGGGAAAAGCAACAACACGCCACCACGGTGGCAGGGGTCGCCAATATTAAGGAACATCGTGAGCGACGAACGGCGAATGGTCGTTCGTCTGGAAATGGTTCTTCAACAATGGTTGGGAGTAGTCGCTTTTCGTTGATCTACCGGAGAAGCAAATCTTCTTCCGCTACCCCGGCGGTTGTTGTGACTAAAAAGGATGATAAGAAACAGAAACCTACTATCGTTGCCGAAGCACGTGGTAAAATTGGTGAAGCGGATGAAAAGCTGAACGTTGAAGTTCCTACCCAAACAGTTGTAGAACCGGAAGCAACAAAACCAGTCCAACTAGAGCAAGACAGCAAGCCGGATTTGGCGGTGATCGATCAGGACATTAACGGTAATCCAGATGAGAAGTTCACCACAACCAACGCGACGGAGGATCACGAAACGACCGAGGAAAGCGAGTTAAGCAATCGTGCCATATGGGCAGCACTGAAAGAGTTGCGTGCAAAGAAAGAATGTTCCACCCTGCCGAAGGTGAAGAAACCCAGCTACAACAGTTTCTACGCACGTCCAACAATCCTTGGTAATGAACGGGAGGGAACGGCACTACCGGCAGGAACAGCTGTGGGAGCAGCAACTGGCGTTACTGTGAATACAATTCCAAGTCGCCGTACGCCGGATGGCACCAACATCTACTACCTGTGCGATTACCATCCGAAGCGACATCAGCATGGTGGTGAAAAAGGTTTGATTTTTAAGCTGAGAGTTATTTGATTTTGTTTCTCGATGTGCTTTGTTTGGAGAGATGTTGTCTATTATTTTTTTGCGATAGAGAAACACGACATCCACCACTTGACACGTGTTTGAAGTTAATGTTTCGTGTACCATGTTTTTTTCTTACACTTGTAGAGCTTGACGATGGTGCATACAATCCGCTCTGGACAACGAAAGGATTCACGCAAACGTTTCACTTCTGGAAGGAGAATCGTCGCCAGCAGTCGACGCCATTGAACGCCTTTCTCACCTACGTCACGTTGCCGTGGTGGAGTATAGCGAAAGGTAAGTTGCTTATTCGCAATTGCAATTGAATTTCAGTAAAAAAAAAGAGAGCTGATACAATTCACTTGGTCGCTTTTTTCAGATCTTCTAGACCACCGGGAGCAACCGATACTAACCTTTTAAGCGTAGGGAAGGAATTGGAAGGTAAAACAAGGTTGCGACATCTCAGGACCCTTCACAACACACACGGCTGGGTAAAAACGATCAAATCGAAGGAAGTACCGTCTTTTACAGGCCATCAGCATAAGCTTTAGTTTGAGATTTTTTTCAGGATTTTCAAGCCCATATGACAAGCATTAGAATAGCTCGAGCAATGCAGGATTCAAAATGTACAACATTTTTCGACTTCCGATCACACATTACACCAGTTTTGGCTACGGTGTTTCATTCGATAAAACAACTTGTAGTTAGGTTTACAAAGAAGTCAAATTCATATTGACAAAATTTGCCAATCAAAGCACTATCAAGGCGAATTTGTATTTAAAAATCCCTTAATAGTGGTTATGAAGGCAATTTTGTTAATAGAGGATGATCTGATGATGTTCTAAAATAATCAGAAATTGTGTTATCAATTGAAACAACGTAGCTAAAATTATGCAATGTGTGTTAGGAAGTCGAAAAATGTTGTGCATCTCGGATGCCGCTTTGTTTGTACTGTTCTAATGCCTATTCTGTGGGCTTAAAATCCTTAAAAGTCCTATGCCGATTCGATTTCGAAAATTCAGTTTGAAATTTGTTCGATGAATCAGTCTCTCACTCTATCTCTCTAGTCAACAAACGGAAAACCCCGTGTGGACAAACATTCCGGTACAGGCATACGTTTTGTGATAATAATATGTGCATCTTCTTCTGATCATTATCTCGTCTGCTTTAAGGTGATCCTCGGGAAACTTTCTAGCTTGGTAATCTCTTACCCCCTACGATCGCAAGAAGAAGCATTTGACTTTGGAGCAAAGTTAGCTAGGGATAGGAACGAATATTCAAATAAGCAGAACGCTTTAGTATCTTCGAATCTCACTTTAAGCTCTAAACGAGTGCTTGCATTTTTAAATGAACAATTCTCATTTCTCAGTGGCTAAGGTGTAAGATGAGTTAAGTTCCAGAATGGAATTGAGTGCCAGCATGGAATTGAGCGATCAACTTTAAGTTAAAAAAGGAGACAGTGAGCCAACGGATTATTTTGTTTATTTCGTATTGTGGTTTAAATAGTTTTGTAAACTTATAAAGGAGAAGAACCCGTTTTGAGCTAATACAGCGGACGAAGGAATTTAAGTGGGCGAACATAAATATAAAAATATTTGCAAAAAAAACAACACTGTATTGATTTTGACGATTTTCATCTCTCGGGCAGCAGCATCGAACCGAAGTATGTTCGAAGAGGGGAGCGTACTTGCTGATAATCCGAAGCACCGTGCAACAAAGGGATACCAGTCGAATACAGGCCGATCGCGGCTCAGTCGCTAATCAGCAGCCCTAGCGCTCACAGTGAAGATCGTCTCCCGTCGTTACCCTTGTACAGTGTGGTGACCCACTGTAATCAGTGCAGCAATCAGTGAAAACAAAAACATTCCACAGTACAAGAAGCACAGGGGAAGAGCGAGAACTAACCATCAAGAAGTGACTGATAAGCGAGAAGGCAGAAGCTCGCCTCTAAAGAAGCATGGTACCCACCGGTAGGGTACGATCGTCTCTTATGCCGATCGTCATCCCTTCCGTTTTGCTTGTTCTGCTTGCTGTGTTTGTGAGTGTGGCCGAAAGTTGCAGTAAAGTTCCGATTGTCGATGGAAGAACGATCAGCACCGGGAAACTGCCGGGTGACAATGGGTACCGGCTAGCTATCCGGGACGATCCAAAAGGATACGAACCGGGCAAGATCTATAACCGTAAGTAATCGCACACCAAAGAAGGCGGAAATCGCGTGGAGTACGCCGAGAAAGGGAATATGCATTTCGTCATCGTACTTGGCAGCAATGTGCTCTAATTATGGTTGATGAAACATACACGCACGCTATGTAGCATGCGTTGAGTCTAGTCGTCGTGGACTGCGGGGAACTAGCTCATCGCTGATAACTTCCTTTCGCGCAACAAGTGCACACGGTTGTACGATTGTACCAGTACAATCGTCTTGAATTTTACAGATGTTTCAATTACTTTACATTCAAGACAGTTGAATTAATACACTTTTCATATTCTTCAAAAACGGTCTGACAAAATTGATTTCGTTGCTTCAAGTTGCAGTGAAAGATCTTTTCTTCAAATATCAAATGCTGTCCAATAACTTGGATAGAGGAACCTAGCTGTTACTAGACAATTCGGCTTTTAAGCGCCTGTAGGCGGACTGAGCGATCGTGTGGGGCCCCCGGCTCGAAAGGAGCCACGAACAGAAGCCCAGAACGAATTGGTTGTTGAAGAACATGCTAGGCATGTAGAGTTGCAGTGTTCTTCATACCACTCCATGCTGCACCATGTAAAGAAACTTCGTTTACTTAGGATACAGATGAAGCAGTCTGTGAACCACCCCCTCTCACCCCATGCTCACCACATTTGACGTATAAGGGGCTCCTGTACTACTTTCACTTCAGGCCTCAGAAGGTTTAAATCCGCCTCTGGAAGAGGATCCTAGAAAAGATCATCTATCGCATAAGAAATCCTCAATCGAAACCATCTACATATATAGCTTAGAAAAGAATCCCATTTTTTACAATAGCGATCAATATAGTTTTTATAGCATCGGATCGTGTGATTAAGGCGATAGATTAACTGATCGCAAAGACATCGATCGGATAAATGAAAATCATGCGAACATTTATTTAAACGAAATTCATTGGTAAACACTTGGAGACGCAAATGTAGTTTCAGAGACTCGAAGCCTCTACTTTTAAATTGAAAAAAGGAAATTGCTAAGGATCTCGGAATTGTGGTGAGGCCGCCAGGGAAAAACTCGTACTATTGGAAAGTCACATGTATAGGTGTCGTACATGCATGGAAGGTAGATTGGCAAGCTTAGACTACCAATCTTACTCATTTTACAATGACAAAGAATGGTTAGTATTATTTTTCAAACTCACCTGTAGTATATTGTGTTTGTCCAGAGGCCTACTGCGGGTTTGCTTGGTGCTCCTGAGTTATTACGCACATGTTGAACCACTTATCTCTTTCAACGTACACTACACCTCACAGATTCACATTTATCGTTGAACGATCACGATCACACACTCGTCTCTTCCTACAGTATTTATCGTCGGATCGCGCACACACGCCAAACTACAGCAATTCACTCACTTTACACTCGTGGCACATGCTCGCAATGGCGGCAAGACGTACATCGCCGGTCCACGCCGGGTTGGTCGGTTTCAGCTGTTCAGCGATGCACTGACAAAGTTCCACGATCAGTGCGTCAACACGGTAACGCAGGCTGACGACTTCCCGAAGTCAGAGGTGCAGGTGATGTGGGTAGCACCACCGTCCGGTTCGGGATGTGTCAGTATCTCTGCCATGGTGTACGAAAGCGACCAGCAGTGGTTTGCCGACGACGGTGCACTGACGAAGGTGTTGTGTGAACAGCAGCCAGTCCCACATCTGCAGAAGGGAGAATGTTGTGCCTGTGATGAAGCAAAGTACAGTGTAAGTATGGATTGTGCAAGTGCAAGTGCTTAAGATTAATCTGCTAATGGCACGGTTTCACAGCTTACCTTTGAAGGCATCTGGTCGAACGAGACGCATCCGAAAGATTACCCGTTTGCGATCTGGTTGACACACTTTTCCGACGTTATCGGTGCATCGCACGATACGAACTTTTCCTTCTGGGGCGAACAGCACATTGCTACCGATGGTTTCCGTATGCTTGCCGAGTGGGGATCGGTACGTCTGTTGGAGCAGGAATTGCGAGCGAAAGGATCACGCCTTCGCACGCTTATCAAGGCGGCTGGATTGTGGTATCCGCGCGTTAACGCCAACACTACCTCGAACTTCCGTGTGGATCGGAGGCATCACAAGATTTCACTCGCCTCCATGTTTGGACCTTCGCCGGATTGGGTTGTCGGTGTGAGTGGGCTGGATCTATGTCGATCGGATTGCACCTGGACGGAGACGTTGGACGTCGATCTGTATCCGTGGGATGCTGGCACGGACAGTGGCATTAGCTATATGTCGGCAAACGCAGAGACTCAGCCACGTGAGCGAATGCATCGGATCACCACACTCTACCCAGAGGATCCTCGCGCACCGTTCTATAATCCACATTCGAGCGATATGACACCTCTTGCTCGACTGTACATACGGCGGGAAAAGGTGATGGCACGCAGCTGTGATGAGCAGTTCTTGCAGGCCCAGGTGCTGGAGCTGGCAGAGAACACTGAGGAGGAAACGCGCTCCGAGTGTGCTACCACCGTGTACACCGATTGGACTCCGTGTTCGGTAACGTGCGGTAAGGGTATCCGGATGCGCACACGCGAATATCTGCAGCCCGATGTTGCGGCTGCTGCACGTTGCAATAGACAGTTGATTGTGAAGGAGATGTGTGTAGCGGAAGTGGCCGAATGTGAGGAAACCGGCGGGGGCGATGATGCAGCTAGTGGGGAAGATGTTGGACAGCTAGCGGCTAGTGTGGATGAGGCGGGTGAGGGCATTGGTGTTTGCAGGACGACCCGCTGGAGCGAGTGGTCCGAGTGTTCGGCTAGCTGTGGTATTGGAGTGACGATGCGGACGCGTACATTCGTTGAGCATATGGGCCGCAAGAAGTGTCCACACATCAGTGTTGGTAAGTAAGAAGGAACGAATTAAGTTACAGCACACGTAGTTCTTGCATTAATCTGAATAAGAGTAAAGCGCAGAAGAGATCAGATCGCAAGTAATCCCTTGTGAAGAAGAAGATTTCGACAAACATCTTTACAGGAGGAAGGCGGAGAAAATTGGTCTAGGTACGGTATTAATTAGTGATCAACTGATGCCACTCAAAACGGCCCAAGGACTAAAATACAGACTAAATCTGAGGTAAACTATCGATGAGGAACTGTCGTTTACAGAGGTGAATTTTGCCCTTCTGAGGCCCTAAGCGGAATTGGTGTTGGGGCCCCTTGAAATCTTAAGTGAGAAACGGGTAGTTGATTGTATGGTTGTATGGGAGCGTCCCCACGTGGTACTAGCTAGTATTATTGAGGACTCTATTGAGGACAGACTATCCAACTACGTGATATCAACAAGTCTAGCAATAGTAAGCCATTTGATGGTGGGATGTCTTACAAGCTAAAATTCAATAATCATTTAGGAAAGGATTAAAAAACATACTCACGGTTTTATTCAGCACTAAAACCTTGCTGTAGTCTTGCTTTTCTTGCAAAAGTCCTTTGCATTATCCAATAACTTCACATACGAAATGTCGTCTATAACATCAATTAGTGAAAAAATGTCCTTGAAGCGAAGTCTTACTTCCTTATTTTCGTATCTTCGTCCTCTTTCAGTTGAAAAACAAAAATGTATGCGACCCGACTGTTCCATTGCCGATATGGAAGCACCGGACCCTCTCTGTCCGGTGACCGCCTGGAGCGATTGGAGTCCTTGCAGTGCAACGTGCGGTAAGGGCGTACAGATTCGTACCCGTCTGTTACTTCTCGTGCCGGAGGAACAGGAACGCTGCCACAACCGTATCGAGCTAAACCAGCAGCGACCGTGCACGGAAAAAGCGGACTGTCTGTACGATACGTTCACCGCAAAGGAGATCTGCTCGCAACCACCCGAAACGGGCCCTTGCCGTGGTCGGTATCAACGATACGCGTACGACACCACCAAAGGTACCTGCGTCCCATTCTACTACGGTGGATGCCGAGGCAATAGGAACAATTTCCTCACAGCCGATGACTGCCTGAACACGTGCACGAAGATGCAGCTGGGGGACGCGAAAACCGAGCGTACCACGACACCCGATCCGTTCGAGGAACTTCCCGTCGACTGTGTGCTGTCCGATTGGTCGGAATGGACTGCCTGTTCCGTTACCTGCGGTACGGGACGTTCGGAACGCGTACGATCGATTGTAACACAGCCACGAAATGGTGGACAGCCTTGTCCACCGCGGATCGTCAAGCGCCGCAAATGTACCGGACCACCGTGCAATTAAATACAATTGTTGATGTTCCCCATATTGCACACTGCTGTAGAGAATGTTGAATGCAAATAAATGTATCTGCTTCATTAGAATAGAGCGTTTTCTTTGCTCTCTTCCTTTTTTCTTTCCTCAACTGTTCGGGTTTGTTGCAGTACTTTCCCTTTCATTAGCATCATTATCACGCAACGTTTCATTTCATTTTATTTCACTCGGCCATTTTACCACCAAACCCCGCGGTCACGGCTCCATACAATTCGTAAATTCTAGTAGCTTTCACTTCGCAACTCTACCCAATATTATAAATATAGCTCTAAACAGTTCTGGTTCCGCTTCCGATTTCCTTTCTGCCGAACGGGAGAATTCCCCCGAGACACATCCGCCTCTGTCGGGCGGTACGAAATTGGTTAGTGATTTACCTATTGGTTTTTACACCTGATTCGTTTGCTCTCTTAACACGTAGTGTCTGCATTGTCTTTTAGTTGTCTTATCGTCCATCAAACACGGCATACTAAAATTAGCACCGAGCGGAATACACTAAGAACTCTACTCAATCTCTCTTATGGTCGGGTACGCGGCTGAGCAAGATGCTACGAACCTCCACTAATTATTGCATTGTCCGTTGGTTGTGTTGTGATGCCCGGGTTACGTTTCCATTTTACTAATATTCTAGTGTTCTAGACAAAAGCTTTATCGGCAAGCTTTTACCAAATTCGGAGTCATATTTCGTCTCGTTCCCTTCGGGATCCGGATCAAACCTTCTTTTTAGTATGGTGGTATTAATTTGAAATTGTTGCCTGTCTTACTGTTGCAATAAATCAGATATGAATAAACTGCCTATGCCATCTTATACATCGGTTTGTATATTGGTGTGGATTTCTTTGTTTCGAGACGGGACGACTTCTTCTAAACTAAAGCACACTGTTAATGCCAGGTAACAGATTTGGTTCTAAAAGTAACGGAATCGTAAACCAGAGTAATTGTGATAGGCAACTCCCGTTCATATCTCTTCAGTTACTGGCAAGTGAGAAGCATTAATTTTCTATCCAATCACCTCAACAAACCTTTCCAAACCTTCCCGGGGATAACCTGCTTTTTCAGCGATTTCTGTACATGCTGATTTTTCTCTATATCCCTCTTGGTAATGGATATTTCATTACTTCTCAAACACGGTGTGGTTTGCGAGGCGATGAGTTCGGTGTGATCCGCGGGCTTGCACTATCCTCCGACGCTGATCGAAGCCCCATCGCGTGTGGTACCGTCAAGTTGCGCACTGGCGTCGTGGGGTACGAACGTCGATTGTTGTTGATGGTTGACTGTTGCTGGTCCAGTTCGTCCGTTTCTTTATGAAGTGAGAAGTAATTCAACAGCCAATGAGCAGCGGAGGGAAAAAATAAAAATAAAATAAAATTAATATTTCGTATGTGTAAGAATATAGTTATCTTATCTAAAAGATATTTCTATAAGTTTCTAACTAAAACCACTACATTATACGCTAAAAAGCAATGAATGGAAGATAAAGAAGTATATATGTTCTGTCTCGCTGATTACATGAACAAATAACAAATAAAACAGATACACAACAACACATTGGAGTATGAGTAAGGGGAAGATTTACTCTCTAGTTTCGATTTCGTTCATAATCGTCCTGTTGATCGGTACTGAAAACGCGCAAGAACACAACTCAAAACACACTTATACTACACGCAACGAAACAGACGGACAATTTCGGACCACGACGGAGGTAGAAACGTATTTTTTTAGATGGAAACGAAACGGGTTATTGCGATCCTGCCGCTATAGAGGGATAGCGGCGTCGGGCGACAATGCCATCCCCCCTGACTTTGTTAGTACTAAGTAAACGAAAATAAAATTCATGCTCACATAATGCAATCAGATCTTTGGCTTAATTTGTGTCACTTAACTGGTGGATGGGTGTTTAAAAGTAGAACCGAATCGCTATACATTTGTTGTAGTATTATTTAATCTATTTTATATATGTATTTCGAGATCACCAAACATACGATAAGTCGTAATACAAACATCATTTGAAAGAGTGAACCGAACCCAGTATGAACCAAAGCCTCGTAAAGTCTTTAGCAAATATCACAAATCATGGTAAAGATCAAATTCTAGAAAAAAAACATTGTGTAGGTACAGGGTATATCAATATTTTTTAACGCGTTTCAATATATTTTTTATCTCATCCAGAAGTTTTTTGACGAGTGCCCATATGTTGTTGTTCTTCTCCCGATAGTTTTACCAGATATTTTTGTTCTTATCCCACAATATTTATAAACTTTCGAATATATTTTGGGTTTCTACTGTCGGTTTTTTTTTATTTCGTTTCGTATGCTAGAACTTTGACTGAATTTCTCGTATAATAGCATGAAAATGTTCCTCAGAGTGCTTATAGACTGTTATACGATAATTTAGCGCTACGTTCTAGCATACCAGTACACCAATAAAAATCAATAGTAGAATATATGAATAGAACATGTCATAAAAAATTGTGGAGTAAGAACAAAAATATCTGGGAACGCGTAAAAAAACCTCTGGGAACGGAAAACAAACACAAAAACTAAACGAAACCCGAAACGATTGATTATTCCGTCTCAAAAATAAAACAAAAACGTTTGATAGCAAAATCTGTGCACATCATACTCAATCTACAACGTGATAATAACGTTTAGTATATAAAAAAATTAATAAAAACAAAACAACAAACAAAACACAAACCACAGCATCATTAAGAAGTCATTCGCAGTCGTAAATACAACATTAAAACCACACAAAACACACACACGCACATACATACACCTAACAAAAAGGATAAGGGAAGATTTTAGTTTTCGTTCATCATTTACTAACCTTTCGAGGTTTTTGCGTTTTGGTTTGGTTTGTTTATAGCTAACGGTAGCAAAGTCGGTAACAAATATGCTCTTCGGTTATTGTGACGTGTACATACAGCAGTCGTTTAAATGGTTACATACAGTGGAGTGGATTGATTTGTGCCCTGAAAAACACACAGACACGGAAAAAACACAACCTGTCTCCGCGGAGGGGTTGTGGAACATTTACGCTTAAGAAAGAAACATTTTTCTCCGACCATAAGCAACGCGTGACATTGATTTACCAAAATTTCAAATTTCTTTTCCTATATTGTCACACCGTATATTTGCCAACGCTAGTTTTATATCCCGTATTCGTCTTTTTGTTCTCTTCTACCTCCATTTGGCGTTATTATGATGCCGGTTCACATCACTTACACTACATGTTCTACTGCTTGCTCTCTGTTTGAGATTAAATGAAAAACAAAACCCTGGGACTAGCGCTAGAGTTTTTTCATTGCAATGGTTGCATCTTCAAACGCGCTCGTATTATCCAACCCGCAATTGTCTTTCATTTAAATAAACACATGCACGCTGACGTCTGACTTGTCGATCATCAATCTGCCGACAAGGTTTTTACACGTATCTACGTATTTTACTGTGTTTTCATACTGTTTTCAAATTCAAAACCTACTGTGGCATTGGATACATTTTTACATGATTTGCTTGCATTTAAGTTACTTCACACGCACACAACCTTGTTACGAATTGAAAATTTTCCTCATTCAATTTCGATTAAAAAATTACCTGCCTCGTCATTCGCGGCACTTTAAAAAGCTTTTCGCTATAAAAATATGTTCCAACAACATCACACAATAACACTCACACACGCTAGGATACTCATTAGGGAAGGCGTGATGCTGTTGTTTGGGGGGCGCGAAGGCTTTACCGGGCATATAAATTCATTGGTTATGAAGTTCATTATGATGTTCATCGACACAAACTCGATCCTCCTACACTATACGCTTTTAGATAAACCGCGACAATGCTTTAGAGAGTCAATAAATAAGCCTCTAAATTTCTATTCCGTCTGAAGTTCTTCTGTTCTAATTCCTCAATCGATAATCTACGCGTGTCCTACTTAATAACATTATACACTACACTAGTATTCGTGTATATGTTGTTAAATGTTCATCCAATGTTCAATCAGTTACCACAGTAAAATAATATTAATGAATGTGAGCAACACCACATTTTCCTAAATTATAGTTGGTCGATACTGCTGAACGCAAAGAACAAAATATTAACATAACACATAAACAAAACGAAACACATAGGCACACAACAATAACAACCCTAACGTTAGAACCAAGGTGAAAGCAGCTAGCACGAACGGAAGATTTTTTTTAGATGACAGTGAGAACGGGAGTAAAGACAGTGACAACGCATAATGCGATATCGCGATAGACGAGAGATACACATTAATAGACGACAGGCAGCTACGGTTGACGGTACTCAATTGCCAGCGATTTCTTAGACTCTGGTAACAAATATCGGCGCTTTTGCTGTGTTAACAGGTGGGTAGATAAGTCTTAGTCCTAACCAAGGTAAAAGGATTTTTTTTGAGTGACCAAATTCAATTAGTTTACTCGACTTGCAATTACCTTCGAGAGCGAAACAGTGCTTAAAACGATCTATTATCTTTTCGAAGCCAGTTTTAAAATACAGTTTGTCATTAGCCTCAAAACAAGCCTCTGTTTCAGCGAATATTTCATCATTGAACCTCAATTTCTTTCCAGCCAGTATTTTTTTCTGGTCTGCGAACAGGAAATAGTTGGTTTCCTGTTGTTTCGTCACATATCGACGAAAAAATCGGCTTAATTGTAGTTTAAAAGCTTCAATGAAGCCTCTGAATCGTCCAACGATTGTGAGCACGGCACTCATTTTGGGCAAATGATTTCGCATGTCCAAATGATTATGAATCATGTGATACAAAAGTTCCTTAGACATCTCACCAGAGCTTCTTCTATCTCCTCATATCTCATCATAAATATTGTTCTACGTTTATTCAAAATCATTTTATGGAGCATTTTAAACTTTTTTTTTTGTGAAACAACATCTTTTCTTTTGAAACAACCACTGCGTTTTGCAGCGGCTGTGTCGCTTCGGCCACTTTTAAGCTCACAAAACTAATACTTTATGTTTGAAGGTGATTGTGCGGAGAGCCCGGGTATCAAGTCATTGCTAGGTTCGAACAGGGTTTTTTTACCCATGAAAAATCAACGATTGTTGGAAGGTTTTATAAGGTTTCCAACGCCCTGAGAGGAAAGAACAAGGATGAAGAATCAGAAAAGGGCAGCACGAGCCTGCCCTGGGATCAGTCAGGGAGCGAACGATCAGTCGCAAGTCAAAGAGTAAGAACGAACAACGATTAGAAACGAACACAAGCGTATGCTAAGAGCGAACTAATTTTTTGGTTTCCTCTACACCGCATTTACTAATAAACTGAAGCATATAGGAAAAGCAAAAGAAGTCGCGCCTCGTTTTATAACAATAATGGATTGCACCACATCAAAAGCTGCTCCACTGAAAGCACTGTAACTCATCATTTAATCAGCAGATAGCTTTCAAATTCACATATGTATTTTTTAAAGGTTGGCCAAAACTGTCCAAAAAGTTTAATTCATTTTTGTGCCACTATCTACATATCAGAACTACAACTTATCTACCCATCTGTTAGACAATACTAATCCTTCTGCAATAGAGCAAGAGCAGTAGTTTTGTCCAGTTTGACACCACAAAAGGATGGGCGAATTTCATACACCAACCACACCCTCCCTCCCCTTCAATGCAGACGGATTACGTATGTGTGTGTATGTGTTAGGCAGCGCCCCGGTAATAGCGCATGTTTAACCCTTGTGATCGCCTTTGGCGTGTATAACAGTGAGTCAATAAAGCTTATTGCTTCGCCTTATGTCTTTAGCATATCCCCTTTGTTTTGTTGTCTACTCTACATTTGTCCGAAGCTGATATTCTTTAGCACCACCGATCTCTACCTCACCCCCCCAAAAAAAAAAAACATAAAACATCTACATCCGTTCGCGAAAGCATTACGCTGCCCGTACTCCTCACTGGTGCAAGGAGGAAGCGTTTTGCTTTCGACTGCTGGCACGCGTTTGCTTTCTGTTGATCGTTTGCTGCTGCGAGGACTGCGCCACTGACTGCTGCTGCTGGTTGTTGTTGTTATTGGTTAAACTATGCGTACCGTTCTTGTTATCGTGACTGTGATGGTTGTGGTGATGTTGGTGATGGTGATGATGTGGGGGGTTCGTACCTTGTGATGTCATAACCGGCTTTGGTGGGTAGGGTATGCGGAAGAGTTCAATCTTCAGGTAGTCACAAATTTCCAGGCACACCTAAAATTTGGACGCGAAAAATGGTAAGGACGGCATAGTAAGGAAGAGCATTTTTTTTTTTTTTTTTTGTAAACCCTTTCACCCACCTGACCGCAGTATCGTATCAGATCGATAGTGCACCAGAGCAAACAGAACCACAGTACATAGTATTCTGGTAGAAAGCTGTTGAAGTACTGATTCAGGAATAGACACAGTGGGCCAATGAGCCCCCAGTCAAGGTACTCCATTTCGCTCTTGGTCATGTGGGCAACCTGAAACGGATGGCAACAACAACAAAATAGTCATTCAATTTAAACACAGCACGCCAATAAGGTTAAATCAATAAAGTAAAGTTCTCTGCTTACCACCAACCGGTTCGTCACCTTGGCCGTGATCATCCCGAACGCCATTATGTACAGGGCGGGATGATTTTCGTAGATCTGATCGGTTGATTTCTGCGATATCACGTACGCTGGCACTACGACGAACAGGAACGGGATGATCGGTGACAGGACGCTTGTGCCCTATGGTTTGCAGTTTTAGTTTGATTGGTTTTGATTTTTTTTTTTTTTTTGGGGGAAGGTACAGCACGCACGCACACATCCAAACGTGAAGGGATAATTCAGCATTAGGTGTAGTAGCAGTACCGTGGGGCCCAAAAGGAAGAAGGGACATTGACAGGCGATGCATAATAATGCAAGAGTAGAATAAAAAAGATACTCGATTAGTCCATCTTACAAGCGAACTGTGTCTTAAATAGCAGATAAAGGGAGGAAAAACTAGGAAAGCACACACACACAAAGAGACATGTGTACTTGCGATAGTGGTATGATGGGGGAGAAGTAGCAAGCATAAAAAATTAAGGAGACAAGGTGATGGATCTTTTTTTATTCTTACAAATGGATGAGGCGCGTATGAAATATAGGTAGAACTGAACAATGTGTATAAATGTTGTGTTTGCTAGCGACAACAACAACAAAAAAAGGAAAACAATTCAAAATAATAATGAAAATGGTGTAAAAGTGATCTATGTTTTACGACGGACTAATAGCATTTAATAACAGTTTCAAAATCACAAAAGCAATATGTTATTTACACCATCTGTGAACAAACAAAACTTGTATGCTTTTTATCGTTATTACATCAGAAAAGTAAAAATATTTGTAGCACTATAACGATAATAATTTATTTTTACTAACAAACGATGTTAATGCTAGCAGCTAATGAAGGATGTTTGAATGAGCATGAAAATTGAAAAACGGTGTACAGCGAATGATGCATGTCAGAGAGGTTATTAAGGACCGTTTTGTAAATAATTATTCAAATAGGAAAGGAACAAGGAAATATTGTAACCTAAATTAATGTCTTTTAGGAGAGTTTTTTTGTTGCTTTCTTTAACCATAAAAACAACGCCGATCCTTTGTAACCGTGTCAGTAGAATTAAATTAGAGTTGTTATTCGTTCTTTTTTTTTTTGTTTAAAGCAAGATTAATTCCTGTCTGTAACGATTATAATTATCATGTCCGTTGTGTAGTGTTGTAAGTCAGTTTAATATTTAAGCTTTGTTCAAATTAGTCTTATCCCGAACCACGTCATGTGTGTTTCTTTTCTGTTTCATGTTATCATTAAAAAGGGGTTTCAAAATGTTAGATCCAGCTTTAAAAAAAAAAAAACATTACACAAAAACCCACAGCACTAGTGTAAGCAAATGTATAGCGCGAAATCTTCATAGGTGAAGAACGACGGAGCAATTCAAACTATTCGTCAGCATGTTTCGTCTTTGGCCCGTAAACCGCAATAAGGGAGACAACCGGAATCTAACGTTTCGCGCATGCATCACTTCGAACCGCGCTATCGATCAAGCTACTTGATTGACAAAAGGTCAACATTTAATTGATTTACTTTTACTCAATTTACTTTGAAAATTGGATGATTATATTAACCTCGCGGTAGAGTGTAGTGGTGCACGTTGCCAACTTACGCATGAAAATCGTGTAAGAAAAATAATTTGATTAATGAAAAATGAATCGTATAAGATACGTGATTTGAATCTGAATAGTATACAATTTAAATCATAAAGAAATTTTTTTTTTGTAAAATTGCATTTGAAAAAATAACATTAAAATAATTACATCTTTTAATGTGCGGAATGATAAAGTTTTAACAAAATTAAAATAATCTAATGATCTGATCTGATACGCGATGTCACGAGAGAAACAACGATTGGAATATATTCGAGTTAGGATACAAAAAAAAAGACTGTTAATAAGTGTATATTTTACGGGCCAGAAATAGATAACTGTTTTCTACTACAATTTTCAATATTCCTCTTCGGCTAAAGCATTTTTAATATTAACTTTATTAATGTCTATATCGCGTGCATAATTGTCCACAGCATAAAGGGAGTCCCCGAAAGTATAAGCACGATTAAAATTAAATTTAAATAAATAAATAAAAATCAAATACAGAAATGGAACAGGTGTTTGTGGTGTGTTTTAGACTATCTCCCAAAAAATGATCTAATGATCGCACTTTTAATCTGACGCCTCCCAGCAAGGTTCAGCACAGGCTTGTCCTGACAGGCACAAGCTTTTCGCTTTTCGGCTCTTTCTTCCCGTCTTTTTAAAAACTGTTGATATTCTCCGCTACTTTAAAATGCTTTCTCAAGTGTACCTTGGTTTGCGCCCAAAAGAACTCAATCGGTTAGGCTTCCGGGCAGCTCGGGGGATTTATTTCTTTCGGCACGTACCGCAACCTCGTGTTCTTCATACCATACGATCGTGTCGTGTAGGCATAGTGAACAGAGGCCAAATCGGACCAAAAAAAAAACACAGGACCGTCGTCGATTCTAACGCTCCCGGGATGAAGGTATCGGTCCTCATCGTCTCCGTAGTCACTTGGCCTTTCTGTTTGAATTTTTCGAGAAATGTAGATTTTTCGGCTTCTTCGACATCCTGGCTTTCAGAGCACGGTGTAGTATTGACTACCCGCAAGAGTTTTGTAGCCAAAATTTACGAATTTACGACTCATCGTCCATCACGATGATACATGAGGATTGGCGACACAGTAGCTTGATGTTCAGCTTCCGTGGTTTTCAAATTCAATCTTGCCTTGGCACGTTGGATGTTACTTTTTGGTGTACCCAGTTTTTGAATCACATCTCGCAAATGGAACTTTCCTTTCTTTGCTTGAACGCTTTTGCTATTTCCCGGTTCAACGGTTGATCGACAGGACCAGAATTTCGGTCACTTTTCGGCGCACTCTCAATTTCTCAATTTCGCAATTCTTCTTTCGGAGCACCATTTGTGCTAAATTCTCAGACGCTATGGGAAAAATAACGATTTCAATGCACTAGCTAGTAGCTTTGAATGTAAATATTCAAACATATCAAGAATCAGCCGTCTACGTCATCCGTTTGCTAGAAACGTCATTTAGGAATCGTGCTTATACTTTCGGGGGACACTCTTTATATGGCAGCTTTTGCTTAAAATCATATTTTAAAGCAATTTTGAATAAATTTAAGAAAATCTGTAATATTAATATGATATTTTTTTTACAAGATTTACGACTAAATGTAAAATAAATAATATGTGAAATGTTTTTTCTTAACGTTTAATTAAAAATCGAAGAGGAAGGTTTAAGAAAAAATAAAAGAAACAAGAGAAAATTATAACTTCTCATATATTATCCCAAAAAATGAACAAAAAGCCAATTAAGTACGTAATTTTGTCAATATTTATGATTTCAAAAATCGCTTTTAATTGCAGTTTTATTCCACATGGTGCCACAATATATTTCAATGCAAAAGAAAGAAAAAGACGATTTTAATATGAAAAAAAGTTAGCTAAAATATGTGAAAACTATTTTCTGGCCTGTAAAATCCTACAAACTATCGGCACACAATCATAATGAAGCGTAAGGACATTTTACTTCCATTCGACACAAAAAAAAAGTGAAGCTCGACACAAACTAGTTTACGACAGATTGGACAGAAACAGTGACATTTAATTGCTACGCACAGGTAGTAAGTAGTAAACAGGAAGTTAAAGTTATAGAAAAGGACCAAAATCTAGCAAATCACACTCCGAGCGCATACATTAACACGTTACACATATGTTAAGCACACCACACAGCGCACACACACACACATAGATTAGTGGCCTTACAGCGACAGTTGATCCATTCTTGCCCACGCCACCGGTAAAGATAACGGCCGAGTTCTGATACGCGAGCAGCCCGAACACAAACACGGCAAAGTAGAGCGGTATCGTCTTTACATCGATGCCCCCCATCAACGGTAGCTGTTTGTGTGTGTGTGTGTGTTGAACACAGGGTTTGAAGGGTTAAGGGAGGCAGTAGAAGCAGTGTTGTAGCACGTGTTGTTAAGGGGCAGATATCAAACGTCGTGGGGCAGGGTTTGATTTCGTTCGTACAATCAATCGATTTGGTGATTTATTTGTTAAAATTTTAACGCAACGCCAAACCAGTAACGGTTTAAGGTTGTAAGGGTGACCGAATATTAGACGATACGAGCGATAAGAGAAGGGCACAGAACGAAAACCGGCAAGGAAAGAGAAGAAAAGAAAGAAATAAACAAGAAGATTGGAAAAATGAGATAAAAAGAAAGAAAAAAACAATGTTGATAAGTTTGTAGGTAAGTAATGTTGCAGTAAGTAAAACGAGAAACTTTAAAACAAACCGCCCTAGAATGTGATTGAAAGAAATGTGCAGGTATTATAGATCAAGAAAAACAATTCACCAAACACGACTGAACAAACGAGGCGCTTAAAAGATATCCAACGCAGCATAAATTGATATTGCGGAGTTGCTGCACCTAGAAGATATGTTCCCGCCGTTCGGTGTACTTTTCCAACGAAACCTGCTGGCACACTCTCTCACCAAACCTACCGTGAACCCCTTTCCCCTATATGGTATTAATTGATAGGTTTTCCCTTGTGGTTATACGCTTTAATTTGCAACTCGTTCTGCAATTAAGCAGATTTTCCAACCACATTAGTAGTATAAACCGTGTGTTAGAACAATGATGTGAGAGTACAAAATGATGAGTTCTAATAGAGTACATATCTAAAAAAACAAATGACCGGTTAAGTTAAAAAAAAAAACAGGTTGGAACGCAAGGAATAGGGACGCAGAAGTTTTGCTTTAGTAGATGGAACACATCGAAAGAATGCTTACAGCAACGGTCGACCCGTTCTTGCCAACGCCACCGGCGCGAAAACTCTGACAGAAGGTGACGAACATTTGGACAAATCCGAACGTAAAGCTGGCACACACGGTGTGGTTCCAGGTGCCACCGAGTAGCGGTATCTATGAGTAAGAAGCAGCAAACAGGGGCGAAAAACAATCGCAAAAAAAAAAACGGAAAGAAAGTAACAAACGAGAAGAAAGAGAGGAAACAAACAAAAGGAGATGATAGCGTTAGAAAAAAAAAAACACTCATAATGATGAATGATTAGATTAGAAAAAAAAAATTAAAACACATTTAATAGACATGATAAAGTAGAAGTAAAGAGTTATCACAACGGTAGAGTTTTTTTTTAATCACAGGCATCGCAGCTTAGCAGGCGCACTAAAACACATACAAGACGACAAAAACCAACGGTGAAACATTGTAAAGGCATGCAGCGATCGTCAGGTCCTTACACAATCGACCACCTCTCCCAACGACGACGACGACGACGAACACAACAATGACATCAAACATTACAAACAGTTAAGTTCGAAACATGCAGCAAGTCCACCCTTGGAAAGGGCCATGCTTGGAACGCGAAACAACACAACCAAAAAAACACGCATCGTAACATGCTAAGGATCGGGCGCTGAGGTCTTGAGAGCTGTTGGTTTCTTATTGTCTTGTGTCATGAGAGCTGTCCCCTACAGGCTTGTTCAACGAGTCATAAGAAATATCTATCGCTTTTGAAGGATTACGTAGTAGAACGTGGAAACGTCTTTAACACGATTGCTTGCTTGGCACTGACAATTAGTTTCATATTTAACTGACTCAAAAGAAACCAGGAAGCGCAGCACCAAAATAGGCTCTTCAAAAAAAAAAAAAAGGGTTGGTTTGCATTTTATCAGTCAAAGGGATATTTGGTAATAGTGGGGACGTGGACACGTATCATCAAAAAAAAAAGGGAACTAAAGAGAAGAGAGGGGAAGGATTTGTAGATGAATGGATGGGATAACACTTACGGCGACCGTGGATCCGTTTTTACCGACACCGCCGGCACGGATCACCGAGAAGAACTCCAACAGTGACCAACCACCGCACAGGATGGTCATGATCGCCATCGTGCTCCACAATTCGAACTGACCGAAGATCTGTGCACGAGGCATTTGCAAAATGCATGCAAATCGTATTCAGTTTCCACCGGCAGACAGGGTCAGAGTACCGGATTAGGTGGTAGCAAGGGTTCAGTGTTCGAGTGGTAAGTTTGGAAAGAAATGGTTAAAATAGAGAAAGAAGTTTATGATTATTGAAACGTTTTTGTATCGGTGTCCAGAACATTATATGCGAAGTTCCATGATGTTGCAATTGTCCCCGGGTGTGTGGGAAAGAAATAGAAAATTGTGGAGTAGATAAACTGGTACATGTTTCTCTCTATCTCTCTCTCTCTCTCTCTTTCTCTCTCTCTCTCTCTCTCTCTCTCTCTCTCTCTTCTTGGCTTAATGACCTTCTAAGCTCACGCCGGCCATCGAATGGCTTACTAGACTTGCTGATACCACGTAGTTGGATAGTTAGTCCACACTGCGGGGAGACCGAATGGGATTTGAACCCCGGTTCTGCCGTTTGAAGACCGGCGCCCCTGTCGCCTATACCACTGGGCAACCCATATAATATTCACATGTTTAATTGACTGTTTAAAGCAGAGTTACGATAGGTTTTATGCAAAAATTAATTCTTGCAAAGCAGTATTTGGCCCATCCGTCTGCTAATATTTTATCACAAAAAAAAAAATAGAAAATGAGATAAAGGAAGACATATTCATCATTATTGTAGAACGAACCCAGAACCAATTGCGTAACGAATGTTTCCGCAACCGATTCCGGAATCATTTCCGAAAACAATTCTGGAATCAATTTCAAACCTTATTCCAAAATCGATTACAGATCCGATTACGGAACCAATTACAGAACAGATTGCGATTCATAGAATCGGTTCCAAAACCGATTCCGTTCCTTAGAACTGAGTCCGATTCCTAAAATCTATTCCAATTTCAGAATCAATTCCGGATCCAATGCGAATCCGTCGATACAGCGCTCTGGAATCAATTCCGATCTATCCAACTAAGGTGGTGTGAAGAAAATGTCTTCAGATCTTCAAACGTATCGAAGACTCAGGTCAGAATCATACATTTTTGTAGGGGAGGATTTCCATAAAACCTTAAGTATTTATAAACAAATCAATAAACCGTTTTACCACGAAACTAGATACAAAAATTTCAACAATTGTAAATCAAAATTTTACTATTTCAGTTCAACACACCCAGGAGACGTTGCATATCATGTTATTTTCCAATTCAGCATCAAACATTTTCTATAGTTTGCTTTTTATTTTTACACTGCAAATTTTTGGGCGAAGAAAAGTTAAGGATTCATGTACACTATTCAAGAACTAAGTTCGGTATGGTTTTAATTTTGGCAATCCAGCAGTATTACCAATAAGGGATGATGAAAATGGGTTGTATTCTCAAACAGAGCGATTATTTACATCGTTTTCACATGGTTGACACTTTATGGGAACAAACTGTGTTAATTACAATTTACTGTCTACATTGCATAGCTCACACAAGGCAAAAAAAAAATTAAGGTTTGAATAACTTGAAAAAGTGTTCCATATCAACAGGATCAAGCTGCTTGGCGTCATACACTGGAATTAACTCAAAGGAAAAAATGTTGATCACGGGAACAAAACCGGATGTAAGCTTCCACCATAGGTGGGTCGATCACGCGATAGGATCAACAAACTCGGATCAACTTGGATCCCGGGTAATTGGGTCAGACGGATAGGCTTTTTCCTGTGTCGACCAGGACTAGTGTCTACCGCGTATCTACTGACAACACGTTGGGACGACGGGTATTACCAGTTCGCTATGATTAGCGTGTTATCCTTTTTTCCTGGACTATCTGGAGGAGTTCAACCTTCTAAATCTTCCGATGGAGCGGTGAAGCACTACTGGAGTACTGGGCCGACATCCGTAGAGCTAGCCGGAAGTCCCCAGCTTCGCTTAGGTCGGACTGTTGAACATTTTTCTTGGACTAGCCAGCCAGGAGAAATATTTCATCGCGGACTCGCATTAGCCGGAAAAGATTTCTCCTAGTGGGGCTCGGGATCGACACCCGCGTAGGGAAGGCAAAGGTGAAACTTTTCCCAAATCTGGAAGTGATCTTCCCAAAGAAAGCGTTTTGTTACAATGTTTGCAAATTATGCAGTTTCCAGACCAGACAAGGTTAAATCCAACGTACAAAAAAAAAACGGTTTCGCAGGCCAAATTGTTCTTATGGCCAGGGACAATTGTACTGATTGGCATGTTTCCGTACAAGGGCAAGAGGAAGAAAAGAGTTGAAAATCATGCGCTGATAAGAGCGACAACGCTCAACGCCCCAATCAAACATGGTCGGTTCTATGGTCGGAAATAACCAAGCTCATAAAAGCTGTAGGGTGTTCAAAAGCATTCAATTTGACCACTAAAACCGAACCACTCTCCTTTGCACTGGGTTGAGACCACACACGTATCTTCAACATTTGCTTATCGTGATGCATTATCGAAAAGCGCCATCGGACCATTCGGAGCGAATGATAACCCACGAAGAAGAAAAAAAGAACGAAACCCTGTCCCTCAAAAACGGAAGCCCAGCCTTCAGAGTTTATGGAAAGACCACCGAAATGAGTAATAAGACAGGTGGAAGAAAGCCCAACCCTCCCCCCGATGTGGTGGAAGATTTTGTGTTTATGTGCGTGCGTACGTTAATGGAGTAACCATCCGCTTGGGTGTACTTTGAACACGTACGCGGCGCGATATGATGCGTCGAATTCACGCGCAAAGATTGTGGTAGTCGCTTCGTTGCCCAACCAGCAAACACACATATGAAAAGCAAAAAAAAAAACCACACACATCACGCCATGTGCTCAGACGAGTAATATTTCTAGAGCGGCGCAAAGGGTTTAGGAAGGGGGATTTTGATTGTGCGACTGGGAGCGTTTTCCACACCGGTTGCACTATCTATTTGCATAATGTGAGAACAACAGCAAAAAAAAAATGCATCAACATCATTACAATGCACTCGAAACAGCTCCAATCTTCCATTATCAGTGATGTAGAAGTATTCCAAACTCGAATCAAAATCGACAAGATATGGCCGAACTGTTTTTATCCGCTTGGAACATTTCTATCTTTCGCCGAAAAACCAAACCACAGTCCTGATGTCCTGGTCTGCTGTAGAGACCTGGTAGCAATTGTCGCTAATAAAGTGTAGGTGCAATTTGTGCTATCACATCACCCCCAACTTCGCACATCCAGCTAATATATGACCGAGAGTCAAGGCCCAATCAATCAAGAGTGTGAGATATCATGGCCACCTTTCGTGTTCCGGATCGTTCCGAACCAACGTGGAGAAATGGCCGTCCAGCTTAAAGGTGGATCTCAAGCTTAGTGGATGAGCCTTCTATAACGCTGCTTCTAAAGGGTCTAATCGCTGAAAGTAATAAATTAGTAGACTGCTGGCATCCTCCGCCTGGCTGCTCCTAGCTTACCTTTGTCATCCATATCGATGGGCCAAACACAGCCGATATCATGTGAATGCCAATGATCGTGCACTGTGCTTCGGTAACGTCGATACGCCCAAAACGCAACGTGCCGGACACGTACGTTTGCCAGTGCGCACAGTAGAACAGCGTCATGGCGCAAAAACACTGGAAAAACATCCACCGAGGGTAGTAGCCAAGCTGGACGGAGATACACGCCGACAGGGCGACGAAAACGGTCGATATGGAGTCACAGCCATGATCGAACAATTCGCCCAACGGCGATGACGAGTTGGTTCGGCGTGCCTGCTTTCCATCGATCGCGTCCAGACTTTGGTAGATGAACAGCCCGATGCCACAAAGGGCCGAGGCCCATCTGGGTGGTTCCTCCCGCCCGGTTGGACTGAAGCTGCAATGGCACAGAAAGAAATAGAACAATGAGAAAACAAGAACCAAACAAGGTCACGTGTGTGCGTCATCGTTGGTTGTACGCATCCATCGGATGAAGCCAGCTAATCCGCGGCTTATCACACGGGTTTTTATATGTGAATAGCTTGTCCGGTTTTAGTTTTGTAATGTGTATGACCTGGCCAAGCTGTTGATCTTGCAATAGACTACAATACAGGGTTTTCGAAATGAGATAGAAATTGTGTTGTTTTTTTTCGGTTTAAATTACAGTTACAAGAAGCAATACTGAATTTCAACGAATAAATAGTAAAGTTTGAATCAAAACTTGTTGTTTTAATGCTTTAGATGAGCAAACAAGTTCTTTAAAATTTCAAGTTTTCGATGCAACCGACCGAACCATAGAATTTCCATAGAAATTCTATGAAAAAAAAATGTGCATAGAAATAAATTATCCTTATAAATTACATGGGCCAATATTTATTGGTAAGAATTTATATAAAATCCTTTTCTAATTTTTAAAGGAACGGCCTGGCGGTTTCGCGATTAATAACTTTGTTATTTCAATAAAATAAACGTTGATGAGATGTGAAAAAATCATAAAATATATAATAGAGATTTAAAATATATAACTCTTGTTATTATAATAAATGACGGTAACCCTCGTTACACTGTCGTTATAAAGCTGAAAATACTGCTGATCTAACAGCGTTTGTTTGTGTTTTTAGAGTGGCTGTGTAGGTATGATTATCGTCGACAAAGGAAGATTGTAAATGTTGAACTAATTAGTGGAACAAAGAGGTATACATAGAACCGAAGGAGGCCCCTTGGAGTCTTTAGGCTAGACAAGCCGAATAATAAAATAAAATTGAAACTTTTCATAGAATCAGAACATTGCACTTGTTTCTTTTCGCAACAACTACATATATCAAGGCAAAAAGGGGCTTCACTCGGCAAGACCAAATCCAATCATATCCGTTTTCCGGTTTTAATACGAAAGGAACGGATACCAAATCTTATTTGGACCGTGACTAGTTAGGATTGAGGATAATGTCAATGAGGATAAGGAAGGCTTTCTTTATACAAGCATTCTGCTACTAGAGCATTTCCAAGTTTTTGGTTGAAGCACTGGTAATTATGCCTCGTATCGGTAGTCCGGTTAGTGCACTTTAAACTTTGGTGGATCGAGCGAATGATCGTACTACAGGAGTACCTTCCGGTGTGATGATAATTAGACTGTTTTGCTCAACAAACCGCTTGCCATTACACTTGTACCTTTTTACTGTTGCTGTTGATGATTTTTATGAAAAAATATTCTTGTTTACAAATAATCTGTTAACATTTTAATTTGTTACCTCCAGAAAAACACGTTTGTACAAGCGAGTTCAATTTATTGCAAGCCACCGTGCAACCAAATCAATTTTTTTTTATTTGATGGCAGGACCGAAATTGACTTTCAACCACATCCGTCCCATACATTTCCCAAATCTCATACATTACCCTTGCAACTAGTGGCATGCCACCGAGCAATGACACCAGCCTGATTTTCTAACAACTAAGTATCAATAAGTCGAGTAAGTCATTAAATGGCTTGACTAGGTCGTTCTGTCAAGGAAAAGAAGATATTTATTAAATCATATTTATAAAAAATACGCTTATTTCAAAAGTTTTCATTAAAAAATTATATACACTTTTAAATCATTTTAAGGGCACACATTCAAGGTGCCTATTGAAGAAAAATAAAGAAAAACTTAAAATATGATTGAACAATTCGAACAACCCTGCATTTGTTTTTCCTTTCAAATTTAAGTTCAAGAATACTGAAAATGAGAACGGGATTTTATTGCTTTTAAGTCAAATTTTTGGTAACTGCTTTTAGCCTTAAAGCTAAATATTATATTTTCGTTTCTACTTTAATCATCGTTTGTATGATCTAATGTACGAGGGGCGATCCGGTGGAAGAGGCGACAGCACCGCGCTGGACCGTTCCCCTGTAGTAAGGATTGACTTAGCCAGTGGTCCCTTAAAGATCGTTAAACCAAGAAAAGATAAGGTACATATCTTAACGCAAACATAAAAAATTACAATTATTATTATTACATATGTAACAACTGTAAAGTATATGGTAAAAAAATTCATAAAAAAATGTCATAATAGTGCTACAACAAATATGCTGAAAAAACACTAATATCGACAGAAAAGTGAAAATGTGTTATCTATTTGCGCATCAATAATCAAGTAGTCCCCCGAAATCTGTCTAATTTCGACGCAATCTCCGTGAAGTACTGAGCCAACTACACTTTCCCCATGTTGCTTCTTTGGCTTACTGAATCGTTTGTGCGCGTGTACTTTTCGTTTCAACAAACCATTACGCCAAAGAGGGGAAACATGCGTGCAAAAAAAAAGTGTGCGCGTCTCAACGCTTGCCGCGTGAAATTTTCTTACATAAAAACATAGTAACCGTTTCGTTTCCTTGGAAACCTACAGTGTAGCACGAAACAGCAGCAGGGAGACGATGGAGCAGGGATTCAAAAATTCATTACCCGCATGAAAATTCTCAAAAAATTCAATAAAATTTAAAATGTGTATCGGAATGCTACAGAGGTACGCTTTCCTGATGGTGATCAGTTCCTTTTGGGTTTCCGTCAGGCGAGACGGAAGAAATCGTTCACGTTATTTGCTGTTTAAGCTCACTACAAACTGACTAGGTAAAGAGTGAAGCAAACATTAAATTGCACAAATAAAAAGTCCATCCCTGTTGAACCGTGACGCAGCTGAAACAACCCTTCTACAAGTGCGTTCCTAGAGGCGTAGATGGTAGGTTTACTACTTTACTACCCTTTTGGCAAAGTACTGCCCCGCCTTCCTGCCTACCACCAGTCAACCTTTTCATGCGGTTCAGTACATTTTCGTATACTTTCCCGTTACCGTAGAAGTAGACTGCTTATTGTCTTCCCTTTTTCCACGACGTTTTATCTGGCAATGATATACTTCGCGAAATTACATAATTGCCACTACGCCTCTAGACCTCGTGCTACCTCCTCGTCCCGTCCTGTGTGCTCTACGTGCCTTTTCCCCCAACCCTGACCGCGAGAGTGTGTCGATTTGTCTCTTCTCTTCTCTACAACGATGTACGCGCGAAGATTGGCCCTTAACTCGAAGGACAAAATGGGGGGAAAAAAGATATAATTGAATCTGTCTGTTTGCGATATGTGCAGCAGGGTTACTTACGAGATCAGAATTAGCGTGGTGGCGATGTTGATCAGCAGGCCTACGATCGTGATGAGATTTGGGGCCAACCATAGCGGGACCTTCGATACGAGCCAGCACCACCAGGGCTGCAGGAACGGATCCATTAGGCTAACGTTGGTGCAGGAATATTTGTGGTCATACAGCTTCTTTAGCTGCGCCGGATGCAGCAGCTTTTGCTTGTAAAAATGCATTTTTGGACCGTTCTTGTATTCGTAGACGTTCTAAAGAGACGATTCACAGTCGGCTTGTTTTATCCCCCGTCGAACAAAACAAATTAAAACAACACACCAAGTTGACAGTTAGTGGTTGCGATAGGCAGGCTACGGATCACCCTTGGATATACCACGCACCTGTTCGGGAACGTGGAACGATGATTGCACATGAATCTACTCACTGAACTTTTCGCCAATTTCTTCACTACATCCGCACACTTTTTGCAATGGGCAGGAGAGCACAATAGCTTGCCAAATGATGACAACGTGTCGCACTTTGCCCCCTCAACACTTCTTCAGCCGTGAATCTATCCTTTACGGAACCACGAACCACTTACCCACCGTCACACTACACTTTCACCGCACGACGCAGCATCACTTGGTAAGAGCGGTGAAATTTTTCTCCTCACCGTGACCGTGGATCAACCAAACGGATGTGGTAGCGAAGGCCAGCTTCGCCACTTCCCTCAAAACGAACGAAGAAAAAAAGGCCGCACTGCTGCTCTCCGTCAGCAGCAGCAGCACGCGAAATCGATGACGGTTGCAAGTATCACGCACTTACGAATTGGCCTGTTACCTTCCTGGCCGGAAATATTCGATATGTGAATTCCACAGGACAAAGGAACACGGGACACCGCCAATATCCGTATGTCTCGGAACAATAATCGCGCGATTCCACCGCAGCTCAATACAGCGAGCTATGGAACGGTTGCCTTCAGGCGAACTACACACATACACACCACAATCTATCACGCGATTTTCCCCTCCATTGAACTGCGGTTGACGAGTGTCGGACTACTGTCAAAATGACAGTATCATTCCAAGCTGTATATAGTTGGGATGGGGATTGGATAATTTTTGCGCAAATAAACGATGTTGCTCAAATATTATTTTTTTGTAAATGGCTCCAAAAGGACCCCCTAGAACATTTTGTATGCAGCACTGTGAGAAGTAAATTTTAGTGGACATTTATACTTTTGGTAGGTGCAAAACATGAATTTTAATAATTGAATAGCCCTCCAATATGTTTGGCCTATAATTAAGATTACCGATTGTGTAAGCTCGAAACCCATATTCCCATGAATATGCTACAAGTGCTAAGGACTACATAACGACCGTGATAATCCACCAAAGGCTGATCGAGGTTGCGTACAAGCATTCTGAGGTTAAAGCTAAAGCTTATGATGGAAAAAAGGAATATAAAATAAAATTTTGCTCTATTCCTATTTATTATTCTAACCATTTTTGACCACACTAAATTTTGTATTTTGTTATTGTGTGAATGTTGTATTTTGACGAGCAAATTTCTCGAGGATTAGTTTTCTCCAAATTTCTCTCAAGAAAACCAAATTGTTCCTCAAATTTCCCAAGAATCAGCTCGTGAATAAATTTGAACTTTTGAAATTGCACCCCATATTTTCATACTTTTTCCCTTTTCACGCCCAGGTTTGCAGTTGTCAAGTTGAGGTTGGCCCACCCGGAATTGCTACACCTTGTTATTTATCCAATGACAGCTTGCAAAACATTCACAAAAAATAAAGAAAAACACTCCGTTTTCGGCAATAAATACGGGTGTTCCGATCGCGTGCATCGTCCTCCAAGTTTTAGAAACAAACGCACGTTCCTGCACATCCAACACGCAATGGCAGACGGTAACAGTTCCGATGAAGATTTTTCCGACGATTGGGTACTGTACGCGCACCGGCCGGAATGGTCCGATCTTGAACCATTGCCACAAGACGATGGCGATAATCCGGTTGTAATGATTCAGTACAGTGAGCGCTGTAAGTCTTTAAAATGAAGTTTTTCTGGTCGTTGTACTGGCAAATAATCATCCTTTTTCGTTTCTTTTTCCCGCAGTTAATGATGTGTTTGGATATCTGCGAGCGGTCATTTCACGGCAGGAAAAATCCGAACGAGCGCTCGAACTGACGAAGGATGCGGCAAAGCTTAACGCTGCCAACTACACCGTGTGGCAGTACCGTCGAGACATTCTGAAGGCGCTCAATGCTGATCTGTACGAGGAGCTGTCTTACATCGGGCGCGTTATAGTGGACAATTCGAAAAACTATCAAGTTTGGCACCATCGTCGCGTGATCGTAGAATGGTTAGATGATCCGTCGAGCGAGCTGTCCCTGACCGAAAGCATTCTCGATATGGATGCGAAAAACTATCATGCCTGGCAGCACCGACAGTGGGTCATAAAAAATTACAAGTAAGTTACCATTGCCCGTCGTTGATGATGTTTGCTCACGGCGACGCATTCTGAGCTGCTACGTGACTCTCGACCAGTGTCGGGGGTAATTTACATGATAAGCCACTATGCTATAAACGACGAAACCTTCCTTCTTTTTTTTCTACTTCAGTCTCTTCGACGATGAGCTGCATTACGTGGATCGGTTAATATCGGAGGATATGCGCAACAATTCCGCCTGGAACGAGCGATTCTTTGTGCTGAAACACGTCGGTTTTACACCGGAAGTACTCGAGCGCGAGGTCAACTACGTCATCACGCGTGTCGGGCTCATCAAGAACAACGAGAGCCCGTGGAATTTTTTGCGTGGGCTACTACAGCAGGGCACTGGCAAACTTGGGCAGTTTCCGATCGTGATCGAATTCTGTGAAGCGTTGTACAATGATGGCATCCGGTCACCGTATCTGCTAGCCTTTCTGGTTGATCTTTACGAGGAGCAGTACTTCGAGCTGATCGAATCGGGTGGAAACGAGGCGGAAGCTGAGCTATTGCATCAGAAGGTGCTGGATTTGTGTGAATCGATGGCCAACCAGCACGACAAGATACGTTCCAAGTACTGGCGATACATTGCCGAGAACTTCCGGCGGAAAGCGACCGAACGAGCGACGGCTGGCAGTGGAAGAAATGGCGTTTAAAATGGAGATAGATTAAGCTACCGTGCGACCCCTGGGAGCTGAAGAAGCTGAAGTTTGTTTAAAAGATCATTTTGTTAGTTTCCGTTTCTTTTTTTCAATTTATCAATAAATGCTTAGCTGGCAGCAATTAGTTTAGTACAACATTGGGTTGAAAATCTTCAACAACCTCTAGAATTATTAGTATAAATCACAAGCAGGGAACAGGCGAATATTTTCAACCTTCTGCTATCTTTGATACGGTTAGACGAGATATGACATCCCTATTGACAAAATCTGCCTATTATGGCACTGTTACGGCAATTATGTATTAAGAAACCCTCTTAATAGTGGGTATTAACCTTTACTTGAATAATCCACCTACCCCCCCCCCCCCCCCCCCCCCCCCCCTGAACGTAAGCATTTTTATTTTTGATTAACATTTTAAATGGTGTATTGATCAGCTTGAATCTGTTTGAAACAGCTTGGAATGCCTAGAAAAAAAAATATGATTTTTTGTTTTTGCTTTTTGCCATATGATAGAAAAAATTCTATCATATGGCAATAACCAAAAACAAAAAATCATATTTTTAATGTAATTTTCAATTTATTCCTCTGTTTTCTATCATATATTAGTATGAGGATATATTTTGTCGTATTACAAAGCATTTCTTTTTTGATCTGCCCGTCGTATTTGTATGAAATTTTCAAGCAAGAAGAGACTACGTGCTGTCGATCTTTTAAGATTTAGTGGAGAAATTTTAAATATATTTCTTCTATTTATTTTTCACTTTCAAATTTGTAATCTCCTTTGCATCTACGAGAAGCAATTGTTCGCTGACAAAAGTTGTTATTTGATAATTGGCATTCTTTGTGTAGTGAAACTGATTTATTATGTTTAAATCAGCCGCAAACATTGTAAGGCTTTTGTTGTGTAATATAGTGGAATTGGGATATGATTTAAAATATTGCTGATACCACGTAGTTGAATAGACAATCCTCACTACGCGGCAACGGCTCGGATGAAATTTGAACCCTGGTCGTGGGAAGACCGGTGCCGCTATCGCCTACACCACCCGGCCGCCCTTCAAATATCTCATACCGATCATATTATATGAAATGATTTGCATAATTAGCTCCCGTTTCTTTCGCTTTCTTGTATTTCAAGAAGGACGGCCAGGCCGTATTGCTTTTTTTTTTACTTTATTAATGACTAATCTTATTCCTCGGTGACCATTCGCTTATAATTTAGTTGTATTTAATTTACTTTTATTAGTTAGCCAAACAAAAAGCGTCATCTTTCTTGAAATTTTCATGCAAATACGATGTTAAGATCAAAATTTATTAGCTTTCTTATTCGGAAAATTGCAAACTCACATGCAAAATGTATGACCTTCATTAATGAAACGAATGTTAAGGCAATTTTTCTCAATAGGAACCTTACTTACCTTTTGTTCACGTGTGACGTTGCACGTGAGGTCCTCGCGCATAGACAATCGAGCGTTCGAATATTTTTATATCTCTGGTGTTATTATTAGTTTGTTTCTTGTTTGCTCTTAATAATTTTTTTTCTTCTCCGTTTCCATGTCTTCCACTACTACTTTTCTCCTTCCTAGTTTTCCCCGCCGCCCGGTCAGTCCATCCCGGTCCGGTCGTTCTTCTTCCCTTATACCCCCTTCCTTTTGCTGCGAACGTCCTCTCTACTTCGTCCAAGCGTTTGTTGTTGTTTCTTTTTGTGGCCTCGCTAATTAGATAGTATATGGTCTCGCGCATCCCGAGAAGATACATACGTACACACACCCACAATCACACATACATACATACATACATACGATTCTTGTTGTTTGCCTTTTCATGATCTGTTTGATGTGGGGGGTTTTCGCTATAGGTTTCGCTTTCCATTCACCCGACGAGGTTGTCTGTGGCTCGCTTTTTTGTGTGTTATTTAGTTTGTTTTATATTTTTGTTTGTTTGTTGTTGTTGTCGAATTCTTCTTTCAACTTTACTCATGTCACTTGTATGAAGAAATGCGCTATTTTGTGTTTTTTACCTTATCTTTATACAAATGGGTGTTTTTGCTTGAGGATTCATTTATTTTTTCTACCGGTTCGCTATGATTCAGTCGCTGCCACCACACCACTTTCAAACGCCAGCCAAGAGTAGCCCTACATACACAGTGTCCGTTAGGTTCGTTTCCGTTTTGCTCCACAAAAAAATCTCGGTACACGATGGGGAAAAGGGGGGGGGAGGAAGCCTGTTTTCGATTTAAATTTTAAATAAAGTTTCAAAAAACCTGATCGTCTCATTTTGGCAAATACACAGCGCGATCATTCCTGTTTACGTACTTCTCGCGTAAATTGGATGCTTCTTGCTAGCGTTTTGATTTATATTTAACACCCCGCGTTTACTCTGCATCCGCTGTAGCCCGTATAAAATCAGGTGTGAGCAAAATTGTTTTAAATAATTTGAATTCAAATTTAACAGTTGAAAATTTTGTTGCCTATATTGCGGAAGGTGCAATCGAGTGTGGGACACAACAGTAAAAGGGACACGGAAAATAAAATGTCATTAAAAATATGCCATAAGCATCAATCAACAGCAGCAGTACAAAAATTGGGTGTAGCATTTCCATTACACAAGCTAGACACCGAACAAAACAAATACAATTTTTTAAAAATATGACTATAAATCCGTACAACGGGGTTCCAAGAGTGTGCCCTCTACAACAAGCATCCAAAAGACTGATGAGACCGTTGGCCAGTTGTGGAGTTTGATCCAGACTAAATAAGGGTAAGCATTATAAGGGCGCAGCATTAAACCGTCTACTAATAATAAAATATTACATTGTCCTGTCGCATATTCGAATCGGCGGTTCGAATACGGGTAGAGTTTAGCTTTTTTGATCTCATTTTGATTTTGTTGTGATATTATGAGATGTGTCTACTAGTACCGTCAACCATACCATTTCGTAATCCTAACTTTAACGTTCAATATTAGCCCGACGATTTCTACAACTAGCATATTACACTTTCATTCTCATATTTCGAGTCGAGTTTCTCCATCTACCCCTGGCACGTTTTCTATTGCGTTCGGTTTCCTTTTTTTCTTCTTCTACGTGCGTACGATGCTGTTGCGTGTTTCCATTTTCTGTTGTTTTTACTTGCTTTACACACATTTAAAAAATATATAATATTTATAGTGGGGATAGGACGTTCACATGATGCGATGATGCCGTTCCCGAATGTTTGCATCGAGTAAAAAAAAAAAAAGGTGTGTAGGGTAACACAAACGAAGATGAGGGCCTCAAGAGAGTAAAGGATACAGCAGTGTTCTTTCCCAAAAACGTACAATTCCCTGCGATTTTGTTTTCCGCTTTGTAAAGTCTCTGTGTCCCACCGGAAAGTGGCTGACACTCGGATGACAATTTCGTCCTTTTTCGCCACTTTCAATAATATGAATGAACTGTTTTCTTCTGGTTTTCTGGATTACTTTCAAACGTGTATAAACTGTACTATAAAAATTGAGCGCATAAGCGCACACTCCCCCTTCACCCCCGTGGGGATGTATATATATATATGGTGGAGCATTTGTGTGTTGAAGTAGTGGTTGCGCGTTCTGGGTGTTGGTTTGCATTTGAATCGGTCTGTTCTGTTGATGGTTCCCACATGGTTGGCATGTGTATGTGAGAGGGTGTATGCATGTACGATGTGCCAGGAGGCGAGTAAAATACTTATGTTTTATGAATGGTACGGTGCTACGTATATTGCTGGAAACAGTCCTTTCCGGTTGCCAATCTCGCCATTCCACCAATGCTCATCGGAACGATCCGTCACCGTGATGACGTCCCCTCGTCGGAAGTCCAGTTCGCCGGATTCTTGCGCTACAAAGTCGTACAAAGCCTGCACCAACATCTAAAATCGAAAACAAGTAAGAAACGTGAGCAAATGATAACGACACGTCGCCCTGGGTCACAATGGGTAATGGCGTTTGCTATCTAGACAACAAGCCTACCGATCGACAATTGAACTCAAAAAAGAACGGTCATAACAAACAATCGAAGAACTATTAAGCCATTACCCGTTTAAAGCAGTTCTCCTCCGTGTGCATTTAATCTTATCAAAGGAACATTTCCATTATGCTTCCTCGCACCAGCAGTTCACATTGATTCAAAGGGCGGACACAAAATGAGAATTCTATCGAAATTGTTTTGCATATTTTGTTTCAAATATTACACAAATACGTTAGGTGGCGTCATCTAGATGTTATTATTATAATGACGATGCTTTGATAATTATTAGTTCATACTTCAATATCAAATCAACTATTAAAACATACAACTTCAACTGTTTCGAAAAAGGAACATCCACCCGTTGGTCGCAGCAAGACCACCGTGCTGACTGCTTTAATGTGCAGGAAACAGGATGACCAACAACGTCACGCCGGCGTAATTCAATCCGCACAGGACGCCATCTAAGACCATCGCTACCCACTAGTAGTTTTCCGATGCCAAAGGGACATTTTTATTACATTCTCTTCGTTTTAACACTACCCGCTGCTTTTGTTTCTTCCCTTGGCAATTGGGGAGACTAAAGAACCGTCCAATAAAAAAAAAATGCGTCCGCCTGATTGGCTCGTGGTGCGAGTGGTGATAAAATTAAATTTACGCCATTAACATTTTACCAGCGCTTAAGAGAGGGCACTAGAATGTGTCGGCCATTTCCTGCTAGAAGGGAACGGATGTGCAAGAACGTTGAAGGACCAGCACTGGCCTGGAAAAGTGAATACTGTGTCTGTAGCAGTGATGGTAAATACAGTCACACGAGGTACAAAGGAAGTAAGAAAATGAAAGGTAAACTAGAGTAAATTACGGAAGTAATTCTTTATGGCCGATCACGACGCGTAAGATTCACTTGCTGCACTACTTTCAAAGCTATTTTCCAATCAAATACCTACATCGTTGCCGATAAGAGAAATCTGTCGATCGATGGCCTTGCCCCGCCTTAATACTAAGAGAAAAAAAGTACATCCTTTGCGCCCCGCTTACTTGAAACGTTACCTCTTCTGGCACCATATCGCGCAATTTAACGTCTTGCGATCGAGACACACTAGCGGTGCGGTGGTAGTCGACCAGCTCGTTCAGTGAGTTGAACTTCACCACCCAGAGGAAGAACTTGCCCTGTGCATCGCGCAGCACCTTGAAGTGTTGCACACCGTCGGAGCACTTGACCGACAGGCTAAAGTCACCGGGGCTCGATTCACTGATCCGTATCAGAAATGCTCCCTCGTGTTTGTTCGATAGCAGCTTTTCCGCGTCCGCCCGTGTGATGCGCCCGTAGTACCAACTGCAAAAAACGAGTGGAAAAAAGATGAGATAAAGCCAGCCATCAGAAACACACCAACAAGCAGGGAACACCCCGAAAAACTTACTCGTGATTTTTCATTTCTATGTAATTGCTAGGTATCAGCCCTTCCTTGCCATCTAGCTCTGCCCGGTACCAGTTCATGTCATCTTCCATATTTAAAATCTGTGCAGCGACAGAAGGTAGCGACATTAGGTAGCAGCCATGCAAATGTGCAGCACCATCATTAACACCATCGGGTGGGAAGCAGCGTCATGTTCGGCAGCGTCGGATGATGTTGATCAGAATCGAGAATAGAAAGAGATAGAAAACATTTAAAAACATTAGTAAAACATCGTGGTAATTTCTCTTTCTATGTGAGAGCAAACCAGTAAAATGGAAAAAAAGTTCGAGTAATTATTTAATAACTACATGTCGTTCTTAAAATGGATAAACTATTTTCATTGCGTTGACTTTTAATATTTAAGCCACAAACTAGGTTTCGTGTGCTGTGTGAAAATGAATTTTCTTATTTTGTAGTTCTTATTTTATTTTGTTAATTAAATAATGCCTGCCTCTTGGGCCTAAGGCTACAAATTCTTACAACTAAATTGCGTTAAGCCGAGGATGTAGAAGAGAAAGTCGTGCTGGTATTACGAAAGCTTAATACCGTAATACTGTAGTGAAACAGGTAGGCTTCGTTAAAAGCTGAGAGATCTTTGAGAAAAGGATCATTTTGGCCATAACGTGTAGGACTAATAGATAAGTAAAATGGAGATCTGTCGCGTAAATAGCGAGAAGGAGCATATGTGGGAATATATGATAGGAAATGCGGAACTCATAGAAAAGCTAGAAGGATTGGGACACGTGAAGAGATTGTCGGACTCATGCCCCACCGAGAAGGTGCTCGTCAGCGAACCGTTCGGCACGAGGCGTAGAGGAGCACAGCGAACTCGTTGGCTGGATCAAGTAGATTCCAACCTGTCGGAGACCGGAGGCAGGCTGCATGTCTACTCAACGTGCTCAACCCTGAGCAGGCCAAGAAGAAGAAGAAGATGATGATAATATGGAAGGAACGTTGATGTTATGGGAGAGAAGATTGGCGATGAATTACTTCTTCTGATTTGGCGCTAACAACCTCAAGAGGTCTCAGCCTGTCATATCTAGCATTTCTTTAATAAAATTAGCCATAATTTCATAGTCAGCCTTTTGCACGAGGAGACGGGATCGAATGGGATTCGATCCACGGTCCTTGCGTGTGAAGGCTGACGCCTCAGTTTATTTTGAGTTTACTCCGGTATAATTCCGGAGTTAAAATCGGATTAATCCGGAATAATCCGGAGCAATCTCCAATATTAACTCCGGATTCAACGCCGGAATGTACTGCAGATACAATTGAATCCGGATTTAATGTAGGAGATTATTCGGGACTGCTCAGGAGTAATTACTACGAATTATTGAGAAAAAAAAACTTCGGTTTCTCTGCAAAAATGCAACTGGATTTCATGATAAAAATAATAAAATTATTATCTACACAAACATACGCAACAAAAATTGAATAACAAATGAAGCAAAATAATGTGTACCAAATCAATTTTATTCACATCGTTTTCAATTGATTTGGTGATGATAATTACTGTAAGTGGAATCAAATCGACACCTAAATTTGATTCGTGCAGACTAGAAAATCTGCATTGATGAGAATTCGATAGCATTTTTCTAGCAAAACCGAAAAAAATAAACCATTTACGATTGGATTTAAAATTACTTAGTCAATATGGACACAGAGGCGGCATACAAATGCCATCCGTAGCACATGTTGCCTAGAGGGGTTGCGAAAAAGGAGGGAGTTAATTAAATCGCCATGCATACGACAGCATGATCATAAATACGCTTTCTGGATTGTTTTTCACCGATCCAAACTATCGATTTTAAATTCGATAAACACAAAAACCCAATAATTTGTGAAGGCCGGTGGTACATGGAATCGTAAATCTCACTAACGACGACTCTGCATTGAATGATGAATGTTCCGCGCATTTATAATACAAAACAGGAAATAAAAACCATTCCCAATACGACAAAAAGTGCTAATTTAACGACGCTATTCATTATTTGGCTGTTAACACTTTCACTGGGCGGAATTGTGCCATCGAAAATTGCGCCAAACAGCGATCCCTTGTCGAGGTTAGGTTTATGCAAATTGCACTCTCTGGATATGTGCATATCGTCATGTAGTATTTACTGGGGAAAAAATAAAATATTTTTAAACCCAATTGAGCACCTAGACGACCAGAAAATACGTCAAGCTTTAAAATATAACTTATTAAACACATCAAAGAATGACATGACTTAAATCAAAGACTTTGGTTGGTTAAGGATACAAAATATGTTTAAAACTACAAAGACCAGAATTGATTTTCAGTTCGTTTGATATTTTTCCACCAAAACGATAGTAAAACTCGAGGCGGGAGCTTCCTATCGCGCAGCATATCCACTTTCTCCCTAGCAGTCTAGCTCTGCGGATCATCCGGTGTAAAAGCAGTCACGGCAGTAACAAAATAAATTTAAAAAAAAATATACCGATTTGTGTCTTCAATCGAACGACCCCAGTTTCCCGAACCATCTCACTGCTTTGATAGAAGAAGAAAAAACAACAACTTTTCCCCACATTTTTGCAACCCCCTTTCGATGTTGCGGGCGAAAGAAAACTCATGATCGATCGAGCGGATGAACAACAACGATGCGATGTACGAAGCGAAATGGAGCGTGCCTTTGACGCTCGACCGACGCAAAACATTGATAGCCGAGGGAGAAACAATGTTGTTGAGATAAACATTTTATAGAGAAGGGGCATTAGATCGGTACATAGTGCGGAACGTGGGTTTTGGGTTAAGGAGGAAATATTATTTTGCAAAACGGTTTATGGAAAAACGGAGGTCTCCTTCAAAATTCAGTTATTTAAACACATATAAGATTCTAGCGATGTTTAAATGGATCTATCTCATGATGATGAAGTAAAAATCTTCAAAGCTTTTGAGGACACACACACTCAAAGTTTGAGAATACTTTAACGATATTCAGTCGTCAGGAACAACTAGAAAAAACTCAAGAATAACAATCAGATTAGAGCGAAATTTTACCGAGACAATTATGACCAAGGAATACATCAAGCTACGAAGAAAATGTAGGACGCATCTTCTTGGTGATTTAACATACGTTAAACTGATTTCTGAAGATCAAATTATTGTTGTAAGTACTCTTAAATTTGTTATTCTGAAAGTTCTTCCTTCTTTTTGACTCAAAGACCTACTAAGGTCACGCAGGCTATCTGATGGCTTACTAGACTTGCTGATACCAGGTTGTTGGATACTGACAAGTCCTCACTACGCGGCAACGGCTCGGATGGAATTTAATGCCAGGTCCTGCCGTGTGAAGAACATTCATCAAGGGTATCCTAACGGTATTAATATAAGGTGAGCAGCCGCTGTGGTGCTAGGTGCTGGTCTAAATATTAGCCTTAAAAATATGATGAGGAAGGATACTTTAACGATTGTTTGACATCTGGTAAAAGCGCATTCAGTAGTGATGTATGAATTGCCACGTTATTAATAACAACCTTCTAAAACGATCCATATTTACTTTTTTACTCAATTTGTATTCCCCTTTTTGCTTCGCACAAATGCAATGATTGAATGATTGTTTTCTGTTTTGAACCGTCCTACAGTTTACATCCTAAACGGTTTTACTAACTTTTTCCCGTCCAAATTCACTTATTTATGTGCGATGAACCTAGCAAATCAGTTCAAACTTTATGCCTGCCACAACTTCAATCAACCGAAGACAATTTTTGTCCCTAAAACCAAAAAGGGCAAAGATCTCTAGCAAAGCACAGCTTGTAAAGTTTCTAACTTTTTCTACGTTTCCACTGACTTCGCGCCCCACAGATCATGCTCTAGGGCGGTTACAGATGTATGTGTAGATTGAGGCAATAAAAAATGAAAAAGAATATAAACTTTCAACCTACATCGTTAAACTTTGATAATTGGAAAAATGAAAAGAGACCAAAGTTTAAATAAATTTTCACATTTCATCAACACAATTGTAATGCCGCGGGGATGATATGGCTGTGCCCGCAATCATGCTAATGATACAATTTTCCATAATTAAATGAAATATTGATCGTAGATCGTTAGCATTGGAACGAATGGAGTAGACAACGTGAGACGATAGACGTATAAAATGTTGTAATTATCCTGTAGTTGATACAATGTTTTGTACATCATTAGGAGTTCCAGGGATCGAGACGACAGCGGTGCCGAACTTCGCACGGAAGGACTGAATTTCAAATCCAATCCGAGGAGCGTTCCCTCGAAGTGAGGACTAACTTCCCAACTATATGGTATCAGCAATCCGATGGTTGACTTGACCCAATAAAACTCTCAAAACTGAGATGGAAAAGCTTAAACTTTGCTAATAAATGATTCTTCTAACGATCACATTCGCGATGTCGATCGATTTTCGCCTGAATGTATGTCATTTTCATGACGTTACTCTGTCCCACATAAAAACTATATTTAGTAGAGAAAATCAGGGCGGCTCGATGGAGCAGACGACAGCGGCGCCGGTCTTCAAATAGCAGGATGGAGTTCAAATCCCATCCGGGTCGTCCCCCCGCAGTGAGGCCTGACTAACCAACTACGTGGTATCGGTAAGAGTCTAGTAAGTCATTTCGATGGCCGGCATGGCCTTAGAGATCGTTAAACCAAAAAGATGAGAGATCCTATATTGATTTTTAATATTAAGAGAGATCACAAGCACGTGATTCATCATGAAAATATCGATGAAATAATTAGTAATTCGTTGCAAATCTAACACAAGACAGCGGCCAAAAAAAAAAGAATAGGGGAAATACAAAGAATTTATCAAAAAGCATGTAAGAGTAAAAGTGTTTAAAAATTGAAAAACTTATTCATAAAATCCTTTACATCTTAGTTTTTTTAACAATGTTTTTAAAAAATTAAAAAAAAAAATTTATAACCATCACTCTGTATAAATTGAATAAAATATTTCACCAAAAATTGATTTGTACCAGCTATAGAAATCCTCCTCTTGCATATTATAAACCAGTATTGAAATTGTAAGTTCGTTCCAAACCTCTTTCTACAGTGTTCTCTCTTCCTTCCTGTGAAAATCTTTGCTGTGCATTTATTTTGCCCACTTTTTTTGTTGCTACCTATGCACAGCACATAAATAAGATGAAAGCGACACATTCTCAGAAGGAAGGTGTGTACAACGAAATCGGTCCCGCGTTGCGATTTTTCTCGGCGAAGGTTCTATCACGCACCATGGTGCAATAATGATGAAAAGAAAAATCTCTTTACCGAAACACCGCGAACCGTGTGTTCGGAAGAAGCTTTGTGTTTTCGTTTCCACTTTTTCCGGTTTGGTCCACGTGGTGCCAGGCACCAGCGCAGGAAATGAATGTTTGACACTCGTTGCCTCCCGCTAACAGTTCCCGGCGGAGGGTTGGTGGTTTTCTGCCCGGTTTGATGGCTTTTTCTTCGGTTGTTGCTGGGTTTTCCCTGACTTTCTTTAATCTCCACTATGAAGATAGAGCATCCATCCATGTGTTCTATTGATACTTTGTATTTTTTCCTTTTTTCGAGTTTTTCTTTTTCCCAATTTGTCTCTCTATCACGAAGGGAAACGGCTGGTTCAAGCAATTCTTGAAGGTCAAATTCTGAAGGATAACAGCAGTTTTGCGTTTTATTGAAACACACCCGGTGGGATAACACACACAAACATGTTTATTCTATGGTTTAATATGCTACAGAACAGCAGGATTATCGATTTGTTACAAAAATCCTAAGCAATGTAGTACATTTATTACAATTTATAAAGTAAGACATACATACAGTATTGGACAAAACATGTGCAACCAATAAAAACGTCATTTAATATACATAAAAATCCATGAAAAAAATATAAAAAGTAGTCATCGTTTTCCTCCTGGCAACTTTGCGTGTTGTTTGCCAAATTTAAATTGGCTTTCAACTTTTCGTTGCAAATCCTTTGCATTTGGGATGGCCCGGGGGTGTAAGCGACCTTAGAGGTCGTTAAGCCAAGAAGAAGAAGAGGAAGCCTTGCATCTGCGAGGCAAAAATTTGATCAGATTGTCAATGAAGTTTTGTGGAATTGCTGCCCATACCTTTTTTGATTTGAGCGAACAACTGATCCTTGCGACGAACAACTTCACGATCAATTCGCTGATTTACGATCTCCCAGAGGTTCTCTGTAGGGTCCCAGATCCGGAGATTGAGGCGGCCAGTTCATCACCATGATTTAATTATCCTTAAACCACTGTTTGACCACTTTGGCGCCAGTGCTTGGGATCGTTGTCTTGTTGGAATATCCATTTTAATGGCATTTTCCATTCAGCATAAGGCAACATAACATTTTTCAGGATGTCATTGTACATGAAACGGTTCATTATTCCATCGATTTGATGAATTGGTCCAAGAACGTTCGCAGAAAAACATCCTCAGACCATTATATTGCCTCCGCCATGATTCACCGTCTTCTGACAGTATCGTGAATCTAAGCGTTTTTCAGTGGATCGACGGTACACGGCAAATCCCTTCACTTCCAAAGATGTTGAACTTCGACTCATCACTGAACAGAACCTTCTGCCATTTCTGCACATCGCAGTCAATATGAGATTGAGCAAACAGAAGACTTTTATTCCGGATTCCTAAGAGAAATCAGAGGTTTCTTCGCGTGATCTTCCTCAATAATTATCAATGTGTATTTAACTTGTAATATTACAATAATGCAAAAAGAACACTTTTTTCAGTAAACGAATCTTTTTCCAACTTAAAACAAAGTTCTTAATCGACGCTGGTCTTCTCCACCAAACACTCAGTGTGATCTGTCAATTTGACAGCTGATAGCTGCAATAAACATGCAGCAAACATCTAGACTCCTGAACCGTCAACTGCATCAAGTGTCTCGTTTTCGATTTCGAAAAATTGAAATTTGTTGATGCTTTTTATGATTGTAAATGTAAAATAAAATTCATAAGTGTAGATGAAGGGAAAATAAATTCACAATTAATTTGTTCCCATTAAAAAAAAGAAGTCGCCTAATACACTATTGAAAGGCTGTAGAATGGATGTAGAACATTAAGTTCTTTAAACTTTTGCCTCATTTTCTGCACCATGCAACGCTAGCCCTAAGTATCCATTTATAAATTCATGACAAAATAGCAAACGACCATCAACCACTAGCATAGAAAAAATTGTAATCATCTCCCAAAGACAAAAGCACACTACTGGACACCGGACAAGACGGGGACAAGAAAACATTAAAAAGTGTACTATTAATAATATGCCCTTTTTAAGAGTAGCTAGCTCTCTCTTTACCTGTAGCAGCCCAAGCAGCATTCCACTTACACACATGCTTCACTAGTTCCGCATTCCGCCACCGGGCCACCCAGTACGGCACACTAAGTTTTATGCTAATACGCTTCTACTTCGACAGTATAAGTACACCCAACAGCATCTCGGAAAGACAGGCTCGGTAAACGGCAAAAACCGGTCGGCATCGAGGAACGGGGGCAGAAAAGCAGTCTGAGCACTTCTTTAGCAAAAGTCTAATAATAGTTTGGGTTGTCCGAACGAACTGCGGTGCGGAAAATTCAACCAGAAGAAGCTGCACGTTTACGTACGTACAACCCGCGATAGTGGAGTGGCGGCACATTGTGAAAAGCGAGCGAATAGAAACCGAAAGGAGGAGAACCAAAACCGACAACAGTGGCGGTGAATGAAGGCGATGATTTTACATAAAACATAAGCACCACCACATTATGTTTTCAACTCGGGTGGTAACAGTAGTCGAAGAGAAGTCAAAGTGACGGAAGGCGAGATGGTGGTGACTCAAATTTCACAGTTTTGTTCTTGCGAGAAAGATGGTATCGACACCTTTTGTAAGCCAAACCACCACCCGCACTTTCATCGGTGAAACACTGATTGATAAGTTTCTTGTTGGAGGAGTATTTTAGCCCAAAGGAAGATGGTCACAAAAAGGGGATTGTAGGTATTATGTAAATGAGAGATTTTATACAAATTGGAATAAACTATATCGAATGACTTGCAGCGGAGCAGAAGGTAATAAATTACAGCAAATTTGTGTTCAGAAATAGATATTTACAGCGACTGCAAATAGTACTATAAATCAGATATAACCATGACTAGGAATCGCTAAAAACAACGTAAAACTCTGGCTCAGACAGAATTATGTGGCTGCGGTGATGGATTCCACGATGTGGATCACCTTCTGTGAGGTCCTGCTTAGAATTTGAAACTGCAAAACCCTTGTTGAGCGCAGTCGAGCATATGGGCAGACGATCGGGTACAGAAATAGGAGAGGTGTTGGCTACAAGGGACCTCACGTACATGAGGCTCATCTACCAATTCGCCAGAGCCAATGGGTCTTGTCCTAAGATTCCACGTCCGCATTACAGTGTTTCTCAGGTTCGGAGTGATGGATTTTCGTCTGAACACTAATACTGTGGAATCTGGAATTCCACAGAAATGGTGGAATCTGGAATTCCACCATTCCTTTTTCGTCTCGGAACGTCTCATAAATATTTATTATTAGCTAAATTTGTAAATATAAATTTGGAAAACAAGAGCATGGTTGCTAAAGTAAACATCAAAATTAATTTTCTACTCAAATTCGATACCAAAAAACATCATAATTAATTCTAATGGTTGCTAATAATGTGTAACAGGAACTGGAAAATCACATTGAAAAGTAGAATTGAGCTTACACACACACACATATCACAAGCACACTTTCATGAAACAAAGCTCTATGCTATTAAACAAGCAGGCAAACTTTATTCGCCCTCGTTCCATCCCACAGTCCCCATTGCAGCACGATAAAAGCGTCGGAAGAAAAGGTTACAGCAATATTGCTTCCGAAAAACGTTCTTCCACACGCACGTGTGCATGCATATGCAGGAAAGCTTGGATCCAGAATTTAAATTGGTTCCAACTGGCAACACCCACGGCGAAGGCGAAAGGAGAGCCTTTTCATGCCTGCCATGCTTTGCGTTTGATCAGAGGCAAGATACGGAACGCAGCAAACGGATGATGCTCCTGGAAAAGGCAGGAGCTCGAGCCACGGAAAATGGAGCTTTTGTTAGTGTAATGTGACAGCATTGCGAAGTAATGGATTCAGCCGAAACATTCGGGATTGAATTTTGTATGTGTGTGAGAGCATGAATTTACTAGCCGATCCACTATTATTGCTGAAGGGGAAATATTGGAGCGAAATTGTACTTATTTTATAATATTATGTATGTGTTTGAATAAGATATGTAGGCATTCATCTTGTGAAACGTCTACTTATCTGTTACCAATATTCGAAGTTACACTGTGCCAAAAGAATTGTCCTTACAGTAAAGACATGGATACAAAATAACGGAAAAAACATATTTAATCATTCTAAAGAAATTTCATATTTATCCCATGAAGCAGTGCCATGTACTCTTTTTTATCAATCAGCACTGATTTTAACAAAAAACAATTCAATCTGTTAGTAAAAATTGAAAAAAAAACTTAATTTTTCAATTTTGCCGCCAAAAATTGTCCGCACAACGAACAAAAGCACAGTTTATCGAGCACGATAAGGCAAGTTAATACTCAGTATGTCAACCTTTTGGCGGCCCGACGGTGTAGACGACTGCGGTGCCGGTCTTCAAACAGCAGGACCGGGGTTCAAATCCCAACCAAATCCCATTAGGCTCTGCAAACGCCTTTTAATCGAGGAGGCCAGTTTTTTAGTCGTTTCAGATGAAAATTTCTCCCATTCTTGCTGGAGAACCCTTTTCAGCTGGTTTTTATTCTTGATCGAGTGTTCTCCGAATTTTGCGCTTAAGATGATCCCACAAGTTCTGAATAGGATTGAGGTCTGGAGACTCGGGAGGATGGGGAAGCGCAGTTTTGACGTTGTGCAGCAACCATTTCCTTTGACCATCTTAGAAGTATGCTTCGGATCATTATCTTGGACAAGCTGAAAATTGGATCCATGGTCCAACTTCACAGCACTTGCTTTCAAGTTATTTTTCAGAATGTCTAAATACTTGAATCGATCCATTGTAGACTCAATGAACATCAAGTTTCCGCGGTGCCATTTACACTGAAGGTACCCCAAAACATTACGTGATCACCAGCATGCTTGACAGTCGACCCGATATCCTTCTGCATGGATAACATTCCGTACTGTTTGCGGACTTGGATATTTTCGTACCGCGTCAGGCTGTCTGCAAGTTTGGGGGCCCCAACCTTAGGATTTTGTTTATTTTTCCATAGGATAATGCGTTCGTAACGTTCGGTGAGCATCGACGTGCGGCCTCTTCCTGGAGTGGTCTCCAGGGAATTTATTTTCTGGAATTAATGAGCATCGTTCATTGTAGTCCACCTGGACACTCCAACCACGCAGTGCAAACCGTGTAGCGTGTAAATTAACGCTGGATAGATTCCAGGCGAGTCAACGAGCGTGCCGATATGGGACATCACATCACGGATGAGTATTCCACCACAGACTGAACTAAGGAGCAGTACAGTATCTTAACGGTAATCGAGTCGATAAGATCGATGATCGATGTTTACCCTTAGCGACGATGTGCTCTAGCTGGTCATGGAAGCTCAACTTATCGTCAAGGAGTACTCCTAGATCTCTGACGCAGCTTTTAAGGACAAGGGCTGTGTCGTTAATGGTATACGTGCAGATTAAGGGATTACGCTTTCTGGCAAACGCAACCACAACGCACTTGTCGACGCACATCTCCAAACCACTCGTACAGCACCAGGACTGGAACGCGCGGAGAGCATTCTGGAGATGCAGCTGATCTTCCTGGTTGCGCATCGGTAGGTACGATTTAGCGTCATGCGCGTAAAGCAGGTAGCTGGCAGGAGGAAGCACACGTGTGACGTCGTTCAGGAATATTACGAAGAGAAGCGGACCAAGGTTGCTTCCCTTGTGTTACTCCTGAAGATCCGTTGATGCTTCGAGAGGTTTGGTCCCCTATCTTCACACGATACGAACGGTTGGTGAGGTAGGACCGCATCCAGTTCAGCATTTGTCCCGGAAGGCCAAGAACCTGAAGCTTGGCGAGCAGTGCCACTTTTGACGTGTCACACATTTGACGTAACCCAACTATCAAATAATTATTTACCAAACAATTGAAAAGCTACTCACTACACGGACAATTTTTCGGCATTGTTGACTATTTTAAGAAAAACATTTTAACATAAAGAGACTAAACAAAACCTAAAACGAAATAAAATAATTGGATGCAATTTGGATGTGGATTGGATACGTTCAAACATATTTTATTTTATTATAAAAAATTATCGGATATGAAATCTATTTATTTGATAAATCTATTGAATTGGATGGATGCTTTTTAATAAAAAGATCTCAGATTGAAGAATCAACGATTCAGGGCATTTTGGGGGCTTATTCTTTTGTCTAAAAAGAGACCAATCTGGACTAATTCATCAGACTCGGGTGATTGAATGATTCTTTTATTCGATCAAATATTTGATCGAAGGAAATCCACAAAAGGACAATTATTGAATCTGTCTCAGTTCGGGAAGGTTCACGCTTTTTTTATACATTAAAACTTCTTTAAATTATTCCTTTAACAAACACATGTTGTATAAAATAACTCTTTCCAAACAAACCTTTTTACAAGGCAACAATACTTTCATAGACAAAGTTCCTTCAACGATTCTCTCTCGCCTAACTAAGCATACAAGCAAAGCACTGAAACGAAAAAGTCCAACCACAATATGTGGTCGTACAGTAAATCATCCCGGACAGTACACAACACTACTCATATGTTCTATGTGCATAACATTTAGCTGTCCTCCGGCTTAAGCCAGCCACATTCATCCAACAAGGGAGCCTTTCAATCAGCTCTCTTGTGTGTCCTTGTTGGCGCTATAGTACAACACTATTGAGCATCATGTTTTTTCTTCCTCAAATACCCATACAAAATAAAAAAAAGACCCACAAATAGTCGATGCATTCACTCGCCCATATGCTCTCCCAATCGATCTCCACTCCTTCCTTCCGATCGCCGGAAGTAGTTGAACTGGCTAGTGTGACATCGATTTATTCTCTTACGTTACTTAGCACTAGCAACACACACACACGGTCACACATTGTGTTGCCACTCGCAACCACCATAACCACCTTCATCCCTCAAAACTATCCGAATACTCCACCCGAGTGAATGGTTTGATTTTTTTTTTTACATTTTGCGTTCCGATGCACGGTTGATTGATGAATTGCAATTTCCCACCAAAAAGGGGAGTCGCCTACCCTCTTCCCATCGTCCCGCGATCAGAATGCAATTTTATGTTGCACCCACCACGCGCCGGTTGATTCACTCGATTCCGTATTCCCAACAAGACAACGAAGCACAGAAACGATTGAATGGTGGTCGGAATTTGATGCTATTCTCGTTCCCCGGGCGGTTCAACACCCAGCTAAAACCCCGATAGAAGAGAGTGGGCAAAAAAAAAGGTGCTTCTACAAGCATTATTTACTTTCTGACGCTTCCCCTTTCGCACACCGACTCCTCTCGGCAATCCCACGATTGGCACACATTCGATCGGATTTCTTTGCAAAAGCGCTGACTGAATAAATCATCGTAGAAAATAATGTCGCCTAACAGTGGTGCATGTGTCCTATGAATTGTGAGTACCGGGAGCAAACATTTTCCATCACCAGCACCCCAAAGCGAAGGAACGTGTCCCAGTGGAAAATGCCAAAAAAAAAGAAAGGAAAAACACCAAATGTCATGCTGTAAGCCGTTTGCGAATAAAACAAAAATCATCGACAATGAATGTGCGATGAAAGTCGCGGAAGAATTATTCATCATTTTTGTATGTTTTATTCAAATAACGAGATTCCAATGGGTGTTTTTTTACGCTTCATACATTTCAATGCATGAAAATTAATTTGTTTACACGTTGGATCTGATATGGTAAAATGTAACGTTGGCTTAATGGATTGTAGTTTCCAAAATAAATAGCCTCGATGACGTTGGGCAAAAGGCCGCAAAAAGTAAGGCATTTTCAATTGATATCGCATTGCACATTTAGGCTGACAGTCTGTCGATAAAATGGCAGCAAATGGTACCAAAATTACCGAAATATTTATTTGTGATATTATTTAATTTGTAATAAAGTGAACCTTGATAAAGAGTTTATTAAAATTCTGGAACCATAAAAGAACCACAGGGAAAAAGAAGCGATTTTATTGGTTAAACTTAAACTTAATTCAACGCTTCAGTGTCAACAGAACCGAGGTGAATCTAGCTCAGTTCACTTGAATTTAAACGTAACCACATCGATTTTTTGTATTTTCTAAGAATTTTTTCCAACTCACACTAAGCATTTACGTACAAGCACGCGCATGCACCTGGTTAAATAGATACCATGCCGAAACTACGTTTGCCGTGTGTGCCATATCACATTCCGCTGGAAAATATGTATCGCAAGCATTCATAATGTACACATATGTTTGCCATCCTTGCGGTGCATTACATGACTAATGGGACAACCGATGAATCTAGCGGTAATTCTCGCTCTTCTTGGCTTAACGACTTAGTATACGTCGGATATCGAATGGATGGTCCCCGAATGGGATTTGAACCCCGGGTCCTGTCGTTTGAAAACCGGTGCCGATGTCGCCTAAACCACCGAACCAATCCTTGTTGATAATGACAGCTTTTATATAAGCTCAATCACAATTGGGACTAAAAATGAGAGATATGATGGCCTATGATGGGATGAATAATAGTTTAAATTATTTTAAAACTTCTCTACCTAAACTAAACAAAATCAGCTGATGAGGGACGATGCTCTTGAAATGTAAACAAAAGATATTTTTCTGTAATTATGACTATTGTATCAAGTTTACATCATCTTGGTACGAATTTTAAGCAATTTAGATAGGTATTTTAAATTTTAGCTCACGATTTGTTCTAAAATCGGTCAAATTAGTACATTAAATGTGCTACTGCACTCATTGATTTAAAAGGGCATTATGCTACCAGACCATCACAGTCCACAATTGTCCTGTCATTTGTCCTCAAAATCCTGCCATCGAATAACTTTTGAAAATTAACGATACAGATTTCTTCAGAAGAAGTAACAAGCCAATTTTGTTGGGTGAAAATATACCCTTGACAGCATTACGTATTTTTTTGTAGCATCCAGAGATGACCAGACCTCCTATATGCCACCTAATCATCAATTTCGGAACCATTCTCATCAGAGGCTAAGGGAAATACTCTGCAAGGGGAATTTCTTAGCTTCGCGGATGACTTTGACATCGTTGGCAAGACGACAGCGAAGGTGTATGAGGCGTACACCCGACTGAAACGTGAAGCAGCAAGAATTGGATTGTTGATCAATGCGACGAAGACGAAATACCTGTTTGCCGGAGGCTCTGATCGTGATAGAGCCCGAGTGGGAAGCAGCTTGTTAGTCGACGGTGACAACCTCGAGGTGGTAGAGGAGTTCTGCTATCTTGGGACTGTCGTAACTTCGGATAACGATGTCAGCAACTAAGTCAGGAGACGCATTGTTCAGAGGAATCGTGCCTACTACGGCCTTCACCGTCTGCTGAGATCCAGAAGACTTCGAGACCGCACAAAATGTGAGATATATCGCACACTGACTCGCCCGGTGGTCCTATATGGCTACGAGTCTTGGACGGTCCGAGCGGAGGATGCAAACGCTTTTGGCGTGTTTGAGCGTCGCATCCTCCGGACCATCTTTGGCGGTGTGTTCGAGCATGGAGTGTGAATAGAGTGTGAGCTATACGGAGAGCCGGAACATCCTGACGGTAGCAAAGACCGGCAGGATACGATGGCTGGGGCATGTTATGAGGATGCCGGACTCATGCCCCGCCAAGAAGGTATTCGTCAGCGACCCCCAGTTCGGCCCGAGGCGTCGGGGAGCACAGCGAGTTCGTTGGCTGGATCAGGCAAAGAAAGGCCTATCGGAGATGAGAAGCTGCAGCCAGGGATCGAGTTTCTTGGAGATCTATTGTTGACCGGGCCGGGCCGGGCCACGACGCCGACGTGCTCTTTAAAAGAGCAGACCTACATGAGTGAGTGAGTGAGTTTGATGATTTGCATTTATCCGTAGTTTAATTTTCCGTCTGTTAATATCTACAATAAAAGCCTTAAAGCTTGGACGCTTGTTCGTCCAACCTTTGAGTCTTTTATCCTTCGCTTGCTGTTTGATTTATATTACAAATGTTAGAAGGAATAGATGACTAGAATTCTTCTTTTGTTTAACGACCTGATGGACCTGCCATCTGATAACTCACGAGACTACCTGTACCTATCTACTGGTACCTATAACACGTAGTTGGATAGTCAGCCCTCACTACAGAGGAACGGTCTGGATGGGATTTTAACCTACATCCTGCCGTGTGAAGACTTGAGCAACATCGTTCAGTACAAGATCCCTCTAAAACCTTGAAGTCACAAGTGATATCGACATTATTGGACGTACATCCGACTAAAATGCGAGAGATTCTTAGGATTAGATAGAGAGTCATTGCGACAAGTACAAATTAACTACTTGTTGGAGGCTCTGACTGAAAAATAGCCCTACTGGGAGCTATAGCTCTAAAGTATAAGTTGACGAGGATGACAACGAGGGGATAGAATAGTTTTTATAGCTTAGTTGAGCGGGTCCAGAGGAACTTCACGCGGTTCGCTATGCGCAAAGTGTTTGCAGGTACTGACCCAGCTCTGCCTTCGAATCCGTCACGTTGTCGGCTGCTGGGTCCTTTAGAAACCCGCCGCATTCCTGCCCAGACCAGCCTCATCACCTCACTTCTCCTCCATTCCGTCGACGATCCTTTCCAGTAATCCGTAATCAATTTTTATGTTCCTATTTATCGTGAGCGCCCTCGTCCTCTCCTGGCCGTTGCAAAATGGCGCCCAGCGGCAGGTGCGAATGATCCTTTGCTGCGCGCGTGTCGAATGATCCTTGTGCGCCTTTAATTCTTCAGACCTATTTGGCTTTTCCCTCTCTCCAGCCACTTTCCGTGCTCGTCTTCATTCCTCATCCCCTTGACTTGTACTTTTACCCTTGACCTCTTTTGCCTTAACGTTTAGCGATTAAGTTAGTTGATTAAGAAAATTTTTGTAGCCTTAGGCAGACAAATTGTGAAGTGAAATAAATAAAATACTATTCAAATACTATTTGTAAGACATTGCCTAGAAGCGGCAAAGCAAGTTCCTGCAAAAACAAATTGTGATGAATGAATGAAAGCTTCCACTGTTAGTGAACACCCATAAAAAGCGATGTAAATCTTATTAAAAATCATTTAACTCTCCATTTTTCATTGGGGAAGATAGATTTTATTATTCCATTAATCACAATCTTCTGCCAATGGTAATGATACTGGGCCAAATAGTCTATTTGTGCGAAGCACGTCTGGAAGACATACGCGGAGTGCCACCATTCAAACACTTCGTCTCAGTGTATTGTCCTGTCCCATATTTCATTAAATTCATTAACACGACCGTCTCTGGGACATAAAACGATTTCATCGAAGCACTTACGATAATGTCTACGATACACACACTTTTCCTGGTCGTTTCTCGTGCTTCGCTGTCATCATCTTTGTGTCGTATGTAATTTGAAGTAAGATTGACTGTATGACACACTTTGTAGTAATTTCCTCACGCTACCATGGACGGATGTAGAAACTGTGGAGACGACAACCCTGTCCTGAGCACTAAAATATATATTTGCTACACAAATTTACCGTCATTTTTCAATCACAGTCGCGTCCCATAATACCCACTACAACATATTAGTGAAAATCGATTTGATTGAGAATCAAAATCAATCAGAAACGTAACACACAAATCCTGGACCTGAATACGTGCCTCACACCGTGATCTGAAGGCACAAGGTTCAGACAGGAATATCTGTACACTCTCACTTTCCGCATTTTTAGAATTAAATTCCCATTCGCGCGTTCCGATTATACACACACACACGTGTGTTGAATCTCGAAAGCGTTCGATTTTCTAAAAAGCCGCAGGCCCTGCTGCCATCGGAAGGAGTAAAAAACCGTTCCGAAGGTGTAAATGCGTGAAAATGAACGTTTTATTAAATGCAAAACCGAAACTCGGTTTCGTACGTGCGCACGTGTGCAAGGTGTTGATAGACTCTTGGCGTGTCAATGATGATCGTTGATGATAGTGTGGCTGATGGCAATACGTGCCCCCGTGCGTTTCCTATACTCTGCACACAATACACTGACTGTTCATTTTCAATTCCAAATACAATTCCACTCCCGCTTATCATGGACCGGAGATATTTCATCACAGCAATTGACAACCAACTGATATATGTAACGAACGTTGCATGATGGAAATATTAAAATATGTGCCAACGAAAGCAAAAAAAAAAACAAAAAGAAATGAAGATTTAAGCTTCACGTATAACAAAAAGAAGTAACACTAGATTAGTATTGCGCAAGAAGGTACGGATAATTTAAACAAAGTAGAGCAACAGTAGAAAAACAGACCATTAATTGAAGTCTGATGGCTGAGTTTGCATTGCTAATTTTAGACCAGCATCGAAAAGGCGCTTATCGTTAATTGCCCACTTCTCAAACATCGTACGACTAATGTCGTCTATCGTCAACTTATTTTCAAGCGCAATAGACTAATATAAGGGAGCTTGGGCAAAAGATCTATCGAAATATATAAAATATTGACAAATATCTAACATTTTAAATATAAAAAGCACTATAATTTCTGAGAACTAGGACAAGAAGAAATATTTTCGTTTTCGATAATTTCTTAAAAATATGGGACCAATTTTTTTTTTGCAGTTTTATTGATTTTTGCATGGACATTTTATTAACACCAGAACTACCGCGATTTTGATGCGAACAACTCTGCCGCGACCGGTGGTCAAAATGACTGGTGGTAATCAAATAAATATTTTTTTTTTATCTGAATTTCCATATTTCTTTAAGTTTACACACTTGTCTTAATACACATTTGATTGGTTGTGTCTTATACCAGCATTTAAAAACCTACAAATCGAAAAAAATCAACTGTTGATGCTGTTGTGTTGGATTCTCCATGATTCAAATCGTTTACAGCAAAATGATCAAAGCTTCAGCCTTATTACTTATAAAATTGTCAAACTATATTTCATTTCTTGTATGTTACATACTATTTTATAGTTATGTTGCAAGGAATACGTCTGTCGGATATACAGGGTGTTCAATATATTCGAATACACTTTAAAAATGAGCTCAAACAATGTAACCATAAGATGTAATTTTTTTTCTTGAAGCCAGGTTTATTTTAAGCACCCTTCCTTTGTACTTTATCACGAGCTTGAGACGTTTCTCAAAATATTCGTACGCGGCACGCACCTATTGCATTGGCATTTCGTCCCAGATCTTGGAAATAACGATCTTGAATTGGTCGACTGTGTTCACTTTATACTCGCTTTGCTTGGCCAGCATGTATGACCATGCAAAGTAATCAAGGGGATTGAGATCCGGGGTGGATTGGTTTGGGTGGCCATACCATCTTATCTAGAAACCTCGTCACATTCTCCTGACACCACGCTTGGACGATATTCGCCGTGTGGGCCGGATCGCAGTCTTGTTGGAATATGTAAGGATCCTTCCCGTAGAGATCCTGAAGTGCCGGAGCAACAACCTTCTACATAACCTCGTTTTTGTAGTACGCTGCGTTAATTTTGACATTTTTCTCAATAAAAATCAGTAGAAGTTTCCCACACCTGGATACGACCCCCAAATCATCACCAACCCGGCATTCTGGAACCGTAGGATGTTTATTTGGGACGGAGAGATGCTCGCCAACGTCGGCGCCTACAGTCGATTATTTTGAACATTGTGCGGCTGTTTCTCAAAACAAAGAGTTTCTCATAGGAAAACACGAACTCCTGACCTGCGTGCCGCGAAAGTACCAATTTGCATCTGTCCAGCCTTTTCTTCTTTGCAGCTTCTGTTACTCCATGTACTCCTCCATGTAGGTCCTTCGTCATAATAGTGTGAGTCGTCCCGATTGGCACATTCAGGGCAGCAGTAGTCTTCCGGATCGAGCGGGTCATTTTTCGACGAATCCGCTCCCTCACAACTTGGATGACTGCTGGCGTCCTCGCCGGACGCGGCCGCCCGTATCTTGTACGATCCTTGGTCGAGCCCATCTCCCGGTACCGACAGATGGTAGTATAAATAAAATTCCGCTTCACCCTGTGAGATTTCAACCACCGGAATATGTCGCTGGGCTGCTTACCTCCCACAAACAATTTTACTAAAAGATCTCGGTACTCTTTCATCGTGCCCAGTGTTTGCACAATAAGTGACTCGACACCACATGCAACGGTTAGTCTATACATGATACTATAGCTGTCAAAAATATTAATACACAGATTACACAGAATGCACAACTACAAATCGATGAAAAGTGGCAAACCTTTTTGTAAGAATTTCGCATTGAAATACTTTGTTCATCGTTCCACAAATCACCAGTCAAAATGACTGGTTTTGGTAGAATTGCCCATGACATAACTTAATAGCAATATTAGATTGAATTTAAAATTTTTGTATTCATAGAAATGTTGAATGTGTAAAAGTCAACTTCGGTAGAATTGTTTAACTTTAAAAAATAAATTCACTTGAAAGGTATTAAACCAATCAAAATTTTTGGTCCGGTAGTTCTAGTGATAAAGAATTCACTAACTAAGTTTTAAAATTCTAATAAATTGTCTACTAAAGTCTAATTGCACATCGCTCGGATGAACCTACTTGCGCTCCACTTTCCCTTAAACGCACACACTAACGATCGGTGACACTCGAAAGCTCTTTGCGGGAAAGCCGCTGTAATTTGAAGTGATGAAATTATTCAACACTAAATGGTTTGCTTTAGCAAATAAGCTACCGTGCGAAAAATTATGCTCCTTTCACGGTTATGCTTCCCGTGAGATGCTGTCCGGTTCATTGGCCCTACTTGTGATGAGAGTGGCGCCGATCCCGGGGAGGTGGTGGTGGCACAAGTTGGGATGAAATGTAAATTTGAAAACTTGGTGTAACTTACAAAACGTTGTCAACAAACGTAAGCCTCCAACCAACCGGAAGGGCTCGTTGAGTGTTGAGCAAGAAGAAATGAATTTAAATAACATTCACTATGTGCGAGTGAAGGGAGCTTTGCTGTATGTTAAGTAGAGCGCCCCAGTAAAAAATAATAACTTGTTTTCTAGGAGTTCGTATGCCACAAAACCGGCTTGTGTTGCTGATCAGTGAAGTGAAGTGTAAAGGGAAATAAATCAAGAGACACTTGATAGGCACCTTTTGACAAACTGCCAATTTTTGTCCGACAACGTGCGGCCGCAACTCGAAAAGGGTTCTCGCCTTACTCTTGCGGCACCACAAAGGATAGGAATAACTTGAACGGTGTTGCTGTATCTACAGAACATCCTCCTTCTGTCAATTAGGAATGACCCTTTTTACATCGTCTGCTATACGATCGTGTGTGTCTACGGATTATATAATGGAAGTTTGGAATACTGGAAAATTACATGTCGTCTCTACTCGTGACGAAACAGAAACGTTTACAGCTTCATTTATAAAAGATGTTGTTTTTTTTTTGTTTTCTGATAGAAGTCCCAATTATTTTGGCGGTAAAAGGTGGTAGGAACTAAATCACAATTTCAAGAATGAACATAGTAATTCAAAATAATTCTGTTACAAAACCTTCACCCCCTACACGTGCCAGTAAAAAGTGCTGGCATAGTTTCACGCAAGACCTTATCGAACCTAAGTTAAACAATTTCAGCAGGTGTTCTTTAGCAAATAAGCTACCTTTGCGTTCACCATCCTACGCACAAACCCCGTTTGCTGCTGCGGGGAAAATGAAATGATGGGCAAAGTCATGTACTTCTTGCGGGGAAAACGCCTCACTTTTGAGGGAAAACGACCGATGGGATAAGTTTTTCCATTTCACGCTTCGAAGCATGGCCCCGGCCACCTACAAACCCTTCCCACCAGTTTGCTAATGAGCCGGAACTATTCCAAGAAAAAGGTATACCAGCGCCGAGGGCAGAGATAGGTGTCCTAACGAGAGGATGTAACCAACCAGCTACCAGCTAGACACTCCCTCCGATGGTTTCATGGGCCGCCCCGCAGGTGGTTTAGCGTCGAGCAGCGCCACTGAACGGTATGAGCTAATCCTGTGCGCTTATCCCGAGGGTAATGTGCAGTCCTTTTCCTGCAGGAGCAAAAATCCAATCGGTTCGGGCCTAGCAGTGAGCCGGTTTGAGTGATATTGGAACTTATTAACAATCTATTGAACGAGATGGGTTGGGAAATTGAACATGCACCGGTTTTCCAACATTACCTGTTGGCAACTTGAAAAAGACAAAAAATATCGATCAAAGTTTTAAGCATTGATGGTTAGGTTGGAAAAATGAATACAAAATTGAAAGCTTTACGTCATGAATGTTTACGTAAGATTCATTTTTTAATATAACTTCTTATTAATACGACGACGTGCCATCATAATTAATAACAAATAAATATGTATAAGTAATACTTTCTGGCTTAACGACCTTCCAAGGCACTTCGGGCATCTAGTAGCTTACGAAACTTGTGGATAACCACGCGCAGTTCTCATGTGACTGAGACTGGCATCGCTGTCTTCTCTACTACGGAGCCTTCTTATTACCGGAGTCCTCAAGGATTAATCCCTAGTAGAACTTCCTCTTCTTGGCTTTACGACATTCTAAGGTCATCCAGGTCATCGAATGGCTTACTAGACTTGCTGATACCACGTACTTGGATAGTCAGTCGTCACTATGGAGGGACGGTACGGATGGGATTTGAACCACGGTCCTTCCGTGTATAGACCGGCGTCGTTATCGCCTACACCACGGGCCGGTGGTGGCCCGGTGATGACATTAGAACTATCAATCTTAATTACATGTTGAAGAACTACTGCCTGGTTAATATAATATACTGCCTAGTTAGATAAGTTAATGACAGGTGATCAAAACCGATCTCAATTACAGTAAAAAGTAAAGTACAAGTAAAAACATGTTTGTTAATAAATTTATTGATTTATTGATAAATTCAACAGACCACAAGACCCTGGTGAGGCATTTTAAAGAAGTTTAATTAGATTATTAGTTAATTAGCATATTAAAGAAGCCAAGATAAGGAAGCTAACGAGTACACTGGCTCACAGAAAGGATACAATTGAAAAATGAGGCACTGGGCTCGAAGCGCTCAGACACAACATTAAATTCACGATACATTAACAGTGTTTGAGAAAACGAAACGAGTACAGCATTTTTGAACGTCAAGTTAAATCTCCTAGTACGGAGTATCGTCGCAGGGACGGTATAGATTGATTGAAGAGAGTAGAGCCGGCAAGTCGATCCGATTATCCAAAAGACCCGCCACAAAAGATCTCGCCTATAGTCTAGGACGCTATAAATTACGGCAGTTCACCTAAAATGCAGAGCAAACATTGTACATTTTCGCTGGATGGGCTCCAGAAGCGTCAGATACCTAGCAGCAGTAGGCCACCCCACCAAGGATGCGTACTCATCGGACTAGCGAGCAGTGGAGCATTTTTACCGAGGTAAAGTGTCATTCATTTAGAACTCGGTCACTCGCCACAGTCTGTCAAACGAATAATCTTAAGCGTAGAAATATATTTTTCATGTACGGATGAATTTACGGACCATTCTTTTGATGCCTCTCATAAGTTGCCGCACAACCGATTTGTTTTTTTTCCGATCGTATGCGAGTTGGACGGACGTCCATTTTGGACAGTTTGGTGGATTCATAGTATTGTCGATGATATCCTCATTTTTATTGGTGCAGCATTGTAACACCTCCCGATTGTAGTGGCAGCTTGAAAAATCTGACCAGAACCCAAATGGGTCTTTGAGAGCTGTAGGAAAAGGCCAAACACACTTTTCAAGACACCGATCTTTATAAAACTATCAAGTTCATAGATTGATTTGTTATGAAAACCCGTGTGTTGAGCCCACAGTTGTGTAGATGGCTTGCCATATCATGAGTATGGTTGTTTGCGATTAAATTTTTGCTTTAGAGTTCTGTTTGGCGGTCTGCTCGCAATCGGATTTTTCTGACGGTTCTTATGCTGGCACCATTTTTTCAGCAACATCCCCATCTGAAAGTCCAGGGTTAGTGTCTTGAACGTTCTCAACACCTTCCAGTTCGGTTGACGATCCACTGTTCCTGAAAGAGAATTTTGATGTACCTTTCTAGTGATGCTTTGACGTTCCCGAAACCGTTTCAAAACATATTCAAAAGCAGAAAACGTGTTGCTAAGGAATTGTCCTATTTTTCTCCCGGTCCAAGTTGAATTTTCTAAGTGGGTGTGCACAATTAATTGTCTACGTTGCAGCTCCATCGTTAATAACAACTGCAAAGAGCACGATTATGTCAAAACTACTCCATAACAGGCAAGAGTGCTCCAATACCCACTCACAGGTATCGAAAAATTCCATGTAGCATATAGCACTGGGGGCTCTACTATACATAAGATAGTCTAAACAAATTCAAAACAAACAGTACAGTACTTTAGGATCACATTGATCTTGCGCCAGATGCTTCAAATAGGTCTATAAACTGGTTGCCCCTGATGACAAAGTACTACAATTGGTCATAGAAGATCAACTTCTCGTCGAGGAGCACTTCAAGGTCCCTGACACATCGTTTACATTAGATGAATGCACCGTTCAGGCTGTCACTCTTGCAATTAGAGTCTACACACGGTGTACACGATAAATTTGACACTAGGCCATTTCGTTTATAGTTCGTGATTGAATGATCGTCTCAAAACAAACGATTCGTCATTCGAAAGCCACAAGTGTTTGGAAACAGTGATAAAAAAATGTCTAGTGAGCTTAATAAGTGGAACACGCTGGAACTGTGGAAACGAAATGATCCGCGCCGGACACACAAACCGAGACATCAAGACGGCTGCACAGTTGAGGCTGTTGTACAACGGAAGGATCGGATTGCTTGCGGAACGACGAGTTCTTCGACATTTCTTCGAGCAGGGCCTGAGGCTGAACGGCTATGTGAAGCTGCTGGGACACGGTCGTCAAGCCCTGGATAACCAAAGTCATACGGCACCGGCAAATCGCATAAATGGCTAAGCGATTAGGCTTCCCAGCTTCCCGGACTTCAACCCGATGGACTATTTCGTGTGGGGCATGGTTGAAATGGACACCAACCGAACGTCTTGCAACACAAAAGCCGAATTAGTGCAAAATAATTGTAATTAAGACCGTTTTTGCTGCCCTGCTCAGGGCTATGGTAGTCCAGGGACTTGCTCTACATCCGGAGGCAGATACAGGCGGTCATCGATGCCGAGGGTGGTTACTCTGAGTAATTTGTGCAGCCAACATGGTAAGCTAAACTTCATAGAAAAACATTTTTTCTTATTTGCTTCACTAAAACATTTTTTTCAATTCCTGCAGGAACTGTCTAATTTATCGTGCACACCGTGTAGATTTACCAACAATAAATTATCTTTAGGTACATCGAAGCTCGAGAATAGATTAAAAATATTTATAACAAACTTCAACATGACAAACCATGCCTGCCATCTTTGAAAAGAAAAGCAATAAAATATTCCACCAGTTCATTTTGTTGCTTCTCGAGCTTTCTCTCAAACAAACAAATATGCACTCTGCCCTGTTGTCCTTGTCAAATAAAATTAGGTCAACAATTTCCCGGTGGTGACGTAATTACTTTTCCACCAACAGGCGAGAACATTGAGTTTTAAAAAATGTGTGTTTGCTTTCATCTTTCCATCCAATGCTCATGTTGCATTAAGAGAGTGGAGAAGTAAAAATTCAAGCAGCACTTTGGTCGTGCGCAAAATCTGCCAACAGCAGCCCAACTTGCCATATCGGTTCTCGAGAGCAACAAAACAACAACTTTCATTTCATTTGTCAAAAGAACCTTTATGCAAAAAAAAAAAAAGCTAAACATTTCACCCAAAACAGAAGTCCTATAACCGGAGATTAACCCGATCGATGGACGTTGGTGTTTCACTTTCCACCACCGGCACACCGGTGCGGTTCCAGCCGTACGAGCTTGTCTGACGGGATTGAGTGGCACAAAACGAGACAGTCAGCTGGGACCGGTGCTTCGTGGCGACCCCCAAGTGTAATCAATCAAAATCAGTATCATTCTGAGGAGACGACAATCAGATGACGACGAGCGGCCGTCGTCAACGTCGCACCAGATGTACACTTGAATCTGAGTTTTTTTTTTTCTATTGAAAGCGACTGCGAGAAAGATGTGTCGCATGCTTATTAGGGCGCTACCAGTCTCAGCTGGGTTGCTCAACTGCTCCCTTCTTCTACTGCCAAGCGTTGACGTGCCGAGGGACCTCTATTTGTCTGTGAGAAAAAACGGAACTAAACGATGAACAAATTTATTGCATTTTGTACAATTTAAGGCAGTCAATTAAGGTGTAAGCTTTAAGGGCGTCAAACAATATTTTGTGCCTCGTAACAAGCATCCTTTTTTTAAGGCTACAGGAATTGTGGTACGCGTTCTTCGTTCCCTCCTGAATACATTAGATAAGTATCTTCAAATTGCCTCCAACTGTGATTAATCAACGTGCTGTCAGAGTGCGAGAAACTTCTTTCTTATTTTTTGTAAGATAAGGAAAACTTTTTACATTGGAAGTGTGAAAGAAATAGGGCGAGCAATATTGTAATCTACAGTACATGACAAAAATTCATATGCTTTCACTATTCTTTCTACGAGCTCCATATTTCCTTCAATGTAATAGTTACAACAATGCTTTCTTCAGGAAAATTGTTGCCCTATTATCAGGCAATAATGTTGTAGAAGTGAAGTTATTAGAATTACGCATGACTTTCTACATATATATTATCTTTCAGGAAAGGATGAGGATCGGCCTAGACAAAATAAATCATACACTAGATTTCTTATTCACAAGTTAAGCTTATATCAAATAAATCCTTTTATTTTTGAACCTTTAATATTTGGTATGACTACCCTTTGCTTTCAGCAACGCTGTTTTTGTCGTCTTGGTTGAAGATCGATGTTTTGTCCACTTTATCGTCCAAATAACACCACAAATTCTCTATCGGATTCAGGTCGAGAGATTGGGGTGGCCGCCATTCGAGCACCTTAATTCGGACCAACTGTTGGTTATAACAACTTCTTGTATGCATATAAAGCTGTTTTAAATATTTTTCTTTGCAATACTTAAAACTTTATTGAAAATACCATAATTCTTCCGAATAAATCATGTTTTTTATCTGAAACATAAAGAAAATACTCCTCAAAGAGCATTTTTACTTTGCGCGTATGATTTATTTTGTCCAGTACTGTATGTAAAGTTTAGAGAAGTTTTTTGGGAAATTGCAAACCAGATTTGATAGACTAAAAAGATGGACGATTGGGAAAAATTCTTGCAAATGATCAGTGCAGCTAGCACCAAGTTTTAGATTGTTTTAATGATATTGTTGTGCAATAAAAATAAAATAGTCCTTTGAATATAAAATATTTCCTTTGTATGGTTTTTTTTTCTCTGAGAGAAGATGCTAATGCTAATCATTTTATAATTCCTCGAACTGAGTAATTGCCTCTCCGGAAACGATATGCTAAACATCGCATTACGAGTAGTGTTTCCACTCGACTGTTGCTCCCATTTCTTCATCGCCTTCGTATGAGTCAGCAAATACCCGTTGCCAACGAACATCGTGAGTCATACGACGTCGACGTGCTAAAAGGTAAACGGCTGAAGACAGGAACTTCCAACGAAACTTCCAACTGCCGCAATGCTTTGTGGCACATGGCGATAGCTTCAGGACGGGGAGTGACGGCCGTCTTATCATCGGCTCTTATGCTTGCGAAGCCTCAGAAAGGATGAAGCAATAAGAAACAAACATGCTTGACATACCTAGTGCCGAAAGTGGTTTTATCTTAGAAAACTTACAACTGTTGCAACGAGGCAACGTTTTCGTATTATTTCTCGGTTAGACGTGTAGTTTACAATCAAGCTACTTGCATTACAATTAGAAGTATTATGTTACTCCTGCCTCTGAGATTTTCAAGCAAATTGAAATGAATAAACAGAATAAAAAGTCTTGATTTGATGCTTAGCATATAAATACCACAAATTCAACTATAAAATGAAAATACAGGTCCAACCTAAGCCCTTAAATGGGCGTTTAAATCAGTAAAACTATCCATAATCATGGAGATAGGTGATGCTTAAAGCTAAATTATTATTGCTTTCACGTTCCTACAATTGACGTTTTCTGGGTAAATTTATGACCATTTTTAAACGGTTGAGAAGGACTTTGAAGGACCTTGGACTGCGTCAAAGGGTATTACAAAATTCGACGAAGATTGCCAGAAAATATTCTTTGATTTTTGTCCTTGCAAACGAATTATTAGAATGATAACTTTCCTTCCCTGAGGTCCTACAGATTGTCTGTTTTATACGTGTTTTGTACTTCGCTTTTATGAATGATAGAATGTGTGAAGGGTCCGTGGTACAGCACAAACAAAACTTCATTGCGCCGATCGATTCACGTGATGGATAAATCAAGCTACAATACATTAAAGTTTGGATATGGACCCACGCAACGGACAGGACTTCTCTCGTGCTTTACGGGATGATCGATAACGAAGTGCTCGAGACACCCAGGATAAGGTGCCTCGCAAAGAAAAGGGCATGACTTTTGGATGACGGATGACCACGCAACGAAACAATCGAGCACACTCCGAGGGATAAGGTGCGCTTTTCGGAGAAGGAAATGTTCCCCAAAATACGTAAAAGGAGTTTTTATATGTAAATTAGATGTAAGCAATACGACCAGACAGTTCTATTGGAAAAAATTGGAAAACTTCTTTCCTGTGTAAATGATTTTTTTTGTATTTTATCAAGTCAAATTTTGAATTTTTTTCAAACCAAGAGATATTTCTATTCACTTTCTCAAGGTTTTCAGACATCCAGTGCACGATTTTCACCGGGTCTCTCCTACTCCTTGGCTTCGCGGATGACATCGACATCATCGGACGGACAACTGCAGCGGTATGCAAGGCGTACAACCGCCAGAAACGCGAGACCAATTGCATTGGATTGAGGATCAATGCGACGAAGACGAAATACCTACTTGCAGGAGGCTCTGACCGTGATAGAGCCCGACTCGGAAGCAGAGTATCAGTTGACGGCGACGATCTCGAGGTGGTAAAGCAGTTCTGCTATCTTCCAAAGGCTTCAGGTTTAGGAAGTCCAAAGTCAGGAAAATCGTCTCTACAGACTCCAAAAACTCTTTTGAACTGAACGCGTTTGGCGGTACGGATATCCTGACGGTAGTCAAAGCCGGAGGTCAAAGCCGGCGGTGCTCATCAGCGACCCGTTCGTCACGAGGCGTAGAGGAGCACGGTGAGCTCGTTGGCTGGATCAGCCGTGGATGGAGGATTGTAGCCCTAGGCCGAGTTTTCTAGAAACGGATTGACGACCTGGCCACGTTAACCCTGAGCAATTCAAGAAGAAGACGAAGGTTTTCTCATGCACAATAAAATTAAAAAACCATTTGAAATCATAGAAAATCTTTGGCGGAATATAAAACAATTATTACAACTCATCTAAATGTCATTCCGAGACATTGTGATTCCGTGGATCAAATTTCCTTCAATCCAATCCAACAGTGTACTTATAGGATGACGCCATTGTGTTGCTTTAGTAGTCACAACTAAATAAAGCAATCTGATCGCAACAAATCGCAAACAAATCGCGTTTCGCTTCATTAGCATCAATTGTATGCTTTATTAGCCACCCGGGTGTCATGTGACGTCCCTTACTCATAAACGTTTATTGCACGCCGATAAAAAACCTTCACTACTCATCCTATTCGTCATTGCAACATGGGTGTTGAAGGGTGTGTATTATTCAGGCTGTACATTGAAGATAACGGTACGAGATAAAAGAGCTCAATTTCGATAACATAAAAAAAACAGACGCAGTTGTGTCTCTATTCCAGGGAATGGTAGAATTTTTTTCATATTGTAAACTACATTTGCATAACAATAACATATTTGATCATTTTATTCATTGTTTTTTTCGTATTCTAGGTCAAATTCTCCTGGAAACCGATTCTGTTACGCACTACTAATGCAATTTTCTGCATTGCAACAGATTTAGCAAGGTGACACATACAGTATTGCACAAAACAAATGCAACTCAAACAGAGCAATCATAAAAACAATAAGCAATTTTCAATTATTCGAAATCGAATTCGAGACACTTGCTGCAGTTGACGGTTCAGGAGTCTAGATGTTTGCTGCACGTTTTATTGCAGCTATCAGCTGTCAAATTGACAGATCACAGCTAGTGTTTTGTGGACAAAAATCATTTCTCGCTTCTTACAACTATTATCTCTACCAGCATCGTTTAAGAACTTTGTTTTCGCTGGAAAAAGATTCGTTTGGTGACAAAAGTGTTCTTTTTGCATTATTGTAACACGTACAAGGTACAATACACATTGATAATGATTGAGGAAGGTTCAGTACTGACGCTTTCTTTATATTTTTGTTACTAGACAACAACATGACAGCCTTGGAGGAAAACTAAGAAAGCAAATAATCCATGATTACAAGAGGGGAAACATAGATATTTGTGGACAATAGAGGTTCTAGACAACGCCACGGTCCACGGAAGAAAGGACACCTATGATCGTAAAAAAGCATAAACAAGGATCCTTTCCAAACTTCGTTCTGTTTGCTCAACCTCATATTGACTGAGATGTACAAAAATGTCGGACGGTTCTGTTCAGTGATGAGTCGAAGTTCAACATCTTTGGAAGCGACGGGATTTGCCGTGTACCGTCGATCCACTGGAAAACGCTTAGATTCACGTTACTGTCAGAAGACGGTGGAGCATGGCGGAGGCAATGTAATGGTCTGACGATGTTTTTCTTGGACCAATTCATCAAATCGATGGAATAATGAACCGTTTCATGCACAATGACATCCTGAAAAATGTTATGTTACCTTATGCTGATTGGAATATGCCATTAAAAAGGACATTCTTACGAGACAACGATCCCAAGCACACCGCCAAAGTGGTCAAACAGGGGTTTAAGGATAATGAAATCATGGTAATGAACAATCAACCCTACAGAACAGAGAACCAGTGAGGGATCGTGAATCAGTGATCAATTGTTTGCACAAATCAAATGGGTTGTTTTGTCCAATACTGTACATATGCCGCGTTGTGTCACACACTAGTGAGTGATTCGGTGTGGGGAGGTGTGTGACACATAAATATGCAAATTACAGTTTTTTGCACGTTTTAATTGACGATTGTCGGCATATACTGTTTTCAACGAGCATAAGCAGGTGATGATAGCAAGTTGATCATATGTGAAATTAAATCGTCAATAAGTCATCAGGCTAAAGGTGTGCCACTTGCTACAGATTATTGCATGGGCATAATTTGGTGGCAAAAAAAAACCATTACATTACATTGAAAATAATAGAGCGATCAAATACCTTCTAGTTACCTCATTTGACGACGCATGACGCATCCATCCATCGCTCCGGCAGTGCCCATGGCAAAAATGGGAGAATTGGATTGTTTTTGTTCGTCTTTTCCTTCCTCCCCTTCCCCACTGTGCGCTCCACTCCCACCAATGAGTTAAATAGACTTTTAAATTGGATCCTCGAGGTTGTTTTCAATTGTTTGGCCCGGGTAGTCAGGGTTTGCTGTTTGCACATGACCTTTTCGGGCCGTTTTTCCTATGCTTTTCTGCTGGCCCCAATGCGCCCCAACGCGTACGCACACACACACAGTTACAAAAACCGGACTCTACGTCATCGGCGGCAGTGTGTGCAAAATTCGCAACAAATAACAACCGTGCTGGACGACGGAAGAAGAGACGGCTCTTCGCAGCAGCAGCAGCAGCATAGCGAAACGATGAGTCATGGAAGGTTTTTGTGTGTAGATACGGATTTCTCCACTTTCCGTATCAGGCAAAGGAAGGTGGCTTACTGTGCGCGTAAAGTCCATAACTCGAGGAAGTGTGTCCATTTCATTGTTATGAAGGAATAAAAGCGAGAAAAAATTAAATATTTACCCCAACAAGGGTACTATCGTTTGACGTATTTCGATGCAATGTTTGTATATAGTTTGCGCGCGTATTGAAAAAAGTAATAAAATTACAATATAAAATCTTAGTCTTAGTGGCCTGGTCGTTGTAAAGAAAATTTTGTTTTCAAATTCTCGACTATTTCTGGATTGGAAATTTCTATAATTTTATTTTAATTTTATTTAGCTCCGAGATGAAGGCTCTTAGCCGTATGGTAAAATTTTCTGCAACTGTCCGAGAAGCATGCAGCACGCGCCCTCATGCTTCAGCATGAAACCCGTCAGAACTGCGGAAAACTAAAAACGACTGAGGAGACAGCAGACCCTTCTCTTCCAGGACAAGAAGCGCCGCTTTGAAGAGTCAGTTGAAAAGCTCTCTCAGTCGGGAGACGCCCGCTCGTTTTACAGGAGGTTGAAAGAGGCACGGAGTGGATTTGCTCCTAAAACCGCGATGTGCCGGGACGCAGACGGAAATCTCCTGACAGACGAGCGGAAGTTGATCGAAAGGTGGAAGTGTTACTTCGAAGGACACCTGAACGGAGCAGAGACAGGAGCGGTTGGTGCAAGTAGCAAAACAAGCCAACAGCAGCAGCAACATCAGTGATAGCAACAGTGCAGAAGACGAAGTGCCTCCGCCATCTCTGGATGAGGTTGCCAGCGCCATCAAGCAGCCTAAAAGCAACAAGACTGCTGGTAGTGATGTACTGGCGTCTGAGCTCTTCAAGATGGGGCTAGATCTTCAACTGGAATGGAATGCTCGATCTATCGTGCCATTTCAGTCCTTAATGCCGCCTTTCACACCCTGTCCCAGATCTTGTTCTGCAGACTTGCCCCCCTTGCTACAGATTTCGCCGGCAGCTACCAAGCAGGGTTTTGTTGGAGGCAAATCCACTACCGACCAAATCTTCACTCTTCGGCAGATTCTCCAGGAGTGCCGTTCCGAGGAATCGTGCCTACTACGGCCTTCACCGTATGTTGAGATCCAGAAGACTTCCGAGACCGCACGAAATGTGAGATATATCGCACATTGATTCGCCCGGTGGTCCTATATGGCTACGAGTCTTGGACGGTCCGAGCGGAGGATGCAAACGCTTTTGGCGTGTTTGAGCGTCGCATCCTCCGGACCATCTTTGGCGGTGTGTTCGAGCATGGAGTGTGGAGGAGAAGGATGAACCACGAGCTGGCTGAGCTATACAGAGAACCAGACATCCTGACGGTAGCAAAGACCGACTGGATACGATGGCTGGGGCATGTTATGAGGATGCCGGACTCATGCCCCGCCAAGAAAGTATTCGTCAGCGACCCCCAGTTCCGCACGAGGCGTCGGGGAACACAGCGAGTTCGTTGGCTGGATCAAGTGAAGGAAGACCTGTCGGAGATCGGGTGCCTACATGGATGGGAAGCTGTAACCACCGATCGAGTTTCCTGGAGATCTGTTGTTGACCGGGCCATGTCACGACGACGCGCTCTTCTAAAGAGCAAACCAACATGAGTGAGTGAGCAGCTCTCGTACGTAGGTAAGCTCTCAACATCATTTATAATTGCTGGGCAATCAATCAACCAAAACAGTAAACCGATCATTGAACACCGTCTGCCCAGCTATTGTACAGTATTGTTTTGCAAAAGCCAACATACGATTATTGATAACCTTTCCTACTCACCTTTAAAACTTGGCTCTTTCTGAAGCTCAGCTCATCATCCGCTGTGGCGTTAAAGTCATGCTTTGCGACGGCTTCCATTTTGTGGCTGTGGCGAGATCCTACCAGCTATAGGCGTTTTAGTAAGTAGAAATCTTGTGGCACTGTCTCTGCTTTACGCGCGTTGCTTTCTTTCTTATCTACGGGGTACCCGTCAAAACAAACGCTGGATCGCTGGTGGATCGTGTTTTTTCGTTTTGTTTTCTCAGATACGATTGTATAAAACGCTTTATCGAAACCACCAAACAGTGGCCTTTTAAATCATTGGGGCTCGCTTATACCGGAAACGATCACCGTTGCTTCATGGACGTGTAAAACTCAGCAATGGAAGATATGCATCGAACCACCTCTCACGCACTATTTCTTAGCAAACATTCGTATAGGTGCACCTGATACACACACACTCACACACACACACACACACACACTGCACACAACGAACAATTTGCTAACCCACAAAATGCATTCTTTTACTGAATGCGCTTTTCCGCTATTGAATATTCTCCTTCTTCACTGATTTGTTGCACTTACTTTCTGCTCTTTTTGTTAAAAAAAACCGCACGCAGTTACGCACGTGTACACAAACAACACCACTGACACAAATACAAACACACACACGCGCACACAGCAGGTCTCGGTGACGGGCCTACTAAGGATAACTTATTTTTAACTAATTTTTTCCACAAACTGCACAGCAATTACGGGGCGACGATGATGACACACGCGGTAAAAACAGACATCACATAGACACTGTTCACATTAGGTCACAGTAAAGCTAGAGATAGAGAGAGATAGAGAGAGGGATAGTAAAATAAAAATCTATTTCATCGCAAACAAACACTAATCGTGGTTCGTGGCGCACGGCTCACACCCAAGTAAGTAAACAATCAAAAATAACACCACCCCGGAGGAGGCTGTGACGTCATTGCAGGCTTCGTTCGTGCCCGCACACACTGGACAACGTGATTTTTATTATTCTAATACAGAAATAAAGTTTGCAAAACTTCCGCGGCACGGCAAATGACATCGACCGGAAGTTCACACACAACCGAACATTGTTAACGCATACACAGAGCTGTCTAATACACACACACACACACGTGAGGAAAACGGCGACGAACGAACCGAGAGCCATCACTCCCCGATGACGTCACCTGCGTCTTGCAATAGAACGGTTCTCGATGCCGTCGTTAGTGTTCACTTACTAAATCTTTAACTTGTCTCTACTTGTAGCGAAGAACGTTAATTCGCTCCTTTCACCTTCCCTGGAAAGCACCTTTTGAGTTGTGTGTGTGTGTGTGTGTGAGCACGATTTGAGGAAGAACACACCGTGTCTACTATCTATTACGACAGTCCGAAAACAACAAACCACACGCTAGATCCTTGCGATACGGGGATGTGGCGCCCGCATACAGTTCTCTTCTCACCGTTCACACTCACTTTTCTTTCTCACGGATGAAAAACGAGGCAAACAACACACGCAAAGCTGCGGAGAAATAATCGCCGGTGAGATGTTGTGTGTAGGTGCGAGTTGATGAAGCAATTGTGCCGCACTTGAAACAATAAATTTAAGAAACTTTTACATTTAATTTGTAGTCAAAATGTTGCATTATTTTAGCCATTTCCGCCTAAAAGTAACCTTGCGGTGAGTGAATCTCATATCTCGCGCGCGGTTGCCTCTCGTGGATGTATTTTTTCCACTTTTTTGCATTAATTTGCCTTATCACGCACTCACTGCTCACTGAATGGTAAGAGCGGAAGAGATGCAAGAATGTTTGCCCGTTTGCTCTCTTTCCCACTCCACATTTTCCACATTCCATTGAACTCCGAACTTGCAACTACTCGCAAATACCCACACACACACACACACAAACCGAAACCAGAGGGCACTGTCAGTTGTTTTTTTTTTTTTATTCACACACCCCCAACACAAAGCGCTGAGGGTGTTGCCCCCAAGATGCTCATGTACTTCTATTGCCCGCTTCCCTTCGCATAGTTCGTGGACTGTTATCAGCGCCGTGCGATACTGGAACGAGAAGCATGGACAATTTCACTCTCACTGCCTTTTTTGGCATCACAGTCGTCTTCTCCACAGATTGTGGGAGAAGTATTAGGCGCCATGCGCCTCCTCTGATCGATAGGAAAATAGATGTTATAAAACACTGTCCGTGAATTTGTTGTATTCATTTTTGCCAACGTTTTTTTTTTGTCCTTATGCTTCATCTTTGGAATCGTCTTCTTTTTTTCTTAGCAGAACGGCATTCTAGGTCACGCCGGTTACCTAACGGCTAACTAGACTTGCTGATATCACGTAGTTGGATGCTCACTACGGGGGAAAATCCGAATGGGGTTTGAATTCCGGTCCTGCCGTGCCGTGAAGAACGGCTCTGGCATGTGAAGTAGTGGTGGGAACTACGGATTTGATTCATGAATCCACTCCGATTCCGACGTATGAGACCCGGATTTAACTCCGTAAAAATCTGGAGTTAACGGCACTGGAATTCACTGCAGCATCAACTGAAGGTTACCCTCAGGGACTCAGGGAAAAATGGGGATTTACCCATCACTAATGTGAAGACCAGCACCGCTACTGACTGATTCTTTACCGTGAGAAAGGATGTTTTTGTAGTCGAATTTCGTTTGAAACAAGACCGACCGGTTCGGTTCAATATTTACGATCATCTTACAAAAAATGATCGTAAAGCCGCAAAGGATATCGTTTTCGTTTATCTGTCCTTTCATTTATTTTTTAGGATTTTTTTTTCGATTCCACTTACTACTACTGGCTTATGGCGCAGAGCGCTTCGTGCTTTTCATTCCAGTAATAAACGGGAATTTCTTTCAACAATATTATAATAACGAATCTGAGAAGTTGGAACAATTTCCATTGCAGCATAAGGTCCAATAATTCTTCTTCTTCTTTTTCTTGACTTAACGACCTTCTAAGGTCAAGCCGGTCGTCTTATGGCTTACTAGATTCGTTCATACCACGTAGTTATATAGTCAGTTCTAACTACGGGGGGGACGGTCCGGATGGGATTTTAACCCCGGTCCTGTCATGTCCATGGTCCAAAAGGGAAAAAATTGGGCCTAAAATTAAAAAAATCGGTTGATCGAATTTTATTTGTCTGGATAATGGTTGGATAACGACTAGATTATTTTACTGTTCATAAAAATCCTGTTGGGCGGTTCGGTGCTGATGACGACAGCGGGGTCGGTCTTCACAAGACAGGACTGAGATTCAAATCCCATCCGGACCGTTCCCTTGTAGCGAGGACTGACTAACCAACTACGTGGTACCAGAAAGACAAGTAAGCCACTAGATGGCCGCCGTAACCTAGAAGGACGTTAAGCCAAGAAGACGAAAAATCCTGTAGAAAAGGTCCTTTTTAAAAGAATAAACGATACATTGTGATGAAGCTGGAGCACTCGTTGTATGCTGATTGTATATTTTAATATTAAAAAAAAAACACTACAGCAAGTAGAATTATAGTGAATTATATTATTGCAAATAAAGGAACCCCGTGCCAGAACCAGATTACAGGTTTTTTGGATAGATTTAGACAAGTGCGAGGCATTTCTAGACAACGCTCAAGATGAACTGGACAGCGGGTAGGTTGAACTGGACAACCGTCGCTCTTTCTCGACAGTGGTTGAACTGGACAAACGCTAGGTTGAAGTGGACAATCGTCCAGTAGAACTGGACAGTCATATTTGAAATGGGCTAGAACGAATTGTGAGAGCAATTTAAATATATCAACTTGAGGAAGTTGGAAGAGACGTTGAAACGTAAAGCGAATCTTTCATCACGCTTTCCCATTCACCGACGGTTCCAACTGTCCTTCATAGCAATGTGCGTAACGATCAGCAAGGCGGGTGGCATTCGTCTCATTTCACCGATAAATTTTCACCCTTTTTTCAAGCTCGCAATGATATCATCATCGAAAGCTGGCGAGGTTTCAAACTTCAAAACCACCTTTGAAACAATGCGTTCCACCCTCCGGAGGAGGAGGAGTGCTACGTTTTTCCCCTTCGCCGAGTAAATGATAGTGGTAGTAGTAGGCCGTGTAAAAATCAAGCGGTGGAAAATGTTCATCCAAAAATCAGGAAAAACTCCTATGTACACCATCGTTCGCTGGTCGCAGCAACACTAGGCGTTTACATTGTTAGCATCGTCGTCAGCCGAGTCTCGCCAAGTAAATCAATATAGTACGTGTGTGTGCGTTTAAAAATGTGCATGCGTGTGTGTGTGTGCTTAAGATACACATTCGGAAATTCAGTATGAGCTAACCGGCAAACGTAGCTAAAAGGTTATAAGATACGTTTGCTGGTAAGCGTACAGCGGGTGAAAAGGCGAAACAAGAATCTAATCAGATTTTAAAAATAACCAGCCAGCACAGCCGCGCGAAAATATACAGAAACACTGGGCACGACTTTTACCAAGGTTTTTCCACCCGGCGTTGAATGAACGAGTCAAAGGTTGTCTTTCTATCTCACCTACACACACACACATCCCCATAACACACAAGCACACCCGGCTAAAACAAAAGGAAACCGAAGCATATAGGAAGAGGGAAAAGTTTTAAAAAGTAGGCTGATTTTTCGCATTCGTTCGTTGTGGTTCAAAGGGAGTAAAGTGAGGAGGTGGAAGTAGGAAAGGAAAAAAAACCATTGTGCGAAAAGGAAGTTGGGGCGGGTGGTTTTCGATGGGTGGGTGTTAGCAATAGTTGAGTCACTTCGCTTCGACAATGAAATAATAATAGGTAATTGGGAAAGTTTTGTTGGCCTTCTTTTTTTTTTTTTGTTTTGTCTTTGCAAACAATTTTCCCTTGGTGTACGGAAAAATGTGAGTTGAAGTGACAACTGAGGTTGAAGAATTTTGTTTGAAAAAAAAAGGCAAATACACAATCAAATACTAAGTTGGGTAACTGGCAAAAGTATGTGCCACATTGTCATCAATTTAATGTTTAATAATAAACGAAAATCTGATAACTTGCGAGACTTGCTGATACCACAGTTGAATAGTTAGTCTTCGCTACGGAGGTTTTAAAGGAAAAGTTAATGATGGAATTTTAATCCCAGTCCTACCGTTGTCTGAACATACAGAAATTCGCACAATATAAAGGAATTTTTGAATTATTTAATGAAATTTCGTTCGTTCACTTTGCACTCATGTAGTGGAATCTTGCGTTTAGTTAGGGGAGATTGTCAAACCTTATGTGGAAGCGTTTATTATTATCCTTATACAATATCCTCGTAAATGATGCAACAAATCAATTGTATGGGCCAAAAACCCTGCACTAAAATCAAATTTTAGGACGGTTGTTGTGTTACATTTGAAAGCATTAGGAGAATACGACCTAACATTCGCGGGAAGAAAATGAGGAATGGTCTTTTACAACAAGTCAAAAAATTACAGTATGATTTCAATAATTGCCAATTAGCTGGCTGATACAATTCCATTGGACTGTGTTTTTCCTTACAAGACATTTGTTATTCTCTTGCTGTTAAAAGATATATTTTCTTGTAGCTCTCAAGAATAGCAGGAAGATACATTGTTTATAGCATGAGATTCTTCTGCTTTGCCCATTTTACTTCTAGGATGGGGCCGCCCAGTAGCTAAGAAGGTATCGGCATCGGTCTTTCCAAACATCGTAACTACAGTACTGGACAAAACATGTGCAACCAATCAATCCGAATCATGAAAATCTACATTGAAGGTTTAAAATAAGAAACAGCACTTTTCGTGTTTATTATAATATAAACTGGTTGTTTGCAAGATTTAAATTGGATTTCAATATTTCGTTGCAAATCCTTTATTTTCAATTACAGCTTTGCATCTGCGAGGCATAGACACGATCAGTAGGCCAATTAGGTTTGGTGGAATTGCTGCCCATGTCCTTTTGATTTGTGCAAACAACTGATCCTTGCGTCGAACTTCACGATCAATTCGCTGATTTACGATCTCCCAGAGGTTCTCCGTAGGGTTCCAGATCCAGAGATTGGAGCGACCAGTTCATTACCATGATTACATTACAATAATGCAAAAAGAACACTTTTTCAGTAATGATGCTGCTCTTCTCCACCAAACACTCACTGTGATCTGTCAATTTGACATCTAGACTCCTGAACCGTCAACTGCAGTAAGTGTCTCGAATTACATTTCAAAAAATTGAAATTTGCTGATCCTTTTTATGATTGCTCTATTTGAGTTGCACATGTTTTGTCCAATACTGTACATCAATCAATCTGTTTGGTCAAGACAGACGCCGCTACCGATTCGATCACCAGATTCTAAGACCCCCCAAGTCCCCAAGTCCCCCTCATAGGATAATTTTCTTGTTCCGAATATACTGCAGAACATGTTTTTTTAGATTATGCTGGCTGACGTCATCAATAAATTCGCAATTTGTTGCAGGGAGAACCCCAAAACCAATTTGCCATTGTATGGGGATTCTTCGTCATCGTCGTTAACAATTTTTGGCTATTTAAAGTCTCTTTTTATAGCCAATAATAAGCTATTCACATACCAATTTTCCATCTTAAATACCATCATAATATATATTTTTTAGCAGAATCAAGATTCCATATTCTTGAGGTGGGAGATTTCACCACATGACCACTTTCATTTTGAGTCAAATTTTAAGAAAATGCAAACGAACACAATTGTAAATTATTTAAAAACGAGAGTTCTTAGCGTGTCACAGTTATGAAGAACGTTTTTCAATTCTTTTCCCCCCTATCCAATAACTTTGTCTGCCTCTGTTCGACTGCCGATGATAGGGTTGTGTGGTCTTGCCACATATGCCTACCAACTGGATGTAATCGAGCGTGTGGAAAGCCTGACCCGAAGTTGGTGAAACAAATTCGATCAGTTATTTATAGCCCACCAACCAACGAACCGTCCCGGCAACATGTGGTTCGCCGGGCCCGGTCAGAAGAAGAACTTTAAATCCTTCCCCCAACCCCAAAGCAAGTTGGCCGCGTTTGAGCATTTGTAAAAACAAACATTTGCACAACAATTGCTAAGGGGCACACGGCTTATGGGTTTCGCCTGTGGTCCATATCCCGTCTTCCGGAACCTCCACCGCCCACACCGAGTGCTCTGATTTTGATTGGAAATGTTTGCTAAAAATAAAACCCAATCTTAGGGAATCGATTATTCAAAAAGATTTCCTCAACCAAATGTATTTTGCATACAACAAAAAGACTGTTTCTCCTGAAGTGACTCTGCTGGGTGGGTCTCGCGAAATTTTAAACCCTCCAAAAGAGGAAAATGCGGTTCAAAGCGCAAAGTAAACGGTGTGCATCCAGCAAACATAATTGAGATCACACACATACACATGGTTGTGTTAAGGAACAAGAAAAAAAAACCCAAAAAAAATGGAACCTAACCTTCTCATGCATAACCTTCCTCAGACGCTAATGTTTGTGGGGAGAATTTAAAAAATGTAAGCAAAAATAAAAGAAGATGCACTTTAGAATGTGGAGAAGGATGCGTTGGGAACAGGTTCACCGCGAGCTCTCTCCTTCTCTTTCTTGTTGCCCTTCGCTTTCTTTTCAGCGCCCTACGGTGTAGTATTGCCTTCGGCTATTTAGGGGTTGAAAGTTGATGCAAATCTCTCGGGATAGTCCGGCCATGTGAGAGCTTCATCGTCATCATCAACGCCAACGCTGATGCTTATGTCCCGGCGGGTATATGTTGCCTTACTTTTCAGAGCATATATTCAATGTGGTTTCTGGTGCAGCACAACATCACACACACACGCGCGCGCGATTGCTTATGCATGCACCCACATATGTACATGTCACATGCACACACACCATGTCGCGCATCGTGTTCTGTACGGTCATAATCATATTTAGAAGGGGGCTGTGCTTGCGATGTTCAATTCGTTCCCGGACACTCCTGATGCATTCTTTTGCCTTTAATGCCTTAGATAAAGCATCGGTACGACATGAAGTCGCCAAAACCCGTTTCGGGAGTGCTTTACAAGCCGGCAAAATTTTGTTCCGATAACGAAATGAAAAGAAAAAATACATTATGGTGTGTTTACACGCGTGCCAATGTCAATTTCCTCCAGTTGCTTGATATGATTTCATGTTTGCCTTCCCTTTTTCTTATAGCCTGAATTATAGAACGCCACCAAAGATGGACGGAATGTGAAGCATGAGGGTGTAGGAAAGGGGGTAGGGGGAGGGGAGGGTGGATGGAAAATACCGTCAATAAGCCGCATCTATGATGATGGTGGACCTTTTCTCAGAACCCTGTACGCACGCACACACGCTTACCAGTATGTGCAGTTCGTGCTCTTGCTCTCGTGTTTCTGTTTCTCTCTCTCTCTCATGTTTTTACGCTCCGAGCGCGACTCACTGTACTGCGAGAGCTATCGTGCCGTCGAAATTGCTGGAACAAAAAAAAACTACAAACCATTGACATTCATCATGTATGCTGCCGATTTAAAAAAAAGGTTGCTAGACAACTCGTCTTGAACTTGTTTTTTTTGGTTGCTTTCACACGTGAAAGAACAATTGCGCTTACGCATAAAATTAAGCAGAAACTGTTCTCCCTCTGGTCAGAGGCAGCCCTTCGCTCGCTCGCATCACTGTGATTTTTTTCACCAATACACCAGAGATTTTACATTTTTCGGAGGGGTTTTCCCTGATTCACCAACACACACCGGGTGCGTGCACACCGGAATCACCGTTTAGTCGAATTTTTGGGATTTAAAATTATCTTGCACCCGCAGCACGGTACGCTACCGGGGCATCGGGCAAAGGCAAAGACGTGAGGTGAAGTCACGGAGGGCACAGAACCAGAATCGGTGCACTTCTCTCGCTCAACGCACGATGTCACCCACACGCACAATCCTTCTTCCATCGCACACACAACCCTGTACACCGCACCCCACCCAACACACACTGCACACCACGGGCAGCGCACCCAATCCAAAGCCACCCTACGTTTCACAAGAAAGCACCGAAAAATGTGAAGAGTACGGTAAGAAATTCTGTCTCCTCCCTCACGTGCGGCGCGTTAGTATACGGCAACGGGTGTTTAGGGAGTCGATATGGACCGTACTGTGCGACGCACAATGTGTCGAACGTGCACCGTTACCGTTATTGCTACTTATTCACGATGCACTCACGGTCAAAACTAACGCTGACGGAAAAACACAACGCAACGAAAAACGGCTCGATAGACGGACACACACGAAAAAGGCGAGCGGGACGAGAACGTTGTCGCTTTTTTGCTAAAGCGAACAGACGGAAAGGTTGGTTCAGGTGGGTAAGTTTGACAGCGGCATTTAGGCTGAAGGCTCGTGTCGTCGTGACAAGCGATGTCCGTGTGCAGTAGCTCTTCAATATACGCTATCGATCGGAATCGAGTGCTAATCGCCTATAGGGCCTATAATTTCCTCGTAGCATAACTGTTCCAGTTTACAGCAGACTAATGCAGCCTCAATCAATAATTTAAACAATTTAATGTCACTTGAAAGTTGCACTCTAATCATACAAACGGCAAAAGAAGTCCCATCCTATTCAGCTGCCGTAAAAAGCACATTTACCTTGTACCTATTTTCAGCAGCCTTATAAGGAAATCATAATTTTTTTTCGTAAAAACGGCCTGGCCGTATTGACTTATGAATACCACGCAGTGAGGTAAGTCAGTCCTCACTACGGGGAGACGGTCCGGATGGGATTTGAAGCTCGGTCCTGCCGTTTGAAGATCGGTGCCGCCGTCGCCTACAACACCGGGCCGCCCCGAATAATAAATTATTTATCGGTGTTTTTTGCAAGAAAATGCTCATAAACTTGATTTGGCGTAGGGAACATTTGATAGAAGGGAAGTAAACAAACGTAAACAATTGAATATTTCAAAACAACCGTTATTCTTGGAGGGTTTAAGTTGTTAGGATGTGTTTTGATGCATCTCTTACGTATTTTACTATTTCCCTATTTTAACTTCCTTATTCTTGATTTGCAATTTAATATTTAGATATTTATTTTTTAAATAAATTCTAAACATTAAATTTGTTTTTCGTAGGACGAACCCTGCACGCCCCTTTTGACATTCAAGCGCTGTCAAACATTTAAATCCCACCAAAAATTTGAAAACACACAATTGTGCGCGCTACCGGTCTTGACTACGGTGGTCGTGTAATTTCTCGCGTACCTAAGTCAAATCGTCCACATGAACGAAGCTTACTCACAGGCCAAACGGCGCCGGCACGCCCACCAACCCGCAAACGAACGTGGCCAAAATGAGAACGAAGAGGACGACTTTTTTGGCAGCCAATTTTCCGTTCCGGCTTCCCAGGCCGCTAGCCAGCGTAGGTATTTGTCGCAGCGTAGTAACCTGCAGCGATCGCAGGTGGTCAAACCGGGACGCCGACCACCGACAAACTACTACGAAAGTGTCCTGTTTATGGCCGGGCTCAGTTTGGACGAGCCGGGCGGTGTTGTGGTACTCAAGTGTGAACCGATCGTGTTTATGCACAAACTGAAGAGTGTTCTGCGCACGAATGCTGACTATCCGACGAACGTTGACCGGTTTCTGGCGGGTATCGAGACGACGATGAAGGATCGTACCTGTTTTCTGAAGCTGCTCGAATGTTGCCAGGTTGTGCCGGGTGGGGCGTACGATGAAACGATGCAACCCGTCCGGAAGCCTGTGCAGGAGAGTTTGATGAAGATGTTCTTGCTGGTGGACTTTCTGCAGCTGAAGTTGATCGAGCTGCTGTTCGGATACTTGATGCGGGAGCTCGGTACGGGTTCGGCCGTGGATGGGGAGATCGTTGAAGATTCGATTGTTGGTTTTGTACTGTCGCAGCTGAAATTTATAGACCACGTCCAGAACGGTGAGCTGGTGTTTGAGAAGGTATTTGAACTGTTAGCGAAAGCGAACCGCAATCCGGTGGTGTTTGATGAGATCATCTTCAGCCTGGAGGATGTGATCGATGTGTCGAAGCACGACGATGCGCTTGCCCGGCTGGTGAAGCTACGACCCCGTCCTCAGGATCTGATTACACCTAGCACGGTGGAGGTGTTTACGGGTATGTGCTTGAGTGTTCAAACGCTTGAGCTGCTCCGCCGAAAGGTGGTCCAGTATGTGGCGGACGGATGTCCACTACGATATTACCCATCGCTCGTTAAAATGCTTCTCAAATTTAATCGTACCGAGCCGCTGGAAAACATCACCGAAATCGTCCGACAAGTTCGTCGTCTGCTCGATACGACTGCTAACGGGGAAACTTGGACGGCAACCTCTTCTACCGCGGACGATTGTGCGGATCAGGTGCTTCGATCGATCCAACAAGCAATATCAGCTTCGGCACAGCTTTACGACGCATGGATAACCGTCATTCGCCAGTTACCGAGTGCCGAGGATCATCTTCCCATCGATCTGCTTCTGCTCACCATCGCTACCACGATTAACGAGGTAAAAGCTCCGCGTATTCGCAAACTAGCGATCAAAAAGATCGAGCAACAATTCTTCACCGATGCGCACACGGACCTGCTAGTTAGTGGATGCTTTCATCGGGTGCTACAAACGCATCTCGACGGATTTCTGCAGCTGATCGAGTGTTGCACACGTGAAAAAAACGAGCGTGTGTGCGAGTTTGGTGTAGCCGCCATGAGCGCACTCTTCTCGCTCGATCAAACCGTTATTGCAACGGACAATCGGGTTGTGCTGAGCAAAATCGTTGGATTCATATGTGAAATGGCGTCGGCGAATGTTACGAGTCGGAATGATTTTCTTATCGGGCGATGCATTGGCGCGTTGCGTAAGTAAAAGAGAGCGAAAGCGCTTTTAACCTTTTGTTTCAATGACCAACCACTAACCACGGTTATGGGGTTTCATTTTTATTTTTCAATAACATTTAATATAATCGAGATAATTAGCTTAAAACTTCTAGAATGCCTAGAAAAACAGTGTTTGCAGCAGGATGTTGCCTACTTATAAGCGTGATAGATCCCAAAAAAGGGTGCCCAAGGGCTAGAATGGAATCGGTAGTGTGATCCGTGACCTAATGGAGCAATTCGGTTTCACCGATAACGCACGTCATATATTAGAAGCCCAAGGACGTAAATCCTGAGTCCAGTAAGGAGTTAAATTTGGTCGCTATGAAACTATTTTTAAAATCCAAAAGAGGAATAATTGGGGAACCAAATCAGCCTCTAGCTTGTGGCAATGAAACATCTGATCTAATATTCCATTTTTACATAGTTTTCGATTTTCTAAATGGCCGTCTTGTCGCGTATGGATTAAAAACCATTTTAAAGCGTTCATAAAACGATTAATTTTGGATTTATTTTTTCGAGACTAATTGATAAATGAAAGATAAGTGTGAAATGACAATGAAAGCTAATTCAGCTTTAAAAAAATATGTTTAAGTAAATATGTTCGCCCAAATTTCCGCTAAGACTTCAAATATCTCATAACGATCATATTACATTGAATTTTTGCATATTCTCTCCCGTGATTTGGCATTATGGACGACTAATCCATGCCTTGGGGACCACCAATCGCTTTAATTTGCAGCTGAATAGTCATTTTTGTGGTAACGGTAGCTTGTTTTAGAAGCGATTCAATGGATAATCAGGCATACGGATACGGGCATAAATATAAAATGGAGGAATTTTTTAAATTCTCAGCTAGGTGTTATTGGATTGATAGTAAATACTCTCCGCTTTGTGGAAAACTTCATGCAAATACGGCGAGCAGATGAAAAGTAAATGCTTTCTTATCCGGGAAAATGCAAACTCCTATGCAAAATTTATAACCTCAGGGGTAGGAGGTTATAGCAGTAAGGGTGCATTTTTGGTCATTCAAACGAAGGTTTATACATTTTTAAATTATTTTTTTCCAGGTAAGCTACACGAATCTCATCCAAAAGAGATAGAACGTAGTGCGGAACTGCTGCTCCGCATTCTGGACATTGCACCCGAACTGACGCTGAAGCAGTACCGTCCGCTTATTAGCGTAATTTATGCTGCCGTCATTCCTTCCCGTCGAAACGATGACGATACGGAGCTGACAGCGATTCGGGACAATCTGGAAATCATCGTCAAGAAGCAGCTGATGTGTGATAACAAAGACACCAAGAGGAAGGGCATCATCGGATTGGTACAAATGGTGTACTATCTTTCGCTGGTACCAGCCGGCGCTGACGATGCACCCGAGCTTAGTTCGAGCTTTGATTCGGAGCGAACGATCGGTACGGTTAGTGACATACCGAGCGTATCCGGACGTAATCTGGCCAACCTTGTCAGTACACTGTTTCTCTCCACCAATCAGTCACCGGATTTGCTCGCTATATGTTATGATGAGTTGGCCAGCATGTTGGCACAGTCCCGTCCTCGGACAGCTCCCGCATGGGAGAAAACGTTCATCATCTGGTTGTCCGATACGATCACGATGGATTTTCAGGGTACGTTTTTGGTGGAAAACGATACACCACTGCCATCGTGGGATGCAACTGGTCCGGCAGGGATCCTGCTTGCAAGGAAATTGTGCATTAACGATACTGACGAGGAAGCCGTCAATACGGAAGCGGCTTCCATTGCAGTTAACGTTGGTGGTGGGGTGCTTGTACATGGCGGAAATCGTCATACGGCCATCAGCTATCTGGCACCGATTTTCAGATTAATGCGCACACTGCACTTTATACGGTACGGTGGCGTACTGGAATCGATCAATGCGCTGCTAGGGTGTACGCTCGTTGTGCCAGAATTTTACGGTGTTAACGAGGAGGAAGAAAGGCGCTTCTCGATCGATGTGTACGAAGAAGGATCGTGTACGCTGCTGCTGGACATTTACTTCTATCTGAGCAACTGGTTCCGGGAGTGTGTCAGCGCGTTCGTAGGACAGGAAGATGCTGGGATGCGAAGGAAGGTGAGTGTTAAACTTTTCTATACTTGAACACACGAACTCGAGAAGCCGGTGGTGAGGCAGCTTGGTGCCGATCTTCACATGGTAGGAACGGAGTTTAAATACCATCTGAATTGTTCCCCCGTAGCGAGTAGTGATGAGAATTTCGGAGAGGATTCATGAATCTACTCAGAGTCCGACGTATAAAAACCGGATTCAACTCCGGAGTAGTCCGGCGTTGTACCTGGAGTAGTCCAGAGTAATCTCCGATTTTAACTCCGGAGTGCACTACATAATCTACTGAAGGTTACTCAGGATTGCTTCGGAATGAACTGCGGTTTGCTCCGTAGTCTACTCAGGAGAAAACCGAATCCCGAAATCAAAATCGCTGCCAATTCCGGAGTAATTCCTGTGGCGCCTCCCCATTTTTTCCAAATACAAAAAATGTTTGTTCAGTAACACAACTTGTTATTAATAAATCAGATTCTCGTAGTGCGGCCTGACTATCCAACTACGTCGCATCAGCAAGTCTTGCTGATACGAAGAGCTGAGGCGCCCCCACGACATGAGCTACCGGGTTGTTAAGCCTAGAAAAAGAAGATACTCTCGAACTCTATACCTAAATACTACTTCCCATTAACCATTCCGTCAGGTTCTGCAACGCCTACATGAACTCGTCACCTTGGAGCATCGACTCGGGCGCATGCTGGAACGTATGATCGCTGACAGCGAGTACATACCACCGCTCGCATCCGACTTTATGGATCCACCAATAGCCGCGTCGAAGAAATTAAAATTTGTGGAAGCACAGCGAACCGGTCGCCCGAAAGCGGGAACACACGACAAGACGGTCAATCTGGACGCACCACTCAGCACGCAGACGGCCGCAGCAACTGCTGCACCTTGCACGGTTGGCCAGTTTAATGAGCAAAGTTTGCTGTTACGCTGTGGTTTTGCTCTTCGTCGAATGGATCCGGAGCTGGTGCGTCTGTTTACCGTGCAGCTCGTACCGGCACGTGTGCTTGAGCTTCCGGAACAGCGTGGCACATGTCTCGCGCTGGCCGAGTATCGGTTTGTGCTAGAAAACGTAACTGTTGCGTTGGAGCAATCGAGCGAAGCGGAAGGTCGCTATCAACGGTGCATGGTGGAACGTTGGCAAGAGTTTGTCGAGCGTACAGCTGTCCTGCAACAGCACTTACAGGAAGCAACACACCGTTTGCAACCCGCTTCGGTTCAGGAACTGTTGCCCTTGAAATCTTGCTACCTTTGGAGCCTTCGACTTGCAACGGCAATGCTTACGTGGAAACGATTCCGCGAGCATCGTGGACGAGCTGAGCTGGTACGGGTGTTGCGACTGCTGGTGGAGAAGCTTACCGAAAGTGAAGCTCCAACAGCGGACGATTTGCATCTGACCGAACTGGCAAAGCTGCTGCTAAAAGGACTCATCCGACAGGACGCGTGCTTTGGCGATCTTTCGATCGCGGCTCAGCTATATCGACTTGCACGTGCCATCGGTGAGAGTGTTGGTGATCGGACCAGTGCTTCCCGCTCCATAGCACGGTTTACGCGAAGCGTTCTCACTGCATCAGACATCCGTTCGGCGGACAGTAAGTCGAACCATCACTTCACGACCATTCTAGAGGGGCTAATCGATACGATCGGTCTGAAAGCGCTCAAGCAGCTTATCGTTGATATGCGACAGGATGTAAGCATCGATGATAAGATCACCAAAGCTAAACCGGGCGGAAAATCGAAAGCAGCTGAAGAACCCTCCTCCATTACAACTGTCCGCACGTTTGCATCATTCAAGCGACCACACTACGCACTAATGTTCAAAGGTTTGTGCAGAGCGTTTTTGCGAATTTTGCAAGATGAAATACGTATACGGTCTGGTTCGAGCGGAGGCGCCAACCGTCGCCTAGAGCTATGGGAAGCTGCTTGTGAAGCGGCAGGTGAACTAACGAACATTGTCAAGCGTGCACAGCAGGCAGGAAATTTTGGTGTCTATCTACGGTTCGCACAGATCTTCATCAAGCTGTTTCTCAAGAGTGGTCTACCCGCACTGGAAACCATTCTGCGCTCTTCGGCTGAGCGTGCATCGAATCTACTGTCCACACTGCAAACCACGACCCGCTATCTGCATAACGTATGCTGTCAGACGAAGGTGACCAAGGGCGCCGGTTCTTCGGCCGGCGCCCTAGCGCAGATTCCTTTCGTAAGGGAATCGGTCGAGACGCTTGTGTATCGCGTGAAAGCTGCGCTGGTTGCTAACCGCTGTTCGGCCGTCTTTTGGATGGGTAATTTGAAGAACAAAGATATGCAAGGTGAACTGATCGCTTCCCAGCAGCCTGAACCCGAATCGGATGAAGAGGAAGAACAGCAGCAGGAGGACGATGCAACGCATGGTGCGTTGCATGATGCATCGGACATTGCGGATGATCTGAGTGACGATGGTGGTGATGGTGCATCGATTGCTGGTACATCTTCAAAAACGCGGTCAGCTAGTGTGACGAAATCATCTCAGAGCAAGTGCTTTTGAGTGATATCATAAGGGGATTTTTATACATGTATAAAATGGCGCTACCTGATATATACTAAAATAAAGTAACAAACTGAGGGAAACAACGAAATGATATAGTGAAGTTCGTATAAAATTCGTAAAAATAATATTATTCCGACGCAGAAATTTCTCTGATTCTCTCGGGGGTAACCAGCTAGTGCTGGCTGAGGTCTTGGGTTAAAATGAGGGGGTTACCATATCTCTTCTAGCTATGTCTTCTTCGTCTTCTTGGCCTGCTCAGGGTTGAGCTCTTCTAGATGACATGCCCAGGTCGCCTCCATCCTCCATCCACGGCTGCGTCCGATCTCGGACAGGTTTAACTCCACTTGATCCAGCGAACAAGCTCATTGTGCTCCTCTACGCCTCGTGCCGAACGGGTCGCTGATGAGACCCGTTCGGGCTCATGCCCCACCACCAAGAAGGTGGTGGGGCATGAGCCCGGCATCCTCATTACGTGCCCCAGCCAACGTATCCTTCAGCTTATCAGCACCGCCAAACAGCTCAGCTAGCTCGTAGTCCATTCTCCTCTGGATCGCAGTAATTTTGTACAAAGTGCGCCTTCGGATTTCGATGCGTACGTTGTTGTCCGAAGTTACGATCGTACCAAGGTAGCAGAACTCCTCTACTACCTCGAGATCGTCGCCATCAACTGATAATCCGAGTCAGGCTCTATCATGATCTAAGCCTCCGGCAAGCAGGTATTTTGTCTTCGTCGCTTTGATGCTCTATCCAATCCTATTGGCCTCCGAGGCAGATGCTTGTCCGCTGGACAATTTGTGTGAAAATCGTGCCCCGGATGTCGAAGCCCGCCCTTCGCACGAGCGCCCGCGTTAGCAGCTTTGCAGTAGTAGCTTCTAAGTAAGGGTCCCATAAGAATGGGAGGCCCTGCGTACAGAGATAAGAGACTCGAATGTGTTGAGGGCCTCCTCAACAGGGAAAGAGAGCCCCGTTCCCTCCAAACACCAATTTTAATATGGATATGACATCAACATTCAAGCCGCCTAGAGTCTCCAAAGACCTTGATCCGCCACTGCCTTGCACTGCACTCCGTCCATAGTGGCCCTCAACAGCCGCACCAGCTTCCCAGGGAATCCGTAGTATACATTTTCAAAATTATGATTGATTGTCCGAAGCACAGAGGAGCCTTATTTCTTGTGATATTTATTCATTCGTCAATCGTTTCAAATACAAGCGTCGTAATAGATGGGTTACATTTCCACTCACTTTTTATTACATGGTGGTGATGGGATTTTTGTTTTAAATTTCTTCTGTTATCGTTGGTACAATATGTACAGGACAGAATTTGAGTGAATACTTAACGTAACAAAACAGCAAGTATAAGGCCGAACGAGAAACTCTACTTCCCTAACGCGATAATATATTCTCTATAAATGCTTCAAAAATTTAGTTACACATGTATGCACTTTACTCAACAATCTCATTTAAAATGCATTAAGGCATAGCTTCCTGCTTTTTTCTACATCATGCGGTGGCTCGCATAATCGTCTATAGTACACTAATAATTCTCTAATATCGTTCAGTTGTTAAACAATGCTTTGTTTCTGGACGAATTCAATGCTACCTTACAGCGACATATACACACGGGATTAGTGGGAAAGATAAAAAACCACCATTTCGTGCTCTGTACCACACAGAAAAGGATATATCTAACAGCAGGAGGAATGTCCTTCAAAGTAAAGAAGGACAAGTCAGTCTTACTAAGCAAACACAAGTGTATTTTTTTATCGCGGCCTTTTCTTTTTCGTTATCGATCATAAAACAGATCCTCGTTCTCTAGAAAGCTCTCGTTTCGGTTGGTTTGCTAATACAAAATGTTTGTTTGATGTTTTTTTTCCAAATACTTAGGCACACCACCTGGAAGACTGGGATAATTGACCCGTGTGGGAAGGTGAAAAGGTGGAGAAAGGTATTTTGTTTGTAATTTCGAACACAGGACGCGAATTACCTAACTTAAACGTTCAACTTTTAGTGTTAATTGCTTGCTGGATGAACATGAGCTTAGTAGATACGATATTTACAAAATGGCGCATGAACACGTGATCACCCCCTTACCTCTCACCACGTGGATGAAGAGTGTTGCAAGGTTGTAAAGCTAAAGCAACACACATACACACATACATACACAAAGACTTTCATTTTGGCTATGGCTTAATGGTAAATAGTTTAGTCCCTAACGGCGATTCTGGGAGGCACTTTCTGTTGGCATTCTTGTTACGTGGGGCGCGAGGAAAGGTAAGGGAAGGATGGATAACGATTTCCTGTAGTTCTTTTTTTGTTCTTACGGGCTTCTAAATTAGTCTAGTGTACAAACCTTACAGACTAACGGGAGACGACGATAGTTGGATTTGGAGTTGCATTGAATGGCACCGCATGGAAGGTGAAGGTGGACAAAATCCTATCTTCTGACGATGGGGTCTTTTGCCAGCACGGGAAACGACCTATCATCATACACTGTTTCCTCCCCTTCTTCCTCATCCTCCTCCTCCTCCTCTTCGTCCTCGATATCGTCGTCTCCGTTCTTTAACTGCTACGAGAACCCTCTCGAAGGCGAGGGTACTGGTGAAGGTGGCGGAGGAAGTGGTGAGAAGTAGGTCGAACTACGCGAGCTCGGCGACGGTGGACAGCTTTCGGGCAGCATTCCACCAATATCGCTGTGATAGTGTGATCGGGGAGTTGGTGGTGGTGGATACGGTTCCGGATCATAGCAACGTTCCTTGTACTTTCCCTGCAGTGATCCACGTCCATCGTGCCCGTGGCGTCCACTACCACTACCAACTGAGCTGCTAGTACCACCACCTGTAGTACCGGAACCATGTCCTCCACCACAACGCTGACTACGGTTGCTTTTGCTAGTGTAGTTCGAATCACTCTCATCGCAGGCGTCCGTCGAGCATGGTGTTGGTGGAGGCGGCTGATTGATGATCTTGTAATGCTTGTACGGATGATAACTACTGTTGCAGTATCGTCCGGTCGATCCGGCTGTCGTTGCTGGCGATGGTGGTGGATTTAGCGGATAGCCGATCAGGCTACTACCGTTCGTGGTGGAACTACTGGCACCGGTGATGTGATTCCGGTCATAGCTACCACCGCTCGCCCGACTATTCAGCGTGGACATACGTACCGCATCCGCCACCGAGGCTAGCTTCGAAACGCGTATATTCTTGTTAAGTCCACCCGGCGAGAGTGGAGCCGCAGCCTGATCACATTCCTTTGGCTCGAGACCACTGCCACCGGCACCGAAGCGCGTGCGGAATGTTTGCAGCAAGTACACGACAAGAAATACAACCGCCACCGCCGTCACCACAACGATCAGCAGCGTGATCTTGCTAGAACTCGGTGCCATCCGTCGATTACCGTACTCGTTACATATCTCCGGCGCTTCATCCTCACCCTTCGCACAGTGCTCATCCCCATCGCACACGTTGTGAAACGAGATGCACACCTTGCTCGTTGGACACTGGAAATCTTCCGGATTTTTACAGCAAACCGCCTCATCATACCCATCCAAACACTGCGTTGTTCCGTCACACACCAAATGCTTGTCAATACATTCGCCCGACTGGCACTTAAACTGATCACCGCGGCATGTCGGACAATCCATCTCATCCGAACGATCCGGACAATCCTTCTGTCCATCACACCGCCAGGAAGAGGGAATACACTCCTTATTACCATCCCGATCGGCCAGCTCGCTCGGAGCGGCACAGGTAAAGTGATCCGGTCCGCAGATCGGTTGCTCACCGCAACTTCGCCGATCTTTCAACAGCATCAAACCTTGTGGGCAGGCGCACACGTGTTCGCTCGGTGCATCATCAGGGGAGCCAATGCAGATGTGACTACACTCAGCACGGGCCGTGTTGCAGGTGTGATTGCGAAGTACTCGCTCGTCCGGTGTCCACACTGCCACAATATCCGTCATGTGTGGGTTCTTGTGGATTTCTACCCGCCGATTGTCGCCCTGCACCGAAATGCGCTCCATCACCGGTCGCTCATCGAGCCAGTAGATGAATCCTTCGAGGGCCGCGATCGACGATACCATGCTGATGTGCTCGGCAACCAACGTTCTCCTGCAAATGGGGGTAGTAAAGTTAGTTAAACTCTCATTATCGTTGAGAAATGAGACATGGATCTCGATATGGTTGTCAACATACACATCCTGTCCATTGATGTCCATTGTGTCGATGCGCTTGCCGTGGGCGTAAAACAACAGGTTCAGCTGTGGATCAAGCGCCAACGCCTGTATGCCTTCCAGCTTTGTGATCAATTCGACACGCTGCGAACCGTCCAGCTTGGCACGCGTAATTGATTGTGCCGATCCAACATCCGTCCAGAACAGCAGTCGTTTCATCGGGTGAAGTGCCAGGCTGCGTGGTTTCTCCGTCCGTCCAATATCCACATTACCGATGCTGGCGATATTGCCATCCAAGCTGCAGGAAGAAGGCAACGGTTAGTAAAATATGGATTAAATTTGAACTCTTGCATATTAAACTTTAATATACTTTAAAATCCTTGGTTTCATAAATTCCTTACAAGGATTCTATCGAGACTTGTTCTGATTAGTATTCCCTATCTTTCATGCCTTTAAAATGTCACTTCTGTCTATAGCGAGTAACCACTTTTTAGGCTAGCAAACCTAAAAATCCGCCCTATCATTAAATCCCCATTCACCCATCATTATTAGCTACGAATCCCAATAAACGTTACTCACGTGGTTATATTGATGGTATTTGTGTGTGAACAGCTCCAAAAGAGCAGCCGACCGATCGGATCGATTGCCATGTCGAACGGAGAGGATGTTGGATTGATCGATACTTTCGCGTTCGTACCATTATCGAAAGCTCGTCTGATGATCGGACCACGACCATCAATCTGAAATGTGAAAATAAGCAATATTATTAAAGCTTTTCTAATTGTAATGAATTTTGTAATATATATCCTGATGGAAACTACCATCGGGTAACATAGACGCCTCGCTTTTCTCAACTTACCCAGTAAATATGTCGCGTCAAGACGTCATACTCGACGGCACGTATGTTTTTGCCCGTTACCGGCAGTGGGATGTCCGGCGAGTCGGCAGTATTCGGTACAAACCGGCCAAACGAATTCCGTTGACTAAAGATGATGTAGTTACGGGGTGGACTGCAGGACACTCGGTTTGCATTGAGAGTGTAATGCGTCGGACAAGCGCACGTCATCTTTCGCTGACCCTGCGCTAAGCAGAGATGCGTGCAGCCACCATTATTGGTGCGACATTGGTTCGAGCCCGATTGACGACCGGCATGGAAAGCGAGCAGTGCGTACGTGTACTTCAGATTCGAATGTACGATCGTCCGATTGTCACCGGTTGTCTTATTCGCACGTCCAATCTCGTCCGTAGTCCAATCGGCCCAGTACACCCAATCCTGATAGATCGTTAGTGCCACCGGGACGAACCGATTGCTGTCTGCAGCGTCTGCCATTACTAACCGTGTCCGTCGTTTACCATCCCAGTCAGCACTTTCAATACCGGTGGGAGAAGTCTGGCGGGCCCAATACAATCGCCGAGTATCTGGATCGAGCGTTAAACCAATCGCATGGTTAGCACCGGAAATGATCGTCAAAAGATCTCCGCCATCCATTGCCGCCCGGCGAATCGAATCCGAAGGCCATTCAGTCCAATACATCAAGCCTTTGCGGGGTTCCAGGATAAGATTTTTTGGCTCTTCAATTCCCTTCCAGATGAGAATCCGTCGACTACTACCATCCAAACGGGCGACCTCGATACGACGCGCATCCGCATCCGTCCAGTACACATTGTGCGCTAACCAATCAACGGCAATACCTTCCGGCTGCATCAGTCCCGTCTCCACAATCCGCTGCACATCCGAACCGTTAATGTACGCACGCGAAATGTACTTCTGCTTCTGGCTCACCCAGTAAATGCGCCTATCAGCTACGTCCACGTCAAGGTAATGCGCATCAACTACATTCCGGAACGGTGCATAGTCCGCATGGTTATGGCTATCGATCGAAAGGCGCCCAATGCTTCCATGGTTGGAGAACAGCAGAAATGCAGCCGGCACCAGACACGTCCGATTGTCACGTCCCAACTCATAGTCAAGCTGGCAGCGGCAAACGTAATCACGCGGCCGGTTCAAACAAAGTTGCGAACAGCCACCATTCCCAACGGCGCACGGATTCGTTCCCTGTACCTCGTGCAAACGCGTCACTTTGAGCCCCATCAGCTCAGCAATGTTTTCACCGATTGTCGTTCGGTCAGCACCGGTCAGTTTATGTGCACGGTCAATCGATCGTCGCTGCCAATCCGTCCAATACAGATAATCCCCGAGCAGGCTCAGCCCAAACACGTGCGGCAGATTGTCGGAGAGGATCGTATTACGTCCCGACCCGTCCATGTTCGCTACCTCGATCGTGTCCGCTTTTGCATCACACCAGTAGATCTTGCGTGCCTCCACATCCAGTGCGATTCCGTTGGGCCAGATTAAATTTTGTGACACGATCAGTACCCGCTCGGTTCCATCGAGTGAAGCACGCTCAATTTTCGGTTCCTTTGCACCCCAATCACTCCAGAACATCCAACCGAGGGTGGGCGCCAGTGCGATTGCCCGTGGCTCTACCAGATTGTCGTAGATGAGCACACGCCGAAAGGATCCATCGAGACGGCATACCTGAATTCGATCCGTGCCGGTATCCGTCCAGTAGAGATTGCGTGCCAGCCAATCGATGGCAAGCCCATCCGGTGCCTGTATTTCAGCGGTAACGACCTCCTCCGCGGGGCCACCCATACCGTCGGCACGGGCCCGCTTGATAGCACTTTCCTCCTTATCTGACCAATACACATAATTCTCTACCGGATCGTAATCGATAGCGATTGCGTACCGCAACTTGCCTGCTGGTAGCGGTACAATCGAATAGTCCGGAGAATCAAGTGATATCCGATTGATTTGCGAACGCTGTACGACGAACAGCATGTCCTGTGGACCATCGGCGCACTGTGTAGCTGTGAGCAGTTTGATTCCGGTAGGACAGGCACAGCTATATCCGGCCGGTGCTACAGTTGACAGCAAGCAAAGATGGGAACAATTGCCATTGTTGCGCCGACAAGGATTAGCCAAATCCGTCTCTGCCTCTGGTTGTAATCGTCCATCCCAAGCATGTACCGTGATCGGAACTTCTGTCTTGCGTAGCAACTCTTTGCGTCGATTACGCTGGATATCGTAATAGTGTAACGTCCCATCCTTCCAGTCCGTCCAAAAAAGGAAATTCGATGTGAACGTTAAACTGTACGGATAGTCAAGATCTCGTACAAGCGTGCGCCGATTACCACCGTCCAGATCCATCACATCTAGAAAGCGCTGATTACCATCAACCCAGTAGATCAATTCCTGCACCAAATCGACCGCCAATCCATTCGGCCAGAATATCCTATCGTTCACCAGCACCGTACGACTCTGCGGGTCACCATCCATACTCGCACGTTCAATTTTTGGACTTTCACCCCAATCCGTCCAAATCATGTACCGTCGGGCAGGCATGAGTGCGATCGCACGCGGTTGATCGAGATCGCTCCAGATTAACACCTTCTGTAGCCGTGCATTCGGTTGCCGTCCCGTACCGGCAACATCAGCACTCGGTCCCATCGGTTCAAGCTGCGCTACCTCTATTCGGTTCGACTCCCCATCCGTCCAGTAGAGCTTGTCCGTGTACCAGTCGATCGCAAGCCCTTCGGGTTTGTCCAACCCGTCCGTTATCACAGTTGTCTTGCTCGTTACGTTCAGCGTACCGTTCGTGCGGCCACACTGAATTACCTCGAGCGTGTTCTCCGTCCAACATACGAGTCCACGGGCGTGGTAAAAGTCCATCGCCGATGCTTCGTTGAGATCCTGCAGCAGGACATCCATCGTGTAGGTGAGCGTGTTTGTGTCCGGCTGTACGGATACGTTAAGCACTCGCAGATCATAGTACGTCGTGAAGAGGAGCAAAATTGAGTTGGACGTATCGGAACTGGAAGGTAGACCGTAGTGTTCCGCGGATGCTAGTGGTCCTACGGCGGTGGTTGTTGCTGCATTTACGCCTAAAATATGAAGAAGTAAAGAACAGAAAAGAAAATGTTAGAATGTTAGAAGACATTTTTTATTTTACTAGTTTAACAGGATAGAACCACACGCTGAAATGCAAGGACTGAGGATCAATTGCTGATCAAGACACAAAACACCTGCTTGCCGGAGGCTTTGACCATGATAAAGCCTGACTCGGAAGCAAAGTATCAGTAGACGACAACGATCTTAAGGTGATAGAGGAGTTCTGCTATCTGGGTACGATCGTAACTTCGGACAACAACGTAAGCAGTAAAATCTAAAGGCGCAAAGTACAGGAAAATCATCCCGACGGGCTCCAAAAACTCCTTTGATTTAGAAGAGAAGAGATCTAGAGGAAAACGGGCTACGAGCTAGTTGAGCTGTTTGGCGTAGCTGATATCGTGACGGTAGTCAAAGTCGGAAGGATACGATTGCTGGGGCACGATCTAACGATGCCGGACTCATGTCATACCAGGAAGATGCTCATCAGCGACTCGTTGGGCACAAGGCGTAGAATACAGTGAGTTTGTTGGCTGGATCTAGTGGAGTCAAACCTGTCGGAGATTCGATATAACTATGGATGGAGGACTGCAGCCCTACGCCGAGCTTCCTGGAAACGAATTCCTGGACGAAGACCCAGACCAGGACGTCATCTAGACGCCCTCAACTCTGAGCAGGCCAGGTATAAGGAGGAGAATGCAAGATTCGCCAATATGATTAAGAAGTTCCACAAAAAGCTTGCAATAATACGTTCTGAATGATTCAAAAGTTCGAATTTCCAGGAGGATCACCACCCAGCCAGGCCACCCAGACCAAGACCTCAAGAGGTTTTAATGACAAAAATGAAGACACTTTTTTAATGGTCCTATTATAGTATTGGAGCTAATTGTACTGATAATGTGGGTGACAGTCATATTTCAAGTATATATTATAGCTTTCTCAGAAACTTTGCACACAAGAAGTCTTGATTAAAAGACCATGATAATCATTATGATGAAAAATCTACCAGATTAGCAGCCAAACAGTTTACGTAGCTTTTGTTTGATATTCGCAATTTTTGAGAATAAATATCTCTGTTTGCATAAACAGGAATGCAAACTTTTGAGAAGATAAAACGACCAGACTCAGAGAATAATCAGATCACTACACAAGCACAAAGAACAATCTACATTTTTTGTTTAAAGATTATTCCGCAAACCTATGTATAATAAGCTTCATAAGCAAACATATCTCAAACATTTGCTTTCACTGCACGACACGAATGTAATGTTACGAAGCTATGACCATGTTTTCATTCCTTTTAATTAACAGCGGCATCAGAAGGTGATTAATAAGACGTCTTGTGGATCGTTTTACGGCTAAGCGCGTCCTGGATTCCTGAGCTATCATCATCAGTGAGGAACGTGCGTACCCACTGATCATCCAACCGACCACATTTCATTTTGCTAATTGCTAGCGTCCGGTCAGTAGTCGTTGGATAGACGATACACACAGTTTAATCACAGTTGTCACTATTGACTGTGCCACCGTAATTATTCGCCGTGCCCGTGCATATCCGCTCATCGGGTTGACCGTTCAACAGCTGCTCTGGATATTAAAAGCAACATCAATGAAACTGAGCTCCGATCGAACTGAGATTAAATAAATCAATCCACAAAGGTGTGTTTTGAGGTAATCGATATTTCAACGTACCTGAACCCTGGTTGCAGCTGTCAAGTGTGGCTTTGTTCGGTTCTTTATTGCTTCGAGATTCTAGAGGCTAGCAAAGGTAATTCGATATTGAGTTGTGTTGCAATTTACACCGACGATTATTGACTATCCGGGCAGCTATCGCACTGATACTGATCAGAAGCGATTTCATACCTTGGTAGAGAGTAAGTACGCCGCTGGAGATACTGTACTCGGTGTGCCTATGTTCATTATTAATTACTCCCCACGGGGAAGTAAAACAGAGATGCTGCAATCCATCACCATCAGTAACAACCTCCTGAAGAGTCCGGGGTCCACACTATTTCCAGGAATTTCAATGGATCATGCATGCGGACGGATTTTGATTATATGCTGCTACCATTTTTCTGCATTGCAATTTATAATATTTTCTCATTTTTCTTTTTTCCGAACCAGGACAAACGACTGGCCAGTAAAGACTAGCAGCGTCTAGAGTGACGAAAGGCGTACAGCAGGAACTGTTAATGTTTACACAACGCAATCGAATGTTCCGTACACAGACGCACATCACTTCAACTGCATCTCGATGACCACCACCGTCCAGTACTTGTACGAAATGTCCACAACAGTCCCAACGTCGTCTGTGACGAAGCCATTCGGGAAGCTGCGGTAGGTGGAGGAAAAAACCAACCTCAAAAGCGTTACAAAAAAAAACCTAAAACACATTTAAAGCAAACAAAACCGTGGAGAATGAAACCTATTAGCTACTCGAACAGTGGAGGGTCCTTCAAGTCAGACTGTCGGGACCCACTCTTTACCCGTTGCCAAGCGTGTGTACCAAGAGTGGTACACACTTTCATGCTTGTTTCTGTCCTGTTTTTCCCTCCCCTGTTTGCGTCCATATTTTTCGAAGAGAAGGAAAAAAGGAGTTACGATATTTCCAAACCAGCTAAGCACATAGTGCAGCGCGTGATTTTGCAATTGTAATTAGGCTTCATTATTTTTATTCAAATTGTGTACTTTCCCCTCATCGGTGCGCACCGGGGGTAGTGTGTCAAAAGAGGTTCGATCGATTTTCCAACCAGCGAGACAAAAACGGTACAGGAATAAATAATATATCGTCGATCGGTTGTCGATTCGTGGGTCGTTCCGGGTCGGGTATGTTGCGTGCAATTGTATTCCGCAAATACGTGCCTTTCAAATTATTTATGCATATGCAACAACGATGCATAAATAACTCGTCTCAAGGATCGTGCTTGTTGCAGAACAAGAAGGAACTTCAACGATTGGTGCTGCGTTCAGACCATTCTCAAGGACACAGACTTCGTGTTGGGGGGGGGGGGGGGGGGGGGGTAATGCGTTAATGGGGGACCCCTATTGTTACACAGTTGAGCGCACTATGTTTCTGCAAAGGTGATAAAAAATGTTGCATATTTGACTTGTTAGGCTACCAATCTATGTAAATTTTCTTATTTCAAATATTTAAAAATCTGTACTCAATTATGTAGCTTTGTTGCTTGTTATTTGGACAGCGTTGTGTAAGGGATGCATACAGTGTGCGCCAATAATATAAGACCTCTTTTATGTTTACTTTTCAAAAAACTGATTCTGATACTTTTATTAGGTATAACCTTACCAAATTTTGGTAGAATGTTCATTAGCAACTGAACTATTTATAGTATTTTAATTTGTGTTGTTTTTCAAAAATTCATCAAAAATTATGTAATTATAAAACACCAGTATAAAGTTGGAAAATTTTGGGTCCCAAAAAAATTTAACTTTTTTATTAACACGCCTAACCAACCTTTTAGGGGTGGTATAGGCGACAGCGGCGATGGTCTTCAAACGACAGGACCGGATTTCAAAACCCATCCGGACCGTCCCCCCGTAGTGAGGATTGACTAACCAACTACGTGGTATCGGCAAGTCTAGTAAGCCATCTGACGACCGGCGTGACGTTAGATTTCGTTAAGCCAAGAAGAACCAATCCATTGAGATGAAAATTGTATAGAAGAGATGCCCAAAACTGTAGAGAATTTTAAAATTGATGAATGGTCTTATTTTATGATGTTAGCCATCAGCAGTGGTTCATCAGAGTCGAAAAAAGAGACTTTTAATCGATTTCATGATTCATCCAATGACGGGAACGTGTTCCGAAAATGTTGAACTAATTTTCTAAACAAAAAATCAACAAAAAAAATAAATGTTGCCAAAACATCGCTTCACAATCTCATTTTTATCTGATGTGCTATAGCGGGCAGTTTTATTTAATTGGCGGTCACTGTATATCTCCTTTTGGTTCTGGGAGCATTAGGAAAATTTGAACAAAATATTGGCTCCTATCTGACATGATATACAGATTATTCCTACAGTTTCTGACCGTTTTTGTCCTACAGTTTTCGTTTCCCAAATGTATTTGAATCAGTTTAAAAAAAACTCCTTTTTTAACATTTTAATTTAATATCTACCAGAAACCTGTTTGGTTATCATTTCACTGCTGATTTAGATATGTAGTTTACACGATTTACAACCAATATAAGCATTACGTTTGTTTCACAGCAGCACATCACTCTCCCTCATTGGTAGAAGACTTAAGTCCTCGCTTGTGCACCACAGGATCTGCCCGTCGGACACTGTACTCTCCTTGCACTTGCTTACATCAAAACGATGCTACTAGAAATGTATTTCACACTTCAACCATCGCTTCGAGGGCCACAGCAATCTTTATGCACAGCGGAGACGAAATCTCACGGTAAAATACTTGAAAGAAAGGAAAAAAAAACAAAACATCCCGCTCGTGCAACCTTCAGCTGGCTGGAGGAGCCTTTAAAAAAAACGAAGAAACAACTCAAAGATATGTAAGGAAACTGTTCACACCTTTCTCCTTCATCTTCGTCATCGATTCTCAACACCATGGCTAAAACCATGGCGGCGGGTCGGCCGGGACGAACCCATCGCCGTGCCTCGAAAACGGCGAATCAGACAAGTTCTTCACCCGTCTTTCAATGGCGCATACTCAGGTTACAAGCGGGCCGTTCGGAACACGGCCAAGAACCTGATCTCTTGTTATTGGACGTGGTTGTTTTTTGTACGGTTCGAGTTGGTCGCTGCCAGTCAGTTTCTCGTTTCACGTGAGATCAACCCATGACTCTACCTACTCAAGGGTCAAGTAGTTCTCCGCCTGTTTGCTCTACGGAACCAGCACCGTGACGACGGCGGAACGGACTAGGAGACTTTTGATGCTCCTAACCATGTTATCCAAAGAGCTCATTTTGTTACACGGATTACATTCTCAAACATATCGCGATAGTGATAGGTTGATTTAAAAATTATATTTTGCATTTGCAATGCAAAAAATCTTAAATTTACAAAAGATTTAGAATTTAGAAAAGAAGATCAAAATGTTTTAATATGAAATAATGTTAGACAAGTTTTAGATCCGTATCCGAATCACTCCGTGAAATGGAATCAAATGCAAAGCGAAATATTGCAAGGCCTTTGTGGAACTTTGCAATCATTTAATGGAATTTTCTATACATTGAGATGGAACATGCAACGTGGTTATGGAATTTTACAACCAAGAGTAAAAAAAAGGATTAATTAACTGCAGACTTTTCCAAATGGTTGTTGCGTTAGCGAGGCGATTGAAACAGACGATTCAATGTTATTTTGCAGTTGATAAGTTTGACAGGGATTTATCAAAGTTTCGGCAGAATATATAGAGCAAAGTTTTGCGGATGCATTGCAAATATCCCCCAACTGTATGCAAGGCTCCATTATACAGAGTATCTCGAAGTTTTTTGACGCGTGACCATATATTTTTGTTCACGTCCCGAGGTTTTTTGACGAGTACCCAAATATTTTTGTTCTTTTGTTTTGTATACTTGAAGATAGAGTGAATGTCTCGTATAAAAGTTACACACTTTTATACGAGCACTTTCGCTTCTTTATATAAGTTATAAGAAATATAATCGAGCCGTTCTTTGAAATAAAAAATACTACCGTGCCCGAAAAATAAAGTGACAGCGTTTTTTTCTTAAATTATTAGGCCTCTTAGGCGTTATTAGGTCAAATGCAGGTCATCTGCTTCGATTTAATCCCCTTCCGATGCAATGCATCTCTTCCACCTCTTCTACTACTCCTCGAAGCAGGTGGAAAACGCGGATGCCGGGATGCTCCTTTAGTTCCGCCGTCGCTGTGGCTTCTGTCTCCTCGATAGTGTCAAAACGGTAACCCCGAAGCGACCGTTTTAGCCTGTTCGAACAGCCAGATGTCGGCTGGTGCCAAATCTGGCGAATACGGCGGTTGCGAGACAATATGGGTGCCAGTCGTTGCGAAAAACTCCCTCAAAATAATGACCGTATGGGAGGACACATTATCGTAGTGCAAAAACACGGTGTTGTTTTACCAAAAATCCGGCCACTTCCGCCGGATTCAGAGTAATCAGAGAATATCGTCAGCATCATCTTGATATTTGACCGGCTTTGGCGCGACTTCTTGGGCCTCGGCTCGTTCGGGGAACTGTACTCGCTGGACTGGTCCGGTGTTTCCGGGTCGTATGCGTAAAATAAACGTTTCGTCGTCAGTTATAATCGATTTCAGCTTTCCAGCATAGTCTGCCAGCATCGTTTTGCAGACGTCGACGCGATTCCGCTTTTCGAGCAGGTTCAGGCATTTCGACACCAGGCGAGACTTCGCCCTCTTCAATCCCAAAACATCTTTCAGGATGGTGTTGACCGAGGCTTTGGAAATCCCAACACTTTCCGAAAGGTCACGTATCGCCAAACGCCGAAATTCTTGATTTGGACGACGCGGGCGTCGACGGTCGAGGTGGAGATGGTCTCCCCGGACGGTCCTCGTCTTCGGCCTTCTCACGGCCATTCTTGCAATCACTGTACACATATTTCTTCGACATAGATTCTTCCCTGAAGGCTTTTTACAGCGTTTATTTCATTGCGCAAACAAAACTTGATACATGCGCGCTGCTCCACAAACTTGGACATGGTCAATATGGACAAAACACTTGGCGCAGCATCGAAAACAAATTGTCACTCCTAGCCGGGTCGATGTTGTGACTTGTGAAACATGAAAAAACTGTCAAAAACATACAATCTGTATGTCAAACGTATTGACGTGTCAAACGTGTATGACAAACGAAAAATAAAAACAGGGGGCTTCTTTTGGCGCGCAAATTTTGACATCCAATGTCACCTTACTCTTCGGACACAGTAGTATGGATCGACAAACGTTATGCTAGCATAAACCCCCATTTCCATTTGGTGGAGAAAACCAACAGTCTTTCAAGAAATAAAATGATCCAAATATTTACTCAAATTCTAAATTAATTATTTAAAAACAACATCCAAACTATAAGTCCAATTTAATGCAACATCTCTGCTCTATCGAAGGCCCTACTGACATGGGCGGCAATTCAGATATGCAATCCCGATTGCACAGTTGGGAGGAAAAATCAACACAATCTTCCCACAGTTTACCGTTTTTTTTTTTCGATGTTCTAATCTCCTCCGTTCGACTTATTTACGGTCTGGCGAATAGATCCGAATGAATAACTGACTGACTGATTTCCCATACCCGGTGGGTAGTAATGCCCGCCTGACCTGGAGAGTGAATTGATCTATGGGTGTGGGTTGCCTGTTGTTAGTATTTTTAGCCGGCTTATTTATTTGTTTCCCTTACGCACCAAACTTTTGGAACATGTTCGTCGTCGTGCAACTAGAATGGAGCGTACTACACGGTCCCTAAGTGCACAAAACACATTCTATTTGATGTTACTTTCCGACCACACACAAACACACACACATTTCGGCACGATTTGCATGGTCGTGTGCCAGGAATGTTCTCTCGCTGTCGAACTGAAGGCGGCTAATGTGTAGTGTAGTGTTTATGTTTTATTTTAATTTTCCAGTACATTAATCAATCAGTGAACCGCAATCGCAAACTCTGCGGTGTTGCGCACGTGTTGAAAGATATCTAATTTGCCGCGAAGAAAATGGTGGAGAATCCTTAATTTGATCACTTCATTATATGTATTTTCGTTCGTATTTACACGAAACTGCCTGGCTGGTACATTGTTACACTTCCATTAATTATAGCTTAGGAACTATTAAGTAGCTTGGTAATTGTATTTTGCCGTAAGCTTTATAAGAGGATTAATATTAGCAAGTGGCTAAATAACTGTGTGAGAATCGATCCAGAAGAGATACAATGCTGATTCGTAGTAGTAACTGAATTTTTAAACCACAGGACCATATGCGTTATACCATGGTAAAATATTTGGTCAATCTTAATAGAAAAAAAAATTCCCTTAAAAACACATGCAACGTCTTAAGAAGTAGCATTTACTTGTGCAATAATGGATTTTCCAAATTTTCATGTTTTGGATTCATTTAAAACAGCAATAAAAAGACTAATAGACGAAGAGGGTATTGTGTAATCTGGAGGTGTAAATTAAACGTCTGCCGCTTATCGAGCAATCAATAGTAATCGCAATAATCTTCCACTCATCACTAGCCCTCACATTGTGCATCACATTGTGTAGTGGTTCCTTGGTTTTACTTTTTTTAACCGTAGAGTTGGCAACCAAAATTAAAACACGTAAGTTGGCCGGCATACCTGCATACCGGCATAATCCATTCGTTTTGACGTATACAATTAACGGTTTTGCGTAGGTAAATATGTAATGCTTTCTATCTAATTACATTCTTGCAGATCTTTGTAAATCGTAATGTTAAATGAATATAGAACTATGATGCAAAATTATACGCAATTTTTTTTATATTACACACATTATAATATGTAACCAAGCATGCCCCGGGATAAGGCAAACGACAGGGAGGAAATGCCTTCATTTTCGCTAAATTCAACATAGCAGCCATTGTATTTGTATTTTTATTTTTATGTAATATATTTATTTAACCATGCATGCCCGGGATAAGGCAAAAAAATACAGGGAGGAAATGCCCCGGTAATCTAGTTTTTATACATAGTCATCACATGCGGCGTTGACAATACGGCGTGCTCCACCGGCATACTTAAATAAGAGATAATATATTTTTTATAATTTATTTACTTCTTCTTCTTATCCACGTAGTTGGATAGTCAGTCCTTACTACGGCACCACCGGGTCGCTCTTTCAGGGCAATACAAGCAATGAATCAAAAATTATTGCAGTTTAAAGTTGAAAAAATACCCGAACAACCGATTGCCTGCTTGAAGGTTAAATCGTTGAAAGGGAAATCATCATAAGAAAGAGACAAAAGGAATATTGCAAATACATAGCGATACGCAAGGAGTATGCTTTAATAATATTTTATTAAAATATAGATTATTAAGATAAACAATTCTTTTGCATTTTCATTAATTGCATATATTTTATAGGGCAGGGCCATGGGAAATTACAAACTGTTGAAATTGATGCGAAACTGTCAAAAAATGTCAAAATTACGATTTCAGCTTATCCTCGATAGCCCCATGTAGGTAGTTTATCTATGCGACAGGCACTCATAAAACGATTTTATAATGAAAAAAATTCTCAAACATTCGTTTGAGAACCTAAAATTTTAATTATAAAATCTCTCGTGGCCCGCGGCCTTACGATTGATTTCTAGCTTCTATTTCATATTAAACCACATAACAGTTTTGTACGTAAATATGACAGATTTTTATTCCTTTTTTTCGTAAGAACGGCCTGAGATTTTGAATTCAATAAATGCAAAAACAATAGAACAATATGGAAAAGCTAATAAATAACATCAATCGTCCGGTGTTGCTGCATTTGCATTCCTCGGCATGAAGCAACACTATTTCTACCGCAAGATAACCGATTTCAGTGCACAGGAATTCAGACACAAGCGGAATACGTTCCATACTACCCCATTCCCCCACTCTTCCGGAGACACATTCTATGCTCGATGATCTCGTTCCGTTTCGTCAGCGTATTTCAGGAAAGTATTAAAACATGCTCCCTTTGATGTTCTTGCATCGGAATCAGGCCGCTATATAATTGACTTCCCAGGGCCTCCCTCATCCGTCGTACACCGAGTATGTTGTGGTGTGGTGGTGCACACATTAAAAGCAATGCCTTTGCACTAGATGCCGTGCATTCCGTGTGGCTGTGCTGTGCATGCCGGAACGCCCCCGTAGATGAGTGTATCGTAATTTTCACCCCAGATGAAATTTCATTCATATGTTTGTGTCTGGAATTTTTACAAAAATTTTCAACCCAACTGCCATTAGCTGAAAAATGTCCGGAGAAGTCAAAATCTGGGGTAGAGAGTTGTAGTTATCAGTAGAGCCACCGGTCGGAAGTGGGAATCGACCTAATCGTCTTACCTCCGGAGAAGTGACGCACTTTCCCTGTCATTGGTGGTGTAATTTTCCCTTTAAATAGGCGGGCAAATCTTCTTTGATCTTTGCCACACGATCGTTGGCCACCGGCAAGTTCCAGAACTTCAGAGCATCCAGAAGGTCCGACAAGGTTTACGGAAGCCAACCAATCACGGGTATAGAAAATCTGGTACATTTTCCAACTTGAAAGTGAAGCTTTACTGCGATCAGGAAACAAAGGGACACACACCGACCCAGTTGACATCGGGGACACCGAAAGCGAGAGTGGGCTTGCGCGAGGAGAGTATTATGGGGGCACCAGGCAAAAAAAAAAAACCCGATGTGTGCTGCTTGCGCTGTATTTATATTTCCACATAGACGGGAACCCCGGGAGCTATCGCTTCTTGCACACGAGCACGTATAAAGTACAGGCGGGAGTTTATGTTTACCGAAGCTGCGACATAAACATTACCCGGGGGTAAAAGGCGGTCTCTAAGATGTGTTCGTTTTATAGCAGAAAGGGAAAGAAAATTCGTAACGCTGCCGGTAGGTGAGCCGGCTATGGGAACTAAGACAAAAGATGCCGCTGCTAAGCGCACACGAGAACACAGTTGATTTGTTTTGATTTGTTAACTAGATTATGTGTGATGTGTGTTAAACTCATATATTTTACATGTACAATGTATAGGAGGAATAGGAGGATCTTAGGCCTTCACCACTCTAGTTCAACTCAAAATATTCAAACTCAATGAGATGAAAGCGAAATAGCATAGCAGTTATGACATTATAATGTTGGACTCAAGTCTGTCATAAGCATTGTAGAAGCAAATAAAGTAGAATACAATAAATTCAATTAAAACTCAACTAATTTAGACTATTGGGGCGGCCCAGCGGTAGAGCCGATAGCGGTCTTCACACGGCCGGACTGGGCCATCAAGACCGTTCCTTAGTCCAAATCCCATCTAGAAAGTTTCCTCGTACTGAGAACTGTCTATCTAACTAAGGGTATAAATTAATGTTGGGTAAGTTCTCATTTTTGATCTGACTCTGAGACATTGCTGAGTATACTCCGCAGATTCTCTGGAATTTTAAGCGGACGGGGGTATTTAAGTGGGAATATATAATATTTAAGTGTGCCAGACACCTCGGTCCTAGGCGAAAGAGTGTTCTTCGAAACATGACAAATGTTGACGGAGAAACGAAATTTATCATTTCAATCCGAATCTCAATCCCCAATAGACTCCGGAACAATCCGCAGTTGACTCCGGTGCACTGCAGAGTTAAACTCGGAGATTATTCCGGATTACTCCGGATTCAACGCGGAATTACTACAACGCCGCTATTTTCTTCGGATTTCTTCGTAGTTAATGTCAGATATAACTCCGGATTCTCCGGAGTAAAATCTGAGCAACTCCGAAGTAAACTCCGGATTACTACAGAGTAAACTCTGGATTTTTTTCCGGAGTCGAATCCCGTTTTTTTGCGCCGGAGTCGGAGTAGATTCATGGATCTAATCCGGAGTGCCAGGGACTATTACAAATAAGTATAGTAAGTAATTCGCTGACCGGCGAGACTTAGTAGGTCATTTAGCCAAGAAGAAGATATGGACAATTGAAGCAGTACTGCGGAATACAGTACCGTACGCCTTATACTCATACATCTCATACATATACATACTCGGTGTGTGTGGAATCGTCTTTTTCATTATCATACATTGTTTCTAGTAGTCTTTTTTATGTGGATATTGTTATGAATGGGTTACATGAATGGAAAAAAGGCCAAAGTATAAGGCAAAACCTAAAACCTTAACAAAAAAAACACCAATTTGTAAAATAAAAATTGATAATTTTAAAGATGATTTAAATGTACGAAAAACAAGAAAAAGAACTAAATAAGAACAAGAAGACAAGAAAGACAGGAAAGGAGAGAACGAAAATCAACATGATCGAAACGATGGTCACTAAACGATCAATCAGTTGAAACAACTGAAAACTAAAAGAGGAAGCAACCATAAGCAAAAAGGAAAGAAGCGGAGCTCGATTAACGATCTCAATCCAATCAACGAAGTCTGCGCACATAACCAAATCTCATCACCATACAAGCACACAGGCACACATTCTCACCAATACTAAAACCCGATTTTGAGGATCTTGAAGAGGAGGAACCTGCTGCACTGAAAGGGCTCGGGCGAAGACGTCTTGTTAAGCCTTTACAACTTTTCAATCACCTTATATTCTCCTCTTATGTTCCCATTCTTGTTCTCTTTCCTTTTCTCTTTCTCTGTCTAGTGTTCCTTCGATGTTTTTTTTTTCTTTCAGAAAAGGAAATTTTTTTTCCTTTTCTTCTCATCAATGATTATGTTTTGGTTTTACTACTTTTTGTTTTCCGTTGCGTTTTCGATGTTGCATATTCTCGCTTGTTCATTGCTTTTGCTATAAACTTTTATCTTATTTATGTGGTGTGCATTTTTTTTTTACTTGTTTTATCCCTTGGCCTGTTCGGGACTTGTAGCAGCAAACTGTTTTTGTTTTTTTTTTTTTGTTTATAGCGTTTCCTTACGATCAATCTCGGGTCTCGCACCTGACCGGCGATCGAATGGTGTCGTTTCGCTGTCCAATTTAATTGCCCATTTTACGCCAACAAACCATTCCCGTTGCGTCGTGACACTTGGTGTACCCGTTTGCTGGCGTCCTGAAGATCAGGATTAAGGCCGTCGTCGAAAACGATCGTCCGGGCCGTTAAAGTGAACACTGGTGGAACGAAAAGTGTGCAGCTGCTTTGTTTTGCCACTGAGGTAAAAACTAAACAGTGAACCTCAAATATCGATCATTACAAAAACACAACAAACAAGTCTGAAAATAGAAACACAACTTTTATCTGCAGAATGCATAAATTAACTCAACACTGGCCTTTTTTTTTTCTTAAATAGGCAATGGAGCAGCAGAAAATATCCAACACAGCAGGAAGAAAAAGAATTTTTTGCGTAAAATTTATCGCTTTTGCATCGTAATGCAGGAAGCTTCCCATCCTGCGCGTGCAGCCGGTGATGTTTGTTGTTGGGGTTAAGATTTTTTGAACGGACTTTGTTTTATTTGTTTTGATTATTTGCCCGTTGCTTCTCGAGCTTGTCTTCATACCTTCGCGCCACGCTCATGGAAAGGGAAAGATACACAATAAATTGCTGGTGAATATTTAATATTCAATCTACGTGGGGAATGTGGAATGTACAACAAATCAGCCGTCAAACAAATGCGCGTGTGGACAACGAAAAAGACAACCAATACGCATGTTTATGTAAATGTTGTGCTGCGGTGGTGCTGCTTTCTTCTTATGGTTGGTAACTTTTTTTTCTTGTTCTTCTATGCAACTTGTTAGGACATTTCCTGTCACAAATTGTAATCAGATCTTCATAAATATTGTTTCTTAGCAACATACGGCCAGACAGTTTCTTATGTGAATAAAAAAAATATATTTTTAACAAGTGATATTTGAAAGTAATTGTGTCGATTGTCTGGAATACATGACACACTGAGTCACCTGCCAATTAGATACTGACTGCACGACACTACGACAATTCTATCACCCGACAAACTGCATCAGAACCGCATTATTAGATTTTTACGTTTCAGCAAATTATATACAGAAATTTGAGCAATATTCATGAAAAATAAGTTGGTAATTTTGTTATTTTCCAAGCTGTACTACATCCATAGGTCCTTAGCATTCAAGAGTACGACGTCATAGTTCACTTCACTTCGTTAACTTCACTTAAGCTGTCAAGCCGAGCCGGAACCGTCCGAAATCGTCGGAGCCGTCTGGAGCAGTTAGAGCCGTCCGGAGCCGGTGGAATTGTTGGGGCTGAAATGAATTGAAATTCAGCAGCGCTCCAGCATCAAATTCAATACAACCGGCACTGCCGACTATCGGCTTAGGACGGCTCCAAATGGCTCCGGACGACTCCGGACGGCTCCAAACGGCTCCGGATGGTTCCACGCGGAACCGAGGTTTTGATTTAGCCGGAATCGGATCCGGAGTTACGATGCTTGGAAGCGGTTCGGAGCCGTGGATGCAGTTTCGAGACCCATAACTAATTTAGATTGCATCCTTTAACTTCGGCGTCTTTTTAAATTCAACGCCAGTAGAAACTCTTCTTGAACAAAAAATCCCTAAATTATCAGCGTACCACCAAAAATGTTACAGCGCATTTTAAAATTAGGTTTTCCGCGGAAATCATGCCTTCATTGTTGTAAATTTTTTGGACCATAAAGCACTTCACTAATCCATCGAGGAAATATATTTTTTGGCGAAATTTTTCTGAGGCTATGACGTTCTGTAATGGTAATTTTGTTGAGGTTATCGCGCCGCTTCAAATTTTTATTGCTTAACAGAATTTATTGCTTAGCAGCACACATCTTGTACTTACTGTGTTACTTGTGTTAATGCTGTTCGAATTTGAGATACTGATATCTTTTGATTCACTAATATTCTACAAAAAGTAACTTATATCGCAACGTATTTTAGCTTTGTCTTACACGTAAAGTTATGTGGCCACTCTTATTGTAATTTTTCAAGAACTGCACGGCTGTGCTTAGTGATTGGAAGGTATTCTTACCGATTTCACTCGAGAAGAAGTCTGCGTAATTGTTTATTTTTATACTTACTTTTTTCATAACTTAAAATGTTAAACTCGACCTATTGATACTTACAGGGATTAACGTCTTAGTATGGACTGGCTGTTCACATTTTTTGACTTGCCGTATTCGGTTCTTCACTAGCCGCATTTGGTTTTTGACTTACAGTGTATATTTTTTAATGCAAGCATCGGATTTTAGATTCGTAGCATTGATTTTCATCTGCCCGATTTACGACAGCTTGCATCCCGCAGAGAAAGGTTTATCTCCATTGATTCACTACTACGCTTTTACACGATTTTCGTGTAAAATAAATGTTTCACTAAACATAAAGCATCCAATGCAGGTTCCATACATTAGCGAGGAATTTTGAAAAAAAAAAAACACTCCTGGCAACTAAAAAACAAACATTTTTTCTTATAAACCACAATTCACAGTCCAAAGCAATCATTCATAGAGGGGGTTATAAACAAGCGGCCTTACAAGCTGTCATAAATCGGGCGGATGAAAATCAATGCTTCCAATAAAAAATCCGATGCTTTCATTCAAAAATATATACATCCAGTCAAAACCCGAATGCGTCTGGTGAAAAACCCGAATAAGGCAAATCAAAAAATGTGGGCAGCCCGTCCAAACTTACACGCTAAACCCTCCAATGAGCGATAAGTACAGAATTTTCTAGCGATTTTTTGTTATAACTAACAGTGAGGAGTGTCTGCAATACAATTACTTCTGAAGGCAAAAAAATTTACAAATATTGAGCTGGATTTATTGTTAGCAAGGTGGTGCTATTTTTATTTCGCTCAGTGTATAACGAATACATTAAACATATGAGGGTTAAATGCATGTTATATGCTCCTATCAGTGAATTAAAAATAATAAAAAAAACTGAAAAACAAGAAAAGCCTTAAAGTGATTACCCTGTCTCGGGAGTTCATCAAATAAATGATCTCGCAAATTATTAAATTTATAGCACATAAACACTAACTATGTATAATTACAGATAAAGATCACGACCAAAAAAACTGTCACTCATTATTTTGTGTGTGTGTCCCGGTTCGTATTACGGCCACTTGAGCCAGCTGGGAGGTTTTTCGCTTCCATTTTCATGCCATGGTGGTGATGCCTGCTACCATGCCCGTTAAGCCATACACTTGAGCTCACGGGGACGCGAAATTATGTACATTTCACTGGTACGAAGCCATAATTTAATTTGAATCCTAAATGAACTCAAACAAGGCAGATAAAGTGAAAATTGCCTTCGTGTCCGTTTTCGTGTCTGAGAAAGTAGAGTGAAGGACAGAGGGACAGAGCAGGTGGAAATTGCACGACTGGCCAAAAGAACGGACCACACTACCAGCATAATAATTCAACATAACAACGAGATCCAGGCTTGCATGGATAGGGGGGGGGGGGGGTATGTTGTTCGTGTTTTTGGCTGTTCTTTCCGGCGAAGGATATCACTGCCTGTCCGGGACGAACGAACGGACGAAGGACGGTTTTATGTTCGTTTTTTTTTATTTTAGGGCCAAAATTTAACAATCGGTGCTAAGATACGTTGCGCGCACCACAGTCCCACAAATTCATCATCGGTTCCACTCTTTGGTCGACTCGTTCGCCAGAACACTCTCCCCCCTGACGCAGCTCGCTGTCGTTTCGCGCGCGCTTCGGATATATTATGCGCGAAATAAAAAGTATGATCATCATCACTTAACTTGTCTTGTTATGTTACTCATTATTGTTTGTCCCGTTCTGGGGTTTCTTTCTGTTCCAACTGTGCTCTTTCAACCGAGCTCAATGTGGTTGGGAACGAGCAAGCGAGAGATCTTTTGCGATTACTCTAAAGGTTGGCAAGACGCAGTAGTTTCTTTAAACGGCGAATTTTTACGATCTTGACCGCCCATCCGGCTCTGTTGATGGTAAAAGTGTGTGTGGTTTTTTTTTTATTATTACACTTCTTCAACATGAGCTCATCAGGAGGACTCGTTCGTCGGTCGTGCTCGATAATATCGCATCAATCGTTTTACAAAATCGTGCCGTTACGGGAAATACTGCTAAAAATGGATGAACATGATCGTGCCATTTGCTGCAAATGGCCACCAATCGGTACGATCGTTTAGGAGATGGACTCTTGTAGGTCTTTTTCGTATGTACAATGGATGATTTGCTCCAACAGTGTCAACAAATACTCAATGCGAGAACATATGAATGCCTCCTGTAGCACAAACACTTAGCAGTTTGATTTGACACCTTCGAGAGTTGTCAAGTGAAACCAGTTCACTGTTGATGCGATGTGAGAATTAAGACATTCGCTTTACACCCCGAACTCTTTGCAATCGCTCCCAACATAAAATGTATCATTTCGAACGGTGATGGTGTAAATTGAATCTGTTTAGCACAACGCTTATATTTTTTTGTAGTATTAAAGCCCGTATTTGACGCAAAAAAACACCCTCAACACGATACAAAATAGGTTAGAAAGACAAGCAACTGTTAAAGCCTTATATTCTTCTTCTTCTTGGCATTGGCGTCCTCCGACAGCATAGTCCAAGACTCGTACTCGTAGAAAACTAGCGGACGTATCAAGGTGCGGTTAATCCTTGATTTCGTGTTTTGTTGGAGTCTTCTGGATCGCAGGAGTTTTTGGAATCCGTAGTTGGCATGATTTCCCTGAGCAATGTGCCTTCGGATATCCCTGCTTACATTGTTGCCCAAAGTTACGATCGTTTCAAGGTAGCAGAACTCCTCTACTACCTCGAGATCGTCGCCTTCAACTGATACTCTGTTTCCGTGTCGGGCTCTATCACGGTAAGAGCCTCCGGCAAGCAGGTATTTCGTCTTCGTCGCATTGATCCTCAATCCAATTCTATTGGCCTCCCATTTCAGTCGGTTGTACGCCTCGAACACCGCCGCAGTTGTCCGTCCGATGATGTCGATGTCATCCGCGAAGCCAAGTAATTGGAAAGATCGGGTGAAAATCGTGCCCCTGATGTCGAAGCCCGCACTTCGCATGACACCCTCCAGAGCGAGTCAGGAGTCAGGAGAGGAGAGTCCGTCTCCTTGTCCCAGACCCCGGTGAGATTCGAAAGATTCCGACAGCATACTCGAAACTCTCACCTTGCCATGCACTCCGTCCATAGTGGCCTTTAGCATCCGTACCAGCTTCCCAGGGAATCCGAGGGGAATCACTGCATAGTGTAGTGACTAAAGATTTGGCCGGTGTCGATTTGCCTCCAATAAATCCAGCTTGGTAGCTTCCGACGAAATCTGTAGCAAGGGGCTCCAGTCTGCAGAAGAGTATTCGGGACAGGATCAGAATTGTAATGGCCTGGAAGTTAGCATAGTCCATCCTGTGGCCATTTTTGTACACCGGGTGTATGACACCAAGTTTCCATTCGTCAGGTAGTTCTTCTTGATCCCCAATCATAACAATCAAACGGTCGTGGGAGTAAAACCGCCCCGTGCCGCATTCAACATCCTGTAGAACTTGCGAGTTTCCCCCATTACTGCTGTATCAGTCCCTCGTCAGACTCTTCGAAGCTGCGCTTCTTGTCCTGGATGAGCCGGGTCTGCTACGTCTTCAGTCGTCTGTAGTGTTCCACGTTCTTGTATTATTTAATGCTTTGTCTTATTTTATGCAAACCAATCTGCTGAAGAAAGGCTTCTTGCAGCACTCAAGTGCTTCTTGGAGTGAGTAGTGACACTTATAATTACCCAAAATCACTCAACCCGTTCTCCAACGCTGATTTTTGCTATTCTTTGCCATTTCCGGCCAGTTAACGAGGTCTGGATAGTAGAAACCCAATTTATCTCTTTACCACCTAGAACGCTGCTAGCTACCGATCGTTATGCAACATTACTCCTGTCAAACGATACCAACGAACCTGTCAGAGCTTTGACAACTCTCACCCGGTGCTCCTCCCCGGAAGGAAACGAATCCGGTTGCCCACGTACCAAGACGCCCCGCAAAAAGTAATCTTCAGGCGGATTGAGCTGAAAATTGTAACCAAAGGATGATGGGGCTTTGAAGCGATGATGACGATAATTGTGCACGTTGACGTTGCCATGCCACCGGTTGCTTGCTAATAAGATCGATCGATTACCTTTCTCTTTTTTCATCTTTCCCTTGGTACTTGCAACTTCAACCGGTCGGTCAGCCAGCGTGCAAGAACGCACAAAAATCGTACCGAAACGGATGGGTTCAAGAATCCATCGGGCGCCCACTTGCCCATGTCGAACAACATTGGTCGGAGGGGGATGGGGCTGTAAATGGGGGGGGGGGGGAAACAAAGCCAAACGAACACACTTACACCTTACACGCATTTATTTCAATAATTGAATCGTTTGCACATCGTTCGGCCAGCACGGGGAGAAGAGTAATGGAGCGTAAAGACACAAATGCGGCTTACACGCACGGTTCGATCGTTAGACGATCGCAGTGTAACGAGAACGAAAGAGAATTTTGTGGTGAAAAAATCCCAAGAACAACTGAGACGCCTTATCAAGAACAAAATGAACTGGAAGAGATAGAGAGAGAGAGAGTGAGAGCAACGGGGAGGAAAAGTCAGTCGAGGTGCAGGAAAAGCGGTTCGAGTGTAATTGCATTGATTGAATCCAATTTTGCGCCAGCTGGTTGAGTTGATGGAGCCAAAGATGGCGTGCATGCTGCTCGGGGCGTTTTTTGGAAGCAATTTAGAAGATTCGGTAAAGCGAGACTGTTCCACTGGATGGAAAACAAAACAAGAATGATTTAAAATGAAATATAATAACAGAAACAAAATATATCTTTGAAATGAATAGTAAACCATCAACTAGAATAGAATTCATCAATTATTTGTTTTATGTCTTAGACAATTAAATGCAATTAAATATCACGGGGATCTCTTGACGATAAGAATGCTACAAAAAGTTTTTTAAAAGTAATAAGTGCTCACTAATTGAGCGGCCCTGAGAGCATAGCGACAGGGGCGCCAGTCTTCATATGGCAGAAGCGAAATGAAATCCCATCGGGACGATCCCGCCGTATCCCGCGAGAGGACTGGCTATCCATTCAAGTGATATCAATAAGTTTCGTAAGTCATTCCGGCATGACCAAGTAGGTCAATCAAGAGTAGAAATGCTTACAAAAAATAATACTTTTCAGTTATAAAAATTGCGCCATATATGCTTAGTGGTACGTGGAATACACTCCAACTTACATCCCTGACATCACCGAAGCCATCGTTAAGAGCAGCTTGTGTGAAGATCGCACCCCCAAAAATAAACACAAACCTTGACTGGCGTCAATGTAGTCACCACCATCTTCAATTTATATGCATATCGCCGAGAGCAAAGATAAACACCATTCTTAATTAAGACAGGAAATTGCTAACCTGTGTTATCTTGCTTAACGATATAATAAGCTCACATCCTTTTGTCACCAAACGAGACGGCAATTCGAACTATTAACTAAGACAACTAAGTTAAGATAACTAAATGATCCAATGGTGTGTATTTTACCCAACACTCTAAGCACCTTTTTACTTGCCAATTTCCTAAAAAAAAAAGGTAAAAACTCACAACGCGCGATAGTGTTTCTTGGCCAGCAATTTTTGCCGTTTCAACCATCACCAAAAGTCACATTTGCGCAACGTTTGCCTCTAAGTCTAAGGCGAGTGAAAACAAATAAATGGAACCGGATTAGTACGCATCACCTCTGGCGGCACTGGAATGCAAATATTTAACCTTGTGCCATTTTTTAAGAGGCGTTAGCGCAACCCTACACTTTGAAATTCCTATATGGTCCTTAAGTCTCTGTTTGCGAACCTATTAAAAAATTTCTTATGAAAATGTTCTACTATTCCGCCAGTGTCAATATTGACTGAGAGTTAATAAACCACATAAAAAAGAGGAATTTCATGTTACTTTAGTAGCCTTTCTTGATTTAAGTCTTGATCGCTCTAAGCGCTCAGGCAATGTAGTCACTATGGAGTTTAGTAAAGACTTCTCTGATGCCTGTTGTTTGAAGCTTTTGTTCTGTTCAATGGTCAGGTCGGTGCTGGACGTATTGCTTGGTGATCTGGTCCCCATCGGCAAGGATCCACATTGATCCAATAAAGCGGATGCAGAAGTCCTTCACTAGGATTGCCTTCCGGAAAATCATTGCAGATCGATCCTCTGTCGTGCCCTGTTACGACGACAGATGCCCTCTGCTTGGCTTTGCATCTCTTGAAGATCGCCGTTCCATCTTCCAACCCTCATTTGCACTTCTCCTTGATTGCATCGATGCACCAGCTATGCTCAGCAATATCCCCACTCTATGTTCCCACCCGCTCCCTTCGTAAACTTCCGCCAATTTAGGTTGCCATACGTCGCACTGCGGTAGGCCGTAAAGATCCCCTGCTTATTGCCATCAAAATGTTCTATTTCTGGTCCCATCATTTTGATTTTGACATATTCCTCCCTGTTTTTGAATCCCGATTGACACTTACTTCTTCATTTTGCCTGCATTCTCTCTCTCCTCTGTCCCTTTTGTTCCCTACTTTGTGTTTTTATCTGTTGTTTCGTTTAGGTTAAGGTTGGTTTCAACCTAGTTAAGTATTGTTAAGATTAGTTATCAGATACCCAGTATAGCCAATGAATTAATGAATATTTTCACGACCATTATGCAAAATCGCGAAGAAGAAAAATAGAAAACTTGACCTTTTCGGTTGGCCTCAAGGTCGGCATTTTGGACGCTTTTCATCCAACAGCAGCAGCTCCAGCAGTACGTGCGTGTATCGCGCTACTCTCCTCTGCTTGCTTTTCGCCTTTTGTTTCGATTGCCATGTTCAGCTTGCGTACTCCATACAGCGCACGTAAACTGAAAGAAAAATGACTAACGATCGGCCACATATATCTGCGTGTATCAATCAAAATTCGAGGAAAACAGCGCCTCGCAATGTCCGAACATTGGTCCCCCGTGGCAAGAACCGCTAAACCGGTAAACAAAAAACAAAAAATACACACCTTCATCCACCACCGAACCAGGTCTATTCCAGGGGTCGACAAAGTAGTCGTTCGGCCCGTAAGCTGATTTTATCCGGTCGCGAGAAAATATTGATAGAACTCACAAAGAGCAGTAGAAGATTTTTTTTGTGTGACTCGAACTCGAAAACTGATAAATGTGTTATCACAAGAGCAGAAGGCATTTTTCTGTCAAAAGCTCCTCCTATTGACATATAGAATCCAAAAATCAGCCGACAACATTTTTTCCCATGTCTTCTTTTTTCTTCTTGGCTTAACGACCTCTAAGGTCATGACGGCCATCGAAATTGGCTTTCTAGACTGCCGATACCACGTAGTTGGTTAGTCAATCCTCACTACGGGGGGACAGTCTGGATGGGATTTGATTCCCGGTCCTGCCGTATGGAGACCAGCGCCGTTGTCGCCTACACCACCGGGCCACTTCGATTCTCCCCTGTAAAAACCCGTTCTATTTCTCCCGTGTAATAACCTCTTTAGAGAACGCAGTTCGCTTCCTGTAGGAAGAATTAATCGAACTTCTGGTTCATTTTGGTACATCTTTAGACAGACCCGCCTTTTTAACTGCTGACTAATTTTCTCACATTCTCAATTCACTTCAAATTTGCATTCGCATTACTACCAACCAGTATTGTAGGAGTGATACGTGGGATGCTACATATATTTCTGGCCTAGGCCACAAAAAGTGCTACCGGATACGATCTGATATTTGTATTCGAAAGTTTGACATTTTGGAGCATAAGCACCATTATAAAGCAGTGTTAAAAACTGGTATAATGAATTAAATCGTGGCCGACGCTCGCTCAATGATGAATTTCGAGAAGGTCTTCCAAAAGCGGCCGTTCTGCCTGAGAACATGCCGTAAAAGATCTAATTTCTAAAGATCGTCATGTTACATACCGTGAGATAAAGGCATCTTTGAACATTTCTTCCACCAGCATAAACATTATTTTGCACAAACACCTGACCGTTAAAAAGGAGTTATAAAGGAGTAGTAAAGTCTTCGGAGAAATTCTAAAAATTTACAATAGAAGACGGATCATTCTTCACCATGACGATGCGAGCTCTCACATATCGGCGCCAACCATCGCTTATTTGACCGGTCAAATTGTCGAATAGATAGATCATCCGCCCTATAGCCCTGACTTGGCACCCAACGACTTATTTTTATTCGCGCACATCAAGAAAAAAATGCGTGGTTAACGATTTTTGTGTCCAGAAGATGCTGTTGAAGCGTTCAACAACAACGAAAAAATCATACTTCAAGCAACAATATCTTGGAATATCCGAAACTTTTCGAGAAAAGTGTGCCGATCCCTGATTCTACATGCAAGTGAAAACCGCGCCAACGTTACTACTACCACTACCTCGTACAAAATTATATTCCACACACGCGGCTGAAGCAAGCTTCTTGTGTACGCTTCTTCACTTCGTGACTTGTACACTCTAGCGTCCCACCACCATTCGACCAACAGAATCGTGGGCAACCATGGTAATGATCACGATCGGATCGGATACCGACCGGGTCGATGGGGTGAAGCGGTGTTTACGGAGCAAGGTTCTCGCCGTTCCGTGGCCGTATCTGCCAAGTGCAAGATGAAGAACGTTGGTGGGTAGAAAATAAATAAAACGATCAGTGCCTTGTTATGAGATCTCTACTTATTGCTTCGTTCGTTTTTTCTTGCTTGCTTTGCGCTGTGTCTCCGTGGTCTGGAGCATGGGTTGAGCAAAGGCGTCGTGGGGAGGCGGGGGGGGGGGAGGAAGACGACGGCTGATGGTATTTCTTGCTTCATATTCAGATCATCAAGGGATGCTCCAACGGTGAAGATTCATTTTCCTCACACACAGCGTTCCCGTTGAGAAGCAACTCATTTTCCTGATTTCCTTCAGCGTTATGCCGATTTCCGATTGCTGAAGGTGTGTGTGTGTGTGTGCGTAGTCGATCGTCCTAAATCATTTCCTATGGGCGTCAGCGAGCCAATGCGCCGGCTTAGCCAGCGTACGATATCGTACGCATGAGCACAAACAAACGCGAACGGCGTTTTTCGGTGTATGTGTGTTAGAATTTTCAAAGAAAATTAAACACATTGTGAAAACTTAAGCAGAGACGATGAGCTGCAGCCGTTCACGCCGCCAACGACTGCTCTCAATATTATACAACACTTCAAGCTTCGCTTCGTGCCTCTTTCTCTCTTACTCTTGTTCTATTTCAGCACGATCGTGGCACATGTCTCCAAGAAAATCTCCAAGAATGGTTTCTTCGCACTTGCGTCCAGCTTTTAAAATACAAATTTCAGTCAGAATTGTTGGCCCATCGCTGGTAAAACCTTCCAAAAACGAATGACAATACGTTTAGCTAGGCAATATTATGCTGTTGCTTCCTTTCATTCACCACTCTTCTTTTGCCTCATTTCGTATACGAACAAATTCTTTCCGTTTTTTTTTCGTGATCTCTCTTCTCAAAGCTCTTGTGTTCCAAACTATTTTATCTTCCTATTTCTACACCTTCTCTTTTATGCTCTTGCTTTTCTTCCTTTCCTTTCTTTGTGCTTCTATTTTGGGCAAGATTTTCATTTCTTACTTTGCTCTTCTATTTTCGATTGTTAAAGCCACACGTTTTCCGTGGTCCATGTTCTGGTCCCGGACGCTGGATGTTTTGTTCCCCGGTGTTTTCCGAGTTGCATTGCTTTCTCTCGTTTTCACCCACCATTACACATTCGACCCTGTAGCACCACCCCGCCACCTTCGCTACCCTTGATCAACATTGATCTCCCGCTGGTGTTTGGGTGCTGCTGACCGAGGTCATTTCCTTCCCTTGTTTTCCGCAATTACTTGGTGACGTGTTTCGGTGCACACGTTTTTGTGAGTGCCACTGAAAGCTGCTTCAACGTTTTGCCTGCTTTGTAGCTTGTGTTTGGTGCTTTCACAGTTGCCCAGGCATCCAGCATCCAGTAATGTTCCTTGAGACGCATCGCGGGCAAGGAAATGCGCTTGCGTGAGCTGCATTTTTTTGCGTTTGTGTGTGTATTTGTGTGTATTCCCGCAATGAAGCATTGTGACAGACTGTAGTTTAAGTCAAATAAATTAGAGCGCCTTGTTATACTACATTTAGCAATATTTCATGTGTTTTTCTATAAATTTCGAAGCAGTTACACGGTGTGCACGATAAATTTGACACTTGGCAATTTCGTTTATAGTTTGTGATTGAGTTATCGTCTCAAAACAAACGATACCTCATTCGAAAGCCACAAGTGTTTGGAAACAGTGAAAAAATTGTCGTGTGAACTATAAGATTTTTCAATGTATAGAATAAGTTGAACCCGTCGGAATACGAATTACGTGTATCCTGATGATCCGTGACGCGACACACAAACCGCGGCACAGTGTGCATTAGAACATGGCGAAGGATACTCGCAACCAGGCTGAAAACTGCAACGGAGATTTTGAGGCTGTTGTACAATGGTAGGATCATACCAGACGATCGGAATGCTTACGGAACGACAAGTTCTTCGACATTTCTTCGAGCAGGGGCTGAATCTGAACGCTGCTGGACACGGTCGCCAAGCCCCTGATAACCAATAGTGGCCAATGCACCTTGTCATACGGCCACCAAATCGCAAAAATGGCTTAAAGACAATTTTTACGACTTAACCATTCCCCAGTGTTTGGCCTCCCAGCTTCCCGGACCTCAACCCGATGGACTATTTCGTCCAACCAAACCGAGACATCCACCGAAAGTCTTGCTGCACAAAAGCAGAATTAGTGCAAAAATTTAAGACCTTTTTTGCGGCCCTACCCAGGGGCTATGGTAGTCCGGAGGCTTGCTCCAGGTTCCGGAGGCTGATACAGGCGATCATCAAATCCGAAGGTGGTTACTTTGTTAGTGATTTGTGCTGCCAAAATGGTAAGCTAAATTTCGTAGAAAAACATGTTTTCTTATTTGCTTCATTAAAACAAACAAACAAAATTCCAACACAGGATCTGTCAAATTTATCGTGCATACCGTGTATATCTGTTTCTTATAATTGTACTTGTAATGCGATTGTATGGGAAGTCTTTTTGTCTCGTTTATTTATAGAGGTTTTGAATTGAAGAAACTACATTCGCCTCTCAATTATGGGAAAGATGAGAGAATGCTAACCCAGCGGGATATGACCATGAGAAAAAAAGATGGCCAGAACAGGTAAACTGGGTACGCGCGCAACAGGACAGACACTTTGTTCCTTTGAATGGAAGGATACAGAGCGGAAGAGAGGGCAATAACGAGAGAAAGGAATACAATCATAAGCATTAAAAAATCAAAGAAAACCTCATAAATGTAAGCCTTCTCTTAGCACAGCTGTTTAATGTAGTCTGTTTTTCGATAAACGATATAGGATATTTCTGACATTTCAATTTGGACAACCATCAGAGAATACGAGTAAGAACGAAAATCAAATAAAAAAAGCTACAGTACTGCACAAAACATGTGCGACTCATACATGGAGCAATCGTAAAAAGGATCAGCAAATTTAAATTTTTCAAATCGAAAACGAGACACTTACTGCAGTGACAGTGGTTCAGGAGTCTAGATGTTTGCTGCATGTTTATTGCAGCTATCAGCTGTCAAATTGACAGATCACAGCGAGTGTTTTGTCGAGAAGACTCTGTTTTACGTTGGAAAAAGATTTGTTTGCTGACAAAAGTGATCTTTTTGCATTATTGTAACATGTACAAAGTACAATACACATTGATAATTATTGAGGAAGGTTCAGTACTGACGCTTTCTTTATAATTTTATTACTAGACACCTGACCTGAGACACCTTCAAGAGTGGAATGTCACAAAAAACCATATGTAACAAGTATGTGGAGAAAAAATGGACCGTAACTAGACTGTGCCCGAAATTTCGTGCAATCGGAAAGATTTCTGTTGACAATAGAGGCTGAAGACCGCGGTCCACCACGCCAAGAGAGGACACCTATGATCGTACGAAGCATGAAAAACGATCCTTTCAAATCTTCGTTCAAGGTGCGAATGGATATGCAGTTGTCTGTTTTCGGACCGGGCAATCAGACGACGATACCGTTGAAGCCGGATTGTTCTCTCGACGTCCTACGAAGAAACCTCTGATTTCACTTAGGTATAAAAGACTTCTGTTTGCTCAATCTCATATTGACTGGGATGTGCAGAAATGGCGGACGGTTCTGTTCAGTGATGAGTCGAAGTTCAACATCTTTGGAAGTGAAGGGATGTTATTCTGCGAACGGTCTTGGGCCAATTCATCAAATCCGTTTCATGTACAACGACGTCCGGAAAAATGTTGCGTTGCCTTATTGGAATATGCCATTAAAATGAATTTTCCAACAAGACAACGGATCCCAAGCACTGGCGCCAAAGTGGTCAAACAGTGGTTTAAGTATAATGAAATCATGGTGATGGACTGGCAGCCCCAATCTACGGATCTGGAACCCTACATAGAACCTCTGGGAGATCGTAAATCAGCGTATTGATCGTGAAGGTGTTCGACGCAAGGATAAGTTGTTTGCACAAATCAAAAAGGCCAGGGCAGAAATTCCACAAAACTTCATTGGCCACCTTGATCGAGTCTATGCCTTGCAGATGCAAGGCTGTAATTGAAAAAGAAGGATTTTCAACGAAATGTTGAAATTCAATTTAAATTTCGCAAACTACAAAGTGCTGTTTCAATCAACTTAAAAACATCTTTCTCGCAATTTACTTAGTATAAACCTTCAATTGGGATTGATTGGTTGCACTTGTTTTGTCCAATACTGTAACTTATGCGTTAACGTTTTATCCTACCGGAGGACCTTACCCACCAAAACCGAATGGACAAACTCGCGCTAAGCTGTATACAATCCAACGATTGCAGTGATACAAACACTCGGACAATGGAATGATTTTACACGATACGTGAAAAATGCCATACGCAAACCGGCCACCACCGAATGTGGATTGCGAAACTAGTTCTCGCTTCGATGGTAAAACCATTAAATTGCTATTATCTCTAGTTTACATCCCGCCCGCGTAGAACCTATGGGTGCATACTTAATATGCTGCCAGCGAATGCCACATTATACCTCTCCAAAATGTTTCGCACGTGACGAAACTAGGTAGGAAAAATAATCAGCAAAAGCCTCTTTTTATCAAGAGCCACCGCGGCGTATGGTGACGGCGCGTTGACATTATTTCACATCCATTCGCCCGGCCCTGGCAGCGCACTTTGTCACGGAATCGGCCCATGGATGGGCAACACTCTTAATTTGCACCGTATAAGCACCTTCGCTTCAAGTGTTGAGAAGCGATATCTTATGGACACAATTGAGGGGGAACATACGGAACATGAAGCTACATTTATCACGTGCAAGGAATTAGCAAAATACTGTTAGTAAGAGATGTAAGAGCAGAGAAGCGCACATAGGCACTGGGTAGAGCTCAAATACATCGTGGTACAGATTTGATCGCAATGGTGAATTCTTGCACAGTACTTAAACCACGTGTTTTGTTCGAAATGTGCCAGCACTTCAGTGATCCTCAATCTATCATTCTAAGGCACGGATTTTACGATACGGATTCTCTGGATGACCCCGCCTCCAAACAAACCGACGGCCTACTGTGGCTCACAACGAACTTCACATAAATTCCGTTGACAGCACATTAAGCTGCAGAAAAAATATAATTCATTTCACAAGACACAAGAAGCGCAAGATAAATTCAAAGAGAATGAAAAACTGCTCAGCTGGGATATTCATTTCACACTACCGAACGAAATGTTTTTTTGTAACGAAAAAAAAAAAACAACATAAAAGACATGTTTGCATCTTTTGACGATCGTTGGCAGCTCGAGGTTTTTGTCTCCCAGCAGATCGGTTTTTCGTGTCACGTTTTGCACACATTATTTATGGTCGTACTTTAAACCATGTGGTCTGTACATCGCAGTCTTGCAGTCGCAGTCTTGTGCTCTGTAAGCGTTTTGATCGTACCAAATAAATATTTTTTCATGATCTGACTAATATTTGAATATTTCTTTAAGTTTGTATACTTATCTTAATAAAAATAAATCAACTTGAAAGGTAGGAAACCTTTCAAGCCTTTCCTACCTCCCTTGCTAGGTAGGAAATTACAGGTCCGGTAGTTCTAGTGTTACAGAAGAAGACTAAAAAAATGATGCTCCTACGAGGAACTTAGCTAGAAATGTCCCAAAAAATAGTATTTCTAGATTTTGCAGCTCATATTGGTTCTCATCGGTGACTCTTTCTTCCTACCGATCGAACCACATTACTCAATTTTTATACTTATCAGGCGCTACAACCGCCAATCCACGCGATCCTCACACCTCAATCTGGGCCTATCACGTCTCCTCTGTCCGTGTGGACTGCCTTAAAGCCTTTCTTGACCTGGGTCGTCCTGAGGCATGCGTATAACATGGCAAGTCCACTGGAGCCTAATTCGATGCACGATGGCGAGGTCTCCATTGTCCTTTCACACATACGGGACCAACAATCCTTCTGAGCATCTTCCTCTCTAACGCAGCTAAGAGGGCTTCGCCTGTTTTGGACAGGGCCGCCATGTCTCAGAGGCGTATGTGAGTACTGGGACTATAAAGGTACGATACAGTCCCAGCTTCGACCGTCGCGACAGCTTTTTTGAGGTGAGATGTTTCCTCAGGCGGTAGAATGACAGGATGGCCGCCAGCACTCCGTCTCTATGCTGATCACGTGGGGGTGATCCTATCCGTACAACACCCCCACGTAGTTCCGGATTACTTAGTAGGGCTCAAACAAACACACCGATCAAAAACATCAAACAAAAAGAGGTTTGTTCCAATATTTCTATTGAATAGGCTTGAGAGAAAGTGGAAATCTTTCCTATGGAAGACGTGCTTAACTTAGAAAATTATACTTCACGATAAATGTTCTGTATGATGACCTAAATCAGGGGTTTTCTATGTGTTTTGACGATTCAAGGCTTGCTCGACAATCCGCTGCGGAAACACTAAAAATTAGTTTCAAACTGATGTCCAAAAAATCGGATCAACTGCTTATGACTGCTCGTCTGTCAAACAGAAGCAAAGCAGGCTTCAATTTTTCAGAATTTCAGGCTCAACTCGTCATCTACCCCAATGTCAGCTTTCTATTGCTTGGCATGATATTTTTACAAGCTGCTAAATGTTTCTTCTAGATTCTCGCTGTTGTACAGTAAAGAGAAGATCTTATAAAATCCAAACTTTGCATAGCCGATGATCAGGAATTGCCCCGAAAGAATTCTAGCTCCTACATTCTGTCAATTTAAAAAAAAGTCTTTTATCTTAGCACTGCGGGCATACATTTGATAGTACAAACAAATCTTAGAATTCTTGACCGTTTTGGCCAAACTGGTCCAAATCAAAACGCCTTATCGCATCAAAACGTTGTCTGCACAAGAACTAACATGATTACAAAAGACAAAAGACAGTTAGATGGATCGCTCTATTACTTAAACTAAACTTCAACAATAGTTTTGTCATAAAAGAAAAGGGAAACACGACCGACCACCGACTAGTTTTGGGGTAAATGTTTTTTATCAGTGCAGCAGAAGATACATGACACCGTCAGCTTGTCTGTTGATTGGGTGTCGATGCGATGTCCACACAACGCGCTGCGCTCTACCGTCTCTCCCCCGGGGCATTATTATTGCGTTATCGCGTGTTATCGTGCTCACCAGCAGATAAGGATGCGATGATAGTGTGCGGACATTCGCAAAGGGAAATGTTGTATTCTCCCTGAACGGTCGGGGGGGTTGCTGGTGGAAATTGTGATTTAAAACGAGTTAAAATAAATGGAGACATTTGTGAGATTTTCCGATCCTATCGGAGGTCGGTATGCTGGTTAAGGCGACAGTGGCGCTTGTCTTCACACGACAGGATCTGGGTTCAAATCCCATACGGACCATTCTCAACTACGAGAGAACAATTTGAGAACAGACTAATCAACTACTAGATTTCAGTAAGTCTTGTAAGCTGATATCGTAGAAGGCCTTGCCATCTGTTCCATCCATCTCAATATCAAATTCTGAAAGACCTGACCTAGTAGGCCCTTATAGTCAAGAAGAATAAGAATATTAACTCAAACCTACCTGAATTATCTTTGTGTAGCCCTACTGCGAAGAAAAATATTAGCAGCAGCCGTGTTACCAGCACGAACCATTTTCTGTGACGTGCTGCTGGACTGTGTTTTGGCATACTTTTCACGGTGGCTATCGACCGTCGAGTTCTACATGGAACGCTGATTGAGCCGGTAGGGATGATGATCGTTCGTGGTTCCGCCGGAGCAGGTGTTTTCCGCCTACAGGACGAAATGGCCGGCCTGTGAGGATCCCTACTGTTGCATTGCCTGACCTTGCCCATCTCGTCATAGCTGGCGCGTTCGAGGATGCTGAATGTAAACATATAAGTAACCACACATACAGACACACATACACTCACACACGCACTGCTGCGTTAAGGGACTCTTATCTGATTCGACATGGTCCGCTAATGATCCACTCACAATTACGCTTCTACTTTGAGACACTTCACACACAACTTTCGTTAAACGGGAAGGATGTGCGCGGTTTTCTGGCTTGGAAGGAATTTTACATCACTATCAACAACTCTTCTCACGATCACTTTACACCAAACACACACACAGACACACACACACACACGAAGACACACCAAAAAAGGGCACCGCGCCCGATCGATGATCCCGGGGTGTAATTTGTCTTCACGCCTTCACACTGAATTAAACACGCACTTTTCAATTGCACTCGATGTATCAGCAGTATTTTCGCTGCCTTTGAGCAACACCGATTGCTTACGATCGCGCGACACTGGCGGCCATCTTCGGCATCCCGAAACCCGTCTTCTACGTGCGCTACCCACCCACAACACCCCACAATCCGGAACAGATACCAACTGAAGCACAAAATTTAATATGAAGGAAATAGTACAAATAATACACGGGTTTGATAGAAATGCGGCTAGCAAATATCGGGGAAGTGCACTGCACCAGGAGGCAGAGGATTGAAATCTTTTAGTTGCGTACACGTTAAAAAAAAAGCCGAAGAAAAGCTGCCGGGGCAAACGAGAAGCCAGATAAATAAATGCGATCCGACGCGACAGACGTACAGTGCAATACAAAGCGAATGGCAGACAGCGCAGTGTTGTTCAATGGCGCAGCGGTTTGACAGATGTGATTGAGGAGGGCATTTTTTTTGACCAGCTATAAATCCCACAGTGTGCGAAGGAGTGTGTGGAGGAATGTTTGTGGAACGTTTTGGAGCTTTAAAATAAAATAAACGCAGCAATATTTTTTTAGAATAATAATTTAGTAGTGTAGTAAAATAAAAAATCACTTTACAGACATTTTCGTACCACTTTAGACGAATTTATCGCCAATAATAATGTCTCAATTATTCCTTCAGTTGTCAAACGGCCAAACACAGCTGTGTTGTGTTTTTACACAACAGCCATTTTCCAAATTGAAAGGACGCTAAAAATCTTCTTCAATAAAAACCCGAAAATACTAGTGAAACATAAACCAAATACGACCGGACAAAGACTAAACCGACAGGACTAGGACGGACTAATCACGAACGAATAAAAAGTTTCAAGGTAAGGACTATAGTTTAAAAAAAAAAGGAGCCAAAAAAACCCGCTAGAGAAGGACGCCTTAAGGATGGGGGTCGACGACGACCCTGGTGGAGGTAGGATCTTCGGATCCTACTTCAGCATTTTAAACGAAGAAAGAGGGACAAACAACAAAAAGCGGAAAAAAACAAGGTTAAACCTAGGAGAAACACACGACCCAGAAGAAGTATACTTGATAGTCGAATGCACAACCCCAGGAAAAACCTTAGCCACATACAACCCATTCCTCTTCGCCAAAGCGACCGAACTAGCAATCGGAAACAGGCCACTCCAAACCAACCTTTTACGAGACGGCAGAATACTCATAAAAGTAAAAAATAGCAATGAAGCGAAAAGACTAGAGAAATTAAACCTTAGACACGGTGACAACACAACAAATATAAAAATATATGAGCACGAAGCGCTAAACTCTACCAAAGGTATAGTAAGATGTGATGCCTTCAGGTACCTATCGGAACAAGAAATTTTGGAGGGGTTAAAGCAACAAAGAGTAACAGAGGTTGTCGTGATGAAAAGAAAAAACATGCAGGGCGAGTACACAAACACCAGAACGGCAATAATCACATTTAAAAGTACAAGGCTGCCAAGATCGATAGAAGTAGGGTTCTACAACGAAAGAGTGGAACAATATATTCCAATGCCAATGCGTTGCATGAACTGCATGCGTTATGGGCATACAAAAAAAAGATGCAACCGGGAAAAAGTGTGTGCTAAGTGTGGAGACGCATATCATGGAGAGTGCAACAAAAACCTTAAGTGTAATGAATGTGGGGAACCACATTCAACACTAGATAAAGAGTGCCCAGTATTCAAGGACGAATACGAAATTAAAAAAATCCAAACAGTGAACAGAATAACCATGAAAGAGGCAAGACGAATAAGAAGGGAAACTGCACCAACAGTACCAAGAATGTACACAAACAGACAATATTCCAGTATCGTGAAAGGAACCCCAAACAATAACAATGTCAAATCAACAGAAAAAAGAACAAACCCAAGTAACAAATCCAAACAGACAGAAAATAATGAAAGCCCAACAGAAATGTACCCAACCCAAGAAAAAAAAATGATCACAGAAAATAGAAAAACAAATACAGAAAAACCACAAAAACAAGAATACTACAACACAGGAAAAATGCCAACTCCGGAAAAGAATACCTTCAGTGACACAGACGTCACTCTCAGTGAAACAGAAATCTTCATGAGCCCAGTAGACAAAAACGTAAATCTGGAAATATCTCCATAAAAAAAAGTAAAGCAAATCAAAGAAAAAAAAAAAAAAAAACCAACAAACACATACACACAAAAAAAGAAAAAAAAAATTAACACAGGAACCCCATACAAAAAGAAAAACACTAAACACATATAAGCCAACACATAAATACACACAAAACAAATAAAACCATCATAGAAAAATGCATAAAATAAAAATCCTACAAGCAAATATACAAAGTATCAAAAGTAACAAAGAGGAAATAAAACAATTAATAGTAAAAGAGGAAGTTCATATAGCGTGCTTCCAAGAAACATGGCTAAAACCAGAACAAAACTTTAGCATACCAGGGTATAACATAATAAGAAAAGATAGAATAGACGGATACGGGGGAAGCTGCATCCTAATTAAAAAACAATTAAAATACAAAGTCAATGAACTTCAAGATGTAACTGGAAACATACAAACAGTTCACATAAATCTCATAGATGGAAACACTCACATAATAACAACATATATTGCACCACAAATAAGCACAATAGAAATGAAAAACCACATAAATAAAATCATCCACAACACATCAACACACAATAATATAATAATAACAGGAGATTTCAACGCACATCACACTTTCTGGGGAGACGATAAAACAGATAGAAAAGGAGAAATAATAATGGAGGAAATAGAAAACTCCAACCTAATCATAATCCCAAACAACACATACACACACATACCAACAGACACAAACAAAAGACAAACATCCATTGACCTCACTATAGCATCAAACGAAATATACAATCTAATCAAGAGAAATATCAGAGACCAACACATAGGACACAGCAACCACAAAACAATAGAAATTATAATAGAACAAAACGCAAAAATCGAACCACATATCGTATTCAACAACAACAAAATAACAAAAGACATAAACCTTATTGATACAAAAAAAATTAACACCATAAAACAATTCAGCAATCAAGTTAAAAAAATCATTAAAAACAACAAACACAATACACGCTTCAAACTAAAATCATGGTGGAATGAAGAAACTAAAACGGCTATGGAAAACAGAAATGCGGCAAGAAGGGATTTCAATAACAATAGATCCATAGAAAACGCAATAGAATACAGGAAAAAGTCAGCTATATTAAAACAAAAAGTGAAAAAACAAAAGCAAAATAATTGGGAAAACACCATAAATGAAATAAACGAAAATACAGATTTAAAGGAATTATGGAACTTAGTAGGAAGAATAAATAATAACCAAAATAATACTCAACAGTCCAATAAAGAAAACAATTTAATACACAACGACAAAACGAAAGCAATAGAGTTCATAAAAACAAATTTCGTAGACAACTCAAGATCCAAATTCAAGATAGATATTAACGTAGTAGAAGAACAAAGAACAGAGCTCATTAATACAGAAATATGGGAAAAAATTCTAAAAAGAAAAAAGAACACAACACCCGGAAGTGACAAAATAACATACAACATGCTAAGGAATATCAACCACAAGACCTTAGAAAAAATTATAGAAGAGGGAAATGCCATGTGGAACAAAGGAGTTATAAAAAAACACCTTAAAGAAATAAAAATTATAGCCATTTGTAAACCCAACAAAGACGCACAACTGATCGAAAACTACAGAACAATAGCCTTGATACACACAATAATAAAAATATTCAACTCAGCTGCCTTATTGCAACTAAACAAACACATAGAAAACAACATGATACTCCCACAATTTTCCTTCGGATTCAGAGCAAAAAGGACTATAAATCAATGCATCAATTACATAACCAATGAAATATACCACAATAATAGAAAAAACCTAAAAACAGGAATAGCCTTCATAGATCTTGAAAAAGCCTACAATAACGTAAAAACAAAAGTCCTCATCGAAAAAATGATGGAATCGCAGATACCTTGCCAGATTACCAGATGGGTTAAAGCATTCTTAACAAATAGAACCATAACAATTGAAAGCAACAACCAAACTATAAAAAAACTCATAACAGATGGCCTTCCACAAGGCGACGTCATGTCCCCAACTTTATTCAACCTCTATACCAAAGACCTTCACAACCAAATAAACAACCCACAAACAAAATTGATACAATACGCGGACGACTTTGCAATTATAACTCACGGAAAATCACACACAGAATTAGAAAACAACCTCCAAACAGCACTAAACAAATTCATCGAGGAAATCACAAAAATAAACTTCACTATAAACACAACAAAAACCAAATTCATGACCTTCAATGAAACAACAAACAGGATAATTCTAATCATACAAAACAATCCAATCGAGGAAGTCAATACATACAAATACCTAGGAACAATAATAGACAAAAAACTTACATTCAAAAAACACATAGAACACATAAAAAACAAAGCAAATAGCAGATTAAACGTACTGAAAATACTATGCGCCAGGAAAAACAACCTCTACCCACACAAAGCCCTAACAATATATAGAGCAACCATCAGAAACATACTGGAATCAGGGTGCTCCTTCACAAAGAATAGTAATAAAAATAACCAAAACAGCTTAATAACTACAATACACCAAGCAATTAGGAAAGCGACAGGATGCACTAAAACTACACCAATAAATACTCTACACGCCATTGCCGCAGAAATCCCTTTTCAAATAAGAAATGAATTTACAACCAAAAAAGAACTGACAAAAAACATAGTATTCTCTAAACCTATAAGGCTACAACTCCTAAAACACCAAAGAACGAATTACAAAAAAAGAAAGAAAACATACCAAGAAAATTTATTTGAAAAAAACATCCAAATATACACGAATTTATACTTAGCCACAAACAACAACATCCAGGAAAAAATCACAATAGACACGTCACTCACAAACGAAATAGGAAAAAAAACTAACAAAGACAAGGAAACAATGAAACAAATAACATTGAAAAAAATAAATCAAAATAATCAAAATAGACCCAATATCTACACGGACGGAAGCATATGCAACGAAACAGCAGGAATAGGAATATACATAAAAACAAAAAACATTCACGCATATTATGACTACAAAATAAAAAACTACGCGTCCATAACCTCGACAGAAATAATTGCTATACACGAAGCGCTTAAGAAGGCAAACGAAATGAATTTATCTCAACCTATAATATATACAGACAGCCTTACAGCATGTAAGATAATACAAAATGCACAAGATGAAATACTAATAGAAGAAATAATACACAACATAATAAAAATAGGAGTAAAACTAAAGGCAGAGATAATCTGGATTCCATCTCACACAGGAATAAGAGGCAATGAAATAGCAGATGAGCTTGCCAAAAAAGGCACAATAACAGAGAACATCATTAAAAACAAATTCAGATACACTGACGTCATAAAAATATATCAAAAAGAAATGGAGAAACAGACACAAGAATGGTATAAAAACACAACAACAAGCAAAGGGAAAAAATTCACTGATTTTCAAAAAGACTTCCAATTTGAGTTATGGTACAAACACACAATATTAACAGCCAAGGAAGTAAAAATAGCAAACAAAATATTAACGGGGCATGACTTATCGGAATACTGGCTACACAAAATGAAAATAATTCAGGAAGGTAACTGTGATACGTGCAACACACCAAACACCGGTTGGCATAAAATTTTTGTATGCCCAAAGTTTAACAGACACAAAGACATTACCAAAGAAAATCTCATTAAAAACTGGCAACTCACATCCGGAAAGATGATCAAACTAATAATAGACCATTTAGAGAAAAACAAAATAGAAATATAAAAAAGCATAGAACAACAAAGAGAACATCGAATAGAGAAAACAATAGACACCGATCACCAACAAAAAAAAAAAATTAATAATAATAATACATACATACAAGCCAAAACCAAACAATAACCAGTCAGCACAGGACAGTATGAACTAAACAGGTATATATATAAAAAAAAAAAAAGATCTCAAACTCTAATCCATACATAGTATTTATTACACAATAGCCATATAAATTCAGTTTAACTGTACTTAATTTATTTTTATTTATTTATTTAGTTGTATTATTATTTTTATTTTATTTAGTTGAAATTAGAACTAGGAAATAAGATAGGTAAAAATAGGATAAGATTAGAAAAAGGAAAATAAGAAAACCACACAAAACAATAGGCACACAGATATCCTATCCCTTCCACGAGAAGAGAAGAGGATATTAAAAAGAAAAAAAAAAGAAAAAAAGGGAATACCCAAGAAACAAAATGCAAGGTTGGGGTTGCAAATTAATACCAAAGAGGTTTTTTAGGCTATATCAGGAGACCTATTGGTACAAAATCATTTTACAAACAGACACAAACTCTTAGAAACGAACCTCTAGTGCACATTTGTGAACAAATAACGTACAAAGAGAAAATACAAGAGTTTCAAACCACACACAGGAAATAATATATACAAACACAAAAACAATAGGAATAAAAAAAAAAAAATTAAATAAAAAATAAAAAAAAATATAAAAAAAATATATATATATAAAATAAAAAAAAAAAAGTAAAAATACGTACACAGAAAAAAAACAAAAATATATATATACGTAGTAAGTAAATAAATAAACAAAAACAACAAACACATACAAATAAACAAATATACACATTTTTATAAATACACAATCCAACAGGCAAAAACTCTCCTTACCATGAACTTAGACACGACAAGACACACAAAAGACATAGAAACGAAGACAGAGACATAAACAAACATAAAAAGAAACAAAAACAAAAACAGAAAAGCAAGAGAAATGGACACATGTCCTCTCTTTCTACCATGCAGTATGCCTCTGATTATGAGTCTTTGACATCATAGGAGGATACAACCTGCAACCAAGAAGAAGAAGAAGAAGAAGTGTTGTGTTTTGATGTTTCGTTTTCCTTTTTCGGTCCCTGCTTCGCCCCGTTTCTTCCATCCTCGTCCACTTCCAAATCAAAACAAACGTGCGCGCATACCCAACAATGAATGTACTGGCATTTTCCGACCTACCCTGAGCGGTGGTTGAAGGGTTTTCATTTTACACATCCACCCCGTGTACGCCCAACAGCAACCGAGCGCATCACACACTTTCCGCGACAGTGTGTGGTTCCGTAAAGTGTTTGTGTTGGTTGTGTTTCGTTCATTCTTCGTGTTTAGTTTTGTGTGGGCGACATATCCCCTACAACGTTTTATTAGCCATTGTGCGCTTGTATGTAGTTTGTGTGGATGGCAAAAGTGCTCTAGCTGGCGGAAGGGCAATCGAATCAATATTACTTCATGCATACGGTGAAGACGGAACGAGCACTGGACACGGTTTTTCTTTCTTCAGTGCTAGGAATCGATCAAGCGCTGCAGCACATCATAGAAGAGCATACGGCAGTGCAGTTCGCAAGTTGATTCGCACCGTTGCTTTGTTTGCCTGTGTGAAATGTGGGTGAAGCTGAGTGGATCGTTTACCAACAGCAGGGTGTTATCTCTTCCGAAAACTACGACTTGGTTAGAACAGTTTACCTGTGGCTGTGAAAGTGGTTGGCTGTAACTGTTATCTCTTCCTTCAACAACACGTAAACGGATCGAAACTACGCTGCAACTACCGTATGGAAGGATTGCATGGTAATTTCTCCCCTACTTGAACCGAGCCACCAAATAGCCAAATTAATGTCGAACCATTTCGGTAAAAAGTTATTCATTTCGATCAGATATTTAATCTCAGTAATGATGGGGTGCGCGGGTGCGATTGTGAAAGGACGCAGGAAGCAGGAAATAGAAATTTTATTGATTTTCTCACCTGCGTGCTGACGGTGCCGACATTTATTATGTTTACTCTGGCGGAGCTTTGATTTAGTGTTGGGAAAAAGCGAATCACAATCGGGGAGGTCATCTGAGGGCGGAGGGTTCTTCTCAACCGCCAGGCCGATGACGAAACACGGATTTGGATTCATTATAATGATTGCAATATGAAGATTTGATTGGGATTCACTTTTCCCAACACTGATTCTATCCCAACCGTCGTAATCAAATCCCTAAAGAATCCCAATCATATCAGATTTAATCTTTTCGCAATCCCTATGGAATAATCCCTTCGGATCGAATCCCAATGGAATCCGAATCGGATAGAATCCTTCAATTAGGACCCAATCCAATTCGAATCCTCCAATTAAGATCCACTCCGATTCGAATCTTCCTAGGGATTGAATTTTCGAGTCTTCCGAATCCAAATTTACCAACACCACTTTGATTACTACTGCTTTCGTTGCTAGCTCGTTAAACAATTACATTTTTTTTGTAGTTCTGTTATTCATCCACACACACATCCCCTCTTTTCAGCCCCAACGTACGCTTGCGACAGTAACAAAACCCAGCCAGCCAGCTCATTAACATTGTGGGGATAATCAATTTGATGAGTGGCGAGTTTATTTGTCACATTGGCTTGACGGCAGTAGTACTTCGTATGACGACGGTTCCATCGCTTCCAGCTGCTTTGGAACAACGCCAGGAGCAACACACAAGTACTAAAATTGCGTGACACACCAGTCGAAGGAAAACGGAAGGTCAATTCGTTTGATATACGACACCTCTTTCAGCTGTGGGCTAAATCCCAATTTCTTCCTGTTCGATGAGTCGTACTTCACTAGCAAGAACCATAATTGCGAAAATCGCATTCAAGTGCATCATCAGCTGCGAACGTGATAGATAAGAAAAGCAGCCGTGTGCTGCTGCTACTCTAAAGGCACTGTTAGCAACATGGAGGTATCAGCTGAAGAGTGGATGGAGCGGGCGAAGGAAAACATGAAGAAATTCCTCAACCGTGGTGGCGCTTGCCGTGGAGATGAACCACAAACGCTGGCCGGCGCCGCGCTGGAGAATACGCTCGGTTACGCCCTTAACCTGACGATGAAGGATCCGAACGAATGGACGGATGACGAGCTGCAGCAGGAGTACATGGAGCAGCTCTGCTTTTATGATGCCGAATCGCGCAAGACAATCGACAAGTTGACGCAGCAAATGTACGCGCAGGGTGTCGTGCCGGACGAACCGTGCCATCTGACGATCCTGCCGATCGAACTGTACGCTGAGGGAAAGCTCTACGAGGTGGCACTGTTTCGGTACCAGTTTGGCGAGCTTCCGGCGACTGAGCCGAAGTACATCGATTCGTACGGTCGTGTGTATGGTAGTTTTCGAGACTTTTTACGTAACAACAAGTACCCGTCGGCGGAGATGATGTACCCGAGGGAAGGGAAGCTTGAGGCGGGCGAAGAGAAAATGGTGCTTTATGAGGTTGGCAAAACACCTGCCTGGAAAGCGTACTACTTTAAAGCGTTGGACATTGCGACGGGAATAATCGGTAAGCCTGTTTTCTTTATTAGAATTAATTCGTGGCACAGATAGGGGCCTTTGTAATACTTGAAACTAAATCTTAGGATAGGCTAGTTAAAGGACAGGATTATGAATATGTTTCATCCAAGAATATTTTCAAGCAGTGGGATACTGTAGTGAGAGAGAACTTGTACAGGTGAACTAAAGGCTCTGCTGAAAGACAACTTGAGCACTTTACTAGGACGATGGCTGGTATAGTGTCCGGTCCCTAGGTTGAAAGGTGACCTAGATTTTTTTTTAGCTTTTTCTACAGAATTATGTATAAACGTCATAACAGCGTCATAGCAGCGAAATCCGGAGACGCATACTACGGCTTTCACCGTCTGCTGAGATCCAGAATTCGTCAGCGACTCCCAGTTCGGCACGAGGCGTTGGGGAGCACAGCAAGTTCGTTGGCTGGATCAGGTGAAGGGTGATCGGGTCCTGTCGGAGATCGGGTGCCTACATGGATGGGAAGCTGCAACCAGGAATCGAGTTTCCTGGCGATCTATTGTTGACCGGGTCATGTCACGGCGACGTGCTCTTTAAAAGAGCAGGCCAACATGATGATGATGAATGACGTCATAAATTGAACGGATTTTTTTTGCAATGAATTCATTTGAAGCTATCTCGGAATCGCGTGATCAATGCAATGATGCCTTCGACTTCGTCATTCACCGGACGTAGTCCAGTCTTCGACTGGTCTTCGATTGTTTCAACATTAATCATGTGCTTTGTTTCCAGCATAAAACAGCATTAGGCATCATTGTAGTTTAAGAAATAGCTGCACGACAAAAAATTTTTTTTAAAATCTTGTAATATGCATTCTTAAGGAACGGCCTGGCCGTTTCTGGCAGCTGTTTTGGTCGCCGGTATGCCGGTGTGTTATCTACTTAAACAAGAAAATCATAACATCATTTCAGCGAATGAAAATACACGTTTTGATGTATAAATAATGATCAGATGTAACCAAATTCCTTATTATATTACTTAAGTAAATTATTCCACTCGAAAAATTCAAAGCCAATCAAAATGAGGTCTGTTAGTTCGTTCTAGTAATACTTTTTTCTCTTCTCTATTACTTGTAGGAATCGCTGGTGCAACTGGCGCTATCTTCCTGTCCGGTGGTATTGCGACACCGTTCGTTGCGGCCAGCATAGGGTCGGCATTGTACGCAACCGGCCGTTCGATAGATGTGCTGCGGGACAAAAGTGCCCACCAAGAATCGTTAAACCCGTTCCGCGATTCCGAATCGCGTACCGCTTGGCTGAGTCTTACGGCGCACGTGCTAACCTTCGGCACAATGCCACATATATCGGCACTGTCCGGTGTTGCCTCCACTAGCCACAGTATCGCCACCGGCTTCAAGGTGTGTAACTTTATCAACGAGACGGGCAACATCATTAGTGATCTGGTGATTTGCGACACATTGTCGGCAATGCATTCAAACTATTATAATGCCTCGATCGAAACGCGGCTAGCGCATGCCGCATCGATCTGCTTCTGGACAAAGACCACCATCAGCATCCGGCAGGCCGAGCTGATGATGAAGAACAATGCAATCGTTGCGCTGAAGCTGTTCGGCTTCGAGGATCACTGTTGCGAGTACTTTAACAACGATTCCCATGCGATCGATATTGGACTACGCATAGCGAAACATTCGCTCGAAACCAATGTGCAGATCGTGTCCGAACCGAGCGATCCTGGTGCAATTCGAATCGATAGTACGCGATTCCCCATCAGGGAACTGTTACGGCTTGAACCGAACGAGGTTGAACTGCTGTTTGAAGCATTGCAGGGTGTATCATCCACACCGGACGATCGTGCACTGTTCGACGAAATGCGATCGTTGGTTTGTTTGGCAAAAGGTGCCCTGGAAGAGGATAAACTTTGCACCCTGGTACGGCTTCTGGCGGAGGAAGCAGAACGTGAATGTCTACCCGTGAGCGACGTTATGGAAATGCTACTCCAAACTTACGCCACCATCAAACGGTACGAGTTGCAAACCGATGTAAAGCCTACCACATTCCGCCTTTCGATAGAACATGGCGGATGTTGCGTAGGACGCGGTTTGTGGATGCGCCTAAAACGGGCGTACATTTTGTTTGCCTCTAAGCAAACACATCCACTACCGGGGGAGCTGACAACGGAGGATGGTGCTACCAAGGAACCAAACGTGGACGACGGTGATAAGGATTCAGACCGTCTTATCAGGGCAGTAATGGAGCTGTCCGAAAAACAGTGCTACCGTCTGTCGGAGATTATCCGCCGTGATCCAAATTACTTTTCTATTTTTAAGCAGAAATCTTTCGAAACTATCGAGCAGCAAGGCTCCGCCGAGGGTGAAACAGCCAGCCAAACGGAGCAACTTCTCTACGACAAGCTTAAGCTTAATATTCTGAAAGCCTTAGAGCGGGAAGGGCAGGAAAGCTAAACCGCCGTAAGGAAAATTGAAACTGCGGTAAGTTTGATGTCTTATTATACACATTGCTTTTCCCAAACCGAAGCTCCAAGGGGAAAGTTACATGCGCTGTTTCAAAAAAAATGTCCGTACAGTGTAAGCCAATGAAAAGAATCATTTTCGTGACAGAAAATGTCTTCTAAAGTAACTTAAAAATCGAATATATCAATGAAATGGCGTTTGCAGACCGTAATCGCAGCTAAAAAATGACATACGGTTCGAAAAACTGTGTGTTTGTTTGTTGTACGCATAATTTATTATGTTTTATTTTTTTAATTATGCATGATAATGAACACATGGAATTGATTTTATTCTTTATACAAAATCAGTGCTGGTTGACGATAACAATACATCAATTATTGTCTTTATATCCCTGTCTTTGCTGTACGGACAATTTTTTGACACAGTGCAGGCACGTTTTATGGGTGGATTTTTGTGTTTTTGTCTTTTTGAGGGCGTGCAAGAAAAACAGCGCGCAATATGCTGTGTGCAAGCAAATATGAGCAATATAGAAATGAGTGAAACATATCAAACAAACTAGCAACTAACATTTTTACTAATATAAAAAAAAGAAAACCAATACAAACATACGAAAGCATCCATTTATTAGCCAAATTTATAGAAATATAGCGGCAAAGAGGAACGAATCATGAAACAACCAGCTTTTGTAGAGTGATCTTAATGAATCTAGTAATGTGTCTCCTGGCAGGAGGGAGCACAATGGAAGCCATAAAACAAAATGAGTATAACTACAATATACAAAGCAAATTTAGGAACAAATTTATACGACCATTGTGCAACAAATCGTAAACGATACATATCAAATACAAGACGAGTAAAATGTGTAGCTGCATGATAATGTTATAGGAAGAGAGTATTTACATCATATTCTAGTCGTTAAAGCTTGATTAATTTCCCAACCACAATAGAGTTTCATGTTTAGATGTGTTCCTTGTAAAGAAGGGAGATAATCGCCTGTGATGGCAACATAGACGTGAATGGAAGATTATTATATGGCTTTGCGCTTCCACCAGCATCAGCAGTGGAGTTGCATCAAACAATCGCAAGACACTAACAAATTGACAGGACAAATTTGGCAATTTGTAGCAAAGAGAGCAGAAGAGTACTTTGGATTGCTTTGGATCGACGAGCCAAATCCGAGGCGGAATTAGCCCCTTCGTTGCAGGACCCTGTAATTCTACATCCTGTGACTGGGGGACAAAGGCGATGCAAGCTGTACGAAGGCCTTTGCCGGAATATCGGCACCCATCAGGCCATCAGTATTTACAACAACCGTTTTTTTTTCGTTTCATTTTAGGCTTCGGCTCGTGGCTTCCTTTCCAGGTGGGGTTCATCCCTAGTTGCTTAGTCCGCTTCTGAGTCAAATAATTAATTTATTTAGTTGCATATAAGCTCATTCTTCAAGGAGAAGTGAAGTTTATTAGACAAAGGTTGATATGGCTTCCTTCTAGCATGGATTATCTATCATTACGGTTTGAATAACTGATTGATACACAACAAAAAACAACTTTTTGGGATTTTGAAAAAGTTTTTCAAACGTACATATACCCCACAAACATCCTCAAGTTTGACTGAAGAGATCTTTGAGTATATTATCTACGGCGTTGAATACTGAAGAGCTTCTCGTCGGAGAACAGGAATATCGTCGGCACTTGCAAGCTTGCAAGCAGCGAACTAAGTACTCTCAATGCCTTTACCCAAGTTCCGTAATCAAGTTCCGATACATCCTTAGAAGATGCGTATGGACCCACTACGCAAAGTTGTTACAGTTGTTTTGGATTCTTAGTCTATTTTTTTTTATTATTATTCCAGCTCTAAAGCACGGTTGGCATGATTCAGTTAGTTGTTTACCCCGGTTATAGTCAGCCTAAGACAGTGCACATGCAAACACACAAACAGAAACAAACTACATATACACCTAAGTACATACACACGTGCTTCCTTGATGCTTTAAGTGCGTTGTTTTACTGTTAAGCCCTTAAACATCATCCTCATTATTACAACTCTTGTTACTTCGCAGCGCGTACAAGCTTTTCCCGTTTTTCCCGCTGTTTATCCTGACTGAGTCACAAACGACGATGATTGGTGAGTCCGTTAAGCAAGATGCACAAAACAAAGGAACAAATCAAAACAAAAACAAAACAAACATAATCAACTAATATTTAATCACCTTTCTACCTGAAGAAAAACCAAAACACACACTAAAACACACATACACACACCTTTGATGCGAATATAAAGGCAAACTTTTTGCTAGCGACAAACCGCGATTTCGAGACAGTTTATTTTTAAGTACTCTATTTACTACGAACTGTTTGTAAAGTTTATTTTTTACTCTTCGAAGAAAAGCCACAAAAACACACAAACGAAAACACAAAACAAAAAGGAAACTAGTATAAAGTGATAGATTGGAAGAATTTAACCAGCGTAGAAACATATGGCAAAGCAAAATATTTATACAGGACATTGCGAGTGAGTGATTATGAAATCCACTACAACAACTACCATTTAACTACTACTATTACTAGCAAATTTAGAAAAAACAACAAACGAAAAACGTACCGAGTTATGGAAAGCTTTGTAGGGATATGTAATAGCATGTAATATCTTTAAAAAAAAAACGTGTAGTACATAAGAAACAGATATATGGAAAACAAAACATTTTAAAGAAATCTAAACACATAAAACGAATCTATAACACTGTTTGGAATAGTATGAGAGAGTATATAAAGGTAACAAAAAAAGAAGGAAAAACAGTCGAACAAACCGTGACAACAACAGCAACAAAACACCAAAAATTTGTAATGTGTCAAAAAAAAAATGTAATGAAGGAATGGTTGGAAAGAAGTTCGTTAAAGCTTGTGAAATGGTGAATTTTAAGTGGCCAGCAAAATCATTCCTCTTGTACTCAATTCAAAGCTAATACACCAAACAGTTGTTGGGCTGTATGTTACCCATTCCAGTTTGTTAGTTCCGTGGCGCAGATAAATGTCAGGTAGCGGTGATAGGCGTGTAGGTCCAACTTACGGGGGTTTTTTTTATTGCTGGATCGAGTAAAAGCATCAACGATTATGGTAAACACTTGAGATGAAATGCTAAACTAAGCAAGATGACATGGTAAACAATTTCATTTTATAGTAAAGCTACCAGATGATATTGTAATCGTATCAGATGAGATTGTAAACTGCCTTCAAACTAAAGTTCAAAACAAGATCAACTAGATCTCGTATTTGGCAATACCGCAAGCAGGCCGCTGATCAATGAATCCGTGTTCCACTTACTTAACCTGGATCGACATCACCCACCTCTCGAAGTATCATTAGACGTAACTAGCAGCACGACTAACACTAACGATAGAGCACGAGCCTGGAAAATTTTAACAAATTCCGACTATTTACTTTAAGATTATTGTTGATCACTCCGCTCTCCGCTTTATCCCCGTGGACGAATCGTAGTCTACGCTTCATGACATCAGACAGAAATCGCCTTCCCTTCTTCCTCTGGAAATTCTTAAATACCAGACGAAACACCCGTTCCCTTCCTTACACGACGAGGCTTGGTATTGGCTATTTGCGATCGCCTTGCAAAGCATTTTGGCCCCTCCCTTTCAAGGCAACTAGCAATACTTCTTCGATCTGTCAAGATTTTAGGGACACTCTAGAAAATATTACCGACTGCGCTAATATTCCCTTTAAATTGCACTTCAGTTTTGAACGCACTAAAACGCCTGAAGCTTTCCTTTACCCCAGGTCCGGATGGAATTTCTTCATCGTTTCATTTGTCTCTTCGCACCTCATCCTCTTCCCCGATAATCTGGATATTTAGCTGCCCATCTACAAAGTTCGGATTTCGCTCAGATGTGGCAAATTACCGTGGAATCTCTGGAATTGGTGCTCTTGCTAAAGCTTTTGAATCGATCGAGTATGAATTCTTTCTGTCGTGCGTCACTATTTATTGAGGCACGGCTTTATGTCGAATGGATCTATTGTATTAAAAGCACTTGAGCTAGGTCGCGAAGTTGACATCGACTTTAAATCGGCTTTCGATAGGCTCCCTCTCACAATCTTCTGCTGAACTCCCGCTCATACCAAATAAAGAAATACTTTTTCCCAATCAGATTGCTTTTTAATGTCCACAGGTCCGCATTTTAAGTCCACTTCTTTTCGTAATACTATTGAATGACCTTTGCAATATCCTTCCAAAGCCGACCGGGTGGTGGCGCCGGTCTTCAAACGGCTGGACCGGGGTTCATATCCCATCTGCACCGTAGTGAGGACTGACTATCAAACTACCTGTTATCGGTAAGTCTAGTAAGCCATTCGATGGCCGGCATGACCTTATTAGCAGAGGGTTGTTAAGCCAAGAAGAGAGAATGGCAATCTCTCAAGATAATTTATTCATCCTCCACTATTGACTACTCAAGTGCTTTCTACAAATTTATGTTGACAATTTTCGTATGTATTGTTCGTCGAATGAGCTTTTGTTTTGCAATGAAAAATGCTTTGTTTTAAGTTATAGCCATTCCAGATCTCCTCTCTTATTTGATTATAAAATTAATGGAACTCCGTTATGTCGCACACCTTGCATGAAAGATTTTGTTGTTTGGTTTGATCGCAAACTGAACATTGATGGACAAAATTCTGCAATCTTGACCAAAGCCTACAAGTCCTTAGGAATGATACGAAGCATAATTGAATATCTGTATTCAATAATTCAGTTCATTTAAATGGCAAGGCAAGTTCTCTTGTTATAGCCATCTCAAGACTAGAACGTGTCAAAAAAAAATTTTATAAATGTTTCCTTCTGCAAATGTTTTTGTCCTTAATATGGTCCGTTGCCTCCCTGTACGGATAGATGTCGAACGCTGAGCCTGAACATCATTCATAGCCTCCAATCCTTACCCACAATAGCGATGTTCATTTCCATCTCACTACTGTTGGGTTACACGCCCCAAATCGAGCCCATAGATCCCACACCTCCCTTGGCAATAGAGTCGCTTCGTACCGCTGCCGTGTTTGATGATTCTTTCCAATGCGGTTTGCGAATTTTTTGCGGGAATGCTCATTTGTTTGATTTCTGTACATCTCTATCTGTCTTTCGTCATCGCCTTCGTTGCTCCCTCTTCCGCTCCTAGTTACACATTCCCTATCTTCATCCATAATCATACCAAAATCCTTATAATTAAGTACTATTAGTTAAGCTATGAGTGGACAAATTAATTCAATAAAACATAAAGCAAAAAACCATCATCTGGCAACTTTACAATAAAAGAAAATAGTTTATCATACCCTCTGAAGCTATTGCAATGCCGTCTAGCTTAGTTTACCATTTCATCTGAAGTGTTTACCATTATCATGGATGGTTTTACATTATCAACAGAAAACTCCTGTACTTTCTCTCACGTTTTCACGCAGAAACGGTCAATTAAACAGCAGCATAAATTTGCGTGAAGCAAGTAGAACGTAAACATCGGGGGTTTTTTTTAATAAGATGCATTTTGTAACTTCCATTTTTTTGTAATAACACATCTGGTTAAGCCAAGCAGAAATATTTAAATTATATTTTTTCTACGTGTTTTTCGATTATTAGTTTGTTTTATGCGATGTTAGTGGTTTGTTGCTTTGCTGACGTGACGCCACGATCGGTGATCACGAACTTAAGCTTTAATGTGGAAAACCAAAATTGTTCTCGACAGTAGATTAAAAGCAAAGGAGTAAAATAAAACAAATGTTTCCTTGGCAAAAGGCAAACAATGTATCTCATTTACCTAATGTGCTTTTGCTTTATTTGTTACTTTTTTTTAAGGATAACGCTTACAGATGTTCGGGAGCTGATTATTATGAGCATTATATGGATGTATATAAGCGATATAATGTATCATATTTTCCATTTCAATCAATCTATTGAAAGCTCAAATTAATCGACCGTTTTCATTGGATGTGTGTGAGCGATTGGTGCCGCGAATACATCTCCTTAAATTGCAATTGTTTCAGATTTAAAATTTTACACACACACACACAACATAAAACGGAAGGAGTAAACAAAAAAGAGAATCTGAAATTTTAAACCTACTTAACGTATATTAAAATCGAATCAAAAACAAATCAAATCAAATGTAAACGTGACAATGTAACCATCCTATTAATGCTGCATATTTACCACTAAAAACGACATTCGCGAGCGAAGTCTCCGGCCCCGTTTTCTATACCTCGCGCCATGCCTTACGGAAGTTGCGAGTAGCGTGGCGGGGTACGCCAAATTGCACTCGAGTTTCGCTTTAGCTTCTGCGCGTCGATCGAAGGGAAGAGTACGCGCAGATCGGGCGTCATCGGTTGCACGGAAAACAGCCGATCAATTATCTTGCTATCGATTTGGCCCTGCATCGCGAGTTGCTTCCAGTATTCGGGTGCTGAAAAACAAGTACACACATTCGTAAGAGAGACAACATGAAAACGAAGTGTCCCCATATTGCAGACGACCGGAGGAAACTTACTCTTCTTGCACCATTCCGGCACCGGTGGTCGCTTTTTGTTGCGTGGTTTGGCGTTTGGATCTTCCTCTCCTTCCTCATCGGTGGAATCATCTGTGTCGATCATTTCGAACGTGAACAACTGGCTTTTGGCGGCGGTAGCCAATTTCTTCTTCGCAGCCTGTTGCTGCTGCTGTTGCTGCTGCTGGCGTAATTTCTGCTGGTACAACTGCTTGTGTAGTTTGACTTCATGGTTTTCCTTAGCCTGGCTATGTTTCAGCGTTTCCAGCAGCTCTCGGTCGATTCTGGAAGGCGAAAAGAAAGAAAACCAATAAACAGGGTAAGTTGCCAACTATTGCACACTATCGTCCACAGCACCGTTTGCCACGAAACGAGGTATTTCCCCTTTAAAAATATCGCCTGCTTTGAAGCAAAAATTCATCTTAGCTTTGGTTTTGAATCGAGGAGACATGATTTTTAAGGGGAATTGAGTTGCTATTGAATGCAGCAATCGAATGGAGGTCGGAATTTGACAATTACTAACATCGTTACTGTTCAATATTTGTATCAAAAAAAGTTTAACGGTCCCCATTATTGCACACAGTATCCTCTTTTTCAAACCCTGTAAAAATATTTGACAGTTTCACTATCAGTGGTAGAAGAGTTTTGCGTTTATCATCGACGTGCAGCAAGTAGACGATGAGTCGATGTGTTGAACGAAGGACATCCAAGTAAACGCGTTTCATACTCTACCCAAAGCACTGTTCGAGTGAAAAACACCAATTTCAGGACTCCTTTTGGTTGGTTCTTCTAAGCTCATCATGCAACAGTTCCGTTGCCATCCAAGACTCGAAAAAAAAAAACTGCAAAAATTCGTCACTTCACTGCGATTGAAAGGAATAACTTCTATGTCAAGTGCTACGCGAATTCCGAAATCAACTATAAAATTTCGCCTTCCATCGTTATAGACAAAGGAAGTTCTGCCGAGGACCAAATACTATTCGCTAACGCGTAAGGAGGCAATTTATACAATAAAACAGATCCAAAACTTCAAGATCCCTATCTTGAAACACGCTTTAATTTCTACAGTACCAGGTATAGCCAGAAAACTAGGTATCTGTGATCTGTGAATTGTTATAATTACTTTTTCTTTTCAGAGCTCAAAATTATTATATATTTTTAGTATTTGTCATTGCTGGAATCGCATTCTATCAGATCAATTCTAAAGACGCGATGGAAATTTATAAGCCACCAGGGTCTAATACTGTATTGATTGAATTAATTATTTGTCCAGAGAGTATTAAAAAGATTGCTACTAACGAACGAATTAAAATTCTAAAGATCACAAGCCTTGTTCACCTATGGCGAATATGGCTACAGATCGTAGAATTTTAAGGCAAACTTAAAACAGAAATTCCGTCGTTAAACGCCTACCGCATCAGGAACGGGAAAATATTCAGATGAACAGATGGACAGTGCAATAAAGCATTGCGTGAATCATTATTGCTTAACCCGACCAGGCGTGTATTTATGTAAAAGGTACGTAAATCAGGTGTGTAATAATTTGCAAATGATCCTATTGTTGGTTTTCCGATTTTTGATGAATTTTGTAATATATATTAACATTACCTTTGCTGTTCGGCCATCTGTTTTGCCAGCTCGTCCCGCTTCTGATCGGCAAGCGTCCTTTGCTCTTCCAGCTGCCGACGCTTCTCAAACTCTTCCAGCTTGCGCGCCTTCTTCTGCGCATCGATACGCATCTTTTCCTGCTTTTCATGAACCAACTTGCGATACTTTTCCTCCTTCTCGCGTACTAACCGTTCCGCGTGCTCACGCTTCTCACGCTCCATCGCTTCCCGTTGCGCAGCCGCCAGCCGTTGCTTTTCTTCGCGCTTTTTCTTCTTCTCATCGAGCAGCGACGAGGTGGACGAGGCTGCCGATAATGTTCCGCTGCCACCACCACCACCATTAGCACGGTCCCAGCTAGAGTCACGCGATTGACTACGTGTCATTTGACCAGTGCCACCACTAGCGGTCGTATGATGATGCACGGCTCTGCTCTGCATCTGAGCAGCTTTCGAGGCCGATGATGCTTTCGGTACGGGTATGGTGGCCGCGTTAGGCGTATAGACGTTGGATGCAAGCGGTTTGGCGTGTGCCGATCGAACCATGCCCTGTGTCTCGATGCCGTGCATTGTCGGTGTGCTAACCGTCTTCAGGAGGCGGCCGATCTGTGCCTGCGGTGTACCAATCTTCGAGGATGTGGTAGCACACTTTTCAAACGCTTCAATCCGGCTCTTGATCGGACTCATCACGCACGGATTGAAGAGTTCCTTGTTTTTCTTCGCTTCCGACATCGTTTTGGTGCTTCCGTTCACAGCTACCCCACTGCTAGCACACTTCTTCAAGGTGGAGGAGAGATGCTTGGGTTTTGGACCCGTTGCCGGTGGTGCCACTTTTTGCTCGAACGATGGCGGTTTCACTTTTGTTTGCTCTGGCAACTTGCTCATCTGGGCGGGTGAGTTTTCTACCACTGAGTCGTCTTCGGTCATGATGCTAGCATTGGCCGCCATTGCTCCTTCCTGCTCACCATTCGAGCGCTGATCCTTATCAATAACGAACGTTTCATTCGCTCGCTGTACTGGTGGTCCGGATCGATTTGGTTCGGTTCCATCCTTGGCGATGTCACGTTCGTTATCCATGGGCGAGCTGATCGTAAACGTGCCATCCTGCACCGACGAGGGCAAAACGAACGTTCCATCCGAAGAAGGCAAAGGTTGCGTCGTGTATGTTCCATTCAAGTCAAATTGATCATTTGCACGTGCATTGGCTGCCGTTTGCAAAGGCATCCTTTCCAGCGCAATCTTCAGTGGACGCATTTGCTTTTCGAGCTGCGAGCGTTCCAGGTGTGATTGGGTTTGCTGCTCCTGTGCGTCCTCGTAGGTAGACCTTTCGGACGTCCTGGCTGACTGCTGTACGAGTGAAAGTTTTTCCGTTTTAATACGAATCGGTTCGATCATCACACTCAGCTCCTTGCTACCCGTTGGCAGCGCTGTCACCTGATCTGTCTGTTTGGCTGGCATCTTCAATTTTGTCCGGATTGGACGGCCACTGGCAGTGCTTGTGTTGCTGCTACCAACGGAGCTGTTCGTACTGTTCATCGTCGAGTCGGCAGACGAAACGGCGGAACTGGAGGCCGTATCATTGGAAGCTTCCTTTTCTTTTCCATTCTTTCCACCCGTTGAAGCCGGAACCTTCTTTTTCGTGCGTACCTTAGGAGCGGGCACTTTAGGTGGTGGCATCATTGGTGGAGGCATCTCTTCGTCGGATACAATTTCCACCTTCGGTATGGTCGGTGCAATGACCATCAGGGACAATTCCCGTGAGGTGGATGATTTTTTCTCCTCCTCCTCCTGAGGATGTTTTAATGCTTCGGAAGCACTCGAAAAGCCTTCATCGTTGCGTTTGCTGCCGGCCACTGGTGGAATAATCCTATTGGCCTGGTTTGCATCGTTCTCCGTTTCCATGTCCGCGTATGTTTGCTCCGGCGTGGCTCTCTCCTTAACCATGCTTCTATCGGTGACGACAGAGCTACGCTCGATCTTGATGTCGACTGTCGTTCCACCGTCATTACGAAGCTTCACCTTCAGTGTCGGTTCTTTCAGCTTCTCCTGTGCCTTGAGCCGGGCCGTTCTCGATGGACGGATAGCGGTACTCGTTTCAACCAGCTCGTTGCCCATTTCCATTGGTTGGGGTTCCTGCTCGTCGCCAGCACCTTTATTATCGGTAACGTTCAGCATGCGGGCCGACGATCGGACGTGCGATGCAGCGACGCGATCACTGGATACTTGAACTTCCGCAGTACCGCTGTTTAATGCAGTCTTAGACTTGCTACTGCGATCAGCATCTTGTTCATCTTTTTCCGAAATAGAGACCTGCCGCTTTGGCCGTTTCTTGTTCTGGATCGGTGTGCCCCGCTCGTTAGCAAGCGTAACACATTCGTTTAACTTCTTCTCGAACTCCTGAAAAGCGACAACATTTGTTAGTTAAATGTCGGCGTCGGAAATGTATACTTCGCTCGGAAGTAGAAGTGCTTACAGTGAACTCAACATCCATCGCTTTTTCACGGTCAAATGCTTCACCTATGAAGGTGTTAAACATTTCCAAAAGTTCATCCATTATGCTCCTTATGCCGTAAAATCGCCGGCAAATCGCGCTTGAATTAGATCTCACGTTCGTGGTTGGACAGTTTAGACCTGAAGTGCAAACTCACGCGTTGCACGGCACAGCACAGTATACATGGAACAAAAGAACGAAACCTAGCTGCTTGCTACTGCTGCAAAGCACACATTCTTTACAACACAATCAGAGTCCCTTGCACTCTGCCAAATAATCGGAGATAAATTTTCGTACGATCGAACGTTGGAACACAATAAAACACGCACAATTATTCGTAAATGGGACAAGCTTAGCGATCGAAAATAAAGCACAACACACAAGCACCAAACACACCGCTCGGAACCGCTCAAAATCGACGGCGTAACTTCAAATATTGAATGGACCGTTTTTGCAGCACACCAACACCATTGCAAGCAGCTGCTGTTCAAAAGGCTTTTTGAGCGATTTTGAACAAACGGAAAATTTCGTTGACAGCTATCAAGGTGTATATGTGATGGAAAGGGCCTTTTTCTAAAATATGGTCGTTAATAACATTTTTATTTATATAAATTACACGTACTTTGCGCTTTGTATTGTTTGGCAATAAGCAAAAAGTACCATTTGATAAGTGGAAACAAGTTTGGATTTTATTTGTATCCATTTTAATGATCAATTGCCTTTTTGCTTGAAAAATATAATTTGTCACGGCTATGTGTATACCTTGGGGAAATTGTTTCCATTTGTTTTTTTTTTAATTAGGTAGCCGCAGCTGACTACCGCCGTTGTTCGAGTAAAAATATCAAGAAAATTTCGTTTCACCGCTACGAATAGCTAGTAAAAACCATGTGAACAATGAATGAAACAACCCAGTTTAATGTAAGCTATTGCACGGATCCAACATTTAAGCTGGATGTCTTAAAGAATGCGTGCAACGAAAAGTGTGATATCTGCTGGCTGGTCGCAAACAACCCGTTGCGCTACGGTGAATTTATCGAGAAAACGTACAACAAAAATCAGAAAATCCGCGTACATTACTTTTGTTTGGTAAGAATCGTTGCCCTTCCAAAATTTGGCCTTAATGGTTCCATCTAACAATCGTCTGAATCGTAGCTTTCCGGTACTAATATCGCACAAAATGGGTCCGCACATGAAGGCATCGCTGGGTTTCGGATAAACGACATCATCAACAGCCATGCCGAGTATCGCAATAAACAATGTGCCTACTGTTCCCGTCCATCGGCGGCAATCGAATGTGCTCAACCTGAGTGTGTGCGCCGTTTTCACTACATTTGCGGCTACAACAATGGTTGCTTGACGCAGTTTCGCAACCAAATGCTTTCCTACTGCCATAAGCATTTACCCAAGCTGTACCATAAGCCCATTAATACAAGGGGGCGAGAATGTGATATTTGCTTCAATGATTTACCGCTGGTAACAGAAGCTGACTACAATCCGGTAGCGATCGTACGAACCCACTGCGACAAGGTGTGTTCCGATGGGTTTTTTCACCGTGAGTGTGTTCAGCGGTTCGCCTACACTTCGGGTTACAATTTCAAGTGTCCTTTGTGCTGGAATAAGTGTTTTCGCCGACATGCGGCTGACAGTGGAATCTTCATACCGCAACGAGAGTCGGCCTGGGAACGGGAACCGGGAGCATTCAAGGATCTGCACAAACGCAAATGTACCGCGGACAGGTGTGTATTGGTAAATTCGCGTAACAAAGCGGACGTGTCGCAATTGGTAGGCTGTAAGGTATGCGGTGGACGGTTGATGCATAAGGTTTGTTCGGGAGTGTCCAATCCTAGCGAATATCTTTGCAGTGCTTGCAAGGATGAATCATTTGCAAATTTGGTATGAGTAAAATTAAAGTAAAGGTAAAACGCTTGATTTGTACTACGAATGGAGAGGGCTTGCAATAACAATAAATATGCAACATGCAATTAACCTTCGTTTCAATTACCAAAATACATCCTTACTTCTATAACCATCTCGAGTCCAGTAGGTCATACATTTCGTAGGAGAGTTTCCATTTTCCCGGATAAGAAGCATAATAATTCTTTGTCTGTTCGTCGTATTTGCATTAAATTTTCAAGTAAGCGGAGAGTATTTATTATCGAGTCAATAACACCTAACTGAGAATAAAAAAAAACTTCTTTAGTTTATATTTATACTCATGTGCCAGATCGTGCATTGAATCGCTTCTAAAACATGCTACCGTTACCAAAAAATGACTATTCAGCTGCAAATTAAAGCGATTGGTCCCCAAGGCATGGATTAGTCGTCCAAAAAGTCAAAGTGCCATCCATACGAGCAAGACGGCAATTTAGATAAAAAAAACTATGTAAAAATGGAATATTAGATCAGGTGTTTGATTGCGGTATGCTAGAGATTAATTTGGTTTCCCAATTCCTCCTCTTATGGGTTTGGCAAATAGTTTCATAACGACCAGATCTTAGCTTCTTACTGGTGTTAGGATTTGCCTCCTTGGGATTCTAATATATGACGTGGGTTATCGGTGAAACTTCGTGTTCTAAAGCGATTCATGTCGCCGAAAAGCTCCTTTCGCTCACAGTTCTCACTACCGATTCAATTCTAGCCCTTGGCCATTTTCTTTTGGGACCTATTCCGCATATCAGTACGCACCATCCTGCTGCTCTCTGAACTACTAATGAAAAACTGAATTTTTACTGAAAATTTGCTAGGTGGCTCACTTACCCCTAAGCCCCACTTGCCCCATCGCTACATAAAACATCTTTACGGCTTTTCAAAGATTGCCAAAGACAATATAGCCTTATCATGTAGCTTTGATTGTAAGGGCTTTTAGGTAGCTCCAGCCTTTACAATCGAAATTACCATGTTCGACTGTTATATATGAAGCCTGACGTAAAATTCGCATAAACCACGGGACCATAGATTGATAAACATTGTGGTGGGAGACTGCTGGGCATAATATCCAACAACCGTCCACATCCGGAACCACTCAAAATCGAAGAAACGATGTATCTCTCTCACTCTCTCTCTCTCTCTTTCTCTCTTTTTTCTACTAACTGAAGATATAGATGCAGCTCTTACTGACATCATAAGCTACGGTCCTGCCTCTGTTGTTCCAGCCTCTTAGGAACAACGGAGCAAGCGTTCTAGGTGGCGCACTTAGGCATTCCAATCTATGATGAAATCAACGATTTTCCCAAAACCATTCGACTCTTCTGGGCATTGTTTTTCGATCATTTGTGCTCCACCAAGAGGCGGACGATGGTGCCAAATTGCTCCTTTTAATCCTGTTCATGTTCCTTCGAAAGTTCATGTTCGTTATCCTGAGTGATCTGTCGAAACGGATGCACCAGAAGCAGAAGCATCCGAAGCAACGTGTGCTACTTTGGCCCTGAGGGAGGTTGTCCTGGTTCGTTTTTGTATCCATCGGAGTGTACACTGAGGTCAGATGCTAACGGGGTTTCTACTGTTGCTGATACTGCCGTTTGTGATGCTGGTTCTGCTACTGATATTGAGATGTTGATATTGAAACTGCTGATGTTGGTGCTGCTGTAGTTGTAGGGTAGTTGAGAAAAAGAAGAATGTAACAGATATCACACCGGCAGACATAGATGTAGTAACGGAAACTGGGTCGGCCAACCTACAACACTTACATAGGCTGGTGCTTGCACCTACCCTGGTTGCCCAAGCAACCAAACGCTGATACCACCTATGCAGCGATAACATCAGCCGCAGAAGCTTCAACTGCTGCAGCACCAACATCAGCAGCTTCAACATCAGCAGCAGAATCACCAACAGCAGAAAACCCGCCAGCAACTGGAGATTGCGATGGACACACAACCGTGCCACGACAATCTCCCTCAGGGCAAAAGCTGCAACGAGCCTGTTGCTCCGGTTGCTTCTTTCTCTGATGCATCTCCCAAGAAAGCACCTCGTCAGGATAGCAAGATGATCAGAAAGAAAAGGAGTTTTTCGGCACCATCATTCGTCTCTGGGTGGGCACATCGCAAAGCCAGGCCCAAAAGACCAGATTCTAATGAAAATGGTCGATTTTATCATTAGTTGCAATGCCTAAGTGCGCCACCGGGAATGCCTGCTCCGTACTTCCTAAGAGGCTAGAGCTGATTGACATCATTGTCCTAAATGAGCGCCTCCAGCAGTGGAGTAATTTGTCAATAGAAACGGTGACACAATATGGAGGGATTCGCCTGCGGGTTCCTACTCGGTTGTGTACCTGTTCACTCCCAGCTCCCAAACAAATAGTTCCTGCTCGATGTTAGACCTGTTCCTGAGCAACATCACGGATCACATGGATGTTCCGTCTACGTTCGTTGCAATATCCTCAGACCTACCCTACCCTACCGGTGGTCACGAGCATCGACGAAGCATGTCAAAAGACATGCCTCGTTGATTGTTCCTTACCCCGTATGTTGTTGGCATTGCAAAAACTAAGCATTCGCTCATCGAGGGCTCTTTCGAATATTTTGCACCATGCACTGAGCAGGGCGATGCCACGGTAGCTGGTGACAAGTGTCGGGCCTTTACCAGGCTTTGGAATGGCTATCATTTTAGTCACTTTCCAGCCTTTGGAAAAGTAACCTAGCTCCAGGCATCGGTTGAATATGGCCACTAAGAGTGTGATTACTTTTCTACTAAAATGCTTCAACATTATGTTGAAGTTCTGGTCTTGAACGGGTGCTTTATACGCGCTGAAGCGTCAAGGTCGCACCCTGTACGGTTTCGGATGCTAAACTCACCAGCCAGTCATCGGAGCTGTTGCCAAATCATCCTACCGGTCCTTTTCAGGTTTTACAACTTGTGATTGTTTGGTAGATGGTGTGCTTTGGTATGAAAATATTGAGAATTTGAGCCAATCGAAGGAAGCCTGTCGCTAAGCAACGCGCAGGTAAGGTTCTAGAAGAAAGGTTTGAGAAACATCTGCCTACTACGGCGTTGTTTTCTGAAAATGTTTTCTTTGTATTTGATTTCTCTCACGATCATGGATCTTGAACTACCATTCTTGTTTGGCTTCCCATAGGTTTATTGCCATGACATAGCACAGGGTATCCGACATGTGGGAATCCGGTAATTTTACGTCGTAAGAAACAGGCCGACGTTTCGAGTCAAGGCGTGCGCGGATACCTTTCTTGAGAGTTGGTACTTGCTTTTTTTAAAAGCCCAGTCCTTCTGTTTGTGTCTGTCTTTCCCTTATGTTCCCTTATTGTCCCGAATTGTCCTACTCACGTACTCATGTTTCCCTTATTGTCTTACTCACGTTTAGACCAGGTAACGCCTTGTTGCTCTTTCGCAGGAACCAGAGTGGAAAACTGTTTGTTTTGTGGAAAACTGTCCCAGCAAGTCTCATGCTCAACAGGTAAACGACTCAACGATGGGAGGTAGGTAAAGCATTACCTTCTCTTCCCTTTCGTTCCTCGTAGATAGCGAAGGTCAACTGCGAATTCGCAGGTAAAAACGTTGTGTGCACGTCGTAGTGTCGTAGCAATGAGCTTTAGGAATGGTTAAACAATCTTTAGCAAAGTGATTTGTCGCCCTGAAAAGGACGGGTTTTTGGTGGAGAAGATTGCATGAGAGCGCTTAAGCCTTCTTTTCGGTCTTCTTCGGCAACAGCACGGCCTGAATGTTGGGCAGCACACCGCCCTGGGCGATGGTCACACCGGACAACAGTTTGTTCAATTCCTCGTCGTTGCGGATGGCCAGCTGCAGATGACGCGGGATGATGCGGGTCTTCTTGTTGTCTCGCGCAGCGTTTCCTGCCAGCTCCAACACTTCAGCGGCCAAGTACTCCATCACGGCAGCCAGATACACTGGTGCACCAGCACCGACGCGCTCGGCATAGTTGCCTTTGCGCAGCAGACGGTGGATACGGCCAACCGGGAACTGTAGACCGGCACGGTTCGAGCGGGACTTTGCCTTTCCCTTCACTTTTCCTCCCTTTCCACGTCCAGACATGATGATTGCTTGGGTTCGGTTTAGTTCGGCTAGGGCTCGACGATGTGCTCGAAGCTTGGTTGCTTGTTCGTTTATGTCAAAATCATCCCTTATTCTCGTTTATATACCTAGGGCTGAAAACGTCAGCCAACTGACGTCTGGTCTCTGCGGATGTGAATAAAAGCCGAATGGGGTGCATGACTTTTCATCAAACGTATTTTTACCCTCTCACAATTGGCATCGTAAACGAGCGAAATGGCACCGAAAACCAGTGGAAAGGCTGCGAAGAAGTCTGGCAAGGCCCAGAAAAACATCTCCAAGTCGGACAAGAAGAAGAAAAGGAAGACCCGCAAGGAGAGCTACGCTATCTACATCTACAAGGTGTTGAAGCAAGTCCACCCCGACACCGGTATTTCCTCCAAGGCGATGAGCATCATGAACAGCTTCGTGAACGACATCTTCGAGCGCATCGCTGCCGAAGCGTCTCGCCTGGCGCATTACAACAAGCGCTCGACGATCACGTCCCGCGAAATTCAAACGGCCGTCCGCCTGCTGCTGCCTGGTGAGCTGGCCAAGCACGCCGTCTCCGAAGGAACGAAGGCGGTCACCAAGTACACCAGCTCGAAGTAATTCGACGGACTTGGAGCACGTTCATCTCTCTCCATCAAACCAACCGGTCCTTTTCAGGACCACAAAATGCATCTGTCGAAAAGAATTTGTCCCCAGCCCTTTCTTCAAATGTACGTCCTAGAAACTCTTCTATTAATTCCAGTCCTACTCCGAGTGGCGTGACGACAAGACCAAGGTTCAAATTTCATGCGCCTCTTACCTATTTTAAGTCATATTAGCATATGTAAGAGAATTATCCTTAGATGTCCTCTATAAAATTTGCATCGTCTCTAAATATATCCCCTTTTCGGTTTGTAAAGTAGTTTTAACTTACTTAAAATCAATAATTTTTATATAAAAAAGGGAAGGACTGCTGAACAAACCGTTGTAAAATTAGGTGCATTTTCGATGAAATACGCTCATGAACTATTGCAAACAAACCAGCTTACAAAATGTCAAAATGACAATTCCGATCGATGCTGTAAGCCCACCTTATTTTGCATGTGTTTGTTGCTATGGTAGCCACTGTCTACCTTCGATCAAATGTGTCGATATCTAGAGCGGTTTTGACAGATAAAAAGCCAACCATTTGGGATAGAAATTATGGCATCCTAGCTTGCTATTGAAATGAAATTTCATCTCCATGGTAACCATTTCCCGCTTACATTGGCGTGGCGTCGCTTTAGCGCTCCTACGTTACACGCTCGATACTTGGGTGACACTCTCACCTGAAGAGATTCTCTCTCAGATGAATAATTATTCTCTTTTACATGCAAAGATCACGTTCGCTTTTCATGACAAAGAACACGTCACGATAATCCTTGTTATCGAACGTGTTAAACATGACAAAAATTGATCAACATTTGGAAGGACTTCGAATTACTCTTTTGGTCAACATTTCTGGTGGTCCTGAGAAGGACCGTTTGAGTGGGAAAATGGTGCGCGAAGCGACTTAGGCGCGCTCTCCACGGATACGACGAGCCAGCTGGATGTCTTTCGGCATGATGGTGACGCGTTTCGCGTGAATGGCACACAGATTGGTATCCTCGAACAGACCGACAAGGTAGGCCTCGCTGGCTTCCTGCAGGGCCATCACAGCCGAGCTCTGGAAGCGCAGATCGGTCTTGAAGTCCTGAGCGATCTCACGAACCAGACGCTGGAAGGGCAGCTTGCGGATGAGCAGCTCGGTCGACTTCTGGTAGCGACGGATTTCACGCAGGGCTACGGTTCCCGGACGGTAGCGATGCGGCTTCTTCACACCTCCGGTGGCCGGAGCACTCTTGCGAGCAGCCTTGGTGGCCAGCTGCTTGCGCGGGGCCTTGCCTCCAGTCGATTTACGGGCAGTTTGCTTCGTACGGGCCATTTCACACTATTGGTTGAGAGTAGCGGAACGTGAACGTGTCTTTCTCGATGCGTAGTAGCTTCAACAATAATGGTAACATTAGGCCCTTACGCCCCTTTTATAACATTTCTGTGCTTTCACACATACACTACCTCACAGGGATGTGTGGCATAGAGGGTAAGCATGTGTGTGTGTGTGTGGTCAAAAGTGAATAAAAGGGCGAGCGTTCGTGGAAGCGAGGCCTATTGTGAATTGTGAACTTGAACATTACAGATCAAAATGACTGGACGCGGAAAGGGAGGCAAAGGTCTGGGTAAAGGAGGAGCCAAGCGTCATCGCAAAGTGCTGCGTGATAACATCCAGGGAATCACCAAGCCAGCCATCCGTCGTCTGGCCCGCCGTGGAGGAGTGAAGCGAATCTCTGGCCTGATTTACGAGGAAACTCGCGGCGTGTTGAAAGTATTCTTGGAGAATGTGATCCGTGATGCGGTCACCTACACCGAACATGCCAAGCGCAAGACCGTTACAGCGATGGACGTAGTGTACGCGCTGAAGCGTCAAGGTCGCACCCTGTACGGTTTCGGAGGCTAAACTCACCAGCCAGTCATCGGAGCTGTTGCCAACTCATCCAACCGGTCCTTTTCAGGACCACAATCTTATTAGCGTCGCCTAAAATGCTTACATTTTACAACTTGTGATTGTTTGGTAGATGGTGTGCTTTGGTATGAAAATATTGAGAATTTGAGCCAATCGAAGGAAGCCTGTCGCTAAGCAACGCGCAGGTTTGAACGCGCTCTAGAAGAAAGGTTTGAGAAACATCTGCCTACTACGGCGTTGTTTTCTGAAAATGTTCTCTTTGTATTTGATTTCTCTCACGATCATGCATCTTGAACTACCATCTTGTTTGGCTTTATATGTAGGATGTGTGTTAAGATGAACCCCTCTGTGTTCCACGATGGCAACCCGATCGAATGATGAACACGATGATACACAACCAAGCTACGATCAGTCGTAGAAGAGATGTCACGGTAAACGTTTGAAAATTTATTTTGTTGAATAAAGCTACTTTTCTATATTTTCCCTACATATCAAACGTCTTTCTCTTCCTAAACATTAAGTGAGGATATTTTCCCATAGGTTTATTGCCATAACATAGCACAGAGCATCCGACATGTCGGAATCCGGTAATTTTACGTCGTAAGAAACAGGCCGACGTTTCGAGTTAAGGCGTGCGCGGATACCTTTCCTGAGTGTTGGTACTTGCTTTTTTTTTAAAAGCCCAGTCCTTCTGTTTGTGTTTTTTTTTTTTTTTTTTTATTTTATAGAGACTTTGAGCTTTACAGCTTCATTCGCCTCTTTTCTGTTGGTGATGGTGGTTGTCTGTATGGTTATATTTCTTTGTACAAATTACTGATGCGGAGGAACTTGAAGAGTTTTCGTTGTTTGGCCGGGTCGGGAGAAAGTATGTCGGTGATGTTGGAGTCGAGCTGACAGGATAGTCGTTGGTTGGTGTAGCCGTGGCAGTCGGTTAAAATGTGACGGACGGTGATGTCTACTCCACAGTATGTGCAAAGTGGAGGGCTGGATTTGTCGCAGATGTAGGAGTGTGTTAGCCTGGTGTGTCCGATGCGGAGGCGTGATAGTACTCGTTGGTTGAGGCTTGATTCCGGGTCTTTCCATGCTGCTGTTGTGTGTTTGATGAAACGGAGGTGTGATTGGTTGTCGTTAGTCCAGGTGATGTTCCATTTTTCAGCTATTATTCGTTTGGTCCATGTTGTGATGTCTCGGCGTGCTAGGGTGGTGTTGGATTCTGAAGTTCGGGCTCTGCCTTTGTTAGCTAGTCGGTCTGCTTTTTCGTTTCCGCGAATTCCTGAGTGGCCAGGAATCCAGCAGAAAGCTAGTTCTGGTGTGGTGGGGATCTGGTCGAGGTGTTGTATGTGTGGGTCACGTATGACGCCATGTTCTAGGGCGGCTAGAACGCTGGCGCTGTCGGTGAAGATGATATTTGGCTTATCGCTGCGGAGACCTTCGTCGGCGGCGATAAGCATGGCTATTGCTTCGGCGGAGAAAATGGAGGTGTTGTCTGGGAGTTTGATGGCACTATTGTCAAGGTTGGAGTGTATACCGCATCCGGCGGCTTCGTGGAGAACGGATCCGTCGGTGTAGATGTGGTGGTGGTGCGGGTATTTGTTCCGGATGTGATGTGTGAAGATTTGTTTGGCAATATGGCTGCTCTTTCTTGCTTTTAGTTTGTGTTTCAGGTCCCAGTCTATTGTCGGTGGTAGATGATACCAGGGGCGTTCTCCGCGCCTGATAAGCTGGAGAACTTGTGGTATTTGGTGGTTGGTGAGGGTTTGGAGTGCGGTGTTGGCTCTATTGATGATGGGTGTTGCTGGAATTCCTTTTTCTTGAAGTCTGGTTGCTGCTGCTATTATTTTGCTGGTAACGATGTGATGTAGTGGTAGAAGGCCGCTTTCACAAAGAAGTGAATCGGTTGGGCTGGTGATGAAAGCTCCGGTGGATGATCTAATTGCAGTGTGGTAGATTGGTGCTATTTTCTTCTCGAACGTTTCTCTCTTGCGGGAGACGATCTCGATGCCGTAGAGGAGTTTAGGAAGTAGCCAGCTATTGATGATTTTGATGAGGGTGGTGCGCGATGCTCGGTGCTTTCCAGTGCCGAGCATTTTGAAGAGGTTGAGTCGACTTTTTGCTTCTGTTCTTAGTTTTGTCGTGTGTAGGTTGAAGTTCAGTTTGGAGTCAAAGGTCACACCTAGTATGGTGGCGTTTCGTACGTTTGGGATGGGAGTTTTGTTGAAGATGATTGGTTTTTTGTAGTGCGGTCTAGGGCTGTTGCAAATATGTAGGATTTTGGATTTGGAGTTTGATATCTCGTAGCCAGTCCATCTAGCCCACTGTTTCACCTTGTTCACTCCTGCTTGCAGGAGTTTACGAGACTCGACTGAGGAGCTAGATGAAGTAGCTAAGATGATATCATCTGCGTATATGAAGGATTTTACTTGTGTGGGAATGGAGCAAAATAGGGATTCGATGCTAATGAGGAAAAGGGTTGGTGAGAGAATGGCGCCTTGTGGGACACCATTTTCAAGTGTGTAAGGGTTGGAAAGGTTTGTGCCAATGAGGACTCTAAAAGTGCGGTCGGTAAGGAAACTTTCGATGAAGTTTGTGAGACGTCCACCGAAGCCCCATCTGGAAAGTTGTTCAAGGATGGAATGTCGCCAGGTACGGTCAAAGGCTTTGGATAGGTCTATTATAGCGAGGTCTGTGTGGTGGTAGTTGGTGTGAGAGGATTCTAGCACGTTTTCCAGTTTGGCAAAGTACGTTTCCGTACCCATGCCGCACCGGAAGCCGTGTTGATCTGAGCTAAGCAGGTTTCTATCTTCTATTTCTTGTGTTAGTCTACGGTTTACCATTCTTTCTAGGATTTTCATGATGCAGTTAAGGAGAGATATGGGGCGGTAACTGTCTACGTTATTTTGAGGTTTGTTAGGTTTAGGGATGGGAATGGTTAGGCTGGTTTTCCATTCTATTGGGATGTTACCTGATGACCAGATGTCGTTGTAGATGTTTAGTAGTTTGTGTTTAGCTTGATAGGGTAAGTTTTTAAGGAGAGGATAACCTATGTTGTCTGGACCGGAGGAGGAACCTTTGCATTTTCTAAGAGCCCAGTTGAGCTCTTCTATTGTGAACGGTCTATTGTATCTATGGTGGGTAGCGTTTGTTTTTGGAAGAGGTATGGATTCTGAGTTGGTTTTGTGTGTTTGGAAGTTGGATGGGAAGTTTTTTGTAGCAGAGGCATTCCAAAAATGTTTGGCAAAGGTTTCGGGAACTTCGGAGGGAGGGACTGTGGTATTGGAGGATTCGAGAATAATCGGAGGGGTGTGTGGTTTTTTACCTGATAGGACATTCACTCTCCTCCAGACTTCTTTGGAGGAAGAGTTGGGATTAATACTACTAACAAAATTGTTCCAACTGTCCTCTTTCGAGAGACGCACTGCTTCTTTTGCAAGACGGTTAGCTTCACGATATTGTTCCGCTAATATGGGTGTAAAAAAATTGTCTGGGGTGTGGCTGGCTCGACGGAATTTCCGTAAGGCAGTGCGCCGGGCTTTAATAGCCTGCGCAACTGTCTCGTTCCACCAGGGGACATTTCTATTGGAGGGTTTGCCCGTGGTACGGGGAATGCTAAGGGAGGCTGCATTTTGTATCATGTGAAGGAATCGTGGGATGGACGGGAGTTCTTCTAAAGGGAGGTTAAAAAGGATTTCGGTTTGGTATTTTTCCCAATCGGCCTCTCCATACTTCCACCTAGGGCGTTGAAGTGGTCGATGGGAGGTAAGACTACTGGAGATGAGCAGGGGATAGTGATCGCTATTGTGTGTATCGTTACCGATGTGGATATTGAATAAAGGTGCAATGGAGGATGAGATGGTACAGTGATCAATGATTGTTCCTGTACCGTTTTTAAGGCAAATATGGGTAGGAGTTTGGTTAGAGAGGACATTTAGGTCAGAGGATACAAAAATATTGTGGAGGTTGTTCCCGCGGCTGTTCGTTGTAGAACCACCCCAGGAACTGTGTTGTGCGTTCAGGTCACCGAGGATAATGAGAGGGTTGGGAAGCTGGGGTATTAGTTGGGTAAGTTCACTGTTTAAGATTGGATTTGTTAGACTATGTGGTAGGTAGAGGCAAAGAACGGTGGCGGGTAATGAATATTTAATTTTCACAGCTATTGCAGGTAAGTTTGTTGTAAGACTGATTCTTTTGGTTGGGATATTTTTAAGGGTGCCAATGCAAACGCTATGGAAGGGATTGGTTGGGCAGAGATTAAAAAACCAATTGTACTTGTTAAACGGGGTGCTATTTAGAGCCGGGGTGGTGATAACTTCCTGTATTGTTATGATGTTAGGGTTATGTCGGGTTATTAATAATCTAAGTTCTTCTATGTTATTTTTCATGCTTCTGATGTTCCAAGATAGTGCAAATATTGAGGGATGGTTGCTATTTAGATTTTGTGATCCGAATAGGATTTAGGGGGAGATGGTGATCGTAAGGTATTAGTCAGGAGCATGGGTTGGGTCCAGTTGTATGTGTGAGGTTTAGCTGGGTTTTTTCTTCTTCTTACTGCGAGTCGGGATGGGATTTTGGGTTGGGATGGAGGAAGGGATAATTTGGGAGATGGGAGAAGGGTTGGAGGTTTGGGGGGTTTCCTCTTCCGAGGAAGGGGAGCCCTTGTTGCGGGCTCGTTTGCGGGAGAGGGAGGAGGCAGTGGATGTAATTGATTCATCTGAATCAGTTAGTGTAGAGTTCGTCTCTGTGTCGGATTCAAGTGTGCTGTCTGAGTTTTTCTTATTGTTTGCTTTAATCAAGTTTTTGATAAGTTTTTGTTGTTCGAGTAGTTGTTTGTTCATGTTGTCCATTGTTTCGTTTAGTTTAGTGATGGTGGCTTCTTGTTGTTTGAGTGCGTTTTGTAGCGTAGCGATAAGTGTGTCTTTTTCGTCTTGTGTGGTTTGTTGCGCGTATGTCAGTCGTTGTTGTACGATGGAAGGAGTTACGGGAGAGGATAACATTCTACGTGCTTCACCGTATGAGCAGTTTTTGTCTACTTTATAGTGGATAATAGCTTCTTCTTCCTTATAGCGGGGACAGGAGCGGGATAGGGTATGGTGGTTTTGTTTGCAGTTGGCACAGCATGGGTCAGCAACGCATTCTCCATGCGCTGGTGTACCACAGCTTAAACAGGTTTGGGAAAGTTTGCAATGGAGTTTGGTGTGTCCGAATTGTCCACAGTTAAAGCACTGCATGGGTTTGGGATGGTAGGGACGGGTACTAACTTGGAGTGCGCCAAGACGAATGAATTGCGGGATTTTGGTAGAGTTAATACGGAGAAGGAAGATGTTAGTGGGCAGAATTTCATTGTTAATTTTACGGGTAAAACGACGGACGTGGATTACGTTTTGGGGTTTGAGTTCGTTCAGAATTTCTTCGTCACTAATGCCTTTAAGGTCCGGGGAAAAAACTACGCATTGTACACTATTAAGGGTATGGTGGGGAGTAACTTTTACGGGGGTTGAGTCAATTAATTTTGTCAGGTTTTGTAGTTGTTGGAACTGCTGAAGGCTACGTGTCTTGAGGAGAAGTTTATGTCCGTTGTCGAGTAAACGTCCAGGTTCTGCGAGCTCACCAACTGCACTATGGATCGACTTGCCGATGACGAAGGGATTCTTGGGGAGCACTGAACCATCACTTGTTTCGAGCACTAGGAACTTTAGATCACCATTTGAATTGTTTTTGTCCATCCACCGGGGCACTGTTCTGTCTCTATTTGTTGATCCAAGAGAGGGAAAGTCCCTCTCAAGGGTGGGTGGGCCTGACATAGTGTCGGCCCAGGAAACACGGCACTTTTCAATAGATTTTATCAAACAAAGTTTTGTAAAATTTACGAGAAAATACACTACACTTCCACTTCACAAACAATTACCACCACCACAATTTAAATCACAACGTATGTGACACCTAAGCCGGGTGCACAGGCGAGAATTGACCTTGTGCTTCACACTTGTATCACGCAGGTACGTCCGCTCCGCTCAACAGCTGCTCAGCGAATGTTCTGTTTGTGTCTGTCTTTCCCTTATGATCCTTGTTCTACTCACGTTTAGACCAGGTAACGCCTTGTTGCTCTTTCGCAGGAACCAGAGTGGAAAACTGTTTGTTTTGTGGAAAACTGTCCCAGCAAGTCTCATGCTCAACAGGTAAACGACTCAACGATGGGAGGTAGGTAAAGCATTACCTTCTCTTCCCTTTCGTTCCTCGTAGATAGCGAAGGTCAACTGCGAATTCGCAGGTAAAAACGTTGTGTGCACGTCGTAGTGTCGTAGCAATGAGCTTTAGGAATGGTTAAACAATCTTTAGCAAAGTGATTTGTCGCCCTGAAAAGGACGGGTTTTTGGTGGAGAAGATTGCATGAGAGCGCTTAAGCCTTCTTTTCGGTCTTCTTCGGCAACAGCACGGCCTGAATGTTGGGCAGCACACCGCCCTGGGCGATGGTCACACCGGACAACAGTTTGTTCAATTCCTCGTCGTTGCGGATGGCCAGCTGCAGATGACGCGGGATGATGCGGGTCTTCTTGTTGTCTCGCGCAGCGTTTCCTGCCAGCTCCAACACTTCAGCGGCCAAGTACTCCATCACGGCAGCCAGATACACTGGTGCACCAGCACCGACGCGCTCGGCATAGTTGCCTTTGCGCAGCAGACGGTGGATACGGCCAACCGGGAACTGTAGACCGGCACGGTTCGAGCGGGACTTTGCCTTTCCCTTCACTTTTCCTCCCTTTCCACGTCCAGACATGATGATTGCTTGGGTTCGGTTTAGTTCGGCTAGGGCTCGACGATGTGCTCGAAGCTTGGTTGCTTGTTCGTTTATGTCAAAATCATCCCTTATTCTCGTTTATATACCTAGGGCTGAAAACGTCAGCCAACTGACGTCTGGTCTCTGCGGATGTGAATAAAAGCCGAATGGGGTGCATGACTTTTCATCAAACGTATTTTTACCCTCTCACAATTGGCATCGTAAACGAGCGAAATGGCACCGAAAACCAGTGGAAAGGCTGCGAAGAAGTCTGGCAAGGCCCAGAAAAACATCTCCAAGTCGGACAAGAAGAAGAAAAGGAAGACCCGCAAGGAGAGCTACGCTATCTACATCTACAAGGTGTTGAAGCAAGTCCACCCCGACACCGGTATTTCCTCCAAGGCGATGAGCATCATGAACAGCTTCGTGAACGACATCTTCGAGCGCATCGCTGCCGAAGCGTCTCGCCTGGCGCATTACAACAAGCGCTCGACGATCACGTCCCGCGAAATTCAAACGGCCGTCCGCCTGCTGCTGCCTGGTGAGCTGGCCAAGCACGCCGTCTCCGAAGGAACGAAGGCGGTCACCAAGTACACCAGCTCGAAGTAATTCGACGGACTTGGAGCACGTTCATCTCTCTCCATCAAACCAACCGGTCCTTTTCAGGACCACAAAATGCATCTGTCGAAAAGAATTTGTCCCCAGCCCTTTCTTCAAATGTACGTCCTAGAAACTCTTCTATTAATTCCAGTCCTACTCCGAGTGGCGTGACGACAAGACCAAGGTTCAAATTTCATGCGCCTCTTACCTATTTTAAGTCATATTAGCATATGTAAGAGAATTATCCTTAGATGTCCTCTATAAAATTTGCATCGTCTCTAAATATATCCCCTTTTCGGTTTGTAAAGTAGTTTTAACTTACTTAAAATCAATAATTTTTATATAAAAAAGGGAAGGACTGCTGAACAAACCGTTGTAAAATTAGGTGCATTTTCGATGAAATACGCTCATGAACTATTGCAAACAAACCAGCTTACAAAATGTCAAAATGACAATTCCGATCGATGCTGTAAGCCCACCTTATTTTGCATGTGTTTGTTGCTATGTTGCTATATTTTGCATGTGTTTGTTGCACTGTCTACCTTCGATCAAATGTGTCGATATCTAGAGCGGTTTTGACAGATAAAAAGCCAACCATTTGGGATAGAAATTATGGCATCCTAGCTTGCTATTGAAATGAAATTTCATCTCCATGGTAACCATTTCCCGCTTACATTGGCGTGGCGTCGCTTTAGCGCTCCTACGTTACACGCTCGATACTTGGGTGACACTCTCACCTGAAGAGATTCTCTCTCAGATGAATAATTATTCTCTTTTACATGCAAAGATCACGTTCGCTTTTCATGACAAAGAACACGTCACGATAATCCTTGTTATCGAACGTGTTAAACATGACAAAAATTGATCAACATTTGGAAGGACTTCGAATTACTCTTTTGGTCAACATTTCTGGTGGTCCTGAGAAGGACCGTTTGAGTGGGAAAATGGTGCGCGAAGCGACTTAGGCGCGCTCTCCACGGATACGACGAGCCAGCTGGATGTCTTTCGGCATGATGGTGACGCGTTTCGCGTGAATGGCACACAGATTGGTATCCTCGAACAGACCGACAAGGTAGGCCTCGCTGGCTTCCTGCAGGGCCATCACAGCCGAGCTCTGGAAGCGCAGATCGGTCTTGAAGTCCTGAGCGATCTCACGAACCAGACGCTGGAAGGGCAGCTTGCGGATGAGCAGCTCGGTCGACTTCTGGTAGCGACGGATTTCACGCAGGGCTACGGTTCCCGGACGGTAGCGATGCGGCTTCTTCACACCTCCGGTGGCCGGAGCACTCTTGCGAGCAGCCTTGGTGGCCAGCTGCTTGCGCGGGGCCTTGCCTCCAGTCGATTTACGGGCAGTTTGCTTCGTACGGGCCATTTCACACTATTGGTTGAGAGTAGCGGAACGTGAACGTGTCTTTCTCGATGCGTAGTAGCTTCAACAATAATGGTAACATTAGGCCCTTACGCCCCTTTTATAACATTTCTGTGCTTTCACACGTACACTACCTCACAGGGATGTGTGGCATAGAGGGTAAGCATGTGTGTGTGTGTGTGGTCAAAAGTGAATAAAAGGGCGAGCGTTCGTGGAAGCGAGGCCTATTGTGAATTGTGAACTTGAACATTACAGATCAAAATGACTGGACGCGGAAAGGGAGGCAAAGGTCTGGGTAAAGGAGGAGCCAAGCGTCATCGCAAAGTGCTGCGTGATAACATCCAGGGAATCACCAAGCCAGCCATCCGTCGTCTGGCCCGCCGTGGAGGAGTGAAGCGAATCTCTGGCCTGATTTACGAGGAAACTCGCGGCGTGTTGAAAGTATTCTTGGAGAATGTGATCCGTGATGCGGTCACCTACACCGAACATGCCAAGCGCAAGACCGTTACAGCGATGGACGTAGTGTACGCGCTGAAGCGTCAAGGTCGCACCCTGTACGGTTTCGGAGGCTAAACTCACCAGCCAGTCATCGGAGCTGTTGCCAACTCATCCAACCGGTCCTTTTCAGGACCACAATCTTATTAGCGTCGCCTAAAATGCTTACATTTTACAACTTGTGATTGTTTGGTAGATGGTGTGCTTTGGTATGAAAATATTGAGAATTTGAGCCAATCGAAGGAAGCCTGTCGCTAAGCAACGCGCAGGTTTGAACGCGCTCTAGAAGAAAGGTTTGAGAAACATCTGCCTACTACGGCGTTGTTTTCTGAAAATGTTCTCTTTGTATTTGATTTCTCTCACGATCATGCATCTTGAACTACCATCTTGTTTGGCTTTATATGTAGGATGTGTGTTAAGATGAACCCCTCTGTGTTCCACGATGGCAACCCGATCGAATGATGAACACGATGATACACAACCAAGCTACGATCAGTCGTAGAAGAGATGTCACGGTAAACGTTTGAAAATTTATTTTGTTGAATAAAGCTACTTTTCTATATTTTCCCTACATATCAAACGTCTTTCTCTTCCTAAACATTAAGTGAGGATATTTTCCCATAGGTTTATTGCCATAACATAGCACAGAGTATCCGACATGGCGGAATCCGGTAATTTTACGTCGTAAAAAGCAGGCCGACTTTCTTGAGTGTTGGTATTTGCTTTTTTTAAAAGCCCAGTCCTTCTGTTTGTGTCTGTCTTTCCCTTATGTTCCCTTATTGTCCCGTATTGTCCTACTCACGTACTCATGTTTCCCTTATTGTCTTACTCACGTTTAGACCAGGTAACGCCTTGTTGCTCTTTCGCAGGAACCAGAGTGGAAAACTGTTTGTTTTGTGGAAAACTGTCCCAGCAAGTCTCATGCTCAACAGGTAAACGACTCAACGATGGGAGGTAGGTAAAGCATTACCTTCTCTTCCCTTTCGTTCCTCGTAGATAGCGAAGGTCAACTGCGAATTCGCAGGTAAAAACGTTGTGTGCACGTCGTAGTGTCGTAGCAATGAGCTTTAGGAATGGTTAAACAATCTTTAGCAAAGTGATTTGTCGCCCTGAAAAGGACGGGTTTTTGGTGGAGAAGATTGCATGAGAGCGCTTAAGCCTTCTTTTCGGTCTTCTTCGGCAACAGCACGGCCTGAATGTTGGGCAGCACACCGCCCTGGGCGATGGTCACACCGGACAACAGTTTGTTCAATTCCTCGTCGTTGCGGATGGCCAGCTGCAGATGACGCGGGATGATGCGGGTCTTCTTGTTGTCTCGCGCAGCGTTTCCTGCCAGCTCCAACACTTCAGCGGCCAAGTACTCCATCACGGCAGCCAGATACACTGGTGCACCAGCACCGACGCGCTCGGCATAGTTGCCTTTGCGCAGCAGACGGTGGATACGGCCAACCGGGAACTGTAGACCGGCACGGTTCGAGCGGGACTTTGCCTTTCCCTTCACTTTTCCTCCCTTTCCACGTCCAGACATGATGATTGCTTGGGTTCGGTTTAGTTCGGCTAGGGCTCGACGATGTGCTCGAAGCTTGGTTGCTTGTTCGTTTATGTCAAAATCATCCCTTATTCTCGTTTATATACCTAGGGCTGAAAACGTCAGCCAACTGACGTCTGGTCTCTGCGGATGTGAATAAAAGCCGAATGGGGTGCATGACTTTTCATCAAACGTATTTTTACCCTCTCACAATTGGCATCGTAAACGAGCGAAATGGCACCGAAAACCAGTGGAAAGGCTGCGAAGAAGTCTGGCAAGGCCCAGAAAAACATCTCCAAGTCGGACAAGAAGAAGAAAAGGAAGACCCGCAAGGAGAGCTACGCTATCTACATCTACAAGGTGTTGAAGCAAGTCCACCCCGACACCGGTATTTCCTCCAAGGCGATGAGCATCATGAACAGCTTCGTGAACGACATCTTCGAGCGCATCGCTGCCGAAGCGTCTCGCCTGGCGCATTACAACAAGCGCTCGACGATCACGTCCCGCGAAATTCAAACGGCCGTCCGCCTGCTGCTGCCTGGTGAGCTGGCCAAGCACGCCGTCTCCGAAGGAACGAAGGCGGTCACCAAGTACACCAGCTCGAAGTAATTCGACGGACTTGGAGCACGTTCATCTCTCTCCATCAAACCAACCGGTCCTTTTCAGGACCACAAAATGCATCTGTCGAAAAGAATTTGTCCCCAGCCCTTTCTTCAAATGTACGTCCTAGAAACTCTTCTATTAATTCCAGTCCTACTCCGAGTGGCGTGACGACAAGACCAAGGTTCAAATTTCATGCGCCTCTTACCTATTTTAAGTCATATTAGCATATGTAAGAGAATTATCCTTAGATGTCCTCTATAAAATTTGCATCGTCTCTAAATATATCCCCTTTTCGGTTTGTAAAGTAGTTTTAACTTACTTAAAATCAATAATTTTTATATAAAAAAGGGAAGGACTGCTGAACAAACCGTTGTAAAATTAGGTGCATTTTCGATGAAATACGCTCATGAACTATTGCAAACAAACCAGCTTACAAAATGTCAAAATGACAATTCCGATCGATGCTGTAAGCCCACCTTATTTTGCATGTGTTTGTTGCTATGGTAGCCACTGTCTACCTTCGATCAAATGTGTCGATATCTAGAGCGGTTTTGACAGATAAAAAGCCAACCATTTGGGATAGAAATTATGGCATCCTAGCTTGCTATTGAAATGAAATTTCATCTCCATGGTAACCATTTCCCGCGTACATTGGCGTGGCGTCGCTTTAGCGCTCCTACGTTACACGCTCGATACTTGGGTGACACTCTCACCTGAAGAGATTCTCTCTCAGATGAATAATTATTCTCTTTTATATGCAAAGATCACGTTTGCTTTTCATGACAAAGAACACGTCACGATAATCCTTGTTATCGAACGTGGTAAACATGACAAAAATTGATCAACATTTGGAAGGACTTCGAATTACTCTTTTGGTCAACATTTCTGGTGGTCCTGAGAAGGACCGTTTGAGTAGGAAAATGGTGCGCGAAGCGACTTAGGCGCGCTCTCCACGGATACGACGAGCCAGCTGGATGTCTTTCGGCATGATGGTGACGCGTTTCGCGTGAATGGCACACAGATTGGTATCCTCGAACAGGCCGACAAGGTAGGCCTCGCTGGCTTCCTGCAGGGCCATCACAGCCGAGCTCTGGAAGCGCAGATCGGTCTTGAAGTCCTGAGCGATCTCACGAACCAGACGCTGGAAGGGCAGCTTGCGGATGAGCAGCTCGGTCGACTTCTGGTAGCGACGGATTTCACGCAGGGCTACGGTTCCCGGACGGTAGCGATGCGGCTTCTTCACACCTCCGGTGGCCGGAGCACTCTTGCGAGCAGCCTTGGTGGCCAGCTGCTTGCGCGGGGCCTTGCCTCCAGTCGATTTACGGGCAGTTTGCTTCGTACGGGCCATTTCACACTATTGGTTGAGAGTAGCGGAACGTAAACGTGAACGTGTCTTTCTCGATGCGTAGTAGCTTCAACAATAAGGGTAACATTAAGCCCTGACGCCCCTTTTATAACATTTCTGTGCGTTCACACGTACACTACCTCACAGGGATGTGTGGCATAGAGGGTAAGCATGTGTGTGTGTGTGGTCAAAAGTGAATAAAAGGGCGAGCGTTCGTGGAAGCGAGGCCTATTGTGAATTGTGAACTTGAACATTACAGATCAAAATGACTGGACGCGGAAAGGGAGGCAAAGGTCTGGGTAAAGGAGGAGCCAAGCGTCATCGCAAAGTGCTGCGTGATAACATCCAGGGAATCACCAAGCCAGCCATCCGTCGTCTGGCCCGCCGTGGAGGAGTGAAGCGTATCTCTGGCCTGATTTACGAGGAAACTCGCGGCGTGTTGAAAGTATTCTTGGAGAATGTGATCCGTGATGCGGTCACCTACACCGAACATGCCAAGCGCAAGACCGTTACAGCGATGGACGTAGTGTACGCGCTGAAGCGTCAAGGTCGCACCCTGTACGGTTTCGGAGGCTAAACTCACCAGCCAGTCATCGGAGCTGTTGCCAACTCATCCAACCGGTCCTTTTCAGGACCACAATCTTATTAGCGTCGCCTAAAATGCTTACATTTTACAACTTGTGATTGTTTGGTAGATGGTGTGCTTTGGTATGAAAATATTGAGAATTTGAGCCAATCGAAGGAAGCCTGTCGCTAAGCAACGCGCAGGTTTGAACGCGCTCTAGAAGAAAGGTTTGAGAAACATCTGCCTACTACGGCGTTGTTTTCTGAAAATGTTTTCTTTGTATTTGATTTCTCTCACGATCATGCATCTTGAACTACCATCTTGTTTGGCTTTATATGTAGGATGTGTGTTAAGATGAACCCCTCTGTGTTCCACGATGGCAACCCGATCGAATGATAGATGAACACGATGATACACAACCAAGCTACGATCAGTCGTAGAAGAGATGTCACGGTAAACGTTTGAAAATTTATTTTGTTGAATAAAGCTACTTTTCTATATTTTCCCTACATATCAAACGTCTTTCTCTTCCTAAACATTAAGTGAGGATATTTTCCCATAGGTTTATTGCCATAACATAGCACAGAGCATCCGACATGTCGGAATCCGGTAATTTTACGTCGTAAGAAACAGGCCGACGTTTCGAGTTAAGGCGTGCGCGGATACCTTTCCTGAGTGTTGGTACTTGCTTTTTTTTTAAAAGCCCAGTCCTTCTGTTTGTGTCTGTCTTTCCCTTATGATCCTTGTTCTACTCACGTTTAGACCAGGTAACGCCTTGTTGCTCTTTCGCAGGAACCAGAGTGGAAAACTGTTTGTTTTGTGGAAAACTGTCCCAGCAAGTCTCATGCTCAACAGGTAAACGACTCAACGATGGGAGGTAGGTAAAGCATTACCTTCTCTTCCCTTTCGTTCCTCGTAGATAGCGAAGGTCAACTGCGAATTCGCAGGTAAAAACGTTGTGTGCACGTCGTAGTGTCGTAGCAATGAGCTTTAGGAATGGTTAAACAATCTTTAGCAAAGTGATTTGTCGCCCTGAAAAGGACGGGTTTTTGGTGGAGAAGATTGCATGAGAGCGCTTAAGCCTTCTTTTCGGTCTTCTTCGGCAACAGCACGGCCTGAATGTTGGGCAGCACACCGCCCTGGGCGATGGTCACACCGGACAACAGTTTGTTCAATTCCTCGTCGTTGCGGATGGCCAGCTGCAGATGACGCGGGATGATGCGGGTCTTCTTGTTGTCTCGCGCAGCGTTTCCTGCCAGCTCCAACACTTCAGCGGCCAAGTACTCCATCACGGCAGCCAGATACACTGGTGCACCAGCACCGACGCGCTCGGCATAGTTGCCTTTGCGCAGCAGACGGTGGATACGGCCAACCGGGAACTGTAGACCGGCACGGTTCGAGCGGGACTTTGCCTTTCCCTTCACTTTTCCTCCCTTTCCACGTCCAGACATGATGATTGCTTGGGTTCGGTTTAGTTCGGCTAGGGCTCGACGATGTGCTCGAAGCTTGGTTGCTTGTTCGTTTATGTCAAAATCATCCCTTATTCTCGTTTATATACCTAGGGCTGAAAACGTCAGCCAACTGACGTCTGGTCTCTGCGGATGTGAATAAAAGCCGAATGGGGTGCATGACTTTTCATCAAACGTATTTTTACCCTCTCACAATTGGCATCGTAAACGAGCGAAATGGCACCGAAAACCAGTGGAAAGGCTGCGAAGAAGTCTGGCAAGGCCCAGAAAAACATCTCCAAGTCGGACAAGAAGAAGAAAAGGAAGACCCGCAAGGAGAGCTACGCTATCTACATCTACAAGGTGTTGAAGCAAGTCCACCCCGACACCGGTATTTCCTCCAAGGCGATGAGCATCATGAACAGCTTCGTGAACGACATCTTCGAGCGCATCGCTGCCGAAGCGTCTCGCCTGGCGCATTACAACAAGCGCTCGACGATCACGTCCCGCGAAATTCAAACGGCCGTCCGCCTGCTGCTGCCTGGTGAGCTGGCCAAGCACGCCGTCTCCGAAGGAACGAAGGCGGTCACCAAGTACACCAGCTCGAAGTAATTCGACGGACTTGGAGCACGTTCATCTCTCTCCATCAAACCAACCGGTCCTTTTCAGGACCACAAAATGCATCTGTCGAAAAGAATTTGTCCCCAGCCCTTTCTTCAAATGTACGTCCTAGAAACTCTTCTATTAATTCCAGTCCTACTCCGAGTGGCGTGACGACAAGACCAAGGTTCAAATTTCATGCGCCTCTTACCTATTTTAAGTCATATTAGCATATGTAAGAGAATTATCCTTAGATGTCCTCTATAAAACTTGAGCATCGTCTCTACATGTATCCCCTTTTCGGTTTGTAAAGTAGTTTTAAGTTGCTTAAAATAAATAATTTTTATATAAAAAAGGGAAGGACTGCCGAACAAACCGTTGCAAAATTTGGTGCATTTTCGATGAAACATTCTCATGAACTATTGCAAACAAACCAGCTTACAAAATGTCAAAATGACAATTCCAATCGATGCTGTAAGCCCACCTTATTTTGCATGTGTTTGTTGCTATGGTAGCCACTGTCTACCTTCGATCAAATGTGTCGATATTCTAGAGCGGTTTTGACAGATAAAAAGCCAACCATTTGGGATAGAAATTATGGCATCCTAGCTTGCTATTGAAATGAAATTTCATCTCCATGGTAACCATTTCCCGCGTACATTGGCGTGGCGTCGCTTTAGCGCTCCTACGTTACACGCTCGATACTTGGGTGACACTCTCACCTGAAGAGATTCTCTCTCAGATGAATAATTATTCTCTTTTACATGCAAAGATCACGTTTGCTTTACATGACACAGAACACGTCACGATAATCCTTGTTATCGAACGTATAAAACATGACAAAAATTGATCAACATTTGGAAGGACTTTGAATTACTCTTTTGGTCAACATTTCTGGTGGTCCTGAGAAGGACCGTTTGAGTAGGAAAATGGTGCGCGAAGCGACTTAGGCGCGCTCTCCACGGATACGACGAGCCAGCTGGATGTCTTTCGGCATGATGGTGACGCGTTTCGCGTGAATGGCACACAGATTGGTATCCTCGAACAGGCCGACAAGGTAGGCCTCGCTGGCTTCCTGCAGGGCCATCACAGCCGAGCTCTGGAAGCGCAGATCGGTCTTGAAGTCCTGAGCGATCTCACGAACCAGACGCTGGAAGGGCAGCTTGCGGATGAGCAGCTCGGTCGACTTCTGGTAGCGACGGATTTCACGCAGGGCTACGGTTCCCGGACGGTAGCGATGCGGCTTCTTCACACCTCCGGTGGCCGGAGCACTCTTGCGAGCAGCCTTGGTGGCCAGCTGCTTGCGCGGGGCCTTGCCTCCAGTCGATTTACGGGCAGTTTGCTTCGTACGGGCCATTTCACACTATTGGTTGAGAGTAGCGGAACGTAAACGTGAACGTGTCTTTCTCGATGCGTAGTAGCTTCAACAATAAGGGTAACATTAAGCCCTGACGCCCCTTTTATAACATTTCTGTGCGTTCACACGTACACTACCTCACAGGGATGTGTGGCATAGAGGGTAAGCATGTGTGTGTGTGTGGTCAAAAGTGAATAAAAGGGCGAGCGTTCGTGGAAGCGAGGCCTATTGTGAATTGTGAACTTGAACATTACAGATCAAAATGACTGGACGCGGAAAGGGAGGCAAAGGTCTGGGTAAAGGAGGAGCCAAGCGTCATCGCAAAGTGCTGCGTGATAACATCCAGGGAATCACCAAGCCAGCCATCCGTCGTCTGGCCCGCCGTGGAGGAGTGAAGCGTATCTCTGGCCTGATTTACGAGGAAACTCGTGGCGTGTTGAAAGTATTCTTGGAGAATGTGATCCGTGATGCGGTCACCTACACCGAACATGCCAAGCGCAAGACCGTTACAGCGATGGACGTAGTGTACGCGCTGAAGCGTCAAGGTCGCACCCTGTACGGTTTCGGAGGCTAAACTCACCAGCCAGTCATCGGAGCTGTTGCCAACTCATCCAACCGGTCCTTTTCAGGACCACAATCTTATTAGCGTCGCCTAAAATGCTTACATTTTACAACTTGTGATTGTTTGGTAGATGGTGTGCTTTGGTATGAAAATATTGAGAATTTGAGCCAATCGAAGGAAGCCTGTCGCTAAGCAACGCGCAGGTTTGAACGCGCTCTAGAAGAAAGGTTTGAGAAACATCTGCCTACTACGGCGTTGTTTTCTGAAAATGTTTTCTTTGTATTTGATTTCTCTCACGATCATGCATCTTGAACTACCATCTTGTTTGGCTTTATATGTAGGATGTGTGTTAAGATGAACCCCTCTGTGTTCCACGATGGCAACCCGATCGAATGATAGATGAACACGATGATACACAACCAAGCTACGATCAGTCGTAGAAGAGATGTCACGGTGAACGTTTGAAAATTTATTTTGTTGAATAAAGCTACTTTTCTATATTTTCCCTACATATCAAACGTCTTTCTCTTCCTAAACATTAAGTGAGGATATTTTCCCATAGGTTTATTGCCATAACATAGCACAGGGTATCCGACATGGCGGAATCCGGTAATTTTACGCCGTAAGAAACAGGCCGACTTTCTTGAGTGTTGGTATTTGCTTTTTTTAAAAGCCCAGTCCTTCTGTTTGTGCCTGACTTTCCCTTATGTTTCCCTTATTGTCCTACTCACGTTTAGAACAGGTAACGCCTTGTTGCTCTTTCGCAGGAACCAGAGTGGAAAACTGTTTGTTTTGTGGAAAACTGTCCCAGCAAGTCTCATGCTCAACAGGTAAACGACTCAACGATGGGAGGTAGGTAAAGCATTACCTTTTCTTCCCTTTCGTTCCTCGTAGATAGCGAAGGTCAACTGCGAATTCGCAGGTAAAAACGTTGTGTGCACGTCGTAGTGTCGTAGATATAGCAATGAGCTTTAGGAATGGTTAAACAATCTTTAGCAAAGTGATTTGTCGCCCTGAAAAGGACGGGTTTTTGGTGGAGAAGATTGCATGAGAGCGCTTAAGCCTTCTTTTCGGTCTTCTTCGGCAACAGCACGGCCTGAATGTTGGGCAGCACACCGCCCTGGGCGATGGTCACACCGGACAACAGTTTGTTCAATTCCTCGTCGTTACGGATGGCCAGCTGCAGATGACGCGGGATGATGCGGGTCTTCTTGTTGTCTCGCGCAGCGTTTCCTGCCAGCTCCAACACTTCAGCGGCCAAGTACTCCATCACGGCAGCCAGATACACTGGTGCACCAGCACCGACGCGCTCGGCATAGTTGCCTTTGCGCAGCAGACGGTGGATACGGCCAACCGGGAACTGTAGACCGGCACGGTTCGAGCGGGACTTTGCCTTTCCCTTCACTTTTCCTCCCTTTCCACGTCCAGACATGATGATTGCTTGGGTTCGGTTTAGTTCGGCTAGGGCTCGACGATGTGCTCGAAGCTTGGTTGCTTGTTCGTTTATGTCAAAATCATCCCTTATTCTCGTTTATATACCTAGGGCTGAAAACGTCAGCCAACTGACGTCTGGTCTCTTCGGATGTGAATAAAAGCCGAATGGGGTGCATGATTTTTCATCAAACGTATTTTTACCCTCTCACAGTTGGCATCGTAAACGAGCGAAATGGCACCGAAAACCAGTGGAAAGGCTGCGAAGAAGTCTGGCAAGGCCCAGAAAAACATCTCCAAGTCGGACAAGAAGAAGAAAAGGAAGACCCGCAAGGAGAGCTACGCTATCTACATCTACAAGGTGTTGAAGCAAGTCCACCCCGACACCGGTATTTCCTCCAAGGCGATGAGCATCATGAACAGCTTCGTGAACGACATCTTCGAGCGCATCGCTGCCGAAGCGTCTCGCCTGGCGCATTACAACAAGCGCTCGACGATCACGTCCCGCGAAATTCAAACGGCCGTCCGCCTGCTGCTGCCTGGTGAGCTGGCCAAGCACGCCGTCTCCGAAGGAACGAAGGCGGTCACCAAGTACACCAGCTCGAAGTAATTCGACGGACTTGGAGCACATTCATCTCTCTCCATCAAACCAACCGGTCCTTTTCAGGACCACAAAATGCATCTGTCGAAAAGAATTTGTCCCCAGCCCTTTCTTCAAATGTACGTCCTAGAAACTCGTCTATTAATTCCAGTCCTACTCCGAGTGGCGTGACGTCAAGACCAAGGTTCAAATTTCATGCGCCTCTTACCTATTTTAAGTCATATTAGCATACGTAAGAGAGCTATCCTTAGATGTCCTCTATAAAATTTGCATCGTCTCTAAATATATCCCCTTTTCGGTTTGTAAAGTAGTTTTAAGTTGCTTAAAATAAATAATTTTTATATAAAAAAGGGAACGACTGCCGAACAAACTGTTGTAAAATTTGGTGCATTTTCGATGAAACATTCTCATGATCTATTGCAAACAAACCAGCTTACAAAATGTCAAAATGACAATTCCAATCGATGCTGTAAGCCCACCTTATTTTGCATGTGTTTGTTGCTATGGTAGCCACTGTCTACCTTCGATCAAATGTGTCGAATTCTAGAGCGGTTTTGACAGATAAAAAGCCAACCATTTGGGATAGGAATTATGGCATCCTAGCTTGCTATTAAAATGAAATTTCATCTCCATTTCCCGCGTACATTGGCGTGGCGTCGCTTTAGCGCTCCTACGTTACACGCTCGATACTTGGGTGACACTCTCACCTGAAGAGATTCTCTCTCAGATGAATAATTATTCTCTTTTACATGCAAAGATCACGTTCGCTTTTCATGACAAAGAACACGTCACGATAATCCTTGTTATCGAACGTGTTAAACATGACAAAAATTGATCAAAATTGATCTGTACGGTTTCGGAGGCTAAACTCACCAGCCAGTCATCGGAGCTGTTGCCAACTCATCCAACCGGTCCTTTTCAGGACCACAATCTTATTAGCGTCGCCTAAAATGCTTACATTTTACAACTTGTGATTGTTTGGTAGATGGTGTGCTTTGGTATGAAAATATTGAGAATTTGAGCCAATCGAAGGAAGCCTGTCGCTAAGCAACGCGCAGGTTTGAACGCGCTCTAGAAGAAAGGTTTGCGAAACATCTGCCTACTACGGAGTTGTTTTCTGAAAATGTTCTCTTTGTATTTGATTTCTCTCACGATCATGCATCTTGAACTACCATCTTGTTTGGCTTTATATGTAGGATGTGTGTTAAGATGAACCCCTCTGTGTTCCACGATGGCAACCCGATCGAATGATGAACACGATGATACACAACCAAGCTACGATCAGTCGTAGAAGAGATGTCACGGTAACCAGCTTACAAAATGTCAAAATGACAATTTCAATCGATGCTGTAAGCCCACCTTATTTTGCATGTGTTTGTTGCTATGGTAGCCACTGCACACTCTACCTTCGATCAAATGTGTCGATATCTAGAGCGGTTTTGACAGATAAAAAGCCAACCATTTGGGATAGAAATTATGGCATCCTAGCTTGCTATTGAAATGAAATTTCATCTCCATGGTAACCATTTCCCGCGTACATTGGCGTGGCGTCGCTTTAGCGCTCCTACGTTACACGCTCGATACTTGGGTGACACTCTCACCTGAAGAGATTCTCTCTCAGATGAATAATTATTCTCTTTTATATGCAAAGATCACGTTTGCTTTTCATGACAAAGAACACGTCACGATAATCCTTGTTATCGAACGTGGTAAACATGACAAAAATTGATCAACATTTGGAAGGACTTCGAATTACTCTTTTGGTCAACATTTCTGGTGGTCCTGAGAAGGACCGTTTGAGTAGGAAAATGGTGCGCGAAGCGACTTAGGCGCGCTCTCCACGGATACGACGAGCCAGCTGGATGTCTTTCGGCATGATGGTGACGCGTTTCGCGTGAATGGCACACAGATTGGTATCCTCGAACAGGCCGACAAGGTAGGCCTCGCTGGCTTCCTGCAGGGCCATCACAGCCGAGCTCTGGAAGCGCAGATCGGTCTTGAAGTCCTGAGCGATCTCACGAACCAGACGCTGGAAGGGCAGCTTGCGGATGAGCAGCTCGGTCGACTTCTGGTAGCGACGGATTTCACGCAGGGCTACGGTTCCCGGACGGTAGCGATGCGGCTTCTTCACACCTCCGGTGGCCGGAGCACTCTTGCGAGCAGCCTTGGTGGCCAGCTGCTTGCGCGGGGCCTTGCCTCCAGTCGATTTACGGGCAGTTTGCTTCGTACGGGCCATTTCACACTATTGGTTGAGAGTAGCGGAACGTAAACGTGAACGTGTCTTTCTCGATGCGTAGTAGCTTCAACAATAAGGGTAACATTAAGCCCTGACGCCCCTTTTATAACATTTCTGTGCGTTCACACGTACACTACCTCACAGGGATGTGTGGCATAGAGGGTAAGCATGTGTGTGTGTGTGGTCAAAAGTGAATAAAAGGGCGAGCGTTCGTGGAAGCGAGGCCTATTGTGAATTGTGAACTTGAACATTACAGATCAAAATGACTGGACGCGGAAAGGGAGGCAAAGGTCTGGGTAAAGGAGGAGCCAAGCGTCATCGCAAAGTGCTGCGTGATAACATCCAGGGAATCACCAAGCCAGCCATCCGTCGTCTGGCCCGCCGTGGAGGAGTGAAGCGTATCTCTGGCCTGATTTACGAGGAAACTCGTGGCGTGTTGAAAGTATTCTTGGAGAATGTGATCCGTGATGCGGTCACCTACACCGAACATGCCAAGCGCAAGACCGTTACAGCGATGGACGTAGTGTACGCGCTGAAGCGTCAAGGTCGCACCCTGTACGGTTTCGGAGGCTAAACTCACCAGCCAGTCATCGGAGCTGTTGCCAACTCATCCAACCGGTCCTTTTCAGGACCACAATCTTATTAGCGTCGCCTAAAATGCTTACATTTTACAACTTGTGATTGTTTGGTAGATGGTGTGCTTTGGTATGAAAATATTGAGAATTTGAGCCAATCGAAGGAAGCCTGTCGCTAAGCAACGCGCAGGTTTGAACGCGCTCTAGAAGAAAGGTTTGAGAAACATCTGCCTACTACGGCGTTGTTTTCTGAAAATGTTTTCTTTGTATTTGATTTCTCTCACGATCATGCATCTTGAACTACCATCTTGTTTGGCTTTATATGTAGGATGTGTGTTAAGATGAACCCCTCTGTGTTCCACGATGGCAACCCGATCGAATGATAGATGAACACGATGATACACAACCAAGCTACGATCAGTCGTAGAAGAGATGTCACGGTGAACGTTTGAAAATTTATTTTGTTGAATAAAGCTACTTTTCTATATTTTCCCTACATATCAAACGTCTTTCTCTTCCTAAACATTAAGTGAGGATATTTTCCCATAGGTTTATTTCCATAACATAGCACAGAGTATCCGACACGTCGGAATCCGGTAATTTTACGTCGTAAGAAACAGGCCGACGTTTCGAGTTAAGGCGTGCGCGGATACCTTTCCTGAGTGTTGGTACTTGCTTTTTTTAAAAGCCCAGTCCTTCTGTTTGTGTCTGTCTTTCCCTTATGTTCCCTTATTGTCCCGTATTGTCCTACCCGCGTACTCATGTTTCCCTTATTGTCTTACTCACGTTTAGACCAGGTAACGCCTTGTTGCTCTTTCGCAGGAACCAGAGTGGAAAACTGTTTGTTTTGTGGAAAACTGTCCCAGCAAGTCTCATGCTCAACAGGTAAACAAACGACTCAACGATGGGAGGTAGGTAAAGCATTACCTTCTCTTCCCTTTCGTTCCTCGTAGATAGCGAAGGTCAACTGCGAATTCGCAGGTAAAAACGTTGTGTGCACGTCGTAGTGTCGTAGATATAGCAATGAGCTTTAGGAATGGTTAAACAATCTTTAGCAAAGTGATTTGTCGCCCTGAAAAGGACGGGTTTTTGGTGGAGAAGATTGCATGAGAGCGCTTAAGCCTTCTTTTCGGTCTTCTTCGGCAACAGCACGGCCTGAATGTTGGGCAGCACACCGCCCTGGGCGATGGTCACACCGGACAACAGTTTGTTCAATTCCTCGTCGTTACGGATGGCCAGCTGCAGATGACGCGGGATGATGCGGGTCTTCTTGTTGTCTCGCGCAGCGTTTCCTGCCAGCTCCAACACTTCAGCGGCCAAGTACTCCATCACGGCAGCCAGATACACTGGTGCACCAGCACCGACGCGCTCGGCATAGTTGCCTTTGCGCAGCAGACGGTGGATACGGCCAACCGGGAACTGTAGACCGGCACGGTTCGAGCGGGACTTTGCCTTTCCCTTCACTTTTCCTCCCTTTCCACGTCCAGACATGATGATTGCTTGGGTTCGGTTTAGTTCGGCTAGGGCTCGACGATGTGCTCGAAGCTTGGTTGCTTGTTCGTTTATGTCAAAATCATCCCTTATTCTCGTTTATATACCTAGGGCTGAAAACGTCAGCCAACTGACGTCTGGTCTCTGCGGATGTGAATAAAAGCCGAATGGGGTGTATGACTTTTCATCAAACGTATTTTTACCCTCTCACAGTTGGCATCGTAAACGAGCGAAATGGCACCGAAAACCAGTGGAAAGGCTGCGAAGAAGTCTGGCAAGGCCCAGAAAAACATCTCCAAGTCGGACAAGAAGAAGAAAAGGAAGACCCGCAAGGAGAGCTACGCTATCTACATCTACAAGGTGTTGAAGCAAGTCCACCCCGACACCGGTATTTCCTCCAAGGCGATGAGCATCATGAACAGCTTCGTGAACGACATCTTCGAGCGCATCGCTGCCGAAGCGTCTCGCCTGGCGCATTACAACAAGCGCTCGACGATCACGTCCCGCGAAATTCAAACGGCCGTCCGCCTGCTGCTGCCTGGTGAGCTGGCCAAGCACGCCGTCTCCGAAGGAACGAAGGCGGTCACCAAGTACACCAGCTCGAAGTAATTCGACGGACTTGGAGCACATTCATCTCTCTCCATCAAACCAACCGGTCCTTTTCAGGACCACAAAATGCATCTGTCGAAAAGAATTTGTCCCCAGCCCTTTCTTCAAATGTACGTCCTAGAAACTCGTCTATTAATTCCAGTCCTACTCCGAGTGGCGTGACGTCAAGACCAAGGTTCAAATTTCATGCGCCTCTTACCTATTTTAAGTCATATTAGCATACGTAAGAGAGCTATCCTTAGATGTCCTCTATAAAATTTGCATCGTCTCTAAATATATCCCCTTTTCGGTTTGTAAAGTAGTTTTAAGTTGCTTAAAATAAATAATTTTTATATAAAAAAGGGAACGACTGCCGAACAAACTGTTGTAAAATTTGGTGCATTTTCGATGAAACATTCTCATGATCTATTGCAAACAAACCAGCTTACAAAATGTCAAAATGACAATTCCAATCGATGCTGTAAGCCCACCTTATTTTGCATGTGTTTGTTGCTATGGTAGCCACTGTCTACCTTCGATCAAATGTGTCGAATTCTAGAGCGGTTTTGACAGATAAAAAGCCAACCATTTGGGATAGGAATTATGGCATCCTAGCTTGCTATTAAAATGAAATTTCATCTCCATTTCCCGCGTACATTGGCGTGGCGTCGCTTTAGCGCTCCTACGTTACACGCTCGATACTTGGGTGACACTCTCACCTGAAGAGATTCTCTCTCAGATGAATAATTATTCTCTTTTACATGCAAAGATCACGTTCGCTTTTCATGACAAAGAACACGTCACGATAATCCTTGTTATCGAACGTGTTAAACATGACAAAAATTGATCAACATTTGGAAGGACTTCGAATTACTCTTTTGGTCAACATTTCTGGTGGTCCTGAGAAGGACCGTTTGAGTGGGAAAATGGTGCGCGAAGCGACTTAGGCGCGCTCTCCACGGATACGACGAGCCAGCTGGATGTCTTTCGGCATGATGGTGACGCGTTTCGCGTGAATGGCACACAGATTGGTATCCTCGAACAGGCCGACAAGGTAGGCCTCGCTGGCTTCCTGCAGGGCCATCACAGCCGAGCTCTGGAAGCGCAGATCGGTCTTGAAGTCCTGAGCGATCTCACGAACCAGACGCTGGAAGGGCAGCTTGCGGATGAGCAGCTCGGTCGACTTCTGGTAGCGACGGATTTCACGCAGGGCTACGGTTCCCGGACGGTAGCGATGCGGCTTCTTCACACCTCCAGTGGCCGGAGCACTCTTGCGAGCAGCCTTGGTGGCCAGCTGCTTGCGCGGGGCCTTGCCTCCAGTCGATTTACGGGCAGTTTGCTTCGTACGGGCCATTTCACACTATTGGTTGAGAGTAGCGGAACGTAAACGTGAACGTGTCTTTCTCGATGCGTAGTAGCTTCAACAATAAGGGTAACATTAAGCCCTGACGCCCCTTTTATAACATTTCTGTGCGTTCACACGTACACTACCTCACAGGGATGTGTGGCATAGAGGGTAAGCATGTGTGTGTGTGTGGTCAAAAGTGAATAAAAGGGCGAGCGTTCGTGGAAGCGAGGCCTATTGTGAATTGTGAACTTGAACATTACAGATCAAAATGACTGGACGCGGAAAGGGAGGCAAAGGTCTGGGTAAAGGAGGAGCCAAGCGTCATCGCAAAGTGTTGCGTGATAACATCCAGGGAATCACCAAGCCAGCCATCCGTCGTCTGGCCCGCCGTGGAGGAGTGAAGCGTATCTCTGGCCTAATTTACGAGGAAACTCGCGGCGTGTTGAAAGTATTCTTGGAGAATGTGATCCGTGATGCGGTCACCTACACCGAACATGCCAAGCGCAAGACCGTTACAGCGATGGACGTAGTGTACGCGCTGAAGCGTCAAGGTCGCACCCTGTACGGTTTCGGAGGCTAAACTCACCAGCCAGTCATCGGAGCTGTTGCCAACTCATCCAACCGGTCCTTTTCAGGACCACAATCTTATTAGCGTCGCCTAAAATGCTTACATTTTACAACTTGTGATTGTTTGGTAGATGGTGTGCTTTGGTATGAAAATATTGAGAATTTGAGCCAATCGAAGGAAGCCTGTCGCTAAGCAACGCGCAGGTTTGAACGCGCTCTAGAAGAAAGGTTTGAGAAACATCTGCCTACTACGGAGTTGTTTTCTGAAAATGTTCTCTTTGTATTTGATTTCTCTCACGATCATGCATCTTGAACTACCATCTTGTTTGGCTTTATATGTAGGATGTGTGTTAAGATGAACCCCTCTGTGTTCCACGATGGCAACCCGATCGAATGATGAACACGATGATACACAACCAAGCTACGATCAGTCGTAGAAGAGATGTCACGGTAAACGTTTGAAAATTTATTTTGTTGAATAAAGCTACTTTTCTATATTTTCCCTACATATCAAACGTCTTTCTCTTCCTAAACATTAAGTGAGGATATTTTCCCATAGGTTTATTTCCATAACATAGCACAGAGTATCCGACATGTCGGAATCCGGTAATTTTACGTCGTAAGAAACAGGCCGACGTTTCGAGTTAAGGCGTGCGCGGATACCTTTCCTGAGTGTTGGTACTTGCTTTTTTTTTAAAAGCCCAGTCCTTCTGTTTGTGTCTGTCTTTCCCTTATGATCCTTGTTCTACTCACGTTTAGACCAGGTAACGCCTTGTTGCTCTTTCGCAGGAACCAGAGTGGAAAACTGTTTGTTTTGTGGAAAACTGTCCCAGCAAGTCCTATGCTCAACAGGTAAACGACTCAACGATGGGAGGTAGGTAAAGCATTACCTTCTCTTCCCTTTCGTTCCTCGTAGATAGCGAAGGTCAACAGCGAATTCGCAGGTAAAAACGTTGTGTGCACGTCGTAGTGTCGTAGTTATAGCAATGAGCTTTAGGAATGGTTAAACAATCTTTAGCAAAGTGATTTGTCGCCCTGAAAAGGACGGGTTTTTGGTGGAGAAGATTGCATGAGAGCGCTTAAGCCTTCTTTTCGGTCTTCTTCGGTAACAGCACGGCCTGAATGTTGGGCAGCACACCGCCCTGGGCGATGGTCACACCGGACAACAGTTTGTTCAATTCCTCGTCGTTGCGGATGGCCAGCTGCAGATGACGCGGGATGATGCGGGTCTTCTTGTTGTCTCGCGCAGCGTTTCCTGCCAGCTCCAACACTTCAGCGGCCAAGTACTCCATCACGGCAGCCAGATACACTGGTGCACCAGCACCGACGCGCTCGGCATAGTTGCCTTTGCGCAGCAGACGGTGGATACGGCCAACCGGGAACTGTAGACCGGCACGGTTCGAGCGGGACTTTGCCTTTCCCTTCACTTTTCCTCCCTTTCCACGTCCAGACATGATGATTGCTTGGGTTCCGTTTAGTTCGGCTAGGGCTCGACGATGTGCTCGAAGCTTGGTTGCTTGTTCGTTTATGTCAAAATCATCCCTTATTCTCGTTTATATACCTAGGGCTGAAAACGTCAGCCAACTGACGTCTGGTCTCTCCGGATGTGAATAAAAGCCGAATGGGGTGCATGACTTTTCATCAAACGTATTTTTACCCTCTCACAGTTGGCATCGTAAACGAGCGAAATGGCACCGAAAACCAGTGGAAAGGCTGCGAAGAAGTCTGGCAAGGCCCAGAAAAACATCTCCAAGTCGGACAAGAAGAAGAAAAGGAAGACCCGCAAGGAGAGCTACGCTATCTACATCTACAAGGTGTTGAAGCAAGTCCACCCCGACACCGGTATTTCCTCCAAGGCGATGAGCATCATGAACAGCTTCGTGAACGACATCTTCGAGCGCATCGCTGCCGAAGCGTCCCGCCTGGCGCATTACAACAAGCGCTCGACGATCACGTCCCGCGAAATTCAAACGGCCGTCCGCCTGCTGCTGCCTGGTGAGCTGGCCAAGCACGCCGTCTCCGAAGGAACGAAGGCGGTCACCAAGTACACCAGCTCGAAGTAATTCGACGGACTTGGAGCACATTCATCTCTCTCCATCAAACCAACCGGTCCTTTTCAGGACCACAAAATGCATCTGTCGAAAAGAATTTGTCCCCAGCCCTTTCTTCAAATGTACGTCCTAGAAACTCGTCTATTAATTCCAGTCCTACTCCGAGTGGCGTGACGATAAGACCAAGGTTCAAATTTCATGCGCCTCTTACCTATTTTAAGTCATATTAGCATAAGTAAGAGAATTATCCTTAGATGTCCTCTATAAAACTTGTGCATCGTCTCTACATGTATCCCCTTTTCGGTTTGTAAAGTAGTTTTAAGTTGCTTAAAATAAATAATTTTTATATAAAAAAGGGAAGGACTGCCGAACAAACCGTTGTAAAATTTGGTGCATTTTCGATGAAACACGCTCATGAACTATTGCAAACAAACCAGCTTACAAAATGTCAAAATGACAATTCCAATCGATGCTGTAAGCCCACCTTATTTTGCATGTGTTTGTTGCTATGGTAGCCACTGCACACTCTACCTTCGATCAAATGTGTCGATATCTAGAGCGGTTTTGACAGATAAAAAGCCAACCATTTGGGATAGAAATTATGGCATCCTAGCTTGCTATTGAAATGAAATTTCATCTCCATGGTAACCATTTCCCGCGTACATTGGCGTGGCGTCGCTTTAGCGCTCCTACGTTACACGCTCGATACTTGGGTGACACTCTCACCTGAAGAGATTCTCTCTCAGATGAATAATTATTCTCTTTTATATGCAAAGATCACGTTTGCTTTTCATGACAAAGAACACGTCACGATAATCCTTGTTATCGAACGTGGTAAACATGACAAAAATTGATCAACATTTGGAAGGACTTCGAATTACTCTTTTGGTCAACATTTCTGGTGGTCCTGAGAAGGACCGTTTGAGTAGGAAAATGGTGCGCGAAGCGACTTAGGCGCGCTCTCCACGGATACGACGAGCCAGCTGGATGTCTTTCGGCATGATGGTGACGCGTTTCGCGTGAATGGCACACAGATTGGTATCCTCGAACAGGCCGACAAGGTAGGCCTCGCTGGCTTCCTGCAGGGCCATCACAGCCGAGCTCTGGAAGCGCAGATCGGTCTTGAAGTCCTGAGCGATCTCACGAACCAGACGCTGGAAGGGCAGCTTGCGGATGAGCAGCTCGGTCGACTTCTGGTAGCGACGGATTTCACGCAGGGCTACGGTTCCCGGACGGTAGCGATGCGGCTTCTTCACACCTCCGGTGGCCGGAGCACTCTTGCGAGCAGCCTTGGTGGCCAGCTGCTTGCGCGGGGCCTTGCCTCCAGTCGATTTACGGGCAGTTTGCTTCGTACGGGCCATTTCACACTATTGGTTGAGAGTAGCGGAACGTAAACGTGAACGTGTCTTTCTCGATGCGTAGTAGCTTCAACAATAAGGGTAACATTAAGCCCTGACGCCCCTTTTATAACATTTCTGTGCGTTCACACGTACACTACCTCACAGGGATGTGTGGCATAGAGGGTAAGCATGTGTGTGTGTGTGGTCAAAAGTGAATAAAAGGGCGAGCGTTCGTGGAAGCGAGGCCTATTGTGAATTGTGAACTTGAACATTACAGATCAAAATGACTGGACGCGGAAAGGGAGGCAAAGGTCTGGGTAAAGGAGGAGCCAAGCGTCATCGCAAAGTGCTGCGTGATAACATCCAGGGAATCACCAAGCCAGCCATCCGTCGTCTGGCCCGCCGTGGAGGAGTGAAGCGAATCTCTGGCCTGATTTACGAGGAAACTCGCGGCGTGTTGAAAGTATTCTTGGAGAATGTGATCCGTGATGCGGTCACCTACACCGAACATGCCAAGCGCAAGACCGTTACAGCGATGGACGTAGTGTACGCGCTGAAGCGTCAAGGTCGCACCCTGTACGGTTTCGGAGGCTAAACTCACCAGCCAGTCATCGAAGCTGTTGCCAACTCATCCAACCGGTCCTTTTCAGGACCACAATCTTATTAGCGTCGCCTAAAATGCTTACATTTTACAACTTGTGATTGTTTGGTAGATGGTGTGCTTTGGTATGAAAATACTGAGAATTTGAGCCAATCGAAGGAAGCCTGTCGCTAAGCAACGCGCAGGTTTGAACGCGCTCTAGAAGAAAGGTTTGAGAAACATCTGCCTACTACGGCGTTGTTTTCTGAAAATGTTCTTTTTGTATTTGATTTCTCTCACGATCATGCATCTTGAACTACCATCTTGTTTGGCTTTATATGTAGGATGTGTGTTAAGATGAACCCCTCTGTGTTCCACGATGGCAACCCGATCGAATGATAGATGAACACGATGATGCACAACCAAGCTACGATCAGTCGTAGAAGAGATGTCACGGTAAACGTTTGAAAATTTATTTTGTTGAATAAAGCTACTTTTCTATATTTTCCCTACATATCAAACGTCTTTCTCTTCCTAAACATTAAGTGAGGATATTTTCCCATAGGTTTATTGCCATAACGTAGCACAGAGTATCCGACATGTCGGAATCCGGTAATTTTACGTCGTAAGAAACAGGCCGACGTTTCGAGTTAAGGCGTGCGCGGATACCTTTCCTGAGTGTTGGTACTTGCTTTTTTTTTAAAAGCCCAGTCTTTCTGCTTGTGTCTGTCTTTCCCATATGATCCTTGTTCTACTCACGTTTAGACCAGGTAACGCCTTGTTGCTCTTTCGCAGGAACCAGAGTGGAAAACTGTTTGTTTTGTGGAAAACTGTCCCAGCAAGTCTCATGCTCAACAGGTAAACGACTCAACGATGGGAGGTAGGTAAAGCATTACCTTCTCTTCCCTTTCGTTCCTCGTAGATAGCGAAGGTCAACTGCGAATTCGCAGGTAAAAACGTTGTGTGCACGTCGTAGTGTCGTAGCAATGAGCTTTAGGAATGGTTAAACAATCTTTAGCAAAGTGATTTGTCGCCCTGAAAAGGACGGGTTTTTGGTGGAGAAGATTGCATGAGAGCGCTTAAGCCTTCTTTTCGGTCTTCTTCGGCAACAGCACGGCCTGAATGTTGGGCAGCACACCGCCCTGGGCGATGGTCACACCGGACAACAGTTTGTTCAATTCCTCGTCGTTGCGGATGGCCAGCTGCAGATGACGCGGGATGATGCGGGTCTTCTTGTTGTCTCGCGCAGCGTTTCCTGCCAGCTCCAACACTTCAGCGGCCAAGTACTCCATCACGGCAGCCAGATACACTGGTGCACCAGCACCGACGCGCTCGGCATAGTTGCCTTTGCGCAGCAAACGGTGGATACGGCCAACCGGGAACTGTAGACCGGCACGGTTCGAGCGGGACTTTGCCTTTCCCTTCACTTTTCCTCCCTTTCCACGTCCAGACATGATGATTGCTTGGGTTCGGTTTAGTTCAGCTAGGGCTCGACGATGTGCTCGAAGCTTGGTTGCTTGTTCGTTTATGTCAAAATCATCCCTTATTCTCGTTTATATACCTAGGGCTGAAAACGTCAGCCAACTGACGTCTGGTCTCTGCGGATGTGAATAAAAGCCGAATGGGGTGCATGACTTTTCATCAAACGTATTTTTACCCTCTCACAGTTGGCATCGTAAACGAGCGAAATGGCACCGAAAACCAGTGGAAAGGCTGCGAAGAAGTCTGGCAAGGCCCAGAAAAACATCTCCAAGTCGGACAAGAAGAAGAAAAGGAAGACCCGCAAGGAGAGCTACGCTATCTACATCTACAAGGTGTTGAAGCAAGTCCACCCCGACACCGGTATTTCCTCCAAGGCGATGAGCATCATGAACAGCTTCGTGAACGACATCTTCGAGCGCATCGCTGCCGAAGCGTCTCGCCTGGCGCATTACAACAAGCGCTCGACGATCACGTCCCGCGAAATTCAAACGGCCGTCCGCCTGCTGCTGCCTGGTGAGCTGGCCAAGCACGCCGTCTCCGAAGGAACGAAGGCGGTCACCAAGTACACCAGCTCGAAGTAATTCGACGGACTTGGAGCACATTCATCTCTCTCCATCAAACCAACCGGTCCTTTTCAGGACCACAAAATGCATCTGTCGAAAAGAATTTGTCCCCAGCCCTTTCTTCAAATGTACGTCCTAGAAACTCGTCTATTAATTCCAGTCCTACTCCGAGTGTCGTGACGTCAAGACCAAGGTTCAAATTTCATGCGCCTCTTACCTATTTTAAGTCATATTAGCATACGTAAGAGAGCTATCCTTAGATGTCCTCTATAAAATTTGCATCGTCTCTAAATATATCCCCTTTTCGGTTTGTAAAGTAGTTTTAAGTTGCTTAAAATAAATAATTTTTATATAAAAAAGGGAACGACTGCCGAACAAACTGTTGTAAAATTTGGTGCATTTTCGATGAAACATTCTCATGATCTATTGCAAACAAACCAGCTTACAAAATGTCAAAATGACAATTCCAATCGATGCTGTAAGCCCACCTTATTTTGCATGTGTTTGTTGCTATGGTAGCCACTGTCTACCTTCGATCAAATGTGTCGAATTCTAGAGCGGTTTTGACAGATAAAAAGCCAACCATTTGGGATAGGAATTATGGCATCCTAGCTTGCTATTAAAATGAAATTTCATCTCCATTTCCCGCGTACATTGGCGTGGCGTCGCTTTAGCGCTCCTACGTTACACGCTCGATACTTGGGTGACACTCTCACCTGAAGAGATTCTCTCTCAGATGAATAATTATTCTCTTTTACATGCAAAGATCACGTTCGCTTTTCATGACACAGAACACGTCACGATAATCCTTGTTATCGAACGTATAAAACATGACAAAAATTGATCAACATTTGGAAGGACTTCGAATTACTCTTTTGGTCAACATTTCTGGTGGTCCTGAGAAGGACCGTTTGAGTAGGAAAATGGTGCGCGAAGCGACTTAGGCGCGCTCTCCACGGATACGACGAGCCAGCTGGATGTCTTTCGGCATGATGGTGACGCGTTTCGCGTGAATGGCACACAGATTGGTATCCTCGAACAGGCCGACAAGGTAGGCCTCGCTGGCTTCCTGCAGGGCCATCACAGCCGAGCTCTGGAAGCGCAGATCGGTCTTGAAGTCCTGAGCGATCTCACGAACCAGACGCTGGAAGGGCAGCTTGCGGATGAGCAGCTCGGTCGACTTCTGGTAGCGACGGATTTCACGCAGGGCTACGGTTCCCGGACGGTAGCGATGCGGCTTCTTCACACCTCCGGTGGCCGGAGCACTCTTGCGAGCAGCCTTGGTGGCCAGCTGCTTGCGCGGGGCCTTGCCTCCAGTCGATTTACGGGCAGTTTGCTTCGTACGGGCCATTTCACACTATTGGTTGAGAGTAGCGGAACGTAAACGTGAACGTGTCTTTCTCGATGCGTAGTAGCTTCAACAATAAGGGTAACATTAAGCCCTGACGCCCCTTTTATAACATTTCTGTGCGTTCACACGTACACTACCTCACAGGGATGTGTGGCATAGAGGGTAAGCATGTGTGTGTGTGTGGTCAAAAGTGAATAAAAGGGCGAGCGTTCGTGGAAGCGAGGCCTATTGTGAATTGTGAACTTGAACATTACAGATCAAAATGACTGGACGCGGAAAGGGAGGCAAAGGTCTGGGTAAAGGAGGAGCCAAGCGTCATCGCAAAGTGCTGCGTGATAACATCCAGGGAATCACCAAGCCAGCCATCCGTCGTCTGGCCCGCCGTGGAGGAGTGAAGCGTATCTCTGGCCTGATTTACGAGGAAACTCGCGGCGTGTTGAAAGTATTCTTGGAGAATGTGATCCGTGATGCGGTCACCTACACCGAACATGCCAAGCGCAAGACCGTTACAGCGATGGACGTAGTGTACGCGCTGAAGCGTCAAGGTCGCACCCTGTACGGTTTCGGAGGCTAAACTCACCAGCCAGTCATCGGAGCTGTTGCCAACTCATCCAACCGGTCCTTTTCAGGACCACAATCTTATTAGCGTCGCCTAAAATGCTTACATTTTACAACTTGTGATTGTTTGGTAGATGGTGTGCTTTGGTATGAAAATATTGAGAATTTGAGCCAATCGAAGGAAGCCTGTCGCTAAGCAACGCGCAGGTTTGAACGCGCTCTAGAAGAAAGGTTTGCGAAACATCTGCCTACTACGGAGTTGTTTTCTGAAAATGTTCTCTTTGTATTTGATTTCTCTCACGATCATGCATCTTGAACTACCATCTTGTTTGGCTTTATATGTAGGATGTGTGTTAAGATGAACCCCTCTGTGTTCCACGATGGCAACCCGATCGAATGATAGATGAACACGATGATACACAACCAAGCTACGATCAGTCGTAGAAGAGATGTCACGGTAAACGTTTGAAAATTTATTTTGTTGAATAAAGCTACTTTTCTATATTTTCCCTACATATCAAACGTCTTTCTCTTCCTAAACATTAAGTGAGGATATTTTCCCATAGGTTTATTTCCATAACATAGCACAGAGTATCCGACATGTCGGAATCCGGTAATTTTACGTCGTAAGAAACAGGCCGACGTTTCGAGTTAAGGCGTGCGCGGATACCTTTCCTGAGTGTTGGTACTTGCTTTTTTTTTAAAAGCCCAGTCCTTCTGTTTGTGTCTGTCTTTCCCTTATGATCCTTGTTCTACTCACGTTTAGACCAGGTAACGCCTTGTTGCTCTTTCGCAGGAACCAGAGTGGAAAACTGTTTGTTTTGTGGAAAACTGTCCCAGCAAGTCCTATGCTCAACAGGTAAACGACTCAACGATGGGAGGTAGGTAAAGCATTACCTTCTCTTCCCTTTCGTTCCTCGTAGATAGCGAAGGTCAACAGCGAATTCGCAGGTAAAAACGTTGTGTGCACGTCGTAGTGTCGTAGTTATAGCAATGAGCTTTAGGAATGGTTAAACAATCTTTAGCAAAGTGATTTGTCGCCCTGAAAAGGACGGGTTTTTGGTGGAGAAGATTGCATGAGAGCGCTTAAGCCTTCTTTTCGGTCTTCTTCGGTAACAGCACGGCCTGAATGTTGGGCAGCACACCGCCCTGGGCGATGGTCACACCGGACAACAGTTTGTTCAATTCCTCGTCGTTGCGGATGGCCAGCTGCAGATGACGCGGGATGATGCGGGTCTTCTTGTTGTCTCGCGCAGCGTTTCCTGCCAGCTCCAACACTTCAGCGGCCAAGTACTCCATCACGGCAGCCAGATACACTGGTGCACCAGCACCGACGCGCTCGGCATAGTTGCCTTTGCGCAGCAGACGGTGGATACGGCCAACCGGGAACTGTAGACCGGCACGGTTCGAGCGGGACTTTGCCTTTCCCTTCACTTTTCCTCCCTTTCCACGTCCAGACATGATGATTGCTTGGGTTCCGTTTAGTTCGGCTAGGGCTCGACGATGTGCTCGAAGCTTGGTTGCTTGTTCGTTTATGTCAAAATCATCCCTTATTCTCGTTTATATACCTAGGGCTGAAAACGTCAGCCAACTGACGTCTGGTCTCTCCGGATGTGAATAAAAGCCGAATGGAGTGCATGACTTTTCATCAAACGTATTTTTTCATTCGCTGAGCAGCTGTTGTGCCGAGCGGACGTACCTGCGTGATACAAATGTGAAGCACAAGCTCGATTTTCGCCTGTGCACCCGGTTTAGGTGGCACATACGTAGTGATTCAAATTGTGGTGGAAATTGTTTGTGAAGTGGAAGTGCAGTGTATTTTTCTCGTGAATTCTACAAAACTTTGTTTGATAAAATCTATTGAAAAGTGCCGTGTTCCTGGGCCGACACTATGTCAGGCCCACCCACCCTTGAGAGGGACTTTCCCTCTCTTGGATCAACAAATAGAGACAGAACAGTGCCCCGGTGGATGGACAAAAACAATTCAAATGGTGATCTAAAGTTCCTAGTGCTCGAAACAAGTGATGGTTCAGTGCTCCCCAAGAATCCCTTCGTCATCGGCAAGTCGATCCATAGTGCAGTTGGTGAGCTCGCAGAACCTGGACGTTTACTCGACAACGGACATAAACTTCTCCTCAAGACACGTAGCCTTCAGCAGTTCCAACAACTACAAAACTTGACAAAACTAATTGACTCAACCCCCGTAAAAGTTACTCCCCACCATACCCTTAATAGTGTACAATGCGTAGTTTTTTCCCCGGACCTTAAAGGCATTAGTGACGAAGAAATCCTGAACGAACTTAAACCCCAAAACGTAATCCACGTCCGTCGTTTTACCCGTAAAATTAACAATGAAATCCTGCCCACTAACATCTTCCTTCTCCGTATTAACGCTACCAAAATCCCGCAATTCATTCGTCTTGGCGCACTCCAAGTTAGTACCCGTCCCTACCATCCCAAACCCATGCAGTGCTTTAACTGTGGACAATTCGGACACACCAAACTCCATTGCAAACTTTCCCAAACCTGTTTAAGCTGTGGTACACCAGCGCATGGAGAATGCACTGCTGACCCACGCTGTGCCAACTGCAAACAAAACCACCATACCCTATCCCGCTCCTGTCCCCGCTATAAGGAAGAAGAAGCTATTATCCACTATAAAGTAGACAAAAACTGCTCATACGGTGAAGCACGTAGAATGTTATCCTCTCCTGTGACTCCTTCCATCGTACAACAACGACTGACATACGCGCAACAAACCACACAAGACGAAAAAGACACACTTATCGCTACGCTACAAAACGCACTCAAACAACAAGAAGCCACCATCACTAAACTAAACGAAACAATGGACAACATGAACAAACAACTACTCGAACAACAAAAACTTATCAAAAACTTGATTAAAGCAAACAATAAGAAAAACTCAGACAGCACACTTGAATCCGACACAGAGACGAACTCTACACTAACTGATTCAGATGAATCAATCACATCCACTGCCTCCTCCCTCTCCCGCAAACGAGCCCGCAACAAGGGCTCCCCTTCCTCGGAAGAGGAAACCCCCCAAACCTCCAACCCTTCTCCCATCTCCCAAATTATCCCTTCCTCCATCCCAACCCATAATCCCATCCCGACTCGCAGCAAGAAGAAGAAAAAACCCAGCTAAACCTCACACATACAACTGGACCCAACCCATGCTCCTGACTAATACCTTACGATCACCACCTCCCCCTAAATCCTATTCGGATCACAAAATCTAAATAGCAACCATCCCTCAATATTTGCACTATCTTGGAACATCAGAAGCATGAAAAATAACATAGAAGAACTTAGATTATTAATAACCCGACATAACCCTAACATCATAACAATACAGGAAGTTATCACCACCCCGGCTCTAAATAGCACCCCGTTTAACAAGTACAATTGGTTTTTTAATCTCTGCCCAACCAATCCCTTCCATAGCGTTTGCATTGGCACCCTTAAAAATATCCCAACCAAAAGAATCAGTCTTACAACAAACTTACCTGCAATAGCCGTGAAAATTAAATATTCATTACCCGCCACCGTTCTTTGCCTCTACCTACCACATAGTCTAACAAATCCAATCTTAAACAGTGAACTTACCCAACTAATACCCCAGCTTCCCAACCCTCTCATTATCCTCGGTGACCTTAACGCACAACACAGTTCCTGGGGTGGTTCTACAACGAACAGCCGCGGGAACAACCTCCACAATATTTTTGTATCCTCTGACCTAAATGTCCTCCCTAACCAAACTCCTACCCATATTTGCCTTAAAAACGGTACAGGAACAATCATTGATCACTGTACCATCTCATCCTCCATTGCACCTTTATTCAATATCCACATCGGTAACGATACACACAATAGCGATCACTATCCCCTGCTCATCTCCAGTAGTCTTACCTCCCATCGACCACTTCAACGCCCTAGGTGGAAGTATAGAGAGGCCGATTGGGAAAAATACCAAACCGAAATCCTTTTTAACCTCCCTTTAGAAGAACTCCCGTCCATCCCACGATTCCTTCACATGATACAAAATGCAGCCTCCCTTAGCATTCCCCGTACCACAGGCAAACCCTCCAATAGAAATGTCCCCTGGTGGAACGAGACAGTTGCGCAGGCTATTAAAGCCCGGCGCACTGCCTTACGGAAATTCCGTCCAGCTGCTTGTTCGTTTATGTCAAAATCATCCCTTATTCTCGCTTATATACGTAGGGCTGATAACGTCAGCCAACTGACGTCTGGTCTCTGCGGATGTGAATAAAAGCCGAATGGGGTGCATGATTTTTCATCAAACGTATTTTTACCCTCTCACAGTTGGCATCGTAAACGAGCGAAATGGCACCGAAAACCAGTGGAAAGGCTGCGAAGAAGTCTGGCAAGGCCCAGAAAAACATCTCCAAATCGGACAAGAAGAAGAAAAGGAAGACCCGCAAGGAGAGCTACGCTATCTACATCTACAAGGTGTTGAAGCAAGTCCACCCCGACACCGGTATTTCCTCCAAGGCGATGAGCATCATGAACAGCTTCGTGAACGACATCTTCGAGCGCATCGCTGCCGAAGCGTCTCGCCTGGCGCATTACAACAAGCGCTCGACGATCACGTCCCGCGAAATTCAAACGGCCGTCCGCCTGCTGCTGCCTGGTGAGCTGGCCAAGCACGCCGTCTCCGAAGGAACGAAGGCGGTCACCAAGTACACCAGCTCGAAGTAATTCGACGGACTTGGAGCACATTCATCTCTCTCCATCAAACCAACCGGTCCTTTTCAGGACCACAAAATGCATCTGTCGAAAAGAATTTGTCCCCAGCCCTTTCTTCAAATGTACGTCCTAGAAACTCGTCTATTAATTCCAGTCCTACTCCGAGTGGCGTGACGATAAGACCAAGGTTCAAATTCATGCGTCTCTTACCTATTTTAAGTCATATTAGCATAAGTAAGAGAATTATCCTTAGATGTCCTCTATAAAATTTGCATCGCATCGTCTCTACATATATCCCCTTTTCGGTTTGTAAACTAGTTTTAAGTTGCTTAAAATAAATTGTTGTCACAACTTCCAAATGAATAGCACGGAGAATACTTGGTGATGGTTTTAGTTATTTATTTTGTCCAAAACTTTAAAACGGTGCCACCTATTCCCCGTTTATCTCGCAACTGCCGGGTTGACCCATCTTTGACAGCTACCTGTCCCAACCATTGTTCTGACAGCTGTCCCTCGTACGTCAGTTCCCCAACTGTCATTTTCCTTCCTAACATTCCCCCAGCCCGTGACCAACTATGTATGGTCACCCTGTATTTATGTCGAGTAATGCTAGTTTCGCTACCGGTCTTCTTAGCGTTCCTGTGGTGGTGCGAACCCACGCTTGTCGCACATGCCCATCAACTCCTGTAATAACTCCTTCTACCATACCCCTCTTCCAGTTGTTCCTAATTGTCCCTTCTACTATCAGTACCAAATCCCCTGTCCTTACCTCTCGGACATTTTCAAACCACTTACATCGACGCGTGATTACTGGAAGGTACTCCTTAATCCACCTTCTCCACATCCTATCTAGGATATGTTGCGCTAACTTCCAATTCCCCCTTAGGCTGTCTCTATAGTTAGTGGGTAGTACCGGCCGTTGTTTAACTCCCGAAGAACTTCCCAACAGGAAGTGATTTGGTGTAATCGCCTCTCGGTTCTCCGGATCTAACGGTACGTACGTCAACGGTCTAGAGTTGATCATGGCCTCAGCATCGTACAATATGGTCTCGAATGTCTCGTCATTCGGTAAATTCCTCACCTCCATTACCGTGCTGATCGCAGCCTTCACTGAGCGCACCATACGCTCCCATGCGCCTCCCATATGGGGAGCACCAGGCGGGTTGAAGTTCCAACGGGTGTGTTCATTGGTGAAAGTCGTTGCCAGGATTTCATTACGCTGCTCGATTTCTTTCCGAAGTTGTCTGCTAGCGCCCACGAAGTTGGTCCCGTTGTCACTGAAGATTTCTATCGGTGCACCTCGCCTCGCCACGAATCGCCTGACCGCCATTATGCATGATTCTGTCGCTAGGCTATGCACTACCTCCAAATGGATCGCTCGTATGGTCAAACAGGTGAATACGGCAACCCATCTCTTTTCATTCGACCTTCCTCTCTTTACCAATACCGGGCCAAAGTAGTCGAGTCCAACGAAGGTAAACGCCCGGACGAACGGTGCCAGTCTCTCCTTTGGTAGCGGTGCCATTGGTGGTACTTGTGGTAGTGCCCGCCGGATTGCACAGAACACACAATTCCTCACCGTTTTCGCAACCAACGCTCGCAGCCTCGGGATCTGGAACTGTTGTCGTACCTCGTTCACTACTGTTTCGTTATCGGCGTGGCGATAGACTCGATGATAACGCTCCACTATTAGCTCAGCCAATTTAGAGTTCCCCGGTAGAATTACTGGATACTTTGCGGAATAGGGTACTTCCGCCGCTTCTCCTATTCTTCCTCGCATCCGTAAAACGCCTTCTTCATCCAGAAATGGCAATAGCTTGTATATACGGCTTTGTTTAGCTACCGTCCCGCGGGGTACTTCATCGCCATTTTGGGTGCTCAGGACACGAATTTCCTCCGAGTAGAATGTCCACTGGGTCTGTTTCCACAAGATGATGTTAGCCTTATAGAGTTCCTCGTGGCTGAGAACTCCTCCCAGAACTGACTCGCTTCTCCTCTTCTTGTCCAGGTTGCCTACATAACGCACAAGCCACCCAATTGTCCGTTGCAGTCTCTCCAGCCTGCTAAACCGTTCATAAGGTATGAGTAACAGTCTGGTATCAGGGCCCTCGGTGTGAAGATTTACCCGCCGTATTTCTTCTCCCGTGCCTGTGTCAGTCGATCTTTGTTGCGGCCAGTCGTCCTCTCCGTTCAGCAAGAATTCCGGCCCTTTAAACCAGATTCCGTCGTAGTCGAAGTTCGGCCTACCCTTCCACTTCGTTGCCTCATCCGCTGGGTTGTGGTCTGTCGGCACCCATCGCCACTCATCCACTGCCGTGCTCTCCAGAATCTCGACTACTCTATGGGCAACGAAGGGTTTGTAGTTTCGGGGATCCGCTCTTATCCATGACAGAGCGACCGTGCTATCAGTCCAGAGCACTCGTCGTGTCACACGAATTGGATGGTGTTCCTGCGTGTAGCGCAAGAACCGTGCGCCTAACACGCAACCTTGGAGTTCTAGCTTCGGTATCGTAAGGGGCTTTAATGGCGCCACCTTAGCCTTTCCTCCAACCAGGGTGCACTGCGGTTCACCGGACTCATCGATCGTGCGAAGATAAAGAGCGCATGCATATGCGTGCTGGCTGGCATCGACGAACACATGCCATTCGGCATTCTCGTACGTTTTCTTCGATGCTTCGGTAAAGTAACAACGCGGAAAGCGTATGTCGCCAATCGTTGGGAGAAGTTCTATCCATCTGCGCCATTCGCTGTATTGGATGCCATTTATTTCTTCATCCCACTGCGTGCCGGTTCGCCATAGATCTTGTATCAGGATTTTGCCGTGAATCACGAATATCGCCAACAACCCAAGAGTATCATACAATGACATCACACATCGTAATACCTCTCTCTTCGTTGGAATCCGCTCTGCCTTTAGGAAGTCAGCTATCACCGTACACGCCCGTGTGCAGAATCCCAATGTATCGGATGCAGGATGCCAACGCATTCCTAATACGCGTTCGATATCATCCCCCATGGTTGATAAATATTTGATGTTTCCGCTGTTCTGCTCACCGAGGTGTTTAATTACCTCTGCACTATTCGAGCTCCAATTCCTTAGCTCGAATCCGCCATTGCTGAATACTTTCCGGACCTCGTTAGACACTCGACACGCCTCCTCCGTCGTCCCAAAGCTGTCTAAGAAATCGTCCACATATGTGCTCTCAAGGATTCCCTCAACCGCACGTGGGAATTTCTCGGCATGCTCTTTCGCGTTCCGGTTCTTGACATACTGCGCTGTCGCGGGTGAACATGTAGAGCCAAATGTCACAACGTCCACGATGTAGGTATCCAGCTCGTCCGAAGGATTGTACCGCCATAAGAAGCGCTGTGCATGCTTGTCCTCTCTCCGCACTCTTATCTGTAGAAACATCTCCTTTACGTCTGCACACACCGCCACTGCATACAGACGAAAACGGAATAGTACTCCAAGTAAAGACATAACCTCGTCAGGACCCTTAAGCAGCATGTCGTTAAGTGATGTGCCATGTGCCTTAGCTGCAGCGTCCCAAATCAAACGCACCTTTCCAGGTTTGTTTGGGTTAGTAACCACTCCTATTGGTAAATACCAAATTCGTTTCGGGTTAGCCTCCGACAGTTCCTGTTTCGTTGCCTTGTGCACATACTGTTTGTCCAGCAGCTCGCGAATCTGACGGTGTACCTGCAGCTTGAGCTGACCATCTCGTTCCATCCTTTTCTCCAAACAATCGAACCTACGTTTCGCCATAGCGAGGCTTGAAGGAAGCTCTGAATGATCCACCTTCCACAATAAACCCGACTCGAAACGTCTTCCAACACGAACCGTGGTAACCTCCAATAGATGTTGAGCACGTTGGGTATCCGGGTCATCCTGAACGTGTGTGTACGCCACCCCCATTTGCTCCAGTTCGTAGAATTTGCCAATCGCGTCGTGAAGATTGTTTGGGCTATTGCACTCGCAGATGTGCAGTAGTCTATCACCCCCCTGGTTCGTCGGCTTCCCGTAGATACACCATCCTAAACGCGTTTTGACTGCGATTGGATCACCATCTCCGCCCTCTACCGTCCTGAGGGGAACCGTCAGCCTCAGGTTGTCTAACCCAATAAGCATCTTGGGTACCGCATCCTTATATTCCTGTATCGGCAGCTGCTTCAGATGTTCCCACCTCCCTTCGTCCTGTACGAAGGATTGCCGCGGTAGGTTCATGGCTGGAACCGTACGTACCGAATTGACCGCAAAACGCCTTGTAGAACCAATCGGACCCACCTCGAGATTTACGCGTCTGGACCCAGCCTCGACCCTTGTTGTATTGCCGGTCCAACGAATGCAAAGAGGCTCCACCACACCCTTGACACCTAATTTCTCTGCCAAATCCTCGTCAACCAACGTCATGGATGAACCTTCATCCAAAAAGGCAAACGTTGCCACCGCTCCAGCCGGACCATACACGGTGACAGGCACAATCCGGAAGAGTGCCTTCGACGAAGACGATGCGTACTGATGATGGTTGCTTTCCGCAATAGCACCACCATTGTTCCTTCCAACCCCGGGTTCCGAAGCGCCGATCTCATTGCTGACTCGCCGAGACTCCTCCACTCCGTGCAGCAACGCATGATGTCGGTACGTACACCCTTCTTTGCCACACACTGGCCTGTTGCGGCACGTCCGCCAGTTGTGCTTGCCCAGGCAGCCGAAGCACAAAGAATGTGCACGAGCCTTATTCCACCGTTCCTTAACCGACATTGCTACAAACTCAAAACATTTTCCCACATCGTGTCCCCTTTTATCGCAAATAAAACAACGCAATGATTTCCCTACCTGCGTTGAGTTATTCCCAGATGTTGTTGATTCCTGATGATCGACATGTGCGTGCACATAAGCCTTGGTGCTGGGCTTCTTCCTTTCCGCCGCCTTCCACGATGGTAACTCCCGGTTGGTTAACGTCTCCGCAGCGCTCTGCAACTCGGCCATGTACTCTGCAAACATCCGGAGGTCTGGTTCGTCGATGTGCCGTACAAATCGCACCCAATTATATTTCTCGGTCATCGGTAGCTTGTCCACGATCTCCTGTAGCAGCAACGGGTTAGTCAGATGCGCCTCTCGTCCAGCGGCCTTCATATGGTCCACCATGCTTTGCACCGCTTCACCGAACGCCACGATGGTGTCGGGCTTCTCCATGCAGGGTGCAGCCATCCTACGCACTTTCTCGATTAACGCCGAGATGAGATGCGTTGGCCGACCATAACGTGAGCGCAGCGTTGCTATCACTTGCGGTACCACTTCCGGCAAAAGTAAACGGCTACGCACTGCCTCTAGAGCGGGACCCTTCAGCGCCTTTTGCAAACGCAACATATTTTCCCAGTTGGAAAAGCCGAATTTGTCCGTAGTATACTCATAATGCGCGATGAATATTGGCCAGTCCGCCGGGTCCCCGGCAAACACGGGTAATTCGGTTGGTATGTTGCGATGCACATTCACCTCCTGCTGGGCATAACCGCGCTCCTCACGTCTCACACGTTCCATCGAACCACCCTCCGCACAGGATGGTATCACTGTCGATGTCTCAGCGGTCACTTGCACGCCCAGTTCCTCAGCCAAAATCTGCTCCTCTTCCTTCACGAACCGCAGCTGCAACTCCAGTTCCACCCGTTTCTTCTCCGCTTCTTGCCGTCGCTTCATTATGGCTAGCCTGTTTGCCATACTGTCGGATCCCTTAGCAAGAGTGAGGTTAGAATTTGCCGCCACGCTGTCGGTTGTATTCCGTGAGTGCAGGTTGAAGCCTTCCGCCAAGCGTTTCGTAACCTCAACCAACTTGAGGTTAGGATTTTCCAACACGCCGTCGCTTGTTTCACGCGGAGAAAGATTGACGCTTTCTACCGTGGGCATCATAACCTCAACCCGTTTGAGGTTATGTGTTGCTGGACCTGTTGGTGCCGCCACGTGCTTGATCGGCGTCCTTTTTACCGCTCCAGAACGCTCTCTGCCCGTGCACGCGACGCACAACCACTTCCGCTTTTCCACGGCTTCCGGCGATTCCGTTATACCGACGCACGAAAAATGCCACCATGAGTCGCAACTATCCCACGCCACAAAAGTTGCATCGTCCACTTGATCACTGCAAGCCTGGCAGCAATCTTTCCGATCCACTTCCATTTCACCTTTTTACCGTTTTAAAGGCTTTTATGTTGTCACAACTTCCAAATGAATAGCACGGAGAATACTTGGTGATGGTTTTAGTTATTTATTTTGTCCAAAACTTTAAAACGGTGCCACCTATTCCCCGTTTATCTCGCAACTGCCGGGTTGACCCATCTTTGACAGCTACCTGTCCCAACCATTGTTCTGACAGCTGTCCCTCGTACGTCAGTTCCCCAACTGTCATTTTCCTTCCTAACATAAATAATTTTTATATAAAAAAGGGAAGGACTGCCGAACAAACCGATGTCAAATTTGGTGCATTTTCGAACTATTGCAAACAAACCAGCTTACAAAATGTCAAAATGACAATTCCAATCGATGCTGTAAGCCCACCTTATTTTGCATGTGTTTGTTGCTATGGTAGCCACTGTCTACCTTCGATCAAATGTGTCGATATCTAGAGCGGTTTTGACAGATAAAAAGCCAACCATTTGGGATAGGAATTATGGCATCCTAGCTTGCTATTAAAATGAAATTTCATCTCCATGGTAACCATTTCCCGCGTACATTGGCGTGGCGTCGCTTTAGCGCTCCTACGTTACACGCTCGATACTTGGGTGACACTCTCACCTGAAGAGATTCTCTCTCAGATGAATAATTATTCTCTTTTACATGCAAAGATCACGTTCGCTTTTCATGACAAAGAACACGTCACGATAATCCTTGTTATCGAACGTGTTAAACATGACAAAAATTGATCAACATTTGGAAGGACTTCGAATTACTCTTTTGGTCAACATTTCTGGTGGTCCTGAGAAGGACCGTTTGAGTGGGAAAATGGTGCGCGAAGCGACTTAGGCGCGCTCTCCACGGATACGACGAGCCAGCTGGATGTCTTTCGGCATGATGGTGACGCGTTTCGCGTGAATGGCACACAGATTGGTATCCTCGAACAGGCCGACAAGGTAGGCCTCGCTGGCTTCCTGCAGGGCCATCACAGCCGAGCTCTGGAAGCGCAGATCGGTCTTGAAGTCCTGAGCGATCTCACGAACCAGACGCTGGAAGGGCAGCTTGCGGATGAGCAGCTCGGTCGACTTCTGGTAGCGACGGATTTCACGCAGGGCTACGGTTCCCGGACGGTAGCGATGCGGCTTCTTCACACCTCCGGTGGCCGGAGCACTCTTGCGAGCAGCCTTGGTGGCCAGCTGCTTGCGCGGGGCCTTGCCTCCAGTCGATTTACGGGCAGTTTGCTTCGTACGGGCCATTTCACACTATTGGTTGAGAGTAGTGGAACGTGAACGTGTCTTTCTCGATGCGTAGTAGCTTCAACAATAAGGGTTACATTAGGCCCTGACGCCCCTTTTATAACATTTCTGTGCTTTCACACATACACTACCTCACAGGGATGTGTGGCATAGAGGGTAAGCATGTGTGTGTGTGTGGTCAAAAGTGAATAAAAGGGCGAGCGTTCGTGGAAGCGAGGCCTATTGTGAATTGTGAACTTGAACATTACAGATCAAAATGACTGGACGCGGAAAGGGAGGCAAAGGTCTGGGTAAAGGAGGAGCCAAGCGTCATCGCAAAGTGCTGCGTGATAACATCCAGGGAATCACCAAGCCAGCCATCCGTCGTCTGGCCCGCCGTGGAGGAGTGAAGCGTATCTCTGGGCTGATTTACGAGGAAACTCGCGGCGTGTTGAAAGTATTCTTGGAGAATGTGATCCGTGATGCGGTCACCTACACCGAACATGCCAAGCGCAAGACCGTTACAGCGATGGACGTAGTGTACGCGCTGAAGCGTCAAGGTCGCACCCTGTACGGTTTCGGAGGCTAAACTCACCAGCCAGTCATCGGAGCTGTTGCCAACTCATCCAACCGGTCCTTTTCAGGACCACAATCTTATTAGCGTCGCCTAAAATGCTTACATTTTACAACTTGTGATTGTTTGGTAGATGGTGTGCTTTGGTATGAAAATATTGAGAATTTGAGCCAATCGAAGGAAGCCTGTCGCTAAGCAACGCGCAGGTTTGAACGCGCTCTAGAAGAAAGGTTTGAGAAACATCTGCCTACTACGGCGTTGTTTTCTGAAAATGTTCTCTTTGTATTTGATTTCTCTCACGATCATGCATCTTGAACTACCATCTTGTTTGGCTTTATATGTAGGATGTGTGTTAAGATGAACCCCTCTGTGTTCCACGATGGCAACCCGATCGAATGATAGATGAACACGATGATACACAACCAAGCTACGATCAGTCGTAGAAGAGATGTCACGGCAAACGTTTGAAAATTTATTTTGTTGAATAAAGCTACTTTTCTATATTTTCCCTACATATCAAACGTCTTTCTCTTCCTAAACATTAAGTGAGGATATTTTCCCATAGGTTTATTGCCATAACATAGCACAGAGCATCCGACATGTCGGAATCCGGTAATTTTACGTCGTAAGAAACAGGCCGACGTTTCGAGTTAAGGCGTGCGCGGATACCTTTCCTGAGTGTTGGTACTTGCTTTTTTTTTAAAAGCCCAGTCCTTCTGTTTGTGTCTGTCTTTCCCATATGATCCTTGTTCTACTCACGTTTAGACCAGGTAACGCCTTGTTGCTCTTTCGCAGGAACCAGAGTGGAAAACTGTTTGTTTTGTGGAAAACTGTCCCAGCAAGTCTCATGCTCAACAGGTAAACGACTCAACGATGGGAGGTAGGTAAAGCATTACCTTTTCTTCCCTTTCGTTCCTCGTAGATAGCGAAGGTCAACTGCGAATTCGCAGGTAAAAACGTTGTGTGCACGTCGTAGTGTCGTAGATATAGCAATGAGCTTTAGGAATGGTTAAACAATCTTTAGCAAAGTGATTTGTCGCCCTGAAAAGGACGGGTTTTTGGTGGAGAAGATTGCATGAGAGCGCTTAAGCCTTCTTTTCGGTCTTCTTCGGCAACAGCACGGCCTGAATGTTGGGCAGCACACCGCCCTGGGCGATGGTCACACCGGACAACAGTTTGTTCAATTCCTCGTCGTTGCGGATGGCCAGCTGCAGATGACGCGGGATGATGCGGGTCTTCTTGTTGTCTCGCGCAGCGTTTCCTGCCAGCTCCAACACTTCAGCGGCCAAGTACTCCATCACGGCAGCCAGATACACTGGTGCACCAGCACCGACGCGCTCGGCATAGTTGCCTTTGCGCAGCAGACGGTGGATACGGCCAACCGGGAACTGTAGACCGGCACGGTTCGAGCGGGACTTTGCCTTTCCCTTCACTTTTCCTCCCTTTCCACGTCCAGACATGATGATTGCTTGGGTTCGGTTTAGTTCGGCTAGGGCTCGACGATGTGCTCGAAGCTTGGTTGCTTGTTCGTTTATGTCAAAATCATCCCTTATTCTCGTTTATATACCTAGGGCTGAAAACGTCAGCCAACTGACGTCTGGTCTCTGCGGATGTGAATAAAAGCCGAATGGGGTGCATGACTTTTCATCAAACGTATTTTTACCCTCTCACAGTTGGCATCGTAAACGAGCGAAATGGCACCGAAAACCAGTGGAAAGGCTGCGAAGAAGTCTGGCAAGGCCCAGAAAAACATCTCCAAGTCGGACAAGAAGAAGAAAAGGAAGACCCGCAAGGAGAGCTACGCTATCTACATCTACAAGGTGTTGAAGCAAGTCCACCCCGACACCGGTATTTCCTCCAAGGCGATGAGCATCATGAACAGCTTCGTGAACGACATCTTCGAGCGTATCGCTGCCGAAGCGTCTCGCCTGGCGCATTACAACAAGCGCTCGACGATCACGTCCCGCGAAATTCAAACGGCCGTCCGCCTGCTGCTGCCTGGTGAGCTGGCCAAGCACGCCGTCTCCGAAGGAACGAAGGCGGTCACCAAGTACACCAGCTCGAAGTAATTCGACGGACTTGGAGCACATTCATCTCTCTCCATCAAACCAACCGGTCCTTTTCAGGACCACAAAATGCATCTGTCGAAAAGAATTTGTCCCCAGCCCTTTCTTCAAATGTACGTCCTAGAAATTCGTCTACTAATTCCAGTCCTACCCCGAGTGGCGTGACGATAGATAAGACCAAGGTTCAAATTTCATGCGCCTCTTACCTATTTTAAGTCATATTAGCATAAGTAAGAGAATTATCCTTAGATGTCCTCTATAAAATTTGCATCACATCGTCTCTACATATATCCCCTTTTCGGTTTGTAAAGTAGTTTTAAGTTAGTAGCCGATATCTAGAGCGGTTTTGACAGATAAAAAGCCAACCATTTGGGATAGGAATTATGGCATCCTAGCTTGCTATTAAAATGAAATTTCATCTCCATGGTAACCATTTCCCGCGTACATTGGCGTGGCGTCGCTTTAGCGCTCCTACGTTACACGCTCGATACTTGGGTGACACTCTCACCTGAAGAGATTCTCTCTCAGATGAATAATTATTCTCTTTTATATGCAAAGATCACGTTCGCTTTTCATGACAAAGAACACGTCACGATAATCCTTGTTATCGAACGTGTTAAACATGACAAAAATTGATCAACATTTGGAAGGACTTCGAATTACTCTTTTGGTCAACATTTCTGGTGGTCCTGAGAAGGACCGTTTGAGTGGGAAAATGGTGCGCGAAGCGACTTAGGCGCGCTCTCCACGGATACGACGAGCCAGCTGGATGTCTTTCGGCATGATGGTGACGCGTTTCGCGTGAATGGCACACAGATTGGTATCCTCGAACAGGCCGACAAGGTAGGCCTCGCTGGCTTCCTGCAGGGCCATCACAGCCGAGCTCTGGAAGCGCAGATCGGTCTTGAAGTCCTGAGCGATCTCACGAACCAGACGCTGGAAGGGCAGCTTGCGGATGAGCAGCTCGGTCGACTTCTGGTAGCGACGGATTTCACGCAGGGCTACGGTTCCCGGACGGTAGCGATGCGGCTTCTTCACACCTCCGGTGGCCGGAGCACTCTTGCGAGCAGCCTTGGTGGCCAGCTGCTTGCGCGGGGCCTTGCCTCCAGTCGATTTACGGGCAGTTTGCTTCGTACGGGCCATTTCACACTATTGGTTGAGAGTAGTGGAACGTGAACGTGTCTTTCTCGATGCGTAGTAGCTTCAACAATAAGGGTAACATTAGGCCCTGACGCCCCTTTTATAACATTTCTGTGCGTTCACACGTACACTACCTCACAGGGATGTGTGGCATAGAGGGTAAGCATGTGTGTGTGTGTGGTCAAAAGTGAATAAAAGGGCGAGCGTTCGTGGAAGCGAGGCCTATTGTGAATTGTGAACTTGAACATTACAGATCAAAATGACTGGACGCGGAAAGGGAGGCAAAGGTCTGGGTAAAGGAGGAGCCAAGCGTCATCGCAAAGTGCTGCGTGATAACATCCAGGGAATCACCAAGCCAGCCATCCGTCGTCTGGCCCGCCGTGGAGGAGTGAAGCGTATCTCTGGCCTGATTTACGAGGAAACTCGCGGCGTGTTGAAAGTATTCTTGGAGAATGTGATCCGTGATGCGGTCACCTACACCGAACATGCCAAGCGCAAGACCGTTACAGCGATGGACGTAGTGTACGCGCTGAAGCGTCAAGGTCGCACCCTGTACGGTTTCGGAGGCTAAACTCACCAGCCAGTCATCGGAGCTGTTAACAACTCATCCAACCGGTCCTTTTCAGGACCACAATCTTATTAGCGTCGCCTAAAATGCTTACATTTTACAACTTGTGATTGTTTGGTAGATGGTGTGCTTTGGTATGAAAATATTGAGAATTTGAGCCAATCGAAGGAAGTCTGTCGCTAAGCAACGCGCAGGTAAGGCTCTAGAAGAAAGGTTTGAGAAACATCTGCCTACTACGGCGTTGTTTTCTGAAAATGTTTTCTTTGTATTTGATTTCTCTCACGATCATGCATCTTGAACTACCATCTTGTTTGGCTTTATATGTAGGATGTGTGTTAAGATGAAGGTGTTGCACGATGGCTACCCGATCGAATGATAGATGAACACGATGATACACAACCAAGCTACGATCAGTCGTAGAAGAGATGTCACGGTGAACGTTTGAAAATTTATTTTGTTGAATAAAGCTACTTTTCTATATTTTCCCTACATATCAAACGTCTTTCTCTTCCTAAACATTAAGTGAGGATATTTTCCCATAGGTTTATTGCCATAACATAGCACAGAGCATCCGACATGTCGGAATCCGGTAATTTTACGTCGTAAGAAACAGGCCGACGTTTCGAGTTAAGGCGTGCGCGGATACCTTTCCTGAGTGTTGGTACTTGCTTTTTTTAAAAGCCCAGTCCTTCTGTTTGTGTCTGTCTTTCCCTTATGATCCTTGTTCTACTCACGTTTAGACCAGGTAACGCCTTGTTGCTCTTTCGCAGGAACCAGAGTGGAAAACTGTTTGTTTTGTGGAAAACTGTTCCAGCAAGTCTCATGCTCAACAGGTAAACGACTCAACGATGGGAGGTAAGTAAAGCATTACCTTCTCTTCCCTTTCGTTCCTCGTAGATAGCGAAGGTCAACTGCGAATTCGCAGGTAAAAACGTTGTGTGCACGTCGTAGTGTCGTAGATATAGCAATGAGCTTTAGGAATGGTTAAACAATCTTTAGCAAAGTGATTTGTCGCCCTGAAAAGGACGGGTTTTTGGTGGAGAAGATTGCATGAGAGCGCTTAAGCCTTCTTTTCGGTCTTCTTCGGCAACAGCACGGCCTGAATGTTGGGCAGCACACCGCCCTGGGCGATGGTCACACCGGACAACAGTTTGTTCAATTCCTCGTCGTTGCGGATGGCCAGCTGCAGATGACGCGGGATGATGCGGGTCTTCTTGTTGTCTCGCGCAGCGTTTCCTGCCAGCTCCAACACTTCAGCGGCCAAGTACTCCATCACGGCAGCCAGATACACTGGTGCACCAGCACCGACGCGCTCGGCATAGTTGCCTTTGCGCAGCAGACGGTGGATACGGCCAACCGGGAACTGTAGACCGGCACGGTTCGAGCGGGACTTTGCCTTTCCCTTCACTTTTCCTCCCTTTCCACGTCCAGACATGATGATTGCTTGGGTTCGGTTTAGTTCGGCTAGGGCTCGACGATGTGCTCGAAGCTTGGTTGCTTGTTCGTTTATGTCAAAATCATCCCTTATTCTCGTTTATATACCTAGGGCTGAAAACGTCAGCCAACTGACGTCTGGTCTCTGCGGATGTGAATAAAAGCCGAATGGGGTGCATGACTTTTCATCAAACGTATTTTTACCCTCTCACAGTTGGCATCGTAAACGAGCGAAATGGCACCGAAAACCAGTGGAAAGGCTGCGAAGAAGTCTGGCAAGGCCCAGAAAAACATCTCCAAGTCGGACAAGAAGAAGAAAAGGAAGACCCGCAAGGAGAGCTACGCTATCTACATCTACAAGGTGTTGAAGCAAGTCCACCCCGACACCGGTATTTCCTCCAAGGCAATGAGCATCATGAACAGCTTCGTGAACGACATCTTCGAGCGCATCGCTGCCGAAGCGTCCCGCCTTGCGCATTACAACAAGCGCTCGACGATCACGTCCCGCGAAATTCAAACGGCCGTCCGCCTGCTGCTGCCTGGTGAGCTGGCCAAGCACGCCGTCTCCGAAGGAACGAAGGCGGTCACCAAGTACACCAGCTCGAAGTAATTCGACGGACTTGGAGCACATTCATCTCTCTCCATCAAACCAACCGGTCCTTTTCAGGACCACAAAATGCATCTGTCGAAAAGAATTTGTCCCCAGCCCTTTCTTCAAATGTACGTCCTAGAAACTCGTCTATTAATTCCAGTCCTACTCCGAGTGGCGTGACGTCAAGACCAAGGTTCAAATTTCATGCGCCTCTTACCTATTTTAAGTCATATTAGCATACGTAAGAGAGTTATCCTTAGATGTCCTCTATAAAATTTGCATCGTCTCTAAATATATCCCCTTTTCGGTTTGTAAAGTAGTTTTAAGTTGCTTAAAATAAATAATTTTTATATAAAAAAGGGAACGACTGCCGAACAAACTGTTGTAAAATTTGGTGCATTTTCGATGAAATACGCTCATGAACTATTGCAAACAAACCAGCTTACAAAATGTCAAAATGACAATTCCAATCGATGCTGTAAGCCCACCTTATTTTGCATGTGTTTGTTGCTATGGTAGCCACTGTCTACCTTCGATCAAATGTGTCGAATTCTAGAGCGGTTTTGACAGATAAAAAGCCAACCATTTGGGATAGGAATTATGGCATCCTAGCTTGCTATTAAAATGAAATTTCATCTCCATGGTAACCATTTCCCGCGTACATTGGCGTGGCGTCGCTTTAGCGCTCCTACGTTACACGCTCGATACTTGGGTGACACTCTCACCTGAAGAGATTCTCTCTCAGATGAATAATTATTCTCTTTTACATGCAAAGATCACGTTCGCTTTTCATGATAAAGAACACGTCACGATAATCCTTGTTATCGAACGTGTTAAACATGACAAAAATTGATCAACATTTGGAAGGACTTCGAATTACTCTTTTGGTCAACATTTCTGGTGGTCCTGAGAAGGACCGTTTGAGTGGGAAAATGGTGCGCGAAGCGACTTAGGCGCGCTCTCCACGGATACGACGAGCCAGCTGGATGTCTTTCGGCATGATGGTGACGCGTTTCGCGTGAATGGCACACAGATTGGTATCCTCGAACAGGCCGACAAGGTAGGCCTCGCTGGCTTCCTGCAGGGCCATCACAGCCGAGCTCTGGAAGCGCAGATCGGTCTTGAAGTCCTGAGCGATCTCACGAACCAGACGCTGGAAGGGCAGCTTGCGGATGAGCAGCTCGGTCGACTTCTGGTAGCGACGGATTTCACGCAGGGCTACGGTTCCCGGACGGTAGCGATGCGGCTTCTTCACACCTCCGGTGGCCGGAGCACTCTTGCGAGCAGCCTTGGTGGCCAGCTGCTTGCGCGGGGCCTTGCCTCCAGTCGATTTACGGGCAGTTTGCTTCGTACGGGCCATTTCACACTATTGGTTAAGAGTAGCGGAACGTGAACGTGTCTTTCTCGATGCGTAGTAGCTTCAACAATAAGGGTAACATTAGGCCATTACGCCCCTTTTATAACATTTCTGTGCTTTCACACATACACTACCTCACAGGGATGTGTGGCATAGAGGGTAAGCATGTGTGTGTGTGTGGTCAAAAGTGAATAAAAGGGCGAGCGTTCGTGGAAGCGAGGCCTATTGTGAATTGTGAACTTGAACATTACAGATCAAAATGACTGGACGCGGAAAGGGAGGCAAAGGTCTGGGTAAAGGAGGAGCCAAGCGTCATCGCAAAGTGCTGCGTGATAACATCCAGGGAATCACCAAGCCAGCCATCCGTCGTCTGGCCCGCCGTGGAGGAGTGAAGCGTATCTCTGGCCTGATTTACGAGGAAACTCGCGGCGTGTTGAAAGTATTCTTGGAGAATGTGATCCGTGATGCGGTCACCTACACCGAACATGCCAAGCGCAAGACCGTTACAGCGATGGACGTAGTGTACGCGCTGAAGCGTCAAGGTCGCACCCTGTACGGTTTCGGAGGCTAAACTCACCAGCCAGTCATCGGAGCTGTTGCCAACTCATCCAACCGGTCCTTTTCAGGACCACAATCTTATTAGCGTCGCCTAAAATGCTTACATTTTACAACTTGTGATTGTTTGGTAGATGGTGTGCTTTGGTATGAAAATATTGAGAATTTGAGCCAATCGAAGGAAGCCTGTCGCTAAGCAACGCGCAGGTTTGAACGCGCTCTAGAAGAAAGGTTTGAGAAACATCTGCCTACTACGGCGTTGTTTTCTGAAAATGTTCTCTTTGTATTTGATTTCTCTCACGATCATGCATCTTGAACTACCATCTTGTTTGGCTTTATATGTAGGATGTGTGTTAAGATGAACCCCTCTGTGTTCCACGATGGCAACCCGATCGAATGATGAACACGATGATACACAACCAAGCTACGATCAGTCGTAGAAGAGATGTCACGGTGAACGTTTGAAAATTTATTTCGTTGAATAAAGCTACTTTTCTATATTTTCCCTACATATCAAACGTCTTTCTCTTCCTAAACATTAAGTGAGGATATTTTCCCATAGGTTTATTGCCATAACATAGCACAGAGCATCCGACATGTCGGAATCCGGTAATTTTACGTCGTAAGAAACAGGCCGACGTTTCGAGTTAAGGCGTGCGCGGATACCTTTCCTGAGTGTTGGTACTTGCTTTTTTTAAAAGCCCAGTCCTTCTGTTTGTGTCTGTCTTTCCCTTATGATCCTTGTTCTACTCACGTTTAGACCAGGTAACGCCTTGTTGCTCTTTCGCAGGAACCAGAGTGGAAAACTGTTTGTTTTGTGGAAAACTGTTCCAGCAAGTCTCATGCTCAACAGGTAAACGACTCAACGATGGGAGGTAAGTAAAGCATTACCTTCTCTTCCCTTTCGTTCCTCGTAGATAGCGAAGGTCAACTGCGAATTCGCAGGTAAAAACGTTGTGTGCACGTCGTAGTGTCGTAGATATAGCAATGAGCTTTAGGAATGGTTAAACAATCTTTAGCAAAGTGATTTGTCGCCCTGAAAAGGACGGGTTTTTGGTGGAGAAGATTGCATGAGAGCGCTTAAGCCTTCTTTTCGGTCTTCTTCGGCAACAGCACGGCCTGAATGTTGGGCAGCACACCGCCCTGGGCGATGGTCACACCGGACAACAGTTTGTTCAATTCCTCGTCGTTGCGGATGGCCAGCTGCAGATGACGCGGGATGATGCGGGTCTTCTTGTTGTCTCGCGCAGCGTTTCCTGCCAGCTCCAACACTTCAGCGGCCAAGTACTCCATCACGGCAGCCAGATACACTGGTGCACCAGCACCGACGCGCTCGGCATAGTTGCCTTTGCGCAGCAGACGGTGGATACGGCCAACCGGGAACTGTAGACCGGCACGGTTCGAGCGGGACTTTGCCTTTCCCTTCACTTTTCCTCCCTTTCCACGTCCAGACATGATGATTGCTTAGGTTCGGTTTAGTTCGGCTAGGGCTCGACGATGTGCTCGAAGCTTGGTTGCTTGTTCGTTTATGTCAAAATCATCCCTTATTCTCGTTTATATACCTAGGGCTGAAAACGTCAGCCAACTGACGTCTGGTCTCTGCGGATGTGAATAAAAGCCGAATGGGGTGCATGACTTTTCATCAAACGTATTTTTACCCTCTCACAGTTGGCATCGTAAACGAGCGAAATGGCACCGAAAACCAGTGGAAAGGCTGCGAAGAAGTCTGGCAAGGCCCAGAAAAACATCTCCAAGTCGGACAAGAAGAAGAAAAGGAAGACCCGCAAGGAGAGCTACGCTATCTACATCTACAAGGTGTTGAAGCAAGTCCACCCCGACACCGGTATTTCCTCCAAGGCAATGAGCATCATGAACAGCTTCGTGAACGACATCTTCGAGCGCATCGCTGCCGAAGCGTCCCGCCTTGCGCATTACAACAAGCGCTCGACGATCACGTCCCGCGAAATTCAAACGGCCGTCCGCCTGCTGCTGCCTGGTGAGCTGGCCAAGCACGCCGTCTCCGAAGGAACGAAGGCGGTCACCAAGTACACCAGCTCGAAGTAATTCGACGGACTTGGAGCACATTCATCTCTCTCCATCAAACCAACCGGTCCTTTTCAGGACCACAAAATGCATCTGTCGAAAAGAATTTGTCCCCAGCCCTTTCTTCAAATGTACGTCCTAGAAACTCGTCTATTAATTCCAGTCCTACTCCGAGTGGCGTGACGTCAAGACCAAGGTTCAAATTTCATGCGCCTCTTACCTATTTTAAGTCATATTAGCATACGTAAGAGAGTTATCCTTAGATGTCCTCTATAAAATTTGCATCGTCTCTAAATATATCCCCTTTTCGGTTTGTAAAGTAGTTTTAAGTTGCTTAAAATAAATAATTTTTATATAAAAAAGGGAACGACTGCCGAACAAACTGTTGTAAAATTTGGTGCATTTTCGATGAAATACGCTCATGAACTATTGCAAACAAACCAGCTTACAAAATGTCAAAATGACAATTCCAATCGATGCTGTAAGCCCACCTTATTTTGCATGTGTTTGTTGCTATGGTAGCCACTGTCTACCTTCGATCAAATGTGTCGATATCTAGAGCGGTTTTGACAGATAAAAAGCCAACCATTTGGGATAGGAATTATGCTTGCTATTAAAATGAAATTTCATCTCCATGGTAACCATTTCCCGCGTACATTGGCGTGGCGTCGCTTTAGCGCTCCTACGTTACACGCTCGATACTTGGGTGACACTCTCACCTGAAGAGATTCTCTCTCAGATGAATAATTATTCTCTTTTACATGCAAAGATCACGTTCGCTTTACATGACAAAGAACACGTCACGATAATCCTTGTTATCGAACGTGTTAAACATGACAAAAATTGATCAACATTTGGAAGGACTTCGAATTACTCTTTTGGTCAACATTTCTGGTGGTCCTGAGAAGGACCGTTTGAGTGGGAAAATGGTGCGCGAAGCGACTTAGGCGCGCTCTCCACGGATACGACGAGCCAGCTGGATGTCTTTCGGCATGATGGTGACGCGTTTCGCGTGAATGGCACACAGATTGGTATCCTCGAACAGGCCGACAAGGTAGGCCTCGCTGGCTTCCTGCAGGGCCATCACAGCCGAGCTCTGGAAGCGCAGATCGGTCTTGAAGTCCTGAGCGATCTCACGAACCAGACGCTGGAAGGGCAGCTTGCGGATGAGCAGCTCGGTCGACTTCTGGTAGCGACGGATTTCACGCAGGGCTACGGTTCCCGGACGGTAGCGATGCGGCTTCTTCACACCTCCGGTGGCCGGAGCACTCTTGCGAGCAGCCTTGGTGGCCAGCTGCTTGCGCGGGGCCTTGCCTCCAGTCGATTTACGGGCAGTTTGCTTCGTACGGGCCATTTCACACTATTGGTTGAGAGTAGCGGAACGTGAACGTGAACGTGTCTTTCTCGATGCGTAGTAGCTTCAACAATAAAGATAACATTAGGCCATTACGCCCCTTTTATAACATTTCTGTGCTTTCACACATACACTACCTCACAGGGATGTGTGGCATAGAGGGTAAGCATGTGTGTGTGTGTGGTCAAAAGTGAATAAAAGGGCGAGCGTTCGTGGAAGCGAGGCCTATTGTGAATTGTGAACTTGAACATTACAGATCAAAATGACTGGACGCGGAAAGGGAGGCAAAGGTCTGGGTAAAGGAGGAGCCAAGCGTCATCGCAAAGTGCTGCGTGATAACATCCAGGGAATCACCAAGCCAGCCATCCGTCGTCTGGCCCGCCGTGGAGGAGTGAAGCGTATCTCTGGCCTGATTTACGAGGAAACTCGCGGCGTGTTGAAAGTATTCTTGGAGAATGTGATCCGTGATGCGGTCACCTACACCGAACATGCCAAGCGCAAGACCGTTACAGCGATGGACGTAGTGTACGCGCTGAAGCGTCAAGGTCGCACCCTGTACGGTTTCGGAGGCTAAACTCACCAGCCAGTCATCGGAGCTGTTGCCAACTCATCCAACCGGTCCTTTTCAGGACCACAATCTTATTAGCGTCGCCTAAAATGCTTACATTTTACAACTTGTGATTGTTTGGTAGATGGTGTGCTTTGGTATGAAAATATTGAGAATTTGAGCCAATCGAAGGAAGCCTGTCGCTAAGCAACGCGCAGGTTTGAACGCGCTCTAGAAGAAAGGTTTGAGAAACATCTGCCTACTACGGCGTTGTTTTCTGAAAATGTTCTCTTTGTATTTGATTTCTCTCACGATCATGCATCTTGAACTACCATCTTGTTTGGCTTTATATGTAGGATGTGTGTTAAGATGAAGGTGTTGCACGATGGCTACCCGATCGAATGATAGATGAACACGATGATACACAACCAAGCTACGATCAGTCGTAGAAGAGATGTCACGGTGAACGTTTGAAAATTTATTTTGTTGAATAAAGCTACTTTTCTATATTTTCCCTACATATCAAACGTCTTTCTCTTCCTAAACATTAAGTGAGGATATTTTCCCATAGGTTTATTGCCATGGGATAGCACAGAGTATCCGACATGTCGGAATCCGGTAATTTTACGTCGTAAGAAACAGGCCGAATTTCTTGAGTGTTGGTATTTCCTTTTTTTAAAAGCCCAGTCCTTCTGTTTGTGCCTGTCTTTCCCTTATGTTTCCCTTATTGTCCTACTCACGTTTAGACCAGGTAACGCCTTGTTGCTCTTTCGCAGGAACCAGAGTGGAAAACTGTTTTGTGGAAAACTGTCCCAGCAAGTCTCATGCTCAACAGGTAAACGACTCAACGATGGGAGGTAAGTAAAGCATTACCTTCTCTTCCCTTTCGTTCCTCGTAGATAGCGAAGGTCAACTGCGAATTCGCAGGTAAAAACGTTGTGTGCACGTCGTAGTGTCGTAGATATAGCAATGAGCTTTAGGAATGGTTAAACAATCTTTAGCAAAGTGATTTGTCGCCCTGAAAAGGACGGGTTTTTGGTGGAGAAGATTGCATGAGAGCGCTTAAGCCTTCTTTTCGGTCTTCTTCGGCAACAGCACGGCCTGAATGTTGGGCAGCACACCGCCCTGGGCGATGGTCACACCGGACAACAGTTTGTTCAATTCCTCGTCGTTGCGGATGGCCAGCTGCAGATGACGCGGGATGATGCGGGTCTTCTTGTTGTCTCGCGCAGCGTTTCCTGCCAGCTCCAACACTTCAGCGGCCAAGTACTCCATCACGGCAGCCAGATACACTGGTGCACCAGCACCGACGCGCTCGGCATAGTTGCCTTTGCGCAGCAGACGGTGGATACGGCCAACCGGGAACTGTAGACCGGCACGGTTCGAGCGGGACTTTGCCTTTCCCTTCACTTTTCCTCCCTTTCCACGTCCAGACATGATGATTGCTTGGGTTCGGTTTAGTTCGGCTAGGGCTCGACGATGTGCTCGAAGCTTGGTTGCTTGTTCGTTTATGTCAAAATCATCCCTTATTCTCGTTTATATACCTAGGGCTGAAAACGTCAGCCAACTGACGTCTGGTCTCTGCGGATGTGAATAAAAGCCGAATGGGGTGCATGACTTTTCATCAAACGTATTTTTACCCTCTCACAGTTGGCATCGTAAACGAGCGAAATGGCACCGAAAACCAGTGGAAAGGCTGCGAAGAAGTCTGGCAAGGCCCAGAAAAACATCTCCAAGTCGGACAAGAAGAAGAAAAGGAAGACCCGCAAGGAGAGCTACGCTATCTACATCTACAAGGTGTTGAAGCAAGTCCACCCCGACACCGGTATTTCCTCCAAGGCAATGAGCATCATGAACAGCTTCGTGAACGACATCTTCGAGCGCATCGCTGCCGAAGCGTCCCGCCTTGCGCATTACAACAAGCGCTCGACGATCACGTCCCGCGAAATTCAAACGGCCGTCCGCCTGCTGCTGCCTGGTGAGCTGGCCAAGCACGCCGTCTCCGAAGGAACGAAGGCGGTCACCAAGTACACCAGCTCGAAGTAATTCGACGGACTTGGAGCACATTCATCTCTCTCCATCAAACCAACCGGTCCTTTTCAGGACCACAAAATGCATCTGTCGAAAAGAATTTGTCCCCAGCCCTTTCTTCAAATGTACGTCCTAGAAACTCGTCTATTAATTCCAGTCCTACTCCGAGTGGCGTGACGTCAAGACCAAGGTTCAAATTTCATGCGCCTCTTACCTATTTTAAGTCATATTAGCATACGTAAGAGAGTTATCCTTAGATGTCCTCTATAAAATTTGCATCGTCTCTAAATATATCCCCTTTTCGGTTTGTAAAGTAGTTTTAAGTTGCTTAAAATAAATAATTTTTATATAAAAATGGGAAGGACTGCCGAACAAACCGTTGTAAAATTTGGTGCATTTTCGATGAAACATTCTCATGATCTATTGCAAACAAACCAGGCTACAAAATGTCAAAATGACAATTCCAATCGATGCTGTAAGCCAACCTTATTTTGCATGTGTTTGTTGCTATGTTAGCCACTGTCTACCTTCGATCAAATGTGTCGATATCTAGAGCAGTTTTGACAGATAAAAAGCCAACCATTTGGGATAGAAATTATGGCATCCTAGCTTGCTATTAAAATGAAATTTCATCTCCATGGTAACCATTTCCCGCGTACATTGGCGTGGCGTCGCTTTAGCGCTCCTACGTTACACGCTCGATACTTGGGTGACACTCTCACCTGAAGAGATTCTCTCTCAGATGAATAATTATTCTCTTTTATATGCAAAGATCACGTTCGCTTTTCATGACAAAGAACACGTCACGATAATCCTTGTTATCGAACGTGGTAAACATGACAAAAATTGATCAACATTTGGAAGGACTTCGAATTACTCTTTTGGTCAACATTTCTGGTGGTCCTGAGAAGGACCGTTTGAGTGGGAAAATGGTGCGCGAAGCGACTTAGGCGCGCTCTCCACGGATACGACGAGCCAGCTGGATGTCTTTCGGCATGATGGTGACGCGTTTCGCGTGAATGGCACACAGATTGGTATCCTCGAACAGGCCGACAAGGTAGGCCTCGCTGGCTTCCTGCAGGGCCATCACAGCCGAGCTCTGGAAGCGCAGATCGGTCTTGAAGTCCTGAGCGATCTCACGAACCAGACGCTGGAAGGGCAGCTTGCGGATGAGCAGCTCGGTCGACTTCTGGTAGCGACGGATTTCACGCAGGGCTACGGTTCCCGGACGGTAGCGATGCGGCTTCTTCACACCTCCGGTGGCCGGAGCACTCTTGCGAGCAGCCTTGGTGGCCAGCTGCTTGCGCGGGGCCTTGCCTCCAGTCGATTTACGGGCAGTTTGCTTCGTACGGGCCATTTCACACTATTGGTTGAGAGTAGCGGAACGTGAACGTGAACGTGTCTTTCTCGATGCGTAGTAGCTTCAACAATAAAGATAACATTAGGCCATTACGCCCCTTTTATAACATTTCTGTGCTTTCACACATACACTACCTCACAGGGATGTGTGGCATAGAGGGTAAGCATGTGTGTGTGTGTGGTCAAAAGTGAATAAAAGGGCGAGCGTTCGTGGAAGCGAGGCCTATTGTGAATTGTGAACTTGAACATTACAGATCAAAATGACTGGACGCGGAAAGGGAGGCAAAGGTCTGGGTAAAGGAGGAGCCAAGCGTCATCGCAAAGTGCTGCGTGATAACATCCAGGGAATCACCAAGCCAGCCATCCGTCGTCTGGCCCGCCGTGGAGGAGTGAAGCGTATCTCTGGCCTGATTTACGAGGAAACTCGCGGCGTGTTGAAAGTATTCTTGGAGAATGTGATCCGTGATGCGGTCACCTACACCGAACATGCCAAGCGCAAGACCGTTACAGCGATGGACGTAGTGTACGCGCTGAAGCGTCAAGGTCGCACCCTGTACGGTTTCGGAGGCTAAACTCACCAGCCAGTCATCGGAGCTGTTGCCAACTCATCCAACCGGTCCTTTACGGTTTCGGAGGCTAAACTCACCAGCCAGTCATCGGAGCTGTTGCCAACTCATCCAACCGGTCCTTTTCAGGACCACAATCTTATTAGCGTCGCCTAAAATGCTTACATTTTACAACTTGTGATTGTTTGGTAGATGGTGTGCTTTGGTATGAAAATATTGAGAATTTGAGCCAATCGAAGGAAGCCTGTCGCTAAGCAACGCGCAGGTTTGAACGCGCTCTAGAAGAAAGGTTTGAGAAACATCTGCCTACTACGGCGTTGTTTTCTGAAAATGTTCTCTTTGTATTTGATTTCTCTCACGATCATGCATCTTGAACTACCATCTTGTTTGGCTTTATATGTAGGATGTGTGTTAAGATGAACCACTCTGTGTTCCACGATGGCAACCCGATCGAATGATGAACACGATGATACACAACCAAGCTACGATCAGTCGTAGAAGAGATGTCACGGTGAACGTTTGAAAATTTATTTCGTTGAATAAAGCTACTTTTCTATATTTTCCCTACATATCAAACGTCTTTCTCTTCCTAAACATTAAGTGAGGATATTTTCCCATAGGTTTATTGCCATAACATAGCACAGAGCATCCGACATGTCGGAATCCGGTAATTTTACGTCGTAAGAAACAGGCCGACGTTTCGAGTTAAGGCGTGCGCGGATACCTTTCCTGAGTGTTGGTACTTGCTTTTTTTAAAAGCCCAGTCCTTCTGTTTGTGTCTGTCTTTCCCTTATGATCCTTGTTCTACTCACGTTTAGACCAGGTAACGCCTTGTTGCTCTTTCGCAGGAACCAGAGTGGAAAACTGTTTGTTTTGTGGAAAACTGTTCCAGCAAGTCTCATGCTCAACAGGTAAACGACTCAACGATGGGAGGTAAGTAAAGCATTACCTTCTCTTCCCTTTCGTTCCTCGTAGATAGCGAAGGTCAACTGCGAATTCGCAGGTAAAAACGTTGTGTGCACGTCGTAGTGTCGTAGATATAGCAATGAGCTTTAGGAATGGTTAAACAATCTTTAGCAAAGTGATTTGTCGCCCTGAAAAGGACGGGTTTTTGGTGGAGAAGATTGCATGAGAGCGCTTAAGCCTTCTTTTCGGTCTTCTTCGGCAACAGCACGGCCTGAATGTTGGGCAGCACACCGCCCTGGGCGATGGTCACACCGGACAACAGTTTGTTCAATTCCTCGTCGTTGCGGATGGCCAGCTGCAGATGACGCGGGATGATGCGGGTCTTCTTGTTGTCTCGCGCAGCGTTTCCTGCCAGCTCCAACACTTCAGCGGCCAAGTACTCCATCACGGCAGCCAGATACACTGGTGCACCAGCACCGACGCGCTCGGCATAGTTGCCTTTGCGCAGCAGACGGTGGATACGGCCAACCGGGAACTGTAGACCGGCACGGTTCGAGCGGGACTTTGCCTTTCCCTTCACTTTTCCTCCCTTTCCACGTCCAGACATGATGATTGCTTGGGTTCGGTTTAGTTCGGCTAGGGCTCGACGATGTGCTCGAAGCTTGGTTGCTTGTTCGTTTATGTCAAAATCATCCCTTATTCTCGTTTATATACCTAGGGCTGAAAACGTCAGCCAACTGACGTCTGGTCTCTGCGGATGTGAATAAAAGCCGAATGGGGTGCATGACTTTTCATCAAACGTATTTTTACCCTCTCACAGTTGGCATCGTAAACGAGCGAAATGGCACCGAAAACCAGTGGAAAGGCTGCGAAGAAGTCTGGCAAGGCCCAGAAAAACATCTCCAAGTCGGACAAGAAGAAGAAAAGGAAGACCCGCAAGGAGAGCTACGCTATCTACATCTACAAGGTGTTGAAGCAAGTCCACCCCGACACCGGTATTTCCTCCAAGGCGATGAGCATCATGAACAGCTTCGTGAACGACATCTTCGAGCGTATCGCTGCCGAAGCGTCTCGCCTGGCGCATTACAACAAGCGCTCGACGATCACGTCCCGCGAAATTCAAACGGCCGTCCGCCTGCTGCTGCCTGGTGAGCTGGCCAAGCACGCCGTCTCCGAAGGAACGAAGGCGGTCACCAAGTACACCAGCTCGAAGTAATTCGACGGACTTGGAGCACATTCATCTCTCTCCATCAAACCAACCGGTCCTTTTCAGGACCACAAAATGCATCTGTCGAAAAGAATTTGTCCCCAGCCCTTTCTTCAAATGTACGTCCTAGAAATTCGTCTACTAATTCCAGTCCTACCCCGAGTGGCGTGACGATAGATAAGACCAAGGTTCAAATTTCATGCGCCTCTTACCTATTTTAAGTCATATTAGCATAAGTAAGAGAATTATCCTTAGATGTCCTCTATAAAATTTGCATCACATCGTCTCTACATATATCCCCTTTTCGGTTTGTAAAGTAGTTTTAAGTTAGTAGCCGATATCTAGAGCGGTTTTGACAGATAAAAAGCCAACCATTTGGGATAGGAATTATGGCATCCTAGCTTGCTATTAAAATGAAATTTCATCTCCATGGTAACCATTTCCCGCGTACATTGGCGTGGCGTCGCTTTAGCGCTCCTACGTTACACGCTCGATACTTGGGTGACACTCTCACCTGAAGAGATTCTCTCTCAGATGAATAATTATTCTCTTTTATATGCAAAGATCACGTTCGCTTTTCATGACAAAGAACACGTCACGATAATCCTTGTTATCGAACGTGTTAAACATGACAAAAATTGATCAACATTTGGAAGGACTTCGAATTACTCTTTTGGTCAACATTTCTGGTGGTCCTGAGAAGGACCGTTTGAGTGGGAAAATGGTGCGCGAAGCGACTTAGGCGCGCTCTCCACGGATACGACGAGCCAGCTGGATGTCTTTCGGCATGATGGTGACGCGTTTCGCGTGAATGGCACACAGATTGGTATCCTCGAACAGGCCGACAAGGTAGGCCTCGCTGGCTTCCTGCAGGGCCATCACAGCCGAGCTCTGGAAGCGCAGATCGGTCTTGAAGTCCTGAGCGATCTCACGAACCAGACGCTGGAAGGGCAGCTTGCGGATGAGCAGCTCGGTCGACTTCTGGTAGCGACGGATTTCACGCAGGGCTACGGTTCCCGGACGGTAGCGATGCGGCTTCTTCACACCTCCGGTGGCCGGAGCACTCTTGCGAGCAGCCTTGGTGGCCAGCTGCTTGCGCGGGGCCTTGCCTCCAGTCGATTTACGGGCAGTTTGCTTCGTACGGGCCATTTCACACTATTGGTTGAGAGTAGCGGAACGTGAACGTGAACGTGTCTTTCTCGATGCGTAGTAGCTTCAACAATAAAGATAACATTAGGCCATTACGCCCCTTTTATAACATTTCTGTGCTTTCACACATACACTACCTCACAGGGATGTGTGGCATAGAGGGTAAGCATGTGTGTGTGTGTGGTCAAAAGTGAATAAAAGGGCGAGCGTTCGTGGAAGCGAGGCCTATTGTGAATTGTGAACTTGAACATTACAGATCAAAATGACTGGACGCGGAAAGGGAGGCAAAGGTCTGGGTAAAGGAGGAGCCAAGCGTCATCGCAAAGTGCTGCGTGATAACATCCAGGGAATCACCAAGCCAGCCATCCGTCGTCTGGCCCGCCGTGGAGGAGTGAAGCGTATCTCTGGCCTGATTTACGAGGAAACTCGCGGCGTGTTGAAAGTATTCTTGGAGAATGTGATCCGTGATGCGGTCACCTACACCGAACATGCCAAGCGCAAGACCGTTACAGCGATGGACGTAGTGTACGCGCTGAAGCGTCAAGGTCGCACCCTGTACGGTTTCGGAGGCTAAACTCACCAGCCAGTCATCGGAGCTGTTGCCAACTCATCCAACCGGTCCTTTTCAGGACCACAATCTTATTAGCGTCGCCTAAAATGCTTACATTTTACAACTTGTGATTGTTTGGTAGATGGTGTGCTTTGGTATGAAAATATTGAGAATTTGAGCCAATCGAAGGAAGCCTGTCGCTAAGCAACGCGCAGGTTTGAACGCGCTCTAGAAGAAAGGTTTGAGAAACATCTGCCTACTACGGCGTTGTTTTCTGAAAATGTTCTCTTTGTATTTGATTTCTCTCACGATCATGCATCTTGAACTACCATCTTGTTTGGCTTTATATGTAGGATGTGTGTTAAGATGAACCCCTCTGTGTTCCACGATGGCAACCCGATCGAATGATGAACACGATGATACACAACCAAGCTACGATCAGTCGTAGAAGAGATGTCACGGTGAACGTTTGAAAATTTATTTCGTTGAATAAAGCTACTTTTCTATATTTTCCCTACATATCAAACGTCTTTCTCTTCCTAAACATTAAGTGAGGATATTTTCCCATAGGTTTATTGCCATAACATAGCACAGAGCATCCGACATGTCGGAATCCGGTAATTTTACGTCGTAAGAAACAGGCCGACGTTTCGAGTTAAGGCGTGCGCGGATACCTTTCCTGAGTGTTGGTACTTGCTTTTTTTAAAAGCCCAGTCCTTCTGTTTGTGTCTGTCTTTCCCTTATGATCCTTGTTCTACTCACGTTTAGACCAGGTAACGCCTTGTTGCTCTTTCGCAGGAACCAGAGTGGAAAACTGTTTGTTTTGTGGAAAACTGTTCCAGCAAGTCTCATGCTCAACAGGTAAACGACTCAACGATGGGAGGTAAGTAAAGCATTACCTTCTCTTCCCTTTCGTTCCTCGTAGATAGCGAAGGTCAACTGCGAATTCGCAGGTAAAAACGTTGTGTGCACGTCGTAGTGTCGTAGTTATAGCAATGAGCTTTAGGAATGGTTAAACAATCTTTAGCAAAGTGATTTGTCGCCCTGAAAAGGACGGGTTTTTGGTGGAGAAGATTGCATGAGAGCGCTTAAGCCTTCTTTTCGGTCTTCTTCGGCAACAGCACGGCCTGAATGTTGGGCAGCACACCGCCCTGGGCGATGGTCACACCGGACAACAGTTTGTTCAATTCCTCGTCGTTGCGGATGGCCAGCTGCAGATGACGCGGGATGATGCGGGTCTTCTTGTTGTCTCGCGCAGCGTTTCCTGCCAGCTCCAACACTTCAGCGGCCAAGTACTCCATCACGGCAGCCAGATACACTGGTGCACCAGCACCGACGCGCTCGGCATAGTTGCCTTTGCGCAGCAGACGGTGGATACGGCCAACCGGGAACTGTAGACCGGCACGGTTCGAGCGGGACTTTGCCTTTCCCTTCACTTTTCCTCCCTTTCCACGTCCAGACATGATGATTGCTTGGGTTCGGTTTAGTTCGGCTAGGGCTCGACGATGTGCTCGAAGCTTGGTTGCTTGTTCGTTTATGTCAAAATCATCCCTTATTCTCGTTTATATACCTAGGGCTGAAAACGTCAGCCAACTGACGTCTGGTCTCTGCGGATGTGAATAAAAGCCGAATGGGGTGCATGACTTTTCATCAAACGTAGTTTACACAGTTTCTAATCAGCTGTTGTGCCGAGCGGACGTACCTGCGTGATACAAATGTGAAGCACAAGCTCGATTTTCGCCTGTGCACCCGGTTTAGGTGGCACATACGTAGTGATTCAAATTGTGGTGGAAATTGTTTGTGAAGTGGAAGTGCAGTGTATTTTTCTCGTGAATTCTACAAAACTTTGTGTGATAAATCTATTGAAAAGTGCCGTGTTTCCTGGGCCGACACTATGTCAGGCCAACCCACTCTTGAGAGGGACTTTCCCTCTCTTGGCTCCACAAATAGAGACAGAACAGTGCCCCGGTGGATGGACAAAAACAATTCAAATGGTGATCTAAAGTTCCTAGTGCTCGAAACAAGTGATGGTTCAGTGCTCCCCAAGAATCCCTTCGTCATCGGCAAGTCGATCCATAGTGCAGTTGGTGAGCTCGCAGAACCTGGACGTTTACTCGACAACGGACATAAACTTCTCCTCAAGACACGTAGCCTTCAGCAGTTCCAACAACTACAAAACTTGACAAAACTAATTGACTCAACCCCCGTAAAAGTTACTCCCCACCATACCCTTAACAGTGTACAATGCGTAGTTTTTTCCCCGGACCTTAAAGGCATTAGTGACGAAGAAATCCTGAACGAACTCAAACCCCAAAACGTAATCCACGTCCGTCGTTTTACCCGTAAAATTAACAATGAAATCCTGCCCACTAACATCTTCCTTCTCCGTATTAACGCTACCAAAATCCCGCAATTCATTCGTCTTGGCGCACTCCAAGTTAGTACCCGTCCCTACCATCCCAAACCCATGAAGTGCTTTAACTGTGGACAATTCGGACACACCAAACTCCATTGCAAACTTTCCCAAACCTGTTTAAGCTGTGGTACACCAGCGCATGGAGAATGCGTTGCTGACCCATGCTGTGCCAACTGCAAACAAAACCACCATACCCTATCCCGCTCCTGTCCCCGCTATAAGGAAGAAGAAGCTATTATCCACTATAAAGTAGACAAAAACTGCTCATACGGTGAAGCACGTAGAATGTTATCCTCTCCCGTAACTCCTTCCATCGTACAACAAAGACTGACATACGCGCAACAAACCACACAAGACGAAAAAGACACACTTATCGCTACGCTACAAAACGCACTCAAACAACAAGAAGCCACCATCACTAAACTAAACGAAACAATGGACAACATGAACAAACAACTACTCGAACAACAAAAACTTATCAAAAACTTGATTAAAGCAAACAATAAGAAAAACTCAGACAGCACACTTGCATCCGACACAGAGACGAACTCTACACTAACTGATTCATATGAATCAATTACATCCACTGCCTCCTCCCTCTCCCGCAAACGAGCCCGCAACAAGGGCTCCCCTTCCTCGGAAGAGGAAACCCCCCAAACCTCCAACCCTTCTCCCATCTCCCAAATTATCCCTTCCTCCATCCCAACCCAAAATCCCATCCCGACTCGCAGCAAGAAGAAGAAAAAACCCAGCTAAACCTCACACATACAACTGGACCCAACCCATGCTCCTGACTAATACCTTACGATCACCACCTCCCCCTAAATCCTATTCGGATCACAAAATCGAAATAGCAAACATCCCTCAATATTTGCACTATCTTGGAACATCAGAAGCATGAAAAATAACATAGAAGAACTTAGATTATTAATAACCCGACATAACCCTAACATCATAACAATACAGGAAGTTATCACCACCCCGGCTCTCAATAGCACCCCGTTTAACAAGTACAATTGGTTTTTTAATCTCTGCCCAACCAATCCCTTCCATAGCGTTTGCATTGGCACCCTTAAAAATATCCCAACCAAAAGAATCAGTCTTACAACAAACTTACCTGCAATAGCTGTGAAAATTAAATATTCATTACCCGCCACCGTTCTTTGCCTCTACCTACCACATAGTCTAACAAATCCAATCTTAAACAGTAAACTTACCCAACTAATACACCAGCTTCCCAACCCTCTCATTATCCTCGGTGACCTTAACGCACAACACAGTTCCTGGGGTGGTTCTACAACGAACAGCCGCGGGAACAACCTCCACAATATTTTTGTATCCTCTGACCTAAATGTCCTCTCTAACCAAACTCCTACCCATATTTGCCTTAAAAACGGTACAGGAACAATCATTGATCACTGTACCATCTCATCCTCCATTGCACCTTTATTCAATATCCACATCGGTAACGATACACACAATAGCGATCACTATCCCCTGCTCATTTCCAGTAGTCTTACCTCCCATCGACCACTTCAACGCCCTAGGTGGAAGTATGGAGAGGCCGATTGGGAAAAATACCAAACCGAAATCCTTTTTAACCTCCCTTTAGAAGAACTCCCGTCCATCCCACGATTCCTTCACATGATACAAAATGCAGCCTCCCTTAGCATTCCCCGTACCACAGGCAAACCCTCCAATAGAAATGTCCCCTGGTGGAACGAGACAGTTGCGCAGGCTATTAAAGCCCGGCGCACTGCCTTACGGAAATTCCGTCGAGCTGCTTGTTCGTTTATGTCAAAATCATCCCTTATTCTCGCTTATATACGTAGGGCTGATAACGTCAGCCAACTGACGTCTGGTCTCTGCGGATGTGAATAAAAGCCGAATGGGGTGCATGATTTTTCATCAAACGTATTTTTACCCTCTCACAGTTGGCATCGTAAACGAGCGAAATGGCACCGAAAACCAGTGGAAAGGCTGCGAAGAAGTCTGGCAAGGCCCAGAAAAACATCTCCAAATCGGACAAGAAGAAGAAAAGGAAGACCCGCAAGGAGAGCTACGCTATCTACATCTACAAGGTGTTGAAGCAAGTCCACCCCGACACCGGTATTTCCTCCAAGGCGATGAGCATCATGAACAGCTTCGTGAACGACATCTTCGAGCGCATCGCTGCCGAAGCGTCCCGCCTGGCGCATTACAACAAGCGCTCGACGATCACGTCCCGCGAAATTCAAACGGCCGTCCGCCTGCTGCTGCCTGGTGAGCTGGCCAAGCACGCCGTCTCCGAAGGAACGAAGGCGGTCACCAAGTACACCAGCTCGAAGTAATTCGACGGACTTGGAGCACATTCATCTCTCTCCATCAAACCAACCGGTCCTTTTCAGGACCACAAAATGCATCTGTCGAAAAGAATTTGTCCCCAGCCCTTTCTTCAAATTTACGTCCTAGAAACTCGTCTATTAATTCCAGTCCTACTCCGAGTGGCGTGACGATAAGACCAAGGTTCAAATTCATGCGTCTCTTACCTATTTTAAGTCATATTAGCATAAGTAAGAGAATTATCCTTAGATGTCCTCTATAAAATTTGCATCGCATCGTCTCTACATATATCCCCTTTTCGGTTTGTAAACTAGTTTTAAGTTGCTTAAAATAAATAATTTTTATATAAAAAAGGGAAGGACTGCCGAACAAACCGATGTCAAATTTGGTGCATTTTCGAACTATTGCAAACAAACCAGCTTACAAAATGTCAAAATGACAATTCCAATCGATGCTGTAAGCCCACCTTATTTTGCATGTGTTTGTTGCTATGGTAGCCACTGTCTACCTTCGATCAAATGTGTCGATATCTAGAGCGGTTTTGACAGATAAAAAGCCAACCATTTGGGATAGAAATTATGGCATCCTAGCTTGCTATTGAAATGAAATTTCATCTCCATGGTAACCATTTCCCGCGTACATTGGCGTGGCGTCGCTTTAGCGCTCCTACGTTACACGCTCGATACTTGGGTGACACTCTCACCTGAAGAGATTCTCTCTCAGATGAATAATTATTCTCTTTTACATGCAAAGATCACGTTCGCTTTTCATGACAAAGAACACGTCACGATAATCCTTGTTATCGAACGTGGTAAACATGACAAAAATTGATCAACATTTGGAAGGACTTCGAATTACTCTTTTGGTCAACATTTCTGGTGGTCCTGAGAAGGACCGTTTGAGTGGGAAAATGGTGCTCGATGGCCGAGGCTTTCCTTATGAAAGTGACTTAGGCGCGCTCTCCACGGATACGACGAGCCAGCTGGATGTCTTTCGGCATGATGGTGACGCGTTTCGCGTGAATGGCACACAGATTGGTATCCTCGAACAGGCCGACAAGGTAGGCCTCGCTGGCTTCCTGCAGGGCCATCACAGCCGAGCTCTGGAAGCGCAGATCGGTCTTGAAGTCCTGAGCGATCTCACGAACCAGACGCTGGAAGGGCAGCTTGCGGATGAGCAGCTCGGTCGACTTCTGGTAGCGACGGATTTCACGCAGGGCTACGGTTCCCGGACGGTAGCGATGCGGCTTCTTCACACCTCCGGTGGCCGGAGCACTCTTGCGAGCAGCCTTGGTGGCCAGCTGCTTGCGCGGGGCCTTGCCTCCAGTCGATTTACGGGCAGTTTGCTTCGTACGGGCCATTTCACACTATTGGTTGAGAGTAGCGGAACGTGAACGTGAACGTGTCTTTCTCGATGCGTAGTAGCTTCAACAATAAAGGTAACATTAGGCCCTGACGCCCCTTTTATAACATTTCTGTGCGTTCACACATACACTACCTCACAGGGATGTGTGGCATAGAGGGTAAGCATGTGTGTGTGGTCAAAAGTGAATAAAAGGGCGAGCGTTCGTGGAAGCTAGGCCTATTGTGAATTGTGAACTTGAACATTACAGATCAAAATGACTGGACGCGGAAAGGGAGGCAAAGGTCTGGGTAAAGGAGGAGCCAAGCGTCATCGCAAAGTGCTGCGTGATAACATCCAGGGAATCACCAAGCCAGCCATCCGTCGTCTGGCCCGCCGTGGAGGAGTGAAGCGTATCTCTGGCCTGATTTACGAGGAAACTCGCGGCGTGTTGAAAGTATTCTTGGAGAATGTGATCCGTGATGCGGTCACCTACACCGAACATGCCAAGCGCAAGACCGTTACAGCGATGGACGTAGTGTACGCGCTGAAGCGTCAAGGTCGCACCCTGTACGGTTTCGGAGGCTAAACTCACCAGCCAGTCATCGGAGCTGTTGCCAACTCATCCAACCGGTCCTTTTCAGGACCACAATCTTATTAGCGTCGCCTAAAATGCTTACATTTTACAACTTGTGATTGTTTGGTAGATGGTGTGCTTTGGTATGAAAATATTGAGAATTTGAGCCAATCGAAGGAAGCCTGTCGCTAAGCAACGCGCAGGTTTGAACGCGCTCTAGAAGAAAGGTTTGAGAAACATCTGCCTACTACGGCGTTGTTTTCTGAAAATGTTCTCTTTGTATTTGATTTCTCTCACGATCATGCATCTTGAACTACCATCTTGTTTGGCTTTATATGTAGGATGTGTGTTAAGATGAACCCCTCTGTGTTCCACGATGGCAACCCGATCGAATGATAGATGAACACGATGATACACAACCAAGCTACGATCAGTCGTAGAAGAGATGTCACGGTGAACGTTTGAAAATTTATTTTGTTGAATAAAGCTACTTTTCTATATTTTCCCTACATATCAAACGTCTTTCTCTTCCTAAACATTAAGTGAGGATATTTTCCCATAGGTTTATTGCCATAACATAGCACAGAGCATCCGACATGTCGGAATCCGGTAATTTTACGTCGTAAGAAACAGGCCGACGTTTCGAGTTAAGGCGTGCGCGGATACCTTTCCTGAGTGTTGGTACTTGCTTTTTTTTTAAAAGCCCAGTCCTTCTGTTTGTGTCTGTCTTTCCCATATGATCCTTGTTCTACTCACGTTTAGACCAGGTAACGCCTTGTTGCTCTTTCGCAGGAACCAGAGTGGAAAACTGTTTGTTTTGTGGAAAACTGTCCCAGCAAGTCTCATGCTCAACAGGTAAACGACTCAACGATGGGAGGTAGGTAAAGCATTACCTTCTCTTCCCTTTCGTTCCTCGTAGATAGCGAAGGTCAACTGCGAATTCGCAGGTAAAAACGTTGTGTGCACGTCGTAGTGTCGTAGATATAGCAATGAGCTTTAGGAATGGTTAAACAATCTTTAGCAAAGTGATTTGTCGCCCTGAAAAGGACGGGTTTTTGGTGGAGAAGATTGCATGAGAGCGCTTAAGCCTTCTTTTCGGTCTTCTTCGGCAACAGCACGGCCTGAATGTTGGGCAGCACACCGCCCTGGGCGATGGTCACACCGGACAACAGTTTGTTCAATTCCTCGTCGTTGCGGATGGCCAGCTGCAGATGACGCGGGATGATGCGGGTCTTCTTGTTGTCTCGCGCAGCGTTTCCTGCCAGCTCCAACACTTCAGCGGCCAAGTACTCCATCACGGCAGCCAGATACACTGGTGCACCAGCACCGACGCGCTCGGCATAGTTGCCTTTGCGCAGCAGACGGTGGATACGGCCAACCGGGAACTGTAGACCGGCACGGTTCGAGCGGGACTTTGCCTTTCCCTTCACTTTTCCTCCCTTTCCACGTCCAGACATGATGATTGCTTGGGTTCGGTTTAGTTCGGCTAGGGCTCGACGATGTGCTCGAAGCTTGGTTGCTTGTTCGTTTATGTCAAAATCATCCCTTATTCTCGTTTATATACCTAGGGCTGAAAACGTCAGCCAACTGACGTCTGGTCTCTTCGGATGTGAATAAAAGCCGAATGGGGTGCATGATTTTTCATCAAACGTATTTTTACCCTCTCACAGTTGGCATCGTAAACGAGCGAAATGGCACCGAAAACCAGTGGAAAGGCTGCGAAGAAGTCTGGCAAGGCCCAGAAAAACATCTCCAAGTCGGACAAGAAGAAGAAAAGGAAGACCCGCAAGGAGAGCTACGCTATCTACATCTACAAGGTGTTGAAGCAAGTCCACCCCGACACCGGTATTTCCTCCAAGGCGATGAGCATCATGAACAGCTTCGTGAACGACATCTTCGAGCGCATCGCTGCCGAAGCGTCCCGCCTGGCGCATTACAACAAGCGCTCGACGATCACGTCCCGCGAAATTCAAACGGCCGTCCGCCTGCTGCTGCCTGGTGAGCTGGCCAAGCACGCCGTCTCCGAAGGAACGAAGGCGGTCACCAAGTACACCAGCTCGAAGTAATTCGACGGACTTGGAGCACATTCATCTCTCTCCATCAAACCAACCGGTCCTTTTCAGGACCACAAAATGCATCTGTCGAAAAGAATTTGTCCCCAGCCCTTTCTTCAAATGTACGTCCTAGAAACTCTTCTATTAATTCCAGTCCTACTCCGAGTGGTGTGACAAGACCAAGGTTCAAATTTCATGCGCCTCTTACCTATTTTAAGTCATATTAGCATAAGTAAGAGAATTATCCTTAGATGTCCTCTATAAAACTTGTGCATCGTCTCTACATAAATCCCCTTTTCGGTTTGTAAAGTAGTTTTAAGTTGCTTAAAATCAATAATTTTTATATAAAACAGGGAAGGACTGCCGAACAAACCGTTGTAAAATTTGGTGCATTTTCGATGAAACATTCTCATGATCTATTGCAAACAAACCAGCTTACAAAATGTCACAATGACAATTCCAATCGATGCTGTAAGCCCACCTTATTTTGCATGTGTTTGTTGCTATGGTAGCCACTGTCTACCTTCGATCAAATGTGTCGATATCTAGAGCGGTTTTGACAGATAAAAAGCCAACCATTTGGGATAGGAATTATGGCATCCTAGCTTGCTATTAAAATGAAATTTCATCTCCATGGTAACCATTTCCCGCGTACATTGGCGTGGCGTCGCTTTAGCGCTCCTACGTTACACGCTCGATACTTGGGTGACACTCTCACCTGAAGAGATTCTCTCTCAGATGAATAATTATTCTCTTTTACATGCAAAGATCACGTTCGCTTTTCATGACAAAGAACACGTCACGATAATCCTTGTTATCGAACGTGGTAAACATGACAAAAATTGATCAACATTTGGAAGGACTTCGAATTACTCTTTTGGTCAACATTTCTGGTGGTCCTGAGAAGGACCGTTTGAGTGGGAAAATGGTGCTCGATGGCCGAGGCTTTCCTTATGAAAGTGACTTAGGCGCGCTCTCCACGGATACGACGAGCCAGCTGGATGTCTTTCGGCATGATGGTGACGCGTTTCGCGTGAATGGCACACAGATTGGTATCCTCGAACAGGCCGACAAGGTAGGCCTCGCTGGCTTCCTGCAGGGCCATCACAGCCGAGCTCTGGAAGCGCAGATCGGTCTTGAAGTCCTGAGCGATCTCACGAACCAGACGCTGGAAGGGCAGCTTGCGGATGAGCAGCTCGGTCGACTTCTGGTAGCGACGGATTTCACGCAGGGCTACGGTTCCCGGACGGTAGCGATGCGGCTTCTTCACACCTCCGGTGGCCGGAGCACTCTTGCGAGCAGCCTTGGTGGCCAGCTGCTTGCGCGGGGCCTTGCCTCCAGTCGATTTACGGGCAGTTTGCTTCGTACGGGCCATTTCACACTATTGGTTGAGAGTAGCGGAACGTGAACGTGAACGTGTCTTTCTCGATGCGTAGTAGCTTCAACAATAAGGGTAACATTAGGCCCTGACGCCCCTTTTATAACATTTCTGTGCGTTCACACATACACTACCTCACAGGGATGTGTGGCATAGAGGGTAAGCATGTGTGTGTGTGTGTGGTCAAAAGTGAATAAAAGGGCGAGCGTTCGTGGAAGCGAGGTCTATTGTGAATTGTGAACTTGAACATTACAGATCAAAATGACTGGACGCGGAAAGGGAGGCAAAGGTCTGGGTAAAGGAGGAGCCAAGCGTCATCGCAAAGTGCTGCGTGATAACATCCAGGGAATCACCAAGCCAGCCATCCGTCGTCTGGCCCGCCGTGGAGGAGTGAAGCGTATCTCTGGCCTGATTTACGAGGAAACTCGCGGCGTGTTGAAAGTATTCTTGGAGAATGTGATCCGTGATGCGGTCACCTACACCGAACATGCCAAGCGCAAGACCGTTACAGCGATGGACGTAGTGTACGCGCTGAAGCGTCAAGGTCGCACCCTGTACGGTTTCGGAGGCTAAACTCACCAGCCAGTCATCGGAGCTGTTGCCAACTCATCCAACCGGTCCTTTTCAGGACCACAATCTTATTAGCGTCGCCTAAAATGCTTACATTTTACAACTTGTGATTGTTTGGTAGATGGTGTGCTTTGGTATGAAAATATTGAGAATTTGAGCCAATCGAAGGAAGCCTGTCGCTAAGCAACGCGCAGGTTTGAACGCGCTCTAGAAGAAAGGTTTGAGAAACATCTGCCTACTACGGCGTTGTTTTCTGAAAATGTTCTCTTTGTATTTGATTTCTCTCACGATCATGCATCTTGAACTACCATCTTGTTTGGCTTTATATGTAGGATGTGTGTTAAGATGAACCCCTCTGTGTTCCACGATGGCAACCCGATCGAATGATGAACACGATGATACACAACCAAGCTACGATCAGTCGTAGAAGAGATGTCACGGTAAACGTTTGAAAATTTATTTTGTTGAATAAAGCTACTTTTCTATATTTTCCCTACATATCAAACGTCTTTCTCTTCCTAAACATTAAGTGAGGATATTTTCCCATAGGTTTATTGCCATAACATAGCACAGAGCATCCGACATGTCGGAATCCGGTAATTTTACGTCGTAAGAAACAGGCCGACGTTTCGAGTTAAGGCGTGCGCGGATACCTTTCCTGAGTGTTGGTACTTGCTTTTTTTTTAAAAGCCCAGTCCTTCTGTTTGTGTCTGTCTTTCCCATATGATCCTTGTTCTACTCACGTTTAGACCAGGTAACGCCTTGTTGCTCTTTCGCAGGAACCAGAGTGGAAAACTGTTTGTTTTGTGGAAAACTGTCCCAGCAAGTCTCATGCTCAACAGGTAAACGACTCAACGATGGGAGGTAGGTAAAGCATTACCTTCTCTTCCCTTTCGTTCCTCGTAGATAGCGAAGGTCAACTGCGAATTCGCAGGTAAAAACGTTGTGTGCACGTCGTAGTGTCGTAGATATAGCAATGAGCTTTAGGAATGGTTAAACAATCTTTAGCAAAGTGATTTGTCGCCCTGAAAAGGACGGGTTTTTGGTGGAGAAGATTGCATGAGAGCGCTTAAGCCTTCTTTTCGGTCTTCTTCGGCAACAGCACGGCCTGAATGTTGGGCAGCACACCGCCCTGGGCGATGGTCACACCGGACAACAGTTTGTTCAATTCCTCGTCGTTGCGGATGGCCAGCTGCAGATGACGCGGGATGATGCGGGTCTTCTTGTTGTCTCGCGCAGCGTTTCCTGCCAGCTCCAACACTTCAGCGGCCAAGTACTCCATCACGGCAGCCAGATACACTGGTGCACCAGCACCGACGCGCTCGGCATAGTTGCCTTTGCGCAGCAGACGGTGGATACGGCCAACCGGGAACTGTAGACCGGCACGGTTCGAGCGGGACTTTGCCTTTCCCTTCACTTTTCCTCCCTTTCCACGTCCAGACATGATGATTGCTTGGGTTCGGTTTAGTTCGGCTAGGGCTCGACGATGTGCTCGAAGCTTGGTTGCTTGTTCGTTTATGTCAAAATCATCCCTTATTCTCGTTTATATACCTAGGGCTGAAAACGTCAGCCAACTGACGTCTGGTCTCTGCGGATGTGAATAAAAGCCGAATGGGGTGCATGACTTTTCATCAAACGTATTTTTACCCTCTCACAGTTGGCATCGTAAACGAGCGAAATGGCACCGAAAACCAGTGGAAAGGCTGCGAAGAAGTCTGGCAAGGCCCAGAAAAACATCTCCAAGTCGGACAAGAAGAAGAAAAGGAAGACCCGCAAGGAGAGCTACGCTATCTACATCTACAAGGTGTTGAAGCAAGTCCACCCCGACACCGGTATTTCCTCCAAGGCGATGAGCATCATGAACAGCTTCGTGAACGACATCTTCGAGCGCATCGCTGCCGAAGCGTCCCGCCTGGCGCATTACAACAAGCGCTCGACGATCACGTCCCGCGAAATTCAAACGGCCGTCCGCCTGCTGCTGCCTGGTGAGCTGGCCAAGCACGCCGTCTCCGAAGGAACGAAGGCGGTCACCAAGTACACCAGCTCGAAGTAATTCGACGGACTTGGAGCACATTCATCTCTCTCCATCAAACCAACCGGTCCTTTTCAGGACCACAAAATGCATCTGTCGAAAAGAATTTGTCCCCAGCCCTTTCTTCAAATGTACGTCCTAGAAACTCTTCTATTAATTCCAGTCCTACTCCGAGTGGTGTGACGACAAGACCAAGGTTCAAATTTCATGCGCCTCTTACCTATTTTAAGTCATATTAGCATAAGTAAGAGAATTATCCTTAGATGTCCTCTATAAAACTTGTGCATCGTCTCTACATAAATCCCCTTTTCGGTTTGTAAAGTAGTTTTAAGTTGCTTAAAATCAATAATTTTTATATAAAACAGGGAAGGACTGCCGAACAAACCGTTGTAAAATTTGGTGCATTTTCGATGAAACATTCTCATGATCTATTGCAAACAAACCAGCTTACAAAATGTCAAAATGACAATTCCAATCGATGCTGTAAGCCCACCTTATTTTGCATGTGTTTGTTGCTATGGTAGCCACTGTCTACCTTCGATCAAATGTGTCGATATCTAGAGCGGTTTTGACAGATAAAAAGCCAACCATTTGGGATAGGAATTATGGCATCCTAGCTTGCTATTAAAATGAAATTTCATCTCCATGGTAACCATTTCCCGCGTACATTGGCGTGGCGTCGCTTTAGCGCTCCTACGTTACACGCTCGATACTTGGGTGACACTCTCACCTGAAGAGATTCTCTCTCAGATGAATAATTATTCTCTTTTACATGCAAAGATCACGTTCGCTTTTCATGACAAAGAACACGTCACGATAATCCTTGTTATCGAACGTGGTAAACATGACAAAAATTGATCAACATTTGGAAGGACTTCGAATTACTCTTTTGGTCAACATTTCTGGTGGTCCTGAGAAGGACCGTTTGAGTGGGAAAATGGTGCTCGATGGCCGAGGCTTTCCTTATGAAAGTGACTTAGGCGCGCTCTCCACGGATACGACGAGCCAGCTGGATGTCTTTCGGCATGATGGTGACGCGTTTCGCGTGAATGGCACACAGATTGGTATCCTCGAACAGGCCGACAAGGTAGGCCTCGCTGGCTTCCTGCAGGGCCATCACAGCCGAGCTCTGGAAGCGCAGATCGGTCTTGAAGTCCTGAGCGATCTCACGAACCAGACGCTGGAAGGGCAGCTTGCGGATGAGCAGCTCGGTCGACTTCTGGTAGCGACGGATTTCACGCAGGGCTACGGTTCCCGGACGGTAGCGATGCGGCTTCTTCACACCTCCGGTGGCCGGAGCACTCTTGCGAGCAGCCTTGGTGGCCAGCTGCTTGCGCGGGGCCTTGCCTCCAGTCGATTTACGGGCAGTTTGCTTCGTACGGGCCATTTCACACTATTGGTTGAGAGTAGCGGAACGTGAACGTGAACGTGTCTTTCTCGATGCGTAGTAGCTTCAACAATAAGGGTAACATTAGGCCCTGACGCCCCTTTTATAACATTTCTGTGCGTTCACACATACACTACCTCACAGGGATGTGTGGCATAGAGGGTAAGCATGTGTGTGTGTGTGTGGTCAAAAGTGAATAAAAGGGCGAGCGTTCGTGGAAGCGAGGCTTATTGTAAATTGTGAACTTGAACATTACAGATCAAAATGACTGGACGCGGAAAGGGAGGCAAAGGTCTGGGTAAAGGAGGAGCCAAGCGTCATCGCAAAGTGCTGCGTGATAACATCCAGGGAATCACCAAGCCAGCCATCCGTCGTCTGGCCCGCCGTGGAGGAGTGAAGCGTATCTCTGGCCTGATTTACGAGGAAACTCGCGGCGTGTTGAAAGTATTCTTGGAGAATGTGATCCGTGATGCGGTCACCTACACCGAACATGCCAAGCGCAAGACCGTTACAGCGATGGACGTAGTGTACGCGCTGAAGCGTCAAGGTCGCACCCTGTACGGTTTCGGAGGCTAAACTCACCAGCCAGTCATCGGAGCTGTTGCCAACTCATCCAACCGGTCCTTTTCAGGACCACAATCTTATTAGCGTCGCCTAAAATGCTTACATTTTACAACTTGTGATTGTTTGGTAGATGGTGTGCTTTGGTATGAAAATATTGAGAATTTGAGCCAATCGAAGGAAGCCTGTCGCTAAGCAACGCGCAGGTTTGAACGCGCTCTAGAAGAAAGGTTTGAGAAACATCTGCCTACTACGGCGTTGTTTTCTGAAAATGTTCTCTTTGTGTTTGATTTCTCTCACGATCATGCATCTTGAACTACCATCTTGTTTGGCTTTATATGTAGGATGTGTGTTGTCACAACTTCCAAATGAATAGCACGGAGAATACTTGGTGATGGTTTTAGTTATTTATTTTGTCCAAAACTTTAAAACGGTGCCACCTATTCCCCGTCTATCTCGCTACTGCCGGGTTGACCCATCTTTGACAGCTACCTGTCCCAACCATTGTTCTGACAGCTGTCCCTCGTACGTCAGTTCCCCAACTGTCATTTTCCTTCCTAACATTCCCCCAGCCCGTGACCAACTATGTATGGTCACCCTGTATTTATGTCGAGTAATGCTAGTTTCGCTACCGGTCTTCTTAGCGTTCCTGTGGTGGTGCGAACCCACGCTTGTCGCACATGCCCATCAACTCCTGTAATAACTCCTTCTACCATACCCCTCTTCCAGTTGTTCCTAATTGTCCCTTCTACTATCAGTACCAAATCCCCTGTCCTTACCTCTCGGACATTTTCAAACCACTTACATCGACGCGTGATTACTGGAAGGTACTCCTTAATCCACCTTCTCCACATCCTATCTAGGATATGTTGCGCTAACTTCCAATTCCCCCTTAGGCTGTCTCTATAGTTAGTGGGTAGTACCGGCCGTTGTTTAACTCCCGAAGAACTTCCCAACAGGAAGTGATTTGGTGTAATCGACTCTCGGTTCTCCGGATCTAACGGTACGTACGTCAACGGTCTAGAGTTGATCATGGCCTCAGCATCGTACAATATGGTCTCGAATGTCTCGTCATTCGGTAAATTCCTCACCTCCATTACCGTGCTGATCGCAGCCTTCACTGAGCGCACCATACGCTCCCATGCGCCTCCCATATGGGGAGCACCAGGCGGGTTGAAGTTCCAACGGGTGTGTTCATTGGTGAAAGTCGTTGCCAGGATTTCATTACGCTGCTCGATTTCTTTCCGAAGTTGTCTGCTAGCGCCCACGAAGTTGGTCCCGTTGTCACTGAAGATTTCTATCGGTGCACCTCGCCTCGCCACGAATCGCCTGACCGCCATTATGCATGATTCTGTCGCTAGGCTATGCACTACCTCCAAATGGATCGCTCGTATGGTCAAACAGGTGAATACGGCAACCCATCTCTTTTCATTCGACCTTCCTCTCTTTACCAATACCGGGCCAAAGTAGTCGAGTCCAACGAAGGTAAACGCCCGGACGAACGGTGCCAGTCTCTCCTTTGGTAGCGGTGCCATTGGTGGTACTTGTGGTAGTGCCCGCCGGATTGCACAGAACACACAATTCCTCACCGTTTTCGCAACCAACGCTCGCAGCCTCGGGATCTGGAACTGTTGTCGTACCTCGTTCACTACTGTTTCGTTATTGGCGTGGCGATAGACTCGATGATAACGCTCCACTATTAGCTCAGCCAATTTAGAGTTCCCCGGTAGAATTACTGGATACTTTGCGGAATAGGGTACTTCCGCCGCTTCTCCTATTCTTCCTCGCATCCGTAAAACGCCTTCTTCATCCAGAAATGGCAATAGCTTGTATATACGGCTTTGTTTAGCTACCGTCCCGCGGGGTACTTCATCGCCATTTTGGGTGCTCAGGACACGAATTTCCTCCGAGTAGAATGTCCACTGGGTCTGTTTCCACAAGATGATGTTAGCCTTATAGAGTTCCTCGTGGCTGAGAACTCCTCCCAGAACTGACTCGCTTCTCCTCTTCTTGTCCAGGTTGCCTACATAACGCACAAGCCACCCAATTGTCCGTTGCAGTCTCTCCAGCCTGCTAAACCGTTCATAAGGTATGAGTAACAGTCTGGTATCAGGGCCCTCGGTGTGAAGATTTACCCGCCGTATTTCTTCTCCCGTGCCTGTGTCGGTCGATCTTTGTTGCGGCCAGTCGTCCTCTCCGTTCAGCAAGAATTCCGGCCCTTTAAACCAGATTCCGTCGTAGTCGAAGTTCGGCCTACCCTTCCACTTCGTTGCCTCATCCGCTGGGTTGTGGTCTGTCGGCACCCATCGCCACTCATCCACTGCCGTGCTCTCCAGAATCTCGACTACTCTATGGGCAACGAAGGGTTTGTAGTTTCGGGGATCCGCTCTTATCCATGACAGAGCGACCGTGCTATCAGTCCAGAGCACTCGTCGTGTCACACGAATTGGATGGTGTTCCTGCGTGTAGCGCAAGAACCGTGCGCCTAACACGCAACCTTGGAGTTCTAGCTTCGGTATCGTAAGGGGCTTTAATGGCGCCACCTTAGCCTTTCCTCCAACCAGGGTGCACTGCGGTTCACCGGACTCATCGATCGTGCGAAGATAAAGAGCGCATGCATATGCGTGCTGGCTGGCATCGACGAACACATGCCATTCGGCATTCTCGTACGTTTTCTTCGATGCTTCGGTAAAGTAACAACGCGGAATGCGTATGTCGCCAATCGTTGGGAGAAGTTCTATCCATCTGCGCCATTCGCTGTATTGGATGCCATTTATTTCTTCATCCCACTGCGTGCCGGTTCGCCATAGATCTTGTATCAGGATTTTGCCGTGAATCACGAATATCGCCAACAACCCAAGAGGATCATACAATGACATCACACATCGTAATACCTCTCTCTTCGTTGGAATCCGCTCTGCCTTTAGGAAGTCAGCTATCACCGTACACGCCCGTGTGCAGAATCCCAATGTATCGGATGCAGGATGCCAACGCATTCCTAATACGCGTTCGATATCATCCCCCATGGTTGATAAATATTTGATGTTTCCGCTGTTCTGCTCACCGAGGTGTTTAATTACCTCTGCACTATTCGAGCTCCAATTCCTTAGCTCGAATCCGCCATTGCTGAATACTTTCCGGACCTCGTTAGACACTCGACACGCTTCCTCCGTCGTCCCAAAGCTGTCTAAGAAATCGTCCACATATGTGCTCTCAAGGATTCCCTCAACCGCACGTGGGAATTTCTCGGCATGCTCTTTCGCGTTCCGGTTCTTGACATACTGCGCTGTCGCGGGTGAACATGTAGAGCCAAATGTCACAACGTCCACGATGTAGGTATCCAGCTCGTCCGAAGGATTGTACCGCCATAAGAAGCGCTGTGCATGCTTGTCCTCTCTCCGCACTCTTATCTGTAGAAACATCTCCTTTACGTCTGCACACACCGCCACTGCATACAGACGAAAACGGAATAGTACTCCAAGTAAAGACATAACCTCGTCAGGACCCTTAAGCAGCATGTCGTTAAGTGATGTGCCATGTGCCTTAGCTGCAGCGTCCCAAATCAAACGCACCTTTCCAGGTTTGTTTGGGTTAGTAACCACTCCTATTGGTAAATACCAAATTCGTTTCGGGTTAGCCTCCGACAGTTCCTGTTTCGTTGCCTTGTGCACATACTGTTTGTCCAGCAGCTCGCGAATCTGACGGTGTACCTGCAGCTTGAGCTGACCATCTCGTTCCATCCTTTTCTCCAAACAATCGAACCTACGTTTCGCCATAGCGAGGCTTGAAGGAAGCTCTGAATGATCCACCTTCCACAATAAACCCGACTCGAAACGTCTTCCAACACGAACCGTGGTAACCTCCAATAGATGTTGAGCACGTTGGGTATCCGGGTCATCCTGAACCGTGTACGCCACCCCCATTTGCTCCAGTTCGTAGAATTTGCCAATCGCGTCTTGAAGATTGTTTGGGCTATTGCACTCGCAGATGTGCAGTAGTCTATCACCCCCCTGGTTCGTCGGCTTCCCGTAGATACACCATCCTAAACGCGTTTTGACTGCGATTGGATCACCATCTCCGCCCTCTACCGTCTTGAGGGGAACCGTCAGCCTCAGGTTGTCCAACCCAATAAGCATCTTGGGTTCCGCATCCTTATATTCCTGTATCGGCAGCTGCTTCAGATGTTCCCACCTCCCTTCGTCCTGTACGAAGGATTGCCGCGGTAGGTTCATGGCTGGAACCGTACGTACCGAATTGACCGCAAAACGCCTTGTAGAACCAATCGGACCCACCTCGAGATTTACGCGTCTGGACCCAGCCTCGACCCTTGTTGTATTGCCGGTCCAACGAATGCAAAGAGGCTCCACCACACCCTTGACACCTAATTTCTCTGCCAAATCCTCGTCAACCAACGTCATGGATGAACCTTCATCCAAAAAGGCAAACGTTGCCACCGCTCCAGCCGGACCATACATGGTGACAGGCACAATCCGGAAGAGTGCCTTCGACGAAGACGATGCGTACTGATGATGGTTGCTTTCCGCAATAGCACCACCATTGTTCCTTCCAACCCCGGGTTCCGAAGCGCCGATCTCATTGCTGACTCGCCGAGACTCCTCCACTCCGTGCAGCAACGCATGATGTCGGTACGTACACCCTTCTTTGCCACACACTGGCCTGTTGCGGCACGTCCGCCAGTTGTGCTTGCCCAGGCAGCCGAAGCACAAAGAATGTGCACGAGCCTTATTCCACCGTTCCTTAACCGACATTGCTACAAACTCAAAACATTTTCCCACATCGTGTCCCCTTTTATCGCAAATAAAACAACGCAATGATTTCCCTACCTGCGTTGAGTTATTCCCAGATGTTGTTGATTCCTGATGATCGACATGTGCGTGCACATAAGCCTTGGTGCTGGGCTTCTTCCCTTCCGCCGCCTTCCACGATGGTAACTCCCGGTTGGTTAACGTCTCCGCAGCGCTCTGCAACTCGGCCATGTACTCTGCAAACATCCGGAGGTCTGGTTCGTCGATGTGCCGTACAAATCGCACCCAATTATATTTCTCGGTCATCGGTAGCTTGTCCACGATCTCCTGTAGCAGCAACGGGTTAGTCAGATGCGCCTCTCGTCCAGCGGCCTTCATATGGTCCACCATGCTTTGCACCGCTTCACCGAACGCCACGATGGTGTCGGGCTTCTCCATGCAGGGTGCAGCCATCCTACGCAGTTTCTCGATTAACGCCGAGATGAGATGCGTTGGCCGACCATAACGTGAGCGCAGCGTTGCTATCACTTGCGGTACCACTTCCGGCAAAAGTAAACGGCTACGCACTGCCTCTAGAGCGGGACCCTTCAGCGCCTTTTGCAAACGCAACATATTTTCCCAGTTGGAAAAGCCGAATTTATCCGTAGTATACTCATAATGCGCGATGAATATTGGCCAGTCCGCCGGGTCCCCGGCAAACACGGGTAATTCGGTTGGTATGTTGCGATGCACATTCACCTCCTGCTGGGCATAACCGCGCTCCTCACGTCTCACACGTTCCATCGAACCACCCTCCGCACAGGATGGTATCACTGTCGATGTCTCAGCGGTCACTTGCACGCCCAGTTCCTCAGCCAAAATCTGCTCCTCTTCCTTCACGAACCGCAGCTGCAACTCCAGTTCCACCCGTTTCTTCTCCGCTTCTTGCCGTCGCTTCATTATGGCTAGCCTGTTTGCCATACTGTCGGATCCCTTAGCAAGAGTGAGGTTAGAATTTGCCGCCACGCTGTCGGTTGTATTCCGTGAGTGCAGGTTGAAGCCTTCCGCCAAGCGTTTCGTAACCTCAACCAACCTGAGGTTAGGATTTTCCAACACGCCGTCGCTTGTTTCACGCGGAGAAAGATTGACGCTTTCTACCGTGGGCATCATAACCTCAACCCGTTTGAGGTTATGTGTCGCTGGACCTGTTGGTGCCGCCACGTGCTTGATCGGCGTCCTTTTTACCGCTCCAGAACGCTCTCTGCCCGTGCACGCGACGCACAACCACTTCCGCTTTTCCACGGCTTCCGGCGATTCCGTTATGCCGACGCACGAAAAATGCCACCATGAGTCGCAACTATCACATGCCACAAAAGTTGCATTGTCCACTTGATCACTGCAAGCCTGGCAGCAATCCTTCCGATCCACTTCCATTTCACCTTTTTACCGTTTTAAAGGCTTTTATGTTGTCACAACTTCCAAATGAATAGCACGGAGAATACTTGATGATGGTTTTAGTTATTTATTTTGTCCAAAACTTTAAAACGGTGCCACCTATTCCCCGTCTATCTCGCTACTGCCGGGTTGACCCATCTTTGACAGCTACCTGTCCCAACCATTGTTCTGACAGCTGTCCCTCGTACGTCAGTTCCCCAACTGTCATTTTCCTTCCTAACAATGTGTGTTAAGATGAACCCCTCTGTGTTCCACGATGGCAACCCGATCGAATGATGAACACGATGATACACAACCAAGCTACGATCAGTCGTAGAAGAGATGTCACGGTAAACGTTTGAAAATTTATTTTGTTGAATAAAGCTACTTTTCTATATTTTCCCTACATATCAAACGTCTTTCTCTTCCTAAACATTAAGTGAGGATATTTTCCCATAGGTTTATTGCCATAACATAGCACAGAGCATCCGACATGTCGGAATCCGGTAATTTTACGTCGTAAGAAACAGGCCGACGTTTCGAGTTAAGGCGTGCGCGGATACCTTTCCTGAGTGTTGGTACTTGCTTTTTTTTTAAAAGCCCAGTCCTTCTGTTTTTGTCTGTCTTTCCCATATGATCCTTGTTCTACTCACGTTTAGACCAGGTAACGCCTTGTTGCTCTTTCGCAGGAACCAGAGTGGAAAACTGTTTGTTTTGTGGAAAACTGTCCCAGCAAGTCTCATGCTCAACAGGTAAGCGACTCAACGATGGGAGGTAGGTAAAGCATTACCTTCTCTTCCCTTTCGTTCCTCGTAGATAGCGAAGGTCAACTGCGAATTCGCAGGTAAAAACGTTGTGTGCACGTCGTAGTGTCGTAGATATAGCAATGAGCTTTAGGAATGGTTAAACAATCTTTAGCAAAGTGATTTGTCGCCCTGAAAAGGACGGGTTTTTGGTGGAGAAGATTGCATGAGAGCGCTTAAGCCTTCTTTTCGGTCTTCTTCGGCAACAGCACGGCCTGAATGTTGGGCAGCACACCGCCCTGGGCGATGGTCACACCGGACAACAGTTTGTTCAATTCCTCGTCGTTGCGGATGGCCAGCTGCAGATGACGCGGGATGATGCGGGTCTTCTTGTTGTCTCGCGCAGCGTTTCCTGCCAGCTCCAACACTTCAGCGGCCAAGTACTCCATCACGGCAGCCAGATACACTGGTGCACCAGCACCGACGCGCTCGGCATAGTTGCCTTTGCGCAGCAGACGGTGGATACGGCCAACCGGGAACTGTAGACCGGCACGGTTCGAGCGGGACTTTGCCTTTCCCTTCACTTTTCCTCCCTTTCCACGTCCAGACATGATGATTGCTTGGGTTCGGTTTAGTTCGGCTAGGGCTCGACGATGTGCTCGAAGCTTGGTTGCTTGTTCGTTTATGTCAAAATCATCCCTTATTCTCGCTTATATACCTAGGGCTGAAAACGTCAGCCAACTGACGTCTGGTCTCTGCGGATGTGAATAAAAGCCGAATGGGGTGCATGACTTTTCATCAAACGTATTTTTACCCTCTCACAGTTGGCATCGTAAACGAGCGAAATGGCACCGAAAACCAGTGGAAAGGCTGCGAAGAAGTCTGGCAAGGCCCAGAAAAACATCTCCAAGTCGGACAAGAAGAAGAAAAGGAAGACCCGCAAGGAGAGCTACGCTATCTACATCTACAAGGTGTTGAAGCAAGTCCACCCCGACACCGGTATTTCCTCCAAGGCGATGAGCATCATGAACAGCTTCGTGAACGACATCTTCGAGCGCATCGCTGCCGAAGCGTCCCGCCTGGCGCATTACAACAAGCGCTCGACGATCACGTCCCGCGAAATTCAAACGGCCGTCCGCCTGCTGCTGCCTGGTGAGCTGGCCAAGCACGCCGTCTCCGAAGGAACGAAGGCGGTCACCAAGTACACCAGCTCGAAGTAATTCGACGGACTTGGAGCACATTCATCTCTCTCCATCAAACCAACCGGTCCTTTTCAGGACCACAAAATGCATCTGTCGAAAAGAATTTGTCCCCAGCCCTTTCTTCAAATGTACGTCCTAGAAACTCTTCTATTAATTCCAGTCCTACTCCGAGTGGTGTGACGACAAGACCAAGGTTCAAATTTCATGCGCCTCTTACCTATTTTAAGTCATATTAGCATAAGTAAGAGAATTATCCTTAGATGTCCTCTATAAAACTTGTGCATCGTCTCTACATAAATCCCCTTTTCGGTTTGTAAAGTAGTTTTAAGTTGCTTAAAATAAATAATTTTTATATAAAACAGGGAAGGACTGCCGAACAAACCGTTGTAAAATTTGGTGCATTTTCGATGAAACATTCTCATGATCTATTGCAAACAAACCAGCTTACAAAATGTCAAAATGACAATTCCAATCGATGCTGTAAGCCCACCTTATTTTGCATGTGTTTGTTGCTATGGTAGCCACTGTCTACCTTCGATCAAATGTGTCGATATCTAGAGCGGTTTTGACAGATAAAAAGCCAACCATTTGGGATAGGAATTATGGCATCCTAGCTTGCTATTAAAATGAAATTTCATCTCCATGGTAACCATTTCCCGCGTACATTGGCGTGGCGTCGCTTTAGCGCTCCTACGTTACACGCTCGATACTTGGGTGACACTCTCACCTGAAGAGATTCTCTCTCAGATGAATAATTATTCTCTTTTACATGCAAAGATCACGTTCGCTTTTCATGACAAAGAACACGTCACGATAATCCTTGTTATCGAACGTGGTAAACATGACAAAAATTGATCAACATTTGGAAGGACTTCGAATTACTCTTTTGGTCAACATTTCTGGTGGTCCTGAGAAGGACCGTTTGAGTGGGAAAATGGTGCTCGATGGCCGAGGCTTTCCTTATGAAAGTGACTTAGGCGCGCTCTCCACGGATACGACGAGCCAGCTGGATGTCTTTCGGCATGATGGTGACGCGTTTCGCGTGAATGGCACACAGATTGGTATCCTCGAACAGGCCGACAAGGTAGGCCTCGCTGGCTTCCTGCAGGGCCATCACAGCCGAGCTCTGGAAGCGCAGATCGGTCTTGAAGTCCTGAGCGATCTCACGAACCAGACGCTGGAAGGGCAGCTTGCGGATGAGCAGCTCGGTCGACTTCTGGTAGCGACGGATTTCACGCAGGGCTACGGTTCCCGGACGGTAGCGATGCGGCTTCTTCACACCTCCGGTGGCCGGAGCACTCTTGCGAGCAGCCTTGGTGGCCAGCTGCTTGCGCGGGGCCTTGCCTCCAGTCGATTTACGGGCAGTTTGCTTCGTACGGGCCATTTCACACTATTGGTTGAGAGTAGCGGAACGTGAACGTGAACGTGTCTTTCTCGATGCGTAGTAGCTTCAACAATAAAGGTAACATTAGGCCCTGACGCCCCTTTTATAACATTTCTGTGCTTTCACACATACACTACCTCACAGGGATGTGTGGCATAGAGGGTAAGCATGTGTGTGTGTGTGTGGTCAAAAGTGAATAAAAGGGCGAGCGTTCGTGGAAGCGAGGTCTATTGTGAATTGTGAACTTGAACATTACAGATCAAAATGACTGGACGCGGAAAGGGAGGCAAAGGTCTGGGTAAAGGAGGAGCCAAGCGTCATCGCAAAGTGCTGCGTGATAACATCCAGGGAATCACCAAGCCAGCCATCCGTCGTCTGGCCCGCCGTGGAGGAGTGAAGCGAATCTCTGGCCTAATTTACGAGGAAACTCGCGGCGTGTTGAAAGTATTCTTGGAGAATGTGATCCGTGATGCGGTCACCTACACCGAACATGCCAAGCGCAAGACCGTTACAGCGATGGACGTAGTGTACGCGCTGAAGCGTCAAGGTCGCACCCTGTACGGTTTCGGAGGCTAAACTCACCAGCCAGTCATCGGAGCTGTTGCCAACTCATCCAACCGGTCCTTTTCAGGACCACAATCTTATTAGCGTCGCCTAAAATGCTTACATTTTACAACTTGTGATTGTTTGGTAGATGGTGTGCTTTGGTATGAAAATATTGAGAATTTGAGCCAATCGAAGGAAGCCTGTCGCTAAGCAACGCGCAGGTTTGAACGCGCTCTAGAAGAAAGGTTTGAGAAACATCTGCCTACTACGGCGTTGTTTTCTGAAAATGTTCTCTTTGTGTTTGATTTCTCTCACGATCATGCATCTTGAACTACCATCTTGTTTGGCTTTATATGTAGGATGTGTGTTAAGATGAACCCCTCTGTGTTCCACGATGGCAACCCGATCGAATGATAGATGAACACGATGATACACAACCAAGCTACGATCAGTCGTAGAAGAGATGTCACGGTAAACGTTTGAAAATTTATTTTGTTGAATAAAGCTACTTTTCTATATTTTCCCTACATATCAAACGTCTTTCTCTTCCTAAACATTAAGTGAGGATATTTTCCCATAGGTTTATTGCCATAACATAGCACAGAGTATCCGACATGGCGGAATCCGGTAATTTTACGTCGTAAAAAGCAGGCCGACTTTCTTGAGTGTTGGTATTTGCTTTTTTTAAAAGCCCAGTCCTTCTGTTTGTGTCTGTCTTTCCCTTATGTTCCCTTATTGTCCCGTATTGTCCTACTCACGTACTCATGTTTCCCTTATTGTCTTACTCACGTTTAGACCAGGTAACGCCTTGTTGCTCTTTCGCAGGAACCAGAGTGGAAAACTGTTTGTTTTGTGGAAAACTGTCCCAGCAAGTCTCATGCTCAACAGGTAAACGACTCAACGATGGGAGGTAGGTAAAGCATTACCTTCTCTTCCCTTTCGTTCCTCGTAGATAGCGAAGGTCAACTGCGAATTCGCAGGTAAAAACGTTGTGTGCACGTCGTAGTGTCGTAGATATAGCAATGAGCATTAGGAATCAAACAATCTTTAAACAATCTTTAGCAAAGTGATTTGTCGCCCTGAAAAGGACGGGTTTTTGGTGGAGAAGATTGCATGAGAGCGCTTAAGCCTTCTTTTCGGTCTTCTTCGGCAACAGCACGGCCTGAATGTTGGGCAGCACACCGCCCTGGGCGATGGTCACACCGGACAACAGTTTGTTCAATTCCTCGTCGTTGCGGATGGCCAGCTGCAGATGACGCGGGATGATGCGGGTCTTCTTGTTGTCTCGCGCAGCGTTTCCTGCCAGCTCCAACACTTCAGCGGCCAAGTACTCCATCACGGCAGCCAGATACACTGGTGCACCAGCACCGACGCGCTCGGCATAGTTGCCTTTGCGCAGCAGACGGTGGATACGGCCAACCGGGAACTGTAGACCGGCACGGTTCGAGCGGGACTTTGCCTTTCCCTTCACTTTTCCTCCCTTTCCACGTCCAGACATGATGATTGCTTGGGTTCGGTTTAGTTCGGCTAGGGCTCGACGATGTGCTCGAAGCTTGGTTGCTTGTTCGTTTATGTCAAAATCATCCCTTATTCTCGTTTATATACCTAGGGCTGAAAACGTCAGCCAACTGACGTCTGGTCTCTTCGGATGTGAATAAAAGCCGAATGGGGTGCATGATTTTTCATCAAACGTATTTTTACCCTCTCACAGTTGGCATCGTAAACGAGCGAAATGGCACCGAAAACCAGTGGAAAGGCTGCGAAGAAGTCTGGCAAGGCCCAGAAAAACATCTCCAAGTCGGACAAGAAGAAGAAAAGGAAGACCCGCAAGGAGAGCTACGCTATCTACATCTACAAGGTGTTGAAGCAAGTCCACCCCGACACCGGTATTTCCTCCAAGGCGATGAGCATCATGAACAGCTTCGTGAACGACATCTTCGAGCGCATCGCTGCCGAAGCGTCCCGCCTGGCGCATTACAACAAGCGCTCGACGATCACGTCCCGCGAAATTCAAACGGCCGTCCGCCTGCTGCTGCCTGGTGAGCTGGCCAAGCACGCCGTCTCCGAAGGAACGAAGGCGGTCACCAAGTACACCAGCTCGAAGTAATTCGACGGACTTGGAGCACATTCATCTCTCTCCATCAAACCAACCGGTCCTTTTCAGGACCACAAAATGCATCTGTCGAAAAGAATTTGTCCCCAGCCCTGTCTTCAAATGTACGTCCTAGAAACTCGTCTATTATTCCAGTCCTACTCCGAGTGGCGTGACGACAAGACCAAGGTTCAAATTTCATGCGCCTCTTACCTATTTTAAGTCATATTAGCATAAGTAAGAGAATTATCCTTAGATGTCCTCTATAAAACTTGTGCATCGTCTCTACATAAATCCCCTTTTCGGTTTGTAAAGTAGTTTTAAGTTGCTTAAAATCAATAATTTTTATATAAAACAGGGAAGGACTGCCGAACAAACCGTTGTAAAATTTGGTGCATTTTCGATGAAACATTCTCATGATCTATTGCAAACAAACCAGCTTACAAAATGTCAAAATGACAATTCCAATCGATGCTGTAAGCCCACCTTATTTTGCATGTGTTTGTTGCTATGGTAGCCACTGTCTACCTTCGATCAAATGTGTCGATATCTAGAGCGGTTTTGACAGATAAAAAGCCAACCATTTGGGATAGGAATTATGGCATCCTAGCTTGCTATTAAAATGAAATTTCATCTCCATGGTAACCATTTCCCGCGTACATTGGCGTGGCGTCGCTTTAGCGCTCCTACGTTACACGCTCGATACTTGGGTGACACTCTCACCTGAAGAGATTCTCTCTCAGATGAATAATTATTCTCTTTTACATGCAAAGATCACGTTCGCTTTTCATGACAAAGAACACGTCACGATAATCCTTGTTATCGAACGTGGTAAACATGACAAAAATTGATCAACATTTGGAAGGACTTCGAATTACTCTTTTGGTCAACATTTCTGGTGGTCCTGAGAAGGACCGTTTGAGTGGGAAAATGGTGCTCGATGGCCGAGGCTTTCCTTATGAAAGTGACTTAGGCGCGCTCTCCACGGATACGACGAGCCAGCTGGATGTCTTTCGGCATGATGGTGACGCGTTTCGCGTGAATGGCACACAGATTGGTATCCTCGAACAGGCCGACAAGGTAGGCCTCGCTGGCTTCCTGCAGGGCCATCACAGCCGAGCTCTGGAAGCGCAGATCGGTCTTGAAGTCCTGAGCGATCTCACGAACCAGACGCTGGAAGGGCAGCTTGCGGATGAGCAGCTCGGTCGACTTCTGGTAGCGACGGATTTCACGCAGGGCTACGGTTCCCGGACGGTAGCGATGCGGCTTCTTCACACCTCCGGTGGCCGGAGCACTCTTGCGAGCAGCCTTGGTGGCCAGCTGCTTGCGCGGGGCCTTGCCTCCAGTCGATTTACGGGCAGTTTGCTTCGTACGGGCCATTTCACACTATTGGTTGAGAGTAGCGGAACGTGAACGTGAACGTGTCTTTCTCGATGCGTAGTAGCTTCAACAATAAAGGTAACATTAGGCCCTGACGCCCCTTTTATAACATTTCTGTGCTTTCACACATACACTACCTCACAGGGATGTGTGGCATAGAGGGTAAGCATGTGTGTGTGTGTGTGGTCAAAAGTGAATAAAAGGGCGAGCGTTCGTGGAAGCGAGGTCTATTGTGAATTGTGAACTTGAACATTACAGATCAAAATGACTGGACGCGGAAAGGGAGGCAAAGGTCTGGGTAAAGGAGGAGCCAAGCGTCATCGCAAAGTGCTGCGTGATAACATCCAGGGAATCACCAAGCCAGCCATCCGTCGTCTGGCCCGCCGTGGAGGAGTGAAGCGAATCTCTGGCCTAATTTACGAGGAAACTCGCGGCGTGTTGAAAGTATTCTTGGAGAATGTGATCCGTGATGCGGTCACCTACACCGAACATGCCAAGCGCAAGACCGTTACAGCGATGGACGTAGTGTACGCGCTGAAGCGTCAAGGTCGCACCCTGTACGGTTTCGGAGGCTAAACTCACCAGCCAGTCATCGGAGCTGTTGCCAACTCATCCAACCGGTCCTTTTCAGGACCACAATCTTATTAGCGTCGCCTAAAATGCTTACATTTTACAACTTGTGATTGTTTGGTAGATGGTGTGCTTTGGTATGAAAATATTGAGAATTTGAGCCAATCGAAGGAAGCCTGTCGCTAAGCAACGCGCAGGTTTGAACGCGCTCTAGAAGAAAGGTTTGAGAAACATCTGCCTACTACGGCGTTGTTTTCTGAAAATGTTCTCTTTGTGTTTGATTTCTCTCACGATCATGCATCTTGAACTACCATCTTGTTTGGCTTTATATGTAGGATGTGTGTTAAGATGAACCCCTCTGTGTTCCACGATGGCAACCCGATCGAATGATAGATGAACACGATGATACACAACCAAGCTACGATCAGTCGTAGAAGAGATGTCACGGTAAACGTTTGAAAATTTATTTTGTTGAATAAAGCTACTTTTCTATATTTTCCCTACATATCAAACGTCTTTCTCTTCCTAAACATTAAGTGAGGATATTTTCCCATAGGTTTATTGCCATAACATAGCACAGAGTATCCGACATGGCGGAATCCGGTAATTTTACGTCGTAAAAAGCAGGCCGACTTTCTTGAGTGTTGGTATTTGCTTTTTTTAAAAGCCCAGTCCTTCTGTTTGTGTCTGTCTTTCCCTTATGTTCCCTTATTGTCCCGTATTGTCCTACTCACGTACTCATGTTTCCCTTATTGTCTTACTCACGTTTAGACCAGGTAACGCCTTGTTGCTCTTTCGCAGGAACCAGAGTGGAAAACTGTTTGTTTTGTGGAAAACTGTCCCAGCAAGTCTCATGCTCAACAGGTAAACGACTCAACGATGGGAGGTAGGTAAAGCATTACCTTCTCTTCCCTTTCGTTCCTCGTAGATAGCGAAGGTCAACTGCGAATTCGCAGGTAAAAACGTTGTGTGCACGTCGTAGTGTCGTAGATATAGCAATGAGCATTAGGAATCAAACAATCTTTAAACAATCTTTAGCAAAGTGATTTGTCGCCCTGAAAAGGACGGGTTTTTGGTGGAGAAGATTGCATGAGAGCGCTTAAGCCTTCTTTTCGGTCTTCTTCGGCAACAGCACGGCCTGAATGTTGGGCAGCACACCGCCCTGGGCGATGGTCACACCGGACAACAGTTTGTTCAATTCCTCGTCGTTGCGGATGGCCAGCTGCAGATGACGCGGGATGATGCGGGTCTTCTTGTTGTCTCGCGCAGCGTTTCCTGCCAGCTCCAACACTTCAGCGGCCAAGTACTCCATCACGGCAGCCAGATACACTGGTGCACCAGCACCGACGCGCTCGGCATAGTTGCCTTTGCGCAGCAGACGGTGGATACGGCCAACCGGGAACTGTAGACCGGCACGGTTCGAGCGGGACTTTGCCTTTCCCTTCACTTTTCCTCCCTTTCCACGTCCAGACATGATGATTGCTTGGGTTCGGTTTAGTTCGGCTAGGGCTCGACGATGTGCTCGAAGCTTGGTTGCTTGTTCGTTTATGTCAAAATCATCCCTTATTCTCGTTTATATACCTAGGGCTGAAAACGTCAGCCAACTGACGTCTGGTCTCTTCGGATGTGAATAAAAGCCGAATGGGGTGCATGATTTTTCATCAAACGTATTTTTACCCTCTCACAGTTGGCATCGTAAACGAGCGAAATGGCACCGAAAACCAGTGGAAAGGCTGCGAAGAAGTCTGGCAAGGCCCAGAAAAACATCTCCAAGTCGGACAAGAAGAAGAAAAGGAAGACCCGCAAGGAGAGCTACGCTATCTACATCTACAAGGTGTTGAAGCAAGTCCACCCCGACACCGGTATTTCCTCCAAGGCGATGAGCATCATGAACAGCTTCGTGAACGACATCTTCGAGCGCATCGCTGCCGAAGCGTCCCGCCTGGCGCATTACAACAAGCGCTCGACGATCACGTCCCGCGAAATTCAAACGGCCGTCCGCCTGCTGCTGCCTGGTGAGCTGGCCAAGCACGCCGTCTCCGAAGGAACGAAGGCGGTCACCAAGTACACCAGCTCGAAGTAATTCGACGGACTTGGAGCACATTCATCTCTCTCCATCAAACCAACCGGTCCTTTTCAGGACCACAAAATGCATCTGTCGAAAAGAATTTGTCCCCAGCCCTGTCTTCAAATGTACGTCCTAGAAACTCGTCTATTATTCCAGTCCTACTCCGAGTGGCGTGACGACAAGACCAAGGTTCAAATTTCATGCGCCTCTTACCTATTTTAAGTCATATTAGCATACGTAAGAGAATTATCCTTAGATGTCCTCTATAAAACTTGTGCATCGTCTCTACATATTCGGTTTGTAAAGTAGTTTTAAGTTGCTTAAAATAAATATTTTTTATATAAAAAAGGGAAGGACTGCCGAACAAACCGTTGTAAAATTTGGTGCATTTTCGATGAAACACGCTCATGAACTATTACAAACAAACCAGTAATCGATGTTGTAAGCCCACCTTATTTTGCATGTGTTTGTTGCTATGGTAGCCACTGTCTACCTTCGATCAAATGTGTCGATATCTAGAGCGGTTTTGACAGATAAAAAGCCAACCATTTGGGATAGGAATTATGGCATCCTAGCTTGCTATTAAAATGAAATTTCATCTCCATGGTAACCATTTCCCGCGTACATTGGCGTGGCGTCGCTTTAGCGCTCCTACGTTACACGCTCGATACTTGGGTGACACTCTCACCTGAAGAGATTCTCTCTCAGATGAATAATTATTCTCTTTTACATGCAAAGATCACGTTCGCTTTACATGACAAAGAACACGTCACGATAATCCTTGTTATCGAACGTATAAAACATGACAAAAATTGATCAACATTTGGAAGGACTTCGAATTACTCTTTTGGTCAACATTTCTGGTGGTCCTGAGAAGGACCGTTTGAGTGGGAAAATGGTGCTCGATGGCCGAGGCTTTCCTTATGAAAGTGACTTAGGCGCGCTCTCCACGGATACGACGAGCCAGCTGGATGTCTTTCGGCATGATGGTGACGCGTTTCGCGTGAATGGCACACAGATTGGTATCCTCGATCAGGCCGACAGACAGATTGGTATCCTCGAACAGGACGTTTCGAGTCAAGGCGTGCGCGGATACCTTTCTTGAGTGTTGTTTCTTCTTTTTTATCTTTCGTGTTAAAGTATCTCTTGTTTTGCTGTATCCGTTCTAGTCGAAATCACGTCGGTAATTTGTTGGTATGCTGGCCTAGCATGCCATGACCTAGACGAGCGATTCTTACGACCGCTTTTGGCTTTTTGCAAATCCGATCCGGTTGTCGTGAATCATACTTCCTCTTGTTTTCGTAGTTTGAGTCCTTGTTTTATGTAGACTTTTTGCAAACTCAAAAAGAGATGATAAAAATATTGTTCAAAAATAATAAGGAAAGTAATAATATTCATAAACGTTAGAATGATTTATTACATTTGATTAGACACAATAAAATTAACTCGAAGCAGTTCGCAGCGTCATCTATTTAAAAAAAATTAGCATTATTTATTGTACTGGTCCATCGTTTGTCGCATTTTGTTAACGCTACCTATGCACAGTATTGAAAAATAAAACTTCTGCGAGGCGTCACCTATGTATGAAAATATGTAGCATTAACAAATTTGAAATGCCATCTGGGTGGAACATTTGGCTGAAACTAAGCTTCAGAATCTACGCTACCATTGGAATGTTGTCCTTGCTAAGCTTTCTAAGCTTTAAGCTTTGCAATTACAAAATACAAAATTTCAAAAATAAAACTGTCAATTCTTGGAATATTTCGTACGAATGAATGTACTATCGAAAAAATTGTACGATAGGTGCATGACTGCAAATTTTAGGCGAAATAAATATACGAAATATGATTTATTCATATTTCTATTTATTTATAGAGGCCATGAGTTTCTAAATCGGGTTTCGCTTCATTAAATGTAAAGTTTTTTTTATTATTAAAATTAGATATTTGTAGTAGTCTGAACAAATTCATTTTATGAATAAAAAAAATGTACTTGATTTAATTTTTCAATTTGTTAAAGATTTACACAATATCAAGCTATCGCGGATGGTTGGTGGCATTGATTTGCAGAATAAGCTAGACTTTCTTTTACGAATCTAAGCTACTACTAGGAAAAAATCATGCTTCTCACTACAGTGACGATACACTTCTCACTATAGTGAGAACTGACATTTTGCACCTGGGGTTTCCATTCTCGCAAGTAATAGAACTTTGCCGCGAACTCGTTGTGCACTATAGTGAGAAGAATCATTTTGTCAAAACCAAGCGAGCAGAATCTCACTCCTCACCCTCACCAAGGTGATGTGGCGGGACGAGGAACAAAATCTAACTTCTCACTTTAGTGCAAAGTGCCTGTTCACTATAGTGAGAAGTGAGATTTTCTTGCCTGAGGTAGTTTGTGAGGTGTGAGATTTTTTTTTCCTAGGGATTCTAATAAGAAGCGTGAGTTTTTAAAAAACTATACTGTTTTGAAAATAATTTACAAATATCCATGAACCGATCAAAACATGGGTGGGTGGCGAAAACAAAAATATCTGGAAAACCTTCCAAAAAACGAATCGAGGGTTAAAAACACCAATAAAGAAGACATGACATAAGAAGACCAAAAGAAAACAAGCAAACTCGGTCGGTTTAACGAGCGTGTTAAATTTAACTAAAAATATTTAAATTTTTCAACAGACTCATTATTTGCCAAACAAGGGTATAGATTATTTTTGGAACGCACGAAAAAATGGTCTTCTTTGCAAGTAAATGTAGCACGATGGTAAAAATAAAATACAAATAAACGAATATACTGACATTTGGCTCTTTATTTTGATGGTGTTTAAAGTGTGTGTGTGTTTGTTTTTTTTGTTGGTTCCTTTTCGTGCTAACGCAACGTGTTTCATTTAGTTCATTCATGCTGTGACGAGGGTAGCATGTCCTTTCCTTGCCACGATCGGTTCATTTTGTTTGATTGCACGTAAAATTATAATAGAATATGACACAGCAAGTGGTAGGATGTTTTCCTTTTCGCTTAACCAACCCCACTCGCTCTCCACTTCTTTCACACAAATGCCCATAGGGTTGGATGAAAATTTCACTATGGTTCGTTGATGTTGGTGAGTGCGTGTGTGTGTGTGTGTGTGTATATATATTTGGCCACGCACACTATGCACGATCCGCACAGATTGATCTGCATAAGATGAGGAAGTGATGACGAGGAAGCATCAATATTAATCAATAGCTTATGCGTGACGTTAAACAAATTAGGATGAGCGAAGTAGTTAGGCTTTGGGAGCACATTTGAATATTTCTGACCTGATGATCACAATGCGATAAGATTCATCACAACAAAAGCGTGAATAACAGGAAAAGCAATAGCAACAAGTATAATAGAAATCGTTTTGATACTTAAAGCCTGAGGTCTGAGGATTTATCATTTAATATTAAGACGGGATAAAATTAATTTTCGGAGTGAATTTGAAAACTTACCGCATTTGTTGTTTGTTTATGTAACAGGGGATTGTTACAAAGTTTAGGAACATTATTTTTAAACTTTAAGATGAGCTGATGCACTCAACCCGAACACCCGTTTTTCGGTCAATTCCGAGGACCGGGTAGATAGCTGATCCCTTTCATCCAGATTCAGTTGCAAATCAAGCCCGTATAGCAGTTGGTACATACATTTCACTCTTTTTTACTTAACAGTTACAACAAACAGTTACTAAATATTTGTTGCACAGTGAAAGTTAAAATTTATGCATGATGATAATCACTCAAAACATCTCATTAGAAAATCGGCTTTTATCGTTGGTTTTGCAGCATACAAAAATATGTACTTATTTAAAAAAACACTTTTATTATAGCTACTAATAGTTTATTGAAAGATTTTTAAAAATCTGTACAAAACAGAGTATTTGTGTCTTATTTCATTTGCTCTTAGACATGGTATTTTGATGGATCCTCAAATATGTTTGTTGTACAGTTTTTAGCTCTGTTTCCAGAGATTTTTGAATATTTTTTAAGCACCTGTTTTCTGTTTTCAACAAAGCAAAAGCTGTAAAAGATGTTTATTTTATTCCTGATCCTTTTAACAAATTGCTAAAAAAAAGTTGTTAAAATAATATGAAAGGTGTAAAATTACACATGCTTCAAATACGTTTGCATACAGTGAATGTAACGTCAAAATGGAATTGTGAAACCAATTTTTAACGAATCTACTTAGTTTATATTGTGTAAAATTAAGTAAAACCTGTTTGAAAACACGTTCGCTTTTTGAGAATCTGATGAGAGTATGATTAAAACATGTTATAAGACCATAAAATAAGACCACTCTTTGTTTTTAAATTCAAACAAAAAATGCCTAATACGAGTTTGGACTGACTCGTAGTTTTGGACTGACCAAAAAGGTCGTTAAACCAAAAAGAAGAAGTACTGTTGCTGAGTACGATTGATCCTCGAATATGCTAGAGTGGTTTGGTCACCAGCTAGGGTGACGGCGATAGCTAAGCTAGAGCAAGTTTACGCGACTTACCACAATCTGTACCATCTTAGGCCTTGAATTGCTGCAATCCCCTCGTTCTCTTATCCAATCTATCTGTATTGCTGGACTTCTGTCCAATTCCATTCAAAGGCGGAACATCCCCTAATTGAACTGAGCTCCCGCGTGGGGCGAAAAGGGCCCCAAGCGGAATATATTTCGCAATAACTGGTTGAGGAGGTGGAGGGATCGGGCTGGGGTGTTCTACAAAAAGGTGTGCGGCTCAAAGACGCATCCAACGGTATACCGGACGCCAGGTTCGGACCAAGAATGGCCGAGTTATCGCCGATTTTCCACGGGAATGTTTTGGTTTTTCCGCAATAACTGGGTGAGGGGGTGGAGGGATCGGGTTGTGATGTTCTACAAGAAGGTGCGCGGCTCAAAGACGCATCCAACGGTATACCGGACGCCATGATCGGACCAAGAATGGCCGAGTTATTGCCGATTTTCCACGGGAATGTTTTGGTTTTTCCGCAATAACTGGGTGAGGGGATGGAGGAATCGGGTTGTGATGTTCTACAAAAAGGTGCGCGGCTCAAAGACGCATCCAACGGTATACCGTACGCCAGGTTCGGACCAAGAATGGCCGAGTTATCGCCGATTTTCCACGGGAATGTTTTGGTTTTTCCTCAATAACTGGGCGAGGGGGTGGAGGGATCGGGTTGTGGTGTTCCACAAAAATGTGTGCGGTGCAAAGGCGCATCCTATGGTATGTGGAGCACTCCGATTGTACCAGGAATGGAGGAGTTGTTGCCGATTTTCCACGGGAATGCTGCTGGTGAAATTTTCCGGTAGTTTTTGGAAAATTCTCCATGGTTCCTCATAATATTGAAAAAACTAGCTCTGAAGGTCTTAAAAGATATTTCAAGAAAGAAACAAAAAATAGTATGAAAAATTTAAAATTCAAAGTCGCCCTTAAAATGTGCCGGAAAAATATTTGTCATCTCGGAAAGATAATTATTTTCGGGCCACTTATTAAACTTCCATTTTCTACCTCCTCGGTATCATGATCTCCTGTTACTCCTGGTCGAATTTTGCCGCATAAAAATTTTCGAATTTTTGCCACAAAATTCGACCAGGAGTAATAGGAGAGCATGATTCCGAGGAGGTAGTTCGGGTCGGCCGAATATTTCCAAAATCAGTTTTAAAATCCAAAGTCAGTTTTAAATTTGGGTTTGAAATTTTAAGTTTGGAATTCAACTTTTAATTTTGCATCGGGATTTTAAAGCTGGTTTTGGATTTTAAGATTGGATTTGGAAATTTTTGACCGACCCGAGCTACCTCCACGAATTCATGCTCTCCTGTTACTCCTGGTCGGATTTTGTGGCAAAAATCCGGAACTTTTTATGCGGCAAAATCCAACCAGGAGTAACAGGAGAGCATGAATCCGAGGAGGTAGCAAATGGAAGTTTTAAAAGTGGCCAGAAAATATTTTTCTTTCCGAGATGACAAATATTTTTCCGGCACATTTTGAGAGCGCCTTTGAATTTTAAGATTTTTATCCTCATTTTTGTATCTTTCTATAAATCTATTTTTTAAAAGCCTAAGACAACGTGATTTCAAATATTATATGGAAATAAGGGGAACTTTCCAAAAACTACCGGAAAACTCCGCCAGCAGCATTCCCGTGGAAAATCGACGATAACTCCCTCATTCCTCATTCGATCGGAATGCTCTGCATGCCGTTGGATGGACCTATGAGCCGCGCACCTTTTTGTGGAACATCACAACTCGATCCCTCCACCCCGTCACCCAGTTATTGCGGAAAAACTAAAACATTCCCGTGGAAAATCGGCGATAACTCGGCCGTTCTTGGTCCGATCCTGGCGTCCGGTATACCGTTAGATGCGTCTTTGAGCCGCGCACCTTCTTGTGGAACATAACAACCCGATCCCTCCACCCGCTCACCCAGTTATTGCGGAAAAACCAAAACATTCCCGTGGAAAATCGGCGATAACTCGGCCATTCTTGGTCTGATCGGAATGTTTCGCATGGTGTTGGATGCGTCTTTGAGCCACGCACCTTCTTGTAGAACATCACAATCCGATCCCTCCACCTCTTCACCCAGTTATTGCGTAAAAACCAAAACATTCCCGTGGAAAATCGGCGATAACTCGGTCATTCCTGGTCCGACCTTGGCGTCCAGTATACCGTTGGATGCGTCTTAGAGCCGCGCCATTTTTTGTGGAACATCAAAACCCGAACCCTCCACCCGTTGCCCAGTTATTGCGAAAAAACCAAAACATTCCCGTGGAAAATCGACGATAACTCGGCCATTCTTGGTCCGATCCTGGCGTCCGGTATACCGTTGGATGGGTCTTTGAGTCGCTCACCTTTTCGTGGAATACCTCAACCCAATCCCTCCACGCCTTCACCAAGTTATTGCGGAAAAACCAAAACATTCCCGTGGATAAATCGGCCATTGTTGGTCAGATCCTGGCGTCTGGTATACCGTTAGATGCGTCTTTGAGCCGCACACCTTTTTGTGCAACATCACAATCCGAACCGTCCACCCCCTCACCCAGTTATTGAGGAAAAACTAAAACATTCCCGTGGAAAATCGGCTATAACTCGGTCATTCCTGGTCCGACCTTGGCGTCCGGTATACTGTTGGATGCGTCTTTGAGCCGCGCCATTTTTTGTGGAACACCACTACCCGATCCCTGCACCCCCTCACCCAGTTATTGAGGAAAAACCAAAACATTCCCGTGGAAAATTGGCGATAACTCGGTCATTCCTGGTCTAACCCTGGCGTCCGGTATACCGTTGGATGCGTCTTTGAGCCGCGCACGTGATGCAGAACATCCTAAACCTATCACTTTCAGGGCAGAAAATCTTTTGACACCCCAATTCCCCTATAGCAGCTGCTATCAAGCCTGGTTCCCTTGCTACACATAGGGCCGTTGTCTCATAGCTTGGTTTCCTGTACAAGAGCGGTATGGCCATTTTCGATCAGTTCGGCTACCATTCCGTCAGTATCTTCTACCTAATTCATCTTGCATCTACGAATAACCTTTCGTAGCTCATAACTCATTCTGGGATGACAATAGCATAATATCATCTGCCAGTGGAGTCGATAGCTGTCAGTCGTTGAACTGAAAACTTAACCATTGATCGACCATATTGCTTAAGTAAATCGGAGCAATGCCTACGCTCAAAAACTAATAACAGAAAACTGTTATAAAGACGCTCCAATCCAACTTAATTCACCAACAAATTTTATCAAAATGTTTATCTTTAGTCCCATTCGTTCGTTGAAAGTTTGACATAAAAACAAATCTGTAGGATGGTTCCCCCACCTTTTAGCATGGTTTCTTGAGTATTATCACTGATTAAAGATACTAAATAATGTTCATATCGTTCTCTATCGTTTGCACTATACCGAGTTGTCATTTGGATGTAATTTTAAAACCATTTGCATCATCTTTAATAAAAGTACATTTAAGTACAACATTTTTTAAAACCATCCCCACACCCTGAACTCCGAAAAGTGCGCTTGTTCAATCTAAATCAAATTAAGCAACACATGATTACGGTTCGAAGTCACGAACACTGCAGGACGATGCGGACGGTGCGCCGAAGGCCACCAGAAAACTGGCCATTTTTCGCTCGTTAGCAGTACTACATTTCACTGTTTACTGTCACACATCATTACATTGGGCAATTGCATTATGTGCGCTCCATCAGGCATCGGTATCTGGTGCGCTCGGTTGGCGTACACGCGTGGCACGCGGGTCGGGTAAGAAAATTTGCCAAGGATTATTGTGCTTTATTTACTTCTGTGTGCATTGTTTGTGTTGTTCGTTACCGGCTCGGCGGTATAGTGAAGTGGCAAACTATAGCTGAAAGCAACAACAGCTCCAAAGCACGCTGATGACGTGGGCGGAGCAGGACAGGTGGTGGGGGGGGGGGAGATAGAGCAAGGCGCATTGCAGGTTGAGGTTGGCCACTTGAGCGAAAACAAGTGTTTTCTTTTCGCACCATGGCGGTGGAAAATCTTTCAGAAATAATCGTTTGCCTGATTGCTTTCAATAAAAATCATCATAGACCATGGCTGGCGCACTGAGCCGAACAACCGAACGAAACTTCGCTCAGCTGTACGAATGTTTCCTATCAAAGCATTAAACAACAACAGCAAGGACGATAGAAGCAATTGCTTCGCAGTGAAATTTCGTACCCATCGCTTTTCATTTTGTTCGGGCCATGGACGATAAGGCTACATCATAATTCAACGGTACAATGAATAATTATGACATCATTTTAATATCGCAAGCCTGCGAGGAATCAGCAGACTCGTTCGGCAAGAAGCAGCAAACCAGTGCAACATAATCGGATACCGTTTTTCCATAGGCGGCAAGAAGGAATAGGTAAACGATAGAATAAAAAAAAAAACGCATGATATTTGATCCATTTTTAAAAGTAAAAATAAAAATAAAATCAGAGCGGATTAGATGCTTTGGCATTTTTGTCCCCCCTCTCGCTCAAGGACACGAATGTGCCGGTAAAAGTATCGAATGAAATCGATTTTAGCACGAAAATCAATATCCGTTTCGGTAGACGATTACTGATAATTGTTATTGCTGCCTAATACTATGCAAAATATGATTATTTGGTAAGTAACAATATTGATTGCTTTTTCACCTGCTTCGCATGCCGGGACTGTCCGGCTGGACCGAGTTGGCAAGTCAAGCAAGAAATTGAAATTGCTTCGCACTATAAATGTGTACTGTAAATTTTCGACTGGTGGTAGTGATTTCGCCCTAGCGTGGCATAGAATGTCGAATGTAGAGTCCTAGGTTCACAAGGTATTCTATGAATTCGGTTAGCAAGCTTGCATATTGGTTGTTTTGGAAAATCTACTTATCTACAGAATGGTTTGATGAAGTCCACCGAGAGGGAATAGGTTTTAAAAATACTCTTTAAGGATATTTTCATTATTCAGAGCATTGTTGTTTCTAACAATGTGGATGATATAGTTAGCAAACAAACGTAGGTTGAGAATCCTCTTACTTATGCTAATGTGACTTACAATAGGTAAGAAGAGAGATGGGAAGTTAAGGGCAAAAACTTGTCCTCAAGAGTATCTATCTGCAGCAGGTTGACGGAGCCCGAATCATCCTTACGAGCAGAACCGTAAAAGGAAGAGAGATCAAGGGGAGTTAAGGCAACTTAACGAGGGGGAGAGTAGACGAGCATGAAAAGCGGCTGGGAAGAGTGAAAAATCAAATAGGTTTGTGGAAGAATTAAAGGCACGAAAAGCGCGCGCGTGCAAAGATTCATATGCATCTTTTGATCGAGGATTGAGAATTGATGCAGGATAACGACTTCGCTTCTCCTCGACGGAGTGGAGGAGAAGCGAGGCTATGAAGCCAGACTGTAAAGGAGTGCGGCGGGCCTCTAAAGGTAAAAGATCCAGCAGCCGACAACGTGACGGATATGGGGGCATAGCCGAGCCTGTACCTCCAAACACTTTGCGCATAGCAAACCGCTTGATGGTCCTCTGTACCCGGTCAAGTCGAGCCGCAGCTGTGATGGTAGTAGGCGACCAGATTACCGAGGCGCAGGCCTCAAAGATCACGGAAATCCGAAAGAGACAACTTTCTCTATGTGATTAGCAAACGTTAGCCTAGAGTATATGAAAACGTTCAGACCTTTCACACAGCCAGAATGGAGAGCTACAGAAAGTTTATTTGAACAGAAAAGGATTTCAAGCACTAGAAAAGGATATAACTTAACATTAATTTGGACATAGAAGAGAGTTGAACGAGCACCAAGAAGAGAAGGCGTCGAGATAGTTTTGGAAGGAAGCACAATCATAAGAAGTGTTGATAGGAAGGAAAATGTTGATGTCATCAGTGTAACAGAGCATAGTATTAAGTTCTTTGATTAAAAGGTAAAATACAATAACGGATCACTAAAGCCCGGAGAGAGAGGGATCGGAGTAAGAGTAAGTCTCAACCTTACGCGGAAAACTCTTTCTGTGCTGATAGTCGTTGACTGGTGACATTTTTTCCAGAATCAGTGGTAAATGAATCCACAGCAACTTTGGTGTCCGGAAGTTTGTCGATCATCATTTGCCGTAAACTTTTGATGGTGGTGGTAGATGCCGGATGACATGCGAGTTGCTGGATTACCGTTCGAAGGTTGCAAAGGAGCCTATATTTGGGGGATTCCCAGCTCAAGCAATGTGCTGAACCTTGACTTTTATGCATCCCTGCTCAGCAGCTTACCGATTAACCAGCAAAGCTGTTGTGGTTATGGCGGGAATGTGGTGATTGAGTTCACCTCGTCTGAGTGGATGGGCTGATTAGGTCAATGGGATTCGAAAGTACCCAGATAAAAAAGCATCACCTTTTATCGCCAATTTGTTAGGTCTCTAACATGGTGCAACCTATCCAAATGACGAAACTGTTGGATAGTGTTACCCCTATTATGCCCCATAACCTCTCGTATATTGTTGGTGACCATTATGCTAAGCTTCCCGCAGACACAGAACGTGCATTGGGGTGCTTGTTGGTGTGAGATGTCCTATGTTCAGTGCCGTGATTTTTTGTCCACGTTCAGCTTCGCCCCAGCTGATCTGTTTAACGCTTCTATGGATGCTTTCTCCTCCTCGAGTTTGCGAAGGGAGGTTGTCACCATCGAGATGTCATTAGCATATGCGTTGATCAGGTCATCCTGATCGCATCAAATACTCTCTTTTCGGGTGATGAGCGGATTAAGGTAGAGGGCAATCAGGTGCATGGTTAAAAGATCGCCCTATCTGAGAGAACTCGTCGGACCATTCCTTTCTCTGTCAGCGTGGTAATTGGCCAATTTTCAGTTCGGCTGCGGTGCTGATGTCTCGTTCCACCATACGCCAGTGGTCTCCGAGGGGCATTGCGAGATTGTCGTCCGAGAGCGCTTCCCCGTGCGATGCCGCACACCCCTCCGCCCCATCAACAACGCAACTTCTGTACGTTTTCACGTCGATAATATCCGAGAAGTGCCTTCCGTCTATTAGAACGTGATCGATTTGGGAGTAGGTTTGTGGTGGTGATCTCCAGGTGTAGCTGAACCGAGGTGCATGTTGGAAAAAAGTGCTGTGAATGCTCATGTGCTTGGAGGAGGCGAAATTGATGAGCCTGAAGCCTTTGTCGGTTGTCAGCTGGTGGGCGCTGAAGCTACCAATTGTTGGTTTATATGCCTCCTCCCGTCCGACCTGAGCATTAAGGTCTCCGATGACGATCTTCACATCATGTTGTGGGCAGCGGTCACACTCCATCTCCAGCTGCGTAAAGAAGTGTTCCTTCTCGTCATCGGTGCTCCCACATTCGTTCGTTGAATGGCCACCATCTAATCACCCGTTGTTGCATCGCACCTAGCACCATGAACGCCGTACGGAGCTCACGCGTTTTTCCACCACTTTGGTAGATTGTGCAGTTGCTACGGTACTGGCGCACCATTGTACCCTTCCAGCGCACTGCGCCGCGGGCCTGGACTTCATCTTACAGGATTCGGGTGCATCCATCAAATGTAAGCGATCTACAATTCCAGGTTTCGAGCCTCCAATCGTAAGTCCTTTTTCCATGCGGGGGTCTGCTGTAAATTATGTTGTTGCCCTTTCGTTGCGGTAGTTGTTTTCTAGGGATGGCTTGCAAGGCTTCTCCCCCAACCCCCTGTCTCGTCGGAGGGCTTACGCATCCTTGCTTAGTGTCCCTTCGCATGCTAGGACAGAAGGGACAAGGAACATGGAGAACAGACGCTGGCCATCCCCACCCCCGCTCAATTTAGCCATATAACCCATCTTCCCAAGGAGTTGGGTTTCTCCGTGTACCCAAGCTGAGATATTTGGAGAGATATGTTACCGTTCTGTACGTCGTGGACGTATTGAGTCGGATTAGGGTATGGAGATCCTATATTAACCTTCCGGAGATCCTATACTAAACCTTCCGGAGGTGTCGGACCATACACGTATCAGTGCGGTATTGCTACAAACACTGACAACAGAACATGTTCAGTCCTATGTACAGTTCAGTGATTCTTTATCCACGTTCAGCCCCGCTCCAGCTGTTCTGTAAGAAGCTTCTGTTTCTTGTTTGCGAAGGGAGGTTGTCACCATCGAGATGTCGTCAGCATATGCGTTGATCAGGTCATCCTGATCGCAACAAATACTTTCTAATACAGAAAAATTTATGGTTTTTGCAAGCTTTTACAATAATTGAATCGCATCAGCAATAGTCATAGTTTGACTTCATAGCTCATAGCTTGAATTATTAGAGACAAATAAAACACGCAAAGCCTCTTTATCCTGTCTTTATCCTATAGGACAACACTGTACTGTTTTGTGCCAAATTAAAATAATAACAAGGCTTATCGTGGCATAGGGCCGTAGCAAGAATCATCTTCAAATTCGCACATTCATTACTAATTTAAACTCTATTTTACCCGCTAAAAAATGTGTTACAAACAAAACTAATTGTAACGCAGCTCATCAGCAGCCATTTTTAAAGCTTAACCGGTTTTCATTTTTCACCACCAATGGTAGGAAAAGCGCATTTATCTTCACTGCCTTCAGTTAGCGGTACGGGAGAGAGTTGCTTATCCAGCTGCTTGCTACATTAAATATGAACTATGGCCTGCGAACGTGCACCATGATGTTGCTAGAACTAATAATGTCGGATTGAAGACATCCATCCCAGGTGATAGCAGCAGGATGGCAGCAGCAGGAATTTTTGCCCCATCCTTGCCGGACATTTTATGAGCCACATAAACCGGAATAATGAGTTCTAACGAAACGCTAACGAAAAAAAAAAACACACACACACACACACACACACAAAACGGTGGCCAAACCAAAGGCGCTGAACCAGTGCTACACACACACACACATAAAACGTGTACATACATGGCACAAACAACTGACTGGCTGTAACCCTTACAGCACTGCTGAACTGTAGCTGGTTAGTAAGTAGAAAGGGAAAAAGTTGTGACACAATATTTTACGTCAAGGTGGAACCAAATTAACTTCCGGCGCTTGAAGTAGATTTTATTATACGATTTGGATGCAGTTTTCCGGCTTATGAAACAAAATCATTCTTCTCCCCTTTTCTCTTTGTGTTTCTTTCCCTTTCCTTCTCCAGTTGACGTTGGTAAAAAGTTTCTTCTTGATGATGAATGCATCGATTGCAGGCCCCTAAAGGAAACTCGCTCCACGAGAAATAAGTGCGAGAAAGCTTGGTGCTGCAAAAAAAGACGGAACGATGATGATACTTTTATTGCTGCTGCTTCGGTGACTCTCGATCTATGCTCGTTTATATTCCACACGGCAACCGACGGTGGACGGTAAGGGCGTAAAACAAAAGGTCAAACGGGCTATGTACGACCCCGGACGCCCCGGGCTTTGGTAGAAACATTGAATGATCCATGCATGGAGTTTCCTGTCGTAAAGTAGTAAACATGTGAACTTAGCATTTTTTTTAACTTTTCAAGCGTTAGAGTGAGAGTTATCTATTGTTTTTTTTTTAATTCATCTGTAATAGTCAAAATAAAATTAATGCAAAAACTAGAACACAATTTATTCCATTTACAACAATCATTGAGCAAGATTAAATTGAGATAAACCATAAATTAAGATCAAACATCAAAGGCGAGCTGCTCCAGTTGATCCAGTGTGCGCGAATAGTTAAAGCTATTGTGTAGGCGTCCTGTTTGCTTCTGCTGACGATAATGGTTGATGCAGAACGCTGTTTATTGCAGCTAATTGGCACGACAACGATCGATCGAACTAAACGCTCCACGAAGCTGTCATGCACGTGGGAAAAAAGGGAGTGTAAAATTAACGCTCGCTTTCTTCTGTTCCTATTGTCTTCCGCCCGGCCCGGTTGGCGCAGGTGAGCAAACACTACACCACGGACCCTTTAGTGAACATCCTTTGTGTGTGTGTTCGCCGAGTTTTGTCGTTTAGACACAACGACCAGGCTGCCCAGGGCCGTGTAATCGAGTGTAATAATAATACTTGATTGATGGGCATAACGTGCCGATCTTCTTGCCGTGTACGTTCGATGCAGTTCTTTCGGTGCAGTTCAGCGTTGCTAATCTTTCGAGCGCATGGGTGAGTAGTATTAATGAATAATTGTATTTGTTTATTTGATCGTGCAAATTAATGTGGTCTTGTGTTGCAACGTTGTGTTGTGGTTTGTCAACAGCTCAAAGAGCGTAGGAAAAAAAAACTGGGACCGATGTGTACGCTTCAGCTAAATCATTACAATCAACCATTTGTGTGTAAATAAAACGCTGAAACACGTTTGATTGAGTAAATTATGTAAATGTATTGGCAGCATAAATGACGGCCCGATTTTCTCCAAAAATGCTGCACAACTTTAAAATATGTCTTAGAGCGAGAACGATGGGAGAATAAAGATTGCACTGCTATCAAGAATTCGAATAAGAAACTTTTTTTTATTTTCTTTTCTTTTTACCTCGTACCTCGGCCGATCGGTTGAAATGTCCATGTTGATTGTGCGTGTCAGTGTTCAAATTCATTAATTTATTTTAAAAATTTACCATAAAGATTCCGGTTTTTAATGAGAACTCGGAAATATCTTGTTTGGTTTGGTATTAGTTGTCTTTTTCATCAATTTTTTTTTGAAGAAGAGTGGTTTTTGTTTTATGTTGAGAAGGAAGGCCATACGCTGCTGCTTTTTTTTTATAAAACATTGTTTATTTAAAACAACTTAAAAACTAGCTAACAAAAGAAAAGTGGGGTACATGTAGGGACGACGTATAGGTTTTACAAAGAACACTTAAGCATATTTTCATAAATCACAGCATTGTTGTTTCCAACATGATGCAGTTTGCAAACAAGCGTAGGACAGGAATCCTCTTACTTATGCTAATGTGACTTAAAATATGTAAGAAGAGGCTTCCCTGTTGGAAGTTGAGGTTGTGGTTTGGAACACTAGACACCCTAGAGCACAGGACAAACTTGTGCTCCAGAGTCTCTGGCTGGGAGCAGAATGAACAGGCTGAAGGAGACCGATTCATCCTGTCAATCAGCAGTCCGTGTGGCACCTTGTTGTGCACCAGCAGACACAGTATCGGGTGTTGGTCGCATGAAAGTCTGTAGCTGGTGACGTTTTTCCAAATCCATCGCCAATCCGTGGAAGGTGGCGGCTTTGGAGCCACTTTGGAGTCTGGAAGTCTGTCGACCATCATTTGCCGCAAACTTTTGGTTGAGACTGTAGTTACCGGATGGTATGCGAGCTGCTGGATTACCATCCGAAGGCACGGATAAGTTGTGGCAATGGAGCTTATATTCGGGGGATTCCCAGCACAATCTATGTGCTGAGCCCCGAATTTCAGGCAACCCAGCTCTGCAACGTACCGATTCACCAGCAACGCTGTTGTGGTAATGGCGGGAATGTGAAGATTGATTCCACCTCGGTTGCGTGGAAGGGCGAAATGGGTTAATGGGATTCGGAAACCTCCAGATCCGTCCCACAGGTAAGGTCCCCGCACCATCTTGGAGGCCAAATCGATGTCCATCGATCGTGCGCCACACACCGATGAAACAAACTGCTTAAAACTAAAATTCCTTCTCCAAACCGTCAAACGGCACCTTATCCCGGGTTTATTATGTGCCGGGTGACATTTTGCTGATAGTTGTTGTGTTATCCAAGTATGAGGTCCAGTTTTTAGCGAGGCACAGTATCATTCCACGAGAAGACATCCCATCCCGGGGCTGCTTGAGAGTGTGGACTGTGGTTTTAAAGGGCCGTGGTTCCTCCGTCAATCTGCCTGGTCTGCCGTTGTTGTTCGTTGTAGACCTTACAGTGTTTCTCTGGTCACAGAACAAGGACGAGTGGTTTTTTTTTCGCCGAAGAAGTTTACAATCGTTAAACGTTTAAAGTTACGTTAAACATAAAACTTTAAGCGTACATTGACTCGTGACTCGTTGTTACACTCATAACGTACTACTGATCAACATTTTATTAAGGTTTGTTTTTACAATTTATCAATTTAGATGAATATAAATCACTTGCCAGAGCTTATCCCGCTGATGTCAGGCTACATCGGTGACGGTCTACCATTACCCCGTATCAAGGACTGACTATCCAACTACGTTATATCGAATTCAAGCCAATCGAAGGCCGGCGTGACTTAGAAGGCCGTTAAGTGAAGGAGAAGAAATCGTTTGAGCAATACCAAAACCTGTACCATGTTTCAATGTGTTTCCTATGCTGCTTATCAGTACAACTTTTCTTAAGTGGATACTCTCTTTTCTGTCCGGTGGAAATGGTATTTTATACCGGTCTTGATATGTCAGACTGTGGCGATTCTACCATTAAGGGCTGTCATAAATCAGAGCACAAAGCTAAGCTAATTGTTTTATTGTGGTTGAACCAATAGTCTATACGAGGCTGATGATACGAGGCTGGGTACATCAACAGCGTTCGACATAAGGGAAGCAACAAACATGATTTGAGATACTCTGCGTCTTTTTGCTAAAGGTATCAAGTCCTAAGAGCTGGCATCTTTGCTCATATTCCGGCAGAGGCTCAGAAGTGTTACCCGTCATGATACTTACAGTATATCGCGTAAATGATAGCTGTATTCTTTCAATGCGGTCGATCGATGAGTTGGAAACCGGACACCATACAACAAGACAATATTCGAGTGTAGATCTGACCAGTGAACAATAACAGGACTTTTAGGAACACTGAATCGATTGTACAAGGTTTCATTCGTTTTATTAGATTTGCCGATAGATTTGCGAGCTTTTTTCACGATCGTTTCGAATGCTATCGAATGTTACACCTAGATCTCTGACCGACTGTACTCGATTTATTACTATTCCATCGAAAGAATAAACATTTCTAACTGGAGTATGAGAGCGACTAAACGACATGACGTTACACTTTTCGGGACGTAACACTAGTTGGTTAGATGAGCACCAAGCATTGAAGAGGTTTAGAATGTTTTGAAGAGACATACAGTCAGCAGTAGACGCTATAGGTTTAAAGATATTTAAGTCATCAGCGTTACAAAGAAAACAATCATGTGGAAGGACAGATAACCAGAGGACAGGAGGACGGATAACCGATGACGGATATAACCGAGTATGCCCGGGATAAGGCAAAGAATAAGGAGGAAATGCCTTATAAATCTGTAAAAATCTAATCAGCACAAGCGGTGTTGACAATACGGCACTGGACCGTAATAATCAATTATAAATAAATAAAATAAATAAATAACTCTGACGGATAACAATTGCAGCAAGCGCGTCCATCCACCTAGGCGGTCCAGTCCCGAATTACCGTCTCTTAAACATCCTAAGTAGAGAGAGAGAGAGAGCTGATCGGGAGCCGAAGCCAACGCGATCACGCAGGTTCATTTGGACATAGAATCGGGTGCGTAAATTTGGCTGCGTCCGGCTCCAACAGATAGCTTTGTCAGGAGAATGGGATGTGAAATGCGATCAAAGCTAGCTTTGAGTTCTGTATACATGACATCAACCGGAACACCTCGATCTAAACTAGAGACGATAGAGGAAGTTAAGGAAATTAGGTTTGTCATGTTATGTTGTTGGGGTATGATGCAGTTACGAGCGCTAAAGAGGATGTGGGAATGAACAATGGACTCGAATATTTTAGAACATGTGTAGCATATCTGCTAAACATCTCACTAGAGTATACATTATTTCGCATACAACAAGCGTTACGTAGCATTTACGGTGAGCAGAAATTCATCAATTTAACAAATAACCTCATTGTAAGAATTGGGTATAAATAAAGCGATCTAGGAAGCCTTCCCTTAGACAGAGAGATGGAGAGAGAAGGTACAACAAGCTAAACCTTGCGTTCAATTCTTTCTAGAGGTTTGAGTGTCCCCCTACCCAAGGTAAGGCCACAAACCTCCAACATGCCTGTAAGGGATATTCCTTCTGAACATACAAAGTCGCCTGGCCGACTTGCTTCGCCGATGAGCATCGAGAGTCCCCCTACCAAAGGTAAGGCCTCGATGTCTCCAACTTTCCAGTAAGGAAGATTCTCATCTAGAATCTTCAAACTGCCTGGATAGTCCAAGAAAAGAAAGATATTGGTCCGCACAGCTTGCAATCACGTTGTTCCGTTCTCGTCGCGATTATAAGTCCGAGATTCTTCTTCTCCACCACATGACGACCGTCCGAGTCATTTCTTCTTCCCACCACACATGCACAGAGGATACAAATACCACGATAATTAACGACATTAGCAAGGTTACCCTTCTCTGGAGTAGAAATAATAAATGCATGTTTCCATACATCAGGAAATATGCCCGAGCTTACAGACAAACGGAATAACATTGACAGAATAGGACCTAGGACCTGACTGAATTTTTTGAACACTACTCCTGGAACCCCGGCGGGGCCAGGGTTATACGATGATTTGAGATTTTTGATAGCTCGTAAAACTGTGTTGAGGTCTATGTTTATGTTACAATCATTAATAACATTGGAAGGTGTATGAACGATTCCGGCAGCAATCGACGCTTGAGCAATCGAACTGTCGAACGCTCAGCAATCGAACCGTCAGGACTCGATGCTGAGCGTTCACCAACAATGGGACTTTCGAAGTGTTTTTTAACAAATTCCCAAAATGATTTGTAATTACATTTAAATTGAGCAATTTAAATTGAGCCGGCCAGTAAATGACACGGCTTTTTCAGCTTTAAATGCAGAGTTTATTCTTGATACTTAGCTCGCTTCGTCGCTAAAAATTTGTCCGCTTGCTACGGTCAGCGCAACTACCACCACGCCAGCGTTCGCGTCCTGGCCGACGGGATCCGAACGAGCGCCCTCTCCCGGTTGCTAGCGTGACTACCGCTGAATAATCGACCGTCCCTCCAACAATCGCGCCGTTACAAAGTAACAACAAGCCTTATTATAATGTGATCACACCATAAGTTGTGGTAAGGAGTATCTTAAGAACTAGTCTATAACTTATTAACAGTAATAAATACTTACTCAACAGGCGCTTCGCAGGCTTGGCACGTTGCTGAAATCCTCTAAATCATCGCCGTCGTTTATGCATTAAATCCATCAATCCATCTCAAAGACTTTACGTGCTGGGACGTCTGGTGCCATTCTCATGACATTTCGAATTCGCTGCAAAATATTAAGGTTATCGTACAGCCGTCCACATCATATACAGGGCCAGTATAGACCGACCGATTTCGCTCATAAATAATGCTGAAAACTAATGTCACTAACCAAACTAACCAATCGTAGAAATTTAAAAACTTAGCAGTGTAAGACATTGCAAGACAGTACTTGTTTCGTCCTTGAGGTCCGCTTTAGGAAGGCTTGCCCCCAGCATGCATTTAATTTTCAGCTTAGTGTGCCAAACAATAGGCAGAAACCAGTATAAGTTCTTTGTGATTGCAATTCTTACTCTTGAAATTGTCCTATACTGTCTGTTGTTAGTTTTATTCAAACAATCTAGATGATAAATTTTATATTTTTACTGCTTTTAACATTCTAAACAAAGGTTTGGCCCTTGCCATGTTGTCTAAGTGGTTAAATTTTATTTTTTGAGTCTCAAATATCAAGTCCCCAAAACGTCAAGACAGCAATATTGCTTGCAACAAACGTTATTTATTCAACATGTTGCCATTTACCATATGTCCACCATCAACTTGCTACGTCAGTTAAAACGCTTCCCTCGCACGCCGGTAATTTGTTGCTCGTTTAGTTCCATAAAAAGCAGTTCAGTTGTGTTAATATTGAAGCACTCTGCATTCAATTCATCTTCAAAATCAATGCTTACCCAACCGGCTGCCGTAAACCATTACACCAAGCATACTTACCACACAAGGAAAGTGGGCCGTGCGAGGTTAGTCCGGAGCTAAAGTCAGTCCTAAGAAAACGAGCATTCTCCACAGCTTCACAAGATTTAAGTAAACGTCGGCCCGTCAGCACTTAAGCCGAAGCGGGCATCGAACCGGGTGACAGTAACCGGAAAACCCTCAGCACCGAAACCGAAACAACGGGGCAAGGGTAAACATTTCGTACCCTTTTCAAACGGGTGGCGAGACCTCGAACCCAAACTCGGGCTTTCCATCGGCGTCCCGGGCACAAAAACCCCGGACGGATGGTACGGAAAGCCGAACTCGAAACCTCCCGAAAGCGTCTATTTTTCTTACGGTGGTTTCCAAATGCTGCGGTTTGGCAAGCAATGTTTGATGTATGGCCGCCGCCTGCCAGGGCACAAAGGGGCTCAAGAAGTTAGTCAACAGTGTGCCGTCCTGGTCGCGAAAGTGGTGCGGTGACGCTCATTTTCACGCTCGTTCGCCCGGATTCGGGCGATACGATACGTCCCCATGGAAATGAGCCGCGCCACGGTGTCGAATGGTGGTGCGATACGGGTTGACAGCGTGGAAATTATGCGTGAATGGGAAAGAAAATAGGAGCAGATAAAGTGATGGAACCGTCGGACGCGTGACGGTACAATGCAAGATACAACACAACCCACAAAAAAAAGGGGGGAAAACTAAGAATCGATATGAGCTATGCTGGTTTAACGATATGCTTACTGCTTCAACCACACTGCTTCGGGTCTAACCATCCCAAGGGATTCGTTTTGTATGTGTGTGTGTACGTAGCGTATTGCTCCTGTTTACTTTTCGACCGGCTTTTTTACGTGTCCTCGTTGGCACTTCCAACAGTTTATTTAATGGACAGAATGAACGTGGACGCTGATTGACACGATAGCGTCTCCCGCAGAGGACTGCTGCCATTGAAACGAATGTTTAAAGTATGCTAATGTCAACCTAAAGTATCCGCGTGAAGTATTGTGTTGGAAATACAATTTATGGCAGAACTGTATTTAGCTTTGCATTCCCCATCCCGAGCGGGACCTTTTGAACTGTTGTTTAAAACAGCGTTGGGTTGAGATATCGATCAAATGACTCTTTCAAGGATCCCTTACAACAGCCACCCGTGCGTGAAACACCATCGAATTAACAAGCGCCGAATGTGGTGGCAGCGATGGTAACCTACTTGCCGCTTGTGGCGCCTCTGCTAATGGGTAACTTTAATGAGCAATTATTAACAAAATGTCGCTAATTGCTTAGGAAATATGTGCCTTTTAAAATGTTCAACTTTCAACTGTAGTTAATTTGGTATATTTAAAAAAGAACCAAATTAAGGCATTGGTAGGACTAGTCGCTTAAGGAATTAACTTCGTAAATTATGTTAAACAAACAGCAAACTTAACCTTCTTCATTCAATCTCAGCGAGGCCATAGACTTTTATTCCTATTTATCCCAGTACACGGCAAGACCGGAGCATCAAATCCTAGTGAGGATTGACTATCCAACTACGTGACATTAGTAAGTCTAGTATGCCATCAGATGGCCGGCGTTACCTAGAAGGTCGTTAAACCAAGATAAAGATTTATTTATTTACTTATTTATTTTATCAATTTATTTGTATCACTTACTTAAGAAGGATAATTGATATGAGAGAAGGAATCAAGTCCATTTAACAGGAGACCTGCAATGAAGCTCACTTGTAATTTGGAAATGTCTTTTTCCAACAGACGTAATCCCAAGAAGGCGACAGTAAACAAGGATAGGAAGGGAAAGCCAGATAAAGCTAGCCAGATAGAGCCAAACAATCAGACCCTATGATTTGTTAGCTGTACTAAAAACATAGGCGGCCCGGTGGAGTATACGATAGCGGCGCCGGTCTTCAAACGGCAGTACCGGGGTTCAAATCCCGTCCGGACCGTCCCCCGTAGTAAGGTCTGACTAACCAAGTACGTGGTATCGGCAGTCTAGAACGCCATTTCGATGGCCGGTATGACCTTAGAGGTCGTTACGCCAAGAAGATCAAGAAGAAGAAGACTAATAACATAAAGGCCGGGCTACATTGATCGTACTCGCAAGCGTAATTTTTATATTCACTAGCGCATCTGGCGGCGACCAGCGCAAGCTAGATGTGGGTATAATTTAAGTGCCAAAATTATTCATGCTTGGTGTCTCATCAATTTTCGACCAGGCTGTCTGTATGCCGTAACACGTGCTATTTTTATATTAAATGTATACAAATAGGCCGGTAAATTTTGCTTACAATTTTATAAAAAAAAAAGTTCTACCAAGCAATATGACAAAGCCGTTCCTCATGAATAAAAAAACTCGCTCTATACTAAAAACCGCTACAATACCAAAACGAACAACCAGTTTCACACACTCTGCAATGTAGTTTAAATGATGAAATAGATGGACAAACCCTACAACAAATTATTTAAGCACTTGTGAAACCTACAAACACTACATTTTTCAATAAAATGTTCAGCTCAATTGCGGCCCCGAGCCGAGCCGGCGATTCACAGACAACAGTTCACACACACACACACACAATTTTCGTTAAAAACAGTTGTACTTACTATTTTTTCATTGCGTCCACTGCTTCCTGCTTGTTCCATGGCTAGAAATACAATATGTATGTTAAATTACCACATATTTTCAAAAAAACATACACGACAAAATATCGAACATACTCACCGAGCTGTTTGTTTACTGGTTTGTGATCAAAATTATAGGCTCCTCGACCCAAAACGCTTTTTGACAGATAAATTATACCAGCCTCTAGCTTCGACCCGCCGCCGCTAGATGGCGTATGCGTTCACAAAAATTACACTCAGGAGTACGATCAATGTAGCCCGGCCTTAACGTGGGAGTTGAAGGAGAGTGTCTCGTCAAGCCTCACACATAGATCCGTTACAGAAGATACACATGTACCCCGGGGAACATAAGAGAAAGGAATCACGTGGGATCTAGTGAACAATATCAATCAACACTTATCAGGACTCAGCAACAGACCATTCTTGCTACAACAGAAAGAAAAGGAATTAAAGAGGGTTTGGAGAATACTGCAGACCAACTAACAGTGTTACAAAGTAACGGTGTCGACCGGACAACACAGAAGTAAACAAAAACAAACGATCAGCTGTTAGCTGAACAATACACTGAAACGTAACGCCAATACGTTACAGGGTAAGCACGTTACAGGAGAATCCCATTTGTTTTTGTTACATTATTGTGTATCCCATAAGGTACTTTTAAAAAATCATTTCCAACCTAGAACCGCCATATGGGACATTTTTGTCCCATAGGCAAAATACGTTGAGATGGCTGGTATCCCTCATGTCAACGAGTGACGGCTTTTACTGTGCTTTTACTTTTGCTTGCTACATAATTATGTTTTCGCTATCATCAATCGGCTAGTCGATATTAGCATCATTTTCGTACACTATACCACAATTTTAGTTGTAGCACTGGTGCGTCTGATTGCCCCTATCGCCCGCTCTCCGCCTACCTCCACCTCGTTGTGTATGCTCTCCAAATACCCGCACAATCAGTGTGCCTGGTGCACTTAGGACATAGAAAATCTAAGTGTGTCTTTGTACATCTCGATCAAGTACGCAGTTAATGTAGTTAACCAAATGTGTAGAAAGTACTCCGAGAAAAGTGCTAGTAGAAGGTGACCTGTTTATTCATATTTTAATATTTTAGATTTGGCAGGATTCAATGGTTGGGTCTTGTAAAAAGAACTAACAAAACAAAATATATCTAGACGCGAATTTCTTTTCAAGTTAGGCGAAGAACTTCCCAAAGAGTACGATGAAAATAAAAGCGCCAACGCTAACTTCCCTGTGTCAGGTGCTGGAGGTTCTCGTCGGCGCTGCCAGGTTCAAATGTCTTGCCACGAGGGCAAAAGACCTAACGAATGCTTCAAATGCAATAGACCAGTATGTAAAAAATGTACGTATGCGTTTCATGTGAGCCAGGTTCTGATGCAGGAATGTAATATTTTGAATCCTAAAGATGTGTTATAGACGCTTGAAATAATTAATGTAGGCGTTCCTTTTGCTTTAGAAGCTTTCTCCTCTTCTTTTGGCAATTTAAAGCTGGCAATTTGACATCAAAATTTTGTAATGTTTCTAAAGGGAGTCACAGACGCCCGCATAGAACCTAACAGCTTAGAACAAAAGATTTGTTTTATTATCATAAAATCCCTACTTATCACTTGACTGTTTCAATAATTTATAGCTCTAAGCCTACATTTACCGTCGTTCAACGTTCTATAGTTTTTGTATTAGTGTAAATAAAACTAGCCTTGATACCCTTGGTTGGGCAGTTGATACGATCAAACGATTACCTCAATTCGATTTTTTATTGCTGATTGAGTTGCTAACAAAGTTTTATTATACCAAATTATGATGTTTATGCTTTATTTTACCAAAAGAAACCCTTAGGTAATAATAAACATGTAAAAATATGTTTACATAACGAATGGGATAAAATTGTCCCATATAGCGGTTCTAGTAAGGTTGAGAAGACCGGCGGTTCTAGTGTTAAAACAAATTTGCCATAGAAGTGCTTAGTTGGCGAATTATATTTTGTCTATAGGGTTGAAGAATAATTCGAAACCTTTTCGAAAATTCGAAGCAGGAGTTTTTACGAAGATAGAAGAAAAAGGGCAATGAACGTGAGGAAACGGCCATCGCTCCTCGACGGGAAAGTTATAATAGGAGCTTGAGCTCTTTAAACCAAGGCCAAGAAGGGATACCTCGTTTTTTGAATTTCCCCATCGTATAAAATTTCCACGCAAACGTTAAACGTCCAAATAAATTGTGAAAAATTGTGAAAGAGTTGTGCAAAAATATTGTTCGCTTGCGTATTGGTCGTCATCGCCGAGCCGAGCCGAAGTTGCGGCCGCCACAAACAGGGAGGAATATTTTGATATAATCAAAGGGAAGAAAAAATCGAGGATCGGGGAACAGTCGTTGATAAATAAGACAAATAAAAGAGGACTCTAATTTTAGGAGTTATATTTTTTCGTAATTGATTTAAACAATTTTCAGCCTTGATCTTCAACAGGATTTTGCATTATGTCTCATTGCTCAGAACCATTTTTTGTGGTAGATCATAGGATTACTAAACAGATGCTTGGAACGTGGACCGAGGCGGATCTTCTTATGAGTAGGTGTGTGCTTATTGGAATGGAATGGTATGCCCCTACCCAAAACCCCACTGTATCTTATTGAGGTTGTAGAGTCAAAAAAGAAGCAAATTCAGCAGCAAATTAATCAATGTGCACGAATGGCAATAAATCTATTGTGAAAATTTAAAATTATAAAAAAAGATTCAACCAATAAACCTATGAATACTCCAACGCCATTTGCCATGGTAGTACATCAAACCGATGTTACAAAAGCCAATGAATCCATCCGCCAGACACAATTCCAAACATCGATTGCGTTTATTAAAAGACCCTCGTCAAACACGGCTTACCTTGCTGCAATCAATTACTTTCCGTACAAGGTTCAGCACCGGTATGGAATGTTTGCCGTCCTGCCTAAGTTTGTTTTTTGTTTTTTTGGCATTCGATAAACACCTCTGTTGGAAAGATTTCAGTTTTTGATTGATTGATGCTTTAACGAAAATTTGTTTGCCAATGCTTCTTCGCATGTTTTTGTCACTCTGCTATGGCTCTGAGTGGCATTACATTAGAAGGTGGATTTTTATTGTTTTTCGTGTGCTTTGAAATTTTGTCTGGAAATTTGAAAGTTGTAGATCGAATCTCATGTGAAACAATGTTCGGGCGGAAGAGAAATTTATGATAGTGATCAAAAAAATGTTGCAGATTTTTTTTTGTAGGAATCTTCTACATCACAGGTATAAAAGTTAAACTAGAAACGAATTATTATAATGTCGTAAATCCGTTGAAAAACAATAAAAGAAAACAATCATTAAGCATTTTTCTTTTCTAAATCACAAAGCTGCAGTTATCAACCTTACACATAAACACACTTTTGCTATATTTAAAACCCAATAGCCCTTACAAAGGTGTGGAAAAATCAAATGACTTTACGAAGGAGTTGATGTTTTGCGACAAACGCTTTATTTTGCGCCCGTTCCCATGCTCCTAGCGTACGGAGCAGCAGCACAACGGACGAAGCTTTTAATAAGCTAAACATCCCGAGAAAATTCACTTTTCCCTGTCGGCGGTAACCGTAGCATGGAGAGCGTAGCAAAAGCGGAGGAAAGAAAGCAATTAATACCGATTGAATCCCAACCCGAGCGATGGGATCGTTGGTCACGTTTTTTTTCTTCTTCTTCTCTTACATCTTTGCCGCCGATCCTGGGTCGCGGAATAATTTAAAACCCACATAATCATCGTTCATTGTCGTCTCATAAATGCAAATACTAGCGCAAAACGAGTTGAGTAATGAGTTACGCCTTTGTCCAGAAGCCCACCGGTCGGTGTGAGGGGTTCGTGGTTTTGACGTGCGGATAATTAAATTCCACGATTACCTACCGATGCATTACCCAACGTGTTGGGTACGAGGATGGGGAAGCGTATGGGGGACGGGGACGGGACGGGAGTTTTGCACCCATCTGGACGCTGGCACCGCGAACCAGAATTCTTTAAACGAACGATTTAATTAGCGGGAGCATGATCCGGCTAGATCAATAACACCCCTTCATCTGTAATGGGCGGGAAGAATGAAAAACAAACCTGCTGTAAGTACCTTTAGTGGAGCGTCCTGCATGAACTCTTTTAAACTTTTTCTCGGTACGTGTGTGCGTAATTTCACCACCGGTAGAGAATGTAAGTGACTTTTGCGTGAAATAAATACATTTAAATGAACTGTGAAAGTATCCCCAGGACAAAGCATTCATTTGTGGATGAATTTTTCGTTAAATTTTGTTCAAAAAGTACTCGAAAGCAACTTTTTTTATTGTAATGGTGTGCGTTAGCGTTTGTGTAGCGACACGGCTGAAGCAAACGGGTGTGTTGGTTTGACGTTCTTCGCCGTAACATCAAAGCAGGCTTGATTATTTTTTTCACCATCACTTGCCGTCAGTTCTCAAGTGTTTGGTTACGGTGCGTAAGGTGCATGTGCGTGAGAGTACAATTTGCAACGAAAAAATCCGGTAAAATTTACCGTCAGTTCAAGAACTACACGACGACCTGCCGCAGGAATGTGACCGCAACATTTTTTTTTTGGTTCCTGTGTCCAACCGTATCGCGTCAAAGGAGATCGAAAAGTTGAACGATGGTGGGAGTATCTTTTTGTTCGTGAAGAACTGAAAGGCCGTTTGGCTGTGTGTTTTGTGTTCGCACATTGCTTTTTATGCATTTTTACAGGTAATGTCAATAATTAGTCTGTAAATATTGCTATCTGTTGTGTAAGTGTTGGAAACCATTTTTGAAACGAAACAAAATGACATCCTAGTAGCAAGAAATCGGGGAAGTGGAAGAAACGCTTCGAATGAGCGAAAGCTCAAATGAACCTAAGCGCACACACTCTCAAAAAACGCTTAACAATTACTGCTATTAACTTGTTGTTAAACTGTTGCTAAGCGATGAATTTTTGTTCGAAAAGCACTCTTCGAGATGCAGTTTGTCGAAAGGGGAGGTTATTTTTAAATAATCTGAAGCAGCCATTATTTACTGACAACATAGAGGCATTAATTAATGATACATTTAATCAATGCAAACAAGATTAATGTGCCTTAAGAACCTCATCATTTGTGAAAAATAATGTTGATAAAGCTGTTTATTAATGTTTAACACAAAAATTTGGTTTTAAAATATGTCTGTTTGATCTTACCTATTAGCTCGTTGCATTTTGTGACACGAATGAAAATTTATGAGTCAATTAATCGGAATCGGAACAATTGTTAATTAAGTCCTGTTAATTAAGACCTTTTACAGTCCCTGGCAGGTACATTATTCGGTAAACCGTTTATGTGAACAACCGCTCCGGCCGGATTGGTTTGATGACTGTGTGTGTGTGTGTGTGTGTGTGTGTGTGTGTGTGACCATAGAAAGGATGAAATATGAAGTACAGCATCGGTGCTACGCGGAGTAACTCGGCACAACCTGCTCGGTAACGTAAGATAAATGTTGTGCAAAACCGCGGCAAAAGATTGTTAATAATCGTTGGATTTTTCTTTGTGTATAGTTGATAGCTCTACGATTATTAATTTACACCTTCCGATAAAAGAAGAACGACCAATATTCATTAGTACTGCACACATTTCTCACTTGTCTCCTTAATAAATCCATACCCGTGAATTGCACAAACCGATGAAATTAATACGATGATATTTAAACCCATTTTGGAGGTAAACAAAAGATAATTACCAGCTGAGTGAATAAATTTTACCCAACGAACAATTTGCTCCCTCAATCTACCCATTGCAACGTGAAATTCCGGTGACGAAATGGTACCGGTAACAGGGCTTTTTGCGTACCGTCGCATCACGTTTTACGGCTGCTTCGAGCGGGTTTTTGTGTTGAGCAAACAAAAAGTTCCACTCTCGAGAATGGGTCTTTTCGCTGCGCTGCAACTGACAGTGTGGTATCGGTTGTGCTGCATGCAGTGCCATTGTTAATTGAACAACAATAGTCACGTATTTATTCGGCTCGATGCTGCTGGGCACGTGGAAAGCGCCCGTTTGCTGGCCACGAATATTTGAGTATTTTTAATGATGAAACTTTTGTTTACATTGCCTGACTCGGTTAAGTTGTGCAGGATTTTACCGCACCGATAAATGGTACAGGCAAACACTTTTCGGGTGCAGATTTTCTACCGTTTCCTTTGGAAATTTTATTGATCATATTTGCACTGGCCAGGGCAGGACGCAATAGAGACAAAACGCACGGCTAAAGGTAATCCCTGAGAGATCCAGAGTTACATTGGCTTAAAAATAGTGTAAACAGTGTTATGTAAATTGTGAGCGTCAATGTAAAATGGTAGATATTTCGTGTTACGTATACTTTTTGTATCTATTTTACCGCAATAGTTACATTGTAAAAATGCAATTACAAAAAGCAACCATTGCAGAACGGCTTATGATGTCATTCAAGCAAAGATTCGTGCTTTTGTAGCACTACACTCCAGCAACACCAAAGCACACGACAATGGTTCACGTAACCATAATTTACCATCCAAAGCCATCCATGGCGACGGGGGTAATCAAATGATTAACTTGGTTCGGGCGAGCTTTGCGCCCATTCTGTGAAAGAGCCTTTAGTTCCGCCTGCCATATCCCACCCACCGTGCCGATCGCACGGAACAGGAAAAAGAAAAGCACTGCTCGGAAGATCGTAAATTTGGCGTGCGATAAAAATGCTGCTAGAAAGCGGTAAAATTATGCAACAATGAAGAAAGTGCCACTGAAAATCGGCATCATGAATCAAGGCCGCTAGGATTTGGCGACAGCGCAGATGGGCCCTGTAGCATGATGATAAAACTCTTGCTGCTCGTATAAAAATGATTTCATTCCAAAATTAGCACCGCACTGTAGCTCCCGCATGCAATTCACCTACCGATTGTTCGATCGAAACGTTTCGAACAGCAGAATGATGATGATATCGAAATCAATCGTGCATATTTTATAGCGATACGATTTGATGAGCTGTTTACGACAGAAGTTTTGTTTAGTGCTGGGTTTGTTTGTGCATTTGGCGATAAACAACGATAGAAGGGAGAGAGAGAGCAATTGTCCAATCATGTAAGTCTATGGTACATGATCAAACGTTGATATTAAGAAAAATATTTTCCCAGTTCCCGGAACAAGCAAAATCAAAAGATGGACACTAATAAGCTCCTGATATGTTTATGGATTGTTAAATTCATAATTAGTTAGTTAGTTCTGTTTAGTCTTAGATAGTTCTGTTGTAGCAAAACCTGGCTGATACGTGTATGGATCCGAACCCTCTTGAAGAACATTTTAGGCTCTCCATACTCTACTTCGACTCAATAAGTCCACGGCGTGCAGAACGGTAACATATCTCTCCAAACATCTTAGCTTTGTCCTGCCATTCTACGGGACTTTAATCAGCTAGGATTGAAAAATCGGGACATGGAACTGCAGATCTCTCACCGCATCCGGAAGTACCCGTATTCTTTCCGACAAAGTGAGGGCCGGTGGCTTCGGAGTATTAACACTTCAGGAGGTGCTCAGGAAAGGAGTAACGGAGCACCCCGATCGCTGCGATTGCTCGATCTACCAAAGCGGTGGCGAATGCATAGCATGAACTCGGTACAGCGTTCGTTATCATAGGTGAGATGCGAAAGCGAGCAATCGAGTAGTAGCCGATCAATGAAAGGATGTGCAGGTTGAGGTTTCGCGAAAGGTTCTTCAAGCCGTCCGCTCCTTAGAAGCACCGATGACAAAAAAGGCACAAGATTATCATCGGAGATTTCATTGCTCAGGTCGGACAGGAGGAGGCATTTAAACCCACGATAGGAAGTTTCAGTGCCCACCAACCAAAGGATGGTAAACCGTAGACTCACACAGGAAGAAGATAGAAGATCGTAATCTCGTAATAACCAGCATGCGTTTCGGTGTGGACGATTTACTAGATAAAGTTAGAAGTAACGAACACCACATAGACCTAGCAATAATACACCTTAGCAAAGCCTTTGACCGGACATGGCGTCATGCCATCCTTCTACAGCTGTGGACTTCTAACCAAGTTCATAGAAAACTTCCTCATGAACCGGACATTTAGAGTATTAATAGGAACCGAATTGTCCAACTACACACACTACACATTAGAGAATGGCGTCCCACAAGGTGCTATTCTCTCTCCCACCCTTTCCCTCATTAGCATGGAATCCCTGTTTTGCTCTATTCCTACAGAAACCCAAGCATTCCTTTACGCAGACGATATTATCCTGGCCTCGTCTTCTCGTTTCGCTTGCGATTCCCGTAAATTCCTCTACATTTGTAAACTCACTCCCTGTACAAACCGACGACCGATCAAATACAACACAAGGCCTGCCAACATACTCCGCGTAACTTTCGACACTTGCCGTTCCTTCATTCCTCACCCTAACAGGGTAAAGAAGGAAGCAAACAACCAGCTGAAGCTGTTCCGGATGCTCGGAACCAGCAAAGCTCGGGCCTCCCGTATATCCCAAAACCGCATCATCAACGCCTGGCTCCTACTCAAACTACTCTACGGTATCGAGATTGTTTCACGCGAGCGAGCAACTTTCGAGAAGAGAGTAGCACCTATTTACCACACAGCCATCCGCTATGCCACTGGTGCATTTGTCACCAGTCCGGTCAACTCCCTCCTCAGGCCTCCTTCCTGCACCTGCTGCTCGGATCCTTGACAGAGGACTCGACGTAACTGCACTCATTACCAGAGCAAATGAAGAACCACAGACACTTACCAACCACCACCGATCATCCAATCCACCCGTCAGGGAATTCGTCCCTGGTATCTCCGTACACCTGCCATAGACTGGGAACTGAAAAGCAATCTCTGGGGAACCGGAAAAACGCAGCCACATCGCCACTTTACCCACTTAATACAGACTAAATACAAACATTTCCATCATATCTTTACAGATGGCTCCGTTCATCTGGACTCAGCCGGCTGTGGGATCCACTCCACCACGGACAACTGCGCCGTTAAACTTCCTTATCACACCTCCATCTTTTCCGCCGAGGCAATGGCGATTCAATTAGCCGCCCACGAAGGATTACAGACTGACCGACCGTACGTCATCTTCATCGACAGTGCCAGTGTTCTGGCTGCCCTGGAACACGGCACCTCCAAAGACCCACACATCCAGCTCCTAGACTCCATACCTGCATCCCCGACAATCATTTTCTGTTGGATTCCGGGTCAACGGAAACGAGAAAGCCGACCAACTTGCCAACGATGGTCCTGACGAACCATACAATACCCTTTCACACGTATTCATGGGAAGATACCGAATCCAGCCACATCCAACGAGTCCTTTCCCGCCTTCGTATAGGTCATACCCGCCTTTCACACTCCTACTTCCTAGAAAAATCCAGTCTTCCACTCTGCAACTTCTGTGGTGTTGACATCACCGTCCGCCACATCGCACAGGTTCTCCCAGCACACATCTCGCTTCAGTTACACCTGGCGATCACCACAGCAGACAATTTCCCAGATCGACCACGTTCTCATCGATGGCAAGTACATCTCGGATATCATCGACGTACGGAGCTATAGAGGAGCAAACGTCGACTCAGTCCATTTTCTGGTTAAAGTTAAGTTAAGGAGGCGGCCCGGTGGTGTAGACGGCAGCGGCGTTGGTATTCAAATGGTAGTCCTCCATCCACGGCTGCATCCGATCTCCGACAGGTTAGACTCCACTTGATCCAGCCAACGAGCTCGCTGTGCTCCTTTACGCCTCGTGCGGTACGGGTCGCTGAAGGGCACCTTCCTGTTGGGGTATCCTCCTCAGCCCTTAGCACCCCCCGTTCGAAAATGGCGAGTGCATTGGCGTCCTCCGACAGCATAGTCTAGGACTCGTACACGAAAAGAACTACCAGACGTATCAAGGTGCGACTTACCCTTGATTTCGTGTGTTGATGGAGTCTTCTGGATCGCAGGAGTTTATGGAGTCCTTCAGAGGCACGATTCCCTTGAATAATGAGCCTTCAGATTTCGCTGATTATTTGTTGTCTGAAGTTACGATCGGTGCCAGAAGCTGTGGGTGGCTAGTAAACTGCGCCCCAAGACTCAACACAAATCGGCTGAGGCAAGTTGATGTGGCGAGGGACTTCGTAAAAGCTGCCAGAGAACACCACCACCGTTGCAATACCCCTCAATGACCACTGGCATATGGTGGAGGAAGCCATCAGCAGCACTATCCGAGAAGAACGCATGCTCCAGAGCTAGACCTGGATAAATAATACAAGAATACCAAAAACGTATTTTAAACTACCAAAATTATTTTTAATTTATTAACTTCAATATAAACCAGAATATATAGCAAGCAAGATGTGCAAACATTTGTCACAATGCTTTGCAATAAACACGACCAGAAAAGCGTTACATCATATCAAGCACCGAAATAGTAGCTAGTTTTAGACGAGCAATTGCCGCATAGCCATTACACCGAGACATGACGTCGACGTGAAATGCGTACAAGCGGAATAATTCTCAAGTGTTGCTGTGCGTTGCAAATGTCGTGAAGCGCGTTGCTTATGGCACCACCGAAACGACAGCACAAAGCGACATAAATTGTTTATACATTGGCTCACCCACGCTTCCGGGCTGGATGTCTTCCGTTACTAAATGCAAAACTAATTATCATTAATTCATGCAAGCGACACGTCAGCTTACTCGAGCTGGTAGAGTACGGCGACTTGCTACCTACAGCTCAGCGAGCGATGGTGAAATATTTTCAAACCCCACCGGTGGTAAAAGATGTCCCGCACACATGGGCAGAGTGCTTCACATTCGTGGTGTTTGAATTTGGTAAAGATGTGTTGATAACGCGCGTCGCGCAATCCAAGACTACGTTTGTCTCTAAACAAAGTGAATAAAGAATGAGAGCTGTGGTAAGCCAATGTTGTTGAATCTGGCGGGTATGTGTACCAATTGATAAAGTACCGTGCTTGTTCGCGAGCTGCTTGAGAATTTGTGTGAGGAAATCCCGCGAGCAGCTCAACAGTTACACGCAAGCAACGCAAACACCACCTGTTTACACCGCGAACGGCAGTGTTGTTTTCAAAAACAGATGAAATGTTTGGATTTTAAACACTGCACGGAAAAATTAAGTCATTTTGGGTTGTTTTTATTCTGTTAAACAAATTCATTAAATGTAACGGAACTGGCCCTCGGGTTTTTAAATGATGCTTGCTTATCTCATTCGTATAATCAGATCAAACATAATCAAGATGAGCACGGAACCGTCTTTTGTTGTAACAAACGCGTGGAATTTTAGCACGTTATTGTATGTCTCAGCGTAGCAAGATTGGAAGCATCAAACAATCTGGGGCTATGATTGCATGCAGTTCAAACAATAGATCACGAACAAACACTACTCTAACAATGAATGACTGCAAATCAAGAATAGATTGCTCTTTTGATTTATTGCTACCAATGTGATGCTGTATGGATGATTGATTGAATCGAGTTTTCATGAACAAACATCAACTGTTCTATCCAGCCTTCTCATTTACAATTCGGCATTGGCGTTAACACAAGCTTTATTCATCATATGTTATAGGGTAAGTGAACCAATTGTTATGCTATCATCGGAAAAATTGGAAAATATAACAAAACCTTAGCGATTTGCTGCCCCAAATTAATTTACTAACATAATCTATCATGTATGCTAATATTTCCATTAATTTCATGAATTTTGGAAGCCTAAATTACGAAAAATCACGATTTTCATTCTTGCTGTCAAAAAGTCATCCATTCCTTACCGGTTTGTTAAGAAACGACTTTTTTTTGTTTAAATTTTTATTAAAACTAGAGCACACAATCACTGAAGAATGATTTTAAAAATTCGTTTATGCTGGCAGCATGAGCTGTCATATTAAATGTCAAAGCTTAATTTGTCAAGCCAAGACAAAAGATTTTAATTTAGTATATGTTATGCACTAAAATTTAAAAAAATAATTCTCTATTTATGATGTACATGCAAATTGCATATTTTATTTTAATATAACTTACACCTTCCATGGCTATTGTATTTTATGACTGAATTAAACACCAACTGACGATTTAAAAAAAAAGAAAATTGCCAGCATTCTTAACTGACTGCACACATTGCTGTCATTTTGTATCAAATCGAACCAAAATTTGTAGCTCAAAACCATGATTTTAAAATCGGTGAAAAATGTGTTTTTTTATTAATTTTGGTAGATATTAGTATATGATAATTCCTAAAAAGAATTATTCTTTTGGTTTAAGTTAAATTTTTCGAGAGAAATTGATTCTAAATGTGATATTTGACTAGCACAACAATTGGTACATCGGAGGGGTTTAGGAAAATGGCTATAACTTTCGTGATACTTGTTCAAATTACAAAATGTAAACGAGAAAACACGTAGAAAATATGTGTTGACTAAACAATCGTTTGTTTGTTAATTTTGGTTTAACATTTTTGTCACAAACGTTGTTTTTGAGAAAACGTTGTACAAACACGTCCATTATTGGTTCACTTACCCTACACAAACTTTCACAAACAGGGGTTAAACAGTAAAAAACCTAAAATTAAAAAGCTTTGTATCGATTCATACTGTTGGACTAATCAATTTTTACACAAGTTTGCTCCAGGTTCAGCCGGTAGCGAAGCGTGTTTACCTAAATACTAACCTGCAACGAATCTCAACCATGTCTATAATAATAAAAACGCATTCGTTTCACTTGTCACACAGACAAACTGTTCACCCACAAGCACACACTCTATTGCACGTTTCCCGGGAAATACGACGTCCGTAACTGATACCGGGGTATCAGGAACGCTATTGAAGGGCCACCGGTTCAAGCCTCCGTCGCACAATATTAACACGCTGAAGACGTTGTACGACAGCTTGGGTTGGTCCGCGTCTCGCCTCCATCTCTGGGACAATGTTAACAACGTCGTTCGTGCCAAGTGTTGGCAAATAAAGTGCAATTTTGTTCCCCCCCCCCCCCCCCCCTTTCGGGAGACATCTCGGTCGTAGCGCTTGGCACACGGCAACGGAAATCGTCGCTACCGGATCCGGCCTGAAAGCTTTAAGATTATCTAGCCGTTTGGTTTTATTTATTTGAAAAGGTGGATGGAGGTTTTTTTTTTGCCATTTCACTCGATGCTTTCGGTTGTGATAGTTTGAAGAATTTACTTTACAATATTTTATCATTTTGAATCAACAATGATCGGTGGTATTAAACTCATGCACTCATGTAAGGCATTAAACTTATTATATTATAAATCAAACTGATGTTGCTTATATTTTTAAACTCTTAGCATGTTTTTAATTCATCTGCTAACGATGAATAATCAAATATTTGAAAATGACGTAAGCGATTTTTGAGTGAAAAACTGTTTCAAAAAGTTATGTTTAAGAAAAAATTTGGAAGTATTTATAAATTGTTGTCAATCTGGTTTTTTTACATCGTAATCTATCGGCTGTAGTCATTTTTTAGAGCAAATATTGTTAGCTAAAAGAGCGTTTTTAAATAAAATAAAAACTAATCGTTATACACTTTACCAAAGAAACGTTCAAATTTCTCTTGAAAAACTTGGAAATATTATCAATATATGTATATACTAGTTCCTCGTTTAGCATTAGGGTTTTGTCACCGGTCACGAGAGATTTCAAAATCAAAATTTCAGCTTCTCATCAGTGTTTTCTCGCTTTGAGTGAAGTCGTGAAATTTTCTCGCTTTGAGATCGCTTTTTAAGAGTCTGGTGCATGCACAAGCTACTCATACAAGGAGAAAAAGCTTCAATCAACATTTTGAGGGTTTTTGACAGTTTCGCATCGATTTCAACGGTTTGAAATTTCCCCGTGGCACGGGTCTTTAAATTCGATTTGCTTTACAAATTCACAGAGTACCAGGCGCCTCCATAATTTGAAGAAAAAAATTTAGATGAGTTATTATCATTTTTAACGAGCTACTTACTATAGCAATGCGCAATCTTCTGATTGATCTTCTTTGGCACAATGCCCTCCCTGAAGTATTGCCCAATTAGTTTTTGCTTCTTCTCACTATTTTATAAATTATTAGTAAATTTGAGTAAAAAAAGATGCTAATAAAACATCGGAACGGTATGGATGGGATTTGATACCCGCAGCTGCTGTGTAAAACCGCCGCCACTGTCACCTCTTCGACCGAATATTATCTACAGTTGAACTATTTATCATAAATAATTCAAGACTACCGTACATAAGTAACATCCATAGGATTTGTATGTCTTATTATTATAAAACTTTTTGCTCTGTAGTATCACTTACCTCTGAAATTACCACTTTATTTGTGTTTTCCTTTTAGAGATTTTTCTCCAGTACGCCAATAAAGTCACAACAACGTCTACTGCATCCACAAATCGGTTTCAATCGCAGCGGACAACTTAGCTACAGAAACACACGCACGGAATACACATGCACCCGTACCCGGGCGACACGCTACCGTCATGTGCACAGAATCTATGCAACAGTTTATGTATGTATCGTACGAAGAAAGCTCTATCCCACACTACCACAGTGTGGATTGCGGTCCTGTCTGCGTGGTGAGTGGAATTGTCTTATCGGTGAAACGGTTTTTGCAGAACCCGTGTTGACAAACTAAAGAAGAAAAAAAAAAGGAAGAAGCATAAAACGCGTTGTAAAAACCGTCGCCTCACTTCACTACGGGTGACAGCAGAAAACGCAAATCTTCGCACGCAGACGATCAGTACGTTCGATATCTGTACGTAGATAGCATGAGAGGAGGGCAACCATGGTTTGTGCGAACTTGCTTCTTCGTTTTTGCTTATCCAAGGATGCCAGGATGACGTTGCTAAGACACCTCGCTGCAGGGCGGCTGGTTGCATAGACTTCCATGCACACATCCACACAGCGGGTCGGTTCAATCGATAGCTTCCGTAAAAAATAATCTTGAACCATCTTAAAGTGGGTCTTTTGCATGAAGAAAAAATGTGTCTCTGTCGTCAGCCTGCATTACACCATGAAAGAGTTATCCTTTAGCATTCGAATCGATACTATCTAATTCAAAATGGCATACGAACGCAAGCACAGTGGTGTAAAGTGTATAGTACCGGAGATGGGTTCAATATTGCTCTCAATTTTAACGTAAAATGTTTTCTCATAAATAGAAAATATTTTTTAAAGTCTAACGGTTTGTAATATTTAAGTGAAAAAAAAGTAAAGTCAGATTTCCCACGAAAACTTGGGGAAGAAAAACTAAAATGCAATGCTACTAAAACCACTCGTTGTGCAAAGGTGGATCCGAAACAATCGGCAGAAGAGCGCTAGACGTCAACCTGAAAATGATGGACAACGATCGGGTGTGGTTTAGATCCTGCAGGCTCCACCCTCCGATCACAGGACCGATGGTGCTGACGTCATGCTGCTCTACCTATTGTCACGTACTTATTGCGAGTGAAAAGTGGATAAAGACAAGCAGAACGCAATGCAAAGCAATAGTTTGCTGCAGTAAGCTTGGTACGACGCTTATTGTTCGATTGGTGGGTGGACAAGAAGGAAACAAAATACACATCTTCGCAGGGTACGCTTCTTGGTTGTGATGTCAATTCCATTGAAAACAGTGCGGACAATAGTTGGAAAACCGAGAACAAACGCACGGTGCTGTACGGTGTCCGAAGCTAATTGATCTGAGCTGGTAAACTGCGTAGCGAAAAGGTGCTCTAAATTAGCAGTTTTTAGTGTAATTTAATGCGCCATTTTGTTGATTTTATTATGTCAAATTCCTGTAATGCTGAAAGGCGAAATAATAATAAAAAAAACAAATTCTCGTTTAAAGTTGAGCAACCAAGAGGTAAAGAAAAGAATAAATGCTTCACCAAAACGAAATGATAATTCAAATCCTTGATTCTCGTTAAATCCACTGCTGAGGTTAGTTTTCATCGTCCCATGTACCATTCATGAGGGAAATTATTATTCTCTTCTGCTTCTGCTTTATTTCCAGAGTGGCAGAGTACAAAAAAGTTGTAAAAAAATCATTCGTATTGTGAAACAAAAGTGAGATAAACAAATACAAACATAAAGAATCCAGCAAGACCCAAATGGACCTCTTCACGTTTGATTAATATTCCTTGGGGAATAATTGAAACCTTTTGGGAAGATGATTCTCTTGAAAGATTCGGAAGGTAACAGCGTGCTATTCAAGGTAATGTTGTGGCTGCGAAGGCTGATTATCCTTATTTCGTTTAGTGATGGGTAAATCCACATTTTTCCAAGAGTCAGATTAATCAAGACTACTCTGGAGTACATCAAAATCGAAATCGAAGTCGCTGTCGATAGCGGATTAATTCCGCATTACCCCAAACGAAAAAGTATTTGTTCTGTACCAAAAAATTTGTTTATTTGTTGGTAATAAACCCGTTTCGTTGATTTGAGTTCTGTTTTTTGTTTCATTATCAAAGTCTACATCAATGTTTAAAATGTCATAAAAGGACCCTATTGTTGAATTGGTGTCGAATAGTACGAGGGCTGACAATAAAGTAAGGTCTCCAATTTTTTTTTTCATAGAAAATGACATTTATTTACAAAAAGCGATACACCGTTGGAAAGGCCAAGGTCTTGGCTACTTTTCTACATAATCGCCATTTTTTTCCAACACCTTGCGCATCCGCACGATGAACTTGTCTATGCCGGCAGAATACCACTCTCCGTCCGCCTCGCGCAGCCAGGTGTTTACCTCTTTCTGAACCTCCGCGTCACTTTCAAACTTCTTCCCTCCGAGATGTTTTTTCAGGGCGGAGAACATGTGGTAGTCACTTGGGGCCACGTCGGGACTATAGGGAGGGTGATCGATGATGTCCCAACCAAATTTCTTGAGCAGGTCAAGGGTAACGTTGGCTGTCGGCCACTTCTCTCCTCGTCGTGAACATTAGTGCGCCCGGAATTGAACTCGCGGCTCCACTTACGCACGTTTTTTATGTCCATACACTTTTCCCCGTAAACTTCAACTAGTTGACGAAGGATTTCAATTGGTGTCACCTTTTACGCACCCAAAAAACTTATTACAGAACGCAATTCGCACTTGGACGCTGACGCGAGGGGTACCTCCATCGTTGACGGCTGCTCAGCCCAGACTGAGCGGTCGGGGAAGCCTCACCCAGCAGTAAAGTGGTAGTGAGGGAACCAAGGAACACGGCGGTGTTGCCAGATTTCGCCTAGCGCGTGATCCGGCGAAGTTGCAGCGTTGGAGACCTTACTTTATTGTCAGCCCTCGTATAAGGTGTGTCAGAAATCTCTGTCCCATGCGAAAGGGTGTTCACAAAAACAGGGCAAATGTTGACGGAGGAACGAAATCGGTTGGGAGGAAGCAAATTAAATCAAACATTGCTCCCACCAAAGGCCTTGCGTCAGGGAGATGGGCTCGCCTGTATCCTATTCAGCTTGGCGCTAGAGGCGCTGATGTAGTAGTAGTAGTAGTAGTTTATTTTGGACTTAATATTTATAGCGCAGTTTAACAAATTTTTGTTCATTGACAATGGGTTCGCACCGTTTGCTTTCCTCACTGACTCTTTCTAGTTAGCGATTGCTGTTTTTTTATTTTTGCTATCGATTGTGGTTCAATATTAATAATATGGGAAAACTCAAAAAAAAAAAAAACCCACGAAAAAATATTTTAATTTAAATCTAAACTAATCCTAACACTATGATAAATAAAAATGAAAATAAAGGATAAATAAAAAGATAAATTAACCTATGGTTCAAATTGCTTACTGGATCAATGTTCTTAGATTACATGCTTGGCAGCAGTTATGATAGTTCTATGATATAGTTATGATGATAGTTATGATAGTAATTCTGTGAAGCTCTCCAGTATTGAACCAAGGAGAAACATGTATGATCATTTTCAATATCTTGTTCTGCAATACTTGTAATTTTTTAACGATGTGAGAATCCTATGCTCTTCCAAGCTGGGACTGCATTCGTTAGTATAGAATAAGGAGGAAATGCCTTATAAATATGTGAAAATCTATTCAATACAAGTGGTGTTGACAATACGGCACTGGACCGTAATAATCAATTGTAAATAAATAAAAGTAATTTGTTTTTTAAATTCAATTTTGATCTGCGATTAAGAAAAGGGTACATACTTTTAATCAATTTGTCGATTCTTACTAGAATATTTTCAGTATTTGTTTTAAAAGTAACCCGTTTGTCAAAGTAGACACCTAAGTATGTTATGTTTGTTTTCCAAGGAATATTCCCATGACTCATTAACAGTTCGCTTTATGGCAGTTTCCTCGTACAAATTTTCCTTGCGAAAAAGATTGCTTCAGATTTTGAGCTATTTGTTTTCAGTTTCCATTTGGTACAGTATTGGGCATATGTTTCTAGAGCTTTGTTTAAATGTCTAATAATTACTTTAGGATTTTTTGCAGCAGATGTGATTGCAAAATCGTTAGCATAAAGGAAATTGTTGCAGTTTGGTGTTTTAGGTGTATCAGCTATATAAATATTGAATAATAAAGTCGACAATACGCTAGCTTGTGGTACACCGGCCACGGATACATAGGGCAATGATTTTTCTAGATTAATGAGGTAAGCAGGAAATTTAATTTCTGATTAATATGTGGAGAAGACCCTGGTGCCATATAAAGTCAAAAGCTTTTTCGTTGCCTAATATCACTAATGCCGAAGATTTGTCAAACAACCTAGTATCGATAATGGTGTTTTTCAATCTGTGAACCTGATGAGTGGAACTGAGAGAAGGTTGAAACTAAAACTAGAAATCAGGAATGATATTGTTGTAGTCAACATGCAATCGAATTCTGGAGGCTATAAGCTTTTCCAGAAGTTCACCTAGGCAACTCAGAAGACTAATGGGCCGGTAGCTTTTCGGTTGAGTGCGGTCCTTGCCAGCCTTGGCGATGGCAGAGGTGCTGATGATATAGAAATCATTTGTCTGCGGCTCTCCCAGGCAGCAGAAGCCTACCAAAGGATAGAGCAGGCGGCAGAAAACCTCAGGTTGCAGATTAACGAAGGAAAGACCAAATTGATGGTGACCGCAGACCGCAAATACAGATAGGTGACCGCAAATTTGTAGTCGTCCAAAACTTCACCTATCTCGGGTCAAAAGTCAGCACCGAAAACAGCATAGAGCTGTCTCTATGCGCGCGCTAGGATGCTGGCGGCCAACCGATCATTCTATAGTCTGAGGAAACATCTCACCTCAAAAAAACCTGTCGCGACGGTCGAAGCTGGGACTGTATCGTACCTTTATAGTCCCATTACTCAAATACGCCTCTGAGACATGGCGGCCCTGTCCAAAACAGACGAAGCCCTCTTAGCCACGTTTGATAGGAAGATGCTCAGAAGGATCGTTGGTCCCGTATGTGTGGAAGGACAAAGGAGACCTCACTGTCGTGCAGCGAATTGGGCTCGCCAGGCTCCGATGGGCTGGCCATGTTATACGCATAGGAAGTCCTTTTAGGCCGTCCACACGGACGGCTTGGTAGGGCCAGATTGAGGTGGGAGGATAGCGTGGAATCATCCGCCATCAAGGCCGGGATAACGGATTGGCGGTTCCGGACTCTGCAGGTAGTTGATTCCGCGGTGCACTCCGGATTACTCGAAACCAATTCCGGATTACTCCGGAGTAGCTACTCTGGACTTATTCCGGAATTTTTTTTTTCGGAATAACTTCGGTTTTTTCATGTCGAAGTCGGAGTTGGAATGGTATCAATAATCCACTCCGGAGTTCCCATCACTAATTTCTTTATCCAGTCCAGTAATTTAAAGGTACTGAAAAGAGAGAAATTTTGAAGCATTCAAATGCAAAAAGAAGGTATTTTTGAGAATGATATTCTTCTTGCATCAACTTACGGTAAACAAGCATTCTTGCTCTCGTCAACCGAAAAATATTTTGCGTGGTAGAATGGGACGGCGATCAAGACCAGAAATAATTGCCGGTGGCCTGTGTGTACTGTTTAATGAACAGCAACAGCCAATTGCCACTCGATGAAACGGGATACCTTGCTCAATAAAGCTCGCTGCAGTTTTAATGAATGTTCAAACACAAAGCGTACGGGAATCAAATTGAAGTGTAGACAAACCAGCACCAGCACCACATTCAAAGAAACAGGATCGTCAAGCACTTACACCTCCGTGCAGCTATTGAATGGTTGCGTAATATCCATTACATCGACGTTCCACGATTTTTCCTGCAGCAAGGCCTTTGTTTTTTTGGGGGTGACAGTAGAAAGAAACCGTGGAACGAAGGAAAGACGCTTGTTGATATTGAAGTTGTACGCCTTCAATTCTGTACCAGTGTTGTTGTTGTTTTCGAAAAAAAAAAAACAACAACATAGGAAAAATACAGGTAGAGTGGGAGTCAAGGCGAATGCAAAGTACGTAAATACACTCTGCCGTTATGCAAATAAAGGGCCCCTGATCACAATCCACGCCAGTCCAGTCTGTAGTCCTTGCAATGTCGTAAACAATACAGCTGTAGTGATGCGTACGATTATTACTAGGGCTGTAGGCTATTTTTGGTAAAATAAAAACTGATAACGTTTTTATCGATGTTACAAAAAAAGGAAAAATGAAGTTTTTTTAATACTGTGGCTCGTAAGCCACGTAACCTTTTAAAAACATTTTCTACAAACATTTTTATTTTTAATTTTCTTCTTGGCTGAACGACCTCTAACAGGTTGGCTGATAAGTCCCCGGTCTAACAAAGAAAAACACATTTTTTTTTTGTCAAAATTCGTTTTTATTATTCAACATAGTTCCCTTCAAGAGCGATACAACGATTATAACGACCTTCCAATTTTTTGATACCATTTTGGTAGTGCTCCTTCGGTTTTGCCTCAAATTAGGCCTCAGTTTCGGCGACCACCTCTTCATTGCAGCCAAATTTTTTCCCTGCGAGCATCCTTTTGAGGTCTGAGAACAAGAAAAAGTCGCTGGGGGCCAGATCTGGAGAATACGGTGGGTGGGGAAGCAATTCGAAGCCCAATTCATGAATTTTTGCCATCGTTCTCAATGACTTGTGGCACGGTGCGTTGTCTTGGTGGAACAACACTTTTTTCTTCTTCGTTCTTTTTTCGTTCGTCAAGCAACCAAAAGTTGCTTGACAGAAGACGCTCTGTCTCACAAACTAATTGACATACAGACGTCAAATTTTGACACGAATCATTTGAAGGTTGGTGCTATATAAAAATGATATGCATTTAATACTAGCGGCGCCATCTATGTGTCAGACCGGGGACTTATCAGCCAACCTGTTAAGGTCACGCCGGCCAACGGATTACGAAACTCACCGGCACCACGTAGTTTGATAGTCAGTCCTCGCCGTTTGAAGATGTTGTCTTTGGTTTTAAAACGTATGCAAAAATGTAGCGCTAAAACAAACAAAAGCAATTCATCGTAGGTCAATCGTGCCCTTAACACTACAAATGCGTGAAATCAAAACCTGCTGTTCAGAGGCTATGTCGGGCAATATGATTCATAACGAAAAATTTGTCCACTAAATCATCGTAAATATGTTTGATTATCATACAATTTATTACAGTCCACAGCAATCTGTACGATGTTTAATGCTTCACTTTGTTTTTTATTTCTTGCAACGGAAGGCCTTATTGTCCTTATTGCTGTGTTTCAGTTTTGTGCCACGCAAAACAACGAACGAAACGAAACGATGGCATGCAAAAACATGAACGATTATCTACGATTATTGCACATGGAAAACATTTATCCCAATTTATCTTGGCGAACTTTGCGTGTTTTCTGCTCTCATCGTAAAGCACCACGGTACTTGTCAATCGCGTTCTGTTGCAATGGGATAGAAAAAGCTTTCTCAAAAAAAAAAAAAAAAACATTTCTTTTGGTTTTGGAGTCGTTTCGGAAATGTGTGTGCTCAGTTCGCTGAACGCAAAGCGACGGACTTGCAAGAAGCACAAATTCAATGGAAATTGCTGAACAGTTTTTATCTCTTATATTTAACAGTGCTCTGCTGTGATGAATATTTTTTCTTGTGACGGTTGTAAACTCGTTTCGTTTGAATTTGTATAAATTTGTTTTTTCTAGAATCCGTTAAATTTTGGCACTCATCTATAATTTTTGCACTTAAATTTCGTTTAGAACATTATAAACCGTTGCATATAAAGCCAACCAAAAAAAAAAAAAAAAAGCTGTAAAGGGTAACGCATGCTTGGACATGCCAGTATGTCGCTTTAAAATTGGTTCAAAGCTACCACGCCGTACGCTGGCCTCGTACCAAAGCGGCCAACCAGTACGAGGAAGCTCGGTACACTTATCTAACCAGCTAGTATGTCCACCGGGCTAATGAAATTCATTAGTGTACGGGACTCGGGATGTTGTCGGCAAATAGATAATGTCACTGCTCATTACGTGCGATACCGCACCGGCAGTACGCGCGTCTCGTCTAAAAAACGCAGCAAACTTTTTGAAAGCAAATTTTAATTTCATTTCACCACCGCACGAAAACAGGGCTCGGGAGGCATTTTGCCTCGTCATGTCGGTTAGCAAGTGACAGTTGTGGAGCAGCAGCAGTATGGAGTTTTTTTTTTGGGTTTTTTTGTTTTATTTTTATTTTATTTAATGCCTCAGTTAGTCTTTTCCTCTTGCGATGTACGATGGTGCTGAAAATGATACGCCGAAAACGCCGGACGGCCTATTGAGCGGCAAAGCTATCGCAAACAAATTTGTCAAAATGTTGGCTTGTTACAGGCAACATTAGCAGTCATACAGGCATATTGTAGTACAGCTTCCTGGTATGCCGGATGTAAGATGTATAACAAAATCAGTATCATTACACCTTCTCATCGAAAAAAGATAGTGATATTCTCATTACCAAAAAAAAGCAACTAAAGCTTCAAATATTTGCTATAAAAAAGTTACAAATTTCCAAACAACACCCACAGCGTTATTGTTGTCGAAGGAAACTTTTCCGATTTCAAAACAGATTTAATGCTATCCAAGACTAACAGCAAAACAAAAAAAAGCATTTGCAGCGAGTAAATTTGGCCATCGTAAAATGCTACCCAAAAGCGAATGCAATGATGAAGCATCTAAACTGTGTAAAGTATCGGCTGTTTGCAGCAAAAGTTTATAGCTTTGTGCATGCTAATCCGCGCCGGTGATGCAACGGAAGGTCAGCAAGAAGGCACGCCTTATGCGAGGCGGGGTGGGAAACTTTCTTAATCTACTTCACTATTGGGTCATAAACAATCAAGCTCAAAACATGTTTGCAAAGACGTAAGTTAATACTTGACGAACTAAGTTTTACATGTATGTAAAACACCACTGTGCAGTTCCTCCTATTATCCAGCAGCAACTGGCATCTTCACATATGAATGGCAGCACGTGGCGATTGTCTCTTGTTTTCACATAAAGCTGAACATAAATAGCACAATGATAATATGTCATTCACAGAACCTCAAGCTCCCAAGCACACAGCACAGCGAAGAGTCTTTGATCTTTGCCTTTGCAAAACATCACAGCGTAAATTCACGCTCAAAGGTCAGCTGGTTTAACAACAGAGCGAACAATTTCATTGTAACATTACGCTGCTCATGTCACAAGCAGTGGCTTTCCGTTGTACGATGACAATTAGCGCTAAACATAGGATGAAGATCACAGAGCTGCAATAGCATTCAAATTATCATAAGCAGTGGTACCACAAGCGTAAGTGGTCACGTTGTGCGTTACAAAATTTACTGCTTTTACTGAATAAGATTATGAGTGAAAATCTCCCCAAAATTTGCTCTGCTTCTAGGCATAATAATTTGCTAGGTTGCTCCAGCCATCTAATGGCTTATTAGACTTATTAGAGACCACGTAATTGGATAGTAAGGGGCGGCCCGGTGTAGATGACAGCGGCGCCGGTCTTCAAACGGCAGGACTGGAGTTCAAATCTCATCCGAACCGTCCCGACGAAGTAGCTCCGGAGAAACCCATGCCCTGTAAAGAGTTGAGAGAGATAAAAATCAATTTCTCCGTGCTTACGACTTACCCAGAACATAATGTCCGGGATAAGTCTCCTCGTCTTCATCTCCGGCGATCCGAGATTTATGAGAATTCTGAGATTTTTGAAAATTCTGAGATTTTTGATATTTCTGAGATTTATGACAATTCTGAGAATTTCGAAAATTCTGAGATTTCTGAGATTTTTGAATCATCTGAGATTTCCGAGATTTCTGAAATTTATGAGAATTCTACGATTTTTGAAAATTCTGAGATTTCTGAGATTTCTGAGATTTTTGTATTTTTTGAGATTTCTGAAATTTCTGGGATTTCTGAGATTTCTGAGATTTCTAAAATTTCTTAGAATTCTGAGATTTATGAGGATTCATTGCTTCTCCGCTCCAGCTGTCCACTGTTGTTACCAGCGTTCCATGGTCTCCTCTCTGCGATGCTTTCGTATGTCTGGTCCAGGACATCCTCTCGCTACATTACCGTCATGGCAGCGAATATCCTCCTCTAGGAGGAGGACTAGCGGGATAGTACTTGCGATCACGCAGGCTGCATCGTAGGAAACCGTCTGGAAAGCGCTGGCTACTTGCAAGACTCCTGTGCGCTGCGTCCTCTGAACGGTGGTGCGATAAATGTCTCTCTGTAGAAGTGTCCGTCCCTACGATGGAGCCGCGTAACGAACAATGCTATTCCCAACGTTTACCAGGGCTCTCCTTCTGTTGCTTTTGGGGCCACACTTGTTCGGCTGCAGAGCGGTCAAGGCATTCATGATACGTGACGCCTTGATGCAAACCTTCTCCAGATGTGGCCGGCGTGACCTTAGGAGGACGTTACCTCAAGCAGAAGATCTTTTATTCAAACAATATGATCAATACCCGTTAAATAAATTTTTAAGTGGGAGACTTCGTCCAAAAACATATTTCAAAAAGTATGAGAAGTATTTTTAAATCTTATAACAGTTTGTCAATAGAAGTATTGTTACTTACATTATGAAATGAACTTAATTAAATAGATATTAGCAAGTTATACATTAATTGTTCATTCGTAGTAGCAGTAGTAGTAATAGTAGTAATAGTGTTTTATTCGAGTGAAAATCAATGTATACAACAAACAAATATTACATTATTTTAACGGGTTCGATCTCGTTTTTCCTCGTTATTGTTAAGTTATTTATGACCTTGTCGATTTTGAACATTAAATTGACCGATCTGGCGTTTGAAAATGTTTCGTGGAGAAAATTTTTTTTTTGCAAAAAACCCACATAAATAAGCGAATTATAATTATATAAATCTATGCTTAATCTAGTTTATACCCTAGTTTTTACGTATTTATCCTATCTTACTCTATTTTTATTCTTGTTTATTATCTTTTTGAAGTCGGTAGAATTGTATTGGCTTATGATGGCAGTTATTGTGTTGAAGTTCATCGGGTTTCTACTATGTTTGTTCTGACAGATTTGAACCTTATTTTTGTGTGTTTTGGCGCACATTACCCAAACATTTTTTTTCACAATTTACATTTCATTTTTTTCACATTTCATAATTGTGTTTTCTCTATGATGCCTAAACGTTAATCTTTTGTCTAGTAATAAGCCAAGATACTTGACATTTTCCTTCCAAGATATAGGTTTGTTTTCTATATGAGGTTGCGTGGTTGGAATTTTATTTGCACTCATGAAACGGGTAAAAAATAATGCTCCCAATTTATCTCTATTTATTTTAAGCTTCAATTTGAGGCAGTACTTTGAATAACTGTTAAATGCATTATTCAGAGTTTTAATTAAAGTCTTAGCTTTTTTGCAATTGGCGCTTATTGCTACATCATCAGCATAGAAGTATTGGTTGCAATTTTTCATTTTCGGTATGTCAGGGATTCATTCATTCATCTTATTTGAGTGTGGATTGTATACTCCTACGGCCGGAGAGGCTTCACTCACCCGTTCGTATTCAGAGGCTTACCTCATTCTATTTTGCCTTTCGACTTCTTTCGAGTCATATCGGCGGCTAATTTTCTCGCTTGATGATCGCTTACGGCTGGTTATCGGTCAGTTGTTTGCCATTTTTTAGAATTCTATCTTGTTCCTTTTTACAAAGCTAACTATTTCCTTAACATACTTTCCATCTTCATCCTTCCAATGCTTTTCTAATGCTTCGAAAGATAGTCCTAGGGGCGGGTTATATTTGGGACATTCGAAGATCATGTGTCTGGCTGTTTCTGGCACCTTGCAAAGTTTGCAATTTGCCTCGCTAACGATTTTCGTCTTTTCTAACCAGTACTTTCCCAGGTCGTGCTCTGATATGATACGATTTTCCATATTTCTGTGGCAGATAGGTCTATATTTCCAAATTATTTTGAAATTTTTCAAATTTCTTGACTTTCTCTGCGCACATGTCGCTTTACGATTGTTTAGTATCTTCTATCGTTTTGGTTCTTGGTTTGGATCAATTTGTTCTTTATAATAATTTGTGAATATATTCCCTCTTTAGCTAGTGTGATGTCAGGGATGTAAATATTTAACAATAGAGGAGAGAGTACACTTCCCTGTGGAACACCTGCTCCATGCTTGTATGTTTCTGATGTGATTGTTCATTCATGTACACACTTTTTTACGTAGCTGTCTGAAGAAATAAATCGTATAATAATATAATATACACCGATCTGAGAGCCGCCTTCGATGGCATATCGCACGATATACTAATGAATAAACTCCAAAGGACGGGTCTCTCAGAATCAGTCCTAGCTTGGCTGCAGTCCTACCTTCGTAACCGAACGTATCGTGTGAAATTTGGAATCACACCTCTCACCCTTTAATAAGCACCTCAGGAGTTCCTCGTGGCAGCAACCTGGGACTATTCCCCAGAATCCGGGACGATGTCAAACTGTTTATGATCGTAAAATCGACCAAAGATTGTGCTAAACTAAAGCAAGCTGTATCGATGTTCAACAACTGGTGCGTTCTCAACTGTTTGTCTCCATGTACCGAAAAGTGTTTCGTTTTGTCATTTACGTGTGCGAAATCAATAGTTAGTTATGATTATTATATAAACGGCGTATGCGTTTCAAAAACTGCGCGACCTAGGTGTTTTACTTGACCAAAAATTGTCCCTCGGACCTCATTACGGCAACGTTATCAACCGCGCCAATAGAACTATAGGATTAATATTCAAACTGACTCATGACTTTGACGACTCCCGGTGTTTAAAAGCTCTGTCTCGCTGGTTAGATCGCTCCTTGAATACTGCTCACCTGTGTGCTGTCGATACACTAACGAATGGATAAACGGATTTGAGGCTGTCCAAAGAAAGTTCACACGTTTCGCGATTCGTAAGTTAGGATGGGCCGATAGTTCCTCCCTCCCATCATACACTAAGCGTTGTCAACTGTTAGGCCTCGAGTCTCTGGAACAACGGCGATATTTGCATCAAGCCACAGTCATAGCAGGATTTCTTTTAGGAACTCGCTCGCGCTCGGAGTATGGAGATAATGCTCTCCTAAAATCCATGGTACGCCGATGTTCCATGGATCCATGGTCGCACATGTTTGACTGTAATATGCCTCTTTTCACGTTTAAAAATCTGTTGCGCATCTGTCTTGCTACGAACTAATTACCTGCACATAACATATGTTTTAACTTATAAGTCCTGTTAAACTGTAAGCCTACTGCTTCGTTAAGCCGTAAACGGCGGATGATCAATAGACAATATTAATAATAATAATAATAATAATAATAATAATATTAATAATAATAATAATAATAATAATAATAATAATAATAATAATAATAATAATAATAATAATAATAATAATAATAATAATAATAATAATAATAATAATAATAATAATAATAATAATAATAATAATAATAATAATAATAATAATAATAATAATAATAATAATAATAATAATAATAATAATAATAATAATAATAATAATAATAATAATAATAATAATAATAATAATAATAATAATAATAATAATAATAATAATAATAATAATAATAATAATAATAATAATAATAATAATAATAATAATAATAATAATAATAATAATAATAATAGAAATGGAAGATTTATGCAGCAAAGCTGATTTTAATAATTGATTTACATAGATGTTAGTTTAAACACTTCTTGCAAGAAACAATTTAACCACCTACTTTAATCAATGAACAAAGCTCAATAAACTGTTTATGTTAAAAAGATTGATGTCGCAGGTGTTATTTGGGTTTGGCCCCCAAAAACCCCGCCGTTCCAATCTTCATTACACACGATCAATCAATTATCTTGTTAGCCCAACCAATCACGAAACCAACTAGCTAGCACAGCTTCATCACCCAAACCCCCTTCCAGAGCGATGCGAACTCCACCTCGGGCCAAGTGCACTCGCCACGAAACAATTCTAAGCCTAGCCGAACAACAGGCAAACAAACTGACGCCGACAGCATCACCTGCTCAGTTATCCACTTTGCGCCACACCCAGTGTCGCACGGCGTTACCGTTCCATCTGGGCAGCAAGTTGGATCGTTTCGTTGTTTACGCGACAAAACCCGACGGTAAAATAGCAAAGATCTCCCGGCGTATGTGTTGGCGGCGTTGCTTTGAACTGACGCCAAGGCAGGTTGTTTGTTCGTAACCGTGAGGCAAAACATAACCCCGAAACCGAGTAAAACACGACCGTGTGGCGCACACCGATGCACAAACAAAATCGGTGTAAACCACACCACACCACGGGTGCTGCAAGGGTTTGGCCTGAAACAGTGCATCTTTGCCCACAAACTGGCGAAATATTGAACAAACCATTGGTAAGGGAATGGTATCAGTTTCTGGCCATGTCCGTGTGTGGCAATTGCAGGTGTTATCATACGATGACAAAAATTCATTGTAACATAATTGAAGGCATGTAGCGAGAAGAAGCAAACGATTCTCGTAGCAAGAAAATAAGATGTACAAAGCCTTAACCACCACAACATAGTGCTTCATACACACCTGGGCGTAATGACTTCATGGTGGCAGAACGGTCAATTTAATTCGAAAACAAATTTCCTCAGCCTATCAGCCATGGTAGCCGAGCATTCTTGGGCGTACATATACGCCTCACCTATCAGGGTAAATTGTCTCGAGTCGTTGCTGAAAGATGATCCCATTTAAGCAGCTTTTATGGCAGTCGTTTTAGTGGCACCGGTACACACATCCATCAGCCCTTCGGTCCACCCGGTCGGTGGTGGCGAGGAAAACGGACGCTATTTTCCGGAAGCCACAGCAGCATAGGCTCACTCCTTCACATGACCTCGTTGATACGCATTCTTGCCAGCGGTAATGAATGGGTTGTTGCTTCTTGAATAATACAGAAGTACTACATTCGTTAGACCAGCACCGTGAAATCGCACTGATACAGCATACATATATTGAGCCTTACCAGAGCTGGGTGCTTTACATTTTTGTGCCTGCATTTTTTTTTTTTTGTATATGACTGTTGATTAGGACAACTTCCCGTCTCAGCTTGTCTCATTCCGACTAACCGCATTCCAGGTAAAGTGCAAAGTTAAACTTCGGAAAACCACATCTATTATGCACTGCCTGACGGAGGAAGTGGTCTGTAATGCATTCTTGACAAGATGAGAAGCCTCTTTGGTTTTCTAAGTGCCACAAAGGTAATGGAGATAGAAGCAAAATTGTCTTCTCAGGAACAATCACTACGAATGGCAGGTCTTTCCTTATTTCTTAGACATCTTTTTTCAAGGAAACAATGTTTGTGGTTATGTTGCATTTTCGATTAGAACCACAGTTTGGAATGTAATATAATTTTTGAAAAATATTAAAACATATACTCGTATGGATCAGCTATTTCATATAAAAAAATAGAATAAACCTCACCGCTTTACCGCTGCGAACGCAAACGCGCGTACGGTAAAGTTCGAATTCGATTTTAATCCCATTTTCGATGTACGGCGGAAGCTGAGTTACCGCAAATCTATTCAGCGGGCGTACAACATACACAGCTATTCTCACATGCAAAACCGCCCGATGCCATACCCCATCAGGGAGTGGATTGATAAAACTAAATTAATTATTGAGGGAGTGACAAGGGAAAATTGACTATATAATAAATTTGACCAACGCATCAAAACAGTGCGAAATGAATTAATCAAAACTAGCTGGCGAAGCGTGCTTCACACACCCGGAAGCTAACAAATGTGGGTTAAATAGAACCAATCAATCGTGCGGAGTGTAATTGGATTGGGAAATACGAAACAGTTTTAGTATTCACCGAGCCGAATGCTAATAGGTGGTTTGGAAAATTTAAGTTGCTTCATAACTGTGGCTTTGTGTGATATATTGGAGCGGTCGTTTAAGTAAGCTACAGCTTTGGGAATAGATTTGAGCTAATTATGCTCATGTTCTGGAAGGATTTTTTTTTAAATTTTCTATTCAGTATTATTTAGTATTGAGTCTCGAAGCTTGGTGCAGTTTGTTTGAATATCGTGAGGAAGGCCCCATCCAATATGCATGTATAGTGGACATTTTTCCGGCAGAAACATAACTACAACTAGCAAGTACGGTCTGATCGTCTTTAGTGATATTTCTTTAAAGAAAGAATAGATAATAATGTCAGAAAATGAAATCAGTTATAAGTTTTGCAAAAGCAAATCACACAATTTGTAGTTAAAAGATACGCATGAAAGACACAATAAATGAAATAATTAAGCACTAGATATCACAAACGGGCCGCCCTGGCTCGATGGTAGGTCAACAGCTTTCCCCGTTGTGAGGACTGATTTTTCAACTACGTGGTAACTGCATCCTCATCACGTGCCCTAGTTATCGTATCCTTCCGGCTTTGACTACCGTCAGGATATCAGCACCTCCAAACAGCTCAGCTAGCTCCTGATTCATTCTCCTTGGCACACACTACCAAAGATAGTCCTTACCAGCCGCCGCTCGAAAATGACGAATGCATTGGCTTCTGCCATCAGCATAGTTCAAGACTCGTACCCGTAGAGGACTACCAAAGGTAACAAGGTTCGGTATATCCTTGATTTCGTGTGTTGATGGAGTCTTCTGGATCGCAGGAGTTTGTGGAGTCCTTAGCAGGCACGATTCCCCTGAATAATGTGCCTTCGGATTTTGCTGCTTACCTTGTTGTTCGAAGTTACGATCGTACCAAGGCAGCAGGACTCCTCTACTACCTCGAGATCGTCGCCGTCAATTGATACTCTGCTTCCGAGTCGGGCTCTATTACGGTCAAATCCTCCAGCAAGTAGGTATTTTGTCTTCGTCGCGTTGGTCCTCAATCCAAGTCTACTGACCTCGCGTTTCAGTCGGTTGGTTCAGTCTTACATCGCCCCAGATGTCCGTCCGATGATGTCGAAGTTCGTACTAAGCATGACACTCTCCAGAGCGATGTTGAACAACAAACAGAAGAGTCCGTCCCCTTGCCTCAGACTCCAGTGAGATTCGAACGATTCCGAAGGCATAATCGATACTCTTGGTGTTTCATAGTTCGATCCGCGATCTATGTATAGTATCGTAGGCCGCCTTGATGTCAATGAACAGGTGGTATTTAGGGATCTGGTGCTCTCGGTTTTTTTTGAGGATCTACCGTAGAGTAAAGATTTGGTTGGTTATCGATTTGCCTCCAATAAATCCAGTTTGGTAGCTTCCGAAAAAAAAAAAAAAACATGTAGCAAGGGACTCCAGTCTGCAGAAGAGTATTTGGGACAGGATCTTATAGGCAGCATTCAGGCCTGTGATGGCCCGGATGTTAGCACAGTCCATCCTGTCGCCCTTTTTGTACACCGAGTGTACGAAACCCATTTTCCACCCGTCCGGTAGTTCTTCCTGGTCCCAAATCTTAACCATAAGCCGATGCATGATAGCGGCAAGCATCTCGCTGCCAGCTGATGTGTTACATTCCAACTGTTTGATGACACTGATGACTTCGTCCAGGGATGCCGGGGGCACTTCGTCAACGTCCTGCTGGCTGTTGTAGTACTGCTCTCCTCCGCTTCCAGCGCCTGATTGGGTATCTTCTGCAGCTGCTCCGTTAAGGTGTCTGTCGAAGTAGCACTTCCACCTGTTGGTCACATCTCCAGAAGACATTATAATTCTGATAATGCAAAATACGATGCAACCGCTCAACGAACCTAACACCAATCTATAGAAAACATCCAGAAAGCTTATGACAAAACTACTTCTGCAAAGAAATGGTACGTTGTAATATGCAAACATCATCCAAAACAACTTACGAAAAACAAGAGTAAGCAACATCAGCTCTGTGTACTCTACACTTACTCTTTTATAACATATTTTATCTCATTTTCCTGTTGTTAAACTTACCATTTAAACTGACCTTCAGGTCAGTTTAACTGGTGAGGGACAATTCTCAGGATTGATTTGCACTCTAGAAGGGTTTGTTTATCATAGCCATAGGGAACATAGCCTTGACTGTTTTTGTCTGCTATAGCACTACGAAAATGAAGTAAGAACACTGAACGCTGGACCCAGTTGGACTTGAATCGTTGGATTACTTTTCGCAACTAATACGTAAATATATGTGTCTGCCAAAAGCATTTACATTAATGGCGACAAGTTGTGGCGATTATGAAGATCACATAAACGAAGCCAGAACGAAGAGCCAGAGACAAAAGAGAAAGAATCAAGCCAGCAGCACGCAAGGGAGTATGAAAAATAGTTTGGTATTGGCAAACAAGTCGTGTGATGTGGTGAGCCAGTAGCATACAAAACGCTACAAGATTCACAATATTTATAGATCGATACAATGCTTACAGAACTATGATCAAAAAAAGTAATTAGTTTATTCTTCTATTCATATTGCTCACTACATAAAGTTATGCACTCAGTTCTTTTAATTCACGGTGGAAAAAGTGTTAAATTTATTCATTAAGCTAAACATGCGATGTAGAGTGATGTAACAAGCAAGAAAAATAGGTTGTGTTGGTTATTTAATTTATAGCGTCTTTGACTGTCTCTTTTTCTCTAGATTCAAGACAAATTCATACTTAAAGTGATGTTTTCATTACATAATGAAAGTATTAAAAATTTGCCAGCATCACTGAAGGTTGGTATTAACGGACCATAAATCATGTGGGCTTACGAAAAACGCAATTTATCACACAGATTTACCAGATAGACTTTTTCCCGCTTGATTGCACAATGAGGAAGAAATAAACAGAATATTCCCTGGCAGATTTCACATGTATCTTTTATATTGCTTTAATAGCGAAATCATCGATGCATCAAATTACGGTACGGATGCATAAAAACTCGAACCAGAAAGAGAAAACCTTCCTTGACCGACCCTTCCATCTGACGTCAGGATACGTGAGCGTATGTGAAAGGAGGAAGATATTCGTATCGGCTTAGCAAAGGACAGTAGAGAAGAAAAACTCATGCGAATTCTGCTTCACCGTATCCGCAAGAGGCAAAAACTACAGCACCCGTATGCCATCCGTGCCTTTTGCAACATTCCAATCAAGCTGATGTCGGAAGTATCCCATCGAAAGAAACACTTCTTGCGGTGGGCTAGGTCGATGAGAGATAATTTCTTTCTGCCGGAATAGGGTCGTTATTTTGCTATTGACACCCTCCTTCATCTGCTGAACGGTTTGCACCTGAGCGGTTTGTACGGGATTGTACGTTGTGTATTGTTCCCATTGCGCTATGCGACTATACTCCAACGATAAATAAAAGTTGCAGAAAAGATTCATTTGCTGTACCATTGCCTGTACCGTTGGACTGAGTCTCATTCAATCATGCTCAATCCAACTGTGGTTTGAATTTGCTTGTGGAAAGATAAATAATAATAATCATAAACGACCATAGAGTCACAGGGACATCTAACGAGAGCTTCCAACTATTAATCAATTATAATGCCATCTACATCTACCATTATGTAGTTTGTATGTAGTTTTATGATAATTAAATTTCACAATGATAAGATACACACGCAAAAAAGCTCACCTAAAGCTTTTTTTTATATTCGTAATGACAGCCAGGCCTTCTTCCTTAAAATCTAATCTTATAGCTAGCTTTACAACTCATTTAACTTGTTCTTGTGGAGCCTGGCAACTGGCTCCCAAGATAACCCGATTTGTAGCGAATACTTTGTGGTGTTCGCAACTCCATTTCGTTGCCAACATTTGGATGTTGGGGCTGGCGACCCCACCATCGGCAGAAGGCGCGAGTCCGAAAGCCACTACAACTTTGTGAAGCTACAGTGTCACAACTTCACGTATCCCAAACCTATTTCATTGGTTCAGTGATGTAATGTAGTCGCAGGCGTCCCTGACGGCTGCCAAACGCATGGAGCCGATAGCCACAATAACCTTGTAGAGTTACTGCAGAATTGAAACCAGACATTCCGCCAACTGCAAGGTCATCAGTTACGACTTTCTCACTCACTCACTCATGTTGGCCAGCTCTTTTAAAGAGCACGTCGTCGTGACATGGCCCGGTCAAGAATAGATCTCCAGGAAAATCGATCCCTGGCTGCAGCTTCCCATTCATGTAGGCACCCAATCTCCGACAGATCTCCCTTCACCTGATCCAGCCAACGAACTCGCTGTGCTCTCCGACGCCTCGTATTCCTTCTTGGCGGGGCATGAGTCCGGCATCCTCATAACATGCCCCAGCCCCAACATCGTATACTGACGGTCTTTGCTACCGTCCGGTGCGGTTGTCCGGTGACCGGGGTCCGGATGTCCGGTTCTCCGTATAGCTCAGCAAGCTCGTGGTTGATCCTTCTTCCCCACACTCCAGGCTCAAACACACCGCCAAAGATGGACCGGAGGATGCGACGCTCAAACACGTCAAGAGCGTTTACGTCCTCCGCTCGGATGGTCCAAGACTCGTGGGCATATAGGACCACCGGGCGAATCAGTGTGTGCGCTCTCGAAGTTGTCTGGATCTCAGCAGACGGTGAAGGCCGTAGTAGGAACGATTCCCCAATGCGAACAATGCGTCTCCAGATTTCGCTGCTGACATCGTTATCCGAAGTAACGACAGTCCCAAGATAGCAGAACTCCTCTACTATCACGAGGATGTCGCCGACGACTAACACGCTGCTTCCCACTCGGGCTCTATCACGATTAGAGCCTCCGGTAAGCAGGTATTTCGTCTTCGTCGCATTGATCATCAATCCAATTCTTGCTGCTTCACGTGTCAGTCGGATGAACGCCTCACACACCTTCGCTGTCGTCTTGCCAACGATATCAATGAGAATCGTGCCACGGATGTCGTTGTCTAGCCTCGCGCTTCGTATGACACCTTCCAAGGCTATATTGAACAGCAGACAGGACTCTTCTGTCAGTTACGACTTAAAAAATCTCTCAAAAATGGCTTCTTAGGCCAATATAGCGACTAGCGCTTGTTGATATCACCATTGCGAACGTTAAACTATCAAAAAACAGATAAATATATCAAACCAAAATTACCAAATCGAACTACAGTGTGTATAATCTACGAGAAAGAAGAGCGCAAGGGAAACAGAATTCGCGCATTTTCGTAGTCCTTCTGTCCCAGGATATCGCGCATTGCCACCGCCGGGGATGTCCGGAGGATGTGGTCGATGTCGTGGTATCCGTTGCTACAGCTATAAACCTTGGAGTCGACGCTACCTATACGTTGAAGAACTACCGGGAGCCCGTGCAACCAGGGACGTAGGGAAACCTATCAATAAATTATAATACATCTAGCATTATGCAGTTTTTATGTAGTTTTATGGTAAGTAAATCTTGCGACGATAAACGGAACACAAATTATTTACACGATTCGTTTTCAAACAAAAATAGAGATTACTAGCCTCAAAATGGTGTTAATTGCATCGTTAACATAACCTATAATTAAATCATATCCATCATTGACAGACATGCAGTCAAACGCGGTTAAACAAATGGTTTACACAAACAAACACTCGTCCCGTGTAGGTTTGGCAAGAAACGAACTGTAGATACATAAATAGTTTATCCTACCCGAATGACGCCGGTGAGAACATTCGCCTTCGACTTAAGCCATTAGCTTTGGATGCTGGCCAACCAGTGGCACCACCAGTACCATCGAATTGTATCGATTTGGCAAATAAGCACAGTTACAGCGTACGATGGTCATCCGCGTAAGCGATACATTTTGTGAAATATACTCCCCAAGTATGGTGCAGCGAAATAATCTTCAAATTGAAGTTGTACGTCCTGCCCGAGTATTTCCCTGCATGCCAGCAACACTTTTCCTGCCCTCGCGACGCTACACTTTTGTCGGGAAAGTCAAATGCAATTCCAATCGTGGACGCCGGTTAGAGCATCTGCTGTAAAGTGTAACCATCGGTTTCGGAGAGGTTTCGCCCAGTAGCATAAACATTGCATCCAGTTGCTTGCGATTTGGAGAGCCGTTCTGCCAAAAGGGCCACACACTTGAGCGAGTGAATTTGCAACATTTCCATCCAAAGCTTCATGAGCTGTGAATGCAATGCACTCGGTGATTGTAATTTGTGAAGTTTCAATATGCATGGATGATATTGAAACAAGTAGAATACATCATACGCTGGATGTTTCGCAGAACAGACGAATCATTGATTCGTACGAGTAATGCTAATCCATACGGGAAGCTTTTCTGAGGTAAGGCGGTGGGATTAGTGTTTGAAGTTGCATTTGAATATACTTTGAAGTATGGAAATGTATGTTAAGTAAACAGAAATACTATTATATTTTACAATAAGAAGAAAATATGAGAAGAAAAAAAGTAATATAATTTTAGCTTGTTTTTTTCCTAAACACCCTTGACTTTGTAATGTAATAAAGTTACATTTGGGGTTGAAATACATTAAGGGGCGGTCCATAAATTACGTAACGCTAAAATAGAGATGTAGTACTCCTTCCTCCCCTATAGTAACGAAACGTAACGCAGAAACGAATCCCTCTCTCCCTTCTCGATATTACGCAACCCTAATTCAACCTTCCGCTTCCTTGGCCTGTTTAAAAAACCCGGTATTACTTCTTGTAGGTATTACCTAGAGTTTACAGAGAGTAAGTTGGCCCTTCGCTTGTAAGCAGCTTTTATAACTTCTTTCCTCGTCGAGGAGCGATGACCGTATCTTCGCATTCATTGTCCTTTTTCTCCTATCTTCGAAACAACTAGTATTTTGGAATCGAGTCCTATCTTGGAATCAATTAGCCGCCGACTAAGGACTACAGACCCACTGACCGAACGTCATCTTCACCGACAGTACTAGTGTTCTGGCTGCCCTGGAACACGGCACCTCTAAAGACCCCTACATTCAACTCCTTGACGATATCCCTTCCTCACCCGAAATCGGTTTCTGTTGGATTCCGGGTCGCTCCGGAATTCACGGTAACGAAAGTCTTATCTCCCAACACTGGAACACCACATGGCACAACCAAAACCTAAGCAACAAACTCCGTCCCAACAAGCACAACACCGCCTCATGGGAAGATACCGAATCCAGCCACATCCAACGAGTCCTTTCCCGCCCTTTTCGAGTCCTTTTCGTATAGGTCATACCCGCCTTACGCACTTCTACCTTCTAGAAAAATCCAATCCTCCACTCTGCAGCTACTGCGACGATGACATCACCGTCCGCCACATCCTCACGCGATTGCCATGGATACGCGACACACCGAGTCACCTGCCAACTAGACACCAATTACACGACAATTCTATCACCCGAAAAATTTCATCAGAACCACCTTAATCGATTTTCACGAATCAGTCATTTATATAGAGAAATTAAAGCACTAGTTTTAACTTATCCATTATCATCTGCCATAATCGCAATAGGGTTCCATAATATTTAAGCCACACCTGCAATAGTTCTGTATTAGATTAAACCATTTTTTTATACAGTAGAGGGGTGAATGTAGTCTCTAAGACTCAAAGCCTCTATAAATAAACGAAAAAAATCCTGGCTTCCAATTAAGGTTTCTAATTATCCTTAAAAATTGTTCTCCTGTAACGGGCTTATCCTGTAACGTATTGTCGTTACGTTTCAGTGTTATGTCCAACTGACATCTGATTGTTTGTTTTTGTTTACTTCTGTGACATCGTTACGTTGTAACGTGGCTTCACCGTATGAGAGACTTGAACCTTATGCAGAAGATAGCACTATTAAATGGGTTTCTTCTGCCTAAGCTATGGTACGTGGCATCTGTATGTGGCACCAGAGCCATTGAAATAGCAAAGGTCTCACTGACGATTGGGTCATTCCTTTCGCAAGGATCTGGAGGCATTCGTGTACCTCTCTTACATTTAGACTTACCCCGCAACCGTGGAGGACTAAATCTGCATATTCCTGCCATCAACACCCAGGCGCTGCTGACCAGCAAGTATGTCGCAGAACAGGACTATCTGCGTGTCGGTGGCTAGCAAATTTTGTACGCTGGAAACCCGCCGAACATCAACCCTGTTCCAACAACTTACCCGTGCCTCAGAAAGGTTGTCATGCAGCTAGCATACATACCAACCACTACAAATAAGATCACCGACCTAGCGATTCGTCGGATGTTAGTTGAGAGGCTTCCCGACACAATGGTCGAGCAGGAATCTCCAACCGTAAACTGGCGACTAGTGTGGGGCAACATCGGTTCGCAACGGCTGTCTTCCAAACAGAGATCAGTCTTGTACTTGCTGGCACACAATAAAATAACTCACGGAGAGCTATTTTCCAGGATGATTCGTGGATCCTCTTCTTGCGCAGAGTGCTCCCAGGTGGATACAATTGAACACAAATTGGCTTTGTGTTCCAGAGTGTCCACAGCCTGGAGTATTCTGATGCAAGCTATCCAAAACGTCGAGCTCTCCCTTAATCCCTCATTCCAATCCCTCCGCTTACCTGTCCTAACAAATGTTAGTAAAAGTAAGCGGATCCCAATCCTACGTTTGTTTGCTAACTACATCATCCACATTGTTGGAAACAACAATGCTGTGATTGATGTAGAAGTCCTTAAATGTTCATTGTAACCTTTGTAGTTGATTTTCATATCCAGTTTTTGTTTTCTTTAAATTGTAAACTAGAATTTAAGGTTTTTTATGTTTTTTTCTAATAAATGTTTTATAAAAAAAAAATTAATTTTGGAACAATCGAACCTAGAAAAAGCAAACGAGTTTCGAATTTCAGTTGCATATTACTTTCTGCTATGTAGCCCAAAGTGGACCCTCCCAACCCCTCGTGTAACAAATCGTAACGCTTGAGGGTATCCCCTCCACCGTTTCCCCCCTTTTGAGCGTTACGTAATGTATGGACGCTCCCGATGTACGGACGGGTGCTATTTGATGATCGAACAGTCGTTATCTCCTATTAGAATTTTTATTCTCTTATCCTCGTCTAGCCGCGAGTAGTTACATGAAAAGTTAAATGGTAGAAACATGTTTTCGATTTTCCCGTTTTTTTTAATGTTAGATTAGGATTTCACTTAAAAGAAGTTTCTGTTTCCTTTGGCTAGATTTTTTTTTTTGTTACTTCTCAATCTGAAACTTAGAATCCTACGTTCAGCAACCGTGCGCAAACACATGCAAACCGATCGATTGAGCACGGACACGGATTTTGTGAAAGTTTTCGCTTGACCGAGAATATTGCCTGGTCACTATCCTTATCATTGCACTTGGATACAGTTAAAGTTTGTTTTTTTTCTCTCTCTCTCTCTCTCTCTCTCGCCTGTCACCTATTTCACCGGAGCAACGGACGGGTAAAACGGTTGCTGCCGTCCAAAGAACGAAATTGGGTCAACCCATGTGAGCTTTCCACAGTTGCGGAAACAATTTTACGATTATTACTACCGCTCCGTCCCTTACGACCCTGAAAACCCCGTGCGGGAAGAGCGCGATCTAAGTGCATCCTCGCTGGGTCATCGTTTTGGGCTGCATTTACCACCCCCTTCGCATCCCCTCAACGGGCCAAGCCTTACGCTGTGTCTGACTAGAGCTTAAATTTTTACCGCTTAGCTTTTCGCTGGTGTGGTGGCAGACGCAAAAGAATTTCGCCACGTTCGCACACAACACGGCAAACCAGGTGCCGGTGCTTTGGAGCAGCACAGTTTCCACAAAAAAAGGGAACCGTAAAATACGGCTGTCGGCAAACACTTTGGAACTGATCCGTAAATAATGCAGAACCACTGCATTCATCAGAACGACCCGGTGTGTGTGTGTGTGTGTGTAAGCAAGAAATGTGCGAGAAAACATTTCACCATTTCCAGCAGCTTACCTATAGAGGCGCGTGATTCCACGTGCTGGATGGATGATATTTTCTTCCGCGGGAAGAAATGTGCTTCACATAATAATTTCTTCACCTGAAGTATGAGTGCGGTCCACCACCCGGGCTGGACGTGGCAAAACGATTATACGCGAATCGTTAATGCAGTTGGAAAGAAAGCTCGGAATGGAGGATTTACTAAAACAGTTTCTGCCGACTTATTCAAGCCTTTGCTATGCTTGGGATGTAGAAAATGTAGAAAATAAACGAACAACACAAGTTTTGCATTTCCGGTTCAGATTTATCGCGAATGGTGTAAAGGTATCGGTACTACTTGGAAATTCCATTACACTACATCAAGATTAAGCATTAAATAATGGTAAACAGAACGTGCCCTACAGGTCAATAAGATTCACAGAGAAGTAAAAACTTTACCGAGGATTGGTTCAACTAACTTATCTCCGGTACTAAGCAGACATTTTTCTTACTGGGCAGTTACTGCCCAATCTCTGATTTCTATCGCACTGTAGAATCAATCAAAGCCAGAATACTATTTAGAGGTAGACTTACCCTGGGTAGGGTTTCGCAGACGTACGCAGGGTAGGGTGGGCCAACGAGTCATTTTGAACAAGAATAGTTGAAGTTTCGTGATAGCTGGACCTTAGGTGAGTGAGGCTATCAGTTCAACCAGTAGAACTTTTAATTGTATCTTTCTTTACTACAATGGGGTTTTCTTTTGAAAGTAGGACTCAACGCTTAGAATAAGCTTTAACACGATCGAGAAAAAGTGTGGGAAATCTTTTATTTACTTCGTAAAGGACGGTTTGGCTGTACTACTGAGCTGGAAGTCTTAACTCAGTTCGAAAACCCATAGAGAGATAAATCCAAATAAGGCAAAATTCGCTTCGTTTCTCTCTCTTCATCTCAATTAAATTAAATTCAATTCTCTAGCGTCAAAAATGAACGTATTTAGTAAACTTTAAATATGATTTTATTAAACGATCCGGTTGGAAAATGTTTCCATTCATTATTCATGTAAATCAATACACCCTTAAAGTTGTCCTCTTAATGATGATGACAAGCTTCTCGTCCCTATTGCCAAATAAATGTCAAACGCTTCATTTTTCGTTCACCAACTTTGCCCAAACCCGGACCCCGTTCCACACCGGCGCAAAATTGAAAAAAACTGAAAATTGATTCCCAAAACTCGTTCGGTCGTAAACAATATCGAAACAGTTAATCTCTAGACGCAGCCCCTTTTTTTCTATCGAGCGTACCATCTCAGCGAAATCAGACACCGAACCTCGTGCTCGTTACTCTAAATCAGATCATAAATTACGGTGCCCAAAAATGACCCGAAACCAATCTGGGTCGCCAGCGTGTGGTGGTCTGCAGTTTTTGGGACTTTAGCTTTGCGAAAGCGTAGTTCTTAATTCGCCTTCTTTCCCCCCCAGTGTCCATTAAATTACCATTTTGCTAGTGCCGGGACCGGGTCGGAAAAACGGAAATCAAACGCCGCCGGTTTCGGTGTGCTTCGGACGGGGTTGATGGGCTTTTTGAAAAGGTTGGCAGAACGTCAACGGAGCGTCTGGTTTGCCGAATGTAGCAAAGAAAAGGAGTAACTATTGTTCAAGAGTTGAGCGCCTCTTAAAGATTGCCTGGACACTCTACAAGTTGGTGGTTGACACTTTTCAGCCACACGGGAAGCCTTTTTTAATGAACAAAAATCACCGGGCCGCTTGGTGTTGGCGACATCGGTGCAGGTGCTTCAAACGGCAGGCCCGAGGTTCAAATCCCATCCAGACTGTCCTCTTGTAGTGAGGTCAGACTTATCCAACTACGTGGTTTCGGTAAGTCTAGTAAGCCATCGTCGTTAAGCCAAGAAGATAATCCGACCTAGATATTACTTTTCTTTCAAAACAGACGTTTTTCTTTGCATAGTTGCTCAGACTTGACTAGTTGGACAACTACTCTCAGAAAGTATTCTATTTCTTGTCTACAGTCGGCAAAACTTAACACACTAAAACATTTGTTGCAAAACTAAGTATTGTAAACACAAGGATTTTCGGTTAATTTTTTCGCAAGGAGGTTAAGAGATGTTCTTTTCCACAGGTTTATTTTATTCTCTCTACTTTTGACAGCTCGCACACTGTCTCTTCTTCGGTCATCGTATGTGTCAAAACCCCAAGATGCTCACAACCCAAGGTTATTGTAACCTCAAGAAGTTTACAGTATAATAATTCTTCTTAGTGCACTTTATGTCAGTGATTCATTGTCTGATGGACTAGATACAATAATTCATCAGGGAATGCTGTTTTGTAAAGAAAATTATACGCCCAACCACACTATTCAACGAACGTTCAACTTTTCAATCGAAATTGGCAGCACCAAACACGGCACTGGCCGCCGAACACGGTTAAAAAGAAAACAATTACCAACTTTATTGAATAAAGTTTTCGCGGAAAAGACGTTTAACTTGGTGGCGCAGAGAAAATGAGAAATAGTTGGTTGGCAAATAATAAAAGTTACTTCCAGGCCCTGTGTTTGCCTGTAGATAAGAATAGATTGAAAGTTACTTTACAATGATAATAAGCTCTTCTTTTTTCTCTGAACTCAACACAAAACGACGTTGCTGACGCAACAAATTGAACAGAGCTGGATGTAACTTTTTGCAAACACTTTCTTGCTTCTAATTATTTTTTCACTCTCTACATGAGGTACAACCTAAACAATCTAGACAACAAAAACATGATTTATGGAAGAAATAAATTGGAAAAAATCAATAAAGTTATAAATTTTAAATTAAATAATCCAAAAAGCAATGAAATTAATTGTAATCATTCAAGCATCCACAACCAGCTTTAAGCGTCTCCTAGAGCCAAGCTTCTTTCTCCAGCAGATACCCTTAAGCCTTGTGATTGATGTGTTCTGGGAGAGTTTTTCATACGCCCAATTAAAAATAAATATTAATCATGACCTCGTAAAGGAAATTGCGTGGATAAAAACACAATTAGCTGTTTCTTGAATGGTCACGCATATTTACCGCTGCACCTTCTTACCGCTCACCATTGCCAATCGGACGGATCGTAACCGGGTCCCTTCTCCCCTCACCACCGTAAACAATTTATTTTTAAATGTTTCTCGCACTTGTTTGTGCTTCCCTTTACCGCTGGCTGGCTAATGCCGGAATGGTGGAATGTTCTACCAGTGCAGCAGGGCAAGACATGATGGTGGATTAATGTTAACCGAAACCATCACTGTCAGCGAACTGTACCAAATGAAATCCATCATCATCGCCAGCATAAGTACGGACGCTTTACCGGGAGCGTCCCGCTGCGGTCCTCTGCCCCTTCCGCGCTACTGTTCCGCCAGCATCCTTGTGTGCTACCAGGTCACCAGCTCCCACTTCAAGCGGTGGCTGGAACTGCTCCGTTACAGTTACATTTCCCTGATCGATTTGTTCAGCTTCTCTCGGGTGGCGCTGACAGTGACGAATGATGAAGATGGTCTAAAAGAACCACCGACACACCCACACACACACGTACACATTGCACTTTGTTCGGCGGAAAAACACACAGTATCCCGGGAACTAATCTACCGACGGCGTGGCAATGTAATTTGTTTTGCGCTTCTGCGCTTGCATTTGCTCGGACAGGATTCACTGGCGCTGGTTTGTAGTCAATCGAGTAGATTGAACAAATTGACACTTCATAAAAAAAGAGAAACAAATCAAAACAATTGTTTTACAGCTGTACTTAGGGTTCGATACTGATGGTATTAAAATGGTGTCTGCCGATTTTGAAACGAAACGTTAAATTGGGCAAGAAGATTACAAAAGCTGCTTTCTTCTAAAAAATTGAAAACTTTTCCCCTTCTTAAAATAATAACTTTTCCCTTCTATTATTGTTAAGTAAAGCGCAAGCTGTAGGGCATGCAAATTCCGCAACGCGTGGAAACACACCACACTTTCTAAGAGCTACATAATTAGCAAAACACACTAAGCCTTCGGCCAACATTAGATCTTAATCAGTCTTCTGTGTTTATCCAGCTGTGAGTTTGGTTAATCCCTCGTTCTTGTTGCAATTAGCGACCACGACGCTTGTACCACGTTTTCATTTTCATTGTTTTTCGTTGCACCGTTTTGGCGCTTTACCGGATTGGTTGCAGCTGTATTTACATTCAGATTTGGCGCTTCTGTTTACTACGAATCGGTGCGACCCTTTGCTACATTTTACAAACTAATCCGTTTGATGTTTGCAGGCGATTTATCTTCTACCATCAGTGCCCAAGCCCACCGAAGTTTGAATAACGAACAGTGACGTTTTATTTGGCAGAAGAACATTTACTAGTCTTTTTTTTTCTTTTCTAACCATCCATCCGTTCCACGTGTTAGCTGCGGTACCTGGTCGGTTTGAGCTGCCTGCTGGTTGTGTTATGGATACTTTCTCGAGGATAAAAATCTCATCCAAGTATTGATGGTTCTGGAGGGACTACGACAATGCCCGGAAAAAAATAGAACGAACTGTTCAATAAAATGAATGTTGAATGCTTTGAAGCGGAGAAAAAAACCTCCCAATCCGGGCTGTGACCTTTGTCAGTGTGACAAATCGTTATGATATGCGTTTGTGTGGTAGAAAAATGGCCCCAATGGATGTAATCATTTTTCACGACAGGTGAGAAATAACTTTCTAAGCTAAGGAAAAAATATATATATAAATGAAATAAGCAAACCGACACGCATCATTCGTCGCATCCGGCGAAGAAAAGCACCTTACGGTAACCCAATCTTCTGTAGCACCATTGCTGCTATTTAAGGATTTTCTTGGCTGTCATTTATCACCACGTTGTCAATAATCTGTGCGCCTGATTTGCTGCACCACAGTTTCATTTCGCTGAAAGGTTTTCCAATTGCACAGCGCTGCTTTGGAATGGAGGTATGGCGGTGGATCGTATGGACTAAATGTGTGAATTATATCAAGCTAACAGACAAACAGACGGGAGATAATTTATTGATCATAATACATTGTTGATTGCTGCAATGTTTATTTCTTATGTTTATTTTTGTAAATGTACTACCTGATACTAAACTTACATTTATCAACTTGCGATCAGAGTACACGGTTTGCCCTGCTCAGGAATAAGCACGTCGCGTAGACATGGCCAGGTCGCCCATCCGTTTCCAGGAAACTCGGTCTAGGGCAGCAGTTCTCCATCCACGGCTGGATCCGATCTACGACCGGTTTCGAACTCCTCTACTTCTCGTGAGGAACGAGCCATCGTATCCTTCCGGCTTTGACTAGCGCATCAGGATATCAGCTGCTCCAAACAGCTTAGCTAGCTCGTTAAAAAATGGCGAGTGTTATGAAGAGTGTGGCGTCCTCCGACAGCATAGTCCAGGACTCGTACACGTAGAGGACTACCGGACGTATCATGATACGGTATATCATTGATTTCATGTGTTGATGGAGTCTTCTGGATCGCAGGAGTTTGTGGAGTCCGTAGTAGGCACGATTCCCCTGAACAATGCGATTTCAGATTTCCAAGGTAGCAGAACTCCTCTACCACCTCAACATCGTCGTTGTCAACTGATACTCTGCTTCCGAGTCAAGCTCTATCACGGTCAGAGCCTCCGGCAAGCAGGTAGTTTATCTTCGTCGCATTGATCCTCAATCCAATTCTATTGGCCTCGCGTTTCAGTCGGGTGTACGCCTCGCACACCGCCGTAGTTGTCCTTCCGCTGATGTCAATGTCTTGGAGCTTGGAGGTCAAGTCAAAAAATTGGAGAGATCGGATGAAAGTAGTGTCCCGGATATCGATGCCCGCGCTTCGCAGGACACCCACCAGAGTGATGTTGTGATCCGTATAATGTATGTTTTGAATCACTCAGTTGAATTTTTCAAATCGATAGTGGAATATTTTAAGCTTCTTGAGGATCTTTGCAATCATGTAGTGAAATTTTGTATTCAGTTAGAGGAAATTTGCAACTCGACTGTAGAACTTTGCGATTTGCTGTGAAATTTCTGTCGAGCGTTTGGAGCTCTACTGTAAAAACCGGCGAAATAAAGCAAAAAAAGAAGTCCACAGTACATATGTTCACAGCAGCACGCCGTATTGAGCGGATTTTGTCGCCAAAAATGATTTTTAACATTTGTTCTAGTGATTACTTTTTTTAAAACCAGAGCTGATTGCAAAATTCCACACAGGAGTTGTAAATTTACTCTCAGTTTGAAGTTAGGTAGAGTTATTCCACTATATGGTTGCAAACCAACACAATGGGGTTGCAATATTCCACTATAAATTTTAAACGTTCCCTTAAGTACTTACTTACTTACTCACTTATCAGGTGCTACAACCGCTTTGCGGTCTTGGCCTGCCGCATCAGAATTCGAAACCGCTCACGGTCCTGCGCCGTCGTCCACCAATCCATTATCCCGGCCTTGATGGCGGATAATTCCACGCCATTTTCTCATCTTAATCTGGGCCTACCACGTCTCCTCTGTCCGTTTGGACGACCTAAAAGGACTTCCTGAGCTGGGTCGTCCGGTTCCAAGCGTATAACATGGCCAGCCCATCGGAGCCTGGCGAGCGTAATTCGCTGCACGACGGTTAGGTCTCCATCGTCCTTCCACACATACGAGGCCAACGATCTTCGAGACTATAAAGGTACGATACAGTCCCAGCATCGACCGTCGCGGCAGGTTTTTTGAGGTGAGATGTTTCCTCAGACTATAGAATAATCGGTTGGCCGCCAGCATCCTAGCGCACAACTCCATCTCTATGCTGTTTTCGGTGCTGACTTTTGACCCGAGATAGGTGAAGTTTTGGACGACTTCAAGTTTTGGACTTTGCGGTCACCTATTCGTACATCACCCCCACGTAGCTCCGGATTTCTTTGTAGGGCTCGCTGATGGTGCCCACCATCGATTTGGTCTGTAGCGGTTCAACTCATGTAGTGACAGGTATAGACGTACGGACTGTCAGTCAAGGTGACACAAGTTGGACAGGAAAAAGAAGAAGAAATAAAACACGAAAAACGAGTGGCCGCACAGCGATCCAGACGCAAGGCGAATTCACGTAATTATTTTAATGCGCAAGGAAAACTACAGATATATCGCATTATTGGTGACCCCGACGTGATCGCCTGCCTGAGGAAGATAAGTTTATACTTATTCGGACCATTTTTTCCAAAAAACATCTGCATCGCTACTCACACACTATTGTGAGTCCACCATTTTGTTAGCAAAAGCTAACCCACGCGGCAACGGCGTCATCGTTTCATAAAGTGGCATCAGCTAAAAAAAGGCAATATCTCACAGCCAGTGTAGACACGTTCCTTCAGGATCATCAATCGCCTGAACGTCTCGCCGATTGTGATTATAATCCTGCTGTGATTTACCAGCCCAGTGATGCCAGTGATGCCCAACGACGAGAACCGGCCTCTACCAGTGGCGGGCGCATCACCACCGCCGAATATTCCGATCGCCCCACCACCACAGAATGCTCCGACAGCAGCAGCACCGCAGTTGTATGCGGAAGTATGTTCTCTTAAACTCCCCGGATTCTGGATGAGCGCACCCGACAGTTGGTTCATCCAGGCGGAGGCGCAGTTCGACTTGACGCACATTCGGTCTGAGAACACTAAGTACGCGCATCTTCTCGCGTGCTTAACTCCCGACGCGTTGGATAAAGTGATCGATGTCATCCGCTCACCACCGGAGGAAAATCGGTACACCAGCTTGAAACATGCGTTGATGACCAGACTCTCGGCCAGCGAAGAACAACGCATCGGTAAGCTGTTGTACAACGCAGAGATGGGGGACTCTAGCCCATCAGAGTTCCATCGTCGAATGACGCAACTAGTACGATCGTCAACCGATGTATCGGAAAGGTTGGTAAAGCGTTTGTGGTTAGGCCGATTGCCAAAGGCAATCGAAATTGCGGTAATATCTTTAGGCGAGCGTCCAATGCGTGATATAGTAGAAATAGCTGATAGGATTTGGGAAGCTTAAAAAGGAGCAACGGTGAACGAGTGTGCTGTTGTTTCGGGAAATTCTTCGAACCATGAAATAGCATCTCTACGTTGTGAAATAATGGAGCTAAAAAACCAGATAAAGAAATTAGCTCTATCGCGCGATTGCGGACGTCCTCATGGTCGGTCAGGGTGTCGTGATCGTAATGTAACACGTGGTCGGAATCGATCAAAGTCTCCTAACCTCAAATGTTGGTACCATACACGGTTCGGTAACGCAGCTACTAAGTGTGTTCCCCCATGCAATTTCAAACCAAGAGTTCCAAAAAACGAGTAGGGTTACCAGATGTGGCAGGGTCTGAGTGTGGTTCCCTAGAAACTTGCCGTCTTTTTGTTTTCGACAACATGTCCAAGTTAACCTTTCTGATTGACAGTGGTGCAGAAGTATCGGTCATTCCCAACAACATTTTCGGGAAAATGACGAAATCCAGTGATAGCCTTATCGCCGCCAACGGATCATCCATTGCCGTTTACGGTGTTAAGCTGCTTCAGGTCTCATTAGGTCTTCGTCGCGTATTCCCCCACACTTTCATTCTTGCAGCTGTTAGCCACCCAATCATAGGCGCCGATTTTTTGAAAAAATACGGTTTGCTAGTGGATTTAAAAAACAAAAAGTTAATCGACTCATTAACAAACATAGGAGTTACGGCACGCATTGCCACAATTGAAACGCCCAGTCCCAAACTATTTGTCATTAATAGTAGTTTTTCAAACCTTTTGGATAATTTTCCATCTTTGACAGAGTCTCCTAATTACAACAAACCTGTAAGGCACAACATAGTTCACCATATTCATACCACAGGTCAGCTACCAGTTTCCAAACCTAGAAGATTAGATCCAGTTCGACATAATGCAGCTCTTTCTGAATTTCAACATATGATGGAATTAGGGATTTGTCAACAATCTTCATCACCTGTGTCCTCACCGTTACACATGGTTGCTAAAAATGATACCGATTGGCGCCCTTGCGGCGATTATCGCAGATTGAACGCTGCAACAATCCCTGACCGGTATCCTATTCCTCACGTTCAAAATTTTTCGATGCACTTAGAAAACTGCAGCATTTTTTCTAAGTTGGATATTGTCCGTGCTTATCATATTATTCCAGTAGCTCCAGGAGACGTGCACAAAACGGCAATAACAACTCCTTTTGGGTTATACGAGTTTCTAAGAATGCCATTCGGGCTTAGGAATGCTGGTGCCACTTTCCAAAGATTTATGGATTCAATTTTTCAGAACTTAACATTTGTCTACGTCTACATAGACGATATCCTCATAGGAAGCAGTTCTCCAGAACAACATAGAGATCATCTCTCCCAAGTGTTAAGGCGTTTAGATGAATTTGACATCAAACTAAAACCATCGAAATGTGTTTTAGGAGTGCCTGAGATAGAATTCTTGGGACACATCATTTCTAAAGATGGCATAGCTCCAGCTCCGGAAAGAGTTAAAGTAATCAGCAATTTTCCACAGCCCACTACTCTAAAACAACTTCAGCGATTCGTAGGAATGGTAAACTTCTACCACCGTTTCATCCCACGCATTGCTGAAATTACAAAACCATTATATCAGTTAATGTCCAGCTGTTCCAAAAATCAAGCAGAAAAGTGGTTTTGGTCACCCGAATGTGACGTTGCTTTTGAAAAGCTTAAGTCGGAAATAGCTGAAACTGTGTTGCTGCATCATCCAAGAAGCAATACTTTGTACAATATTACTACTGACGCTTCGAACGTTGCAGTAGGAGCAGTTTTGCAACAATGGCACAATAGAACCTGGGAACCATTGGCATTTTTCTCGAAACAACTTTCAGAAGCTGAACGTAAATATTCCACATTCGATAGGGAGCTCTTAGCAATTTACTTATCTATAAAACATTTCCGATATTTCGTCGAAGGGAGAGAATTCTCTGTCCTAACAGACCATAAGCCCCTCGCAACTGCATTTACCACAAAATCAGAAAAATCTCCTCGCCAATCCCGACACATGGATTTTATAGCTCAGTTCACGACCGACATTAGGTACCTGAAGGGAAAAAGCAACATCGTCGCGGACACGATATCAAGAATTGGAGACACCAACAGTGTGGAAGCGTTCGATAATGACACTCTGGCCACATCCCAAGGAATGGATAAGGAACTTAAGTACTTAATTCAAAATCAACCATCTAACTCAAAGTATAGATTAGAAAAAGTTTTCATTAATAATCGAGAATTATACTTTGAAGTTTCAACTGGTACCAATCGCCTATATATACCAGACGAATTGAGGTTCAATCTTTTCTGCAAATTACATGGGTTTTCCCATCCTGGGAATAGAGCTTCGAGAAAATTAATTTCTTCAAAATATTTTTGGCCGGCAATGAACAAAAACATTAACTCATGGTGTAAAGCCTGTGAAAGGTGCCAAATCTCGAAAGTAACCAGACACACCCGTTCTCCGTTCCAAGAAATAGATATACCGAAAGGAAGATTTGATCATGTACACTTAGACATCGTAGGTCCTCTTCCTCCATCAGACAACTTCACTTACCTGTTAACTATAATAGACCGGTATACCAGATGGCCAGAAGCAATTCCTCTAACAGATATAACTGCCGAAACAGTCGCAAAAACATTTGTAACACAATATATAGCTAGATTCGGATGCCCTCTTATCATTACTACAGATAGAGGAACACAGTTTCAATCTATACTATTTACAGAACTATCAAAACTATTAGGCAGCAATCATTGTAAAACAACAGCATACCATCCTCAAGCGAATGGCATGGTAGAGAGGTTTCACCGCCATTTAATAGGTGCGCTTATGGCAAACGATATGTCTGAGAAATGGACTGAAAAATTACCGTTAGTGATGCTAGGCATACGATCATGCGCTAAAGAAGACTCAGGATTTTCTCCAGCAGAGTTAGTCTACGGTCAAAGTCTCAGGTTGCCAGCAGATTTTTTCGCGTCACCAGGAAACGAACCAACAGACATCAACGATTTTGTAAGTCGTCTTAGAAACGCTTTTAAATCCATATCCCCTTCTGTACCAAGACAATCCACTGCGAGCAGTTACGTGCATAATGATTTAAGCTCATGCAAGCAAGTTTATGTTAGAGTCGATAGGGTCAAAACAGGACTACAACCTCCTTATGAAGGGCCTTATACAGTCCTCAAAAGGCTTAGGAAATATTTCATATTAGATATGAAAGGGAAGAATACGTCGGTAAGCATTGATCGACTAAAGCCTGCTTACAAAATGGAGGTGATAACATCAAATCCTTCGAAGAGGGTGAAATTCAATCTCCGATTCCCCAGGGGGGAGTAGATGTAGCGGTTCAACTCATGTAGTGACAGGTATAGACGTACGGACTGTCAGTCAAGATGACACAAGTTGGACAGGAAAAAGAAGAAGAAATAAAACACGAAAAACGAGTGGCCGCACAGCGATCCAGACGCAAGGCGAATTCACGTAATTATTTTAATGCGCAAGGAAAACTACAGATATATCGCATTAGGTCTTTCCTTCGTTAATCTGCAACCAGAGGTTTTCTGCCACTTGCTCGATCTTTTGGAAAGCCTCTGCGACCCGGGAGGATGATGTCTATATCATCAGCGTATGCCAGGATCTCAGTTGACTTATAGCAGATGGTTCCCGAAGTCTCCACCTCCGAGTCACGGATGGCCCTCTCTAGCGCCAAGTTGAATAGGAGACAGGCGATCTCCCTGACGCAGGCCTTTGGTGGTAACAAAGGACCCTGAGAGTTTTCCTTCTACCTTCACCTGCACCTGTGACGTTGGTCATGGTCATTCTAATAAGCCTGAACAGTTTACCCTGGCTATGCTATCATATCTTCATCTTCTTAGCTTAACGACCACTCAGGTCATGCCGGCCATCGAAATGGCTTACTAGACTGCCGATACCACGTAGTTGGTTAGTCAGTCCTCACTACGAGGGGACGGTCCGGATGGGATTTGAACCCCGGTCCTGCCGCATGTAGACCGGCGCCGCTGTCGCCTACACCACCGGGCCGCTTCTATGCCGACATATGCTATCATATGTGGCTTTGAAATCAATGAAGAGATGGTACGTGTTCATCTGCTGTTCAGCCATTTTCTACAAGATTTGCCGAATGGTGAAGATCTGGTCAGAGGTAGATTTTCCGTTACGGAATCCTCTTTGATAGTTTCCAACTATCCGTTCAATGAATGGAACGTTCCCGTAAGTGATTCTACAATATTAGGGGTGAAAAACCTGTAATAACTTTGTAAAACTCATAGTTAAATAACTATAATTGTTTGCGTGTATTAAACGGTACAATAAACATAATATCACAGTTCAAAAATAACTACTTGAGAAACAGTAATTCAATTCGCATCCATCAGCCACAACAAACAAAAACCTAACCCGTGTACGAACGTTAACTCCGTTCGAAGTTTTATCTTAGCCACTACTATCAACCGCAACTTTTGCTTCGCTCAAGACAATCTCCTCTAACTACACCAACACCGCCCAGACCCATGCTGTCCAGGGCAGGGTGAAAAACTTTGTAGTAAAATAATCGCTACCGCTTGTGAAGAATAATTTTTGCTTACGGCCTGCGTACCGTTCAACACCGGTTGACACGGTCACAACTGGTGGCGATAGAGGGTACACTTCAGTCGCCGTGTTTCATGTTGCAAAAATCATTACAATGCATAGCATCTCGTTAAGGTGCAAGTGGCAAAATACCTGGCACATGCATACGCAACTACACAGAAGCTCGGGTGAAGGAAAAGCATTTTCCGGGTTTTATTTCCCCGTTTCCAGTTTTCCGGTTTGCATTTGCTGTTTAGCTTTCTCGGTTAGGGCATTGAATTTTCCACGTGTCCTCGTGTTCCAGTGGGCCACGTCAAGCACGCAAAAGCCCGTATATCCCCCCGGACCCCTTTTCGGAAAAGCTGAATACATATACCTATTTACAATAAAAGCCATCTGCTAAAAAACAGGAGGGGTTTTTTTTGTTGTTGCAAATTACACGAAAAACACTAAGCTTATCAACAGTTTTTATCCTAAGCGCGTTTGTAGCACATCAGAAGGGACTGGTAAACCACCACACGGTACCATTTGCCTCAGTAGTCGTGAGGTTTTGGCCACAAATTCACTCGTACTACGTTCGTACTCGTACGTGCAATGTGATGGTTTATTTTTTTATGTCTTCCTGTTTTGACTCCCGTCCCTGGTGGTGGCTCAACCTCGTGCAGGTTCAACGCGGCTGCATTGATATGCATCCCTGACAGCGATAATGAGGGTGGGTTGTGTTACCTTAATAATGCAAAACGGCCCCATTCATCAGGCTTCCGACGATGCACGGATACTATCTGAAAATGTGGCTCAAGCTCGCCAGCCAAGCACGGAAACATAACGCGGTTCGGGCGAACAGGGCTCGTTTCACCTTGTTGCATCTGAACGGAATAGTTAAGCGTTGACCAAAAAGGGATTTGCTAAGCTGAGAAGTATGCTTTTGGATTGATGGTGGGAAATTCTAAATTACTTCTAAAAATATAAGCCTTTCTGTAATAATTTGCAAAAAAAAATCACAAATTTATAAAGTTACAAAATGTTTGAAAATGCCTACAAAATATTCTTTAGCATGTGTAAAATAGTGCATTGTTGCTATTTACTTGTTGAGTTACATCCGGCAACCTCGCCAAACCTCACGTACAAAAGTTAGATGAACAATTGGTTGGTTGAATTGTTCAACTGCGAAACAGTAGGATATCAATCTGAATGTAAATCCTGCCCACATTTGTTCCGCCCCATTTGTGAGGCTTGCCGCCAATCCCCTGCGAAAAGCCGTTCCCAATTCTAGATTCGCCCCGTGCCATTCGCTAGCCCGTAGTCAGTGGAAACCCATTGTTTTCCTATCGGATATCGCTTTCGTTTGCTTGCCTGAATAGATGCGCATCCCGGGGACGCCTTTGTAGATGCGGTCCGAGGACAACTTTACCCGCTTGGAAACGCCATCCCATGAGGTGCAACCGGCAAAGGAAAGGCTTCCATTGTCGTCGCCATGACCGGCCATGAGTTGGATAAACAGCTTTGCCGCTTCCGCAAAAGCTGCCCACTGCCCACTCGCACTCGATATAAAGCGGATGAGCGGAAAGGACAAAGTTAAAACACAGATCTGCAAACTCTCCCCGGTCCCAGCAATTTCTACACCTCATGTGATTGCCGCTCGCTTTTCCCTCGGTTTGATGCAATTCAGCAGCTCGAGCTGCTGCAAAACAGTCGAATGCAACTGTCCGGTGGACGATTTTCTTGTACGACAATCCGCATCGTTGGTTCCTGGCTGCCGTGGAAGAAAATCAATGACAAGCCAACAAAATAAAAGTATTGATCCTATCCAATTGGTTGAATCAATATTGCCTGCAATATCGTTCAATATCGGTGGTCATCCTCCTGGGAGAGAAAAAAAACTCTCATCGTTGATGCTGGTGCTGCCGGTACGCCCCACAGCCGCAACCGTCGCTACGACTGTGACCGATGCTGACAGACCGCTATCACAGCACTAGCAGGTCTAAAGCTGGGCTGCATAACCCACTAGGCGCTTCTCGCCGGATTAATCCAATCAATTCGGTGTCGGTAGCGTCGTGTCAGCAAGATAAACACGTAAAGTTTGCAGTAGGGCAATTATTTCCAGCTGGCAAGGTTATTATGACTTTATTGACACACACTTGACACTTTTGGGAAAAAAAAACCCAACCACACCCCATACCCGGTCCCGATGCAATGGAACGCTGATGCACTTCGCATTTCGCCGCTCTCCGCTCGGAATTAATTGAGGCGATGGGACGAATCGTACCGGGCATGGTGGTGGAGGAAATGGGCTACCGTCTGCTGAATGCTGAACCGGAGAAAAACTTTGCAGACTAATGGCATGCCATTTCGGGCTGATGTTTCTGCGTTACGCGATGGAACGGTTGGGATGGTGGGAAAAATAAATCATACATTGATTTCGATGCACTTTTTGCACGATGCAATGTGAGTGAAAGCATTAATTTTAGCATTATTTGCCTTTTTTTTCCTCCAATTTATTCTTCAAAGTTCGTTGTTAATTACGGTACGGCAGTACAGAGGTTCAAATCCCATCCGGACCGTCCCCTCCGTAGTGAGGGCTGACTATTTAAAAAATCTCGTAATCCATTAGATGGCTGGCATGACCAAGAAAAAGCGTTATTTGTCATTTATGTGCCTTTTTGATCTTTATACTTTTCCTTCACTTTTAACAGGTTGGCTGATAAATCCCCGGTCTAACAAAGAAAAACACATTTTTTTGTCAAAATTCATTTTTATTATTCAACATAGTTCCCTTCAAGAGCGATACAACGATTATAACGACCTTCCAATTTTTTGATACCATTTTTGGTAGTACTCCTTCGGTTTTGCCTCAAAATAGGCCTCAGTTTCGGCGACCACCTCTTCATTGCAGCCAATTTTTTTCCCTGCGAGCATCCTTTTGAGGTCTGAGAACAAGAAAAAGTCGCTGGGGGCCAGATCTGGAGAATACGGTGGGTGGGGAAGCAATTCGAAGCCCAATTCATGAATTTTTGCCATCGTTCTCAATGACTTGTGGCGCGGTGCGCTGTCTTGGTGGAACAACACTTTTTTCTTCTTCGTTCTGTCTCACAAACTAATTGACATACAGACGTCAAATGTTGACACGAATCATTTGAAGGTTGGTGCTATATAAAAATGATATGCATTTAATACTAGCGGCGCCATCTATGTGTCAGACCGGGGACTTATCAGCCAACCTGTTACAGTAGCTTCCAACACACTCAATATCGTTTTTAATATGTTTAAACCTTGTTTAAAACACACATGTAACTATTTGCATATATATTACCCCATTACCATGAGTGATGGTTATACATTTTACAACATGTTTATGACACAACTTCACCGGCAGGTAACGCAGGTTCGTGTATTAACATTGCGTGACATTTCCGCGGCGTGTTAGACATTAGGCGTAATTTGCAAAAAGGGGTGCGCTAGGTGCCAAGGTAAACCTTTCCTTTATTCCATATGGTTTGTAAGTACGTTGGCCCATTCAATTTGCACGTTCCACGTTCCATCGTTAATCGTTCCATCGTAGTGTTTTGTTGAGTGGCGGAAACGGTCCCTCACTGCATGAAAGTACGATGCAATGTGTGGCCATACGAATTTTCTGTTAAAACTTATTATTTTATTTATTCATTTTCTTTTATTTAACAAAAACCTGTGCTACAATCGAATCTTGAACACCATTTTGACCTAGAGTTGCTTAAACAATTTGCCCATCTTGTTTCCGTGCGCCATTTATCCTGTTGCCAACGTGTATCGTTTTGATTGTTGCCAGTGCCAGTAAGACTCGTAACATTCTTATCTCGGCACAAAGCGCAAAGCTCAATGCCAGCTTTTATTAAACTTATTCATCGGAATTAATCACACGCATGCTTTACAGTTACGGCTGGAATGCAAGCGCTGCGTACTATTTTGGGAAGGTTTGGGAGGTTTTCGGGATGATCAATCGCACAACTATTCCGCCGGTGAACACATGCCGTTACGAGTCAACGATCAAAGTTATTCGTTTAGTGCCCCTGCCATCCGCACCGGTGCCACACATCCCATCCCGAGCAGTGCTCGGCGCCGGGTTAATGCCGGTTGCCGGCGTAATTTACGTGCTGGAAGATAAATCGTCACCCAATGGTGGTAGTTGCAGCAGCCGGAAGCAGTCGAGTAGAAAACGGAGCATCGGAAAGGATTTTGTAGCCATCCAATTTATTTCAATCCTGTCTAGTGGAATGCTTCGGACGGAATACTGATAGTAATTAGTTAATTTCATGCCCTAACGGTTTCGTTTTGAACCTTTTCTTAGGAAAATGGTAAGGATATGTCGGAAACTCGGCACGGGAGCAATATGTAGTTCGAGGCCAAATATAACCGTCCGTCCACACGAATAATCCAACGCACAAGTAAGAAATATAATGCAGGAGCGTTACTTCTTTAGTGGTTGAGCGAAGCAAAAGCGGCCTCAATATTGTTTTTGCTGTAAGAGAGCTAAACAAAGCGCAGACGATAGGTTCAAAAATAAATAATAAATAAATCAGTTTTTGGGAAGGATAAAAAATAAAAGAAAATTACTAATAACATGAAGCAATACAATCACAACTTACGTGCAATATAAAACAAGTCACAAAAATCCAAACACTTTTACGTCATTATTACAGCATTTATTCCATTTGATGAAATATTTTTTAAATTCGGTACAGACGTTTGATATCGTTTTGTTAAGCAGGGAAAATTTCGGATACAAGAAAAATCGAACAATCGAAGAATTTTTCTACCCGTTGCCCTGTACTTTAAAAAAACTTCTGCTGTTTTGGAGCGGTTTTTTCTTTTCTTCCACTAGTCGTTCGTTTACTGTACGAAACGCAAATTTATTGTTACAGCAGTGATTTTGTTTTCATGTTTTGTTCTGCATTAGCTTTGTGCGATTACCGATTAGCTTCCCGATCAAATATGGATCACATGGATGTACGAAGCTTTTGGTTTTTGATGTATCGTTTAAGAAAAAAAAAACCCCGACGTATGAATTTCTAACTACACACTAATAACTTCCGATCCATGCTTCATTTGCTTAAGAAATGTAGAAAACCTATTCGTTGGGCTTCGACGCTCGTTTGTTCGTACCATTTTTGTTGTTGTTGTTGTTGTTGCTGTGGGGAGGAAACATTTGCTACTAAAATTACAACTAATCCCCTCAACCTTAACGTTTTGCTTAGGAAAATCTCTTCGAACACGTTCAAACACCAGCGCAGCAACATCGTTCGAACTTGGCTCAGCACCGGCAAGTGTGCGTTGTCGTTGCGGGATGAAATATGATGATGCACTACAGCTTAATTGATCTACCAGCGCGCTAAACTATATCCGTTCGTTGATTTATATATGTATATTCCATCACCCATAAACATGCAAACGAAACATTCCAACCTGTCCAAAGTTAGACCCTGCTTCGCTGCGCAACCGATCGAACCGCAGCCACAGTTGTAATTCATCCGGACAGGGCCAAATGGGCGATGGGGCAAAAACGAATGTCTTTTTGGTGCTATTGCTGTAAGTCCAGTGTTCCGCACAAACAAACCTCCATTAACCATGCGATGAATTTCCGATGATGAATGCATTCGAACGAACCTACGCCACGGCACAACTCAATCAAACAATTTTAATCGAACCCCATCGCACCTCAAACACCACACACGTAAACATAACGTTTCGAGAATGAGGGGCGCAATGTTCGATTTCGCCATTTGATGTTTTGTGGTGCGAGATGAAATACACACACACACAGGCACGCACGCACACCCGTGCACGTGGTCAACAAAAAAAAAAATCTATCCCAATCAATAAATTAAACAAATCCGCACCGCTTAAACCCACTCGACCCCATTTAGAAAAGCGATAAATATTTCACGTGCTACCAAGGCACTCAATGAACACCAGCATCAAACATCATCATGCCCGTGATCGTGGGTCGCAATTTATGCCTGTTAAGTGCTCTATAACTTCGAAAGATGTTTCTCGTGGTTTTTTTTTTCTTCTTGCGACGTGGAACTGGATTTTCTTTCCGATTCTTGCCCATACGCCTGCCATAGGGTACGGAATTCGGGAGCTCAAGTTTGTGTAACCGAATTCCGTCCCGATCGCCGCCATGAAGCTGTTGCAAGGGATGCGCAATGTCATCCATCAAAAATTTTACCACCGTTCGGTATGGCAGAATTGATGAAGCAAATTCCATCGCCATTCCATCGGCCTGCCGGGAGAAATGCACCCACAACGATCGTGCGATGTGTGTTTGGCTAGCTGCCAGCAGTACACGCACGCACGATCGACAGCCAGCAGACGGGGACAGCAAAAATCGAAAAGAAAACTGTTGAACGCATCCGAAGAGATTATGGAAACGGGACGATCATCTGCAAATGATCGCCCCTGCTTAGGAGTCTGCTCTTACGCTAGCACAAAACACACATCCACATGCACATCCTGGTTCGTGACATCGTTAACATTAATGTATCACATAAATAAGTGTTGCTCACGCTTTCGACCTCGTCCCGCACATTGTTCTTCCGCGCTTGGCAATGTTTTATACAACAAGATTTGCTACGTTGTTCGATTCTAGATTCGTTCGTACGCTAATGCGGCTGTATCAGCTCAGTGAAATCTGTATCAAACTTCTGACAAAATTTTCTATAGATTTTGTTATTTAAAAAAAAAAAAACTCACTATTTTACATTTTATGGCATGCATGTTCCCACTACTGCCGCATGCACGAGTTACGTTAGTTTGACAAGCTGCTCCTCTAAACCGTTTCCACACGGAAGGCTCAACCCTTCGTTTGTGGTGTAGGAATCTGACGAATGGTCACTCTTGCCACTGGTGGGATTGCCATTGCCAGGGTTGGTGGTACTGATATCGGTTTTATTGTTATTATGGTTTGTGTAGGTATTGTTGCTGCTGCTGCCATTAGTCGATACACAGGCAGGCGTGCCAGGTACGGTCAGGAGATGGTTGGTCCGCTGCGGCTGCGGCGGCGGAGGGCTAGGATTTCGGGACGAAACACATGAAGCCGCCGTCGTAGTAGTGGTGGCGGTGGTCGTCGGTTCCACAAGCAAACGGTGCTGCACCTTCGACCCGGTAGTTAGCTGTGTCGTGTCGGAGTTGGTACGGGTGCGAGACCGTTTCGGCATGACGCTGTTCTCTAGCTTCAGCTGTGCGTTCACTTCGGCCCGGGCCGCACAGGTACAAGCCTTCAGGAAGCTCTTCTTGAAGTTCTCACTCAGATATGCGTACAGGATCGGATTGATGGCGGAGTTGATGTAGCCGAGGCAGCCCACCAGTAGGAACAGTATCAAATCCAGCCTCGTACTGCACGTTTCGAAGTCCGATGTGATTAGCGCTACCTGCGATATCCAGTAGGGTAGCCAGCAGAGGATGTAAACGGTGATGACGGTAAGCACCAGTTTCGTTACCTTGCGATGGGAGCGTCGCTTACCGCGAGACTTTCCGGTCGTTTTGGGACCCACGTTTCGTAGCTTGCGTATCACCAGACAGTAGAAGGTCATGATGAAGCAGAGCGGAATCACGAAGCCCAGTATTAGCGAGTACAGGGTAAACGTGTACCCGGGCAGATGGCCGTGTGTTTCGGGCCACAGTATCTGGCACGAGTAGGTGTTTGGTTTCTGCTCTATCACGTCGGCGTAGATCATGATCGGTAGCATGATCAGGGCGGACGCAAGCCACGCCAGCAGCGATACAATGCGCGATACCAGCGGCGTCCGGTACTTGGGTGACGAGATGTGGTGGCAGATGGCAATGTACCGGTCGGCGGACATGATGAACAGGAAAATCGATGACGTGAACTGTGTGACGGATGTGCTCACCATGTAAGCCTTGCACATGGCACCACCCAGTGTCCATCGCTTCATATGCATGGTCGCAATCAGGAACGGTATCCCGATCAGGAAGCATTCGTCGGCGATCGCAAGGTTTAATATGTACATGTTGGTGACGGTTTGCATGTTGGAAAACCGCAGCACCACATAGATGACGAGCGTGTTTCCCAGCACGCCTACCAGGCAAACGACCGCGTACAGGAACATGAACAGATAGTAGGTGGTGGGCATGTCCGTCGGGGGACAGGTAAAGTTCCCCATATACGTTTGGTTCGAGTCCGTATCCTCCAGGTAGATGCCGTACGAAGATACGTTTGGTTCGGCTAATGAATCATACTCTCCCAGGAGCAGGAATGACGTAGCATTTTCCTCATACATGGCGATATTTGTGGTAGCTTCAGTGCTGTGCGAGCTTTCTACTGACCTTTTTTTTAAAGTTATTTTGCTTTTTACGTCATTCTAAGTACAGCTTTTGCTTCGTTTACCGTCGCTCGTGGTGGTTGATGTTCAATAAGCGTGACCTAGTAAATGGATAAGAAATGAGAAAACAAATAGAAATATCAGTAGATCTAGAGCACATATCAGGACTATAAAAAAGTTCGTGTGGATTTTTGTATGCGAAATTGAAAGCTTTATTATGAAAGCTTAATAAGTCTTTCAATTTCCAAAGTATTTTCTCTCGTTAATTATTACTTTTTCCCATCTTTTTGGCAATAAAATGCCTCCAAAATTGCAGAAGTGCTACTCTGCTATGCCATGTTGCATCGATTGGAAAAGATTATGATCAGAAGGCGCCTTGTCTGGGTTGTACGGCGGGCAAGGTAGGACATTCCATTTTTAAATATTTTTGAATCGCTGCTGCCACATGTGGCCGAGATTTTCATGAATATTAATCCTGGGTGTCTCTTAAAATCGCATTGGGTTGTATGAAATCAACCGACACGATGTCGCTCGAAGTGATGTGTCGAGTGATGCCGCTTCCGCTCCGTTTTGAGCTACACTCGCTTCGCCATCTCGTACGCTCTACAGTATCAAATCCATTGATAATCGAGAACTTTCAAACACTGCATGAGATAGGTTCTAAATGTAAAATCATGAAAACCTTTCATGATTTTACTTCCTTACAGGTACACCCTAGCACTCAAGCTAATTCAAATCGTGCCAGCTTACCAGGGTCCTGCAGTTTCCGGTTTACAGTAGACCCCTCGTTGAGAGAGCAAACTAAGTCTATCGCCGATAGTCTTCGCAGGACAGCAATTCCCAGCATTTTTATGGAAAAAGTATGGCCATTCGACCAGCTGTCATTTTTATACTGACGGATCCTCATCAGAGCAGGGCATCGGTTTTGGCGTATATAACATTGTATCCGAAACATATTTCTAACTACGCCAACCATGCTCGATATCAGTAGCGGAACTCTCCGCAATCTTTTACGCTTTGTTGATTATAAGTGCTTGCCCTCCAGACGAATATTTTATATTCTCCGACAGTTTAAGAGCTGTCGAAGCATTAAAATCTGTGAAGGCTATTAATAGCCCGGACTACTTCGTAAAAGAAATAATAAAGGTCTTAAGCTCATTGTTTAAGAAATCATTCCGGGTATCTCTTGTTTGGCTGCCTGCACATTGCGGTATCTTTGGCAATGAAAACATGCTTATCCTACCTCACGAGTACATGCGTGCCCCACAGTCTCTCTGCATGGCTCGATGGCAGAGTTTGTGGGACACCGATGAGCTCGGGAGGTTTCTATATTCGATCACTCCCCAAGTGTCCTAGAAGCCTTGGTTTCACGGCATCTCAGGTGATCGTGCGTTCATTCGAATGATGTCTAAGCTTAGGTCTAATCAGTTCGATTTGGGCGCGCATGTCCAGCGTATAGGACAGGTCGACTCCAATGTATGTGGCTACATACAATGTATGAGGCAGTCGACATAGATCATCTTATATGGTCTTGTGTGGAATACGAAGCTGCTCGACCCGCCTTGTTAGACACAGTCCAGGGCATTGGAAAGTTGCCAAACACTCCTATTCGGGACCTGCTGAGAGACTGCGACGAGGTCTACCTGATAAAAATCTTTCTTTTCTGCCATGCTAACGGATTATTAGTGTGATCCCCTTCCCCCCGCTACTCGTACTGTTTTTCTGTCTTATATGTGTTATACCTCACTTGTATGAATGATGATGCGTGAAGGGTTGGATACCATATGGAAGAAGTTGCACCGGCCGATGCTATGGACGGACAAACCAGCGAAAGGGAGAAGAAGGACACGAACGAGACTTGAAGATTGGACACAATCAGGAACCTTCGAAATGGAAAACGATCAAGACCCCCGCGCTCACACGATAAGATCCCCGCTGAGGACACGACTTTGGCTTTGGTTGACGGAATATACGCAACGGAACAACCGAGCAGACCCGGGATACGGTGCCCTTTCACGACTCGGAGAAGGAAATGTCTCCCAGAAAAGATGAAAGGTTTACTTCAAGGTTTATTGTAAGCAATACGGCCTGGCCGTCCTCTATGAAAAAAAAGCCTGGGAATTGATCATCCAATGGTTTCAGTTCGTAAGGCATCCAATGTCCTATCTTGCGGATCATCCCCATAGTTTTGACACGTTGGCAAATGGCTGGCTAAGTTACCTCAAACGCATTTGAAAGATCGTCTTGCGTTTGCGAAGGATCTTCAACGAGCGGTGCCTTGAAGTTCTCTGTCTTCATATTTCAAGGAATGTCCGGAACTATTCTTAGTACCACTTAGTACAACTTCCACCACTATACGATGGCTTTCGGTAGTCGATTTGTTTCATGCAGTAGTAATGAAGCAGAACTCTCCGCATAAACACTTTATTCGGTACAAAAGACGCCATTTTAGGAGTTCTTGGAAACTACTATTTTTACACTACAGGAACATGACAGCCGGGGGAAAAGAAAGCCTAAAGATGACACTTCCAAATGACAGTGTTGCAAGTTTGCACGAAAGTAGAATTTAATAATTTACGGCGCTTGTACTAAAACCGCACGAACTAATTTATTGTCCTGATATAACAAAAATCAACAAAGGATATATGACAATGTAAACGACGAAGCATTTTGATGGAAAACCCCTTCCTGAGGGAATTAAGATCGTCGGTAAAATTTGCCTCAAACCTTCAGGCATACTTGCTTAATGGTTTCCCTAATTATTCTTCTACAGAAGCTGTAAAGCTTCTCAGGAATGTGCGTAGCCAAATAGCGTCCATCGAAAATGATGCAGAATTGAAAACCCGTAAGCTGATTGCCTTTGCCAGCCAGCCAGCCCGTAAAGTATTCCAATAAAATATTGTGATCGACACTCCATCAATAGCTTTGCTATTGTTTTGGTGAAGAAATTGAGCAAGTGCCGCCTGGAGAATCGTAATGAATCTGATTATGAGTTGATTATTAGCTACCATTAAACGATACGCATCGTAGAGTTCTTTCATACCACAATTTTGCGGTTAGCACACACAACACAACAACAAAAAAAAACGCCTTTGTTGGAGAAGGATTTAGCATGCTACACCCTAGCGGAACCATTGCCGTACGGCGAAACCATTGTTTGATGTTGCTGAATTGCTACATTTTACCCATTCACCGGTTAGCCATCGAAATTAATTAGTTTCTCATTGTCTATCCCATCTGTGCGAGTTACCGTTTTTCGTCACCTTTACTACAAGAACCGGTAGCGTGCGCTCCTGGCGACTTCAAGATAATTGGAACCCGGTTTCCTCGAAATCAATAGAACCGGACGATGCTGGATGCAGGCGTGATGTGATGTGAGCGGGTTTGTGCGGCAAAGCTTCCGTTCCTGTACAACTGTGTGTAATGTGTGTTCTGGTGAACGAGCGGAAACAATTTGCTAGCAGCTACAGCGCAAATACACTCTCCGTAATGTAATAGCGGCTGTCTGACAAAGTGAGACTGCCAGGTGAAACTTTACGCTTTATTCATTTGCATCCCGGCACAAGTGCACGGTTGGGGCGATGGGTGAGAACTTACTTTCAAATCGGATTAAGTTTGCCATTTTGAATGGCATTCTTCTACGCACACGTGGCACATGTGCAACCTGTTGAAGATGCAGCAAAGAATCGGTGGAGTCGATTATTGAAATTGTTTGTTGATGGATGGTGTACATACATTATTCCTCCCGTTCGTCCGTTATGAGCAACCAGTGCGCATTGTTGATTTGCGTTGCGGACGACGTGTTTATTCTCAGGCTCGGTACTGTCTACACGTGTTTTATACGGAGGAGGAGGAAAAAAAACTTCAGCTGCCATTTTATTTGCTCCTTATTGTTATAAATAGATCGTACCACCATACCTCACGCAATTGCAATTGCCCGATTTCCCGGTCACCCAGCGTAAACAGTGTCCGGCAGTGATAAACCCTGACACGCTGTTTGGTTTCGTTCGTTGTCGAGCGCATAGGCGCGTACAGTTGAGGGCAAAGCCGACTATAAAACCAGCAAGATCCAGCAAGCAAGAAACAAACAAATTGGAACCACACCGTCGAAACGGTGGCGATCGATTCGCGACACAAAATGGCACACCAATGGTTTGCAAATCGGTTCTACTAAAAATAAAACACCCACTTCCGGCTTCCGGCGGATGATGGTGGCGGCCGTAAATGGGGGGGGGGGGGGGGGTTTCGTTTGGGATTTACATGCAATTTAAAATGATTACCGTTGCACATTAAATGGCCGCTAGAAATGGTCTTTCGAAACACGCAAGGATAATCAATCATAAATGGTAAATAATAGGTTAAGTTCGGTTACGGACGGTGCGCTGATATCCTTCCTTGCGGTTGTTCAATGCCCGAACGGCAAATGAGCAACCGTGCACACATTGGTTGTGCGCATTAATGGCGCATATATGGGGGCGCGCATGGGGGCACATTTGTGTGTTGGTGCCGTTGGTAACGATTGTGGAACTGCGATTTTTCCTCCGCCCGTTCGACCATCTGGCATATGAGATAGTATTACTGGTTGGTTTATGAGATACCCGCACCCTTAGCTCATTTGGAACGTACCGTGTAACGGTTGCTTCTCTGTCTTTCAGTGGTTTACTGACAAATTACAGGGTTTCTGAGTATAACTAGACAAGTGCAAGGCATTTCTAGACAACGCTCAAGATGAACTGGACAGCGTGTAGGTTGAACTGGACAACCGTCGCCCTAACGTACGTATACTTTCACACCGAATATAATTACAATCAGAATGCATGGTTTTCTCTAAAAATGTGAGGTAGAAATACAATATTTGCAATAGGGTAAGTGTACCAATTATGGACGTGTTTGTACAGCGTTTTCACAAAAACAACGTTTGTGACAAAAATGTTAAACCAAAATTTACAAACAGAGGTTTATTTCGTAAACACATATTTTCTACGTATTTTCCCTTTTACATTTTGTAATTTGAGCAAGTATCACGAAAAAGTGTTCCAATTGTTGTGCTAGTCAAATATCACATTATAAATCAATTTCGCTCGAAAAATTTTACTTAAACCAAAAGAATAATTCTTTTTACGAATTATCATATGCTAATATCAACCAAAAATATTAAAAAAACACATTTTTCACCGATTTTAAAATCATGGTTTAAAGCGACAAATTTTGGTTCGATTCGATACAAAATGACAGCAATGTGTGCAGTCAGTTAAGAATGCTGGCAATTTTCTTTTTTTTTTTATCGTCAATTGGTGTTTAATTCAGTCATAAAATACAATAGCCATGGAAGGTGTAACTTATTTTAAAATAAAATATGCAATTTGCATGCACATCACAAACAGAGAATTATTTATTAATTTTAGTGCATAACATATACTAAATTAAAATCTTTTGTCTTGGCTTGACAAATCAAGCTTTGACATTTAATATGACAGCTTATGCTGCCAGCATGAGCATAACACAACTATTGGAGCTCTCGGTTTCCCTTGCACCAATTGTTGAGCTATTTTTAAAATCAAAAAAATATTTATCATCGTATAATTATCGAAAACGGTGTTGTTATAGTTTGGATGAATGATAAACGAATTGTTAAAATCATTCTTCAGTGATTGTGCGTTCTAGTTTTAATAAAAATTGAAACAAAAAAATATCATTTCTTAACAAACCGGTAAGGAATGGATAACTTTTTGACAGCAGTAATGAAAATCGCGATTTTTCGTAATTTAGGCTTCCAAAATTCATGAATCTAATGAAAATATAAGCAAACATGATAAATTATGTTAATTAATTAATTTGGGACAGCAAATCGCTAAGGTATTGCTATATTTTCCAATTTTTCCGATGATAGCACAACAATTGGTACACTTACCCTACCTGTTCAAAACTTTATCTTTTGACAGAAGATGACAAAAGACGTTTCTGTTTACAATCACTGAATCGAGTTCCCGTAACTGTTGTCATGGATATTTTACAGAATCAAAAATATGAAATCAGACGTACAGAAATTCATATACATTTGTTTTACCGCTTTCGAACATGTTTAAAGTACAAATGATATTAATGTTATTACTGCGTTTGCAGTAATTAATGCATGTTATGCATGTGAATTACCAAAAAAAGGGTATTTCAATGGTTATTTTTAAAAAATTTGCCAAGCCTTTTCGAAACGTTTCACCAACCATTTCAAATATGACTGTCCAGTTCTACTTGACGTTCATCCGTTTCAATCTAGCGTTTGTCCAGTTCAACTTGACCACCATCGAGATAGGGCGACGGTTGTCCAGTTCATCTCGAGCGTTGTCTTGAAATGCTTCGCACTTGTCTGGTTCTACTTAGAAACCCTGTAATATCGCAACAGAGTGGAACGTTCTATTTTTCTCGCCAATAAGCGATAGCGATCACGGAAGAACGTCTCAGCATATTAATAATGCCAACTCACCGTTGCAGATACTGTAATAAATCATTTTCTCGTGGTATGTCGAAATTAGTCACATGTCTTCTATAACTTGGATGAATCCACAAAGATAAATATTGCCTCTCGATGAAGATTCAATTCAAGATGTGACTCATATGATGAATGCGTTGGGGAACACATGCCCTAGCTAAAAAATATATTGTTTAATTCTTATATTAATAAAAACTAGTTTTATTGCCCGAGATAAGGCAAAGAATAAGGAGGAAATGGTTTATCAATAATTGAAATTCTATTCAACTGGACCGTAATAATCAATTCTAAATAAATAAAATAAACTAGTTTTATAAGCTTCCTAATGCACTGCAACCCAGCCAGAACGTAGCTAAATATTGATAAATTCGAAAAGACAGTCAACCCCTACAACGAATACAGCAACGTGCCAAAATCTAAACAGTCCTAGTACAAACATGGCTCTTCTGCCCGACTGCGAACATCATGAAACAGTCGAAAAGTGGGAAAGCTTGTTTGTTTGCCTATCCATATTTGTCCAGGCTTTTAGTTGCCTTACTAATTTGGCCACCGTTTGCCTTACAGGGCCCAGCAACTGAGCTCCCACACTCGACGTGAACTTCATTGTCATTCAGCAATTTCATCACATTCCACAGAAAATCGTCGTGATTCAATAAATCGATTACAAACACAGCTCGACTGACAGTGAAATCGACTGTGACCCATCGACTCGCCTGCAGAAGAAACAGGAGCCAGACTGTACCGAAAAAAAAAAAAAACAAAAAAAAGGAACGTTCGAAGCTTAGCTTTTACTTCATATAGTGCAGGAGGAAGGAAGGAAAATTCCATTTCGATCGACATTCTATCATAAGTTTTTGAAGAAATTTTCTCAAAAGGTAATAAAATGAGATTGCACCCCCGCGCTAGGAGATTGCAACAGGGGCTAAAGCTACTGTGAAACGCTTCGCAAATCAACTGTGACCGATGCTTTCGATTGCTCTCATATTTTTATTACCTCGCGAGTAAAGTGGTTATTAAATATTTATGATATTTATGAGAAAATCGGTTTAGGTACAAACACACACACACATACAAACAAAAAAACAGGCCACAACAACGCTGCGTACCTATTGGACTTATTGGAAAGTTTTATCGTCGAGAAAATCTTCAAAATAGCTGAAGCAAATACAAAACTTTCAATCGAGCCACTTTGGTTGGGCATGTTATCTGTGTATTAATTTTCTTCCAACCGTTTGCAGCGAACTGAGCGATGATAATTTCAGCGAGTGGGTGAATCGTCGGGAAAATAAACATAAATTGCGTTCCACGTGTAGTGGTTTTCATTTCGGCGATGGAAAACGCATCGTTACTGACGCCTTTTTCAAGTGTCCGAGCAATGCTTCCACGGGGGGGGGGTTTTTTTTTTGCCAGTCACGAAAGAATTTAATGCCACACCATAATGCTGAACACTTTTTCAAGCTCGTATCATCCACAACAATATTTTTCCATTTGCTTGAATCAACCATAGATTCGACCAAAAAACACACATACACACACACACCAGCATTTCCGCACTGTCCGTTACATCAAACTGGGTCACGTGCAATCGATCCATCCAGCGATGGTGACCGACCTACACCGATGATCCGGAATTGGCTTCCGGTGTGGCACGATTGTGCAACAGTCGCCTTATGTCACCCCGGGGCAAGATTTATGACACCGAACCTGTAAACCCCGAGAAAATCCATAGTGCTGGCGTCACATTCCCCATTCCTGTCTCCCTTTCTCGCCACACCTACGCCTAGTTATCTTTCCGATCCCACTTCCCACTACAGGCACGGCAATGCAATGGTCATAATTTCCCTTTCTGCTACCAACCTCACCCGGAACGCTTCCACCAAGCAAAAGCGTTATCAAGATCCGACCATCGGGCATGGGTTTGTACAGCCGCGCGCCACGCTTTCATTAAATTAAAAACGGTAAAACCACCTGTTTCGGGATCAAGCTTGTGGACTTAAATTTTATCTTCCGGCGAAGATGCCTCCCGACGTCGATCCAGAAATCGGTACTGCTGTTTACCCTCGGGTCGCGTCCCATGGCGCCAGTACTAATAGGTTTACCTTGCACGGTACAAACAATCTGTGCACAAAGGGGGATGTCGAAAGCATGGCGATTAGTTCGCTTTCGACGCTGGTGGATCTGTTAATTAAAGGTTTTCCTCGCTTCATTCCGGCGCTGTGTGTGTGTGTGTGCAAAACGCCGGGCCAAAGAGACAGCCGTAGTCGGGTTTTTTGTAGATATTGTAACTCATTTTACTGCGCCCGCCGTTTTTACTGTGGATACTAGATAAAGAAAAAAGCTCCCAATCTTTCGTTTGGAAGTTTTTATTAAATCTTCACGAGCCCGTTAACTTAATCCCTTGACTTTATAACCTCCCCAGGCTATACGATGATTATGATTGAAGTTCTTCGACCCCGGCTTTCCAACTGCTCTCGATAAACGTCAAGTGATTCTTACATTATGCGCAATAAAACTAATCTTTGCAAATAGACTGTATGCTGTGTTATAATCCTAATCTTCATGAGTGTGAGCATTGCCTGCTTCGAGATTTGGCTCACCTGCTTCTTGGATTGATATTCGAAGCATTAAAATACGTACCCCATGACATACTAAAATTTTAGGATCATTCCCAAATCAATTTACATTTGACATGGTTAACTTCGGACATAAAACGAGCAAATTTTTCTGTTCTACTATTCGCCTGAAACGGTTTCGAGTAACCTGTCAAGAGACCGCTTTCGAAACCTATCACTGGCGGTACAGCGCGTGGCCCATCGAATGTAATGCTGTCCCGTTACTAAGACCCCCCCCCCCCCCCCAGCGAGTGGAAAATGTAAAATCTATTCTCAGATCCCAAACTGTCCCGACGTCCGCCGACCGGAGACGAAATGCTATCTCATTAGCATATAGAAAATAAACATTACAATAACCATCCCGTGCCGCCACGCTGTCACCATTTGACAACTGTCGACTCAGTGTGTGCGGTGAAATGTTCGCCTGCTCTCGCCAGCACTCGGGCCTGGGGGGGTGTACTCACGCACGCATTCATAGGTGGGTAAGCAAAGCTGATTCGTGTGATAGAGCCGAAAAAAAAGTAACACCAACACACACACACACACAAATGTAGAAAATAACATAAAACAGGGATGAAGAAAATAGCGTTGATGAAACGTCGGAAAATGTATCTCTCACCACCGGACGGTACATTGTCTCGCCTGGGTGTGGAGACTAGTTGAGTGATGTTCATTTGACATTCTCACTATTCATCAATAGTGCCCCACCATGACGTCAGGTACGCCTGTTCCCGGCGACACACATATTACCGAACGCTTTAACGCAACGCTCAATTGCTCAAACCACCGTCGCCAGTCTAACGCAACCGGACACTACAACGAAATGTAATGAAATGTAAACAAATTTGCACATCTTCAGCGAGGAAATAGGCAAACAGAAACAGAAAAACTTAGTGCAGCTTGGATAAATATTGCAAGACTCTATACCGACACACGCACACAAATTGTGTGTGCACCAAAACAAGCAAACAAACAAAAAAAGTTAATGAAAACCACCCATAGACCTTAATTACAGCCATTCCCCAAAACGTACTGCCTTACATCCTAGGAAAACACGAACCCGAACGTCACAAGCACACCCCTGCCTATAGTCGGTCTGGTGTTGATGAACCTTGTTTTTTTTTTCGGTTTTCTCCCAGCTGTAGGCTTTTGTTTGCTTTGGTCTGTGGTTGATGATGATGATGTTTATAACTAGTGTAGGCTTATAACTTTTGTGTTTCTTTCTTACGAAAAAACTTCTTGCATAGCTGACAAAAGACGGCAAATACAATGCCAAGCCCCTTTGGCATGCCTAGATGGTTTTTTTTTTATATTGCTATTGAATTTCCATAGCGTGGCAATGGCTTGCCGGTGGCCAGGTCAATGCTAGTTAATAAAACAACCGTTCATAATCAACAGTTGTAAGAGTGTGCAAAATATCTTCTTTCTTGGCAGAAACGCTCCTCGTATCTTGGGACATGGTTTGCACACTGGCAAAGGCCTTTAATTGGCGCACTCGTAAACAAACAGCTGGGCCGAATTCAAATTTATGTCCGTTTCGTTGCTTTCTTTTTGCTTTCTAGTTAATAGAGTTTCGATGTTGATCTTGTTCATTAGTAATTAATTAAATTTCAATAGAAAAACACACAGCCACAGTAAGGAACAGTTACGCTGTAATAGGCTCTTGAGTTTTAAGAGAATGAGAGGTAGAAAAATGGGGCTACAGAAGAGAATAAATGTCACGGTAGAACTGACATCAAACCTCATGTTATTTGTTCCACCTTATGCAAGGCTGACTATAAAACGACGAACAAAAAAGACAATCAAGTATGACATGTGTTCGCACCCTACGGTTAGGCTATCCACACGATTAGGAGGAAGATCTGGTGAATATACCAAAATGAATTAAATGAAGGCAGATTCTCCAAAAATACCGGGAGCACCAGATCCCTACGCACCACCTGTTCATTGACTTCAAGGCGGCCTACGATACTATAGATCGCGGACCGAACTATGGAACACCAAGAGTATCGATTATGCTGTCGGAATCGTTCGAATCTCACTGGAGTCTGAGGCAAGGCGACGGACTCTCCTGTTTGTTGTTCAACATCGCTCTGGAGAGTGTCATGCGAAGCACGGGCTTCGACATCCGGGGCACGATTTTCACCCGATCTCTCCAATTCCTTGGCTTTGCAGATGACATTGACATCATCGGACGGATAACTGCGGCTTTTGGAGGCGTTCTTCCGACTGAAACGCGAGATCAGCAGGCTTGGATCGAGGATCAATGCGACGTAGACAAAGTACCTGCTTATGCTGGAGGATATGACCGTGATAGAGCCCGACTCGGAAGCAGAGTATCAGTTGATGGCGACGATCTCCAGGTAGTAGAGGAGTTCTGCTACCTTGGTACGATCGTAACTTCGGACTACAACGTAAGCAGCGAAACCCGAAGGCGCATTGTTCAAGGGAATCGTGCCTACTACGGACTCCACAAAATCCTGCGATCCAGAAGACTCCAAAAGCACACGAAATTAAGGATATACAGCACCTCGATACGTCTGGTAGTCCTCTACGGGTCCTCTATGAATCCTGGACTATGCTGACGGAGGACGCCAATGCTCTCGCCATTTTCGAGCGGCGAGTGCTAAGGACTATCTTTGGTGGTGTGTGCGAACAGGGCGTGTGGCGAAGGAGAATGAATCACGAGCTAGCTGAGCTGTTTGGCGGTGCTGATATCCTGACGGCAGTCAAAGCGGAAAGCCCTACCAGAAAAGTGTGCGTCAGCACACCCGTTCGTCAGACGAGGATCACAGCAAGCGCGTTGACTGGATCAAGTGGAGCCAAAACTGTTGGTGATCGGATGCAGCCGTGGATGGGGGACTGCAGTACTAGAACGAGTTTCCTGGAAACTGCGAATCAGACCTGGCCATGTCTACGTGAAGTGCTCAATCCTGAGCAGGCCAAGAAGAAGAAGAAGAAGTTAAACATGACTTTTGCACATTCAATAGGATGTTCATTTCTATGAATTTAATCTAATATTGATATGAAGTCTCATCATGGGCAATTCTACCTGAACCATTCATTTTGACTAGTGGCTTGTGGAACGATGCACAGCGTATTTCAATGCAAAATACTCTTTAAAAAAGCGATTATAAATATATGACCAACAGGCGTATCCCTTATAGTACAACTATGAGATAATACATAGTCTACAAGAAATAAAATATCGTTTAACAATTTTATGACTAACAAGGCTGATTATTTTCAGAGCCAAACGGTCTTGTCCTATGATTGCACGCCCTCATTACAGTTTTCCTCAGGCCAATGTTTGGAACAGTTGGCGATTTTAGATAGAAGAGTAATATGATGTAATGTTCGGATTGTTCATTCTGTCAAAATCGTCGATTGTTTTAAACATGGAGACACCTGTTTTATGAACTGAGAAACATTGTAACCTTCCAATCCTTATTCGTTTCCCACCTTTCCTTTTCCAATCGTTATTGGTTGTGTTTTCTATGCGTTAACTGTTTTTTAGTGCCACAGGATGAAATAGACTGCCATTAGAGGGAGGCAGACATTTTCACAGTACAGTGATCTACAAATCAGTTCAGCCCTGACGCAACTAGTTCGGCTGCGTTGGGGTTGGGCTCGGGGTGTTTGGCTGCAAGTCGCTCTTGCTGCTGCGGGATAAAACCAGCCGATCATTCTTGGATCCGATTCTGGCTTGGTAGAACTAGAACTGCCACAGCTGGACTGCACTGGAGAGGCAAATAATTGTTTGTGCTGTCATAACGATGTTTTTGTTTGTTACAGTCCAATACAAAGAGTCCAAGAGACACAAAATAGCCGTCAAACCACAATAGCCAGGACCTGAGGAATATAACACACAACAACCAATAGACCTGGAAAACAGCCCCACATCCCCAAACGAGCATGACCGGAATAAGGCAAAGAACAAGGAGGAAAGGAGGCTTACTATTAATGTTGATTGTGTCATTCACACATGGTGTTGATCATACGGCGAAAAGCCGCCATATTGGAAATAAATAAAACGTAAATAAGGCTGATGATTTTATCATTTGGCTGTAAGCGATGTGAGTCTTCAAGGTTGCAATATAACTTCTGTTTGATGGTTTTTCAAACCTGTTATAAGAAACAACCAATCTAATATGCATTAATCCAAGTTTACAAACTCTAAGAAATAAGAAAAAAAACAAAGGCGGATTTTTCGGAAATGGTGCAGAGGTCCTCTCCATCACTTTACCGAGGGGGGGGGGGGGGGGGGGCTTTCATATCCTGTGCAGATATGTGTCCAGAGGAGGCTGGTTACATTCCTTCAACACCGGGCACCAATTCGAACCTCATGCGAGGCAGCTTTCGAGGCGGTCTAGACTAACGTCTAATCCAGACAGAATTTGAAACAGTATTTACTACAACCAGTTCGTTTTAAGCTTCAGCTCGGGGCCCTTTTCTAGGTGGGGGGCTTCATGCGGCCGTTCAGTCCGTTTATAGACAGATGCCGCCCTTGAATGCTAGCCAGATCATAAAAATTATTTATTTACTCATTTTGACTGGTCGCGGTAGAGTTGGATGCGTCAAAATCGTAGTAGTTCTAGTGTTAAAAAAATACAACTTAGTTTTAATGAGAGGTACTAGTTAAAGGTGTTTAAGGTGGACAGATTGTAAATATCCCATCTATTTCATAAAACGGAACAGCTCGAAATTTGTGAGAGGGTTATTTTAGGAAGCAGTAAAACCTACGTTCTACGCCTGTCAAGTACCTCGCTGCGCTGTTATGTTGATTGCTGCGCGTTCGAGCGCATGATGCACATTCGCGTATAACGGTAGCAATAAAAGTTGAGCAAGTCAAACACCTCGGTAAATCCAACAACAAACAAACGTGGATATCTCGTTTTCAGCTAGCTCACAGCCTATCGTTCACCGAAGCTTTCAATTATTCCATACCTAAACAACTTCGCAAACACATTTCAACTTCTATGAAGCACTACCGAAACCTTCGAAATGGCCCAGTTGGGACGTTTCACAAACAAACACACAAAAAGTAAGCGTACACACACACACACTAGAGATGGGGAAAAAAATCAACCGCATCTGCAGTGCATGAAACAAACGAACGAAGCTCATCTGCGAAACTGTAACTTGTAGGGCAAAGTAAATGAATGTTTTCTGTACTAACTATGCAAAAAATTGAACAAAAAGAGAGAACTAACATAAAAACAGTATGTATACTAAGCAGATGAAGGTTGTTTTCGCCCGGTTTTTTTGGTCCAGATTTTTTTCCCTCTTTTGTCCGTTGAAACTCACAATGCAATGCTGCTTTTTGGGCACAATTTTATTCATTCATTACACCTTATATCACGGTGTTTTCTTTGCAACGAAATTGTAGCAATAAGGAGATACCAATAAGCACGAAAAATGTTTGCATTAATTAATTAAATTGATAAAATGTTTAACTGGAAAGGATAAGCAAACCGCAACATTACCTGAGATGGCTAACGAAACGTCAAACAAGAACATGAAGGATGGTTCAACCGGTATGGTCGGTATGTGTGCCATAAAAAGCAGACAAACCCCGATAAGCCGTAGAAAGTGTAGTGTTCCCAAAGCGTCTGACATAAATTATGATTTATTGGTTCGAATTTCGGTCACTCCGATGGGTTGGCTCCTTTGTGCCGCCGCGCTATAGGAAGCTCTTTATGTCCTCTTAAAATCATCAACGAAATCATCGCACAAACCTTACTTTCGTGCAGTTGTGCGAACAAGTGGGATGTTGCAATAACTATGACAAATTGATATGAAGCAAAAAAAAAAAAAAAGGGGAGATGCCAAGAAATATGCATTCACTATTCACTTCTCTTTTCATAGCATTCGGGCGCAAAACACATTCGAGACATACATTCGTTTGTTTGTCGCCCTTTGTTATGTTTTATCTTTGCTATTGCTGTTTTTTTTCTTTCTTTCTTTCTATCAACTTTCGTTCATTCTTCAAATTCGTTGTCGCTAAGATTACTTTCTCCGGGCGCTAGGCAGCCCGCAAAATACTGCGCGAACGACACGAGCCATACAGAAAGTTTTTTACGAAAACTTCCATTATGCTGCGAGCATCCTCACCGACGTGAAGAGGCGCGTTCATGCTAAAGTGCAAACCCATCAAATGACAAGCTTTCGGGAGCTTTACTCAATATTGAAAAACGGCACACCACAGGAAGACGGTACAGCTTCTGCAAGGCATTTGAAGACACACCTTAAAGAGCTTGTCCTGTGTGCCGCCGGGGTGATCTGAAGAGCATCATCGTTCGTTTGTAGAGTCCGTCCGTACAAACGAATCGGTTGTTCGTACGATGGAAGCTGCAAACATCATCATAGAACGTGTTACTATCTTTCGAACAGTCCCATCTGTCTCTGCTGCTGCCGATGCTGCTGCTTACCAAACGAGAACGCTGCGCGCCTATCGCTCTTTGCCATTTGTTTTTTTTTATCGAGAAACAGACCACTGGCAGGCTCGAGAACCCATAAAGTAGATGTAACAACATAAGGAGTTCATGTTGAATATATTTTCTTCTGAACCATATTTCACTTTTTTTTGTAGCGCTCGGCCATTTCTAGTTTACTGGGGATGTTTGGTTTTGTTTGCCAGCACAATATAGTCTCAATAAAAAAAAAAGTTTGTAGTGCGAGCATACAAGAACAACGACGGCTAACGACTTTAGTAATAGTTTAATATTAGTGTTCTTTTGTTCACATATCGATACTAAACCTTGGGCCCCATCGGTCAGCAAAACCAATTTATAAACAATGTTTCCTGCATGAAAATGCTATAAATAACACTGTTTGGTAAATAATGGCTTCCTGTTATGTGATTTTGTTGACATTTATGTCAAAATTACATACGAGATAGTGTTAGAACTACGTAATAAATGCACGAAACTCCATGTAACAAGCCTAGATAAAACAAATTGATGGCGAGCGAGCCGTTTTCTAGAGTCCAAAAGCTTCGAAACCTCTTACAAATGACGGCCATTTGTACGCGCAGCTATACGTGGCTTGTTTTTCTGCTTCACACGCAAATGACACTCCGTGAACGCTAACTGTGGTGACCCCAATACATCGAACTTAGTGAGCATTCGGTTACGCCGGGAGCAGCACCGGATTTGAAGCGAAAGTACGAAACAAACTTAAAATTTTCCATATGTTACCGAACGAGTCGAGAACTAACTTTACCAGTCGCAGCTATGCCACTGCATCTTGCACCAATGGAAACAGGGTGAAGAGTACGGTTGAAGGGGCTGCAGGAAAACGTGCTAAAAGCGTTCGTTGGATGGTAGTAAGATTCGTGAGCTGGCCGGACAGTGAAAACGGGTTTCGCTAGCATCGCCAGGACCTGCACTGGTGGCATTACTGTACCACGCTGCACTTGCGTCAGATGCAGCGTGCAACCGTGGCAGCGGCCACATACAGTGCATGCAACCCTCACGACCATATCTCTATCCGGAGCCATTTTACGCCCCAAAAACTATCTCGTAAGAAACAACGGGCAAGAAATTGGGTCACACTATGTTTACGTTGGGATGGTACGGAAACAATTTTACGATTATTACCGTAGCGCTGTGCACGAACGAGTTCCATTCGTGGCCCGCTCGGCGCTCCACACACACACACACACATACACTCACACCTTTCAAGTGCATCTTCTCGGGTCACTCGGCGTATCTAGGCGCTTGTTGTTTAGTGTCGCCGACCAGCTGGTTGCATCACCACCGTCGACACTCCCACGGGAAAGAATTTGGATTAAAGAAAAGAATGCTGCCCAGCACAGGTGTAAACCATGCCCGAATCCATTTCTTACGCAGGGCAGGGCGAACCTTTTGCTCGGCACACGAAACAATGCGCACGGAATGTGCTTTCGGTATTTCGACAGAATACAGCACGCGTCCGTCACAGCACAGCATCCGCGCCTTGGAAGCACAACTTAAAAGGTAAAATCGTACCGTGATATTCTTTGCAACGCTTCAACGCAACCTGCCCATCTTGGCCGACCCGGTAAGAAAGCGGGAAAAACAAAACAAAACAAGGTAAATGGAACCTGGCCCGGATAAGATGGGAAATGTACAAAAAATGTGTTTGCACGTGTGTATGTGTGTGTGTGGAACTTCTAAACAATTCCACATCCACGGCACCGTTGCACCGGTGCCATTTAGATTTGTGATCGTTAGCAAAAGGGAGCCAAGCCAACGTTCAACATCTTACACATCAAGAGGTGATGGAGGCGCCTGGTAGTTGATGATTTTTTAACGAAGCGAGCAAAAGCTCTCACCTTGGGTTCGTGGTTAACAGATTTTTGTGCTCATTACACATAGAAGAAGAATAGTTAAACAAGTATTTGATGTGGAAAATATTGTTTGGCAAAGGGAATTTAAATAATTCAACCGCCCCCATTGCCGAACTTATTTAAAAAAAAAACTCTTAAAACTTTGTTTGTCTGTAAACATGCTTTTTAAAAGTCATAATTTTCAACGGTTTTAAAGCGAATTTGAACTATAGTTTTAACAAAATTGAATAAAAAATCCGAGCATGCCAATAGAAATTTGTACAAAATCAGCTCAAGAAGAGCTGCGAATTCGGTTAACGGCCGTTATACTTAAACTAAAGTAAAAACCAAATAAAAAAAAAATTTTCAACAAATCGACCATTCGGCAACGTGCCAACATACTGAATAATTAAAATAAATTGAATTAATCAAGAGATTTATAACTTTGTTCAGTATCTTTTTGGTCCTAAAATTTATGTGCTTGGTAACGCGTGATTTGTAGACTAAACAATTGGGTGATTTGTGAGGGCAAAGAATACATCTCTTCATAATCAAATTTTCTTTATTCTTCTTTTGATCTATAACTTCGAAAGCGTGGACCTGCCATTTTTGGCTTCCTTGGCTTGATTGTTGATTGTAACTGGTACGTCAGTTCTGTTCCCGTTCTTAATAACCGTTCTTACCGTTTGAAGTATGACACCTCGTCCACTAGAACACCCTTTGTAAAATACTACTTTTTTTACAGGGAAATGCAAATGATAGCGTGCGGCGGGCCAACTTTAGCGAGTATCGCAAGCGCTTATGAAATCCTCGACCATTGATATAAAAACCCCCAATACTTTAGCGAATCAGCAAAACTAGACACAAAATCCTCCAAAATAGTTATAGAAGCTGGTGCGATTGATATGGAAAATGTATACTAGCCGGTTGGAGGGTTGAAAAATGCTAAACAAGCTTTGTTACCTTAATATTTTATGATTGCATGCACTAAAAATCAGCACACGTTGCTATTTTGATAATACTTGCATTACATAAAATTCACAAAAACATATACTTTTTGGTAAAACTGTCACGCCCGGCTCTTTCTAAGCGAACGTAAAATATTTTTTGTACCTTAAGGGTTCTGTCGAACCGTTGCACGTCTTAACGATTTTTGAACGCCAAATGCGTATAACAGGTTGGCTGATAAGTCCCCGGTCTAACAAAGAAAAACACATTTTTTTGTCAAAATTCGTTTTTATTATTCAACATAGTTCCCTTCAAGAGCGATACAACGATTATAACGACCTTCCAATTTTTTGATACCATTTTGGTAGTACTCCTTCGGTTTTGCCTCAAAATAGGCCTCAGTTTCGGCGACCACCTCTTCATTGCAGCCAAATTTTTTCCCTGCGAGCATCCTTTTGAGGTCTGAGAACAAGAAAAAGTCGCTGGGGGCCAGATCTGGAGAATACGGTGGGTGGGGAAGCAATTCGAAGCCCAATTCATGAATTTTTGCCATCGTTCTCAATGACTTGTGGCACGGTGCGTTGTCTTGGTGGAACAACACTTTTTTCTTCTTCGTTCTTTTTCCGTTCGTCAAGCAACCAAAAGTTGCTTGACGAAAAGACGCTCTGTCTCACAAACTAATTGACATACAGACGTCAAATTTTGACACGAATCATTTGAAGGTTGGTGCTATATAAAAATAATATGCATTTAATACTAGCGGCGCCATCTATGTGTCAGACCGGGGACTTATCAGCCAACCTGTTACACGCACTGGTTTAAATCTTCAATCCGAATATGTTTTGGGGATACGGTCTTCTTTATTTTTGTCGTAATGGTTAATTAGAAAAGAAAATGCTTTATTATTTATCATTATAAGAATTTAATTTTCTTTTGGTTTTCGTGCACAGAAACCGGGTAATTTTATAAAATAATAATGTAAAAAAGTTTGTTTACATTTTCAACTCTTCAACTACATAATATACATTTTCCATATGAATCGCACCGGTTTCCGTAACTATTTTGGAGGATTTTTTGTCTATTTTTGCTGATTCCGCCCCACGCTATCATTTGCAGTTTCCTGTAAAATACAGGGTTTCGTTCCATTGAACTATTTAGTCGAACATTTTCAACGGGTAGTAGAATATTGCAAATTACTTGTGGAACATTTCAATCATTTAGTGGAATATTGCTTTCAATTATGGAAAATTTCCAACTCGACTATGGAGCTTTGGAACTTATGCCGAACGTTTGGTGCTTGCATATTAAAATGGGAATATGAAAATAGCATCGAATAGTTTGTTTACATCAGTATTATTTTCATTTGATAAAAATTTGAAAAAAAAATGTTTTCATCACTACTTCCTCAACCCAAAGCTGAAGGTAAAATTGAACTTCCATTTTATGATTGCAAAGTTCCGCAACGAGATTGCTATATTCCGCTATCTATTTGAAACATTCCCGTAAGTGATTCTACTATGCCCTGTGCCCTCATGGAGGGAGGTGTACAGGTTACAAAAAATATATTCTAACCGCTTGGATTTTGGCGTTTGTTTTTCTGAATCAACCATCTACTTTGCATCGTACAACGATGGATTTGCATCTTGACCGGTGTCAACTTAAGCGGCTTAGTTTGTCAGGTGCTCTTTCTACTGAACAAAATAATAAAAAGATACAAACCGTTAGCATTAGGTAATGATTGATCAGTTGATGCCAAAAACAGTACATATCATGTATGCTCTAATAAGTTCTCATGCGGCCTAATGAAAATATCATACGGTTGAATATGTTTCCCCAAGGGCCTGGCGGCTTGAAATTTTGGCTATCGTTTTGTCACTCCTAGTTGAATGCTCGCCCATGCGGACGGGAGGACGATTCGCATGAACTTGAAGTACCATTCAGAAGCGTTAGAAACCGTTGATGCTATCGTTGATCTGTCGGATCAAATCGGTTTTTTGAATATCTCTTCAAAAACTGACTGGAGGACGGACTATCCAACTACGTAGTATCAGCAAGTTAAGCAAGAAAAGAAAATTGAAGAGGCAGTCGCAACACACTTGCTTTCTTTTCGTATCCAAATAATAACGTTTTAAAGCAGTAATACATCCTTTGAAAGCCGCTTACATTAAGCAGCACGGCCTAAGAGTACCGATTACCAAGCCTATGTTAATATTTCATGTTCAATGCTGTGCAATGCTCAATCAACTCAACATAATGCACCAAGCTTATCACTCGCAATGTTCGACGCAATCATCTTCATCTACGGCTCAGGCAAGCTTGCCTACTCTGAAACGGCCACACTCAAAATTGCTCACTTATTTTTAAGCCACCGGTTTTCTTCCATCGCCACAAAACGACCCACCGCAATCGTGTACACGTGCTGAGGCATATGCGTTACGATGGCACACCTGTAGCAGCAATAGCTACAACAATATCATCTTGTCCTTGCTTTTGTCTGTGCCTGCAGGAGTGTGCGAGTGTGTGGTTCTCAGCTTCACTGTATGTTCACTTCCCGTGGCGAACGGATTTCACCGATTTATGGCTGCCTAATGGCGATGACAACCGGTATCCGGTAAATGGGTGGTGCCTCCCGGGTGGCTTTTATAACTTTTCCGCCGAAGTATTCTTATCGATCAAATTGGAAATCGTACCAACCTGCCTGCCTTCCCTTCCGTGCCACCGTCGGGTTAACAAAAGGACTTTCCGAATGTTAGAGCGCGCGTCAACGTGGGATATCGTGACTTTCGCCGAGGGCTGCGTAGCAACGCAGTTTTGCTTGTCGATTTGAAAATATCTTTCACCCGATTCACTCCCGTATACACACACCCTTGCGCTCGTCAAGTCACTTTGTTTAGATGCTTCGGGAAATGCACACACACACACGCACGCACACGCACAGGCGCTTCTGTAGGCCCTCAAGCGCGTACTGGTGCCGATTTAATTTCGCGTTTCGCTGTTCACTGATACCGATTGCAAATTGGAATTTCTTCCGATATGATGCGGCAACCGGGCCCGGTTACATATACGGCAAAAGGAAAAAAAAAAAACAGTGCTTTCCCAGTGTCTTTGTCTCCTGTCGTCGTTACCGCTCCGAACGATCTTTTCTCCCTCCATCCAGCTGGAAAAAAAACTCCAGGGCAAGTGCCACCCGGCCATCGAACCGTGAAGCACGATCACAAACGATTAGGCGCGCAAAGTTGGCAGAAAAATATGCTGCTATCGTTAAAAACTCATAAATTTTCCATCGCCGGCACACATCGTAAATATTTTGCAAGAATACTCCCGTGATGGCTATTTATGTGTGTTATTGCGCTTGTTGTGTGTTTGTTTGTGTGTGTGTTTTTTTTTTGTTGGTTTGTTCGCTTCTTGATTCCCTCTTTTTCAGACTGTCTTGTCTTAACTGCTTTCCCTCTTTTACACTTACTGTTGAGTTTAACGTTGCCATTTCACTTTTCCACCCGCATCATTAGCACTTTCCCCCCCTTTTCGTGCTCTCTCGTTCTCTCGCTTTTTCCTGCAATGGAGCAGTGCAGTTCCATCCAAACTGCATCACCACGGCTCGTTTAGTGTTTATTTTTATTCCTGCGGTGCCACGGTTCGCACGGCCAATGATCACGAAATGGCCGTTACAGACGATGGTAGCCGGCAAACAGTGGCAACATCACAACACTCGGCAGGCGTAGGTAGGTGGACAAACGGTGTGTGTGTGAGTGTGTGTGTGTTGTCGTTGCAGCTGCAGCACACTTGCTAATTATCTCTTCATTTGCCGTTCACAACATAAACGCAGTAGGCGGGTGGGTTTAAAAACAAAAAATTACGCCAACGACCCAACGCCACATGTATCTTCCAGCACAGAAGACCACACACAAAGACACATGTGCAAACACTAACGGTACGCGCAACGATCCCGACGGGACCTTCGATAACGGTCAATTACCGTACATTTTGTGCGTGTGTGCATGTGTGTGTGATACACTGTTTTGTTTGCTGCACCGGCCCCAAACACTGGCCCCGATAGTGCGGTCAGCCTGCACCACACATTCCACACAACTGCTGTTATTTGAAGCGCCCGTCGAATCTTTTTAATGCTTATGCACCATGTACGCCCGGTTACATCCCGGTAATCGAAAATTCCGCTTACAATTCCGTTTCAATACACTAACCGAACACTAACTTTATCGGCCGCCTGTACTGCTGGCGCACTGTTTCACAATCATCCGGAAGGAATGCACTCTCGGCAATGGGGCCACCCCGTGCAAAAATGCACCGCACCGCAGTTGTTAGAATATTCAGACAGACAATATCGGTGCGTGCAACGAACTTCGATACACGTCTCGTTTGTGCCGCATCGAGCGAAGAGAGCTGCTGCCCCAAGTGGAACCGGTTCCGTTGACGGTGGAAAAACGACTGTTCGTTTGGAGCGTACTATCTGCCACCCATTTCCATAACAGCGCTCAGTTTAGCGAACGCGCACGAGTCTGTGCTGAGTGCTCCGCGTGTGGGTTACGTTTCGATCGGTTTGAACGGCTCATAGATTTGAAGCTCGCTTTAAATTATTGAAGAAACAGATTGAAAAATTATTTTAAACAAAACTTCCTTTTTGTATTAGCTAAAGCAATGCGAGGTTTTGCTAATTTGTGTTTAAGTTATATTAATTTGTACCTCCAACACAGTGTTACAGCTAAATGCGCGAACCGTGCACATCGTGCCACTCAACTTCCCGAACGTGCACGAGTTTGTGTTGAGTGACTTGAACATGCAAGTTCCATGCTCAAGCTTCTTTTCCGAATGGTCACAATCAAACAAAGTTCATTCCAGTATTTTGAATAACTTCAAGGAACACATGGCTGGCACCCACATGGGCAATCCTAAAAATTATTGAGTCAGTATCCAAAACATACAAACCAAAATAAACGGAAATTTTCCATCAATTCGATTTGTTTTAACGTATGCATTAAAAAAATCAACTTTTTTCATGTGCATTGTAAAATTAAACGGTAAAAGATACTAAAATCAATCGTATTGATTTGCTTTCTTAAATAAATATCAAATTTAAGCAAAATATATCAAATCTTTACCTTGTCATCATGCGGCCTTTGGCTGTCATTTAAGCCATAAGTGTCAAAAAAAAGTTAATGTTTTTTCCTGTTAAAAGTTCGCCTATTTCAACAATTCTGCCCTGACACTGAACATGCAATTATTTAGATTGATCCACTTCTTCAAAATTATCTAGATAATTAGGTTAGCTACTTGGGATCCCCCAGAATCGCTCCAAACGCTAATTTTTTCCAGCGCTCGTTTCGAGTAGATAAAAACACTACTTCGCCCACTTTTTGCTCCTTTCAGGGATGGGCATGTGGCGCTACTATTGGAAGTCTAAAATTAAAATAGTCTAATTGCCAGTTCCAGGCTCCCACTCTTCCTTCTCCAGAAAGGTCAGAATCTGACACATATGACACCGATCGTATCCGGCCGATAGTAAATGTGACACAAACGCCGACTTTTGCGCAAACAACTTTTGGTTTTCTCGTCCTAGCTATTGTAAATTAAGAGAAAAAGCTCTCAAACTTTGACAATATGTAGTCAACTAATATACATACATTGACCACTGACCGGTGGAAAGACCACCAGGTGACAGGGTACGCGCATAAAAATTGGGAATATTTTTGGCACTTTTTTAAATGCATACGTTAATCCCGAAAATTTAAAATCAGGAACCCTCCGAAATGATAAAACGACGACGTGCCGTCATGCTGAAGAATAAATAAATAACCCTCAAAAACTAGTGTGGTGCTGCGGGAGTGACGTTAGTCTTTCGATCGGTAGGAACGGATTCATCCGCATCCAATACTGACATCCAAGCTAGAAATGACATCAAGTAAACTTACTTACCTATCCAGCGCTGCAACTGCTTCGCGGTCTGGTGGATGCATCATTACCATTACGTCAATTAATTTTGAGATAGCCTACCATGATTCTTCTGTTCACCTCTCAAACTCTTCTTAAATCCAAACTTTCTATTATTACTTTTTTTTATAAGTTTCAGCTACGTAAGCAAAGCTTCATACCAAGGCCTTATTTGAGAACGAACAGTGAAATGTGGCCGAGTAAAAATAAGTAATTTTTTAAATCGATTACTTATGTAATCGACTAGAAAACAAAATAGTTATGAAATTTCAAGCGAAGAAGGAGATGTCCTGTCGGACGAGCGAGAGGTGATCAACAGGTGGAAGTGTTAGTTCGACAGACACCTTAACGGAGCAGATGGAGGAGGCACCACACTAGGCGTAGTAAGCAGAGGAGTACAAAGCTACGACAGCCAGCATGACGATGACGAGGTACCCCCGCCATCCCTGGGCGAGGTCATCAGTGCCATCAAACAGTTGAAATGTAACAAATCAGCTGGCAGCGATGATCTGGTGGCCGAACTGTTCAAGATAGGTCCGGAGAGGATTTCCGCCATCATGCATCGGCTGATTGTTAAGATTTGGGATCAGGAAGAACTACCGGACGAATGGAAACTGGGTGTCTTACACCCGGTGTACAAAAACGGACGAATGTATGGAAGGGGTGCAGAGCAAGGTGAGAGTTTTAAGCATGCTGTCGGAATCGTTCGAATCTCACCAGGGTCTGAAGCAAGGTGACGAACTCTCCTGTTTGTTGTTCAACATCGCTCTGGAGGGTGTCATGCGAAGTGTGGGCTTCGACATCCGGGGCACGATTTTCACCCGATCTCTTCAATTCCTTGGCTACGCGGATGACATCGACATCATCTGGGGAGGCGTAAGAGGCGTACACCCGACTGAAACGTGAGGTCAGTAGACTTGGATTGAGGATCAATGCGACGAAGACAAAATACCTGCTTGCCGGAGGATTTGACCGTGATAGAGCCCGACTCGGAAGCAGAGTATCAGTTGATGGCGACGATCTCGAGGTAGTAGAGGAGTCCTGCTACCTTGGTACGATCGTAACTTCGGACAACAACGTAAGCAGCGAAATCCGAAGGCGCATTGTTCAGGGGAATCGTGCCTGCTACGGACTCCACAAACTCCTGCGATCCAGAAGAATCCAACAACACACGAAATTAAGGATATACAGCACCTCGATACGTCTGGTAGTCCTCTACGGGTATGAGTCCTGGACTATGCTGACGGAGGAATCAAAATCACTCGCCATTTTCGAACGACGGGTGCAAAGGACTATCTTTGGTGGTGTGTGCGAGTAGGGCGTGTGGCGAAGAAGAATGAACTACGAGCTGGCTGAGCTGTTTGGCGGTGCTGATATCCTGAAGGTAGGCAAAGGCAGAAGGATACTTTGGTTGGGTCACGTGATGAGGATGCCGGACTCATGCCCCACCAAGAAGGTGCTCGTCAGCGACCCGTTCGGCACGAGGCGTAGAGGAGCACAGCGAGATCGTTGACTGGATCAAGTGGAGTATAATCTAACGGATATCGTATGCAGCCGTGGATGGAGGATTGTAGCCCTAGACCGAATTTCCGGGAAACTTATTGGAGACCTGGCCATTTCGATACGACGTGCTCAATCCTGAGCAGGCCAAGAAGAAGAAGATTTATGTAATCGACTAGAATTCAAAATAGTTATGAAATTTCAAGCATACTAAACTTAACAAAAATGGTGTGCCTTCCAGGCCGTTCAATTGAAAACATAAACAATTCATATTTACTTATTTTACTTATTTATTTATTGCCGTAAGTCTATCTGGTAATTAGTTCTACAAACATACAAATATATACGCTGACCAGACGGAGTTGACGGAAAAACAGTATATATATTTAAAACAAAATCAGCACATGGAGTATTTTTAATGAAGACAATAAATCATGTTACATTTTTCTTTAGTTTTCAATTTAGCTGAATTAGAAACTTGTCGCAATAAAGAATGAGTATTTGAAAAATTTTCATAGAAGAGACACATTAGTCACAATTGCTTCGTATTTGGTTCGTGCTGAAAAATACTTGAGTCTTAAAGTTTGTTGAGTAATTTTCAAAACCAGTCGTTTCAACGAAAACTCTGGGAATGCCGCACACGTCTGATCAGCCTACAAATAAATTTGTTCGATACAAAGTGTGGTAACATTTTGTTTTACATTAAAACCGATTGTTTGCACTTTACAGTGCAATCAGTAAAATCATATTGAAATATCTTTCTTTTTTTAAACACAATGAACATATTGTATCATAGTTATACATAAGTAAAAACTCGTTTTCGTGTATTCCTTCAAATTCAATTCATGTTTACAATTTAATCACCAGCCATAACTTATTCCACTAACATGGTATTATAGAACCCTGCTTTCACAGACCTTCTACTAACTAGCCCTAATGGTACCGATTTGGAATAAAAAATATACACAATAAAATAGAATAACCTATGACTCTTCTGCCGAAGCCTGTACATTTACTGGCAGTAATATAACGGTTGGATGAGTCGTCTGATTTTGAAGAAAATATTTGCATGTTTTTAGGCTAGTTTCTACCATGCTAGATGTTGAAATGGGCATAGACAGCATCGTTTTATAGCTATCCAGTTCATTAAGTTGACATTCATTGTACTTTTGGTACCCGTCCTCTAATCTCTGTAACGATCCATGGCTCGTAAATTGTGCCTCACGCTTTGACAAAATAAACCCATTGATGAAACACATTTTAACATCAAGCAACATTTGTTCAGCAACCATTCCACCAGCTGCCGGAGGATCGAAGTCTTCTACGCGATGAATCATTAAGGCGTGCTCATACAGTACTCTCAATTGCTTAAAGCTTTTTGTACAGTAATCGCAATTGAATTTTATAACATGGCTCGCTACATGCATGCCCATGCTCAATTCGTCCTCGCACTTTTCCGGACATGTGCCACAAATGTATTTGATTATTTTGAGCTCGTCAGTAGTTTGCACGTTAAGCTTGCTGCCCAGCGTCAATGCCCATTGAATGAAATTATCATCAATGTGATCGTAAGGTGAAATATACTCCTTACTGATCGTAGTATGAAACTGTTGGAAGTGATGGCTGAATTCCTTTTCATTGCCCGTTCCGTTGAGATATGCACAAAGACCACACTTCATGGCGTTCCAGTAGTCAAGGCATATGAATGTTTTCCCTTCATGCTTTTTATCGTGATGCATCCTAAGTGCAGCATACGTATCTTCCTTGTCACAGTAAAAGCAACGTGCAATACTAAACAACCGAAATCCTGTAAAGGATCCCGCTACCTGATTGGACCGTTCGATGTTTGGGTCACAAAGGAAATTTCTGCTCACTGCACCATGCACGATCCGAGAGTGCATGTGCAGTGACTTGTAGTGGTCGAAACTGTTATCACAAAAGATACAACCGTATTTGGTGCAGTGAATCCAGCGGCTCGTAACATCTTTTTTTACAGCAACTCTTCTTGACGCGCGACGTTCCATGGACAATCCACACATTACCGTGCTTGGTGACAAGCTTTGCTGTATTTCTGAAGCTGTCGCTACTGTTGTATCATCCTTCTGTTGCACTGTAGCAGTGTCAGTTAATGCTTCATTAGATTCCTTCATAGCTGTAGAGCTACCGTTATCTGTGCCAGCAGCGGTGCCAGCTATGCTCGGTTGATCACCTTCCGGTAAAACATTCTCGCCAACAACTTGCTCTTGTGTAATTTCCGCCGTTTTTAAATCGTTCTCTATTTTCACTTTTGTAATAAGCGGATATTCACTACATTCCGTTCGGAAATAATTATGTTCTCTGAGTATCGGACATTTGCGACGTAACTTTTTACCGGTGGGATCATCAAGATCGTTTTCGAGATCGGACAATATATCTTCACAATCATCCCCATGATCACTTGCCGAAGAAATGGAAAATGACTCAATAACATCGTCTATGATTTGTAAATCACTAGAATCATCCGTGTCGACAGTAGAATCCGTTTCTCCGTTGTTGGATGAATTTTCTATCTCCGCCTCGTGGTACATCTCTATCATTACCACGTCCTGATTTGGATGATTCTCTTTAAAATGTTTGATGCTTTTCTCTTTCGTCAACATGCGTGCATTGCACAACGAACACATGAACCGTTCGCCCGGCAAATCGTGCACGTTCTGCATGTGCTCCATGACGGTTTGTCTGAAGGACGATTTCAACTGGCAAACGTTACATTCCCATTGATCTGCTGATTCGCGCAACACTTTTATCTCGCACTTTGGCGAATGAAATGCACCCTTTATGTGCATTGCTACATTTTCAAACAAATAATGATAGTACGCACAGGCCCCACAGGCATACAAATTTTCGCCATGAAAGTATAGGTGTTCGAAAATCGTTTCCGGGTTTTTGTACCAATCCTTGAACATTTTGTTGCAATGCGCACAAAGGTAATGGCTGCGCTTGTTGTTTGGACACTCTTGCAAAAGATGCTTTTGAAAGGATAGCTTACTAGTTTCGGTCACGTTGCACAGCCCACATTTGTACAACAGGCTGAAATGAGGCTGAACCGTATAGTTCTTTACCGTTCGCTGCTCATAGGTCCTTACTGGTCGTAGCAGCGGTTTGTTCATCGAATTTTCATTGCGCGTACGATGTTCGCCAAGTTCTATCGTCTTCTGGATGTATTTTAACTTTTCCTCCACACCAATTACGCCCGGCATCACGATAATTATGTCTGACAGTATTTCCGTCTTTGCCGGATGGGCATAGGACAGCTGAACCGAAGTGCATGAATGGCTTTCGCTCATGTGGGTGACAACATTGGTGAGCAGAAAATGTCTGTAGCAGCACAGAAAGCAAGCATACTGATTGAGACTGTGTACCGAAAGATGGTACAAGTAATTGCTTAGATTATTTAACTGAAGCGCACAGTGAGGGCATGTGATTGTTATCGGATGTTCTACCGACAGCAAACCGTGGCTGCTTTTCATGTGTTGAAATAGTGCGTTCTGAGTCTCGTATCGAAGCGTACAGGATCCTATTCCACACGCATTGATGTCCTTTGACGTTATTTTGGTGTTGTTCATGCAGATGCTCAAATATTGATAATACTTATCCAAATCACCCTTATACTCCGTTAACCGGAAGCTTATCTCCTTGACTTTATATGACACTTCACCGACAGAGTTGCGCTTAAGATTAGTCGAAGATTTTGCGTGCTCTGAGTACGTCATAGTGTGCTTTACAAGTTCAGTATGGTTAGGCCTGCATTCCGTAGTTTCCACACTTGATCTCTTTGTGGGCGTGATCAGACCCGTTTTGTGCTTTGCGTTGTAACTGCTAGTGGAGTTGTTTTCTATTTTTTTTGGTTGCCCACTGTACTGTTTGGTCACCTCAAAATGACCGAATGTTGACTGTGGTGTTACAGTAGGCTGCACTTTATTAGGAGATTTCGTTAACGTTATGCTGAAGTTTTTAGATAATTTTTGCATTGCTGGGTCTAACCTGGTTCGTTTGAATGTACGAACAGGTTTCGAATCGGTTGCTTCTCTTACAATAACTTTACTGGCAGGAACAATGCTGACTTCTTCTCTTGTAAAGGAAAATTTTCTGTTCAATTGTGCGTTCGGTAACGTTTGCTGTGCGTTAAGAACCGTTCCATTATTAGTGAGCTGAATTCCTCCCTGAATATTAAGTATTTTTGGAATTTGCAGCTGTTCATCTCCGGCTTCTTTTTCTATTGGGCTTGTTTTAGATTTAATGGCATTATCATTGCCGGTTTGCATAACACAATCTAGAGATTTCACACATTCCGCAGGAACTATTCCTCTTAAATCTAGCAAATAATTTTTTTTCGGCGGATGCAAATCCTACGGAGGAGAAAATTCGAGAAAAGAGAAAATATATCAGGCTTAGGTTGATAAAAAATGCTTTTTGACATTTTCTTACCTTAGCTTCACGCCTTTTCGAACAAAACATTGGTTTAGCTGCATGAACGTTGCCTAGATGTCGTTGCATCATTTGCTTAATGTTGCAGGCATAATCACAATACAGGCATTCATACGTTCCAATATAATGGCAAAGCAAATGTGCTGCAGCATTATCTTTCATGATTTTCTTATGACACCAACAGCACGATACAGTTGTTCCGTCATGTACCGTTTTTATATGCTGTATGTATGATGATATGGCCAGAAAATGCTGGTTACATACTGTCGAAAATGAAAAAAAAAACACATTAATTCATTTCACTAAAATATAGGTTCACAATACATACCTGTACACTTCAATAGCTTTTGGCGTACCTTTCCTCTCATAGCCCCGTTCAAAAGTTCAGCTCCAACTATCTCATGATGTAGGGGCAGTTCTATGATTGATTTTATAACGCACCGCTCTTCCGTGTGATATATTTTTTGATGATGTAAAACATTTGCGGCGTCCAATGCGCGATAAAAGCAATAACTGCACTGATACCGACATTGTCCGTGTTCTATTTTGATGTGCGCAATCATATCGGCGATCTGATTGAATGTTAAAACGCAATAAGCACATCTTAAAGTATCCACATTATCATCGTGGTTCTGCAAATGGAGTATCATGGCCTCGGTATCATTCGTAGTAAAACTACAGTAACTTCCCATGCACTTGTACAGCTGCATTAAGGATTCGCCGTCGAGCATCGGGCTGCACCAATCCCAACATTTCGTCAACAGTTCCTTGGTCCAGGGTTTTAGGACATTTTTTATGTGTGGCGTTTGGTTTGGTTGTTGTAGGAATTCCATCTTGACGATACAGTTGGTTTTAAATATAGTATGAAGAATCTGTACAGCAATATCTGAAAAAAAGAGATTTAAAAACATATATTTTTTAATGATATTTTATCAATCCCTGACCTCGGTTCCTTTGTATATGCATCAGCATTTTGTTACCACTAAATCACAGTGTCGCCTCGGTCAAGGTCAATTTTTGTATTACAATTATATTTGAACATTTAATTATTATTTACTTTCTGCTTTCAACATCCGAGTGACTTACTGCATAGTAAGATCACCTTTATATCTGATTCTCAAACTACTTCTGTAATACTTTTTTTTTATTCATAAGGGACGGCCAGGCCGTATTGCTTTCTGTAATACTTCTAATGGATAGAATGGATTCTTCTTGGCCTATCGACTTCCGGGTCATACCGAGCATCGAATGACTCACGAGACTTATAGATACCACGTAATTACACAGTCAGCACTCGCTACGTGGGAACAATCCGGATGAGATTTGAACAACGTGAACATCATTTGGTTCGACTATCCGTGCAATTTCCTTACCCTATACTTCCATAGGGTTATCAAGGCTCAAGCTATAACAACGAGGTGATGAAAGTTTTTTACTTTTACTTGGTCTTTGTCTCGTTAATCTGCAACCCGAGGTTTTCAGCCGCCTGCTCGATACTTTGGTAGGCTTCTGGGAAAACCTCAGACCAATGATGTCTATATCATCAGCGGGTGCCAGGCCCTCTCTAGCGCGCCCACCAGCATCCTAGCGCGCAATGATGTTTTCGGTGCTGCCTTTTGACCCGAAATAGGTGATGTTTTGGACGACTTCAAATTTACGGTCACCTATCCGTACATCACCCCCACGTAGTTCCGGATTTCTTAGTAAGGCCCGCTGATGGTGCCACCGTCAATTTGATCTTTGTCTCGTTATTCTGCAACACGAGGTTTTCTGCTGCCTGCTCTATCCTTTGGTAGACATCTGCTACCTGGGAGAGCCGCAGACAAATGATTTCTATATCATCAGCGCCTCTAGCGCCAAGTGGAATAGGAGACAGGCGAGCCCATCTCCCTGACGCAGGCCTTTGGTGGTATCAAAGGACCCTGAGAGTTTTTCATCCACCTTCACCTGGCATGTCATGGCATGGTCATTCTAACAAGCCTGATCAGTTTGGCCGGGATTCCAAAAGAGCTTATGGCCTCGTAAAGATTTAAGAGGTGGTACGTGTTCAACTGCTGTTCAGCCATCTTCTCCAAAATTTGCCGCATAGTGAATGCATGCAAGATCTTAACGATGCATAAAAAAAGTTAGACTCACAAGAGCCAAAAAGTTGCTTCGCTTGGCCGAAAGAGATGAATTACCGAATTTGGTTTTCTCTTATGAGAAACCATTTGTTTTCCAGTAGTTTGTGAACAAACGAAACAATCGTGTTTACTTGCCAGAAAGATCAGCTGAAAATTTGCAACCTCTGTTGGCAGAACTCAAAAGCCATGGTCAGTGCTGAGTCCTGTTGGAATGTTCAACGTCTGCGGCCAAATTGTTGGCAAGCCCAGGGCATCAGAGTTCGCTACAAAATATTTTCACGACAGATTTGCGCTTTTATTTTGACCCCACTGGCAATGAATACGAGCAGTGAGCGACTATCGGTGGTTGTGGCAGCCCACACCATAGCCATAGGCTTGGAAGACGAACCGTGCAAGGTACAGATTTTGTATCAAATATTGTACTTATGGGTACACTCCGTATACCTTGAATTTTACGCCAACGTACATTGAAGCAAAGTAAAGGTAAAGATGATATTGATGGTCCTACCTTCACCCCTGCATAGGATCAAGCTGGACGTAGCTATCATTATTATATTTTGTATATATTAGCTAGTACATACGAATCGAATGGGTGTCAGTTTTTTTTTTTACTTTGGTAGACATTGCATTTCGGCAGATTATATTAACTATCAAAAGATGAACGATTTCTTTTATAAAACTTAAATGTCAGCTAGTTTACCCTGGGCCGTCCTAATGAGCAAAACTTTCGCCCGTGGATAGCCCCCTTCTTGATTTAACGACCTTCTAGGTCACGCCGGGGCATCGAATGACTTACTAAACCTGCCGATACCACGTAGTTGGATAGTCAGTCCTCACTATGGGGGGATGGTCCGGATGGGATTTGAACTCCGTTCCTGTCGTTTTAAGAGTGGCGCTGCTGTCGCCTATACCACCGGAGCGCCCCGACGTAAAAGATTGCAAACATTGAACAAATAGTTCAAATTCGAACCATGCATCACAATCTATTACATGCTATTACAGGAATATCTGTACGTTTGGCACATCCTTCAGCCAATGTGAGACATTTATTTGTGATACTTTTTGATTCAATTTATAAGTTAGCTTTTCGAAATTAAAAAAATTGACTAGCTCTGAGAAGAAGTAAGTTTGATTGAAAACCACTGCCGCCTGAGGAAATGTCAAATCCTTCGAGTACATGAAAAAATGACAGACCCGGAATGACGTTCCGCATTGGACCGCCCTAGCATAGTTGTTCGTGACTCGCAAAACATACCTGTTACGTGCAGGAAAACACTTTGTTCAATTATTCTTCACAACGAACAAATGCTGCATCCCCTTTAAAGGCAAGAAATCACCCACTAACTCTTAATCACAACAATAATTCACCGTCTACTATCGATAATAGAACCAGCTACGGTGCGGGCACATCCGTTCTTCACGACGTCTGTATTGACAACTAATGTCAAACAATTGACATTTGTTGTGCGTCTGTCATATTTTGACTGAGTACTTTGAACATTCCAGATTTTTTATTTTTTTTTTTATTTATAGATGCTTTATGTCTTAGAGATTACATTCGCCTCTGTACTGTAACAAAAAATGGTTTAATCCAATACAAAACTATCGTATATGTGGCTTACATATTATGGAAAACTATTGCGATTATGGCATATGGTATCGGATAAGTTTAATCTATTGGTTAAATTTCTTTGTATAAATTACTGATGCGAATGAGGCGGTACTGATACTGTAGTACGGTATTCGATACTGATCGAATGAGGCGGTTCTACTGTAGTTTGTAAGGTAACAGGATTCTCGTTAAATCAGTTTCTAGTTGGCAGGTGGCTCGGTGTGTCGTATATCCATGGCAATCGGTGAGGATGTGGCGGACGGTGATGTCAACACCACAGAAGCTGCAGATTTTTTTTAATTAAATAGTAAAAGAACGATACTGTTTATTTCATGTTCCACCGCATTTCTACCATGTTTTTTTCTAGGCTTTTAAATGTGCCCAGTTGCATTCTTCAAGCATTTGTATTAAATTACTAGTGGGACATTACATTTATGAGGTTTACACTGTCGAAGGAAGCAGGGTTGATGTAATAAAGAGGTTACACATTTGTTTCCATCGATATTTATCGGCACATTTGCATAATGTTTTATCTTTTATTCTATATTATTGGTTAACAAAATCAAAAAACATAAGAAATTGAAAGTACAAAAGAACGGAGTGTAAACTTTGATAGCTACCAGGTAATAAGTACGACATACTTTATTGTTCTTGAACTACATTCAGCTTAAAGCTTAAACCCTGAATGTATCGCAACAACACCGAAGGTTAAATTTTCATATTGAACACATTTGAAACCAGCGTTCTCAATCATCATTTTGAATTCATGTTGCGGTGGAAACTTTCGGATGCTCTCTACCAAGTACTGATACGGTTGCCATTGGTTGGCTAAAATTTGTCCCATCGGTGGAATAACTTGAAACGAATATTGGTCATATAACCTAAAAACGCAATGAAACGGTCAGAATCAGTATTTGGACTTAAGTTAAGCTATTGAAATATTACCATTTCAGGTACTCGTTGTTGACATGGCTGAATTCAAGACACATGAAACGACCACCCGGTTTAAGGACTCGATAGGCCTCGGCAAGAACCTAGAAAATGATACAAAATCAATTACATTAGCTTCCATCCTAGTCTAGTTTAAGCAAGAGCAGATGTACCCGATCGATATGAGTACAGTTTCTGATTCCAAAAGCAATTGTGTACACACTAAACGACGAATCATCGAAAGGCAATTTTTCGGCATCTGCACAAACCCATTCAATCGTATCGCCGGCAGTTGGCAAGTTCAATCTACCAATACAAGATAAAGTTTATCATTTATGAGGTACAACACCGGCACCCTTCTGTACTATATACTTTTCCCAGCGTTTTTGACCAACATCAAGCATATTTTGATTGATGTCACACACCGTGACATGACTTGGTTGTCGATCGCCAGCTGGAAGTTTCTGTAAATATTTCATGTAACGGAATGAAATATCTCCCGTGCCGCCAGCCATGTCGAGAAGCCGTATTCCGTTCCCGACCGGTGATAATCGTTCCATGAAGATATCTTTCCATATTCGGTGAACTCCCATCGACATAGCATCGTTCATCAAATCGTACGATGCCGCAACCTCTTCAAACACTTTGTGCACCTTTTTCCATTTGTCATTTTCTTTAACCGTTTGAAATCCAAAATGAGTTTCGGAATCGTTGTGCTGTGTGAGATTTTTAGCTTCTTGCTTAACATTGCTAGAATATCGAACTAGCGCAAGTCTGTATATTTGGCTACGGTGCACAATTCGTCGCAACAACGACATTATGTAGTCAATAATTTATCTACGGTATGTTTACGGCACGGTTTATTTTGGTAACTGTCATGCGGCTTGACCCATTAGGCCGCGTGTACACGTACTGACATTACATCAACTTGACAATTACGTGAAAACGCATCACGGTGTAAACAAGCGCTTCGTAAAAGTTTACACGAATTGTGTACAAATACATATGTAATCTTGTAAATCGAGAACTCTTTAGAAAAAGGGCTATTAATTAGAATGCCTGGAGGGTACAGGTACAAGTTTATCACTTGACAAAGTTGTTCACCAATGCCAATATATATTTTGGTTCTTCTTCTTTTGCTACTACAACCATGAAAGGTTGGCCTCGATCTTGATTTCGTTTTTTTCTATCTGCACAGTCTAGCGCGCTTCTTGAGTCTTAAGCCTATCCATTCTCTATATATTCATGAGGTCCTGAAATGTTGAGTTGAGCAAGCGTAACAAAACCTTTGCAAGTAACTCCTAAAACAGCCATGACTGAAAAAGAACTGCGCGTCGAAGATGTTTACGTCATCGCGCATTCTTTTCCGCCCCATGGATGATCCCACATTCGTTACGTAGTGGGTTCTAATATTTTTTCATCGATCCAGCCCTTCTGGTCTAACAGTAAGTCAAGACATCCTCAAAATCGATGCACCCGCCTTTACGCGTGCGTTACGCACTTCCACCACGTCTAACCATTCTTCTGTCCATCTTGCTCACAGTTTTCCACTTATGGAAGTCGAAGGGAGTCCCCCGGAGGTATTCCAATGCGGCACGGATAGAAATGGCAAGAACATCGAACTAAATGTAATGATAGGATTAAAAATAAACATACCTCAAGATATTTTCACCTTGCACACGCCTAATTTTGAAATATTAGTATTCATTAAATAGTTGACGATATCCGATGAAACATTTCTCTGACAAAGCTTGTTGTTATCGGATGAATTCGAACGAATCCTTTACTCGATCTCTCCGCAAGTGTCCTTACGGCTTTGGTTCAATGGATGTTTCGAAGACTTGATATTCGTACGGATGGCGTACTAGACCCAAACGCAAGTTCAAGGAGCTCAAAATCGGCAGATCCTTCTAGATAGATAGTAAATTTTACGTTGTCCATCATTATCTTCACCGTAATACGATACGCTTACTCCTGGTGGCTCTCGATGGTCGCTTATACGCCGACCACCATGTGTGGCAACAATTTTGAAGTTCCTTCCTTCACCAGTGTATCGACAAATGTAGTGTTATGTCCTTTTCTCGTTCCTCTCTGCCCTGGAGGAACGCCTGCCACTATTCAATTAATAGGTGTCCGATGAGCACGCGACCTGAAAGTAATACTTGTCACTAAGCTTTTTTTTTTTGACGATCGCAACGCGAACTTGGTCAATTCGGCTTATCGGACACTTGGACTTATCAGAAGACTCTTCTCGGAGTTCTCCGACCATCAGTGCTTTAGAGCGCTGTATCATGGCCTTGTCCGACCAAATCTTGAATATGCGAGTATTGTGATTAGAGCATTCTTGGTCGCTTCCTCGTTGTATTACCACCCTTCTCAACTCGGTGTCATGTTTTGGAGCTTCCCTCATTGGAATCGAGTCGTTCTCAGGCTCAAGCTGTATTTATCGTTGGATTGATTCTTAGAATTTCCCATGCGCCATCCATCCTTTCTGTTATTCTTTTCTATGTCCCCTCACTATCTCTTCGTCCTCTACTAGTTCACTACTAGTCCGATCCACTATTACTTTGTTTCCGTCATTTCGGTGGTTTTTTTTTCTAACCATTTTAACTTTGCCATCTCTCTATCTTCTTTCCGTTCTAGACTTTCTTCCTCTTTTACTTTTTAATATTTCTCCTATTCTCATTCTTTGCTCTTTTCTTCGACACGGGCTCAGTTTTTACTCTATTTACTATAGTTTTTAGTTTTAAATTAGTTTAAGTTTATGATTGTATAGCCCGAGAGGAAAACAGTTTGTCATAATCAACTATAACAATAACGAGTTTAGGTCGCAAAATGTTTGTTATTGTTGGAGCCGGTGCTGCCGTTGGTAACGGATATTGGAGCAACTATCACTGCTTGTATGTGCAATTTCGAAGATCTTTGCAACCGTTTGAACACTTTGCTAGCTAAATGCGATCATCTTATTAGCGGAAAATACCAGCGTATCGGAATTGTACGATAAAATGAATGAAAAAGAGCCAACCTTAACACCACACCCCAACCCGCCCGCCCGAAGTAGATGAACAGAGGCCTCGATGCCGCTTGTCTCAATAGAACACCGACAACACAATTAGCTATTCCAAACGCCTTCAAACTGATTCGCCACTGCAATTTGGGGCTACCAAGTCTTCTCGGTCCATGTGAATGGCTGAAAAAATATTACCAGTGACCAGGGGTGGCAAAGTGGTGGGCGTCGGTCATCATTTGGCAGAACGAGGGTCAAATTCTACCAGGACCGTAAACCCGTAGTGAGGATTTACTATACAACTACGTGGTGCTAGAAGTTCATTAAGCCAAGAAGAAGAAGAAGAAGAAGTGAACCAGCTCTGTGAGACTCTTTCGTTGCCCGATCGTTACATCGCTGTACAGCTTGTATAGCTCGTCGTTGTAGCGATCCCTACAAGCATACGAGGGCTTAAGTAAATGGCAATTTTGGTGAGAATACAGCTTGAATAATCGTTAAAGTATGAAATATTCAAACTAGACCAATACAACTGACACTTGATATTTGTGACCATCTCATCGTCGAAATCGAAAATCCTTAATAGCTTTACGAACTACATTTCGATGTGGAACAGCATGTAAAAATCATTGTGCAAGCTTTTTCCCATGCCTGTAGTGCTTTCCCAAGCGTTTCGTATCGATGTCATGCGCGATAGGAGCTTTCCAGCAAGTTTATAAAAGCACACCGCATGGATATCCCCTCAATATGGCATCCAAAAATTCTCACCCAAAAAGCTTTCTTGTTTATCGAATTTCCCCGTTTTGTCCTTCACAGGTTGGTGGAAATCGTACACACAGTCTGGCGCACGCTGGCTAGTAACAATTGTTTTCATTTTCCACAGCCATCTCCAGGCAAGAGAATGCATGAGAGCGACGCTAGCTGACGAGAGGTGGTTCTCGGCTAATGGGAGCGAGAGAAAAATCTGTGTTTAGTGGCAATTGAGCGTCCCATGTTCTGGTTATGCGATAAATGTAGCACACAGCTAGTCAGCCAGAATATTCGTCGCGAGTAGTCGTAGTGCTGAACGGTGTGCAGTTTCCGTACAGTTAATCTAGTGTATTTTTACCGAGGAAAACAACAGTCGAGTGGTTTTAGTGTGTGGTGCAACAACTAGGCCTAACCATTTGTAGCTGTCTATCGGCGGCCACGAGTTTGCAAAAGGATAAAGGCCTTAACCCAAACGGTGCGGACGCAGGAAAGAAAAAGCGAATCCTAAATTGACGAAGCCAGCAATCCTGCCGATTCAGATTCGTGAGGTGAGAGGTGAGAGCGCTGACACGCGATGATTTTCAATCAGATAAGAAAATTGATTTTTGTAATTGAATGAGCATTGGACCAAAAATAACCTAGACGAGGATGTTGGGCCCACCACTCCGTACGTAGCCCGTAACTAGCTTTAACATTCCCGGCCAGACCGGAGAGAGGCAGCTTGCGAATGATAGCAGAGATAAGCAAGCACGGGAGAGCTAAAGTGGTAGATAATCGGGCGCACTTACGGAACAGAGGTCGACCGTTGTGCATAAACTGTTTCTCACATGCGGCTGCTGCTACTGCTGCTGCAACCCGTGTTGGCTACGCGCATCAAGTGCATCGTACTCACGCGGGAACAGTTGAGGCACACACAGAGACGAACAGGTAGCTGGTGTGAGTGTAGAACAGAGAGTGTTGCGTGTACTATACACACACTTTTTTTTTTGTTACTCACGACCGTTGTTTAACGTGCTAAAAATGCATACGAGCGGAAGCGTGAACGGGACAGCAACAGCAATTTTGTATGAATGAAAAAATGGTGGCAAGCAAAACTAAAACGAAAGAAAAGCTTAAAACCAAAACAAATGCACTGCTGCTATCTCTACGATGCACTGCAATTGCAAAGTAATCAGCTCGAGAACCCATCTGTTGGATTTACCAGGCAGACGGTGCTTGAGGTGGAAGCTCGATAACGAAACCGGTCCATGTTGCAGCCTCCGGTTTGTGCTTTGAACACATGAGATAATTTCTCGCTCGGCTCCTTCCGAGAGCCGCTGACATGATATCCACACGTTACCATGGCCAGTGGGCACACACCGGGAATGGAAATAGCCAAGTGATGAGCAAAAAGCATGAACGCATGCTACGAAAGCAATGGTGTATCCTAGGTCAAGGACAATTTTGAAATGTGAGAACAATGCTTTAAAAACGAACTGTTCCAAATAGAATTTCTCTTTTACATTCGATCATACTTAAAGCAAAACGGACAGGTCGTTCTATCGGAATAAAACTAATAATTTACATATAAGATGGGTGGACTATTTTCCCTAATTTATTAAGGGAATTGCCTCGTGTACCACGTTAAGCTATTCTTGCTGCAACTTACTCAAACCTGTTGAATATGCTTACATTATCTTTTTATACTCGCTTTTAATAAGTCCCAGAAAAAATAAATTCAAAAGTGTCTGTGTTATCGAAGTTTTTAAAAATGGTATGATTTTTTCGTGAATTGGTTCAAGAGTGCCACTCATACGCGGCAAAAAGGCTATCTAGGTAAAAAAAACCACTGAAAATTATGAAATTATGAATATCATATGAGGTATTTCATTAGTGCATTCTTGGCTTCTTGGCTTAACGATCTTCTCTATAGATCATGTCGGCCATCGATTGGCTTGTTGATACCACGTAGTTGGATAGTCAAGTCCTCAACTACGGAAGAACGGTCCGGATGGGTTCTGCCCTGTGAAGACTGGCATCGTTGTCACCTTACCTCCGGGCCGTACCTTCATTAGTAAATGTTAGGGGTAAAAAATTTACCAATTCCTTCTCTAGCAGTGCGAAAAATAGTTTCATAATGACCAGAACAGAGCTCCATCCGGGACTTAGAATTTCTCGTCTAGAGCTGCTAGTACTTGACGTGTGTTATCGGTAAAACTTCGTATTCTAAAGCGGTTTGTGTGACTAAAATGCTCCTTTCGGTCATAGATGGTACTGCCAATCCCATTCTAACTACTCACCACCTTTCTTGGGACCTTAACCCGTTAAAACCTAACATACCATCCTGCTTCACTACCATCCAGATTCTGGAATTCGATCCCTAGTCGGATCGATTGGGATGCGAATTCCAATCCAAGAATTTGAGATGCCAAGGTTGTGAACAACAATTTTACATTTTTTTATATCTCAATCCTCAATAAAATCATCCAAAAGAGTGTGCACTTAAACAGTGGTGACCCTTTTGTCCCAAAATTTATTTTCAAACGAAAAAATACCGTTTTTGTAAGGCTGTCTTCACGAATCGATATTATTTTGTCTCAACTGTGTCATGTAATACAATTTATTAATTTTTTTTTTATTTCTATGCGATTTGAGAACTTATTTGAACTGCTTGAAATATTATGAGATTACACGCACTTTTGTTGATCAGCAGAAAATAGTAGATAAAAAGAGAAAATTTGATTTTTTAAAAAGCAAGCTTATATCTACCAATTCATGCAAATTCAGTTGGATGGGAGTTATTTCCTTCTCCCATCATTTGAATACATCTTATCCCTCGGTAGGCTCGGTTGATAGCTTTGTTGCCATTACACCTTGCTCTGGTTGATGTGTCGTGGAAGTTGCCTTTGTGTCGTCCCTTTTTCTTGCTGCCAGCTTTCAAGGATGACGTTGATGTTGGTCCTTTTGGTGGACAGCATGTCGATGCTGTTCGTTCTTGCTGGCGAGTTTCAAGTCCTCATACATTTACCGTAAAGCGGTGGTCTGCATCAAATAATTGAATATTATTATTAATAACATGCATACATTACTGATGTACATATCACACTTACACCAATTGATTAACGCTTTAGGCAAACAACATATCGCTTCAACAAACACATTAATTGATCAATGCATTTTTCTAATGAAACCCCTTAACTAGCACGATTCCGGCTTATATAGCTATTGTTCTCTCTTACCCATTTATACTTACAGGTTTGAAAACTTGCACTAGACACACACACACACACATAGCCTTTTATTCATCTCGACCAGACTAGGGCAGCAGTACGTAACTATTCCGTCACAATGCGCGTGGAAATGAATCTCGACGTTCAGCACTGTCATGATGATATCGATACGAAAATAGCAGAATTCAAGCAAGATTCGGAGAAAATGAACGAGCTGAATCTGTTCCTCGACAGTGTACTGGACGAGGCACAAAAAAATGCGGAAATAAAACTGCAAAGCAAACTGGTAAGCGTTAATGCCGCATGTACCTCTGCGGACTTAAAAGCTCTAAGAGTCCACTAACGATAACTGCTTTTTCCCCTTCAACGCTTCTCTTACGCAGGAGGAAGAACGACCTAAAAATGGTGAGTAATGTTTTGTTTTGTCCAGTGTTGTACACTTTAAGTGAAGCGTTAGGCTGCCATGCTACACGTGCAATTATAACACTTAAAGTCTAAGCAGTACCGCTAAGTATTCGTTTAATTACTAAGTGCAATGAAATCGCATTCCATGAAGTAGTGTTTAACCAGCGATTCTACGTTAGCTTTGACAGCGGGTCATTATTATTACACGCTCATCGTTTTGGTTCCGATAGCCCGGGGATTGCGATATAAAGGCGAATGCTCATCAGATTTGACCAAGTTTTGTTGTCCAAATCATGCCCGATAGACGCTGGTTTGTGTTCGAGTCTTCTTGTACAATGCATGTTGTAGCATGAACAAAGTGGGATTTGTGGTGACAATTTGTGCTCATTTTTTGATCCAACATGCTAATGGAGCTGTAAGTATTGCCCAGCATCGGCGAAAAAAATCAAAAGGAGAAACTCACTACCGTTACTTGTTTTACGCTTAGATGACTATGAAACAGTTAACGAACTCGATGGACATGATGCGTTCAGCATGTGCTCCCAAATTCAAAATTGAAGAAGGTTAGTGAAGAAAAGCAGTGCTTTACGTTTCGTTTTTGAAAAAAAAAGCTAATTTATCTCTTGCCCTATGCAATCAAAAGCGGAGCTACACGGTTTAAGAAAATCCGTTTTTCCTGCCGATCCAGACAAAGAGCTCAAGTGCTACACGATGTGCATAGCACAGATGGCAGGAACTGTAAGTATTCCACCCTGCCCGTATGGCCATCGGTATCGCTAACAACTGCTGGGGTTTATTTTCAAATTTTGCCAGATGACCAAGAAAGGCGAAATCAGCTTTTCCAAAACGATGGCCCAAATTGAAGCTATGCTCCCGCCAGAGCTGAAAACTATGGCAAAGGAGGCATTAAGCCATTGCAAGGACACACGTATGTATCGAGCAGTGATCGATTGGATAGAGAGAGAGAGAGAGGTTCGCTCAACAACGAATAAGTGTTATTGCCACTTTTGCAGAATCTTCGTACAAGGATCCATGCGATAAGACATACTTTTCCGCAAAATGTGCTGCTGACTTTAGCCCCGACACATTTATGTTCCCATGAAGCGAACGTCAAGGAAACCCGGATATCAAGTTACTGGTTCACTGGAAATGCGAAAGGAATTGATTTTAATAATTTTCTGTCTTGAACACTGATTCGGTAGTGCTTTGATAAAGCTATTCTCTATGTTTAGATTGCACAACATACACGGTTTGGAGTAAAACTCTTTGTAGGATTAGCCAATAAAGATATACCCATAAGTCTTATGTTGTTTCGGTGTTTATCTCCAGTTTTTTTTAACTCCAGTCGAAGAATATTTTTGCTAAGCCGGGCACCTATCCCATTCAACGGATTTAGGCCGGAGGATGTATCCGACTAGATATGCTAAATTGAAGACCGGAAGATGCCTCCGATTTCAATGAACAGTCTAAGGTGTTGGTGGGAATTTTGCTTTATTCATGTTTTTACTCGCTAATATTGACTAATCTGCAGCCAGCTACAATTTTTAACCTAGTTTTTCAATCGATCGTTTTTGTCTTGATCGTTCGATCGCTTGATTGATATGAAGACGTGAAGACATGTTGCCGACAATAATTTTGAATTAGAATTGAGACAAGGCACCAAGTGGACATCGTGTAACCAGTGGAGCTACTTTCGTTCTACGGTGGACCCATCACGAACATCAAGGGTTCTAGTACGATTCCCTGCTATGGAGCTACTGTTGCGAAGCTTCCAACATGGCCTCTGTTATGAGGCCTCTTATATGTGCCGGCTTTTCGGTCCCTATTCGGCCTCCTCATCTCCCATCGTTGGATCTGTCACTGTAAGGAATAGGTATTGAATCTCGTCCGGATTCTTTCGAAGACTGACTGTCCGGTTAAACGATAAAAAAGTCTAATTAATTTAAATACGCCTGGCATGGCATAACAGGTCCATAAGTAATATTACATCGAGATATTTATGCCAGTTACTATGTATTGAAAATATATTTTAAAAAAACCATATCATAGCCATTATATTGATCAATTCTTTACTTTACATCACAGGCAACAAACTTCTTACCGGCATCAAACAACACAGAGTGGTGACACGCACCAGAGGGATTGTTTTACGAATTTTCGAAGCAATTTGCAACTGTACAAACTCCGCCACCATTCCAGGGCAACGGCCAGCGACAGCACCGGCAAACGTTGGAACAACCTCCAAAAACTAAGCAAACATCTGCTGATATCTTTTAACTGTCGTCCTACTTATATTTCTACTGCAACCTAAAGAGCTGGTGACATTGTACGTCGTTGTAAATGTTTTTTGGTTTGGATGTTTTGTATATAACATCTATAATAACACTGTGAGGCAATATTCGTACTAAATCAAACTAATAACAGAGTCAGATTTCGAGAAAGTTTTTTTTTTTAATCCTTTTCAAAAGTATACACGTACATTATTAACCTGATCGTACACACGAGCTCATATAAAAGAGCCATGTGACTGTTGAATATACTAACCGTATTGATAAATTGTGTATAAACATACCATTTACAAGCGTCAATACCATATCGTTTTTGATATGGATTCTTAAAGCGAATCAAAACGTATACATGAGCTACAATCCCACCAAACCATTGCATTCCACACCAAATAAGCTCCGGCCTTGATATATTCCGACATTACTGAATCGACAGTCTACATTCTACTTTTAACAATTTCTGATGAAAGGTTTCAACAACAGAGCGTCTCTTTTTTAACGAACTACGGTATAAAATAAATTGCAAGTAATAGAAATTCAACAGAGTGGGCAATATTAACACCATTTTAGAAAATTATTGTTTTATGTCACTGTCACATGTTACTTGTGATGTGATCTGGAATGCTCCGTTTCCTTGAATCAACCAAATATTCCAATTTTTGTCTTGACCTCTAGCGAGAAAAGATTCCAAAACAATGTACTATAGCTATCGTGTAGAAGCTGTTCGATGTCCCCGGTTAATTTGAATTTGTGTCATTATTATGAGTTTGATACATTTTTTGTTTGTTTTGCATTAGTACCTTTGATTCCAACCTTAGGAGATTATGGACTACGGTGTTTGACTTATTTTTCCTTTTATTTTGTTGTAGCTGAGCAGTAGGTTCTGCGTATAGGAGGATGTATCATTATTTAAAAGCTTTTATAAATCTATTGTTTCTAACAACCACTACGCAAATATTACTTGATAAAGTTTCTCAATAGTTGTAAATTTGAATAAGTTTTAAATTTGATTTTCTGTACCAAGAATTTAAATGATTGACAATCAAAATTCTGAGCAATATTTTCCAGTTAAAGAGGAGCAGTTGAATGAAACACTTTTCAAACTTGCTTTATGTAATTAAGTTAATACAGTGTGCTATGGGGCAATTGCTGAAAAAGATGAAACAAAACAAAATTCAGTAGAATCATGTATGTGTAGTGAAACAATAATGAAATGTGTATAAAATAAATTGGATAATAATAAATCGACGTTCAGCTGTACTACATTGACCTGGTTTTGGTCAATTTTAGTTTGATGACGCTTAATTGCATAACGTGAATTTAATGTTAAACAGGTATAACACCAGATGCATCCAGGGTAGGAGCAAATCCGCATAAGAGCCCTTTCTATTAGGGGCATTGCACAAGGCGCTCGAAAGAGGAGGACTTGCAATACGGGGTGTAATACCCTCCTGGTCGCACGTGGCCGATCGATAGAGGCCTCAAACTTGTTCGTCGGTCAGGCCGTTTTCTGAAAAAACGGTATATGATCTGCAATAAATTCGGGTTCATTTGATCCAGCCAACGAGCTCGTTGTGCTCGTCTTTCCATTCTGTTGAGACATGAGTCCGGCAACCTTCTTGCTTTTAACACCTTCAACATATCAATTCCTACAAATAGCTCAGTTGGCTCGTGATTCTCTTGTTCTACATGTTCTGCTAGCAAACACTGGTAAAATATTCCTTATTATTTACCGCTCGAAAATGGTACTTGCATTGTTCAGAATCCTCTGTTCAGAACCCCGTGTCCGTAGAGGACCATGCTTCAGGGACTGGAATCTTCTGGATCGCAGGAGTTTGTCGAGCCAATAGTAGGTACAATTTGCATGCCTTCAGATATCGCTGCTTACATTGTTGTCCAACTGATACTCTGCTGCCGAATCGGGCTCTATCATGGTCAGAGCGTCGGGCAAGCAGGTATTTTGTTACCGTCGCTTTGATCCTCAATCCAATCCTACTGGACTCGCGTTTCAGTCGAGTGTGCCAACCGCGAAGTCAAGGAATCGGAGAGTTCGGATAAAAATCGTTCCCCGGATGTAGAAGTCCGCGCTTCGCATGACACCTTTTGATTGTTTTTGTGAAATTTTAGGTTTAGGCCTTAAAATATACAGAAATAAAAAAAAACATATTGAGACAATAATTTTAGCTATTTTTGTAAAATCACGAGACCTGTCAAGAACTTAAATAAAAAATTTAAAAACGGTCATATTTAATTTTTCAATTTGCTTTTAGACCAGCACCTGAGTTCGAAATCGAATCTGCATGACGTTTGAGTTTCGAAATTTTGTCATTTGTTCCGTTTATACTGGGGCAGATTGGGCTCAGCTCTACATTTTTTTTTTCAGAGCTAAAATCGCAAACCCACAGAAGAGAAAGAATCCCAACACTCGGTGCTATAGTGGTGTAGTGTGAAAAATCGACCGTGCTCGTTCCTTGCGGGCTAATAACATTGTGTCCGTGATGCAAATCATGCCCGCACGGGTCTGATCTGTAGTTGAAACTATGTACAGTTGTTACAAAACCAACCAAAGAGCAAAATGAATTGTCATCAGATTCTCAGTGGTGCTTGCAATGCTGGCGATCGTTGTTTTGCTGTTGGATCCGTCGAAGGAGTTCCGTTCACAGTACGTGCTCGCATAAGTCTTGTTGTAATTAGCATAAAGGGCCCCAAAAACCCCGTGATCGCGATGATCGAATGTTTTCATGGTCAGCACGAAGGACTCGTGCGTTTTATAGAGACCCTCCACAGCCTAGCGATATGGATGGTGTGTATGTTGTAATGTGATACGAGCCGTGAGTTTGCAGTTGGCAACCTGGATTAAGTGAGATTGTGTAAATAATCTAGGTGATGAGTTGTGGTCGCTTTCACCGAACAAAATGTACAGCAGTAAATGTGCCTGTCGCGGCATGCCTAGGATGATAAATTTTTGGGACGAAAGCGTTCCTAGATTCCTCTGCGGGATGGTGGCGAATTCCTGCGTTTCACCCATTTCGTAGGAGTTTATGGGAGGAATCCTGAAGAAAAGTGGACATTCAATTGTGTGAGAAAATGGGGCCTCGGGCGCATCATGTCGTAACTTGGTTAATCATAAAATGTTGATTCATTGCCAAAATATACCCATTCTTTCGGGTGAAAGAGGTGGAACAAATCGAAAAATGGAAAAACGGTGACGTTTGATAGTCACTTGACTGATAATTTTTCACTCTCTCAGTTGTGAACGCTCTCTCCCAATATATATGTTCTCATCGATATACGCACGCACACGCGCACATACTTCATGTGAGACCACTTTACGCGAAACAACAACGATCAACATTAGGAGGGGGTGGTGGTCAGCAGTGGATAGAAGGCGAACGGTGCAATTATCTCCATATGATATCAATCTTTTGATTACAGTGAATATTCGTTTTTTTATTTGTTTTTTGTTTTTTTTTGAAACTAACTTTACGTGGTTTATTGGCAAAATGTTAAAACTTGTATTTTTTTGCCCAAAATTACGAACAGGAAGACAAACGCATTCTCCGCACGTGAATCATTGTTTGTGTTGATATCGCGCGATATGCAATGTTTGTGTTAAGTTGAAGTTCGTTTTGATAAGCCACGGCATATGATTGCCGTCTGTATGGCGAGGACATGTTCCGTTTTTTTTGTTTATTCATCTCGTTACCATCTATTCTTTGGAGCTGTTTGTTCTGTCACTTTGCACCGCGGGAAAAATAAAATCCATCTTTCGTTCGGTTTCCCCCATTCTATTGACTTCCTCGGTTTGGCTTGGTTCACACTACCCCACATTAGGTTCACTTTAGTGATGGGTAAATCCTCATTATTTCTGGACTCCAAGACAATCAGGTGTATGCTCCGTAGTAACTCCGGAACTTTTTGTTGGGAGTGTTACAGAACAAAAACTCTTTTTTTGAGAGAATTCGGAGGTGGCACAGAAATTACTCCGGAATCGACAGCATAGTTTGGTCTAATATTGCCCTCCATAGTTTGGCCTAATATTGCTCACCATTTCACCTGAATCCCTCCTTAGGCATACGCAGCTGGATGTAACATCGTAGTGCTTGCGAGCAACTTTGAGCGTGTCCAAATCATACCCGGCGCGGTACACAATTACATTCGCATCTCGGCGCTCGATGCCAGTACCGATACGGGAAAGATAGCGGCCGCGTACGAGGACAAGGTATGCATCTTCGAACCAACGCCACTAATCCACACGGAAAGGGCGTCAACGCATGGATTGGAATACAAGTAAGTTTAGCGAGCGACAATCGGGGGAGGGGCATTGTCTATCATTTGGCAAGCAGACTGAACGCATCTTATCACTTGTTTCCAGATGGGTCCAAACGGGCAGCCTGCAGGCATCGTCACATATCAGTTCGCTCTCGTGGAACCTGGAGGGCACGAGGCTACTGACAGGTGGCACGGTGCTGCAGCTATGGCACGAACGATTATCCAAGCAGGATGAGGACGAGCCAAGCTGTATGTGAACGAACCAAGGAAAAAATTAAACATTTCCATTGCAAAGCTCCTATATTGTTCCTATTTCGCTATGCTTTCAGCGGTTAAGTTTGAAATCGGAGGTGAACGGGATCCAAAAACGCCGACCGGTGAGGAGGAATCCGATAGCTGCTCCTGGGATTGCGTTTGGAAGTGTCACACCGCAGCACCGGTACATCATATGGCGTTTAGCCCGGATGGAACATTGTTTGCAACCTCTGGCAAAAGCGACCGTTTGGTGAAGGTGTGGTACGAGAACAAATACAGTGAGTACTCTTTTTTTAAGGCTGGAGTCATTGCTCGGTCGTAAAATATTGTAAGGTAATTGTGCCAGTGCTCGGCAGGTTAGCAAAACAAACACAATTATGAAAAAAAACTCATAAAAGAAAAATTCTTTTGATTATTTCTTATGATAAACACCAAAGTTCATTAGTCTAATACGAATTTTGGGCACATTTAGATGGATATTTAAAAAAAATCAAAATATTCGCGCATCGTTAGTGCACTTTCGTCCAATATGCTGGGCCAATAGTTCGACAGGTTTCGTGATTGAACAAACTAGTACCAAGCAGTGCTTCCAGCCTAAGCAGATCTATATTTTGTTGTTGAACGTTGTTAACTATCTTAATCTATTTCTTTCCAGCTTTGTTCCCAAATAAAAGTTTCGATCAATCACAATCGCAAAGCTTTTTTGGCGCGCCGGAAATTAGCTATGGATTCGTGTACGTTGCCCATCCACGTGCCGTTACCCATCTGTCGTGGCGCAAGACGAGCAAGTACATGCCAAAGGGTTCCGTGTCAAACATGCTGGTAACATCGTGCCTGGACAACATCTGTAGAATATGGGTCGAAACTGTGCTACCGGAAGATGGATTGGTTAACATGAATCAGTTTGATCCGTTGGCATCCCAGAACCCAAAGTTTCGTACCCATCGCCACAAGCATAGGTTCATGCAACGCTTGAAGCACATGAAAACATGCTTTCACATTCGTCGGCACGCGAAACATAGCGGCACAGGAGGTGCAAATGGATTGAATGGCATGGGACCAGGCTTTGGTGGGCCAGGAGCGAGTGCCGGGTTCGGTAATGCACCGATTCCAACGCTACCGTCGACTTATAGCGTGCATGATTTCCATTCGTACGGTTACCATGGTACTGGGATGCGGTCTGGACTTCACTTTCATCTTGCTGCGTCGATTAACGCCGAGACGGATATACCGTTGGTACCGTCGATGCACACGACCGATCCTTCAACGCAGCCCAACTTTATACTGCACTGGCTGAACAACAAGGAGATGCACTTTACGTTGCAAGCCGAAGGCATCCTGCAAGAAATGACGCGCAAAGTGATCGAAAAGGAGGAACTTCAAAATGGCTCCGGTAACAATAGCGAGGGTGGTGGAGGTGTTGGTGCGAACGAGCCGGGTGGAAGTTTGGTAATGGAGGAAGGTACCATCAACATAGAGCACCATCGTAAAGGACAGCTAAGGAGTACACTTTCGCAGGAGGATAGTAATAGCAGTGAGGAACATCCACCGTTACACTCGCAACATCGATCGCATTCGATTGGAGCGGGATCACATGTCGGATTGCCGAGCCATCATTCTCTATCTAACACGACGTCCATCAATTCTTTGGCGAATGATGGGAACTTGCACGTCACCGATTCGTTGGACATGAAGATTGACTGTTTGCTACGCGACTGGCAACACAGTCCGGATCTCCTTTTTTCGATTCATCCAATTGACGGTAGCTATCTGATCTGGGTGGTAGAGTGGTTAGATGAATATCATCCGGGATCCTACCGTCAGGCGCAAGTTTCCTTTTCGACACGCATCCCATCCGCTTTCCCGCTCGGCGATGCAATGTCAATGTCAACCACCGTTGCGCTCTACAATACTGGCGGAAATCTCGGATTCCGGGATATGATTATGCGCGGTCCTAAATCATCTTGTACCGCCGGCGGTCAAAACAATACTGGACAGCTGGATGTCGTTAGCGATTGTGTTACTTCGCTGCCCAGCGTAATGGAGGAGAACGAAGCGAACGAAGAAGATAATGCTGAGCAGGCGAGTAATGCGGAAATGGAAGATCATGGTGGTGAATCGGGCGGGAATCGTGCTACTTCCAACATGGATCATACAGGGGCGGATGGCGGAGCACCACTGGAGCAGGCCGATATTTTAACTGCACCACCCTCACCCACCATCTCCATGGTAACGAAGCATTCAAATGGAACGCTTAATTTGTGGCAGTTAACATTTGCCGATCGAAGCAAATTTTCCCAAGTGCTCAGTATTGGGCACGCATCACGTGCTTCCGGGCATCGGTTCCGTGTGAACGATATTACGTGCCATCCGGTACTACCACTGCTGCTGACAACATCCCATCACAACATACCGGACATTCCGGTGACCGGTGATACTACACAGGCCGCTAGTGGCGGCGAAAATCGTTCGTTGGGAATGCATCGCTCCAAGGATGTTTGTGCTCCGTCAGGATTTTGCTCGGAGCTCATATTGTGGCGTGTGGATGCAGTTGGACCACTGTCCCAATCGGGTGGAGTCAGCGAGTTGGCACGCATTAATTCGCCGGAAATTTCTGCATTCAGCAACGTTGCTTGGATACCGACCCTACTTCCTAGTACGACGCTTGGCAATCTAAGCAACTCACCATCGGCCTGCTTCGTTGCCAGCGATGGTGAATGTTTGCGGGTGTATCAGGCAGTTATCGATGCACGTACACTTTTGGCTGAGATATCAAGTTCGGAGCGGCGATGCCGCCGAATGGACTCGTTGATGTCGTTGTCCACTGAATCGTCGGAGAATGCGGGAATGTTACCACCGATACTGCACGATAAAATAAAGATTGTGTCTCAACAATCCACCGCCCGGCCCGGGTGCATAATTCAACTGGATGCGATCGACGATGCTACCCACGATTGGCAAAATACACAGTTCCTGCACGTGTTCCAGGAACAACTGATCACGGGTGAGCGAACAGAGCCAATGGTTGATCTGTTCGGAGTTTCCGGCACCGCACATCCCGCCAGCTCCAGTATCGATGCGGATGTTTTAAATCCCGACCTAAAACCTACTATTGGGCTGATGGACGGTGGAATGGGAGCGATGGTTGATCTGCAGCGAAACGCGCAATTTGAACAACCCTTCTATCTGGTCGTGTTGGAACGTACCCAAAATGGCACAACGTTGCACATGTGGCGTATTGTAATTGCTTCGCAGCCCGCGGCCTCCGACGAGATGAGCAGCAGTATGATGTACGTACCCGATAGTAACCTGGTGCAGGATTTAGACGATCCGGAAAATCTTCACCGTCCATCGGTAGTGCCGGATGATATACCCAAGAGTGCGGGACACACTCGAACACCGCTGGATCATGCTTCGCACGTCAACATTTCCACAACCAAAGTTTGTACCCAGGAACTACCACTTCCGGACGGAGTTGACGTTATTCATGCTGCACCAGCCGCTGGACATCTGAGCTCTTCCTCGATCTATCCGGCCTGTTTTGCACCATACATAATCGTAACGGCATGTTCCGATTCAACTGTGCGCTTTTGGAAGTGTAAAAATATCCAGCGTAAAGAAAACAAAAATGGCGATGATGATGGCCCCAATCAAGTTCCTAGGTACGAGTGGTGCGAGTGGGAAATGATCCGCAAGGACCAAGAATCGACAATTGATGTAAATGGACAGCTGTTGCATATTAGTGCGGCATATTCTGGACGAATTGCATGCGCGTACAAGTACGGCAAGTCCTTTACGCGACCTACCAAGAGCAGCGATCCCGAGTCACGCTTCGTCAACTTGAGTGTCGCCATTTACGAGTGCGAGTCGACTGGTGGTAGTGAATGGGTGCTAGAAGATACGATACATCTGAAAAACATCCATCTGCCACGCATACAGGCGGACCACAACTTGGATTTAAGCTATCTGTACGATACGCGGACTCTTCAGAAAAAGCAACGACTGAATCAAGTGTTGCACACGCTCTCGCATGACGACGCACGGTCACCACGGTCTGTGAATGGTGATGTAACACCTGAGGCTCTCGTTAAACCAGGAACGGGCTTGTTGGCTGTGCCGAGCTTCAGCACCCTACAATCACTGCGCAAGAGCATCACCGAGCATGGCAATACGTGTCCGATCACGCAGAAGCATCTGGTACAGTTGGACTGGGTGTCGAAGGAGGATGGTTCGCACATTCTTACCGTTGCGGTGGGAAGTAAGATTCTTCTGTTCACACCGGTGTGCAGTGATTTGGCCCAATCCAATATGAAAGCGATGAAGGAATCGCAATCAACGAACCGTCCACTGCTGCGTAAAGCTAGTTCGCTAGCACAACCACATTTTAATGACGAAATTCGGTGGATGAAGCTGCGCCAAATCGAACTTACGACCGCTGACGGACTTCCGCCACTACCGATGCAGATCTCCTGGGTACGGGACGGCATATTCGTGGCGGGAATGGACTCCGAGATGCATGTCTACTCACAGTGGAAACCTCAAAGCAACAGCTTGTACAACGTGAATCATCAGCTCGACATTGACGATATGTACGATACGCGCAACTTAAAGGATGAGGATCTTCGCTCGATGGCACAGGACAGCAGTCAACGCCGGCTGGCAAATGTATCCTCCATGCCGGTACTATCGCGCGTTAGCTCCATCAATCTAAATCAGATGCTTTCGACGGCAGACGCGAAGAAAAAGAAAACGCTCGGGGCCGCCAGCACCGGTCAGATTGGATCCGTGGCGGCTTCGGCCGCGGCCGATCAGCAGCCAGCACCCGGCCAGCACGATTATATGACCGATTATGGATTGTTCGAAGCTTCACGCATTGCGTGCCCGGTACTTCCTCAGTATCATCCAAAGCAGTTGATGGAACTGCTGAACTCGGGTAAAATACGATGGGTTAAAGCGATTCTGGCGCATCTCGTCCGTTGCATCAGTGGTTCGTATACTGTGCGCGGTTGTGGCGGAGACGAAGAAAGTCTCAACCGTCAGGTATGTTTGACCCGACTGTTAGTTATATTCGCAAACACAAAAAACGCATCCTCGGTCCAATGTCCAAACTAGTGGTTGGAACTTCGGAGTGGATTATTGAATTCACTCCGATTCTGACGGGTCAAAACTGGAGTTTACTCCGGTATAATCCAGAGTTTGCTCAGAAGTAATTACTCCTACTCCGACTAGGGAGTAAACACTCCGGATTACTCCGGAGAACACTCAGCATTACTCCGAAGCAAACTCCGGATTAATCCTGTGTAAATTCCGGAATATCTCGGAGTAATGGGACTCCGGGAAAATGTGGATTAACCCATCACTAGTTCAAACGTCCCAATTACATCACATTATCGGCACACTGGCACTGGCGGCAAGTGCCAAGTCGTATACACCATACTCACTGCTCCGCGATAACAGTGAAGCAGTGGCACTTGACAGATTCTTGGCACTCACCGACGAAACAGCGTGCGTGCGTGTGTTTGTGTTTGTTGTATGTCGCTAATATTTACCTTGTGTTGCTAATCTTCTAGTTGCGCGCAACATTTTATCATCATCATTTCGTTCGATCAAGAAGCTCACGATAGATAATATAAGTAGCAGGCAGAATTAGTTGAGACCATCGCTAAAATACATTTACTTCTTTGGGCCATTTGCACCAATTATCGTGCTTCATATACATTACTATCTGCAACCACAGCTTCTTCTCACTGGCATGGATTGATCGATCGATCGTTCACGCAACTTGAGATGGTAGATGTTGGTCTTTCTTAGTTTATTGTTTGATATTTTAGCGAGACTATATATAAACTGCAAGCACCTGCTCACATCATCAATATTTTGCGTTTCTTCTACACTCCTACACCGTTCCTTATGCGCATATGTTCATTTTTCCATCGCACGAACTCGCTTCCTATCCTCCTTTATACTCTATCACATTTCACATGTTTCCATTATCTTTTCTTTATTTGTTTTATATGTGTGTTTCCAGCGTGGTTGGTCTAGAACTCGCACTCTTTCCATTAGCTGTCCGGCAGGCACCGTTAGTCCTCTTGAACCAAGAGGATCGACGACACAGGTGCGGTTTGTTCATTATTTTAACACTCTTTACTCTTTCACTTTTCTACTTTTTCGGCTGCTCAGGTTGAATATGTTTCTTACTATTTTTATGTAATACGGATGGTTTTAGTTTATCTACATGTGGTGCTTTTGATATACATATATACTTTTCTCTCCAACCTGTGGTATGGTACTCTTTAAGCCCTATACGTACTTTGGGATGTTTTCCTTTTCCAACCGAATGTATTCTTAGCTTTTGCAGACATTTTGCGTCTGTCTATATTTTGTTTAGGAACAAAGAGTCCCGTTTCAGAAATGGCAGTTTTTATCGTAATGTAAAGATGTTTGTGGATGTCTATACTTGTCAAACTTAAACCAAAAGCAAATGAATACCTTATTTCGCAAGTACTTCCTACAACAGGATCACGACTTTCAAAGGCTTTTCTCCAATAATAAATGTTTCTTTGTCTTGAATATTACGTTGAAAGTGTAAGCAAGAACAGTTTTTTTTTCGTTTATTTGTAGAGGCTTAGAGTATCTGGGACTACATTCGCCTCTCATTTGCTCTAACGTATGCATTAAAAAGCGACTTTTTCAGATGTATGGTACAATTAAACGACAAAAAATAAATATAATATAAACATGGATTAATTTAATGAAAAAAAATCCAGTCTTTGCCTCGTCTTCTTGCGGTCTTTTGCCGGCACATAAGCCATAAGTGTCAAAAAATTGTTTATTTTCCCTTTTTTCGTTTAAAAGTTCGCCAATATAATGAATTCATCCCTGACTTCGATCATACATGTTGATTATTGATAGTAAATTAACAGATAAAGCTCTCAAATTTTGACACTATGTAGTCAGCTAGTTTACATTGAAAACTTATCGGTGGTCCGACCACCAGGTGGCATCGGCTGATTTTTGTCGCATTTTTTAATGCATACGTTATTAATCTCGCCTACCCTATGGAACTGCAATTTTCAATAAATGTTAAACTGTAATGTTCATTATTATCCATAGTAAAGATATGTTCAACTGACGTAAACATGAATGGTATGCAAAATTTGCGTTTCTATCATTTGAGTTAGCAATCATCAATTAATCTATTGTCTTGGGTTTTAACCTTACCTAACTCTATGTATTTTTTTTTTCTGTGTGGTCTATGAATCCTATTTCATCTATCTTATAATTGGTAGTGTATTCACCTGCCGTTTGTTTGGATAATTGATTTGAAAATAATATATACGTATTTGTATTAAAAACTTATGCTTTCTGGGATGAATCTAGATCTCATATTTCCATCCAATTGTGTCATTAATGTTTTAGCAATCCATAGTAGAATACAATGGTTGCAATAAGTTCCCCTATCTCGTTAATGTAGAACATAAATAAAAACCCAACAATTTTTAGTAGATGTACCGTTCTAAAAAGCAGCACGATATAAAGTATTCGTATCACTTTACACGATTCACGTAAAAAAAGTTCTGAAAAGTATTTTATTTGTCTGTAGTAACACACAATTATAATTACAACTGTTTATAAACTGAAACAGATTCCAGAAGAGCTTACGCTTGACTATGCGGAGATCACATCCATTCCTCCTCTACCATTGTGGACTCTGCTGGCTGCAGATAAGGAATCGACTAGCAGCAATTTGCAGCAAAATGATGAAGTTAAGGTACGCCCTGCCCTACCCACATTCAAATTGCATCCCTTAGGAGAAAATTCACCCTTCCTTCACCTTAATGTTTTAGGATTATAATGAACTGTTCGAAAGTAACACGGCGGACGAATCGTTGGATGATTTGTTGGACGATGAGAGCGGAGGTGGTGACATGAACCGACACACAGATCGACGATCCTCGCTTCCGGAAAAACATTACCTTTCGCATTTTGGTCCCCGGCAAGGGCAGCTACTGTCGCGTCTGTTAACCCACACCCATCTACCCGGACTGTCATCCTTAGATCAGATGCATTTGCTTGCATTAGCTGACACGGTGTCAACGTGCAATATCGATTTTGCGGAACGGTTTGCAATCGATGCAGCCAAAACGGCGATAGCAAAGGAAAACTTGACCGGCGTTCCTAATACGGAAAATGTATCAACTGATTCACTGGACGACTGTGGACTACGGTTTTTGCTGGCAATGAAACACTACAACTATTTACTGCGCTGCTTACCGATTTCGCAACGCCATTCGTTCCAGAAGCAGGGCGTCGGTACGTCCAATATTGTGTGGGCCTTTCACTCTGAAAGTGAGGAAGAGCTGCTTAATCTGATACCATCGTACGTGAAGGGACAACCTAAGTGGCACGTGCTGAAGGAACTTGGTGTGGGATGGTGGCTGCGCAACAACAACTTGCTTCGTCAATGCATCGAACGTCTCGCGAAGGCTTCATTCCAGGCGAATCAGGATCCACTCGATGCCGCTATTTACTACATGGCGATGAAGAAAAAATCGGTCGTTTGGGGACTTTTCCGATCGAAAAAGGACGAAAAGATGACACAGTTCTTTGCAAACAATTTCTCCGAGGATCGTTGGCGAAAGGCGGCCTTAAAGAATGCGTTTGCGTTGCTGGGGAAGCAGCGATTTGAGCATGCCGTTGCATTCTTTCTCCTGGCAAATTCACTCAACGACGCGCTGGAAGTTTGTTTGACAAAGTTGGAAGATTTGCAGCTGGCGCTAGTGATTACAAGATTGTATGAAGGCGAACACGATCCAACGCCACCGAGCTTCAAAAAGCTGTTGTTCGAAGAGGTGTTGGGTTGCGATAAAAATGGTGAAAATCAGGACCTTAGCCGTGCGCATCCGGATCCATTCCTGCGCTCAATGGCGCTGTGGATTTTGAAAGACTACACCGGTAGTTTGAGCACACTGCTCGACAGCCAGATCGGTAGCATGCATCCACTGTTTGATGACGAAAGTGCCGCTCTTGGTAATGCATCCCATCACGATGCTGGTCACTCAACAAACCCGAACGTGTTCAATTTTTACGTGTACTTGCGCACACACCCATTGCTCATAAGGCAGCACATTGCCTCATCGGCGCAGGACAAGAAGCGGGCACAGGTCGTAATTGCTGGATTCAGTTACGGTGCTGCTGATACTAGCACAGCATCCGGTGGGCTAGCGACGGACAAACAGATACAGCTGGAAGATTCTATAACACCGCTCGAGCGGCAGCTTTACTTTACCACTGCCCATGCACACTTCAAAGCCGGCTGTCCAGCATTAGCGTTGGAGGTGTTGAGTAAGCTGCCGACGAAGGTCATCGATCAGGAGACGAGCAACGCGCAAAGTCCAGCCAGTGGACCGGATGTAAAGGTGCAGGAACAGAGTACGCTCATCGCAACGGGTACTTTAGAATGGAGCAGTCAAAACAGTGGCAGGGAGACAGCTGCATCGTTCGATTGGGGTAGCAGCTTAGGTAACAGTACCGCGATGGACTGGGGCGCTCCGGTTTCTTCTCAAGCTAATGGCGGTGAAGATGAGTTTAAGATTGTCTGGGAAGATGACGGAGAAGCGGCAGGTGAAGAGGAAAGCAGTGATGATGATGGAGGTATACAGATTAAGAAAAAAGCGGAACCTGAAAGCCTTCCGCTCAGTAAGGATACTGAAATGGCGCTAGAAGACGAAGGCTCGGCTAATGGCGGAAGTCTAGACATAATGGCGCAGCAGTTAAAGTTTATTGCCTGTTTGAAGATTCTGATGGAGGAGTTATCGACGCTTGCGACCGGTTTCGAAGTTGACGGCGGTCAGTTACGATATCAACTATACGTATGGTTGGAGCGTGAGGTGGAAGCGTTGAAACAGTTGTGCAATTACAGCACAGGTGACTCGGAGAATACAGCCATCGAGGATACAACGACGGCAGAAACTGGAATGGATCGCGATACACCCGTGTTAGCGAATAAATTCCCGCACGATAAACCTACATTGCACGAGATCCTCATTCAGGAAAAGCAAGATTTCGAAGCAAAGGTCCAAAGAGCAGCAAGACGTAAAAGATGGCTGAAGGCCAACGAAACGCTACTTCGAACATTGTTAAGCTACTGCTCACTGCACGGCGCTAGTGGCGGTGGTTTGGCTTCAGTGCGTATGGAGTTGGTGCTACTGTTGCAAGAGTTGCAACAAGAGAAAACTCAACAACAGTTGCTGAGTCCGTTACCGTTCCCAACTACTTTGCCACTGCTAAGTGCTTGTGTTGCCGGCAATAAAACAGTAATCGCCGACCCATTGCGCTATCTACAATCGCACACGCACGATATGCTCCAGACGATGGTTAACATGCGTACGCCGCCGCACATGAACCGGGCGTACACGTTCCCGAGTGGTATCTTCGTCCTGCGTGATCTTGCTGTCGCGCTTTCGGCCTGCATCTATCAATCATTGTGCGATTCGGACACTTTCAGCGTAAAGCAATCGTCCTCATCCATCGACGGTGGTAGCCAAGGATGCCACAGTCCCGGCATGGAGACGATAGCAAAGCTGAACGCAAGCTGTCAGAGTACGCACTTGATGGCTAACGCGGCCGCTCATCAGCGACGCCGCAAGTACTCGACCGATGAACCGTTGGCCGTCAGTACGCCACCCTCCAAATGGCCTGGTGTAACGAACCTCCGCGCACTGTTGGCACGGGAAAAGGACGAAGATACACCCCGGCTAAATGTGCTGCTGTGCGAATCGTTCGTGGCGGGCTATATGGCGCTGTTCGTGTACGCCTTGACCACTTGCGACAGCCATATTCTGTATCGTCTAGCCGGGCAAAACTTCTCCGACAGCTCCTGGTCGACGTTGTTCGGCGGTGGTGTAAAGAAGTTGTTGCGCAAGGCTACGTCGCATGCACAAACAGCCCAAGCGGTACAGGCACAAATACAGCAGGAAACGTTGGAGGCTGCGGGAGGTGAAACTGCAACCGGTGCGGAAGGTAGCGTTTGGGGAGCGGTAACATCGTTGACGAAGCACCGTGTAAAGTTAAACATGAAACTGCTCGGACCGTTTGCTGGCCCGCAGGGTGCGTCAAACATGAAGGAGGACAAACCAACCTACCGGGAACAGTTCGTTCCACCAGAAATGTCCATGGTGTCGTACTTCCTGACGAAACCGATCCCGAAGGGACTGGGTGCGGACGAAGAAGAGTATGATTCGGCTGATTCGGCAGTGTCCGATCTTGACGATGAGGACGAGGATGAGGATGTGTTTAACGATCCGCTAAACAACGACCCGAAAGCTTCGCAAGTATCGGCCGCCGTCAGAAAGCATCGCCTTGAGAATACCGAACACTCTAATCCCAACTCTTACTCTTGGTGTATTATGCGTTATGCTTTGATACGCGTGGCACAGAATCAATTGCAATCATTTATTGCTATAGCGGGCATTGAAATGCAAGGTAGGCATCTTGAAGGGTAAGGCACAAAAACTTTTTTGTAACTAACTTTTTTTTGACGTTTTAGAACTTCCGGTCAGCAGTCCATTGGTGCATGGGATACTCCGAACACTATCATCATGGCAAGACCTGCTAAAAGAGGAGCTGGAAAATCGTGGTCCCGCTTCAGTAGATTACATTCCAGGTATGTCACTTAGTCTGATAATTACTGAGGAGTACAAGTATGGAGTTTGGCACGGTGTCCGGACCGGGAGAACTAAATTTCTAACACCTCTATGTAATGTTACTAATACAATCGTTGCCGCGAAATTTTGCCTCTAAGTCAGGAATTTTTGACTGGAAGGCAACAATTTTTGACAGAGCACAAAACTTCAGGGCAACGACTTTTATGAGAGGGTTTTAGTTGTCCCCAAATAAATTTGACAATACATGTTTATCCTTTTTGTTTTCTAGGGTGTTTCATTGAGTCCGAAGCGAAAGGTCCTGCTATACACAAGTATCGATCGCTACTAGAACGTTCCAATACGCCATTCAGCCCTTGCTTATCCGCATCAGCACCGGCTAGACGGCTGTGGAACTATCTGGTGCGTATCGAATCCGTACAGGAAATTTTCATTCGTGCCGTTTTTGGCAAGAAAAAATCGCCTGCAAGTGCGGCCTTCGAATCTACCTTGTGTGCTGGATCGGCTTCCGCATCGATCAATGATGCCGGCACACCTGTTGGCCATGAAAACAATGGCAGCGTAGCTGGTGCTCATCACCACCAGCCGCATCAAAACATTCCAGAACCGGTACGAATAATACACAAGGACCAAGAACAGATATCGGCATTCTGTCTGAACATGGTAAATCCTGGCCTGCTCGCGCTTGCCACACCTAGAGAGGTGCAGGAAATGGATATTTCACTGCTGCTGGAGTCACCCAACTGGATGGAGGACGAGTGTGAGATGGACATTATGAATCTGTCCAAGGATATTGAATCACTTGCATCGAGCAGTTTTCTCGTCATTCAAACATCAACGGATAAGTAAGCTGCCAAAAACTTACCGAAGAAGTTTAAAATGTGTTGTAATAACGTACCTTTGTATGATCTATTTTAGACACCTGCTTAACCAAAACATCAGCAGTGCACAAAACTATGGTGCACCATCGAGTCCCCAACCTGGAATTGCAGGACAATCAGGACGTGGAGCTTCAGTGGTATGTATTAATCTGGCGACGGTTTTTTTTTTATTTTAAATTGATCTAAGGTTCACTGTACCACTGTGCAAATCACTGTCGTTACAGTGCTTGTGTGTATGTTTGTGCGCGTTTAAAGCAAATACTTTGATATGAAACAACAACTAAATAATTGCGAACATGTACAAATAATTGCATAATACGTGGGCGTTTGTGGATAACAATTGCTTTCTGTTTTTCGTCCTGCTCTAAACCACTAATTTTACCAAAAAATATGTTTTCTCTTCATTTAAGTCGATTTGCAACATAAAATACTTTTAACCAACTTTTCTTGCATTTTAATATTAGAATGAGCAAGTTAATAAATGCTTTGCAGACCCACCAGCATTGTGGACTATGTGATGCTATTTTAACTTAAAAAATATGTAATTCAATTGTGAGATCAATTAGTTATCTTTTCACCTTTGAACTGTATCTTGAAGTGAAAGCGCTTTTATTTTATTTTTCTTCAAAATGTATCTTTCGTTTCGGAATATGCCACATTACAAAACAAAAAGTCATTTAAAACTCCAATATTCACATTTTCTCTCTTCTTTCTTCGTTCTGCTTTTCCACGAATTTATCCCATTTACATGTCTTTCTATCGGTCAAATATATCTATCGTGAAATGAAAAAAACAAAATCATTCATTGGGAAAATGTGTCACACTAAACGATTTACTCGAAAAACGCATCGCACTGCAACACTAATATGACCCGTTGGTCGCATTGTGAAATACATGTGCAGATCAAAGGAGCTACATTCCCCGGTAGCCAGTGTCCAAGGTTCTGCAAGCTGGTTATCGATCGTTCCAAACACTTACTGAAACCGGTACATTCTTTTTCTCGAGTATAAACATATTTAGTCTAGCATTTGCCCTTATATCGACAGTTATTCCTATTCGTTACTGTTCGTTTCTTTAAGTATCCCTTTCCGCACGTCGATTTGTTATCATTCTCGCACATGGTTTGTTTATTGTTGCTTTACATTGTTGAATTAGCTTCGTGTTTGTCAATTATTTACGTGAATATTGCTTTATGTTTTTTTGTCGATCGATTAAAAATCGAATATTTTTTATTGATTTGTGTAGAACATTATTCAACAGATTTTTTTTTGTCTTCACGAGCATAATTCATGCATAACACTTACATTCTGTATGGTTTTTTATACTTGGGCAAGATTATCATTGGTTTACATGTAAAAATAAGATTCTATCAATTCCGTACGTTATGAGCAAATAAAATGAAAATGTGTTTTTGTTTTGCTATCAATTGTTGTATATTCTCGTTTCGTAATCTGCACGTACTCGTCATGTATAATTTGCATAAAATACTTTACGTATGAAAGAATGTTAATATCCATTATTTCTCTTTTGCCACTCCTTCCAAATCTCCAACTCAAAGGTGCTGAAACATAAAGTCGATAATATTAAACGTATGAGTGCACATCCGCTGATGCCACTGTACCTTACTGGCGGACAGGACGGCTCGGTACAGATGTGGGAGTGGGGCCACCAGCAAGTTGTCTGCACACCGCGCTCACCGGGAACGTTTGCCAAAGTGACGCGCTGTCGGTTTTCGCAGCATGGTAACAAATTTGGCATTGCCGATGGTGATGGCAACCTGAGCCTCTGGCAAGTGGGCCTCGCAAGCCAAAGCAATCGACCATTCTTCGTAAGTGTAATGGACATGTAAAAGGATAAGTAGAATTTTAGTATAATAATTCATTCATTTCTCTTCTCTGAACACAAACACGCGCATAAAGACGTATCAATGCCATAATAAGGGAATCACCGATTTCGTGTTTCTTGGGTCGTGCAGTTTGGTGGCAACGGGTATGTTTTTAGTTTAATTTTTCTACAAAATGATTTATAGAGCGAATATATTTTAAATTGCGTTATTTACACCATCTTGTTCTACAGCTGGTCACAGCTCGGAAAGCAAAAACGTAGCTATTTGGGATACACTTTTACCACAAAAGAAAGCTCTGGTAGCTGGTAAGTGTTGGATTGTTCAAATTAGATTCGTTTATTAACAAGTTAATATTTACTCCATTATTAAATATTATAGCCTTTACATGCCATGATCAAGGTGCATCTAGTCTAGCATATGCTCCACAGCACCAGCTACTGATTTCGGCTGGTAAGAAAGGTGATGTCAGCATATTCGATGTTCGCCAGCGGATCCTAAGACATCGGTTCCAGGTAAGAATAGAAAGTCAATTTGTTGAACCCATTCTTTCAATTTGAAACCAAAATCTAACATACTTATATTTTTGTTTTGCTTGCAGGCACATGAACATCCTATCAAATGTTTGGCGATCGATCCGAACGAAGAACAATTTGTAACTGGCTCGGCTGATGGTGATATTAAGGTAATGTAACATATTTAATTTCTTCAATTTAAAGTACTAAAACCATTTTAAACAATTTCGTCGTACGTTACAAAAAACAAAGGTTTGGGGTCTGTCAGTTCATACCCAGCTGTACAGCTTCATGGGCGAGCATGCCCGGAGCAGCTTTTTCAAGCACATTGGTCAGGGCGTTACCCAGCTGCAAATCGATCAAGGAGGGCGTCTGTTTTCGTGCGGTGCCGATGGTTCGATGAAAGTGCGACAGCTGCCTGATCGTGAACCCGTTGTTCATTCGCTGTATTAAGCGCGGTTAATTTAAATTCCTCTCCGACACTACAGTTTTCAAAGAGACACACTCGCGCCATTAGCGGGGGGGGGGGGCGCACGTAACGAGTAAAGGAAACCGGAAAACAGGAAAACAGACAAACTTTAAGAGTAGTAGCAGAAGACGAGTCCTAGAAATGCATTACGAGTATTACAAACAAATTAAAAATGGGCGGTAAGCAACCTGATCGAATGATTGGGTGTGATATAACCCGTGTAAAACCTAAACCAATAATTGGGCTGTTGACATACCGCATGATTCATAGTAGTACGAGCCACCTCATAGTGGAAGGGTGTAAGAAGCGTTTATATGATGTTGTTTTATTCCGAAAGCTTTTAACATAATTTAGCACCATATAGCTGACATTTCTTCTAAGCTTGATATCGACCCAATTTCGTGCATCGCTAAGCATAACTGTTTGAACTAGGTTGTTTTGCTTTGACGTTGGGCGCATCCATCTTTCGCATCGCGCCAAGGTATATGTTGAAACTAAACGAAGCAGAATGCTGGCTGATAGCGAGGGAATGTTAATGATTGAGGCGAAGAAAACAATAAGGCAACATAACGGTCATTGATGAAATTGATTGCGTTCATTGTGGGTGAGTAGACTTGGAAAATGATGATGATGATGATCATGAGGAAAAGCGTAGGATATAAAACACAACTAGGATTGCAACATACCGCAGACAATACCCATATTGAGATGCTTATCGAAATGATAATGTTATACCAAAAATGGATCCATATAAAATTAAAATAAACTCTACCCGGGGGTCCGCGTACAATATCTAATAGGAACAACGTAGGAAATGTAAACTTCTTCGGAGGTGTATCGACTGTTGTAACGGACTCGTGTACTCATGCAATCGGATGGCAATGCAGTGAATGCAGTGAAGGCTAACGCGAACCGGTACTGTAGACAGTAAGCAAGCAGTTAGGAATATTTTCCAAGTAAAATTACTGATGGCCACGTCGGAATACTTTCGTACTATTGTGCTGTTATTGTAAAAGGTCAGTTAAGCGTGTATCATGTGGATGGGTATGTAAAATGTTAAGCTAAATAGTTAGCAATGATAATCGACTAGTATTTAGCAAGCCTAAGTTGCAACTCCTGGAGTATTCTGTACGTCATCATTATTCCTGCTATTACGCTGAGCGAAATCAGAATAGCATCACCATATTTGTTTGAGCATATATTCAAAAGTTAGGAACCAATTCTGCTTTTTTTAAGTTTCGAGCGTTTAGTCGGTAAATTCGTGAAAAAGGGTACTTACAAACAAACAAAAATAGCATCACCTTGAGTTTTGATCAACAGATGCGTAAATAACAACATAAGAGCAAAACAAGCTTCCTTTTGTAAGAAATTTTGAGTCACAGAATAATTTGAACTAATGTTCTTAACTTAAAGAAAGCCTAATTGATTCATAAACTTTGAAAATATTTCCAAAGTAAATGGTGATGCTATTATTGTTTTGCACAGTGTATTCTATCGTTTATGTGATGCTCTTTTTTGCGGAAAGTCAGCTAGGTTTACGTTGAACGGAATCAGGTTGAATAGTTGATTCTTGGGTAATTTCATTGTCACTGATGTTTCTTTTATCAGCTTCCAATTGTTTTGCTCTTTTTTTTTAATTTTCGACTTAATTAAACGATTGAAAGTTGTTTTTTTAACTACTACTATCAAAGCTAATAACTGTTTCAGATCGATGCTCCAAAATGTATTTCAAAACGTTACATAAATTCCGCAAGCGAACGAAACGCGGTGGGCGGTTTATTGTTAAACATAAAAAAAACTCTATTGTTACTCTTTATCTATCCTACACTAACGAAATATTGAATGTAACTGGCGAAAGGGGCAAAATTGATATACAATGCAAAGTGCGTAAAATTCTCGTTTAACTACACGACACTTAAAATTAAAATAAAACTACATATACACATGATATGATACACACGAAAACCAAAAAACGGTAAAAGAAAACATGTTATTATGTGCTATGCGTTGCCATAATGTGGCTATGGTTGCAAATTCCGATGGTAAAACAAAAACATAACCGAACGTTTTGATGGGAAATAAATGACATAGCACCGGTAAATGTAACAGGTACCACACAAACGTAGAATTCAGTAGTATTGAGCCAGATCACGGTTAACTCATGTGTAAGATATGGTACAACCAAAACACAACTATCTACAAAAACCATTAGTTCTTCACATACATCTGGTGTGTCTGGGGTATTAATTCGTTAAAGTCTACGTAAACCTACATGTGGCTAGATTTCCTCATTTATAAATGCAATGTTTCGTGGAGCCTAATAGCGAATGAGAGTTTTATAGATTTTATTCAAGTACTTGTGTCAAGTTAATGTGTTCTTCTATTGATTTGACGATTGTGCTTTACTTTCCAAACGCATGTGCAATCGATGTAATAATGCCGTTCCATATCTGTGTGTGTATATTTGCGCCTTAGTGAAAAGAAAATGTCATATTCAACAAGCAACTGATAGTAATACGTAGTAAGGCTCCCATAGAACGAGAGAATGCATGAAACGATCGATATAGGATTTTATGATAGGAAATTGTTTTTTTTGTTTGTTTGTTTTGTGTAGTAATGTTGACAATTATTATCCTGCTTTTTTGAATTATTTATTTTACTGTCAATAAATGTTATAATATGCTAGCTGAATATTTATATGTATGAGTTTTTCTTTCTCCATTTACCGTTTGAATTGTTGCATGTTTCGAAAACATTTATCTTCATTAAAAGTTAGCAATATATTTCATTTATAGTATTTATATGTTTCAAACGCTGTAAATTAACATTCACGAAACGATAAGGGTTGTTTCCTGCGGTTAAACCATACTATTGCGCGACTTTTGTTTTTTGCCGAATTTTGCTTTCTTCTTTTGCGGATGCAATCCATCATTTCCACTGGATGACAGCTTGGAGTCATCGGTAGACTCGTTAAGACGTTTCTCTCCACTGTAAACGAGAGAAAAATTAGATTTCTTTTACTGTAAAAACGCTGCAACAACTAATCTGCACCAATATACCTTTTTATGGATACTATCGTCGATTTGCTGGTCGATAGAACATTGCTCCATTCTTCGTCCGTTCCCTTGATTGCGTACTGATCAAGGTTTAGCTTTTTCAAACTGGTCAACTCCTTCTTCTGCTGTTTTTTCAGACTTTTAACATCTTCCGCAAACTCTTCATTCAGACTTTGCTTCAAGGGTACCAAATTTTGTCCCATATTTAGCTCGCTCGTCTTTGCCATGCCACCCTCGATCGTGCGCTCCATCGTACGCAAAATGTAGTTGGTAAGCTTTTTCATGCAATCGTAAAACTTTGCCAATACCTGATTGCTGGGCATATTCAACTCTTCCATCATATTGTCGATTGACTTGTGTTGCAAACCACATCCCATCAGGATCGCTTTATGTAGCGTTTCGAGATGCGATCCGGCCATCTTGTCTTGAAAATACAGGGAGGCAAGATCCGTTGTCAAATCCCAGATCAGTTTGTACTCCACCTGACTGTTAACGTACATTTCCAAGCGTTGTATGTCGTGTGGAAGAAATATTTCGTCGATGGTCGTTTGCGTTAATGCTGGAATGGGAAACATCCATCATCGGGTAAGTACACACGTTTGCCAAAGCCGAACACACACACTTTAAAAACACTTACCTTTACCCTCAATCTTAACTGCTCTATTTTCCAGCAACGAAAGTGCCATGCTGGTAGGAAACTTGCTAAATGCCTTCCCGAGCAGTTTCAGAATACGCCGCCGAAAGTCGAAAAAGTAATGATTCAACCATTCATTCGTTTCCACACGTTCGACGCTAGAATTGATCGGACAAAGCATGATGCACGAGTGTTCGCCCGTAAGTTCATTTTCCTTTTGGCTTAGATACACGGGAACAAACTTTTGGCTCTTCCAAAAGCGCAGCAATTCGCTCGTCAGACCAAACGACGTGCCAAGATAGTCGAGCATTTCTGGCCTTCGCTCCGAGAGCGATTTGAGCAGTGTTGGGATTTTTTTCCTCGGTGTTATTACTTCCTTCAGCAAATCCACCTCCTCATCATCAATGGTTTCGATGCCATTATCATCATTCCCTTGCTCATCATCGAAACCATCCGTTTCGATCGGAAATCTTCCTTCGTAGTAAAGTTTCAGCTGGTTCAGTGCACGCTTTCCATAACCCATCTGCGGAGGAAAGAAAAAAAAATCGGAAAACATCATCAAATTGATCTTCCTCTTGAAAGAAGCACCAACAGTAATGTTGACAGAATCGGGATTCGAATGATTCGAATATTCAATCTCTAGGAAAATTTTTTATTAGGATTCTATCCTAATTGAAGGATTTGATCCGATTAGGATTCGCTAGGGATCCGACTCTAGGACTCCTTCCTATTGGGATCGCATAAGGATTGGATTAAGATTCTTTAGGGATTCTATAGGGATTCGACTGAAATTTTTTAAGGATTCGTTTGGTATTCGTTAGGGATTCGATTTCTAGTTCAAAAACGCTTTCGAATCCCGATTGTGATTCGCTTTTCCCAACACTAAACAGTAACACTTACACGTTGATAGTTGGGATGTGTTGCAATTCGCACGATTCGCGCACCGGACAGTTTCGGAAACTCGTGATCGCCAAACTGTTCCGTTATGTTCCAGGGAATTAAATCGCCCGACCCTTTCATACCACGGCAAAGGGAGTTCTGTACCGTTTGGGAAGAAATTTCTCCCTCCAAACACACCTGTATCACGACCAAAATTTCGGGCAATTGATTTTTCTTCACGATCGGACCTAAAAGACAGAACAGATGGTGGGCTGGTGCATCGCTCATCATCTGCAAATCGTTGGGACTGTTTTTATAGTGCGACGAGACGCAGATTGAAACGATCCGCTGAAGGAATGTTTCCGCTGCCCGGTGATATGAAAACAGGGCGTCTCTGTTCACGTAATACAGCTGACACTCGTCTGGCGGTGGACAGCCGGAATTTAAATTTTGCACAATTGTAGCATCAAGACACAGCAGCGAGGTAAGCCACGCTTCTACGGGATCGCCGGGGCTGTAACGGATCGATTCTTCCAGCGTAATCTATGGAAAAGGAAAACGGAAAATACTTGAAATTTGAGGGGAAATCCGAAGCAAGATTTTTTTTCGTATTCGCTTACCGGCTGCGGGGCATTGTTCTCCTTTTGCAGTTGCGATAACAACTTCAAGCTAAGCGATCTTCCAGTACCTTCGTATCCATTGATGGTGGAAGCCATAAAGACCAGGTACGAACCGAGCATTGCCTTTACCATCGGCAATGGGATGGCTGCCGCTTCGTCGATAATTAACAAATCGGCCGCATTCAACAAATGTGCATCCGATGGGGAAATGTACTGAATAGTTTGCCGGTTGTTGCGTGTCACATTGATACGGATAATCGCTTTGTTAAAGTTTGGATTTGTCGAGCGTATGATCGTGTAATCCGTGTGCTCCTGGTACTCGAGCACATCGAATCCTTTCAGGATGAACTCGAACAGAGTGATTAAATTTTCCGGCGATGGCGATGTTACGTACACATTTACGTACCCGAACGCTATCGAGCCGGCAATTGCCAAACCCATGGCGGCCGATTTTCCCCGACCACGCCCCGCCGTTAGCGAAGTTGGTGGTTTTAGTTGCTTTTCCGCTAGTGCATCGATAAACTGGGCGACGGCTTTTGCCTGGTCGTACGTACGGCACAGATTCACCAACGGACCTGCTGGTGGTGCATCGGCTAAACTTTCCTTCAGCTCGGCTAACTGTTCGCTTTGTTCGCGTTCGATCGATGCAACATCGATCGGTTTCACGTCGGCCGTGCGGGAAGACAGGGGCAACACGGTTAAATCATCGTTCACCAACAAACAACGAGAGCAGTCGGCTAGGGATAGAATCAGACGCTCGTTAAAGCGACACGTGACGTTCTGGTGTGCTTCCGTCCGGTAACGCTTGTGAACGTCCATGCTCATCGTGTAGAGTTGCTTCAAGGATGAGATCGTTTTAAGCAGCAAAATGATTAAACCGCCGCCCTCCACAGTTTCCATCGTACGTGCCAAAAGGTTGGGCGTGAGGGCTTCGAAATCCTGCAATACACACACACCATACGTTTTGCCAAGAATGGTATGCGTGTCCTTGTAGTATCTGCCATGTATCGTAGTCGCTACACGAAATGCGTCGAACAGATCAGACTCGTTGATATCGATCTTGCCGGCCTGTATCTTCTTCGCACGCTTTTTACCATGGCTGAAAGTGAATGTCGTTGTGTTGTAAGTGAATTGGTGTAAAAAGATGCTCTAGTGAACAATTATTACTTGGAAATGGCTTCATCCTTATTCTTGTAACACCACAGTACCGGTGGCCGTGCCTTTACCGATGCCTTGGTCAGGATATCGTACAGTATGGGCACCTGATCGCGTGCCTTGTTGCCAACTATCACAAACAACGTACGATGGCCCAGCTTCACACCATTTTCGATCATCACACGGATGCGGTTATCTATCTTCTTTTTTACCATTTTGTTGGAGAAATTTGCTCTAATTTGTGTTATTGATGCAATGCCGCCAGTTTCACGTGGTGAATGCCTTTTTCAAAACAAATGCGGTATTCAATGTGACAGACACAGGGTGCCTTTTCGGGAAATGTGTTGTAGCACGATGTGACAGTTGAGTTCGTCGATTGTTTCGCAACTCCCCACCATTCAAAGGTTTCGTTAAGCAGGGCTGCGAAGCGCTGTTGACTGGTGGAAAACTGGGCTGCCAAACTTGACAATCAATCGAGCTTTTGGTAGTAAAATGTAAACAAATAAATTGTTTATTGCAAAATGCAACTAAAGAAGAAAAAACAGATTTTGACATCCGGCAAGTTCGGTACCCAGTATGGGAGCTTGATAAGTGGGAGCACGACCGCAGAAAACCTTCGTCAAATTTGCCCGTCGAATGACATATATTGATCGAGTCGACGAATTGGAATGTTTGTAAACAAATGCTCGCAACGTGGGCGACGTAGTGTACCCACATTGGCCGCGGTTCTTTGCGATGTGTGGAATTTTTTGCTACATCTGTTTCAGCAACAATTCCACAGAAGGTGATAAAACAGTAGGTATATCATGTTTGTGTGTTGAGTACTGCGCTTATATTAATTTCGTTGGTCAATTTTCAGCTGCAATCGTGCAGAAATGTTCTGAAAAACCGTGGCCCTAACCGTGAATCCACGCTGTGGTACGATTCGAGAGTATTATTTTATGGATCTGTACTATGGCATCAGGGAGAATCGCTATGCGCACAACCTATCGAAAGCGATCAAACGGTGCTGGTATTCAATGGCGATGTGTTCCAGCCGAGGCAAGATATGAACAAGAGTGATACGCTATGGTTACTGGAAAGAATTGAAACCTGTCGGAACGAAAATGAGCTGTACCATCTGTTCGCTTGCTTGCGTGGTCCATATAGCGTTATTTTTCTAAGGAAAGAAGAAAATAGAATTTATTTCGCTCGTGACGCTGTTGGCAGAAACTCCTTGCTGTTTGGAAAGACACACAATGGAGATATCCTCATTACAAGTGCTGGAGGTAAAACCGCTCTGCTATCATATAGCTCTTTAAGGAATATTTATTAAAATGTATTTTTATTGTACAAGGAAATATGCCATCCAGTGTTGTTCACGAGCTTCCACCATACGGTATTTACTTTATCGATTTAGATAAAGAAAATGAACGAAATCCGATTACCCTGCTGCCATGGACAGATGATTGTCCCCAGCTTGAGCAGATTTTCTGCGATGAAATTAAATTTCGGCCCTACGTTCCAATAAATGATCAGCCAGTACAAACGTCCAGCTTACAGGTATGTGCTTAACCCTATTCCAGGCCGATTGTTATTGCTTTTTTCTGGGTAGCCAGCAGTTTAAGAGGCTTAATTTTTTTTTAAATTTTAATTAAATGGTGGTGCTATATTCTAGTGAAAAGTGAATTAGCTTTTTTTATTGATATACAAGCGTTACATCTACACTCAGTCGTTTTCAAGTTATGAATATGCAAATATGACATCTAACTTTTTAGTTATTCGTAGTAAAATTCTGAAAATAATCAGATAATATCCATGGTTTACAGTTCTATAAACTGTTAGGACCATTTTCTTGTCAAATTTTGTTAAAGCACTTAAATAAATATTTTTTAGGTTTCTTTCTTATTTTGTGTGAAAAAATGTCAACGTTGAAGATCTACAACTTGAAAACTGCTTGAAATTGAGACAGCTTATGACGTATAAAAAAGTTGTAAGCCTCCAAATTTGCTGGCTACCCGTGTAGCCTGGTTGTAATATGAAGTTTTTCTGGTGGCCCGGGACATAGGATTCAAAATAATTGTATAGCACTATTTATACCAATATCCTCTTTTTTAGCCCAATTTCACTTTTCATACTTTGTTAACAAAAGAATCACCGATGGAAGGAGATATATTTGATCGTGTCCTCAGGCATACAGAAGTTAAAAATGTCTGCACTCAACTGCTGCGTACCTTGCGCAATTCAGTCTCGGAGCGAATTATCCATACCCGACAGTACTGCAAAATGTGTTTACAAACGCAAACTACATGTACTCATGCAAAAGTCGGCGTATTATTTTCAGGAGGAATAGACTGTACAATTCTCGCTCTTTTAGCCGATGAATTCGTACCAGCAAACTGTCCAATCGAATTGATAAATGTCGCTTTTGAAAAGGTAAACCGTTCGAATGTGAAACCCGTACAAATTGACTGGAACGTACCGGATCGTGTGACTGGGAAGGCTTCGTTGGATGAGCTGCGTCGTTTAAGACCAAATCGGTAGCAACATCGACAATTCTAGTTAAAGTCGTTAACTAATTTAAATTCGGTTACTGTTATCCTTTTCATACTTTTACAGGACATGGCATTTTGTAGAGGTAAATGTGACACGATGCGAATTGAACGAGAAGAGAAAAAATATCGCTAATCTCGTGTTTCCTCTGCGGAATGTTTTGGACGAATCGTTGGGTGCTGCGCTGTGGTTTGCTTCGAAAGGTATTGGACAGAAAGGCGGAGAATCGTATAGCAGTACTTGTCGTGTAAGTAAAGCAGACTGCAGAATAGTAATTGTATCACTCTCTTAATTGCCAACTACTGTTGCAGGTGCTTTTGCTGGGATCAGGTGCCGACGAGCTGTTTGGTGGGTACACTAGACACAAAGCAGCATTTGAACGAAACAGCTCGTCGGAAGATGCATACGAAAAAGCGTATGAAGCACTGGAGGCTGAATTAAATTTAGATTGGAAACGCTTGCCCAGTAGAAACTTGGCACGGGATGATAGAGTTATTAGCGACAATGGCGTGACACCAAGAGCTCCTTATCTGCAGGAAGATTTCATCGCACAAGTTCGTTCATTAAAAGCTTACCAACGGTGTTTTCATCCTCTGGGGCCTGGGGTTGGTGACAAGTTTATGTTACGCTTATGTGCTTATGAACTTGGCTTAACTCAAGCATGCGTGCTACGGAAACGTGCTTTACAGTTTGGCTCTAGGATAGCAGATCGAAAGCAAAATGCCTCGGATCGTTCAACGTACTTGGAAGACTAATGTTTCTAAGAAGTTTTTTTTTATAATAAAGAAGACAAATTAACGTATGGTACATACGTTAATACGTACATACGTCCTGCTCATGCAAAAGCGTGCGAAATTTGTTAATAAATTCTAGACAAGACAACACAAAGAACGTCCTAGATGAAGTTATCAAAATCGACAATGAATAGCGATTGCAGATTTAAATGACAACTTTTTTATAATATGTTTCCCTTTTTTGTTTTAAACATCAGAATCCTTCTGTTGCTCCAAATATTTTTTCTCCAGGACTTCAACGACATTATGCGTCATTTTCAAACAACATTTTGTCATCCACGCGATTGAAGGATATAGATCTTTTTTACCTTATGTCACTCGAGCCCAGCTCTATCTAGTCATCTTAGCAATGCTAGCAATTTGTAAATAGAAAAAGTGCGTGTTTACGTGCAACACATTAAGCTCACAAGCAATTATTAAAAATGCCTGATAAACCCGTAAAACAAGATAGCAAAAAGGACGATGGAGCGGAACTGGAAACGCAGATTATCATGCGTATGCCGAAGGTTGTACTTAGGTAAAAACATGTTTGCGGGGTGTTGTTTTGATTATATTGTTGGCCGACAGGAACCAGCTGCTGCTCTACGCGAAGCGATACAAAGCGGTGCCAATAATCTGAAGGACCGACTTTTCATACGTTTGGAGAACGAGCTGCGATATGGCGAAGTTCGGTTCGATCATTGGTTGCTGCATGCGAAGGTTGTTGATCTTCCCACGATAATCGAATCGTTGAAAACAATCGACTCGAAGAACTTCTACAAAACTGCGGACATATGCCAGATGGTACGTAAACACTCTCTGCTTCTCTCTCTCTCTACTCGATCCATTCTACACCGGGATTATTCCATTACGCTTCCGTTTTTAGATGATTTGCAAGGAGGAACCCGAGCAACAGTCAGCCGAAGAGGAATCGCCAAACAAAAACAAGAAAAAGGACCCAAACAAGGTGGACAAAAAGTACCTGTGGCCGCACGGTGTAACGCCGCCCTGCAAGAACATAAGAAAGCGTCGTTTCCGTAAAACTCTCAAGAAGAAGTACGTCGAAGCACCAGAGATAGAGAAAGAGGTTAAACGTTTGCTGCGCGTCGATAATGAAGCGGTCAATGTAAAGTGGGAACTGATCACCGAGGACGAAGATCCGAACAAACCGTCGCCGGGATCGGGCACAGAGACGGGACCACCCAACAAGAGTCCATCGAAAAACACGAAAAAAGGCGATCACAACAAAGACGTGGGAGAGCACGATATCTTCGGTGAGGAAGTTTCCGACTCGGATGAGGAAGATAATCCGATCAACAAAAATATCGACATCGATGAGAGTAGCAGATTATCGGCGGAAGCCGATGATAGCCGCTTGTCGGATTCTAGCTCGTACCAAGGCACACAGCAGACCGAAAGAAACCCTGCGCTGGAATTTAACAAAAGCATGTTTAGTGGCGCTGGTTCGAGTGGCAGTGGGTACCGGGCAGCACGAAGGGCCGACACGGGTGCTACTACTAGCAGTGCCGGAGGATCGAAATCTATGTCATTCTTTCAGGGTGACAATTCACGGTTGGATTCCGATAATGATTCGTCCGATATGCCGCACGGCGGTTATGGAAATAGTCAGAACAGTAATGCCAATAGTGCCACTGCCAGTACGAATAATAACGCACGCATTTACGAGCTGCAGCGTCAGATTAGCGATCTGAAGACGCAGCGCAATCAAAAGGAGCAGGAAATTCGCACGATCGAAAATCAAACTTTGCGCCAGCGTTTGCAGGACAAGCTGGACAGCTTGCTGATGGAAATTCACGACAAGGAAAAGGAGGTAAATGGAAGAACATTGTGGGGTTGTCGGGGGATTTTCTCCTAAAAATAGATTCATCATACCAATCGCATTTTTCAGATTCACGATCTTCAATCGGGAGAAAAATATAATTTGGACTAATTTTTAAAAGCGTGTCTGCATCGGAAGCCGCCAGCAGGTTGACACGGTACGACTAAGCAAATCCATTAATAAATTGTCTGACTGTAAAGATTACAGTGTATCAAAAAAATTACCCTTACAGACAAAATTTCTTTTCCAATATTTATTATGATTTATTGTTATTTTTGAGTTTGGTCATATGTGGCAAAAATGACACCAATAGGCTTTACTAAGTGTTTTCTTTAAAAAAACAACAAGAACAAATTTTCTGCGCGATTTTCTGCCTTGCTATGTATTTTTTTATATTTTAAGTGTTTTCTCTAGAAGAATGACCGTTTCATTCATCAAAATTCCAAAATTGATCATTGATCTCAGGAATGAAGGCAGAAGGTTGTCTAAAATTGCAGGCGTAGTGAGTCGCACGCGATATTTTGGTTTAAAATGTGGTTCATACCTTCTGGAATAGAAAATTTGAGGAGACTACTCTTCTAAGTGCCGGCCAAATGAAGCTCACCTAACTTGACAACCCCATTATCCTACGGTAAATGAAACAAAATCCTATGTTTGGCATCTCCAGATAGGTAGACAGCCTAGACCTTGCAGAAATATCTAAGTCAGTCCGCAAAATCAGAAGGATATTGTGGGTACTTTGCATGGAAGAATCCGGTATGAACGGTTAGAGTATGTCCAAATCTATGAGGTCAAACTGTACGAGTTTTGACAGATGATCAAAGGACGATATCTTCTTGTCAGACACACTGGGGAGAGTCTGGAGCATTCTAAACACTCAATTGAATCCAAAAAAAACATGTGGCCGAAGCTGTGAAGCTGAGTGAAGTGAGATGATTATGGTGATGCCATGGTTTGGGATGCCTATAGTGCAAATGGCACCGAAAACTTGACGTTCATTAATTCTACAATGGATCGATTCAAATATTTAGACATTCTGAAAGATAAATTGAAAGCAAGTGCTGTAAACTTAAGCCAGGGATCAAATTTTCGAATTATTTAAAATAATTATCCGACGCACATACTTCTAAGTTGGTCAAGGAATAGTCTCTGCACAACGTCCAAATAATGCTTACACATTCGCCCTTGTCTCCCAGGACGTCAATCATATTGAGAATTTGTGAAATTATTTTAAGCGAAAAATTCGAGAACCACCGATCCAGCATAAGAAAAAGCTAAAAGGGTTGCTCGTGCAAGAAGGGTGACATACGGACTATTAACTTGATCTTGTGAGCTAAGCTATTCGTTGTATGGATAATTTTTTGGCGTCGATTTTAGAAAACAAATTTGTCAATCAGTGTTATCAAAAGATACCATTTTTTTATTTAATGCATGCTGGTTAATGATAACGACACATTGTACTACTTTATGGAACAAACAAAGCATTGCTTTCTATAGAACGAATTTGTTTTTTTATCTCATATTTCGAATCCCTGGTCTTTGTTGTACGGACAGCTTTGTGACATCAGTGTACGGTGAAATTAAAACACAACACATGCCCGAATTTCATTCGTAAAAAGTTTATAATATATTTTTTTCTTTGTAAACAGTTTTAAGACCCTAACATGTTTTATCTACGACTGTGCACGGAATGTGTGTGTGTGTGTGTGTGTGTGTGAATTGTAAGTGAGGGAACGTTTAAGTAAGTGGTCCTCTAACTTTATTTCCTTTTTTTTCAAACGACTGTGGACGCATTTCGCTTGTAAGGCAATCGGGTATTTGTCTTTCGATGGCAACGTACATAGCGCTCATCATCGTGTGTATGTATACTAAAACTACGCTAGTAAGTATAAGTCGCCATAAATTGGGTGATACTTGTTTTATAATACCGAAAAGTGGTGTTCTTTTTTGCGCTGCTATATGGTTTCTATCTGTTCTCTCTGTTTCGCTATTTTTTTTTTCTATAACTAGGCGAATAATAACAAAAAAATACTGTGTAATAATTTTCGCACGCATACAGGGTTTAATAGCCCAAAGAACATGCATTAGAATAGCTTGAGCAATGCAGAATTGAAGATATACAACGTTTTTCCGACTTGAACAGCACGTTGCATCAGTTTGACTACGCTGTTTCAATCAATAACACAACTTGCAATTATTTTAGAATGCCGTCAGATCTGGCACTTTCCCTATACCTTGGCTCGTGGTTAACGGTCAAGACAATCCTAGATTGTTAAGCACTCAGTATAAAAACATTCATTCCAAGAGTTCTCCATTGTATGATAAACATAGCCATCGTCAGATGGAGAAAAAGTGCAATCAATTGAAACAGTGTCGTGTATCATGAATTTCGCAGTGTTTGTACTATTCTTATGCCTGTTCTATGGGTTGTTAAACCCTGTAAGCGTGGAGCAATAAGTACTCGTTGGTCAAGGATCGGATGAATTGCTTTGCCACATGGTATAGTTGAACGGAAACCCGGCCAAAACCGATCGATCCGAGCTCCTCCATGTTGCGACAGTGAGGGTTGATAAAACATATAGTAACGGTTATGTTAAGCTTTGCACCACCCCACGACTTGCGTGTTCGTTTTCTTTCCTTTTGTCTACCAGCTACCAAACGGTTGTTCTCTGTTTTGGGTTTCATACGTGTGTTTTCACCATTGTGCCAATGTACGTACGTGACTTTTTCGTTTTTCCATTTCGAAACTCATTTCCTTGTTATTTCGTTATCGTAAGCTGTTGTAGACGCTCGTGTTTTACCATCAACTCGGTTTTCGGTTACAATCTCTCTGCGGAATGCGTTACCTTGTGTCTTTCGAAGGCCTTACGTACATGTGTAACCCGTTTACTTTGCACACTCTCTTTTACATATTTGGTATTGGATAGTAGCTATCTGTTGTTGGTTCCGGTTATGTGTATGAAGATGCCGATTTTCAGGGTATTTGTGGATATAATAAACAAGCTCACCGAGATATTGATTGGCTCAGGTATATAAGCCACGGTACTTTAAAAAATTGACCATAAAATCTGTCAAAAAGCTTACGCTTCATGTACCTGCGGGAGTTTGTAAATCGCCAATTAAAATACCAATTTTATCTCATATATTGTAATTTTTTAAACGCGACACATATTTTGAATTGAGTAGTGGATGTTTTCTTCGTTCCTTATTAGTTTGGTTTTTAGTTTTTCTTAAAAATCAATCCGTCAAAAGTTTACGCGACAAGTTTGAAGCTCTCGGAGCTGTACAAACCTCGAAAATCCTGTAATATACCGGAAAAAATCTATTTTACTGAACGAGGTTGATTGCTTGATCCTGATTGCTATCCGTCAATCGTCAATCGGAACGATAATGTGACCCTTGACAGTTCTTTTATCTCTTCGCGATCGTTTAATCCCATTTTAAACGACTACTACTGTGTTGCCATCCGTGAGAGTGTCACCCGTTAAGTATTAAATACATCTGTTGACTTGCAGCAAATATGACTTGTTTTGATTGAGTCGTCGTAAGCTCTCTATTTTCGTGCTTATTTATTGTTTGTTTCTTATACCATTTTTTGTTTTCTTAGCCACATTTTTGGAGTTATGTGTATGTGTTGCATTACTTCTCTCTTGCATACGGGATCGGTCGGCCCACAGACAATCTAGAAAGGCACGGAGGTATGCACACTATAACTTCAAACATACTGTTAAAATTTGTATCTTTTAGCTGTTTGCCTTTTTACGCTTTTATCACAATGGATCAACGACACACGTCCGCTAGAAAAAAAAAGTAGTGAACAAGAACAAGAAAACCATGCAAATGTTTGTTTTTATCTTTTGCATATGGGATATAAAATTGCAGGCTTTAGCGTGTAGACGATGAAATGGAATGTGTTTGTTTGTTTTGTTCGTCTTTTTTCTCCCGTACTAATTGATTTGCTTGATGCCATTAAGTAACGATTTTAAGTAAGTAACAAACGCTTCTGCCGCTGTTCGATAAAACCAACCAACAAATGGTATCGACTTCAAGATCGGATGATAAACTGCCAGGCACTTTTTTTTGTAGTTTCCATTCGCTTAAAAACTCCTTTTGTAGCAAGTGACTGAGAGCATATATGCACATTTCCCCCCCACACGGTTCTGGTCCTTGGATTGTGATTTTGTTTTATCCTTTTTTTTTACCCTTTTAACCCACATGTAATACTCGTTTGGGAATGTGTTTTAGATTTGGAGAGAAATATGCTCGACCACCAAGGCGGGTTGAAATTTGTGGTATCGTAGATAAACACGGGCAGAGCCTACAAATGCAACACGCCATCCTTTTGAGAGATGAGATTGCTCTCCTCAAGCGTGACCGCTTCGATCAGGTCCACCACCTCGTCCTGGTCATCCTGATCGTTTTCGTCCGAACCCGTCGTATGTTGCGACTGGTGCGACCCACCGGATAACTGACTATTGCGCGAGAATGATCCACGCCTCGGTGGTGCCAGGGTTCGCTGGTTGGCAGGTTTTACCGTGATGATTAGATTGGAGCTATTTGCCACCATCATGTCCGTCACTTGATCTAGCGTTTTGCCTAGCACCTCTATACCGTTTACCTCCAGCACCTCATCGTTAACTGCCAGCAGGCCCGTACTCTCGGCTAATCCACCCGGTACGAGGCGAGAAATAAATATGCCGGGCAGCTTCTCCAGCCCATTAGCAGTAACACGAACCGATGTACCATCGCTGGATGAGCCACAAAAACCGAATGAGGAGGAAAAAAAAGGCATTAGTTAGCGTACAAAAAACCAAAAAGGTGTGTAAACTTACCGAATGTAGAATCCCAACGGTTTTTCACTGCCATGTTTCAGCAAACGTACTCGGCGGCATGTTTCCGGAACGATATCGACGTCGATGATAGCGGATACCTAGAGATAAACGTAGCAATTAGAGATGGGGAAAAAATAGCAAAAAGAAGGAACTGGCTTTGAACGATTTCACTAAGCATCGGAACCAGTTCCGACAGGCAGGGGTGTAGCCAATACTTCCGGAACCGTAGATTCCTGCCGGAACCGGATCGGCGATGGAACCATGCGTGCGATCCAGAGAATCCATCACTAGCTGTCAATGGTGATCGATTGGAGATAGAGATAATGGGTGGTAGTTTTGCATACCTGTCGGAAATCATGCGGATTCGATATCGCCAAGCCTTTCGGTTTTACCGGAGTTTGTCCGAGAATGCTACTGATGAGATTTCTGGGTCGAATCGTACCGTACCCCGTTCGTTCCTCGATACTGTCACCTGTTTTAATTGAAATAAGTAGATAAAACCATTTTTTATATTCATTTGCAATGATTCAAAAGATCTTCACAAGGCAGGACCGAAGCTCAAACCCCTTTCCGGACCATTCCCCCGTAGTGAGGGCTTAACTATCCGACTATGTTGGTTTCAACAAGTCTAGTAGTAAGCCATTAGTTGGTCGGCGTGACCTACAGAAGAAGGTCGTTAAGTAATGAAGGTGGTTCAAAAAGTGGTTTCATTACAAAATCATCGATGACGACTATTTTCCTCATGTTCACGACAATTAACTTGCTCCCGGCTTCATTACATACATTACACGCGCTTCGTTCGACGGAAGCGCGAGAGCAGCAAAACTAATTAAGAAAAATAATAGCGGGATCAATCGGCCGACTGGACTGATCCACATCCGATGGTGGGTGGTGCAGCAGGGAGCATTTTCAGAAACGTACGAAACACATTTCGATTTATGATCGCAACCTGACCTCGATCGATAGCGAGCTTTTGGTTGTCGATGTGGTTGTGTGGGCATTGTGCGATACTGATCATCCCATCATCGTCCCACCCCACCGTTGGATTCAATCAATCAACCAGCTTCATTATTCGCCTTATGCTTGCGCTAACGGTGCACTAGCCGTATGCGGAATAGCTTTACGCATACCCGACCGACCTATGCGCATGAATCATTCCGCGGACGTTATTGCTCGAAGTAGTGTTGGGTAAATCCTCATTTGTCCCGGAGCCGGATTCCGGACTCCGAGAGACATTCCGGAGTGTACAGAACAAATACTTTGTTTACCGTGGAGTCGATTGCGATCCCCAGTAGGCTTTGAAGTAATCCGCAGTTGATTTAGATGCAATTCGGAGTAACCTTCAGTTGAGATTCCATAGTGCCATCCGGAGTTGAATCCGAACTTCGGATTACTCCGAAGTTGAAACCGCTTTTCATACGTCAGAGCCGGAATGAATTTATGAATCCACTCCGGACTTCCCACCACTAGTTCGAAGGGCGTTCTTATCCGCCCCAAGTATGTGTACAGTGACACTTAGCTGGCGCAGGTTGCAGCAGCTCTGTACACAACCGATAGCTACATTGAAGTGGAATTCTGTTGCTTCCGGTCGTCTCCGGCCCCTCCATCTCTTTCCCCTTACCTTTCTTCTGTATGATTACGCGCAGCAGGGGTCGTGCCGTCGTCAGGGCCCTGCCAAAGTTGTCGTCATTGTTGATCGGTAGCAAATCGTTGTCCCGCGGATCGATGTAGGAAACGAGTAGCTGGGAGCGGTCGAGCTTGTGTAGCCGTTCGATTAATGACTGGAACTCTTCAAACGAATGTTGCTCGGACCGTTTCACGGACCATCGCCGAAATTCCGCATCGAACTATGTGCGAGTGTGAGGAAGAACAAGACGAATTGAAAGCAAATATGGCACACGGAACGGCTCGGATGTTGTTGCAGTGCCGCATCGGTTTACCTTTGATTTAATTTCTACACGATCACTATCGATTTTCGGATGTGCTGTTTTGCTTTTCGACATGCTTATCACTTGCTGACAATCATTTAAATCGCAAATTAATAATTTAAAAGAAACGGAAACTTTATCCTATCACACAAAACAATTACTGTGTGGGCCGTCGTGCTTTTTTTCCTGCGGGTCACGATGATCGCGATTTCTACGTCGAGGCGTATTTGGCCATTCAAGATTATCACTATCCGAGCACGGTTCGTGTATCGCGACGAAACGTACAAGATCACGCAACAAACGCCACCCGGATCGATCCGCACGACGAGTTATCACGAGACACACGATGGAGAAACTTCTTTCTTTCTGCTTGCCTTCCCTTGGCCGAGGACGGAGTGCCACACGATAATGGGAACGCAGTGCAGTTACTCACAATCGCCGGGGGAACACTTTCGCATTTCGGGCGCATCGAGCGCACACAAATCTAGACATATATTATCACAGTTTCACTTCCCCGGACACAAGGTGGACGAGGCGGACGAAAGGGTTTAAGCACGTTCACAAGCGAAGCAGTTAAGAAAAATAATAAACGGAAAACAAGTTTTTCACTTGATGGAAAACACAAACGCGCTACTGCTGCTTCATTACACGGTTCGTCGCCGTTCTTTACTTTCTTCGCTTTGCTTCTTCTCCATCCAGCAAACGGGATCAAGCGAAAAGTCATACTTTGAACGAAAACGTCAAAAGACTTATTTTTTTTAACGAAAACGTCATCCATTTTCTTTTAACGAAGCGACTGTCAAAGCGAACCATTATCCGTGAAGGCGTTCATTGCAGCAAACAGAACCTCCCCCCCGTGTTGATTGTGCTTTTCCTAGGAATTCGGTGCGAACAATTGTAACCCGTAAAAGCATGTCTCATGGCCGTAACGAGTGCCGTATCTATGTCGGTAATCTGCCACCCGACATCAGGACGAAGGATATACAGGATCTGTTCCACAAGTTCGGCAAAGTAACGTTCGTGGATCTGAAAAATCGCCGCGGGCCGCCATTTGCTTTTGTGGAGTTTGAGGATGCACGGTAAAGCGTCACTATCGAAACGCGGCTTTTGCTGAAAAGGAAAGGAGCAATTCGTTCACCGGTTTTGTTCCTGTGTGTTTTAATCTCTTTTGCAGTGACGCTGACGATGCGGTCAAGGCACGCGACGGGTACGATTACGATGGCTATCGGTTAAGGGTCGAGTTCCCACGGGGTGGTGGTCCCGGTAGTTATCGTGGTAGCCGGCAAGGTAACAGTGACCGCAGCAGCAGAGGCGATCGTGGAAATCGTGGACCACCGGCACGCCGGTCACAGTTCCGCGTGATGGTAACTGGATTGCCATCGTCTGGATCGTGGCAAGACCTGAAGGATCATATGCGTGAGGCTGGCGATGTGTGCTTTGCTGATGTTTACAAGGATGGAACGGGTGTGGTAGAGTTTTTAAGGCACGAAGACATGAAGTACGCGATCAAAAAGCTTGACGATTCCCGTTTTCGTTCACACGAGGTAATTGGGTCTGGTTGGCAGCATTTCTTTTTTAAAGCTCCGGCTGGTGTAATCCTGGTTCCGATTACAAGGAAACATAATAGCCGGTTGCGTATGGAACCGTCGAAAACATCGAAACCGTCACCGAAATCGTACTGGAAGTATGGGCAACATTTTTTGGAATTTTATTCTTCTGTATCGTAATGCCTCTTGCAGCATTTTGCCCTTCACTAATATGTTATCATATGCGTCTGCTCTTATAATTAATATGTATGCTAATACTTATCGAGTACGATTCCGACGGTTCTGCTGGATGTTTCCGAACCGTTCAATTGCACCTACCTGCAAGAACAGGCCCTGTTTTGAGAAACATCGGGAACCACTTTCATGCCTATTTTCCCATAAATATACTGGATTTAGTATAGTAGCGACGATATTAATAATTTATCACCATAATGTACATACACAGGGCGAAGTTGCATACATTCATGTGCGGGAAGATTCTGGAAATGACGAAAAACGTGATTACAGGGACAGGTACTTATCGTCGAATGATAGTTTTACAATTTTCTTTTATCAAATACCTCATCTAATGTCCTGATCCGTCCATTTCACAGATCTTATTCACCGCGCCGTCGAAGAGGAACACCGACCTATTCACCAGTTAAGCGGAGCTTCTCGAGATCACGTTCCCGATCCTACAATTGAACCCCGTTGGAGGAGGGCTAAGTTCCCAAGAAGATGAAAGTAATTAAAAACGCTAAATCTACTTCCTTCTCCAGTTTTTCGCAAATGTACCCACAGACACACAAACAAACAAAGGCCCTGACAGCAGACTAATTGGGCATTTTTTGTTTTAATTTAAATTTTAACATTTATTTTAGTATGCATTTTTTTCCCCTACACTTCCGAATCGTTCGGTAGTGTTTGTTTTTAAACCTTCTCTCCCTCTTAAGGTTGCTTTTCACAATCAATAGTGTAAGAATAGCTTGTCAAACACATATTTTGCAACAAGTGTATTGGATATTGGTTAAAGTTTAGCCCTATAAAAGCCTAAGAAGGATTAGAAGTAGCACGGATAAGCCCAATACACCACAACCACAGCAAGCAATTCAATAATAGACTTAAAACGAACGTTAGGACGTACGGCAGGAAGTGTAAAGAAACATTCCTTGTTCAAGCAAGGATCATGAACTCTGCCTAGAAATTGTAAACAAATACTGTAATAATCAGGGAAAGCGATTCGCGACGCGGGCAGATACATAGGAAACATAATGGCACGCATAGATGATTAAGTGAGTGTGTGTGTGTATCTAACGGCGAAGCTGCTTAGACCAAGCGCAAAACCGTTCTTAACTTAACATTATTAGTAATTTGATCCAGCCACCCTACCGAACATCATCACTTATCTAAATTGAGCGTTTTTTTAGATTGAAAAGAACGTCGCCCACCGTATTACCGCCAATAAGGGTGATGGTTAAACCGATTGTAGCGAAAAATTATTCTACCAGAAAATAGTGCATGGCGATAGAAGAGACAGTAGTATTAATGGCGGAAGGAAGCATCCAGGACGATTGATGGCTTTGATCATATTTTTCCTTTAAATGTAGCGCAAAATCGATAAATGTTCAATATGCTAAGAGAAGATTCCTATTCCCTTTACTTGTACCAGAGTGAAACTAAACATACTATTTTGTTCTTTTTTCTGACAGGGTCTAGAGGATTGATAGGATGTGATAATTTTGAAAAGTGCGCCTCAGAGGAAAGTAATTTACGATGAGGAATAGCAGCGCGCACTATATCTCAACGATAATGACGGGAGTCGTTATCGATTAGTGCCGCCCGTGGGCTGATAATGGGTCACCTCTTGAACGGGTCTTTGAAACCTACGGGGATATTGATGAACGCAGTTCGCCGTATACACACTGCACACTGGCACCTAATTTTGGGACATGAATGATGGACGATTTGTTCGTTAGACGTCATCTGTGTGCTTTATTAGCAGCTTTTTGCATATTTTGGATTCCATACTATGGTATTAGAATCTAAAAATTTTGGCCCATTTCTCACCGTACTTCTTTTGAAGAGCGGATTATTTTATCGTCGGTTGGAGCTTTTTAGCTCTGAACTAACGATATTAAAATGTACCGACAAGGGAAACGGACATGGTGGTGCCATAGATGATGGATGGAAGATGGAAAAAAACTTTATTCTCTTTTGGTGGAACTAGCTTTCCATGTCAAGTGGAACAAAAATGCGTGGATGGATTGAAGGAGAATCCTGGACATCGAGGGACTAGCGATGCATATTAGGAAGGAATGGAAGGAAATGTTTGAAAGCACAGCAAAAATAGTTCGTCCGTGGAGGCGTGGATTTCAAAATAATTTTGCACTGTGATTTGGACTCATGGATCACCGTTGGAAACAGGAGATCTCAAGGATAAAGGCTGTGTGTTGGTTCTGGAATATAAGTTGTGCATTGCCTCCACAACCCCCGCTGGGCAATCTGGTTTTCCCATCGCTGGACGACGAGGGATGTGGATAGTAGGATTGGATCACGCTAGATGTTCCGGATCGTCGTATCCAAGATTCTACCAGGTTACCGTATTTTTTTGTGTCGGTAGTGATGAGTGGAATGATAGCATATCCTTGGACGCATCTGCTACGCTTGTGCCCAACAATTAAAAGTGGAACAAGGCATTAGGATTATCCATGTCCGCGATTTGGATCGACGTTGGAAATGGAATGTGCCAACCATTCGGTAAAGACTAAAACAAATTTTCATCAATTAACACCAGTTTTACCTTCTTGTAGCATTTAACACCAAATTTTATAACCTTCTCTATGTTATATGCTCTCTGGAATATCTTTTCGCTGTATACTTCCTCATTCACAGCTGTTTGTTCCAGAGGATTTAGAGACACACGGGATAAATTGATCTTTCCATCTTTTCTTCTGTTCGTCTTTCTTCAAATTGTACAGACTGTTTCGTTCTCCCATGCTTCATCGGACTCGATGATAAAAGATAATCAATTTCCCTTATATATTAACCTTCTTTCCTATTATCGCCCTTGCGAAAACGAATTCAAAGTTGCGCGGAGGAGGAGCATATGAACAAAAGCCGTCGTTTTAGCTGATTGCATTCGCGATAACACGCTTAGGATCTTTTGATGGTAAGATTATTTTTTGGTAAATGCCTCCTACTGGATAAGGAACGCGGAACGGGGACTGGCAGCCGGTAAATGGAATTTCGTATAAATGCCTCAATCGTAAGTAAACGCACGCGTTCTGAAATGAAACACAGCAATACGTTCAACTATACTCTGGATTATCAGGCACTAAAGATTATATACAGCAAATATATACAAAAAAAACATCAAGGCAATAGTATGGATAATGCAGTTTGAGTGCTCTGGTTAAGCTAATAAAGTAGCAAAGGAGTAACATTTTAACAAACCAAAAATTCTGCATTTTGAATTTGTTTTTTGTAGCAGGGGGAGCGAACGTTGATTGAGAAACAAAAATGTTCCTACGATACATAATTCCTTCCTGGAACGTTGGAGACATCGAGGACTTACCTTTGGTAGGAGGACTCTCAATGCTAATCGGCGATACAAATCGGTCAAGCGAATTTAGATATTCATCGGGTGTATCCCTTACAGGCTTGTTGGGGGTTGGAGGCCTTACCTTGAGTACGGGTGATCACAGACGACGTTGAAATCACGGTTCATCTTGCTCGGAGCGATCCCGGCGGGAAGTATATGCTTAGGTCAGCTAGTAGTCCCGGTGAGTCGTTCCATTTGTCATGTAATCCCGAATTACAGAGCCAAAAGACCCAACTACATTTCCGCTTAGAGCCTCTAGAGAAGGGCTTGATCCGCATCTGTTTAGCTTAGTCTACCATTTCATCTGATGCGTTTATCAAAATCATAGATGCTTTTACATGATCAAATGTAGAACCCTGTGAATCACGTTGACAGCTGACCACTTCGCCGAAAAACGTAAACAATCCACAACGATGGCGGCGAAAGGTGCACACATCACGCCGAATGTAGAAGTAAAACCTTCTTTGTTCGAAGTGTTAGCGGCAGATTCGCTGAATGGTACATTCTATCCTGCAATCAAACGCGTGGTCGATGTAAGTAAACGTCAATTATACTTAAAATCATCTAGATTTCATATTAATTTATGTATCATTAGTTTTTAGCCACGGTGAAACCTACAGTGTTTGGAGGACTCGTTCGTTATTATGACGAATTCTATTTGCTTTTCAACAGTCTCACACAAGGGTACTATATTAAACACTATGGTGGCTCGTTGGCGGAGATATTTTACGGACTTACGAGAACATCGTTGCGAAGCAAAACATTCACCACGAAGGATCGCAATTGGTCGTTCTTGGTGCTTGTTCTGGTGCCATACATCGTTCGCAAGCTAGAAAAAGCTTGTGAGCGATGGAAAGAGGATTATGAAAACGGAAAACACATTCCGGCCAATCGTAAGCTGCTGTACCATTTGCTACCGTACGCAAGGGCGTGCTACGAAAGTGTAAAGCTGATTAATTATGTGTCTTATCTGGCCAATGTTACCCAAACTCATTCTCCTTCGTTGCAAATTTTAAGACTAGGCTTAACGTACCTTCCAGAACAGGAAGAAAGTTGGTCGTTTAGGGATGTATTACACGGGAAAGTCAGGTAAGCCGATTGCTTGCTGCATTCGAACACAAATTGCTGATACTTTCCTTTTTGCAGAGTTGCTACAATGTTAAGTTCCGCGCTTTTGCGATGGTTGGAGTTGTCTGCATTTTTCCTCCAATTCATCGAATGGTGGCAAACGGAAGCGAATATTGGTGATCTCTCGAAGCTACCGATACCGGACGCTCCTGAACCGGATGCTAATGCGGCAAAGTACGCAAACGTGTGTCCAATTTGTCTACAAAAGCACATCATTCCTACGGCGGTATCCGTTTCTGGGTAATATTTATTTCCTTAATATCTAAAATGTTCATATTCAGTAGAATGTTTAAACCAGAATGGGTCTCTTTTCATAATTGCAGATATGTTTATTGTTACCGTTGCATTGTTACCCATCTTCAGTCGGAAAGCAGATGTCCTGTTACTAAGTATCCTGCTACCATTAACGATTTAATCGGAATTTTTACCGGCGACGATGACTGACTTGTTAAGTTTCTTAGTTTGGGCTTTTTGGATAGCACAGCAAAGAACAAATTCTTTAGTGGGTTTTCTAGTAGGTTTGGGTAACATTCAGAGGCACAAATTTGCAGGTCTGGTTTGTGATAAAGATTGTATAATATTGATAAATTATAAATATACATTGATACAAAGGTAAAAGCGATTCCCGGTGGAGATATTTGAATAGTTCACTTAGGGTTTGTCCATAAAGTAGGTAACGATATTTTCGTAATTTTTTACACCCTTCCTCTCTACCGTAACAAAATTTCCCATGGTCTGTGGCCTTCGCAGTGCTGCAACAAAATATTCTGGAAAAAGGGGGGAGGGTTCATCTCTGGTTTTACCTTACTGTCTGGTACATATCATAAAGAAGTCCCCTCCCCCCCCCTCCACTCGTTCAGAGCGTTGTGTAATTTATGAACGCTCCCATAGCGATAGGTATCAATGTTTATTTTCAACATTTCGGAACGTGTAAACAGTGCTTTAAAATTATCACAACAAACCTTTTGTCATCCAACACCATTTGACAGCTTCTCTCCAAACAACAACAGAAAACGCGTGCTCTGCCGAATTATCGATTTAAACCTGTGAAAATGACCTGTGTCGGGAAGGAAAATGGGTTTCTCATATACCATGGGAGTAACTTTCTTAAACAACGGCTTCTGCTATCAACGTTAAGTGGAAAAGCGATCGAAATACGGGAAATACGGCCACACCGAGAGAATAGTCCCGGTCTGCAAGAGTACGAAACGAACCTGCTTCAACTGCTGGACAAACTAACAAACGGTACGATTACTCGAGTAGATCGCGATGGTTGTTCGTTCCTTTATCAACCAGGACTCTTGTATGGTGGAACAATTCATCATGATTGCAGTACCGAACGGGGCATTGGTTACTATCTGGACGTGTTGGTAGCACTTGGCCCGTTCTGCAAGAAACCACTGCAGGTCACGCTGACCGGTGTGACGAATAGCAAAGAAAGCCCTTCGGTCGATCATATCAAGGGTTCCGCCCTGCCCGCTCTGAAACGGTTCCTGCTCGTGGACGAAGGTCTTGAGCTAAAAATACTCAAGCGCGGCATGATGCCGGGTGGAGGCGGTGAAATCACATTCCGTTGTCCCGTGCGTAAATCGCTGAAAGCTATCCAGTGCACGAAGCAAACGATGGTCAAGCGCATTCGTGGCACAGCCTACTGTTGTAAGGTTAGTCCCGCAATGGCCAATCGTGCTGTGGAGCATGCGAAAGGAGTGATGCTAAATTTTCTACCCGACGTCTATATCAACACGGACCAGCATAAGGGCAAGCGGTCGGGAAACAGTCCCGGGTACGGTATAAACCTTGTGGCCGAAACAACCGACGGTACCACGTTTGCTGCGGAAGCTATATGCAAAACCATGGAAGAGGTAAAGTGGGATTATTTTATTTCTTAATTGATAAAGTTGATGTTTTCTCTTTCAAATCGTTTTCGTTTCACAACAGCAAGAAGGCAATCCATCCATACCGGAAGATCTTGGCCGCGAGGCAGCGATGAAACTGTTGGATGAGGTGTTCCGCGGTGGCTGTGTAGATTCCGCGTTTCAGTGGCTGGTTGTGCTGTATATGGCGTTGGCACAGAAGGATGTTTCGAAGTTTCTTATTGGACCACTCTCACAGTATACCATTCATTTCCTGCAGCATTTGCGAGAATTTTTCGGCATTACGTTTAAGCTAGAGAATGCGAACGGTGAGGAGGGTGAAGAGGCCCAAGATGATGAAGAGTTGTCCGGTTCCAACAAAGTCATGCTGACCTGTGTCGGTGCAGGGTATAGTAATTTCAGCAAGCGGGCCAACTAATCAGCAACGAATTATAAGGATGAATAAATGCGAATTACGCTTAAATATAACTCGGTTTACAGTTTTATATGCCTCTGTTCAGTTGCGGGAATTTCGGCATAACGTCTTCTAGTTGTGTACCGGTAGTAGAACAAGACGTTACAAAAAAAACGACACCGATTCGAGAGAATGCTTAGTCGCGGGAGCTTCGGAAAACAACCGACAAAAATCGATCCGAAATACCCGCGACTGAACATCGTTCTACAATGCTATGTGAACGATAAATTTAAAATGTCGGGAATATGTAGTTTTGAAGCGCATCGGTTCAAGCGTCTCGTCTCGATTGTCGTGAAGCGCACCAACTTCACCCTGTTTCAGTTACAGTAAATTTCATGAAAATTACATGAGAAATTTTACGAGAGGTAATCCCGATGCAATCGACCCCAGGTCATTACAATTTAAGTTAAGTTAATAGTGGAAGAATGTAATATATCTTTGCAGGATACCTTCAAGCACCTTATTACAGTGAATCAAACAGTGAGTCAGAGTGAATCAATTCCTTGAAAAGAGTTGTTATTCTCATCACTATTTCGTTGAAGCGCAAAAGTGTGTTTGTGTGTGCCAAACGTCAAGCGATAATTTATTCTTTTCCTTTGAACATTTGTACAACAGTGAAAAGTAAAGCAAAAACCGGCTTATCATCGCTTTCCGACTTGATAACACATTTTACCGACCAACCGATTTGGAGTTTGTACACTGATAGACGGTAACGATGGCTTCAACTGTTGGTCAGGTAACAAAAAAAAGGCCCCGCTTTAACCCATCTCGGCGCAAAACTAATCAAAATTTTGCTTTCCGCAGGTGATCAAGTGTAAAGCGGCCGTGGCATGGGAGCCGAAGCAACCGCTCACGATCGAAACGGTCGAAGTAGCACCACCCAAGGCAGGTGAAGTTCGCATCAAGGTGGCCGCATCCGGTGTATGCCACACGGACGCGTACACACTCGGTGGGTTGGACTCGGAAGGTATGTTCCCGGTAATTCTCGGGCACGAGGGTGCCGGTGTAGTGGAGAGTGTGGGCGAAGGTGTTACCAAGTTCCAGCCGGGTGATCATGTTATCCCGCTGTATATTCCTCAATGTTTCGAGTGTCGGTTCTGCAAAAGCCCCAAAACCAACCTTTGCCCGAAGGTGCGTGCTACCCAGGGCAAGGGTGTGATGCCGGACGGCACAACACGGTTCACGTGCAACGGCAAGTCGATCTACCATTTCATGGGAACGTCCACGTTTACCGAGTACACGGTGGTAGCTGAGGTATCGCTGGCGAAAATCGATCCTTCCGCTGCGTTGGAGAAGGTGTGTTTGCTTGGTTGTGGCATTCCGACCGGCTATGGAGCGGCACTCAATACGGCCAAAGTGGAGGCTGGCAGTTCCTGTGCTGTGTGGGGTCTGGGTGCTGTTGGGCTGGCGGTCGTAATGGGCTGCAAGGCGGCTGGTGCGAGTCGTATTATTGGAGTCGACATCAATCCGGACAAATTTGAGATTGCGAAACAGTTCGGTTGCACCGAGTTCGTCAATCCGAACGACTTCAAGGAACCGATTCAACAGGTGTTGATTGAGAAAACGGATGGCGGACTAGATTACACGTTTGAGTGTGTCGGAAACGTGAATACGATGCGTGCTGCGCTGGAGTCTTGTACGCGGGGGTGGGGAGTGTCGGTGATCGTTGGCGTTGCCGAGGCTGGTAAGGAAATTGCTACTCGGCCGTTCCAGCTGGTTACCGGGCGCACCTGGAAGGGGACGGCTTTCGGTGGATGGAAAAGTGTCGAGAGCGTGCCGAAGCTGGTAGATCAGTATCTGCAGAAGGAGTTGAAGGTGGATGAATTTATCACGCACAACATGGGCCTGGAGAAGATCAACGATGCATTTACGCTGATGCATGAAGGCAAAAGCATTCGGTCGGTGGTTAACATGTAAACTATTTTTGAAATAACCACATCCGAGCTCAGGAATCGTTGCCCAACATAAGCTTCCCTGCCAAATATGCTTTTTCAAAATCGAATTTTGTAAAAATATTACAACCACATGCAAGGGAAATAAAAGATATTTTATTATAAAAGTTATATGACTAATACGGTTTTACACTAATACTAATTCTACGTTCTGCGAAGGAGAATGAACTGCGAGTTTGATGAGCTGCTTGACGCGGAGCTGATATCCTGAGGGTAGTCAAAGCCGGAAGGATACGATGGCTGGATGTCGGTTTCGAACACCAGGAAGTTGTTCGTCAGCGACCGTAGAGGAGCACAACGAGATCGTTGACTGAATCAGGTGGAGTCAAAGCTGTCGGAGATCGTATGCAGCACCAGACCGAGTTGCCTGGAAACGGCCATAGGCGACGCGACGTGCTCAACACTGAGCAGGCCAAGAAGAAGAAGAAGTGTCAGGTAGTGAGCTCGAGAGCTACCGAAAGCTTCGCCTAAAAAAACTGAGGACTCTGGGCGCGCTCTTCTAATTCAAAAAAAAAAAAAAAAGGTAGCATCGAACTCTTCTCAAACCCAAAGTATAATTCATTAGAAGAAAAATTAACTTGTCGTCTGCATCCCTTTAATTTAACCGGCTAGGTCACTTAGGTCGTATAGTGGGGCTTACTATACTTGCTGATACCACCGTAGTTGGATAGTAATTCCTCATCAATACAAGGGAACGGTTCCGGATGGGATTTGAACATCAAAGTCCCTGTCTCGTTTATTAAATATATACATAGACTTTTTTTTTAAACTCGATTGATAGAACTGTTCTCTCGATTGTTCGCTCGCCCGTTCACGGAGAACGTTTCGTTGCTTTCTCCGGTTTAGAAGCTGTACCGGAACTGCTTGGTTTGAAGTGTGTTTTTTGGTGCGATATGAGGTGCTGTTTGCGGGAGAAACATTTGTAACAAAGTTTGCACTGATACGGTTTGTCTCCTCCATGCAGCCGGGCATGTGCAGCCAGGATACGTTTGGCCTTGAACATCTTGTGGCATACATCGCACTCGTATTTGTTAACATTCTCGTGCGTAAACATATGATCCCGAACATGGCTGTTGGTGCGAAATCTCTTATCGCACAGCTTGCACGCGTACGGCCGATCGTCCGTGTGAATGCGACAATGATTGGTGAGGTCGCTTTTCTGGCCAAAACATTTGTTACATTCAGTGCAAACGTATCTACGTGTGTGATTTTTTATATGGTTCTTCAGTGACTCAGCACTGGCAAGTGTTTTGCCGCACTGTGTGCACTGATAGTTTTCCGCAGGTGCGCTATCCTCAGCCACGTTGGCTTCCGCAATGCTTTCGCGACCTTGCATATGTTTACTTTCGATGTGATTAGTCATCTCCAGAAAGCTAACAAAGATGATTCCGCAGCCGTAAATGCAGATGAACGAGTCTTGATGAAAGTAAAGATGCTGCCGTATGTAGGTTGCATCAGGAAACTGAACCTTGCATATACCGCACACGTGGATCTTGTGAAGATGGTTCCTTTTCCAAAGTAACTCCACGTCGTCTGACTTATCGTCCTCCGCTTCGTGGGACAGCAAGTGTGGGCGCATTGCATCGAAGCTGTTTGAAATATGCTTTATGCAACGGCCGCACTGATATTTGTTACCGATTTTTTTGAACGTTTTCAACCTTGGTACGCATATATCGAGCCCATTATGATAAAATGATTCGTGCTTGTTGAGATCCGGGTGGTAAACGTAGTTATCGGCTGGCACACGGTTGCAACTCGTAGAGAAGTGCTCAATAAAGTGGATCTGGGATATAAACACCGTAAAACAATCGCTGCATCGATAGTAGTCGTTCGAATCTAGACAAAGCTCGAATGTTTCTTTGTGAACCTGAAAATGTTGTTCTACTGCTGCTCGACGGCCGTTCCAGTTGCAGTAGCTGCAGTGTGCTTTTTTGCCTCGTAATTGTCGTGCCACAGGTTTCTTTTCCCAATCAATCGTAGGCTTAGACAGTAGGGTTCTCGGCATTGATCCTGTTGTCGCTGGCTCAGTGCTAGAAATTATCATTTGTGACCGATCGATTTGCTGCTTACGTTCGACCTTTACGGGACGAATTGTAAAACATTCATCCGTATTTGTTTCCGTATTTGCCAGAAGGACCATTTCGTACTTATTCTCTCCATCATCATCATCATCATCCTCATCGTCAGCATTATCATCAAAGTTCATCAATGTGCATTCGATAGAACTTTCGCGGAAAAGCTCGTTTTCTGTAGTAGGCTTGGCTTCTTCATCGTCTATGATGATCGGTGTAATTAACTCGTTTTCATCAATTTTAACGACTTCGTTAGGCACAATTTCCGCATTTTCCAGTACATATTGTGCGTCCGTTTGGCAACACATGTCGGCAGTATTATTTGCACATTGCGTTCCGATCTCTTTCATGCTAACATTCTTCGGAAGTGTATTAAACACCGATTTTTCTAATGTTTCTGTTTGGCTTTCCGCATGCTTGGTATCGTGTTTGATTGTATTTGCTAGGCGGGAGGGTTGAACGTTAAATATTTCGTACAGCAGTTTGTTCGATTTTTGTGTCATGCCAACAAAGAGATAAAGGTCCCGTAGCTTCCCTTTACACTCAGAGCATACATTGTTGGGAAGTTTTGCGTCTTTAACGATCTGCAATGGTTGTATGTTATTTACCGTGGCAATGTGATAATGTTCCGCATTTGAAGCCTACCTTTTCGCCGATCACCAATTCCAGCACGCTTGGAAACGGTACGATGCGTCCATCCAAAATTTCATTACAAAATATCGGTTTAAGCTGCGTTCGATCGGCCGCAGCCAGACAGGTGCGGCATATTTCCTCCGCCGAGATGGTTAGTTCCAGCTCCTGCATCTCCATTGTGATGCTTTTCCTGCGGAGTGTTTAACTTGAGCGCACTACAATATCTGTTATAAAACGGTCACATAAGGCAACAATTGCAAAATATTTCGAGATTTGTTAGATTTTTTGTTGTTCTCCCTGCAGTGGGATAACAAAACTGATTCAGCCAAAATTTGTTGGTGGTTTACAGTGCTGTGTTTAAAAGTCCATTTGTATTGCGAATGTCACGGAAAGGCGCGCATGAAAAGATAAACAAATAATTTACATGATCATTGTTGTTATTATTTATGTGATAATATTTTCTTCTGCATTTTACAATGTTTTTTGTACAATTTTATCGTGAAAATTGATTCAAATTTAAATGAAAACGATTGGGTTGTATGGATCAATATAAATGGAGCAGGTTTGACATTTTCTAAGGGTAAATGTAAACAAAGAAATTTGAACAGAATTTATGTGTTTTGCTAAAAGCAAAGCCGAGAAAACATCGGAACGCTGAACAGAAAATGAGTGAAATAAGTTTAGATATTGATTTGCGCAAAGTGTGCCGTATCTGTTTGTCTGAAACGGATATGAATGAGCTTCTGTTTAACATATTTACGCACGCAATTGTGGACGGGACGTGTGTGGCGCTGAGCGATGTGATCGCAGACTGTATAGGGATACAGGTAAATAAAATACGGTTAAAACGTTACTTGAAGAGCGACAAATTGGTGTGTTTTATATTTATAGGTTAAAAGTTTCCAACAAATGCCGAACAAAATATGCCAAACGTGCAAATCGACTGTATTCCAGTTTCACGTATTTAAGCAAAAATGTCGTCGTGCAGAACATTTGCTGCAATCGATGTTTGAACTAAAGCCTCCGTTTGTTCCTGAAGCGGATGAAATTGGTATCGAAGAAAATGACTGCTACGAGGAGGATGAAGAGGAACGAGCAGACGTATTTAACATCAATCAGCAACTTCCCTTGTTGGTGGAATATGTTGAAGAAACAATCGAAGAAGAAGTTGTGGGTATGATAAGCAGTGAGGTTGAGGCATTCCGACTGACTAAGGATCCTAACATCAGTATGGGTAGTGGAGCAGAAGATACGTCAGCTGCTGCAGAATTGAGATCTCCAAATTTTGGAAATGAATCATCGCCATTTGAGCCTTTAGAAGCTGCTGGTGGAAAAACTATCGAAAACAATGATTATGTTTGTGACATATGTGGGAAAGTAGTGATCAGTCGATCACGTCTAGCAAAGCATATGAAGCTTCACACAGATTCTCAAATCGTACTGGATCATATGCGCATCTTTTCCTGTAACTATTGTGAATATGTATTTTTAACGGAGCAAGATTCCAACGAACACAAACGTCGCTGTACAGGAAATGCATGCAACCAACAGGAGAATGCTGAATCTCAAGAAGTAACCGGTATGGAGCTAGCTAAGAGCAATGTCGGCCCAGGAGTATGTGGGATCTGTGATACGAGGTACGAGAATATGCTTCATCTGAAACAGCATATCATTACCCATTTGGACAAGTTTCCTTGCCCTTTGGAAGCGTGCGGGTGTGAGTATAGCTCACTGGCAAGGCTAATCATACACATCAGCAACCAGCATGTAGAGTACCTTTCGCCAAACTGTCCCCACTGCAACGAGGAAATTGATCGGGTCGATTTGAGACAGCACGTTCGACTCTTTTGCAAAGCGAAACAATATGAGTGTACACATTGTGGTAAGTTGTTTTTGCATATGTGCACATTTTCCATACGTTTGCTAATATTTGCAAATGTCGGTTTCAGATAGGAAATTTCTCTCATGGAAATCCTTATCACAGCATTTGAAGAAACAGCAGCAATCGTTCCAATGTTCTCAATGTGATAAGACATTTTCCTCGCAGGCTTCGGTGAAATTACACGAGCGTGAGTATACTAAACGACAGAATATTGTGATGTTCAAGAGAAAACGATAATTCAGCTACTGATTACTTTTCTACTCCACAGGTACACACACCGGGGAACGGCCGTATGTATGTACAATCTGCGGTAAGTCATATAAAACACCAGGCTTGCGTACAGCCCATATGGATACGCACATCGAAGGGAAAACGTTCAAATGTGATATGTGCGGTAAATGTCTTCAAACGCGTGCCTGCTACCGGAACCATGTGAAACGGCATTTGGAGCAGCGTAATCACGAATGCTTTGTGTGTAGGAAGAAATTTTTCCAAAAATGTACTCTGCGCGTACACTTGAAAAAGGTACATAGAATATCACGTGATGCGATTGATGGATAGTAAGTTAATGTTTTGAAAATATATGGCGTAAACCCAACTTTTCGAAAAATTCATACAAATCAAAGAAACATGTTTCCGTACTGAAAGAATATTTCCGTTTTTATTTACTGCTTAATTTGGAAGGACAATTCCGCGTAGTTATGGCATAGAAATGTATAACTAAAAATTCAATTAATATTTTCTTTTTGGCTTAACGACATTCGATGTCATGCTGTCAATTAAATGACTTACTGGACTTAACTCCTAATTACCGGGTGAACGCGTCAACAAATTTGGCATGTTTGTGTCATGCTTTTTAAAATACATAATATAGCATGGTGATATCAGTTCTGTAACGCCCTGCGCCTTAAATAACTTAACTTAACAATAACGTTTTATAGCACGTTAATGGTGAATTTGTTGAGTAGTTGATGCTTGGCTTCAAGACAAGAGACTGCCTAAGCAACATATGCAGAAGTCATCTGTCACTGGATAGAGAGGAGAAGCAACTCTGGGGACATTTAGGAAGCGACTGATGGCGATGAGCGTAAACTTATCCAGCATCCTTTCCAACCTATCCAAAGAGGAGACATCTGCCGGAAACCAAACAACGTTGGGAGAGTCGTACAACGCCCTCAACCACAAGGGATCACCGGCGCCATTCGGGAGAACAGGCTCAATACCTTGGCGGCCTACCCGAGGTCTGATTTGATATCTGGCTCAAAAGACAAACTGTTGTCGAACCATACATCAAGGTCCTTATGCCCAGCTGGTAGTTCTGTAATTGCTTAACGAGAGAATGGACAAACAAGATAACGCAGCTATTGTAAACGTGAAGGGTGAGCCCATTGGAGGAACAACAAACAGGAAATGCATCAGGGTAGCTTTGGAAGGAGTGGAAGTCATGAGACGAGGACACAAAAATATAGAACTTGACATCGATGACTAACAGCAGATGAACTAACTTAGGTTAGGGGAGATCTGATTCAATCCGAGATAAACAGAGAAAACAATTGAGGCCTCAAGATATCACCCTGAGGAACCCTTGACTGAAGATGAGGAACTCATCCAACAAACAAATCGGGGCCCGTGCTGGTAAGGTGACTCTAATCCATCAGCGGAATCATCGAAGATCGGAATCGAAAAGACAGATTTCTAATTCAAGGGAAAAATTTCCTTAGGCACGGTAATATGAGAGCAAACGTCTCTTTGGCGTCGATCGGCACTGAAGAGGGAATGCCGTCTGGGCCAGGAGAGTAAGAGCGCTTCAGGTGGGTGGTGAGTACCAGGGGTTCCTCGCCTTGACGAGAGGGACGCGGATGAGCTAGCTGCTACTGACAGCCATGGGAGTGGATATCGGATGGGAGAGGACATCGCCCATAGTCATCGTAGAAGAGACACTAGAGTTGCCACAACCACTGTTGGCGTAACGCCAGAAAGATTTAGTATTGGAATAAAGCTGGGATTGGACGCGCTCAATATAAGTGCGAAGACGTTCCTGGGGACAATCCTGTTTTAGCTGCTGTGGGTAGACGTGCCTTGAGCATTCGTAGGTGAGCTTCCACAATGGTTTAGCTGGTGTAGTACTAAAGGGACAGCAGACGGAAAGAGGTGCAACGAAACAACTAAGGTAAATTAGGCAACAGTCTCGTTGATCGTAGGACTGCAGGAAGCTCTAGTCATGTGCGCTGATCAATTTTACACGTTAAAGCTTCCTGAAGTTCAGCTCACGTGCCGCTGCAGTATTTTTTCAAATTTGAATTCATCAACGATTGCCCATTGCAATGGTTATTGCACACCCATTCCGATTCCAAAGACGCGTCCACACTTCGAGGTTTCAATGACATACGAAACCATCGAAAACACGAAACGGGTTTGGAGTCTCTAAGTCGGTAGTATTGTTTGCTTGCATGTTACTTTATTTGGTTTGATTGTAGTACATATGAATATGCTATTTGTTAGACCGCTTATTTTATGCATTAATAACGGCAAACGGGAATGCATCCTTCGAAAGCCGAACTATAGACGAAAGAATCAGGTGTTGCCTCAACTGCTTGGTTACTTCCCCTATCCAGCCTTGCTGGGAAGCTTGCCGCCCGTGCCCTTGGCGGCTCGTTTTTCACGAGCCAACGAAATATACGATATGGGTTCTAGCGCCGGCAGCATGTTTGCCATTTCGATCGATGTCCTTGCATTTCGACGGGATCTCTGTAAGTAGCGGGAAATGAAGGAAAGGTGTGTTTGGATAGGATGTAAGCGATAGGTCCGGTAAAGTGTGTACATTGCCGTGGCTAACGAATCAAACCATCTGTGGCATCTGTGACATTTGGGGCGGCGGCGGCGGTGGTGGTGGAAACTGATCTTGCCCGGGAATTTCGGGCGGTGCTTGACGTGCTACCTGTGGGTAGATAAAAAGTTGTGTGTTTAATTTTTTAGTCTTTCGAGCTAGGTGTACTTTAGAGGTGGATTTTGCCCCCAAGCAAAATGGGTGTTAGGGCCCCCATCATTGGAAACGACAGGGCGGTAGCTAAAATTCATTTTGGACTTCAGCTTGGAAGATCCGCCTCTGGCTGTACTTCAGTTGTTCCTACTTACTCGACTGTGTAGCATTCCGGGAGGCTTTGGAATATCACCAGGTCCCGGAAAGTTGGGTATTTGCGATGCATCGGAAGGCTAAATTAGAGCACAGAAAGTTGTAGTTAATGGAAGTCTATGCAGACGTGAATACGTCCACTTACCGCCTGAATTGCATTCGGCATGGCTAAGACGGCGGAATGATCGATCAGACACACTAGCCCAGCGAATATCGCCGCAAGTAGAGTAAAACGAGCCATGCTGGTGACTTTTGTCAGAAAGTTACTGTTAGCATTCGGATCTGGATGCCGGGTTTTTATAGCACAATCGTTACCGTCGGCAATGAGATTCTCACCCTCGATATGATCAATTAGAGGCTTATTAACGAGCGTAAATCATCCTTTGCGTGTCAACGACGCTGTACCACGGTGTCGATAGTGTTCGTTCCGATCTCGATTACCCGTCGAAATAGCCGGATGGAAAACATGTTGCTTAGCTTATGTTTGTTTTGCTTTTTATTTTTTCGCCAGAAGAAAGACTAAAGTGGGTGATATGTGTGTGTGTGTTTAAATCCACCTGATCGGAAGATTTCAAGCTACGGGAAGTTGTCAAATGTGTAATCTATAATTTTCCGCGACCTTCCAGATGGTGATAATCACTTTAATGTGCTGTCCCCGGCTGTATGCATGATTTAATCTATTTCTCACACATTTCATTCGCAATCCATTGTACAGCCGGCGCGCCATGACACAGTTGACACAAGAAATGGTACATCAACACCTTCGGATCTATTTCAATTTTATAATAATTTATTTAGTTTCCTCTTGATTAGAACTATTTAACAATATGTACAGTAGGCAATAAAGATCGTTAAATGTATCTCTTCTACGTTCGGACAACGTAGCGAACGTGAACTGAACTCTAGTAACCAAGGCAAACCGATGAGTTTAAGAGACCTAACTTCCAATATCAGTGTGTGTGTTTGGATCGATGTTTTGTCATTTTTGCATCGCAAATTCTTTGTAGTTATTTGTATATACTTTTATGCTTTTCTGCTGTTGTGTGTTGGTGGTTGATTTTTTGTTTAAAGATTGTACAATTATCGTGGATTGGGGCGAGAGGTTTGATGCTTTCGTTTTCTTTGTTTAGTTTCATTTTTCCAGTGACTAGTTTAATATCAGGGAGCTTAGTTTCAATGGCTCCGCTCGTTCTGTCTAGTTTCTATGGGTAGTTTTACTATGTGTTTCGAAGAAAACCAAACTGAAAATAATACATGCCTGTACTAGTAATGCTACCGATCCTAGTAATGTTTTTGGTTTTTATTTTTACTGCTTTTAGGCGTTAATTAGACTGGTTTGACACTAAAACTACATTTATGCAAGTGGGTTTTGGTTTTTACGAATTGTTCTTTGTTTTTATTTGTTTTTAAATTTATTTTTAAATACTATTCCTAGAAGTGTCTTTATTTGTTTGCTATATTTTGAATTTTTTTTTATTTTCGTTTATGTGTGTACCACGCCCTGTTGGCATTTATTGAGTTTGAATACATTTTCATTAGGATTTTTTTTTCTTTCCCCGATCACCTGTTCGCAACTGTTTTTCGTTATTGATGTTTTATTTTGCGAACACTTTCATCCGCTAACCTTAATAGGAAATAAAATAAACTTTACACGACTTGCATGCTAACGATCGTAATCATGTTGCTGTGGAGTATCTCCCTAGTTGTGTGATTGTTTTGTGTGTCTGTCGTTGCTGCAGTTTTGGAAACGAATGAGACGACAGCCTCACAAAACGTTGCTTTAAAAGTGAACGCGAATGAACAAACTATGCGAACGCCTCCCGGCTCAACTACCGCAGGGCAACTAAACTAACTTTCTAAACCTATGGTATTAAATATGAAATGAGAAGAATAAGATGAGTACTACTATCCGAATAACTGGCAAATAGTTGAATATAAAACTTATGCTATACAGAGATATATCAAACGTCCCGCGCTACTGCTACAACCGCTACAGATCCGTCATTAGAAATTGGTCATTTCGAATCCCTTCATTGGTATTTGGTTTATGTTTGAGTATTATCGCCTACAGCCGCGTCTTATGCACGAGAGTGAACCTAGCCCTTCTTTGCATTACTTACATCGTTTGGCATAATGTTAATTTGTTTTCTTTTCTTCAGCCTGTAATCCACCTTTTTTTCGTGTGTATGGCTGTGTGAATAATGCGACTGGATGCTTGTGTGTGTGTGGGATTTATTTAAATTTGTTCTGTTCCATCTTGCAGCGCCTCTCACGATGACCTCTCTGAGGATTATGCATAAGTGCGCCAGTCTGATGTGTTGTTATGAGTATATGAGATTTGATGGATTTTCTGTCTGCAGTAATTATGCCCGATGTATGGTTGTTGTATCGCTTCCCTACGAGTTTCAGTACAGTAGATGGTTGGCTACGCTAGATGTTGTTTTGAAGAAGTTTAACACGGAAAAGGGTATAGGTTTTGTATAAAGATAGCTATCGTAAGTATGTAGATATAGGAATAACCATCATAGGTAAGTTGTTAGGTAGGTAGGTTGGTAGGTAGGTAGGTAGTTAGGAGCGAATGGCGAAGAAACAGTTCCAATTAGCGTACTAACACGATGAAACGAGAAATTCGAAGTTGGTTTAAAATCGTCCACCATTACCAACGGTACAATTCACACTTAGCGATTTATGGTGTGCGGTTAAATTCCTTTAGTACTGTGGTGTCACTTGCGCTACACGCTTAAGCGATCATCAGACGTGGAATAACGAATTTTATATTTGTTCTCGGTTTTCGAACAGCGCATGCTTACGGTTAACAAAGTAACAGCATTTATTAACTGGAGTATGGGCTATCAAACTCGCATTATAGTTTATACCACGTCTTGAATGTGCAACAATTATCGACATGAAGATAGAGAGAGAGAGAGAGAAAGAGAGCAACGATCGTGTTCAGTTTTTATATCCCAAGTACGATTGTTTGTTTCACTTTTTTGTTTTTTTGGTTATGGTATTGAGCTGATGAAGGGGGGGATGGGTGACAAGTATATCGCCAGTCGATCGTTGGATCCGTTTCAGGTTTGTTTGCTTGCTCCAGGCGATCGTCCTTTGGGCGCTCTATTCGTGTGCTTACTTGTAGCTACACAATAAATGTGTTAAAAATGGTGTATATGCTTTAAAATTTGAGTATTACTTTTAACATCTTGTTTTTTTTTCTCTTTCATTTTGTGTATTTGTTTCTTCTATTTTTTAGGCTTCTGTTAAAAATAAAATGGATAAATCAATTCGATCGAAACGGTTGTGTGTTCAGATTCCCTTTATGCCCAACGACGTTTTTAGTATTTATTTTTTTTTGCTCTGTTGCTTTAGTGCCGGGTGCACTGTTTTCTTTCACCTCAAGCCAGAAGTTTAAGATGTCGCTTTTAGTCATCATGCTCGTATCGAACACTATCATCACGCGTTTTAGGTTTAAATGTTTAAATCTTTGTTCTACTAAAATGCAAACATTAAGGCTACTTCAACGTACTTTGCGCAAGAGAACCGCTACTGACTGCATGATCCCCTACAGTTCGCTACTAGCAAAGATGGCAAAATGCTAAATTTTATTTGTGTACTTTGTAATCTCCCTTCTCTCTTGCAATTTTCAAATGGGTTATATTTTTTCGCTTTTGCATACCCTTATTAGCAGCTAGTTGGTGCGTACGACGTGCCTAGCTGTCGATGGTTTTCTATGCAATTCACCATTATAAAGAAAGAAGTATCAAAAGTGAGTCAGTGAATGGCGAAAACGAACTTTAGCCCTTCTACTTTCCCAGGCTGTCGTTTTACATCATAAGTTTGTCGACCATGTGTACGATCAACCGATTACTGAAACCAGAACTGAAGCTTACGAAACATAAACATTTGTTAAGGAGTTCATCAAAATTAATCGTGCCTATCCCCATCGAACGTTGATGCTACTCTTTGCAACGTTTTGGCAACTGTTGAGCTGCACAATGGACAAATATAATTTGACGCGAAGTAAAAACAAATTTGGTTAGAGCAATTTCTTATACTGCGGTGTTACTGTACGAAACATGTACACATTGAGCTTAATGTAAACGCTTGGTTCCATAGTCAGCTGTTGTTTCTTTTTACGGTACGATTGTTTTTTTTTTTTTTTAGTAAACAGACAGTTTGGTTTTTGCTAACATCTGGCGATCAATATATTACGTTGCAAGATCGCAAGATTTGAACGAAGTTTGCTGTGCCGATTGGTGTAAGGTTGACGAGGTTTTGAATTTTTCTTTTCCATTTGCGAAACACACACACACACACAGTTTAATGCTGAACCATAATTTGTTGCCTATATCTTAAACATAATTCTTATAAATGTAAAATCTTTTTTCTCAGGAACGACCTAGGTTGTGGGTTTTTTTTTCTGTGTATTTCTACGTTTAATTACCACACATTCGAAAACAACCCACCGTTTTAGAGCATTTGTTTTTTTGGCACATAGACACTAACGGTTTGATGGTTCAAAGCGAGCTAAATGATACTGACAAAAAGATCAACTTACGAAGGGAAACAGTTTGGAGAATGCACCAACACAAATCAAACGTGTGTTTAACCACAATGAAACCTCTTTAACGCATAATTCATCGTGAGGAAATAAAGCTTAAATTGTGCCGGGCCAATGCGCAATGCCGGTAGGTTGTTTTCAAAATAGGTAAATTGATTCCTCCTGTTACATTATTTAAAGCAATATTACCAAGACATTGTTGTTGTCGATTCATATTAAACTATTTCGTTTATTATTTCACCTAATGTGTTTCACCTAAACATTGGAGCACACGGTGTGCGGCACAGAAAGAGCATGAAAGGGAGCAACAGTTCAACAGTTGGCCGGTGCATGGCATGGTTCCGTCGCAGTGGGACAAGTGCTCTGATCGGGAAACCGATTAATTACATCTAGTGGATGATGAAGAGCTCATCGGAAAATAAGTTACAGCATCTGAACCTGCGGTTAATTTCCGCGTCGAATTTAAAGCATTTCAATGGCGGATACACTGCTTACATCGAAGGTAGCCATTTTGTTTTGCTTAAAAGCGATCGTGATCGTTTCGATGCGAAATGAGTAAAAGTACGTGACAAAATTTTCGATTTGCTGTATGCACATTGTGAATCGATTCAGTATCGGTGATGCTATTCTTTTTAAATCTTTTACAGCTAATACACGATCTGTGTCTCTCTACCCGTTTAAGCTACATGTTGTATTAAGTTGCACATGCCTTTGGAGAACTATCGCCAATCGTCATTTAAGTGTTGGTCGTGAAAATTATGCAATCGTTTGCTCGACGAAGCTAAAGCTTTTTTTTTCTTCTTCTTAATTTCCTTGTGCACAGCCTGCAATGGGTTATTTTTGAGTTGAATGCAAAGTTCTACCTTTAAATTTACACAGGAAATGTGTGATTAAAAAAGTAAAATGACGGAGAAGAATTTTCTATTAAGCCACGAAGGAAATATAAAATCAAATGTGAAGACGGTCATGTTTTGCTTGTTCGTCAAGCGAGGCACTTAAATCAGAAAGGATGCAAAGTATAATTGAAACATCTTATCATCGAAATCAAACTCAAAAACAGTTCAATGTAGCACAGTTTTAGTCTCTAATTTGTGAAAACCTAACACATAATCATGTTTCAGTGTAAGCAGTTTGGCTGCACCATTCATTCGCTTGTGCCTGGCTATTAATTATCAAACTGGTTTCGCTAAAGATAATTTTTATCAAATTTCCTCTAAACAAACGCACATGCGTACGTGTCCGTAGTGCTGGACCGTGATGGCGTTGAAAATATAGCAAAATATGCGATTAAAATAAGAAGCACCGATTGCTGCACTTCCTTTTGCTACGAAATTTCTATATCATTTATCACATTACGCACGGTGTGTTCTACGCCGGTCTAAAAACGTTCTCCCTGCACCGCGTTCCTTGAAGTGCAGTGGGATATTGATGCGTTTTTTTTTTTGACGATAACTCACGCTAAAGCTTTTTGTGGGTTTTGTTTCGTGTTACACACCTTGTTCTACATTCGTTACTGCTTTGTGGTACCCAAAATAATGGTCTCTTGTTGTATTTGCTTCTTGTAGCAAGCCAAATGTAGAGTAATTAGGCAATGTAAAGAAATATATTAGTCCTGCTCGCTTACCAACGGACTGACTGTGCTGATTTGTTTTGCTTGTCTTGAAAACTATTGGTTCTCATCTTAAAGACATATTCTAATTAACATTCAACGTTGTTACTTTTAAAAAGTAAAGGATTTTACATTTTTCAAGAATTAAAGATGGCATATCGGCGCCATATTGAAACAATCTTTTGAAGTTTCTAGTGACTAGAATAATCAACAAAGATCGTACCGAGAGAATCACGATTAACGGATAACGCAGAGTTTAGTATGATCTTCGTTGTATAACATTCCATCAGGACTAATCAGGAAGATCAGATGCAACAAAGCAAACTTAACGCTTACGCTACACTGACTAAAGGGTAGTAACATGGTAGTAACATTGAAATGCACAGCTAGTAAGATGAAATCTGTTCGATGCTCTCTGGACCCAAGGCTCATTGGTTGGACAATTTGAAAGGCCAGAGCTGTAGAAGTTTATCAGGCGCCTTTAGATCTCGCCACGTTGGAATTGTTTTTCCTTTTTTTATTTTACACCATTTTCTGATACCGTCCAGTGCGTTATTTGGTTCCTTAAGCCTATGAGCTAATAGGTTCTATCATATTCGTTCAAGAGAAACAGGGGAAAATATCTAAACCGTTTTAACAATCCCAGTGTTTTGCCGGTACGAACGATGGATAGCTCAAGTCACATGCTGTTGCTTGATATCATTGCGATGCTGTCTTTTGGATGTCTTATCGTGCCTACATTCTGCTATTGCAACTACGGTTTGCTATTCGATGAAATCGTGTTGATCGAAACCGGTTTCAAGGTGGTTTAGAGGAATAATCGATAGGGTGTTTGCGATGTTTAACGCTCCTAGCGGGCTCTATAACTCTGTACGATCGTTCGATGCTACGATCAGCGCAGTCGGTCGATCGACAACGAGCGATAAATTCGTTACTTAGTCTCCGAACCTCATGTACAATGCAGTGAAGTGGATGGGAGTATGTGTTTGGTGCTTTAAGGCAACACAAACGATAATCCGGTAATTATTTCGTCTACAGAACGGTAGTAATTTTAACGTCTACCCGAACGGTGACGTTTTCGTTGAGTCAGGTAAGGTTCGTGGTTTGTGTGTCATTGTTTTAGTGTTAATTTTTGCTAATGTGGAGTTCCACTAGCCATGGAAATTCTATGCTGCTACGTGGAATTGCTACTAGCCGATTTGATCGACCATCAAATTAAGTCGACGAACGGTATTACTACTTAACTATTTTTATGAACAGCATTAACTATGCTTTAACGCTCCTCCTCTGTGTACTTCTCCGTAGAAGTAATGTTGCCTTTTGGTTGTGTTCCGTGCAGGTGTTTGTTTAGTTTTTTGCTTTCCCCGCTTTGCTCCCTGCTTTCCCTGCCCTGCCCTTCCTACATCGTCGAGCTAAACACTATGTTAGCAATGGGTTAATTATGCACCTCTACTAAGTTGCTGTTCTACGACGGGCCCTGTAAAGCAGTGGCCCGGTACTGGCTAGTCGCCAGTTGTTGATCTAATGCTAAAGTATTCGTTTACATCACTAAGTAGTCTTTTTTTCCTTGCAAGTGGCGTTCGCGGCTCTCCAGCTCCAAACCTATCCAAACCGTGCCAACCCGAACTTTCGATACCGATGCAGCATCATCTCATTTGGTATCTTTGGGTAGTGTTTTTTAGTCAGCCCAACCAGTACTGGTGGGGGCACTGCGCACCGCCTGATACTAGAAGCGTGAGGCACGTTCCCGCTGCTTGGTAAACTTGCTGCCAGTTCCGGCCACCGATCCCGAGGCGAGCGAAGGTGTGGCGTAGCAGCTGGTCGAGCTGCCGGAGGAAGATAGGAACAGGTCGGAATGGATGGACTCGGACGCGGCCGGCGGTGGCAGGAGTGGGGGATGGTTGGGATCGGTTAGCTCGATTCAGCTGCTTGTCCGGTGGCTACCCATATGCGTGTCGCCGGTGGATGACTGTGCGTTGTTGTGCGTGGCATAGGATGGTGCCATCGTGTTGCCATACGCCGACTGAGTGCCGATGTTGTTGGCGAACGAGGAGTTTGCCGAAGCGGGCACTAGCGCCACCGAGGTGGACGAGGAGGACGCTGCCGGTCCGACGGTTGTGGCACTCGTCGTCGACGGTGGCAACAGTGTTTCCGGCACGAGATGGGGCGTTCGGCTCGAGATGGGCGGCAGAATCGGGCTGGCTGGCCACGGATAGGCCGGTGTCGAGGTCGACGGAACACTCCTAAAAGAGAAACTGGTTTACGAAACATGATGAGCAACACAAACACACCGAACATCGACTTGGAAGTGAACTAGAAGCCGTTGCCGTTGAGTTGATTCGGTTTGGGGTTTATTTGTTGGTAGTTTTTTTTATGGTTGTGGTAGGAGTACTGGTAGTGGTGGATGTTAGTAGTAGTTGTATTGGTAGTAGATGTTGTTCTGGTTGTAGTAATAGTGATGTCAGTAGAAGATGTTGACATTCATTTGCTCGCAGATGTACCGATACCGTAAATACCATTTTACGATTCCACCGACGATTAGGCGGTTGTTAATTTTGAATGTCATTTAGGCAGCTGTTTCGGTTCTGTTTCGTACTTCCAAACCGGTATTCGGTCCAGACATTCTGCGCCATGCGCCATGCTGATGCATACTAGTTGGTTAGTTGGTTGGTTGGTTGGTTGGTTGGTTGGTGTGTCGGGTGAAGGTCGGGATGGTTTGAGCGAGCAACATTGGACGCTGGTGGAACTCTATGAAAATAGGAAATTTTTGCGGCATGCTTCACGGTACCTGGAGTGCGGCAGCATCAGCGGCGAGCCAAGGGGTGGCGCCGGCGTTGGCAAACCGGACGACGAGCCGGTGGCCGCTGCATCCGGATGCAGGAAGTTGCGGCGCTGATCCACACGCTCCTGATGCTGCGTTAGGCATCGCGTTAACACTTCCGGAAGATTTTCGATTTGTGTCTAATGCAGAAAAAGGCAAACATTATGTAGTCAGCATGATGCTCAGGAAGGTGCAGGCTTGTGATGGCTTAGCTTGCAATTTTACCTGTAGAGATGTTAACTTATCTTCTAGACTAGTGATACGTTCCTCCAAAGCATCCTGTCTGGTTGACATATCCGATACAATTTCGTACACAGTGTTTTGAGTCTAGATAAATGAAAATAGAAAATTAAATGTTAAATGTATCAAATAATGTAGATTTAAGCTTCGTAGGGTTTCTTGTATTTCCGCTCCATGCAGCGTTGTATAAAGCTCTTGTTTTGCTGATTAATTATGAAACAACATGTAGACCGATCGTTCGACAATTAAAATTCTAGGAACTAGGAATAGCCATTCATTCCAGCTCTTGATAATGTTTTTTTTCTATTATATTTATTTTCAATCAATTTACCTAATTTTTCATAATATTTAGTTTAAAACTGCATTAAAACAATCAGTTCAGTTTCAAAACAGTGGAGCTAACACCAATTACGAGGGCTGACAATAAAGTAAGGTCTACAACGCTGCAACTTCGCCGGATAGTTGAAGTTTACGGGGAAAAGTGTATGGACGTAAAAAACGTGCGTAAGTGGAGCCGCGTGTTCAATTCCGGGCGCACTAATGTTCACGACGAGGAGTTCTCCGAAACCCAAAAAGTTTAAGGCGACACTGTCAGCCGGCAAGGTGATGGCTACGTTGTTTTGGGATCGCCACGGGGTATTGTTGGTGGATTTCATGCCAATGGGAACCACTATCAATGCCGCAAGGTACTGTGAGACCCTGGAAAAGCTTCGTCGTGCCATAAAAAACAAATGCCCGGGATTGCTGAGCAAAGGAGTGAAATTTCACCACGACAACGCGCGCCCGCACACAGCCAACTTTACCCTTGACCTGCTCAAGAAATTTGGCTGGGACATCATCGATCACCCTCCCTATAGTCCCGTATTTCGTATTTCATCATTTTCCTTAAATTTTCCAAGGTTCTATTTATTAGATTATTATACCGTTGGTCGAGATTGCTGGAAAGGCTAAGATCTTCTTTGTAAAATAATATGTAAAATTATCAATATTATATCATAATTACCTTTGCCATGTCGGTGATGGTGTTAGCATTGTCCATCAATTTACGCTGATCCATTTTAACTTTTCGAAGTCTTAGAAAGATAATAAATAGAGACACGCGTGTTAATCACATATCAAATTATGAAATGTAATGTTCAGGAAAAAATAAGAGAATCTTAAATGAAATAAACTAAAGAAGTAATAATGAGTTATAAAGTCCATGACAGAGTAGTGATGACCGGTAAGTCTGGTCTTCTTCTTCTTGGCTTAAGGACCTCTTTGGTCATGCCGTCCATCGAAATGGCTTACTAGACCTGCCGATACCACGTAGTTGTATAGTCAGTCCTCAACTACGTGGGGTGGTCCGGATAGGATTTGAACCCCGGTCCTGTCGTGTGAAGTCCGGCGCCACTGTCGCCTATACCACCGAGCCGCCCCAAGTCATCATCGGGCTGCAGGCAATTTTAGTAAGCCATTCGATTACCGGGGTGACGTAGAAGGTTATTAAGCCAAGAAGAAGAAAAATTCTTTAACGAACATGTGTCACTTAAAAATAAAACAAAACCTAGTGGATATAAAGGGCGTTCGGGATAATTTTGACAGTTACATTTTTGTTTATAACTCGTGATGGAGTTGGCATAGGAAAACAAACAATACGTCATTCGACAGCTAAAAGTGTACGGAACAAGCAGCGAAAACATCCCGTGATAAAAAAATGCCAAAAAAGAGTACATTGTGGAAGCGGATCACATGCATCATGATATTCCGCGCCGGACGCGACAACCGCCGACACGGTTAACACCCACAACAACCGGTGGCTGGCTTACTGCCCGGCGGACGTGCCACGGGTGCCGCAAACCAAGTTCCCCCAGACGGTGATGGTGTTTTCCTGCGTGTCATCGGAAGGGGACGTGATGCCGCACCACTTTTTCGAGCAGGGGTTGAGGCTGAACCAGGACGGGTACATTTCCATGCTGGACACCGTCGTAAAGCATTGGTTCATGAGAGTGGCCAACGGCAGACCGTACGTGTTCCAGCAGGATTCCGCTCCGTGCCATACAGCCTCCAAAACGATAAAGTGGTTGGCGGCCAATTTCAACGACTTCACCGCGCCGAATGTGTGGCCTCCCAGCTCCCCGGATCTTAATCCAATGGATTAATTCGTGTGGGGCGCGGTGAAACGGGACACCAACAGAACCTCCAGCAACACCAAGGCGGAGCTCAGGTCCGTTATCGCGGCCCTACCCCGCGAAACTGTCGCCAGGGCTTGTTCCCGGTTCCGGAGACGGGTGGAGGCCGTAATAGAAGCCGAGGACGGATATTTTGAATAAAATGAATAAATTACATGGTAAGCTACTATTTACAATTGAATATGACGGTCCAGTGCCGTATTGTCGTAAGCTACTATTTCTAAAACAAGAAAAATTTCCCCGATGATTAATGTTGCCATAAAAAAAATTTCTTTCTCCGTAGGTGACTGTCAAAATTATCCCGAACTCCCTGTGGATTGCATTGCCCACACTGACGATGTTATCTATTTTGCACAAATTTTCTAGCGTCCTTTAACATATTCTCTATCTGCAAATTATAATGTTTCCCCTGTGCAGTAGGTTTCTGAGTTCTGATCTGTCACCTTGCCACAGATCTGCCTGTAGCAAAATAGGACTTGCGAAATAGTCATGAACACATATACTTATTTTGAACATATTTTGAACAGCCTAGTGCATTAAAATAATAATGCATCTGTCCTCCTGTCCATCCTGTCGAGTACCTCAATGAAACCAAATAATTTTAATAAAATAGTTCAAACATATATTTACTCTGTAGAAGGTCGTCTTAAGCTGCTTGTAGTTTTGCACGATTTTTAAAACAACCTTTTCTTTCGTATGCTTTGGAATAGTTTTGTTAAACAGAGGAATTTAACGTGGCATACGTAAAACAACACCAACATGTTTAAAATATGAGTTCTCTAATTTTCAAATAACAATGACGAATGGCAAAAATCTATTGACAATTTTATTCGCTCAGAAAGGTAAATTATTTTAATTTCTTCTATAGCTTTTTGACATAAAGCTCGTATCTGTGATTCATGATAGCATTCAGCAATTGAATAATTTAGTTAAAATTTTGAGTTTGCATTCGCGTATAATTTAATCAAAATGCAATCAAACGATAGCTACGTGTCATGCAATTGCAAACAAGTGTTTCCGGTGGGTGGTTAGTGTCGTGTTTTGAATGAAGTTCGTCAATTCAACCTCGATTTTCTGGTTGCTGTTAAGCGTGCAATTGTGATGCGTCTTAGTCACTTAACATACTTAACGGTGACGAAAAGAATGAGCGCTTTATAATGAAAATAATCAGTTTTTTATTCTGATATACTTACGCGTAAATAGCTAGAAGAAATTTTCTTTGATGCGTCCGTACACGCCCGGGGTTGACTCGTTTCACCAGACGAGTGTGTTTGTAGATTAGCCAGGTTTCGCGCAGTACGTTGGCAGCAGCATTTTTTAACTGTAGAAGAGATTCATGTTAGTTCAAAATATTCCATTGAATCGAAGAGTTTAACCGCTTTGTTCTGAGAACAATTTATTTCGAAACCAAAACCCGTGCGGACAGACCGTCCTTAGCGAAAAAAAAAAAAAACTCATTGCCAAACCTTCACATTCAATTCAAAAGCAGCCGAAAGTGATGGGTTGACAAATGCGATGGTTTATTGTACAATCAGTACGTTAAATTGATGTCTGTGCTTACGTTTAAGCCCGCTCTCATTTTAGATTCACCTGAATCATTGAAAAGTTTCCACTGTCCTTCGATCGTCGGTTCGATTGACGCCGGCAAAGCAGTTCCATGTTTGCACGGGGTCAGCTCGGTGCGCAATGATCTCGGACCCACCAACCAGCCAAACTTCAAAAAAAGCCATCGCAGATAAGTTGCTCCCGTAAGACGTATGGCATGACATCAGCCATCGTTCGTTTCCCGGTTGGCAGCCGGACGGTGAAATAGCACCATTAAACCTAACGACGGCGATGATAGGAATCAGCCGAAAATGGCATTCCCCGGGTAAGCAGCGTGATCAGCGTGATAAGTTTATAATGAAGTGGAAAACCCCGACTCAACCATCCAATGGGGGATAGCGTGAACAAAATACGGAGCCACGGTGGTTCTTAAATTATCTTCCATTCCTTGCAGGACTTGAAAACCACCCAACGGACGGTTTTTGTGGATATGTTGTGGTGGCGTGTGATGACACCCCCGGACCCCGGGACTGGTCGTCCGTAGGGTTATGTTTTCTGTCCGTTCCGCATGGTTTGAAGTTCGAACGGAATTGTTTACCAGCACGAAAAGACGACCACTGCTTGGTGTGGAGGTCTGTCGTTCCGGTAGGTAATTATTGTGCGGCAGAATAAATGGGTACGTAATTTTTCTTCTACCTTCCCCCATGGGGCTAGTCATGCGTAGGACATCGTTCAGTTTCCGTTTCTGTCGAAACGAACTGAACTACACCCAAGGAACCAATGAAGTGACAGTTTGGTCATTGGAAGCAACCGTATTTAACGAGCGTTGCTGTTCGTATTTCAGTATTCTCGCACAGTGGGTAAGGGCGAAATAGTTAAGCATTGCACATAAAAATATTTTCAAAAAATTCAAAATTGTTTAAATAATTTGTTATTTCATAATATTTTATTCAATTTTCAATCTGTCTGTGCTATTTTTGTTAGACATTTAGTCGCACAAAATTATCGATTTGAAGTCTTTTTTTTAACTCCTACGACATGTGGCACAGTTTCCGTTTTCCGTCGGGGCGCGTTGCGAGAAATTAACGAGGAAGTTATAAGCACCGGTGCCTGCAGAAGGTGTTTCCGTAGCTGAAAACCTTCCCTAAGTTTCGTTTGACAAAGCGCGGCAAGCATCGTAGCTAGTGTTGATGCTGCTTTTCGATTCGAGGCATCGAAAACGATGCCGTTTCGTTTGTAGGCGCCAAGCTGTAGGTTTCTAATTCGATCCACTCTCTGCCTAAATGTTCATAGGACAAATGAGAATCATTGGGTGCATGTGATTTGCAAAAAAAAGATGAAGGCTCCAAGTTTTTACCACCACCCAACGGCTACGGTGTATTCGATGAACGGAAATTGAAGCGGCAGCAGCAGAGATGAACTTCAGTTCCAAGCAACCGCAAACGGAAGGCCGCAAGCTTTGAAATTGAATTCAACTTCGTCGAATTTCATACGTGCACTTGTTCCGGAGGGCTTAATGAGGCCTTGTGTGTCGGTTAAGGTGGCTGATAATTAGTTGGAAGGGAAATGGTTCCAATGGAAGTATGCCTGGTTCGTATGCCGAGAGGAGTCTTTGACCAGTGTTTCTTGACTAATCTTGATCAACTAACGAATCATTTACGCAGATTTATTTGATTGATTAGTTTTTCATGTACTGGAATAATATATAGACGTAGTTGGTGGGAGTTTTCTAGAATATTAGCTAATGCAAGATTTTTTGTCAGTCACATTATGAGGTGATTAGTTCTAGCAACACAAGTTTATAAAAATTTTTGTTTCTCGAACAGAATAGCTTGTTAACAAAGTTAATAAAACGCTTCATTACTTAGCATAAATCATCTTTTTGGGTGCTTCAGTTTTGTTTTTCTCATTCAAGACGGTCGTTTGTTTGCAATTCCGCAATCAACCAACTAACGTAATTGAATTACCAGACATAGACATAGCAATTCGAAGAATAATTGTTGCATTTTTTGCATGCACAAAAAAAAAAAAAGAAAACAAACTTTATTACTCATGTCATGATCATAAGCATTGAAGGGAAAGAAATAGCCCTCCAACAAAAAAGACTTTTTCCCCATTCAATTGCCTGCGTAGACTAAACGCCACTACCGATACACGTGTGGAAGAAATTGAGTTGCATTGGCAAACGATCAAACTGTTTATGCCGGACAATTGGTTAGATTTAGCACACCGAACGTGTCTGTAAATTGTTGATTCAAACCCACTTGAAAGGTGAAGAAAAAGAACAATTTTGTTTCTGGCGCTGCTTGCCGAATATCAAACGGGGTTTGGCCGAACCAAACTAAAGCATGGAAGAAAATTGCCGTTCGAAATTCGAAAATGAGTCGATAATGTATCACGGAGCCCCCTCTCCCACCTCCCCCCCCCCCCCCCCCTCCAGACAACCCGAAAAGTTTACGAAAATGCATTTTCATCAATTTGTTGCCACTTACCCGCTTGGTGAGCTGCGTATCCATCATAAAGTTGTGCACGTGCTTTTCCGCCCGCGTCAGCTCAAGCTTCCGGGAGACGACCGCCACCAGCAGTGCCGTACAGCCAGCGCCCTGCCGGTCAGGAAGACCGCGTTCCAGCATCGTTAAAAGTTAATTAGATTAGACGAGCACACGAGCACACGGGTGCGGATGGGTTTCCGTCCGGGTTGCGGAAAATTCGCCCCGATCGAACATCGTGATTTGTGGTGCAGAAGAACAGGCGCGTCAGAGAACAGGCACGCACCATTGCAGGAGGAAACAAAAACAGAAGGAGAGAGAGAGAGAGAGAACGGAAAGAAAAGTGCGAACATATCGCTGATCAGTAATCAGTGGTCGGGCGTAAAGTTTCGTTCTCCCGATGCGGATTCTTCCCTGTGGCACGACGTGGCGGGCGTTACAGGGATGAATGCATTTTTTGGAACCATCTCGACGGGTTGATTAAATTTTTCCATTTAGAAGTTTGGTGTTTTTATTCGTACAAAGTATCGTGTTGTATCGTTTTTTTTTTTTTTTGTTCGGTGTATCTTTACTGCGGGCTGTTTATTTTCGTTTCGAGGTTAGGTGGACATAAGATTGGCAGAAGTGTTGTATGTGTGTGTGTGTGTATGTGTGTATAAAGAGTATACGTATGCATGCGTGTGTTAATGTGGGTGATATAGGACATATCAACCTGGCATATGAGCGACCGTGCGGAAGAGCAAGCGAGCAATCGAAGGGCACACGTTACACACGAACGAGCGCCATGCAGGGCGCACGCGAGAAGGAAAAAGAACAAAACAATCGTTCGAAAGTCACGTGGGGCGCACGAACTTTGTTACATCAACACACACACACACGCACACACGCACGCACACATACAAACTCGTACATATAAAAGTATAAAAGCGCGATGCTGCTTCGTCCTGCTGCCTGCTGATGCTGCTTGGTGTGTTAAAGTTTTTGATTATGTCCTTCTTTTGTGTCTCTCGCAGTGTGTGGGAGGTGGTGGGGTCGTTGTGCTTATGGTGGGACAGGGAGGGGAGTTCGGAATAAATGTAATCTTGTTTTGCTTTGTTTTACTTTTAGATTACAGTGTTAAGTGAGAGCGAATGTTGGGTGCAAATACAAGTAAAGAATTAAGCGCAGCCGGGCCGCAAGTTTGGGGCAGGGCCAGGGCCGGAAGGCAGATTATTATTTTTTGTTGTTTTGGTTTAGTCGATCCCCACCCCCCCCACACCCCACTCCCGCTAAAACTCTCATCTCTTCTTTGCGTTGTTGTGCAGCTGCTGCTGTTGGTATTGTGGTCATGGTTGAAGATACGTTCATTTAGTTCCGCCGGCCCAGAATTGCCGGGTTTACGCGTTCGTATTGCGGCACTGGAAGGCTTTGGCACCCACTTCCGGATGGTTGTACGTTGGGAAATTGCTCGACAGTACACAAGATTTACGATCCTTTGCCGGTGTTGGGTGAATAAAAAACTCAAGATGTCGGGTATGCCCACCCCGGCCAAACTTGCGAGAAAAATTTATATATGTGTAGCTTGTGCGGTAAAATGGTAGTTCATGGCGGGGTTTTTCGAATATGTAAGAGTGCTTTTGATCCTTTGATGTTACTAGTACGCATTTGCTGTATTTTTCGAGTGTTACAAGATGTGGTAATAATAATTTTTCTACCCATTTTTCCAACAAGAACATATTGTAATGATTATTCTTCTAATTTAAGTTTGTCATTTATTGAATAAATTTATTTCGTGTTTATTTTTGTACTCATTTTGAGAGAAAATACAAGTGCAAACCATACTAATTTTACATGGTTTTGATTGCATTTTTTTTTGTGTATCTATTTTCTAATTGCAACGAGTTATGGAAGAAAATAAACAACACCCAATGCCCACTTCGCGTTGAAATTTGCAAATAACGAAAGACACGCGCACGCAGTTTTATTATTTATCACTATCTCACGGGAATATTAATAGAATCATAAATACCACGCTCGATAAGAATCTACGGCATGAACGTCAACCTTCCCCACGACAACGCGAAAGAACCAGCGAGCTCCCGGAACACGCAACATGCCCGTATGAGGGAAAGTTCGAGAGGCATTGGCCCCGGCCCGGCAGAAAGCTTTAAGACAGTTTGACATTCGCGCCACATATGATGAAGCCATGAATATTTACAACAATGAAGAGATTTGGGCGATGCTCGTGCTCGGTTAGGTTAGTCGTTATTCAAGCGCAACTGGCTCACAATTGTTTGAGCCGCACGGGAAACCGGGGAACGACACAACTTGGAAAGTCGTTTTGCCATGCTCGCCTTATCTCGTCTATTCCACTAATAAGAACCCGCGCAGGGGGGGGCGGGGGAAAGAAACACACCCCGCTATGGATAGGAAATCGTTTCATAAATCAAACACTTTCGACCGGCATCATAAGTAGCCGAGGCGCACGGCTTCGTCGACAGTCTCGCAGGGCAGTTGTCTGTCGGCCGGTCGGCGTAAACAAAACTGGAGCAAAGATGAGAACGTTGTTTTTACGAGTGCACGGAGAAAGACAAAATCCACGGGAGCGAATGGCGCCGGTTAGGATGACAGCAAACATTTCGGTACCAACGGTATCATCAAAATGCGCAACCGAGTACACCATTATGCGATTATCTTGCTGAAAGTTATTCCACATTTACGTGGTCATTCATTTCATCCGCCAATGAAATGTCAGCGTGAGTTTGCAAAAAAAAAGTCGTTGAGCAAAAGAAAAAGGAAAAAGGAGATCAAGCCTCAAGAAGGTGGTTGTAGCCAAGCCGGTATAACGACAGCGACCAGAGCGTACCGGGTGCGATCGTTTATAAATGTGGCGCCTTCTTATCATAGGAGCACTTTTGGAAGCGATTAGGTGAGTTCTTTCTTCTGTTTGTGAAGCGACGAATGAAAAGTAGTCCCCGCAGAGTGAGGTGCTAAAAATCTGTACACAGTCAGACCAAAACCGGACCCAAGAGCGCCATAGCCTGACAGGCTCAGTGAAGCAAAGCTCTTGCAAAGGAATAAATGTGTGCACCAGTTGGCTGGATAAGCTTTCTCGCATGAAACCACTGCACTGTAGTGCCTTTAATTTCATTTTGAACCTCGCTGGATGGAGCTTACCAGGCTCGGAAGCTGCAGCTATCAGTCACTCAATAACCAGCAGTTTTAGGTACGCTTTTTGGGGTTTTTGCGAAGGGCGTGCAAAATCCCCTTTTCGCTGTGTCTAGTCGTACCAGCACACTCACCGTAAATCAGGTCTCATTAATAACGGTTATGCTATTGTGCGTAGTGCTTTTGCATGGGCGGGGAACATTTCAAGTGGTCCAATAAATTATGCCACACAAGGACCGTGATTCGATCCTGATCCTAGATCCTGGTGCGGCCTGTTGTTGAAGGGAGAAACGCGTTACTGTTATGAGGTGGTGAGGAATCGCTTCACTCTTCCCGCATCGGTACGGATTGTGGGAAGCTTTACGACACTATAATATCACACCGCTTCTTACTGTCGCCGCTGTAACAGCTATTGTCGGGAAAGCATTTACATAAATTTGCATAGTTTCTGTCCGTTGCGTCTTCCAGACGTCAGATTTACTTCAATAATTTATTGGTAACAACCCAGTTCAATCCCGTCTGGCTTTCTAGCCGGTAAGGGTATGAGGGCTCATGTGTTCTCATCTATTTTGGTAGAATTTTCAATAGAGCTTTGCAATAATGCCAGTTTGTCTGTGGTAGTTCTGTGTAAGAGTTATGTTTTCCTTGTTTTGGTGCGATATTAGGCCAGATTGTGAGACCCAAACGTCTTCTCAAACGTCACATATTTGTCACTTTGGTTTCGTTTGGCTAAATCTGACGTTTAAAAGTCGATGACAGATGTTTGTCGAACGGAATGTCAAAAATTTGCATTGCCTGAGCCAAACGGAAACGCGCGTGATTTGCAGGAATTATTCTAAACCAAGAACCACCAAAGTCCGCCCAGAAAAAATGTGCACCACAAAAAGTTTATTATTAAACCAAACTAAGTCATTAGTTAGTGACAATAAGCATTTAAGGATAGGTTTAATTCGAATGAAATCATCTGTGAATGCATGATCAAAGCAGTCCGTAAAGGTAGGGATGTATGCAAAAAGTCGACGAAACTTTCGTCGACTCTAACGCAAGACCATGATACAAATTTGCTTTCCGTTTGGTTAGTGTCTTTCCATCGGAAAGTTTTCCGTTTGACATTGACAATCAGGCCTATTATCGTTCGGCAAGACTACGACAAAAATAGCTTGTTTTGAAGCAGCCAATTAAACATGTCTGATGGAATAAAGAAAAGCCATAAAAATAGACGACAAGTGGTATTTTTTTGGGGTGAAAAGGACCTACAGGATTTGGTGAATAATACTGTGGGACGCAGGGAATATGGGAAGAACTTTAATGGAGCACACTTATTCGCTATCGCCAGCTAACAGTTGGGCACAAGTGCAATTGTTCCGGCTGAATTGCTGTGGCGTCAACTTGTTGAGGGCAAATTGTTCCCATCATATGGGATGTGAACAGAGCGCCCTCGAACACTGTTGTGTGGAAGGCATCATCGAGTGTCATAATTTAACCGGCACAGCTAGTGCAGAAGCACGCACATGCATATTCATTTCACATCTGGCCACGTGACACACCGTTTCTGTCAGCCGGTATCACATGGGTCACTTTGTATGCAGCAGAAGAATGAGTATCATTTCTCAGAGGGCGCGCTCAGCGTTCTTTGCTGCTTGGTGCTTATGGTACTCCGGCATTTTCCAACCCCCACCCCCCCTCCCCCTTCCTTCTCGGTCTTCAGTAATGTTTTTCTTTCGCTCCTTTTGTGACCTTTGTGGCGCTTGGGAGATGATTGCAGTTTCTTGTATCATTATGATCGTCTTGTTCGCCCAGGGCGGCTGTTGCCTTACCAGGGATGGGTACCAGGCACCCTCACTTCGACCGGGAAGGTAGTAGTGCTGATTGATCTCCGTCGGTGACGGGTTCTTGGTGTGTGTGTGTGTGTTCGGCTGTACAAAGGAGATTAATAGCGGTGCTGTATCTATTCACACCCCCAAGGCAACGGGATACGGAGCCATCAAGGCACCGTATGGCAAGATGGAGTTCGACACGTTTTGGTCACAAAGGCAGCAAAAGAAGGTTGTTTAGTTTGCTTGCACTATCACGATAAACACAGGCATGGATGGCTTCGTACACATAGTGGTGGAAATGAATGCAGATTTGGTTCATTCGGTACTCGGAACACTCACACAGGTTCGTTTGGTACACAAAGGAACTTATCAGTGGCAGTTGAACGTATGTGGCAACATGAAAATTGCACTCAACGATGGTACAAGGACTGATTTCTATATCATTGTTACAAATTTTCAGGCACAATAGTTTAATTCGTATTATATGTTATAATGTTGCAATGTTCATTTATAATTTAAATTTTAAATCTAGCGATTTCTGAGTTTTTATTATAACGCTACTAGAACAAACTTAAAAGGAGTACTATCTGTATATTTATTTTGCTTGTATTATTTGTCATAGCAATAAATTTTAGTTTTACAGACCTTTTTTTAGTTTACAGACCGTGATTACAATCTAATAAATAAAGTGATACGATACAAAAGAAAATGTACGTTCCAAGTAATGATAGAACAGAGAATGACTTAGAAGTAAGAAAGAATAGTGAAATATTCTAAATTTGCAACATCGATAGTAGTAAAAGTTAAAAAAAATGTGTCGATTCTTTGCGGCGCCTGAAAGCATTGCCGACAAATCAGAGATTTTACGTTTGAAGAAATGTGTGTTTTCGGAAGATAAATAATACATACAAAGGAAAAGGTGGTAAAAGTATTGAGAAATATGAAGACTCAGAAGGGATAGAGAATGCAAGGGTGTGGACAATAAATGTGTGTCTGTGTGTGTGTGTGTGTGTGGAAAGGGGGAACATAAAACGAAAACGCAAGAAGTATAAAGTGAAAACGAAAAGATTGTATCATTAAACTCACCATAATACCAGTACTGACTGCAATACCACGGCCACAGTACGTGTTGGGCACGATATCGCCAAAGCCAACACTTAGAAAGGTTATCGCGATTAACCACATGGCGTTCAATAGATTGGCATGCTCTTCATCGTGAAACCTGTAGACAAATTGTTTGACATCCAAATTATGCGAGGTTTGGTTCACTGTGTAATGGTTTGTAATAGATTTTTGTTTTAATTGGAATGGATAATTCTTTCTTTCTTTTTTTTTTTTTTGCAAAAGTTGGGAGGCAAGCAGTGGGTTGATCTTTGTGATACAGAGACATAAAGACAGAGAGGAAAAGGGAGTAGTGAAGAGAGTAAAAGAGATAAAAAGACGAGGGGTGAGAGAGAGAGAGAGAAGAGAGAGAGAGAGAGAGGGAGGAGAGGGGAAGGGGGGGGGGGGGAACAGGAGTAGCTTTATGGCCAAAGAAGATGCGTTTGCGTTTCGCTTCCTTCCATTAACAGTGATGGTATGGTGGTATGTGATAGAAGAATATAGTAACAAATCATAAAAAATAGCTAGATAAATAGAGAAAGGAAAAAATAGTGTAAGTAGTAGAACAAGAAAAACAGAAGAAGATAGAGAGAAAAAAGAGGCAAAAGGCATAGAGAAAGAAATAAAATATATTACAGAAAGGTGGAATATTTATAAGTAGAGTACTGGATTTTCAAACCATAAAAGAGTATGAGATAAGTACATATCGAACCATAATTGGGAGGTGCTGATTAAACCTGACCGGGCGTTACAAAAAGGATTATTAGAAAAAAATGAAAACATCAAGAGAAAGAGAAAAAATCAATACAGACGTGAACAGATGAAGAAATATAAACGATTAAAACAGAAAAAGGTGTTTTTAATCGTTTGGTCTCTGATGTGGCACGGTGGAAGTGGATTGATGTTTTTCGTTAAATTGCTTTTTACGTTTCTACTTTCCTAGCGCTCGGAGGCTACTTTGATATGCGACAGCTTCCGGCCCTTTTAGCATAACATCGAGCAGCGCACTGTTTGTACAGTTACAGCAATGAAATCAACCAAACCAACCAAGAGTTCAAGCGTTTCGCATTACATTATGTATTTACCGCAAGCTGCGACAGTCGAACCGAATGACGGCAGATGTGTTTTCACCGATGACTTAACTCAACATATTACGTGTAGCGTTAGACAGCAAGCTTTTAGGCACGTGTTACCATGAAACTGTCGTTCGATTGAGGCAGTGTAGCGTACAACAATAAAAACGGAAAATTTTCACAATCAAATAGATGTACGTGTGTGTGTGTGTGTGTGATTTCTGTGTTAATTTAACAAACAAACAAACAAAAGGAACGCATGGATGGAACAAATGTGCAATACAAAAAGCACCACAAATCAAACGGTAAGATAAGGAAAGAAAAATCGCCACAGAATAGAAAAATAAAAACAGAACGAATAAAGCGAATGAGCACATCGGTGAGTGAGACAAACAAACAAACAAACGTAACACAACACAAGCAAACAGATGACAACAAAAACGCAACCACTGAACGTTTACTAACTCACCCTTCCCCGTAGTGGTAGTTTTTGGCACACCACTGCAAAATCACGCCAAGAAGACACACTTTACATCGGCCAATGATTTTCATTCGACACAGTGATCGAACATTTTCATTTTTTCGTTGTGGTGGTGTGAAGGTAAAAACCAACCACACCCACACATATGTACTGCAGTGAACTTTCTTGCCTGCAATTGTTCTCGTATAAAGCGATTTTTCTTTTCTTCGAACATTGTGTTTGTGTGTGTTTCAGCTTTTTTTTTTGTTTTTTGCATCATATATCCTGCTTTGTATTATAAAATTGTAAAGCCACATAAAACAGCATACCCATCTAGATGAAAACAGAAGCACGACAATGTCAACAAAAGGCTGCCGAAAGCCGCCCGCGTGTACATAGCGCATATTGACCGAGAGGAGCCACACAGCAACACGAGCGAGGTACAGGAAATGACACGGACACGTCTGACAGGAGGCGACGAGCAACGAGTGCAAGCACCAGGCGGAGGATCGGCGGGGTTACACGGGTGGAGATTGTTTTCTTTCCTTTTTTAGAACCATTTTGTTGAGGTTTTTCCTTCATAAAGGTTTTTTTTTTGTTTTTCTTAATTATCACTGTATATGCATAATGCATGTGTATGGCCAGTATAGTGAGAGCTTCAGCTGTTTACCAAATCCCAAGGATGCTGGTAAAAAAAAAATACAACATTATTTAAGAGCCATTGTGTATAAGTTTGAAAATGGCGTGTACACTCTTTAAGCCTGTATTGCTCAATAATGTTTATAGTAGACGCTGCTAGCTTTGCAGCCATTGAGCCTGTGGTTATCAATTTTTGTTTGTCACACCCAAAGCCTCTACATATTATGTGTGTAAACAGCTGTCGATTATTATCGTAGCGAGTTGTGGGATGATACACTGAGATTGAATTTCGCAAACCAGGTGTGTCAGTACAGGAAGAGACAGAGACACAGAGAGAGAGAGATAGAGAGAGAGAGAGAGTTGTTTGCAAGGTAGGCGGTATTACACCGAACATAGACGCTTTTATTGAGGAAAGTCGTTCATTTTTCTCCTCTAGCGACACCGCTCTGGATTACACCAATTTAAGAGTGCGAAAGAACGTGATAATAGAATTCGAGTGTGTAGTGAGGTGTAGTGGTGGAACATTTGTTTCATCGTGCATCGTGGTTGTTGTGTAGAGAAGATAGCAGCACAACGACAACAGGAAGAATAACTGCGAGCGCATTTTGCGGAGGGGGGGGGGAGAATTTTCTAGCTTCCCCACAACCAGAACCGCGGCTGGATTAAGTGTTTTGCGCGTGAGATTTGTATCTGTTAGTGTTCGCATCTGTTGGTAGTATTCTTGATTTACCAGCGGGCAGAGGGAATACGTCCGTCAGGAAGATGTTAAGCCGTCATCGGTACGTCCTGGTACGTCGAAGTGTACAAATGGGTTGTCGTGGGTTTTCTATGTATGCGTGTGTGTGTGTTAGTGTGTAAGGTGGAAATGATACCCTGATTGGACCGTTCTCTACTTACCACCATTCCGCAGGTTAGCGTGATCCCCCTTCCGCAGTACGTGTTCGGGACGATGTCTCCATAACCGACACAGAGAAACGTGATCGCGGTTAGCCACATGGAGTTCAACAAATTGGCATGTTCCTCGTCATGAAACCTTCACCACCAAACCACCCGTCCCCCCCCCCCCCCACCCATTTCGTCGAATCATCATTTTCATGCCGAACCAGAGTTTACGGCACAGTTTGATTGGGACGGGTTTTTGTGTGTGTGCGGGGGGTTTTTTTTTTGGGCGTTTGGTTTTGTTGTTTTATTTCGTCCAGGGTTTTATATTTTGTGTAAATTTCAACACACACCACCGCCAAGCGCCACAGGTGTGATAGGGTCGTTTGTGTAGCGTATGCGTGTGTTTGTGTAGCATTGTGTGGTTTTGTGTTCCGAAATTGCACGTTACCCACAAGAACCGAGATTTTGGAATAATGGTCACAAACGGGAATACATTGGTTGTCGGTTGTCAAGTGATGTGTAACAATGTTGTGCATCAAAATGTGAGAAACACCATTTATCCAGTAAAAGCACCAAACCAAGTATGGAGTAAGTATTGATGTGTGTTTGTTTTGATTAATGTATGTGTTCCGTTAATCGATTGCAGAACACATCGTGTCGGTGATTATTGAGACATTTATTTAGATATTTTGTTCACAACATAAAGAGACGCCGTGTTGTGAGTGTTTTGTAGGACATTTTAGCAGTGGTGGTCGTGGTCGTGGTGGTGGTTGGTGTTGTTTACACGATGGAGAAAAATTGTGATATATAGAAACAACGAGCAACGGATGTTAGAATAGTAATATAACGGTTTTGTTGGGTAGAATTGTTTGTCACAATTTGAAAAGGAAATGTTTGTGGGAACAATGGATTCGAATGAATATGTTTGCCATTCGTGTTGTGTTTTTTTCTTAAGAAAAATAAAGCTGTTTACAGTAGTAAAATTGAACACAATGCACTTTGATTAACACGTTTAATGAAGTTTTTTTTAAAACTATGATAATCGTTTAAATCAAAAACAAAGATAAAAGTTTTGGCAAAGGATATTTTAATAACCACTTTTTTTTACTATGCTTTCCACCAGCTCAAACATATTCATTCGAATGTTGTGCCCCAAAAGATTTACACACAAACACAGAAAGGACAGAGCAGACAGATAGTAGGTACAATCAGTGATAGGCACATAGATGGAGATGTCACACAAAGTATTACTGATTAAGCGAACAGAGACTATGAAATACGAGACCGTATGAACCGCCGTAAACGATCCACCAAGCAAATGGTGGGCTGCTTGGTTGACCCGATTAAATGAAAATAACGTTAACACGGAAACACATCGATCGACAAAAATTTCTCACACCGACTTATACGATATACACATTGACACATTGAAATAAAATGATCATAATTCACTATACAAAGTTTGCAATGGCTAGAGCAACATGTCTCGAAACATTGTGGTCTCTGCAGTATACAAATATTAGTCGATGAGCAGTAGGAGAAGAAGATAGCAATGAAAGTGAAATATGTAGTCATGAGGATAGAGTTTGAGCAAAGCCGTTTAGAAGTGATGAGAGAAATAGAATGAAAGAAAGAGGAAGGAATGAAAGTTGAGAAAAGAAATAATCATAAGACAAAAGTGAAAAAAAGCTATGGAAAAATGGTATCGAAAAACATAGATGTTATAAATGAAATGGCACGTATATGGCATGGTTTTCGAAATAAACTACCCAAATTACCCCCAAAACAAGCAAATGATAAGCATGAATTTTGAATTAATTGACCCCGGTTTTGCAGCAACAAATCAATCTTTTGTGCCAATTTATGATGCATCTTGTGTGGGTCACCTGAACAGCTGGATAGACAGGAGTTACTATTCAGCTAAGGGCAAAAAGAAGCCACAAAAAAAATTTTGGAAAATAAAATTAAGCTCTTTTCTTTTTTCAAAAACTCTTATTCTGTATTCTGTCACGATCATTAAATTTTAATAGCGTAATATAATTAAACATTACAGATTTTTTTTACATTGAATCACGATTTGAATTTTAGAAGTTAATAGAATACAAAATGTTTTGATAGCAACGAGTGTGTTAAATTGCTGTGATTGAAATTTTTATTTTTATAGCACCATTAAGTTACCACAACTCGCAATGTAAGTTACCACAGAATAAATCTTAAGATTGATTTAGATTTTTATTGTTTAAAATATAAAAAATAATTGCGAGAAAAAGATGTTTCTAAATGAAAGATTTCAAAAAAGTAAATCAAAGTATAAAAAGCGACGAGAAAAAAATTAATGAATCTTAAAATACGTGTATACGCGTTGTGTGATTGCTTTTTCGTACGCATGAGGTCTTCTGCAGTTGTAAACTTGTGTTACAGATGATTGCAAATGTATATTAGACAGCAAATGTATTGAAGGCAAATATGGAACGACAACTCCGGCAAGTGAATAATGTGCTATTAGTAGCTAGGGTCAGCTCTACTTTTAAGCAATGAAGCAAATTGAATAATGAATGCATAATACACTATCAGCAAAACAAGTAATGTTTGCATTTATTTACTTTCGTGTATCGATTGTTGCTTTCCTACAAAGCATAGTCGACGGTACATGGTAACGTTTTAAATTTGTTATTTGGTCGTTATTTTTGCCTCATATATTTCAGCACTCCTTAGCACTTCATCATCCATATAATTAATAATTAAAACCGCATACCGAACAATCATTTCACGACGATATTAAGCAATTTGAATAATGAATGCATAATACACTATCAGCAAAACAAGTAATGTTTGCATTTATTTATTTTCGTGTATCGATTGTTGCTTTCCTACAAAGCATAGTCGACGGTACATGGTAACGTTTTAAATTTGTTATTTGGTCGTTATTTTTGCCTCATATATTTCAGCACTCCTTAGCACTTCATCATCCATATAATTAATAATTAAAACCGCATACCGAACAATCATTTCACGACGATATTGAAAATTGGATACTAAATTTCAAAATGTATTTATCAGTAGTACCTCAAAAATTTTCAAAAAAGTTTAATTTGACTGACCTTATCAAATACTGACCGGTGTCAAAATCCAGTATTTTTTACGAATTTTGATGCCTCTAGGCCAAAATACTGTTTGCTCTCCATAACACTGGCAAACAAAACTAGTCGGTGTTAAATAAAAAAGTTTTTTTTCAAAAAAATTTCTATAAAATTGGTTTGGGTAGATGTCAGATAAATTATCTGAATTTAGCCACCAAGGTATGTGTTCTAAACATGAAAACTTTACTATTTTCAATAAAAAAGAAACAGTAAAAATGTAAAGTATCAGGCGCCTCCATTATGCACCAGGCGCTTCCGTTAAGCACCAGGCGTCTCCATTAAAAAAAAAAGATGATAAAAGTGCATGCCGTAACACATTTTGTTATAAATTTAAAATCTTTCAAATGCTATTTTGTAAATTGATATTTGAAATTAATAAAAAATTATATGAAATATTTCTACCACCATCAGCCATATAAATTCTTTGAGGCTTTGAGTCTGGTGACCATGGTTGTTGCGGTGACAGCCCTCACAAGGCAGAACTGGCTACTGAATCACATCAGGATCGTCGCCCCGTAGACAGAACTGATTATCCGGCTTTGTTTTGCAGGCTTAGCCGATTAGCAAACTTGGCGCATTCGAGTTTTTAAAGCCAAAAAAGAATTCGAATCTCATATTGTCCTTCAAACTATTTCGGTCTCAAGTTGTTATAGTACGCGGTCCACTGTTTGCGAGTTTTGCAACAGAGCGGGGAAGCAATTTAAATCTAATTAAAAAATGCTTGGTTTGGAAGTTTTCTGACAGTATAGAAATAGCATTCCGCTGATTGTAACGGTGGCGATGAGGTCGCGTCGACATGATTTAGCACTGGTAGTAAGTTTTACGCTCGGAACCTATCTAGGTGCTGTCAAGGGGGAAATCGCACAAAGTATTGATTTCTTGCTCCCGTTTTTTCCCTGACATTAACGAAGATTGACTGTTGTAAGAAAATGGCAGTTTGGTAAAATGTTGCAGCTGCAGCAAGCAAACTAAAAGAGCAAATTGCATCTCTCAGTGTGTCGGACTGCCGATGGCAAAGATGGATGGTGATGGATTAGTATAGTTTGGCGTGTGTTGCGAACTTGTGATGTGGTGCATTGCTCCGAATAATCTCATAAAATGTCACGTCGATATATGCTGCTCGCTTTTGCTGGAGAGTGCACAATAATGTTCACATTTTGCTCTTTTCGTGCAGTTTTGTGGGCACGGCTAGAGGTAAATTTAAAATGAAAATTATTTTTCTTGCAGCCAATGATAAACGATATCAAATTTCTTCATTTCATAGCCAAGAAGAAATAATAAACAATGTTGTGAAATGTAACACAAAAAAATTACACTAACTTAATTTTGAAATTGAAATTTAATTTTGAAAAGCTTTTAGTAATTTTTTTTTGAATAAATGGGAATTGTATATTGATTTTCCATGAACGAGTAATATTTTTCCAAGAAATTTATAATTATTTTCGTTTACAATTACGGGTAGCATTCGAACACAGCACGTTTTAAGAGCATCTGTGCGTCACAATTAAACGAAAAAAATATGAATACAATGCAAAATAACTGTCACGAATACTGAAAAGTGCAAGTTATTTCCCAGCGTTGGCGGACGAGCGATAATTATGCTCACACACACTATTCACCGCACGTACTCAAAAGTGGCAAGTGGCGTGAAAAGTTTGCAATAGCACTACCTCCATAAAGGCATCTGCATGTGAGATTTTGAAAGAAAACACTGTGCAGTACTTGAGTGTGTTGAATGGAAAGAAATGATGAACATGTAGAACATTACATGTAAGCGATTCTAGCGCAATGCGAGGAAGTCCAGTCTGACACGGATGAGATGCTGCTGTGTTCATGAAGTGGATGGTCGAATAATGAGACATTAAATCATAGACGAGCATACATGCGGGCAATACCACGCACAGTTGTGAGTCCGTTGGCGCATCGGTTGCCTGGGAGTTGCCGGAAAAGTGGTCACCAGCTTGGAGAGCTCTTCAGACTCAACATCATTGAACGTGCGCCAAATGAAGTTGTGACAAAGTACTCGCAGAAGAATTACCATTGGATGAATATTATACACAAGAACCATGAGCAAATGGACAGAAGAGAGGAAAATACTAGAGAAAAAGATAAGTGTACAAGAAAGATGAAAAGTACTTGAGAGGAGAAAATATGAAATGAGCGAAACTGCCCGCAGTGTTGTTTGTTGGTCTGTCGGTGAGATCATAGTTGTGCCAATTGGATCAAACACTGAAAAGTAATATTGTCCATATGGCCCAAGGACGCGAGGAGCTATCAGTGAATGGCCGGGAACCAATCGTACCTCTCAATCGTAAATCAATACCATGCAACATTACACCAATTATGATAACCATGTTCAACAAAATGGTTGTCCCTGACGGGTACAGCTACCTCTGTAATTAAATAATGCTATCACTGGACAGTACAAGCCAACAATAATGTTTTGTTATTATACCGATCGTTTTCAGAATCATGATAACAGTGTGACATTAGTTTATTTTATATCAATTTCTTCATTGATTCATTGCTGAGTGCTTGGTTATTAGGTGCGTTGGGATAAAAAGGATTTAATAGCTTGCTGTTTGATAAGCTCCCTTATGAAAGTCGAACAAAAGGTGCTTTAAAAATTAGTATTTTCAATGAAAACGGTGCTTTTGTTACGGCAGTTTTTGTACGAGTAACTGGTTCCAGTTTTTATCCGGTTTGTTTGCCTGGTTAGAATAAAACGTTACAAACGATTAGCTTTTTCAAAGATGTTGAGCGGCATTCAAGACGATGCGATAGGGTACTTCATTCAATTTGATATAAAAATTTGTATTCCATACATTTTTATTGGTTGTTTGCTTGGTTGGTTGGTTGATTTCTTGTAAATAGTTTGAGGATTATTCTCTACGTCGAAGGATTTTAAGCTTTAGGCAAGCTGAGCAGAATAGTGAAATCACGTGATTGTAGACTTTATTGGGCCTTAAATTAGCAAAATAGTAAACAGCAAAAAGTACTGATAAATATCATAAAATACATCGTACTTTTGTGAATTAAAAAATAAAAAAAATCTTGTATTGCACTTCAATGGAGAAGATAAAACATTTGTTTTTCCTAAAACAAACTTTAATTATGTCATAGAAAACGAGAAAAATAGTTATTAAATAACAGTTTTTCAAAATTTCTAAGAAACTTTGCTTAAAACATTTCAACGAAAAGATGAACTGAACATTGCAATATTGAGGAATGTTTTATTTTGTTGGTATGCTTTGGCTTACATTACAAAAGTTATCAAGAAAAGCCATTGAAATGTGAGATAAAACTGTACATAGAAGGAAGTTCAGAAGCGTTCTCGAAATTTTTGTTGGGTGTAGTATGTTCAGATACTCAGCAGAAAGAAACAAAAAATTAACATTAGCAGTGGGTGAAAAGAACGCATGCAACATGACGTGTGTTGGTGTGTCGTAGCAGAATAGCGTGGAATTAGCAGAAAACCGTGTCGTGCGGGTGTGCGTGACGCAGTGTTTGTGTGGGGTAGTAAATTTTGGGTACAATAAAGGGTTAATAAAATTGCCGGCAATAATATAGCTGAGGGTACGGTGTATGAAGCAGCAGTATGTAGTGAGAGTCTAACGTTCCACTAACAAAAGATAATGCCGTCGTACGCTCTAATAGATCATTTCAATTATGCACAATCAAACATAAAATCAAAGCAAAATATATCTCAGAATAGTGTTTATCATAAGCTACTGACATTTAAATGAAATCTAGCATTAGTTGGTGATGACATCTGAGTGTGTGTTGGTACTACATACTGATTAAATTTACAATTGAATTTCACGTATTTGTTGTAACTTTTACATTTCATGACTGCACACAGAACAGAGAACGACAAGAATATCAAAATGAAGCACTTCTTTTGCCTGCTTTGTAACAGGTGACAGGGTAGTGAACAATCTAAGAAACGTTTTAGAAAATAATGAGGGACAGGGTCAAAAATATTGAACGAAAAATCAATTACAGAAAAAAAACAAAACGCCTAGAGTGGTATTACATACGGATTCTAATGACACTGAGAAAGAGCACAGACACGAAAATAAAATAATAAAAAACAGACAGTGAGAGAAAGTGATAGCGAACAGAATGACATGAACGCACTGAAGGAGCGAGTACAAGACGATCGTAAAAGATAGAAAAAAAGGTATGCGGAGAGCGCGAAAGGGGAGAGAGTGAGTGAGCGAGACAGAGAAAGAGAAGGTAGAGCAGAAGAAAGAACGAGACAGTATGATGGAAAATAAATGCGGAAAATGCGATAGCTACCTTTCACACTGTCGAAGCGTCCACGATGCGATTATCCACAGTGAAACCATGAACACTAGTAAAACCGTCCCGGGGCATATTGTCATTAGTGTTTTCAGCACAAATCTGTAGAAAACCGGAAACGGAAATGTATGTAAATAGATTAAAAAAAAAAAACACTTGAATCGGAGTGTGCACTTCACAAAATGGGGGGTGTTGTACGTGGGAAAGTTGTACAGTACGTACCGAGTGTTGAAATTGATTCGATTTAGCGCACCTATACTACGTGACGAGGCATCGGTAAATAGTTTCGAATGTAACAGCATCACACGACATATCAGGTACAAACGAAGGAACATTGGCAAAGATAACGCGACGTCGTACGGAACTAGTTCACCTCCGATGGCTTTGTTCTTATTAGCTAATTTGGTAGTCCATAGAAAATAATATTGACCTGGAATGGGATGCACTGCGCAGATTAGTAATTCTAAAGCTATTTGGCTCATTCGCTGCCAGGTCATCGCTATTCGCCAGTCATCTGCACAGTTGTCTATCATAAAAAGCTGAAAATAAAGCAGAAACAGAATGATTTACTCAGTTTTAATGGTGCTTGATGTTAAAAAAAAAGTAAATATATTTAACGCAGGATTTAATACTGTTTATTCATTTTAACTGCTGGCGCTGCTACCGTAATGCCGCCAGGTTCCTCTATGTGACAAAATATCATGGGGTTTTCAATTTTTACTTTAAATAAGTCTAACAGATACGGGTGGCCCAGTGGTGTAGGCGACAGCGGCGCCATTTTTCAAACGCTAGTAGCGGGGTTCAAATCTCATCCGGGGGACCGTTCCCCCGTAGTAAGGACTGACTATCCAATTACTTGGTATCGACAAGTCTAGTAAGCCATTTGATGGCAGGCGTGACCTTGGTTGTGGAAGGTTTTTAAACCAAGAAGAAACAGAAGTTCAACGAACAGCTAGAGGCTCTACTAGCAGACGGTCCCGATGCACCGTCGACACCCCTGACATTGAGGACACACGAAAAGCTATCTGTCGGTTAAAGAACAATAAGGCACCCTGAATCGACGGAATCGTAACCGAACTGGTCAAAAACGGGAGTACCTTACTAGAAAATGAGGTTCATCAACTTGTTGCTGAGGTATGGGATAGCGAATCGATGCCTTGTGATTGGAATCTTGGCAAGAAGGAAGATATGTTGGAGCGCAACAACTACAGGGGTATTACGGTGTTGAAGCTTGTCAGGATAAGCTTGCCCCTTTCGTTGAACAGATAGTTGGAAACTATCAAAGAGGATTCCGAAATGGAAAATCAACCACTGACCAGATCTTCACCATGCGGCAAATCTTGCGAGGTCATGAGCTCTTTTGGAATCCCGGCCAAACTGATTAGAATGACCACGATCAACGTCACAAGCCAGGTGAAGGTGGATGGAAAACTTTAAGGGTCCTTTGCTACCTCCAAAGGCCTGCGTCAGGGAGAAGGGCTTGCCTGTCTCCTATTCAACTTGGCGCTAGAGAAGGTCATCCGTGACTCGAAGGTAGAGACTTCTGGAATCAACCATTCTAAAAGTCAACCCAGATTCTGGCATACGCTGATGATATAGATAAAGATCATCGGTCAGCAGCTCACGCAGGATCCCAGGACCAATGGATCGAGCAGGCGGCAGAAAACCTCGGGTTGCACGGGTTCCTCGGAATGGTGACGAGGCAAATAATTCTGGAACTACGTGGGGATGATGTACGGATAGGTGACCGCAAATTTGAAGTCGTCCAAAACTTTACCTATCTCAAGTAAAAAAGGCAGCAACAAAAACAGCATAAAGACGGAGTTGCGCGAGTAGGATGCTGGCGGCCAGCCGGTCATTCTAGAGCCTGAGAAAACATCTCACCTCAAAAAACCTGTCGCGACGGTCGAAGCTGGGACTGTATCTTACCTTTATAGTCTCAGTACTCACATACGCCTCTGAGACATGGCGGCCCTGTCCAAAACAGACGAAGGCGCTTTCGGGAGAAAGATGATCAGATGGATCGTTGGCCCCGTATGTGTGGAAGGACAATGGAGGAGGTGCTACAACGACGAACTGTATGAACTGTATCTCACCGTCTCTTGTGACCTCACCGTCGTGAGGTCTCAGAAAGTCCTTTTAGGCCGTCCACAGGGACAGAGGAGGCGTGGTAGGCTCAGATTGTGGTCGGAGGATGTCGTAGAATCATTCGCCATGGATTGGCGGACGACGGCGCGGGGCCGTGAGCGGTTCTGGACTCTGCTGCGACAGGCCAAGACCGCAAAACGGTTGTAGCGCCTGATAAGTAAGTAAGTTGTTTTTCCTCTTTCATGATCAGTAAATGTGCTGTCATCTAGTTTGGTTCTAATTGAACACAAACAGAAATACTGAACACAACTGTTGGGCAAACAAAATTATTGAGCATTGCCTAAAGATTGTTCGGTGAACCATAGTTGGATAGTCAAAGTCAGTCCTCACTGCAGGGGGAAGTGGATCTGGATGAGATTTGAACCCCGGTTCTGCCGTTTGAAGACCGGTGCCGCTGTCGCCAATACCACCAGGCCGCCTAATTATTTTAACATTATTACTATTAAATTATCTGTTGGATTGTTATACAGACTCGCGCTCGGATCATGATAGAAAAACATAATAAATAGGCTATACGTAGTAAACTTACAAGAACTATAAAACATTGTTACTGGCATGCTCTTACTAAGTTTAAAAAACGATCCTTAATATTGTCATGAGGAAATCAGAGTCCTCCAGAGTCAAGAAATAAAGTTTTTGTAGCTACTTCTGGTTGAGCCATGAAACTAATTTCAATGCATTTGACGATTGCATTAATGAGAATGGTTTTTGGAATATCGCGTTCAGCCAATGTCACCGTCAGTCACCGGCGTACAAGAAGTAAAAGAAAAAGGTTTAAGAACGTATGCTCTTTATGTTGTGAAAACATTATGATTCGACATGAGCAGCCGGTGCGCAGCCTGAGCAAGCAAACAAAAACGATTTTGGTTATGTGAATAATTCTTGGCAAGTGGCCAATTGCCATGTCTCGGCCGTTCCCATGGTACATCAGGGACCGGATTGGTTGAGGTGTGAGTTCTGAATGTTCATTAGGTCAGTTTCATAGAGCCATCGCTCAGTATTTGCCGAGACGTAATTATTATGGTCGATGCACTATGCCTTTACACTGTGAATAGAGTTGGCGATGTAAGGGTGTGTGTGTGTGCGTCAGACGCATGCCCTTCTGCAAACTGTTTTACACTGTTTGCTCTAAGCAGAACTAATAAATTTTCCAGATTTATTTACGAGCTCAAGTTGATGGTCAGCTGGTTGTTGGGTTTAGTTAGTGTTAACTGCAATAACCGCAGTCATCCTGACGGGACGTTGCGGCTGTAACCACACGAATGCTACCAACTCCCAAACAAATCAGCCTTCAGGAGACATTTTAATAACGCTAGATCTCACATCGACAAGATTTACGGTCTTTTGTTCGAAGCGCAACTTGTGCTGTGGAGCTTGTACATTGGTCGTTGCAGTAGTTAGGTTTACATCGGATTTAAACTGGCTTGGATTTAAACAGGTTGTGTGTTTTTTGTCAACATAGTTGATGCAATGCTACAAAATGTTCTGAAATTATCTTTTTTCGAGAATGTTTTATTTCCTATGTATTGGTTTAAATCTGGTTCAACAATGATAACACTACACTCACCTGAACTTCCAAGGCGTGGTAGGCTACGATGAGCCCTAGTAAAATCACAGTCGATACGGATATTAACGTTTTTAAAGCGGTCGAATAAAAAGATGCCTGAAACGGGAAAGAACAACAATCAATATCACTTTCTGATGTTTTTGATAAATTTTATTATTTTTAAAACAAAGACCATTATGTGGCTGTGTACACCGCATGAAGTCTGGTGTGAACGGGCTACAAGAAAGAAGATTAATTGATTCTGTAATGGAAACCGATAGGGCTGCTAAATTGAGGATATGATTGGCCATAATATAATTATGCGGTGAATCTGTGGATTGTCGTAATACAGTTAGCCCGAGAAATCAACACAAAGGAATCATGAAGATTGATTGTGCGATTAATAGGATGATTCGTCATAAGGATACACCATACGCTTCGGAAATAGGTCGGTTGAGCCTAGAGAACCGTGCTCCAAAGTCGAGCTAATTGAATACACGTGTTGGCCGTCGGCGTTGATGTAGCAAAAATTAAGCACTGTACGACATTAAAATGAACACATTGAACGGAATAGAGCATCATCAGAACAGCGGGAACGGATTTTCAAACTTTAATTCACACAATTTCATAAAATCGTGCATTTTTTTGAATCGTTTTTGGGCTGTGTCTAAAATTAATTCATTCTAATACCTTACTTTGGTTGAATCATTACGAAACAGACCAATTAAATTATGCAAATCGAGTCTCCAAAATTGAACATTCATGTAGTGCTTGTTGTGCTCTTAATTGTATTTTTAATCGATTGAAATAACATGTAGCGCGATGCAAATGAGTTGCCCTGAAAAACTTTTGATAAGTTAGCTAAGCTGTTGGAAGCATTTGATTGGCAGCAGGGGGTGATAGCCACCGGTCACGTTTGTCGAAGCACTGTCCTTCGAACAGTGTTTCCATCACAAAATGGTTGATGGCGGGCGGTTTAATCTGATCGTACGAGAGGTTCCTTTTCATGTATGCAAATCTCTACACATTGCGGAAAGTAACACAAACTCACACCAGCCCATCAGGACCAGTCACTATTTCCACCTGATTGCTTCTGCTCCAACTCGCTGGGTTCCATTAGAAATGATTATTTACTGTGCAGTTGGTTGAGTGATAGCTTTTTCAGCGATTATGATTTTGAATATGGATTACGATCCATTAGTAGCGGTATTCGGCATCGAGTAGGTATTCGTGTGTGTGTGTGTGTGCGCGTACCACAGGGAAAACAGTTATTTATTGCCGCATCACACCTGTATCACACCACATCTGCCAGTTTTAGTGTTTCCGGCACACTAAAATATTCCGTTACAAGGCGAGATAGAGGCGAGAAATTTAAATTTCATATGATGAATGTAGATTATTATGATATGTATGAGGGGCCGGATATTTACTCTTCCACAAAGTTCAACCCCAAAACCAGATCGTCAGACCCGGGTATCCGTTACTACCCGCTGCTACAGAAGTATCCCACCCACAAAGGCAAACATCTGGACGGATGTTTATTGTTGTTGCTGCCGATGGTTCGGTTTTAGTTGATAGGCTGGGCTGGGTCAACGGCATAAAACTGAGGCAACTGGCCGGTTCAGAACGGGCGGCGAAACATCATCGTCACCGTGTCGGCGCGGTATGCGCATGTTTACAGCTCATCGGTGCGTTAGCAATTATGTGTGTACAAAATAGCTCTTTGCTAATTACGCCGACGTTTATAAATAATGTCGGGCAACGAATTTCTAGACGCTCTGTTAGAGAGAGAGAGCGTACACCGGGCTTTAGTGATCAGAGAGCAATATCAGAATGTTAGCTGTTAAACGTCTGGTGGGCACTATACACAATGGTTGTTCAAGAAATGGCAAAATCACTTCAAATCCATTGATTTATGAAGCGGATATGATATATTCTCACAGCTAACGTGCGTGTTGAAGTGTCTATGATCTACTTCCGGACTTACTCACGCAAACGTCAACCCATAAGCAGCACGAAAACTTCCGTCGCAAAGCAGGATTCAGCCTGTTTGCAGCCTTCCCTAGAGCCATCCATTACACAAAGTAGCAATAGCAACCGTGTGCAGGAGCAAGACTGAAGGAGTAATTGAAATTTCAATACTTCCTTCCTAGTGCTACCCCTCGCTGTGGTGGCAGGTTCTTCAGCAGCAATCGTTACGAGCATGTGCTAAGTACCGCATGTTCCGTGCATTCACTCCCATGGGTCGAGGTGGGATCGCGTTTCTTGCAGCTGCAGGGCGCTTAACGTAAATAAATTTCCTTTTTGCATATTTTATTCCACCACATTCGATAGGTTGATGGTCGATGCACATACACAGCGCAATTGTATCAACCCGGTACCGGTCAAAGGATAGCACTGCATTTATCACAACCATTTATTCTATTATCATATTTCTAGTCCGTTCTTTGCTGACCTAGTTATCCAAACTGCATTACATTATGCTACGGTGGTTGTGCACAAGAAGCGGGGGAAAAAGGTGGCACAGTAGCACAGCTGCAGTTTTTTCTTCATTGTGCCGACGGCACAATCCTTCTTGGGAAAGGCGAACATTTCCTAGACTAATGTTTTGTATCATTATTCTAACTTTTTGCTGTACACAAAATGCTCCAGAAGACGAACGCATTGCTTATTTAGTCTGCTGAGATAAGGCGCATTGGTTTTATCGAAGGCGAATCTGATCTACCATGGCAGAGTGAAACAAGACTGAGCAATAGCATTAAGGTACGGCGAAGTACACATCGTGAATCATTTTGTTAGATGCATTTTCTAGTGGATGTTCATTTGTCTTATGGAGATATAATGGTTTGCGTACCCAGCGGCTATGGTACGACACGCGGATAATGTAGAGTGCGATGGACATTTAGCGTTACTTAATGTGTTTCAAAATGTTGTCAAAATGATTGACTAACAACATTAAATTAGTAAGGCACGTGGTGTTTTGAAAAATCTTCTTTTCTGAGATTTATACCCTCCAAATAAAATCATTGCGCTTATAAAACTTGTGCTTATTTTAATTGGATTATTTAAATATAAATCTTGCATTTACTACCTTGTTCGAAAAGTATGGTGACATTGGATGTCAAATTTCGCGCGCCAAAGGAAGCGTCCCTTGTTTTTATTTTTCGTTTGTCAATATGTATGTTTTGACAGTTCTGCCACGTTTCAAGCCACAACATCATCCCGGCTAGGAGTGACAATTTGTTTTCGGAGCTGCGCCAAGTGTTTTGTTCATATTGACCATGTCCAAGTTTTTGGACCAGCGCGCATGTATCAAATTTTGTTTGCGCAATGAAATAAACGCTGCGGAAAGATTGTGGATGTTACAAAAAGCCTTCGGGGAAGAATCTATGTCGGAGAAAAAAATGTACAAATGGTACAGTGATTTCAAGAATGGCCATGAGAAGGTCGAAGACGAGGACCTTCGTCGTCCAAATCAAGGATTTGGTTGTCAAAAATCGTCGGTTGACGATACGAGACCTTTCGGAAAGTGTTGGGATTTCCAAAGTCTCGGTCAACAACCATCCTGCAAGCTGTTTTGGGGTTGAAGCGGATGAAGTCTCGCCTGGTGTCGAAATGCCTGAACCTGCTCGAAAAGCGGAATCGCGTCAAAGTCTGCAAAACGATGCTGGCAGACTATGGTGGAAAGCTGAAATCGATTATAACTGACGACGAAACGTTTATTTTACGCATACGACCCGGAAACAATGGACCAGTCCAGCGAGTACAGTTCCCCGAACGAGCCGAGACCCAAGAAGTCGCGCCAAAGCCGGTCGAATATCAAGGTGATGCTGACGGTATTCTTTGATTACCCTGCGGAGGTTCACAAAGAATTTCTTCCGAAGGGCCAAACGGTGAACAAATAGTACTATCTAAGCGTAATGCGGCGATTTCGGACCTCCATCCGACGAAAGCGGCCGGATTTGTGGAACAACAAGAGCTGATTTTTGCACCACGATTTGCACCAGCCGACTTCTGGCTGTTTAACAAGCTAAAACGACCGCTTGGGTGACACAGTTTTGACACTATCGAGGAGATAGAAGCCGCAGCGACGGCGGAACTAAAGGAAATCCCAGCGTCCGCGTTTTCCACCTAAAGGAATTTTCCATCGGAAGGGGATTACTTCGAAGGTGATGACCTTCATTTGGCCTCATAAAGAACCATTTAAGAAAAAAACGCAAATAATAAAATAAAATAAATATAAAATAAATAAAATAAACGCAAGTCACGTGTTCACCGACACGTGGCTTGCGTGGTCAGCGGAACTGTAACCAGCCAACTCTCCATCGACGGAACCGTTGGCACCGCATCGCCACCGGTATCGGAGCGGGCGAGCGCACTAGGAGTAGTAGGCAGGGTTCAACTAGTTTTACAGTAGCAGCCAACACGCTTGGAGTGATCGAGGGACTGTGAGCGAGTGAGCTTAAATAAAGTTATATTTTATAATAACCCCTACACAAACCAACGATGGGTAACTTGTATGATTTGCAGCTTTTGAGGCAGTTTAATAATTTTATGAGTGCATCAAACAATATTCAGAGCTGTCACTCGGTTGAAGGAACATGCTTTTTTCCACTTTTATGGTGTAGCTTCTATGCTGAGGAACAATTTTGCTTCGCGTCAATCAATCCGTCGCCAGCGTAGACATTTGTTATGAAAAACAATAAAATATGTGGTCAGATTCGGTGGTAACCACAATTTTATGAGCCATACGTGTTTGGAAAATTAAAATGACAATCATTGCAAAATGCAGCACGCTACGCTGTAGGGCGCCAAGTGAAAATTGAGATTTTCTTTGCCTGTTTTAAATTAAAAAGATACACAAACAATAACGATGTTAGGTGAACCGCATGACGAAGAGAAATGAGTTTCCCTCCCTTAAATATCTCTACCGCAACGGGGTACGATATAGCGTGAGCGAAAAAAAAGGATCATTTACGTTTTGAATCTGCACCCCGGGTAGGTTTGTATTATGTGTGTTAGATTTATTGCAAAAACTTGTTTTGTGAGCTTTTTTTTTGTTGCAGAAAATTACGTGAACAAATTGAAATTGGACACGGAAGCTTAAGAACGGAGAAAGGACACCAGAAAGCAGGTTTATTGTACTTTTTTTGGGGTCTTTCGGTTGGGCAAAGGTAGAAGAAATCCGCATCAATTCGATCTATTGCGTCAAAGTGGTTAAGGAGTACAGATGTTAAAGCTTCCCTGCGAGGAAAGTTGGATGTTTAGCAGAGATATTGGATTGGCCGACGGCGGCGATAGGCCGTGAGCAGTTTTGAGGAGTTCTGCAGCAGGGCTTGGCGTCTGATAACTAAGCAAATGAGTCAAAAGTTTATGATTAGCAATATAATAATAACCTTCGTAGCGACGTATTGCAATAAATTTAAAAAAATATTTTAATTGAATTTATTGCACGTGTGCTTTCTATCAAAGCTGGATACAACGATTAATTGCGAGTATTGCAACACATCGTAATTGCGGTACTGCAAGTTTCGTAATGGAAAGACCCGTCTGATTTCGGGTTGGATGAATTCTTAATGTAATGCGAATGGATGTGGATGGGAGGAAAGCGCTATTATTGTGAACATTAAATTTGAAAGTTTTGTTCACGCATGGTGGACTTCATATTGGACGGAACAACGCACGATTATTTGCTCGTATTTAATACTTGTGTAATGATGTGTGGCAATCAATACCTTTTAGTATCAATGTTTGTTTGTTTTTTTTTTCATTTGAAGAGGAAATTTATTATGTTTAACATTAAGTGGTGTCGTTTTATTCGTAGAAATCTCCTTCCAGGTAGCAAGCATTCGGGCAGGGCATTAATTTAATAGCACACTTGTCCATGGACTAGATGTGTGGAAGATGCATTTCCCGGTGCAGCCGGGCTCGTAGCTGTTGTGCATCTTGTGCCATGCACTCTAGAGGATTTGAATAGAAAGCTTCTGATGTGGTTCGCTTGTTGCGGGTTCAGCATCGGTGGCTGCAAAATAGAACGACTCGCACTTCATGGTGTGGTGTGTTGCATTAATTATGCAGGCAGCGATTCTCGATGCTGCACATAAATTGAATTTTACGATTCAAGAACCAAACGATACCGACACAAATGTGCTGTTGGACGAGCGTGGCCGTGCAAGGAAGGCATGGTTTAAACGCTTTGTTTTCAAATGTTTTAATTCATTTGAGCAAGTACGCACGTACTGCCATTGAAACACATATGAAACATCATCTGAAGTTATACTCTTTGTTGATGTTAAAAAATTAAAATAAGTAACTATGAATGAAATAATGATTTAAAATTCGAATGAGATAATATCCTCAGTGCTTGGAAGTGCCATTTTCCCACAATTGGGTTACCTCTTTGATTCACAGTTGATTTGTTTTCGTGTCACTGTGTCTGTATACAAAGAATAAAACGCTTAAAGGGATCAAGGGAGGCAAATGTGTTGAACGTTACAGGGATACTGAATAAGGAGATCTATAAAACAGCCCTATCGACTAGATGATGGTAGATGGTCGCCGAGATTAAAGAATCACACAGAAGTGGTTCCCATGGTAAGTATTTTGTACCGTTGCGGTGGACAACCGGTTCTGAAATTTGTGTTCATTTATGAGCAATCCCTTTCTTTTCACTGCTTTGCTATGTAAAAGGTACAGCTGGCAGGAGCGAGGGCATACGAAAACAGATTTTGCGAAAAGACAATTTTACAAGACCTTGTTTACAAAGCTTTATCCAGTGAATCAGCAGACGGTTACCGTTGGCGCTGGAACACTGTTACTATGGCGTTTCTTGTCGGATTGGTAAAACTTAACAATCGTACAACTGAACCATCAGCCACATGCTGGTGAGGTGCCGGTGCTGGTGTCATCCAGCTCCCGGTAGAAGTCTTCGTGCCACATCCGAGCCCTTTTTGAGAAAGCATTCTACGGTTTTTAGTGGTCTGTTCTGCAGCTTACAACGCTATCCGACATGAATCAGGAGCGGCTAGTGGCTTGTTTGTTGCTGGTTGTTCTTGCAGAGGTGCACGACGGTTAGTGGTGCTCTTTGGCTGACCGTGAAATAATCGTATATTTTTACGACAGACAAAGTTTGCCCCATTCTTTCCTTTGCTCCTCTAGTTTACAGCTTTTATGGACCCTTGTTAACCGGGGGTCCCACGGTAATTGCTAGGGTTGTACGGCACCTAATACAGATTTCGCTTCGCGTTTCATTCCGGTTGAGGGGTTTGAAACAAAAAAAAAACGCTTGCTTGTCAGCACTTTAGCTGGCAGATGGAAAATGAAAGCAAGAAGCAACAAAAAAAAAAAGCACACATCTTTGGTGACTATTGCTCGATTGATCCATCTGACTTTAATCTTTACACAGCAAACATAAACCCCGACAAAGTCTTTCGTATGGTTTCGTCACAAAGAGTATACTTTTTACTTATCTAAAAAGCTATAAATCTATAGCTACGGTCAAGGAGTGTGTGTTACGGTTGAAAGAGAAATAGAGAAACTTACAGGAGCCTGTTGTGGTTATATTTTGAAATTCCGTTAACGTCCTCAACAGTCGTTTTACTACCTAACCCTACCACACATAAAAAAATAACAGTAGTTGAATCGTTCGTTGCCACTTTTGTTTTTGGTTTATGTTTTTGAGAGCATTCACTTAGCCCTTTTTCGAATCGTTGTGCTTATGATTAATTCATGCTACTGCATGAATGGAGCAATAAAAGTCATACCACATCGTAATGGTTATTTTCTGTGTGTGTGTGTGTGTGTGTGTGAACGAAAACGAGAACTTTATAGTGTTGCAAAAATGCAGAAGGTCTGTTGAATGAGGAATACAGAAAGAATTTTAATGGTTTAACTTTAAAATATCGATGACGCTAAAGTAAACTGGTCGTTACATTTATTTACTCTATATTTCTTTTGTAGTATTGCGTGACAGCGGCACCGCTCCTCACACGGCAGGACCGGGGTTTAAATCAGACCCGGACCGTTTCCCCGCGTAGTGAGGACTGACTATCAGAGAGTCTCTAGTAATCCCTTTGACCGGCGTGACAGCCGGCGTGAGGCAATCGTTGTTTATAGTACAGGGTTCTATACTCCAGTCCAGCTTTGACACGTCGAGTTTGATAGCGTTGGCGTCGGCTACGGGGTGTTTGGCGGGTTCAGTCTCGAGAGTAGTGAAGTCGTTTTCGCGGATAGAGTCGGAAAGATCTTGTCGATCATCCTTAGATTGGACGTTGACTAGATTGAGCTTAGGATGTCATTGCTGGACTGCACTGGAGAACACGGTACGTAGACAAATAAATGTTCGTGCTGTCTTAACAATGTTTATTGGTTTGTTACAGTCGAGACCAAACCACAAAGATCAACAATAGAACGGCCACAACCGCATTAGCCGGAATTCGGATAAAACCAACCACCATCACTACAATAGCCACAACAATTGAACCGGACCATCAAAACGCACATCATCCACCAATACATCATCATCATCATCACCATCACCACAACCATAACCGAGCATGCCCGGGATATGGCAGAGAATAAGGAGGAAATGCCTTACCAATATGATTATAAAATTTATTCAACACAAGCGGTATTGACAATACGGAACTTTACCGTCATAATCAATTATACATAAATAAAATAAGTACAAACTCTTCTTCCCCATGCGGTAAAACTTGGAGAAGATGGCCGAACACGTACCATCTTTTCATAGATTTCAAGGCCGCATATGATAGCATAGCCATGGTGAAATTTTACGAGGCTATGAGCTCTTTTGGAATCCCTGCCAAACTGATCAGGCATGTTAGTATGACCATGACCAACGTCACAAGCCAGGTGAAGGTGGATGAAAAACTCACAGGGTCCTTTGCTACCACCAAAGGCCTGCGTCAGGGAGATGGGCTCGCCTGTCTCCTATTCAACTTGGCGCTAGAGAGGGCCATCCGTGACTCGAAGGTAGAGACTTCGGGAACCATCTTCTATAAGTCATCTGATGATATAGACATTTGGTCTGCGACTCTCCCAGGTAGCAGAGGCCTACCAAAAGATCGAGCAGGCGGCAGAAAACCTCGGGTTGCAGATTAACGAGGAAAAGACTAAATTGATGGTGGCACCATCAGCGGCCCTACTAAGAAATCCAGAACTAGGTGGGTGTACGGATAGGTGACCGCAAATTTGAAGTCAGCTGGTCATTCTAGAGCCTGAGGAAACATCTCACCTCAAAAAGCCTGTCGCGACGGTCGAAGCTGTATCATAGCTTTATAGTTTCAGTACTCACACACGCCTCTGAGACATGGCGGACCTGTTCAAAACAGACCAAGCCCTCTACCCGGTCCGTTTCTGTGTATTGAGGTCTGACGATCCAACTACTTGTTATCAGTAAGACCATCAAACTATTGTTAAATTAGTCCAAAAAGAAGAACACATGTACGGCGACGGACACTAACATAAAATCACTTTTATGTCCGCTTTTGGAAAAGCTGATTTCGATACTTCTCCTAAGTATTACTTTACCAATTTTTTGTGGAGAGATCATAAGCAACTGTTTTATGTAAAACACATTTGGTTTTGTACAAAAATTCTTCAATGATTGTGCAATAATTACAAACCTGAAATATGTTTGAAAACTTTTCGACACAAACAAATTAAACTTTTTTATTGGCATACATGAACAATCATAAAAAAGGTGAAGACGTAGAGTCCGGAACTGAAAGTTTTTTTTTTTGCAATAAAAAAATGGTCTTATTTCATGATCTTTAGTGTTTTAGCTATTTTTTCACCAATATAAAATAAAAATGACTAACAATCAATTTCATGATTCGTCCAAAGACCTTAACATTTTTCCAAAATGTTTAACTAAATTGTGCAAAAAAAGAACTAAGACTTTTTGTTGGTAATGTCCATCACTGTATGTTTAGCTGATATGATGCAGTTTTCGATTGGCAAAGTAAATAAAAACTGTCCAACTAAAATCATGTGGCGTTCTCGATACAAAAGTTGTTCAACACCAGCGCAACATGTTAGAGTGCAAACAAGATGATAAGCATTGCCAACCTACCTTAGTATATACACCAGCGCTACTTAATTCGTTTTCTATCACCATCACAATAATGCCGAACATTCCCATGACGAGGGCGTAATCACTGATTCGCTTCCGCTTTTCGAACAGCGCTTTTCGTCGACCTAACCGGTATCCTACATTCGGTTTGTGCTTCTGACCGGGGCCACCTTGTATCGTGCCTGGACCTTTGCAGACGCCACCACCCAGGCCTCGCTCCTCCATGTACCTGCCGTGGCGAAAGAAAAAAAAATTGTAAGGAAAATCATGATGGAAAATTAAAAGCTGATTAAGTTTGGCTTTGGTGAAAGTTTGCCGCTTCACAGACATGAAGTTGTGTGTGTTTTGAAGGTGTTAGCTGCTGTGTAGAGTGAAATGTGCCGCACAACAGCGGACCGCTGCTTAACACTCACCTGGGATACTCTGAGTGTACGCCCACGAGCGCGATACCAGCTTCTTCTGTGCATGCAGCCGATACTGTTTCCCGATTACCGGCGCACGGTGTCTTCATCGAGCCGGGAATCGACAACGTGGACACAGGCTTTCGGAGCTGAAGAAGGGGGAGCGAAGAAGAGAAAACGGAAGAACAAACGTTAGGCATCGAAAGGCCAAGGCACGCGGGTTAACGTTGGCATGTGTGTATGACTATGTTTGGGGGAATATTGTATTGCGCGTCCGCGTACTCTATTTGGCACGGGATGCTGGGGAAGCATTCAATGGTGAGTGAGCAGGCGAGGTAGGTGATGAGGTGTGAACGACATGAGCTTTTTCATTGGTTGGGCTAAGAAGGTGATGAACATAGGGTTTAGGTCGGTGTTTCTACGGTGGATTGCAGCAGCATTCTTAGCGTACACATGGTCGGCGAAGCGAAAAGCAAGTAAAAAGGAGACAACCAATGCAACAGCAAATGAAACAGAAATTAAAGAGCAAACAACGAAATTATCCGAGTAATAAACGCGAGAATTCAATCACATACTAGCGCGGTACGAGCTTCGATAGAAAATTATGTTTGCGAGTGCAGCAATGAATAAAAACCGAAGCACAATTGAAAGGCACCAGCGTGGGGTTTAATCGGGGATAAGCAGAGTGAATCAGTGCACAAAAAAAAAAAAAAGAATGGTCACCGGAAGTGGGATGGAAACGTGCTCAACAGCACGAATGAAATATGCTGCAGTGCACACGGTTCGTACTGCTGCAAGGATTTTTTTTATGGAAAGCCGTTGAGTTCCAATGTTTTTTTTTGCCGGAATGTTTGTTATTCATATTTTTTTTCTCGCGGGAGATAAAAAAAGGCGTTTGGTAGCTGCTTCGTGGTTTAAGCATAACCCTTAGCCTTCCGTTTAAAACATCGTTAACAACACCCAACCCGATCGGTGGTGGGATGTACGCAATGACCATCCAACCACCAAATGGCCAACGAATATTACGGATGACTGCAGCCCACTGCACCCACAGCGTGAATCGTAACCTTCGGTGATCATTTTCCCGGGGAATGGTGCATCATCCGTCATTTTTCGTTTGCTCTCGTTGGCTCTGTGAGGTAAGCCATTATTGCAGGGGTAAAGGTTAATGCTTCACGCATATTTCATGGCTATAGGCCAATGATCGTACAAAGAATCCGGCGGATGCTTGTGAATGCTTGCTGGAAGAGCAGTTAGCTGTACATTTTTTTTTTACGTGTGTGAGATAGTGCAGTGAAGTTGAAGTGGGGTTACAATACAATCTATTGCTGGAGTTAAATTGAACCAAACGTTATTTATTTAAATAATAAAAACACGTTAAATATCGCAACTGAAAACGTTCTATAGAAATCTAGCTAGCGTTTAATATGTATGCATTACATACAAAACTCAATTTTTGGCAGCGTATGTGTTTGTCTATGGCTATTTTATGCAATCATGGGTACTTTAGGATGTGACATTGTTAAAATATGTTTTCTAATAAAGCAAATCACACGCTCTAAACGCTGGTGGATGAAACAGTAATTAACAAATAGTGCAACATAATTGAATACATCTTTACTAACACAAATCTATTTTGCGTACAAATTGATGCTTAGCTGACAATCAAATAAAGCTTGTTCGAACAAGACAAGCAATAAGGTTTATCACAGTGCTACACTATTACTAATCTAATTTTTGTAACGATTTCATGCACTCCTACGCGACTATAGCATTATAGCATTATTATTATAGTACAAACCGGTTGAAATATATAGGAACTAGTCGCGGTAAAATCACTTATATTTGAATTTATAGAACAATATTAGCAAAATGATAGTATTGGACATTGGGAGTAGGTAAAGCGTCAAAGGCATGCACCGTAGTTGTAAGTACTCTACGATTGATCACCTATTTACAAGCACAAAATTTTAATTTCGTCAAAAAATTATCAATTTTAAATAATTTACAAACGAATCGTTATCCATAGTAATACAGTAGACAGATGATTATTTCTAGGTTTGTGAAGATATTTAAATTTACAAGACTAAGTGATTCATTTAAATCTATTTACAACTCAATAGAAACATGAACTAGTGGCTCTTCTGGTGCTGCTACCCTTATGGTTTTTGAAAACTCCTAAAGTGAAATGGTCATCAACATAATCAGATATGGTATGAGGACATAAAATGAAGACGTTGGAACAATAGCAACTTGCACTGACATGGTCAGTTTAGCGGTACAGCATCTCACTTAATATTGATGATCGTCGATTAGGTGTAAAAAGTGGCCAAACAGCACTTTTCTCGATGTGGTTAAGAGCCGTACGCTTGGCTATTCAGATCGAAAAAGCGAGAGAAACATCAAGAAAGCGATTGAGTCGGTAAGAGTACTACAAGTATCGGTACCGTACCTCCGATCGCACGGCACGATTTCTGGTCGGGGAGGCGTGAGAATGAACGAACATTTTCGGGGTCGTAGCAGTATCGAATGAATCTCGGTAAAAATAAAACATCCTTGCACAGCGGGCTCCGTCAACAAGCGGACACCGACAGCATGATGTGGGTTGGAAAGCAAGAATTTATATTGAAATTCCTTCGGTTCACCAACAACGGATGCCTCCCGGTGAGCGTGTCGGTGACGCCCGGCAACATTGACCACAGCGGCGAACGCAATCATAGAAATAGTGGAAAAGACAAAGTGCCGGCGCTTTGTGGCGATATCATAAAGTGGCATTAGTGTGGCCAGAAAGTTCATGTTTCGATTTGGGTGTAGTGAATTTGGGCACCCGGAAGGAGGAGGAGGAGTAGTACCACGAAACAAGGGTACGAATGTCTTGAAGTCTCCGGGCAAGTTTGTTTGTTTGTTTGCTTCATTGCCCGGTTGCTCGTTTGGTTGTTTGGCCGGTCCTTCGAGTAGGAATTGTTGTTGTACGTTTGTTTTCCTTGCTGTTTTTTTTTGGGTAGTGAACGGATGTGAAAGCGTCCGTATACCTCTACACCGACCGCCAACAGTTTGTTGTTATTGAAATGGAGCGTGCTCGACACGATGTACACTAGAGAGCAGTGGTATGACTTCGGTGAATGTTTCGACCAAGGCAGCACGTGGAGGTGTTGGAAGAGTAACAATTGTCGGTGGCTCAATCAACCAGCTCCTGATGCCTGGACGGCAACGTATGGCGCGTAACGGGTGCTCTGATACTTGAACCTCTGAAGTGGTGGAAAATTTCATCAACCATCCCAAAAACAACACTTAGCCATTCGTTTCAATTACGATCTGGCTATGTTTCTTAATTTGGCGTTTGGAATATCATATGCGAGATTATGTGCACCCACAAACTATGGAAAAATAGAATCATACCTATTCGCAATGCTGCGTCAAAAAGTTCCTAACAGTGGTTTCCTAACCTTTCATCATATTGGTGGATGTTGAAAACGGATTTTCATCTAACAAAGCGTACCTTGGTTTACGAAAATGAGAATGAAAACATTGCTCAACTCGACGGTATGCTTGTGACAGGCGTGACCGAGGTTGTCAATGGAATTTCCTTTTTCGTGTAAATTTAACTTGACAGTCCCATCGGAGCGGATGATAGCGATTGGACTCCTCCTTTTGGTCGTATTTATTCAAAGGGGTGCACATGTTCGTCTTGTAACGTTAGCTTAGGCTTCGGTTGTTGTGATTACCGAATGTTTTTCGGACGCTAACACTGGTTTGCGTGACAAGGATTTATTGTTTTTAACTTCATAATACAAAGAAAAGGCTAGTGGAGAGGTGACATTGATGTCGGTCTTCACACGGCAGGTGTGGGGTTCAAATCCCACCCGGAGCGTTCCCCGTAGTAGTAAGGACCTACTATCGTACTATCCCGGCGTGACTAAGAAGGTCATTCAGATGAAGAAGAATCAAGAAAAATGAACTAGAATTATGTCCTCATCTCACCTCATCATCATCTAACGATGCTCTTGCTCCGGTTGATCTACCGAGTTACTTCTCCAGCATCATCGATGATTTATCCGTCCTCAATGCCCTAAACTCGCTTAAAATTTATTATAGGCCTGATCCAGAAGGAATTCCTGCATCTGTACTAAAAAAGTGCAGTGTAACATTTGTTCCTCTTTTTAGAAAACTATTCCTCTTGTCTTTGTGTAAGTCCGCTTTTCCTTCCTTGTGGAAACTTGCTTGGCTTATTCCTCTACATAAAAAAGGCAATAAGTCGTCAGCCGGTAATTAACGAGGCCGTCTTCCCTCTGTCCGACAAAATGTAGTGTTATTACGTTGGACATCTTGCTCGACACGGGGATTGACTCCATAGTCAGCAAGTCGAGGAGGACTCTTGGTGTACTCAAACGTTTGCCCCATGACTTCTCCGATGCTTATTGTTTGAAGACTTTGTTCTGTTCACTGATCAGATCAATGCTGGAGTATGGGTCAGTTATCTGGTCCCCATCGGCAATAATCCACATTGATCGAATAGAGCGGGTGCAGAGGACCTTCACCAGGTTTGCTCTCCGGAAAATTCTTGGCGAGGATCGACGAGGATCGACCTCTGCTCTGCCCTGTTACGAGGACAGATGCCGGTTGCTTGGTAATGCGTTGCTTGAAGATCGCCGTTCTATTTCCCAATCCTCATTTGTTGCCGCACTTCTCCTTGATTGCATCGACGCCCCAGCTTTGCTCATGAAAATCCCTCTATATGTTCCCTCCCGCGCCCTTCGAAATCGTTCCCCAATTTTTGTTGCCTTACGTCGCTCTGCGGTGGGCCGTAAAGATCCTCTCCTTATTGCCATCAAAATGTTTAATTCCTCGTCCCATCACTTTGATTTCAACACATCCCTACCTGATTTCCGTTCCCGGTTCTTATCCACTTCCTAATCTTTCCTTCACGTGCCTATATTCTGTTTTGTTTTCTTTTTCCTTTTGTCTAATGCTGCAACTTATTCTGCGTACCGTTTAGGTTTAGATTAGTATAAGATTAGATATTAGACTACTTCTATAGCCAAGGGCAAACATATGAAATATATAAAATGTGTCTTGTACAAAATAAAGACTAGTGTGTCGTACAAAAGTCACATTACATATATTGCCACCAACTTCGTTATCATGGTCGTATTAAAGAAGGAAATTGTTGATCTATTAAACAGTTTCGTCAGGCGCAAGGTGTCTAAATACCGGGATGAAGCGCGTCGCACCCTATTGACGATGTTTAAACATGGAGAATAATGATGACACAAGAGAAGTTTAAGATCAAAAGCCTTATCTGAGGTTACATCTTCTTCTTCTTGGCTTAACGTCCTCTAAGGCCATGCCGGTAATCGAAATGGCTTACTAGACTGCAGATACCAGGTAGGGTGGTTGATCTCAAGAATCAACGAAAGCGTGGAATCAAAGCTCGTTTCCTTTGATCTTTCACAGACCTTTGACAGAGTTAATAGAAGTTGTTTGTGGCAAACTATGTCTTCTCTAGGCTTCAATCCTGTGCGATTGTTGCGAACAGTTGGTGAACGATCCTCCTCCTGTATCGTTGTGAATGGAAAACTTTCCTCGTCGTTTCCCATACGTTGCTCTCACAGACAGGCCGATACTTTATCCATGCACCTGTTTGTCCTTTACCTTAATGCGATTATCACCAGATTAGAATGTATTTGTTGCGATCAGGATGACCTGATCAACGCATATGCTGACGACATCTCGGTGGTGACAACTTCCTTTCCCAAACTCGAGGAGGTGAAAACAACAATAGAAGCGTTTGGCAGAACCGCTGGGGCGAAGCTGAACGTGAAAAAAAAAAACGGTACAACGGACATAGGACACATCACACCAACAACCACCCCGATGCATGTTCCGTGGCTGCGGGAAGTAGAAATTGTTCACTGACAATATACGGGAAGCCATGGGGCATGACTGGGAAAACGTAATCCAACAGTTCCGCTATTTGGTCAGATTGCACCGAGTTAGAGACCTCTATTTGGTGCAAAAGGGTGTGCTTTTAAAGGCTTTCCTTTTACCCAAGCTTTGGTTTGTTGCGCACGATCGATGGACATCGATTTGGCCTCCAAGACGGTGCGGGGACCTTACCTGTGGGACGGATCTAGGGGTTTTCGAATCCCATTAACCCAATTGGCCCTTCCACGGACTCAATCTTCACATTCCCGCCATTACCACAACAGCGTTGCTCGTGAATCGGTATGTTGCCGAGCAGTGTTGCCTGAAGATCTGGGCTCAGCACAAAGATTGTGCTGGGAATCCCCCGAATATAGGCTCCATTGCCATAACGTATCCGTGCCCTCGGGCGGTAATCCAGCAGCTCGCATACCATCCGGTAACTACAGTCTCAACCGAAAGTTTGCGGCACATGATGGTTGGACAGACAGACTTCCAGACTCCAAAGTGACTCGATAGCCGCCACCTTCCACGGATTGGCGATGGATTTGGAAAAACGTCCCCAGCTACAGACTTTCATCCGACCAACGCTCGATACTGTGTCTGCTGGTGCACAACAAGGCCACACGGACTGCTGGTCGACAGGATGAATCGGTCTCCTTCAGACTCCTCATTCTGCTCCCAGCCAGAGACTCTGGAGCACAAGTTTGTCCTGTGCTCTAGGGTGTCTAGTGCTTGGAGCATACTGATATAGGTTATGGAAGCCATTGTTCCAAGCATACTGATACAGGCTATGGAAGCCATTGTTGCAAACTACATCATCCACATTGTTGGAAACAACAATGCTGTGATTTATGAAAATATGCTTAAACGTTCTTTGTAAAACCTGTACGTCGTCCCTACATGTACCGCTTTTCTTTTGTAAACTAGTTTTTAAGTTGTTTAAATAAACAATGTTTTATAACAAAATGAAGAATTCTGATTTTTATTTGCTACTTTCGCCCACAAGGTATGGAATCCCTAGTATGGAATGATGCGACTCACGGTTTCTTTATTTGGTGGGGGTAAAGCTACTGGAAGGAATAAATTTTGTTGGCTTGTTCAAAGATGTTGAATTCAATAGTATTCACTTGGTTTATTTGCTTGACACCTAAAGTCTACAAAACGTTCGAAGTATTCGGATATGTCAGACGGGATAATCAGATGGTGCTTTGATGGTGCAAAAACGGAATAATAAGAAGCTGCGTTTGCTTTTTATAAGCTGTCATAAGATGTTGTAGTAGCAAGCATAAACAGATTGTTGAAGAAAAAAGTTGGCTGTTGGATGGTAAAGGATTTTGGTGATATTTCTGCTCAATCAGCGTTGTGCGAAAATGAAGCATCATCCCTAGAGTCAACTAGCAAGACATCAGATAGCAACAGAAGCCGCTTGATGAAGATTTCCTCTCCACGTTTTGACCTGTGAAATAATGCTGATCATTTTTCATTGCACCCTCATCGCCACACGTTCGGCAACCCAACACCCGTACCGTTGGGTTGTTTTCGAGCCTTTCCGGATTTCGGAAGCCTTTTTATTTATCTTCGATATATTCTTACAATGTCATGGTGGGACGTACGTTGGTACGGTCTTCCAGAAGAATTTGTATAGTTAGAAATTAATGGAAGATAGCTTTGCGGGATGTCTTGTGCGATACGAATACCGTGAACTGATAATCGCAATTGATTGATTTGTGGATAGTGCTGATGCTGCACGTACAATCTATCATTTGTCGATGTTTTGGTGGTGCCCACCGACTGATACAACATTTCCGGTTCAACGCCAATAAAGATTTATGAAGCAAGCTTTTTGTTTATTTTCTTGCATTATTTACTGCTACGTTTTCACAATTGAAGCATATTGTTTCTCGGCTGGGACTGTTAAGTATTTGGTTGATTGTAAGAATAAGCAAGTGTATTGCTCATACTCTGAATTTATGATTACCATAACGACGTTATTCATAATCAATTAAATACTATAAAATTTCCATAAGCAACGTTCCAAGTAATAACTGTCAAAGGGTATGATATGAAGAAGAGAGAAAGTATATCAAAAGTGGTGGGAAGTATTCTTGGACGATCAGTAAATATTGTCCATAAGAAAAGTCGGAATAAAAGTCGAGGGAGTGTATGAAAGAGTGTCTCCTTTCCTATATCTGTTTTACGTCATTCATATATTTGTCAAGCTTGTGTTGATTTGCTGTTTAATTTCTCCTGTAAATAAAACTGGTAGTTAATAAAGTTGTATTATAGTTGTATCAGTTTTATCACAGTTGTAAAGAATAGTAACTTAAAAAAAAGCTTGCACCGCTTTTGACACCCGCCCTGTGGTATAAAAAAACCATCGTTACTAGAAGTCTGACAGCGGTGCGCTTTAAAAGTAATACTTGCAAAATGATTACCAAATGCATGCAACTGCAATAGCCATCTTTTTATAAGAATGATGCTTTTAATTAGTGACGAAGAAATCCTTCGCCATTAAATGAGAAAGTAAATGGAACTCTGCAACGCAAGTGAAATGTCTTGAAATCAGTAGCGGTGCGTTGCGATGTGTTGATGAGCACATTTGTTTGTTTACTAAGCCACCATTACCGGTGGCGGACGAAGCTCTGTGGAAATACTGTAGAACGATCCACTCGGTGACGATCGGTAACAAAGAAAAAAAAAAAGCTCCCCGCAGAGATTAGACTTTGATGAAACGTACGTCCAAACCACTCAACAATCGTAGTCTGTTGAAGGGAGAACAACGTACAAGAAGGCACTGTGAGTTGCAATAGGCAGTTGGCCACGTAGCCCGGAAGCATTAGTGATTTTTCGCCAACACACTGATTTTGCCACTCGCTTGCTCTTACTTCCATGTTAGAAGTTTAATTTGAACTAATGGGCAACGTTTAGTCGCGTTCGTGTCCCAGCGGTTGTATCATCGGTTGCCTCCTCCCATCATGCGAGCCATCGTGGACCGTGAACGGACGAATGGTAACGCAAGGAATGGTAAAACGGCGCAAAGAAATTAGCATTTTATTTTCTTCACCAATGCTCGATTAAGCAAAATTCGTTCCGGGCGAGAGTGTTGGTCGAGCACCGACGGCGGGATGAAAATGTGGATGTTTAACCGGTAGTATGCTTAATCTAGTGGCAATTTCCCGATAGTGCCCCGAACGGCGGTGAGTGTTGGATAATTAAACGTAACTCCCGGCGCCCATTATCCACTTACAATCCTTTTCGCGCAGGGCGGGTTTGCCTGCATGGTGCAGACCGGTTATTGTTGGTTTGGCAGCGGTAGAAAATAGTTGAGATAAGATAATCGTGGTAGTAATAGTCGGAGTCATCGTAATTTTTACGATAAAATAAAGACACACAAATTTAACAAAGTAGAATATTGATGGTACTGTTTGGTAAGCGTGGTATTCCTATCATGTGATTAGGTGTATAAATTTAACGCTCTTCACATTTTACAGTAAATATACATGACTAGAGTTAATTCGGCACGGCTCGGTGGTTTAGGCGAAAGCGATGCCAGTCCTTACACGACAGGACCTGGGTTCAAATCCCATCCAGACCGTTCCCCCCGAAGTGAGGACAACTATCTAACTACGTGGTATCGGTCTAGTTTCGTAAGCCATTGGATGGCCTGCGAGACCTTAGAAGGTCGTTTAGCCAAGCAGAAAAATTACATCAAATGAGTAATAAATAAATTAATTATTGGAAATAAAAACGAAATCGCTTTGCATTTCGGCAAAAAATGGCTTCTATAATTAATTTTGATGCAATACGTTATTTTATTTAAAATGTGATTTGCGATTCCATTTTCACATTGTGCATTTAATCATTTAGTTTCAATTTGTGTTTCTAATTTTATATTATTTCAGCACAGCTATTTTTGATGACTGTATGTTATTGTGTTTTCAACCGTTTTTGCCATTGCACTGTTACCCGCTGTAAGTATTCACTCCAAAAAGCTCATCAGCATCATGGCATATCCGTAAATTTTTTGCATTATCTACACAAAAGAACATTGAAGAACGTTAGATAAACATTTAAAAAATACATAAATCTTGAAGCTTACAGCAATAAAGAGAACGACGTTCAACGGCGCCATACTAGCGACGGTCATTTCGATCGCATGTTGGCTTTTGTGAAACATGATCATAAAGTCCTTTTTTTCTGCACGGTCCATCAGATACCACAAAGAGTTATAGAAAGCATGCTCAATCTCCTCATTCTAGAAAAGCACGAATTAGTTAATGAAACGGAAGTTGCTTGTGACGATCTCGATCGCTCTCCACCTTAATACTCAGGATGGTACCGAGCAGACAGAGCTCAAACAGTTGAATAACTACTGCGATCGCCAACGCGTACATGGTAAAGCTGTTGCTTACGTAGCAACCGAACAAAGCTCCAGTAAGGTTAAAAACGCTCGATGCTACTTGTACCCAATTGTTGAGATAGTAACGTTTTTCGAGATCATTTTCGTACCTAAAAGAAGAGCGACAAAAGAGAGAAGAAGAGACACTTTGAGTGTGAAAGGATACGAAAATAATGCTAGTCGTTTATAATCACTCTAAAACGCGCTGATGAAGCATCAATATTTCCCGTAGCTTAGTTTTGACTGCGGTTCGATCTTTGTTGTGCTCATTGTCCAGCAGTACAGTATTCATTTCGTCAATCTTATTTTTCAGCACATCCGCGAATCCAGCCACGCTGGTCACAAACAGTATTAGTACACTTTCTGCTGCTACAAATCCGGCAAGTCCTACCACCAGCAGATAGTATTGTACGGCGAGATTCAGTAAAAAGTGTGACATAATTTCTGGATCGGTGAAGGCTAAGATAATGGCATATGGCATAGCTCTTTCGCCTTGAAGTAAATATTGCAGGGCGGGATTGAGAGATAGAATTAGACCCGATACGATGATTTGCATCATGATAAGTTTCGTCACCAAACGAATTCGTTGCATTAGTAAGAGAAGAGTGGCATTATTCTTTTCGTGCTGTCGATGTTCATAGTGAAATCTATCCAAACGGTTGTACATCGCCTCAAAAAACTTGCGATAACGTAGAGCGGTGTAGAATTTAGCTATGCCCTGTTAAGGAAATATGAACAAGTAGCCAAAACAAAAGATCACTAGAAGAGGTCACTTGTATAGCATTTATTGGATTATTTTTCATTACCTGAATCAATATTCCATATATGGCTGCCGATTCCATGAGCTTGACCAAGTTGGGCCAATAGTACCATACGGTGTAAAATTCACTTAACAACGTTAGACAAACAGCGATCAATGCCAAAATGGTGAATATATTTGGCTTATAGTCAGGTTCCATGATATCCAGACCAACAAACGAAGCATACCAACGTATAGAGTTAAGATTTTTGACGTACAAATCGTGTGAGAGTTTAGACTTCATTTTCACTGGACTTGTAAACGTGGACTGACCGTACTAGCGATGGAGCGCTACAAGTACTATCTGATGTGTGTTAGATTGTGTGTCTTGCATATGGGCTTTAGTTGTTCATACATTTTGTATATAATATTGGGAACTGTAACACTTGCGATCGTGTTAATCTAAAATAACATGAATTGCTAATAATTTGTAATGAGTAAGGTAGATGAGCCGTCATCTTCGAGTTAAATAAAAAAAGTATTTCAAATCATTGAAAGGTATAATGTAAATGACTGAAAAAGAAGTTTTTTTTTGTAGTAAAATGCTTGGTGTTAATTATTGAAAGATAATTTTAAATGTACATGCCGATATTATTGACATTAATGTGTTTTTTCTTGAATAAATTATAAGAACGTGAGAGACAAACATTGTTTGTGAAACAATTAAAGTATGCTGAATATTTCAGTAGAAAAGATTGTAAAGCAAAAATCAGGAACACTTCCAAAGATTGAAATTTTGACATATTTTTTTTTAAATAATAAGAATGTAAATTAACACAATACATTCAACGATTTATCTTTACATAGGTGAAGGCATAGAAGTGTTAACAGTTTGTTTCAAAGTAATATAATCAACTTAGTGAATAATACTGTCATTCCCTTCAGTAAAGGGGTACTCGCCCTTGAGCCCTTAAATAAAAAGTTGAAAATGTGTTGTTGATCCTCGTAGCCTGATTCGAAAGAAAGGAATAATCCATCGAATCTAGTAAACGAAATTTTGAACCCCGTGAAAGTTAGTGTTACCTCTTATGTTTCCGAACATCGTCCATTTAAAGCAGTGGCACTGCTAATTACTGATATATGCGCTATTATGTATCTTTTTTGGTCAATATTGAGACAATCCCACGAATATTATAGACCACAGTGGTTTAACAAGGCTGAGTCATCATGAGGCCTCTTCGACTGAAGGATTTGGATGTCAAAGTATGTCTCATTTACCAAGTGGCTCCGTAGTAAGCAGTTCTCATGTACGTCTGCGACCTTATATTTTAAGAGACCTTGTCGTCAAAATGGCTATTCGTTTAAGGGGCCTGGTGAGCAACGTACTTTTCAAGATTCTGAGCTCAATCTAAGTGATTATCCCGCCACTGACTTCGTTTAGTTTAGATTTGGCTGAATGTCGTTAAATATCTAAAGAAAAATAATGAATTTTAGATTCCGTGTCAGGAAAATTCATATAAGTGGATTATTTTGCTAATTATATTGAAAGTTTTCAGAAAAGTAATTGAATATATTGTGAGCTTTTTGTATCACATCTGAAACACCGAAAAACTGGATTTTTATGAGGGTTTTACTTAACCGCTTTACATAAGCATTGGGAAATTTTCAGTTTTGAATGAAACAACAAAACATCCAGGAAAGGTAATGTTAGCACAAGGGTTAATTAATATAATTTTATAGCAAATACGTTACGGCTTGAGTAAATGTCAGTTCATGTCTTCTTTTGATTCTTCCTGTGATACTGACCAAGAAAAAAATTGTAAACAAATCACATCGAAGCGTAAACCACATGTACTACAGCGAACACATTTTACAACAGAGTGCGACAACCATAATACAGAAACACCAGAAAATCCGAACCGCACTATCCTGCGTTATCAGGTAATATGCTCAACGAACAACAAGTTTTTTTTGCTTTAGTGTATTTAATGTGTTGTAGATTTGTGAAAAAAATGTTGACATGGTTTTAAAAAATTAATGCAAATCTTCAGCGTTCCCGAAATGTGCGTAGAATTAATTGTTCAGCAACCTGGTATCCATAAGTCCAATAAACCAACGTGTGATTCTGTTTGCAACATATTTTCAACCACTGCTTTATGTATCGATGAAGGGAAAAAATTATTCAAAAAAGCTCATCAGCATCATAGCAAACGCATAAATCTTTTGCATTATCTGCAAGAAAGAATGTCAAGAGTATTAAAAGATCATTAAATTATATAACAAACTTGCAGCTTACAGCAATAAAGAGAACGACGTTCAACGGAGCCATACTAGCGACGGTCATTTCGATCGCATGTTGGCTTTTGTGAAACATGATCATAAAGTCCTTTTTTTCTGCACGGTCCATCAGATACCACAAAGAGTTATAGAAAGCATGCTCAATCTCCTCATTCTAGAAAAGCACGAATTAGTTAATGAAACGGAAGTTGCTTGTGACGATCTTGATCGCTCTCCACCTTAATACTCAGGATGGTACCGAGCAGACAGAGCTCAAACAGTTGAATAACTACTGCGATCGCCAACGCGTACATGGTAAAGCTGTTGCTTACGTAACATCCGAACAAAGCTCCAGTAAGGTTAAAAACGCTCGATGCTACTTGTACCCAATTGTTGAGATAGTAACGTTTTTCGAGATCATTTTCGTACCTAAAAGAAGAGCGACAAAAGAGAGAAGTAGAGACACTTTGAGTGTGAAAGGATGCGAAAATAATGCTAGTCGTTTATAATCACTCCAAAACGCGCTGATGAAGCATCAATATTTCCCGTAGCTTAGTTTTGACTGCGGTTCGATCTTTGTTGTGCTCATTGTCCAGCAGTACAGTATTCATTTCGTCAATCTTATTTTTCAGCACATCCGCGAATCCAGCAACGCTGGTCACAAACAGTATTAGTACACTTTCTGCTGCTACAAATCCGGCAAGTCCTACCACCAGCAGATAGTATTGTACGGCGAGATTCAGTAAAAAGTGTGACATAATTTCTGGATCGGTGAAGGCTAAGATAATGGCATATGGTAAGAATTTTTTGCTGTAAAGTACATACTGTACGATGGGTGCCATAACGAGAATAAAGATGGTGAAAATAAATTGTATCAAGATAAGTTTCGTCACCAAACGAATTCGTTGCATTAGTAAGAGAAGAGTGGCATTATTCTTTTCGTGCTGTCGATGTTCATAGTGAAATGTATCCAAACGGTTGTACATCGCCTCAAAAAACTTGCGATAACGTAGAGCGGTGTAGAATTTAGTTATGCCCTGTTTAGGAAATGTTAACAATTAGCAAAAGATTGGTCAGTTGTATAGGATTGACTGAATTATTTTTCATTACCTGAATCAATATTCCATATATGGCTGCAGATTCCATGAGCTTGACCAAGTTGGGCCAATAGTACCATACGGTGTAAAATTCACTGAATATTGTGAGAGATACTCCGCCCAATGCCAAAACGGTCAAAATATTTGGCTTATAGTCAGGTTCCATGATATCCAGACCAACAAACGAAGCATACCAACGTATAGAGTTAAGATTTTTGACGTACAAATCGTGTGAGAGTTTAGACTTCATTTTCACTGCACTTGTAAACGTGGACTGAGAGTGCTAGCGAAATAGAGAACTAGGAAAACAAGTTGCATTAAGATTTGTTTTTGTATATGAATTTAACATACATCTTTGCAAATAAAAAATACTTTGGGAACTGTAACACTTGTAGATCCTGTTTAATTGTAAAAAGTATCTGCCTTTGGCTGGAATGTAATAACAAAGACACGTGTCAGGAAAAACGCGGATTTCTATTCTTCATGACTGTAAAAAGATTTTTCTGTAAATTATTTAATGCTACATTGTATAGCAATTATTCATTTCTCATTAGCGATGGAACATGTAAGAACTTTAACGTTATTTTTTCTTACATGCTTCATAGTTACTAAACATGCGACCTAGCACAGTCGTTTTAAGCTTCACTTCTCTTCAGTTTGCTTTTGTTTTCCCATTACTCCGGTTATCCCGTTGGTGACAGTGGAATCTTACAGAAATAGTAAAACAATGGTTAGTTATAAAATCGATTACATAAAACCAATGATGTAATCAGTTTCGCTGACGCGGTTTGTATGGTGAAGCTTATTTCTCTTCGTTAATAACGCTATCGTTGCGTAATTCGTACATTCAATGGGCGAATGCTGACGATGAGGGAAACTATATGTTGCTTTATCCTAACCGTATAAAAAAAAAATTCTGGTAAGAAAAGGATCAAAGCTAGCGATTTGACTTCCTCTTTCTTGTGGAAAATGTTTATCTTCGCTTACAGCATAACACTGGCAGAACGGTGCCGAGCAATTGCTATTTGCAGTGAAAACCACAAGCTCGGTGCTCCGTTGTTCGGAAAGGAGATTTCTCTTGTGGTAAAGCTAGCTGGCTTAAAGCTTAAGCGAGTATTCGCTGAGTAAGTGAAACTGTTATGTTACGTGAGTAAACCGAAAATGTATCCTTATACCTCCTCCAGTAGCATCTCACAACCACTTCTAATAATTGTTGAACTATAATTGAAGGCACATGGCGGATATTATAAATTTATACCAGTTTTCTTCTTCTTCTTCTTGGATTGACGATCTTCTAAGGTAACGCCCTGTCATCGAATGGCTTACTAAACTCTCCGATACCACATTGGATTGGATAATCATTCCTACGGCGGGATGGTTTCGGATGGGATTTGAACCCCGGTCGTGCCGTTTGAAAACCAGCGCCGCTGTCGCCTGCACCACCGGGCCGCCCCAAGTTTGAGCCAGTAAAGAATCATTATGTTCGTAGAACTCATTATGATAGAAGCAGCTAACAGCTTGAATTCAATAGGGAAACGATGATCAATTATATCGTATTTCTAGCTTTGAAGACTTTGAATTTACTACTGGGTTTAAGCTTAACGTCCTTTTGGCACAGATTGTCTACATGAAAGTTTCAAGACTCTAATTGTTATGTAGCCGATTTGCTGTATAAGTAGTTGATACGTTGGTGAGGCGCAGTTGAGCACCGAACGTTACAGACCAAAGATCTTCTTTGATCTTTAATTCCTTTCATCTACACTGTGTATCGTGTTGTGGTTGGGAAAAAAGTCATTGAGGATACAAGATTGTTCACCTTAAAACGTAGAACTGAGAACAAAAATGAAAAAAGCTAGATGACATTCTTTTTGTTTTATCACCTTCAAGAAGCAGACATTCAATAGTAAAATAGTACAGAAATAGAATCCCAGAAAACGTAAGTTAGTTAACAAAAAATGAAAGCCTTTTTTTGCCTTCTAATAAATTGGTTCCCAACGGAGCAATGAATGTGAAGAAAATTGCTTGTGGAAACAGTGCTTGAAAGGTTTGGGATTTGAGACACTGGGAACAAAATCCAGTTTTTGAAATTTTGGTATAGTTAGATGCTTCAGTACCAAACAGTCCACAATAACGCCTTTCATAGAAAGAGAGCATTTCTTTCTATCTGTGTTTTGTTGTATGCCGAGTAACGAAACTCTTTTGTTGGGAGCAGCAAAAGGCTTACAGTGTGACTGCTCAGCTTCGATGAAAATGCACTTGCAGTTTACTCCATTGGATGGACCTCTGAGCGCATCGTAGGATTTGAAGTACTTGAGTACTGTATTCATTTTTGTTGATTTGGAAATAATTTCTTGGGCGTAGGATAGTGCAGCACAAGTTTAAATTTAACATTGAACGAAACTAAAATTTATCAAAATACTAACAGGTAAATAGCTCTTTTCACACGAATATTATAAAAGCCAAGTAACATGAAGCATGAATATTGTTATATAACATATGATTTGAATATTTGAAATGTTTAATCATAGTTTTGTCATAGTTATGAACAAAACATTACAAAACCGAATGACAATATACCTAACTTATTATGTTTTGCAACAAAAATATCCTCAGAAAACACAACCTTTATAGATCTGTTCTAAAGATTCAAAAAGGTAGAGAGATTGTTTGGGTTCTTGCTGTCGCTCATTATTCATGATTATCGACAAACCCCTAAATGAAAAGGGGTCATTTGAGAAAAATACCCCCTCGAGTGGTTGATTTAAATTGTGGGGAGCTTTGCAATTTCCCAGCAAGGGTCAGTCTAGGTGGGATTACGTGAATATGTAAAGTAATATCGTATGCAAAGGAAAGCTTCCACATAGATGAATGTAATGGCAGTCCATGATGGTACTTTGAGTGAGTTCATTCATCGTGTGGCTTGAGACCGTTCGCAATTGCGAAATGTGTGCACGTATTCTGTAAGCATGTTATGGCGATCTAATCGAAATGATAAGCAATATATAATATTAGACCTGTTTTGTCCATTTTAAATGCAAAACATTCAAGAAATATTAAACAGTAAAGGGTTGGAACAAAATAGACGCAAGAGCATTTATTGCTGATTGACGCTATGTTCTATGTAGATTCTTCTGTTCTTTAATAATTTAGTATTTTATTGCATTTTGCTGCTTCACCTTACTTCTCCAAAAACTTTGTGCCTAGTGGCCCATGATAAAACCGCTGTTCGGCCACAGTCTTAGTTGTTACCTTATCATTTGTTGACACAATTTCTAGTGCGAGTAAAGTGCAAAGGACTTGAGCGTCTTTAAACGTATCTCTTGTCGGTGAAAGAATCGAAAATATTTGCCCACTTTTTTGGGCTACAACAATTCCATTCCCCACGCCCATTGATAACACGAAACATGTAAAAACCTGCTGGATCGACCGGAATGAAACTCATTTGTGGAAAGGGCAAGGGGCAACAAGGATCTAGCACAGGGTGGACCAGTGGTCGCTCGTTTGGGATAGCGTTCTCCTTTTACATCTCTCTCGAGAATGGGGCTGATAAGTTTTATTCTATCCCATTGGCACATCGAGCGTGTTTGTTCACAGCAATGGAACCGCTGCCATCCATGTGCTGGGTGGCTTCAGCACAGCAAAACAGCAGTAAAAGCTGTGGATCCGAGATGAGAAGAAGGATAGCGGGAAACGCAAACGCGACACCTCTTGGTGGATGGTGATGACAGGCACTCGGCAAGTGGAACGTTGAAAGCGGAAGGGTCAACTTAAAAAGGACGGCCAGTAAAATGTGGAATCTCGTTATCATTCATTACAACGTCCCGTCAGTTTCGTTCTTGTGCAGCTCTCGACTTGTCCTTTGTGTGTGTGTTGCTGTGGTATGTAGTGGTATGTTAGATCGTTGGTAATTTTTTTTTTGTATTCTTCACTCCACCCTTCATTTCTTTACCGTGGAAATATATTTTTTCTTGCACTTGCTTTCGATTCTTAGTCACTTACTACGCTAAAAAGCACTTTGGTAAATTTGAAATCGGTTTTTCTTTCTTTCTTTTTCACTCTTACACCAGTTGTTTAGTTTCAGTGGTTGGTTTGTGTGGTTCGTGCAACGTATTTACAGGTTCTCTCTGGGACCTACTGTGGGGGTAGTAAAAATGTAAGAGTTTTAATGGTGCAAATGGTAACAAAAGCATTTCGGTGTTTATGTTGCAACGTAAGGAATCCCGGCAGAAAAAGTTCAATTTTTGATGAGTTGAGATATATTCTTTACGTGGGGAGAATACAAAACTAATGGTCATTTTTGCATTTCTCTCCAGGCATACGTCGTAGATCAGAAAGCGTTTGCGGAAAACAATGCACAAGGTTGGCCATATTTAGGATCTGTTTCCAGCACTTAATCAAACGCGTGCTTCTATGCTGTCGAAAAATCAATTTTAATCTAGTCAAGTTTTGTTAAACAATTAAACAAACAATTGAAGCCACTTATTATAGCCTTATTATGCTGCAAGTGACAGGGATTTCATTTAACGACCAACACCAATTTTAATGAAGTGTAAGTAGTGTTTGTTTGTGGTTTTTTTAATGTCCCTTTTTTATTTACAATAACAATGTAGAATTGAAAACCAAAAGCGTAAAGTGAAATCTCTACGCATCGCTATGTGTGTTCACACGTAATGTGGGGCTACTAGTGCCTCATTGTTTTACGATGAAAAGTTTCCTGTGGGATGAAAATAAAAATTACTTCCAAGCGTACAATGAAGCTCGCTGTTCGCCCAACCGCCCGGAGTTATTAAGGCGTAACGAGTAACGGAGCCGTTGTCAACACTGTGGTACGGGTTTTAAGTACATAAATTAAATTTACGACTTTCGGGCGTACCAGCGTGGTTTTCCTTATCTGCCGCATATAACGGTTGAAGGTAAAAGTAATGAACATTGGCCTGCGGTTGGTGGGCATTTGCTAAGGGTCAGCCTTACGCGGGCGGGATTTATGGTGGATCAATTGTGTGATGAAATATGGTTACACGATATCAGCACATTCGGAAGGGTAGTGAAACGGTGATCCCTTACTTAGGATGACATATTTGAAAAGTTCGGGCTAGCGCTGGAATGGTGGAATTGAATGTGCATTGCAAACAAACTTTCTATGAATATTTCAAATGGGAAGGAGAGTCGGAGAATATTTAACTATTTTTCTTACGATGGTTACCAAAGGTAGGTGTACAACTGTTGAAATTTTAATGCGGGTCAAGCATGTGTTAATCTTGTTTGGTCATACGTAGTTAAGCGTCTTGATTTAATTAGACAATGTGTGGCAACCATCCTACTTTGCTGTCCCGCAGCGCAGCTCTTCTACAGTTAGGATCTACTGGAAAGGAATTGTTTATCTTCAGACCACTAAGTTTCTAAAACTGGTGAGCCTGAAAAAAAAACACAGGAAACTCAATGCCATGGCACTCTTTGCTGATAGCGATGTGGTAAACACTTTTCATTTAATTAGAAAGTTACCCGAAAGTTTCCTCAAGTGTGAGAATACACGAATGCCACGTAGCGCACCATTTACGTGTGTTTCTTTTATGTACGCTGTCGGACGGATGGCCCGAGCGACAGGCGAATTTAATAAACCATTTACCAAAGCATTCTTCATGCTGATGTTTATTATTAAAATCGGTTGGCATCTTCAGCGTGGCAGGACAGCCGAACTTTGTCGGAAATGGTTTTGCGACCCTCGTAGCGATGGAGAGATTGTTTGGGGCCCTTTTTTTTGGATGGTACTTGCTGGTGTGAAACGGTCCGAACGGTATCACGGTGTGTAGGTAAAGCTCACGTATGAATCGTTGAGATAGTTTCCCGTTCTATTAAGTCACTCAACGGAGCGAAAAATGTTGCACCATGGTGTTGGCTAAAATATCGCCGGTGGAAAGTTTGCACACCGAAATAGTTTCTCTTTGTGGATTGATTTCACAGCATGGATCATGCCAGCAGTCGGCGAAGTGTTTTGTGAATATTTTTGAAGTGCTGCGGGCAGGATCAAAGGGGAATGTGAGCGTGCAGCGTACCTTAACTAAGAGTAGAGCAGAGTGAAGTTTGAGCGGTGCAGGTATCGGACCAGGTTTTGTGAACCACTTTGCATCAAATTATTTAACATGACATTGTTATGAAAATCAGTACATATTACGATAAGTGTTTTGATATAATATGAACAATTGAAATTATGATAACGTCAAGACACAGTATTGCAACATACAGAAAAGAAATCAAAAATTAGACTGAAATATCGGCTTTTCCCTCCTAGTTTCATCACCAATTAGTCACATTATCAGTACACGCTTCAACCCGCTAAAAATCAAACGTTCCTGAAGGCACAAAAGGACGAAAATTGTCTTTGAGAATACGCCTGTGCGATTAACCGCTAAATCAACGTTCAATGGCGTGAGTGGACATGGAAACCACGAGTGGAATTGGGCATCAGTTTTTCTTTGCGTTAGCCATACTTCAACCAAACCCATTAATCATACCGTCTTGGCGCTGGTCAATCAATCATAATTTCTCTAGCTATTGAAGCACCCCTGTCCGAGTTGAATGGTGTTGACCGCCGGCCATCGGCCACTAGGTGATGTCGTGAGCAAAACAACTTTCGCTCATACTGACATTGAGTGACAAGTGAACGGATTAAAAACTGCTATCCAGCAATGAAGCGAGTAGGAAGCAAAAGGACGATTGAATGAAACTTTTGAACCCATTTTTCTCAGTCACGATATCTCGCTGTTCGTAGGTGAGCGTTAAGCTGAACATTTTTCACATAAACCCAACGTCAGTGCAGTCGTCATTCTGCAGTTGGCTCAGTTAAATCAGAAGCTACAGTGGGTATGCATCTTCTCGTTTTCACACGCCGGGTAAATCGATCGATGGTAAGTCCGCACGAATAAGGGCACGTCTGGCACATCGATCAGATGTAATGGTAAATGTAAGTGGTGGACTGTCGGTAGCTAAATGGTGCTATCCACGTCGCACGAATGACCACGGTTAAACATCGTCAGCTGACCTTCGCCTAATCGTTATCTAACCCTCGGGGAGTGTAACCGCGCCCAGCGTGGTGGTCTGGCAGAGTGGTTTCGTTTTATTTCACTCTTTACGAACGAAGGACTCAAGGACTTGTGTGTGTGTCCTAATGTTGGGAAGGCCTTTTTGCTGATTAATTCATTCGAATTTTGGTCCCCGAGTGCTTGCGAGGCTGGTGGCTTGTAGTCCAGTGCACTGTACAGCGAGATGCAGTAGGGTGTAGCAAATATTAGCATCTAATAGGTTTACTTGATGAGAGCATTAATTTTTGTCACGATGACTAATAACAACGGGTACAGGCAGTGAGAGCGACAGAGGGAGAGCGATAAAGCCAAATGACACTGTGTACGATGGGTTTGGCGGCTTGTTTTGTCGCTGTCCGTTATTGAGCACGTAGTAAACTGTCCCGGCCCGGCCCTTGGAAGTGTAGCAATGGTCAGTGTTATTTCCCTTGGCGTACTCCATAAAGCTAATGAAAAGGTTTCCTAAATAAATCCAGGTTATAAATCCGCTCGCATAGATTCGGATGTTAATTGTTTTCCTGTTAGAAATACCACATTGGGCTACATCTCGATCAATTTCGTTCTAAGCTCTTTCGGAGCTCCATAAAACATAATCTTTAATAATTGCAGACACATGAACTCTACAAAATTACCAAAAACCCCATGCAGGCCATATAAATATCTTCCAGTAAATTCGTCAGCAGCTTGAATGGCGGCAAAAGTGCTGCCAACTTGCACTCCAGCGAGCATAGTTTTGTTTCCTATCGCAATCGCCTAAGAATGCTAGCGAGGGAAGAAAGAAAAACGCGAGCGGAACAAAATAGATTACTTCCGGGCTTGGATAACTCGGACAGCGTAATACCGACGGCACAGAGGGACGGGTAATAATCCGGCAAAACTTTTGCCTAACTAGCTGCCGCTGCTTTTGAAGGAAACATTTCCAAAGAAACCGGGTGGCGGCGGCGCAAATGGGACAAAAAAAAACCCGATCAGCGGTTGGTTAGGGAGAAACGAGAAGCTCGTAAGCGGCAGCAAAAGACAAGAAGTATTACGGGAATCCGAAAACTCCATTTGCCAAGTGTAATTGCATTGGACGCAGGACAAGGGAAAACTTTCCATCGCTCCGAGTCGCGCCGGTTGTGCGAGTACCGCGTCGGGGGTCTTTTCCGCGACTCCAAGAAGCTACTTGACGATAGTGGTAGCGGATATCCCAGTGACATTCAGGTTCATTTCGCTTTCTTTGTGATTGGGTAAGAAGATCATTTGCCGGGCACTTAGCAGACGCTTGGTGGTAGTGGGGACAAAAATATAACACGGTTTTAATTCAATTTTGAATCTTACAACTTTATTTATTTGCGAACCCCGCCAGTGTAGGAATCCCCACAATCTATGGAGTACTGGCCGTCGTTCTTGATAGAGTGAGAGAAAGCTCGTTTTACCTCCATTGCCTTTTTAAAGTGGTAACGTGAAGCTCTCCAGCTTCTGGCAAAAAAAAAAAAAAAACGCTCACATCAATAAGAAATCAGACTCGCATGGAAAGTTTAGCGGTATATCTTCATTCGCTGCAATGCACGATCCTTGATTTCCCAAATAAAATGTACTTGGCGTGAAGCTCGAGAGAGCTGCAGAGGGTTCATGATTTTTATTATGCTATACCGTTTTGATTGTATCGCATCAGTACGGAGTGACGGTGAAGTTTATTGCTTCCTGCACTCAGAAGCTTTCGGATGGGCGTTGGTTTTTAGTGACTTTTTTTCAGTCTTCTATCTTCATTGTTCAATTGTTCGAAGAAAAGAAAAAAAAAACTCTACAGCTTGTCATAAACAGTGACACAGTTCTAAATTTCATGAATTTATAGTCTCTCGTGCATTCGAGAGTAAACGATGTGCAAGAAAGAATGGAAAAGGAAAGTTCGAGGATGAAACAAATAGAACGGCACAATTGATCAACGTTGGGAGGGAAATTGGATATTTTTAAACGGATAGATTTACGGGTTGATCCCTGCCGGAGGACTCGTCGTATCGCTTAAAGCTGCGAGCTAATTCTGGCAAAAGGACGGCAAGTTCAAGCGGGGCATACATACCGATGACGGTGGCAAATCGTTCCATCATTGCGTATACAATTAGTTGAATTTTGATTTCGAGCTTCGTTGCACTTTGTGCGGCTAGTGTCGCTTGGTATAGAGAAGTGGCGGCGGAAGAACAGTACTACGCCCACCATCTTCCAAGCCAGAGCATGAGACGAACAAAAAAAAAAGCAATGAAGCACAAAAGCTTGGCACGGGAAATTGAGATTGAATCGTTAGGTAGTCGTTGCGTTGAGCCATTGGCAAAAGCAGCACAACCATGGGTTTCAACAAGCAGCAGCAGCAGCAGCACAAGCGAGCAACATCATCCGCTGCGGAATTGTCCGGAAGCATTATCTCCTATCCAGGGAGCTAGACCGAAGTCTCCGAAACGAAATTGGTTGCAGAAATTTATGACTTTATTTATTTCGCTCAACGATCTACCGCCCCGCAGAGCTTAGCGGAGAAAATGAAAATGAAAGACCCGCCAGAAGATAGGGTCGAGCATCTGGAAAGCTTTTTTGTGTTCACCTTGTTTCGGCTGACGCTTACTTCGACGATGCTTTTGGGTCACTTGACAAGGGGAATACTGTAACGGAGTCATGGAGTGGTTTTAACAAATTTTCAAGACAACACACAGTTCGCAGTAAAGCTTTTGCGATGATGGTTTAGTGCAAGCTGCAGCTTTTAATGCAATTGTTTTATTTGCACTACGCGAGCAAGTATTACATCTGGTCGCTAATATTTCGCGGTGCTCTTTAATCATCTTGTGATGATTAATTCTATGATGAATAAGTGTAGATTTTTTATTGTAAAATAAATCCATCTCTATCTCGCTTGCGACGAATGGAATGTAATTAAGTAAAAGCTAGCCAAGTATTGAAAAAAAAAAACCACAGTCCATTCTGACGTAGGCAACAGTATTCGCTCCATTTGTTAGTCTTTGGATTCAAAAGAAACCAACAAAACCATTAAATTATTTGATACTGTCTTAAGCCCTGGACCGATAGCTATCGCAAACATCGCCTGCCATTGTAGTACGAACGGCAAGCAAGCCACCGCCGCCGGCGAAGCCTTTTGGGGGGGGGGGGGGGGGCTTCTCGGGAAACAGTCGCAGATCTTAGGGCTACAATTTCATTTGTCTGCGCCAATTTAAGCGAAACGCGCGTCGCCTTTAGCCTCTCATGTTATGGTTTCGAGTTTCATTCGTGCCAAAATTTATGGTAATAGGTCGTGAAAGGGGCCGAGGTTCTAAAGCCACACACTATCTCATTGCATCATGGCACGCCGGGACAGCTAGGCGGATGGCGACAAACTTCCATCTTGGCCCGTTTTCTTCGCCGCCATATACGTTGTGCGGCTTCGGTTTTTTTTTTTTCTCTTTAGGGGAGAGGCTGGCATGGCGGGAGACTTACGGCTTGATTTGGCGGGACCAAGTTGAGGAGCAGGATGCAGCAACGATGAAGATGATGATGACAAAGCGATCTTAACCGGGGCGCCGGAGCTGCGTGGGCGTGAGGTGCGAACGAGGGCTGGGCGGCAGTACAATCTTACGATCGAACTGAGAACAAACAGGCACAAAGTTATGGTGCAAGAAGAAATTATTGTTATGATGATTGTGGCAGTAAATGGTAACGATTTTGCGTACGATATTGAAGCTTATTGAAGGGGTTTTCTGCTGGTTCGTGCGACCAGTTTGTGCGACCTTCGCTGGTATGTGAAAGAGTCGTACCATCCCGTGGTACGGTGACTAGGGGGCGCGAAAAATAGTGAATAATCGAACACCGGCCGGGACCGGAACCGGGAGAGCTGTGTCGGCTGAGCGATAAATCGTAACGACCTTATGACTCACAGCACAGGCCGTAAAGCCAAACCTTTCATGTGCGAACCGAAAACTGGTACGCTTTCGCTTCAGTGCTTTAATATGCTTGGTTTTTTTTTTTGTTATTCTACTTGGTTTGGCTACACGGCTTTATTTGTATCGAACCGATTTGTAGTCGAGTTGATTTAAGTCCCCGTGGACGATACGCCACAATAATCCCGAAACACTAGAAAAGGAGAAAACAACAACAAAAAAGCAAATCTGGAACACGATTATACAGCAATGGTACCAGTTACTGCCCTTACCACTGGCAATTTTCAAAACAATTCCAAGAAACAGGGATAGACTTGCAAATCTGGCCCACTCGCGGGACAACGGCCATAGTAACTTCAGCTACAGGGTACACCTCCCGAGAGAAAACAGAGAGCCAATGAAACCGAGTGAAATAATGCCTGGGACCGTTTGAAGTCAAACAAATCGAACTAAGAGCGGGAATAATAGAAAATGTCACCTTCGCTAGAAAATAAATTGCTTATGAACTTTCCGTTTTCCTTGCTTCGTTGGCGATGGCGAAGTTAGCAAAGATTTCGTTAGCTGCCAATGGCTTCTTGGCACATGACAAGTTACGGTTTTTGTATGCTGGACTTCTGATATCCTGTGTGCAAACGGGGGGCAAAAAGGAAATAAAGAACGGTGTTGATAGTTTTGGCCAGTTTGGAAGCTAGTTGGCTGCTTTGAATAGTTAGTTAAGAAAATTTTGATGTCCTGATCAGGAAACCAGGAATCTTTACCCTTGAAGCTTTGCATTTGAGCTTTAAATACTGTGGGTTTCACGCGCTTTTTCCACACCAACTCTTAGTAACGTGTAAAAAATATTCACTTGGAACTCTTTTCACTCAATTGACAAAGTTTGAGTGGAAAATCATTGGTAAAACTATTTTAAGAAAACTTCAAATTGAAAAGCTGTAACTATTATTGCAATAAAAGATATTTCTTTCACTTTGTGGATTCCCTATTCTAAACTAGAAAATGAATCTTTTTGTTTTATACAGCACTACAAATCAAGCGCGTTAAATTTTAATTAAAATATTGTATTTTTCTCTATTGATTCCATTTATCCGGAACGTAACAAAAGGGTGGGCGATTTTCATTGGATTGAAATAACAGTGGAAATCTGCAAATGGATATTGATTGATTGGTAGCGACAGTGGTAAAACTAATTGTTCCGCAAGCACTGCCAAAAAAAAAAAAGAAAGAACTAAAAGACTGTTAGGAGAAATTCGATTCACGAACAGAAAACTGCACAAAGCTTACTCAAAGTGCAGCAGCCTGAACGGTATTTAGCCCTTTCTCGGGTAAAATGGAAAAGCTTTCAAATTGAAAAAAAAGCTTTCAAACGCAATGTTTCCAATGGCACTGTAAAATGTGGGAAACGATTGAGAGCTAGAATATTTAACGTCCATTAAAAGGTGAAACAAATAACAGTCGTTGAAGCGAGCGAAGCCATGAACCTATGTATGAAATGAACGAGCGATAAGTTTCGTGACATTATGGTCGGGCGTCGGATTAGTTAGGACTAACTGGTATTGATTTTTCTTTTTCATTAAACCGCTGTGACGCTTTTTGGCACTGTGACGTTTGGATTAAAATGTGGCTGCAGAATCGTAGAATGCGTAGAAGGTTAATATGAAAATAGGCTTTTTAGATTAAGAGTGGATTAAAAACCAATTTGATCGAAAATACACTCAGAAGATGCATGAAGGCTTCTCCTTGCCTTACTATGCTTTGTAAAATAAAAAAGGGAATTAATTGTTTTTTTCAAATCAAATTTTTGAAAGTTATATTTTGAGTGACCTTTCATACAAAAATGGAAAACTTAAACCATTTTCCTACTAGTTCACTTTTTATTTTGTGTTACAAAAACGTTAAATGTTGACAATTCTACAAACACAGCTAAACTGAGTAATGTAACAATAACTAATTTTTTATTTTACTTATTCTTCATTTTCTTCTTCTTGATTTAACGACCTTCTAAGGTCACGCAGGCCATTGAAAGGTTTTTTTTTAGTAGACTTGCCCATACCGCATCGTTGGATATCGTTGGAGCCCTCCTTACGAGGATTTGAACCCCAGTCTGGGCCGCCGCCCCAGTTTGGTTTTATTTTATATTTTTTAAACGATTGAATAGTTCTGACGTTAAGAGGAATGTGGTTTCGAAACGAATTGGGAAAGAAACCAGTTCACGATTAAACAATTATTGCATGCTCGTGGCGCGAAAATTCTAAAATATGTAACAAGTACACAAATTTAAATAATTACACCTTTTTGCTCTCTAACAAGCAAATATATCTCTCGTCGCAAGGAATCGATCATAAGCAAAAGTTGTAAAAACATAATCCTTAAATAAAGAAGCTAAATGTGTAGTATACTCAATTGAAATAAATTCCACAAAAAGCATTGTTAAAGCGTCGAAAAAAACGAGCAAATTAGCGGCTAAGTTCCTATCCAAAGCTTGTGTACTACATACCTTGTATCGATCTAGAAATTGTGTATCTATTGATTGATAAGATTGATATGATTAAGTTTACTTCAACTGGAAATGTAATACAAACATTGTTTTTTCTCACACAGGCTTCAATTTTACTTGATTCTATTGCTACTGATTGTAGTAAATTTGATCACAAACTCGATCGTAATGGGAATACGACAATGGTTTATGCTATCACGAGCATACTTTGTAGGAGCAAATTTGTATACTAATAATATCCACAAAGGGGACGGTAAGTTGTGGTTTTTTTGTTGGAAATTTTGAAAATCACAATACATTGAATTGTCTTACAAAGGAAACATTTAGCTTGTGGGAGTTTAGAATTTTCTTTTTTTCGTCTTTTGAGTGTGCTACCGTTGAAGTAAACTTACCTTGATCGTGGTACGTGAGCGGGTGTAGAGTATTTGCGTGCCATACTTGGTGGCCATTTTTGTAATGCGATCAGCAGTTGGTAAGCGGTCGAATGGCACCAGCCGGATTCGGTCGTTGTTGTGGCGTGTCAGTAAGGCTAGATGTACAGTGTGTCGCCAGCACGACCGCAACCGTAGCCGGTCTACGGTCGAATCGCCTCAAGGAATGCTCGCTACTTTACAGAGTTTGATCACTGTTTCTCATTTTAATAAAGCACTGTGTCGCAACGACTCGGAATCATCTTTCAACGTCTACAAAAGGAACGGTTGCACTTAAGCTGCATCATAGTGTAAGCAGGGGCAGGCGAATGATGCGTGTTTGAGGACAAAGCCTGGTGTGTCGGGACATTCAAACAATTTAGAAATTCTCACGAACAAAGAAAAGCGTGCGGTTTACTGTGGAGATTTTGTTCGAAAAACTATTAGAAGCTTTGCTATTTCTCTTCGATACTTGTTCACGTTTTCACAGGCAGCACCAACTTTTAAGCAGGGCATAGTTGTCCAGCTATTACCATTTGCTACCGTTTTGCTGTACTCAAAAAATCACACCTGACACTTGCCGCATTCGTTTAGCTCAGTAAAATTTAAACCATTTGTGCACGGCGACAAGGGTAACTTGCTTCATGAACGGGTAACAACGTTTTCCGAGCATTTTTTTCACGCAATAACTATGTAAAACGAAATGTAATGCTGTTAAATCACAGCCACTGAATGCACTGGTACGTGGCAGTGTACCAGACTCAATCTGGGTTGCTAATAGATTTTTAATTGAATCATACTCGCGGGCAGAAATCGTGACGTTCGCGGGTTGTCGTTTTTATTTTCTTCCAGCACTGTTTCGTGTCAACAATTAGAGCTAATATGGTGTTACGAGCAGCTAAACAGCAGCTAAATCGTAAAGGAATAGCAAACATGTGAACAAAAAATCCTACATTGGCTACAAGACACAAGTGAAGTTGAGTGGAAGAAGTATGGAGAAAGTACGGGATTTTCTATGACAGATGTACAATTTGGATTCGGAATTTGAGCCACAAAGGGAAAATTGATGTAAAAAACACACTACCAAAAAAGAGAATAGTTTGTTAATAGGAAAAGACACTATTTTAAGGTTGAATTAATGTAGAGGTTGAGTAAAAGGGGAGTAAGTTTACAGTAAACATTTTGAATGTGCATGAGGAGATGAACATTAATACGGATTTTTTAAAGACTTGTTGTTCAATATTCTTCCTTTTTGGCTTCTTATTTTTACGGCCTATTAGGATGGCCGGTGTATCCAATAGCTTACTAGACGTGTTATATCTGGGGTTGCCCGACGGTGTAGGCGACAGCAGCGCCGGTCTTCAAACGTCAGGACCGGGGTTCAAATCTTATTTGGACCTTTAGTCTAGTAAGCTAGCCTTTCGATGGCTGGGCGTGACTTTTAGAGATCGTTAAGCCAAAAAGAAGAAGGCTTGTACATACCGCCGTAGTTGGACAATCAGTCCTGACTGCGGAGAGCGGTTCGCAAGGGATTTAAACCCCGGTGCTTCTATGTGAGGACTGGTACACCTGCTGCCTACCACCACCCTGTATTATATTATGAAAAATATTGGGATTTTTAGTATTTCAACCTACATTTTATTCAATGGACTGCACTGCAGCAATTGCACATTTCAAATTAGATCGCACAAGTGATTAACCTGTTTATTCAAGTAAGACTAGGTATTTCGAAAATTAATTGCGATGTACCTTGACAAGAGAAGCAGCTTTAACAAGTTTATTTTTAATGAACAGCCTCAGCTTTAGGGATAAAGCTAGAGATAAAAGTGTCCAATGTAGAGTCAACAGTTTGTTCCGTTTGGGTCCTTGCTAATACATTTTAGCATAATTTGTACGAGTAGTTCTTTTTCATAAATGGTGTTAGCGTGTATTCTTCATAAAACCAACTAAAAAACCCTTTTTTTTCCTTCAGGGACGGACTGGACGTTTTGCTTAGCGAAACAAGCATTTCACAAGTACAGAATTTATTGCATAATGCTTAATGCCTTTTTGAATACAAGAATGCTTGTCAAGTCCTTGATTGAGGATTACTAATGACGAGCAGAAACGTAGAAATTTTATCCATTACATCATGTAGACCACCTGACTATTAACGCTCACGATGAGAGTGCCTTTAGAATAGCTGATATAGACTAGAAATTTCAGTAGATCGTCACTAGAACTACCTCTAGGCAGGTGATTTTACTCCATTCTTGGAAGCTTAAACTCCTTCATACATCTTTTCCTTCCAATCAACATGCACAGAATTTGTCCATTAGCACCCATAGAGGCTGCCGTAATGTAAACCACAGCCACATTTCATTTTAGTTCATAGCCCGGATGGAAACTGTTCACCATATGTTAGAGCACCACGCCATAACCACAGACGACGACGAAGGTGTTGTGTGTGCGTGCAATGAGGCTGCTTGGCTGCTTGGCTGTCCAACGTTCAGGTTTTGTGAGAAAATGAAGCAATATTCGAGCATGTTTGAACCGGGTTCGGTACAAGTACGAACCTTGTAGTGCAGTTCAACGAGAAGCGAAGGGACACGAAGCGGGAAACTAAAGTCTAATCTAAATAAACATGAAGTGGCGCTTATCAGCTTTCGAACTGGTTGGTTGAGAGTACATATTTCTCCCCAACCTCGGGCATGGTGGGAATGGGCGCGTGGCACCCACAGGCCTTGGGTTAATGGCAATCTTGGACGAAAAAAGTGAATGTAAAAAATGTGTACAACCTCAACGTCGCACACCCCGAACGTTCTACACAATATTGGAGAAAGTCCTCACCATAAGTCAGTATTGTGGTTTTAGTTATTTTTAGTTGATTGAAGTGGTTTTTCGGAGTCTCGGTTCTTATGAACAGGAAGTGAACAACAACGACCACGATACACATACAAGTTGATGTGGGTGATCGGATCGGAAACTGCCAAAGAAATGGATGTTCTTTGGTATGTACAGATGAATCGATAGCTAAATTGGGTTGAGTTGGGCGGCGGTTGCAGTAGGATTTCTCTTCATTTGTCAACTAAAACTTGGAAAGCGATTCATAATCCATTCAATTGGATGAATACGGTCCGTAGCTACCTGTATCGAGTTGACAAAACTACTTTTGACGTGTATGGTTTACACGTTTCAAGGCTTAACTTTAGCAACATGAGATGTACGCCCAAAAGAAAATCGGATTAAACATCAAAAAAGGGTTTCAGAAGATGAAATACGCTATCGTACAATAGTCCAACATCTTGAAAGCATTGTTTGGAAAAAAAAACAAAAAGTAGATATGGACAGCTGGATGTTATTTGCTTCGTACGTTGGACGTTCCACGTTCCATGGTAATTGCAGCTGAGTGTGTGTTTTAGTTTGGTTTGCCTTTTATGTGTGTTAAAGAAGCCAGTGAACGGCTAGAAGCCCTTCAATTGCTGTAAGACGTTACAAGCGTGACAAGGTTTGACCAAAAATAAACACATTCCAAAATATGTTCCTTTAAGCATGCGTACTAAAGACACAAATATCAGGTACTACTACAACGTTTAAATATTTTCCCCAAGTTGAGAACGACCAGTTGTAGGATGTTTGACATTCATTAAACATTTAGTTCAAAATCAGAGTAGTAAACCATTCGAAATTGTACTCAATATTTGTCTTGTACACTGTCTGAAAAAAAGCTGAATGGGAGATTTCCAAACCCCTGTCTCAGCATTCAAATCTTCCATTCTGTATTTAATATCAGGAACGGTAGATAGGTTTGGGAAACTATTTTAGGCCCGGCACTTTGAGCACAGGAGCTCGCGCACGAAATGAATAATGATGGTGACGTGTATTCGAGAAGGTTAATAGGGTACAAAAACCTTCAAAAGGCTCAGCACCAATCGTTTATGGTTCGTTGGTTTCGTTTGGTCCGTTTTTCAGATTCATTTGGAGGATTTTTTTATTGGATCTTTGCAGCACGGCTCCAGTACCATTGCTTTGCGATACGGCTCGTTGGCGGACAGTTCATAGTGCGGAAATGACGAACGATGGTCAGTACCGGTCTGATGGTCGATTGTATTGGACAGGAAATGTGTCCTGGAAGCTGTCAGAGCGAATGTCAACAATTGCAAATGACAGTTCCATCGTGCGCTGCCATCAATGTTTGGACCAGGCTTGCTCATCTGTATTGTTGTTTTTTCTACCAAACTGTCATGCTGGCTGCGGTCACGATCAGTTTCATTCTGATGACCTTGCTTCCCTCTGGCGGTGTCATCGCTTCACCTGCCTATCCACAGCCATGTTGTGTATTGTTTCCGCCAAATCGGAAAGCTGTCGAGCTGGTAAAATTTTTGTCATCGAATGACATCGTCGAAAATTGTACACATAACAAATGGCGCCGTGTATATTGGTGTTCCTGGTAGTTTCTTCTTCCGCATTGTTTCCACCTTCTGGTATCGGGGGATGGGCACGCACAAAGAAGCATGGACCAGGCCGCAGGAACGCAAATATCGCCCGGTATCTGACAATGGCGTAATGTAGTTCCCCAGTCATTTATCCATTTTCCCACGGGGCAACGCAATCAGGTTCGCCGAATTCGTTTACGCTTCCTTCGGCCCCTTCATCCATTCATCGAGTAGGGACGGAAGGTTGCTTTCTTGGATAAAATAGAATCTGTGTGGCGCTGATGCTGCAGGAACATTTGCTACCGGCTACAAACACATCACAAGGTTCCGCAGTCTGTGGGAGAACAGTGCCGTGATCACCACACACACACACACACACATAGGGAACTCTCACACTGTCCGACATTCAAGCAGGGTTGCGGATGCTGATGATGACGATAGCGCTCGGTTTGATGTATAAAATGGCGCAAATTGAATGGTGCGATGGAAGGAAGGAAGAAATTGGAAGCACAATATTGTTAGCAATAAGTGAAACTGCGCGAATTCAGAAGCAACCATCGGAACCCGTCGAGCATCACATACGGTCGAGGTAAGTGTGTCTATTGTAGCGCGCACCCGACCAATATCAAGGATTCCTGCCAATGTTGCTCCGGTATGTGTACACCGGTTTTATTACCGCATGTCTGATTGCGTTTGCGTACTTCCCCCGGTACACGACAGCCATGGTTACAGTTAAAGGCGGTACGAGGCTCGAAAATTTAGATAAAAAGGACGCCGTGTGTTTTTGTAGAAGGCAAACGTGTAGAAATGTATTTTTTTGGCGACAGCAAAACAAAACAAAAAACACAATCGATACCAACTATTTACAATCATGGTGATGGGATTTGAAATTTTGTTACTGCGCAAGAAAATGGAGCAATTTCGAAAGGTTGTTTGTGAATGTTTTAAAACAAAACGAGGTAAAGAATGCAATTTTTTGCTGTTGTAACTTTCTGCAATCTTAAGAAATAGCATACATAAATAATTATGAACTAGGCGAAAAACGACAAACCTTTCTTAATTAAAATATCGTCGCCCTCAGTGACGTATGTTGCCGTAACGTATCAGAAGAAGTTTTATGTGTTTTTATTAATTCAAAGCAATTTATCAGCGCCGGCAGATGATGCGGAGATTTTACGAGGTTTAGGTAATGGACAAGAAAGATCGTTAAATCACTGCTAGACATTAATAAAAACATTTTTGATGGCATTTGTTCCGTTGATTAAGCGTCTGACTCCAGCAATCAAACATCCAAAATCTAACAAATTCGTTCACTGTATCCCTGCAGTCCCATGAACACGCACCACTCGAGATGGGACTAGTGGTGAAAAAAAAACAAGTTTCAAAGTATTGCTTCTTGAGAGATAAATGGATGTATTTCGTAAAACATTTTCCCAACCGCGTCGATAAAAAGGTTGCCGGTGGAAATTGCCTCGGTAGAATGTGGGATAATGTAAATGATTATTATGTTTTCTCGGACCGTGAAGTTTCACTTACACAAATTCTTCAATAACTTTGCGAAGCCATTTTGTTGGTGAATGAAAAATAAACATCAACACTTAGAAACTTTTCACTGTCCTTGCTTTGTGTGAAGTTTACTACGAGAAAACAAAAAATTGGGCGGATGGAAATCTCACCCGCGATCATTGGTGTAGTCGTTGCTTTCCCATTTTTCTTGCTAACGGTGGGTGGTGTTTTCAAACACTGAAAAATGGGTAGTACCGGGCTGGTCTGGTGCTAGATTAGAGGTGTAAATGATTTCTCGCCAAAAGTTAAGCGATTTACGATAAGAACAAGGGAATTCTCTAAAAGAACATATAAATCGTTTTGTGCGCCGCCGGATCCTTGAGGCCAGTCTCCTGAGGTCTATTCGGTGTACCTTTTCTTGCCATTGTGTACCGGTAGAGCAGCAAGATTCCCGTATCATTGTTTTGCTTATTGGTGAGTTGAAGTCATAATTGAGTGATAAATTTAAGCGCTAATTGAATCTCAACCGTAGTCAGGCGCGACGGTGTTACGGCTTTGACAGCGAACAGCACGTGCCGGACACGCGTAACCCCCCCCCCCCCCCCCCCTTTCCCGAGCAGGATAGCAGTATCCGGTTAATTTGCACCTTCCGACCACCTTGGAATATCTCACCGGAAAGTTATCACTTGCGAGACTGTGGGCGGGTGGTGGTTGTTTGTCGGAAATGGTGAAACAAATAATTTTGCAGCATTTGGCCTCCCACCCTCTAAAGGATCGGAACGCTGGTGACGTTGCAGGTGGTAGTGGTCGGACGTTTGACTTAGGTTGGAAGCAAAACGGAGAACTACAAATTTATGCTAATCTTTTGGCCGCTGGCGCGCACCTGCAAGCCTTACGAAAGATAAATATCGTCCTGCCGGTGAAAAACTTTGAGCTAGAGTAACGAAGAATTTCGTGTGGACAAACAATCGCCAAACAGGGTGGAAGGAAGGGGCAATATTTAGGGAAATGCTGTTTCAAAATCGTTTATTCAGTTTTTGCTGTGCTGTACCTGGGTGGAGTTGTTGTTTTGCTGCACAAGGACATGCTTTGGAAAGCGCACGAAATCCATGAAGGATAAATACTTCTATACGGTTCGCACCAAGTTGAGATATACAGGGCAAAGTTTGTGTCTTGGTTTCAGTATTATCGAGATTTGATTTGATAAATACTTTGTCATTATTACTGTCTCGTTAGTGGAAAACAGTCAGACTTTACAAACTTTGGTTTTGAATAAATCTGATGAATCAATCTAAAAGCAATTAAAACGCCTTCCTAAACGTAATAAACACCAATCCATTTTACAATTCTTGTGAATTTGTTGTCTATTTTCTTGTTATAGGAACATTAGATCCCTTTCTAGGGGCGGCCCGGTGGTGTAGGCGACAGCGGCGCCAATCTTCACCCGGCAGAACCGAGGTTCGAATCACATCCTGACCATCACCTCTCGTAGTTGAGATCGTAGACTTGCCGTCTAGTAAGCCATCTGATGACCGGCGTGACCTTAGAGGTCAGGACGTTAAGCCAAGAAAAAGAAGATCCCTTTGTATAATATTTCCAGCTAAAACTTTATCATATTAACAGCTGTTAATTGTAGAATAATGGAGCAAGGTCTTTGAAGAAGTAAGACTGAATGCACTTTTACAACACTGTTGGTACGTGTTGGTCATTTTAGTTTCGTGTTTGTGTCTATTCTTTTTCCAAAAGCACGCTGAAGAAAATCATTTTCTATCGTGTACGATACACAATTCCCCGATACGTGTGAGTGTAACGTCCCAATGTGCTCCACTTTATCCTCCTCGAAAATGCTCACATGACAATTTCCGTGCCGTGACCGTAGAAAGCAGAACGAGATCAGCAATTCTTTATGCTTATGCCTTTTACGCATTAGTGGCATCCAGAGGGAAAGAGCAATCGAAAGTGTGAGTGAGTGAGAATAAACATAAAGATGTTTTATTAATATCTCCTCCCTGGCTCGCACACACGGTCACATGGTGACGCTGTAAATGGGGATGAGAATCGCAAGCAGGCGAATTCTGTTCCCATCGCTCGTGCTCAATGACCGGTAAGAAAACGTTGTGAACGAATGATCTGTTGCCATCGCTGAGTGGAGTCTGCGATCGACCATCTGCTGGTGTCCTTATTTTGTATGTTTTTCTTCCCCTCCCTCCTCGACCCCTTTTTTACGCTCACCGTCCAACGTGGATGACGATGTGTATCGTGTGACATCGAAGAGGCATGTCCGTGTCGTGGTTGTACGATTCGTCGGTCGCCCACGTGCCAAACGTCGGTTGAGAGTGTGTCCACCCAACACGTCGGGCAGATTCTGCACTTTTGTGTGAGGGAACATTTTTGAACCGGTTTGTACCCTGGAACCGATTGCTGGCGGTTTCATTCCAGCAGTGCGTTGGTGACAACATCCGCAAACGGATGTACGCAGGTGATTTATGAAGCAGCTAGCAGCTAATGGGGAACTTACGTCTTGTTAAAACCGACAAAAGCTGTACAATTGATGCGTAAGTCGAGGCCCCGTAGGCTTCATGTAGTATGGGACAAGCAATGCGTTCCTTCGGAAGGAAATGAAAACGCAATGATAAATATTCCTCACCTTTGTGACCATCGCGCTTCTTTCATCAACTCCACAGTGTAACCTTTTTGCTAAACTCGATTGCCCGAAAAAGAAAATACAAAAATGTCACGGTCTATCTGCTGTGCGTAGAACCACACGCGCACGAATGTGGAATGGGTTTTGAAAAGCGGGGCAAATACTATTGCCATAAATTCATCACCACAGCCACGGAAGTTTGTGGGTTGAGCTGAGAGCGAATGCGAAGGCAACAGCGCAGATAGAAAAATTCATTCAAAAACTTAATTTTTACAAACTTTTTCCATTTCGGAGGTGAATTTTTTTTTTTAGGTTGGTTTTGGGCCATTTGCGTTGTGTTATAGTAGGTATTGATGCTTTTAAAATTAGAAAAGAAATATTCACGATGAACATAAGATATTGAAGCTAAGGCGTTTACTTTACATTGAGAGATAGATGAAGTTAGGTGATGAGTTTTTGCTTTTATGAAACATCAAAATAACTAGTAAGATTGTTCGCGTTTTCTTTGAGCATGGTTTTATAGCCTTTTTTCGCTTTCGTATCACATTTTCATGGTTCTTTGGCAAGTTTTGTTTAAACTGAATAAATTATAATAATAAAAAGATATTAAGAGTTGAAGGAGAACTACTCCTGCTTTTTGTTTGAGTAAGTGTTGTTGCAAACACAATCGTAAAAGGATCTGTTTGAACTACTTTTACTTTGAACAATGATTTTCTTCAGTTTTAAGCTGGATAGAAATCTTATCGCTTTACGATAGCCAAAGCGGCAGCAACACAGGCCAAGCAGTTAGCATTGAATGCCTAGAAAAACATGTTTTCTATCATATCAGTTAAAACCCAGATTATTGATTTTTTTAAAATTTACTTTTCATTAAATTTTCTATTTAATGCCCCTTACTTCTATAACCACTCACCCGGGTAGGTCATTGGTTTTGTTTTGGGGATTTGCAGTTATACGCTGCATGAGCAAATGTTACGGTTGTAGAGCAATTATTTCCATACCGCGATGGTACTGAATTTACTCAATATATTCCGTCTAAACCGGCAAAGTACGGGATAAAAGTATGGAAGGCATAAGATGCAGAATGGTCCTTCGTATTTCCTTCGAAGAAATGAGAAAAAAATCAAGACGAGCGTGTTGTTAAAGATTTGTGTCGCGTATTTCGTGGTAGTGGTCGCAACATTATTTGTGACAATTTTTTTGTCACAAATAACACACACAATTGTCACAAATTTTTGTTTTTTTTTAACGTTTTTTCCAAAAAGTTTTTCAAATCCTAAGAGAAGAGAAGTTTTATCAACTTTGTTTGGTTTCAATGAGAATGTTGCCATTTGCTCATGTGTTCCCTAAAAGAATAGGGCTGCAGTACTGTTGTCAACATATCACTTTGATACAGAAATTCAAGGCCCTAAACATAAACCACTTATCGACTAGTCGACTACAATCGTTCAACAGGAGGAGTGGATAATATGGAAAAATGTCTTTTCGAATATAGTTGCAAAAGGAAGACGAATCGGTGCCCAGTAGCGTTTTTCTTAAGCTTTTTGGATGTAGCTGCACTTACCGCCTATAAAATTTATAAAGAAAATAATCCAACTCTATGTAGATCCATAAACTACAGACGCCTATTTTTAAAAGCTCTTTGCGAACAGCAAGAAATACAACGTCGATCAGAAAATATGCAAAAAAATGCAACATTTTGGGCCACGCAGTGGGGTTGAAAGTATGTTGGGACAATCTTTAGCTTAAACATTTTGAGAAAATGTGAAAAAGTGAAATGTGAAATGTGAAAAACCCCTTCTGCGCTTCACACTCATGGAACAAAATTTACTGTAATCATTATAAATAGTGGAGTATAGCTTTTATATGCTTAGTTTAAATTATTTCTGTTGTTGTCTAAAATAGTTCAGTTATGATAAAGAAATTAAGTTATGCATTCTCAAGATTTTTTAAATTTCTAATAGATTTAAGGTGTTTTAAATCCATTCATATACTGTTTGTTAAAAACGGGCTGAAATATACTTTTGCATATTCTACAAACTCCGTTTCTCAAAAATGTTATGTTTTAGCATATCTGCTAAACATCTCACAAGAGTAAACATTATTTCGTATACAACAAGCGTTACGTAGCATTATACGGCTAGAAGAAATTCTTCACCACTTTAACAAATAACCTGCATAAGCCAGAAACTTAAGAAATGTACATTCAGCTATTTTGACCACGCGCACACCTTAACATGAACATTCAAACACTGACCAGCGCATCCGGTTAGCGAGTGACGCAATGCAATATGATATCAGTTCAAAACAACTAGCGACTCCAGACAGTGGTCAACAGTTCAATAATAGCGACACATTTCTTGCAAGTGCAGCAATCGATCGCACCGCGACACATTTTGTGCTAAAGTAAATATTTTTGTACTAAATGCAATAACAAACAGAAAAACCAATGAGGAACAATTTTCGGTTACTAAAAACGAGCAAAAACTAATGTAAGAATTGGGTATGAATAAAGCGGTCTAGGAAGCCTTCCCCAGACAGACAGATAGAGAGAGAAGGTACAACAAGGTAAACCTTCCGTTCAATTCTTTCTAGAGGTTTGATTGTCCCCCTACCCAAGGTAAGGCCTCAAACCTCCAACACGCCTGTAAGGGATATTCCTTCCGATTATGCAAAGTCGCCTGGAAGACTTGCTCCGCCGATGAGCATCGAGAGTCCCCCTACCAAAGGTAAGCCCTTGATGTCTTCAACTTTCCAGTAAGGAAGATTCTCATCCAGAATCTTCAGACTGCCTGGACAGTCAGATAAAAGAAAGATATTGGTCCGCACAGTTAGCAATCACGTTGTTCCGTTCTCGTCGCGATTGGAAATCCGAAATTCTTCTTCCCCACCACAATGTTAAACTGTATGTTGCAGCTTAAATCGGAGATATGCACAATTTAACACGTAATAATGCAAAATCCCAGGCAAGTCGTATGACCTACCCGGGTAGGTGGTTATAGAATTAAGGGTGTATTGGTCATTAAAACCAAGGTTAAAAAGAAATAGACAAGCAACGAGAGCTTAAAACAATAAATATACAGCTCGTCTACAGGGGTGGCCCGGTGGTACAGGCGACAGCGGCGCCAGTTTTCAAACGGCTCGTCCGGGGTTCAAATCCTATCCGGGGACCGCGTCCCTCAGTAGCGAGGACTGACTATCCAACTACGCGGTTTCGGCAGTTTAGTAAGCCAATTTCGATGGCCGGAATTATGACCTTAGTTAGAGGTCGTTAAGCCAAGAAGAAGAAGATTACAGCTCGTCTTGTAATTTGGCGATAATTATTTCCACAAAGAATAATGTTAATTAAATATAAAAAAGTATAGTTAATTCTGTTTTATAGATTTTATTTTCGAATGCTCAAGTGCTATTTTTTGGAGCATGATGTACTGCTTCCAATCGCATCATTACATCTGTTAGAAACAACGCCACCAAGTTTTTCGGTGTTTTTCGGCATTGCTAATAATTAGGATCTATTGGACTATGCCATGAAATGTCTTCTAATTGTGCGTTTCTACACTACCAGCACCGTTTTGCCAGGTGCCAGTCTGAAAAAAAAAAATCTCGGCACATTATATCATTTTTATTTCGCTACCAACACCAAACATTTTAACAGTCAGTTCGGTGTTCTTACGTGGTCTTCCTGGGTAGCTAGATAGATTGCTGGTCGACGCGTTTCCATTAAGACGATGTGACGCACCCAGCGTTGGCCCCTTTGCACATCTTCAACCAGCCCCGGGCAGAGCGTGTGAACGAATATCGTAAAAAAGCTACGGTGATGCATGGTATGGTTGGGTTTGTAATTTCATTTTTTGGCAGCTATTTGATCATCGTTAGTCCGTACAAACTAAAACTAATTACAAACAACGCTCGTTTGTTCCCGGTTACATAGTAAATAGTATTTGGGACGCGTTCGTGCTTGCCTGCTATCCATCGCATTGTTCGGCACACCGGCATCACATCACAAGAATGGTGAAAAGTTGTATTATTTTAATTAAGGGAGCTGCTTGTTTCTTCATGTTTTGCTGCTGCTAGACTCCTGTCACCAAGCCGACCTGAAGTATCAAGCTCGTTTAGCTTGTCTATCGGTCTGGGCGAGTTGAAGCATTGCAAAAATGGTAAACAGTGAAACGCACTGTTGTAAATTTGTTTCTTACACTGCATTTGTTGGAGGCACTAGAGACAGCGGCTTAGTCAATGCGAAACACAAACACACCCATTCGGTGGGAGTCTAAAAATAATATCTTCTATGTATCTTTTAATGCGGCTTATATGCCGTGACACATATAAATACGATGACGAATGAGACGAATCAGATAGCGGTCCCTTTGCATTGGGTTGGTGAATGCAGAGATGCATCGTGTTGGTGGAGGAAGAGCATCAGGGTGGAATCCGTCACGATTGGCCATTAGTCTTCGTCAAGTATCCTAGGCCTGCCGGAGGACAGAGAGGGAGAGGATGCGTCAGTCTGTCCTCATCCTTTGCGCATAACAACAATAGTGGTTTCGCTTGGTTGCGCACATGACCACGACGGACGGTTTGCGCTTAATCTGGCACCTCGGATTGGTACACTAGGAAAACGGTGCGTGACAGGTAGCAATATGTTAATAACACATGTCACAGGCGCTCACCGTACCGGGTCGGTGAACCGATACTTAGTCGTGTACAACCGTGCGGAATAACTGCAATGACAGTATGAATGTCAGGGAGCTTGTTAAATCGAGGGAAAACAGGCTGTCCAATGTGGGTCAGCGAGTACGACGGGGCGCTACGTTGTTCGGAAAATGAAATTCGTAGTGAAGGTAAAGATAGACGCAGCACGGAAATCGATAAAGACATATATTTGCTGAACAATTCCTAGAGTGCTAGTATTGCTGAAGCTATTATGTCTTTGTTAAAATATTCTACGTGATGACTTCCGAAGGATAGCATTTCGCGAATAATGGCGCGAGCCGGTGTTCAATCCATCATAATTGACCGATATTCCAGCTGTCGTACGCATAATGCACGTCTTTTGTCCATATTTTCTTTGCAAAGTTGAAGCGCTAAGGGAGGAGCAAAGCGTTTTTCTTACATTCCTTGGACCTGCGGAGACTTCAAACTATCTTTTGTGCTTTTGTGGAATGTGAAAAGAATTCAATTTCACTGTGACAGACCCGGAAAGTATGCACATTTAATGTTTAATGGTGCAGAAAATGGTCGCACATTCCCTTACAGCCATTAATGACTGCATCCGGAAATGGTATGCACAGCAGTTTTTACTTTTTTTGCATGCTAAGGTGCCGAGAAAATGAGATTCTTACATTAAAAACTGAAGTAAGCACGCTAGAAAGATGACATGGATAGCTGAAATGTTTTTTCGTGATTACAAAAAAAAAAAGGTTTGTTCTGTTTTAGGAATGAGGAAGGCACTGAGATTGGCAGTTGGTTCCTCACTCCCTTATAAGATTATATATAAAATATTAATAAAGTTTACAACTTCTTTTGTGTTTAAAGAATTTAAAAAAACTTACTTTATTGAGTCATTGTAAGAAAAAAAAATAGCCCCAATGGCAACATTTTTTCTACGCTACACTTAATCGCCTGAAACTGAGAGCAGCCACTTGAAAACCCATAATATTGATATAAGTTCATCAGTGTTTCTCAAACCATCTGCAAAGGTTTAGGCCAGCCGATGGTACGGATAAAAACAGCTCCATTATATTGGGAGGTTTGCAGCTAGGGCTACACTAATTAATTCACGATGCCACCGATACCACTCGACCGTAATTGGATGAAAATCAATAGAAAATGGCGAAAGACACTTTGCAGCGGCGTTCCCGGTGCCATCGTTGGGCAGGTTTCACGAGCAGTAAACTACAAACATTGATGGATGTGGATCGATGCTAGGTCGAGCCGTAGTTTGCCACCATCTTTCGCCTTCCCGGACGTACGGAATCGCTTTCGTTGATTCCAACATTACGTAAGGTGCACTCAATTATTCAGCCAGTTTATAGTGTTTTTTTTTTGTTGCTTTCTCTTCTGTATCCTCACCACCTTTACAGACTTCACCTTCTAGGTCCACCACCGTAAGCAAAACGTCATTCGTGGGTTCAATTTTACCGCATAACTCATTGTGGGTCCGTTATGGGTCGTTTTCTTCAAAGGTAAAGGGATAGACAGAAGACCGTGCCTTCGATCGGTGTCATCATTTCCACTACATTCGTGCCTCTGGTCCGGTACGCAAATAGGAATAGCGCACACTTGGGACGGATGCACCCGGTGCATTCACGAATGGGAGAATGGGTTGGAAAAGGAGTGATAAAAACAGAGGAAACTAAACTGTTTATAGCTGTATGCGATTGGATACGATCGCTTTCGCTTGTGCGTGACAACGGATGTGTCTTTACTTCTGACTTATAATGATTGTTGACTTTGCTTCGTATTCTGTTCATCCTGATCGATTAGTGGTGGTACGATATTTTGTATATAGTTCACGATAACAAGCAGGTTCGTAGTTTATGCATTATATTTTACATGCAATTTGAAATAGAACGGATGTAAGGACAATATGGTTGATTGTACCAAATAGGTTATGTTTTGTGTTGAATGTTTTTTATGCAACTTCCTTGTTGAAGCTAGGAATGCATGTATTATTATCTGATATTTGATAAATTGATAAATTATTTTTAAGAAAATAATGTAAAATCAACTTTCCTTGCGGCTTGGTACTGGAATGTATCGACTTAAATGAAAAAGTTAATTGAATTAATTGTGCTTTAGCTATTCGCATTAGGTAACGCACTAGGAAATAAAGTGATATTATGCACAAACAAAATCATTGTATGTTCAAGACTCTGATCGCACTACTTTTAACAAGTGCCATATTGTGTGCATAACACTCCAAAACACACCACGCACGTTTTATGCAACGACGATATGCCTACAGGTACGTTTGGTAAAACGCGGTGTCGCCAATTCCCCACGGGGGTTTCGCAAACGCCCTCCCCCCAACACACATGTGGCTTCTGCCTAGCCAGAAGTGATTATTAATTAATTGACCTGCCCATCACTTATGCAACGATGTAACATTAAACAGTCAGCCAACCTCATCCACACTCATCGCAACCGCATCAGTCACACACAAACCCGGCAACGGAGCACCGCACGGAATGCCACGATCGCTCTAGTGGGTAAGTTTAGCAAGAGCGTAACGGGCATTTTTTTTTTCTAGTCGACATTTGTACGCTCTTTTTCGATTCTCCTGCCTCTTAGGGCGGTTTCACTCACTCGATCGCTGTTTTTGTTGATCGTCGAACATTGTTGATGTAGCAGCAATGTTGTTGGTGTGGTTTTTGGTCGTTCATTTATCCGTGCGAGCTGTGGAAGATCTTCCTCTTTTTTTTTGCCCCGCTTATTTCGCTCTTTTCCACGCTGGTTGTGTCTATTTTTGGCATCATCGCTTTATTCAAGTGCTAAGAAAAAAGATCCTCTCGACTAATATACTAAGCCACGTAAATTGAGTAGCAAAACACAACACATTTTCAAGAATTTTTTTTTTTCTTAATTCCAATGTGTATTGGGCCGGAAGATCGGCCGGCACAGGAGGCTCAAAATAAACTTCAGTGAAGAGCAGCACGTTAAGATGTAATTGAGGTAACAGATGCACTTTCACGTGAACATTGCCGAAGACGTGCCATGACGATCGAAAATCTACTTGATGTGTGTGTTCAATCGGACTTCGTAAGCAATGTACAATGTGCAACCAATGCTTAGTTAGCCAAGTGACATAACGCCCTGTAGCGAACATTAGGTCAATTGTAAACGTGTTCGTTTTGTTGCTCATAAATAATGGCAGCACATGAAATTGTTTAGCGACACTGTTTTATGTTGCGAGTGAACCAGGTTCCTGTCGGTGTCGGTTAATGCATTAATGCCATCATCCTATCACTCATATTGCACCACACATTCGGTTTTGGGCAGGGGGAAAGGCGCGTCGAATGACTCCCGGTAGTTGTTGCATTTTTATTGCCCTCCACTATTACGCCACGCTCTGTGAGAGCGTAAAGCCCCGCGGAAAAAATGCACGAACGTCAGCAGAACAGAAATGTAAAAAAAGTAGCAGTAACTTCAACTAACTGGCCCATTGATTGATCGTAAATTTTACATTAAACTCATGAAACATAAAATTTAATACCACTGCCAGCGAACGGATTTGCTGGCCTGCTTTTCAGCGTGCCATCGTGTGGTTGGCATGGGTACGGATGCTGGCGGTTCAAGCTTTCCGACGAGCTGAATGGAAGCGTCAAATCGTGTGCTCTTGTGCTGCCTTTCACATACAAGCTTTGCGTTAGATTTTTTGGTGAATCGTGAGCAGCCGTGCGGTCCTCCCATGGTGTGGAATTGGAATGGTACAATAAACTTTTTTCGCGCTGGTAGGATGAACGAAAAAAGCGAAGCGAAACGAGATGGAAAACCCTCGATACAACGTTTGGCAGGCATGTGAGTCTACCGGTTAAGTCGGTTAGTCGATGGATCCGCTTTCGCTGTCCTTACACGCATCACTAATAGCTTACGAGGGATGTGCGGATTTTTATTTAAAATTTTCATTCCGTAGAGGCATTATGTGAGTAATAATTAAGAGGCTGGATCAGAGTAATAAACGAACCAAAACACCCAAGCAATTTACAATGGTTAAAATCGTTGATGGCGTTTTAGATTGGGAAAACATTTTTGCTCAAACCAAGGCAATCAATGTAACCTTTTTACATAAGCATAGGGGGAAGGTTTGTTCTTCCGATTACCACACGAAATGGTAAATAAGGTTGCTTATTTTCATACCGACGAACTAGTTGAAGGCTGACTAATAATTATTGTGAGGTGATTGTGATGGGTTATAATATTCCAGGTGTAGGAGTTGAGTATTGGCTTGATTATTTTCTTTCCCACTTAGGACTTCTTCTTTCTTCGCCAGGCAAAAGATTGGTAAGAATTTTTTTCATCGCCAGTCGTCGTATGCAGAAAAAAAAGGATTAAATAGATGTAAACGTTAGAGCACTAATTATTTCCCCCATTTTTCGGTGCGTGTGCGATAATCAAGGGTGGTGGTGTGCACGGTCGGTCTATTTTCAGGCACCGAACAGTTTCAGTGGCAGCTGTTGAAATAAATCACCTTCCACCTTCCGGGCTTCTGATCGATTTCGTAAGATCGACCCGGGTCGCCAATACAGCCCATCGTTAACCAAACCTGACTGTCGTAGACTGTAGAGGGAACGTTGGAAAAAGTTCAACGAACAACGTACAACGGGTGCAAGAATTCAGCAGAACTCGTGTAAACGAGGCAGCGGGAATGCTTTGATCCTGGTGAGACCATAAAATATTTGCCGTGGGGTGGTGACTTGATTTTCATTAAGTCTCGATTATGTAAGAAAGGACCGAACGAGTCGCTTTTTACGATTCTACGTGCACGTTAAAACACGGTTTGCTTTCTTAGACGAAATCAGGTTTGAAGAAAATAACCTTGAAAATGTGACAAGCTCTTCGTAGCAAAACTTTTATTGTCCTGTTTCAAAATATTTAATTTATAAAAAAGACACATTTTTCATTCAACAAGTAAAATAACAAACATATATACTTTAGCGAAACGTGAACTAATACTTTATACATGAACTAACATAAGCATCTTAAGGAAAGACTTGTCCACAGGGAAAGAAAATGTAAAGCGAACATAAGAAGCAACACAAGTGCATTGCATCGTTGCGGATGAATCGTGCTTTGCAGTGTTTTAAGGTGCTACGAAGGTGTTACCCAATCTCGGCAGTGTTTTACCAAAGGCGCCCGAAAGGCTTCCCTTAGCGAAAAAGAAACCCAATGTAGCGGTGAGCGAGCAAGGAAGAATTCCGTTCGGTTCCGCAGCTCGAAAGTATTTATGCACCTCATTCCTTGCTGGCACCGGATGGATGGTATTTGGTAGAGTGTACAAAGAAGAATTTTCAATGTCCACACCTCGTTGGTACTTGGTCTTCGTGACAGGTTTATTTATTTAATAATCACTGCACCGTGGAGTGGTACACTGAATGTTCCACCGAAAGCTTTTGCACTGTCGGAGCAGCATTACACATGGAGTGTACTGCTTGAGTATCTCCCAGCGCCCGGTGGATGGATGTGGCGTACGGTTTCGGGATTAAGCGATGGGTTAAAACGATAAGTCCATGCTCGGGAAAAGAAAGGAAAAGAGCTTGGTTGCAATTGAAAAACGGAAAAGGCGATCGGATTCTTCATGATCTCTTAAAAGCTTTACGAATAACAAGGTCATGCAGAAACAAACGCAAGGCATTGAGTTGGGGTAATGCTTTTTTATTCATTACCCAAACTCAAGATCTCCAGTTTGAACTTGTGAACATTCTAAATTGGTAATGAATGAAACGGCATTCAGTAAACTAAACTCAAGTAACTGTAACGAATTAGAATAGAGCTCAATGGATAGCAGAATTAATATAATAATAACGATCAACCGAAGCAGAGGTAATATAACAATCGGTTTATATGGAACATTTGAGGAGAATTTAGAAATAGAGGATAAATATGCCACCACAGCCTGGTAAAACATGTCCAAACAAAAAAGCAGATTGAACATAGGAAATATAAACCAACAAACAGCTTTTAAAAAAAGCGATTCCAGCAGCAACGCTAGCAAACGAGAACAGTAAATCCAACGAGTAGAAATGTTTTAATCACCTTGTGTTTATAGGGCGCGGCAGATGTGACAACGTCAAGACATTTATCTCTCTCTTTCGATCGATTGCGTCCGGATGGTAGTGTTCATTTGCGACATTTATCGATGCTTTCGAACGTGAAATTACACTGCACACCGATCAGTTCGATCCGATCACAACACACAAACCTTTCATCCTTGTTCACTTCCTAACTCGAGCACTGTTTGGCTGCTTGTTGTTCATAGTAGACACGCAAGTCGTAGAGTTCGGTAACAACGAGTCTGCCACTTGTCATTACTGCTTGCCGTTGGACAGCTTGTCCATCGCAAGCTTACTTTTTATGCATGAACAACACAACTAGCAGCACTGTTCGGACGCCGGATGGGTTCCCAAATTCCCTAACGGGCAGGTGCGAGGTGAATCTATCCACTCTACCCGGCTAGATTCGTCCGGTTTGCGCAAAATGTGAGAAACCACACCGCTCACCTGGTCGGCACGGAACAACACACGTATCGCTTTTATTCCTGGTGCTGTGCGTGGATTTTATTTAACTTGCCTTTTTTTTTTTCTTGCACGGCCAGCAGCGCCCTGTGTTATTTTTCTTCGAGCACAAACTTTACGACGATGGAAAACTGCACGATGGGTAGGATGAGTTCGCGATTAGCTACGATTAGAAGTGAGTAATTAAAAGAGCGGAATTGCTGCCGTTGCTGATGCTGGAGGTTATTTTTAAACTTTTTTGTGCTTGAAACGTATCTGTTTGGACGCGCTTGGCTGTGTGTGGAAGTGTGTGTTTGTATGTGAGCGTTCCCGCACGTCACCCAGATTTCACCAAAACCGTTGATTGCGATCCGTGCATCGCACTTCTTCAAGTAGTTTGAGGCCCCCAGACACTAGCACCCGGGACCAAGAATAGCAAGATCGTCTTTGGGTAATGCGCCAGGGTCCCGTTCAGATAGGGGTCGTTGAGCTGACGATGGTCAGCGGGATAGTGTAGCCATTAGTGAACTAACGCCGGCGCAGGCGACCGCACCGGAAGTGGACGGCGGAGCGTTAGGCCCTTTATCAATGGTGGGAAACGATTGCTGTCGTCATCGCTATGACATGTTGAAGCACGACGGGCCGACTCGACCATAAAACAAGTGTATCAGAGCTGTAAAGTCAGTGGAACCCATTCTTAGACTTGTTGGATCGCAAAAGTGTATATTTAGGATGAGACCGAACAGTATTTTGCCGCATGGCTGTTGCTTTCCTCGCCCTGGACGGGGTCCGTCGCAAATAAAGGGTTATTTTTAGCGAAAAGACATGAGGAGCGCGTTTCGGCCGAGATAGACTGGCTGGATGCTGTGGCTGTGGATGAACCAGGTAGGACTACCACGGCATCCCCGGGAAAACGTGTGAGCCCATTAGAGATAACTGGGGCAAAATGACGGGTAGTCTTTTGATCAGTGTATCCTGGTGGTGGTGGTTGAATTCAAGCTGAAATTACAGTCAGCTCGGAAGGACTTGCTCGTAACAGCTACCCACTAAACATCATCGATTAACGTTGCAGAAACAAGCCATTTGATCTTGTTTTTCCCCCATTGGCAAACCAGCTGTTGTCTGTGTGTTTGAGTGTGTGTTAAACAACATCTTTCAGTGTCTCATACTGTCCCCACTTGCTGTCGATTTAATCAAAAAGCATGAACATCGTTCTCAGCTGCCCCTCAAAAGAGGGAGAGCGAGTTTGGGAGAAACATCGATGGAAATAGGTCGACTTCGTAGATGGAATTAATTACAGAGTCATAGTACATTATAATGAGTTTGTTTTCATATTTGATTGCAGTAACAGCAAACCAAGTGCTTCGCTCGTAATTGCATCGAAACTTAATAGGTTTGAAGTATCGAGTAACGCGTTCAATTACTGTGACTTCATTTAAGGACAAAAGCAGAAACATCCTAGATACTAGTTGATATTGTATGATATTGTGATGTAAAATTTGCAGTATTTCTTTTAAAAAGTCAGCAAGTGGCAATTGAAAAAATACACAAATCGACAGGATTCCTGCGAAACGATGCGTATGGTCTGAAACGTCAGCCAACGCACCCAGAATCCATCAATCTTGCCTTAAGGCACAATGAATATTTAACAACAGTGAGTCCAGGACACCGAAGCAAGGGCACACAAATGAGAACAAATGGACGTTTCGTATCAGATTTCAATTCGTAAGTAAATCAGTGATGGATCGGCGCACGTTGTACGGTTCACAAATAATAACGGACTGCAAGAATGGCAGTCAGAGGGGCGACAGTCCGTCGGGATCGTCAGGCTGGCAGAAGAATCTTTAATGGTTTGCATTTGTTGAGTCGTTCCATTTCGACGACTGATGGTCCGGATGGCGTGTCTCGCATGGAACGTTCCCGTGCAACGCCACAATGGGATATGATTGAAGGCCATCAATAATCCATCGCAAAATGCATATCGTGACGGACGTGATTAGCGTAAGGAAAATGTCACTGATGTGCGTAACGTTGCGAAGGGTAGAGGTTTGTTATTCTCATATTGTTTAAAAAAAAAAACAACGATCAGGAGGTGCAGTGGTTGGAAATGCAGTTGAATAGGTTTTCCAAGAACCATTGCATAGTTATGCAAGACACAATTTGCGATAAAATGTTTTTAGGAAGAGACTATTAAAACATGGCTTTTACGAGTTAACTGGCAAAGTCACGCATTGTTTTATCAATAAAGAAAAATAAAGCTTTTGGTTAGTTGTATTTTCGTACAATAATTGTCCCTTCGAGAACTATAGCGATGCACAACGATGGAGACGCCCAGTACTTTATAAAATGTTACTTTAATTACCTTTCTATTTTTACAAGTATTGTTTCAATATTAATAACACAATATTTTAAAGAAGTGACAAAATGGCCTGGCCGCCCTTTACAAAAAATATTTTAAAAATATTTCAACGAGTTATTAGCAGTGTTTTTTGTGGAACGGTGGAGACGCCCAGTACTGTTTAAAATGTTACTTAAATTATCTTTTTATTTTTACAAGTATTGTTTGAATGTTAACCACACAATATTTTAAAGATATGGAAAAACGGCCTGACCGTCGTTTTAAAAAAAAAATATATATTAAAGATATTACAAATATTTGTTAGCAGTGATTTTGTTATTAGGAGTGTTTTATGTATGTAGAACAGTGGAGACGCCCAGTATTTTTTAAAATGTTATTTAAATTCTCTTTTTTTCTGTTATTGTTTCAATATTATTCACACACGACTTTTAAAGCATTTACAAAAAGTTTCCAATGATTTGTTATCAACAGTGTTTTATGTGTATCAAGCATGAAGCACAGCAAGTAGTGGAAAAAAAGTTCTCAGAGGGCATTTTTAGAGGAACACAACATCAAAGAGCTACCAAGCAGTGTAAGAAAGATAAATGACATTATGCAAACTACAACACACTTGAGCTAGACTACGTAGTAGATAAAAAGAGTGTGAAATTACCAGAGTAATTATCATAAATTCCACACACTATTCAATCTGTTGGAAACACTTTCGATACTCATGCCGTGGTCGGAGCACAAGTTGGGGAACAACTGTGATGGAAACGCCGGTCGTTCTAAGCGCCTACTGAATGCCAAAAAGATGTTTCTTCCTCTGCGGATGTTTCTCTTATCTATTGGCGAATTTAAGAACGATTTTGGGCCGCTCACAACTGACCGCAAGATGCACAACACACGAACCGACACAAACCAGAACGAAAATGACACTTTCACTTTCACTAACGCACCTTATGCGGTGTATTTATTTTTTTTTTACTCAACCGTTGTTTACTTCCGCATCACTTGTCATCGATGTGTTTTTCTTTTGGAAATCGAACGGATTCAACACTGAACGTTGTTGGGCGAATTCTGTAATGGTGCGAAAGTATAACTACACTGATATTTGTTTCAAAAATATTTTCCCCAAGTGGTTTTTTTGGGTTATGGTGGCACTCTTTAAGGGTGTCACCTTAACGTACGAGAAGTAGGAAATAATGACACTCAGACCAAGATGGAGGCCATTATTGCCTGTTAGAACCGTTGGTGGCTACCGCTATCAAACACCTTGCTTTGCTATCGTTTCAGGAGGCCGGAAGGCGATCCTACCTTTCCATTGCTCGCACTTAAGCCATAAAAATAAGTTGCCGGAATTTTTCTTACACACTCGCTTCTGTTAGGGTCAGGCAAACACTTGTGAACTTTTCGAGGTGTGCTGGCACCTGCTAGTACGGGCATGTTTATATACTTTTCGATAAGCAGCCAAAACCCACAGCCTGTGCTGCTAGGTAGGCTGTGTAGGATTGACGTGTATTGGGACTGGGTGGTAAAAAAATATGGCTTTTGTAGGCAATGATCTACACTGTACTGGAGCTAAAGTCGTCTAACGCACCTTTGAATTTTGATACAATTCTACAAAAAAAAAACTACACCACTAGGCACTCAACTCTCGTGCACTTATCTACTTGATGGCAATTTGCTATTGTTTCCTCTTGCACGTTAGGCAGCAAACAAAAAATTTCGTGAGCTATCAGCACGGCATTTTAATTGAACATTCGCGTTTGAAAATACAATGACTCGTGCTGCTTGTTTTTCGTGGCAGGAAAATCAGATAGCTTCACTATTTATACCATCAGGCGGGCTGCTGCTAGCGTTTTCCACTGTGAAAATATGCCATTTGTGATTGTAAGAGGAAAACGCCGTGTAGCCATACTTTGCTCACATTCAGTAACACTTGGTACGGTGAAACTTTGGCTTGAAGCACACCACACTATATCTTGGGACTATAAAATCACATCACTACGTCGAAGGTCATGATTCCTTAGCATGGTCTTCAGATCTGGACAATGACAGTATCAGCATATTGTTGGGTTGGGCGGGTTAGTTTTTGTAATTTTTGCGTCGGGACTGCCTCACGCTCTCGGTTGTCTCTATTTCTCTAGCACATACACGCACACACACACACACGCGTTCTCTGTTCGCACGCCGTGAAGTAAGGGAAAGCAAATTTCGCTCAAATCGTCCGTCTTCGAACAGAGATCACTTCAAACAGCCCGATCCGACGAGTTATGTTCAAATGAAACGAGAACTATTGTAAACATATTTATTTTACACATTCGAACAGCTCCATAGGGTAGGTTCGCTTTGCCGGAAGTCAGTCTAGCCTGGAGAGTTTCCACTATTTTTGTCCACGGAACTGATGGTGTTTGGGACAGGCAATGATAATGGTACAGTTTGTGATGCTGCATTTTCTCCTTGCTCTCGCTACATTCAACACACCAACACACATGAAACCAAGAGCAGCACCACACCAGAGTGTTGGTGGTGATAGGAGAAATTGATAAGAGCGAACCCAAGTGTGAGGCTTTGTAAAAAGGAACACCGTGTGTGGATTATGTTGCTGCGGCTATGGTAACACCTTTGCGTAGGTTTGAAGCGTTTTAAGCCACCCGAAGGAGGGCGTTAAAGTTCTTTATGTGTTTCATTTGCGTAGCCAGGTGGTTGTTGGCACCTTTTCGTTAACACGCACTGTTCTATTCTGCTGTAGTTGTGATTGAAACTGCTCCGTTTTATTAGACGACCCGCAAACGATGGTTACAGACGGTCCGACACCGGAGCTCACCGAACGCTAAAGACAGACTAACGTAGCCATGAACGAGCGCAGTAAGTAAAGCAGCAAATTCACGCTCGCCAAGCGCCTTGAATCTCGCTCTCTTTCATGGTCAGTAATCCCATCAGCGGAACGATGGGTCGTTTGTTCTCTTTGCTGCTTTGTCCAGCTTGCGGAGAGAACATTTCTACCGTAGCGTTTTTCCACAACAAAGCCGGAAAACTCTTGTGCTCTGAGAGTGTGAACATTGGCTGTCAGTCAGTCAGACAAGGATGAAGGTTGTTGAAGTGAACGATGAACGAGATAGCGCCAGAGGGAACATGAGAGATAATCGGTTGTATGTTGGTACGTAAGTAAATATAGAGTTGATGCTCACCAACCATGAGCAATTATATTAAACCAAACTGTTCATTATCCAGCATTTTTTAGTTAAATATTTTCCCATTTTTTGAGGTTTGCACTTGCTCGACACTTTAACTTAATCTAAAGTGCTCGACATTATGTGTTTGATATCTTTTCTTAAATAGTTTATCGAAGTTCCAATATAATCTTCTCTTCTCTCACCGGCTCTTTAGCTGTGTTGATGATGGATGTTAAAAGCGCACATGATCGAAGTCAACATATCGCTAAATACTACTCGAAGCAGAGAGGATGGAACGGTGGTACGCTCTCAGTAAATAAATATATTTTGGTATTGCTACGCGCCCGTGTTCCATAAGATAACCGAAGCTTCATTGGTGGATGTATCAGCATAAATGTAGATGTATGCGTGCAGCAGTTCCTTCGAAGGAAAACATATCTATAAACGCAATGGGAAGCCTGGCATGAGCAGGCGACAGGTGGTATCTTACTGTCAGAATTATTTACAATTCCAATAATCGAGCAGTTTTCAAATCGAGTAGATACGTACAAATATGAATTCTAGTAGCGGTTATTTGGATTTGCCGCCAGCAGGAAAGGAACAAGCATCGTTGACGATAAAGCGATGTATTTACGCAGTCTCGAAAGCCTACATTCTGTAATGTGTTGGTCCTTTCGAAATAAAAGGTTAATTAGAAATGTAATTGTACGCGCACCGATCCGGGTTGGGTCATGGGTGATCCAAGTGTTCCGTTAATGGAAAATGGATTACGTGCAAAACTAAATATTTTATTTGCCAAACCCCATTTCACCGTTGGCCTTTAGAGAGCACACGTTTCGTTCGTTTGCCCTTGGTGGTTTTTGGGGGTCTCCTCTCTTGGCGTAGAGTTTCAAAAGCCCCAACGAGAAGGTCCTCTGGGGAGCGTGCCAGCTTCTGGCATATGAAAGTCGGTGCTTACTTTCGTTGATCGATCCTGCCACTTTGACTGGACACCAACGGTGAGTTGCATATGACCGCAAGCCTATTCCGGTGGGCATAGCTGGGAGGGTTTAGGGTGTGTTGAATTATGAAAAATTCTATATCCTCTGGACCTCTTTACGGTATTTCAGTCCACAAGGAAGGTGTCACGCAAGGTTACCTATGGTTTGGTATAGTTTTTTTTTTTGGGTAAATTTTTGATACACCAAATTCGTTCCAGTTGCACCTGCCACACATCAATGGAAGCGAAAGTTAATCACGCAACGGATCATCAGTAAAGTTCATTTTTCAGAAGTAAATGCCAGCACGACTGTGTCATAAGCGAGCTATTGCGCATGTTCGAATGGCTTTTGCTACAAATGGAGGAAAGAAATAAATTCTTTATCGACTGTAAGCACAATTAACATGAAACTTAGTTAGGTTGAGATAAACTCGTTCATATAAATTTGAGGTTTTCCCACGGGATTTCTTTGTTTGTTTCACCTTTTGTGAAGCAAACAGACCAATGGGTAAAAAAAGGTTGGTTGAGGGGTAGGTGGTATGTGACGGACAATAATAAATTCAGCAAATATTTACATCGACAGCTGCGTAGGACTCACTTGGCGCCGTTCTGGGGGCTGCGTCTTTTGACGACCTGCTGTTCCGTAATGTCGGGCTGTGGAGGCAAGTAAAGTTTTTCACCAGATGGAAGTAGCGTGCTGATTGGACACATTTTACCCAGAATATATGTATGCGGGCGTTTTGATGTGTGAGAGGAACATAGCAAGGCAAGGAAAGAAAGGACCAAGTTCCAACTGTGTTGCTACAATAATGTGTCTTATTAAAAACTAAAGCGTAACGAACGTAAACGTAAAGAAACTAATGAAAATCTTTGAATAAATTTAAGCTAACGTAATTAGCTATATAATAAAATGCTTTATCAAACGCTCATGCACAAACACACACAGACTCACACATGCGATTTTGTTGAGGCACTTGAAAGGCACCTCATATCTGAATAGCTCATTTTACCTTCAAGTTCATACAAAAAAAATCAATGACAATTGAAACCATTTCTTGTGCCTCTTATTGTTCCTCATTCCAGAGGAAAAAAAAGCCACGAAACAAATGTACACGAAAGCTCACTGGCCGAGATTAGAGTTAGGGCCCTGAGTTGATCGATTTCCAATATCGTAAGTAATCGTTGGCATTTCCAATCCCTGATCCGCACGATTTGTCCTTGATTCGCTCTGCTTAGTGGCAAACAAATGGAAAAAAGTAAAAAGAAAACAAAACCGTACAAGCACACCGTAGCTCTGATCAGAAACGTTGGAAAAGGGAAAAGGGTGGAACAGCGAGGTCTTTTGACGTACGAAGGTAAACATGGACACAGTGAGTAAGTTCTTCGGCGTAATGCTCACTCGTTGATTGAAGGAACTTATGATTGAAATGTATCGACGATCGCATTCTTCGCAGAGAGCGAGAGGAATGTGACGAATTCACTACCAAGCAGACATAGCGAAATGCCATTGACGGCGCGATTCGACACGGAATGTCTGTAACATCATTAATCATGCACAGGAAATGATTTAGAATAGAAATACCAACCGAAGGACGGTGTGAAGGATCGGGTGACAACGTGGCTTGTGATTTACGTTAACATTAACTGCTTCATCGCTGTAAAAGCTATAACAATGAGTGTGCAAAGTAAGCAACTGCGGTGCAGGTATTGTGTGGTACGATTTGTAAGAATGGATAGCTTTGTGTTATATTTTGAGTTGGCTCTTTTTTGGAAATTCTGAGGAATTTGGAGTTTTTTTTCAAAATTTGGATAGTATTTCGGAAGCATCTGGTCAATTGGTTGAATTAATGGCTCAAACGAGTGGTAAATAAACAAAACTTCATAAAAGTTTTTGTATTGATCAGCAGCAAAAGATGTACAATATGATTTAGCACATCTTTTCAGGTGAGAGCTGTTATATGTCGAATGGGGAAATTGCATGGATCAGGGCCTGCAGATGGATTGCGTGTATATCGACCTAAAAGCGGTCTTCGATAGCATATTTAAAATGCTTTCCTTCCCGAATGTTGTAATGGCTTCAATCTTATCTCTTTGACCAAACATACCGGGTATGCTCATCTAGACAGTGCACGAGCAGTTTTGGAGTCCCACAGCGGATTCCTTGGGACCTTAGGACCTCTGCTGTTGCTGTTATATGTAAACGATGTGTGTGAAGTACTGCCTGATAAATACTATCTTATGTATGCCGACGATATGAACATATTTATGCCAGTGAAGACAATTGACGACTGCAGGATGCTGGAGAATGTTGTTTGATGTTTGACCAACTGTACGTATCAACAGTTGGTGCTCATCAAACATACTGGAACTGTGCGTTAATAAGTGTTATGCGATGTCGTTTACGCGCTCAAATAGACAAATAAAATACGATTATGTCATCAATAGACAAGTTTTGACGCGAACTAACGAAATGCGTGACCTAGGTGTAATATTGGATAGAAAACTGTAGTTTGTGTCTCACTTTGAATAAATTATTGATCACAGGAACAGAACACCAGGACTAATATTTAAACAGAAAGACTTTGACGATCCCGTATGCGTGAATACACAACAAATGCCTGTTACTGTAAGGCTTACAACCGATAGAAAAACGACGAAATGCCCCTTGAAAGTAGGTATGAAACGCGATATGGCGCAAACATACCAATGAGTGCAATGACGCGTCGATTTAACGAATATTCAAGTCGTTTCGACTATGATTTGAAGACTAGGACTTATAGGAATAGGATTACTGAGATTTAGACGCTGCAACAAGAAATGTTGTACATGGTGCTCTCGATACGAATGTATGGCGTACGGGAAATTTGTTTTTAACGAACAATTAATATGAAATATGCAATAGTTAGACTTCTTCAGTTGATTTCTTTACACGGATAAAACGCCGGATGAAGGCTATTCGAAGAGATAAACCGTACATAGAGGCGGTTCCGGTGGTTTAGGTGACAGTGGCGCCGCTCTTTAAACAGCAGGACCGTAGTTCAAATCCCATCCGGACCGCCCTCTTCGTATTGAGAACTAACTATTCAACTACGTGGTATCGGCAAGTCTAGCAAGTCATTCAATGGCCGGCTTGACCTTAGTGATCGTTAAGCCAATAAGAAGAAGAAGAAAAAGTGCAACGATGAGGCAGAATGAGTGCGATAGCTGTACATAAGATAGCACATAAGTTTCAGTTCAGATAAGTTTCAATAAATGTATATAATCAAAGATGACTTCAAACTTTGCTATCTATGCAAACAACTTTAGTCTTATCTTGTCCATAGATCATATGTAAAATATGTTAATCTTGTTTACACACAATCGTATAATCATGTACCCATCGTGTGACCAATCTACCAATGCACTAATGTACATATTCGTTGTCTTTATTAATCTGGTTTTTTTTGTTCTTTAGGTTCGCTTATCCTCATGAGGTTTGAGTACGACATATGGTAAGATTCTGTAATCAAAATTCATCGAAATTGAACAGCAATGACATCGATTGGACTTAAATTGGATTGCATCGTGAACGTTCCGAACAGCATGGAAACCGTAAGCCGTAGGTTGATCCTTGTTTTATGATAATTTGATAAGAGCGTTTAATCTGCATAAAACTTTTTCCGCTGGTGTGTCGCCTTTCCATTGCAAATGCATTTTCACACAACCGACTTATGCATGCATCCGTTGTCGAGCTTCTCCACCACCCACCCGCTGGAAATGGGCACGTGTGGTTCTGTGTGTTGCGTGGTAGCAACGTTGGCGCAAAATTGATTTCGACACCGTGCCAGAGATTTAGCTTCTTGGTTTTGTGTAGTAACCTACACCCTGCGCCTTTCTACAGCGGAGCGTTGTACGCCCGTGCTTCTATCTAAAATTCATAAGCTCTGCTGCACACCGCATCGGCAAAAAGTTCTAAATCCTTTCACTCTTTTCTTTATTTATGAGCTCGGATTTAAAATGGACGCGATGTCGTTGCCGTGTGATGAGAGGCTGTAGTTGTCCTGAAGCCCCTGCGAATCTATACTACTGTTTCACCTTGACCGGTACAGGTTTGAAACGTCTTGCACACTGATGAACCACAGTTTTTTTTTGTAGCTTGATTTTCGCTTTTGTATCCCATTCTTTCACGACAGTCTGCCAACAAAAGGCATCAATTAATAAGACTGCATTGGGTGGGAGAAATAGCACAGACTCTTTCTCCTGTTTTCAAGAAGCTAACAGTGAACCACGCTTGAAAAAAGAAGATTGTGAGCGTTCGTTGGAAATTAGTCACGATCGCAAAGTTTGTCTTTCGCTATCTACTCGCCGTTGCTGATGTTGCAGTTTTCTTGCGTCAGAAAGAAAGGTGTTTGAGACGTGTACAAGAACGGAACACTTCAATGCTTCGATACACTTCAATACATTTACCGATCGCTGTGACGGTGTATCGATGCGGTTGCAATGGCTCGGCTGAGGATACTATTTCTTCACTGAGTTTTGTGGATTCGCGGTGAACTTTTGCCGGCCGTGGAAGGATAGTTAAAGAGCTGCAAATTGCATCAATAGATTAATTTTGAACTTTGTTTTGAAGGGTTTTTTTTCGCTTTGCTCCCGGTGATGGTGGTGTAGGAAAGTTTTTTAATCAAATTCACCAACCAGATCACTAATAAAACGGTTGTGACGTATGGTAAAACTCGAGGTGTTTCACGGTTTTACGTAAACTGAAATACTGAGACGAGAAATGATTAAAGTATGCACATTTATTTCTGATCAAAGTCTTTTGGTGCTATGTACCGAGATATGGCGTCTAATTGTTCACACAATACTAACAATAATGTTATCTCAGTTCCAATCGAGGAAAAAATCACCTTAAATGAAATCCGAATGTCCATAAACCATCTCAAAAATATGAAAGCTCCCGGGTTCGATGGGATCTTTAACATAACAGGTTGGCTGATAAGTCCCCGGTCTGACAGATAGATGGCGCCGCTAGTATTAAATGCATATTATTTTTATATAGCACCAACCTTTCAAATGATTCGTGTCAAAATTTGACGTCTGTATGTCAATTAGTTTGTGAGGCAGAGCGTCTTTTCGTCAAGCAACTTTTGGTTGCTTGACGAACGAAAAAAGAACGAAGAAGAAAAAAGTGTTGTTCCACCAAGACAACGCACCGTGCCACAAGTCATTGAGAACGATGGCAAAAATTCATGAATTGGGCTTCGAATTGCTTCCCCACCCACCGTATTCTCCAGATCTGGCCCCCAGCGACTTTTTCTTGTTCTCAGACCTCAAAAGGATGCTCGCAGGGAAAAAATTTGGCTGCAATGAAGAGGTGGTCGCCGAAACTGAGGCCTATTTTGAGGCAAAACCGAAGGAGTACTAGCAAAATGGTATCAAAAAATTGGAAGGTCGTTATAATCGTTGTATCGTTCTTGAAGGGAACTATGTTGAATAATAAAAACGAATTTTGACAAAAAAATGTGTTTTTCTTTGTTAGACCGGGGACTTATCAACCAACCTGTTATTGATCAAGCATCTACAGGCCAAGGTACTCTATTTATTAACAAATCTATTTAACAGAAGTCTTGATTTAGGCTACTTTCCCAGCTCATGGAAATGTGCCAGGGTTGTGCCTGTCTTCAAACCCGGGAAAGATCCCACGCTCCCGATAAGCTATTGCCATATTAGCTTGCTCCCCTCTCTGGGTAATCTCTTTGAGAAATTAATTCTAATTCGTCTACAAAACTGGGTGACAGAATTCAATATCCTACGACCGGAACAATTCGGCTTCCGTTCTGGCCATTCCACTGTTCACCAACTTCTTAGACTTAGAAGTTGTGTCGAGTAAAACAAGATGGAATCAAAGTCCACTGCTATTGTTTTGCTAGGTAAGGCTTTCGACACTGTTTGGCACGATGGACTCCTATATAAGATGGCGTGTATTCCGCCATCTTCCGCCAATTTCCCAACTTATATTCTCAAAATCATCAGGAGCTACATTTCCACAGACAACTTTTAGGGTTGCTTTGCTCTCTGCTCTCTCCAACTCAACCTGTGCCCCAGCGGGCGTCCCCCAGGGAAGTCCCGATTAGAGTTAGAGGCACATGGTGCAACTGTGCCGTGGGCAACATCCATTAGATATCTGGGACTTACGATAGATTACAAAATGCTGTTCAGAGGGCATAGTGAAACCATCCTTGAAAAAGGGCATTTCCTTATGAAATGTCTTTAACCATTGATCTGCCGTAGGTCTCAGCTTTGAATGCCAAATAAAATAGCAATTTTCAAGATAACTATCTTGCCGGGAGTAACGCATGCGGCATCAGTTTGGGACTCATGTGCGAGGACTCAACTCTGCAGACTCCAGGTCATGCTGAAAAAAAATTTGTGCATGATTACTGACACAAACCGCTTTACTCGCAACACACAATTTTAGTTACTCTATCAGCAAAATTTCGGGAACGTTGTAGGAATTCTCCTTTCGCGCTTACACATAGCCTCAACCCATAGTCTTTTCCAAAGGCACAATAGCGTTAGTTTAGATAGCATAAAATAGGGGTAGTTCGATGGACTAGGATAAGTAATTAGTAAGAAGCATTAGTAGCTCAACATGACACCTCATATTAACGTCAATAAGGCAAAAATTTTGTCATACTGTTAAACGAAATCGTTGGTCCTCATGAAACCTTTATTATTTATGGATTATGTTCCGAATTCTAAATTGAATAAACTATAACTTAATTTATATGTATAATAATTTTAAACTAATCCACTGGCAATGCCTTTGTCAAGAAAGTGCAACAAGCATGCTGTTGTATATAATACTGTTGGTTCAGCAAATAATCAACTACTTACAATTTTTTGCTAAGACTTGTGTTGAAAACTTGTTTAATGAGACTAATAAAATTACAAAAGCTTGCAGCTAACAGCTTCGCGGCACTGACATGCTTATCTTTTACTAATAATAGCTAAATACTACTCCTGAAGGTGCAATGCGTATAATATAGTTGATTTCTGTGCCATAAAATAACAATATAACAAAAATTGGTACAACTTTCTAGAGCATAAAATCATTGATACAATACAATCACTCAAAGAGCATTGAACTGGGAAACGATTTTGAGAACTCTATCAAATAATACAACAACAAAATTTAACAGCATTATGCTCTACCAAGTAAACTGTTACATCTAAGCTAAGGAGCAGCTATGCTACCGAAGGATTGAGGGAAAGCAATCTGGATGGATACCGCCAGCTACCATCGGCATTGGTATCTACGGAATACTTCACTACCGTTCAAATCGCGTGCCATACTCAATAAATAGTTCAATACTTTCAACCTACAAACGAGATACTTTTGATCAGGAGATGCACATAAACAGAGCTAACCAGGCTGGGATCGCCTGGTGTGTTCTATCGTAATGAGGGGAAATTTTAAAGCAAGCTCTAAGGTAGTAATAAACCAACTATACCGTTCTAGCGTAAGTCATCTCGCTCGTAGCCTCCGTGAAGGCACGCCTCAAGCGCGATCTCCGGCTTTGCGACAGAGTCTGCGGGCAGAGTAGCACACCCTTTCGAAGTTTTTGGGTTGCAGTGGTGTTGTTGTGTATGCAGTTTGAGGCAGTTCATTTTGGGCAAACAGGAAGGGCGTTCGTGGTTGTTATGTGTGTGTCATCCGATTACCATTGGCAGTCGTCCATCGCAACGCAGGCAAAGGTTGGACCGTTTTGCGTGTGGTATTAGTAGGGTAGAGAAGCGACAACAGTGGTACGTTAATCGGTGAGCAGTTCAGGTCAGTAGCAGATAACCATGAGGACGAAAAACGGTTACGAAATCGCACAGTGATAGCGATTTGAGGATGTGGTTGATTTGTTACAAGCACAAGCATAGCCGTCGACGATGATACAGAACAACGAACGAGCGAGATCGAAAGAGAAAGAATAGAGAGAAAGAGAGAAAGAAAAAAAAGGAAAGAGAGAAAGGAAATATTGGTGGAAATGTTTTGTTTCCTGTACGGTTTCTAATACATCCGGGTTAGATAAGAGTAACTTGCTAGGCGATTTTTGCTAAAGATCTAGTGAAAAATGGCTAAATGAAAGACACTGTAGCAATCATTTCTCCTTCAGTATCAGCACTTTTATCACACATCCACAAGCGTTTACTATGTCATTATTCGCATTTATAGCATTTACACCATTTAAAAAAAGAAAAAAAATACACAAAAACAAAATAACGATGTGTACTATTATCCATTAAAAGTAATAATAAAGATTTCCAAACGAAATTGCTAAGCCAGCTAGCTACCTGCTTGTCACCCAAAACACACAACTAAGTTGTGAATTATTGTTTTCTATATAAATGATATAATATTAGTAGATTGTATATACAATGCCCTTTTTAACCCTCTACAAATTGTAAATAAAATAGTAAATATACACAAAAGAAAGAAAATTTATTAATAAACACAAAAAAAAAACCAAGGAAAGTTAGATCCTAAATTCGGGACAAGGGTGCATACAATCCAATACACATTGATACACGCGCATTTCTACAAAACGCGCGCGCGCGTTCATTTTGTCAGCAGTGCATTTGCAAACGATCGTTGGCAAATTAGCGTCGTTTGATCATAGGCGGGTGCACCATAATTATTAGCGTGAGGTGGAGTACTACACAATCGAAGCATGGCACGAAATGCACACACCTGTTCCTTTTCGCGCTTACGAGCAACCAGCTAATGACAGCGGTAGCCAGAGGTAGTAGATGTAGAGTAGCGGTAGTAGTAGTAGAAGTAGAAGGAGTGGTAGAAGTAGTAGTAGATGTACAGCAACAGTTAGTAGGAGAGGTAGTAGAAGTAGTAGAAGTATTAATGGCAGTGCTCATGAACACAAAAGATTTCCAAACACAGGGGATGGAAAAGATGATGGATGATTGTTTTGAAGGGATGAAAAGAAAAATTTTGAAATTGATGATTGAGAAAAATCAATTAAGTATGTTATATGATAAGAATTATCAATCTTTTAGTTGAAATATTACAAAAAAAAATTTGGAGGCACATATTTGAAATGAAGCATATTTTCTCGTCATTTAGGGTTGAATATTTGAAAAGAAAAAATGCGGATTTGATTTTCTAAACAAAATCGTTAAGACTGATTATAATTTAGAATTTATAAAATATAAGATTTTTATTATGTACTGAAAGATAAGCAACTTTCCGTTGCTCTCTTGCGCAGGGGGTTTTAAATTTATAAAACACCAAAAAAACAAAATAATAATGTAAAACCTTTTCAGAGATATTCAAATAATCTGACCGATAGATGGTAGAAAAGCCGAATCAAGCTAATCAACTCGTTACCGCCGTTCGCACAGGGAAAACAAATCGAACCTTGCACGGTCATCCCGATCCGTCACATGAAGTGATTTGGGATAACGAGCAAAAAACATGTCATCGAATTAAAGGCAGACGTAGAAAAACAGGGAAATCAAATATATGAACAGCACACAAACACATGCACGCTTAGCCACGGTGAAGATCGATACTGAGCGCCATGCTTTGCCCCATCACCGCTCACGACGGTGTGGGCGCGAGGAGCGGGAAGAAACAATGGCACGACACGGACCATCAATCATTATGCTAAGAGTGCGTATACCATTGTTATGGCCGTACAGTGTGTTTTGGAGCAAATTGGCGTCCTTGAATTATGGTATGTCACTCAATTTGCCACTTGCTTCCGAAGGGACGGCGCTGTAGTAGCAATTTGCATCGATAGACTGATTAAAAGCATGATATTCACTTTTTCGCTTTTTATGTTTTGCAACGCATACGAAACCCGGGAGATTCATCCCTTTTCGTAATGTGAAAGTAAAAATATTATGCATGCCGTTGTTGCACGATAATTTCACCACTAGAAAAAGATGGGAAAAATCAGCCCACGGCACCGCGCAGTTGTCTGCTGGTAGATGAATGTAAGTGTGGATCGAAGGTTATATTTCCGTACCAGTGGGGTCGTTTATTTTTAAGCATTCGTACACGTGCTCGTTCGTGTTTGCTCGCGCCTTTTCTCGCGCGTCTCCATTTCAGCCGCCCGAGAGCGCGGAGCCGAGCTAGTAGCCGTTCGGCTTGCATGCAAGCAAAGCTTACCTGCTTGAACTGCCGCATGCCGCCGTTGATGCGCATCGAGTCGGCCGCTATGCCGGCGATACCGTCGCCGGGTTCGCGAAGCTGCCGCAGCGAAGAGCTTGGCATGGAGCAGGCATGCGCACACTGGTTCGCACAGCAGGACAGTGTGCTCGCTTCGGGCTGCGAGCTTTGGCGTATGATGCGTGAACCGGATGTCGGCGATGAGGTGATGAGCACGGGCGGAATGGTCGAGTGCTGCACGGTCAGGCGGCTGTGAAGTGCGCTCCGGACGCTTTCCTTCGAAACGGAGCGGGTGAGCTTTAGCGAAGACATCGGCGTAGTTGAGGCACGTCTATCACAGTTACGACAGGCGCGACATCTGTTATACGGGATCAGCTGGTAGCCGCCGGTTCCGGAACCGGTGGAGGCGGCCCGATCCGACGCGGTGATACGGCCACCGCTACCGCCATCGCTGTGACAGGAAGCGGACACGGCAATGGCCGGAGCTTCCAGCCGACAGTGGAGCTCAATATCCGGCACGGAGCGGGCATTGTGCTGGTCGTCCTCACCCGTTGCGCTTTCCTCCGAGCCACCGAGCCCCGTGGCAGATAGCTGGGGGCTGGCGAGGTAGGTGGAGGTACGATCTTGCCGGATGAGAATCGGTTTGTTGCCGGTGGTCAGTGTGCTTTGGTTGACGGCACTGCTTGGACCCGCGATTGCATTGGTGGCCATCGTTGGTCCGTTGAAGGACGAGTGCGATGCCATTTTGGGTTTGTTGATGGTGGATATGATGCTCGAGCCAGACGTTGTGGTCGTACTGCTACTGTTGGTGCCGGCCATCACCAACAGCGAGGCGGTTTCATCTGAGCTACCGTAGCCCGAGTTTGTTGCCGGATCGGTATCATTCTGTAACGACATCTTTTCCCGATCGGGACTGAGCAGTCTACCGAGTGCTACGTGCTACAAATCTTTGCAGTAAAGTACAAAACTATTCGTTGCCTACAGTTGTGGTCCACTGGATAATGATTTTTGTGCGGTTGGGTTGTTTGCTTAGGTTGAATCCTTCGTGTTACGTATTGGTCTGCAATGAGATCGGAGATACAAAAGAAGATATATTTTTTAAAGCTGCTGAAACCAAACGAATACGTCTGAGAGATAGCATTGGATTCAATTAACTTAATTAACAACTTTAAAGTGAGGGAAAAGCTTACTTATCAACGTTGATAGAACCTTTTATGGGAAACGTCTTTTTGCACGACTTTTCCTCTGAGTTTTAAATAGGAGAAGTAGAGTATATACACCGTAAAGCACTACAGCCCTAATGGTAGATGATGTATAGTCCTTTTCATCCCAAAAGGGCACCCCTAAAGAGTAGTTTTCGCATGAAAAAGGGGTTCTGTTAGTATGGATAAATGTGTGGGACCGAGTAGTTTTGTTTATTGCGCCGAGCCACATGTTACCTGAATTTTAACTGCCATGAAGAATGAATTTTATTTTTTTGCTAGTAAAGCATTTTGTTAAAGCAAATACTGCACTACTGTTTGAAAATTCGGTGAGTAAAGATCCATTTGAAGCTTTTTTATTTTTACAGATAGAAAATACTGTGGTCCTACTTTTTGTAATAGGATTAACAAAACTAACGCTTACAGTCTACAGAATTCTTCTGCTTTATCAACTGCACACAAAAGCGGACAGTTTTTGTTTTCTCGCAAATATTTCCACCATTGTTGCGTTTTGCGCTGCAAAGAACCCATTCCTTCTCGTTGAAAGGAAAGATTAAATTTCCGCCCCATAAATGACACGTAAATTAGGGAGTTGTGTTTCAGGGGAATGAATTGGACAGTAAAAATAGGCAGGCAAACACAAACGTACGATACCACCAAAACACAAAACAGCAACGAAACATGGAAAGTGAAACAACCACGAACCACCGACGCACCTACCGCCTACCGCAAACGAGAGTGATACGATTATGTGCAAAAGCTTTCCACCTTCAGCTATCGATTTTCGAGCGCTCTTACCCCGGCACCGGTGGAGGATTCGATCCCGTTGGGACTTCATCCATGGTTTACCCCTTTCGTACCTTTCCCACCATCCCCACGTGCAGACAGTCTCACTTTCGGGTAAAAAGTTTCCAATTGTCTAATTGGAAACAGGGCGCCTTTTCCCCAGACGTATTGAATGGAAGTAATTACGGCCACAGGACATTTGCGTTCATTCGTTCGGTGGAATGCATGAGGTCCAAACTCAATTAATAAAAGGCACGCGGTTTTCGTGCCGAGTAGCGTTTTGTGCTCATTTCCGTGGCGCTACTTTCATTCAAAAACATACCCTCTCCCGGCATAACTCCCTTGTTAATGATAGTTGGAAGGTAGTGTTATCAGGTACCGAGGAGCAGATTCCGTACCCTGCAGGTACGAACAAGGATTGATGTTATAAAAGCTTTTTCTCACCATTGCTTTAAAAGGGTTGTTTGGTTGGTTCCCTTGTAGTAGTTATCAGCCAGTGCACTCCTCCTTTCACTAACTGGGTAGCTGTCGTTTGAGTTCTTGGCGACTTCCAACACCGTTCAACCGTGACAGTATTGGGTAGTGCTTATGGTTTGAGAAAATGTGGCACAAGAGTTCCCCTTCACTACTACCTTTTCTTGGAATTTGATCTTACACTGCACGGCTACACAGTACGTACCGAAAGAGTCCTACCGAAACCATCTGCTCAACGGCTCAATGAGCCGTGCCCGTACAGGGTTTTTTTGGTTCGCGCTAGACCTGAGGTAAATAGATTCTCCTTCCATTCCGCACGTTAGATGCCGGCGAATTGGTGCACGGTGAATCGGTTGCGTACGCGCTTGATTTAACGCACATCAAACATCAAACGATCCGCTAGCGGGGTCAATTACATTGTTTCAGGGTACCTGAACGCACACTAGGAATATCAAGCGATGCTTGCTCTCGTTCTTCCAGATCAGGCGAAATGAGCTCATCGTCGAATGATGCGAATGTACTGTTCATAAAATGGCAAATAAGAATGATGGGGAACCAGAAACATCAACAGATTGATGCACAAACCAGCATCAATGGTGTTACATTTTGCTTCAATTCCAGTCCTGGCCCTGCGTAAATTTCTGATTGAAGCAAAATATCATTAATACGCAAGGGATAGTAAACTAGAGAATAAAGTTTTATCACTATCATCATTCAAGTTTGATTATCATTGTTCTGTTGCTACTGGTTGATCGTATTTTGGTCTTTATGCGAAGAGTAATATTTGGATTGTTTTGAGGTTTAAGATAATGTTTTAAGAAGACCGTGTTAACAGCGAAACTCGTTTTAAAGTTTAATGTTATCTGTGTTTGGGTTGAATTTTATTTTGATTTTTTTTCTCTCTTCATTTGAATGATGATTGAAAACTGTTTAAATTTTGGTGAAAAACATATAGTTTAGCGAGCAAAACAATCATCACAGCACTTGAACCAAACTTTACTTAATTAATTATCTGTTGAAACGTTTTTCCAATGCGCACAGCCATGGATGGCGGAGATAAAGAATGTGTTGTTGCTGGTGTTTTATACTTAACGATCTGAGTGCTAGTGAAATAAATTATATTGCCGTTCGACAGTAACCCTTCCATCAAAACGATGATTCGTTTAGCGTACAGCGTACATCGAGGATGCAAACTATAAATTGCTAGTACACGACACAATGTTTGTTTTATCAAGCGGATGCTTCGTGGTTGTAGCAATTTAGGGGGTTATAAACTTAACCTCAACCTAGACGTGCATTATTTCTGGTTATGGGTTTTAAGCGTGAAGAAAACGGTGTTTGCTGTAAAATATTGTACGACACGTTTTGACCCATTTTTCTAAGTCGACTTCAATGTTACATATTTTTATGCAGACGTGTTCGCTGCTATTTTTGTTACTATTCCAAAACGATTTTAATGTAAGCATAAAACAATGGAGGGAACGCTGGTAATTAACAAGCATGGATAGCAATCAAATCCTATCCATAATGTATCCTCAAAGCCCAAGAGCTTCAGTTAACCAAGCAAATGTGGTAAGCCACTAAAAAGCTAAAAATCTAGGCCATTTGGGAAGGTTATAAAGGCACATAAAATAGAGTGGTTTACGACTGACATGTATTGTAGTGTTGGGTCGTTTACTGATTATGATTTTTGTCAAATGAGCTAGTGTAATCCACTCATCAAAGAATAACATTATTTTCAACGTACGTAAACGAATACATTACGAATACGTAAACGAATGTTTTGGTCGATTTTCCCACAATGCGGCTATTATTAATTGTATCCGAATTCTTCGCGACCATGTATGTAACTTCTCTTGGAGTACCGTAGAGTGAAGGAATTATTAATGAAGATGGTAATGCAAAACAAACCGCAGCACAGCTTAAATATTATTATAAGCACGCTTGCTTGGGGTGACCAGGTGGTCTAGGCGACAACGGCGCCGGTCTTCAAGCGTCAGGACCGGGGTTCAAATCCCATCAAATCCCAGCAGTGAGAACTGTGACTATCCAACTTACGTGGTGTTGTTATACATAGGCAGGTAAGTTTAGTAAACCATTTCGATGGCCGACGTGACCAAATAAGAGGTCATTAAGTCAAGAAGAAGAAGATACACAAGCTTGTATGTACTGTACTGTAATACTGCACTGTAATACTTCGAAAACTGTATCATGTTTTAGTTGAGGATATAAAATTACTTCTTAGGCGCCACTTCTTATGACCTAGTAGCGTACTTCGTCAAAATAAATAAAAATTTAATGCAAATGCACCTTAAACCAAATAATGCATTACATAAAATTTAATTCTTTGATCAATGTTTCAAGAAGAAAAAACTTTTAAAAACTCGCCCCATTATCCCACCAAACTTCTGTGTTTTTTTTTCTTCTCGGAAGTTGAAATAAAGTAAACGTACCGGTCGTTGAGCCTAATTTTTCTCTCACCGTACCATAATCCATCCGAAGCGATCACAATCGTCTACACAAAACGGTCGCTACTTCACCACGTATTAGGTGCTTCACAACCGTGATCCCCACTTAAATGCGCTGACATTTTACCCATGCCCTTTTGCGGGACCGCACGTGACACTGGTGCAACGGAGGGATTAAGCTGTTTCTCTGAGGACACGCCAGTACGTAGTCAAAAGCGATGGGCATAGGATAACAATCCCTTGTTTCCGTTGCCAATGAAACCTTGTCTCCGAGGTTCTCTTGGATTGCCGACGGACGTGGGTTCACGGGAGGGACATAAATTTGTCTCTTTGTGGTTGGTTTTTGTTTTTTTTTTTGCGATAAGAAACCATTCAATTCGATACCGATTTAGAAGAGTTTAGCGAAAAAATCTGGATGTGTCGTGCGGATTGTCTCGAAATAATAAAAAAGAATATGTGTTCAATCAGGGCTAGAATAGATGTGAGTTTACGATCTTGCCTATTGGAGATTTAGGGAAGAAAAATGAGTGACTGTGTCAGTTGGATGGACCATAATTCGATCACGTCCGTCAGGGAGCGAGTGAGCAAGTGAATTGATTGAAATTGTAGAGTAGTAAAAATAGCAAATTGCTTATAAGGAACACAATGAGAAAAGGATGTTGCTAGAACTTGAACTTTCTAGCAATGTATCGGTTATTGCCAAGGAAGAATCATTTGAAGTATGAGTTACATATGTGCCTTGAGACTTATAAATGATTACAATACGATGTACGGAAACAGAGCTCAAAAGAGGAAACTCGTTCCTTAGAATGTTTGCCAATGTATGTGTGCAACAAAGGATGGGAATGCTAAAATTACCATTTTTATAAAGAAAAGTGGAATGAAATAACTCTGTTTGGAAAAGAAAGAATGGTCCCTCTTTTTGGATAAAGTCATAATTGACCTGCCAAGGGTTTTATTTACTTGTTTGAGGTGGAGGGCATGAGCCTCAGACTACGTTTAATGCGTAACGTGATGATGATTTAATAGGCTCAAGCAAGAAGATTACGTAGAAGTTATGCAGACAGCTTTTTAAGTGAGTTGCGGGTATAACAATGCAATGGAGCTTTTGGTCGTATTAAATTATGCAAAACATTAATCCAATTTCCATCAGCGAGATCCACAGTGCGAGCTGGAAAGTTGAAAAAGATCCTGTCAGAAAAGTTGTGCTTGAATGCGAATCGCATGGTATATAACTCAATCAAAAATATCGATTCCCTGGCCGTGGTCCGGGGCAAAGGAAATGTCTGTTAAACTCTTAGCCCCATGTTTGGCATCAGCGTAGAGGAGCGTTGCTGGAAACTGAGATAAAGTTTACTACGCCATGAGAACTGTTCCGTCATTCCGTCATATTGATGGATGGATTGGCAGTGACACGGTCAGGCAATGTATAGGCAATACCTGTCACAAATTATCTGTACAACAATACATTGATTTCGCTGCTGTAAAGAATAGGGCTGTATTTTATGCCATATTATAGTCAGAGATGATTGGTTCAACAACTCTTACGATTTGGTAACAAATTTAGAAATAACAACATTACTTTCCGCAGAGTATGCGAAGAGATATTTTGAGTACTGTGGGGCGTAACAAGGACAGTTTTCACACGGTCGGACTCGGCACCGAACCCCGTTTGGATCCTTTTCCCGTCCAGAAACAAATAGTTAAGTAATACAGCACTAAGGAAGATGAGACAAGAAAAGTAGTCTTTAGAAAACAAAAATTTGAGATCGTAACAAAATGGAAAGCGGAATGAATGCTGAGGAAATAGATATGAACCAATGTTGCGTGCAGCATTTGTAATGCACTATACAACTAACTGGGGCAACTAAAATTAGCTTGATTATGTTAAATCGATAAATCTGGCTGGTAGTAGAAGTAAAGATTTTTCGCTCCTTGCTCTAGCCGCTATTTTTACTCCACAATAAGTGGTTTTGAATGGCTTATCGATACGTGATGTCATTGCTCGTGGGTGCGGGATTGAAGGAAATATGTTTTGTCAAAAAATTTGCGTCTTCGTGCTGGAAGCGTACTTCGTACGAGCGGTGATATGATTTACCGCCTCAGACGTACAACGCGCGTACAATTTGCGAGTAAAATTCGACTAGGAAAGCTCATATTTGGAGTCGCACTGGGACATCGTCTAAACAGAACGATAGCGCATACTTGAGCACGTACCGGGAAAGGAAGTAGTTGTCCGATGTGTTTCCGAGTGATCTTTTCCATCAGAGACCGGACGTTCAACGTTGAAAGAATGTGGAGTAAGAAAATGTAAAGTGAAAGTCATTTCGAAAGATTTTATAGTAAAGTGAAATGAAAGGCATCAATTTCGGAGTTTCTTTTACAACACGGGGGTCCTTGGAGGATTTCCCATCCTTCGATGGAGAAGCACAAAATAAAAGTGCATACCGGGAGCGTGTAACTTGTGCCGAAGAACCGTGAAAGCGCAGATATAAAATATCAAGACGAATGGTGTGTCAGTGCGACTTGGTAGGTGTGGTTAATTTGGTTGGAGTAAAGAAAACACTAATGGCTTCATACTGAGTATGGTTGCTAGTTGTACACATGTTTGCCAAAGTTCTGCAAAGTCACATAAACATAAACGATAATTACAGCATCGTTTTATTAGTATGGGACTGAAATAGTTAAGGTTAAACTTATCTTTTTAATATCTGCATTACCAACAGGAACTCTAAGTCTTCTACCAAGCAACCAAGCATTTATTCATGTGACAACATAAATAAATGAACATTTTTATGCCTCTTGTGGTTGCACATTTATGCGTATGATTTTAATTGACTTCGTCAGCTTAAGGTACGCATTTAACACGCTTCGTTTATTTTAATGTCACATTCTCTTACTAGCAAGCGCTCAAACATGTTGCGGTAATTCGCTTTGCTACCCAAGTACACCATCGACTCGTTCGATCCACGATGGTGGCAAAGTAGAAATGGTGCTGCCGTGTTTTTTTTTACGGTACCAGTTCGGTTGTATAAATAATTCTGCCTCATCATTAGCACAGATTGAATGAGCAATGAAGTCTATATTTGAAATTGTAGCCACATAACTTTCGACACCACCACGCGCGAATGTCATCCCACTCACTTTGTAACCAGTTCGAACAAGGCACGGGCACATTGTTCTGTCGGACAAGACACTTCTTTTGGTGGGGGGGTGTTACAAATTTATCACTTTGGAGTGAAAGCCAAGATTTTTAACCGCCATTTAAAATGTGTCCCTCTCGCGTCTGCGGGTGCGATTTGGCGCTGTGATAGGGATAACATCTTCGGACAGTGTTGTTTTTGCTTGGGGCAAAAACATGTTTTTCATGTCATTTTGGAAGATCAAGATGCTGTTGGGACTGTAGCTGTGGTCGTAACAAGTCTGACGAGGAATAAAAATAGTACTAAATAATTCTCATTTGCACAGTGCCGCTCCCATGCTGGTGGCACGGCAAAAAGGGGTTTTGTTTGACAGTCATTAAATGTCGCTTGGTCACGGTTTACAAAAGTGTAAGCAAGACCGCAATAAACGCTATTTTTCCGCGATGTTTACCGATAGAGGCGTGCGGCATGCCAAATTAAATTTTAATGAAATTTCATAAACTAGCCATGACAGCCGTAAAGCGAAGGGTTAACTGCGGGCCCGGCAAGTGAAGTTTTTTTGAGTTGTTTACTCGTTTTGTGTCGTGTCGGTACGCTACTTGTATCCTGTGAGATTGAGACTATTAAGAAAGTTGATTCATTAAAGGCTTGAAGTGACCGAGAAAAATAGTATTTAGAGAAAGACTCATTGTAGTAATCATCTAGCTGGGCATACCAGAAGTTTTACAATTGTTATGCGAATAGTAAATGCAGTTATAACATGATGATAATAAAATGGAATTTAACAGGTTTGTAATAATCCATGATTTGTGCGGGAATGCTTAAAGTAGGACTAGTTTTACAAGAGCGATAGACTATATCGAACCTCCGCCAATACACAACAGGATTGTGGATCGAATCCCATCCTTACTGGTAGCATCCTTGTAGTTAGGACTGAATATCCAATTAAATGGTGTCAATAAGCCTAGTTTGTCAGTATTTGGCCGTTGGCCAATATCGTAAAATGTTTAAAATTATTGACGTTTTCACTTCAAATGACTACCTTATGAAGCTAAACTTAATGTGAAAACCATAAAGATTTACTAAAGACTAAGTCACGAGTCCAAACTAAGCAAAATAAAATAGCAATGAAGACGAAGAGGTCTACAAACTTTCACCACGAGAGTGTATAGAGCGACGGTGCTACTGATAATATGGTATCTAATTTCATGCAGAGAAAACATTTCCCTGACATCCATTAATGAAACAAAATACTGAACTCCCTCTGCCCCTTTGCCTTCCCCTTGAGAAACAAGATACGCACCTTGCCTGTTCAGGCCATATGCGGCCATAAGTTACCGAAAGTACAAACCAATACGTTCAACAACTTTCACTATTTAAGTAGGTGTGTGTGTGTGTGTGCTTCGACGGCTCGATAAATTTGTAACATTTTTTTTTTAAGTTTCCGATTTCTAACCGCTTTGCAAGGTACTGTAGGTTTTCTTTTGTGAGCTTCACCTCCTACCAACTACCGACGCAGTATATTTATTTGTTTTTCCTGTGCCAAAAACTAGGTGCGAGTGCCGGGTTCATTTGTTTCGTGGAAGGTGAAACGAATTCGTGCTATAATGAAAGTTGTATCGATTACAGAAGTTTGGTTGCTTTTTTACATCCAGAAACCGAGGCGAAGATAGCTCATGTGTGTTGGGTGGTTGGAAGTAAGGGATCCCTTGTTTTAAGAAAAATATTGCTTGATTTGTTAGTCTAAGAATCCACAAGTTTTGTTAATATCATTAGCAGGTTTTACTATAAATTTAAGTGTCAAGTTTGATTACTGACAGTAGAGGTCGTTGCGGTTAATTTAGTTAGAATTTGAGTTAGAAACAAATTGATGAGGCAAACCAATAAAATCATTACTTTTTTACTTATGAAGGATGCTCTGCATCTGGATATTGTTACTGAGCAGCTGAATAATATTAACTGTTGATGAGATGAGTGAAACAATATTTTAAATCAGGTAGCGGAACTTTTGGATTGTGTTTAAATTTATATTTATATTGAATTGGGTTCCTCAATTGATGCTCCACTTTTTTTAACTGTGTGTATTCATGTAGTTCAGGATAAGCTTGTCCCATTCGTTGAACGGATAGTTGGAAACAATCAAAGAGGATTCCGAAACGGAAAATCTACCACTGTACCATCTCTTCATAGCCAGGGTAAAATCTTACGAGGCCATGAGCTCTTTTGGAATCCCGGCCAATCTGATCAGGCTTGTTAGAATGACCATGACCAACGTCACATGCCAGGTGAAGGTGGATGGAAAACTCTAAGGGTCCTTTGCTACCACCAAAGACCTGCGTCAGAGAGATGAGCCTGTCCACCCGTGACTCGGAGAGGTGGAGACTTCGAGAACCATTTTCTATAACTAGATCCTGGCATACGTTGATGATATAGACATCATTGGTCTGCTGCTCTTCCAGGTAGCAGAGGCCTATGATGTTTTGATCGAGCAGACGGAAGAAAACCTCGGGTTGCACGGGTTCCTCGGGTTGGTGACGAGGCAAAGAATTCTGGAGCTTCGTGGGGATGACGTACGGATAGGTGACCGCAAATTTGAAGTCGTCCAAAACGTCACCTATCTCAGGTAAAAAGGCAGCATCGAAAACAGCATAGAGATGGAGTTGCGCGCTAGGATGCTGGCGGCAGGCAAGACATTCCACAGCCTGAGGAAACATCTCACCTCAAATAACCTGTCCCAATGGTCGAGGCTGGAACTGTACCTTTATAGTCTCAGTACTCACATACGCCTCTGAGACATGGCGGCCCTGTCCAAAACAGACGAAGCCCTCTTAGCCGCGTTCGAGAGGAAGACGCTCAGAAGGATCGTTTGCCCCGTATGTGTGAAAGGACAATGGAGGAGCCGCTACAACGACGAGCTGCACGGAACTGTATGAAGAACTCACCGTCGTGCAGCGAATTAGGCTCGTCAGGCTCCGATGTCCTGGCCATTTTATACGCATGGCACGGGACGACACAGCTCAGAAAGTCCTTTTAGGCCGTCCACACGGGCAGAGGAGGCGTGATAGGCCCAGATTGAGGTAGGAGGATGTCGTGGAATCATCCGCTTTCAAGGCTGGGATAACGGATTGGCAGACGACGGCGCACGACCGTGAGAGGTTCTGGATTCCACTGCGGCAGGACAAGACCGCAAAGCGGTTGTAGCGCCTCATAAGTAAGTAAGTAAGTAAGTATTCATGTAGTCTTGCTCGTTTTATTTTTTGTTTTTTTTTGTGTTTCGTCGACGACTCAAAAATTTTCCTTCCCATCTTGGCTGACTGTGTCGTCCTCCAAAAAATTCTCGATATGTTCTCTTCCTGGTTCTCTCGTAACTGTCTTGTCGTTTATCCAGATAATTGGGATGTCATATCGTTTAGTCGATCTCGTGATCCTGTTCACTTTCCTTATGCTCTTGCTGGTGATAATGTTAATCGTGTTTCGTTTGTCAAGGACCTTAGTGTTATGTTTAATAGTTTTCTGACATTCACGTCCCACATTGCGTCTATAATACCCTCTCTGTTTGAGGATTCTCTACTACTCTCTGGTCAGATCGTTGTTGGAATATTGTTCGGTGGTTTGGACCCCCGCTGTTAAAGTGCCCGCCCAACGCATTGAGCAAGTTCAAAGGTCCTTCTCCAGATTTGTTACATCCAAACTACTTGTAGTTCCGGGCTCTGCACTTCCCTCCTACGAATCGAGATGTCGGTTTCTTGGTCTTGATATGCCGGAAGATCGCCGCTCTTTCTCCTTCAAAATTTCTTCATCGTCTCCTTCCTTCTTAACTGTCTTTCTTTTTTATGTCCCATCCTGTTCCCTTCGTTTTCACCCTCCATTTCTCATCCCTACCAGGCGCACTACTGCTGGCCGAAATGATCCTATTCTTCGTGCACTTTCCCGCTTCAACACGTCTTATCACGCCTTCGACTTCCACATATTGTGAAGCCTTAAGGCAGACAATAAACTAATAAATATGTATATTCATATTAATAATTAAATGTATGGACCTTATTTTTAAATCATCTCGATTGTGCTTAGAATTGTCGTACAAAACACGTGTATATCAATAATCAATTTATTCCTGACTGATATGGCAGGGGGTTCTATCTTGGCACGTCAGGGCCGGATGTAGAATCGTGGTCGGACCGTTTCTCCACACATAAGACATGCTATCAAGCTACGATTAAAATGAATTCATTTCGTCAGGGCCAAACCAGAACTTATTTTGAAAACAATTTCCTTGTAGAATCTTAAAATCAATTCATTTGAGCACATTAGCTTGTATAGACATGTTAATGCGAATCAATCAGTTTATTAACTGCAACGAATTCCACCCAGAGAAGCATGTTTTAACCTTGTTTTCAAAACTATTTTTATGAATTTAGTGGCAAAACACGAAAGAGTTTCCTTGGCCCCATTTGATAGATAATATATCAATGCACTACACGCTCCCATCTGCTAAAAGATGTGGTTTCATTCTTCAAACACGCTTCTTTAACACCGCATGATTCACTCTCGTAATGGTGTGAAATATACCTCGAATCGGCTTCCCAGCGGAAGAAGGGAGCGATTGTTTATATTTATTTTAAATTTCCATCAAAATCACTTCAACCGTCAAAATACATCAGCAAAAAAGAGGGAGCGAGAGAAAAATGCGGCCATCAATGATGTGAGGCAGAAAAGGCACTGATGCGATGAATCGATCTTTCATTTTGCTTTGCTCGAGCGTTTTTTTTTTATTGTATTTCTTACGCAGCAGACAAATCACCCTCAGACACTCACAGGAATGCTTCAAGGATGAATCTTACGAAGGAAAAGCTATGGTAAACGTTTGCGAATGGAAAATTGAATCGCTGCGAGAAAAAAAGCGAACCAGTTAGCATCTGCTCGCAATTGATTGTAATGATTTGGCGAAACAAACAAATCTGAGCGTGCAGCACGGTGTATACGGTGTTGCGGGAAAAGGGTTTGCAATGAGGAATCGAAAGCCTTCTTTCTATCAACCCAACGGATCAGGTGTCGAAAATTGGCATCGTGCCGACTTTGCATCATTTGTCCATTCGTTCATGTGGGATTCCATAAGACTTTGGGACCGTTTTAACGCACCCAAGTTCATGAACTGTGAACTTTAGCTGTTCACACCCGCAAGCAAAACTCCCGGCAAAGGAAGCGGCAAAAGAAACGAGCTCGGTCGGCGAAACCGATTTAACACGCTCGCTTTACGCCTAACCTTTGCCATTTGGGGGCTAATCGGCAGTTGTCGACCAAAATGGCTACGAAATCATTTTTACGACCCAATGGCGGCTGTACGAGCGGTTAGTAAGAATCGAGCATGTGAGAGCATATGAGAACAGGTAATCCACTGTTTTTAAGGGATACGACAGCTCAACGGCGGTATTATGGTTAGAGTTTGGTATAATGGTGGGAGTTGACATTGAGCACGATTCGTGCAAGGAAAGAATGTTTCATCCAGGTTGTGTTTATAAAAGTAAAGAAATTAACTATTTCGAAACGATGACACTACCAGCTTTACGCATTTCAAAACTATACAAAATTTAGAAATTCTGTGAAGACTGTTAGCAGAATCCTCACGGTAGCGACACACAATGGTAAGGATATTAAATACTGTCATAATGTTGGCCGTTGGTAGATTGTCGATATCCCGTGTTCATACCATATGCCGCTTTTGTCTATAAAATTTATTAAATTAGAGAAATTTGTATAATAGATTACAAGTTTATAGCAAATAACAACACTAAAGGAAGATTTTGAATTTGCATTTGCATTGACAAGAAAATATTTTTATTGAAATATTTATATTTATATTGTAGGTTATAACCGAGTATGCCCGGGATAAGGCAAAGAATAAGGAGGAAAAGCCTTATCAATATGATTATAAAATTTATTCAACACAAGCGGTGTTGAGAATACGGCACTGGACCGTCATAATTAATTTAAAAAAAAATTATAGGTTATTTTTCTTTTATTTTCTTTTTACTTTGTCTGAACTTTCCTGACCGTATTGCTTATGCAGATATTCAAAGCATCATTTCCAGGATACTTTTTTGTGGATGATGTTCAGGTATGATAAGTTATCACGCTCCATAATTTGATTTTCCCTTTAAATTTCTGAAATTATACATTTACGATAATTAAATAGTAAACGGATTGATGTTACGAAAAAAGATGTTTGATAAATGAAAGTGAGGTTACAAATCGGAGATGGGTATATTGCAAATAAGAGAAAATCTTCTACGTGGTGTAGCATACCTTCTATAAATCTCAACTATATTTGATTAGCAGTGCAATTTCTTAATTTGATAGAAACAGATAATTCTCCTTACCACAATTTAAGAAAGACTTTTCAACTCGTATCAAATAACCTACATTTCATCAAGAATGCAAGAAATGTAATTTCGGCTAGCTAGAGACGCAACGCGATTTGATGCGTGTCGTAAGATATTCGACACATTTTAAGCAGACTCATCAATTGATCGCATCGCCACCGATCAGTACATAAATAGCAACACATGTTTTGCAAGCGCAGCAATCGATCACACAGCGATTGACTAATCTAAAACCAGAGGCAAAAAAAAACAACTATTAATAAGATTTTTCGGTTACAAAATAAACAGAGCAAAATCTATTGTCAGAGTTATGTATAAATAAAGTTGTCTTCTCATTTGTTGTCTCTACAGAGAGGACGCAACCAGAGAGTTGACGGATTAGACTTGCAACACGCTAAACCTAGCGTTCATTTCTTTCTAGAGGTTTGAGTGTCCCGCTTACCCAAGGTAAGGCCTGAAACCTCTAACAAGCCTTTGAGGGATATTCCTTCTGAAGATCCAAATTCGCCAGGATTAGCTTGTTCCGCCGATGAGCATCGAGAGTTCTCCTACCATAGTCAACGATTCGTTATGTCCAACGTTCCAGGAAAGAAAATTCGCATCTAGTATCTCCAGACTGCCTGGACAGTTCATAACATGAAAGTTATTGGTTAGCTTCGTTGTTCTATTCGTCGCGTTAAAAGTTGGATCTCTTCCCCTCGACTACTTTCAGGTGGTCCAAACACAACCGTCCTTTCACTACCCCTACCACATGGGGATCATGCCCATTTTAACCTTAAGCTTCTGATAGAACATAGTTGGATCTTTTGGCAATTCGCCTGATAGTCATTCTAGATTCCAGGTGTGAGGACTGACTATCCAACTACGTGGTATCTGCGAGTCTAGTAAGCCATTCGACGGCCGGCGTGACCTTAGAAAGTCGTTAAGAAGTCATTCTGGGTTCTGTTTATTAGTAGAAGTATGTAAGGTTCTTCTTGTTCTTATTCGTGGTTTAAAGGGCATGTAGGTCACGCCGGACATCGAATTGATAGTCAGTACTCACTAGGAGGGAACAAACCGGATCTGATTTGAACCTCGGTCATTGGAAGAGACAAGAACGAACAAAAGTTCTTTAAGAAAGGATAAAAGTTCACAATATTTACTTTTATGCTTATTCTACTAATAATATTAATGGGACCCGGTGGTGAGTCGTCGCGGAAGGATCGGGACTGAATCAGATTTGAATCCTATCCTAACCGTATCTTAGTAATCGAATGACTGACTAGCCAACTGCGTGGTATCAAAAAAGTTTAGTAAGCCATTCGATGCCGATGCCTAGAAGGTCTTTCAGTCAAGAAGAAGGGACTAATGCTGTTACTAATAACAAATATGATAAATCATCGTGTGTGAGCGACTTATACGAAGATAAATCGATTAACTTCACTATAACTGTTTGAAGATGTATTCAAATCAAAAACGGACATCCGATTAAATTACTTTGATTAGATCTAACGGGGATAAGGAGAGGAAAATTGTAAATGCAATCACAATATTCATGCCAGGAGGCTTGCATTTTCTAAAACAAAAAAGTAGGCAAATGACTCCTGAACACGGAAGCCTAGGGAGAGTGGTTGCTCTTTCGAAGTTGCGACAGGAGCGCCGGTCTTCACACGACTAGACTGGGGTTCAAATCCCATCCAGACCGTTCCCCCGCTGTGAGTACTGACGTGGTATTAGCAAGCAAGTCTAGTAAGTCATTCGAAGGCCAGCGTGACCTAGTAGGTCGTAAAACCACGAAGAAGATCGTAAAAGTTGTGTCTCACACACAAGAAAGAGGATGAAAAATATCGATCGGTAATTTAAGGTTGTTTGGCTATGTAGCAGTCCTTCGTGTTCCTGTTTTTATTTTGTATAGTTTGTTCATCTGTGTAGCCGCTTTCTTGCTGCATATTGAAGTTACAGAACTTTGCGTCGCTGATTGAGAAACAGTTTATCACCTCTGGAATTGCAATTTCTTTAGCTTTTTTTTCATATTGTGGGAAAGTAGCGAGTACACATCAATTGAATCCATATCGTCTACATCTATATCATTCTAAAATTCAAAGGAGCCTTATGCCTTTTAAAGTCATATAATTTCATAATGATCAGTTCTGTTCTACGCATGAATAATAGTAGCCACAAAGAAAGTAAGCATATTCATTAAAATACGCACGATTAAAGTCCTTGTTTGGAGAGACGCTTGGAAAGAAGGAGGCACAAAAAACTACAGCTAATGCTCGTTTAAAGTTCTAACTTTGGTATGAAATAAAATAAGTTCGTGCCTGGAAGGATGATGTCTGTGGCTCACATATTAAAACAAAGTTTTTAGTTGGGAGAAGTTTAACATCATACATGTTTTAAAACTTTGGAAAAAAAATCCTCATCCCTTTGCTCGCAGATTTCGTTTTTATGAGGTGCATGAAGAGTAACGAAGCTTTTTTATGTTCAATGGTATCACCTTATCATATAAGTAGTTTCAATAATTTGATTTTCATCGTTAAAATACACATTCTTCTATTGAAGGAGTAAGTTTAGAGCGAGAAAGTAATTATGTCCATGTTCAATGTTTTCATAAAAAAATCTTTTTTCCTATATTTTAAAACTTAAATCAAGGTCTGTATTATTTTGTAGCTTTTCCCCCCATAGTTAACTCTGGTAAAAGGTCAAAACGGCTTTTTGTAAACGCACTTGGGCACAAATGTAAAATCTGCTTCAATTAAAGTGTAGAGCAGTTCGTGCGATGCAGCATCTAACGGTGAGCCCACTGTTATGACAGGAACTGTCATAATGCCGTGCAAACGTGACCACAAAAACGCCACGGTTATGCAGAGGGGTGGAAAATTATTCAGCAGGTTTGAACTATCCGAACGTGCAGCAATTTGAAGCTTGTGTGTACCGCTGGAAAACGGTACCAGTACGAATAAACCGACAGCTTACATGGGAACCATGTCAAGATAGCTTCCGTATTGTTGTTTGCACTGTAGGGTCCTTCAAGCCTGGAGAGATTTCAGTGCGGCCGGCCGAAGTGTTGGGAGGGTGGCACCAAACCAAACATTCATCTATACACCGTTCTTCGCTGTACTAACGATTCAGTAAAAGTGTGGGCTTGCCCGTACAACCAGCTACGCTCGGCAAGTACTTGGAACAGTCATTGGAATTTTGAAGCAAGCATATGGAGAAGACATGCCACCGGACGGTAGTGAAAAGGTCAAAGTAATCTGATGGCGCGTCATTGTGAAAAGGTGTATTTTGCTAGAACTGGAATGTTAATAAAGATCACTTCTTGTGCATTGAATAGAATAGCTACGCCCGTGTCGTATCTATATTCTTTCACGCTACGAATATTAAAATGTCACAAATATCCGGGAATTGTTATGCTACTCGAATGCCATTTCCCCAAATCTTTATATGCATACAGTCTGTTTTTGAGCAAAAAATCATATTTACACTTAGTTTACCTAAAACCTGTTACAAGTAATTTTTGTTAATCGAAAATTCTTCTTTTCGGTTTAACAACCAATGAGGATACGCCACCTGACTTAGATTGACTTAGAAGGCTTTTTGTAGTCGGATAGTCAGTCCTGTTGGATACGGTTGGACGATCCGGATGAGAATTAATCCTAAGTCCTTCTGTGAAAAAGGCATAATATCACTAGACCAACGCCCTTTCTTTGAAAACAAAAATTTAATATTCATTTTAACGTTGTGATTATCACGTTTGAAGCGAGAAACGCTTGTGGCTACACAGTGAATATTTTCATTCCTTTCATCTATTAGTTTTGCATTTTTACTGTTTGAAATTCCGATCATTAATTCGAAGCTCAATCTGTTTGTCGTAAAGCTTACAATCAATACGTCAACTACGATGAAATCGTAAGTTTTATGCAGTTGACGCTTTATTCTGCGATATTGCACAGTGCACAATTTCGTCTCTTAGCTAGTATTCATTTGCAATTGATGACTTACTCGCTTGGTGGTTCAGTTAGAAGAGAGTTTATTCTTAGAGCCTTAAACTGTTTCATCCTATTACCGAAGGGTTCGACTCACCTTCGGCGTGTAATCCGAACCCTAATATTCACAGCGATGCTTAATAAATATAGCCTAACTTTTGGCTTGACAGTTTTGTTTCTAATTGTCTCTGGCGATTTAGTAAAACCCAAACAAGAAATACGTTACAAATTATTAGACCGATAAAGTAAATAATAATTCACATATTATACTCCTTTCTCGAGGGTTTCTGAGTTTCAATAGATCAATATAGTAACCGTTTTGACACTAAGTAGTGGTTTATGGATGTCAACTGGCAATTTGAGCTACATTTGAAAAGAAGTCACTGCCATTATTCCATCGATCTGGAAAACCAGATGCCATAAATTGCCATACATCAGCACTGCCAATGCTAGCCACCACAGTATTAACAGCATGATTTTTAAATCATTTTATTGAATTGTTTTAACCGATGACTGATAAGACGGGCGGGTAAAATGTATAAATCAGCCAAATCATTGCGTCACCAAACGTCGGCGTTCGTCCATTTTAGGGTGCTTGTATAAGGAACTCGCACTGTTTACCACACTTACCCAGTCATTCACAGCCGGAACATGGTGGAGTCAACCGGTAATGACCGACAACATGCGACCAGGAAAAGTTAAATCTGTACGGGCTGAGGATTCAATTTAACAAGAGCATGGCTTCGGGTGGTGAACGCCTGAAAGTAAAATGTTTCCAGAACTGCTGCGTACCTGTAATTTTCATAGCAGGATGATGAAAATGGTAGACCGGTGGTGTGCACCGGTCGGTGGAAAACTTTTTTGCCAAATCTCTTTCAACAGATCAATGTGGCGTACGGCGTTTAGTCACGCACGCAGTTTGAGTTTTTCCCTTACTTGTGCTTTTTGTTTTGTTTGATTGTCTGGGTGTAGGTGCGCGTATGTTTGATGGTGGCCCACTTTTTACATTGATTTGCGTGTTCTAGTTTTTGTTCCATTTCAACCAAACCTTTTGCATGCGATGGTAAGTCATTGCACCACAAAGGTGAGACGTTTACGCGATAAATGCCATTCGTCATGATTAGAAATAAATTGGCTAACCGATTGCACGGATTCTGACGGCCAGAAAGATCCCCATTTTTCTTCACGTTAGGGCACAATTTGCTTCCACTGTTCGGGATTCATGACAAACTATACAAAAGAAAAGAATTTTTTATTCAAACTTGGAACTTTTTCTCAAATAAAAAGGGTTCGCTTATTCTCTCTGCATAACTTCATCTTACACAAAAGGTTCAGGTTGAATAGAAGTGCATTTTCACCGGCTAAACTCTTTTGTGGTAGGGGACAAGTTGTCCCCTTCCACAAAGATGGCTGGCTGGAGATACGCGCTCGATTATCGATTTCCATATTCCAAGAATGAAGTGAAGCAGAAAGCCCTCAAGAACTTCAACCTAAAGATGATGATTTCATGTAAATTATTCATCTTACGAAGTGAGGGGTGTGGTAGGGCGATTTTACGATGGGTGATGACTTGGATCGATAATATGTCTCGCTATGTATGTCGCCTTTACCAGGAAACCGTTTCAAGGGATCTTTTCCAACGAATGTTGGCACTGCCAAACTTGTTGATGATGGCAACACGAAGAGGAAAACACAAATTTGCGTTCAAGTTTTTTTTTTAGTCTTCATGAGCAACGTCATGTTAATGAATTATTTTCAAATTATGGTAATATTCACAAGATAAAGGCTACAAATAGGGCTGGTGATAGCGGGAAAAAGTTGATAAGATGAAGTGATCGATACCATATTGCATCAGTCTTTAAAAGGGTTGACTATAGAGATGGGAAGCTCCGACCATTTGCCGGATCGGATGATGTCGAGGAGCCGAGTCCGAATCATTATTCCGCGCTCCAGTTTTATTTTTCGTGTTATTTTTGGTATGTTTTTTGACCATTTTGCCATTGATGATTTTGAAGGTAAAAGTAAGAATTCAATGATAATTCCATTAAATTATTCTCTTTAAAAAATCGCCTTTTTTAAACCATCCACTAAGCCTTTAGAATCAAATATCATGGCACGCATGGTTTGGCTCAGTCGTTGCACTGAATTCCATGGCAACGTATTCGTTGTCATAGCACTTATGTCCTATTACAGAAGCAGTGTATGCGTTTCCTACAGGCGTGACTTTTCCACTTCCTGTGTATTTTCGGCCCAAGAGGGATTTATTGTATTTCTGTATCTGTATTCACTGTATTTCAATCAAGATTTTACAGCATTTACTCGTTTTTCAGTCCGGACTCGTTTTTAATTCTGGAATCGGGTGGAATCGGATCGGAATCGTGATTCCGGCCCGGTGCACTCATCGCTTGTTGACTATACAGGGTGTTCAATAAGCTGGAGTAGAACTTTTCATCGATTTTTAGTTGTGCACTCTGTGTATTCTGTGTATTAGTATTGATGTCAGCTTTAGTACCATGTATAGGCTAACCGTTGCATGTGGTGTCGACTAACTGTCACTTAGTTTGTAAACACTGTGCACGATGAAAGAGTATCGCGATCTTTAAGTAAAATAGTTTGTGGAAGGTGAGCAGCCCGGCGACATATTCCGGCGCATGAAATCTCTCGGGGTGAAGCGGAATTTTATGTATACTACCATCTGTTAGCACCGGGAGATGGACTCCACCAAGGACCAAACAAGATCCGGGCGACCGTGTTCGGTGAGGACGTCAGCAGTCATCAACATGGTGAGGGAGCGGATACTGCAGATCAGAATGTGTCAATCGGGACGACTAACACTATCATGACGAAGGACCTAGGGTATAAACCGTACAAGAAACGTAAAATACATGGAGTAACGGAGGCAGCAAAGAAGAAGAGGCTGGACAGATGCAAATTAATAATTTCGAGGCTTTCCAATGAGAAGCTCTACGTTTTGAAACAACCGCACAATGACCAAAATGATCGACTGTGGGCGCCGAAGCTAGCCAGCATCCCCCCGTCCCAAATAAACATCCTACGGTTCCAGAATGCCGCGTCGGTGATGGTTTTGGGGGCCGTATCTAGGCGTGGGAAGCTCCTACTGGTTTGTATTGACAAAAACGTCAAAATTAACGCCGCGTACTTAAAAATTAAGGTTCTGGAGAAGGTTGTATCAGGAGAATTTGACGGGGTTTCTAGATAAGATGTTATGGGCACCCAGTTCCCCGGATCTCAATCCCTTTGATTACTAAGTATGGTCATACATGCTGGCCAAGCAAAGCGAGTGTAAAATGAACACAGTCGACCAATTCACGTACGTTATTTCTAAGATCTTGGACGAAATGCCAATGGAACAGGTGCGTGCCGCTTGCGATTCGTTTGAGAAACGTCTCAAGCTCTTGATAAAGTACAAAGGAGAGTGCTCCCTCCTAATATGCAAAAAAAATAAAATAAATAAACATGGCTTGAAGAAACAAATGGTCAATATATGGTATATCTTATGTTTGCATTGTTTGAGCTCGGTTTTATTGTGTATACGAATATATTGGACACCCTGTAAAGACGGGAAATTCATGTCAGTAAAGTCAGAAACGGTACATCTCGCCTTCTCCAAGTTATCTAATAGAAGAAGAGGCAGTAAAAAAAAGAAAAAAAATACGCTTAAAACTTTGTTATTTTTCCTCACAGATTCGAAATCAAGAAATGGGAGGTTTTAATTCCCAAGTGTAAAACGAGATTCCAGCTCAAATTTATTCCTTTCATTAGCAATTAAGCGTTGTGCAAACAATACAATTATATGCGAATTGTGTGCAATGAATTGTGTTGCGCTAAACATTTACTTTTCTCAACGTACAATGCATTAATTGTGTTTCCGTACTCAAGCTGCCCAAGCATTAAGCATCATCAACATTCAATTAGTACCTCCAGATAACAACGCTTCTTCGTTTGGTAGTGATGATGCTACGGAACGGAAAACCGTTTGAAAAGCATCATAAAAAAAACAGTCAACATGGACAACATTCTTCAGCTGACTCCATGTTTGCGCAGCAATTGGGTGTAAACCATCAGTGGCGTGTGTGTGTGTGTGTGTGTGTTGTTTCGGTATTTTGCCTCGGAATGCAGGCAATGTCTGCGTTCTGCTAATGAAAATCAAACATGCAACGGGGCACTTCAATCAAAAGGAAACAGCTTGCCCTAATGGCATGTCTCGAGGCGCAATCCACCACCACCACCACCACACAGGTTTGATGCAAGTTCGGAAAAACGAGCGCAAAACGACACACAGCGACACTCTGTCTGTGCGCCAGTAAGCGATGTAACCCGCTACATGGCGAAACACCCATGCCAAGCATCAACACGCGTGCCAAAAAAAAAAACAAAGAATAACACATTAAAATGTAAAAAGTGCTTGTGCCGGTCGGTATGTGTAAATAATTTATGCGGAAGAATTGCAAGCTGTAATCCAGACAAAAGGGAAAATGGGTTGCCCAGCGAGAACGAATCCGGGAAAGTGCTCGTCTCTTTTTTATTTTTGGTATGACGGATGAATAAGAACGAAGAAAACGTCAAGACATGCTTCTAAAGCGGGTTGGGTAGGCGGAAATGGGTTGATATTACACGGAACGACCGGAGCAGTATATGTTTTCAGGCAAGAAAAAGGCGCGCGATGGGTATGGCCGTGAAATTTACAAACGCTACCCAAGCCAGCCCTTTACGCTGTAAAGAATGATTACTGTTTCACGTAAACGGCTCTATTTTCACCGGTTTCACCCCGAACCGTGTGGTGCATTGAATCCCTTGGAGTAACTTTAAGGAGCGAAATTATTGCCCGGGACCAACACATCACCGACAGACAAAATGCTTTATAAAACCCATTGGAGCATTGTGGAAGATGCTTTCTTTTAAAGGAAGGTAAAGAAAATGGCCTACCGAAACAATCATAGCTGAGGTGAATGTAAAGCCATTCAGAACCATTCTTCGCGAGTAGATTTGTGTAAGCGAGAATAGAGTTTATTTCTCGAACAACCCGTAAAAATTTACAACCACAAGCCACGCCTCACAGACGCACGGGTCAAGGTTGGGGCGGAAAAGGTGGAATGGTGGTGCAGGCTTCAAACAGATGGTTCTAGCTCTCACAGCACTGAAGCATCAACGTTAAGCCAGCGCTAAGCATGAAGCCCACCCATCCAAGATTCGTGCAAAGATTTGAAAAATATCAAAAGCTTCACTTGTGTGGTTTCGCGAAACGGTCAAAGCGGCCGACCGGAGCTCGTCTTTCCCGGTAATCATGTTGATGTGTGCCCAAAAATTGTGGTTGACGGTACCACGCTCGGTAGAAAGAAAGTGTTCTGCTGTCGCTCAACGACAGGGTTAATGATTTTTTATTGCTTCGCTGTCACTGGAGCCGTTGCCGTTAACCGAGCGAAATGCGGCAAATCGGCAGAAACATTAATTTTTATCTCGTGCGAAATGTTTCCGGAGCTGCTACAAATGAGAAACGAATGTGCATCAGTTATCGCGTAATGTTTCGCGATAGGCTGTACGAAGCGGTACGGTGATGGATAGATAATCTCTATGGCATATTGCTTTATTAATGTTTTCACCGTAAGCTGAGATGCACTGTGAACATTCGGTTGAAGAGGCTTGATACACATAAAGATACACAATGATGCCTTTGAAAGGTTGGATTTTGATGTATTTATATTGTTTAATTACACTGTATTTTTATTTTAGTACAAATGCTTAAAACTAAATTTCTAGAAAATGGTAAACTAAGCCTTTTCAGTGTGCTTTACAGTCGTAAATTGCGTCTTAATAGCACAGCAATCGTAATAGGATCACAACAAGTCAGACCACTTGAAAAGAACTCGTACTTTCGTTTCCATTGCTTGTACGAGCTTTGAAAGCTTTCACCACTCGAAGGTCAGTGGAAATTTCCAGCCCAGCCGAGGCTCCCAAGTGTTCTGAGAATGTTTTTCATCAGGACTACTTGGAAAATAGGTACCACGAGTTGGTAGATTTCGGTCCACTGAGTATTCTCCAGTGGAAAACAGATAAGATAACAGCAGGCAAAGAATTTCTGCAACATGATCTTGATAAGCCGTCCTTTAAATCAACACGAAAGTTTGGCATTTTAGCTGAAACGTCAAACAGTCGTTGAATAAGTTGAAGTCAATTATAGCAAGACACGTGTTGGGAAAGGAATTCAAAACAATAAAAGAGTTTTTTATTTCTGATTATTTTTCTACAGTAGTAAAAAGGTCGAAAACCGTTTTTAGGATTCTATCTTTTCACAAAGAAAAATACTCAACATCCATCAGATAATCAGTGCTCTTTCCACGAAGAGTTCTTCGTCACCATAGAACCTTGCAATGCGAAAAGCTTTTCCATAAAAGCAGCAGAGAGCATACAAACCCCCCTCGGTAAGATTTGTTGAAACGAATCGCTAATCATGAAAAATGGCATTATCGACCATTTTTACGACCACATGGAAAATCAATAAACACGCAACCGGTAATACGTACGAACGTACAAACAGCCCGAGTACCGAACCAAGCATACAACGTATGCTGCGGTGACGACCCATTTTGGGGATGCTTTTGCACAAGCTTGATGCTAAATAATCAGATTTTGGGTGCTGCTATCTCTCCAACCCTCTACCGTCTTAGCACACTTGACAGAAATACCACCGGGGATAAAGAAATAAATCTTCAGCTTGGCTCCTAAAAGTAAGGTTAACTGTAGGAAATTGAATTTTTGCGATGGAATTCGAAGCCGGTTGGTGGCTGTACGCTTCGTGTTTAATGAGCTGTCAACATGCGCGCCATTATGGATGGAGTGTGGTTAAGGTTGTTTGAGGTGTCAATAATACTTAAAGCATTAAATGTGGCGAGCGACTTTGATTGAGATGCTCACCCTAGGATTAACGCGCTGTAAGAAGTGTAATTCCCGGTGCCTTTCGTCTTGGACTTGTTGGCGTTTTAATGTTATAGAATATAGTAACGAAAGTAATTTAAATGCATTTGATAGTGTGTATGTAAAAAGGAGGAGAAACGTTTTTATTTTGCTGTACAAAATGTGAATAAATAGAGAAGCTACCTTTATTGTAGATTCCCATATCATATTTAGGACGCGACGGATCTGTTTCATTGCTATTGACAGGTCCCCTGGAAATTAAAATGAGATTCACCTTTTACCGAGATCCTTCTCAGGCTTGGTTTGACAGCTATGACATAAGTTTCGAAACATAGGCCACAGTTTCCCCTCCAACAGGCCTTTCGGCAATAGATTGACAGCATAGATCAAAGCTAAACTGTAAAGCACACAAGAGATGCCGGGCTTATAAGAGTTTTCCATGGCAAGCAATCAACAGGTGATAAATGAACATTGATGGTTTGCATATCGCTCGAAATGTATGGCCAAAGGTTATTTTGGAACGTAGCCCAACAACTATGGACAACCCAAAATAGAAGTCGCTCCAGATGAGGTACATCGAGGGGTTTCCTTTGTGAAAAGGTTGCTGAAACCCAACAACGTACCCCCGTTGGAAATTGCAATAAAAATCTCATATCGCACCGCACGGCATTGAATCGCGTGCAAAGTGAGCACTTTGCATACAATATTCATAAACTTTCAAAGCGAAACGATATGGTTGAAACCTTAATCGGTGGGAAATAAAAATTGAATCTTAAAAACGCACATAACTCTCAACCTCACAATGTTTGCGTTCACTTTCATCTGATCGTCGTATCGGTTTTCTCTCGCCTCAAACCGTCATAATTAGAACCGTTCGCCGCAAGGCGAAGGTAGACGAAAGTCAATTCAGACAGGCTGGCCAAAATGGATCCATCTGGTCAGCGATACGGGTGGTTTTTAAGATGTTCCTTTCGCATGGCAGCACTCAGCAGTGTGCACGGTAAATGGTTAAGAGCAGGAGAAGCAACAGCGCAAAGATTCCCGTAAGCAATGAAACCCGAGACCCCGGGCCAGAAGATGAAGCTCACTAATTTCTTCGACCGTTCTGTTGCTGAACGTTGGCGAGGGAGAGAGAGAGAGAGAGAGCGTGAGAGCGAGTAGCTGCAGCGCCCTTCCGATCACGGCTGCCCACTGCTGCTGGTGAATGTCAGCAAAAATAAAAAGAAACATACACTCCCCAGGGGAGGGGACGCATTCGGGGCCGTCGATCGTGTCGATTTTCCGGCAGCCGGTCATCAAATTGAGTGAAATGTTCGCAAAGTTCAAGGTTGCCCCTCCCGAAAAAACCCCGACAGTAGGCCATGTGTGCCGCGCGGGTGGGTGTTTCGAAGGTCTATTTTTCAAACATCCAATTACGAATTTCTTATGATAGTGATACTACTCCCGTCCGTCCGCCACCACCACCACCACCATGGTGTGCACGGCAGATCACGAGTATTTCTGTGTTCTTTATAAATAGCCAATTCGTGCGTTGTGAAGGACGCGAGGTTCAAAGGGGCACTTCCAGGTTCTAGAAGATTAACGTTAATGCTGCGCACCGGCGATGGGAAACGGTGAGCAACAGCGGAATGGCACGCCGTGGATGGAGAGCAAAAACGCAGTCAAATTGAGAAAATCTAAAAGAAAAACAAAAAAAAAACCTACCACAGTTCCTGGAAAATGGGAAAGTCAAGTCAGGCTTGTGATCCGACGCGTGTAGCGTTCTCTGCAAACCCGCTATCGAACGTTCTATTTTCTTCAAACTCACGGCGATGTTTCTTTTCTCGTTCCCGTGTGATGTTCGTATGCCTTTTCTCGGCGGGATTGTTTCACCGGTTTACAGCCATGTGTCAACAGCCGAACGGTAGGGTACAGGTTTTTGGGTTTACTTATTAATAGAAATATCTTGCAGCACTGGCGGCACCAAGGCTTCTATGTGAGCCAACACGTGATGCAATCGAAGGGAAGGCAGACCCCCGTTTGATTAACAGTTCGAGTTGGAGGTTTTGTCGAACTGGTAGTGGTGGCAAGTTCTCTATAATCTGTCCTGTTGGTCGAACGAACGAACGAAACGTTCGTTTACATTGTAACAGAGCCGTATCGATCTCATAGGTGGAGTTGGGGTTTGGTAGGCAAATTGAGCGAGAGCACAACATTCTGCCCTGGGGCAACATTCTAACATGGATGCTTGTTCCATGTAACGAATTTAATGTTGCATAGAACAAGGTTTTATTTATGTAAATAAGCATAGATAAATTACGAAACAGTACAGCACCTTGGCTTGTTGATTGTTGATATGGAATCTTCTTCTTCTTGGCGTAACGACCGCTAAGGTCATGCCGGCCATCGAAATGGCTTACTATAGTCTGCCGATACCACGTAGTTTGGTTAGTCAGTTCTCACTACGGGGAGACGGTCCGGATTGGTTTTGAACCCCGGTCCTACCGTTTGAAGACCGGCGCCGTTGTCGCCTACACCACCGGGCCGCCCCAGTATATGGAATGTAATCTGCATAAATAAAGGATTACGCTGGGTGTTGCCTCAGCTTTATTACGTACGAATATAGGTGAAAAGGCATTTACTATTCAAATCGCGAGATCGATAGCAAACTCTAATGTGTTCCTATCAAATAGTTAAAATTCTTACGAAATACCTGAGACTACAAGCATCTTCAGGCAAGTGTTCGACATATTGAGTATTACATCGGGTGCATAAATCGGGCTCAGCGGTATAATTAATTGGAACCAAACCTTTCCCCATACTATTTTATCCTATTGAAGGGAGCCGTTAGGAGATTCATAAATAATAATACGACTATTTTTTGTTTTGTTTTGCTACGTGGTGTGACCACGGGGCCATGCTGTGTTGTAGCGGTAAAGGTTCAAACGCATTTTCACAATGCGAAACATAAGCTTTTCCAAACACACATATCGCTCTGCCGGGTAGAAGAGAAAATCTATTTCAGGTTAGAAGCGCTCAACTCCAAACGCACCGAATGAAATTTCATGAGCCGATGGGGAATAGGAAAACGAAGCTGTTTACTGCCGGCACTGGGAAAGGCAAATATACTCCAGATCCCGAAAGGTCAAAAGGTAGGAACAAATCAACGTTTTGTGTAACGGGTGCCAAAGAGTGTGCTTTATGGAATATGGTTCCAAGTGCTCTTTGCGTGCCATTCCCGTTTCTGGCTTTTTTCTCTCACTTTCTTATCGACTATTTCCTTCCCTGCTACGATAAGCGACTTGAATGGCAGGAGTCCGACGCACAAAAGCTGCCTGGCCGGGTTTTTGGCTCGCTTGCTGGAGACGCCGGGACCGAACGAAGCGGTGGAATAATTTTTCGATTTAATTACACATTTGCGTTATATTCTCGCCATCCAATTAGTGAAGTAAAACCAGCTGGGTGGTGTCATTTGTCTCCTTTGGGGCTGCTGGTAGACAGGTCATGCTGGCGTACGGATAAGCAGCAAAACAGTTTAATAATGAAACAAACATGCGAGGTTGCCGCTTGACGCCTGTCATTTCTTAATGAGAAAAGCGGTCGATTGGGAGACTTTGGTTGGCAATTATCGTCGAATGATATTGAACGATGGCAGACAGCTTGTTCTGTTGTTTTGGCACACAAATAATGTTCTCGTTCTGTGCTTTTTGTTAAATCCAATGTTGAACAATGGCTCATAAAGAAATTATGGTTCACTCTCGAATAAACTTACCTTGTAGAGTATAAAAATTGGAGCTTTGCTCAACAACTACTGATAAAAAGATACATCCAAAGGGTCGGTGCAAACGAGTGCAAACATCCACAGACGGTTGATAAATATAGCGGCTAAATGGCTATAACCTTTGATGAACGTGCACCAGCTAGCAGTACGTATTAATCACTGTATTAAATTACTACACTACGAACAACTAGGTTGGTTAATATATTATACTGCACCGCACTCCGCTTTGCTAGTTTCACGATTAGTCGTAAAATTTTATTATTTCGTTACGAACTTGTGCACTGGGATTAGCTCTAACGCAATGTGTACACTTTTGGTCTGATAAAGAGATTTGGTATAAAAAACTTGCTTACAAAACTCGAATGGTTGACCGTTGGACAGGACATGTGTAATGAAAATTACAGCTTTTTGGCAATAGCACCACAAACGTGTATTAATTCTGCCTAGATACGGTTGGATTTGGTGCAATTGTGCATGATTTCTTTTTCACATTTAAACAATTATTTTACTTCACTTTGTTACACTCAACTGAAGCTTTTGGATATTGGTCGTCACTTCACTGTTTTGCCGATTCAAAACACTGCTTTGAATTGTTTTGCTCGCAAAAAACAGTGTGCAAACAATGAATGCAAAATGCCGTTTTCCTATCACACACTGCGCGGCGTTCGGTTGATATGCACTGCCGATTGCAAGGTAAATGGCACAAGAAAACACGCTAAAATGGAAATAAACGCTTTACGTTAGAAAACACGCCGACAAACGGAGAGGGAGAGAGAGAGGGAGCAGTCGGCGCGCGGAGCTTATTCGTTCAGCAGAACGGAAGCGGCTCGCGCCATTCGCAACCACTGCCACCAACGAAAATAAATCCACCGTTCGTGAAGGTTTTCAATTATTAACTTTGTAATGCTGTATTAAAAATTTAATTTTCCACCTGAGCAAACGAGCACGAACGAGAGGGAGGCGGGGGGGAGGCAGTTAGAATCGAGGATTTACACCGGGCAGATTGAGTGACGTGAGTAGAAAGAAAATTGCTTTCGGAGCCCCGGAAGAGCTGGAATTGAAAATGACCACGAAAAGCACGATGCCTACCGGACGATGTAGGACAGCCGGTCGTTACACACATGCTCTCAATGGACGGTGGGAAAACAACTGTACGTTGTCCGTGCACACATGCACTGAAAGCCGGCTACGACCACTAGAAACCGGAATAAATGGGTACGGTCGAAGTTTAAAGCGAATCGAACCGCCAACTATTGCTGTTACGCTGTCATTTCACACATGGCACTAACATTCGCATGTTTTTGTTTTGTTTGTATCCGACGCCGCACGGGACGTTGTTTGGGTCATGCAAGTGGATACAATATTTATACCCATTCTGCTACAATCTGTTTACGCTTCGTCTAATAACTGCACGTGATGCACCAATTTGAGCCACCGAAAGGGGGGGTAAATCCCGCCACTTTGCCTTCCCACTTAATAACTGCTCCCTTTCGCCGTGTTTCGCGGCGAAGAAGAGCGGACCACGTACACAAACAGTAACGTCTCACTTAGCCTGCGGGACCGGGCCGGATCAGTACGGTGCTAAAATATTCAGATTGACCAATATCCTGCTCGCAATGATTTCTGCACATTACTCGCGGGTAGGGCGCCTGTTAACCCGCCGCAAACCACCGGCGAGTTGAGTTTTACACAGGGCGAACTACATACACAACACTCACTCCATCGACAGGCTTTCACTATCCTATGTAGCCGGAAAGGATGGGCGCCGGACGAAAAAGAGAACCTGAACAGGTCAATTGACTATGGTTGCATCAACACGCACATCCCCACACACACACACACACGCCCACGTAACCGTGCTCACGCAATGTAGGGCATACTCAGCAGGGAGAAGATAGCGTCGGAAAGGCACCCAGAAGGTTTTCCGATGTACAAATGAACGGCACAAACTTGGCGATCCTGTATCCGCTGGCGATATTGCCCTATTCGCTACCCAGCCCCGTCCCGGAAGGATCATTATTCCTTGGGCTTGGGTTTACTAACTCACTCGCACGTTTTCACCGTTGGCTTGCGTGATCGTTGATGTTGGACGACGTATCAAGCGCACAGGTGGGCACAGGTATGCGAAGAAGAAAAGGGCCCATTAATGAGCACAAACCAAGGTATCGGTAAACACCGCCAACGACGACACGAATTCGCACCAGAATGTCAGACCTGCTCAGAGCAGAGCAGAGCAAAAAACGAACCCCGTTTCAGACTGAGGTCAGACTGCGACGTGCAGCGTTTTGTGTGTCAACTCGCCGGATACTGAAAATAAACTGACGGGCCGAACAGACTGGTTACTAGCAGTGGGATGCCAGGTACGAACCCTGTCGCTGTACGCTGTACGACTCTCACTGCTCGGGCAGCGTTCGTTCCCTGCTCACAGTCGCTCATCTCTCTTCGAGTGACGGTGAGCAGCTGGTTTCACTTTTGTTGGGCAAGCATACGGCACACAATCATGTGTCGCCGCCATGGACGATGGTTGCCGCTTGTTGATCGCGAGTAACTCACCACGGTAAAGCTTCTCTCTGGTGTAATGCCTTCTCACCGGCGGCTGTATTAATTGTAAGTTATGCTGAAATCAATCACTCTTTGTGTAAATTTTACACACACACACACAGCGAACTCACCTGCAATGTCGGGTGTGCTAGAATGTTCATCAGTTTACTTACGACCATGAACTGTTGTAATTAAACTCCATTAATGTTGTTATTTTAATTTATAAGGCCGTTCTTCAGTGAGTAAAGATTTTACTTGTTTTTTTACAACTCGACGCCGTAACTTCAGCGCTTGTTTTTATATTAAATTTTTTATTGATCAATTTTGAAACTTTATTTTAGTTTAGTTTATTTTTTGTTTAATTTTAAACTTTTTTAATGAAGCAAATTAACCGACTATGCCCGGGATAAGGCAAAGAATAAGGAGGAAATGCCTTACCAATATGATCATAAAATTTATTCAACACAAGCGGTGTTTTAATACGGCACTGGACCGACATAATCAATTGTATATAAATAAATTTAAAAATTATCAAATAAAGCAAATTGAATTATTTAAGTTTAAAAACAGAATAAAACCCATAAATAGCTAAATTTTAGTCTTTTTTGTTAATAAGGAAGACCAAAGGACCAGTTTATGCAGTTATATTGCTTAGTGTTATTTTTCTCGTTGTGTTTGCTAATGATGCATATAATTTACCAAATATTTTTTTAAATTCATTTTAAGTAGGACGGCTTGCGTCGTACTGTCAGGCTTGCGTCGTACTGTCAATACGTATCTATTTTTTTACAATATTAAATAGCATTAATATATTAATACTACTTTGTACAATTTCCGTATGGTTTAAGTACTCGAAAAGGAAAAAAAAAGCTATATAGTGGAACCTAACAGCTCTTCAAGCCGCAAAACCCTCTAAGGAACCCCTTTGTATTGATGGCGGCCAGCTCTACCACTTGACATCAACTCTAACCCATTCACGGAACCCACAATATATGGTGAAACAAAGCAACGTACCGGTGCGTTCGATAAGGTGTTTCTAATCACTATCATTGAAGTGATCTATGCATACGTAGCAAATGTTTCATATGATCTTTTTCATTTTTCATCCAAACGGGTACAATTTAATTCAAACTAAATATCGCTCTGAACTGAATACGCTAAATAACAATCATTTAATGGAGACGCCTGGTGGTTTGTACGAGTTTATCTTCAAGTTCGAGATGAGATGAGCTATTTTTTCGATTCGCCGATAAAGTTTCTATAACGCACCATGATGTAAATTTAAAACTCCTCCTTAAGGATTTGAAGTCCTTCGTAAAATGTAACCCCTTTTATCCCATTGCCCAGGTCCGAAGTGCTACGTCGAGCGTAATCTAATAGTCTCTGTGTTTGTCTAAGCCTGCCCAAACGATACTTTCAACCTATCGCTCTCTGCAATCACGTTTGGGCCTCCGGCGGAAATCCCAGTGCAATGATCCGGTGCCATCGACCGTCGTGTTTGTTTTGCTGTTTTTGTTTGCTCTCAGCTCTCTATCTTTCTCACTAAATTTAACGACTAAGCCTAGGGTCAAGCAATACATGATAAGGGTTGGCGAATTGGTGATTATTTGATGAAGTGACATTTTGACCATGTCAACAGCGATGCGTTGTTCGATCTTAGAAAGTGACGGCATAGGAGTGAACTTACCGGATATAAAACGTTACTTAGATGTTTCAAATTGTTTGAAGATAAATTATGTGATATATTAATATATTATCGCTTTGTTTAATCAATTTAGAAAATTAAAAAGAAATCATTTCTAAACATTTTTTAACATTTTTCTAATACACCTGAATGTATTGTTTTATTTTATTTTATTTTATCATGAAGCATGATCAAGGTCGGGAAAGAATTGAAAGGCAATCATGATTCTTATTAGACGCCCCAGCTCATCCGTGAAATTGTGTGCAGCGTGATGGGACGAAGGTTGTGCTTACATTTAAATCAATTGTTGTGACAGGCCTGTTCTGTCAGCGATGTAAAGGACAATAAGGCTTATGCAGAAGCCAAAGCAAATGGTGCCCCACCCCGGTTAAGTGTCCCAGAATACACCGATCGTTTTCTACCCAAATATCTTTAAGGTATTCACGGCCGACCGTGACAAAGAAACGCTTGACTGATAAGGATAACAAACGAATAATAAATGGGTGCGTACATCATTCGTATGGCACGATGACACTGGCGGTAAGGTAAGGTCAACCTCGTAGATGTACGATCCATTGCGTCCAAAATCGATACATGTCTTACACCTTTGCTATCGTCCTGCTGTGGCATGATGGTTCGTGGCACGTGGGACATTAAAGAATTATGCAGCGGGAATTGAATCAGGATCCTAAATTTAGTAGTCATGTGTTATTAATTATCCACAGTATTTTTCCCTGCCAAAAAGTAGCTATTAAAATAAATGACATTTTTAGCTGTTTAATGCACGCTTATTTAATTTTCAAGCACACAAAACTTAACTAAAAATTCATTATTTATTAAGCTGATATGTGAAAGTTATTTAGGTTAGCCTACGAACCCAATGAACTTCATAATCAGTGAAGGTTCATCAATGACCCACTTAGTGGAATAACAGCGAAAAAAAAAAAGAAAGAAGCTCAGAATCACTCCCCTGTGCAGCTTGCTCGTACAGTCATAATTCATTCATATCTATTGATTTTCGATTTCTAGTCATCGTATGTGGCGCGTCCTCCAATCAACAAGCATCGCAGTCAAATTAAACATGAGCAAAGGCCAGCTTGTCGGCACGGGCCAACGGGTGGGTTTGAGTGGTTTTTATTGATTTTGTCCTGCATGATTGTAAAGCAATGGCTCAGTCAATAAAGGTGTATTGCACGACACAGCACAAACAGATAATTTTCATGAACGCAATGAGTTCGTTTTTGCCTACGTTGTAGCCCCCATGGCCACCCGCCAATGCAAGCGACGTAGAACCGAATCTCCCTTCACCAATCTTGAGATTTTTATGCTACCTTTTTGCTCACAAAACCAGCTCGTTAATGCACGTCAAACAGCTCAGGTACGATTGTTGTTAGGACAGCCTAGGATCAGAGGATTTTTGTTTTTTACATTCTTTTATGTAAGTGACCCCAGCCGTAACCCCAGACAGCCGTGTTACCGTGCCGTTTTCACCCATACTGTTGTTAAGTTCAATTTAGTCTCTGTCTTGAAAATGCTTATATGCTAAGGTCTGATTTATTGCTGCTTATCACGAGCATGTAGAGCAGAAAGAAACAATGGTGATTTAAGCGATGAATGTAAACCAAGCAGGGAATGCAAAAGCGAAACTATAGCCGCTGTTCGGTCCGTTTTGTTGCGGCACCAGTATCCAGGAAATGATAATTTTGTTTTTCCTCCTACGGTTCACAGTTTCACACAGCGTTTGTTTGAATCTATTACAGCACGAAACGGGCGTGTTTTTTTATTTCGTTGCTGCCTTTTTTTTCCCTCATGTTACTCGTTTATTATAGCACTTTAGTTAGTTTGTGTGGTGCAGGAGTGGGAGTGATTTTTCTTAGTACAGCTTTGCGTACAATCCAACGTAACACTTTACAACGAGGGGACATTGAACCTTCCATTAAACTGACCCGCATTATCACCGATCCGTCTGCTCTACCGTATTGTCAGACTGCATTAGCGTCAATTGATGCATTACTTTGTACAAAGTGTATTTATTAGTACGCAAACGAATTGCTCGTTTTGTTTTATAAGTAATTTTGCATGCCTCTTAATTAAAGCTGCACATTCAGCATGCTAATGAATGCGGATTTATGGTTGAATTTAAATGGAATATTTAAAGTCTAGTGGCTGCTGGTAAAATAAGCAAAATTTTACCAAAACAAGAAGAAAAAAATTTCACCACTCTGCAGGAATTCAATGTTTTGTAAACCAAAAACCTCAAACGATTTGTGCAATTCGAAAACGCCTTTATGGTGCTTTGAAGAAGATATGATGGAATTTTCCGATGGTCCACAACAGGGGTCAAGTTGGTAAATTCGTGGCACAAACACCACCTCGTAAGCCCTCGCGCTTCGGCAACGGTCCTTCCAAGAATGGACAGCGTTCACCATTTACCGGATCGAAAACCAAGCGAACGAGCTACGCAAACGCACGAGTGGGTAATTAATTGTGACCTTAATTCGGTACCATGGCTGCTTTATAGTGGGAAGAGCAGGAATCAACATGTTCCCTTCCAATGGTTCCGTCTGATAGCGAGCACCAAGGGGGGGGAGAAAAACCGCCTGGAAGGCGCTTCTTTTTTTATGGCTATTGATTTTTCTTCGTCCGGCCTCTTCGGAAGCAATAAAACAACGGCACAGCGCCAGTTAACTTATCTCCTTAAAACTACAATAAATGTTTTTCCTCGTGTTTGACTTGACCGAAGACTGCCCATTAAGCGTGGCGTGCAGCGAATAATGGAAAATAAACTTCCAATGAGGTGATTCGCCATCTCTCGGCGGGGGCTGATTATTATACCAAAACGGCGCTCGGCGAACGGAGCAAATTTAGAGCACAAAGAGGATAACGCTAGGTGTCAAGCGGGTGCTTTAAGTGACAAACCGTTGGGTCCGGCCGGGTCGGAGGACGCCGGTTTTTACGCTGATACAAAAATATTCGAAAGTGTGACGGTTACACGGTTCCGTGCAAAAAGGCGGCTGATGCAAAAATTGTTTAAGCTACCACGTTTCGCAGGACCCGGACTCGTTGTACGGTGAGCTGTGAAGGAATGTTTCATATCAGTGGAGCAGAAATTTGCATCTTCTTTACGCATAACGCACAAGCTGTACCCAATATGACAGGATGTAAAAAAAAAACGAAAAAAAAAACTTCAAAGAAGGAATAAACATAAACACACTCGGAACAGGTTGATTTTGGATGGAGAAAATATGTCAGGTGAAGGTTTTAGCACATTTTTCAATGAGGGGACTGTAAAAAATTTTCTGAGGTTTGCGATAAACGTATGAGACGTAACCTGAAACTAAAGGATTCTTTTCAGTGAAGCTTTCATTATGAATTAAAAATATTTCATCAGTCTGGAAGCCTTCCTTGACTAACAAGTCAAGGATCAGAATAGTAGATTGCTTAGCAAAACTTAATAAGTAAGTGCTTTCAGTAAGCTGTAGAAAACTGTACAATCCATTGTTAGCAATAAAGAATACAGGCAACTGAACAAGAAGAAAAATCATCCACCGTCCAATTCTGTTCGTGCCAAAAAATAGAGGTTGAAAAATCCCGACAGAGGAAATTAATTATGCAAGCTGCTCGGCAGGAATGCATCCATTGCCAGTTAAGCTCCATTGCCCCGACGACAACGGTTTCCAGGCGTGCATGATGAATGTCCGTCGGACATGTTGCAGGAAGAGCGAACTAATCGATATTTCCTGTGGTCAGCTCGTCAAGACTTCAAGACGGCGCGTGTTTGTATTATTAATTAATTCCCGGTTTTATGGCAATGTAATAAAAACGCCTCTTTTATGGCTCGTACTGCACGATGTTCGTAAAAAGTGAAAGTCTTGCCCGGGGCGAAAATAGCGGCCCGGCAGGGTAAAATGTGTGTAGCGTGAGCTAAAAACACGGGCACACAAACGAGTTATTAATGGTGCGGAAATTTAAAGAAAACACAGGCCTTGTTACATTGCGAAAAAGTTTAACGATGGGTTTTTTGTGCTTATTATTAAGTGCTTAGTAATCACATTACTTTGATTGAGCCGATGAGAGACTAGTTGAGATCTCTTTGTAATAGAAGTAGTATTCCTGCTATAGCCATTTCAACATATCAAAGAATGTGATTATTATCACCAGATCATGGAACCGTATGAAACCATAGAGCACACTCACAGCGAGCCACAAAAAGCACAAGAAAAAAGTATTTTTCAAGATGTTTATCATGCTTTGAGGTGGAGGTAGTGTATTAGTCATGCAAGCATGCATGGTGCTGGTGTTTGGGTAGCGCACGATAGAGTTTAGACACTGAATATTGATCCATCTGAATATTGCACGAGAACCGGGTCCCAAACGGATGCTTGACATATGATGCCGGAAATGTTATTGCTCCGCAAACGATGGATGATTTATGCCAGGGTAGGATGACCATGCTGTGCAAAGTAGCTGCTATCTAATAAGCTTCCGCAGCGATAGCAGACATCAACTATGCATTATAAATGCAGAAGGTAAATTGAGTTTGACGCAGCAGTGTGTTGTGTGATGTGCAATTTCGCAAACGTGTCCAAGGTATGGTACTGAAATGAGCATTTGACCCGTACGAAACGTTCGAGCTGTACGAGGCGTGTAGTGATGTATCTCGGCTTCAGTAAATCCCACACGTTCACTGGTTGGCTAAAAGCTGTAATTTACCTATTTAAACTTTTGTACTGTACTTCAAATGTGGAAAATGATAGGTTTTGTGTAGCTCCCGTAGCCCTGACCTGCCGACTAATGCCGTTTCTTGCTGTTACGAGGTACGCTGCGGCTATCCCTTAATGGTTACACATAACGGTTAGCAGTAACGTGTTCACCACACCCGAACTAATTGCTTCTCTGCATTTACAACGAAACATCACATTAGGAATGGCATTCGTAGCGATGTGGTCCGACAAAGTTTGGCACACACACTATACCAATAATGGACACACTATATCAATTTGTTGTAAGTTTACTCTTACCGGTGAGCCACACGCTCGTTTGCTTTCGAACGTGCATTACCATAGCTTATCCATTTAGATCAATGATGCTAATCAATAGTTAGTAAACTTTTGTAGCTACAGAATCCATAGAAAGGCATGGGAAGGATTTTATTTTTATGTAGATTCAATATAAACAGAGTGCAATTAAAATTGCATTGCGGGATTTTATAGTCAGAAAAGTTTGCTGAGGTTTTTTATTAATTAATTAATTTATTTATTTATTTTCAATTGAAAATGACGGTCTAGTGCCGTATTGTCAACACCGCTTGTGTTGAAAAAAAAACAATTATATTGATAAGGCATTTCCTCCTTATTCTTTGCCTTATCCCGGGCATACTCGGTTGTGGGTGGTTGTGGTGATGGTGGTGATGATGATGATGTTGTGAGTTTTGATGGTCCGGGACTATTGTTGTGGCTATTGTAGTGATGGTGGTTGGTTATATCCGAATTCCGGCTATTGCGGTGTTGTGGCTGATCTATTGTTGATCATTTTGCTATGGTCTGGACTGTAACGAACAAATAAACATCGTTAAGACAGCACGAACATTTATTTGTCTGCGTACAGTGCTCTCCAGTGCATTCCAGCAATGACATTCCAAGCTCAATCTAGTCAACGTCCAATCAAAGGATGATCGACAAGCTCTATCCCGCAGCAGCGAAAGCGACTTCACTACTCCCGAGACTGAGCCCGCCAAACACCCCGAACCCGACGCTAGCGCTGTCAAACTCAATGTGTCAAAACTGGACTGGAGTGGAGAACACTGCACTTTCAACAACGCCTGCCTCCCTTTTACGCCAGTGTTGGAACCACTCTCGAGTGCTCTTGCCCAGTCTTCGGATCACCCGTGGCACTACAACAAATACACTTAAAACATAAACAACACAACATTTAACAAAAAAGGTATGGTGAAATACGAATAAGGATTGAAAGGATACTTGGGATGTGGAATCATAGGACAAGACCGTTGTCTCTGGCGAATCGGTAAATGATCCTCATGTAGAGGAGGTCTCTGGTAGCCAACACTTCTCTGATTTCTGTACCCGGTCGTCTGCTGACATTCTCGACTGCGCTCAACAAGGAGGGTCTTGCGGTTTCAAACTCCACGCAAGACCACAGAAGGTGATCCACATCGTGGAATCCGTCATCGCAGCCACACACTTTTGTCTGAGCCAGAGTTATACGCTGCAGATGAGCATTCAACGCAAAATGATTCGAAATCAGTCGAGACATCATTCGTATGAATGCCCGGTCTACAGAGAGCCCATCGAACCAAGGACGCACGGACACTTGCGGAGAGATCGAGAAGAGAAAACGCCCGAGTTCATCCGCCTCCCACATGCTCTGCCAGCGAGACAGGAAAAGTTGCTGTGGAAAACGAAGGAACTCCTGGGCCGAGATAGGTCGGTCGTAAAAAGCGCCTTCTTGGACGCCTGTTTTGGCCAGTGAGTCTGCCTTCTCATTGCCGGGAATTCCACAATGAGAAGGGACCCAAATTAGCGAGATCCCAAACGCCTTATCGAGTATTGAGCCAAGCAGTTCAATGATTTTGATGGTGAGGAAATCCTGACTCTTAACAGCCTTCGGAAATCTCAGAGCTTCAATAGCATTTTTTTTATTTATGCTGATACCAATAATACATCGTTTACTCTATTTTTTATTATTTAACTCCAAGATGACGGCTCCTTTACGTTTGACGTACGTCAAAACCGCATGTGTTGACTAATTACAAACTTCACAAGGCATTACCTCCTGGGATTTTGCCTAAGTTCGGGCATACTCGGTTACACCTTTTACTCTAGCTGGAGGACATAATGTGATGAAGTTTTATAGTTTTGTAAGTACTGAAATTTTCTCTAGTGATGACTTATGTTTTTTTTATTTATATCTCACGCAATTTGCAAAATAAAACTTATTAAATCTGTTGCACAACTTTCTTCAGAAACTTGTGCCCAACAACCGGTGGCGTAAACTTTTTGTTGGTATAATTTCCATGCCATGAACATCGAGTTCATTGTGTTCAAAAAAATTCAAGACGATTGTTCTCTTATTAAGAGCAAAAGAAAAGTTACATTTTCACTACACATTTCAACAAAGAACCAGCTATGGCGTACGGTTCGGAAAAGTTCTTCGATAGCTGAGTTTGAGTGGAAAAAAATCCGCAAATCGATGAAGACGAAATCGAAATCCTTCTGCTTAAATCAGTTGTTGGAAGACAGTTACTTGAACCCAAGCATTCATTCGCCAATGAATGTCACGCAGTGAGTGCCGCGACAAAAACACATACACCCACACGGTGACTTATGTTTGTTCACATTTAAATACGTGTTTTTTATCGTTTAGCAACGCAAACAACCCTTTTTGCCGACGCTGCAGCGCACGGTTGGAACGGTGCGGTCGTGCGGATGCATCTTTAATGTTCAGTTCTTTTCACACAGCTTTCCTTGTTTGTCTGACCCATTTCCGTCAATCATTCAACGTCATTGCCGACTTTATACTTTCAAGTTAACTGTGCGCACGGTACGAAGCGGTAATAATACAATCACACGAACGCAAACCTGCACCCGATCTGCTGATTTTACATATTTCTTTTTTGGGAAACTACAAAAGCTGGTTTTGTTCGACGTTTAGTTTGGATGGGAGTTTTCTTTTGGCAGTACTAGCTTCATGTGTTTCTATCCTAATGGTAGGGGTTTTACAATTTGCTAGCTTCCTTTACTTAATTTGCTCGTAATTGGATAGCTAGCCCTTTGTACGGGGAAATGGTTCGAATAGGATTCGTTTTGGTTTGCACCGCTCGCACTCATACAGGTTTTGGTAGATTGCAAATAAAATCTATAAGGCTTTCTGTATGTTGAATAATGTCGTTAACTATCATTCGGCGTCTTCCGAACGTCTCATATCGTTACCTGATGGACAAGAAACTGCTCTATCGCAAAGCAGTCTTGCTAAACTTTTTTTTTTATAATGCCATTAGAAAGTTTTTGCATATTTTGCATGCAACTATTGTTACCTAAAACTCGCAGCAAAAAGTAAGTGCGATCGCATTAACTTCGATTAGTAACTTACTCGACATGCTGTAACAAAACCACTCTGTCAAGGAGTCTAATTATAATTGATGTAGGTCGTTTCGAGACTTTCCTACACCGTAATGGAGCTTGCACCCAGCTTACGCTGCACAGCAAAACTTTTCACCCGTCCCACGAGAATGACGATAGTTCTGTCAGCTGGGCTGAGGAGTGCTTTTCAGCGAGGTAATTAATGTATCTTTCAGGTCATGTTTAGACTTCACACTTTCGAGTTTTCAATGTGCTTTTTACTAAGCTGTAAGCATCAAGGGTTCTATGGAAAGAGGAAAAAAAATGGAGCTGAACGTGATGAACAGTTTGAATTTTTATTTTATTACTATCTGTAATTTGTGGCACAAACAAATTTAATGAAATAAAAACATGCCATTTTCGGTAGCATTTGACGACTTTTTTTAAATTTGTTAAGTCATGTTGTACAGCAGATAGAAAATGGTTAATTTGCTAAGGACGATTTAAATTTTGATCTTTGGTTTAACGGTCTGCTAGATTATGTCTGAATCTGATTTGAATTTTGCAGTGCATTTAATGTATGAATTTTAATGTTATTTATTTTATTTACAATTAATTATAACAGTACATTGCTGTATTGTCAACACCGCTTGTATAGAATAAATTTTATGAACATATTGATAAGCCTTTTCCTCCTTATTTTTTGCCTTATTAAGGGCATACTCGCTGGATGTATGAATTTTACCAGTTTATATAATTTCTAATAATTTAAAGCATTATAAAAAATCAAGTTAAGCAAGCTCACGGATCTATTCAATGCGGTTTTTTAATAGGAAATAGTCTTAACATTTTTGAAAATTCTAACTTTATTTTAAAATATTACGAATTAATTCTTCACTTAAAATCCATAATTTTAATTAAACTTCATCCATAAGTAAGGATTGTAGAGCGTAAAAACTAAGTTCGCAATTATTTCTAAAGCTTTTTTGCACACATTTTCTAAAACATTGTGAAGGAGTACCAGAATTCGTTTTAAAAATAAAGTCTTACATAACCAATGAAGTCATCAAAATCATTAAAATTAGAAATCCATTTGATGACAACAATAACAACAATATAACAAACATCACAAAGTTTTCAAATCGTAGGCGGAATAGACACGGAATCGATAGATTGAAAGCACGCAAAGAACTGATCAGAATCTTGATTCACAAATAAATCATTAAAGTCGTGGGTGCCTGAAATTGAATTTCTGATTTCTATTTCCGTGCTTATCTATTATGAAGCGAATGGTTCACAGTGGAAAAGCATGAAAGAAAGAAATCGTGAAACGAATATTCTGAACAGAAATCTTACTTTCCTTCTGTAAACTAATATACTTGCTTGCAAGGGGACTTAATGAGGAAAACACTCATTTTTTATTCAAACCATGTGGTGACAAACTAGAAGCCGTAGAATGTTTTATTTTTAAATAATTAATAAGAAAAGGAATGAAGTGTTCTATTTAAATGATACGAATCTCAAAGCTTCTACCAAATTATATTTTTATTTTGAGTATATTTAAGTATGACGGGTTTTTTTTTATTTTAATAGAAATGTAACGAGGCATTCCCTCCCCTTTTTTATCCCGGGCATGCATAACCTAATTATATAATTTATAAAATATAAATCGATAGTAATACGCCCGTGCTTTATAAATAAAAAAAAGGAATTTTAATCGATTTCAATGCATAAGTTTTCTGGTAAAAAGTTTAATACACAAATCAACACTCAAATTGCTGTTTGTAGAGAAAAATGCTTACTTTCGAAATATTCGCAACTATAACAATAGTAGTGGTATAATTATGAGTTCATCTTTTGGGTCCAACAGGCATCTGCATTACATGCTTGGGAAAACCCTAATTTCACCAAAAAGGTCACTTGGTCGGATGTTAGGTAGCATGAAAATTTTATCATGATCTCAGTTCGAATTGCTCATGTTTTATTCACAACGTTTCCAGACCGTTTAAACATCATCATCACTCGCTCCGCCAGACACCTTTGTATCATTTGAGCAACATTTTCCTCCCGCTTTCTGCAGAAAATGGTGAAGCTACTAAACTAACGAAACTTACAAGAGTTTTGATTAAAACCCTATTTGCTGTCAATTTTTGAAACAAACACTCCGTGTTAATTAGGAAACTTCTCGTAAAGAAACGTAATCTTTACTTGATAACTCATTATTCACGTTCAAAGGAGCTTTACGGACAGGTTAACACATTTAATTTGCTAATGAAAAAATAATGCTCTTGTACCGAAACAAACAAGGTACACTGGACAACTGCTTGGAATATTTCTGTAGTAAGATTAATAACTTCATTCTATTAAAGATCTCGCGTTGCACTAAATATTTACACGAAATACCGCACGGACAAGGTCCACCGCTTCAGACGGGAAATTTAAAGCAGCCAACTTCGGAAATTTGTGAATGAAAATCTTAACAAAGCGAATATTACACAGCGTAGCTTGGCTGTAAATGATCGAGCTGAGCGCTTAATTTGATTCTGTCCGGTCCGTGCCGTACTTGGCAGCAAATTTAATAAAGCGAGTGTTTTTGGTTCCCGGATTATGTGAGCGATTCTGTCACGTCAAAGCCAACTTTGTTGGCCTGATATTGTGTTAATTACGTTTTAATCTTGTTTAAGAAACAATACGGTAATGGTGATTCAGTTTCTCTCGAACTAGTTAAAAAAGAACAAATAAATTTGTAAAAGAAAACGCTTCAAATAGTGAATATTGCAACCCGTCTCATGCATGTGGCTTGGTGCATACTTACTTACGTTGCCAGTATTCGGATGGCAATGCGTTTTATGATATCGTGTTTATTTATTAATATCATAATCTTGTTTGGGCGCTCACCCGTATTTACTATTCGCAATGGGACGACAGGCACTTAGCATATCGCTTTCGGTATGTTTTAATATGCTGGCAAACACTTCACCATACCTTCGAGCCGAATGATGGCTAGCAGCTTTTATCTGGCAGTCGTAAACGACGTACCATAAAAGTGTCTCACTGCACCATAACAATCTGTTATTTTCTGTTCCATCGCAATCCTTTCGTGAGATGAGTAGGTAGGGATCAATGATATTTTCCACATTTCGCTTTTACACTGATCGAGCTCAAACGGTACTCCATAGACAGATGCTCTCCAGTGGGTACACCTCTGGCTGGCTGTTTTGAAGTTTGGGCATGATAATATTTAAATAAATTGCCAAAGTACACGCAATATCAGAGCTGTTTAGTTATCTTGCTTGGTGCTTTTTATAGCATGTAACATGTTAATAGGAATAGGAAGAACGACAAAATTGGATAAAATACTGTCCGAACCGAACCTCTCGAACTGATTATTCAGCTACGAGAAATTCAAGTAACGGAAGCCAGAAATATCCAGACAAGACCTCTCCAAGGTTGAAGTGTCAAAGGAGAATCAGAAACCGAACCCTTCCTGGTAGGTTTGTGACAAGCTACGATGAACTTGATTTTAATTATCGCAATCAGTAACCAACACCTTTCGTGCTGGGAATGTATGCATCTGCAGTATTTTTTTCGAAACCAATTAAAATGTCATACGAATTATTCATTGAACTATAATTTGCACAACTGCAAGTATAAATGAACTCTCCCAAACTGGACCGTAAACCAGTCCATCATGGAGTATTTACGCGGCTTGAAGAAATATCGCTTTTTTCACTATTCGGCAACCGACCCGTTGGAAGCCAGTATGGATATTACTGGCGGCATTGAGTCGTTCAACAAATCCATGGGAGTGTCGTTCTTCAAGCGCAAGCATTCTTTCGTCAACTTTTTCTTCATCTTCGGCATCAGCAACTTGGTGCTGTACGTAGTGAGCGTGCTAAAGTCGGCTTACGAGTCGCGTCACGATACGACGAAGCTTATCTACTGCATTGCCACGTTCGGGTTTGGCTGTCAGGTAATGGTAGGACAGCAAGGTTTTATGTACCTCCACATCATAGTCCTGTACCCTCTGCTTGCAGACTATTATGAAGATTTACAGCTTTATCATAACCCGCCAGCGTGTAGTTGATCTGTACGAGAGCAATCACCGGTACTATCAGGAAATGACGAGCCAAAGCAACGCGGTCAAGCGCGTTTCGTGTGACAATGCAAGCCTTATTTATATTATCATCAAAGGCACTGTTTTAGTTTATCTCCTGTTGGTTATCGCTACGATGGCTATACCGGGGGTTTCTTCAATATTTCTGGCTGATCGTATACTACCTTTTGGATTCGTGATGCCCTTCATCGAAGGTGACACCTTAACATGTTACGTGTGGAATTATTTCTTCCAAGTTGTAATGGCCACCTTCTATTGGATCATAACCGTGGGTACGGATGTCACTACCATCTACAATCTAATCACTGCCTACGGACAGTTGGACGTACTAATGACGATCATTGGAGAGCTTGACGAGCTGCTGGAACGCGACGAGTGTCCGCAGAAGATTCGAGACAAAATTATTGAGATCGTCCGGCAGCATCAGCATCATCGATCCTATTTGCAGCAGCTGGTAGACTTTTTGAATCCCTATCACTTTGTTACTCTTGGATCCACAGTCCCTACGATGGTAATTTCCGTTCTCGGGTTGGTTCTGGTAAGTGGAATCATTGTCCACACTTTCTAGGTTATTTCATTCGGTTGACTTTTCTTTATTATTTTTCTAGCTTGATTGGTATCCGGGTGCTGCGATAGTGTTTCTTGGATCGGTCCAAATATTTTACATTTGTTTTCTTGGAACCAGTCTTGAAATTAAGGTAGACATCTTTTAAACGTTCCACATAATTCGTGATTGCTTACTTGTAGCTTATTTCAGACCGATGCTCTTACGCTGAAAGTCGGTGCTATTCATTGGAACAAACTTTCTATTCGGGACATGAAGTACATGAACTTTGTGCTAGCGATGACTCAGAAACCAAAGATGTTGGCAGTTACCACATTACCATTGAACATTACTGCATTTTTGAAGGTATTTCGTGTGATATGTGTAGCCAAATGCTTTGTTTTTTTTACCTTTGATTAGAAACTTTTCAGATTCACAAACTGATCTACTCCTTGATCATGATGCTGGAAAACACAAAGGATTAAACTTATTGCAAATGGGTGCAAATTGTTTTTGGAAGCACAGTACTGGACAAAATAAATTATACGCGCAAAGTAAAAATGCTCTTTGAGGAGTATTTGCTTTATTTTTCAGATAATGACCATGATTTATTCGGAAGAATTATAGTATTTTCATTAAAACCTTAAGTATTGCAGAGAAAAATATTAAAAATAGCTTTACATGCATACAAAAAGTTTTTACAGCCAACATTTGGGTTTTTAGCATGGACAAAATAAATCATACACTTAAAAAAACATTTTTCTTGCCGTGATATTTAACTAATGTTCAGGCGGCACTGTAAAACTAGCAGCACTGTGGCTTCTTTGACAGTTATTTTACTGGAAATCTAGTGGATCAAAATATTGCGTCATATGAAATGTTTAGTGTCATTAAAACAAATTTCGCTCGATGTGAGAAATCTGGTTACAAGCGATCGCGAAAAAGGAATTGCTATCCGGCAAATTGCTGAAAAGTATTCGATTTCGATTGGAGCTGTGCAGCATATCTGGAAAAAAAAACACGAAACCTTTGGAATGGTGCGCAACTTATCTAGACAAGGACGTCATCGCGTGATGACCCGTCGTTATGATGCGAGAATAATTCGGTTGGCAAAGCATAACTCTAAGTTGTCTTTCAGGGAAATTAAGAAAACGACGAATCTAGATGTCGATCGCCCTAACATACGCCGGCGCCTCAACCAGAGTGGTTTGAAAAGTTTTTTGGCATCGAAGCGCCCTTTCATAAGCATGCAAAACAAACGGAAGAGATTGGAATTATCCAAAAAGTACGCCGGAATGTCCATAGACTTTTGGAAAAGCGTTATGCGGAGCGATGAGAGCAAGTATAAGCTGTTTGGACAAAAACGTGGATCCAGGGTATGGCGCAGATCCGGTGACGCACTTAAGGAACTATACATTCAGAAGATGGTAAAGCATGGAGGGGGGAACATTATGGTTTGGTGATCGTTTGCGTGGTCTGGAGTCGGAAGTTTGGTGAATATCAAGGGGATTATGACCACAGATGTATATATTAACTTGTTGAATGAAAATTTGGAGGTTTCACTATCGAAAACTGGCCTAGAAACAAATTACATTTTTTAACAAGACAACGACCCCAAACATACGGCCAAAACAAAACAACTGCATTCTTCAAATCTAAACGAATTAAGGTGATCGAATGGCCACCCCAATCTCCCGACTTGAATTCGATAGAGAAGTTGTGATGTTATTTCGACGATAAAGTGGACAAAACATTGATCTCCAACTAAGACGACTATTTTGAGGTTTTGAAAACAGCGTGGGAGAAAATTGATCTAGAATATGTAAGGAATCTCGTTGAAAGTATGCCCCGTCGATTGGAAGCGGTGCTGAAGGCAAAGGGTGGTCATACCAAATATTAAGGGTTCAAAAATAAAAGAAGATATTTGACATAAGCATAACTTGTGCATAAGAAGTGCATCTGGTGTATGATTTATTTTGTCCATGCCGATCTTCATCCATTTCCAAAGATAGCATATATTTAGAATGTCATGCATAATTCTAATAACTTCACTTCTGCAACCTCATTGCCTGATAATGGGCCAACAACTTTCCTGAAGATAGCATTGTTGTAACAATTACATTGAAGGAAATATTGGCTTGTAAAAAGAATAGTTAAAGCGTATGAATTATTTTGTCCAGTACTGTATTTCTTATTATTTGTTTTATTATGAACACATAACATTGGTTAATAAGGTGATTAGGAAGCCCTTTTTGCACAAATAATGTTTTGTTGATCAAATGAACTTTAGTAAAAATATTCTCTTTCAGCTTTGAAAATACAACATATTGTAGAGCTTGACAATTTGGCAATAAATGTGTCATTGCTAATTTTTCGCAACATATTGTCTATTGATTGAGTATATAATTATGGATAAAGGTGAGAAAAATAAGTGAAAATGCGATACGATTACACACTCCATTTTTGATAAAATCCTTGCTTACCCCGTCAAGCGTTTGTATGCAATTTGCCTGATGTGTTTCAACTATTTGGTGCTTGGGAAAAATTAGTCAGCGCCACCTATATGTGAGCACTGCTACCACTGGAATCATAGGTGAAATTTTTCGATGCAACAATTCACGTTCAAAATCAAATTATTATTTATCGACTTCATACTCGAATGCTTTGTTTTCTTACATTACGTTAGGGACCGCTAGATCCACAATATTACCTGGAGTAAAAACGTTCTTAGTTAGTAATTTATCGCACACAAAATATTTACTAAGCATGATCAATAACAGAAAGAAAATTAAAATCGACACATCATTTTTGCGTCCCAAGTGATCCTGTAATTTTACTATTGTTCCATTGATTGATAACTGCTGGTTCATCAATGCATGGACCACTCGTTACGCTGTACGGTACACCGAAGCTAATCTCGAAAATAAAACTGTATCTATTTGTCTGGACGGTATCTCGTAGAATGGTTATCATCCGGTTAGATAGACTCTTTTGATCAGTTGAAAAGCGAACGTTGCAGCCAACGTACAACACTTTGCGATTTGTACCGCGTGCTTGTGTGTTACAGGACTCATCATGGCGATTGATGTAACTAACTCCAAGGACACGCTGACCGAGATAGGAGCTGAAGAGGAAAGTCTGGAAGACTATGATCCTTACAAACATAGAACGATCAGCAAACCGAACTCGTGAGTGAAACCGTTTAGTGAACGTTATACTTCACCCATTGCAGCGTGATTTCTTCCAGCACGTTTGGTACGTTCGTGCACGTAATGAAGGGTGCGATGGGCGTTGGAATTCTATCGATGCCGTATGCTATTCGTAATGGCGGACTGATATTTGGCGTTATCGGCACGTTTCTGCTGGGAATGCTCTACTCGCATTGTGTGCATTTGTTGGTAAGCTAAGTGTGTATGTACGAGTCAATGCTGTTTCTAATGCTTCGTGTTTTGCTTCATGCAGGTAGACACTTCTTACAAGATTTGCAAAAGAGAGCGAATACCGATGCTAAGCTTTGCCCAAACTATAGACCGTGCATGCGCTTTGGGCTCTCCGAAAATGCGCCCTTTGGGGAAAATATTAAAGTGCGTAAGAACTTCCAGCAGAGACAAAAGAGACATGAGCGAAAGTGCTTGTAAAACATAAAAAACGCTTTGTTTTGTATTTGCTTGTTATAGGAACATAGTCGATTATTTCCTAATGATACCGATAGCGTCAATGATCTACATGGTGTTCGTCGGCTCCACCATACATGACGTTATCAATGCCCGCACTGATCTTGATTGGGACGTTCGAATCTACATTCTGCTGGTCGCAGTCCCAGCGATAGGAATAACCCAGGTCAGGGAAATTAAATATCTTGTGCCATTTTCGGCATTTGCCACGGCTTTGATCTTTGCCAATGTCGTCATTTCCTTGTACTACATCTTCAAAGAACCACTCTCATTCGACGATCGGGATCTATTCCCCTCTTTCGATTCACTGACAAAGTTTCTTGGGTACGTATGCGAACATTTTAGGTTAAGTTTTAGTAGTTTAATCGTATTGCAAAAGCTCAATCTACCAATTACAGGGCTGCGTACTTTGCATTTGATGCAACATCGCTTGTTTTTCCCGTCTCCAATCAAATGAAACATCCGGAACACTATCTCGGATGTCCCGGAATAGTGAATATTAACAACATGTGCTTAGCCGTTCTGTACAGTTTTATTGGTGTGGTTGGCTATCTTCGGTATGGTGACAAAATTCAAGGATCCATAACGCTTAACTTTCCTCAAGAAGAAGAGTAGGTTCAACAGCCTATGATAAAGCAAGAAAATATGCTTTAAAATATTTTTTAAATCTTTTCCGTTTCGTTACAGCTTAGCAATGATAATACAAATTCTCTCAGCAGTTGCAATCTTATTCTCGATTGGTATCTTTTTCTACGTTCCTATCGAGACCGTTTGGCGAAGGATTCATGAACGAGTGCCGCAGAAATGGCATGTTACAGTGCAGTCCCTCATACGACTGCTGTACCTTTTAGGGATTGTTGGAATTGCTTGCGGTGTCCCGGACATTGGTACTTTCGTTGGTTTTATAGGTGCCGTTTTCAATCCCATCCTTGCGCTCTGGTTGCCCATTATTGTGGACACAATTTATCGTTGGCCCGATCACTTGGGATGGATGAAGTGGCGATTGGTGAAAAATGGTTTAATGGCATTGTTTGGGTTGTACCTTTTAATCACGGGAACCATTTCCAGCGTGGAGGATATAATCGATTTGTACAAAACGGATTGATGAAATCAACACTTATATCTTTAGATGGAGCTCAAATTATTGATAATATAATATCATTCGAACCCATTTTCTGTTAGTCAGGTTTTCTAAATTGTTCAGAGCTTTATTCTCGAGCTTTATTTTAAAGTTGAATTGGCTGCTTGCGTTATGTGTTCCGTCAACGTGCTTTCTATTTTAACTGAGGTTTTCTTCTGTTTCATTTCCTACATTCAGTACATTCTTCTTAAGGTTATACCTTTAACCAAATTCTTATGGTTACCGCCTAAAGATCGCAATAGTTGAACGCCTTCAACGCATTTCGTCGCAACACACTATCTTAATCGCATTTCATCTCAAAATCATCAGATTTATGGTAAGTTAATTATGAGTCATGTAGTTAGCACAGTAAAATTTTCATCTTTTTACCATGCTTTCCCATTTTCCCATTTTTGCCATGCAAGAAGGGAGATATGTTGGACTGAAACAATTACAGAGGTATTACGGTGTTGAATACCGCCTACAAAATATTGTTCCTAATCCTTCAGGATAAGCTTGTCCCTTTTGTTGAACAGATAGTTGGAAACTATCAAAGAGGATTCCGAAACGGAAAATCTATCACTGACCAGATCTTCACCATGCGGCAAATCTTGGAGAAGATGGCTGAACAGCAGTTGAACTCATACCATCTCTTTATAGATTTCAAGGCCGCATATGATAGCATAGCCATGGTGAAACTTTACAAGGCTATGAGCTCTTTTGGAATCCCGGGCAAATTGATCAATTTGGCCTTGTTAAAATGACCATGACCAACGTCACATGCCAGGTGAAGGTGGATGGATTTCTCAGGATGCTTTGCTACCACCAAAAGCCTGCGTCAGGGAGATGGGCTCGCCTGTCTTCTATTCAACTTGGCGCTAGAGAGGGCCATCCTTGACTCGGAGGTGGAGACTTCGGGAGTCAACCCAGATCCTGGCATACGTTGATGATATAGACATCATTGGTCTGCGGCTCTCCCAGATAGCAGAGGCCTACCAAAGGCCAGGCAGGTGACAGAAAACCTTAGAAAACTTTGCAGATAAACGAGGCAAAGACCAAATTTATGGTGGCCCATCAGTGGCCCTACTAAGAAAACCGGAACTACGTCGGGTGATGTACGGAAAGGTGACCACAAATTTTAAGTCGTCCAACACTTCACCTATCGCGGGTCGAAAGTCAGCATAGAGACGGATTCCTGGCGGCCAGCCGGTCATTCTACAGCCTGAGAAAACACCTCACATCAAAAAACTTGTCGCGACGGTCGAAGCTGGGACTGTATCGTACCTTTATAGTCTCAGTACTCACATATGCCTCTTAGACATGGCGGCCCTGTCCAAAACAGACGAAGCCCTCTTAGCCGCGTTCGAGAGAAAGATGCTCAGAAGGATTGTTGGCTCCGTACGTGTGGAAGGACAATGGAGACTTTACCGTCGTGTAGCGAATTAGGCTCGCCAACCTCCGATGGGCTGGCCATGTTATACGCATGGCACCAGACGACCCAGCTCAGAAAGACCCTTTTAGACCGTCCACACTGCTCCAGCGGTTCCGGACTCTGCTGCGGCAGGCCAAGACCGCAAAGCGGTTGTAGCGCCTGATAAGTAATTAAGTAAGTAAATAAAGAGCTTCCTATAAGAGAACTGAGCAGCCGCTTGCATCCCCACCTCGAAAGGGGCTCCGAGCTGAAGCTCAAAACGAATTGGTTTTGGGATTTTGGGGACTCACAATGTAAATGTACAGGGGCCTCAGTGCTCAAGAATTCAACGATTCTTGTCGGCACCATGTCTTCACAGGGCATCAAGGACAATCCCCCTCACCACTCATCAACACTTTTGATTTTGATAGTGATGGGCCCGGATATTCATTCCACTAAAGATCTTCAGTTTGCCTTTGCCACCTTCACCCACATCTCCCCGTAGGAGGAGTGTGGCAGCTTGAGGCCTCAGAAGGGCTAAATCCGCCTATATTCCTCTATACTTCTAGAGATAGTAGCTGGATACGCAGCCTAGCATACAGAAAATAGGCACGGACGCATGTCGAGAGAAAAGAAGGATCAGAAAAGGGCAGGACGAGCCTGCCCTGGGATCAGTTAGGGAGCGATCGATCAGTCAAAAATCAATCACGAGCGGACAAAGATCGAAAAAACGGATAAAAACGCGCGCGAACAGCGGATTAACTTTTTAGAAATTTCTAAGAGCTTGCCTACAAAATAAGCTAGACAGGAAAAGCAAAAGAAGCCGCGTCTCGTTTTTCAACAAATAGGAAAACCATAGCCTTGAACAAATTTGTATATTTTTTTTTTCTAATTCAATACCTACCACAGCTTAGCTCTTTCGGTTGTCTGTACGTGCACATGAAAACGCAGCATTAATATACGTTTAATGACCACCGCACATTGTATTTATAGTCGTTCTTACATAACTAAACCAACCACTACACTCTTATTATTCCACATCTTTACCGCAAATACCTATTTTACCGACTGTTCTTCCTTAGCGGCACCATTTGCTGTGGAGGTGGAAAGTCTTCTGTATGCGTCTTATTCCGTCCCATGCAGCTCGAGAATGCGGTATCGCCGCGACCGAAGTTTTCACCATCCATCAAGCTTTGCGGCATCGGTTTACCCATGGTTTCGGGCAAAAATAGCACCCATGTGCCGGACACCAGCGATATCACACCAAAGATTACGGCTGGAATCTTGGGATCGAATGAATCGAGCAGCGTGATCATGGGCGTCATTGCTCCAGCCAAACGAGCGCACATCGATCCGAGACCCATGGCAGAGTTTCGCACAACGGTTGGGAACAGCTCGGCAGAGTAGTTATAGATGACTGCAAACGAACCAGCGATGAACAGCTTACCGAACATAACTATCGATGTCGATTCGGTGCTGCCGCGGGTCAGATACGCTGCTACAATGCAGCAAATTCCACCAACAATCATAAGCGAGCTGGTGATCGAACGGCGTCCAAGCTTGTCGAGCAGGTAGCTGATTGAGATGTAGCTGGGAAACTCTACCAGACCCATCAGGAACAAAATGAGGAACGGATTGCCACTTAGTTTGCCTGCACTTAGCGAAAGACCATAGTAAGTGATCGAGTTGGCAAACCAACATAGACACACGTTCAGCGTCATTTTACGAAGATTAGGTGTTTTGAACAGATCGCCCAGACCGGCTGATGTAGCTCCCGCTTCCTCGGTGAATGTCGTTTTATCCTCCACGAGGTAGTACTCCTTGTCGACGTTCATACCACGTCCATTCATACGCACAGCACGGTCCACAATATTAACTGCCTCCCGTTTGCGACCCTGCATCCACAGCCAACGGGGAGACTCGTCCATGATCCACCAGTGCGCCACCAGCAGTAGACCATGCAAACCATACACAACCTGCAGGATCATTCGATCAGGAATCAGCGCACCCCAAGCCGCAACGAGCATGATACCACCGGCAAACGCGCCCTGGAAGGAGATACCGCAAGGCGTTCGTTTGCTCGGTCCCACCAGTTCCATCGTTAAGACGAATCCTGTAATGTAGCTGCCGGCACTGCCAAAGATTCCGTAAAGGTAGCGCAGCACCAGGAAGGAGATAAACTCTGGCGTGAAGGCAACGGCCACTCCCAAAATCAGCTGCATAAGTGCCGACCAGCAGAACACTTTCTTGCGACCAATCTTATCGGCCAATCCGCCCAACCATACTGCACCGGTGAACACACCCAGCATGTAGATCGTCTGTCCGAGAGCACCCATCCAACGCTTATCACATACCAGGTTCCATTCGATTGTACGCGATGACTGGTAGTAGGTGTTGTTGTACACGTACGAGCTACAAGAAACTGTTGTACCGTTGTCCGCAGCTAGCGGATCGTACATTAGGCAGGACTCTAGCTCTCCATCGGCATTGAGCGGAATATAACTGGTCAGTTGGCTGAAGCTGGGCAGGATTGTTCCATTTGCAGTTGCAGAAGCCGAATCTAGTGCGTCTACGTAACAACGGTGTTCGGGAACTGCAGCCACTGTCACTAAGGATAGCATGTGCAGACCAGCGGTTACAGCGGCTAGCAGGTGCAGCACGAATTGGAATGCTTGGTACCGGCCAAAGTCACCTGTGAAGAGAGAAGAGAAGGGTAAAATCAATACAGATTGTATGATGACAAGTAATCCACCAGGAAATCCAATAAAATAACAGTTTCTGGTACGGTCATTCTATCCCAATTAAAGCTATCCTTCAAGGGACAGTGACGGATCAAGGTCTTTGGTGGCTTGGATGTTGGATTCCATGCCATACCCATAACAAAAGTGCTGAGCGGAGGGAAAGGGTATCTTTTCCTTTTGAGGAGGCCGTTAACACTCACGAAGCCCTCACTTCGAAACTACTACTGCAACGCTGCTAACGCGGGGCCCCGCGTTTTACAAGACCCCTAGTACCAACAAGCAGCCGGGGTCTAAGGCGAGTCTCTACTCCGCCCACCGTTAGATCCGCTACTGTTAAGGGATTTGTAGCGGGCGTCTCGATCGAGTCGTATAAACAGACGTTTTGCTAGCTTAGACAAAATGCTTAGAATAAAATAAAGGATAGTTGGTAAGATCTCAACCACGAAACCAACCGGAGTTAGAGCATCTTTATAATACAACCGTCCGGAAAACCTAGTGCGAAGAGTAATCCCTAAAGATATCTATTCCTTAGATATCCAATATCTAGCGATCAATTCCTTTAATATCCTTTTATTTTACAATTTCTTCAATCCTCGATTGCACTAATAGTTAATTAACAAGACCAGAGGAGTAAAAACCAAAGGTGGGAAATTTGGACAAGGAATGACTTATTTCCAGACAGTCCAGACATAGTGAATATCCAGCATTATTATCCCAGGAAATTCCTCCATATCCATCGCATCCAGAGCGTTTCCGTTGGTGAGCACTATCAAACAATGTGGTAGCAATAACTCTCGTAAGCCTTTTGATGCATTAGTCGTTAAGCCACGAAGAAAACAGTAGCATTAGCTGTTTGGCGTTTCCTTACCGGTCATCATCTGGCTCTCCCTGTCTATCCTGTTCGCTGTCGCTTCTTGGGCTTGAGCTCTTGGAAAAAAGACATTTCCATATCCATGCTAGCTTCATTTATTAATTAATTTATTTATTTTAATTCAAATTGTCCAGGCCTCTCCAGGCTACACAATGTATATCCTAAAACAAGGGGGGGGGGGGGGGGGGGGTTATTATGATAAGGAGTAATTAGAGGTAAAGGTAGTGGACTCTAGGAAGCGAGTTCGGAAGTGAGAAATAGGAAAGTTGAAGTCGAACAGCTCGTGATCTCTGTTGAAAGAAATGCAACCTCTTAACCTAGGTTCATTCGTCTAATATCTATTAGACCTAACATACGGCAGCGGAGAGAATAGGAGGGCACAGGAACGGTGTAACCGTGCAGAAATCTGCAGACAGCTTGGCGCGTAAACTTCCTCTGAACCCTCTCTATTCTCTGCATAACGGTTTCTCCGACTGGGGTCCACACTACGCTTGCATAATCCAGAACGGAGCGAACCCAGCAGCAGTACAGTGCCTTTAAACATTAAAGATCTCTGATCTAAGAAGCGAGAGTCCTTCATCCAACCAAACCCCAAGATCTTTCACGGTGGTTACTCTACTTATTTGGGTGCCGCATAAGGAGCAGTTCCATATCAGCCGATCAGCAGAAGGCCTCCCGAAAGAGACGACACAACATTTAGGGGGGGCAGAGCACTAACCCATTGTTCATACACCAAACAGAAAAGTCACTAAGAGAGCGTGGGAGAGATCGACAGTCGGAAGACGAAGACACGGGGAGAAAGATTTTGATATCATCAGCAAAAAGATGGTGTCCATCAGTTGGAAGAACATTGATGCAGTCATTGATGAATAGGGTAAAACGGATAGGACTAAGTGCACTTCCCTGACGAACGCCAGACAAGCCCACAAATGACGATGAAGACTAGGGTTCCAATCTGACTGAATAAGATCGATTCGAAAGAAAGGACCCGATCCAGGACAAGATTGGTCCTCCAAACCCAAGTTTCTCCAATTTTGCAAGCCGTAGATTATGTGGCAAACTATCAAAAGCTGCTTTGAAGTCAGTATGTATAGTGTCTGCTTGACGTTTACAGACAATGTTGGACATAATAACAGACACAAAACACATCAGATTTGTCGAAGTAGAACGTTTGGGCATAAAGCCATGCTGGTGCGGAGAAATGCAATTAGACACTACGGGAAGGACAAAGGATTGAACAAGGGATTCACACACTTTGGACATAGCGCGGAGGATGGCAATACCAAGGAAATTGGACGCGACTGAACGATCTCCCTTTTTAAAAATTGAACAGATCAAGGCCGTTTTCCAGACGGCTGGAAAACTTCCCTCTCTGAGCGATCTTGAAAAAAGACGATACAGAATTGCGATGAAAATTTGACATTTCTTCAAGACACATGATGGTTTGCCATCTGGCCCGGGTGAGAAAGATAGTTTTAGTTTCTTTAGAACCTTTGAAACCGCGTTTTCTTCTATTTCTACGGTGTTGCAGCTAATGACGTTACCTTGCAGCGCTCCTGTTAACCTGAACCCTTTATCAAGGCTCTATCCGCCTTCAACAACACCCACCCATCTGTCTCACTTTCGTGGTTGTCTGCGTGACTCTTCTTCCTTCCTTTACAATCCCTCTTAGCACTCTCTACCTTCTCTTCCCATTAGCTTCTTAAGAATTTATTTTTTTGTTATGCCTTTGTTGGTGGACAACTGAACATGATAATAAATAAAACTGTATTTTGGACAGTGTAAATCGCAGCATAACGGATTGGCGGACGACGCCCCGGGACCGTGAGCGGTTTGGCTGCGGCAGGCCAAGACCGCAAAGCGGTTGTAGCGCCTGATAAGTAAGTAAGTAAAACGCAACAATAAGCAAACACAAACACGACAAGGTCTGCTCAAAGTGATCTTTAAAATGGAAAAAAATAGTTCATTAAGGCCTTGTTTAGTTTTAGTTTTTTTATTGCAATACGGTCTGACCAACCTATACGAATAAAAAAAAGACAACTTTGATTTAAAAGTTGAAGAAATTGGATCTTAAGAAGATATTGTATGGTTAATGGATTGTTTTCTGACACCTAACGATCGAACCAACACATAACAAATGGCCGTGATCCGAATAACCTTCAACATCAATGAAAATTGAACGAGCAAATGTAACTCTACATTCTTCTCCTCCTCTATAATTTCAATTATCGGTCGATTGGATAATTGTTCACGAACCAGCATCGTTCAGAAGAATGTACAAGGAATTGCAAATAACGCTACAAAAACAGTAAAATTCAAAATGATACTCAAAGAATCATAATTTCCCTGGTGATCTACATCGTTTTCGCTGGGTGAACTATTCGATCTATAAATACACTCAATGATCATATTAGACTTTGTCGATCAACCTTCATCGTTTATTGATCAAACGTATCATAGACTTGTGATGCATGTCAAGTAAATATAGTAAATATCAAGCTAACATTTTACTCACAATTTGCAGCACAAAAGAGTGTTAAGTATTTGTGCCAATGGTTCTACTGCCAAGCTATTCTATGCTCACAGCCACAACAGAACAGTTAACGATTCTATTGATTTCCGCTATTAACATGTTGCCACTAAGTACGTCACCGATGTATCATTTGCTTAACGCTCAGCATCCACAACCCAACAACACGCGATCGCGAGTATCGTTTCGCCAAAATTCGCTATTCGTAAAACACAATTAGTATCAATTGAAGAGTTCGCTGATCGTCACAGCAGCGCGTGCTTGACAATGTTTGTAGCGGTGGCGCCGAATTTACACTAATTGAAACGCGTACGCCTTTTGCGGATGGTTTCGTGCGTGAAGCGAGACAGCCTATCGTTAGCGTGCGGGTGAAAGTTATCGATATTGTTAAATGCTCAATTATCAAAGGAAAGAACAACATTTTTTTTGTGCGAACATATGTTCCGGTTGCTGGTGGTCTTTCGATCATTCCTCTCATGACATTGACTTACTGTGTAGAGTGTGAAAAAAACCCTTCTCAAACCGCTTTAAATCACGAGCCGTTGGTTAAACCTGTCCTGAAGGGGGTTGAAGAATCCAGTTTTTAACTACAAACCTTGGGCGGAGCGCGTTCTTCTCGCAACGTTCGGCGCTTTAGCGCTCGGTGGTTGAGTAATGACACATTTATGGTAATGTTAAGTCAACAGCTCGTTAATACATCGTGTAATAATCGAACTCATGCGTGGTCTTGCGCTCAGTGCTATCAGCCGGCGATGGAGAGAGATAAGACAACGGATGCCTAACCACTAGGCAGCTCCATTCGAGGACAGATAATTTGCACCATATTCATCATTACGAGCGGGTTATGCTTTCGTGCGTACACCAAAGCAATTCGTGATCATACACATTAAAGCTTGAAGCTCGAATGTGTTCTCGTATATGAATATGAGCGATTCAATTACAGTCACACGGCGCAGTTGTACAGGGAACATCGAACTGTCAAAATTGATAGGCTTATCGCTTATTGACTGGACTTTTGACCATTGCCCATACAAAGTTATGCTGTTTGCTCGGAAGTACCACTCTAGAAGCAAACTTTTTAGTCGTGAAGAATATCACTAGCGGTTGTAACTATTAAATCGAAGTTCGCTAGTTGATATAACGTGTTCCAGCACGCTTTATATTTTGCACACGTATTGATGACATTTTATGTCGTCAAAAGGGGATTCCACAAACGTAACACATCGGCAATGGTGATTTTTCTAACAGCTTTCCGAAGTCTCACACATGGCGATTCACAGTCGTTGAATTAACATAATGTGTTGGGCATTTTTATACTTGATACTGTCACTATAACTAAACTTCCTACCAGTTCGTAACACGCTTCAGTTTGTCACTAAATGGAAGCACTATCAACAGTAACCGCAATGTAGAAGCACGGTAAGTGGTCTTCGTGGCATTCGGCTTGACGTTGCTGCACAAAGATCACGCCTGAAAGAGTTTCTCAAGGTCAAGGCATACTCAAGAACCTACGGAAACCATAGCGACTGCACACGCCACGTTTGGTACGATTATTTGAAAAGGAATTCACGCAGCTTTGCCGCTTTTGCACCGGTCCGCTGAGCGTCGGGTTTAAAGTGGTTCGGTTGTTGGCTTTCTTTATGCAGTCATTTCAACAGCCGGAGGGCACTGTTGAGTTGGGCACACGATTTCACTTTCAAATTGTTCACTCACATCAAACCCGTAGCCCTAATATGCGATCCCCACTTACCAAGCAATCCCATCAGCTCCTCCAGCTTCTGATCGACAGCCATCGTCGGTTAAGGGATCGGCGCTGCTAGCGTGTAGCGTACGTCTTCGCTCGGCGTCTCGCTGCGAACTGATGCGCGAGATTCTGCAGGAAAAAGGTAACGCCGTTGTCGGGAAGCGTAGCGTGATTCGCGTGCTGGTGGCGCAAGGGTCAATTCGCGGTTGCTTTTGCTGCCGTCCGTTGGCGAGCCGTTTCGCGGTTGCCCGCGGCCGGTGTTTACCCTCGCGATGTAAGATAGTGTCGTCAGCGTAAGCGCCCGGGTACGCGTTGCTGAGTTGATCGTGGGGGCCTGGCGTCACTGTTGTGAGCTAAGACTTTCGCGTTGCGCGTGTGGAGGGCGTACAGGCGTGAGTGGATTTCCGCTGCCGGCTTTCAGATACACAATGTTTACACACATACACACACGCTGAACTGGCGTTAGTGTTGAGGTCGTTGGAAAACGCACCTAGGAAGATTGGCAACGTCACGGAACACGAACGATGCGCCAACAACAGATGGAAGTGCAATCTTGGATGAGGAGCGTGCTTTTGGATGCAGTTAAGAATGCAAATCAGGTGTTAATTTATCTGAACGTAAATGTTTACTAATGGGGGGTGTAAGTGTTCGTTAATTATCCTATGTGCGATTATGGTAAACTTGGTTTTATATACTTAAGATGATCGAAGATCAAGCATTTGCTGATAATTTAAAAAAAATTCTTAGTTGATAGTGTTGGAAGTTTTGGGCAAATTTTTGTACACGTCAACAAATAAGTATCAATTTAATTTCACGTGTGGAGAACAATTTTACCGATAAATCATTTGTTTTTATAGGTGTTTTCTGGAGAATGAATTCTGAAGAATAGATTTTTTTTTGGATAAAATATAAAGCAAAAAAGAGTTTTTAAGAGTAAATTATATTAAACATTGTACATGCATTAATCAATGCCAGTGCGAATTGCCCTTCAAACATTACTGCTTTATTGCAGCAGATCCGGTAACGCCTCTTGCTAGATAGAATTCCCACATCGTCGAAACTAACGCCAGTTCATCGGGCGGCGTTGAACCGATCGAGACCGTGCGGCGTAAACACATAAAGCATGTCACTGCCGCGCTAAACGCCGCCGAACAGGATCGACAGCGTTTACAAACAAATCTACCCTACTATAGTGTGACAAAGCAAAAGGGACGGGCACACTTTCTTCCACCATCTGCACCGAACGGTCGGTGTAACGCCCGCGTTTTGAGATCAGCGTACAGCTCGTTGCAGTTGTGGGACTACGATGCGATTTTTCACAACGTACAACGCCGCCATCGGCTTGCATTGTTCGGCAAAACTGGTCGTCGTGCGGCGTTAATGAGCGGCACTTTTTTATGTTTCCCTTAAGACGTCCAAGAAACAAGTGTAGGGACGGATACCGATGGCAGAAGGCTACAACTAACTTCGCAAATAATAATGGTCAATGCAAACAAGACAATCATTGCTGGCACGTGACTAACCTGTTGCTGACCTTGTGCACAAGATTTGGGCACGCGTCTAGCAGGTTGGGTATAGCAACAATCGCTGGAATTGCTAGTGAAAGGCAACAGTAAAGTAGAGCAGAGGTTTAAAAAAGGAAAGCAAATTACAAACTTCAAACATCTACTTAAGAGGCAATTTTGCAATATGAAATGAAATTTAGCAATTGCTTGAAAAACATTTGTTTAAATGTAATATTCCGATTAGAATAGTTACCTTCAAACTTATGTATTTTATTTTAAATATGACGGCTTTTGCCGTATTTTCGATACCATCAAACTTCTTCTAGGCTTAACGACCTCTAAGGTCACGCCGGCCATCAAAATGGCTTACTTAGTTGGATAGTCAAATCCAGTCCTCACTACAGGAGGACGGTCCGGATGGCACTTGAACCCCAGTCTATAAACTTCATAATGTTCTTTGGACGTAAAAGTAAACAATGTGGAGTTTTTCCTCGAATAAAACGAGTTATGTGGAACGGTTATTTGTACTCAAGTGCACTTGCATTAAGCTCTTAAGACGTCCAAGAGTAAACAGATAAGACATCTCAGAGTGCAAATTTGGCCGGTCAAGCAGGAAAAATTATCTTGGACATCAGCGTTATGATAATGTTGTCTCGTTCTGTGAAGCTTATCATGTCAAGAATATTCTTAGTGGAGAAGAACACCATCTATCCGTCAAGATAGAAGCTTCTGTTTCTTATCATGCCGTTTACTTACTTACTTATCAGGCGCTACAACCGCTTTGCGGTCTTGGCCTGCCGCAGCAGAGTCCGGAACCGCTCACGGTTACGCGCCGTCGTCCGCCAATTCGTTATTGGCGGACGACGATGATTCCACGCTCATCTGGCGAACCTAATTCGCTGCACGACGGTGAGGTCGTCATACAGTTCGTACAGGCTCGTCGTTGTAGCGGCTCCTCCATTGCCCTTTTACACATACGGGGCCAACATTCCTTCTGAGCATCTTCCTCTCGAACGCCGTCTAAGAGGACTTCGTCTGTTTTGGACCATGTCTCAGAGCCGCCATGTCTCAGAGGCGTATGTGAGTACTAGGAATATAAAGGTTCGATACAATCCCAACTTCCGGCTTAGAATGACCGGCTGGCCGCCCGCATCCTAGCGCGCATCGTCGTCTTTATGATGCTTTCGTGAACAACACTTTAGATCCGAGATAGGTGAAGTTTTGGACGACTTCAAATTTGCGGTCACCTATCCGTAAATCACCCCCACGTAGTTCCGGATTTCTTAGTAAAGCCGCTGATGGTACCACCATCAATTTGGTCTTTGCCTCGTTTATCTGCAACCCGAGGTTTTCTGCCGCCTGCTCGATCCTTTGGTAGGCCTCTGCTACCTAGGAGAGCCGCAGACCAATGATGTCTATAGCATGGCATACAATTTGAATATGTTGTGTCCTGCTTTTCCTAACCTGGAAGGTCTTGACGAATTTGAGTTGACCTTAGTTGAAAGTGTATGACCAGACCACTCGTTTCTGAATGATAAAAGACGAAGTTTGTTTGTAATGTTAACGGTTAACGGTTCGGATGGGACTTGAACCCCAGTCCTACCGTGTAAAACCCGGCACCGCTGTCACCTACACCACCGGGCCGTCAAAAGAGCTTGCAACATCTAATATTAGCTCGACGTCTATTTTCAGCATTTTCTTGTACATTTAGGGTTTCTTATATGGCTCATCCAGCACCATACGGTTTGCAAAGGAATGCTCTTGACCAGTACTCGCTATTTTATGTTTGTCGCAATTTCTTTTCAGAACACCATTGCACATTCTCGTCCGCTTTCTTGCTAGATGCAGTGCAGTTACGCATGCACGGTAATAATAGTATAATTTTGTACCGAATTAATGATTGCGCGGAAATGAGCGTGTTCCGTGCTGGACTTGTACACATTTCGCTCGCTCCGGTTTAATTGCCGGCTACAAACGCAACCACAATTTGCCTTGAGAGAGGTTTCTTCGTTTCCTGTACCACAGCCACACATTCAACAACGAAACAGAATTGCCTTCAATTCAGAGGCGTGTTGGATGAGGTAGAAAGTGGCCAGGATTGTCTGATTTGGCAGTCACTAATGTTTGACAGGTTTAAGGCAGTGAATGAAACGTCAAACTAGAAATGGAAAACTTTTCATCGCTGGAACACGGCAACCACCAACGGCAAACACACATTATAAACAAATTCCCAATGAAGGAGGATCGTTACGGGTCTGATGAACGTCTGACGGGATGATCGAGTTGTGCAGGGCAACTTTCAGACAAACATCCGTATTCCGGATCTGATCAACTTCAATGTAGGTCAGCGGGTCACATGGCGTTCACGTGTTCGGTGTTTGAAAATAAAACAGATGAATATGAAACAGTTGCAAAAAATAAACCCCAGAATAACATAACGAAACGCGGACAGCACGCTGTTACACGCACACAGGAATTGGGGACAGGTTTTAGGTTAATTTTTCAGACAATCTTATGTTTCTCTCTTCGTGTTCTTGTATGTTTCATTCTCTATGTGCAGGTGAAATGTTATGTTTTGTAGGGAAAATACATTATTGCATAATATCCCTTGCCTATCGTTCTACAAAAAGCCGGTACGGATAAAATAATCAAGATAGAGCCGGTTAAGTCATAAAGCGACACCAAACGACACACACACACACACTCCACCACTGACATGTTACCTAATGTTCACAATGTAACATAGAAACGAGTGTTAAATGCTCTAACGAAACAGACAACCACAAACTGATAATCGTTCAAATGGTTTATCATCTGGCGGCCTGAGTTCGGTCCACTCAGTCATTCGCATTCAAATGCTGTTTCGGTATCTAGCACATTTCGTTCTTGGCCGTGAAATGATCTCACCAACACAACGTGAACGGTTCCACTTTTCACCTCGCTTCAAACTAGCGCCATCGGTCCACCACAGACCCACCAAACCGATCCAAGCGTGCCGAGCATACTAACTGAAATTCGAACCGCCACTGGTGGTATCGAAGTCTTTTGCGCGTGTCTGGCGAAGTTTACGCGCATCTTTTTACTACAGAGTTCCACATGCACGCTACGTCACCGGGAGTGTGTGGTTGGATGTGTAATTTAGCCTCTAGAAACACACAACATGTTTGTGGTGTTTGTGCTTTTGATAATGTGGCTGATAGCAAACCACCCCCCCTCCACCACTTTCTACTCCTCTAGTGTGTTGGGTGATGTTTTTCAGGCATCAAGCCTCAATGAATTTCTTATCGTGCAGCGGTAGCGAATTGGAGCGATTCAGTAATGGATGTGTTCTAATATGAATACGGCAGCTGGTCGACGTACTTCATAAATCCTGCGCCACTTGACGACAGTGTGCATTCCGAATCGATCGAGCGTTGGATGTTTAGACTGAATGAAGTGCACTTAACAACAAGCTGTCGGACACCGAAACAAAGTTAAATTAATAAGAATGATTTATTTTTGAAAAAATCGAAAGTTAATTGATGATCTAATAGTAATTTGTTTTTGATCTTTCTATTTGGTTGGCTTCCACTAGACTTCCTACTAGGTCAGTATCAGGAACTGTCAATGGGGGTGGTTCTTATGAAATTCTATATAGAACAACCGATACTTCGGATGGAAAACCATGGCACGAGATTAAACATGAATGCTTTATCATATTATATACATTAGACTTTTGTTGCAAGGTCTTCCAAAAAAAAAAAAAGACCTAAACATATGTGTATTCCACCTCTTTAATTGCTCTAATTTGTTTGCTTCTTGGGCTAGAAAATGTTTTCTACAATTTGATTTCATTCTCCCATCCTCCAAACTAAAACTACACAAGCAAGGACACAAGCAAACATTCAAGGTAGTTAATCCAAAGGGGACGAATCAAAAAGACGGAAAAGAAAGGAAGACATCGGATTGGTCAATAGAGTCATTAAACCAACTGAAATAAACAAGCAAAGGGTCGCTACTATCACGGTGCTTGAGACAAATTGGAAGTAAAGTTCTTCTTCGTCTTTGAGCACTATCAACACCATTCAACATTTCTGGCCTCTCTGGCTAAAATGTAGACAAATAGTCAACCATGCTCTGCTCTGTTTCTTTTTCCCGAAAACCTTGAATAGCCTCGTCCTACCATTTCTGACTGATTTGACTTGATGGCTACACGTCTTTGGATGGCCAGTCCTGCTTACGGGGAGATGATCCAGACGTCATACACTAATCGGTTCTGCCATGTGAAGACGGCGCTGTCCTTGGCCACCGGACCACCTTGTGGTTTCCGTAGTTCTCTGAAATCTTTGGAGAAATGTAATCGTACTTACTTCCATAATCTTATTTCAAAAATTGCAATGATGCAAATGTAAAGACCAATGCAGCAAATGTAAAGACCAATGCAGCAAATGATTACTTTGTATGAACTAGGTAGATCGTGAGATTACAATACAAGTATTGAATACATCGTAAGTAACATGATGCGATCCCCAATCTGTTTTCAGAAAACTAGGTCCTCCATCCACGCCATATTCAGATCCAACCAACGAGAGGACTTACTCTGCTTCGTCATGTAGCGAACAGGTCGTTGATGGCCTCCTTCCTGGTGGGACACAAGTCCAACGTCCTCATCACTTGCATCGAACATCGTATTTCTCCAGCATTAACTACCGTCAGGATGTCTGCGTCGCCAAACAGCCTATCCATCTCGCAGTTCATTCGCCTTTTCCAAACGCCCTGCTCCCACACAAAGCCAAAGATAGTCCTTACCACTCGCCTTTCGTAGATGACGATTGCATTGGCGTCTTCCGTTTGCATAGTCCAGGAATCGTACCCGTAGAGGACGTATTAGTGTGCGAAATAACGTGTATTTTGTGTGATGTTAGAGTCTTCTGGATCGCAGGACTATGTGGAGCCCGTGGTAGGCACGGGAGCTCCCAACAATGTGCCTTAGGATTTTGCTCCATGTCGGTTTCTTTCCAGGTCAGAGCCCTCGATAGTGCAGGTATTTTGTCTTCGTCGCATTGATCCTCAACAGAATCCTATTGGCCTTACGTTTCAGTCGGATGTACGCCTCACACACCACCCCAGATGTCTGTTCAATGATGTCAAGGAGTTGAAGAGGTAGGGTGAAAACCTTGCTCCGGATGTGTATTCTACAGCTATTTACAAACTACTCTGTCGTAAGGATTAATTAATACACGATGATGTCTTTCATAAGATATTAAAATTATTTATTCATATTTATACCATGTTGGTGTTATTAAACAAAGAAAAATAGTCTGTGATGCTTATGCTACACAAATTTTTGTAGACAATAATTGCCGGAGAATTACTTTTAGTTATTATAAGTTTTGAGTTTCTACAGCTACATTTGCTTCCCGATGTTTTAATTATTTTAGATTAAATTTAGCATACTTGAATCATGAACGTGCGCTGCGAACATGCTCTTAAGCAAGCGCCATCTAGTGATTGATCGACGACCACCAAACCGTCAAGGGAACTGGTCTTCGTTAAATAGTTTGCCGCATTGCATAGTTTCAGGCGTATTTTATTTGAAATGGTTATACGCTGTACGTTGAAATATTTCACATCGCCATGAGTTGCTACAAAAAAGTCCGTTGGTAGATTAAACATTATTTTCTGTGTCTTGTTAGAGAAAATTTGAAAAAAAAAATGTAATTAAAATCCATGTTATTTTGAAATATAGATTTATCTTGATGAGGCAAATGTGAAACTTTCTTGCCAGCACGATTTTTCGATAAGGAACGTCTACTAAACTTCCTAAAGCCTAGGAAAATTAGTGTTCGTTCTGTTCATTTCAGCAGATTTTAGGTGTTGTCTTTAAGCTTCGAAGTCAAGTTATGTGTATTTGTAGCTCAGCTATAAATCAAGAAAAAAAAGTTAATGTATGGAAAGCTATTGGTCCCAGTATATAGATAAATACTCTCCTATTCCTCTGGGTTACCCGAAGTTTTGAGGATCCCTTATGTAACAAGTCTTTGATTTTCATTCCTAATTATGAAGTTTTTGAAGACAATTTTTTGTTTTTAAATTTTCAAGCAGCATTGCAAAATGCATCTTAAACATAAGCAAAACAATTAGAACATTCGAACCATTAAATTGCATCATTGAAAAAAAGTTTTTCCTTGGAAATTGTGCGATTGACTTTGAACGTTAATTTTCCTTTTATACTTTTTTTTCCTTTTGGAACCCAAAAACCTTCCAATCAGCAAAAAAGCCCATCTCGCCACAATCAAGTTTCAAAACGTACGATAATTGTAAAATTCATTCACAGCGTTACTTCTCCTGCATTGGCACCAAAACGCTGAAGGTCTGCCGATTCTGGTTTTGCTTTTCACAGTGTTTACAGAACAAAAGAAAAAAAATTTACGGTCAGCATAATTCACCTCAGCCCACTGGCATGCACACTGGCAGTTGTATGCAGTTATGATGAATATCATGCCCTCGAATATTTATTTGTAAATAAAAAGTTATTTTTTCACCCGAAGCACAGCCGAATGTGCGCAGAAAAGTTTATTTGTATTTGTGCCTCTCTCTCGGTTTGGCTTGCAGTTAACGCATGGCTATGAAGTTTGGCAACGCCATACGTGGACGTTTTTACAAATTTGTATGGTTTAAATGCGTTTATTTATCTATTAGAGCCGTTGCATGTGACCGTTTGCAATGCAATGATATGTTCTTTGTGAGTAAATCAACTCCGAATCAGCATCGTCACGAAGCAGTAGCAGAATTAATTTTCATGCCTAGAATAATCGGTTCGTTTTGCAAGCACTCAAGCCACCGTGTGCCTGTCCGGTTGGTTAACTCTTTTCTGACCAACAAATGGAGAAAAAAAAAATTGCGCATGGAACCATCCAAGCAGCTGCATTTCTTGCTGAGTCGATCATTTTCTTTTAAAACTTTCTTACCAATTTTGCTTCGGTCGTTGTATTGTTTCATTTCTATTTCACAAATATCTCTACCGCGGCCGGTTGCGAACCTCTCACGTTTGCTCGTGGATGCACCGTTTCCGTTAGTTCTATTTCTCGCGATCGGTATCCGTGTCCGTCCGAGCGCACGACGCCACGGGTTCCGCCGAGATAAACACTTCTTCCAAAGAGGGTGGAAAATCAAAAAAGAAAACAAAACACTCCCGGCAGCGGTAGCCGGTGCCGGGAACGTTGAAATGCAATGTTCAACCTGATGCTTCTATTTAGTCTGTTTTGCCTAATTGACACTTTTAGCCTTAGCTGCTTCACGGCAACACTGGCAGATCTGCATGATCGCGTATCTCTGCTGGCGGAAGTGCAATCGGAAGCTAGCAAACAGGCACGATCAGGCCGGCCGAGAAAAAAAAAACCGACCCGAATAAATGCATCGAAGCTGAAGAGTTTCGAGCACGTGGCAGTGAAATGTAACCAACATTGCTGTCTGCTCCGTACCGTGTGTAGGAAGCTGCATCACCTCGGGGGGATGGATGCATTAAGAGCTATTACGTGGAGCCGCACCGGAAGGGTGGATAGAAAAGGGTGGCGAAGAGAGACGGGTGTTTGGAAACACCGGTGATGCATTAGACTGTTGAAATGTGCGGCAGGTTTATTTCTGCGCACCGTTGAAAGCCTAATGAGTGAGCGCCGATGTGCAGCAACCAATGTTGGAGCAGTGTGTTCTCGTGTCGCTTCATGTTCTATGTATTATGCTGTCCGTAGATGCACCTACTACGGGATGGTGTTGCTGCAGCTAGAAGTTGATCGCATTACGGGTCATATTATGCATAGTAGCCGACTGTATAACTTGACAAACAATGCGTAAGTGAGAAATTTATTGTGTCCATTCATTATACCATTTTACTATGCAAAGAAACTAAAATAAATTGTACATGAAAGACACCACGTAACAAATAAAAAAATGTTTTATTTTGTTATACTTTAATTCACAAGTTTTATATTTTTATAAAGCTTGTCCGGTAGTACTGGGATCATATTCCATCCAGACTGTTTCTCCGGAGTCAGGGCAGACTGTTGTTCTAAGAGGAATTAATACAACCTCTTAAGCCATTAAATGGTGAATAAGTCCTAAGTATGGTGTGTGACCCGGTAGTGTAGGCGACAACGGAGCCGGTCTTTACACAATAGGACTGGGGTTCAAATCCTGTTCTCCCGTAGCGAGGACTTGACTGACTATCCAATTACGTGGTATCGCCATGTTTAGTAAGCTTTTCGTTGGCCACATTGGCATTTTAGAAGGTCGTTAAGACAAGAAGAGAGAGAGACCTTAAGCATGGACAATACTTAATAACCAACCTAGCCTTAATAACTAACTTCAACCACTGCGAAACAAGCTTATAATATAATTTACAAATTCTTGGAGTAATGTTTACGTTTTGTTAATCTTCCGACAGGCCTGTTGTCGGAGGATCGAATTGAATCCCAAATGGTAATGTCAAATGAACCACAGTTATTGAAAATGTAATTAATACGGGTTCAAAAGGCTGCGACAAACACTTAATCGAAAGATAATCCGCGAAAGAACACTAATTTTATAATAAATGTTTGACGTTGATTTAATGACGTTTGCAGGAATTTTATTTCATTTCATTTCATTTCATGTATTTCATATGTTTGCCCTTGGCTATAGAAGTAGTCTTATATCTAATCTTAAACTAATCTAAACCTTAACAGTACGCAGAAAAAGTTGCAGCATTGAAAAACAAAAGAAAACAGAAAATAGGGAAGTGAAGGAAAGATTAGGAAGTGGATAACAACCGGGATCGGAAAGCAGGTAGGGATGTGTTGAAATCAAAGTGATGGGACGAGGAATTAAACATTTTGATGGCAATAAGGAGAGGATCTTTACGGCCCACCGCAGAGCGACGTAAGGCAACAAACATTAGGGGAAGCTTTCGAAGGGCGCGGGAGGGAACATATAGAGGGATTTTCATGAGCAAAGCTGGGGCATCGATGCAATCAAGGAAAAGAGTGGCAACAAATGTGGATTGGGAAATAGAACGGCGATCTTCAAGCAACGCAAGACCAAGAAACCGGCATCTGTCCTCGTAACAGGACAGAGCAGAGGTCGATCCTCGTCGATCCTCGCCAAGAATTTTCCGGAGAGCAAACCTGGTGAAGGACCTCTGCACCCGCTCTATTCGGTCAATGTGGATTCTTGCCGACGGGGACCAGATAACTGACCCATACTCCAGCATTGATCTGATCAGTGAACAGAACAAAGTCTTCAAACAACAAGCATCGGAGAAGTCACGGGTCACACGTTTAAGTACACCAAAAGTTCTCCTCGACTTGCTATCTTTGGAGTCAATCTGGTGTGAGAAATTAAACCCCGTGTCGAGCAAGATGCCCAAGTCCTTGATGACCGAAACACGCTCAACCAGAACCTGCTCAAGGGAATAAGGATGAACAAAAGGGGTGCGGGACCGTGTAAACGTAATAACACTACATTTTGTCGGACAGAGGGAAGACGGCCTCGTTAATTACCGACTGACGACTTATTGCCTTTTTTATGTATAGGAATAAGCCAAGCAAGTTTCCACAAGGAAGGAAAAGCGGACTTACACAAAGACAAGAGGAATAGTTTTCTAAAAAGAGGAACAAACGTTACACTGCACTTTTTAAGTACAGATGCAGGAATTCCGTCTGGACCAGGCCTATACGACATTTTAAGCGAGTTTAGGGCATTGAGGACGGATAAATCATCGATGATGCTGGAAAAGTAACTCGGTAGACCCACCGGTGCATGAGCACATTGCTGGCGAAATGTTCTGCAAAGAGGGAACAGGTGTCAGGTGCATTGTCAGCAGATGAAGATCCAAGGGTCATAACGGTAGGAAATGAAGGAATTTTTGTGCAGTTTTTAACATAGGACCAGAACGATTTGGGATGGGAGTGGAAATTGATTTGGAGCCGGCTCATGTAAAGAGAATATCTTGCCCGATTGTAAATGCGGTACGCTGCCGCAGCATACTTAAATATCTGGCGATGATAACCTGAGCTAGTGCGCCGAAGATTACGAAGGAATCGTTAAGAAGTATTATTTAAAACACAGCTAGTCCTTCTTTAGCCAGCATTTGGAAGTTAGTTTAGACCTTGGTTGTTGCTGTCGTACAGTCTTGGGAGGCCTTAGATAGCTCGATAATCTGTTTTGTATACGGTGAGACGCTCTTCTATCGTGTGAAACCTGACAAGACAAACGTTCGTAGTTTGCCCAGATATATCTGGACTTTGACGACCAGTTGTCAAAGTCCAGATCTTCGGATAAATATTTACTTTCCAAATTTTATGGCAAGTTGATCGGTTTTATCCCCCAACGCTCTGCCAGGAGGAATATTTTATACAAGCACGACTAGAAACCCATTTTAAGTACTTATTGAATAGGAAACACTTCGCCATTAAGACATATTTTCTGTTCCAAGTTTCATAGTTAAATTAAAGGCGTTACATCTCAAGCTGTAAAACGTTATTGCTGGTATAGGGATAATGTTGGATCTGCAGTTAAGTTCTGCTACTGTTTTGGACTAAGGAGATGTTTTGGACAATGTGTTGGGGCCTGTGGTTGGAGACAACAGTTGCGCCGATCCTCACACGACAAGATCCGGGTTCAAACCCCATTCAGTGGGTTCTCTCTTAGTGAGGACTGACTATCCAACTACGTGGTAAGTGTACCTAGTAGATCGTAAGGCCATGAAGTAGAAAAAGAAGAAAGATGACATGCTTATGGATGTGAATACTCAGAGGCTTATTGCGTGGATATCACAAATGAACTTATAAAACCGTTCACAAAATTCATCAATCTAATCTGTCTCATTTAGTTCGTTCACATAGCTATCTAAAACACGCACGATACAGCCAATGATTACGGAAAGTCTCTCATACCTGTGCACTGATTCAGGTCTGCCATATTCCCCAGACGCCACCAGTGTATTCCGTGGCGTCCGGGACACCTTCCCATACCATCCATCCAAGAGTGCAACGGTCGATCGCGTCCAGTTACCGTACCGCTCGATTCGGTTCGCGCGCACCCGGAGACCGAAAATTTCACGTGTGTATCTAGCAGCATCACTTTAAAGTGTACTGAAACGAAAACCGAGTAACCCCACGAACTCCACCACACCGAGAAACAGTGCTTACCGCGCCCACACGTCACCCACCGGTACCGTGCAAGTGCAGCGAACTTCGACGATGAACCCTTTTGCCTGCCCCAGCGGATTTTCGGGAGCTGAAGGAAAAGTCTCTGGATAGTGTTTAACAACTGCCTTCACCTCACCCTCGCCGGGTTGGATACAGCGCAAAGCGTGGTTTGAGTTTTCATGGATTCCGTGTTTCGGGGGCCTATAATTAATCTAATTGATAAAAGCAAGAGCCCAAACAGAGGCAGCGAATGGAAAGGAAATCAACAAAACCACGAGCCAGGTGAAGGAAAATGCATGTAGCTGCTCGATTCGGAACGCGCGCAGCGGCAACTATCCGCGGGAGAGCTTTCTAAGTTTTTGTGTGCGTATGTGTGTGTGTCCTGTGGGTGTGTTCCACCCAGTGAAGCGCTGGCAGAGGCAGGGAATGATGAAGATAAATTAAATAGGAAGGCGAAAAATTCGAATTGCGAAAGTGTGATTACTTTTTTTTTTGCTGCTGCTGCTGTTGCGAATTTTCTTTCCTACCTTCTCATCATTTCAAAAAATTTTGGCCCGGTTTTTTTGGTTGCTGTTGCTTTTCCGAAAGATGATCGTTGATCATTCGTATTCATTTATTTCAATGCGCTGTGATCGGGCAGCGGGATTTATGGCTAGGGAAACGGGGTGACATCGGCAGCATTTTCGGTTCGTTCATGTTGTTCGACCGGTGCACGGCCATGGCGGAAGTAAGAGTATCAAAAACAAAACAAAAATGTTCAAATTTCCACCACGGCACGTCGATGATCGTGGAGTGCAAAATTAACAAAAAAATGAAAAACAGGTTGAAAATAATAACGCGAAACAACAACAACAAAATGGTCATTAAAATCAAACGGTGTGCCGTACTTGCTCCCTGTGCAGTTGTTTTTCTTTCGTTTTTTGGTTGCGGTTTTATCTCTGGGTTGAGCATTTGATGTTGCTTTTCCTTACACTTTTTCCAACGGGTAATAAGTTTGATGTGTTTGTTACGCAGGCTTTGCTTGAGCTGGAATGAGTTTTATCATCTTAATTGGGTGTCTAATTTTTTACGGCCCTCTGCTTTACCGTTACTGTCCTCTCACATTTGTTTGAGTTACATACAACTGTGTCTAAAATATTCAGTTACTATTTATAAGAAATGATTTCCATTTATTTACTGAAGAGATACCGGCTAAGGTATGTTTAGGGAAGTGAAAAAAGTTGTCAAACGTTAAAATGCAAATGTTATTTGTGTAATCTTTGAAAGTTATGTTGATGAATTAGTTTTCTTTTTAGAGACGGTAGCAGCATTAACGAACTGTATGAGCTAATCATTGAATAGCTTTTTTTTACCATCTTTTTTACACATGGAATGAGTGAAACTATGCAAAACACTGTCTCGATTAGGCTTTGTTTAGTTTTTCTATGAAGAAAGATACAATTTGAATGCCTTGTTTGTTCCTCGTTTAATTGCTTCCTTGGTTGACAAGACTTTCGAGGCTTTAACTGGAAGGGGACAAGCCTCAAACTTGTTGTAAAACTTTAAACTTTGACTAGAATAAAAGTAAAATATAATACAAAGACCTGCTAAAGCCTTTCCATTAAGATGTATTATTCATGGGACTTATTTTTATGTACCATAAAAAAGGCACCAGTAAACACCTGCTTGCTGGAGGTTCTGACCATAATAGAGCCCGACTCGGAAGCAGAGTATCAGTTGACGTAGACGATCTTGAGGTGGTAGAGGAGTTCTGGTACCTTTGGAACGAATCTGAAGTCGCATTGTTCGGGGAAATCGTGCCTACCACAAACTCCAGCGATTCAGAAGACTCCAATAACACACGAAATGCACGATATACCGAGTCCTGGACTTTGCCGACGGAGGACCCTAAAGCACTCGCCATTCAACGAATGGCGGATGCTAAGAACTATCTTTGGCTGGCGAAGGAGAATGAACCACGAGCTAGCTGAACTGTTGGGCGGTGCTGATATCCTGACGGTAGTCAATGCTGGTAGGATATGACGGCTGGGGCACATGATGAGGATGCCGGACTCAAGCCCCACCAAAAAGTTGCTCATCCGCGTGCCGCTGATGGCTGATGATGGAGGCGTAGAGGAGTACAGCGAGCCAGTTGGCTGGGTCAAAAGGAGTCTAACCTGTCGGAGATCCGATGCGGCCGTGAATAGGGAGCTGCACCCCTAGACTGAGATTGCTGGAAACGGGTTCTGGCCATGTCATAATGGGTTCGGGTTCTGGCCATAAGGAACTTGCTCAACCCTGAACAGACAGAGAAGAAGAAGAAGAAGAAGAAGAAGAAGAAAAAGAAGAAGAAAATATTCAGGAAACTTATTTAAAATAAATTTCGCTAGGTTTTTTTTACAGAAATTTCTCGGATCTATTTGTTTGATTTCTAGCTAGAATAGGGTATCCTTCACCCTTAAAATTTCCTTTATTTTCATTAATGTCTTCTTAAGGGTTTAACGACCTACTAAGTCACGCAGGACATCGAATGGCTTACTAGACTGATAGGTTATCGGTAGACTAAGAAGTAAAAATAATCACCCCAGTCATGTCGTGTGAAGGCCGTCGCCGCTTTCGCTTTACCAACGGACCGCCCCAAATTAATCTAAAAATATTATAACTATCAGGATTCGTTCTTTTCTTGTGAAATTGTTGTCATAAGAAAACTAACTAAATTGTTATTACATATTCAAACAAACATAGATAAAATATAAGAGAAATTATTACGCTGCTTTCGTTTGTTGGCTGATAAGTCCCCGGTCTAACAAAGAAAAACACATTTTTTTGTCAAAATTCGTTTTTATTATTCAACATAGTTCCCTTCAAGAGCGATACAACGATTATAACGACCTTCCAATTTTTTGATACCATTTTGGTAGTACTCCTTCGGTTTTGCCTCAAAATAGGCCTCAGTTTCGGCGACCACCTCTTCATTGCAGCCAATTTTTTTCCCTGCGAGCATCCTTTTGAGGTCTGAGAACAAGAAAAAGTCGCTGGGGGCCAGATCTGGAGAATACGGTGGGTGGGGAAGCAATTCGAAGCCCAATTCATGAATTTTTGCTATCGTTCTCATTGACTTGTGGCACGGTGCGTTGTCTTGGTGGAACAACACTTTTTTCTTCTTCGTTCTTTTTTCGTTCGTCAAGCAACCAAAAGTTGCTTGACAAAAGACGCTCTGTCTCACAAACTAATTGACATACAGACGTCAAATTTTGCCACGAATCATTTGAAGGTTGGTGCTATATAAAAATAATATGCATTTAATACTAGCGGCACCATCTATGTGTCAGACCGGGGACTTATCAGCCAACCTGTTAACTTTATTCAGCATATTAAGGGTTAGTGTCAGTTATACCAATTAAAGATTAATTATTTAACACCATAGCTTTATCAACTACGAACAGTTAAACTAAAGCGATAAAGTGCATGTAATTAATGTAATAAATACAATCTTTACAACAATTGCACTAGCCCACTATGCTACAAACTCCTCAGTGCAGCAGAGCGCTCATTGCAATCGAAAAATCAAAAAAGTAATTCAATCACGAGCCAATGACAGAAAAATGCACCACCACTACCAACTGCTGCAGACAAACCGATCGAAGGAAATGGAACAATAAAATTTGAACCCGAATCAATGTGACTGTGGAGTTGTAACGCAGTGAGTTTTCCATCCGTTTCTGCAACCATCCGAAAATCCACGCGAGGGAACGATCGGTTAAAAATAAAATTATACACCTTTTTTTGTTCCTCCATTTTCATTTACTTTTTCTCAGCCGACTGTGTGCCCTCCCCGTTGGGCCCAAGACAGTGAGGCGTTCAGTTTTTCCTTCCTTCGTTGCGACTTTCTTTCGTTTGCCAGCGGAAAGCAGAGAAAAACGAAACTTACAGATACATGCGCACCGTATGGGAAGCAGCATTCGAACGGGAGTTTTTCTTACCCAACTCTCCCGCCTGCGCCCGGCTGTGATGCCTTCTTTTCTCGTGGATGAGAATTTGGAAGCATATGTGGTGGTAATGTGTAGATTTTTCTACTTGTTGCCGTGTGTTGTTCGGTGTGTAATTTTATTCCTTTTACCGTTCTTTCGGTGTGCATTTCTGTGCCATACCGGCTACGAGTGCAGCAAAATGAAGAAAGCAGCACCAGCGCCGCGGTCGCGATCGCACGAGAGGAACGAGAATGTGTTACACGGCCGTGCTGGATGAGAAATGCATGGCGAGAGAGAATTTTTCCGAAGAGTAAGAGGAACATGATAACGAAACAGTAGGTCGAACAATATCAGTAGATAACCATTATTTGTCTTGTTGATTCGGGGGTGATTCATTACCACATGGATGGTGAAGTACCGCATGGAGATTCTGTTGTGTAGCAGACAGAGTATGCTGATAAAATACCGTAAGATATGTGTTGCTTCTTCTCATTAGATGACTGGTACTATAATGTGATGAATATTCAATGAAATAATCACAACAAATACGTTTCAGAAGATGTAACCTGTTTTAAAACGAGAAATAAAATAAGAAAAACGAAAATGAAATGCAATAGCAAAAAACAAACAAAAAAAAGTTGTATGAATAAAAAGACATAAAATTAGAAGAAGTAAAAAAACAAACAAAGTAAAATAGAAAAAAAAGACTTGAAATTTAACAAATTGAACTTGTTAGAATAGTAAAATATAAAATAATAAATAGCAATGCAAGCTGTTCTACCGAATTCAAAAGTAAAATTAAATAAATAAAATGATTGATTTAACAAACAAGACAGCGGTAAACCTATATTGTTATGGTTATGGTTATAGAAATAAAATAAATAGACTGAATTCACACACACAAAACAATTATGATCGAGAAGGTATTTAAAAATTACCAAAAAATCTGTCAAATATGGCAGAAAATCTAAAAACTACGACACAAAATAAAAAATTATGAATTCTAAATGACACTTTGAAGGAAAAGTAAAAGAGAATTTTGCCTAATTTGTTTATTACTATTTGTTTAGTTTTATTTAGTTTAGTATTTTTTATTATACTATGTTTTTGTTTTTGCTTTATATGATATTTGGCATTTGGAGGTAAAATAAATCTTTTACTGCAAAACGAAGACCGATTTCGTAATATTATTTTGTTTTAAAGATTATATCAGTTGACAGCTATTAAGTTTTGTTTTTTTGAACGATAAGTTGGTGATTTTATTCATAATTAAATCATTCCAATAATTTCTCTCTGACGCGCTAAACCACGCTACGTTCTAAGCTTCCAAATCATCATCCCCTACTGGAGCCTCTTTGTTTCCACAGCTTTCAACCCCCGATCGTAGTTATGACAATTTTCCCCACCGATTACACTCACACCAGTCCGTTCGATCGCGTGTCGGTCGAACTTTACCGGCAGTTTGCCGGTCGTCGGGCGATGATAAAATTTCCCTTCAAGCCCCACATTCCGGCCAGTTGCTGTGTGCACGTTGCGTCGAACGGGTTGCCGGTGAAAAGCGTTTACTGTGGCGACCAGAAACTCCGCTCAAACAACGTACCGTATTTCCGGTTTTTGCATCCACTGCCGTCACCGTAAACGATCGCTTTCGCGTACGTTCGGCGTACAGCGGCCCTCGTGCACTGTTCGGTTCAGCGCTTATCTTACGCACTCGAAACGCTCGCGGCTGTGAGGTTCGATCGTCAGTTGCTGCAGGACGGTTAGTTCAGTTAACGTCGAACCAAGCTCGTGGTCGGATCGTGCTGGCAGCGCACCAACTCTGCATCTTTCCACCGCTAAGGTCTACTCGTAGTTTCGTGAACATTTCTGTGCACGTGTACGTGTTCACCCATTGTGGCGAGGATCATTTGTCACAGTGATACCACAGAGCCGTTGCTACTAAGGTGAAAACTTAAGTGATCGTGATCGTTCTTTAAAGTGCATCGGCGCTAGTTGTGATTGTTGCTTTAATTCCGTGCGTGTGCAAGTAAAACAAACACTCCGTCACCATGAGAGAAATCGTGCATCTGCAGGCCGGTCAGTGCGGTAACCAGATTGGAGCCAAGGTAGGTTTTGCCGGAAAATCTAATGGAACAGAGAACAGTTTAACAGTAGACAAAATGAAGCAGAGTATAATTGAAATGAAAATGTTATTTCAAAAACTGTTCCTCAAGACAGTAGAATGAAAGTCTTCAGAGTTATCAATTTTGTAGTACACTCTCTACAAGAAGATTCTTATCAGCTTCTCGGAACGAAACCATTACCTCCTTGTTGCGTGCACCACTTGCATCCAGTTAAATGCTTCTGGAACGGGAAGTTCCTATTTTTCCCTTTTCTTTTGGCAGCGATAAGAACTCGAAACTTGGGTTTTGCATTCGACTATTAAATTCCAATTGCGCTATCTTGAGGTCCGTTTGTGTTTGGAGGTTGTCCAAGTGTAGTGACCGATGCGACCGGAAAGTCGTACAAGCGTTCTTTTTGCTCTTTGCTCGCATTTTTCCTCTGTACCGACTTCGAGCATATATTCTGACGTGATTGCGGGTGTGCAGGATCGTACGATCTGCGAGTTTGCTTTGTTCCCAGCGGCCGCCGCTGCTTGCTGTGGCCACATCCGGTGTTGACCTCGGGGCAGAACGAAGTAATCAGCGTGTCTGAGTGTTTCGCGAATTTTTTCTTCTCCTCCTCCTGTGTCTAGCAGAGTCTAGCAGCACGCCCTCCGGTATAGGGGATGGGATAAGATGGTCTAGTTCTGTTGGCTAGGCGCAACGCCCGATTGGCGTACACATTCTAATTAACGGCATTTGTTCAGCATGACTGACTGACTGACTGAGGTGAGCTGTTGGGTACGGTAGGCTCTCGCTCTCGAGCTTCTTTTTCGGACGCTGGATCCACATGGAAGCCGTTCCGCGTGCAAAGATTCGCGAACCAACGAGCCCAGAACTACGGCAATGCCAAAACGAAGATTTTCTACGGTGTAACGACCTCTTGGGGGTCTTCCAGCTGATATCTTGTTGGTTGATGTTTGTTTGCGGCTCCTCGCTCTACTGCTGTTCGCTCCCGGGCAAATGTGTGGCTTTATCTGGCCCATTCGAATTGGTCTGCTTTGTGTCTTTCACAAAGCCATTGCCAAGCCACTGGGAAGGATTGAGAGCGTACTGTGTTTATCTTAATATTATGCGAGAACCCAACCAGACCCACCCAGGGTGTGGTGGAACAAAAGATAGGCCCATAGCGTCACTGAAACACATGACGATCCAGTCTGTCCACCAGATGTTGGAACCGTGTGAGTTTTCGGTTTCCGATTTCATGGGTAGACGCGTCTTGAGATAAACTAAATTACAACCACAGCTTCTACTGTCAACGTCTCTTTATTGCGTGAGTCATCTTCAGAGAAACACGTGTATTTTGTTGCAAAATTTTCTACGAATGCCATTGCTCTTCCCCTGAGTAATACCCTCTGAAGCAATAATTATCTTTGTGGGGAATCTTGTGCGAATCATACAGTTATTGCAGCAGGCATTTGTCTTATCACCTTGCAACGCAGCACAACATTGGACGCTCATGAGTAATGCGCTGAGGTAATCAGAAATCCAAATTCCTGATGAACATTAAAGGGTCTTACGTGCATTGATAACGCATTCCAACGGCTTAGAGTGCTGTCACAACACGGACTCCGGTCGAAAAGCTAAAAATCGTGACAAACAGACAATTTACGAATCATACCGAAACAGGGAAGGTGTTCAAGACACTGAAAATATTCACACAAAAAAATGCAAGAGCATTAGTGCAAAAAGTCTAGTTTCGAGTGAAGAGCATGACCCTTCTGCAGCACATGCGTGTTGGAACGAACGCAATGATAAAAACGCATGCAAAGTTTTTTCTAAAACAAAAACAATCTTTGCTCTGTTTTGTGGAGTTGCTTTTTTGTTACTGTGCGTGTACAGAAATTTGTGTGTGAGGTGTGAATTTCCCATCACATCAAATTAGACAGCAAAAAAACAAAACGCACTCTGCCCTCTGCACCTTCTCAACCTTGACCCTACTAGCGGTTTGGTGTGAAAGTAAACACTTTTCTTTTTTTTTGTTGCTTTTCATTTTGTTTGTCTGGTCATAGTTTATAATGCTTGCGTTGCGTGTTGATTAAGTTGCTAATTTTTTTCAGCTAACATTTTCCACGTTTACCGTGATAAAATACCGATGGAAAAGCCCCAGCTTCAAACAAAATTTACAGACGAAAAAACTAAAATATGATGCGAGCGTGATCGTGATCTGATTTTGAGACAGTACAGGTGGCACATATAGAACATACGGCATGCAGGGTATGAATAGATGGATGAAAGCTCTCACAATAATGCAGGTGCGCTCGTACATAACTGCACCTTGATTAGAAGGGTGTCAAAACAACATTAATTAATCCGTCGCATGGTATAGGATAATAAATTTTTGGAGAGCAGCCATGTGACTTCACTTTCTACGTGAAAGTTTTATGATTATGAGGCCCTTTTGTATACGTATGCCCCTACATACCCAGCCCAATGGGTGGTTGCTTTCTTTTGATCAACCTTCACCGATGACCTGGCATGCGACCCTTAAACGGAGTACTTTCACTCGAGCCGAAAAACGAAAATAACATTCAAAAGGGCCAAGGGTTATCTATGGTTCATTTGGCATCAGTAAGATGGCTCCAATGCTACTACATTAACGCGATCTCTCGAGGCTCCCGTACGGCACACTTCCATTTGGGTGGAGTCGATTCGGTATGGATTTTGTACCGGTGGTAACACGCATTAGCAAACGTGTCGAGTCGGGTCGTCTGTATATGGAAGATTTAGTGCCTTTGGGGTAATGTCATTGCAGTGCTACAGTTTGTTCTGATTACATAAGTAGCGAGGTGCCTCGACGAGTGGGCACCGTCCGCTCCATAATGCACACCTGCAGTTAAGTTAGCCATAAACGAGCTTTGATTGCAAATAGCCAGTAAAGAAATTCATTCCCCCAATATGGTATCTATCGCTCCAAGAGCCGAGGTCAAGGTTGGGTACCGGTTTGACTCGTTTTACTTTGAATTACATGAAATCAGTTACAAAATACTTTTTGTTTCTTTAAAGACCAGCCATATTTGGTGATAGTTTTTGGTGTGGTAAATCGACATTGGTTCTATCTTTATGCTAAAGAACGCAAAAACTGCAAAACGCTTAACGTGTCTAAAGAAGAAGTCACCGTTGGATGCCTATAAAAGCACATTGGAATGCCCTTAACACATCAAAGATCGAGTATGCAGCCCGTGTGATCAATTAGTGATCATTTAATGTCCGTTAGTGAATGTGCGAGTTTGATCGCTATCTAATCATCGACCATCGAGCCGCGAGAACTTTAACAGATTAATTAAAAGATATCTCTCACGAATTCTAAACGGTTCGGCTAGTAGAACAATGTCGGAGCACAAGGAGAGGGCAAAAACCTTTATGAGGTAACGGTTTTTGGCAGCATAAAACCAGCACTGCTTTTTTTCGGGATTTATGGTAACTCCTAACACCAGGGAAGTCAAGTTTGCCAAGTGAATCGTTTTATGGCGCCTTCCACTTGCACGGTTCGGTCGGTTTCATGTTTCTTCCCTTCTTTTGTAGAAATCCATAAATGCACCACACACTGGTACGGGAAGGTGTAGCGTCTGGCAGGCATCTGGCGAATCATTAAACCATGGCTTTCCACGATTTGCAATGTTGCTCCTGCCTCGGTAGCCCTGAAATGTTGAAACCGACTCGCTGTTGGCTTCGAAAAAAAATTAAATCAAACTCATCCGTGTACGGTTCAGCGCTCGCGATGATTTTCCATTTCGTGCCGTGCCGAATCGCGGTTATGAGCTGTTGGCATTATGGTTGAGGTTAAAGTCAGGTGCGGTCGGCGTGCATTACCGCTCGGAACTCCATCAGTCTATTAGAACAAATTGGTCAGCTCAGAATCGGAGCCCTTTGATCGGTGAAATCTTGAAAACGCAGCGATCGAACGCGATACAGGGGACGAAACAAAGTAAGGAATCGTTTAGGTTGGAACGTTCGGTTCAGTGCAGCTTTTCGTTTTTAAGCGTAGTGGTGATCTCGGCTGCTTTACTATACGCTATGCGTATAGAACGCAGTGGTGCATGGCATCGAGTTCGTTGTACTCGGTTTTTGCCGATGATGGTGCTTGCGTCGAACGATGATTAGGTGATGTATTAGTAGCCTTATCGCTTTCGTACTGTACATGGACAAGCGTTTGAGCCCGAACATTGAGCGATGAGCTCTGTGTTGACTGTCAACTGTCACAGCTGGCGTCGATAAACATAGTGACAGCTGATTGAGCGGATATATTTGACGAAAGATAAAATTCTACGGCTTTTAGAAGGTATGATAAGAACAGTTTGGTTCACCGATGTGATATAAGTCTTCACTCTCTATGCCACAGCTTTTCTTTTACACAGCTTATCACTAAACGCCAGAGCATAAATCGGAGATTTTATTTGAAGTTTAATGCTTTCTATTAGAATTATCAACATACCCTTCTAAAGAACATAAACCCAATCTGGTATCCTAACCTCCTGTGTTAGGAGTAGTTCGCACCATGATGGAATAATTATCATGCTCATCGTAAAAGCCACTATTCCTGCACTAGAGTGAGGAATCCAAACACATGTCTGCGCTCTAATAGAATCCCGCGCTGATAGTCGCTCCCGCTTGACTAGCCGGTAGTTTGTTTGTTTAATCTTGCGATCCGGTTTCAGTGCTTGTCGCTTTCCTGCGGACAAAACGATCAACTCCGCTTTAAACAAGTAATTAACATCGGTAATTAGCTTCACTCTGGCAACAACTGCCGTTGAACCGGTCGCGATCCCGTGTGGTCCTAGCTGCCTACACATTCTCAGATATGATTTAATTTTTGGTGTTAGGGAAACGAACGTTGCGCCCTTCGCTATCCATGACGATATTTTTGGAAAAGGACCAACCCGGAAAACGTAACGCGTGATGATGTGTGGCGATGCCCTTTTCGGTGCGATGTCTACAGCAGCCGAGGTCTTTGGGCGGTAGAACTTAAGGTGGTTCGTGAATCAATGTTTCACGTAAATAATGTTGGCGTCACGGGGGGTTTCACGGTTGCACCGTCTGTCGGTGGTAATTAGGGCTACCGATATGGTTCAGTTCCGAACCATTTACTTTCCCTCCCCCAGGGGTGGAATGAGATAAAGAACGACCAGTGAAAGTGAAGGCATCGACTGTGGGGACAACTTCTTCCCGCTGGGTTTATAACGATGATGTTAATGAAACGACTCATCTGAGCGCTTTGGAAGGAAGTCAAAAAATCTAAGTGAGGTCATTGGATGGAAGGTTTTTTTATAGGGTTGTTGTGAAGAACTGCCTTTCAGATAAGACTCTCAGAACAACTTTACATCCCAAGAGCCCATAAGTACTGAAAGTTGATGAGCTTAAACTAAACTTAAACTAAAATAAAGCCAAAATTTCGGTACCTAATTTCCAACTTTGTCATGCTTTGCAAGACATACGCCAATGCTCAGAATGATTCTCGAAAGAAAGAGGAAATTCATTTTAAAATGGCGAGACACACGTATCGTGCTACAGTAGACACATAATCATGTTAGTGACATTCGATTCAGCTTAAAACACATGTCATTTTATGTGCGTGCCGCGAATTACGAATTTTAAGACAAGCAAGCAAGTTTGAAGGTTTGTCCTTGACTGGAGCCACCGGTTGTTATATATTTACCGAAGAATGCAAAAAGTGTTAAACCCAAATCAAGCTTCACGCGGTCAATGTCATGGGAATACGAGTGTTAAGCCAGTTTTACCAAAGTCACATATCCACAATCAGTCGAAACATTTTGAACAAAAAACCTGTGCATTCAAACAATAGAGTTACGCTTTATTATCCATGCCGGATTGTGCGCTGAAGGTGGTTTCATGGACAATTAGTTATGCCACTGTCGTACTATTCAAGTTGCTGGGGGCTGTTAAAGAACTGACATTTATTGAGCGCCATTGTACCATGACAGTTTACTCGTGCTGCTGTGAGCACGGTTTTTTTGAACAATAGACCTACGTTTGATAGTTAGTAATGGCCTGTACTTAGTAGAGAAAGGTTGTTAGGTGCTTGTTTTGACGCTAAAAAATATAAAAATTGGTTCCAAACCATAATAAGCATGCAGTAATGGGTAGAACATTCATTTACTGTTCTAATGCTTTCCAGAACTCATCTTCTTAGCATGAGCTCAAAGCAGCGGTACGGGTCGTGCGTATGTTATAAATAAATCATCTGACGAGAAATGGATGCATTTAAACATGGCGTATGTGACGATCTACATGCTAACTCTCCCTGGGAGGCACCAAATTGCAAAAGTATTTGAAGTTGTTACGTACCGTGCACCGTAGGTTCGTTTCATAGTGTGACAAGAACGAGTTGTCCCTAACACCGTGAAGTGTGAACAGAATATCTGGGACCCTAGCTTCAGTTTCGCATCTTTAGGCCACTAAAAATAGAAACCGAGTGTCAAGTCACTGCCAGCCATCCGCATGTACTTCCAAAAATGTCGTGTTTTCTCCAAGAAAATTCTCGTTAGCACATGTGCAGCCTGATGGCAGCGAATTCTCGAGCTGGCATTTATGGTACATCGCTTGGGAAAAGGCGAACGTCAGTTTTTGGCGCTTTGAAGATTAAAAATATCTACACCGCTTTCGTGCGGCACACTGGACATGTCGGGATGCGTTGGCACGCGCCGAAAAAGTTGCAGTCATGATTAAAATGGAGCTAATTGCTTCAAAGGGATGCAGTGCGTCCTCCTGCAGCTACAGTTGACTCATCGCAAGGAAGGAAACGACGTACTTCAGTTGTCTGTTGGCGGCATCTCAGCCACCATGTTAGACGACGTTAATTTAATTTGATACAATTAATTAAACTTTCCCCTCGGGAACCGTCTTTGCTAGGTCCTACGGCAGGAGGCTGTGCTCAAGGTACCATTTGTTGCTCCAAAAGCCGTACGTTTGGCTGCTGGCTGTTATCGCAATGGTTTGTTTGGTTGGCGAAAGCGCTAGACCCAATTGAAGCCAATGCTTATCGAGGTCAGACAGAAGATTGATGTTAACGGCGGGAGTGATCGACCCATAATCACGATCTTGCTTTTGTGGCACGGAATGACTGAATGTTGCTTGAGCTTAAGTCATATTTCGATGAGCCGTTACGCTTCGTTTGGGATCAAAAAAGTGATTTGTAAAAAAACAAGAATTGCTCTCATGCAGAATGTAATTCAACGAGGAAGTTGGTTGCAGTTTTGGGAGTTTTCTTGTTTGTGTCGTATTATTAAAAAAGTTTTTAAAAGAGTTTCACTGTAAAATATTTGAAGCTTATCAGAATTGAAGGGTAAAAATCATGCTCATTCGAAGTTTCTTCATGGCGATTTGTACAGTTTTGATATAAAATTATTGAGAGAAACACAAGAGAATTTTCGTTTACTTGTGACCTCTCACAAAAAAGCAATTCAGAACAACTTATACCAACATTGAATTTTTTTTTAATTATTAAAATTAATGTTTGTTTTTCTTTTCCTCTTTCATTGCAGGTAAGCGCGAAATTCTGGCTGTGCAAAAAGCGTTAGTAAGATATTCTCATTTTCATCACATCGCACTTATGTGAGTGAGCTCTTTTGTGCTGACTTCTGAGCTTCAGAAGAGTGAAAAGAGTTAAGCGAGTCAGCTCTTTACTTATGCTACAATACTTGCTTCATAATGACAAATTATTACCCTGAAGTCAACCCTCTAATTTACTTCCGTTTCTTATTAACAATGTCATCAAACAAGAGTGTCGGCAATTTTCTTTTACGAACACCTCTACTATCACAATTAGCTCGTTGCACTTTAGTCCTACGCTAACTAACTAGTTACACTGACTCCCACAGAGAGGGAGAGAAAGAGCACGCAACATAATTCACTTGGCGTTGCATTAATCCGGCTGAGCGTGTGCTAATACCAATGATTCAAGCAGCGCTTGACGAGATCGTATCGTTACTCGTTACTCATGAGGGAGACACTTTTGGTTGCGTTGGTTAGAATAAAGGAATAAAAAGGCAACAGTTGCAAAACCAAAAGAATTTAAAAACGGATCATCCAACTTGAGCCACACAGTCATGGAGCGTGACAAACGAGCCCTCGGCAGAGCGCTCTGCCACCGTGTACACAGAGCGAAAAGGCGGCAGGAATCGCGCCATTTGAAGAAGAAGATGCCGGTTGATCATGGTGATGAAAATGCGAAAAATTTATCTACCAGCATTAATCAGCACACCCGCGTGGAAGGGCAAACAAAACCAAGAGGAACGAACAGTCGGCATTTCCTTTTCAAATCAAAACGGCTATGTTTGCCGAAGCATTCAGGAATGGAGGAAGAGCGCGAAACTAGTCGCTGGTATTAAGGCAGAGGAGTTTCGGAGGGTTAAGCATGACTGATTAAGATTTCTGCAATACCTGAGCACGGCCATCCATCGAGCGGCCATTGAGGCTGCTGCTGATGAACGGAGCCGAACCAATTTTCTTTTCATCTTTCACCTTACGTTTCGCGCCACTACTCCGCCCTGATCCGAGTAGATCCAAGCACCTGTCATATCGACTCAACAGGAACGTCATTTGCGATTGATCTGTTCATGATCTTTCTTGTGGGGTGCCTTGCTGACAGCTCACTTTCCACTCTTTTTGTTTTTTTGTTTTGGGTTTGTGTGCGCATGCAAATTTTTATCTAGCGGTCATGTTTTAAGGTCACTGGACAACTGCCATTAGCAGCGGGGGAACAGTAAGACGAAGAAGAAGAAACACAGCTCAAAGCACTTGTGCGGTAGAAATCATCTACTCGTGAAAGCGAAAGGCTAATAGTGTACGATCAACCGGAAGCACCAGTATACATGTAGAGAAGAGGAAAGGTTACTTCCGGTGGACGAGGTTTCTCACGGAATTGTCGAAATGACTTTGGAGCTCGCATCTGATAATTACGGGTTACTATTTTCTCTTCTGTAATAAGAGACACACCGTCATGATGGAAAACACATGCATGATATCATTTTCAAACACAGTCAAAGTCACAACATTTAGGGAGGAAACCAGAAACATTGTTTAAGTAATTTAAGAAAATCTTATCCACTTGAGGTTGGACGGTGTAAATCGAACTACTGACGAAACGCCAAATCGGATAACCAATCAACCATACGGTAACCGGAACAGTAGGCCTCACGCTGGTAAATTACAGCTAGAAACAGTGCAAAATAAAACAATTCCCCAAAGAGAAAACGAGCACACTCGGTGTGCCCCTGTAGTGCGAAAGCATAGGAAAAAGAAGCAGAAGCAGGTAGAAATCGATTCCGCGCCAGCCATTTGGAATCAGATTGTTTGATGCGAGACCCATTTTCGCAAAACAGACCAGAAGTCTCGGCAAACCTTCATTTCAAGCATCTTCCACGATCGCGCTTTTGGATGGACGCCGAGGCGGTAGTTAATTATTGTCGTTTCGTGATTTCGATGCTCGGTACAGCACCGGAATGGTGCAGCGTTTCGGAGGGATGGCTTTGGGTGGGAAGATGGAAAATCAGGAAAAATCGGGGCCACTTGTTGTGACAGACGGAAGTCGTTCGGTTTGACCGAGCGTAGCTGGCAGATTGGAAAGTTAGGTTATGGCAATGCAATAGAAAACCGTTCATCTTGTTAGTATGTTTAGTTAATTGTAGGCTTTTTGTGTATTACAACCAAGAGCTTCGATTAGCAGCGGATCATGACCCTTGGAGGCCTCAAAAATCCATAATGATTCTCCTTTTAATTGAAACAGTTTGTCGTTTGTATGGTTGGTTCCAATTACTACTTGTAATAAATATATCCATCAAATACTCTTATCGGTGGGATAATCGATGAGTTTTTCGTAGATAGAGACCCATCTTCAGGGAAAAATCATACAAAAACTGTGAACAACACACAACGCCACCTCCCTAAAATGGTCGTTTTTGTAGTGAACGATGTTTTTGGAAAATGTTTTGCGCAATTAATTCGCGATTCGCGTCTACTAAGTACCGTTCTCTACGAGGGGTGGTTTGTTTTTGAGTTCATGTTTTAAATCGGTTTAACTTTGTTGCGGGTAATTTAACCATTGGGCATACTCAGAAGAGAAATCCGTAGCCTCTTTAAGTCATCATGTGTGAGTATGATGTGGCGAGGGGGATTTGAGAGGTTTTATGTTGAAGGCAATCAAATCAAAAATGAATTGTTGCGCGTCAAGTTTAAACCTTTGAGATTCGATGTTAGGTTGGCATAAACATAAACATGTGCGTCTGTGTCTTGTAGATGGAGTTTTGTGCCTTTTTTGTAGGTTCATAACCTAAACAATTTCGGTTCCAGCTGACCCCGATTTAAAAACTGCGTGAGATGGTTTCGATTTGTTTTTCTGTTATAACGAATATCATTATTCGCTATAACTCGGTAAATAGTTGCTATAATAACAATAATCATTATTATAGCAAATATTTACCATTCGTCTTGGTACTTTTTGCCCCAACGTTGCAGTTCAATGCCCATGTACTCAAAGCTGAGCTTCAAAGTAATGAGAATCATTTGAAAGCGGGTCAGGCAGTTGCTAACGCAAAAATTTGCACGAATTTGCTGTCATCCAGCCTGGTTTGTTCCCGGCGCGACCGAGATCTCGATTCGGGAAGTTGATGTTGTGCGCAACCTATGCAGTCGAAAGCGACCTGCTTGTGCCGGCGAACAAGCGAATGCAAAGCAAATCGCCAAATGGAAACGATTCGGAGGTGAATACGCGTATAAGTCGTTGTGCGAAAAGCGTTTGGACGTTTCCTCTTCACTGTTCTTTCGTTTAATTTAAGCGAAAGACCCAGGTCAGCACATCTAGGCGGCAATCGAACGCTTCTATTGATGGACCTAGATTTGGAGCTGACTCCAATGGCCGGCGCAACAAGCATTAGAAATGGTAAGGACTTGGGACATCTTTGGCCAGCAGCCATGACCAAAGCATACAAAAAAATGTCGAAGATGTTTCGATTTTCGTGGGAGATTTGATTCGAAGATCGCATTTTGCTCTGCATCACCTCCATCGTCCCGATTCCGGGCCGATCGTCACCGCTACGGTGGATAAGCATAATAAACCTTTCCATCGAGCGTATCGAACGGGTGGAAATAAGCCTACATGATTAACGCAAACATGCGAACATGGAACCGATTTTCACCACCAGCTCCTTACGGACGGGCCATTTTTGCACCCCGTTGCTGCAGAAGGTGATGGAAAATCCATTAATTACCGAACTAATTGCTCCGGCGGGTGTGGTGCGGTGTAATCACCGCGTCGAATGTGGGTTACACCATTACACCGTGCACCATAATTATGATGGGACCCGGTGAGGTCTTCGGGCTACTGATACGGGCTAACGGAAGCAAATACAGGCCGGCTAAAGTGAAGGTGGGGTTCCACCTTCACAATGCACCGTTCGTTCGCAAGCTTGGAATTTTGTTCGATTTGATTGATTTGAGGGCTGATCCGTGGAACGCCGTCGGTGCTGCAGAGTGAGCAGCAGGGGAAAGCCTGTAAGCGATGGCTGATCGGTGCGACACATGCAGCGTGCATGATTCGGGTTAATTTCCAAGTGAGCCATATGATACGGCGATGAAAATGGTGATCGTATCGGAACGGGAACCGTTGGTCGATCTTTTTTAACGTTAAATTTACCTTTGAAAAATGTTTATCGTGTAAAGTAGTTACTGGTTTCGATTACGGATGGAAAAAAAGAGCAGCGAAACAAAAATATTTTTCCACAAAAATTACAATAAATTGAACACGGTCCCATGGATGAATCAAAACCACTGTTTTCTCGTCATAGGAGCACCCGAAAATGGTATATTAATTAAGAGAACGGCACTTTCAATCCAATTCGCTCAGAGGACTTTCTACTGGGTGTCCAATAACACCTCGATGAAGGGCTCTGATTACAGGGAAAATTATGATACTGTCTTTTAAAATGCCACACCAATTTGCATTTTAATTTCGACACACTTTTCTTATTGGTTGCTGTTTATGAAGTGTGAAGTGTGGCGTATAAAATCATCATTTTTACATCGTCACTTGTCAGCGAGAAGAAAGCGTGATTAGGAGTGTATCTTGAGTAAGTCATAATGATACCTAATGGATTCGAAATTTGTTGATTGAATAAAGCAAGCTAATGGTTAAGCCATCGTTGTAATTATTATCGTGTGTTGTTAAATAATGCACGTCCATTGGGCTTCATAGTTGTTACGCTTGACGCAATGTCACCAAGAAAATCCCGGAAATCATATTTTAACGGGAAAGTTCTTTCTTTTTCCTTCACTTGCCGTAACGGTTAGAAAGTCTCGTTATTTGTCTTTTTTTGAAAAATATTCGAAAATCAGATGTGTATGACGAAGGCGGCGTAGAAAATAAATGTGTCTAACGGATCGGACTTTTTTGACAATCAATTCCATCGCGTGTTTTGACTCGCCGGATGTGACGAGAAGACATGAAAATTAAGACAAATGAAGAAAGAAACTGGGCCGTACAACTGATTGTACCTCTCTTTCAAAACTGCTCCAAATTTATAAACGATTCACTTCCTGCTCTATGTGCGGTGCGAATGGTCACATTTGGTAACGAAATTTATGAGCAACAAATAATTTGGGTTCTTTGATTCTGGTGCGATGTCACAGGACGGTTTCTCCCCAAACAACCAACGAGAGATACGATCTGTCGTTAGAGGAGAACTTTCTGCAGAAAATCTTCTCCCTGTACCATCAGACGAAGTTTGTAGCTTCTTGAGATCCGAAACACCGAGCAAACACCGCCTCTTCTTTAGACGTTAAACTGATTTAAATTGCACTCATTACACTAATTGCACCCGGTGTCTTGTTGGTGCCACAGGGCGCACGATTAGTGTTTTTCTTTCCCGCGGTTCCCTCAAAGTCTGCATCTTGTGCAAGATCGAGAAGAGAATTTACGATCGCATGGGCGAGGGATGAAGACCATTGAGAGTTAAGGGAAATCATGATCATATTTCTATTCCCATATACAATACAAATACGGTTCCAAGCTGACGCAATACAGGCTTCTTCTGATGGGATCCGTATGAATTGGGGAGAGGTTTTTAAGACACCTGCTTCTTGCTTTATTTGCGATCACGAAAAGCTGCAGTGAAACAACAACGGACGCAAAATGCCTGCCCCGGAGATTGATGTTCCGTAAACGAGTTTGTACACCGGCTTTGCACATGATCCGCCAGGTTTATGAAAATGTTCTGTTGTCAGTCTTTTGAAGCACGAGCGAACGGTCATCGCTATATGTAGATGAGGGGAATCTTTATACCGCTACTGAAGATTAGTCGTTTTCGGTGCAATTTTCGGCTGTTGGCGATTAAGCGGTTCCACTTTTGACAATATTGTTTTCTCCAACGGACAATCGTTTCCAGGCCAACATATTATGGCGCTTTTGGCCGGATGGTGGTAATTGCAGTTTAACGATGTCCATTTCATCCGATCAGTGTGTGGCTTGCGGTTTCTGACATGTCTAAATGAGGGGATGATGAGTAGCAATGTACGATGGTAAAAGATTATTTAAGAGGAATTTAAATTTAACATCAGGCGTGACTTTCAACAGATGTTTCGTTAGGAATTATTATCGTATGTATTTAAGGAAAATATATACCGGAGAAATATTGATTTAAAAATTACATTTATTCTCGCATTCACCAATGGAACATCCAGCCGTAAAGGGACATTTGTATTAATCATACCACCCATGACACATATTAATGATCGTGCTTTAACTAATTGTCTGCGGGACTGCACACGCTTACCACCACAAACGGTTGTACCGTCAGCTACTGCACGCAAACAATAATAATTGCTTGCGACCGATTCGCTCGCCGCGAGCAACATTCCTCAATCGAGCTCGTTTAGCTTGGCCGCCTGGCGACACTGGATTTCGCGACAGCGTTAAATTGTTGTACAAAATCGGAATTCAAGCGCTCCCCGGTCGCTCCATTCATGATGACTCTATCATAAAGGAGGAAGGCGCAGCAAGATGCGTATAAGAAAGGCACTTAAACGCCAGACAATAATAACGTCTACACGCTTTGGTACGATCGGCGAGGATGGAGACATTCATATCCAGACGTATCGCATATCCACGGTGCTTTAGTGTGTGAAGGGGGAAAAAATCGTTTCCGTAACACGACGAACCAAAGCACCTTCTAACCATGAGCTGCGAGCCAAGCGAAAGTGCAAATGTTCTCGAAAACTGTTGAGCAGAATGACGCCACACGAGAATTCTTGTTATGCCTGAGAATGATTGGTTCTTTGCTTCCATAAATCCACAAAATGGGATGTAAAACATGCTGCGTCTTGCTGCCTTCCGACCGCTAGAGTAGAAAATTGCACTGTTTCCGCATTGAAGAAACAAATATTCACACAAAGCCGATGGTAGGTTGAAGTAGGCAAGTTTCGAAGCTAAGAGTAAAACACCCAAAGAGCGGAAGACCTAACGCCAGTGCAACATAGTAGCAGTTTTATGGGTTCATTCCCGTAGCAGCGTGAACGAGGCCGACTGCGCTGACCCTGGCGTAGTGTTTTTGCAGACATCCGATCGCTTTCGATCATGCACTCTTTTAAAAAAAAATTGCGTTCTTACAAGCATGTGGCTTCCGTTGACGCAGTGCCCTGGGATGGTGAGATTGAAATTGCATTTGCATTTTTATTGCTACGTTCAGCGACGTGCAATGTGTGAATGCAGCTGTTGTTGATGTGAAGAATTTTGAAAGATGAATCATATGATATTGTGAAGGACCTTCCGAGCGAAAATCGTTCAATAGCGTTGCCAGAAATTTGAAGTTTAAACACAAAATTGTTAAAGAAATTACCACAGAGGAACAAAAAAAAATTTGTTCCAACAATAATTACGATCATGATGTAAAGATATACGATAGAACGTAGCTCAACGCTTTACAAAATAGATTCCTCATCTACATGACATAAATCATATTCAGCGAGCCGGTAAATCTTCCGCACATAGTCACAAATGTACCACATAATTCAATTCTTAGAATTTTCACCGATTACTGGCGGCAGAGAATAGTTCGAACCATTAATGTGCTGACTAAACATCGTTAGTCTTGAGCCGATATTTAACGAGTCAGCGTCTTTGATATTTCCGCGTCCGCGGTACGGTCTGGCCCGTAATAACTTTCTCGCTTATCGCATCGATCATTTCGACGATGGTGCATCCACCGGCGACGTTTCGCTTCGCGTTGGCCACGACCGGCGCATGTAAGACGCAGCACGCATGCACGCACGCCCGTCCGCTGCAAGCCATAAATTATGCTGTGGTCTAAAAATACTAATAAGCTGCAGCTACGCTGACTGCATACATGATGCCGGCGGAATGGCGTTCTTCATCATGCCCGCTAAGGCAGACGTGTAGTGCGCCATCACCAGCAGGGCGAGCGAACCGAGCATTTCAGGTGTGGCATTTCGGTGCGGGAGAACTTTTTTTTTGGGGTGGAAAAGAATTCACACACCTCGACCAGATTAGGTGCTGGAAAGGGCAGAGACGCACCATTCGAATATGAGTTGACAGCGATGGTCTCTTGCAGCGGATGGTGTGCTGAAAATAGGTGTAACCAAACCTACCTTCCCTGTCAAGATGGTGAAGATGTGAAATGTAAAATTTCTGATGATTTTCCGCAGCCTCGCGCGGCGTCCCTAGCTCATGGACGATGACCTGGTGACGTGCAACTGATCGAAGGTGAATGTACCCGTTGTGCAGTGGGTCGAGAAATCATCGAAATGGTCGATCGTGCCAGAACAAGGAGCACAAGCAATACAGCGTTTGCACGAAAGCGTAGCGTGAGACAATTTCGTGGACCTTTGATTAGAATCTCTCGTCCAGCGCGAAAAACTTCCCAGCTCCATCGAAATAGGCAGCAAAAAACAACAAGGCTCTAAAATTGGGCTACTTACACTCACCAACAACTCGTTGTTTCGGGGTTTCGATGCCGGAAGTGTTGGAACTGTTGTTCGTCGTTCTGGGCGGACTTGGGAGAGTTTAGAAACCGCCGGACGCCTTAATTGCTGGGTACAATAAACAAATAATATTCGCTACCAGCATGACATCACGATGTCAAATTCGTTGCTGGAGAACAGAGCAAAGGCATGGCCGTGGGGTCTGAGCCTAAGTTATTTTTCCTGGAGCCATAGTGGAGTTTCTTCTAGACCCTATGATTGAGAAAAGTATTTCTATGCGTTGCAGGAAAAAGACACAAAATGGAGAATATTCAGATATGTGAGAGAATGTAGTGTGTCTCACGTACAATCGGTCTCGGGGTGGTATTCTAATTGCAGGCGGGAATGAAACATGTACGACTGATTGTTTGTTAATGTGCCCTGTGCTCGACGAAAGCCCGAAGAAAGAGAAATATGTCATTTCCAATTGTTCCTATGTAAATTACTGATTTGACACAGTTGCATCATAGGCTCATCGGTAATAGCGCACGAATCAATCGAACCAAGTTAACCTTCTTCGTCATCGGAAGTGACAGTTATGTGGCGATGTCATATAAGATGTCCATGACATAGCAATACCTCTTGTTTGGCTGCTTGGGGATTGGAAGTGGCGAACAAACAAACGATCCAATCCAACAACCAACTGAATTCCAGTATTGGTTACATCGTTTTGGTAAACTTTTCCGCACGAAGAAACAATCTTTGCGAGGTCGTGTGTCGTAAAAAATTTGGGACGACAATCAGACTGAGCCGCACTTTGCTGTCATTGTGCCATTCGGAACATTTTGTGGCTACGATTTCGGGAAGCGGAACGGTATTTCGGGGATTCAGTTATGTTGGACGGCTACGAACGATCATACATGGAGCAGTAAATTATTTTGTCACGCTTTGTTAGGTTGCACAATTTGATCGTTCCTCTTTCTAGTGCTTACCTGGCCAGCCGGTAAGAAGTGCTGCGACGAAGACATGATTTTGGACGAAAATTTCTAGCACAACATTTCGAAACTTTCAGAATGCAAGAAGGCGTGGAGATTGGCGTTGTTAGGAAATTGTTTTACGACTGGGAGGATTCATACGGTTCATTCTTTATGGGTTTCGTCGCGCATAAGTGATTCGGGAGAGTTTATTGTGCCCATTTGTGCACACAATAATTCGTGTTTTATTAGATGGTACTTTGGGATGTTTAATGGCGTTTTGATGCGAATATTGTTCAATTATATTTCATTATAGTTAGCTTGTAGCTTGTAGGGGCGGCCCGGTGGTGTAGGCGACAGCGACGCCGGTCTTCAAACGGCAGGACCGGGGTTCAAATCCGATCCAGACCCGTCCCCCCGTAGTGAGGACTGACTAATCAACTTCGTGGATTCGGCAGTCTAGAAAGCCATTTCGATGGCCGGCATGACCTAAGAGGTCGTTACGCCAAGAAGAAGAAGAAGAAGTTAGCTTGTACGAAGAATATAGAAGAGAACTCAAACTTAGGGTCTTAAATATTAAGATTTTGACAAAGAAATGTTCTGATAATAATTCTGTTCTCGTTGCTCGTGTGCTCGAGCTCAATTCTTTGACTAGAAACGCCTAATGAAAGTAGCATGAGAACAAAGTATTCACTTCTAATTAGATCCTCAAATATTGAAGGGTGCCAGCGCGCGCGGACTAAATGAAAGGCGAACGGTCACCAAAGAAAGAGTAATCTTCTGTCACCTCAGAAGTGGCTCGAATATCATTTTGGGTACCAAAGCAGCAAACTAAAGGGTTGTGCTTTTTTCTGTGCATTTAATTTTGTATGTCCTACTGAAACGGAAAAAAGTAATCTCATTCGGAAGATTTATTTTTGGATGCCTAGGAAAACCACGTCAAGTGATGTGGCCACAAATGGTACATTTTGTAGTCGTTTCCGGGAAGGGGAAAAAAAACCATCGTTAAGACCGGATTTTGGTAGCTGAGTGTTAGATTTATGGTGCGCTTTCGAGAGCAGTCACATCCGCGTCGTTTTGGCACGCATCGGTTTGAAATGGGATGACATTTTCATAGTTGCACGCACGCACTCACGTGGCTAGACGACGCAACATAGTTTGAGAGGCTAGTTGGGCAATCAGCACAAAACTTTATCTTCAAAATCGCAACCTAGTGACGGTGACAGTGAAGATAGATGACAGGACGGTGTTGGACGTGTTAGGCATGTTTTAAACTGAAGTACTCCTAAGTCCGGTAAAGCCCCATCACACATGGTGGGGGGAAAAAGGCGAGAAGACTCGGATTTCCTTTGGGTGAGTTTCTCTCTCGTGTTGCCATCTAATTGACGATCGCTGTCAACGTTGGCCGATGACAAAAAGCATGCTGCAGTCGCTCGGTGCAGTAGCAGCCCGATTTTATTTATAACTTTGGTGGCGGTAGCATCGACTGCGATCCCGCACAATCCATCGGGATCCAGTTTATTTTTAAAGCCCCCACTTAATGGTTTCGAGTGGAAGGTTTATGTGCGTGTGTGCGTGTGATGCAACTGGCACCGACGGAAAGCCGCAAATGAGCCACAGAAGTGCCGGCAGAGTATCGTTAAATCTAATTTTTATTTTTATGAAAATGTTAACAAGCGCCTGGATGGAGTTCTTGGAGGGCCCTCGCTCGTTTCGCTAGAGAACTCCGGTTTTTCTGGCTGAAGTTTTGGGGTACGACTTCATGCCAGAGCGTGAGATGTGACACCGATTATGGTTTACGCGGATTAGATGAATTGCTGCCGATCCCAAACACGGTGGCCTCAAGTGTTTGTTTGAATGGGTTGGCGATCGTAAATATTTTCCATTCGCTTCAGGCGCAAGAGGAAAGCTATGATTTTTTTGCTTTTTCCCTGCGTGTGGGATGAATAATGGTCAATATTTCTTCTCTGTCACCGGGGATCGATTGAAATGAATTCGACCGTATTAAGGGGCGGTTCAGTGAAGTGGTTGTGTTTAGAATCGGGCTTGGGCAATTAAAATTTACGCCTTCCCCATCAGGATCTCCACCGCTTAATGCAGTAGGTCATGTTTTTTAAGCGATTGTAAAGTGAAGTGTTTCTTAAAAACCAATATCGTGCCCGTAAGGGAACGAGTGTGACATAATTCTGACTTAATTTTCTGGGAACAACATCTGCATTTTATTATTATGTACTGGAAGAACGCTTAATCAGGACATATGGTTTGATTTGTAACGCTTTAATGAGCTATGTTGGGATTAGATTTAATACCTATGACCACATTTACTCGTAAGCCTTATAAAAAGGAAGGGAAATAGATGAGCGAAGGGAACATCTGCTTGGACTAATTTAGATTCATTTTTTATGCTCTACGAATGGTCCGGTGGTTGAGATCGTCCCCTCGTAGTGAGGACTGTCTATCCAACTACGTGGTATCAGCAAGTCTAGTAAGCCATTCGATGCCCGCGTGACCTTAGATATCTGTAAGCCAAGAAGAATAAGACAAAGATTTATTCTAAATTATTGTTCGTCCCTCTGAAGTTTTACGTCTTAAGCTGTTTTATACACTAAGTAGTGTGAATTTCTTGCATTAGTAGCATACTTGTCATAATAAAACAATTTCAGTTAACAAACCTTTAATTACCGACTATTCTTTCATTTTCAGTTCTGGGAGATCATCTCGGAGGAGCACGGTATCGATGCTTCTGGTGTCTACAATGGAGAGTCTGATCTACAGCTGGAACGCGTAAGCGTGTACTACAACGAGGCCTCGGGTAAGCAAATGAAGCACAAAAGAATGGAGCAAAGTCTAAAGAATCAGCACAACCTCAACCAGTCCTCCTCAGGCGATGATTACCAAACCTAGTAGAAAACCTCGCTCTAGTTTTCCTTCTTGCTTTTCTACTGTTTGTAACATTTGTCCGTTATATTTGATAGTGATCAAACTTGGTACCGCTAGTACACCGCCGTACCGTTTTATTTGGTTCAGAATATTACTGCTACTTGCAACGATTCTAACCTATCGATGCAACACGTTCGCATTTCTTGCAAACTTTTCGCTTTGATGTAAGCTACCCAGCAACCAGCGGAACGGAACGATCATCTTTTCACTGTTATTAATTGTTTCCGGTCCGATCCGATTGCGGGTTGAAACAATCATAATTAGAATGCAATGAAAAGCCTCGCGGAACGGCGAAAGAACGTGCTTCGAATAGCATCGATCGGCGGTTCCGTTTTGTGCATCGGAAGTGGCAGTCTGGTGTGAGTCACCTGTTCGCAAAGAAGGAAGCTAGTGCTGATTCATAGCCGCGTTCCCGCGGGATCCAGATGCAACATATCTTATAATTCGCCACGTGCCGTTCTATTTTATTGGCTCTTTTCAGCAGTTTCACGATCTTCTGGTGGCAAGTATGTGCCCCGTGCTATCTTGCTCGATTTGGAGCCGGGTACGATGGAGGCCGTTCGTTCTGGATCGTACGGCAAGCTGTTCCGTCCCGATAACTTCGTCTTTGGACAGTCCGGTGCTGGTAACAACTGGGCGAAGGGTCACTATACCGAGGGTGCGGAGCTGGTCGATGCAGTGTTGGATGTGGTGCGCAAGGAATGCGAAAACTGCGACTGTCTGCAGGTGCGTAGAACCTATTAGTACTAGCCATCCGTTTTATTGTCTCAATTTTTAATAAAAAAACATTTGTTTTTAGGGATTCCAATTAACGCACTCGCTTGGTGGTGGTACTGGATCTGGCATGGGTACGCTGCTCATCTCCAAAATCCGTGAGGAGTATCCGGATCGTATCATGAACACCTACTCGGTTGTACCATCGCCCAAAGTGTCGGACACGGTGGTTGAACCTTACAATGCCACCCTCTCAATCCATCAGCTGGTGGAAAATACGGACGAGACGTACTGCATTGATAACGAGGCTCTGTACGATATATGTTTCCGCACGCTGAAGGTTCCCAACCCTAGCTACGGCGATTTGAACCATCTCGTCTCGCTGACCATGTCTGGTGTTACTACCTGTCTGCGATTCCCGGGTCAGCTGAACGCCGATCTGCGCAAGCTGGCCGTCAACATGGTGCCCTTCCCCCGTCTCCACTTCTTCATGCCCGGCTTCGCACCGCTAACGTCCCGTGGCTCCCAACAGTACCGTGCGCTGACCGTGCCGGAGCTAACGCAACAGATGTTCGATGCCAAGAACATGATGGCGGCCTGTGATCCACGGCACGGTCGCTACCTGACGGTGGCTGCCGTGTTCCGCGGGCGAATGTCGATGAAGGAGGTCGATGAGCAAATGCTTGCGGTACAGAACAAGAACAGCAGCTACTTCGTCGAATGGATCCCGAACAACGTCAAGACAGCCGTCTGTGATATTCCGCCGAAGGGTCTGAAGATGTCGTCCACCTTCATTGGCAATACGACCGCCATCCAGGAGCTGTTTAAGCGTATCTCGGAGCAGTTCTCCGCTATGTTCCGCCGCAAGGCGTTCTTGCATTGGTACACGGGCGAGGGCATGGATGAGATGGAGTTCACCGAGGCGGAGAGCAACATGAACGATCTGGTGTCGGAGTACCAGCAGTACCAGGAAGCGACCGCGGATGATGAGTTCGAGCAGGAAGACTGCCAGGACGAGATGGAGGGCGAATGCGTTTGAAGCGCTCGGGCACTAGGAAACGGCAGTCCGTGGCCAGTATAAACTTTCTGGCTTTGGCATTTTTTATTATTTATTAAACTTTTTCGTAGCTAGGCAAAAACGATTTTATATTCCGAATACCGGAGACTGCGTGTGTGTAAAGAAACGTGAAAAGTAACATTTACTAAACAAAAACAAAAGAAAAACATAAAAAAAAAAAAAAAATCATTAAAATCAACTCGACCAACTGCATCGTTCGAATATCTAATCAGATCCCAGCATTACATTGAATTTCATAACGAACGCCACCCACTCAATATCATCTTGGATCTCAAGACAGAAACTATTTCTGAGAGGAGATGTGTTGTAAATTCTCAAGCACAAAAGTAAACACAGTAAGAGCGGTCTGATTCATTCTGAGGAAGGAAAATTTACCTCCCGTTGCATGGGCAGCTCCAGCAAAGTTTCTCGAAGCCGGAGAAATTGGTTGCCGCGAGTTCCAAACGACGTAGAAGTAAGGATGTGCTGGTGAAGAAAACGGCGACGGTAAACTTATTCCTTCCGAGCAGGGAATAATCATGTGCGTTTCTTATCCGAGGTAAAAACCATTCGAACGATCGAAATCGAGCAGAAAGGAGCGAGCGTGACTAGATCGTACAGGAAATGACGTATACAAGAACAGCTGGATTTATTTGAAACTATGACTACTGTCGCCGTTCTGTGTCGATGGAGGACTTCTGCGTTAAATGCATCAGCTTGTATCAACCATAACGGCATTGGATTTCCAGGTGGACCCCAAAGACGAGATTGTAATGTACTGTGGCAATTGTAACCTTACCGGCAAATCGTTGATCGGTGAAAGTCAAACGAAATATATCCTCATTATTTATATCATGTATGTTTGTTGAAAGTCTTTAATTTTGAATGGAAAAAGAACCAGAGGCTGGCACGAACAAGGGACGAAGAAAATATCACAATGAAACGGATATAAAAAGTTAAGGAGCAAGTTGTACAAGTAGTGAAGCTAAACAACTTCTGCTTTCAAATAGTCTTTGTTAGGCAATATATCATATTGGACCATGATGCCTTCTTTTTCTTGGCTTAACTTTCTTCTTGGTCTAGTCAGCAATCGAGTGGCACTATAGAATTCTTGATAGCAATATCACGTAGTTGGATAGTCAGTCTTCACTACGAGGGAATGGTCTGGATGGCATATGAACCCTGGTTTTGCCATGTATTGACGCCGCTGTTGCCTCTACCACCGAGACATATGTAGGAAAAAGCATTACGAGCATAAGAAATACCACACATTCTTCAACAGCGCTCGACATCATTACGCCACCTAGTGGTCAGAAGTAGCGATTTTTAGCGTGACACTAAAAAGCCTCGGACGTAAGCTCTTGAATATGGGAAACTGAAAGAGAGGCAGACAAAGCTGTCAGTTTTGTGTATTGCAAAATGCATACATTTAGGGGTAAATGTGTTTAATTTGTTTCGAGTGAAAATTCAAACTCAAGCTGGTTGTTTTGCTTTAAACGAACAATAAATAAAACTCATGCAATGGTTATGACGGTATGTATGTTTTGTTTGATGTAATTTTATATGAACTTTTGTGCTGGACCGAAAACGACATCTTTACTGCGTGGTAAGGTAAATTAATACATTGAATTTAGCTACAACTCAACGTGCAAGAAGCATTTCATCGGTTAACTGTCATTAGAAGGATTGGTGGATGGATTCTTTTATGCCTGACCATGGATGTATTGCAACGAAATATCATTGGACTGCAAAGAAGTTCTCGAAAGCTTCTGCTACATTAGAAATTTCAAAAAAAGAGTTATTGGAAATGATTTAGAAAATGTCTAAGCAATGATCGTTTATAAGGGACTTCCAACTTTATGCTTCGAGTGAAACTCCTAGTACAAGGATAAGTCAATAGTTTCTTCCACATATTTGCTGCTCTAAAGCAACCGATAATCCTGTCATGAATTGATCATGCATAACAAAATAAGATACGAAAGCGCATGGCTAAATAAAGTAAGTACAAAAAACTTTAAAACCATTTCGGGCAGTTTTCCCTCGACTTGGCTACACCTTTTCAGGTTAAATTGTTGGTAATAATGTGTACATATATAGATCAGCCTGTTTTTCTTCTCCTTCTTGGTGTCCCTCGAAGTCACATCGGCTATCGAATAGCTTACTATACTTTCTGATATCACACAGTTGTAGAGTTAGTCGTCACTACGGGGGGATGGTCCGGATTGTATTTCAACCCCAACATGTACCCCAATTTCTAGTCAATGAAAGCCATTTATGTCAGTTATTATATTCTATTTATCTAAGCAAGAAATTATTATTTCTATTTATTTTGTAGTTTTAAAGATCAGACAATCGATTGTAGAATAAAACCTAAACCGCTTAAACAATCGTTCAATACAATTAGTTGAATACAGTATTTTCTGGGAGAAATTTTTCTCGAAACTCCCTCCGAGATCAGTTCCTGGAACTATGATACCTCTTCTTAGTGTTGAGCAAAAACCATTTCTTCTCCCATGAGCACTCTTTAAGGAAAACTGTTTCCCACGGTGCTTCCCGCATGTCTGTGAAAGATTTTTACCGCAAGTGCGACTCAAACGAGATCGGACGAATGATCAACGATTCAATAGATGTAGCATAGTGACATGACCACTGGCATGAGCTGGTTTTTTGTACTGCCAGACCTGATCTTCGGGGCGGAACAGTACGACCGTGGTTTAAGAAAAAACGGGACAGAAGCCTCAAACCACAACCTTCACGTTGAAGGCGGCGGGATCGATACCGCGCGTGATAATGAATGAGGTCACATGGAAAATGCATTTCGCTACCACCAGCAAGCGCAAAGGTACCTATTGAAGGTGTTGTTTTGCCACAAGGAAATAAAGAAGAACCTCGGTAAAAGCAAGGAAAACCTGGAGCTTCAAAAGAAAATCAAAGACCTCATGGAACCCGTTACAAAAGTGCGTTGGCTCTGCACCGTCATGAGGCAGCAGGTATGAAGGTAAAGGATGCATCGTACGTTTTTCTCGCCCCATCGGAACGAGAGGGTGCAATCATGCGTTCCCTGCATTGCATCACATCTCGACCGATAACTCTCGCGACAATACCGCTCCACCGACGAATCAGGCAGGAAAAAAGAAGTAACGCAACGGGTTGCAGCAAGAATTTTTCTGCCCGAACCCGAAATAAGTAGTGTAGCGAGATGGCGGGAAGAAAAGTTTTCTCACATGTCGGGAAGGAAAATAAGTGCATAAAATTATGTACCAAACGATGCTGGGTGGGTTTCTTGTGGTGGCGTGGTTTGGAAAATGTGATTTACTGCAACGGGAATGTTTGCGTTTTATGCAGAGTTCTTCTCTCGTTTCTCGTTTATCAAATCACTAAGACATTGAATACACTTTCGCAACTTTAAATAATACATTAGAAAACACATTGCACACATGTAGAGTTATACTTCTGACAATAGAAAAACTTTTAAAAGCTTCATGCAACGAAAGCGTATTAATATATTTGTTAGAGTAAGTGTGAAAATTATATTACTTATTTCTAAAAAAAAACGCGGAAAAAAATATCAGCGTTATGAAACTTCCAAATAAAATTATTTTCTTTTAGAAATACCGAATGAGTCAAAAAAATAATTTAAAGCAAAATAATTGAAGCAAAACAACATTGGCATAAAAGAATGACTTTATAAAATGCTTGTGAATGGCTGTGTTAAAGTGGGAGAGTATTGAAAGATACAAAATAATTATGTTTACTTTTAAATTGATTAGCCATTCATCGCTACAATTTGAAGATAAATGTTTTATTTATTTATTTACAATTGATTATGACGGTCCAATGCCGTATTGTCAACACCGCTTGTGTTGAAAAAAAAAAATTACAATCATATTGATAAGGCATTTCCTCCCTATTATTTGCCTTATCCCGGGCATACTCGGTTGTGGATGGTTGTGGTGATGGTGTTGATGATGCTGATGATGATGATGATGATGATGATGATGATGATGATGTATTCGTGGATGATGGTCCGGTTCTATTGCGGTGGCTATTGTAATGATGGTGGTTGGTTGCATCCGGATTCCGGCTATTGTGGTGTTGTGGCTGATCTATTGTTGATCATTTTGTTATGGTCTGGACTGTAACGAACAAATAAACATCGTTAAGACAGCACGAACATTTATTTGTCTGCGTACAGTGCTCTCCAGTGCATTCCAGCAATGACATTCCAAGCTCAATCTAGTCAACGTCCAATCAAAGGATGATCGACAAGCTCTATCCCGCAGCAGCGAAAGCGACTTCACTACTCCCGAGACTGAACCCGCCGAACACCCCGAACCCGACGCCAACATTGTCAAACTCAATGTGCCAAAACTGGACTGGAGTGGAGAACACTGCACTTTGAACAACGCCTGCCTCCCTTTTACGGCAGTGTTGGAACCACCCTCGAGTGCAGTTGCCCAGTCATCGGATCACCCGTGGCACTACAAAAAATACACTTAAAACATAGACAACACAACATTTAACAGAAAAGGAATGGGGAAATACGAATAAGGATTGAAAGGATACTTGGGATGTGGAATCATAGGACAAGACCGTTGTCTCTGGCGAATCGGTGAATGACCCTCATGTAGGGGAGGTCCCTGGTAGCCAGCACTTCTCTAATTTCTGTACCCGGTCGTCTGCCGACATTCTCGACTGCGCTCAACAAGGAGGGTCTTGCGGTTTCAAACTCCACGCAAGACCACAGAAGGTGATCCACATCGTGGAATCCGTCACCGCAGCCACATACTTTTGTCTAAGCCAGAGTTATACGCTGTAGATGAGCATTCAACGCAAAATGATTCGAAATCAGTCGAGACATCATCCGTATGAACGCCCGGTCTACAGAGAGCCCATCGAACCAAGGCCGCAGGGACACTTGCGGAGAGATCGAGAAGAGAAAACGCCCGAGTTCATCCGCCTCCCACATGCTCTGCCAGCGAGACAGGAAAAGTTGCTGTGGGAAACGAAGAAACTCCTGGGCCGAGATAGGTCGGTCGTAAACAGCGCCTTCTTGGACGCCTGTTTTGGCCAGTGAGTCTGCCTTCTCATTGCCGGGAATTCCACAATGAGAAGGGACCCAAATTAGCGAGATCTTATACGCCTTATCGAACATTGAGCCAAGCAGTTCAATGATTTTTATGGTGAGGAAATCCTGACTCTTAACAGCCTTCGGAGATCTCAGAGCTTCAATAGCACTAAGGCTATCAGTGAAGATGAAGTACTGATCCGAAGGTCTCGCTGCTATCATCGATAGTGCGTAAAATATTGCGGCTAGCTCTGCGGTGTAAACACTACATGGCTGCCTCAATTTGAAAAAAGCTTCGGTGAACTCGCTAAAAACACCGAAGCCAGTGCCCTCCTCAGAGGATGATCCATCAGTGTAGTACTGGCTTATTTGGTCTAAATGACCATACTTATTCATGAAAATACCCGGAACTACCCTCGGGCGAAGATCATTAGGTATGGTCTTAATTTCCTCGTGCAATGAGGAATCTGTTATTAAAATGGAACTGTAGTTCTCAGGAAGGGCAGCACGATTTAATGCCTGTGGAGCGCTAGCATGCACTTGTAGGGCAACAAAATCTTCGTAGATCTTGAGGATTTTGCTCTTAGAACCTGTCTCTAGAAGCGCTTCAAAATTTTCTATTATCAAGGGATTTGATACTGAACAACGGACTAGAAGGCGAAGCGACAGCATTTCAAAACGTAGTTTGAGCGGCATCACTCCGGTCATCACTTCTAGGGACATGTTGTGTGTGGATTTCATGCTCCCTAGTGCGAGTCTAAGACAGCGGTACTGTAGCCTTTCTAGCTTGAGTATCAACGTATTGGATGCCCAATGGAAGCATATGCTTCCATATTCCAATACGGATAGTACCGTTGTCTTATACAGTCTCAGGACGTCTGATGGATGTGCGCCCCACCAGAATCCTGTGACTGTCCTTAGAAAGTTGATTCTTTTACTGCATTTTTGCACCAGACGGGTGAAGTGAGTACTCTAGTTTAGCCTAGAATTGAACCATACACCAAGGTATCGAAAATTGTCGGTAATTGATATCTTTTCACCATACAGAAAGACATCAATTTTCGGGTCATATAGCCTTTTCTCCCTGTTTTTTCCCGTGTCGCTAAAAGGAGAAAAGACTACCATCTCAGTTTTCGTTGCAGAGAACTTGATACCAAGGTTTTCAGACCACTCGGAAAGATTATCCAGAGTGGTTTGTAAAGCCAGTTGTATTTCGTCGGCGTCTCTGCTTGCAACAGATATAACGCCGTCGTCTGCCAATTGTCTAAGACTGCAGTTTGGCGCTAGACAAGAGTCTATCTCACTAACATAAAAGTTATATAACAGTGGGCTCAAGCAGGACCCTTGTGCTAGTCCATGGAAACTGGTCCGTTTTAACTGCACGTGACCATTGTTGAAATTCATAGCTTTTTCCGACAAAAGGTTGAATAACAAGTTATTCAACTTTGGTCCCAGGCCCGCATTTTCTAACTTTTGACTCAGTTTGTATGGAGAAACTGAGTCAAATGCCCCCTGTATGTCAAGGAAGATAGACCCCATGTTCTGCTTGCGTGCACGGGCAAGCTCTATTTCAGTCACCAAAAGCGCTAAACAGTCATTAGTACCCCTGGCTTTACGAAAACCAAACTGAGTACTTGAGAGAAGGTTGTTGGTTTCCAACCATTCTTCTAACCGTAAAAGAATCATCCTTTCAAGGAGTTTTCTCAGACACGAAAGTAATGATATCGGCCGATATGAATCGTGTCTTGATGGCGGTTTGCCAGGCTTCAAAATAGTGACAACTTTCACTTCCCTCCATTCTTGCGGGACGCTGTTGAACTCCAACATATCGTTGAAGATTCTTAACAGACGTTTCTTGCCCATGTCGGGAAGATTTTGCAGCAGTTTGCTGTTGATCTGATCCAGGCCTGGGGAAGAATTTTTGCTTGAAAGGAGAGCAAGCGATAGCTCAACCATAGTGAACGGTGAGTCCATGATAGGGTCACTGCCAGGCGCATTTTGATGAAAGTTCTGCGCAGGAACGAAATCAGGGCAGAGCTTGTGGGCAAATTCATTTAGCCACTCGCCAGAAAAGCTTTCGCTCTCGTTGATGTTGTTGCTGTTTCGCATCCTTCTAGCCATCCTCCAAAGCGAATTAAGTGATGCGGAAGGGTCTAGGTTATTGACGTATCTACGCCAATAGCCCTTTTTCTTCGCCTTCAACAGGTTTTTACACGATCTCTCCAGTCCTTTATATTTTTCATATAAAGACCTTGAGCCCGTGTCCCGGAATGCTTTAAACGCCTCCCGCTTCTTATTAAAAGCCGCTTGGCAATCCTTGTCCCACCAAGGAGTGGGAGGTTTTTTGAATGTCCTTGCTTGGTGGGAACGCCTTGTTTGGGCCTCAAGAGCGCACTTGTTTATAATTGAAACAAGTTTTTCGTACTCCTGAACTGGAGACAAATCTTCCAAGTCAAGAGAAAGCGAAGCGGCTACTAATTCACCGTATCTTGTCCAGTCGATGTTCCTCGTTAAGTCACATTTAACGGGGATTCCACCTCCTGGACATCCTCCCTTGATGTAGGAAATTTCTATCGGCAAGTGATCACTGCCGATAGGGTCCTGGATCACCTTTCAGCTAAAATCCAGGGCCATCGCTGATGGACATAGAGACAGGTCCAGTGCACTCGCCCTACTCTTCGGTGTGTGCATCCTAGTTGCCTCTCCTGAGTTGAGGATTGAAAACCCAAATCTGTCGCAGATGTCTCGGATAATTGGAGCGCGAATGTCATCCTTATCGCAGCCCCAGTCGATTCCATGGGAGTTGAAATCTCCCAGGATCAAAAGTGGTCCAGGCAAGACCGCTGCTAAATTTCCAAGATCCTCTTTGATCTTTTCAATTTTTTCTTTTTCATTGTTGGCTATCGGGGGGATATAAATGGATGCAATTGTCACGTGAAGATCGCTAATTTTTGCCTTGACTGCGACAGTTTCGATCATTTCTTGCCTAGGGGTAGGTATTCTGTTGAAAGCGTGACTCTTTCGAACACCAATTAGTACTCCTTGAAGATAAATGTCTTATTTAAATAATTGAAATGCAAACAATGTTTAGAAAATTAGACAGATGTGTTCTAAATAGTAATGATTTTGTTTGATCAGCACATTGATAGCCCGTTCATTTCAACGATGTATTTCAGTGTTTAACAGTATCTTAAGATCTAATTCTTCTTCTTGGCTTAACGACCTTCTACGTCAAGCCGGTCATGGAATGGTTTACTAGACTTGCCGATATCAAGTAGTTGTATAGTTTAAGTCACTACGGGGGACGGTCCCGATGGGGTTTGAACTCTGGTCCTGCCGTGTAAAGACTGAAGTCGCTTTCGTCTACACTACCGTTTCGACCCTCTGATCTACCCCTCTGAAGATCTGATAAGGAAACTAATAAATTATTTAAAGTTAGGGATTTTAAATTTATTTATTTTTTGTAATGAAACCATTGATTAATGACTCAATGGTTTCATTTTGGCCTATTTTGGCCTTCACAACTATCCTAATTTAATGTAATTGAAAACAACAACACTAACGAAATGGAAAAAAAAATACAAAATAGCTTTTATAAATTAAAGACAGAAAAACAAAGATTCTATTGTCTCAATAGGTGCTACCCAAGATTAGTTTAAAATTCTTAATGCTAGTGTTGAGATCGGCTGTGTTAGATAGAGAAAGGTATGAAATTATAAAATTTGATAAAGGATCGCTTGAACCAAAGTCGGTCGATCTAAATACGGAGCTAAATAGTAGCCTTGGTCTAAGAGTTCTACTAGGAGCCTGGCGGTTTATACTTTCAAGAATGTCTTCTTCTTCTTGGCTTAACGACCTCTAAGGTCATGCCGGTCATCGAAACGGCTTACTAGACTGCCGATACCACGTAGTTGGTTAGTTAGTCCTCACTACGGAGGGATGGTCCGGATGGGATTTGAACCCCGGTCCTGTCGTTTGAAGATCGGCGCCGTTGTCGCCTACACCACCGGCCCTATTCAAGATCATCAACACCAGAAGAGTTTCAAGAATGTACGGGGCGACAATAAAACCGCTGTTGAGTTTATTTAAAAAACGCGCTGCACCGTCATTCGCCTATATTGAAGGGATTCCAGTCTGAATAACAGACACCTAACACGGTATGTGGGTAGGGAAGTGCCAAGAGACCCAATCCAGCAGATAACAGACAGAAGGTGACAATTTTCTTTGCACTGATTCCAGCCTGCCAATTCTGTACTGTTGCATTGGTATCCATATAATAGTACCACAAACTTAAAAATTGGCCTAACAATAGCACAATACAGAGGTTCAAGATTATGAGGGTCTTTGAAATCCTTGCCTACACGTGAAAAAAAAAAACATAATAACCAACACGCTTTAGAAATAGTTAAATCGTGATGTTCTTCAAAAGTTAGCCTAGAGTCTAATTCTTCTTTTTCTTAACTTAATGACCTCTAAGGTCACGCCGGCCACGTGCGGACATTACCCGATTTGCGGATGATGTGGCGTTTACCCTTATCGGAAGGGACCCACAGGAAATAAGCACCTATGCTACGAGGAACCTGGAGATCAGCGAGGTCTGGCCCATCAAAATACCGGCTACATGATCTTCTGCACACATCACAACCCGCAAGTAGGTCAACTACAGGCGGGGACACACACGATCACTTCCACGGAATCGCTCAAGTACCTCGGCGTCGAGCTCTGCCGCAAGCAGCACTACGGCCGGCAGCTGGAGAAGGTTTGCACCAAGGCGTTGCGTATCGCGAATGCCTTGACCGCTCTGATGCTGAACAAGTGTGGCCCCAAAAGCAGCAGAAGGAGAGCCCTGGTTAACGTTGGGATTAGGATTGTCCGTTACGCGGCACCATCGTGGGGACGGACACTTCTACAGAGAGATATTCATCGCACCACCGTTCAGAGGACGCACCGCACAAGAGTCCTGCAAGTAGCCAGCGTGGTCACAAGTACTATCCCGCTAGTCCTCCTCCTAGAGGAGGATATCCGCTGTCATGACGGTAATGTAGAAAGGGGATGTCCTGGACCAGACATACGAAAGCGTCGCAGAGAGAAGACCATGGAACGCTGGCAACAACAGTGGACAGCTGGAGCGTTAGGACATAATGCCCAGGGCATTATGTCCTGGGTTAATTCGTAAGGACGGAGAAATTGATTTTTATCTCTCTCAACTCTTTACAGGGCATGGGTTTCTCCGGAGCTACTTCGTCGAGAAAGGCATCCTCGACGGCTCGCCAAACTGCCCGGTGTGTGAACATGACGTGGAAGATGTCGACCATGTAATGTTCCGCTGTCCACGGTTTGCTCGGATCCAACAAGAGTTGCAGCAGCAGAGCCACACCCGGCTGATGAAGGACAATCTGGCGGCAGAAATGTGTGCCAACCGCGACACTTGGGAAGCAGTTCGCACTGCTGCTCGGACCAACGGCAAGACGACGGCGGAACACGGAACAACCAAGGTAGCAATAGCTGCCACCGTAACCGCACACAAAGGACTACACTACAACGGAAGCAGCAGCAGCAGCAGCAGCGACGAGTAACCAGAGCAGCAGCAGTAGGAGCTTAGACCTAACCGGGAGTAACGGCTACGGACGCACGGGTCTGAGCAGCAGCAGCAGCTGAGACAATAAGGACGAATGACGCAGCAACCGCGCGTCAACGGCATGAGTGCATCGCACAAACGAACCTGCATGGAGTACTACGCACATCAGCGCATCGGCAGGTTTCGGATCAGGTCGAGGAGTGGTTTAGTTGGGTCGCATCGGCTGCCGGGTCCGCTTCAGCGTCACGATGAATCCCACATACCCCATCTTGAGGGTTGTTCTGTAGCCGCAGACCACCTTCCGAGATGGGGAACTTTTGAAGGTTCCCTCAACGTTAATAAAAAAAAAAGAAAAAGTTCACGCCGGCCATCGAGTGGTTTACTAGACTTGTTGATGCCACTTATAATATAGTTGGATAATCAATCCTCACTACGGGGCGACGGTTAAGATGGGATTAGAATCCCGGTCCTGCCGTTTTTGAAGACCGGAATCGATGTCGCATTTGCCACTGCCCCCCCCCCCCCCCCCCCCCCTAAGCCTAAAGTTTAATAGTACACCTAAATCACCTAAATGACGTTTGAACGCGGAACTTTGCTGCCAGCTAATTTGTTATCAAATACTATAGGTGACCGTTTTCTAGAGAACGTTCCAACAGAGCATTTTGAAACATTTACACGCGAAAAGTTTAAAGAGCACCAGGACATGAAACGATTTAGATAAATTTTGTAGTACAGCACACAACTAGCTTCAAATTATCAGCATACATCAGTTTACAGCAGTCAGACGTTGATAATGTCATTTGTAAAAATGACAAACAGCCAACAGTCCAAGAATTCTGCCTTGTGGAACCCCTGACGAATATTATCCTTCTATTTCTAAGCATCATAATTCGTTTAGCTGCAATAATTTCCAACCATCTTTAACAATTCTTCATATACGAGCATCTGAACGTATATCAAAAAAGTATTTCCTCTATCTTCTCTGTGTTCCTCAGAGACCTGCATTCGATCAAAGGTGTAACTTACCGAAGCTGCCACAATGTCTAACCAGAAACATTCGTTTCTCATGTTTCCAGCGTACGATTTACCAGGAAAAACGGTAGCCCTCGGGCGCTTTACATTCCCGTTTTCCCCACGGGGAGCAAACTGGCGAAACAACTTCAACTCCCAGCCCCATAAAGCTCAGGCAGCACCGGCGGATGAAAATAAGGCAGTTCAATTCGTGGTAGAAAACAGTCCGGAGAAAGCCACGTACTGCCAGCCTTTTTCCCGCAATAGGAATCCTCCCGGGCAAACGTGAGCTGCATTTGCGCGGGGCAATTTTAAAGCAGCGCGCAACTTCGCGATCTGCCGTCGCTTCACCGCATGCACGTGTGGCAAGTGCATTTGAACACTGATAACAACGACAGCGCAAAAAAAAAAAACTCGTTGACAGTGAAGGCGGTGCGGAATAATATGAGCGAGGGAAAATAAATGAAATAACGTTTGTCGTCACATCAGTACGACATCTATCGATCTTTTGCAGGCAGGCACTTGTTTAAGGCCCTCCGGGCAGTTACTACGGCTTCGTGTACGGGAAAAGCAAAGGACATTGCAGACGAACGATGGAAGACAAGCTGGCGACACATTTCGTGATGCTTCCATCTATGGTGAAAAATGCACGCGCTCAAATACAACGGAAAATAAGAACGCTGTTGAAGGATGGACCCGCACCGCTGTGGGCGAAGGCTTATCGTGGGCAGGTGACGTGCATTAAATAATTTAATAGCTCCCAGCGACGCGAACCACGACTACCGAAAGGTTTTCCATCTTGCGGAAAATAATCGCCCCACAGGCCCTACCGCTTGAAGTGATCGGTTGGTTCGGTTTGGAAGGTGCATTAAAGGAGGATGGCAAAATAAAAAAAAATAAAATGCTGGTGATCGTTGTGTAGCACTTTGCATTACATCAAAAGGACACTGTTGGGGTCAAAGCAAAACGCGCACCGATCCGCCCGTCGTAAAACGGGTAAAAGGTGCAGAAGGAGAAAAAATAAACCAAACCAAGGGAGCAGAAAAAAAAGCACCAGGATACTGGAATTTATAATTGCGTGTGATAAATGCAATGCCAAGCTCGAGGATGTGATATCGTACGCCCAGCATCTCGGTGCGTTGGTCAGAATAATAATCAATCGTGGCGTGGCCTCCACGGAGTAAACCTCGACGTGGAATTGTTGTAGTTGAAATAAATCAAAAGTCAAAATCACGCGACACACACACACGCGGTGCGCGGTATTCCGCGGTTGGTTCCCATATTGCTACGGGAATGTACACTTATGCACTCCCGGTATCGAACAATTCTCGAACGCTGAACGCCGAAGGATGTACGCACAGTTAATGATGGGAAAGCCGGACCGATCCCGGACCGATACACACGTCAGCGCTTTAATGAGGAACCGCAATTGAATGTAATTAATGCTTTATTTCTTCCTCCTGCCGGGTGAGTGGGGCAATGCGTTGCGTGTAGGCGTGTGCGGGAGGATGAGGCTGTAGAAACCGGCAAGGGTAGCTGGTGGCACAACGTACCCAGCACGCTGTGCTGGTGCAATGTTTGATTGCAATCGGTTGTCAATTTCGTTGACGTTTCTCGCGGAAAGTGTGTTAAAATGATGGTAATGTATATGGATGTCTGCACGGCCAGGCAGCTGTGGAGTCGCAGTCTCTGATTTGTTGTGTTCTTTTTCGGTAAAATGTTTTTATTTTTCTAAACGGATTCTGTGGCATCAATGCTTCATGTACATACATTTAAAAAGAAGAAGAAATTTGGTTTGGTTTTGCCAAAGAACTGCTCATGAAGCATCTTGAAATAAAGTTTAAAAACTCATCTTTCCCCAAAATAATCAAAATTAAAAGAAAATTTTGCTTCTTAAATTCCAGAATTGTGGTCAAATCTTCAAGTTTTCCGTTTGCCTTTGCATCCATGTAGATAATCCAGAAAGGCAATACGGAGGTACAAGGACATGGTAATCCAGCATCCTCGGGCTCAACATTTGACTAGAATGAGAAAACGCTATCCAGCAGCCTCTAATTCTGCTTTAGGATCGTTAACTAATGATTATAAGTTAAGAAAAAACAATTACCAGATACATTACGGATTTCTTTTCACAAAAACCATGTTGAGGTTATGAAAATACTTAAACGAACTTATTTTATTCATGTGAGGCGGTCTGGTACTTAAACTTATAACTTATTGAATGGCTTAAAATATTTAAACTGCAAGACTAGGCCCATATTGAGGTTTGCTGTGACAAAGCTTTTTCACTGTATTATCATCACTGTGCTGGGTGGCGCCCGTTTAATTTGCGACTAATTAAGTACACATTTGCTTTCGACCAACAGGGAAGGATGGGTCATGCTATTAACGACGGTTTTTTGTTTGAGTGTTTTTTTTTCAGCATGGTTAACATTGCCCAACTCGTGTGGTTGTTTAACACTTTTCAATTGATTGCCGGATTAATCTATCGGAAAGTTCATAATGTATGGCCACCCATGGCGGTGATGCGTTGATTTGCATTGCATCGTAGGAGGTCTCATCAATTAACAGTTGTGATGTGTTCATTCATTCGTGACTTAAACAATTTGGACCTTGTGTCTCCTCTGTGTTGACTAATTTTTGATTAGTTTGAAATCGCTGAACGTGTCATAATTCAAAGCTGGGTTTATAGTTTTCTTTTTCTTGTGCAGGTTGGTTTTGGCAAAACGTTCAAAGCGTTTCTAGGAATTTTAAACCATTTTCTATTATTTAACTTTTTTTATAAATCCTTCAGCAAAATTTTCTTTTGGTTCTATGCAATAGCTTAGTTTAAAAAACCGGCATTCTGTTAGAAGGATGTAGGGGCGTTCGGGATAAATTTGACAGTTACATTTTTGTTTATAACTCGTGATCGAGTTGGCATAGGAAAACAAGCAATACGTCATTCGACAGCTAAAAGTGTACGGAACAAGCAGCAAAAACATCCCGTGATAAAAAAATGCCAAAAAAGAGTACATTGTGGAAGCGGATCACATGCATCATGATGATCCGCGCCGGACGCGACAACCGTCGACACGGTTAACACCCAGAACAACCGGTGGGTGGCTTACTGCCCGGCGGACGTGCCACGGGTGCCACAAACCAAGTTCCCCCAGACGGTGATGGTGTTTTCCTGCGTGTCATCGGAAGGGGACGGGATGCCGCCCCACTTTCCATGCTGGACACCGTCGTAAAGCCTTGGATCACGAGAGTTGCCAACGGCAGACCGTACGTGTTCCAGCAGGATTCCGCTCCGTGCCATACGGCCTCCAAAACGATAAAGTGGTTGGCGACCAATTTCAACGACTTTACCGCGCCTCCCAGCTTCCCGGATCTTAATCCAATGGATTATTTCGTGTGGGGCGCGGTGGAAAGGGACACCAACAGAACCTCCAGCAACACCAAGGCGGAGCTGATGGCGAAAATCAGGTTCGTTCTCGCGGCCCTACCCCGCGAAACTCTCACCAGGGCTTGTTCCCGGTTCCAAAGACGGGTCGAGGCCTTAATAGAAGCCGAGGGCGGATATTTTGAATAAAATGAATAAAATACATGGTAAGCTACTATTTCTAAAACAAAACAAAATTTCCCCGAAGATTAATTTTGCCATAAAAATTTTTTTTCTTTCTCCGTAGGTGACTGTCAAAATTATCCCGAACGCCCTGACTCAGACAGACTCCTTTCAAACTGTAATCTGCAGTATTATGAAGCTGAGTGGTGATAGTTTCCCCTTTATGATGAGAAATTGTATTTGGTGTGGCGATAGCTTTTTTCAATTGTAATTGTATTTGTGTTTCGCAAGGAAAGTACTCAGCAAGAGTTTTATCCCCGCGTGTGTAAAAGGACAACGGAGTAGCCGCTACAATGAGGAACTCCTTAATTAAGGTTATCTCACTAATGTCCAGCAAATTACTGTCGTATCATACGTGGTAAATTTGAATAGAATATTTCCAGATTTCTGCTGTCAAATCGATTTGACACAAGTCATCGTGGAGGGGTAAAATGAACTCGACTCGACAAATTTCTTTCTTTCACTATGCATAAAAAGATTTATTACTTCAATGTGATGTGGGAGAAGAAATTGTTACAACAACTTCCAGAGAGTTCTATGAGTTCTTAACGATGAGTTCAATTGGCAATCAATCCTTTTCGTGCATACTTTTAAATGATCAACTTTCCTTTTTTTCTATTTTTACATTTTTTCCTTTCTTATTTGTCGCTCTGTTCCGATATGCTCTGATAAGGTGACACTTGTACCTCCGTCCCCTGATCCTAAGACTCGAAAGAATCTGCCGCGGTCCGGTGAGACACCGACGTTCTTTCCATAAAATTGATCCGTTGATAACTATGACTCAAGCCTAATTATACGTGTTCTGGAGCTAAGTTGAACATGGAAAAGAGCATTGCTGTTGAAATTTTCATCTCCATGGCATGGTACCAAATAGTTAATGTCCTCAACACTTTTATCAAATAACATCTATCATCGTCTCCTTGCTTTGGGAAGGTAATGGAGGTATTATACGGGATAGTTATGTTGGAATCACCATAAGCGTCCTGGGGAAATCTATTTATTTATTTTAAATATGACGGCTTGCACCGTATTGTCACGTCCTGGGGAATAAGAATTTAGAATTAATTTTATTTTGCTCAGTAGACGACTCTTTGTAGCATAAACTCTTTTTGTGCCTGAAAGTGCTGATGGTGTAGCAAGCCTTCCAAAATGCTCTACAGATCAGCCTATCACATCAGCCACACTTGGCTATGAAGAACAACTCTTTCTTGTTGTGAGAAGAAGAGTTGCAGCAGCACGAATAAAACCATGTTTTTTAAATCCAAAATTATCGTCTTTTTTAACTTATTTTGTATGGAATGCCATTTTGTCGAAATAAACGGGGTTTATAAAAAGCTTATTCTACAGTGTGAAGAAAAAATGGTGCGACATCTTTTGGAGCTAGATAAGGGATTCTGTAGAAATTTTTCAAGTACAAAATTTGATTTTTAATTATTATTCTATAAATACAAAAAAATTATTGAAATCGCTTGGCTGAGCAATTTCTTAAGACGATATCCTGACCTGTTTTAGTGGTTCAGGTCCTAATTTAATGAATAACTATCCTAGTTTTATTTATTTCCAGTATTATGGTCCTAATTGAATGGAAAAAATCGTTTTGTAATTAATGCATAAAATTAAAATATATTAGTATTATTTCCTCTAGAAGTCTATCTTACACATGTCAAGGGTCTATTAAAGTATTTGATTGATGTAGAAAACATAATTTTCAAAAAAAAATTTAATCGATAGAATTTTAATTAATAGATCAATTGCGAATGCTTTATTATAATGCTATTTTTATATCAGTTGATATAATAAATTTGGTGTAAGGTGGCCCACTTTGCTTTTGTTTCCCAAAACATTTAGGTGATTAATAGTGACATATCTAGAACATGTATCATCTCGTTTGAATGTTTTTACTAAACAAACAGTTTCACAAATAGTTTTTTTTATAACTTTTTTTTTCTCACATTCATTTCTATTCGTTATCCAGTTTTATTGTTTCATGCACAATGTTTGCACGAACATTAAAATCGCTTTTGCTGATTATACTTTCCAACTATTCAAGCCCATCCACTTCCTGTTAGCTCTAAGTTTGTTGCGGTTGTTTTGTGTTTTTTTTTGCACTGTGTCCGTCTTTTATGTACCCAGCAACGTCCAAAGACAAGCGTACTAAAACCACCAAACTCTAGTGCCGGTACCATCGTAAAACTACCACAAGTCCCTAGAGTCAGTACATCGACTAAGTTTAAGCAAATATTGTCGCTTCCGGGTTGAAAACATCATGCGGAAGACACAAGAAGAAAAAACAAATGAAGAAAAGCCCTCCCAACGGAACCGCGTGACCTGCAGCGAAACAATGAAATTGTTTAATCACCCAACGGGAATCGATCATATGATAATCGCCGCTGGTTGTGTTTGGACCCTTGTTTCGCCAATTGTTCTCAGCTTTTGCTCGTCGTCGGCTTGTCAATCACTCATAGCCGCCCGCGTAATGTGTGGCTGTAACGGACGGACGCGCAAAGCCTATATAACCACAAAACTTGTTATATGCAAATTCAACTGCACCTCCGGGTGGGTGGAAAGGCTGCACCTCAGCGCTACGGTGTCTGCTGGGCACTGTTGAATACTGTCCGGCAACCAGCTTGACTAACTGCGAACGGAAATGTGTTCTGCGTGATCGACCGGGGTATTGGTTGAGGATTTCCATTGCCGGAATTGAATGTTCGTCGTGTGATTGGTATTGTATTCTGTCACTTACCGGAAAGACTATCGCCGTTGATCACCCGCAACGGGGTTGAAAGTCATCGTTGGATGATGGTGAAAAGGAACAGCCCTTACAAACCAATTCCGGTAGGAAACTAACTGTTTTCCACGTTCTAGAAGGAAGTTCGATAATACATTCGCAGCACGGTTTCAATTTATGCCAGATATGAAAACGTAACGGAAAACAATACGTGTTCAATTCATTCTATGGGAAAAATATTTTGATGTAATAATTGCTATCATTAGCTAAGTGTGATCATTACTGTTATTGGGGTGATAACATCCCCAATGATATTTACTATCATTGGGGATGGTAAGGCGACAACGGTGGCAGTCTTCACATGGTATGACTGGGGCTCAAATCCCATCCGGACCGTTCTCCCGCAGTGAGGACTAGACGTCTAGTAAGCCATTCGATGGCCGGCGTGACCTAGAAGATCATCAGGGCAAGAAGAAGGCGAAGAAGAAGAAGAAGCTAAGTAGTTTTCATGTAACCAAAAGAAAAAAAAAATAATCGAAGTATACATTATCATTTTAATCTGTCATTTCACATATAAAACGAATCAATTTCCTGTAATTATCTCAACTGAAAAAGTAGAATCAATTTGTCGATTGAATCGATTTTGGTATTATTATAATGGTAAGTAGTGTAATAGTCTAATATTCATATCTTTTGTTAAAACAATTATATTCGTATTGTTATTCTATTGACGAAGGTTTAATAGCGCATTTGAATTATTTTTTTCGATTACATTTTCATAATTTAAGTTGAAAAGTCGATACAATTTACAGTGAGGTCGAATAGTTGCTTCAGCCGTATATTTATCGATTTAAAATTTGTTATTATAATATATAACTTAAGTTTAGATTAAATAGCATAAATTTACATTAGCATCTAAAGTAAACACAATGAAAATAGCCTTCGTGTGCGACAGAGACGATTATAGGATACGGGGCGTATCCAAAGCTACACTGTGCTTTTAATGTGCCACATTGGCAGAGGGTGGTAATGCTCGGATGCTGCTGAGGGGTGTGTGCTTTACAAACTGGGGAAAACTTTCAACGCTCAACCGCGGTGTTCGCTTTACCGAAGAGGGGAACTCCAAAAGCTATCCTATGGTAGTATAGGTGTGTGAACAGTACAGTGCTAATAGACGTAAGGCAAACGAGAAGCGCAAAGAGGGAGCAAGATAATCGCGATTAGTGCGTACAACACAAGCACATCTCGCGAACCGAAGATCGCGCACGATTTGTCGTCGATCACACAAACACAGCGGCGCGGATACGAACCACCCCAAGCGAGCATGCAAGCATGTTCCACCCGCGTTAATGCTCCCCACACAAAGTACACATACGCACCGAAGTGTGGCCCCACACGCACACACGCGGCCAAACGCCACGAGCACGAGCGGCGATCGCGCCTTCGGCTTGATATTATTTTATTTTCGTAATTTTATTATATCGACAGCGGTCAGCTCGAATCATATGTCGAATGTTGGCAGGTCCACGTGGTGCGCTTCCCGGTCTCGCTCGACAGTGTACGTTTGTCGTTTTGGGCGATTGTTTGTGATCGTTTTTGGTTTTGGCGCCCCCCGAAACTAGTTTCGTCGTTTCTGGATCTGTGCCCCCTGTGTGAGCTGTTTTGGCGTTTTTCGTCTGCCGGCCCGTCGTATATAGCGTGTGTTGGTGTCTTGCACTTGTTGCCTTTTTTTTCTGCGAGTGATATCCGAGTTGCCCCCCCCGGTCTAGGATTCCCGGCCGCAAGCGCACTAACGTGACTGATGAGATCGCATCTGCAGTGTAACTTTAGTTTCGTGCCTCGTGTGACGCTACGGACGGTGACAGTATTTGGTCTTGAGCAAAACTGTACGACCACCTGTCGCTTCTTTTGTTCGTTGAGAGTGCAATATATGCTCAAAATATTCAATCAAACATACATGTGAAAGGATATACCAAAAAGTGACCATCCTGAAGAGTTTCTACCTTAAAGAATGGAATGTGTTTCGGTTCAAAAAGAAAAATAATCCAAACAACATAAAAGCCGCGTAGTGTAACATTTTTAAAAGCGAAACCATAAACCTAAATTGATATTTTATGCAGAAGTGCGTAGTAACAATTGTTAAATGAGATGTAAAGTGCTACTATCAGTTTTATAAAATTGAAGCATTGATCTGAAAGATTGATGAAATGCAAATCTGAGCATAAATTGTCGCCTGTTGGAAAATACAAAAAAGTGAAATAATTACCAGAAAAGCGAAAATTATCGTTTGAAACAAAAAAACTGCCTGTACGAATATCGATGCTGAAGATGCTGCTTTGCTGACACCTCATCTCGTTCCTGATGCTGTACGCCGTGGGATTTGAACCTGGTTGCTGCGATTGCTGAAGCCGTTCCTGCGCTGTTTGCTGAAGTTCCCGGTTGCTGCGGAAGCTGTAGGTTGACATCGGATGCTGAGAAAGCTGGTTTGCTGATTTTCAAAAATTTCACCGCGGAAAACATCGTGTACCGTCGTCATCGAGGGAAAATCTACGTGTTCATCGTCCATTTTTACAACAACTCTAAAACAGCACACGAAAAGCCCCGTCTTGTACCGCATACAATTACGCAAATACGAACCACCTCAACTGAACCACCCTGTGCCCCACGCGCAATTCACAACACAGCTGTCAAACGCAGCGTGCGTTGACGTTTTAGAACAAGGGTTTGTTTTGAAGTTTGATTGTTTTGATTCGGAACGCCGTGTTGTTATGCGGCTCGCGAAACCGGATCAATCCGTGATTCCGGTCAATTTCGTGTGAAATCCGCGTATCTCGCCGTTATCGGGCCGGGAAGTATCGTAGTATAGCGGGGTGAAAAGAGCAGGCCATGCGATAAAACCCTTTTAGCGCTGCGCAAGACAGCGAGATAGGAAGAAAAAAAAAACGGTCTATCAAAACGCTCGTTATCGGCCACGTCTCGTTGCGATTTCGGTGTGATAATTCCTAGCCCCAAGTGGTGCGGTGCAGTGAATCGTGTGTTCGCGAGATTTTAGTGTCCCCCGGTGTGCGTACTCCTGTAGCTTGAAACGTGTCACTCCGCTTAACACGTCAGTAGCATACGCACAAGGATTTATCTCCTTCCTTCCGCAGTAGCGCCCGTTCCGTTTCGCGTGTGTTTGTGTGTTTTACGTGCCAGGCTCTCTGTGACCGCGTGCCGCGATTGCAGTGCTGTGAATCGCCTCGTTTGTCGTTAGATTTTTTGACCACGCGACTCAACTCCCCTTCGTCCCGTTACGCACTGCGATACAATCGTGCGAACCCGGCAGCCCGTGCCGACCATTGTTTTTTGTGACCACCGGTACCTTAAAAGCCGCAAAAATTTGGGAAATAATGGATCCGTCCGGTGGGCGCGATTCGCGCTACAATCTGAACTACAGTATGAGCATGATGAGCGAATCGCCAGAGATCTACGGCAACCCGAACGTGTCTCTGGCGCGCCCACCGAGTGGTGGTTTGGTCGGGCAAGTGATGTCCCGCGGCGGGACCGGCGGAACGGGCCTGATGAATGCCAACGGTCCACAGTGCGGTAGTGGTGGTGGCGGTGGCGGTGGTGGTGGTGGCGGTGGCGGTGGTGGTTTGTCCCGCGGAATTAAGCGCACCAACTCGGACTGCTACGACGATCGGCAACAGATGGTCGGTTCGCAGAACATGACCGGTCTCGATGGATGCACCGTCGGGTCCGAGGTGGTGGACGAAAGCTACACCTCACTGCAGCCGAAAAAATCCCCACCAAGCAATGGCAAAAAGACGAAGGGTCGTGTTAAGATTAAGATGGAATATATTGACAACAAATTACGACGGTACACGACGTTTTCTAAGCGCAAAACCGGCATCATGAAGAAGGTAAGAGTGCATGTTATTGTTTTTTTATTGCAAAATATTGTAGCGAGTGCACAGTAGTCGCTTTCCAGCGCGATGGAGAAAATTGGCTTGACAGTTTATGAAACAGATTTCAGTACAACTTTGCTAAACTGAAGAATACGGCATCTGTTGTAACTGGTAAAAATTTGAAAATATTTCCTTTTCTCTGTACCAGTTTAAAACGGAATTATAAAATTCAAATTGTCCAAAATGGTTTTTCAAATTAAATCAAAATTGACTGGTAATTTTAAAATTTTTGTATTAATAGCTGTTAGTATAGAATAGACCTAAACTTTGTGCATAATGTACTAAAATGGTTGAAATATAAAATTGAGAGGTCACTCCTCATTACTGGCCTCAAAATATTGTTTTTATTTCTGTAAGGATGGCCTGGCCGTATTACTGTGGTTTCAAAATGTATTTTTGCTTTTTTTTTACCAACATCCGTTGCTTGTTTTATTTGGGTACTGAATATTTGTGTAGCATTTATGAGTTATGCTACGAATTTCCTAAAAAAGGGACTTTTAAATTCGATTATCATAAAAACTGAGTCTCGGTGGAGTGAGTATCTCACGGCTGTTGCAAGCTAAGAGACTATCTTTTTCATTGGTTCCTGTCTATCTTATCAAAAAATTTCTTATCACTTATCGTACTTAATGACCGCATTCTGTTTCGAATACCACATAAGCAACAAAAAAAAGCTCCATCGAGCCGGGAACGTTACCGGGGACGAGTTGCAAATTAATCGGCGTTGTTACTGGAGTAAAAATATTTACTGTTCAACTATTGCGATAAGTTATCGTAAAAAATAAAATTAATTAAAATTGTCGTCCAGCAAATTCAACTATTGACAATGTTGGAATGTTGGATGGTTGTTTTTTTTTGCATGAAATAAAATTAAAATTTTTGTTGGAATGTTTATTTTAATGCTCATAAATTAACATTCCCTGCAACATTACATGACCGTTTCATTCAATTATCAATAAGGCTGCTACAACCGCATATCCAGAGTGCGGATGAGCAAGACAAAAAGTAGCTTTTTTATGGAACTTTATTTTCTTCGTTCTCGCCGATGTATCGTCATGTATCTGTAGAAAAGTTTCGATTGGGGATGTCAAAAAAAGCTTTCACCCTGATACCGTCCAAACCATCGAGACAAATCTGGTACTAATTATATTTGAATGAGGGTTTTTTTTGCAGCCACACCAGGCGTAATAAAACCATCATCGACAGTTCCTTCGTTTTATGCCGAGCGTAGGGAATACGAGAGAAAGATGTAACGGTGCGATGATGGTATTGCGTGCCTAAATGATGAAAAATACGAAATCTGCCAAAACACATCTTCTCGCACCTTTTTGTGGGTTGAGGTTTGGAGTTGAGTTCTTGGAGAGTGATTTAAAATTTTGGCAAAAAAAGAGGAAACTTCCAAGTGTTCAGGGGAACTGATTGGCGATATTTTTATTTGTTCTGGAGTATCGAAAAAACACTGCAAATAAGCAGAAGTCACATTTGATTGCACTCCTTCACTTGAACTAAATTTGTATTTTACTTCGAGATTTACTGCCGAGGGTGTCGTAAAACATCCGAAGCAGCTCCGATCTTGTTAATAATACAATAATTACTCTCCTGCCTTCTATCGCACGTGATCCTTGTCCCAAAGCGTTCCCGATAATTAACGACTCGCCGCTGCACCCCAAACAGTGGCGATGATGGTCAGCTTTTTTTTTGTTGCTTGTTGACAAACGCACTGCAGAAAACTATTCTGCAGGGGATGGAAAAAGGATTCGCTTTTCTTTCTTGCCTGGAATAACGTACAAAAAGAACAGAAAATTAAGCGTCGATCTTGGACCCTATGTGTGCGGAAAGCATTAGACAAGCGGAGCGTTCGTTCGTGTGCTCGTAATTGTCGAACGGCCAATTATTCACCCTTTCTCTTTTTCCACTGTCGCAAAACGTACATAATTTCGTGGGTACACTCCTACCTGTTATGGAAGTTCCTTTCTGCGGTGGCACATATTTAAGCGAGAAGAAGTTTTGGCACGAGTATAGAAAGGAAGTCCAGGAGGCATCACCCTTGCGTTGGCAGAAGGAGGTGATTAATAAATAAATAAAACACCAATAAAATGTGTTCATTAATTTTTCGAAATGCCGTACGTTCCGATGTGCTGTTCCGGGAGGGCGAGAAGCGACAAAATGTTTGAATATTTCACCTCATTGCTGTGTCAATCTAGCGACACTGGTTCGTTCGTTGGGTGCTGAGATTTTGACATGTAAAAAATACAAATAAATAATTACCATCATATCAGTATAACGGAGACAACAACAACAAAAAAAGTAACGCAAATAATGGCCTTTTTGGGGGTCCAGACGTAGATGTTTAAAATTTATTGCTATTGAGGGACTATTCCAGTGTTACTTTTTATACTGCAGTTTTTGTGCGTGTTTGCATTTATAGCGATTGTCGTACGAAGGCGCATCGTTAGCAGAATCCGGGGGGGAAATGCTCCTTTCGGTTGGCCGGCGATGGTAACATTCAATTACTCTTTCGCACTTTTTGATGTGGCTTTGCCCGCCATCGTGCGAACGTCGTCGAACCTGTCGCACAAGGATGGAATCCCAGTCAACGAGATCGTGTAAACAACACCTAGTAAAACAGATTCCGTCTTTCCGTTGTGCTGGGTCACACTTCCAGGCCCTTGTGCCCGGCATTGGCTCGGCCGGAGCTGCACCGCTGGACAGCTTGCTGTTCCGGAACATGCTTTAAACATATACATAGACGCAGCAGATACTTTGAAGTGTTGCCGAACGCCCGAGGACGTATAGCATGCGGATGGTATATTTTTGGAGACGTTTTGCTGTTGTCGCGCATCCTGGGATAATAAAAAGGTACTTTTTTTTGCTGCGAGACTCGATAAAAGTTTGGTCGAAGGTGTGTCTGTACCTCTTTTTGTTGAAGGATTGTGCATCGCATCTTATGTCTGTGTTACGAAGCATCCTTCCAATGCTATAATTTAATTAATCTTTAACCATCAACTTTTATCATCGCCATCATTATCGGGCTCGTAAAATACGTGTTATCAGGCAGGGCTGGCTTGGGTTTGCGGTTTCAGGTTTAATGTGGAGTTGCCTCAGGATGCTGGAGGACGTCGTAATCAGTCTTGAGAAGTTGCTTGTTTCAGTAGATCCTGACAGGGTGTTTTTTGTGGACTTTACTTCACACGTCAAATATTGATCCACATAGAAATCCTTCAAGAAACGTCATATTTTCGAAGCGCTGTGTACATGTAGGTGTGTGCGATGAAATCCACTTTGCTGTTTAAGCTAAAAGGTCCATTTAACCTATTTTAGATTGATGAGATTTTAACCATAACCTTCATCAGTCCACTTGACGTCTGTGTGTGTGCGTGAGCTAATTGTATGATTGTAATTTGATGTTTACGCGCTCGCTGGTTACGCGTAAGGCTTTGGCGTGAAATGAAGCGCTAAGTTTACGCTTCAGCAAGAAGCCTGCTTCGTCCAGGCAAAAAAAAAAAACCGGATCGCTTTTAGTGCGTGCTTGCGTGATCGGTGGCACTTATGCGAAAAGTGTTAAAGTCCTGTGGGATGGCTTAATTTTAGCAAACGGTTTGGAGCATTGCGGTAAACACATAGTGCTGCCGACGGGCGTTGTCGTGACCGGTTGACCTGGCTGCACATAACCACGATAGCCAGCGGTGATACTGGGTTCGCGAGCGAAACGTCCCAAATGTCACACTTAAGGTGCAAAAAGAAAAGATCACGTGTGGTAGCAACCAGAAACTGCTTCATTGAACGCCAATGCTAGAAAGGCGTACAAACAGTCCGGAACCGTTGGTTAAGCATTCTGATTATGAAACAATCAATTAATGGAGGCTTTCTTTACCAGTTCTTTCTAGTGCTACTGCACCCTGCATCACACAAGCACAGTTTACGGCACAGTTACTGCCTGAGTGATGAGGAAATTTTTCGGAATTTCTTTTTAATAAGTTTCTCGTCCTAAGCTCTCAAGTGTGGCCAATGATTTGCCGAACTTTACTGCATGTTGTAAAGTTTTAGCCGAACACATGTGTTCTGTTAATCTGTGCAGAATGCAGAAATAGAGTTTTATTCCGTTTCTCCAAAGCAACAACCGGGCGGCCCGGTAGTGTAGGCGACAGCAGCGCCGGTCTTCAAACGGCGGGATTGGGGCTCAAATCCCATCCGAACCGTTCCCTCGTAGTGAGGACTGACTAACCAACCAACTATGTGGTATTATCTATCGGCAGTCGAGAAAGCCTTTTCGATGGCCGGCATGACCTTTAGTCGTTAAGCCCAGAAGAGGAAGAAGAAAGCAGCAACCGATAAAAAATATGGAATTTCAGTTGAATCTACTAATAGTATTTCTGCAAATGGCCATCAACTTTCGGAAGTTATTCTGACTGATGTTTGAAGTAGCATCTAGAGGTGCCAATGACAGGAAGCAGTAGTTTCTAAATGATTTCATCATACCCACTGGGTCTCGCTTGTGTTATGAATGAATGGGTGCTCCAGATGGTCGTAACGAGATGGTAGAACTACGCGGGGTATAGAGACAGGAGGCAGGCGCTCGAAACGGCATGTGAACAGTTTCTAATAGTTTCTGTTGTACGGACGGCCACGACGCGGTGGTAAAGAACGGGTGAGGAGACGACAGCGTCCGATCAACCGAAACCAAGGCGAAAGCGAACGCAGGGTGAGCGAAAGGGTGATTCGGCGAAAGGGCATCCACGGTTAGAGAGGGATGTATTTTTGTGTAACTGTTGAATGGAGCCCCCCCCCCCCCCCCCCCCTTAGAGTGATACAAAGAGAGACAGCGTTCCGCGAAGGAGATGGATAGTGCGAGAGACGTAACGTTCCAATGTAGCAATCCGGAGCAATAGTGTGCGGAAATCTGCACGGCACATGTTACAACTTTGGCTCGTATGCACGCTGTCTGTCGGAAAATGGTACAAAGTATTCGGAAAATTCATTAGAACTTGCTGGAAACATTCACTTGGGCGAAGGTAGTTGGTTTGAATTTGCGCGAAATGCACGGAAAAGGCCACCCAACGGGAACAGTTGTAGCAAGCAGCTGGTTGACCCAGCAAAGCGTTTCGGGGTCGGTTTGATCTCCTCCGGGGCATTTCTCATCCAGGGTAAAGGGTGCGGAGCGGTTCGCAGATGTTTGGAGCAGCATGGTGAGGTGAACAAATCGCCAAGCATTTGGAATTTAAAGTTGGACAACAGCACGCTAAGGTACGTTCGTTGTTTGCCCATCTGGACATGTAGGACTGTGCTGAATGTAAGCAGTCTTTCGTCGAGATGCCTTGCGATGTCCGGTGGAGAAGCTCCAAGCGTACAGTTGACGATTTTCCAGAATATCGGTTTCAGACTAAGTTCGTACATTGGTCTTGACCCCCCCCCCCCCCCCATCCCTGTATTCTGTCCAGTAGTGTTCGGACTTTCGTCTGTAAATTTCTCCAGAGCCGAACAACTCAGCAAAGCCAATGAATCATTACTGCACCGACAGAACAGATGGTAGTTGGTGTGGTGTGGAATTTTTTTGAGCCAGCGACACAAAATCGGCGCTATCGTCGTGCGCAACCGTTAAAGTCCGAAAGCGTGGAGCTGCTGGAAGATTAGATAAAGCCCAAGCTTTAAGCACACCCGGTCAAACGGTGCGCCGGAGGGTGGTTATCTGCAATCGTCGGAGGTGCACAGCTTCAAGCGCCTTTCGGTACGAGTCGCATGATAAGTTTTCCGATATAGAATCACGGTGAGCCTACGGACCATCGCGAAGGTATTAGCATTAGTATGCCTCGGTCAAGATGTTGATACCCGCAGGCGACGACTATCTGTTATCGCTCGTTCGCTCGGCGGAACACGACCTTTTCGCTATGCATGTATTTGTGTCCGGTCGGTTGGCTTTAATCTGGAGAAAAAAGCCCTTAGCACTGCGCATCTCGACGTAATGCGGAGTCTATCGCGCGAAGTGCCGACCTAGGGGTCGTCTATCACATAATTAACACTTTTTCAATTAGATGGACCCAGAAAGGGGTTTTGCCTTTGCCGGTTACTGCTCTCGCGAACGTTCCGAGGATCATGCTGTATCTTCTCGCCATCTGGTGGGTACGCCTTTCTATGCCGCCCCCTCGGTGTGCGTTGGAGCCAACGGAGCGCTCATAAATCTGAAAGCCAACAGCTTTTCCGTCAGCAGCAGCCAAGTGGCGGCAGCGGTGGTCGTTCCAGCGATTCGTTCCACATCGTTTCGTTTTGTCTCGAAAAGAGCGTACAGAACAGTGCGGCGACGACGATGCGGTCTTGTTTCTTAAATTACTTTTAAATTGTAAACCCATTGTGCGTTTGCCTCTAGCGAGAGCTATCCTTTGTGGGGGTCTGTTTGGGGATGTTTGCGCTTTCGCGCGGTAAGTAAAGCATGGTGAAAAGATTGGCTATTTCTTATCGCTCGAAACACCTCCGCCCTTTTGCGCACATTGGCTTCAATAATGTCGGATGAATGAGCTCAGAGTTAAATGTTTTGATCTCTGAGCATCGGCGGCGCTGAACTTAATCATCATCATCATCATCATCATATCGCATCATATCGTCGATCTAGGAGCTCATATGCACAGATTACGATCGTGTTGTAAGGCATTGCAGGAAGGAAGAGAGGAAGAAAGAGAAGAAGGAAAAAAAAACGATCGAACATTGGATCAATCGATTTCGCTTCTTCAGTTAGCGCTGCTGTCCGTTTACTGTTGTGAAGAAGTCATTAACTCTTCGTATCGTTCGCGTTGATTTCGATCCTGACCGAGAGAGAGAGACAGAGACCTCCTGGATCTTAGGACGGGTCGCACCTTGCGCTCGAATAGCGGGACGGAAGTTTTATCAGCTTCTTTTCTTCGTAATTAAAGGCGTAGAAAATGAACTTAACGAGGAGTCAACGAGCTCTTTTTATCGGACGATCGAAATCTTTGAACGCGTACGCGATTTGGCGCACGCGCGTCCATGCTCGTTCAAACTCCTCTCCGTTGGACCGCTGTGGACAGCGATCCTTGCGAAGGCTTTGACAGGAATGCGACTAAAAAAGCGAACGGTGGCGCTCGATGAGATAAATCATTTAGAATGAGGGAATTGGGTTTCCATCGCCCATTCAGCGCAAGGTTATCGGCAGATGAAGAGACTTAATTTTTCATCTCATGTTTATATTTTTTTATGAGAAGTATGGTTCGTGGCTAGCAAAAACATTGGATGGATTTTTTCTCGGTATACTCCCGTATGTATGGTTGTACGTTACACGGGTGCTTTCAAATTTTTGATGGTGATGTTCTTTCACACCGTAGATAACGCGATTGGCGCGCTACTTACGGTGTTTTTTCCTATTTATGGACGTTCCTGAAAACCATTGTTTCTTTATTCAGTATACTTTTTATTTTCTAACGATGAAGGAAGAAAAGCGTACTAATTGCAGAAGATTGATTAGACGGAAAAAGATAATATTCAAACGAGCATTTGGTAGGATATGTTTGACAGGGGTGTGCTGGCTTGAATGTATTTTTTCTGATACTTGAAGTCGTTGCTGAACGAAAAAATGAGTATAAATTGATGATGCTACCTTAAAAACTGCGAGGAATCTAAGAAAGTAATCTTTCTAATTGTTCTTATTTTACATGCAGAATACATCAATCTGCTTAGTATGCCTGTTAAAGACCATCATTTACATAATAAATAAAATAAATAAATAATAAAATAAATAAAATAAATAAATAAAATAAAATTTTAATTTTTTTAAATTGAAAACGAGACACTAACTGCAGTTGACGGTTCAGGTCTAGGTGTTTGCTGAATGTTTATTGCAGCTATCAGCTGTCAAATTGACAGATCACAGCCAGTGTTTTGTGGAGAAGACCAGCATTGTTTAAGAACTTTGTTTTACTTTGTAAAAAATTCGTTTCCTGACAAAAGTGTTCTTTTTACATTATTGTAGCATTGAATCTTATTCTTCTCCTCCTTCTCGGCTTAACGGCTTCTGAGGTCGCGTAGGCCATCGAATGGCCTAGTAGACTTGTTGATGTCACGTAGTTTGTTAGTCAGTCCTCACTCAGACCCCGTCAGACCGGGGGGACGGTCTTGATGGGATTTCAACTTCGGTCCTGCCGTTTGAAGACCGGCGCCGATGTCACTTAAACCACCATTACACATTGATAATTATAGAGGAAGATCAGTACTGATGCTTTTTTAATATTTTTGTTACTAAACCAAGGTATTTATAAAATTAGAAGGTAGAATTATCTAGAGCAAATTAACGTTTCGCTACATGACAGAAGTATACCAATGTTATGGTCGGAGAAGCAGTTTGTCTGTGCTGGTAGAAAGAGAAAATCGTGTCGTTTGATTTGCGTGGTTCTTTGCGTCCAGTTTGAAAACAATTAATTCTTTTCGATTTATTCATTAATTGTTCGTCATTTTTCGTTTTTAATTGCTTATTGCCGTGTGCTTAAAGTATATTTCATCCTTGGTGTTTTTTTTTGTCTCATTACACTTGCGAATAATCTAATCTCATTACTGGATAGTTTTAATTAGATTAAGTTTAGTTTAGTTTGCTAAAATTTTATTCATACAGTTAGTTATAGTGTGTATTTCGCCATCTTTACTACAATAAATGTGTTGTGTGTGTGTTGTGTAAAAACAATAACAAACCTTACACATATATACCAAAAATGTCGATCTGTCAAATCGACAAAAAATCACCTGGTATATTATAAACACCTTGTACTAAACACAAAAATAACACCTGACAGCATTTGAGTGACTCTAAGAAAGAAAAAAAAAATCGATGATTTCCAGAGTGGAATGTCTTAAGAGCCAATTTGTGATAAGTATGACCTGATAAAAATGGACCGTATCTAGACTGTGCTCAAAACTTCGTGCAACTGGAAAGATTTCTGTGGACAATAGACGTGTAAGACCACGGTCCACCACGCCAAGAGAGGATTCCATGATCGTACGAAGCATGAAAAAGGATCCTTTCAAATCTTCCTTTCCTCCTTTCCTTTTAAAAATCTCGTTTTCCTGCGAAGACACCTCAGATGTCACTTAGGAACCGGAGTAAAAGACTTCTGTTTGCTCAATCTCATATTAACTGGGATGCGCAGAAATGGCGGACGGCTCTATTCAGTGATGAGCCGTCGTTCAACATCTTTGGAAGCGACGGGATTTGCCGTGTGCGTCGACCAGCTGGAACACGCTTAGATTCACGTCACTGTCAGAAGACGGTGAAGCATGGCGAAGGCAATGTTATGGTCTGGGGATGATTCTCTGCGAACGGTCCAGTTCATCAAATCGATGGAATAGTGGACCGTGTCATGTACAATGTCATCCTTGAAAAATGTTATGTTGCCTTATGCTGAATGGAATATAGCATTAAAATGAATTTTCCAACAGGACAACGACTCCAAGCACTGCCGCCAAAGTGGTCAAACAGTGGTTTAAGGATAATTAAATCATGGTGATGAACTGGCCGCCACAATCTCCGGATCTGAACCCTATAGAGAACCTGTGGGAGATCGTAAATCAGCGAATTGATCGTGAAAGTTTTCGACGCAATAATCAGTTCAGCACAGCAAATCAAAAAAGCATGGGCAGCAAATTTCATATACCATCTGATCGAGTCTATGCCTCGCAGATGCAAGGCTGTAATTGAAAATAAACGATTTGTAACGAAATACTGAAAGTCAATTTTAATTTGATAAACAACTTGCGAAGTTGCTCTTGTTTTGTCCAGGAGGAAAACGTTGACTTTTTATAGTCTTTATTTTTTCATGAATCAGCATTAAATATACTGAACATATTTAATGCTGTGTTTTTTATAATAAACAAGAAAAGTGCTGTTTCAATCAACTTAAAAACATCTTTCTCGGAATTGACTTATTACAGGGTTTACCAAGCCAATTCGGCATACCATACCGTACATACATAATACATAATAAGTTACACATCACACATTTAACGCATTTTTGTAGAGCTTTATGGATCAAACCCAACGGAACCACCGATTTGACAGCTTGAAAATCAAAACAATTCAGAGGCGGCCGAATTCAATCTTTACCACGACGAATTTAAACTTTGCGAGAGTTTGCGAGCAATGCCAGAATAAGCATTTACGTTGCCCGATAATAGTTTGACGATGCCTAATTGGCTAGGTAAACCCTGTATTACCTTTAACGTAAGGTTTCATTATTGGAATTAACTAGTTGCACATGTTTTGTCCAATACTGTATATGCTTGGTATTGGTTTATGTAGCTATAACAGAGTATTCAAGATTTATTTTTGATTGATCATATTTATAGCAGGCTTTTTGGTTTGTATAAAACATTAATTTGTAACCAGATAAGGTGAATTAGTAATTTCTATCATTCATCTGTCCTTTTGTTTTAGTCCAGGCGATTATAGTGAAAACTCACTGTCTTTTAGTTTTCCTGCAGTATCGTTTATTGTTTGCTAATTTGCGCATCTTGTAAGTAAAAAGTCTTAAAACTGGGAAGGATGCTTGTATTGTCATTCAATATTTCGTGGGGGATAAACCAGTGGAAATGGCTGGTCCAGTAGTTCTAGTGTTAATTTGATTAATAATTATGCGATGATCACATATGCGATGCGATGCGGCTCTTATTTTATTGTACAAAATACTTTCGGTAACGTCCTGTTCTTGGCAAAGAAGAAAGTTTAAAAAAGTCGTTTCTAGCTATGGCATCAACAACCAGAACTCACCAAATTTCGAACCAAATTTTCTAAATAAACACCAGAATTCATCATTTCCTTATCCTAGTCCAACATGCGAAAGGGAAGCGGTGCGAGGAATGTTTGCGGGAACCAGAAAATCCACCACAATTCATTATGAACGGACCCCGCTTCATGGCCGATCCCTTGCGATGCACCCTATCGCCGGTCATATCGGTGTTAGTGGAGCTGTTTTTGGTTTTAGTGACACGATCGCAGGCGGAAAAATAGGTTAGGCGGTCCACACATTTGCTCCCGATGCGAACAAGTGTGTGCTGCCGTATGCTAAGATTTGAACACGAACGTAGCAGCGGGCAGCTAAAATATCGCACCGAGTTTCAGTCTATTACCCTTCCACTGCAAAGCGGATTGGAACAAGCGGAAAGGGAAGCGGAGTTTGTGGTGCAAACATACATGCCGGTGTATGCTGTACGGCGGGAGCGTGTGCAAGAGCATTGGTTCGGCAGCACAGACGCGTAATCGGCATGGCCCGGCATCTGATCTGAATCCGAAAATGGTCTAAATATAGCGAGTAAATACCGAATCGGTACGGCGCGACACACAGCCGGAAAACAGGTCTCGTAGTCCCCGGGGAAGGTTTTTCGCGCATTAGGGAGTTTTTCCACCGGGTTTGGTTGTTGTGCATCACACTGTTTGTGTGCGCGTGTGTATGTGTGTGAATGTTTTCTTTCCTTTATGTTACGCAAAGCATTACACTAGGCGAACTGGCTAGACTGGTCGTGTTTTCCTGCTACTGCTATACAGGGGTTGAATACTGTGCTGTGTTTATGGCGTGTGCGTTACATATAATTTATTTGTTAGGTGCACTCAAAGTTTTGGAGCACAACATATCGATGGAGATTTTTCAAAGAATTTCGTAAAATTTTAGGAGGAAAAAAGGGACGATCTGGTCGTATTGCTATGGGCCGTATTGCTATGTCAAAAAATAATTATAATGTAAATATGTCACATGGTAAAAGCCTGTGGCCTATCACACAATTTACGTCTTGAACGATATTTGAAGGTTCTACAATGTTGCAGTATTTATTAAACTAATCGATAAGTTTGTCAAAATTATTTCGAACCAACCGTGGTCTTACTTAGAACCTAAACAAAATCATATAAATAATAAACGTTGGTCCTGCTTTCTGAACATTTTCTTTACTTTGTAGCTGTCAAATCGGGATACAAGATACTAATATTGGGCGAAGCAACTTTTACGCAAGATTGACTGATGTTCCTGATCGTTGTGTTGCACGACATTTGCATGGGCAGCTCTAACTTCTATATACACATACAAACCCGTAGACAACCCACGCGTCCTCAACTTTCAACTCATCTCGGGTGTTATCTTGCGTGTCGTCTTTTTCTGAGCGATATTGTAGATTGTAGGACTGTTTTTAAAACGACAACCACCTTCGCTTTTCAATCGCTCGAGTGTGTGCTCGAGTTTGGCTATGTTTTCCCTGCTCAGTGCGGGGAAGGAGAAAGGCCTTTGGCCTGATGCCACGGTGACTTTCGAGCTAATGTGTAAAGAAGAGTGTGAGAGCAAGTGTAAATATGAATAAAAAAAAGCAAAGACATTAAATCGTTTTTGGCCACAATGTTGCCAGCCTGCTTGGCCCGGCTAAAGCAGAGCGACAGCAAAAATGTGTCTCACCGTTTCGTTACAGTCGGAAAAAGAAACGCATGGGGGCATACCCGGGAAGCTGTTTGTTAATTACTGTTTCGTCAGCTTACGATCGATCTTTATGTTCTGTTTCGTTTTTTTTTTTTTTTGGTGGATCGGAACCTGACTACGTTTGACTCTCGGTACGGATTTGCGTGGGCCAGAATTGTCGCAGAATAATAAGCGCTTGAGAAAAAATACGGCGGGTCGTATAAGAGATTCTTTTTGGTTGGCAGCTCACTGGGATCATCTAATCCCAGAGTGTGGCTGTTGTTGGGGTCTTCCATGAGAGGTGATGCGTGCTTTTATGGGGAAATTCGTTAACCTGCTTATTTTGCCAATTATGATGACTCACCAGTTTATTTTTGAGAGAAAACGGTAGCTGTGGAGGCAGAAGAATTGCGAGATCGGCGATAGGAGTGTGCGACAAATTAGAATTTGGCTGCTATCTTCATCTCGATGGTGGAGGGAAAATTAATGACCATTAATTCGCGGATCATGTATGGCGGATTTGGTGCAGCTTAGTATGCGATATATTTATTCCTTAATCGTTTGCAGAAAGATGTCGTTTTGGTTTGGTTGAATCATTGGTTTGAGTAGAGACAAATTCATACGTATCGTCCGTTTATTCTTATATTGTTATGTATTATGTATTAAAGGGTGACTCCGAAAAGATAAGCACGATTAAAAAAATTATCAAAAAATAAAACTTATTCCAAAAACTAAATGTTTACTTGATAAACAGTTTTTGTGGTCGGTCCTGGAATATTTCAAAAAAAAAAAAATAAAAAAAAATCAACCGTATGCTAACGATCGCAATTTTGATTTGACGCCTCCCATCAGGTTCAGCACAGACTAGTCCCCAAAGATTTTTGACACTTTCCTCCAGTCTTTTTGAAGAATGCCGATGTTCTCCGCAGCTTTAAAATGCTTTCTCTTCATTTCTTTCGGCACGTACCGTATAGTGAACAGAGGCCAAATCCGGCCAAAACAACACTGGACCGTCGTCGATTCAAACACTCCCGGGATGTAGGTATCGGTCCTCACCGTCTCCGTTGTCACAAACGGTCCGGACATCATCCCGCATTCGCAAATGGCTTGTCACACCATCACCTTTTTGTCCGAATTTTTCGAGAGAGAAGATTTGTCGGCTTCTTCGACATCCTGGCTTTCAGGCACGGTGTAGTATTGACAACCCGGAAGAGTTTTGTAGTCAAATTTTACGTACGACTCATCGTCCATTACGATGCATGAGGATTGGCGACACATCAGCTTGTCGTACAGCTTCCGAGCCCGATATTTGTTTTTTATACGTTTTCAAATTCAATCTTGCCTTGGCACGTTGGATGTTACTTTTTGATGTACCCAGTTTTTGAGCCACATCTCGCGAACGGAACTTTCCTTTCTTTGCTTGCACGCTTTTGCTATTTCCCGTTTCAACTGTTGATCGAAGCTGGACTCCTCCCGAAACTTTCGGATGGCGGTTCGCAAGGCTCCGATATACACACCATCTGATTTCGATTATTGATTTAGCGATATGTTAGGGGAGTCAAGCACCATTTGTGCACAATGCTTTAGCGCTTTTCGACGGAAAAGCCTCGCCTCGACGGAAAAGCCTCTAAAGGTCATGCCGGCCATCGAAATGGCTTACTAGACTGCCGATACCACGTAGTTAGTTAGACAGGCCTCACTACGGGGGGACGGTCCGGATGGGATTTGAACTCCGGTACTGCCGTTTGAAGACCGGCGCCGCTGTCGCCTACACCACCGGGCCGCCCCAATGCACTAGCTAGTAGCTTTGAATGTAAAAAATCAAGCATATCAAGAATCAGCTCTTTTACGTCATCTGTTTTTTAGAAACGTCATTTAGAGAACGTGCTTATACTTTCGGGGACACCCTTTATATAACGACTTGGCCATGTTTTTATCAATATAATTTTAATTCAAGTTAAATGATTTAACCCACAACAACTTGGTGTTATTTTATAGCACAAATATAACAAAAAAATTGCTCTTTACGATCACAAATTGCTGGGTCCAAAGAACGGTAGCCGTACAGTTCGTTCAGTTCAATCAAATGATCGCACGAACTTCGTTCGTCAAGAACTATGAATAGAGGTTGAGCGAACAGTTAATTTTTTTAGCTGTTTTACATGTTGGCTAGTAAATATACGCGATTCATAAACATGTGCTATGGTCGTTTTATTTGCTAATAGCAAGGATTACTAAAATTTGTTTAAGCATGACATTTTGAGTGGACAGTACGTATTCCTCGATTTGAAAACCATTATCAAAAAATAAAGAAATAAAATATACATAAATAATTTCTTTGTGTTTCCTGTTTTTAATGCCACATGCACAATTTTAACAAACATACATACAAGCAGTAAAATGAAAGGCTGCAAACCAGTGAGTTTAAATAAACCCTTGAACTCGATCCTGCCTTTACAGGAAAATGCGATTAATAGCGTGCTTCAGGCCAACTTTATAGAATAGCGAAAGTGCTCATGAAATCTTCGATCACTGATATAGAAACCCCCCATACTTTAGCGAATCAGCAAAAATAGACACAAAATCCTAAAAAAAAGTTACAGAAGCCTTTGCGATTGATATGGAAAAAGTATACTAGCAGGTTGGAGAGTTGAAAATGTAAACATTGTAAACGTGTAACATGTAAACATCGCTTTAAATATTTTATAATAACATGCACCAAAAATTAACTCGCGATGCTATTTTAATAATACTTGCAAGACATAAATTGGATTAATGAATTGGGGGTTTCTAAATCAGTGGCCAAGGATTTCATAAGCGCTTGTGCTATTCTCTAAAGTTAGTTCGCCGCACGCTATCATTTGCATGTTCCTGTAATGCAGAGTAATGTCTGATCATTTAAAGTAAAATGAACTTAAAACCTATATTGTTCGTTCAGTATTGACAATTGTATTTTGCTCACAAATGTCTTCCAGTAAGGTGAAAAAGGTAGTGTTTTCTTTTACTATTTTATTTTGTCACCTGTCCTAAAATACTCCCCTTGAGATTGGTGTTTGTTCATTCAGATCTATGCATCGTATTATGGTAAACGATACGAGCTAGCTTCCTACCTTCGATGACCCAGTACTGATACGAATGATTAATTTAAGTGTGAAATATTCAAATTACACGAACCAGCCGATTGGAATGTATTTTTTTTTCGACTCCGAAAGGTGACGTTTGCAAATTTGGTTACGTTAGCGGTCGGTTTTCCACATCTCTCTCGCAGCGGTGTCATGCAACAGGTGTCATGCAAAAGATCTGTCGCTGCCGTCCTGTTCAGGCCTTGTTTTCTTTATCATCCACTCCTATCTTATGCTCAACGAACGATCGAAATGGTGCAGATCACGTGTTGCATTTTGTTCGCGATGATAGTGCAAAGTGAGTTTTGAACCGTTTTTATTTTTCGTTGCTGTATCAAAAATACCTCACACATTAAGGAAGTGTTTGTGTGCTTTTATGCTTTCCACCATCAATGGGTCGAATGGCACATAATCGTACTATGCTTTTTGTTGCTTTCTTTCTCCTTTTCTCTTTATCTAGTTTATCTCGCTTCATCCCTCCTTCGCTCAATATTGCTTGGTGATGCGGGCTGCGACTCTTGAACGGCATTAAGGTGGTTCGCACCATTAATCATTTAACACGTAAGGAAAGCATTCTTTCGCATACCATCGGTCCGAAACGATCGTTTAGAGCTGAATGTGTGGATGAAGCGGGGAAGGCTTTTACTATTATTTCTCGGTTTGAAACGCCCGCATTTAAGATCGAGCAGTGCCCACTATCGGCACCTTCAAATCGTCGCCGCGGCTTCTTAGCTTACGGTAGGCTAAAGAAATGATGATTTGCAGCTTTTTTTTTCTTTCGATGGAGGTAACCCGCCGTCCAGATACGGCGGAGGTGCCAAGCAGAGCAAACATATTTACATACATACTTTTCGGGGGTGTACTACTCCTACCGGGTCGGGGACGATGACGTGCTTTCGTGATTGTTTGTAAAAGCAACCTGCTAGTGTAGTGCGAGTTTGCTTCTGCTTCTTTCTGGCGGATGGTGGAGCAAACGTGATTTTAAGGAGATCGTCAAGCGCACAGGATTTAATGAGTTTTTTGTTGACGTTAGTTTGACACGTTAGCGCTATGAGGGCGGGAGGAAGTGTCGACGTTGAACCGAGCAGCGACCTAGAGATGGAATCCGATCGATCGATTGCTTGATAGGAACGCAACGGTGGACGTCCAGACTAACTCTCTCTAGTTTTTTTTTCACATTAGTATCCTTTTTGACTTATTCCGAGATTGATGTTTCTTCCTGTAACATTATCTCACCGAAGGAAAGCGTACCAACACGGCTTGCCTATGTGTACGCTTTCCACGGCACCCCAGTTGCACGTATGATAGCGCGAGATCCGAGCGCAACATTAATCTTTTAATTATAAACCCATTCATAAGCGATCTTATCCCGTAGGCTGTCAAATTTCTCAAACCAGTGTCAGCTGTTTGCAGCTGATCGTTGGATCATTGGAATGGATCGTCAGTTTTTTGAAGGCTATTGTTTTCTGCGCGAAGTTTTGGTTTTATTTTACGGAAAAGCAAACAAACCATGGAAACGGTCGGGATGGCGGTAGGAGCGGTGGGAGCACGGCGCACGGCGATTGATTGTATTATGATTATGAATATTGGTTTGACTATTGTTTTCGGATGTGATTGGTTTGTATTTGATGCTCCGCCGATGGTGAAGGATAAGCGGATTTAATGAGAAGTGACTCGCAACAAAACATCCTGATTTTCGGCATTGGTTGTTGTTGTATGAGGCAGCTGGGGTGCAGTCATTTGTCATGTTGCTTTACGTCGTCGGTTACCCGCGAGTGCTCGTACAACAATGGCACTGAAAATGTACGCATGCACACGATTAATGAAACCGTTGACAGACAGGTGTTTCAGGATTTTAAAAAGAGAATAGTTTGGAAAAGGGCTTGGGGATATTTTTTATTTATACTATTTTTTTATTGTTTATGTACATTTGCTGGGATGTAAGATAATATATTCCACAATGTGGTTCTGTTTGTGGTAATTTATAAAAGTGTTGATTAGTGATGGGTAAATTCGACAAAATAAAAACAGAATACTTCAATACTTCGAGTTCAAAACCGCCCGGAATCGTCGGAGCCGGCCGGAGCCGGTAGTCGACAGCCGGAACCGTTGGAGCCGTCCGGAGCAGTCCGGAACCGCTAGTCTTCAGTTCCGAAACTGTCGAATTAGTTGGGGCTGAAATGAATAGAAATTCCGCAGCGCTTCTAATCGTCCATGACACGCTGGTATAACCTACATTGGTGCCCTCTCCAACGGCTCCAGACAGCTTCAAACGGCTTCAAATGTCTCCAGACGGCTCCGACGGCTCAGGGTGCCGAATAGCGGCTCCAGTCGGCTCCATATGGCTCCGGCTGCTGACTAGCGACTTCGAATGATTCCGGGCGGCTCCAATGGCTCCGGAAGGCTCCGGATGGTTTCAAACAGCTCCAAATGGCTCCGGACAGCTCTATGCGGCTCCGGTTGCTGACTAGCGATTCCGAACGGTTCCAAACTGCTCCGAACGTCTCCGGACGGCTCCAAAAGGTTTCAAACTGTTCCGTACGCCTCCGGACGGCTCCAACAGCTCCGGAAGGCTCCGGGCTTCGGCTCCAAACGGCTCCAAATTGCTTCAGACGGCTTCGAAGGCTCTGGTTGCCGAATAGCGACTCCGGACGGCTCCATACGGCTCCGGCTGCTGACTAGCTGACAAACGGCTTCGGATGGCTGCGACTAACGCCTCTTTAAGGTTTTAACGGCTTCGGCTGCCGACTAGCCGCTCTGGACGATTCAACGTCTCCAGACGGCTCCAACGGCTGAGACTGCCGACTAGCGTTTCCGAACGATTCTAAACGGCTCCGGATGGCTCCAATTGCCCCGGACGGTTTCAGGCGGAACCGTGGTTTTAATTTGACCAGAATCGGAGCCGGATTGACGATGCTCGGAATCGGGTCGGAGCCGTGGGTGAGGTTCCGAGAACCTATCACTAGTATTGATCATTTTGTTGTCATTCATTTTGGAAAGATATTAATATGGAAAATAATTTTTCAGCACTTCTCAATTTTATTCTTTTATTCTGAAAAACAATTCGTCCATTTGACCACATGGCGCAAGGCGTCATACTTAAAATTAATAAATAACAGTTTGTCTATTTGGTGACTCAAATAATTCGTTTGCACAGCAAGACCAAAGCAAGGACCAAAATTAATAGACAAATGTTAAAGCAAATCTGGAAGAAGCAATTTTTCCAGCGTCAACCATCCTGCTTTCTTCCGATTGAGGATGGTTACAAGGATGTTTTTTCAATTGCTACTCATGTTTAATCCGATAACACTGCGGCGGACTTTTTAAGATTCCACAAGTCAAGATGAAAATACCTAATACTATACTGTACAATATATTGCGTTACGATTGTAAACGTGTTTGCTAAAGTGCGCCTTTATATTTTGTTTAAGCACATATGCTTGTGTATTCTGCATTATAATGATAACGAACTCAAAGTCTTATATATTGTGCGTGTTATTTTATTGGTTATATCCCAGAAAGTGACAGATTCCAGTAATATTTACCCAGGCTTAGTTAGCACGAGATCGATAAGCAGTCTCTAAAGTCACTACATTTTGCGAAAATTGATTGATTTATATTCGATGTCAATCCTCTGCTCGCAATTTTCATTATCCTGACTAAGAAAATACTACAATCCTTCTGTACGGAGTTGTTTGCTATGCTTAAACATTCTCACTGCTCGTCTTAGGCTTGACTTGGCAAACACACTGCACGTGTAATGTAAAATATATTTATCATAGGTGTTGATTTTATAGCTCATATTCATAAATTTATGCCTTTTACGCCTGCAGGCGGTGTAAGCTGCGGCGGAAAAGCATAAGAAAAACAAGTTTAAGACATTCCCCCACACACACACCGTCAGATGCTCATCGATGCAACGCGTTCGTGGGCGCTATTCCTTACATCAACTCGGAACGAAAGGGATGGTGCTCGCGTTATTCCGCGTGCGTGACGAGACGCGAACTATATTTGGTTCATTTGCATGTTTCTGGTGCAACTGCGTTTGAGGCATCGGCTCGGTGCTACTGTACTGGCTGGTTGCTAATGCACACGCTCCGGCTTAGCAAGGTACGGGTCGGATTCACCCGCAGCTTCCGGAGGCACCGTCATAAATAACGATCACCTTCGTTATTCACTGCTGCATGGAATGGAACGGTCAGTTCCGCTGCCTTAGGGAAGTAGGCTGCGGTGCAGAGAACTTCACAGGGTCTGTCAGCGTTTCTTGGAGTGTCTTACGGGCGTACGGGCTTACCTGAGCATTCATGTGATCCTGTTCGATTTGTTTAATTTTGTTCTGCGCGTAAAGCAGCGTTTTGCACTGGAATACGTATTGTATCAATGTCGCCAGATGTAAACGACAGCCAGTAAATTCTGGGTACAAAGAAAATAATATCACTGCTGCGAACAGAGCTGATATTTTGTTTGGCTTCTGTTTCTGCTACCGTTTCTGTGCTGCCACTGTAAAGGCTTTTGTTCTTTATTTGTTGTGTTGTTTTTTTGTTGTAAAAGTTTGCTTTTGTGCGGCGCAACATGCGAAGGACCGAACGTCAGCACCTTCGACAAAGAGCACAGATTCAGTTTTCCGATATCACGCTACTTCACTGTTTGAATCTCCGAACTGCATAATGTTGCACGTGCCTTTAGATTGAGACGGCATGGCACTGGTTAGCATGCACTACTTTGCACCTTGAAGAAATTTCTTCTGGTAGGCTGGCTGACCGATCTAATAAATAAATATTTGGAGGTACTGTAAAGGGGTTTTTGTTTTTTTTTTCCATTCGTATCAACCATCGATCGTATCCCTGCAGGATAATCCAATCGAACAAAAGCCAAACTTATTATTCGTTTATTTTCTTCATGATGGAAATGCTTTTTTGCACTGTTCTGTTCGTTCAGGGTTGAATAACAATTGGCTTGCATACAAATTTTCTCGTGTTTTTCTGTTTGTTTTATTGATGTGAATGTAGTTGGAAAAGTGGAAACCACAACGGGGTCGATCCATTGCCGAACCACTGAAGCTGTTAACGACTTATCTTTACGCCGGCGTGCCCGTTGTCGAGCGCATGTTGATTTTTGCGCACAACGAATGCGAACTCGTTGGAGTTAAAATTCTTCACGATTCGCAAGATATAAAGATGCTGGCTTCCTGTTTTGCTATCTGCAGAATTCTGTTAATCGTAATGTTCCGCTTCGATATATATCAAGATGCTTATCACGAAAGCGGATAAAGGAATGTGATCAGCAAATGTCTGCCGGACCGCTTTTCATCTCAAAATTCCTTATTTTTTCTCCGTTGTTCGTACTTTGGTACTCTGTTTTATGGAATTTCATTATAGTCCCACCTTACGATTGCGCTTCGTTCGAGACAGATGTGCTATCGCTACAAATTTCTCCCATCGAAATGATGAAGTGGTTTCGGTCGGTTTTTTTTTATGGGTTTTTGGTGAATGGAGGGAGGACTTTTTGTTTATTTTATTTCTTTGAAATCTGGTCAATCTAGCGGCATGCGATGAAAGCCGCCGAAAACTGTTGTTGTGACATTATCGGGATAAATTAATCATTTTTATTGCAACTTCCGGTATCTTGCCACCATTTCGGAGGTTAAGGAGAGTGGTGAAGAGTGAATCAAAAGCAAAAAGCACACACTCCCTCACCATGTATGGTGGGCTATAGAAATTTAGCTTTGCGTTGAGGCTGGGAGACCTTAGACGTGTTAATACAGTAAAGTGTCATTCATTTAGAATTAGGTCACTCAGCACAGGCTGTAAAACCAACAATTGGTAACGTAGAAATATAATTTGTACATCAAACGAATGGTTTTTTATTGCTCTTTTATCTCAAATTTCAAGAAATTTCTATCTGTTTATGTACGGATAAATTGAAGCAACTTTCTTTTGATACCTCTCATAAGCTGCCGCACAACTGGTTTATCTACTTCAGTAGCTGTTTTTTCCAATAGTATGCGTGTTGGACATTTGGCAAATCTGGCCAGGGCCTTATTTGGGCCTTTGTGAACTTTATTAAAAAGCAAAACACACTTTTCCAAGCACTGATCTTCATAAACTGTCGAGTTCATAGATTGGTTTGTTTAAAAACCCCGTGTTTTGTGCCCACAGCTGCTGATGGCTTGCCATATCATCAGTTTGCGGGAAAATTTGTCTGCAAAAATGAATTTATATTTGTTGGGAACATCGCCGGAACATTGGCCAGAATTTTGCCTCAAATTTATTTTTACGTACGTTTCGTTATCCATAAGAACGCAACACGCGTACCTCGTTAGGACCTGGTCATACAATTTTGCTCGTGGTTTGGCAATGTAATTATGGATCAAAGTTCTGTTTGGTTGCTTTGTGGCACGAAAAGAGCGGTTTGCACTCAATGTTATTTTTTCGACGGTACTTATGCAATATTCCCATCCGAAAGGCGCTCCTGTGGCGCGTTCTCAACATCTTCCAGATCAGCTGACATTGTTTCTGAACGACGATTTTGTTCAATCATTCTAACCACGCTTTGACGTCCCCGAAATTTCAAATATTCAAAATTAAAAGACGCGATTTTAGGGAATTTTCCTAATTTTCTGCCGGACCGAATTGAATTTTCTAAGTGGGTGTGCACAATTAAGTGTCTACGCTGCTGCTCCATCGTTAATAATAACTGAAACGGACACGACCATGCCAAAACCACTCCATAAGAGGGAGGAGTGCTCCAATACCTACTCAAAGGGGTAAAAAATTCCATATATGACCACTGGGGCCTCTACTCTATGTACATAACACAGAGTGACCAAATTCTTAATGAACAGTACTTTTTAAATTTTTAATACAAAATTTTTAATGCAATGGCTTGTTTTGATGAAATTCTAAGCCAATGAGAATTTCCATGAGTTATTCAACAATCGTTAAAGAAGGAATATCAGTTGATTTTTCTTTTCTTCTTCTTATTTTCTTTTTCTGCTTTTTGGCTTTACGAACTACAAACTCACACCAGTCATTGGATGCCTGACTAGACTTGTTGGATGGGCAGTCCTCACTTACTTAACCTTACTAGGACTGCATGTAGTTGGATGGCCAGTCCTCACTACGGGGGAACGGTTTGGATGGGATTTTAACGCTGATCCTGCCATGTGAGGACTGGCGCCAAAAATTTTTGATTACCAAATTGAATTTTTTGTTTATATTTAAACAAATTGTAAGTGTTTTTAATCTAAAATCAAATGAAAAAAGAGAAGTTTTTAAGGTTATGGAGAGTTGGGCGCACATAAAACTAGTTTTCTTAAAGACATCGAATACTAAAAAAGAAAAATTTTGAAAATACCGCATTACGCAGCAAGTAAAATGCAAACAAAGAGCAAAATTGGACTTTCAAAAAAAGCAAAGAAATCGATTTTTATTTTGCTGTAAGATAGAGAATAAAATCCGCCACACGCACGGCGAACATGCATGACTCTCACCCATCCCAATTTGAACTATCTCATGAATTTTAAAACTATTTGTATTGCGCCTGATGCTGCTTGTAAGTACGGAAAGCTGTTTTTTCGCCTCTGACCGTACCGTTTCCAGCCGTACCTCCATTCCGCTTAAGAACACACGACGGAATTTCGCGTCGCCAAACCCCTTTTCCGAACGCTTTATGGATGCTTATGTTTAATCATCATCCACTGGTATCCTCCGTTGCAGCCCAGTCCCACACTCGCTCGCTTGCTGTTGGGAAGATTGTGGGCAAAGCCTAAAGGGAGGTTAAAACATGTTCAAAGATCGACGTCTTTTGCGAGAGACATTGCGAGCAGCGACGGAGTGGATTAGTGGTGGAATGTTTCCATTTGCTTCTGCTTCTGTGGTGCCTTCGTAAATCCTCCCGATGGCTCATTATTCTGCAAGTACCCCTTACCGCTCTAAATACACTGACCTCAGCGGATCGTACATATGCGGTGTAAATTGTGAAACCGTTTCGGGAATTTCCACTGAGTGATTTTATTATTTATTTATTTTGCACCTTCTTGTTTGTGCGTGTTTGTGTGCTTGTGTGCATTTTGGTGAATCGATTTAAAGAGCCAGTGAACAGCGGATGGCAGATCGTATCACCGTGTGTTCGCCGCAGCATCCCTTCGCTGCTTTTATTTGTACCGACGACGCAACTCGGCTAACGTGCAGCATGAGAGCGCGCGCGCCGTAAAGTCTCGTGCCACGTTTGTTCACACTTTGGTATCGGTATGTAGTTTGGCATTGCGGGAGGTTATGCTAATTTCGCGCACAATTCGCGCACTTCTCCCTCACCGTATCGTTGCTACCGCTATTCAGCACTTCTCAAAGACGTCTGGCAAAAAATCGGCACATGAAAATAATGCTTGTCGAGAAAGCGAAAGAGCAGTTCGTTTGGGGGGAGGGTAGGGTGGAGTTTTGTTAAAGATATGCTACTGTCCGACGACGTTCTTCAGCTTTTCGAAAACGCATTGTCTTTGGCGGCGTGGAGTGTGATTGTGGTTGAATGCTTTTTTTTTTGTTATCGTCTGTGTCGCCTTCTGCTGGATGCTGGGTGACAGGGCTGGTAGAAAAGTTAACACCTTCACCTTCCGGTTTGTCGGGTCGGCTTCGGTCTTTTGGTTTGTAGATCGTTTTTTTTTTTTGTTTTGTGTCTACTCTTTGGAAAGCGCACCATGCCGCCCTGTGACTAAGTTACCCACCCGTCCGCTCAAGCGTGATGCGAAAAACACCGAAAAAGTTGAAAGCGAAATCCTCCTACCGAAGACCGTTCAGAGACCGCGCTTTTTCGAGCGACGATTGGAACGGTTGAATTACACGCGAAATATTCCTGGTGGAAAGGACGACGCTTGGAAGGAGCGAGAGAGAGAGAGAGATGGAAATGACTTCTTTTCCCTCTACACGGTTGGAGGAATGAATTACGGAGAGGATGGAAAACATATGTTCGAACATAAATTCACACTTTGGGGGTTACAAATGCAGTGCCAAAAGAATGGCACCGACACGGATATGTATCCGACCCGAATATTCGATTAAGTGTCTTCTTGCGTTTCTGTTTGGATTGGATTGGATTGGATTGGAGAAACGTGTTTGCAGGAAAATACACGTGGAAATAGGAGGCTGAAAATACAATCGTCGGGCATCGACAGGGCCCAGAGACTTGCGTTTGGTGTAAATTTGTTAATTGCAATTATGTTATTCCTGGGATATTAAGGTACAAAACACAACATTACTTAAGAGTGATGAGAGTAGCAAAACTTTCAAGTATTTATTGAACATAATTCAAGCTAAATAATAAATAATAATAATGTGATATTAGTCCTGATTATCTATTACAAACGGAAAAGTCTCAAGACAAGCATGTCAATAACAACGCATTGACGCAAAAAAAATTGCATTTTGAAACCGTTTTTGTGACAGGCAAGTTTCGTTAAGCTTTTTTTTTTCGTTAAATCTTCAAAACAATCTGTCAAAGTGATGGAACTAACAAAAACAAAACCAAAAGTGTAAAAAAAGGTGCTTGTTGAGAAGATATTTTGCGTTGTAGGTGATATTTAGGCCATCAAAATGATTTTGTAATTCATGTGAGCGATGATAGCAGTACTGATGATGAAAGAACGGAAGATCTTACTAAACAACGTCGGCTGCTTCGTAGTAAGTTCGATCCTTTGGAACTTACTAATCAAGCGTGATATTAGCCTGTGAAACTTTTGTGTCAAACCATTTTAATATGTTCTCGAGGTTGTTCCTTTCAGACTTATGAAATTTTTTCGAAAAATCTAAGGAAATTTTCCTCGTTATTTTTCATGTGATTGAGTCAAAGTTTCCGCCTGTAAGGGCAAAAAGACTCACTCCAAAAGAAATGTTGGCTACTACGCTGCGGTTTCCAAAATTCAGTTACCAAAGGGAGTTACCAAAATGGAACCGGGAAAGATTTTAATATAGCAAATGCTCAACCAACTTTCTTCGTGAAATTTAACAAGTGTTTAAATATTTTTAGAATATTTAAATATTTAGAAATGGAACCAAATGAGCAGCAAGATGCCTGACTATATTTTTTAAATCGTTTTTTTTGTGGGATGCCGTAGTGGCATCCCTAGCTTTCTGAATTGAAATACTCACATTTTGATTGGGACTGTAAAAAAAAAACGAACTGGAAACACACAGGAACCAGTGAGTTTGGCGCCTTTCCATTTCGAATAGCTGACGGAAAACAGTTTGACAAATACGAGTCTCTGTTTGTGTTAGAGAATACAAATTCTTGGCAGTGTTCTTTTAAGTTTGCCTTTCGTTAAGTTTTTTTTGTCCAACAGACAACAAAAAACGGCTGTCATAATTCGAATCTTCTGTGTTTGACAACTTGTCTTGACTATTTGTATGTGGTAATCAGGCCTATTGTTGACCGCTCTCTGATAATGAGAGATTTGAAACGAATGTGTCGTTTAAGATTGAATAACTGATTGGCAAGAAGATTTTACCAGATACGCGATAAAAGTGCTTTTGTCTAAACATCAATAGAATCGTTCAGATTTATGCTGTTCAGAGAGGTTTTTTTATAAGATATTGTTTATTCAAAACAACTTAAAACGACGTACAGGTTTTACAAAGAATTTAAGGATATGTTTATCAATCACAGCATTGTTGTTTCCAACAATGTGTATGACGTAGTTTGCAAACAAACGTAGGATGAAAATCCTATTACTTATGCTAATGTGACTTAAAATTTTTGGCCAAACCACAACCTCAAATGGAAGGGAATTTGAGGTTGTGGTTTGGGACGATGGCTTCCATAGCCTGCATCAGTATGCTCCAAGCACTAGAGCACTCCTCAGAGCAGAGACTCTGGAGACTCCAGGCTGAGCAGGCAGAAGGATTCATCCTGTCGAGCAGCGGTCCGTGTTGGTCTGATGAAAGTCTGTAGCTGCTGGATTCAGTACACTCTTCAAATCGGACAGATGATGGCGTAAATCTTGCATTGCACAGTAAAAGCAATGGAATGAGCTGCAATAATTAACCGTTCTGTCGTAATAATCACGTAATTCATATACGTTTCAGTTGATGGAACTCCGTCAGAGTTGAGCTTAGGTTTTGTGCAGTATGAAGGCAGCAAGACAGAACAATTTCCTACCCAGAGAGTTCTAAGGGCACATGCATCTCGTATAGAGCACACATGTTCATTAGTCAATTTCGGCACGATCTTAATGATCCACGTGATCGGGTACCCATTTCAAGATGATCGTATCTCCTTTGAAATTACTGTCTAAATTTGTGGGTTGGTCGAAAATCTGAAGAAAAAGGAATAAACGGTCACATTGTCGGTCGGCGCTCGGCACGTGCGCGTTAGAAAGCACAAAATCGTCGATAAATTCAATGTCGGTCAATCAGCGTTCGTGGATATGACGATGGCATCTGGCGGGTAGCGCGTGTGTCTGTGCATGAAGAAATTAATAGAACTGTCCCCTGCGGCTAACCAAAGGGGTTAGCGTTTCTCTGTTTCGTGCGGTGTTCACCTGTGCGTAATATGCAAATTATTTAATCAACGTGTGTAGCAAATGAACGCCCCCTCTGGGGCTAGGTGTCATAAAGTTGATTGAGCGGAATGGTGGTAACCAAACGTAGGAAAAGTGGTAAAATAAAAGTAGTAACAGTTGTGCGTGTGTGTGTTTTTTGTAATAAAATATATCAGGTATGAGTCCAAAGGATCTATCTTAAGTAAAAGAAGATGATACATCCCAGTTTGTTGTTCTTTCGTGACATTTTATCTTAGAGAGGACAGGTGCTTCTATTACAGACTTACTTGAGGCAAACTTTCTGTAAATAATATGTCCAAATGTTTCATGTACTGCGCATGAAGAAACGAATCGGTTTAGATTATTTGCCAATCCTGTCGTGTTAGAAAACATAGGAACTAACACTGAACTTTTGGACTGTCGAAATGCACCAAGACCAGCATTTTACCAGCAGCAAACGATTTAAAAAAACCTTTACCAACATTCTGTTATGACGCCACGCATCCAAATTAGCATCTCTCGCTTGTGCGCTGGCTCGTGATGAATCATAACCGGTTGCAACGACAGGGAGAAGTTTCACGGGTTTCGCGCTTGATGCCCGCTCAAGTCATTCGTTGCTGTCCATCGATTGTTTCACATTTCCGAGCGAGTCTCGCAGGAAAGTTGCTTACCGTGGCGTGTGTAGCTGATGGAAGAAACGTTGGCGCCCAGTCTTTATGCGTGCGGAGTGAAGTTATTGAACCGGTGTTGGTGGATGTGATCGTTGTTGCTGTTTGATTTTTTTCCTTTATATTTTCATTCAAGAGCGCCTGCACGCGGACCTGTTCGTCAGTTTATTGAGTTGTGTTTAAGCATGGCCATTTGATTCTATTTCGTAGATGGATGGATCGAAGGGATGTTGGGAGCTTAATTAATCGCTTAAAAGCTCATTTTAATATGTTGTTTTTTTAAATTGAATCAAATCCTTAGAAGGCAAAGCGAAATGTTCGTCTACGTCAGTCGGACAGCCCACACGCAGGCGAGTTTATGAATTGATTTGTGTAACAATTTAGCAAATTTAAAAAAAAAGATGCTGTTTGTCGATGATTTCTATTCGCTTGACTACTCCGATGAGTTCTGGACCTCGGCGTCATTTTTCAGCTTCAAAAATACACGTAGAAACGTACCTCACAGAGATAAATATAATTACTTTAAACTTGTTTAAAGCTCTCTTGGTGACTCTCTCTCTCCCTCTCTCTCTTTCATTCAATTATGAACTTTGTTGTTGATTGAATAATTTATTGACTTGATCTGCGATGAATCGCAGTTTATTTTTTCCAGTGGCTTACCATCACGTGGGTGTGAGCGGTCCCAAGCAGTTTTTCAGTTTAGAATAAATGCTCCACTGCTAGAGTTGTTGGGTTTTTTTTTCTAAGGTCTTTGCTTTGGGACACTTGGAACAACGTTGGAAGGTCGTTCGTGGGTGGCTAGTCGAGGCGATTCTCCTGCCTATCATCACCCTCCGGCTTGATTTTTTGCATTGACTTATAATGGTAATAATTATACGGTTTCTGATTTCAGGCAGGTTCTTTGGAAGGTTTAGAATAATATTAAGGATGATATGATAGGTTCATCATGCATAAAAACGAAGCAATTTATGACAAATAACTAAATGTCGATATGTAGTATTGCAAACGAACATTAACAAATGCTCTTTTGTATGTATTATTTGTGATTGGTTGCACCTCACACTAATAATGTTTCACTTTCTCTCTATTTGCAGGCGTACGAACTGTCAACGCTAACCGGCACGCAAGTGATGTTGCTGGTGGCTTCCGAAACCGGTCACGTGTACACCTTTGCGACACGCAAGCTCCAGCCGATGATCACGTCGGAGGCGGGCAAGGCACTCATCCAGACCTGCCTGAACTCGCCCGATCCGCCGACGGGTTCATCGGGTGACCAGCGCATGTCCGCGACCGGCTTCGAGGAGACCGAACTCAGCTACAACATCGGCGACGAAGATTCCAAAGTAAGGCAATTAGTGTACGGCCACGGCCACCACGGGCATGCTCATTTAGGTCACCCACAGACCGGCCATTACGGGCTCGACCAGGGCTTAATGCAACAGCCATACCCCGGCGGCCAAGGTTCCCCGCTCTCCCACGCCCAATCCTACCCGCCGCATTCCGGCCACACACACCATTCCCACATCCCGCATCACTCCCACACGCACATGACTCATGCGCATGCGCAACGGTAGTATCTTCTTCTGGGATAGTGTTTGCTGTCGCAACCCTTACCGTGCCGCATTATATACGCATACGTCGGTAAACAAATTGTTCTCACCATCCTGGTCACTTTTGTATCATCCTTTCTCTTCGTGGAAGGATAGGCAACAGCAGTATGATGCTTTTTCCATTACTTTTTCTTACCTCAAAGAATGTGCGTTAATTATTGTCCAGCAATTTGGTGTGCCACTGTAAACGACAATAAAAAGCCTAAAGGAACAGTTAGCATTGCTCTTGCAATTGTCCAAACACAAATTAAAAACTACAATGCAAATCATTGTCAATGCTTGGAACGCGCGAAACTAGGAAGCCGTGGCTCTCTTCCGGCAAGTACTACAAATTAATACAGTGTAATAATTTATAAATAATCTTAAACAATTTACACGACGATCTCACACCATGGGGAAGATTAAAAATAATAAGTCGAGAAGGAGCACAGGGAAGAATGGAGGAGTAGACACATCCAATCACCAAACTCACGCAGCTCACAGTGGGCGACATTTTCTTCCAATTCAAGCGCCTTTCCGGAGGGGGACATCGGTAGAGTATTCGCTTTTAACAGAAGCAGCGTCAACTTTTTCAATTCTGGAACTTTTTCGAAGCAAAGAGTTTTTGCAAAAAAAAAAAAAAAACAGTAATAAAAAAGAGTAAAAATCGTTAACTTTAATGGCGCTTGGTTTTCTTTCGCGATGTATTGACGGGAGGTCATGAATTGCGAAATGTATTGTTAAACTTGCATTCCTATGTGTGAGTGCAGTTTTTGAAGAAGCTTGTGATTTTTTTTTACAAAATTATTGATTTTTTCTTTATTGCATCTTTACGAATCACAGTACAGTTGGTGCTGTTTCTTTTGAGACTTCGGACTTTCGGGCAGGTTCTGATAACCTGCCCGAAAGTTGTGACAATGTATAGGAAACATTTGAAATTAGAACAGATATATGTTATATTTTCCATACGACTTCAATACGCAGCGTGTTAAAATTTATCATAAACCGGTCATCTGGTTTGAGCCGGCTCCCGCCATAAATCTCGTATGGTGAGTTACAGGCATTTCGTTGACGCGCTCACTTTACGTAAATGTGCGAAAAAGTTTACATGCAAAGCTGCATCTTGTCGGTACGATCTTTGTTTTCGGTTCCGACTTCAAAGCTGGCCAACGCCAAAATCCGGTGTGCTAATTGACAGTAATTTACTCCTGCGGACCGAATCGAAAACAGTCGGAAGACCAACCCGCGTTCTCCAACACTTTTGTGGTTTTTAAATAGGGTTTGTTTTTTTTTTTTGGTTGTTTTACCGTGGCAAAGAAAAACAATTTCTTGCACTCAACACCGTGCGTAAAGCTTGCGTTGAAGCCAACCAGACAATGCTGAGTGAGTGTTGAACACTGACGTATCAGACAAGTTTGTGTTTTCTTGATGATGTTGCACTTTCGCGTAACGAAAGGCGCACGTTGCGCCACTACCAATTTCTGTGGGTCTGTAGGTGTGTGTGGCAACCACACGTTCTTCCTTAACTACATCGAATCCCTTCCAGACATATTTCCTCCTTAGCAAATCGTTCCATACATTCCTCAAAAAGCCCTGAAATCGAAATAAATTCACCCCCGTGACCCATAAATGAGTATGCCCAGTCGTAATATTTGTGTGCGTGTGTATATGTGCTTGTGTAAGCGTTTGCGTGGTTTTTGTTTGTACTTTTGATTTTATTTATATGTATTTCGTGTAGTGGCGTTCACAAATTTCCCTCCCATATTAAATCCTAAGCCGATATGCTTTAATTGTTTCGTTGTTTTGTTTTCTTGATGTTAATCTTTTATGCACGTTTCAAAAAGCAAACGCTTCTTCCTACAAAGGCAGTGGGCGAATTGTCGAAAAAGATGTGTACAAAATAACAAATCAAATTATTTGCGAAAGGAGAACAAAACACAGATATTGTAATTTCAAGTATTATGTTTCACGTTGGATAAATTATTGACCACTTAGCACAGATACACGAAACATTCAGCATAAATACATAGTGTCTTAGCGACTAGTGACGTGAGTATTTGATAGTCCAAGTTATGGTTGAGTTTAGGTGTAAGAATTTGTTATGAAACATATAATTGGCAGTTCTCCGCTAGATGTTTAAGTAGAATAATCAAGCGTAGGCATTATAAGTAGCAAACTGTACACGTTACGTACTGTGCGGACGGATTCGCGGATCGCATAGCATCAACACAAAGAATACTGAAAGATTTGTAATATTGTTGCGATTAAATCGAAAAAAAAAAACATAGACAGAAAGATGCCAACAGTAATGGGTAGCATATTGTACGCTTAAGAACTATTTATTCGTTTTTGAGCACGATGCGCTTCTTGTAAATACGAACATTCAAAGAATATTGTGCATGAGAAAAATAAATCGCTCTAGACATGTGCTTGTCCGTTCCAATGGATAGGGTAATGATGTACAAAAAAAGAGTAGAAATGATAAGAAACCATTCGCTAACCGCTGCTGGTTAGTGTAGAATTTAAGCTAAACGAATTAAATACACTCAACACGTATTAACTTATTTCAAATTAGTAATTTGTTCTAAATTGAAATGTAGCGAAAAAAAAACACAAAAATGACGCAAAAAAGAAACTTAATTAAAACCTTGATCCATTAATACTAGCGTAATAAACAAAGACAGTAGATAAAATGTGGAAAGTAGATCTATGCAAATGATATGGAAACAACTTAGGAAGGAATCCATGAAAATAAAAGAAAGCAAATGATATAATGACAACTTCAACGACAACTATGCTATGCATGAACTGAGTTTACACTAGCTATAACAAAGTGCAGCAGAGTACAATATAAAATGAGAAAACATAGTGCTATCTACCTGACGAATCTACATGCCCCACATCGTTCTTAGCAAGCTCCGAGTGTTTGATGTTTTGGTGTATTTTTAATCTTGCTCGATTGTTGCATGCAGCTGAACGTTTCTTTTAGTGTGATTTTATTGTGCATTGTTATAATTGTGCCTTACAGTAAACTGAATCACTGAATTTTATTGCAGCTGTGTTTATCTGAATAATCTTCGTCACATAAGAATTCTAATACTACGCTTATCTGAAGTGAAGCTATTGCTTATATTATTCACATTCTTTTTTTTTACAAAAAAAGGATTTATAAAACAGAGAAACATTGAATCTTCAAATTAACCGCTTGATTTGATAGGTCTGTTGAAATATATAAAAAAATAAGTCAAGTCACTAAGGGATTCGTTGGCATAGCGATATCTGCGCTGGTGTTACATACAATAGAATCAACCATCGAATGCCACCTGGAAAATCTTTTAGGAAATTTATTCAACTATTCAACTACGTGTATCAAATCAAATTATAGAATTAGTGTTGACAACCCAAAAGGCCTCTCGAGGCTTAAAATCCAAAGAAAAAGAAATCGTCTAGTCGATATTCTCTCTTTCTTTTTTTTAACACTAAAACTACCGCAATTTTGACGTGTTCAACTTTACCAAATAATTTTTATGAACTGGTTAACATTTTCATATTTTCTTAAGTTTGTATACTGATTTTAATACACATTTGATTGGTTGTTTCTTACACCAACATTGAACAACTATAAAATAGAGCAATTAAATAGTTTATCTTGTTGTGGCGCATCCTCGCTAATTCAAATTGTTTACAGCAAAATAAATAATGGAATCATCAGAATTATTAGAAATAATCAACATTAATAGTAAGGCATTTCCTTCTTTTTCTTTGCCTTATCTCGGGCATGTCCGGTTGTGGATGTGGGGTTGCTGTCCAGGTCTTTTGTTTGTTGTATGTTGTATTCCTCAGGTGGATGCAGTTGTTTTATTTCTGGTACTATTGGTATGACTATTGCAGCGTTGGAAGATGATTGCATTTGGGCAACAAACAAAAATATTGTTATAACAGCTATAACAATTATTTGCCTGCGTACAGTGCTCTCCAGTGCAGTCCAGCAGTGGCAGTTCCAGTTCTACCTAACTAGAATTGGATCCAATAATGATCGGCAAGTTCTATCCCGCAGCAGCAAGAGCGACTTCGCTACTCTCGAGGCTGAGTCCGTCTGGCTCTGAAAGTATCCAACCTTGTTAGTCATAAAATTGTTAAACCATATTTTATTTTCTGTATACTATAAAGTATCTTATATTTTTACTGCAAGCGATACGTCTATTTGTTAAATATATAATTGCTTTTTTGTGAATATTTTGTAATACGCTGTCCATCGTTCCACAAACCACTAGATAAAATAACCGGTTTAGGTCGAATTGCCCATGACGTAATTTCATATCAATTTGATATGAGTTTTTAAATTTTTAAATTGATTGAAATGAACATCCTTATTTAATTTTATTTATATTGAAGTATGACGGAACGTTGTCGTATTGTCAACACCATGTGTGACTTAAACAACAAGACATTTCCTCCTTATTCTTTGCCTTATCCCAGACAAAATGAAAAAATTATTTAACTATGGAAAGTAAATTCGCTTGCAAGGTATGCAATCAGTCCAAATGGCTGGTCCGGTAGTTCTAGTGTTAAACCTTGAGCATGTAGCTTTGGGTCCAGATGTCAAATAATTTGCTTCGCTCTTTGACAAAAATTGCCCTAAAAACCACTCCTAAAGGCCTTATTTATACAAATTTGCCTTAGTAGTGCCTTAGTTGACAGATTTACAAATATTTTGCCAATAGGGGTACCATGCATGCTTACGTCTTTGTAGGATTGCTACACGTTTATATTGTTACACTACTTGCCACTGTACGTTCTGATTATTTCCATTATCCATTTGATAAAAAGAGGCCTAACGCTAGAAAGCAGAAACAACCGGAAGACAGACCATCGACTAAGTGCGTAGGAATGTACGGTATCCATTTCCTTCCTTCCCGTATGAGTGATCGGAATCGTAAAATGCACTTCGGAATTTGCACCTCAGCTGCGGTATAATTGAGAGTGCGTGAAAACAATTAGTCCGGTGGTGTGTAATTGCGCTAGACTTATGTTATCAAGCGGTTTATACGCTCCAGGTGACGGATATACGGGTGAAAAGAATGTTCAAATGATCGCGGATTGCTTCTTGGGCGGAAGTAATCGACGAGCAGCTAATTACTTATTCCGGTGTGACACTCTTGTTCCGAGCGCGTGCTACGATTGATTGATTGATTGAGCTGATACGCTATTTATGCACATTGGCGCATGTGTGTGCAAGGTAAGGGTGTGATAGTTATCAAACGATTAACGAATGCGCTGTGTGTGTATTTGCATAAATTGCTCGAATGCTCGCAGGATGAGTGTCCGCCTGGTCGGTTTGATATGATAAAATGACAGCTCAATCACAGTCAATCGAGCAAGACGTGAACGTTTATTGATTTGTGGAGGTTTTCATTGCGTGAAAGCGTTAACGAGTCAAACTATATTTAATGGAGTAAGTAATAATTTAATAAATGTATTATTTTTGCACATGCCATGTACAGGATTTAGCTCGTTAACACTACATGACAGTTTACACCAGCTCAAAATAGCATTTTTTCTTTGAAAAACCGAAACAAAGTAACAGTAAGACGTTCTAGTGACGGCAAACAGGCCTCCCAGTTTTCTTTTGTCTGTTCGGAGACTTAAAAAAACACCCCCGAACTCAAGTAGTTTTGACAAAACTCCACATTTCAGCACGTGGGTGGTTCGTATTTGGTTTTATTGAGCTTCATCAGCATTTTTGACGTTTCTGGGTGGTAAGAGTCATTGTTGGTCTGTGTGCTGTTGAAGATTTCCGTTTCAATGGAGAGCCTTACGACGTTAAACTTTTTTTTAATGGTGAATTGTCGACAAAGTACGCAGTGGCGGAAATTATGCGTCAGTTTTTTGTTGTTTGCTTTCGGTGCCGGTCATTAGGTTAAGACTTACCTTTTGTCCGTATGGGTGATGGTGCTTTTGGGCGGTCACTTTGTTTAAATAATTTGATCACCATATGCGTAGGGAAGTGAAAACTTTTGTGATCGTAACACATTCGTATGGCATGGCGTTGAAAGACGTGATCCGTGGACTCGTAAGTGGTTGAGTACAATATAGTTGCTAAAATTGCAACATCTATGTTCACCCTTTATGCTTAAGTTACAGAATATTCGCCGCTACTCAAATGGCAAAATTAATCAAGTCTGCAAACCTGCTGAGAATAGTTGTGTTGGTAACGTTCAAAGTCAATTCATGACCGCTTGACCGACAAATACTCAGAGCGCCATAGAGGCGCGTACGATCGTCCAAGAGACACTATGTCCGAGAATGTAGTGTTTATTTTTGGCAATTCACATTTTCTTCCCGCTTTGGGTGTGTGCAGCTTCATTCATAAAACAGTGAAACCGGTATGATAAACATTACCTGATCCGGAAGAAGTGTGTATGTATGCTGGGTCTCCTCGGCTCCTCAGGGTGTTCCGACTCAAGCCGTTGGATGTTGGAAGATTTTCTGTCAGATTTGCAATTTCTTGGTGTACGAAGTGGCGTCACGATACAACTACTGACCCTATTTGGAGACCACCGTGTTGCGTAGTTCGATCAATTCGGTACCAAGAGTTTCTTATGCCGGTGTTTGACGGTACTACAAGCAGCTGTTGGATGTGACTAAATATAGATACCATGCCGGTTGTGTATTAGTTAGTCGGATTTGTTCCAAAATGAACCTTTTGATCTTGCAAATGAGCTAAAGAAGTTATTATATTGAAAGGTGAAACAGAATAAGTTGCTTGTGCATCAATTTCATGGCCCTTAAAATGATACGCGCCTGAAAAACTGAACCTAAAACTCCATGAGAAATTATCTCATCTAGATTTGTCGATAAAGCACGACCATTGTATCTCTGGCACATGCCCATCGTATGTAAATATTCTCCAATAAAGGCATATCTGCACCATTCCAGCGAAATCCCCACCGTACTGCTTTGCAACAGCACGTTTTGTGGATGTGTAAATATTTCACTTTTCTGAATGCTTTTCGCTCTAATTAGCCATAATGTTGCTTCGACGTCTCGCGAGTGACTCAACGGCGGTTAAGAAGAAACCGTGGCCATTGGAAGTATTTTCAGCACTTTTCCACGCCATGGGGAAATCTTGCGTTAGGCGCGGGAACGAGATGCAAATCAGATTCCTCTGAGCGAGGTTTGAATGTGACAGAACGGGAACAAATACATAACGCTCAATATCGTTGCCCAGAATATGAAGCAGAACATTCTGAGGGATGATGTAAACGCGCGGACACATCAACACACCCAGTGCCTGCATTCACGTCGCTCACGTATACGATCGTGGACGCGTTTCGTCGCGTTAAACGGTACATTGCTGGGGTGTTGGGTTGAGCTAAAAATTAAGTTTTATGAGTTTCGAGGCGTCAATGATTTACGAAAGCGTGATATTGGCCTCACTGTGGTTGAATATGCTTGGAATTCTATGCTTTTGTACGTTAATAACTGTGTGCTGCTCAATGCAGTACACAAGTGAGTTTGAGGGAAGGTTCTGCCATTTACGAAACCAAATGGTGGTACTTTCTACATGATGATCATAAAATCTGTCATCATAAACAGTTGGATTCGTTTGTATAAATGCTACTATTCTTTAGAGCTGCGGGTTGGGGGATTGATTAAATTTTTACTCATTTTTGTTTCATATATGATTTTTGGTTTAATTCTTTCATAGAGAATTACGACTTTAAAATTCAGGCTACGTGAAGCGCAAACCCAAACGTTGTGTCAAAATGTACTGAGATTTTTAGCGCTTCGTGTAGTCACAATATATTTGCGCTCGGGTTTGCGCTTACGATGGATGAAACCAAGTAGCAGAAAATACCGGATAGATTGATTTTGAATTACAATTAAATGTTATTATTAGCAATACGATCTGACTGTCTTATATGAATAAAAGAATATAAAATATTTTATTCATAAAACTATCGTAAAACAAGTAAATATCCGTAGGTATCTTCTTTTTTCATCGCAGGAATAATTTTTTTACAAATGTTTGCGGTTCAAAGTTCGATTACTAATGTTTGCGCTCCATGTGTATGCCAACTTAACTCAAAAATGATTTGTATACAACGCGTAGGTTTGCGCTTTATATTTGCGCACCATGTTACCCGATCTTAAGAATTTTTGTTTCAAATTTTGCCAAAAACGATAGAATGGGCATACACCATAAGGGTGTTGAATTATTAGTTAAAACTTAGAAAAAAATTTCACACATCCAGCAGGGTGCTGCTTGTTCTTTCTACTCTAGGTTTAGCAAAGACAGTCGTGATCATTTTCAAGATGTAGTAATAATAGAGAATTTTACTGTTATTGAACATAAACTTGTTTGGTGCTTTGCAAAATAATAAAATATGTATGAAAGCTTAGTTACTAAAGATATAAATTTGATATGACTAAGATATGAATTACTAAAGATGATCGCAGGAGTATCATATGATCGCTCATGCTTAATAATAACACAATTTTTAAGCCCACGTTTACATAAGCGTACCCAAAGTGGACATAAGCACATCCTTGTAGAAAATGTCAAATTGCTTACACATAAAAATATAATCACATTCTTCCGGGAGATAGAACTATTGTTTTGCAGGGCAGCCACAAAAGTTTACATCTATTATTTAAATTATACGGTCAAATTCAAGTCGTTCGACCAAACCCCTTAAACCCTCGTCAAAATCGTGAAACGAATAAAAAATTTACAATCCTCATTACCGTCTGATGCGGCTCGCTAGTGGTGGGTCATCAGTGTGTCAGGTGCAATAAAATGGCATACTATATTCATCATACTGCGCAAGACCGCGCCCCAGCCAAGCAGCACGATGATCCTTGCCGTTGGATTATCGTGCAGCTACTATACCCATGTGAAGTGGGATCTCGCTGCGGTTTCGAGACGCATGCCATAAATGTCACGATGAATCAGGCCGGACAACCAAACAAACGGCCGTTAACGGCAGTAAAGGGAACGAGCTGCAACGAAAAGGCGCTTGCAAGCGAAATGTGCTCAAGCAGCGCGCCAAACCTGGCAGGGAGGAATCGGAAAGGAATAATACGTGTTGCTGGCGATCGTAAAGCTTTCTAAGTTATAGGATTTTAAACATTTCAATACGTTTCTTAAACCGCAGTCTTTCTCCCACATGCGTTGCCTTTCTTCTTTTTTTATCCTGGTGGAGATATGATTTCATTTTTGGAAAAGAATCGCAGGACCATAAAGTCATTGGGAAAGTAGATAAATGATCGAACGAAATGCGTTTAGTTTTAACCGAACTTTGGGATGCAGTCTACGACTGGATAATTGTACGGTGCTCTATGTTTTAGTGTTATAAATTAATGAATAAGCTGGACTTTGGTGGTTAAGGAAAGCAGCTAACTAAAAATGGACGACGAAATTAATCTATTTTCACGTTCCGATGAGATCTTCACACGCATGTCAATGAATCATCAGACTGTTTCAGTTGCGTATGATCGCAAAACGCCATCGTGGGTGTTAAGTTTATCTCAGTGTCTCATTTGCATATGCTTTCTCAACCGAACGGATCTTAAAAATCAATTCATAGATTGATTGGATTATTCACGAAATGACGTATGAGCGAATGTGAGTAAAAAAAAAAGGCTAAAGATCAAGTATTTGGGGATCAGAAAGTTTGCGAAGAATGGACACTATCTAGCCGAACACTGTAAAGCACAGGCAGGAAAATGTCTTACTTCCAATATTAGCACAGCAGAATCGCCACAAAAGCTTGGCAGATGGGCTGGCACATCGAGATGCGTAAACTCGTGGCTATAAAAATATTGACAGTATAGATGTATCAACTCTTCGACTGGTCCGCAAAGTCGTTTCGGGAAAGGAACTGGTAGGGGTAATAGGATGCAAGATTGGGTGGGGTGTCATTTTTGGAGCAGTTTTGTTTATATTACGAACAACGGACTCTCAAGTGCCTCACGACTGAAGTATGGTTCAGAGTTTATGTGTTTTGATACACCCACGCGACTTAATGTGGACTTCCCTCCCTACGACATAGAGTGGTGAAGTCCTTCTTCATGTGCGCCACACCGCCCTCCTTTTTTTCTTTCCTTTCTTTGGGGAGTAGTAATATTTATCTCTGTTAAATTCATTCATACTATCTGCTCTGTTTTGATCAAAGTTACTTCAGAAAGCCTTCAGTACTGGACGTGCGTGATGGAACGTGTCAATGTTTGCTTGTTGACTTTCGGAGAAGTGTATATAGGTTTTTAATAATGGACAATTTAAACTTAATAAGTATCTGCGCCATGAACGAATGACGTCGATGGATGAATAAAAAAAATGGCTGAAGTTATAATTTAGCAAGTTTATGTATCATTGCTATACATCAACAAAGTAATAGTATTGGTAGAGATTCAATCTTAGCTTAGATAAGATTAAGCGTTGTTGCCTACATCCACCGGGTCAGCTCGGTGGTGTATGAGACAACGGCGCCGGTCTTTACATGGCTGGACTGGGGTTCCAATCCCATCCGGATCGTCCCGGCGTAGTGAGGACTGACTATCCAACTACGTGGTATATCGGCAAGTCTAGCAAACCATTCGATGGCCATCATGACCTTAGAGGTCGTTAAACCTAGGAGAAAGAAGAAGAGGGAAAGCTTTAGATTCATGTTTTCCTGGTAATTATTTAACACATTGTGTATCGCAAATATATTGCAATCTATAGCAACCAAAATCAATGAAAAGATAGGTAATTTCTGTAATCATCGATTAACTTGGCCTAACTGGCTGTATCCTTTTTTGAGATTTTTGGTTTAAACATAACTTTTGCTTGAAGTTGTAGCTTCATCTACTCGCGTTGTTTTCCTTAAAGCAGGGCCAGACGGTGCATACTTGTAGCCGGGGACTTTTGACAACCACCGATTTTTCTTTGTTCTTTTATGCTGTCAGCTGCGTCCCCGTAGCTATCGTTTGGCACCCTTTCTGTGGTAGCCGGAGCTGCTGCTGTAAAAAGATACACAAATGGCATTCCATTGCGTTTAGTTTTGAGGATAGAACCAACTCGATTGTGAGTCATGAAAATCATTTAATTTTGTTAACATTTTTTTAATTATCGGACAGATTGTACTTGAAGCCAATAGAAGGCAGTTTGGAAACCAATGAAGAGTCATTAAATCATTTTTGTTCAGCCAGAAACTAGAATGCAGATGTTGCTGAGCATACAACTATAGGCCTGATTACCACGTACAAATAGTCAAGACAAGTTGTCAAAAACGATAGATTCGAATTATGACAGCCGTTTGTGTTGTCTGTTGGAAAAAAAACTTACCGAAAGGCAAACTTACAAGTACACTGTCAAGAATTTGTATTCTCTAACAAAAACGGAGACTCATATTTGTCAAACTGTTTTCCCTCTGGTATTCGAAACGGAAAAGCGCCAAACTCATTCGTTCCCGTATGTTTCCAGTTCGTTTTTTGTTTTGTTTTGCATTTCCACTCAAAATGTAAGTATTTTAATTCAGAAAGCCAGGGATACCTCTACGGGGAAAAAAAAATCGTCTGGCATCTCATTTGGTTCCATTTCTAATAAAATGTTTTTGGGGCGGCAACGTTTCTTCCAAAATTTTTAAACAATTGATAAATGCCACGAAGAAAGTTGGTTGAGCAATTGCTTTATTGAAATCTTTCCAGGTTCCATATTGGTAACTCCCTTTCGCAAGAAACCACAGCGTAGCAGCCAACATTTCTTTTGGCGTGAGTCCTTTTGCCCTTACAGGTGGAAACTTAAGCTCAATCTCATCAAGAATTTCGAGGAAAACTCCCTTCGATACACGAACATTTTTCTTAAATCTGAAAAGAACAACCTCGAGAATATATCAAAAAGGTTTTACATAAAACTTTCACAGATTAAACTCACGCTTGATTGGTAAGCTCCAAAGGATCGAACATACTACGAAGCAGCCGACGTTGTTTAGTAAGACTACTGCTTTTTACTACTGCTATCATCGCTCACATGATTTGAAAAAACATTTTTGATATCAAAATATCAGATAGAACACAAAATATCAGATAGAACAGAAAATATCTTCTCAAGAAGAACATTTGTTTACACATTTTTGCTTTGTTTTTATTGGTTTCATTACTATGACGGATTGAATTTGAAAATTTAACGAAAAAAATTGCTTAACGAAGCTTGTCTACCACAAGAAGGTTTCACAATGCAACTTTTTCCCGTTTGTATTGACAAGCTTGTCTTGCGACTTTTCCGTTTGTAAGAAGTAATCAGGCCCTATGTCTCAGCATACGCCCTACTCGATTTACGCTTATTTGTAACATGTTTTCGTACTGTTGTATCACTTAAAAATCGTAGCTATTTTGTTGCGTGAAGATATATTTAAATATTTATTAGTATTAACGAGAGAATTTATGTTGTTGTAATCTGATGTTGCACATAAATGCAATGAATGCAGTTTTGCTTGACGCCGCTTGACGGCGTATAGCTTCTGCTACCTGTACATGGAATTTCTTGGTGTGTTTACTTTCTTCGTTGCCTCTCTACTGTTTGTAAAAGAATACTTGTAATTCGTGTAAAAATGAGTGTTATTTCAACATGGCGCCATAACATTTCATTACCGCATGCATTTTTTCCAGCGGAAGTGTTAAACGATCACGAAGAAATTGCAAAATGATCTCTAAGGCCGTGCTTCATCACGGCTCAGATCAGATAATTTTTCAGAGATCATCAATTATAGAAAATTTATAATAATTTTTCGGGTCCGTAACGGTGTATATTCAAAACTATGAGTTGACTGTTCGGTTTTAGTAATTCAACTCCTCAACCTACCGGTTCTAACTGTTGCATCCCCGATCTGCCATCCGCGTCGCCGGCTGAGAACTCAAGAGACTGAACTGAGAGACGAGAGAACAATAGGTCCGCGTAGCTGTCAAAAGTCGTTGGCTACAAGTATGCTCCGTCTGGCCCTGCCTTTATTGCAACACGTAGGAAATGGCAGCTAGCCGAAATCTTGCCGTGTTTTCATCCCAAAGAACAGACTTTTTTTAAGTTAAACGACAACAAATTTGAGTATATATTTGTGATTTGCCTTGTCATAATAACATGGAAATATGTTTTATTGTTCTTTGCTGCTATGGGGCCTCGATCAGCGCAAAACACTTCCCTCCATTTTCAAAAAAATACGTACACGATGTTGACTTCCATTACTATCGCTTAACGCCATTACTATTGTTGCCGGTTGTAGGCGTTGCTGTTGACCGCACTGGTCTTGAAAATGGAGCTTGAAGCTGAAAAGTAGCACCCGAGTAGATAGACGTGCTTTGGGGCATATTGAGGTTTTTGTTCGCAACGACAGCTAATAACATAATTTACACCGATCCGAACCGATAAATTACAAACCACCCCCGATCGAAGGAGGATTAAATGAGATGTGAAATAGGACGGCGTTGTGGGGGAGAACTTGTAGTCGGCGATTGACAGCTACGTAACATCTCACACATATTGGGTTGTTGCACTAAACTGCACTTCAGTTGAATTTTCAATTGTGAGTAGTTTCGAGTACATCGGAATAAAAGAAGAACGCTACCTTGACCGGAAGTACTTTTGCGGCTTATTTCTCATATACTCCTCATTGCAATGCTTGACTTTTACATACACACACCATCACTGAAAGCAAACCTGTTTGAAGAAGAAGTAAGGAACCGGAGCCTCACCGGAGCAAGAGCAAGACACTTAGCCCGAAAGCATTCCGTCCATGAGGAATCGCATTAAAATCGGAAATAAATAAAATAAAGAGCATATAACTCAACATTAATTTACTTTTAAGAAGATTTATTAGCCCTATTACGTGCGGCGTTACCGAGTGCCTTGCCTCAAAGCTTTCGGCTTGGGCTTTTCCCCATCACCCCCCCCCCCCCCCCCTCCTCCCCAACAAGCAGCGGTGCATCGTTGCAGGATGTTGTTTTTCATTTTGTTTCACTTTTTATGTCTCAAGCACGTAGAACAAAAAATATACGGTAAAAAATGAGACAAAAAAACATCGTTTCTCGCTCTCGTTGATCTGCTTATGCCTCCCACCCATTGCATTGGGGACCATTATGCTGATGTTAGTGTTATACGATGTCGATGCTGCCGGCTTCTCAGCTGCTGTTGTCATTGCTGGACTGGTTTGTACTGTGCGGGATAGAAATTTCTTGTGTTTCTGAACGTGCGTGTGTTTGTGCAGCTTTTTTGTGCGAAAAAAGGTTTTTTTTTTAAATAAAGCATCAACCTTCAAAAGAAAAAGAGATGCATCGGGAACGGAGACGTTCTCGGTTCCAAGTCCTATTGGGTGGTGTGCGCTTGCGACGCGTGCGCGCTTTTGACCACCCTTTTTTTAATGTGTAAACAAACAACACAGAGCATACACAGCTACACATACACACTTCCAGGCGGATTGCACGAGAATCGAGATATTGAGGCTGTGGAACACTGATTCTTGTACGCTGATAAGATTTATAGAGACAATCCGGGGCAAGCTTTTGCGGGTATATGTCTCCATGAGGAAGATTTATGCGTGTATCGAACGGCAGCAAGTAAGATTATACTGGGCGAGGTGGATCGTAGGATTGGGCATCAACGATCGTTGCATTTTTGGGAGCAAGTTTCGGTCTGGGCTAGTATTTTGAGACTTTCCAGTTCCCCTTTTTTTGAGATTTGAAAATGGCGGTAGTGCATTGACGTTTGTGCCTAACGAATGTTTACAGTGTTATGCACTCAATAAGAAACGCAAAAATGGTTATACTAATTATCTTTCTATTTACTTATTTTAAAACTTATATATTATATACTTGCAAAATGCTATATAAAAAAAAAATTATACCAATCTTCATCAGACGTTGCATATTCTGCTGGATACAAATGTCTCTGAAACAGGAAAATGTTTTCTTAAGTCGTACATGTTTGCGCGGATCAGCAAATGGTAATCGGCACGCGTTCGCCCGAGGCACTTTCTCGTGAACATTATTTTGACAGGCCTCTCCCCGAGCACAGAACAGGACATGGGACAGGTGGGATCGCTATAGGGGTAGGGCAAAGCAAAGCAAAAAAGGCGATTGACTTCCAGCTGTGGCTTATTTATCTTGCGATGGCTCTTAATTTTAATATACAGACTTTTTTTTCTCCTTGATTTTCGTTTTCTGTGCGTAAACAATTATTTATTTTCGGTTTTACGCGCTTGCATGTGAGTCGGGGAGCAGGATGTGCTGTGGTTGCAATACGCAAGGCAAGAGCAGTCAGTGAATCGCAGCTTCCTGCACACGCAACATTTGCTTCGTTGACGGCTTCTTCCAGGCTTCAGAGGCATAGCAAAAGGGATCAATTACGGAATTGCTTGCAGTACCGGTAATGCCTATACCTTGCATAATGTTTTCTTATAGTCTTATTATTTTACTTAAACTCCCTACCCCCTGCTCTCTCTTGCTGCTGCCTCTCCTCTTCCGAACGATTCATTTAATACATCGCAACCACAACTCTCAATCCACCGATCGAATCACACCGATAAAAACAAATGCTTTACAATGTGTTGATGTTTCCGCACGGGAAGGATGGAAGAAATTTCCTTCTCCGGTTGGTATTGAACGTACAGTGACTTGACTGGACTGGCGCCAACGTGGCCACTCTAGGGCCAAAGGTTGTGCATTACCTTCTCCCAGTACATAACCGGAAGCGATAAATAAAGTGTTATTACACCCGTTTCGATGCCTGGCTGGTCGTGTAAGGCATCGTGACGATTTTTTGGGGTGCAGGCGTGCGTGTATTTCACCCATAGTTGATGTAGCGATACTTTCTCTACGCGTACAATATGTACATATGTAGGGCATGGACATATGCGACGCATCCGTTGGAGTTGTGCTGAGCGAATATTAATCGTTGTCGTAATGTATCGGAGTGTAGGGGCTTCCCGGTGGTATTATATAGTGGCCATATAGAATCTGGACATCATATTATTTATATGTTTACTTCGCAAGCCTTCACAACATCCCTATTTGTTTGAAATTATCCAAATAGTGTCTCTGGTAATCTTTATTCTCGAGCTAAGTTGTGTCCTCGATAATTGTGCTATCAATATACTTACATACAGATTCACAAAGAGCGTGTTCGGAACCGTCGTTCGTAAGATGTACACGGTGTGCACGATGAATTTGACAGTTCCTGTGGCAATTGATTTTTTTTTTATTGAACCAAATAAGAAAAAAACAGTTTTCTACAGAAATTAGCTTACCATGTTGGCTAACCAAATTCCTCAAAGTAACCATCCTCGCCATCGATGACCGCCTGCATCCGCTTCCGGAACCTGGAGCAAGTCCCTGGACTACCAGAGCCCTGGGTAGGGCCGCAAAAACGGTCTTAATTTTTTGCACTAGTTCAGCTTTTGTGTTGCAGTACGTTCCGTTGGTGCCTGGGAAGCTGGGAGGCCTAACATTGGGGTTGGTTAAGTCGTAAAAATAATCTTTAAGTCATTTTTGCGATTTGGCGGCCGTATGACAAGGTGCCGAATCTTGTTGCCACACATACGGCCTACCTTTGGCCACTTTGGTTATCCAGGGCTTGACGACCGTGTCACAGCAGCTTCACATAGCCGTCTGCGTTCAGCCTCAGGCCCTGCTCGAAGAAATGTCGAAGAACTCGTCGTTCCGCGAGCAATCTGGCCGCCTGGTATGACCCATCTTGAAGTCCCGGTTTGTTAGTCCGGCGCGGATCATCATGATGCACGTAGTTCGCTTGCATAGTTCCGACGGGATCCACTTATTAAGATCACTCGATATTTTATTCACTGTTTCCAAACACTTGTGGCTTTCGAATGACGTATCGTTTGTTTTGATACGATAACTCAATCACGAACTCCAAATGAAATGGCCAAGTGTCAAATTTATTTTGCACACGACGTATAATAGTTAATATAGTCCTATAGGGGGTGGCACAATGGAGGGGGGGGGGGGGGGGGGCGACAACGAACCGGTCTTCATATGGCAGGACCCCGGTTCAAATCCCATCCTGACCGTTTCCCCTTAGCGTGACTATCCAACTACCGTGGTATCAGCAAGTCTAGTAAGTCATTAGCTCAGGACAGCGTGACCTTAGAAGGGGCGTTAAACCAAGAAGAAGTCATAAGATATTTGAATAAAATACAAAAATAAATAATTAAAAAATTGATCGCAAACTAATAAACAAATAATAATATTCTTGGAGTCCGTACCACTCAGGAAATGAGAAATAAATCATTAAACCACATCGTTGCCATTACAATAAACCGAAAAGGTGTTTTCAGAAAAATAAATTTCACCTTTATCCCACAAATGGTCCACATTTATCTAGACCAAATTATTGTAGAACAGAAAGAAACATTGACACACCCATTCACACTCCTCCAGGATGTCATCACGCTAAGATGCAAAACATCCGTAACATTAGTCGGCTCATTCGTAAAGGATTCCGCTGGCTCGAGATGGATGGTTTCATTCATGCATTTGCTGAAGTGGTTTCCATCGTATGCACTCGCGGTGGTCTGCAGAAGGGCGCCTTTATGGGACTGATTTGCAGCGCTACGGATCCACTTAATACCTGCCAGGCAGGTGTGCGACACTCTCGATCATGCAAAGCGAAACACCGCACCGTACGCTTGCGACCGCCGACATAGGGAGCCGCACAACAACCGCACAAAGTAACGCTCGGGTAGGTCCCAGACCTTGGTAATGAATTCGAAGCAACCCCGCAACACGGTCGGTTAGCGGACTAGTTGGTTCTCGTGTGTTTCGGTGTTTATTTATCACACCACCGCCTCGATGGTGTCACCGTGGGAGGCTGCGGAAGCGTTGAGTGGTTTAACGCGGGGCTTTGAAGTGGGGGACTCGTTCGAAGGTAAGGGTTTGAACCGTGTCGCGTGGGTGATCCTTACGCGTTCGGATGAATGGCACGCGTAATAACAAACACAACCACCAAGCAGCTGTGAGCAGTGGCTGGAAGGTAGAAGAAACCTTGGACGGAACGCTACACAACGTAGGCCAACACTAGCAAACACCGAAAGTAGCACTACATGATAATGTAATTTATAATATCTGGTGTATAACAATTCTTCACCCTCCCCCCGTTTGCTCCCGTTCCTTCCGTTGCAAAAGAATACTTCCTCCCTGTTGTTTTATTGGAAGTCCCCGCTGGGAAAGAGTGGTGCGATCCGTTAATCGTGCCAAGCCGTGGCAGTGTAGGCCCGCTGCCACTCGTTCGTATGAGTAGATTGAAAGCTTGGGCAACCGTGGCCCGTAGCAGAGCTCCGTATGAAGTTTGCCTTTGTCTCCGGTTTCAAGGTCAACGGGGACGACCCCCTACGCAATGGAAATCAAAAACTCTCGCCTCCGCACACAGATGATATTCCGCACAGGGTAGCCGGATCACTGGTACCTTCCGCAAACATTACCTTTAAGCTCCAGGTTCCCAGCCGGAGGGGAACTTATAAAACGGCGTGTATGGCGTAAGAGTGAAGGCATAGATTATTCGGCCCACGAGATCAATACAGCTGATTCTTGTATCAGATCATCTGCAAGCTTATGGGGGTGGTTCATTGAAGTTTCTTTAGGGGTTTCCATTACAGTAGAGAAAACAACAACGGACATCTTATTGTAGTTAATAGTATGACGATGGTACGCATCATGCGTTGAGATTATATTGTTTTCTAAATTTTTCAACTTCTTCTTCTTGGCTTAACGACCTCTAAAGGTCATGTCGACCGTCGAATGGCTTACTAGACTGCCGATACCACGTAGTTGGTTAGTCTGGCCTCACTACGGGGGGACGGCCCATATAGGATTTGAACCCCGGTCCTGCCGTTTGAAGACCGGCGCCGCTGTCACCTACACCACCGGGCCACCTATCAACTTGGTGGTATAAATAAGAATTATAATCTATTAGCATCAGTTGGTATGATCTAGCAGGTCGTCAAGTCAATAACAGGAAGTAGAGACCTGGTCTTATTACAAAAAGTACAATAGAATTGTGAATAAACAAAACGTCTTTTATCGCCATTGCTTTCATTGCTCTCTTGATAATTTAGATTGAATCCACAAGAGGTCTGTGGTCCAAATTATTGAAGATTCTGTTATTTTGCATTTTTATTATTTTTTATCCCGTTCGTTGGTGGAAGCTCATTAGGATATCATAGGATATCCTAACTACTTCACATATGAAGTAGTAAGGTAAAAAAATATTTCTTTGGTTCCCTGTGTATCGTACTATCTATTAGCAAGCTCTGGCCTTACTTGACAAAAATAAAAGCGAATGTAAACCGCCCGTTCCCGTTTTTATGCAGACATTTCGATAAGAGATCGTCACGCCTAACTTTCGGAATAAGTTACCGAAGTCCACACGCATGCTGCATCCGCAACGTCGCGAACGGTGCATCGGTGGATAAAGTTTTCATCTTGGCAATAAATTTAAAATCGTGAGCTTTACGACCTGCCGTCTCTCGGTGTTGGGGTAGGTGTGTTTTGCGGCGTGGGGTACCGTTTTCGGTTTGAGTTGATGTCCTCTATTTCGGACGTTGTATCCCAGGAGTTGAACCTGCTCGCTGTGATTGTTGGTGTGCAAAAAGCTGTTACATTACGCACCGGTACACAAGTGAGGGGCTGCTCAGTAAGCTGAAAATGAGCGAAACTTTGAAAAGGAGTACGCATGCAGCCACAAACAAAACCGAGTGTATTAAAGAGTTTGCCACAACCATGCGGAACAACATGGTCGGGGCGAGATGACGAATGCTTCAGAGGACCTCGGTCGAAGGTGCAATCAGCAGCAGTGGAATGGAGATGAATCCTCGTCATTTTTTTTCCCCCCCATCCTGTCGAATATTTCTCGCAGTGACGCCAATTAGTCAATTTACTGTTAGGTAATTTAAGCTTCAACCTCCGTGCCTTTCGATACGGGACCGATGGTTTTTACTGTGCGTGTTTGTAAGTTCAGTGTTTGGGCCGGTGTTTTTTTTGCTTCCAAATTATTATACCTTGAGTTGTGTTCGTTTTTGCCGTGTATAAATTTCTTCCACTTGCCTTGGTTGATCAGTTGATTATTGAAAAATTTTCTTGCCAATTTCTTCGCACATGTGCTCAAACGGAACACTCAATCCGGGAACAACAACGGCTCGCATCATCATCACCGTGTCCGTACCACTAGCGCTGGGTCGGATGCCAACGGGAAAGTTCCCTCTGGATGACGTACGACGGATTCGAACTTCGATCTTTTCCCCCTGTCAGAAAGCCTCCCTCGCACCACGCATTCCACCGCACACAGTTCGCATATTTCTTTTTTCTTGCTGCTTTCTTTGTACAAGTTTGTAGCGATGAAGAGGCTTTTTTTGCAGATTTTTCGATAGTTTGGAGGTTCGTCGCTTGTCTTGTATCACTGTCGTTTAGGAGAAGATTTTGAGGTACTCTGAGAAAGGGATGGACGGATTCTCCATTCCTGCCCCCTTTCCTGTATCGCCAACGTTGCTGTATCCTGCACTCCCCCTTTCTGTGTGTGTATGTGTTGTCATTAACGAAGAGGAATTATTCACGGAATGGGACAATGGTTATAAAGATAAGATATTGTTACCTTCTTATTTTTTTTATTTCTTCCCTCTTGGGTCGACAGTGTCCAACATTCAAAGGTGTACACCTTTTTGCCTTGCCTTAACACTCTTTTACCGTGCGTCGCGCACCGCTTACCTCTTCGCGCACCACGATGCCAGTCGATGCTGGGATGTTAATCAGCAGATTACTGGAGCTGATTTAAACAGGTTTGGACATTCTGTTGGCGTTAATTTATCGAACGCCGTTGATAAGAAGAGAAAGATTGTAGGCGATTCCGGATTTTGCAGCATTGCAGTACATTTGTATCTGGACTGTTTTGTGTGTGTGTGTGTTTGTGTGTTGGGACTTTATCGCGATAAAATTGCACGCGCTATCAGGAAACCTGACCCAGTGAAGGAGCTTTAGTGATAGGCTTCAGCCTCTAGTCACTTGTGTGAGATGTTCTCCAAAGATCCATAAACAAATTTTGAATAGATGTTGCGTCATGTGGATGGAAATTTGTCTCCTGACGAGTGACGGACAGGTGGATTACTACTGCACTTTACGGTTCGAGCTTTGATGGTTGCCGGCAGATGTTTTGTTTTATTGAGGTGAAGTTTTAGGCAACGGAAAAGATAAACGACACAGTGTGAATCCGTTTTCATCTTTCGGTTAAATGAAAAGAAGCCAGTAGCGTAACCTGACGCAGATCACCAAGATCTGTAAAGATTGTTGCCAGACGTTCTTGAAAACATTAACTTTGGGAGTTCTATCATTCATTATACATAATGTGCTGCCATTTAGTATGCTTGCGTGTTGCTGCATTCCTTTCAACAATATCATCCCGGCAAGGCGCTAGAATGCGCACCGAAAAAAAAAATGAAACACAAAAAGAATCTTTCCCGTGAGGCACTAGTGCGGCCACCAGCATTGATATTTATGTATTCAAATCAATTAGGAAGCCGTTTATGATAATTACACATCACATAGTCATCACCGGTCCGGCAAGACGTGTGGTGACGCACCCTGAAGAGGACTTCATCCATTCCCGCGCCATGCCGAAGGCTCTGCGCCACCGAAAGTCTGTCTCAACTGGACACCCTTCTTTAATGGACCATTGTAATCTTTCACAAGAAAGTCTTAGCCCTGTCTCAGTTCATCGCACATCGTCTAGCTACCGAACGTTTAGTTGAATGCATGTTTCGTTACTGATGTCCATGACAAGCAAAAAGGGCCCGGGAGCAAAGATTCACCCGTTCAAATTGTCAATCGAAAGCTAATCGAACGTCAAAACAACAACGGCAACATGATTGGGAGACGCGTGCTGTTGAAGCGTGAGTGATTCTTTTCTTCGCCCCTACCATTTGTACCGGCATTAAAAGCCCATTTCTACGAGGCTGTGAGTGAGACACATTCCTGTTTACCTCTTTAGTGCTAATCGATTTATCATGGGTCGACGGTATCCGCTGCCGGTTTGCTTCTAAGATTCCTTCGTTTTCTGAACAGTAGAGAGTTACAGTTTCCGTTAGAGGGAATGGCTTGAAATGGTTCTATCTTTGTTACTTAGTCATCTATTACGCTCGATCATGGAGCGAACGAGCAAGATCTGAAGAAAGAATGTGAAAATGATCGATAATCATTATCACCCTAATTAATAACACCTAATTAACATAAACAAGAGAAGCTCTGGCGGCGATGGGGACGCTTCCGTTTCACTTCGCCTGCTTGTTGCTTTTGTTTTCACTGACATCCCTCTTTGGGGACGTGCTTGCAAGTGTCATGAGAAAATTTCAACATGATTTCGCTTGACATCGTCCACCAAGCGCGCAAGGAAGCAAATAAAACACTCGTCCCGCCCGGGGAATCTAGCATGGCAACGATCGCTAGCTACGGCACCTCTTCTGGGCGAAGTGTTTGCAGGGAAAGTGTTAAGCATTTCCTCATTTTTTTTATACCTTCACTATCGCAAATGATAACAAGCAAGCAAAACTGTATGCACGGAATGTGCAAGTGTCACTCTTAATGATACCCTCGGTTACCCTTTAGCAACACTAATTGGATTGCGCACGTGCTGATGATCGGATGACCGAGCACTGATTTCAGGACAGGTGGCATACGCCTTGCGGGGATGTGTTCCGCATTTGTGCGGTAATGGGTATGCAAGGGATTGCGATTAGTCGCTCAAATGGTTAACAGGTACGTGATTTGATGATTATGTAGCAAACATGCGTGTGTTGTTTATTGGTTCGTCGAGATAATGTGAATGACCACGTAGTGTAGTGTAGTGTGTGGAGTGTTGGATAGAAGATGTTTTGAATAGTATTTCAAAGTGTTTACTGTTTCAAAATTCGCCAATTTATTAATTTATTGAAATTAAGCACATTTTTTGTTCGATTCACTTGATTCGATGCACTGACGATAAAAGACTTCAGGGCGATCAGCATCATCATATCGGCAGACATCATCGTTGATAGGCGCGCACGGGACGCGATCATCTCACTCCCTCTCTCTCTCTCTCTCACTGTACTGCCGCCTAGTAGTAAAGTGCTACGTGTGGTAGTAAAATAGCAACATCCTGCTCGAAGTGTCATAAATCAGATGTAATCGACTTAACGATCTTTCAATCACCTTCCGCTCGATCAGTGTGGCCGCGCTGGTGGGCTAGCATATACACGTCATCGGGCACAGTCTGCCACTTGCGTGTGCCGCACGCTGGTGCGTCAAGTTGTTGGTGCTCGTGCTTTTCAATTACCCTGACACATCGCAAGGCAGTCTCTCTTTCCCTCCTTCGCTGGTGGCTGTCTGCTGCAACCCGACCCGGTTGTGGAAAAATGCAAGAAATACTGAGCAATGATTATGATTTTTTGCCGTGCATTTTTGCTGCATTGCCGGGCTAGAAGCAAAGAGAAAGAGATGATCCAAGTGCCATCATCGTGGCACGTGGTTCTTTGGCCTCCTTATGCCTTGATTTCCCGCCGAGCTTCGACGAACAAATCTATTAGGTGCACTGTTTTGCATTCAATCATAATTACGGACTGTTTATTGCGCTTGGCACGCACTCGTCTCACATGCACGTAACATGGTGCTTCGTGCAGAGTGTGAAATACCACCCCAGATCTTCCTGTTTTCCGATACGGGAAAGTGGCATGGCGCCTCCGCTGGTGCGCGGCGTTACTGTGCACAGGACTTTGTCTATCAGCTTCACTGTAAACTACTTCTCTCGGCAGTAATGCTGCGATAATCCACCGTAGCAATAAAATGAAAATAAAAGTTGATGTCGACGCTCGTTAGGTTCGCACTCGGTGATGGCATGTTTGACTTCTTGTGCAGCTAGAGCGTTGAATGTACCCTCAGGGGTCCAGGCCGGTCATCATAGATTGGTGCCGGGTGTTGGGCGATGGCTTTTTTCTTTACTACTAGACGCCACAACCGTACCATTGCATACATGCAGTTTAGAGAGATGCTGAACAGTAAACGGGAAGGATGACCGTCGTTTTGCGAACCTTCATCCGTGTCAATCCAATAGCTTGCGGTGGGTAAGTCTTAAGAGCCCCGGGGGCGTGGAGCAGGCAATAAAATATATTATAACTCTATCTATAATTGGCTAATGATGACATCTGGTAGTTGGGAACCGTTTATTGTTGAGCTCGCAATAACATCTTGTATATGCGTGTCAAACGTGCGGCAACTGTGTGTTTGCAAAATGTAAGTGCCAGCTTCAGGTAGGGAAAGCTGGGACGTTCCACTGACACTAATGAGATGTTTTTGGGCAGCAAAATGACAGTCTTAGATTAGCTATATAAAACCGACTCACAGCGATCGAACGAAAGTACATCGTTTAGGAGAAGCTGGGAGCGGTTGGTTTGACAATTGGTGATCATTAAAATGGCTATAACCGTCAAGAAATGCTTTACGGCAATAGATCTTCGGTGATCCTAGAGCTACATCTTGAGTGGTACTTTGATGCTTCGTTTGAATTAAAAATAAATTAATCCGTTCGTGTTTCATGCCTTGAAATATTGTGGTATTTACATTTTGATGTATTTCTAGAGGCTTTAAGCTGAAGAAACTACATTTGCCCATCTATTTTTTTATATTTATCGTTATGGCTTGATAGATCAAGTTTTTATTTATTACATCAAAGCACAAAAGCGAAATTGGAGTTAAAGTTACTATTGTGTCCGAAAAAACATTGCGTTTTTTCTTAAATGTTTTATTTTTTAGGGCGAATGAAGGTCATCACCTTCGAAGTATTCCCCTTGCGATGCAATGCACCTCTTCCACCTCTTCTCCCACTCCTCGAAGCAGGTGGAAAACGCGGATGCTGGGATGTCCTTTAGTTCCGCTATCGCTGCGGCTTCTATCTCCTCGATAGTGTCAAAACGGTGTCCCCGAAGCGGCCGTTTTAGCTTGTTGAACAGCCAGGAGTCGGCTGGTGCCAAATCTGGCGAATGCGGCTGTTGCGGAATAATATGGGTGCCATTTGTTGCGAAAAACTTCCTCAAAATGCCCTCCCCACTTGGCGCAGCTCCGAAAACAAATTGTCACTCCAAGCCGGGTTGATGTTGTGACTTGAAACGTGACAGAACTGTCAAAAGCATACACAAAAAAACCTAAACGAAAAATCTTTTGGCGCGCGATATTTGACATCCAATGTCACCTTACTTTTCGGACATAGTAGTATATTTCTTGGTTCGAGAAATGCCACCAGCTAGAACCTTTTTAATTATGAAACTTATCAATCATTAATATTGCGTGATATGTTCCAGTCAGAAAACTGTTCTATCAAACTGAAATACATCACAAGCATCTGATCATCCCCACCTGGAGATGCTGCTTTCGAGGTCGTGAGTGGCATGTCTTTTGCATCAAATTCCAACATCACACCCTTCGATGGTAGAACAGGTTTGTACCTCATTCGAAACAGAACGCAGATTTTTTGCGAAGTTGCTCTCGAAGTTTGGTGCCTCTGGAGGAGGAATTCGTTCATTTGAGCGAAATGAAATAAAATTTAAACAACCACGAATGGGAGAGAGCGAAACACCGAAACCTCCTTTCCTGTCTATTGGGACAATAAAGGAAACGAAAGGCGCAGGCTTCCTTCTCAAGCGTGACAGAGGTAAAAGTTGAAGCTATCACTTTTTGTACGAACACCATAACTAACCGGACTGGGGGAAGACAGAAGAAAAAAAAAGTTGGATTACAAATCCTCCTGGCTTCAAATGGACAACATTACATTCACGCCAAGACGCAGAGGGTGGAACAGGAAGGCCAACAAAAAAAAAAAAAACAGATTAAGAAAGTGATGAAATATGACAGGCTCCTTTTATCGAACTACGGGACAACAGGTGATCGCGTGTCCCCGTTAATCAGTGCCCTGGTGTCGAGGAATTTTTCAATTTGCGCTACGAATTGTCGAGACCCAAACCGATTCGACAGATTGGCGGAAAGGAGCTGTGGACGATCGTCTGTGGTGTGCTCGGCGTAGGCAAATGAGGCAATAATTAGTCAGAAATTGAGGTCCCACCCATTGGAGTGTGGAACCCTAAGATCGTGGCGTGCTGTCGATTGACGCGCTCTTGCAAGCGCTGGTAATTATCAAATAACAAACATTCATCCGAGCTTGCCGTTGTGGCGTGGTAGAGAAAAGCGCTTTGCAACGACGGCACGCCGCCCTCCATCGTTACCGGTTCCTGTATCCCTTTAGCTTGATGAATAACGTTTTGGAAGGGACGTGCTGTTAATCGCCAGTTCGGCTAGGGCAAGGGGTAGCAAAAATGGCTTGGAACTGATGGGTCGAGTCAAAACCACACTTTGTCATAATTATAAACAAATCAACCGCTTTTCTACACCTCTCGGCGGGGGCCGTTTTGGCACGCTCGACGTCCCAAGCCAATTTTGCAACATTGCTGCACACTTAAAGACCGGCAGACCTGAAACAGACGTTAATATCATCGGAATACTTTATACAGGTTTAAAATATACGTAGTTTAGTGCAAATATGCATAAATTCTGAGTATAAAAATAGCTTTCAGCTGTTTGCTGAAACGAATATTTCTTATGTTTAAAATTGAATGTATGATAATTTTCGTGCTTAATTAAGCTGCCACCCCTGATGGGAAGCCTGAAAATTGGTTGACTTAAGACATTTAATGGGCACAAAATAGAGCACCTTAATAATGGTCCAAACAGTGCTTTAATTTCACCAGACGGTACTAGCTTAAAATCTTTGCCCAAGAAACTGATAATAACGATCACACCTAAGTGCTACCTTAGCCAGAGCACGAGATCAGGTATAGGGCATAATAAAGTTTTTCTTTCATTCGGGCTAATGCATGTCACAGTTTACTCCGAACATTGGTTAGTAACCTTGAGCCAAGGTCCTATAATAAGCCGGGAAGGAAGGACGTATGGACGCAGAAAACCCATAAAAATGCTCTTCTCTAACGGGCATCAATTGGTAACGCGTGCTATCGATTGATGGACCCACCAAGGAGCGCAGAGCGTTGGGGCTGCAAAATTGTGCCAGATCGATGATAGATTTATTACGTAACGTGGTGAGGCATAGTGGTTTAACGTGTGAATCCTATAACACTTACGCTAAGCAGGGCGAATAATGATAGAAGATGTGAAGACTATCATCAAGCGAGGTTTCCCTCACCCATTTTTCTCCATCTGCTAAATACCAATTATACATATTGCTAAGGCTGTAGTTCTCCTAGGCTCCTGGGATACCATCTTCTTTCGCAGGACGGTATTTATTCTCGATTCATAGTTTCTGATGCTATGTTGTGGAGATGGGGAAAAGCTTTTTAACCGCGTGATAGATGCTAACCGCTTTTTTTTTCTCTTTCCGCTTAAAGCGCACTAGAAAAATGGTTAAGATTTAGCATGATTGATGATAGAGTATGGTTGAGACGTACTCGTGAGAGGAGAACTCACGGTACAACGTGTGGTTTTAAAGCTAGATCAGTTGTGCAAGTTGTCCCTTATTTATTTAATGTTTCATTGTCGCGGCACGCCAAACAATTGAGCTAAAAAGGGTCACTAGTATTACCCAGTGTATGGTTTTTGGAGGCCATTTGTGCATTGAATGCATGGTAAAGAGAATACGGAGTGCATCTTTAGTTCAGTTTGGGTCTGTTCTCTTGTTTGATTTTTGGAATTGATTTCCGTTCCAGTATCCCAAAATGCTTGTCATAATCGTGATCTCATGATGTTAAACTAGCTGAATATTAATGTTTCAGTGCTTTCGGGGTGACTTTACTCAAAGTTTCGTCCATTACCGGTGCGTCCATTTGTTACTAGGAGAGTCAATTAGTGTGAGTTGGTACAACAAATTGATGGACAGCCTAAGAGCCTTCATAAGTAACATAAGCAGAAGTGCGGGAGGGGATAAGTTACCGTTTTTCATTCCAGATGTACATTCCTTGCCGCCATACAATAGAAAATAGCAGAAGAATGGGAGTATACGTATGTGAATAAAACGAGCTTTTAGTTGTTCATTTAAGGGCGGCCCGGTGGTGCAGGCGACAGCGGTGCCGGTCTTCAAACAGCAGGGCCTGGGTTCAAATCCCATCCCCGGTAGCGAGGACTGGACTTTTGACAATCCTACAACATGATATCAGAGAGCATAGTAAGAAGCCATTCGATGGTCCACGTGACTTTAGATGTCGTTAAGTCAAAAAGAAGAAGAAGAAGTATGTAAAATAAAAAGAGTTTTTTATAAGTAGTTGATCATTTAATAATTTCACTGCTGGTATTTGTACTCACAAACAACTCTGGGAGTGCAAGAGATGCGTGCATCTTTCAAAAGTAATTAAAAACATTTAAATTAAAAAGAGTATAGCTTTTGACACTGGGTTTTATTATTTCTTGTTGCTCACATTCCCCACCATCAATTCCACATCTTACAAATTGATGGGGCGGTTGAGATGCGGTTGAAATTTTCTCCTTCTGATGGACTGATGAAATCTTGCTCGTCTTGCGCGATTGATGCTGATGGTTCAGCGCTTCACAATGGATTTACCCGCGGAAGAAACGTGACCGAAACGCGTGCTAAGGATCGTGTGACGCAGATTGCAGTCTGTTGCCATTTGCCTTGGGATAGTTGCACGCTTCGGGCGCGATGTTGTGCAACGAAATGGACGGTGAATAGTAAGTAGCATAACCATGTCATAGTTTAAAGGGCATCAGGAAGCTGTTTGATGAAAATGTCGTTTTGAGTGGTTCGTTGCTGTTACAACGTTGTGTCGAACGATGAAAGTTGAGAAGTATTTAACTTCTTTTTACGCTGCTTATATTTGTTTATCTTCACATCATATTATCTTACATGAACTAAATGTCTGTGAAGCGTTAGGTGTTTTTATACCCTTCCGAGCTTATCGTCAATATATGAACGCTATACATAAGGCCATTACATGATTGATCGGTTATCTCATTCTTTTTAGTAAAGAACGCTGGTTTTCCAACATAGTCTGGTTGATGAATTTCTATTGATTTTCACACATTTTCGGCCACATCTAATCATCCAACCGATGATTACTCTTCCTAAACTAAAGCCTTATTGCACCGATCGAAATGATTGAACTTTCCCTTACGCATTGATTTTGGCATTCAGCTCGATAGGTGATAAATGGTGCATCCTTAATCACGTTCTCGCTGGGCGCTTTAAATTCTAACACCGCAATTTTCATGATTGCTTTGTAAGAGCGCACGAATCCGGGCAACAGCTCTTTCCAGGTGTAAAGCGTGCTTGTTTATCGTTTCGTTTCCAAAAAGGGGCGCCACAAAGATGACTACCCCAAGGTTACCGATACTGATCGCGAGACCATTAATCAGAGGATGGCTCGACTTAAGGCGCATCTTTCTCAGTGAGATGAGATATCGTCGGCTGCGGTTTGCGCTACGCTCCACTTCTCAAAAGAGCCTTCCACACGACCATGAGAAATCGAAAAGAATCGACAACGAGATGCAGAGAAAAAAAAAGATAGATCCATCAACGAAGTCAACGTGCAACTTCGCACCGTTTCTTCGTGGTTTCGTCATAGCTCATCTTTGGTGGTACCCACTCCCGATACCTCACCATGTTCCCATATGGTTGGGTCAACGATATGTGTTTTTTTTTATTTACCTTTTCACTCCGCATTTCAGACTGCGCCCCGGAACTCGTACCCTTGCAAAAAAAGGGAATGCATTGTAACGTTGTGCGGTGTCAGCTAGACGTTTGCGTACGCAACAGGCCGCTTACTTCGGTCATCGGACGCAACGGTACCGGTGCGGCATGTCGCCAAAACGATACAGCCTGCCTCAAAAGTGCCCTGCAGCACCTACCCGGGTCACCCACTTCAAACCCTGTGCTGACGTCGCAACAATCCGTCACAATCCGGTGCGCGAAATCCCCGAACGCCGGTTTCGTTTCGGGCCCCATGGAAACTGGCTGGCTAGGTTAATTTAACAACCTTCCAAATAAGGATCCACATGTTTGAATACGGGCGCGATATTACGTCACCTGCATCCTGTACGGTTCATTTCACTCCGTTCTCGGTATATTTCCGTCGAAAACGGAACGATTTCACTGCCGGTGCGGTGCAGAAATGGTTCGGAATTAGATTAAATTAATGTTCAAATATCAGATGGTTCTGGGTTCGGTTTTTTTTCTTCTCCTCCGTCGACGACGAGTACCTTAGCTCGAAACAGTGCGTGCTGTTTCGGTCCCGCCGATGTGTGTTGATAGGCTGATCTGTCGTGCTCTGCTCTTTCTCATACGTACGCTCGAGCCAACTCCGCATCTTACAGCGCCACATTAAACGGTGCGACTCACTTAGAGAGGAGGGTGATCTTGGTAGCTACCGTTGGAGCGAATGAGACCAGTTCCTAGTGCGAAAAAGAGAAGGGAAAAACGCAGCAAGAAATATCAAGCAAAGAGCAAGAGGGACTGGTCAATGCGGGAAAGTAAGTGAGCCGGTGAAAGAAAACGAAATCGATCGAACCTGGAAGCTGGGCTGCCTGACGGGGGTCACCGTTGTCCGTCGTTTTGGGGATCGGGAGAAGTCCAGTCGCTTTGGGTTTGATGCAAAAGCCTGAGAGTGAGCGAAAAACAGATAATCATTGTTGTTCTCCAGGCATTATCATAATGGTGCCTCGGGCCAAGAAGCATGTTTTCGCTGCAACGGTAGCATCAGCTGATGCTGCAGGGAGCTCCCGGAACTCTAGTCTGAAAGTTTGGTATGTCATTTTGAAATATCTTTTTAACAAATTTGAACCATAAGTGGCTTTTTCTATAAATGTTTAATGATGAATGTATAAATGTTGAAGGCTTTTTCTATAACTGTTTTTTTTACGTGCGAGACTCTCACCAGTACTATGAAATCGTTCCTAATTCGTGGTGTTTTTTGGAATAAAATTTATCGATCAATATGCTGAAGCGTACCGGAATTAGAAATCTTTTAGGTTTTTAATTGCATAACATAATCGATCTTCACTTACGGCACCAATCGTCAGTCCCTTTTCGTCAGTTGCTTCCGTATGTTTTAGAATATGGCTCTACCGCCTTATCTTCTTACTTGAAATGGCACTACGAAATTCTAATTGGTATCTTCTCACTTCGAGCTTTTTTACAGCTGCTTGGTGTTATGTCTGCTGGGCGTAAATTTTTTCTGGACTACTCGTGAAAGTTTTGTCGCAAACTGTTTGGAATTATTCACGTGGCATCAGCCATAAATTACATCATTAGTAGTAGTGATCACAACTACACCGTACACGAAATAGAAAAGGTTCTTCTGTTAGGTTCTTCTTCTGGTCTTAACGACATGCAAGGTCACGCGTACCGTCGAATGACTTACTTTTTCTTCTTCTCCTTGGCTTAGCGACCTACTAGGTCACGTTAGAAGTCGAATGTCTTACTTGACTTGCTGATACCACGCAGTTTTATGGTCAGTGTATTATTAAACCCCCGTAAAATAAAAAAAAAATATCAAAAAATCTGTCAAAAAGTTTACGCTTCGTGTACGGGGGATTTATAAATCGAAAATTAAATTATCTTTTTTAAAGAACTATCTTTTCTTGTTATTTTGAAAGCGTGCCTAATAAATAAAAACAGTGGATGGTTTCTTTACTTATCATTAGTATTGCTTTTCACCTGCTCAAAAAGGAGTTCTTCATTCTAGATGTTACCTTCTCTTCCAAATGATGCGTAAACTTTTTTTAGTTTTCGCTTTGGTTACCTAGGATTTTAGAAGTTTTACTTTTTACAGCATCTCCCAGTGGCTACACAGAAACACAATGGTGCTCATGTCATAGAGCAAGTGTCTGAAATAATGTGCGCAATTAAATCCCACAAAATCACACAATCAAAGCTGCTAATTGTTTTAAAAATTGAGACACTTGTTTTACGATCTGTGAAACACTGTGAATGCAATGGATAAAGTGTGTTGATAAGATTGTCCGTGTAACTGGAGGAGCTGCTACGACGACGAGCTGTACGAACTATGACGATTTCACCGTCGTGCAGCGAGTTAGGCTTTCCAGGCTCCGATGGCACCGGACGATCCAGCTCAGAAAGTCCTTTTAGGCCGTCCACACGGACAGAGGAGGCCTGGTAGGCCCAGATTGAGCTGGGAGGATGGCGTGGAATGCGGCAGGCCAAGACCACAAATCGGTTGTAGCGCTTGATAAGTAAAGTAAGTAAGTCCGTGTAATTATTTTAAGCTTGCTCTCGGCTTGTCTAAGTAAGAGAATTTGTTTATCTTTGCAGACACTGTTTTCCGTATTGTCACACTTCGTCTTATTGCTTCATAAATTTCTTGTTTTTATAATATATAGTCAATATTTTGTTAGGTTTGATTGCACAGCTTGACCCAATATAAGGTTCCCTTACCAAAGATCTCGTCAAGGAATATAATCTCGTTTCATCAGCAAATACCTGTTGACTGGTGAAATTTGCCAACGTCACGAAATCGAAACCAGCGTATTCTCCATGACGATGCAATCAGGACTTAAGATCCAAGTACACTGCCGAACTTATAATGTATTTATCATACCGTGTGTGTGTGTGTCGGCTGTACGGTTCTTTGAAAATTCACTCAACCAAACCCGATTGAGCGCGATAATCGAATTTCAGTGCACCGACTCGTTGGTTCTCTTGTCTGCACATCCGGCAGGGCGGCGTTTCGTTGGGTTGGCCGTCCCGACGGCCACTGCAAGGATATCGATGATGGGCATATCGATTATTGATCCTGTCAGTCAGCCAGCTAGTCAGTCACTCAGCACCAGCGGCAGCAGCATTGGTTGCCGCTCGTTTTGATCCGTTCCGCCGATAGTTATCGCTTACGGGTTAAGCAGGCGGAAGGATTATTTTAGCTGCTTTGCGTTGCGGTTTCATGAGTTGTTTTCAGGATACCCTTGATTGACTTCTCCAAACTGCGCACGATACCCTGCCGAGTGTGTGCTGTGTGCTTACAATTGACAGGAAACCAGCAGGGATGGTGATGCTATGGAATGTGGACGCGAATTTCGTGCACAAAAAAATGCTGTAAAAGTGAAGATTGAAAAGTGCTAAAACTTATGGATCAACATGGACAGCCTTGGCATGATCAAAAAAATATTGGAATTGGTGTGTTACTCTACGATATGATCTATTACAGAATCGAACGATAAACACAACAAAAATAAAGTAACATTACACGGCGCGTTTACACTCGCAATCGATTCCTTTGTCGATTAATTTCGAAACACGTTTACAAGGAATCTAGTGTACTCTTATCACATGACATCTCGTACTATGATCTGTTACGCTAATAATCGGTCCATGATGGATTTCTAGAGCAATGTCAGGCAGACATAGAACCACTGCAGTGCGAAAGTGTAGAAACACATGCGTAAGATACGGTTTGTGTTTCGATTCCAGTGCGCAACCACGTCTCATCGACACGAAGAACATGATCATGTACCAACGAGCAATGCGCTACTCGTACACTATACGACAGGTTCGCTGTTGGTTACACCTTCACGTTCCGAGCGTGATGAAGATGACGTGTCGTCTCGGTGGATATGTTGACGACAGCCCAATCACCGATCCAACCGATCGTTTGCGCTGCCAGCGCGAAGCTAACCAACTTCAGACACGATAATTAGACTCCTAAATCTTTACAACTTGACATCCGACGTGATATCCTGCGTGTCCTGCTTGAATGTGTGCGTCTCTGCCTATTGTGTGCGGCCCGGCCCGTAGGATGTCGCCGTTGACGAACGACAAGTGAAATATTTTTCAAATGCTATTTAAAATTCTCTTCCTCATTAGAGCGACTACCAACCTCTCATACCTGCAAGTGCCTCCGTTTTGTGCCGTTGCAAACCACCGAACGTCGTCGTTGTATTCTTCTGCTGCAACTGCGAGCACAGCGAGTATTCGATTCGTTCGAACCTGTCGATCACGCCGATCAAATTGCTGATCGGTGCGTGTTCCGCTAGGAGGAGGTTCTTCGACGTCCATAGGACGTCTGTACGTGATCTTGCGACAAACCACGGTTTCGATTCCCTGTCCGTATGCTGCCCGTCGGAATTACCATTCATTGATATAAATAAACCTTTTTCTCGCACATACACTCGCGGCGCTGCAGGCGCTGCGCTACCGATCCGAGGTTATCGTGCAAAAAGGTGGACATTTCTTTTAAACGCTGGGCTCGATATTCCACGCCAGGAATGAGGAACGTTATGCCTTCGTGTCGTTTCAACGAGATTGTTTGTGCTCCGTCGGACAAAGTTTTACAGTGCAGGCGTCAGGAAAATTCAGCGGTTGGTTGGTGTGAGATACGTGATAGGGTTTGAAGGTTTCTCTGTTGCTTTCGCGTTTTTGGGCTGTCGGTCTTTCACTGACTTTGTATTGAAATAAAAGATTGCGGCGAACTAACGTTTGATATATGAGGAAGCAATACGGAGCAAACAATTGAAGCAAGTAGGTGTCATTCTAAAATTCAAATCGCAACCATAAACGTTGAAGAGTCAAGATTCGCACGATAATACCGCCATTACGTTTCTTTATAACCTCAACTGTTTAACCATTTGCTCAGGATCTAAAAGACAGCCAAAGAATAAATATCTTGCTACGATTTTCCGAGACTGAAACCGAAGAAGGAACTGTCTAAAATCAATACTAAGTGCTGTCTTAATTACACGTCTTTTTTGAGGTTATGGGATAGGTACACAGTTTTTAGAAATATGAATTTAAACGGCTGTACCAATAATGTCCACCCTGTAGAAAGAAGTGTTGAAGTAGTTTGAGATTTGTTACGGCAGTAGTACTTCGTCGATTGCTCTCGTACGTAAGCATCGTTGCCCTTCGAATGATGGCCATTCCTGCATTCCAAATCAACCGACTTCAAGTGCATCACCATGGGAGAGCAAATTCGTCTTTTTGCCAAACTGAGGAATGTAGTGAGGGGTATGGGACGCGTAGCGTAACTTATCAACGTCATGACCGATCGTAACCCGCATCCTTTGCTCAAGGCGCATCATGGAATGATTCAGTTTGAGGTGGCTGTGCACAAAAATGAGCTGAAAAAGCGATCATATCAACAAAAGACACAATGGCGTTCTACCGGTGTTTGTGAATTTTACGCAAGATTCACATTTTTTGGGAAACCACTTAAACCCGCGAACGCGTGAAACGATTGTTACCCAACTTCCCAAAGTACGTCGTGCTGCGGATGCTTACCGGTACCGTGCAATAATGCGCCAATGAAAACTCCCCGACAAGGGCGATGCTGGACGCGCTGGACGGCGAATAGCATCAAATATTTGTCCCAAATTTTCTTTGAACCTTTTTGCAATCGATCGCTTGGTTTCGCTACCAAGCCACATGAGAAAGGGGGCAAAGATTTATAGGGTCGATTTAGAAACGCGATTTGATTTGAAATTCAGATGACTGCGCTCTGTGACCGCGCCTTGTGCTCGCGCTTTCTGCGATTCGCGGAAAAACGCCCCAAAACGCAAAGGGGGGGGGGGGGGGGGCACACAGTGAGAGAGGATCGGGTGTGTTCGAACCACGGCACGCGGGCTTTGCGATTTATGTGTTCGTTGGTGGAGATTTATTCTACTCCTGTTCCGATCTGCGGCATTTTTTTTTTTTGTGGGAGCAGAACAGGCTGCTTGCGTTTTGAAGGAGGTGGGAAGACCCGCATGCGATGGCTACCGTTTCTTATTTATTTGTGCAGAAGCAACCTTCGCGTCCACGATAGGACCCTTTACTTGTGTACGTTGTGCATGCGGTTGTGTGCTAGCGCGGAGTTTTTTGTCTGAGAATTGTGAGATGATCCTTAGGGACTTGAAATATGTGAACCGTTGACTTAACCGGCAAACGAGTCGCCTTTGAAGAGTTAGGGCTGAAGCATCATTTTGGAACTTGACCGGTTCGATACCGCTTGCTGCGCGATATCCCTTTTGCCGACAGACCGTTCAGATGCGGTTCAAAGAACTTTAATTAATACATCACTTTTCTCACGTGATGCGTTGTACGGGATCTGAAAGTTGTGGCGCGTAGTGGCTGCGAGCTTCATCTTAGATAAGCAGGACCACACTATCTGGATGGTTTTACTGGCTTGTATGATGTAGTCGCAGCCGATTCAAGATCAACCACTGTTTGCAGAAGTCTGAATCTGCCCAGAATCCGTAGACAAAAACTCCCGAAGGCGCGTCCTCCAATCTTTACGCTACACCAAGTACCTCTCGCGTGCCAAATAACAGCACCGCACGCGGCGGCTTCGACCATCGACATAAATATTTAAATATCTTGCTTAACGTATCAATCGATCAATTCACACATAAATCATGCATTCGGTATCGATATATCTTTCCACCCGTTCGTTTGGCGTACGGATCGTCGTAGCAGTCGTTTTTTTTCCGATGGCTTGTGATTATTTTTTGAACTATATTGCTTGGGTGCTTCGGTGTCACTTCCTACAGCAATCTCTTCTATGTTAGTGTTTTCTTTTTCTTTTTTGATAGCCACAGAAGATTGTTCGCCACGGTTGGAGAGATTTCAACTGCCGCTTGTTGTGGTTGGTCGCTATCTTGCGTGGTGGACGCATTGCAAAGATGAGAGTCTCCACGCGAACACTTCAGCGTTCATGCACAATCTATCAAAACATAAACAGATAAATATTGTCTCCTTTCCTGGTTCCACTTTCCATCCTATCCAACGTATGTATTCCTGCGCATAGATGTGCCTCGGCGACCGAGTTATGCTCGCACAGCTACAAACGATATGTAGACAAGCTGGCTAGAGCACTCCGACATGGCCACTTGGCACAGGCTGGGCCCGCCAAACACGCGCCCAAACTGTTCCGTTTTAATAGAGTTCGCTCGATCTGGCGAGAGATCGGGAGATATATGAAGCCCCCAAAAAAAAACGGGCGCATTTGACTGGTGGAGTGAAAAAGGGGACGGAAATGGAGATAATTTTCTTAACGTATTTATTATTTTTTATTACAAATCGTGACTAATAGATAAAATATGAACCTTCCTTCGAGGAGGTAAAAAACTAAAAAAAAAAAAAAACTCCAATATTCTGCGCTGTGTGGTACCGCCGTGACTCGCGTATTCTGTCACATGTGCTACGAGAGCCTGTAGAGCGATATGCTCCTTCGACGTGTGTTTAGTTTCCTCGAACTCTAGCGCACGCGCCTCTGATGCTTGATCCCGGGGTCAGATCAGCTGGAGCTGGAGTACTTGATTGGCCGGGATTGCGATAAAGTGGGCTTGAGGTTTGAACTTCAAGACGAACCAATGACTATCGACCTGGGGGCTTTGGTTTTTTAGGTTTTCTGTAAGGTGTGGAAGGTTAATTTTAAAGAACGGAAAACCCAGTAAAGTTACCTTTCTTACTTGCGACAATGACATAATTAGAATTTTTTGTGAAAAACGGCGCTAGCTGTTTACATCTTCTTCTTGGCTTAACAACATCCGATGGTCACGCCGGCCTACGGGTGACCAGGTGATCTCGTATGGCTTCCTAGACTCGCTGATACCACGCAATTTTATAGTCAGTCCTCACTACGGAGGGACGGGTACGGATGGGATTTGAACCCCGGTCGCGCCGTTTGAAGACCGGCGCCGCTGTCGCCTGCACCACCGGACCGCTCCCAAGTTGCTTATCTAAAAGGTATTAAATCCCATATGATGCATTCTCCCATACGTGCGATCGACTTTTAAACTAATATAAGTTCGTTTAGCTTGCAGTGATAGTAGAAAGCTTTCATTAATCGTACTCGTTTCTGTGTAAAGCGTTGTTTAATAGTTTATGCTGACATTTTATTCTTGACATTTTGAACTAGCATTAATCGCATTGCAGCGGCAAACACAATCTGAGAGATGATTATGTAGCTATTTCCGAAGCACCGACTTACAATTTACCCCTGGTAAGACACATCGGCATGTTCACACTATACAAAATCAAACTACACACGGCAGAAGCGTATCAGGAACTGGTTCACGATGCAATATGAATGTACTATCGTGATCGCATCAACAAGACGCTAGATGCGTCTATAAACGATTTGTTTTCCCACCGTTTTACGAATCGTTGAGCATCCCTATAGATTCAGCTTCATGTACCCGTAAGCGACAAAAGCTTCTGGAGAAGGCCTTTGTGTAACGAGCACTGGAGCGCCTGGTGGCGGTTGTCATAGTCACACGTTTTTCGAGCAACCCGTGTCGCTCGAACTTCTGGTTCCCGTTGGATCTCGATAAGATCGGGAAGGGCTTGACTTTGACAACTCTTTGATTCGGAACAAAAGCGAGACTGATGATCGCGATCGTGAGCTGTGCTTGTCCATCGATCTCAAACCCGATCCCTGGCTTGTATGCGCTTTGGAGCGACTAGTTTTAGCTGCGTTCGATCAACAAAACCCAGTGAGTCATGAATACATGTACCAGAAACGGAAGAATTTCCCACCAGTAGGGTATCGTGATGCGGTACCTGTATCAAGCGACGAACCGTTGCTCCGGGCATGTTTCGTCTCGTATTGATCTTCTTTTTTTTTCTTTTTGTTGATATTTTTCTGAGTAGCATTGAAAACTTGCCAGTCGTCAATCGAAACAATGGTGAAAGTGCGTACGTAGAAATTGGAACATTATTGAAATCTTATCATAGTCAATCATATCAAGGCTTAAAGATGGAGTTGGTATTAAGGGTTTTTTGGTTGGAGTTTAGAAATTCATGCCGAATCTCTTCAAGATTCAGGAACATCCCACATTGAAGATAGCAAAGAATTTTCAGAAAATACTTCATTCCCAAACACAAAATTTTCAATGTTCTATACATTTGTAGAATCAATCAATAGAATTGCTGCTGTTGCCCACCTTGCTTAATCTACTCAATCGTTGATGATAACGAATATTGATTATTCATCGATTATGTCAAAACTGTATAGTTCATAAATATTTCGCTTCGTGTTGAGATTCTCCACTGAACAGCAGTCCTGCTTTGAGGTTTCGAGGCTTCAAGGTTCTGCGAGCGGGCACAGCAGCTCAGAAGGAGGCATGATTTTATGAACAACTTAGCTTGGATTGCTGATGGACAGAAATTTGAATTCAATATACGACGAGTCAGCTGCTGCGATGTCGTACTGTCTGCTGGTTGGTATCTGATTTTTATGAATATTGCTGTATTGTGCGGCAGGGACGGATTTAATGTCGAGTTCTGATAGCTAGTCTGTCAATCTGAACCATACATTACGTACTGCGGGATCAAGAAGCTTTACCGTTCGGTGAATATTTATAGTCCAGGACTAAGCCCATTGTTAAGAAGTTTGGAAGAATTTTCATCTTTAATAATCGTATGATAATGCTTAGATTGTTCCCCCGGAAGGTGAGTGTGCTTCTGGTGGAACGTACACCATGGTGATTCAGCTTCTACAAACCGGACCCCAATCTGTAGAGGACCAGTTTCGGAAACAATGTTTAATACGCTCGTACCTCGTCAGTCGAGTTATAGCCGCTGGTGCTGCTACGAGTACGCTACGGGTCCTGTTTTCACGTACGCATTTTTCCCGCCTGTGGGAAACTCGGGACCTCAGCTCTAGATACGGACACACTGTCGAGTGCTTTTGGAGGGAAGAGGTTTCGCGGCGGTAAAGGAAAGGGTCGCTGCGTATAATGCGTCTGCCTGGGTGTAAGGGCCATAGGATCGTACGAAGATCGACGATCTCACGAAACTGAGATTGTGGAAATTGTCTGTTTGTAGAAGCTGCCGGTTTTACACACACCGCTCGAAAACCGGTTCACGGTTCACTCGCGTATCATTGTAAAAGGCTTCTGGAGCACAGCCGCCTCTCATCGCCCTTAGCTGGCAGGCTATCCCGACTGCCGTACCGTACTTTCGGAACTCCGAACTCCTTGCCGTTCAGCGAATGTGGAGCAGCTATTCGCGATCGGCATATTCGAATAACACGGACACAACCTGCAACCGCGATGATGCTCTGCGTCGTTAAGCACGCGTTGTCGCGCAAGGGCTCGCAGCAAAGAATGCCGAGTGTGCGCCGGGAACGATTGTGCGATGGCATAAAGTTGCTCGCGTCGGAGATGCGACCCCGCGGCTGGACTGGCCGTTGCGGTACGCTCCAAAAGAGTACGTTCGTCGATGGAAAATAACAAACGGCAGAACCGTTCTGAATTTTAAATTAGATCACTTTCGTAGCGGCACAAGCGCAACGTGCTGGTAACGCGCGGAAGATACGGTGGTCCTCGCGATGGTCAGTATTTTCTGCGTTTTTGCTTTGTTGTTGCTGCTATCAGCGTTGTTGTGCGTTTGTTTGGTTTTGTTTGCAACCTTTCTTTATCTTATGCGGGCTGGCAGGCAGCAATTTTTGTCCCTGGGACGGGTGAAAGGTTCCACCGTTGGACTGTGGCGAACCGATTGCAGGAGGCTGGAAGATGGTAAACACAATTAACGGTCGGTATGCTGAAACTATAAGTATGGGAATGTGTTTTACTTGTAAAAATTTATTACTTCTTGTTTTTATAAACTCGATGTTTAAACTCTATCGCACGTACTTCACGATTAAAATTGCTTATATCTACAAAACATAGTTTATTTTCTAGTTTTGGAGACATTTTAATTGTAATAAATTAAATGTTCTTAACAATACAGCAATGGACCGTCATAATTAATTTGAAATAAAATAAATTAAATGTTCTTTTAAAATTGCAGTTTGTAATGATTAATTATTTCTTTCTTGTTAAAAATCACCCAATTAATAATTAAATAACTGCTTCTTGATGAATTCACAGCGGAAACGAGGCAGTTATATTGAAAAACATTCGTTTAAAAACCATTTGCAAATTTAAACTGGTTGAAGCATCCAAATATACCACAAATTTAAGTCAATACTTTCCTTCAAAATCACGTTCCAGCTGCTGCCAATTGCATTAAACCTTTTTCATCTTCCCATTCAACATAACCACCAATCTCTAGGCGCCAAACTCTACCAACGGCAAGCAGTAGTCCAGCACTGCGGAAAATCGAGTTTTCGATTCGCCCACAACGTTTCCCCTCCGATTCCACATCAGCCAAACGCAACACGGCCGCACTCGGATTCGTTTTCCACCATCGAATCAGGCGGCGTAAGAATCCTGCACCATGTGCTGCTCGCCCGGTAACGAACAATTCCTTCAGCAAACCTGTAATCATCTTCGGTAGTCGATGGTACTTCCGGTGCATTAATGTCCGCTGACTGGACCGACCGTGAATTGCTGCTTGTCCAATGGGAGCAAATAAGCACCGTCTGCTTGCCAGTTGTAGCGCTGCGAGCTGTTGCAGTGTGGTGAGAGGATGTCACGGCTGCTGAGACTTTGTGTTGATACCTTTTACTAGTGCCCGGAGAGGGCTGGTACCCTGGTAGTTATTTGTCGCTTGAAATGTGCCTGTTGCCATTTTCCGGAAATGGCTTCGCCGGAGCACAAGCACACGCTGAACGCTGAGATGGCCAATGGATTCTCGATGCTCTTGGATTGGGCTGTTCGGTTCCGCACTAAACACTGTTGTCAATTTTCAGTTCCATTGCTTGTGCCGGTGAATTGTGCAGCAAACCGTATTGGATATCCTGATTCGCCTTCCAACAAAAATTTGTGTCGTATGGGCGACGAAACTTTTAGTCCCACAAGGGGAATATGTTTATTCAATGTTTCGTCCTGCGCAGAATCGTTTCACGCTCTTCCAATGCGAAACGCTTTACCATGAGGGGAAAAGTTGAACAAAAAACCATGCATTATTGGTTCACACGTTCGTTACACTTGCCTTGGCCGGCTCGGTTGCTTGGTTTAGAGGGAGAAATATTTAGAGGATCATTCTGATTGACCCGATTGATTGGTCCGAATGTCCGAACGCAACGCAGCTGAAAGTTTTCAGCCAGACTGCCCACTGTCCACCGAAGCTTGACCGGCACCCTGCACCATGGTCTGCTCTCCCAATAACTCACTCATTACTACGGAGCTGCTAATGAAAGGCCCCGGGACACGACTCGGGATCGGATTTGCAATGTGAAATCTGTCGGGTAAATGATTCTTCGCCGTTTGCATTTCTGAATCTGCACTGGAAATCGATCAAAACTGCTTTGTTCCGGCACGGATGCGCAAGAAAAATATTTCCGGTTATTTTTCCACTCGTACTCAACCTGCTCACGATTTTGAGGGTTTTGCCGACGTACTGCTGTGAAAAATGTGAGTTTTTTTTACTATTTACAACATGAAAATAGTTGATCCTTTTGTAACGTGCGGTACACAAGCAACGTAATGATTCTTAATTCCTCTTTTCTACAATCGTAAGCAATAGGCAAATGTCAAAACCCGAAGCCCAAAATTTGTTTTCCGTTTGAGAACGCCCGAGTGAAACGGCTGCAGCAAATCGATATACTTCTGTCACCCTTGCACAAATTTTCGGGCTTCGATAGCTACCGTCCCCGCTTTCCCGACCGCTTGGGTTGTTGCCGGCCCGTTCGTGTGTGCGAACTTCGTGTTGGGCTTGCTCAGTAGCATCGTTGTGTTGTTATCAACACGATTTTTTTTTTGAGCAACCAGGCAACCGAGCCGTTCGTATGCTGCCCTGTCTCCTAAGGTCGATATTTCTTTCATGTTGTGTGCCGGTGAGTGATAAGCGAGTGAGGCTTTCGATTCGTCCTTCAAATTTGTCCTTCACCTCTAAAATGAAGTGTAGCGCGATACAACAACTAAACCCGAAATTCTATCCCCCAAAACGTAGATGGTTTGGGAAGCCTGCTCTCTGCGCCAAGCAATTTCTGTACTTCTGGTATCGAAATTCCAGCGAAAGAAAGCTCCAACTGTTGTGCTGCAGCAGCAACAGGTGAATCTACTCTACACACGCAGCCCAATTTGGCATCTTTTTGGGTGTATTGCTTTGTGGGGACGGTATTTGTTTGCCGAAAACGGGACCTTGGGTAGGTTCACCTCTGTGCAACGCTCAGTGCCTGGTAAAATTCCTATTAACATCCACAAAATAAATGATAATTTTTACGCTATATATTTTATTGAAAATAATACTGTAATCATGTGTACAAACTGGCAGATGTAAGCATCTTTATGAAAGTGAGCATGTCTTTCAAGTATTATGATTTTAGAAATAATGTAGATGAAAGTCGTTTGGTTTTTTATTTCGATTTTTACTCGATACATCAAAATGCGTGTTTTATTTTTTGAACATGATTGGTGTAATAAATTATCGTCATCATCTATATTCATCAAAAAAGTTCAGTTTGATGTCTTAATTTCAATTTCAGACCTACATTTTTTATCAGCACAACAAGCACCTTTAAAATTCGTTTTGTACAAAGCATTACAAAGCTTGACTTTGCTCTATTTTCACCCAGGTTTTATCCACTTTCCGCAAAGAAGATAATCCATCAAACAATATTACACTTAACATAATCAACCGTCTCGAGTACAGTCGCAAACTTCGGCAGCAAACGCAAAGTCCGTCACTTTTGATGTCCGCAAATACGAACAAGTGCGCAGGAATGAAGTAGGAAAACGTTGAACGTTCTGTCCAATGACGTTGTTTTTTTTTGTTTTGCCCCTTTGGTCGAAAGAAATTGTGTTAAGAATTGGAAAACACTAAAACCCCCTGGGGCAATGGTTACGCTAGTGTGAATGAATGTAGGAACAACAAAACGTGGTCAAGGACATGCGCAGTTCCGCCAACACCTACGAAGAATGGAGCTGTTTTTGGTTAATCCCCTCGTTGGTGTGTGCTCCTGTTACAACGAATATCGACAACTGCGGAATGAATTGATAAAAAAGTATTAGCAGCACAAATGGTCGTTCAATTGTTTTTTTTTTTTAAAGGGAGTGCTCTTTAGGGTTGGCAGATAGCAGCATAGCAAAAGAGCTTGTAGGATATATGTTTGTGCGAAGAAAATTGTTTCGGTATATGCTGTGAATGATTGCAAATAATATTTTCAAATTTTTTGTGATATATTCGAAAAATTACTTTTATTCTTCGTTCTTGGTATCATTATCACTTATAAAACGTTTTTGTAGTGTCAAATGGTTGACTACTGGTTTCAATGTTGCAACACACACGAAAACATGTCCAATAAATGTAAGAAATGTCCAGTTTATTTGAATTTTTTGTTGGCTAGTCTTATCAGATTCCGATTCCGATTTAAAGCTAGTACAAATAAGAAATATGACTTTAAAATTTATACTTTCTTTTGTCATATCTGCAGTGTCTCGTCTTGTAAAAATGGCTTATCCTACCGATTAGCCATTTTTTGTTCAGAAATAAGAATAAAATACGACAAGCAGTGATACTCCTTAAAAATAAATTGAAAGCAAAAAAGCCAAGTTGTGTGTCTGTAGAGCTGTCTGTGCTTCAATGTGTCTCATCGACCGTAGAAGAGTCGTTGTTTCCGTCCTCGAATGACCATTCCAGCTAGGTGGATAAAGGGAAACAAAACTTCTAACACGCCAAAACCCAGAATAAAGAAGTACGGTTAAAATGGTTCGGACCGTGAACTGTGTCAGTATCATCGAGCAATATCGACGGACGGGATGGTGTGAGTTTATGTAGGACGTCCGAAAAGATACCAATCGTTCGTCCGATGTGTTGTTGTTCCACGTTTAGTTCTTTTGAAAGGACGTATTCATCGTGTCGGTCGGAAATATCCTAGCTTCGTTTCGGTGAAGAAAGGGCGATGGAGTAGAATTCTTTTTCCCCTTGTTCGTTTTATTCCCTCACGAATGGTTGGTGTGTCCTGGTGCACGGTGAGAGCAGAGCAAACGGGCAAGGAAACGGACATTCAACCGTTGTCCGAGCCGAAGGATTGTGTTTCCGCTCGGCGGGTAGACAATCCGTATCCTCGATGGGTCTTATGTACTTCGCAACCTTGTTGCACGGGAAGGCGGTTGCGTGACTCGATTCCCAGATGTGGTTGGGTTTATGGAGCGAAGAAAGATGAAGCGAGCAGGCTGTTTATCTGCCCGAGACACGGTCTTTTCGGTTCCGTCGGTTGAGACTACATCCTCGCGTTCCTGGTCTCCTTGTACTGGCCTTATTAACTCCTCACGATAATGAGATAATTTAGATATATTTTCATCCCATTCGCGCTCGCGATGGAGGATGCTCTGTAGCTTGGTGCACGAGCACGGCCAAATCTACATACAAACGGGGTACCGCACACAGCTAAATGCTGGAACGAAGCACGCTGAAAGCTAACACAAAGCTTGGTTCCCGTGCCGAGATGCTTCACACCGACGTGAATCGGATTCTTTCATCCGTTTTTTTGTAGACGTTTCGCTTCATTAGGATCATCTCATTCGAATGGAATGAACGCTTGGGAAAGCGTACGTATTCAACATCTTCGTTTTGCTGTCGTCCTTGGTACAATTTTCTTGCAGATGTAGGACGGCGTGAAAATCCTCTATTGGGAAGCTCTGAGAATCATCGTATCATTTTTTGTTTTCAACCTCCCCAGCATGCTATTTTCACCGGTTCCACCGGATAACGGATAACACAATATTCCTTTCTTGGTAGAATGACAGGATATTCTCGGTTGATGGTCGATGTCCTCACGTTTTCGGACGCTGAAGCTGACTTTTCACTGTTGCGTTTCCTTCCATCTTTCGTTACCTAAGCTGCATATGTGTGTTTGTGTGTGTGTGTGTGTTGGTATGCTGTTGTATACTTTCCTTGCCGCCGTGATCATCCTGCCGAGCTCTTGGACCTGTGTTAGACCGTGTGAAAAGAGAAACGAATCTAGTGAAAGCATTTCTCACACATGACCATCGCACCCTTAGCAATGTCTGCCATCTTGTGGAACGAGTTTGTCGGGGTTGCTCGAGTTATGTTCTTGGACGTTTTGGGGGGAAGGTTTCTTAAGTTTTTTGTTGTTGTGTCCTTTACCAGCTGTGGACCGAATGCGGTGCAACGATCCTTGGGTTAGATTGTCCTCCTCAGTGTGTATGCTTTCTTGGCAACTTGTACTATATTAGAATAGCTAGAATAGTTTAGAAGCAATGTGTGGTGGAGAAGTTTAAGAATGTGTGGCATCTGCCAGGAGTCTGAAAAGCGCTTTGCATGTAACTAACGAAAATATCGAGAGAAAATCTACTGTGTACTTTGTGAAGAAAAATTGTACGGATAGTTTTTCGCAAAACTGTTACTTCCAGCATTTGGAGGTATCCTAGTTTTTGTGCTCCGAACATGTCTACATGTATGTGTGGTTATTGCTGAAAGCAGCAGAAGGGGTTTTGTGTACATGTGCGCATGTTATGTATACTGCCGTGGTCAATCGAAACTTTGTGTTATATAAAACAAGTAGAGTGAAAGATAAAAACGTCTTAGGTCGCCCGCAAGGCACAAATATTAGATCGATTTTTTTTTTTTTATTTCAAGAATCTGCTTGGAAAGTATTTTGGAAGTGGTCAGTTGGCGAGACTGCGGCGACATAGAATTAATAGACTTGGAGGATTTCACCCTTGCTGGCAATAATTTTCCCCTCCCTCCTCTCCAATGGTCAGCAGATTCAGCGTAATAGCCTTTAACTTCCACTTTACTTAGAGGTTCAATCCTCAATTACCCACTAGGTCATTAGGTCAATCTGAAAGAATAAACGTGCTTTTTATATATTTTATTTTGCACTCATCAATTATGATTTTTGTCTCACAGCAGATTGCAGATTGATTATCCAAAAATAATAAATTGTTAGCAGCTTGCAAATATTTTGGAAATGATAATGATTTATTCCTTCTCTGGTCGTTCTAATTTTGGTTAAAAGCTGACTTTCGATGAGTGTAACAGCATAGCTCTTCAAAGTACCCCATTTACAAATTTAAAAAATAATGCTCTTCATGGTCCGATGTGTTCGTCATCAACTCTGACTCATCTATTTGACATGAACCCACGACAAGAGAGGCTTGTTGAGATACAACCCACATCTTTTTTGTCGCAGTAGGATTTAACGGGCAAGGCAAATTCGTCCGGACATCAACGGTTATTTTTCTTGTTTTAGTAAATTCATGACTTCTTTTGAAGTTGTACAACATGAAAATAGTCTGCAAATCGGCACGTTGTGAAACTTTATCAATTAACATGCGCTTTATTCGCTTTTTTTGACGATTTTTTTTAAATTTTGGTTTATAAATACTTATATTAATTTTAATATACTTTTTAATAATCAATATAACCAAAATAATTTTATTTCCCATAACATTTAAACAACATTTAAATTATTTTAGCTTGGTAGACCTTTCTCGAGCAGATGAACACGACGAAATAAATACGTACACACACCAATGCCGCCTATGTAGGTGTCGGTTCCGGCCAACAAAAAACTGAACATTTTGCGGGGTAGGAATTATTGAATTTTATAGCTCCGGTGGCGTTACCGAGCGGTCGAGATCCACGACCACAACTGCCTACACACAGCAGCCGCCGCCGCCGCCACCATCGATGGCGACATTTTGGCCAACGCAAAGACCAACAACCGGGAAAAAACTTTGAACGCGCACCCACGATCAAATGCGCGGACGTTCGCTTCAAGACGCTCTCGCTTGCGATGATCCATCTAATGGGAAATAAATTTTCTAAAGTCCAAAGATTGGGACTCATTCATCTTTACAATGGCGTAGCAGAATCGTGGGCATTGGGTGAAGAAAGCGTTTAAAAAAACACACATACACACACATGCACACAGCCAAGGAAATGAAGAGCACAGCGCTTTAGGATCATCTTTGTTTGTGCCGCTGTAGGTTATGTGATACAGTCAAAGTTAAAGCTAAACCCTGACGAGGTTTGCTCGGAAGGCTGGAGGACAACCCGCTGACAGTGTGGACAACGACGAGCGGTTGATGTAATTTATTGGCATTTTGGCAATCACCTTCCACTGTCGGGTAGGAAGTCGGTTGGAGATTTGTTAGTTCAGTTAGCACTGTGGAGAGTACGAAGACAGTTTCTGCTCTAGTGTTACTACGTACAATACTCGTCCTTTTCTTCTAAATCACTTGAGAGGATGAGCTGTACAACCGTTGCTTGCTGATACTATTCTCAATTGGGTCCTCATTTTTAAAATCAATATTATTTTAAGGATTTTTTGAATAATACATTGCTTCTAATTTCCAGTTATTAAAATCGTGCATAAAAACAAAGTGTTGTGACTGGAAAAATCTGATTAAAAATGTCCGTTAACCTTTGCCTTTTTTTCACTTGTTGTAAAAATTATGTCCGACAAGTAAACCAATCAGGTCAATAGAAAGAGAAAACAAACATTAAAACATCGAATCCAACCTAAACATTTCCGCGGAAACGGTCGGAGAGATCAGGAGGCAGCAAGAGGGCCACATAAATCATAATCAAATCGCCCAACATTGGCATCCGATACTGGGATCTGAGGTCGACTGCTCACAATCAACAAGAAATCCAATCATAACTCGGTGATGTCTCCTTAGCATGAAGTATGGATGATGATTGGTATTGATTTTGGTTTGTAAGTACAGCGAGGCAAACCTGTTGGCGAGGGAGAAGTTGCTCCAAAGGTTTCGGGGTGCAGAATAGTTCATGTTAACACAGTGTTGTGCGCCACTTACCGTGCCGTGGCGGTACGAGCGCAAAATACATACGAGAGTGAAGCCTTTTTTTTGGTGCTGATATCGTGCTTTAGAACCACTCGATTATGACGCTTGCCCTACGTAAAGTTATGTAGTCTTTGCGGGGCAGCTTGTGAAGAAGTCATGTTGTTTTCAATTTTTTTTTTTGTGTTGAAGCCAACTCTCTCCCACTGACTGTCTCACACGCAGTTATGAGCGACATGACACATTGGAATGATTTCGAACAACGAATCACGACAATGGCAAACCTTGCCATGCGGCGAGCATGATGATGGGCCTGAAGTTGAACCGAAAGAAGCTGCTTACTCGCGAACTTGCTAACTTGCCCGCTCGAAACTCGAAACTCCACTTATCAAAAGAGTCCCATCGGTGAAGCCCCATGATGTCGCACCAGCCTCCTGAGCATTGGTACGTGACTAGTTGCAAGATGTTCGGGTATTGTCCGCAACCATACCCCTTCGAAAAAAAAAGGCGGGAAAGTAGAAGTAGGTTCTCCAGGGTACGGTGAAGTGACGTGCAACTTCATCATCGTCATCGAGTAGGAACATAAATAACATAAATTTCATAAATGTTTATGTTACGTACGGTATGATAGATGTTCTTCAACCAGCTCCGATTCGTCCACTTTCCACCTACGGCTGCGGAAACACCACGCTTTTGTCGAATATTCTGCACTTCGATGAGTAAGCGGAGGAAATATTTGCGAACTTCGGCCGGAGAATTCATAAATATATAAATAGGTCTGCACAGTGAGGTCAGCTTCGTATGATCGTCGGGATATGTTTCGCCTGCTGCCATTTCTTCACCTTTACTCCGACTACGGCTGCAGTGGAAGTTTTTCTTCGCCATCGCGCTACACTGTGCGAAAGATGCGACCGAAAGTCTGACCATTGTTATGACAGTTGCAGTTCGATCGACGGAAAATGATTGAATACTGTTTGATGGATCTCCATCTCGTTCCCCGGCAGTCAGTAGAACTGCTCGACGTTAAGTCTCGTCTCGTAAAAGTGCGCGGCGGGCGGGTCACTTTGCTGCGCCGAAAACAATGGGCATTTAAATGCGAAAAATTTCATCGCATCTCCTATGGATTCTGTGGAATGTTAATTCATACACCGATTTTTAACAAATTTAATGCTCAGCATGGTCGTTGCATTATGTATGAGTGGCGATGTTTTGGACAGAGGATGTTTCGGAGCGGAATCAAATACCGTAGTCGCTCGTTCCTGGACAAGCTCATGGGAAATTATGAAAGGGCGATGAAACTGTACTGTATCACACGCGAGCAGGTTTCGTGGGTCAACGTTTGTACATATATTTGACAGTGATAAACCTAGTTCGAAGATTAACTTAAAAGTGAGTCAACCCAACAAGGCTAAAAACGGCGTCCTTAGAAAGCACCATGTTGTTTTATTTTTTTCTCATAATAGATCAATTAAGTTGCACACTATTCATTCTCTAGCTACAAAACAGGGTTTCTGAGTAGAGCTAGACAAGTGCGAGGCATTTCTACACAACGGCTAAGATGAACTGCACATCGGGAAGGTTGAACTGGACAACCGTCGCCCTTTCTCGACAGTGGTCAAGTTGAACTGGACAAGCGCTAGGTTGAAGTGGACAAACGTCAAGTAGAACTGGACAGTCATATTTGAAATGGTTAGTGAAACAGTTGGAAGTGTTTCGGAAACGCTTGGCAAATTTTAAAATTAAAAAAAAACTGGTGAAATACACATTATTTTCTAATTTCCAATTCTAAATAATTCCCAAACGTACTTATACTTTCGCACCGAATATAATTACAATCAGAATGCATGGTTTTCTTTAAAAATATGAGGTTAAAGCAAAATATTTGCAATACCCGTTGACGAAAGATTTCAATAGATGTCTCTGTTTATAATCACTGAATCGAGCTCTTGTAGTTGTTGTCATGGATATTTTACAGAATAAAAAATATAAAATCAGACGTACAAAAATTCATATACATTTTGTTCAAACATGTTCAAAGTACAAACTATATTAATGCATGTTGTGCATGTAAATTACAAAAAATGTGCATTTCAACGGTTACTTTCAAAATATTTGCTAAGCGTTTCCGAAACGCTTACAACTGTTTCACCAACCATTTCAAATATGACTGTCCAGTTCTATTTGACGTCCACTTCAACCTAACGTTTGAACAGTTCAACTTGACCACTGTCGAGAAAGGCCGATGGATGTCCAGTTCAACCTACCCGATGTCCAGTTCATCTTAGCCGTTGTCTAGAAATGCCTCGCACTTGTGTAGTTCAACTCAGAAACCCTGTAAAACAACCACACGGTTGTCCTGCGACTTTCGTTTATCGAACAGTTGGACAGAACGGAGAAGATGGTAGGTGGCGTGCTATTTGGTAGTATTTTCTTGGAAAAATTACATTTTTTTACATTCATTGCTGTATCATTGTTGTTTTTTTTATAGGTTTGTGCCCTTGTGTCCTCGGGTGAATACCATGTTTAAAGGGTTTTCATCTTTAAGTTCGAAAGTTCTGGAACAAACTAATTTTTCATCTCATCCTCATTCATTCCTAAATCTTTGAAATAAATTGCTGAACTATTCAAGCAACTCTAATATAGTCGAAACTCACAAGAACACATAACTGACTAGGAGGATATTCCTCCAGTCGACTTAACAACCGCTTGTTGTCTCACCAAGAACTTTGAAAAAAGTCCAAAACGAGTTTTCGTTTATCTCTAAAGGTCTATGTATCCCTAGGACATCCTACCTTTTTAAAAATGGTAGTCCTTTTTTCACCCCCGTCACATAAGAAGTATGTAACTGTCTTGGGTAAAAGCAGATTTTCATATCCTTGCTATTCGACTAGGTGTTGTGAAATAGACATCATAGGCATCAAACTATGTACGAGGGTTCTCATGGTAGCTGATAAAGGAAGGGAAAAGATCAAATAAATAATTGTCCATCGAACATATGTGACTCGATCTTAATGGCATGCATCGTATCAATGATTTAAAAGAAATAGGAAAATGAAAATACAACAAGCGCGCCATACCACAGTAGCATTTCTGTCGAATTAATTTCGACTATGGTCGACACCGAAGAAAAGAAAAGTCAGTCGAAAACATGCTAGCCATAAGACAATGGCTCCTCATAAAAATGCTAAGCGAACTCCTCCTTTGGGGCTCATTTTATTTTGAATTAAAAAATAACACTAAGTAAGAGACAAAATACGTTTTTGTGTCCATTTTTCTCTGCTTATTTTCCACAATACCCACAGACACGGACGAGAATTTATGTATTGCGTACCCTTGTTCGTAGAAAAAGACTTTAATGGCCCTCCGAAACTAACGCAGTCACACTGCATTCGTTCACCATTCACCCAATTTATTTAACTTCTCGTTTGAACGAGGGGACGATTTTCGCACCGGTTGCACATACTGTCAGAGATTGTGTTTTCCTTGCACACTGTATCCTTTTTCCCGGGTAGCTGGTGCAGAGTTTTAGGCTAGCAGAAAGGGAGAAAACCGTATGTAAATCCCGTACACTGTCTCTAGATTATGCTGCCCTAGTAGGAAATTATTAACTTATCAAATTGTTAGATTGTTTATTAGAATATTTGGTATATTTTTTAAAGTTTTGATTTTTTTCCATTGCATTATTCGTGTGGGTTTGTATGTATGTGTTCACAAAAATAGTTTATGCCAATCTCTTATCCACACGAGGCTCAACTTATTCTCCTTGAACGTGACAATCGCAATGGGGTTCTTTCGACGCCTCGGACTGTTGTTGGTAGAACAAACTGTTGGTAGATCCTCCTGTAACAAACCGAGATTTTCCTGGTTTCCTAGACACCAAGACGTTTTCGCTTGATGCTAAGGTTCACATAAAGGATGATTTATGACAATAATCCGGGTATTTAAAAAGGATTTTCACGGTTACTAAGACAGAACAAAATCAAGTGGGAATAAAAATTTGTATTTTATAGTGCAAAAATACGTTAAATGTTTACTCAAAGACAAATTGTATTGTAATACGATTCTTGATTAATTTTCTTGTTCAAAAGTAAGATGTTAAGAGATGAATTAGCTCTTTCATTTAGTTTGAAAACTAATGCGCTGCTGCCGAAATAATTCCGTCATTTTTTCAAAATACAATCTCTCGAACATTTCAACGATCCGTTCAACTGCGCATGTCGGCTGATAAAGACCATTCCATTGGTCCAATACCCTTCCAGCGTTAGATTTTCCTCCATAGCACCACATGTAAACAAACGACCTGCTAAACAGCCTGCTCGCCCAGTATTGGAAAATTTCTCTTTTTTGACAACGGATTGATAAAAAAGCTGTATGTGATACTGCTTGTGTTTTGGTTTTGCTTGACGTGCATGATTTCAGTTGACCAAAATCGAACCGTGTACCGCATGCGATCCGCATCCATTGGCATTCCCGAGTACGCTCATGCATCGCTCGTGTGAATGCATATCGAAGAAGTGGCACAGTATTTGCTCAATCTTGTACATATTTTTTTTACAAAAAATGCTACAAGAATGCATACGTTGAAGATGTCAAAGCAAATGTAAAATACACATTGCTGTGCTTTTCTCACACTAACATTTTATTTCAATAATTTCCCCTTCGTTGAAATTGTGCGGTAATTTCCCTCTCAGCAAATCATGCTTTTTGTTCTGAAATGCAAGCCAAATCTCCATGGCCTTGCCTCCAGTAAGATGTTATGAATGGTGGTGTTAGTTTACTGAAATAGTTCCAGTACTGTAGATTACATAAAAAATTAACCTAAATCGAGGATCGTACTGGGTTTTAATAGAATTAGTTATTAATTATAATAAGGGCTAATTAGATGCATACCAGGTTCGCATAGAAACCAAGAAGTATCGAATCGATCGGTTTCTAAATTTCTCGGCATTTATAATTCCTTTCCAATTATGTATTTTGATGTGTTTCTGATCAATATTCTTCGTTTTCATCACACCAATTGTTTACTTATAATAGTTTAGAAATATATTTTGGTGTCATTATGATTAAATTATTTTCAATTTCATCTTCTAAATTAATGATTTTGAGTACGAAGCGTATGAATTTCATACATTATTGCGATAACGATCATATTCTATTTATCATTAGCAAGTTTATGCTTTTATATGCAGATTTTTTCATAATTTTCTCATTCAAGCTCAATCTGAGAGACAGTAAGTTCAATTTTCCCCTTTAAAATGCTCCGTGAGCGCTGAAGATAGCATTTTGCTTTCTTTGCATTTTTGAACTTTTCTTCCGGATGCTTTTAGGGTGGGGTATCGAGCACACAAGAAGGGAAACTTTTGTAAATGTAAATGTGTTTTCTCTAGTGTTGGTGTGCTCGGAAGCTTTTGGGTGGGCAAAGTAAATTCAAAAATTTTTTCCTTTGCTCAGTAGCATACTAATAAAACGGACGGCATAAAGTTGTATGAGTGGCAACTACTCATATAGACGAGTTTTGCTGGCACAGGACACCAGACTGATACTTGGCGCTGCTGGAAATGAAATTTCCCATGCTGTGTCCTCCTGCTTGGTGAGGTTTTTATGCATGTGTTTTTCCTTCCAAAGAATGAAGTTTACGATACCAACCGATGGTTAGTGCAGCCTGGAGTCCGATGATAGCTCCACCCATAGCTAAATCTACCTTTTTTTGAGGATTGTAAAGCAAAATCATTCAATGATGGCATATTTCTTCATACATGTATATCACTACCACACTCAGTAGAACATTTTAGCAAAATGTTCTACTGAGCAAAATCATTCAATGATGGCATATTTCTTCATACATGTATATCACTACCACACTCAGTAGAACATTTTATAGCATTAGAGAGGTTCTACGCAGCTAGTTTTCATAGAGTTTTCTCGTGATATAGAAGACAATATTTTCCAAAAAGGAGTCAACATTCACGCGATTTGATAAATATCTCGTACATTTCGTAGAGCGCGCGTATTGAGGATGTTAATAAGAATTGGAACCGGGTCGCAGCCCGCAAGAAGGTTTGCTTTCAGCAAAGGGAACAACCATCCCAGACCATTTGGCGGCTTAACGGTTGATGTTCTTCGGTCCCGGCTGTTGCACTGTGCACAAGGCGCATGCGCCAGATTTTATCAATGGCACGAATAATGCTGGCGCTACGTCACGACTCACTGTGTTTCGTTTTCATGCAGTGGCATATGGTTTTGTTATGACTCAGGTAGCAGTCTGTTCGCGAAATATTTTTTTTTTTGCAAAAATAAACGGATGACTCAAAAGAAGTACTTCAAATTGATTAACCATAAGAATGGTAAAACATTTACACATTCTCAATTCGTGCGGTACCGTAAATGGGATTGGAAGTTATTCCGTTTAAAAGGTTCCGAAAGATTCCGGCAGTGTGGTCAACAAAGCTGTTCGGGGTGAAGGTTATCGAATGGGGACTCGTGCTTGGAATTATCGGATTTCCATCCGATCAAAATTAGCGCAGGAATTATTAACTTAATAATTAAATTAAACCTTTTTTCTATTAAACATATGCATAATTAAATATTCTAAGGCAAAATGCTTGGATAGTTGGCTTTGACTTACAATTTAAATCATTAATAAAATTACAATGCATAATAAAAATAAACGTTGTTTTGTAAAACAGTTTAGAATACATACTTGATCGTCTAATTAACGAGTTCAATTAAGTAGTTATTTGTAGTTTAATTATATATAAATAAGTTATACTCCTGATCGATGAATTCCAAACTTCCAAACTTTAACTTGTTTTATTTCAATATATTTTTTTAAATTATCCTCTTGTTCTCTTTCAATGGTACCAGCTATTAATAGCTACATCATGCTGCTTTCATTCATAAAATCGGAAACGGTTTCTTTTAATCGTGGATCATGTTCACATGGTCACTTCACCTCCGCATAGCATCAAATCCAGATCCGTGTTGCCAAATTTGGTTAAAAAGAGCTTTCACACGCTGGATGCCGATTGTGCACGATGTATGTATTAGAGTGAACTTATCAATGAGTCTGAAAACACGTTTGTGTGTGTGTTTTTTTTTTCTTTATACTCACAGCAGAAAGCAGCTGGTAGTTAATTGAGCTAACCTAATTTGTAGCCCTGTTTTCGCGGGCTACAAAACGATGCACTTTCCCATGCTTATCAAAACCCCTTGGGGACTCACTGGTGGCGAGAGAGTACATCTTCGCATGGATTCCAGTTCCGTACGTGAGGAAAATGATGAATTTCAAAACAAAACACCAGCAGTCTAGCGTACACCGTCCAGTGGTCGACGGTAGTGTTTCTATTTTTTTGCCCGAAGCGTGTGAAACATTTCCTTGAGGTTTAGGAGTATTTGAGCGCAGTCGAAGCTCGACCTAGGGAGCGCGTAGCGTAGGTCTTTGCTGGCCTTGAACGCCGTTCGTCGATGAGTTGGGCCGCTTCAGAAGCACGCCAAGTGTAGACGAAGTGTGTTTTTTGGGGGGCACTCGAGTCGTCATTCAATTATTGCGTGCCTTACGCTAGAATCCGTCAATGAAAATATCAGCTTTTGCCATGGTCGCACACGATCTCAAGATCGGTTTGTTGTGGAAACCGTGGTGGATCCGATCGCGAACGATTAATTGGCGAACGCTCGATCGATCATCACATCAATTGGATGAGATAAAAAAAAATTATGAGAAATAAGTCGACCAGTCTGTCGCGTAAGCTACTCACGGTGCGTGGTTTATGTGGGAAGGGGAGTGCATTTTACAAGGTGAGGAACTACGAAATGCATCGCGCATTGACAATAGCAATGAGCGTCTACATTATGGTGGGAAACAAACCGTTGATAGCTATGGATCTATCGTTTTACTGAAATATCAAAATCATTATTTAAAAGCAATTAGTGTCTACCAGATGATCGGAAGTAACAATGATTAAATAATAAAACAGCTCTTTAAATATTTGATTCATATTTTAAGAATACACAGCGCATTTGCTAAGACATTTCTTGGTAAAATTTGTCTATCAGAAAAGCAAAAAATCGCCCTAAATGGTATTAAGATTAAGCAAAAAAGCTCAGCTATAAACAGAAGAAACCCCCGTATTTTGTACCTCGCACCGTAAAGCATTCAAAAGCTAAACACGCATGACAAGGTGCGGTTTTTTTGTTTGTTTGTAAGATTGAACGGTGACATATCAGGACTGGGTAAGCGAAGCACTTTGGTGGGAATGAAACGTGAGCGATTAACGTTTTATTAAACGACGCCGCGTGGTGCATAGTCAAGTAGTTTCGAATTACCGGCTGTAGTTTGCGTTCGTCGGAGCGTACATAGGAGAAGACTTCCTTTAGGTTGATATGATTCATGTGTGTTTCAACATAAACTTTACTGTAGGTTAACCAATTGGCTATACTCTTTCGTATTACTTAATGTGCACGGCTGTTATGTATTGAATGCAGGCAAAGCATCACTATCGCGATTGATCAACCTGTGTTGAACCGACGGAAGTGTTGCTTCTAAGCATGGGTATTATGCATCTTAGAAGCTGTTCACTCGGGCACACACACACACCAAACGGTTGTCAAACAATGCTAACGTGTGTTGCATTCTGACGACGATCACCGGAAACAGCAGTCACTTCCGACTTTCGGTTCCAACGGGATTTGTCAGCGTGTAGTGAAACGGTGAAAGGAACGAAGCTAACATTTTTGTTCTGGAAAAGGAACAACATTCACCGTGTCATGAATTTTTGCTCGCGGTTTTGCCTGTTGTGGTGTCGCGACCGGTGAATAATTTATCCACTTCCTGGCATTATTTTGCGGAAATCATGGGCGGGAAGGTATCGGCTACACTGTTCCATAAAACCATGGGATCGATGGTCATTGGCCTTACGGTGAAGGCGCTTGAACTTTGACGTTGTGCGGCGCAACTGGTCGTTTGGAGTGATTTTGTTTTGCACTTTATGCATGTGAAAATGACACAGTGATTGGGGCGGTTCGGTGGTGTAGGCGACATCGGCGCGGGTCTTCAAACAGCAGGACCGGGTTCAAATCCCATCCGGACCGTCCCCCCGTTGTGAGGACTGACTAGCCTCACCAAGTGGTGTTCATGAGTTTTGACTCATGCCATACGGCTAGGTCGTTCTTACGACAAATAATGACACAGTGATTAAAAAATAATAACAAAAGTTTATATTTGTGTTTGTATTTATTTCACTGCACAATTTGTCTGCCTAAAGTTACACAAATTTTCTCAAAAAAAAAAAAAACTTAATCACTACACGTAAAAGGGGAGTTAAGTAGACTAAAGGATGAGGAGTGAAAAATAGCACAAAAAGTGGCTGGGAAGAGGTAAAAAGTCAAATAGGTCTGAGGAAGATTTAAAAGCACGAAAAGCGCGCATGCAAAGGATCATTCGCGTCTGCCGCTGTGCGCCGTGATCCGACACCCAGGAGAGGACGAGGGCTCATACGATAGATAGGAACATAAAAATTGATAAAGGATTACAGGAAAGGATCGTCGACGGTGTGAAGGAAAAGGGAGGCAACGAAGCCACACTGGGCATGGGTGCGGCTGGTCTCTAAAGGTACAAAGAAGGTTCTCTGGACCCATACTCCATACATAGGCATATTTCAGCGTCGAGCGCTATGAATTTCTTTGACACTTTTACTTTATTGATTCGAAATTTATGAAATTTCTACCTTGCCATTGCCATCCTCGTTATTGAACGCTTATCGCAACAAGGTACTACTGTGCCCGAAAAATAAAGTGACTTTCTTAAAAGGTTTTTTATTAGGCCAAATGAAGGTCATCACCTTCGAAGTAATCCCCTTCTGGTGGAAAATTCCTTCAGATGGAAATCGCGGATGTTGGGATATCCTTTAGTTCCACCGTCGCTGCGGCTTCTATCTCCTCGATAGTGTCAAAACGGTGTCCCCGAAGCGGACGTTTTAGCTTGTTGAACAGCTAGAAGTCGGCTGGTCCCAAATCTGGCGAATGCGGCGGTTGCGGAATAATGTGGGTGCCAGTTGTTGCGAAAAACTCCCTCAAAATGATGGCCGCATGGAAGGGCGCATTATGTTGGTGCAAAAAATTAGCAGATGGAGTCGGATGGAGGTTCCGAAAGGTCTCGTATCGTCAACCGACGATTGTTGACCACCAAGCCCTTGATTTGGACGACGTGGGCGTCGTCAGTCGAGGTGGATGGTCTCCCCGGACGGTCCTTGTCTTCGACCTTCTCACGGTCATTCTTGAAATCACTGTACCATTTGTACATATTTTTCTTCGACGTAGATTCTTCCCCGAAGGCTTTTTGTAACATCTGCAATGTTTCCGAAGTGTTTATTTCATTGCGCAAACAAAATTTGATAGATGCGCGCTTCCCCACAAACTTGGACATGGTCAATATGGACAACAACACTTGGCGCAGCTCCGAAAACAAATTGTCACTCCTAGCCGGATTGATGTTGTGACTTGAAACGTGGCAGAACTGTCAAAAACATACATATTGACAAATGGAAAATCAAAACAAGGGGCGCTTCTTTTGGCGCGCGAAATTTGACATCCAACGTCACCTTACTTTTCGGACGCAGTAGTACAAAAGTAAAATAAGAAATTCGTAAAAATAGGAGAAATAATACACACAACAAAGAAGTAATGGATGAACAATGGATTGAAGTAATCAAGGCAAACGAGCAAAACTTGTCTCCCTTAGATTTCACATCAACCAAGCATTGCTGATTATCAAATGTCGAATGGTTGCGATCCTAAACGAAACATGATACATTCACCTGCTTGCCGTGCTTGAAAAGAGCCACACCAGACATGAACCTGTCGTTCGAAAGCGCATGCTATCCTAATTAGGAGTTGTGTACTATCCGAGGCACAGAATCCACCAATTCTTCCCGCCCGCATGCATTCTGCGTCCATCGTATGCCGTACCATTCCCGTACGAAATGGTGTGCTCCTTGAGACGGAAAGGTGCCAGGCGTAATTTTCATGTCAATCAAGTGTGCGCATCCGTGAAAGAGCGCGAATCTAGGACCAATGAAACGGCAGAAGAGAGTGAGGAATGTTTTCTTTTTTTTTTTTTGTGGTAGTCAACTACCACTTGACGCAATTTACCGTACGTACTAGGTGGGGGCCCTCTGGCTTCTTAGAGCTGTCAACGATGCCGTTGTCAGGCTGTCCGCATGTCTAGAGCGAATCAAGTGAAGACGTGGAGAGTAGTACTCTAGAGGAAAAATGGCCACAATCTACGAATCGCTAGATGAATCGAACAAATGATTTTGACACCTAAATAGATTTTTCTTACGCTGAAATTTTGAACATCGTGAAGTTGGGTGATATATTCAAACGGAATTCCACATGTTCTGCTCACTTCAGTTTGTTGGAGAAGCCTACATTTTTTTGGTTCTCAGAATACAAGATTAAATTTCCTCCAAAGTAATGAAATATTTACTTTGAGAAATTGTTTCGCGAAAAAATCTAGTGAGAAACCACTAAGAACAACTGGTCACCACCCTTCCTATAACGTTACATCCAAAGTCCTACGAGCGACCTGAGACTTTAGTAAGTAAAACCGCATAAGTAATTTGAATTATAGTTAGCAAATTCAATTGTCCATTATCCGCCCGATTCAATGAGTCATGGAAGATGCTGTGAAGAGTCGAAGCAGTTATGAAAACAGAAATGAACGAAAGCCAAAACCAGATAGGTGGATCTCCTTGTTTGTTGGTGCATTTCCTTCTATTAGCTAGATCACGGCAATAGCAGATAAGTTCGCTACTCGGCACCCGGATCGCTTCAGTTGCCTCTATTCTGCTGTCGGCCAGCGGGATTACGATTGAAGACAGCGTACAATCGATTACGTACGCAGTGTAGTCTCGGCAGTGCTGTTTGTACAGAACCACGCTGGAACACAACATCTCTCCAGCTATTCCATCCGTTTGCAGTTTGCTGAATGATTCTGGTTTGTATCATGCAGTTACCGCTAACGCTTCATTGTTGTTGCAGAAGAGTTGCCCTGCGCTACACCTTCTTCCTTTTTACGCATACTAAACCGTACCTACGCTGATCACCCGTACCGGCGGAGTTGGCTAATTTTGTAACGTATAAAAATTGCCATTGTGTTAACGTTGCTGACGATTGTTTTTGGCGTCCAAAGGGTTCCGAAATGCATATAACCTTGCCTCCTTTAAGAAGGGCGAGAGCGAGCGAGTCCAAAGCCGCGGTTCAACGTCCGCACGAGAATGTTTAAAGCTCGCTCCGTTTTTCCTGCACAACCCATTGTCCTATCGCGATCCATTAGTAGCGGAAGATGATTTCTTTCGCTTCCTTCGTGCCGTGAAATCTGTCGCTGGTGCTGGCTGGTACGTTAGAGATAATTTTCTTACAAAGTCAACGATGGCGCTTCCTTTGCGTTGCACAGGCTGAACCCATTTTTATAAATGATTAAGCAACGAGCGATGACTTCGGTATGCTCATTGATTTGGAGGGCCCACGGTTTTAATAGCCACAAAGCAAATCGATCTTTCACCGGTTTTGGCTTCTTCGGTTTCCATTGAACGAAAAATTTCTTTCCAAATGTACCTCATTCGATTCGAGATTTGAGTTGTTGTATGTTATTGTGCGAATTCACTACCCCCTCGAAAGGTTCGGTCCCCCTGGCCGGTATTACCATCCGCGCCAGCGTGCCTGCTGAAAGTACAATAAACTCATTAAAACACGAATCGAATCGTTGCGTTTGCGGCGAAAAGATGCTCACATCCAGTGCACCATCAGGCGGCAACCCTACAAACGCGAGGCTCTAGAAGAAAGTCAAAAACGAAAAAAAAAAACTCACCCTTTCTTACGTATACTTCACATCCCTTCGATGGATGCTCTACTGCAAAAGCTGCGCACGTACGCGGTGGTGAGCATTAAAAAAGACTTATTGTTGTTATTGTCCCGTAACCCGTCGCCGCACCGCTGATAGCTGTCGTTGCCCGTGTAACACACTCATCCAATCACGCTGGAAAGCAGGAAAGTTCATCAGAAATGCATGTAGTCGGAAAAAATAGGACATCTTTAAGCCGTTCCCAAACCTATTTTCCTCCTGCCTGGGCCTGGGGTCGAATTTGCAAATTGTGGTATGATTTTTCATACCGCATCAACAGCCTCGAAAAGTGGGTTTCGATGCTCGACAGGCCCGTTGTCATTGCCCAAGCTGCGCAACTGCGTTAAATCGCCAAATTTATTTGCAAGTCCCTGAACCGAACGATGAGTTATATCGTCAAAGCTGGCCGGTATGGCATAACAAATGGCGACACAGCCCATCGTAAGATCACGTTCATTATCGGTACATTTCATCATTGGGCAAAATCCGAGGGTGTAGCCGTTAGCACGCGTGGCGGAACTCATCGCCGGGTGTGCAATCTATATCGCTTTTTTGTATAAAAGTGATATTTAATTTCCAGATGGCACATGGTGGTGCAAGGATGTGGGATCAGGCAATCGTCAAGATGGGAAAGCCTTTTAGTAGCACTTTCGAGTGCCTTGGCTGGGATACGCGTTGGCATTTTGCTTGTGACGGCGTAAAAGGCGTTAATCAGTTCGGAGACATCGGTTTCGGTGGCTCTGGATGTGGCAAGCTGTACCGGACAGGTATTCAACTGTATCGAGGTCAGCGTTGCGGCGCAAAGGTGTCATCCGATCGCTTCTACTAGCCATGTGTTGGGGCACTGTCAGCGGGCGTAAATAAACGAATAAAGACAGTTGAATACGTCAAAAATGCATAATAAAATCGTTCTTTATGGGAAAAATTTATTGAATGATTTCTTGGCTTGATTTATCAAACGAGTTTTGACAGTTTGGTTTATTATTTTGAAAATAGCATTGTATTGATGATTGAGCTCAATATTTGTTTATGAAAATCTTCTTGAATAACTCTACACTTTTTAGAGTTATCTCAAATATTACTTTATAAGCATTATATTTTTTACATTTACCAGCTTCTGTTTTGTTTGGATACATCGATTTCCCAAAGTACGAGGACGCTGAGACAGCATACACAAAATCAGAAGAATTCATACTCATCATCCCCATCACGCGATTGATCCTCGCTGTCAACCCGCTCGTCACAATTAATGTACGTTTAATTCGCAAATGTGTATCATAAAATTTAATTACTGAAAATCATGCGCCCGTACGTCAAAGGCTTCCGACGCGCCGTGCCGGTGAATGTGAAATTTTTGCGCAACCAAAACTGTCATCAAGAACGTCGGCCAGTTTTGATGGCCCAATAATACCGATGGGTGCAAAAACAGTGCTTCTTCTGACAGCAAACTTTCTTGATGAAACGGTAACCCCCCAGGGCCCTCTCCAGCAGTGATGTGTAAAATAAGGAGAAAGAAGTTTCGTCTCAAGAAGCCGATCTGACGATTGCATCTCATTAATCGTGCAGTCAGCTTGCATGAGGTGATACACGGGGTATGTAGAGGCTATGCTGGGGTTCAGCAAAGCTTTGTGTGCGAACACACACACTCACACTGTCTATTTATCAGTGCCTGTCATCGGTTCATTGTAGCCGAACGATCTGATATTTGGGGATACCCATCATAACAACATTCTCGCGATGAATCCTGAACCACCGTTTTGTACCTTCAGTTCCTTGAGAGAGCTTTATGTTGTAATGTTTTGAAAGGCAGTTCAACTTTAATTCGCACTGAAAACGCAAAGAGAGGAATGCTTTCATATTATTATAACTTTTGTTATACACGAAAAGTATCAATTTACATTGCGGGAAAACATGTGGTTCTTGTGGGACTAAAATTAATGCTTGGCTAAACTGTAAATTAATTCGTATTTGAGAGTACAAATTGGAATGCTTCCCAGGCTCTCAGAAGTATTCAGTATGTTACTGAATGTTAACTCAGATATTATTGAATAGAATCGAATTTAAACTTTGTCAAACTAATGTCAATTTCAAACGAAACCTCGTATGGACTAGAGTCGATTGAAGTTGATCTTTTGGGATTATAGAAAGGGATTAAGTGAGGTTTGTTTCGATTGAAGATAATTGCCGTGCTTCAAAATCATTTGTGCTTTCCAAGCTATACACAGGAAGCGAAAATCTATAAAGTGAATCAGAAAATCAAGTAAATCTCAAATCGAATTCCGCCACCGTTGGACGTCGACGACGACTGCCGTTGGCGCTAATGGAAGCAATTCTTCATCGACCATAAGCTTGCAGCAACCGGCGCGACTGAAGAAGTCATCATTCATGCGCAACGTCCCGCAACGGTTTGCATTTAGCCGTTACGCGATGTCCTTCTTCTGGGAGAATTTTCAGCCCGAATGTCCCGTTCGGTGGTGCTCGATAATCTGCTCGACCACGAATGCAGTCCACGAGCGGTTGCTGCACATTCGTGGCGGCGTAATCGCTCGATCGCGTTTATTGATTTGTTGTATATTTATGATCGCGCTTCAGCTTTCCGTAAGCAGCTACGGGATCGGCCAACTCTGGAGAATATCTTAAGGTAAAATTTTGACACATCGTGGACGATGGTACCAGCACTAGATTGCTATCGCATCGCCTATCCATTCACCTTCCTTGATGGCAGAACAAAAAAATGCTGCTGCACGGATGGAGCTAAGGATGGAATCACTTTCATCACGGTGCGCGTTCCGACGAATGGCGGAAGCCTCTCTGTCAACTGCACCTCAGCGGTATGCATGCATCAAGTGCTGCAGTTAGGCGGCGCCTGCCAAATGGATTTCGTATACGGCGCCGAGTTTTCAACGCTTTCCTACACACAACAGTCGATCGAGATTGAAATTGAATTTCAATTTATTATTCACTTCACCTTCGATGTTTCTTGTGGGGTATCGGCTCGTGTAGTTTTTCGTTCACGCGTATGTTTGAAACATAGAGAACCTGGCAAACCTGGGCTGGGGCCTCTAGGACCAACATGGTCGCTGGCTTTGGACACCGTCGATGAATGATTGGGGTGCGAGTTTGATTTACTGTTTGATTCGAAAGGCAATCATGTTCATAAGAGTTCCTTTTGATCGGTTCGGTCTTTTTCTCGTTTGTTTTTACGTATAAATATCATAAGAAATAATTGAAGAGACCAGTATCCTATTGCCATTTCTAATAAATTTCAGCAATCGTATTTAAAATTATGTAACCATTAGCAAATCTCATTTGGACCCTTTTTCTGGATGCTTTACTGTCATTTAGCTACCCAAAATTGAAATAGAAACGATACGCCTGTAGACCCTAAAGTTCGAAGCACCATAGGCAAAGAAGTAGATAATAAACTTCATTTAGGCTATTCCTTAAAAAGTTTACAAAGCGTGTGACCTTTTTTGAAATCGCGATCATTTCCAGGAACTCGAAAAGAATGTAATTCCTGTCGGTAAGGTTAATATCTCCCTCCGATAGGTAGAATGTTAGTATAAAATTACAAATCCTATGGTTTATTTGGTTAATTAGTTCATTGCCGTTGGGGTGGCCCGGTGGTATAGGTGACAGCGGTGTCGGTCTTCAAACGGCAGGATCGGGGTTCAAATCCCATCCGAACCGTCCCCCCGTAGTGAAGATTGATTGTCAAACTATGTTGTATATCGGCAGTCTAGTAAACCATTCGATGGCCGGCATGACCTTAGAAGGTCGTTGAGCCAAAAAGAAGAAGTTCCATTGCCCGAAAGGATTCTTTATTTTCTGTCCGACAAAGTACTTTATGGGCCGAGATGAAAACTTTGCCGATTGAGATACGATGCCGTATCAGCACTGCTTCAGTTGGTGATTAAAGACGAAATTAAAGATACGGTAATTTTAAGTATGTTTTGCCAACGTAGATAAATTCGTAAATTAATTGGTTTAACACTTATATACAACTTTTGCAATGCAGGTTTTGTTGCAATTTTTTCAAAAATACTATAGCAGAATGGACAATTTCCAAGTTTCTTGTAACATTGATTCTGTCAACACAATGCTAACGATTCTTACGGCGAAGGTGTTCATGCAGTGCCTCATAAAAATTGACTGTGCTCTCATTACACCAAAACCGTGCAGAACAAATAAAAAGGCATACTTGCGCTGGTTCACGCTTGCCGTAGGTTTCGCTGTGGAAATGGTATCAAGCCGCAACAATAATCGCACGAAGTAATAAGTCATCAGTCTCACGCACTTAAATTGCTACCCAATTCACACCGCGTTCTGCCAGGGTATCTCGTGCGCCGTTCGCGGTACGATTTCGCCCCTGTCATTAGCGCAAGTGCAACTTTACTAATGGATGATAAATACAGATCACACCATTCGGACGCTGCGCAAAGTGGCTCGTTTTCGTCACCCGATCCCGTTACAGGGAGAGCGGGAACGTATTCTGATTTTCGTTATTTCCGCAATTCAGGTTGAGGCGTGAGCAGTGACGTAAGGCCATAATTTCACTGCCTGGGTGTAAAATCCTGGTGCTGGATATCCCTTTTCATTGCTTCCCTTTCACTAATGGCAAGGCGGGTGTGTGGAATTCCATCGTAAGAGAACATGTTAAAACACTTTCCCTGAAGAGGAATACTTTTGTTGAAGCTTATCAACTGAAAGAGAGAACCAGAAACAGCAAGAAAACATCAAGTTTTATATTGAATAAAATAGGCCAACAGGTTATCGAGCATCGAAGTGGAAAAAAAGGAAATCTTCGAAATATAATTTCAATTCTAAAAACAAGACATACATATTCAAATGTAATTTAAAACATCCATCACCATAACGATCAAATGAAGAATAAAAATGAGCAATCAATATCCCTTTTTCTGTATTATCACAGCAAGAAATTAGTTGAACTTGGTGTTCCTGAATCAATAATTGATCCTTAAAATGGGACCGCATTACTTTTCGATCTGTTTTCACTATCGCAGCTTCATAATCAATCGTTCAGCTTGTCCGTGGTTGTTTCCCTTCAACCAACATAAGGCCGTACATGTGATAAATTAAGTGTTTGCGATTTAGCGGCATTTACGAGTCGCCCATTTACAGCTTCCTTTGCAGAACACGGACGAATGAATCGCTCACACCCTACCTGCCTAGCTCTGTCTTCCTCTTTGGAGAGGTGTAAATTTAACATTAATCGTTACGACAGCTATCCTCTATCGATTCGCACACTCCCAGGGTAAGCGCGGTAGGGTTTCTTGCCTTCTTGCAATAGATCTTGGCCCGGCATTCAGCTCACGGTAAGCAGCCGGGTAGCGAAAGGCGTAGCCCTGGAGGGTTGTAAAAAAGCAGAACATAGTACACGCGATACAAGGGTTCCACGATTTCCACGTTGGTATTCCCGGCTGTTGGCCATGGGATTTTAATGCCATGGTAGGTTTGCGCAATGACCAGTAGCATAAAGGTGATTAAATTACTCTTCTAAGGACCACAGCCGCACACGATCATCACCCACGCCTTTGAAGCTTGTTTATTTGTATTCGCAACATACACACACACACCTACTCTTTGCATTCGTTCTTTTCTTCCCCCCCCCCCCCCTCCCCGGCAACCATAAGTGCTACCGAAGATTCACGACTGGTGTGGTGCTCCCAGTGAAGTAAGAAAAGCACATTTTATTAACTCTTGCTGGAACAGTATTTGCCACCGTCAGCGAGCCTATTGCTCGCTTCGGGGGGATGGAAAGATTTATATGGCAGTCGCACTATTTACCTGCCGCGATCCGTAAGCTCTGCTCATCAATGCAAACCGGCAAATGTAGTCGCAATTTATGGCCACAAATAAAACGCGCTTCCGTTTACATCCGCACCATTTACGGTGCGGGAGTGATTAGAATAAAATCTGCTTATTGAAACGGTTGTGGAAGCAAAATTGAGCTATTGAATGCACGAGAGATTGTAGCAATTCGTAACTTTCTTTTCACAGCCCGTGCGTCAGAGATGGAAAAATTGTTATGCATTTGATGAAAAAGCTTTTCCATAAAATTATACATTAATTTTTAAATTATTGTTTTAAATAAATTTAGTTTTTTTATAACTTCAGCGTTCATTTCTAGGATGGTTTCAATATGTCCTCTGAATTGCATTTTGTAATCTATCGTAAGACCCAATATAAACATCTGATGAACGCAACCCACGGCACGGTTGTTCCATGTATTTTGACTTCCGAACTCAAAGGTGGAGTAAGGCTTCTTTTTAAAACCATGGGGAAGAATCATTGAAGAACATCAACACAGCGCTGCAATCTGCTTCTCAGCTCTACCAGACTCCTACCTCTAATCGTAATGACAGTGTCGTCTGCGAACAAGAACAGCTGACCATCGCAAGGTAGAGACGGGATATCCCTCGTGTACAGATTGTACAATAGCGGAGCCAGAATACTTCCCTGGGGAACGACCGCTGGTGTATTGGTACTGGAATCCTGAAAGTTCTCTGTGTAAGGTAGCTTCTGATGGTGCTAGAGAGTGCCATCCGTGACTCGGAGGTGGAGACTTCGGGAACCATTTTCTATAAGTCAACCAAGATCCTGGCATACGCTGATAATATAGACATTATTGGTCAGCGGCTCTCCCAGGTAGCAGAGGCCTACCAAAGGATCGAGCAGGCGGCAGAAAACCTCGGGTTGCAGTTTAATGAGCCAAAGACCAAATTAATGGTGGCACCATCAGCGACCCTACTAAAAATCCGGAGCTACGTGAGGGTGATGTGACGGATAAAAGTCAACATCGAAAACAGCATAGAGACGGAGTTATGCGCGCTAGGATGCTGGCGGCCAGCCGGTCATTCTATAGTCTGAGGACACATCTCACCTCAAAAAACCTGTCGCAACGGTCGAAGCTGGGACTGTACCGTACCTTTATAGTCCCAATACTCACATACGCTTCTGAGACATGGCGGCCCTGCCCAAAACGGACGAAGCCCTCTTAGCCGCGTTCGAGAGGAAGATGCTCAGAAGGATCGTTGGCCCCGTATGTGTGGAAGGACAATGGAGACCTTACCGTCGTGCAATGTATTAGGCTCACCAGGCTCCGATGGGCTGGCCATGTTATACGCATGGCACCAGACGACCCAGCTCAGAAAGTCCTTTTAGACCGTCCACACTGCTCTAGCGGTTCCGGACTCTGCTGCGGTAGGCCTAGACCGCAAAGCGGTTGTTGTAGCGCCTGATAAGTAAGTTAGTAACTAAGTAAGTGTGGAAATTGAATACCGCCATCTTATATAAAAGTCCATCATGCTAAACATTGTCGAAAGCATTTTCAACATCTAGCAAAACAACAGCACTGGACTTCGATTCCATCTTGTTTTGCTCTACACAACGTGTAAGTCTTAGAAGTTGGTGAACAGTGGAATGACCAGAATGGAAGCTGAGTTGTTCAGATCGTAGGATATTGAGTTCTGTCACCCAGTTTTGTAGACGAATTATAACTAATTTCACAAAGAGTTTGCCCAGTGACGGGAGCAAGCTAATAGGGCGATTCAAAATATCTGTTGAATAGATATGTTAATAGACAGAGTTCCTTAGTCTAGAGATGCTTGATTAATATTTTTTTTTTTATTCATAAGGGACGGCCAGGCCGTATTGCTTTGCTTGATTAATATATTGAAGACAAATTCATCGAACTCGGAAGCCTTCATTTTTTTAGAGGGTTAATGTATATTCGGACTTCACTTATGGTGATTTTTTTCATGTATCGGTACTGGGAAATTACATCCTTCGAATCGCGACAAGCAAACCTCTTGGCAGCCACATCGCCAGTGCGCTGGAACAATCGTCGAAGACGATTTCGTTCTTTAATGTTATGTTATGCAATGTCAAAAGACTCACCTCTGATTCTAGACTCGAATTAAAAGGCTACAGTAAGCGACGAACCCTAGTTGCTCAATTTAATTTATTAATGTTGTTGCTATTATTTGAACAGTCAATTTCTAAATTTCTCTTATTATGATTAGAAAAAAAAAATCCGGTAAAATAATATGTGTCGAACAGTAATAATAATTTTTCGTTTTCCTTTATACTCTGTCCTATCGTGTGAAGCAAATTCGAAAAAAAGACATCTCAGTTTCCTTTTCAATATGATCCTTTGTGTGTAGTTATTTTCTTATTGTTATGTATGAAAACCGATTTAATTATTGTTTGCTTTTCCTACATTTCAAATTCTAACTTAATCGCTCTCCGAATCTGTCGTCGCCATAAGCCCATCAAGCCCCCGTACCTCTTATGCTCGCGGAGCTACAACAGTGTGAACCTTTTTCTTGTCCTTTTCATCTCGTTCTGCTGACCATTGATTCAAGGAAACAAAGGAAAATAAAATACAGCAAAAGTGCATTGCTATACACACATGAAAGAAGGATTGCTGAAAACAGACAACACTTAGATTGTTATTACGTGACTAATTTGAACATTGGTTATCGATTAGCTTTTTGGGGTGTTGTTCTTTTTATAAGCAGAAATAATTGACCTTTTTTTTTGCCTTTGAATGACTGTAATACATTACAATATTCTATTAATCTATTATTGATTAGTTTTGTTTTAATGTTGACATATCTTTGCTTTATGATTTATTTCACCCCAGAGAGTGAAAAAAGGGGTAGCAAATATGATAAAACGCTTTCAAAATTAGTTGAGACAAACACAGACACTCAGGCGGAGCCTTTTTTTGCATATCATTATGTATGCCGCTGCTGTGTTGGTAGCTACGGAAAAGATTTTGTTTCAATCTACACCGGCTGACGTGACAATGCCACCAACGTTAAAAATTATTAGAAGATCCTTTACGGTTTAGATTGACCCGTCGGTACCGCAACAGCTGAAAACAACCATTTTTATGTAAGCAAAACGGCCGCACCACCGGAGACGGATGAACTTTGCAGATGAAACAAATCATGAAGAAAGACGGCACGATAATCAGAGAAACACAACACGGTGGATAACCGCTTGACCATCAGCGGCGGATTGATCCGAGGGATCCAGGCCGTCATAAGCAATCAACTCCGAAATAAACATGGTTTGATCTGGGGGCTAGAGTTTCGTTGTAGCTCGTTGGTTCGGTCCGGTGGTGTGGTGGAAGCAACGGCTAAAAGCAACATAAAAATGAAAAATAAAAAAAAACTGCAGCAGCCGGTAGCTATGTGCTGATAGTTTTCCGTAATGAAGTAGATGACTTTCGCCTGCTCTCTTACACCTTCGCCTGCCAAAACGGCTCTTCACAATCACTTTGGTAACGAGGGACGCGCGTGCGCGCACAGCCCAAAGGGAAAGAAATCACAAATATCATCATTACAACTCAACAAATTATCAAAATAAAATTAATAGCTAACACGGCCCCGGTCTCGCGATCGGTTTATATTTTTTTTTTTGTGTGTATGCTATGCACGAGGTCCCGCAGGTGGTGAAACTGTTGCAGAAGCTTGTTGAGCTGTAATAGCTTATATTTATTTTTAGTTTTTATGCTTTCACGATGAATGCTCATAGAACTAAAATAAAACAAAATTTAAATTTATGTTTAAAAATAGCTATTCTTAATTGTTTTGCTAAATTGATTCGCAGCCAATCCCAGAAAACATACATTTTAGGAGACAATTACAAGCAAGATGAGAGATGGACTCAACCGTAGGAGCAAACGATGTCGATGACGACGGCAATAGGGAGCATAGTGCGTTACAAAAAAGACGCACCCTTTAATTCCCTTTATTGTTAGACAATCAAACAAGCGCGAAAGAGCGTGATTCACACCATAACCAAAATAAACAATCTCGGAAGATGGATGCAAAGCCGAGAAGTGAGTTATAAAACTTCGATAATATATGAAAACAGTGCGGTACAAGAATAGCAACGGATGGAGCTAAAAATTTGCGTTTCACTGCATGACGTATGACTTCCAATTCTTTGTTCATCAATACCCCCCTGCTCATGCATTTCGCGGCATGATCCATCAGCATCCACCCTCGTGGAAATTGACAACAAAACCAGACGCAGAGAATGTGAGACGGATAAAGAGAGAGCGCGAGAGAGTATAAGCGAGAAAAGTGACACAAGAAGAAAACAAACCCTCCGAGATCGGCGCACTAGATTTGGTCCATCTTTACTCCTGACCCTTGGGGGTGTGCGGTGTCTGCGTGGTCGCTTGTGTCTGCTTTCCTGCATGATTTTCGGCCGAGAGAACTTTGACTGACTCGCCAAGCCCGCGAGAGGCGTGCTGGAGGTATGTTCGCACCGACTCAGGTCGAATCTGTGTTCGGGCCTCCACCGCGGTACGTTCACACACGCTTGCACGCGTTTTGTGCGATCCGTCACCAAAAACACGTCGCAGTAGTAACCGAAAAACCGATCCCAGATGGTGTGTTTTTTACCGGTTTTCACCCGGAAAAGCGTGTATTTTCACAATGATTTTGGTACTGATGGAAAGAGGACGATGAAAATGATCGACTGATGGGTTGCAGATTAGCGTACGTGCGATCAGCTGTTTACTATCACCGATCGCTCTAACATCGCTTGTGTAGCAAGACGGCCTGTCAGTCGACTGAAGTCCGGAATTAATCAAAACAATTAAATTTTAAATCATTTCTTAATACATTGTCCACATTGCTCTCTCTGGACAGGCTTCACTATAGAAACACATCCATTCCTACTCGCACATCTTGTGGGCTAACCTTCTTTCATCAATGAAAATTTGCAGATTTGACACGTCAGAGAGGAACCTGTACTCCTCAGTCGGTGTGGGAATGAAAAAATAACCCCCTTTTTGTTATGCTGACACTTGCTGCTTTCGTTCGGTCTCGCGCCGGCACGGCGACGAACCACACGACTGAAGTACGATCGTTTAGGTTGGATTGCTGAATGTGCTGGTCGCGAGGTGGCCCACGTGCATCTTCGCGTTCACTCATACATACGCACAACGTGCAAGCTTTGGAGGGGGAAGGAAAAAGTGCTTTTGGATGTGATTGTGAGCTTTTCGCCGAAATCAACGCACTTATGATCCAAAGCGAAGAAATCATCAGTTGTCTTCCTCTAGCGATCATGTGGGTACGGCTCTGGCACAAATGTTGGAGCAATCTCGAATGGGGCGGAGCTATATCTTCTCCATGTGCTCGAAGGTATATTGCAGATAATGCAGCTATCAAGCAATCATTACTACATCTTGGTAGAAAAAAGCAACCCAGCAATTGTGGGACGAAGGGATGCTTTTGGGTGGAAGACTCTCAACGATAAACCTGCACTTCTATCTGCAGTACATCAAACATTACCTCTCTATATTACCCCGGCAGGCACTCCCAAAGGTATCGCAAAAGGGTCCTCACTATCGGTCAAGGCGTTCGCTGCTTCCACCCTCACACGGGTACCTCGCCCAATGTCTAGAAGTCATTTGGGGCAGCTACTGCGCAAGCAAACAGAGCATGGATGCGAGAAGGCGCGCGCGCGCGCGCGACTTGCCTACCTTATTTGGTGCGCTCTCCAAATATGGTGCTGCTGAGCTGGCCCCAGACCAGTGTCCAAACAATCGATCGGTGAATTTGCCACTGTGGTTGCTACCGTTCGGTAGATACTGTTTTGTTTCGCCGTACCGTCCTCTTTGGCTTTCAACAACTGGACGAAGGTATCACAAAGTTGCTCGTGTGCCAACTGTGTCGTCGCTGTGTCTATTGCGTAAAGTGTGCCTCTAAGGGCGTCCAATCACGTGTAGAAAGAGCACTTGGATGTGGTCAGTAGACTCAGAATTGCCCAACCTGCTGAAGGTTTTTTTTTTTTTTTTTTGAATGGAAGTGGTTGAAAATCTACTGCCAAGAGATAGTATCCGCAAATAGCGCCCCATTTGCATTTCTGATGAAGCCGCTCGGCGTACGTAGGACACAATTTCCTATCCATAGCATCTTTTCAATTAACCGATTAGCACAAATCATCCGCCGAATGGTCACCGGCGCATCACACACAGACATCCTACCGGCGGTGTGCGGAATCGAGACACACGCCCGTGGGTGTTGACCGTTTGCTAGTTGGGCGGAATCGGTTTCGGATGTGCCTGACCATTTATGGTCCGGATTGCTGGCTGACGTTCGTTCGGACACGGTGAACTGTTGGTGGAACGTATCAGCTGCCGAATCATTGGTTGGCAAACATCTATACGAAGCGTTGAAAACGCTAGCCATTAATGTGCGAGAGAGTACATTGACCTTAGAAAATTTGGATGTTTTGAGGTCGGTTTTAGGTAAAGCTTCGCCTGATTAGAACTAATGTTTTCGTCTCGGCTATAACTCAACCGCGCTGATCTTCGGTGCCAATGTAGAGATGGTGGTGAAATAAAAAGTAGTTTGTTTACATTGAAATAAACCACATATCAAACATTATCTTCAAAATGCTAAGAAGGACGAAAGATAAACAGGAGATATTCCGTCGATGGATGGAATATTGTTTTTCATTTAAATGTTACTTCCGTGTAAAGATTTGATACATCATGATATCGGCGAATTCATCATAGTCCTCAAGGGTTAAGTGTTTGTGGCGAGTGTCGTAGTCAATCCGCCAAGCGGACATCATAAACAGACAGAGTATACAAGATCGGATAAACCGTGAAGGTAGAGATATTAGAAAATATAAGAGAGGAAAATCAATGTAATCGTTAACCGTGCTGCACGTGTAAGTTATTCCAACCCAGAATAATATCAAACCACTCCACAACTAATACTTTAGAGGGAGGGTTTTCGATTAAACTTAACACAATTTAACAGTTATTTAACTCAAAACATTATAACCGAGTATGCCCGGGATAAGGCAAAGAATAAGGAGGAAATGTCTTATCAAGATGATTATAAAATTTACTCAACACAAGCGGTGTTGACAATACGGCACTGGACCGTAATAATCAATTATAAATAAAAAAAATAAAAAATAACTCAAAACATTTCAATATGTTTTCATTTTACCAACTAAAAGTATTTCTCCACTCAACTTCAAAGCCATGTTTCCCACAAGTCGACTTTCACCAACACACCATCCAATCGGTCAACGTTATCGGCGGACTTCCGACTTACCAAACGTGGCATAACTGTAGCACTCAAGTACGTGTTGACCCTAGCGCATAAAATGGCACAATGCTAGAAAACACCAACTGAACTGGACCACCGAGACTCCCCGGCGCGTTACTTACCGTTGCAGTCGTACACACCACATGCAGACCGATAAAATGTGCCGGGCAAATAAATTGGCCAGGGTGATTATGCATTAATGCATTGCAATTCGCCTGTGCACTACCGGTTTTCCTGCGTGGCGTCGTAGATAATAAACTATCGCCCCGTCCGCCCGTGATAGAGGTGTGCGGCGTATCTCCGCTGGATATGTTAGATTTCTCGTTCCGTTTTGCCAGAACCGGGTCCGTTTTTAACAAGCCAGCAAAATGGTACAATTGCCCGATGGATTGGACCAGCATAGGCGAACAATAATCTACTTTTAATATGCGCACACCCGGGAGTTGAAATTGGCTTCGCTCCGGCTGTGGCTACGGGTTGATTGCGGTGCCACACAAAGGAAACTGTTGCGCCCTTTGATGCAAGGAAATGATGCATCTGTTTGGCCCTTACCAGAGGACCATATCGTGCGGCTGTAGTTCGCATCTTGCGTTAGTTGGTAAGAAAAGGATGCTTCCAGCAGCAAGCGTTGGTATGATTGTGTGGCTATTGTTTTGGTTTTTGCCGGTTTGAATGCGTCGGTGGCAGCTGCAAGAGAATGGGAACATCGAAGGCATGCAAAGCGCGAACGAAGATGGCATTATCTGTTCGGTAGAGCTTTCGGCTTCACTGGTAAGCCGTCGATTGTGCGATATATGTTTTCATCGCAATTTTCCATTATGCGTTTCACGTATCGGCTGCTTCGTTTGGTTTGTTTGCTGTAACAAAGCAAAACTTGAATCAATAAAGGTTTTTTTCTTAAATGAAAATTAATTATTATAACTAATTAAATTGGTTAAAAGTCAATCCATTCAGCTGTAAAAAAAGGGTTCCATTATTTTTATTCTCCTTTTTAGTATTAGACCTGCAAACTGTAGCGTCTTATTTGTTAAATTTGCGTGTCGATTCATTCGCGAAAAATAATGCTTTCTGGCCTTCAGATGCCAAAACCACCCAGCAGTACTCTTGGTGGATATATCCACCACACGTATGATATTTTCTTGCCCGACTGCATAAACCATACACATCCAAACAGGAACTGGATGCACGTGCAATCTTTCAATTGAGCATAGCGCGGGCCGATAAAAAGAAATCTAAAAACCATACTGGATGCTCAATTGCCAAAGCATTCCGATCGCTTCCGATTCGGCGGCCGGCAGCTTCGATAGGATAGCTAGCGTTCAGCAGCCGGCTGAACTCTCCCTCACAACGCTGCGTCGACAGCGGCGGCAAACCAACAGAAAGGCAAACGAAAAATCTGCTACAAAATCTGCCGATCATTGCGCGCAAAGGTGTAACGCGAAACGCAAGTGTCTTCGTTCGCGGCTGAAAGCATATTCACGGATGCGCGGATGGTGAACACACTGCATGTGGAGCATGCGGAATGTGCAATGCGGTTGGTTACGATGTACTGGTGATTCTTGTAGCGCTTCCATGCTACGCTCTTCAAGTGCTCCGAAGGCAAAAACACAAAATGAATAAAAATAAATGCATCCACGCACGGCACGCCGCGTAGGAGTCAAATGAATGTATCGCAGTTTTTATTTTTTGCGACGCTCCATACTACTTTGCCGTTTCGATTCACTTCGGAAGCAGATCCTTCTTGTTGCTTTCTGAGCTCGAGAAATCGTGCACTTGAGGTGCGGAATAAAGGGGAAAAGTATCGAAGAAGCCAGAAGGGTAAACTGAATAATAAGAATTAAATTGAATTAAATTTATTTATTAAACGAATTTAATAATAATGATAATAAAAACAAGCAACTAGCTGGCCACATCCAGCACCAGTTACTGTTTGGTCGTTGGGTCGAGATCTCGCTAACCAAATTACAACGCTAGCAGCAGCACATTACATGGGGAAGTACCATGAAAGTGCTATGGTACTTTCTACACGGAAAAGATTTTTCCCTCCGCGTAGGAGGAATATTGCGAAAGGATGCGAGCATAAGGAGATGGGTTTTATTTTGTAGTGCATTTTGTCTTGAAGCTTGTTTTGGTTTTTCTTAATGCGGCTCCGTAATTGCGATTGAAATTGGTTTTCGATTGTAGCCGCGGAGCGAATAATGCAGCGGGATGCAACGTAGAACTGTGGTTAATTTAATTTAATTGACCCAGCAGCTGATGCCGAACACAACCATTGTTTAGCGGTTTGTTGTGTCACGTGGCTCGTTTTTAAGCGATGAAATTTAATAATTTGCATTCGCTCTAATCGTATTCGCGTGCACAACGGGTTGGATCGTGTATTCTGTTGGTTGGTTGTGTAGGCAATATTCGTATGAAACGATAGCTGATGGAGACGGGTTGGGTGTTGGCTATGTGCAACATGGTTTGAATTGATCTTGTTTTTTTTTTTTGTTCATCATTTGCACACAGATTTGTAAAATAAAACATAATTCAAAGCAATAAGTGCGTAACAAGTAATGATTTAATATGTACAATAATGTATAAATCAATGACACTGTCTAACGATCAGCTCGTCCGATACTGTGCAGTGGCCTTCTCGCATTGATCGTGCTCGAGCCAACAGTGAGTACAGCCAGAATCTTTTTACCGACTTAATTGCATCGTTCATGCGTCTATTTGTCAATTAAATTCAGTCGTCAATGCCAGCGGCCGGGCTAGCGAACCGATCTCGGCTCGGGCACATTTGATGGCGAGCCCGCGTGGCCGGGCCCACCGATCCTTGGCCTTTGGCAATGCGTAATTGGTTGGGAAACGTTTCACACCAGCATTGCATTTGAATTGCAGTGCTCGACATCGAGCGAACCGTTGCCGGTCGGTGGTGTTTTTGTTTCGAAGGTGCAATTGCTCGTGCGCATATGATTGTGCTCAAAAATGGATTCGTTTCGTGATAGATGGGTCCGATGAATATCTGCTGACATTTGACGTAAAGGTGCGATATTGATGGTTGTATGTTGTGTATGGAATATATGCAAAGAGCAACGTTAGCGTGTTCTTCACATCGGCTGTACGTCGCAGCATAAAAGCTGAATGTAGGTGCAGGAAAGATCTCTTTATGCTAACGAAAAATCGGGAGAATAATGGCAGAATTCGTTGAATTTTTAGATTAAAAAGTTTTGATTCTAAAAACATTATAAACTATTTAACATAAAAAAATGTGGAGCACAGATTAAGACAACGTAAAGGTTTTTCAAAGAACATCCAAGGATATATTCATCAATCACAAAATTGTTGTTTCCAATAATTTGGATAATGTAGTTTGCCAATAAAAGCGGCTTAAAACAGACAAGAGGAAGGATGGGAAGTTTAGATTACCGTTTGAGACGATAGGCTCTATAGTCTGCATCAGTATACTCCACTAGAATCTAGTTAGCAGACCCCCTAAAGCACAGAGCAAATCTGTGCTCCAGAATCCCCACCTGATCAGATTAGAACAGAATGATCAAGCTAAGGGAGGACGATTCATCCGATGGTGCAGCAGTCCGCACGTAAGCTTGTTGTGCACCAACAACGACAGCATCGATCGTTTTTGTGATAATACAGGGTTTAACAGCTCACAGAACAGACATTAGAACAGTACAAACAATGTGGAATTCCAGATACACCACCCTTTTCGACTTGAGCACACATTACATAAATTTAGCTACGCTGCTTCAATTGAAAACACAATTTCCGCTTATTTGAGAACATTGTCAGGTTCGACACTTTGTTATACCTTGACGATGGGTTTGTTTATCATGCAAAGGTGAATTCTTGGATTGGATTTTTTATACTAAACGATTAACAATTCAAGCATATTGAAAAATCTATCGCAAATTCTAAACGGATCACTCGAGCCTTTCCAAATCAAACTGTTCAAGCTATTCTGATGCTTGTGCTACGGGCTAGTAAACCCAGTAATCTGTAGCTGGAGACGCTTTTTTAGATCTATCACCAAGAAAGATTACTCCACAGACACTTGGGTGCCCGGAAGTCTGTCGATTTTCATTTGCTGCAAGCTTTTTAGTCAAGAGTTTTGGGCAACGTAACGTATGGCCATCCGAAGCCACGAATCCCTTTATTCACAGCATAATAAGTGTGTTCCAGTGTGAAATAAGAGTGAAATTATTACTTTGCAAATTTATGTTTCTTGCAACATATGCACGGCTTTATTCCCAAACGCACAACCTTCTCCAAACTTATGTGTCTTGTATCTTCTGATCTCTCTAACTTGGTATCCAGACGTCAAACCGACGTTGTGTAAACCGATTTTAGTGCTGCCATCGACAGTGTGCTGCCTCGACCTGCTGCTTTCCAAACTCGAAAGACTCGGGATCGGAGGTCGGTTACTGTCTTCGTTCTCGTCCTACCTTTGTAATAGAGTATTTAGAGTCAAAGTGTCTTCGTGCTTGTCCAACTTCTTCGAAGGCTTCTCTGGAGTTCCTCAAGGTCCTTAGATGACTGAACCTTTAACCTCCCCTCCGAAGGATTCCTACTCTACGCGGATGATCTCAAGATTTTCCTTCCTGTGTCTTCGTCCGCTGATTGTTTTACCCTCCAAACCTTTCTAGATTCCTTCTCTGTGAGGGGATCTCATTCAGTTACACCATCTGTGACACAGTTACACGTCGGGTATCTTCTGTAAAGGATCTAGGTGTGTGGTTTAACGAGACAAATCACTGGGCCTGATTGTTAAGGCTGTCGTGCAAAATCCGTGACCCTCTCTGGCTGAAGTCCCTCTACTGTTGTTGGGTTCGATCTTCCCTGGAATACGCAGCTGTGGTCTGATCTCCTCCAGGCTCAACCGTGATGGCCAGACTGGAGAGTGTTTAACGCAAATTTACGCGTGTAGCTGTTCGGCGCTTCAGCTCCGGATATCATCTGGCTCTTTCTCCCTATCCTGTTCGCTTTCGCCTTCTTGGGTTTGAGCCCATGGAAGAAAAACATTTCCATATCCGAGCTAGCTTCATTGCAGGGCTCCTGTTAAATGAACTAGATGTCCCATCTCTCCTGTCCGCTATCGCCCTTTACGCCCCTTCTCGACGCCTTCGCAATAGATTTTCTCTATACATCCCATCCCGCAACACTCTCTACGGCGAGGGGTTGCCCTTTATCAGGGCTCTATCAGTCATCAACAACAGTTACGTCCTGTTTGAATATAATGTCTCTCTGTCTCGGTTTCGTGATCGTCTTCGTGAATCTTCCTTCCTTTTTTCACAATTCTTTCTAGCACCCTCTGACTCCTCTTCCCATTAGTTACTAAAGAATATATTTTGTTAAGGCATCATTGGCGGACAATGGAACTTAACAAATAAATAAATACATATTTTATAATTAGCATCATTAATTTCTTAGATCCTTTTCTCCTTGACTTAACCAAACTGGCCATCAAATGGCTTACTACATTTAATGATACAAAGTAGTTGGATAGTCAGTCCTCACTACGGAGGAATGATCCGGATGCGATTTGAACCCCGGTCCAGCCATATGAAGGCCTGCCGTCACTCTCGCTTTTACAACAGTGGTTCACATTTAACAGAAAACTTACTTAGCCTGTCATATTTCTGGCTTCCTTGACTCAAATCATATTGTCGGGTTGTTTAGTTTTTTGGACGAGCAGACGTACGGTACGGGTTTCAATATTGTTCCCTGCATGTTAGCAGTTGACATCGCTACAAACTAAACTACCGAGCCGCTCAGAGATCTCTTAGATCGCATCATACGAACGTCTTACACCTGTAAAGCAATTTGCACGATTTGTTCGCTACACACGACTTCTTCCTAATGTTGTACGTTGAACTCGAACGATGATGACAAAACAATAAAAACATTTACATGCCTCTTTTGACAACTCATCACCTCTAACAGTAGTACAGAGAGTGCAGCTCGGGTACTTTGATCTCCCCTTGGCAATATTTTGCCTCCAAGTGAGCCCTCGTTCATTGCTTTTTGTTGATAAGCTTTCAGTTCCTCTCCACAGGCTAAATATTTGTGTTCTTACTCTGCACCTTTTCTTATTCCAAACCAACACATCCCTCCTCCAGCAGCAATGTAACGCTGGGGACGCAAAATGTGTGCTCAAAAATGAACAGAAACAATTTTAATGATCATGATTCTTTCCCAACCCAAAAGGGTTGTTTGTTTGGCTAAATGGGACGACGACGATTTGCAAAGGACTCGGATATTTTGTGAAAATGTGTAAAAGCTTCCCCTCCCGTTTGCTTTCCCCCTTTTGCCTCGCACGTCAACGAGCGATGCTGCAAAGAGTAGAAGAATGTGTCCACTTACGATTCGAACTTCAGAACTTCGGTTGACATGTGGATTGCAACTGCAAACGCGTAGCCAAAGAGAAACATGCGGCAGTTCGACCGAGCAGAGGGCTGCTTGAATGCAATAAATGACATTGCCGAGTGAAGTTAACAACTAATCAAAGCGAATTTTATTACATTTCATTGATTTTTACTGGCCCCGGCGCTGGCATGAAAACTATTTAAACTTTTCAATTAACATTGACAATAAAACTGGCTTAAAGCTGCGGGAGTTGGCTGCAGCTTCGGTGTGTTATTCTTCTTCCCATTAATGAGAAAGCGGCAGAGAAGTGCTCGTTATGGAACGATCTGTCTTTCATTGCGCGAGGTTTGTTTCGTACAGTGTGTCTCGTTGGTTGGCTTGATGCGTTCGATGTAGCAGGACCGCTTGTGATCGAATCCCCCCGGGCCAAGCATATATCGGGAAACTGGGAAATAGTACATGCTATCGCGATCAGTTGTACCGTTGTTAGATGAATTTTCTCTTCCCTTGAGCTACGTCAGTTGATAGCACTGCATCATGTGTGCTCCCAACGGTTCAATCATTCGTTTCATTATCCTCCCTTTCAGCGCCCCGAAGCAGTCAGGTTTGCTGGGTGCATCAAGAAAATTTCTTTATTGCGTACATTTTGCAGTTAATTAATTAATTTAATTATAACACTGGCTTTCGAGCGGCGGATGAAATCGCGACAGTCAGCTGGAATTTGATGGCATGGTGTCGCGACGTGCCACTAAGTGTGACTAACATGTCTACACGCGGGAGCAAACACCCGTAAGAATCGTCGCAACAAAAAAAAGCTCGGACGAGAATCGAGATAACATTGAATTTTATGATTCCACTTAGCACGAGTTTAAAGGTAGCAACACATACAGTGCGAAAGCTTATTTGCTCGTTTTTTTGATTTGCACACATTAGATGTGACGTTGGCAAGCCGATCATTTAGCGACCAGGTTGCGGGTAGAAGGAAGTCAGGGAAGACGGCGAGGCTAACGACATCCATGGCGACATCGTTGAGCTTGACGCCTGTTGCAATTTGAATAATTCACATAAAAATACTGCTCAACGCGTTTGCGAGTGGCTCGAGTGGTAAATTTTGTTTGCTGCTCGCTTTTAATTTTATTGGGAAAGCTATTGGTGGATCCTGCCAGTGTAAGACATTATAAAATGTGAGGGTGAAAGTATCTAGCCTGTGAAACGAAATAGGTCAATTATTTGTAGTTTTATTTATTTATTGAAAGACGCATTTTATTCATGTGGCAGCCATCAAAACATTTTGCTGTGAACAATACACACGGTCCGGTAAAAAAAGATAATGCGAGGACCACTTCTATATATTTGTGTAGTTTTCTTATATGATTTTAGACTGCTTACAATTCCTTCAGCCGCATAGAGCAGCGGCATGCATTCGTTGTGTTCGTTTATCTTAATTTACTGCTGTTAAGCAGTCACTACTTTACACTGCTTCCGTCAGCCTTTGGGCCAACCGCAAAGTCTCTAGCGGTCCAATCTCATTTGTCGTGGGTAAAACATCGTTCTACCGACCACCGAGGTAGCGTTTGGCGGCGGCGTACCCTGTTTGCATTTATCTCCTTCTTGGTACAGGAACATAAGTACTTCCATTTCACACCCTGCCGCCTTCTGAGATAAATGGAAAACCCGCAGTTAATACGTTTGCAAAGCCTTTAGCGCCAACGCACCCTGGTGCTGCTCGCGAACACACTTTGCTGATAAGCCATTCGCAGCGCTCCAGCGTGTGGTTGGTTTTGTTGGAATTATTTTTCTGCCGATACAATTGTTCCGTCCAGCAATTCCGGATAGGACCAATTTGTACTGTCCGATCTTTCTGTACGGCGTGGCCGAGGTGGAAGAAGTGTAACCGGTTCGGTAATGTCGTCGTGGCGAGTCTCGTCGCCACTGCACATGTAAATGAGATGCGTTTATCGCAGCGTCTAGCGCTTTCCGTCGTTAAAACTGTTGGCGTTCAGGCTTGATAATGAAGTTGGTTAGCGAGAGCTTTGGTGTGTTTTTCTGTTAACGAATTTTTACGCTGTAACAGCAGAGCAACTGGATGCGTAGAGTTTCATGTAGAAAACACAAATTATTTTTCCAATCTTATTAGATATTGATCTTGGCAGTGAAAAATAAATACATCTCAATGATTCATTTGTAATGCAAACAAACCGCATCAGAATCAAAAGACTTCAATGAGCGGATTGAATTGCAAGCGACGAACCGCTAGGTGTTTTACCAAATTTATTTTCTGTTAAAAAATCAGTGTTTGGTTTTACTGAATCATTCATTTTTTGCCAAAAAAAAAGTCGTGTGAACTTTAAAGGAAACTGGTTAAAATATTCTGAAGTGCATTACACTAACCTCACTGCGAACACAGGTCGAACTTCGCCACAAACTCAATTCAATAACATCCCGCTTTGTTATTATCTGCAATCCTTCCGGCAAGCACAATCCTGCATTCGGTATGTACAAAAGGAACGAATTTTCATTTACTTTGCATTTAATAAATGGGGAAATAAGTTTAACTTACACCGACCACCGCCACCAGTGGCATCGTAACCGCGCACGATGCCAGCTCGGGGACACTGGCGCTTTCACGCAAATGTTCTCCTCCGCCCTTCCATTGCTGCTCCACCCCCTTTCCGCCGCGTGTGGAATCGAGGCGAACAAACGAACCGCCGCATAGACTTTTTCAACCGACTGCCTTTTACTTTTTGCCCGCGAACGTGGAACGCGTCGTGCGTGTCGCAATTCAATTGCGAAAACAATTGTTATAGCAATCAAATAAAATGGTAAAATTTACCGGCATGCACGTGCGCTTGCTGTGTGCGTGTGGTTGTGTGTTGCCACAGTGAGCCATTTCCTTGTCACTAGCGGGCTGCTTTTCTGGGTGACTGGTGAAAGACGGGGTATGTTGGGATAAATTCAATATTCAAATAGCTTTTATTGTTATTGTTTTAGCGCTTACGCCCGTGCTCAGGTGGTAAGCATGTGGTGGAAAGGAGACAGGTCGGTGCATTGGTCCGCGCCGTGTACGGATTCTACCGGAGGAACGCTTTTCGAATGGATGTGCTTTAGCGCCAAGCGCCATGTAATTATGGATAATCGGCTACAATATTGCAGAGCAGCGACACGGCTGTACAGATTGCTGCTCTTTCGCTACAGTTACATTTGGAGCGAATTGTGTTATGGAGACGAAGAAGATTGTTTGTGGAGTACAGTTTGTTTAATCTTTGGATAAATTATTTAAGACATTGCTTAAATCAACTTTAAAATCAAACTGAAGAGCTTAAGTAAAGAACTGAAGTGCTTTAAGTAAAAAAGAGGAGGACATTTAGATTCTTTTTTGCCAAATATTACCATATTGCTATAACGAAAGAGTTTCGAATCAATAACAATTGTAGCATCAGTAATTGTTCACAATATTGTAATTCCAGATCAGTCGCCAAACTAACCGTTGGTTCTTAGCTTTTCCATCCATATGTCACAATCTATAGGTTTCGATGTCTTCGTTTCCGGCCACCCGCACCATTAATCAAGTTTATGCGGTATGCAAATGACGCCACAATTTGTACCAACAAATGTTTTTGCCGTTCAATCTCCTGTATCCCTTCATACCCGAGAACTCTTCCATACGCATGTAAACCACGGAAGGGAGCGAAATTCATATGGGGAAGAAAGATGAAAATATTTTGCGTCTGTACGTGTGTGTGTGTGTGTCTGTGTGTCACAAACACAGCCTGGAGAGGACACAAAGAGTTGACAGATCAGTTGGCAGGACATTAGGGCAAACACGGCAGGGGTCATCACCGTAGCGACGCTGGCGCACACCAACGATTAATGGGATGCTGAATGGTGATTAATTGATTATTTATAACTTTATTCTATCGTTTCGATGGTTTCGTAACGGACGTCTGGCCGGGGCTGGAGTGTGGCTCGGTTCGCAACATTTTGTGCAACATGCGCGACATGGCTGTGCGTACGCCCGTCGTACGCTCTTTATGCGCAGTTGACATTTGTGCTCGTCCGGCAAACACCAGAAACGAATGCGCGAAAACTTACGCGCAGATAAGATTTATGGATTTGCTTGCGCTTTAAACCCCGCCAGCCAGCCCTCGAGCGTGGCAAGCATCTTAGAGCGCGCGGATCGAACAAATCTTTCGTCGGATATAATCGCACCAGTCAACGCAATGAGTAATTTAGAACACTGTGTTCGCGAAAATGTACGTGTGATTTATTACCCACGAACGACGAGTATGGTCGACGTACTCTACACGTGGTTTTGTGGTTTGTGCGGCTATGGCTACGAGTGTTGGGGTGGTGATGGCAGATCGCAGGCTTGCTACTGGATTGTATGCCACTCCTTTCGATGCTATGCTGACCTAATAGATTAAATCTAACCTTCTGCTCGTCAATCGATCACGTTTCTTTTAATGTGGCGTTCAATCAGACCTGACGTGATTATATTACTTCAAAGGGAGCCTCGCGTGTAACCTGTCACTGTTATTCGATTGTGGTAAATGGTATTTACAAAGCAAGCAAACGTAGCGCTTAGAAAGGCGTAGCGCTAGTTAGAAGCTGAGGCACAGTCGTTTTCTATGTATTTTAGCTTTACCATTCGAGAAATTCAAAACCACACTGACGTTGACCTTCCCATCTTCATCGCCATTCTTCACTGAGCTTGTCAATCTTCTGGCGTTTTATTTATGTGTATGCTTGCATGACATAATTGGGCTGGCGGAAACTTCCAATGTAGATGGGAGATGCAATCTTCTTTTTTTAGTCAAATTATGTCTTCTGCTGCATGCTGGAGAAATACAGCGAAACAGTGGCCGTCAAGCTCTAGTACTGACCGGCGTATTTAAATTCATGCCAAAATCTTGTTTCCAATATTGGTGACGAAATTGTAGTATTAAAACAACTGATTGATTCTTCAGCCTGGTTTGCATTACTTGTTACGCTTATTAAAGTTATTTATTCCACAAAGAAAATATCATGTTTTGTTTGTGGATATTTTTTGTTCATGTTGATAAAGCTAATGTTTAATAAAAATACTATTCTGTGCAATAAATAAGGTGACATTTGATCTCAAACGTCACGCGTCAAATAAATTGACGGTTTGTTATTTTTTTGCTGTCAGTAGTAGTTACTTGCTTGCCAAGTTACACGTCAAAACATTCAGCCGGGCAGGAGATATCATTTGTTATGTAAGTTTCTAGCTGTGTCGTCGCTTCAAAGTGTGCCAAAAAATGTTAGTGGACTACAAATAAAAGATGAAATGCATCATAACAGCCGATGAAACGAGCGAAAACCGTGCCAAGAACGAACCAAAAGCAGTTCCCAAAACAAATGATATCTCCTGCCTGGATAAATGTTTTGACGTGCAATTTGGCAACTAAGTCAATAACACTACTTTTGACAGCAAAAAACTAACAAACCGTCAATTTATATGACGCGTGACGTTTGAGATCGAATGTCACCTTATAAATAAAGACGCTCATAATTTTACCATTTAACGTATGAATGCGATTTGTTTTTATGAAGCTCTAAAATTTAAATTAAAATTGAAATTAAATTAAATTTTATAATTACGGCACTGTACCGTCATAATTAAGTATAAATAAAGGAAAAAGTCCAATTTTTAACTTTAAAACATGATTAAATTATCCATTAATAATATATATTATATATAATAAAGAAATAATATAATGAAGTTTCACTTGAAATAGATAATATAGTGATCGAGTTTTAATTTCCAATGCTGATTTCAGTTTTGTCCATTTTTTGTGCTACAATATGTTTGTGTTGCTTCATTCTACGCCATCAAAATTATGTTTGTGTGTGCTGTTGGTACATTGTCGCCATAGTATATTGTGTCTTGCGTGAAATATTTCTTTTTTTAATCCAACTTTTATTCGTTATGCTTTTTTTCCCTGCTCGGTTCGGGTCGCTCTGTTTTTCACGGTATTGTTATTATTTTCTTTTCTTTCTCTTTCCTATTTGCAGCAGTGCACATGCAAATTGCTCGATCTCGACTTCGATCTAGATTTCCTCTGAATTGTATGCAAAGCAGTGCGCAATTGCAGGGTCCCGTTGTCAATCTACCATTGTCGAATGCAATGTCAATGGCTATGAATTTAACCATACCACTTCCCCCAACAATGCAAAAAAAAACCAACAACAACATCGGTCCCACACTCCTCACTCCAATTTACGGGAGTAAACGTACGCGCTCTTGCAAAACTCTCTAGAATTCTTCTTCCTTTGAAGCTGATCGGCAAATATTCAGTGTTCTGCATGTAAATTTTCACAGCCTCTAGAAAAAAAAAATACTGTTTTGGCGTAGATTATTTTATCAAATCAGAAGATGATTTCGAAGTTCCACTTCCAGCACAAACGCATATTTCAATTTGCTTCGCTAATTTCCGAATAATGACAACTTGGAAAATATTTGTTTACTTATCTCCCATCCGACCCTGTCGTATCACGAGTTTTGTAAAGAAGTATGCTGTCAATATTCAGAACATAGACACAAGTAGAAGAATATGTTTGTGCGGTGCAGCTGAACGATGTGTAGAAAATCGTCAAAAACAAAATCAAAACAATTTGTCGTGCCAGATCAAAGGAAGTGAGAAAGCGAGATTTGATGTAGAGAGTGTACATGTAGAGGAGTGTGGTTTGCGTTATAACAGCAGCATGAAATGATAGTTTTTTAAGTTTTAATTATACGCATCATGCGTGTTATAATAAGGTAAAGATATTGTTTTTTTTTCGCTTCTTAATTTATGGCTTTCAATTGCGAATATAACTGTTTCGTTTGTGGCAACAGAAATATCGTGCATCACATTTTCATTTCCGTTTCTCATTTAAAACAGGTCTTAAATTAGCTATTGTTTCAATCATTTATTTAATGTGTCATCCATGTGTCTTCCATGTCGGTATATTGAATGTTTTCAGCGTTGTACACAACTGAGTGTGTGTTTAAAACATTTATAATTCTTTAATCTAGACAGTTCTATACATAATACACGTTCTTCCACTTTTTTGCATGCTTTATCGTTTTAGTTTGGACTGTCAGGCCACATTTTTTGACTTGTCACCTTTGGTTTTTGACTTGCCGCCTTCGATTCTTGACTGGCTGCCTAAATTTTTAATTGGGAGCATCGGATGTTTGATTGGAAGCATCGATTTTCATCCGCCCGACTTAGGTCACAGGTTGTAAGGCCGCATATTTATCAATTTATTATCAATCCCGCAGAGAAAGGTTTATCTCCATGGATTCACTACTACACATTTAAAGAAATCTGGTAACTTTCATGCAAACATATTTGAATATAAACAACAATTCACAATCCAAAGCAATCATTCATAGAGGGGGTTATAAACATGCGGCCTTACAAGCTGTCATAAATCTGGTGGATGAAAATCAATGCTCCTAGTCAAAAATCGGTGGCGGCCCGGTGGTGTAGGCGACAGCGGCGCCGGTCTTCAAACGGAAGGACCAGGATTCAAATCCCATCCGAATTGTCCGTCCTTCCGTAGTTAGGACTGAATATTCAACTACGTGGTACTCTACAGTCTAGTCTAGTCTAGTTTTGATGGCCGACATGACGTTAAGGTCGTTAAGCCAAGAAGAAGTCAAACATCCGATGCCTGCATAAAAAATACACACAGGCCAGTCAAAAACCGAATGCGGAAAGTCAAAAAACGTGGCCAAGTCAGTAATGAAATAGATAAAACGATTCCAGAGAATACAACAAATCAGAATACAGAAACTGCGTGCTTCATTTTAGCTTTGCAGAAAAAAAAACTCTTCCTGATGGCAGAAAACAACATCGTCCTTTGCTCTGATGGCAGAACCGGAATGACAGAGTAGAATGCCTGCCAAACATGTTTTGTTTCTTTCGTTCCACGGAAACCGAAGAGCCTACGTCTCCATCGTTTTGCATTGCGATCCATCATTTTTTGAAAAGTTTCACCTGCACGCTTGACCACATTACTCCCACATTATGCTCTGCGTACTTTGTTATAATCGTGCACCATCCAAGAATATACCAAAAAAAAAAAAAAGTTGTCTCTTCTTTGCCAGACGAACAGGGGATCCTGTTCGGCCGTTTGTCGCCCGGAAAGGGATGTTCGAAAAAATTGCGTATTCATGTCATTGCCGTTCCTTCATTAGGCTTATCGGTTGAGTGCTTCGGACCTCGAGGTTCCATCAGCAAGACCTCAACACACGTGCCAGCGGGTTTGCTGTGGTGGCCAAACCGAGTGTGCAAGATTATGTTGACACACGTTTGTGCTCACGCACGAGTCGTGAAGGATGGGGAGGATCATTATCATAAGACTTTGAGTAACCGATATTAATTATGCTGTTATGCGCGCGCTGCCTACCAACCTTTGCGGATCGCATGTGGGCAGATCGTCGAGTAGCCATAGAAGGACGAAATATGTCTGACAGGTCAGGCCGGGTATTGTTGCGGCGATCGGGTTGTTAAATACCTCGCATACGTATTACCCAAAGTGGAAATCAAGGCCCCGGGAGCCTTCCGTCAGTTTGAGTTACACTTCATGCTATGTTTTGTGTGGCGTAGTTTTGCGTTGCTGGCATCTTGTTATTTAGCAGTTAGGAAGGAGCTTTTAATTGCGCTCAAGAATTTTTTTAATCATTCAAGTGCTCGTGAGGTGAGGTATCAGTACGGTCTGGCTGTCGTACAGGAGTAAAAAGTAGGAACTTGCTCAAGCAAACATTCCCAGAGGAATAGTATTTGGCACTCGTGGATCGCTCGAATGCATTTCAAAAATGCCGTTTGTCAAAAACATTTGTATATAAATTGCATCGATATTGTACAATGAGCCAAAAAGTCATTCTATGACGTCTTTTAATGTTGAAAACAAAACAAGGTTTGTCGTTATACAAATAATAATCAGCAACAATATGGCAAAACATATTCTATTAACTTTATCAAACAGCTGAGCCAAATATGTGCTTTAAACAACACATTCACGATGCAAGAAATTGTATTGCAATGAAAAAAAAACAACATCGCAATGCATCATCAATAATTTAGGCCATGTTCGCTGTCACTTTGCCAGCCGGTATGGTCATAAAGAACGAGTACATGTTCGTCGCAGCGCTGATAGCACTCAACGAGAACTTTTAAACACGGAAAAAATTACGCCAACAACGCTGTTGCAAAATAGCAGCTTCGATCAAGCCCCTGCAAAACAGTGAAGAGTTTGCTTTCCACTACCAAAGTAAATTCTGGTTTTTCTTTGTTTTTAAAGAAAATATCACAATTCGTTTACCGTACACGAAACACAATCTCCAGCGTAAATGGCTACCCAACTTTAACGTTCGTGCTAACTATCACGGGTTAAAACGGGGGAAAACTAAAAAATAAACCAAAAATATTTCACGTATTTATATGTTCATTTGTGTGGCTCGTTTTTGTACTGTTTTATTGCACATTTCACACAAACTACGTTGAGGTGAAGCATCCTTGATCGTGCCTTCAAGGAAGAATCGTAATTTATAACGACTACGGTTCAGGGTGAACAAAAAATGAAAAAAAAGTCTGCCAATAAGACTGCCAAGACAACAACAAAAAAAAGCCCCGCGTTCTTGAAACATTCTTCCTGTGCTTCACTTCCAATAACCGCTGGAGACTGTATGGCTGCAATTGCGGGCAACTGGCAAATGTTTCATCGGATCGGAAGGTGAAAATTGGACCGTTTTGTGTTCTTTGCGAGGCGACGTGTTTTCCTGAGCAAAGTCACCATCATGCCAAGCTGCTGCGTGTCAGTCGGTTGGACATTCCGTACTGTAAGCAGAGCATTCCCAAAACAATCAAACAGAGCCTCACAAACCAATGAGCATTGAAGTGAGTTAACAAAAAATTGTTTCAAATGACGGTTGAGCTGTTTACTTTTGTGGACTAAAATACTAAATCAGGTCAGGTTGGCGTCTAACGGTTTGTTTAATGTTATTTCAGGCACGAAAGATAAAATTGTTGATCTTGACAATAAGGCGTTGAGCCGTCATAATTAACAATGTTACTGGCAATTATTTGCAGATTTTTATCATGTTTTAAAACCAAACATAGCTAGCAACATCCATAGCTGCATGTTCCTTCTTTTCGATACAAAAGTGTAGGCGGACGACTTCACCGCTTAAAGCAAAGTTAAAAATTGCTGCACTTAACCACATCGATGTCTGGTTGAAGGTTTTCCAACTGTAATAAAAACAAAAACATAAAATTAATGCTTTACTGAGTGAAAATGCTGTTAAATTTGATACCGACTTGAGCACTTGTGCCACTGCTGCGCGGGACGAACGGCTTCGTAATGGTTTCGTCCCTGGCGCGGCCAAACCCTTGATGGATTGTACTTGATTTAAAATGCAGAAATGCAGTCTAAAATTGAAGTACGGTCCCGGCGAGAACACATACCCGACGTCAGCGGCACACCACGCTCATGCAACTGATCCGGCACACTTGAGTGATTTGTGCGATGGACATTTTGTGACGATCTTTTGCCCCTTTTTTTTGCAGCTTTTGCTTTCATGCGCTACCAAGCAACACGGGGACAGTTCGCTTTTCTAAGATTTTTTTACCTTTTTGCCGTACCGTAGGAATTTGGGATTGGTGCTTCGGTTGGCGTCCACCTTCGATCGACACAGCTCGAAATGGCAACGCACCGGCTACGGTTTTGATAATTACATCATTTTTGCATAAAATGCGTACGAACAAGCAGCAGCAGCAGCAGCAGTTCTCTTATTTATCGTTCGCTCCTCCTGGTAATCATGGACAACGCGTAATTATCATCTTCCGCACGCACATGGAATGTACGCATTCGCATCAACTTCCAGCACCACCGGCGTTGGTTTCGTGCTTGTCATTTTGTTTTTTTGCCGCTTTTGGCCGCCCCCTTTGGTAGCACGCTGGTTCGAAAAGGGGCGGACAATCACGTAGTGTGCCGGCCATTTTGAATAAATTTCCCACCGCGTCCAATCGGCAGGCGAAGTTGTATACTAGCATTGGGTAGGTTTTGTGTAGCTACAGAAAAGAAAACACTACAAGGAACGCGCAAGGCAAGAGTGCCACGTCGCGTAATTATTTGTGTATCCGTGGGCCCGGAACTTCAGAATTAAGCAGCGAGCTTTCGTCTGATGAGCGTTTATAAAATTGCCGGCGTTGCCTAGTTAAATTGCTGTGCAAAGAAGTTTGTTTTCCAATTAATTTGCAATTATACATCGTTATGAGAAAAAAATAAAGATTCAAAGAGGTACATTTAAATTTTCCAACCTTTGGATTTAAGAGCTGCCTTATTTGTATTCTTCAGCAATAATTCGTTTTATAACCTCTCTCTTATAACGTTCATTCTTCACAGAAAAACGTGCTACATCGCACAATCCTTTCGTTTTAGCTCGCGCGTTAGAGAATAAACACCTACTCTCAAGTTTTTACGATGGAAGAAATAAAATGACCTTCGATTCGACTTCTCTTTTAGCACTTACGCTTCCCTTCCCAACCACCAAACTCGTAGAAAAGGCCACGTGTCAACCTTCTCAGCTTGTTGTTTTAATTCTTGTTTTTCCATCTTGCAATTGACACGCAACTTGACGGTGCAGGTTCTCCTGTCAGTCAAGATTTGTCCTAAACCGTTTGCCATTTCCAAGGAGCTTTGCTCGGTGGAGCTTATGTGGCAACACAAAAAAAAAACCCTTTTCAAATGATCGCTGGCATCGATGAAGGACATTCGGAGTGAATAAAAAAGCAATACCAAGCTGACGTGGCTCGATCTGTCATTGATTGTGGTACAAAAAAAAATTAAAACGAACAGAACGATTTCAATGCCGGTTTTAGCGTCTCCAACAATCTGATAAATTTTTTGAATGATTTTTTTCAGAAGATGGATTTTTTTTATGTTGAAAAACTTGTCAGTTTTCGTTTTCCAGTGGCAATCTGGGGAGTAGAGACAGTAGCAGCGTCGATTTTACGTAATAAAAATATGTTTGGTAATTTTCATAGGAAGTTTGCAAGCTTGTTTGAAGCCTTGCAAGAACGTGAGACTTAGATATTGTTTTCAAGACAACTCTCTCTCTCTCTCTCTCCCTCTCACGGGCAGAGCATGTAGGATGAGGATGAACTCGGGAGGTTCTTGCACTCCATCTCACCACAGGTTTCCCTACGTCCCTGGTTTCACAGACTCCCGGTAGATCGTGCGTTTATTCGCATGATGTCGAGTCTTGTGTCCAACCATTATGCGATGAATGCACATCTTCAACGCATAGTACCGACTCGAAGGTTTGTAGCTGTAGCAACGGATACAACGACTTTGATCACATCCTCTGGTCATGAGCGGAGTTCGATGCGGCTAGACACGGACTCTTAGCAGCCGTTCGGGCATCAGGAAAATCCCCGGCGGTGTCGATGCGCGATGTCCTGGGACAGAAGGACTACGATTAAGCGCGGATTCTGTTTGACTTCGCCAAAAAGATGGGAACCGTTATTTGACCCCTTCCCCTCTCCCCTTTATGTTTGCTACACGTTCGCAACGGTGGCGTCGATATGCGCCAGTCGCTATCTCGGCTGCAGAATCGATAAAAGTTGGATTAGGAGATCTGAAGTCGTAACTGGCGACCTTGTCGTTGGCGGGATGTCTGGGTTCGATTCTGCAGAAACCTTACAAGGTTATTGTAGCTGTCAGCTCCTTGCGTTTTGCAGGCGTCAGGGTCGCCAGCGACAACATTAGATCACTGAACAAATTGAATTAGTTTTGGACGATGTGAAGTTGTGACTGGCGGCTTTACTGTTGGCGGAATGCGTGAGTTAGATGCTACTGTAGCTTCACAAAGTTGTAGTGGCTTTCGGACTCGTGCGTTCTGCCGATGGTGGGGCCGCCAGCCACAACATCTAAATGCTTGCAACGACATGGAGTGGCGAATCACTACAAACTATCCGCAACAAAGGGGGTTTTCTTGGGAGCCAATTGTTAGTCGCTACGGCATGATGCTCCAAAGAGGCGCTAATCCCTTAGCGGACATAAAGAGGACAACATCAGAACCATACCTGGCAGCAACAACATCCACAACAGAGCTCGCCCGGGATAAGGTGCACTTAAATTGAGGGAGGAGGAAATGTATACAAAATAGGATATAAATTTGATGAATTGTTAAGCTATAAAAAAGATTAGATTTTAAGGAATACGGCCTGGCCGTCATTACTAAATAAAAAAAAACTCTCTCTCTCTCTCTCTTCTTGGCTGAACAAACCTGTAAAGCCAGGTCTGCCATTCGCTTACTAGACTTGCCGACATCACGTAGTTGGATAGTCAGCCCTCACTAAGGCGGGAAGTTCCGGAAGGGATTCAAACCCCGGTCCTGTCGTCTGAAGACCGGTGCCGCTGTTGCTAATACCACCGCCCCCGGAGACAATTATAATGTTTTATTAGAAACTTGGGTTACCATACAGTCCAGCGGTAACCTCTAGAGGATGCCGCGCTCAAAGCCCACCAAGAAAGTATTCGACTGGTGCTAATTGGGCAAGAGGCGAAGATGAGCACTGTGAGTATTGATCGGGTTCCTAAATGAATGGGAAGCTGCAGCCAGGGACCGAGTATCCTGAAGAATTATTGTAGACCGGGTCATGTCACGACGATCTGCTCTTGAAAGCGGAATCTCTAAAAAAACTTTAGATTATACTTAAAAAGCCCAGAGTTTTGTAAGAAACACATTTGTCTCGATGAGTTGATTGCTTCTTTGTGCAATTATCCTTGCGTGTATTGTACTCAACAATGTATGCTATTATAAAATCTCGTTTGGAGACCCCAAGCGCTTATGCAGCAAAATCAGAGCCAAAACAGAGGCTTGATGAAAAAAGATTGTTGCACTCCGCATTTAATTTGCTGTGCCATACCCAGCAGGTGGTAAAATACTTGCGTTCGTCACTTTTATCGGGTGCAAACATTAACATTCCCGTACGAATGCTCGCTGCAGACAAAATGCGCCACTGGGGAAAGCACTTGCTAATTACTTCGTTTTTTTTTTTGGACGATGAAGCCTGACAAAAAAACATAAGTCCCTTGGGACGACTGGCAGGACAAGGAAACATTGGGGATTGTCAAATATTTTGCCACAACTCGTTTGTTTCTGTATAAGCTGCATGTTAAAGGCAAAAACATAGCAAAAACAAGTACATCCTCGCACTCTCGCATATCACACGCTGAGCGGAATTGCAATTTTTATCCGTTTGGGATGGATGTGTTTTTGCTGTGCTAACTGTGCGGACCACCCAAACCGTCATCGTGGGAGATTTTTTGACAAAAGCATCCACTGCTTACCATTTATGGACAGCGTAACGTTTTGTTTGCTTGGTTGCGTCCCGTGAAGCAAAGAAATGAAATACACCGAATAAAAACGGATGATTCCTCGGGAGAAAAGCAGTAACGAGACCGGGTGTAATTGAGACATTCGATGGAATGCGTTTTCAGCGGGTAGCTTGAATTTACAAAGTGGACCACCATCCACGAAAATTGGAAAAGTCATCCCAACACTGTTCTTGGCAGCAATGTGACAATTATTCGGGAAGCAGGGAAGTCTTGGAGTCTACACGGTTTCAGGGCTGCGGCCCACTTTGTGACGGATAATGAAAAGTTTAATTCTACTTTTCTACCACATTCCAAACCGGAATGGGACATATTTTTCCACGATTTCATGATACGATAAGAAGGAGCATCGAGATCTATCGATCGATTATTCCATCAAGAAGCCGTATGCCATGCTATCGTGCTGCGATGGGCTCAGTGGATCGCGTAGACACGATGAAAAACACCATCTGATACTGACCGGATCGGTGGGCCAAACGGAATGAAGTTTGTACACTAGGAGGTGGGCAACCCGAAGGCTTGAGGTGGCGTACTTTTCCTAAATGGTGTGCACTATGACAAACAACATTTAACTAGAATTAAATACAAATCCTCACCCTTGTCCCGTGCCTGATTGCACAGCGATTTTTCGTTCCCCGAACGCATTCCATCTTTTTCTTATGGCAAACCACCGGCACGACTTGCACCAGTTGTAGCTGCCCTAGATGGGCACAGCTCGTCAAGTTTGTCCAAGTGTCCGTCCAGCCCGGTGTTCGACCGTTCGACTGTAACCCCGTACGCAATCTATGATCCGGTCCACGATAGACACGATGGCTCGCCCAAACGCGTTGCCCCAGGTCCAACGCAGTCTGCCCCGTACGTGTTGAAGGAAGCATCACTGTTTGTCTCAGCGGTGTCATTAATTTATGCTTTCAATCCGCCGGTGTCACTTTTGGGACCGCCGGGGAATCGTGGCCCCGTACGCGACGCAATGCGTCGCCTATCGGATGCAACAGGTGTGCACGTTCACGTTCTTCCCGTTTCGCGACAAATGCACCCCGGGTCCAGCTCACGAGAGATGATACCGTTGGGAATTAGTGTCTGGGGCCAGCGTATGTCCTTCGCGTAGTGGATGGGCTGTGGGCCAGAATAGTGGCACGGCACCGTACCTGCCCTTGTCGTGGACGAACGTTCTCATTAGACCGCGTGCCCGTGTTTTTGTATGTCCGACGATCGATGAACGTGACTGTGTGTCCTTTTTCTAGATCAATTTTTTTCTTCTATCAGCAATTGTACCTTTTTGTTTTTCATCATTAAAGGCACGTAATATCTTTGTCGGCTTGACAGATCAAAATCAAAGTGGGACAATGTCGTTTCAATAGTTTACTCTCCATTGCGATTGTGGTCCTTGACAATTGAATCGATTGATACCGCACAAGGAATATCTGTACTCCGTACACTGTATGTTTAGCTTATATAACAATATGTTATTGAGAAATATATTGACCTTCAAGTTAAGCAATAACTTAAGCATAAACTGAACTGAATTTGTGCAAACATGCGAAAGGTTAGATTCACTTTACTCCATAGTATTCATGAAAAACATGGATTTTATGGCGGCTTATTCTTGTGAAGCTACGATCCTTGGAAATTTGAATCACAGACTATCTTACAGTCTGTCTTGGGGCGGCTCAATGGTGTAAGCGACAGCAGCGCCTGTCTTCATACGACAGGACCGGGGTTCAAATACCATCCGGACCGTCCACCTGTAGTGAGGACTGACTATACAACTACGTGGTATCGGCAAGTCTAGCAAGTCATTCGATGACCGTAGAGGTCGTTAAGCCAAGGAAAAGAAGACTTTTTTTGCATAAGATGAACTCTGCCAAACCCATCGTCAATATCTGAATGTGGCAATCACTCACATTAAGACATATCTTTCCAACGGAGAACTCGTGTTCTAACTGTCAACTGTGTTGTAAGTGGCCCAAATAATTTTTAGACTTACCTTTTTTTAATGCATAATTCAATCATTCTAAACTACTAACGAGGAAGCAAGCGAATGCTAAGGCACAGGAAGACTTGCGAAAAGTTCTAAAATTATATGTTAAAACCAGTCATGGTAAAGATGGTCGTTATTTGTCGTTAGGCTGTAGGATACCGGATGGAAATATTGTTGCAAAAGGCATTTAAAAGTATATTTCATATTGACTATGGCTTTTAAATACATGGCCACTCAACCGGGAAAACAAGGAAAATGCCGGGAATTTCTCCAAATAGCCAGTAAAATTCTGTTCTGTGTAGCACCATTTTTATAGTCACTGTGTAACATTTGCAAAGCATTTTTAAGCACATGAATTTTAATTTATTATTCGGGTATGGTGTGCGTACACGTTCTACCTAACACTCATATCTTATTATTTTTATTTTTATATATTATTTTTATTGTTAGTTCTGTTGCCTCGCGGGTTTTCAGAAATGATTTATTCGCTAAAACCTAAACCTAACTTTGCTAAGCGCCAGGGAATTAGAATATAAGGGAGGAAGAAAGCTATATATCTTTGTCTCCTTACGCTGGGACCCATAGTGCTTCCACAGTTCGCTCGTTACTCCTTTGTTTGGACTTGCCCATGGATTCTGCCCAAGCGCTCTGGATGAGTCTGGCGGTTTGTCATGTAATATTGTATTACATTTACATTCATTTTCTGAAGAAAGTATGCGAATGCTATTTTAACTGAAGTTTTATAAAAAGTCGTGATTTTTTTAACTTTATTTGGATTTTATATTCATAAGTTACAAGCCTTTTTGAAGCTTGTTGCAGAGTAAGAGGGTTGTAGTTTACACATATGAAACTTATTTGAAGTGTATCGGGTCCTTAGATCCAGCGAAATAGTTAATCCAATTCGATTTGTCTAACCACAAAGGTGGTCAAATGCTTGGAATAGGGTTAAAATGTTTTATGATCATATATTTTGGCATTAAAGTATCGCGCAAGTCGATTGACAACCGAAAACTGAAATGGAGTGAACAGCAAAAAACCGGGAAAACCGAAAATCTAAAATCGTTTTTTGATTGGCCACCCTGTTAAACACAACATTCTACTGCCGAAAAAAGTAACTGCTCATCACCTTTGAAGTAATTCCTTTCCAATGCAATGCACCTCTTCCACTTCTTCTCCCACTCCTCGAAGCAGGTGGAAAACGCGGATTCTGGGATGTTCTTTAGCTCCGCCGTCGTTGCGGCTTCTATCTCCTCGATAGTGTCAAAACGGTGTCAGAAGTCGGCTGGTGCCAAATCTGGCGAATACGGCAGTTGCGGAACAATGTGAATGCCAGTTGTTGCGAAAAACTCCCTCAAAATGATGGCCGTATAGGAGGGCGCATTATCGTGTTGCAAAAACCAACTATTGTTTTTCCACAAATCCGGCCGCTTTCGCCAGATGGAGGTCCGCAATCGCAGCATTACGCTTAGATGGTACTCTTTGTTCACCGTTTGGCCCTTTGGAAGAAATTTCTTGTGAACCGCTCCACGGTAATCGAAGAATACCGTCAGCATCACCTTGATTTTCGGCCGGCTTTGGCGCGACTTTTTGGGCCTCGGATCATTTTTTTTAGGGCTTAGATTCTTCCCGTTCTGTAACATCCGCAATGTTTCCGCAGTGTTTATTTCATTGCGCAAACAAAATTTGATAGATGCGCGCTGCTCCACAAACTTGGACATGGTCAATATGGCGAAAAACACTTGGCGCAGCTCCGAAAACAAATTGTCACTCCTAGCCGGATTGATGTTGTGACTTGAAACGTGACAGAACTGTCAAAAACATACATATTGACAAACGAAAAAAAAAAAACAAGGGGTGCTTCTTTTGACGCGCGAAATTTGACATTCAATGTCACTTTACTTTTCGGACACAATAGTAGTATATCTTGAGCTATAAATTTGTATTTTTTTATTCAAACAACTTTCACGTTAAAATGATTATTCATATGATTCTCCATGTAAATTCCATTTTTTTTTCATGAGTAAATTAGTTCAAATTCTATTTGCATTGATTCATTCCAATGTCAGGAATGATTTTAGGTTGTAATGTAGAAAAAAAATATCGGTACTATTATTATGTACTTTTACTATTATCTTGTTGTCATGTTGACCAGTTTTACTGGTCCAAATGTTGGCAACAATTTGCAATAACAGATGCGCTGAAGGAAATCATCAGCCCTCCATAATCAAGCGCGCGAGGAAAATTTCTGAATTTGTAATTTGTCTTAACCACTAAATATTATGGTGTCGACCAGTTTTTCCTCACCATTGCACCACTCCACAGCAGCTTTGGATGCTGCTGGGCAGCATCCGTATCTCGGGATGCGAATGTAAACAGCGGTGCAAGGAAAAAAGAAAAGAAAATGCTACAAGAGCAATATGCAATTGCACCTCTCGTAGCATCAGTTGTGCTCGCCCCGCTACCTTTCCTCAAGGCGTTCCCTCCGTGGCTGTGGTATTCGCGATTGACCCAAAAAGGTGCGCCGTTGTCATGCATAAAAATAGAAAATATCTCGTTTGTCAGATCGACCGCGGTTGCTGATGCTCACCTAACTTGTCAGCGTGCGTCAGTTGGTCTGCGCGATGCAACCGGCACACGGGCACTGCACGCCACGCTGCGAAATGCTTTCCTTCTGCCAACGGGAGACAGCCAACCGTGCCGAAGATGTTTTGCTCGCGCGCGGGCTGCCATCCAACCGACGGCACGTCATAATTTTGCGCTTCATTAATAAAATACACCACCGCTGCTCGGGCTTTTGCCGATGAGGGAAAGCCTCATCGCACGCAGGAGACTGGTCGGCTCCGTTGGCGAAAAATGACAACAAGTAGCGCAGACAGTGGTTTCATTCCGACAGGTGATACACCCTCCCCCCTTGCTCCGTGTGGAAAGGTACAGAATATCGGTGGGGGTCCCGCTTTGAGGGCAGTCCGAAAAAGGCATGCAGCAGAAGCTATCGAACTTTCCCAATCGGGCAGAGACGGTTTGCCAAATTCGGGTGGAATATTTTATTAATGAAATACCTTACCATACCCGGGTCGTGGGCAGTATTGGCGGGAGGGGCAGGCAAGGGGGGAAAGTGAAAAAAAAACCGACAAAACTTTTGGAACTTGTCTATGAGAGCACATACCTAAGGGTTCGTCACTTGTGGAACATTTGCCACATCAATGTTCGGTACAGTTGATATTCTTTTAGGCAATCTAATTCTGGATTTTTGGTTGTGGTTTTTAAGTATTTTAATACCTTCTACTATCACGAACACCATTATATTTTCCCATATATTTCCCTGTTTTAATACAATCCTCAACTTTTATGAAACAGAGCATTTATTGTTGGATAATAACGTTTTGATGGATACCCCAAGGATACGGCAAATGTTTGTATAAAATCCAACACGTTTTATCACTGCGTTACATGCGCCCTCCACCGAACCTCCCCACCGGCATCAAGCCCAAAACGTACAAATGCATCATGCATCCATCCGTCCATCAATCGCTTCATCTAACTTATGGCTACGATCAACTACCCCTTCCTGTGCATTTCACTGCGCAAACGCAACCCGATCATTACATTTGGTCAGAAACGATTTATCTCCATTCCCTGCCACGCTAATCCGTTTTTGTTACAGATTGTGTAATATCTGCTGCTCATGTACTTTTACGGGTGCTTTGAAGGATGGTTGTTTTTAAATGTGTGCATGTGTGAATTGTGTTTGTGTTTTCCATAGATCATGTTGCACCATGCCATGTTGCAGTTACCAACTTTTGATACGCCATTTGTCGTATGTCACACACCATTGCAGTCCGTGTCAAAACAAATTGCCAATAAGTTAGCCTGTCGTTACACTGACACTTTGTTTTTCTTTCACTTTCCCCTTACTTTTTCTCTCATCGCAGGATGATCGGTCGCCGATGTCGTCCGGAAGTGAGTCGGACGAATATTCGCCACCGGAATCGCCCCCTCCAGGTCTTAGCAGTAAAACTAGCAATAGTAACAATGCCAGCAGTAGTAATAATCATCACCAGCAAGGTAGTGCGAATGAAAAACCCTCTACCAGAAGCGGAGGATCACAGAATCCCGGTAGCACCGTACCATCCAGTGCAGCCGGAAGCTCTGCGACCAACGTGCTGTCAGCTAATGCGGCCACCATTACGGCAATCCAGCAGCAAATACAGCAACAGCAGGAAGCACTGCAACAGCAAATTCAACATCGTCAGCAGCAGCTACACCAGCAGAAACAGCCATCAAAGTCCGGCAGAGCAAAGTCCTCGTCGGTAAAGGTGAAACAAGAGCCAGCAGCAGTGGCAGTATCGCCGACAGTATCGGTGACAACAACCGCTGCTGCTACGTCTTCAACAGTAGTTGCTGCAGCAACTACCAGCGGTGCGGCTCAAATAACGAGCAGCATCATCTATCCGGCATCGGCACTGAGCAGCTTACCGCAGGATGTGCTGATCAATCTGCTTCAATCGGGTCAAATACAGCTGCATAGCGAAGGTGCGTACTTCCAACACCATGGCCAAACAGATTCACTGACGACGGTTTTCTTTTCCAGGTGGAACACAACAGTACGTCACCATACCACTGCCCCTGATGCCCGGTAAAACGGCAACCAAATCAAACTCCAGCTCGTCTAACGGGCAGCAAAAATCTTCGAGTGCCAACTCAACGTCCTCTACGTCCTCTTGCTCATCTGCTCCTGTTACTTCGACACGCGCCGGAAGCGGCTCGTCCCGGCGGAACCAATCGGCCGCTTCTACTATTAAGACTGAAGTGATCGATTAGCCCGTCGCTCGTACGCTTACACCTGCGCACCTTAATAAGCATGTCCTGCAAGTGGTCCAACAGTTTTATGTTTTGTTGATGCGTGTGTGCGTGTGTTGATATAGCACTACAAATTAATAGCAAATTTGCATTTCCTTTTCGTTTTCGTTTGTGTATGTTCAAGTTGTTTTGATGTGTGCAAAATTCGGATGTACAGAACGTTAAAGTTGCAATTAAAAAGGATACAAATTCAATTAGTACGATTTTTACTGATCAATTTTCGCTATCTTATATTTCGTGAATTGCTTCGCAAGATCAACAGTAAGATTTTGCTAACGAAAAAATCGTTTTAATTATCTTTTGAATACCGATGGACACTACCTCAATGTAAGTGTAGTTTTTCGCAACAACTGAAAACTCACGGCGTTTTCGGAAGATAATCTAAATGAAACCAATCCTAGCTCACTACTCACAAGCCGTACATTATTGGCGAAGGATAAACAAGAAAAGATGCATTTCTAATGGTTCTCAAGCTTGGGAACAGCAGCAACCATTGTAGAGGACGTAAAAACCGTTTCGCATTTGAACGCAAAAAGAGCAACAAGCTACAAACGCCTGGCCGCGCCTGTTTGCATTGTTGTTGCGTTGCACCCTTTGTTTTTAATTTCAACATAATTTCTTTATGTGATTCTCCTTCCTTTGTGTTTAACATTTCACCCGTAAAGCAAAGTCCGGTAAATTCAACAGTACACAGCCCACCTTTAGTATCGTTTGTGTTCGTGATGTTGCACCCTTTGCATTGTGTTACGATTTTGTTCTTAATGCTGCTTAACTATTAAAACAATCGGCTCTGGACCGAGCTAAACCGTATAAATTATTGTTAGCTTTAAGGTACAGGTTCTTTAACCCCTTATTATGTGAACTTTCGAGTTGAGACGCCTCGACGCTTAGCTGGGCGTCTCCATTTAATCCTTTACATTTGTTCACCTTCTCTATTTCTTTTGATACGAAAAATGTTTAATAAAATCAGTTAAGAAATAAACTTAAAGTTGTGCTTGTTTGTTTGCTCGGTTTGCCGCCAGGATGTAATTCCGACAAAAAGACAAAGGTAATAAAAAAAAATCGATTCGCATCGAAAATGCTATTCGCAACGACTCTGGTGGCATACAAATTTTACCCTTTCGGCCATACTAATGCCGACCACTTACGAACCACGGTGTGATCGATCAAAGAATTAAAAGCATAAAAATGCAATTTCGTCGTTAACGTGGCGGAATATTTTCACGGCTGCAGAGAAGCGCTCATTGCGCGCACCGTCCCGTACTTGGGTCTGGTGGTTTCCTTTTTCGGCAGAGGGCGACAGCTTTTCCGCCCACCATCAGCACGTTTGGGCTTCCCTTGCGATAACGCTTCTAATCGAAATTCAAATCGTCAGCCCGACCGGAGATTCGTGTGCTTCCGTCAGTAAATCAGGGGGTGGCAATTTCGTCCGTTGGCCGGTAACTATCGTGATTGGAATTGATTAATTCCGCATTTATTAGCGCTTCGTTTGGCTTCCGTGCGACGGGTACTTTTGATGGCGTGTAGCATAGCAAAGTGTGAGCGATTCGTTTCGGACACTTAATGTTTGTGTGCTGATGAGTATACTAGTAATCCTGCCAATGAAACGTGTGAAATGAAGATGAAGCTTCTAACTTGGATTGTAGCACTCGCTCACAGTACTAACAACGAATATTTTTCTTGATGACTTATCTGTTTGCTCATTAATTGCCACATTCACACACACACCCGCACAGTGTTTATTAATTTCATCCAACTCATGTTCAATTTAGTTGACAAGACAAACCTGTCGACAAGCTTCCGAAGTCCCCGAAAAGCATTCAAAACATCCATACATTGACCCACTGACCGGTGCTTTTGCTGGTGCGCACTCTGGCACACTCTCGCATGCGGGAAATTATGGTTCACACCCGAACAACCCTATGGGGTAGCTTTACACATACGCATTAATCAGGAAGGGACAACGGCGTCCGCTCAATCGATCCCTTTTCCACGGGCATGATGCAATTGCTACAATATGGTGCATGCAAACCGGAAGGGAAAAATAACTCGTGTCAATGGACACACACCGTCCCGTGGCTCCCACTGTTTTTCACCCTAACCCATCCTTTGCAATCGCTTTTTGAGTGATAACTTTACTGTACGCTTTAAGCAATAGTGTTTCCAAAGAGCACACCGGCCAATGACACATGACACACGGACAGGGATGGTGAATAGCCTTTGTGCCGGCTCATGTGGTAATCGTAGGCTTATCGATTTTTGCTTTTGATGTACGGTGCAAAACCATCCCGGGTGCGGTGTAGGTCGGATGGTAACGGAGCAAACGAATTATCCGCCCAAAGGTAGACATTTACTTTGTTGACATGTTTTCAAATGTAGTTTTGTTCTTCAAATGGCTTTTTTTTTATAAAACAGTTGAATAATTTGATGAATTTGATTTACATTTAAAAAGAACTACTTCAAAAATGTTTTGTTAATTTTTGAACTAAAGTTAAACACATTCAAAATTAAATATTGCTCAGAATTGTAGCTAATTTCAATAATAAAAATACTCTTGAATTGCAATCAACCTAATAATAATATTTTTTTAGTCATATTCTTCATCCATAAGCATTCAAACGTCCTGTTGCTCAGGGCACGATTAGCAAAGCTTGAATTATCAAAGAAATTTAATCTTGCACCATACCTACCCTCCCCAAAAACTGAAGGTTAAAAGGTTCTCGAATCAATAAATACACGATTACCACCAGCTTCTGCTACCGTCGCCAGTCCGCACTGCTCAACAGGTTTCACCAAGAAAGAAAATAAAAATTCCTCCCAATCCGTGCGGTTACTTTCTGGCCCTGAACTGTAACACACTTGACCTTCGAGATGGAATTTTAATAAATGTGTGACCTTTATCAAAACGGTTGAATATGGAACTATAAAAGTGAGTATAGCGTTTTCAGTATTTTGTATTTTTTTCCTGTTACAAAAAAAATTAACTTTTGCAACGTAAAAATATTGCGGGAAAATGTCCTTTCAGATTACACCCAAATAATCACAAAACAACCGTTTCCTCCACTAGTCACTAGTGTGTGTACAAATAAGCTGTTACGGTCGTAAGTACCTCCCAGTAAAAAGCCGCCAAAAAAGGTTCCTTTTTCAAGTTCTGAAGCAACAAAAGCAGGAACTACTCTTACCTCACCAAAAATCGTCTAAAAATTTCCGACATTTACTAGAGTGAAGGAACGACCGATCACAAATCAAATCAAACAATACATTCCTCGCAGTTCCAATTACAACCTGACGCCTTACATGAACAGTATGGGGAGTCCCCAACTAGGAGCTTTTTACGGTAGCGCCCTGAGTGGGCGGTGGTGAAGCAACGCAAAAGGTGTAGATTTCGATTGCCCGATAATTACATGCTTACAACGCTTTCGCTCGTGGAACGTATCCATGACACACACACACACAAAAAAAAACACATGAAACCGTGGGTCTCAGGACCTTATTTTATGGGAATTAACGTTCACCACGACCACGACCCCAAACAATTCCACGAGCTTTTGTTGAGCGTTGCTTTTTTTTTTAATTTTGTATGGACTTCTAACCAAGCTTAGAGTTCTGTCTGTGTCCAGTTCATCGGTGACTGGCGCGCGGAAAGGACTCGCGTATATTCGCGCTCAGTAATAGTACGGAGCGACGCAGCTTGAACGGGGATGGTTTTGGTTGGTTGAAAAATAAGGACACGTTTAGACAATGAGCGGATAAACCGTAATGCTCACCGGAAGGAACTCATAATGGGATGTGGACCATCGAATGCTGCTGTGCCGGTGACGGGCGAAGGTGTTTCGACCATCTCCAAACTCGTTTATCGTAAGTGTTCCTAGGGCTTCATGGAGGAATTTCGGTTAATTTCGAATATTGATTGTGAGGATTACATTAGTGGCATGGTGGACTGTGGTGTGTGTGAAGTTAAAAATAGAGTTGATAAATGATTCAGTGAAAGTTTGTTAACGATACATTTCAAACGTTCAAATGCGTTCTAACGAAATTGTGTGAATCGTCTGTCAAATTATAAAATTATTGGGTTCAAAAGTTAGTTTCCAAAAGTTTTATCGGACACACTTTTCATCGTGATATGGATTACGTGAAAAAAGGAAATAACAGTAAAATTTAAAATAGTTTCTATTTGTTAAGCCACTTATTTTAAACGAAAAAAGGAAATTTTGCTGAAGCAATACGGCCAGACTGTTCGATCGGAATAAATAAAGAGAATTCAGTATATTGCTTGATTGATGATTTTGGTGATGGGCCTGACAAACTTCTTCCAACACCTCTATAGCATGCTTTTATGGTATCGAACTTAGAATCGTTTGAAAAAAATACTTATAATTGTTACATGTGTAATCATTACATACTCCTCCTCTCTCAGGTATTTGTGAACCTCTCACTAACTCACCTCCTTAGTGCATCCGACACGGATCCTGAAACAAAATCCATGAATTCTTTGACAGTGGAATGTCTCTAAGATGCTCACTGACGTGACTGCCATCTTATGAGGTTCGTAGCTTAGAGCGACTTGAAATGTATGGTAGAGACTACCTAAAAAGTTCATCTTAGATAAGCTTTCGATCTTAGGGTGATAATAGCCTAGAGAGATTTCACTGTAAACAAATGAAAAAAATCTGCTTTCTGGAGTTCTCCTTCACGTAAATGCCACGATCACAATTGTTTACCAAAAATACAAATTTTGAACCAGTTTAAACGGTACGTAATGTTATTATCATACCTCGGATTGATTGGGTAACGAATTGGCTGACGACTGATGCAATTGATGCTGGTACAACGTTCTGTGGCACTATAAATGCTGAGTGATTTTAACCTTTAATTAAGGATAGAACGCTTTAGAGTAATAGAGCAAAAATGATAAATTTTATTGATTTGGAAGTACTAATAGAACGTTTAAAATTGAAGTTTAATAACTTTGTCCTCGTCAAACATGAAAAATACGATATTCGCAATAATATATAAACATATTTCAAAAAGATCTCTGTAGAGAATCATCAAGGAAAACAATTTCACAATGTCTAGGGTCGGTCAGTGCATCTATTCTTGATTATAGACCGAACTTTCTTAGTAACGATTCTAATGAAGGAACAAATGTACGAGTATAAAAAAATCCCGTCGGCACCGCCTCCCTGTACACAGGACTGACCTTCCCATTATGGACAAACGAAGTTTGTGGAAAGTCAAAACCTGCAGGCCTAGATCTCACGAGGATATTCTTCTTTCTCCTCTTGGCTGTACGAACTTCTAGGTCATGCTGGCCATCTAATGGTTTTACTAAGACGTTCTGAAACCACGTTTTTGGATAGTGTTTGACGTGTTTGAACTCCGGTCCGGTCCTGTCCACTGTCAAATACCACCTGGTCGCCCTACCTGACGAGGATGTAGTTACAAAGAACAAAAATCTTTTCATGCTGTTGCGAAATGTGCGTGCATGTAGTGTTACAGCTTGTATCGATGTTTGCCTATTTTTTTTTTTTACGATGGTGTGAGTGTGAGTGCCGATTCAGCTACTTCCTGAGTGAAGCTCAACTTTTACAAAGATGAAACGCTAAGATTTGTTCGGGCGAAACGCTTCGGGAACGTTGAAGCGTTACGAACCTCAGCCGTCAATCCCTCGGATTACAAGGTCACACTAAGGAAGCAAGTTAATGAAAAAGAAGAAAAGCACAGTCTAAATCGAAAGTTCACCCAAGACACAACGCAAGAAGGTAACTTGTAGTGTGAAAAAAAAAATCCTGGAATAAAGCAAAAAATACAGAAAACGAGTCTCGCAAAAACTTTGTTTCGAGGTTAACGCGAAACACCTTTGTACTCAGACATGATGGAGCGCAATTTCACAGGTCAAATAGTACCATACGTTAAGTTATAAGAAAACCTTAAATTTTGTCCCAATAATGTGTAATAATGTGTAGATGGGGCGGCCCAGTGGAACAGGCGACAGCGGCGCCGGTCTTCAAATGGCAGGACCGGAGATCAAATCCCATCCGGACCGTTCTCCCGTAGTGAGGACTGAAAATCCGAGTACATGATATCAGCAAGTCTAGTAAGCCATTTCGATGGCCGGTGTGACCTTTAAGAAGATCGTTAAGCCAAGAAGAAGAAGTATTTGTATTCATACATCTGAGAACGTCTCACCCTAACGGGAAGACCGTGCAACTATAATACACACGAGACGGGAGGATATCGCAGAACGTGTACTAGTCTCAGCCGTTCTTCTTTTTGGCTTAACGACCCTTCTAGGTCACGCCGTCCATTAGTTGGTTTACTAGACTTACTCATAACCATGTTCATAATTGGATAGTCTGTCCTCACTATGGAGAAACGGTCCGGAAGGGATTACGACCCCGATTATGCCGTGTGAAGACCGGGCCCCGCGAAGAAGAAGGAGCCGGACGGATCGCTTCATTCTTACGCCTGCCCCAGATGAACTTGATAATGTTCCTAGCAAAGTTTAAATTTGTAATATTTACAGTTTTACAGCATGTATCGACGTTTGCCTAGGCGACGTACAAAGGTTTGAAAATAAAATCATTTTTTACAGTGATATGAAAATGAATGCCGATTCATCTACTCTCCTGAGTGAAGCTCAACTTTTAGGAAGAGGAAGATTAAACCTTTTACTTGGGTGAAACGCTTCGAAAGCGTTGAAGCGTTGCGATTCCTTGGATGACAAGGACACCATAAGGAAGAAACCCTACTGCCAAAATTGCTTTAATAATCACTAGTAAGAGATTTGTCAATACAAATTCGTCTTCATAGTACCTTAGTTGGCAGATTTTATCAATAGAAAAGTTAATGAAAAAGAAGAAAAGCACAGTCTAAATCGAAAGCTCACCCAAGACACAACGAAGGAAGCTAACTTGCAGTGTAGAAAAAAAATCTTTGTTCTTAGGCAAGATGGAGTGCAATGCAACAGGCCAAATCGTACCCAACGTTGAATTATGAAAAAAACATTCAACATTGTCCCAATAACATGTTTGGCTTCCCATGCACTTTGAAGCTGAACTCTTCAAATTATTCAAGATTAATGTATTTCTAAGCATGCATCTAAGAACGTCTCACCCTAATGGGAAGACCGTGCAACTATGATTCACACGAGACCGGCAGATATCGGAGAACGTGCAGTAGTTTCAGCCGTAATTCTTCTTGAGTTAACGACCCTTCTAGTTCACGCCGGCCATCGATTGGCTTACTAGACTGATTGCTGATAACCATGTTCAGTGTTGGATAACTGTCCTGATGGGATTAGAATCCGAGTCCTGCCGTATGAAGACCGTTGCGCATCAGCATCGGGTCGCCTCAGCCTTTGTTAGCGATAAAAATCGGATACTCGAGATTGGAGCCATTTATCTGTAATTCTGTGCACCAAATTCAATGTGTTATACTTCAAAGAGCGCGGCCCGGTAGATGGCGACAACAGCATCTGTCTTCACACGGCCGGGCCGGGGTTCAAATCCCATCCGGACTGTTTCTCGTAACGAAGACTTGACCAACTATCTTTGCTGCACCAACGGGTAGGGGTCGGATCAACCCGCCCAGCACTACTATCAATACATCCTTTATTTCATTTTAAACCAGCTGATTGATCTACATACTACCTTCTTCATCCCTTCAGCACGCCCCGAAGCATTTGAAATTCCTCTCGGTGATTCAGACAACCCAGAGAGCCTTATAAAGAAGCATCCACCCCGTCGCTTGAAACGCCTCGAAGAACAATCCAGCTCGACACCAAGCATAGAGGATTTAGAGGAAAAGTTGGCCACCGCCGAATCACGAAGGCAACAGGTAACCTTGTTTCGAAAATTGCTTCCTGAAAATCTACTAACAAAGACGACTGGCCAGTTTCTAGCAAACCGTTCCCAGAAAACAACCTTCGACAAGGCTAGCCTGGATGCGACGGATAACGACGCCAGCACGATACCGGAGGAAGGCGAAGACGACCGGTCGACCGACGGAACGCGAACGAACGAGCAAGATGGGGACGATTCCGGTGTCGAACGGTCCGCTCCACCGGATGGAAGTGGCCGACGGTCGGCCTCGGAAACGGAGGACGACGAGCGGCAGGCGGAGCAGTACGATCGACGAAGGCGCGGATCGGATCTTAGCATCGGGCATCTGACCAGCATGCGGATGAAGATGAATCAGTACAGGAAAAAGTCCCACCACTAGGTGCGGCGTGGGGTTTTTTTTATTAAACATACATTTATTAAGTTTTCAGTTTCTGGTTTCTTTAATATAGTTTCCGTTTTGTCCTTTTTTGTTGTTTGTTTTGGTTTGTGTGTGTATTCTCTTATTTGCATTTTCACATTCACTTCATTCCGTGCTCGTTTCTTTTTGCGGTTGTTATTTGTTTTTGTGGTTTTATGTGTCTGTTTGTATATATAATTATATAGAGCTTGTTTTGTCTGTATTCGGTTCTTTTTCTTGTCAAACGTTTACATTACCTTCGAATCCATTTTGCTCTTATGGTGTATGATTTGTTGTTTGACAAAACAAAGAAACGGTTGCTGTGTAGTTTGGTTTTGTGTGTGTATGTTTACATCGTGTTCTTCCCATCTTGCCACAATCTAACATCGAATTCTCATCCTTTAGTGATGCTTCTAGCGCATTTATCTGTTTTTTTTTTTTTTGTTTGAGTTATAATCCATGGGAGTCCGCTTTTCGTTTCATTCCTTCGTATTCGTTCGTAAACTCTGCTCATTGCTTCACACGTTCACCGAGAGAAAAGTCGTGTTTACCTTCCGTTTGCTGCAGCATTTTCATCTCGTGTTGTTTTTTTTTGCTTTGTTTTTGTCTGCTTTTACTTAATAATTCATTTATATTTGTTTACTTTATATTAAATATACTTTTTGGCATACCCGTATAATACTTTTTTATAAAATAAACACCTTGTTAATCTAGATTTGTGAGTGTGTCTTGTCGAATCCTCGAGCATTATTAAACAATCCCATTGTCTGAAGGTGTGTGTGTGTGTGGGAGGGGGTGAGAGTGTTTTCCCTTTTATTCTTTACGTTTCTGTTTTCCTGTCGCTGCTGATCCTTTTCGTCGAACAATTGTTACTCTTTTCTTTCACATTTGTGCTTTACTTTTCATACTTTTCAAGTTCTTATTCCATCTTGGAAACATGTTTCCTTCTTTCTTCTTTTCGTAACACGTTTCGTTAAATTCTAGGCTGTTGTTTTGTAAAACATAGTTGTAGTTCCATTTTGTTCTTACTTTCTCTTTTTTTTCATCATGATGCAAATCCTTCCATTTCATTTTCTTGTCGAACAGTTTTCATGTTCCGTTTAGCTATTTTCCAGTTTTTAGCCTCATTTTTCTCACTCACTTATTACCATTCGCATACTTGCTGCTCTGTTTTGCAGTTTTATTTTGTAATATCATTTTTGTTTTCTTCTCATTTTCCACCTCACTCCATACTGTGCGCTTAGTCAGTTTGTTAAATGATGCTTACTGTTTTATTACAAAAAGTACACGTTTGCTATTGCAGTGCAACACTATCGTGTGTTGCCATCGGTGCAATTTCTACGTAGGAAAATGGTGGAAAACGGGATAATGCAGTAAGTTCGGCGGTTTTATTTTCTCTTTTGTTCAGTGATGAAATTGTGTGTGTGTGTTTTTTTTTTTTGTTAGTTTCCTCCGTTTCACAAAGTGTCCCCAACTTCCCTTCTTGCTCTCCTCCTGGTCATTGTACATTTTCCATACACAGGAGAAAATCGAAACTACAGGATGACAAACAAAACGGTTTGCAGGCATCAGCGTAAAATGGGTCGTTTATCATTTGATTCTATTGTTACATCCACTTAGTTTTATATGATTAGTAACTCTATCTGCTTACTTGCTGTTTGGCCAAAACGTGTTGCCACCTTCGGCACCGTTTTGGCATGATTCCAACGTGTTTTGCTTTGGTTTGCCTGCTGACCTTTGATTCTATTAGCATTTGCACTATTTTTCGCTTCCTCTTTTTGTGAACTTCCATTTGAAAAAGTGCTGCAAATTCTTCTCTTTTTTTTGTACTCTTAACAAATCTCGCGAACCGAACCCTGGAAACAGATTCATAAGGTTTTTTTTCTTTCATCCTTTACCTCCTTTCTTTTCTCTGTTTTATTTCTCTTACTTCGCTTGATCTAATTTGAAACAGGGAAAAAGTGATTTAGAACACGAAGGAAAAGTAGAAAGCGATTACAGATGATCAGTTTTTGAATGCAAAACGCGGAATGTGTAAGTTATGAAAGAAAAAGTAAAGACATCGTTTAAAGAAGGAAGCAGTGAAAAGCTGACACGGAAAATCGACGTCTTCTGAAACCTATTGAATGTGGTTTTTTCTCTCTCGCGCTCTCTCTTTTTTGTTGTATTTGTTGTTTGCTAGCATACTATCGATAATGATAAGAATATATCCCTGCTATAATATTCTCCCAACGGAAGGAGAATCAAATACAGTGGTATGGCTGCTATCAATTCGTTATCGCCTACGGTACAATTACCGAAAACAGTTTGACTCAATAAAGAGACGAATATGAGACGTGTACGAAAAACAGCGCATTTATGGATGTAGACTTTAAAATCTATAACATCGTATAATTGTAATTTCTTTTTCATAATGTTCATTGATTGCTTTTGTTGTGTGTGTGTGTGTGTGTGTTGGCTATGGGAAAAACTTATGGTTTATGAAATATTATCTGTTTGCAATTTTTTGTTCTCTTTTTGCATGATAAACTTCCGACCAGGAGTACATAACACTAACTAAATCGACAATAAACACATGTCTTTTTCTTTCGCTTTCTAACTTTTGTTTAACAAAAAAATTATACATTTTGTTCACTTTCACATTTCTCCGTTCCCAATAGCACAATCGCATCAAGTTTATGTTAAATTTACATGTTTCTTTTACAAAATAAAGCTAACTAACTGTGAAAAACTTAACACGCCGCTCGCGTGATTTCACCCTAAATCGACAAAAACGGTTTGACGACACTGCTACGTTTAGGCCCAACAATAATCATCGTGTAACTACGTTACGTGAAAGTAAAATGGTTATAATGGTAGTTTTTCAATTAAATTTTAAATTTCAATTCAGCTTGAATGATTTTATGTACCATAAATTAATTGAATCATTCCAGATTTTTTCTTCTGGTTTTCTGTTAACACATTAACTCAACATCAGCTCACCTGCTTTATCTTGTTTGCAGCTTTTGTTTGTTTTTTTTTTTTTTAATTTCGTTTTTCTGTTTCTGTATCTCTTCATGACACCTGTTTAGCCCTGTTAGCTTACTCTTACAGTCTAAGTTTGATTTGTTTGCCGTGTTAGGGATTCAAATTCCTTCTGTTGCTATTCTTGCTTCAATTATTCCTCGGTTACGCTACTTTACATACCGCTTGAAATGAGTATGAAAATTAAAGCGGTCGAGAGCGGTGGAAAATCGTAATATTAAATAATTTAAATGTAATGATTTGGGTTTAATGAAGCAGCAAACTTGAAATCTAGCAAAATTATAATTATAAACACGAAAAATATAATAAAGATTAATTCAGATTACGTATTCATGGTTCTAAATGCACCACACAGCACACATTTTGTGAAAAATATTGCCCTCTTTGCCCTCAAATATTAGCAATTGTTTGTCTTGTGCGTTTTAACTTTAAATCATATTTTCCATTCGATCGACTAGGCCGATCTTTACGAAAACAAATAACCTAAGATGAATAGTAAGTATGAATATTGCACGATACAAACAAGAAGCAAAAAACACAAAAAAACCTTTCATTAGTTTAGTTGTTGCTTGGTCCAGCAGCAGGGTTTTTCTCCCGATAGTTGCTAGTAGTTGAAGCACTCCGGTAGTGTAGTACCATCAAATATGTCCCAATGTTTTTTTTGTTTTTTTTACACTAGCCCTTTAAATACGCTAAAACCTATTCGCTCCCGATTCCGGTGTCCCTTGCATCTTCCTCTCCTAGTTTCAGTTTACAGAATTCCACGAGTTTTGTTACTTAAAACGCCCTAAACTGGGACACACCTCTTCACGGGGAACTGCTGTGCTTTTTTTTGCTGTGGAGCGGAAGGAAGTATATTCGTGTTATTACTAATACATCGACAAAATACGCACACACACACACACACAGATACATATAAATACGCGTACATACACACTTAAGGACTAGAGTGCGCTAGAGTTAAGCTCCGCTCCTGGAAATGCACCTATAGCCACAGTCCCCACAGTCTAGCATAGCCCTATGACACAGTACCTAGTGTTGATTTTACTTCCGTCCACTTTGTTCCATTTACTGCCTCCCCCTCTCCTAAATGTTAGCTTCACGTGTATATCTATATATGTATATATATGTGCCCTGTAAAAAGAACATTACCAAACGGTGTTATTACAAGTGGTATAGTATTTATAAACGATATTTGTTTGATCTCACTGTTTAGTTTATCTAGGGTTGTTTTTTTTTTTTTTTTGGTTGTTATAGCGCGTTCTTCCTTTTTGCTGTGCTTTTTTCCCCCCCAGTGTTATTCACTTCTTTTCGCGCACTCTTGAACGGTTCGCTCTAACATGTCACTTTTGTATCGCTGGTGTAATTATCGTACGGGGTTTTGTTTTGTGTTGTTGTGGATTTTAAATGTGTGAGTGCTTTGTTTCACCTTCACTTAAGGTGTTCACTAAATATCTCCTCGCACTATACACTGATTATGATTGTGATCCGTGCAGCAATGAAATGCTTCGAAGCTTAGCGTTTCTAGTTTTACACTCTACTTTGTATCTTCCTGATGCTGACGCATTTTCTGCTAATCTTCTTCACCGTTTTGTACGAAAAACTAATCCTTTCCCATTGAATGCTTGTTCTCTCGCTCTCTCCCCCAAGCATCAATCGTGTTCTTTTTTTCGTTTCAACTACATTACAAAGTTAGTTGACTTACATTAAATTTATTTATTGTCTGCTGAATAATATATAACGTTCGATTGACCCACCCCACTCTCCATCCTCAAACAATGTTATCGCCTGTTTGTGTGTTGCTTTTGTTAATAGTAATAATAAATATAGTTAATCCCAGCAGGAATTCTTTTTCCTGCCCTTAGTGTGACAGCGTGTCGGTTTGCGGCAATTGATGCGAAGAAAACTAAACTCGTTTCTGAAGCGTTACGAAGCGTTACTTGTTGTCAAAATGCAACGTTGCACGCAATGCGCGACGGAACCTGCACGAAAGATGGCACACAAGAATTTCAAATAAAAACGTTATCCGTTTCCTTCAAAAATTAAATAAAGCAACAACCCGTAAAACAAATCTTAACAAACAAGCCTCTAGATGCATTCTGTACAGATGGCTTTAAACTACCCTTTCCTTCTTCACATATGATTACTTATTCGACATTTGGTTCGTTTTTCGTGTATCTACTACTGTTTCCTAACGCCCCGAACGCGCCTGGTTACCTGGTACGTATGTGCGGCGGGATGTGGTTTTACTTTCAGCATCCAACTTGCCGGTCCCAAACGCGCCCGAGAGCGATGACGACAGGATGGCGACGGGTTAGTGTCGCATACCCTTCCGGTTTCCCTAATCCATGAGCAATGTTTCAATTGTGTGTGTATGTTCACCGTTTTTTTTTTTTTTTTGCAGTGACTATATATTTGCAGCGTTCCGGGTGGTGTCCGGCAGCAGCAGTACCGCGCCACCGTACCGACCGACCGAAACGATAGTAGTTTGTCTACATCTACATCTAGCGTCCGACTATGTGTCCCCAAAGTGTAAGGTTATGCGCTGTGGTACTAGTTTACGATGAAAATGGTTCTATTTGCACACTGCTGCTATCACTACACGTCTAACTAATTACATTTGCTTTGCTGCTTTGTCCGTTTTGGGTTTGCCTTCTTCTACTGACTATATACTGTATGTACGGTATGTTTTAGCTTGATTTCCCACTAATATTTATACGGTTTCGTTCTACACGACGTTGCGCTAATGCTAGTAGTGATTTACATATTTATTTTTAAGTTCCTGTGTGGTCCGTGGACCGTCTCTACCATATAGCTTCCTCGCGCTTTGAAGAGCGATTATAGATTTCTTTCCAAAACTCAACACACCGGTTACCGGTGATTACCGTTTAACGCATCAAAACTGCTCCTAGCTACCAATAAACTGAAGGAAAATGGGTAACGAACGAACGGTGTTGGCGATTGTGCACCGATTGTGTGTAATAGAAGGTGTGTTTTAACTTGTTTTGTGTAATTAATGAACCAGAATTTTACATTCCCTGCTCACGAAAGTGTACTGTATGCTCTGTGTGAGTGTGTGTGTTGGTGTGTACTAATTTTATTTAGGCCGTAACAAACATACAATCGCCCCGATGATTGCGGAATTGTCGATGTACTTCATTCTTGGGTAACAAGCTGATCCTAATAAGTTAATTCTTCTCGCACCATAACTAAACAGTTTGTATCCTGGGATATTACAACTGGCTAGCCCTGTCCTTCCAGCAACGCAGGCCAGCAAAGGCCTGCGTTTAATAATAATAATCCATTCGGCACATTCCCAAAATCATAACAAAAAGAAATTAGTCTTCTGGCAACCGTGTCACCGTACGAAAGAAACTTTTGTCCGGGTTTGTTTGCTCGTGTCCGCGGAGATATACGTTGGGATTTAATGTAATTAACATTGGCGAAACCTTGCCAAATTTCGCTTCATGCGTTCGGTAAGGTCTAGCACATTCGTGCATATCTCTCTCTCTTTGTGTGTGTGTGTGGCATATAAACACAAACACAGGAACAAATCGTACGGACGATAGGTTGAATTTTCACCTTCCAGCCGGATCTGTAAGTGAGACATAGCGAGAAAACGTCCCGTTCGTGCGAAAACTTCTCGACCGAGCGGAACTTTTCCTATTCCCAAAAGGATTCTTTCCATATATCCGTGAAATGCTGCCGCACCGAGCAACCTCGTCCAATGTTAGCTTTTGGGGTTTATGGGGTGTTCTGTTCTTGTTACCCACCCATTCCATTCCACCATCGTTGCCGGTGGTAAAATTAGGAGAAACAGTCAACTTGCACACCGAACAGCAGCAGCAGCAGCCAAAGCAAATACACTCATTAATCTTAATTAAACACGCAACAGCCACACAAACACAACTCCAGCCACCGGAACGACACGCAATGTGGAAAAAGGAGAAGGGAAATGAAAAGAATCCTTTTCTTGCCCACCAACCGAAAAGGGAAGAGGCACACAGGCGCCTGGCAGTGGAAAGACAATCTCTAGAAAGCTCGGTCCAAGTGTGAGAATTAAATCGGACACAGGAGCTAAACAAAGAATGAAGCAGAATTTTACGGTGGTACAGTGGCTGTGCCCCCCCACCCCCTTGGGGATCGGGAGAAAGCAAACGGTTTGACTTCCGTTTCGCGTAGTAGCGTCGCTTATTAGAAATCCCCCAGAAAGCCAGCAACCAACAGCCATGACCCGGAGCTTAACAGCCCTGCCCGGGAAAGGCCAAAGAGCCTTTTTGGAGACACGAGAGCGCTGTCCCGTCACGAAAACGGATGCATCGGAAGTCGATTGATATCCGGTTTTGGGTGGAGTTTCAGTTGGGATGGAATCAAGAGGCAGAAGAAAAAAAACCTGGCTGAACGTGCATCCATCCTTCGTCGTGGGACGTGAGCTTGGGGGCGTATTTCAGATGGATCAAAGTTGGCTAGAACGTATTATTTAGTCATTTCCTTTGCTGTGTGATCAGGGGCAGAGAGGAAAGCAAAAACAAACAAAGCATTGAAGGCAGAAAGTTTAATTGCTTAACAGTGGAGCAACGGTGATTTGAACTTAAAATTTGGTATGTCAAAAATTTGTTGACAGTTTGCAGGGGAGAATTTTCTGCTGTTATACGGTGAGAAAAGTGAAGCTGTTATACATATTATATCGTTTTTGCGTAGCAAACAATCACGAGACGAATATTCCATTTAAAAAAGACCTTCCTCCTATTAATTTTACCTCCTCTTCGAATTCATCAGTTAATGCAACTAACCAATTCCCAGTTATCCCAGGACACTTAACCAACTAACTAGATCCCTTCAACAAAACCCCAACATCTGCTCGAACCCAGGAAATGCCGCGAATGTTTTTGGTCAATCTCAAGTGTGCGCCCTTAATTGTACACACCGCGTGTCATCGCTTCCCGGTTGCGCGTGTGCCACTTGCACGTCAGTATGCGCACATAGGTCCGCCGGAACGAAGCATTGCACAGCGCGTAACAGACCGGATTGATGGTCGAGTTGATGTAGCAGAGGGCGTAGAAAAAGTCCCACAGCTCCTGGGGAATGCATTTGGCGCACGCGGTCAGCGGTTTCAGCAGCACCAGAATGTTGTACGGCGTCCAGGTAATGATGAAGCTCAGCAGGATAGCGGACAGCGTTTTGGCCGCCTTCGTTTCCTGTCGCTTTTCTTGCGATTTTTTCTTCTTCTTCACCTGGCGGGCCGTTTGCGCGAGGTTAGCTTGGTGCAGTTGCTGCTGCTGCTTCGACAGCGGTTTCGAGATGATTTTCGCCGACAGCGGTAACCGGAAGTCGGTGGTTGCGGTCGATTGGCGCCGGGTCGCCACCGGTATGATGTAGTCGGAATCGCGCGACGGCAGCGGACGTCTCGGTGGTACCGTCATCGACATCGGCACGTCGTCCTGTATCATCTTGATCGAGGGGGCCCGTTCGTCGCCCGATCCACCCTCGGGCGGTAGCCGTATGAGGATGGTGTACACCGAATCTTGGCTGACCGAGCGCGATCCCAAGCGATTGCTGTTCGGGAGGGAGCGTGAGTCCCGCGCACCGTGCATATCTTGAAGGTGGGCCAACGGTGGCAGCGCAGGCCTTATCGGGGTCGGTGAAATGTCCGGAATCATGCTGACAACGTTACTGCGACCGCCACTACCGGCCACGTATGGATCGCGAATCACATTCAGTGAGGTGCATCTGCAACGACAGGACAACAAATTGCTTTAGAAGAGAGGGTGCAATCTGACCGACGGACGCAGAACAAAAATACACAACAGTGAGTTGGCTGGGAATTTGCGGGATAAGATACAACAGGAACAGGTGAGCTTTATCGTCGCTAAGCGTTCGCTCAACCCACCCGCCCGGAAACATCTTACCCCGCTTAGCCTCACACAAACACAGGTAAATGCTTGCAAAACTTTGAATGCTAACGCAAACACGAACAAACTAGCGCAGTGTGATGAATGCATAAAGGCGAATGAAACACATCGTTCCACAATGTGTCCGGCAGCTTTTTCTCGATGATTGTTGGTGCACATGGTGGCGCTAGATGGGTGAGTGTGTGTATGTGTGTGAAAAATGCACCAGAACATTCTGACTCCATACATGCCTCTCCTCCTCCTCCTCCTCCTCCTCCTCTCTCTCTCTCTATCTCTATGCGTACCGTGACAAAAAAAAAGGAAAAAAAAGATCGGACACTACAAAACACATCAATGGCACGCACACTAAAAACGCAGGATAACGCGATACAAGTACTAAACCATAACACCATCAGCGAAAGAAATGGCCAGTTCCCGATGGAATGGCCACTGGGATAGCATTTGATGACGTTTGATTGACGACACACGATGCTCGTTATGATGGTAATGGCGCATGGGATGATTGGGTTTCAGTGCTGTTGTAGCGCGCATGGTGCACGAGTGAGCCATGAATACGGTGCGTCGGTCGGCCCATCGAACTGGAAGGATTCGTTTCCGTGAACGGTGGTGGTTTGGTTTAATCAAGGATCGATGAATAATTTATTTTTAGTAATGCAAACAGCAAAACGCCACGCCTTTTTATTGTGCTTTTGGTATGCGAGTGTGAGCGAGTGTTCCCCCCTTAGCAGGAAAATGAAAGCTTTTGCATCACAAATACGCCGTGAAGTATGCAACTCGTATCACTACTGGCCTAGTGTATTTTTCTTCGAAATAAACCATTGCACAATGTTTTACCTTTTTAATTATTTTACTAGTTATTATTATTAATTAATTATTAAATTATTTTACTTTACTAGAAGTTTCTCACTTACTCTCACTCTAATTCGAACGTATAGCTAGCAATACTTGTAGAATATTTCATTCGTTTTACTAATTTACAGGGTATAAGGAGCTTTTGAGACGCTTTCCTAAATATTTGTGGCTTTGTTCTACAATATTTTTGATATTGTAATATTTTATTAAAAACCTTATTTCTGTTTAGAAAAATTACTGAACAATTTCCTATGCTAAAACTAAAGTAAATTTATCTGAAATGTTAATTTGATTTTATATGACATACAGGAATGTTCTGTCTTCAATAGTGTATTTTTTTATTTCTTTAAACTAGTAGAAGAAAGGCGTTTAATTTAATTATTTTCAACAAATGAAAAATGTTCAATCATTTCTATAAGGTTTGGAATTTTTTGGCAAAAAGCAAAAAAAGCTTCGAAAAATATTAAAACGAATTTAATACCAACCGAAAATAATTTAAAAATTGTGGCGCGATCACAAATACATGGGAAACCCGTTAAAAACGGGAAGAAAACTGACCTTCATAAAAATTTCCAGACTCCAATCGATTCTGCCAGAAACCAGGCACTTTAAAATATTTAAAAATCAACATCCAAATCTAAGAACAAACGGCGTGCTGTAGATTTTATTCAAACCCAGCCTAAAAACTTGGCGCACCCACAAGATCCGTTCTTCCCCAGGGCCTGCGGTTGAAAGCCATTTTCTCTCGCTTTTCGTTTGCCAGCTACAGCTAACCTGATTACTTAAACCATGCCATCCTTCCTTCAACGAATCCTTCACCCGCCCGTACGGCAAAACAAACACACCGGAAAATAAACCAAACACATCGAACCGGAGCAACAAAGCGTTGCCATGCGAAAAAGCCGGGTCGAGCTATGGGTTGCAGCCTTCCATGGTCCATAGCTCAACGCGGTTTGAAAAATGCTTAAGAAACCTTATGAACGCTACTTATTGCAGGACATTGGGAGAAAAGATGGAACGGTCTAAAATTAAGCAGGAACGGAATCAGAATCAGAAAAATAACTTTCTTTATATCTGCAAGCAAAATCACAAAGCACGGAAGGGGATAAACAATGAGAATGTTCGTTGTATGGCGAACTCATGACAGAGCAGTGTGAGGTGTGATAGAGTGATAGAGAGGGTAGGCTAGTGGACAAAATAAAAACAGAAACGAAACTAGCTTATCAGCTTTGCACAGCACACAGCTCTAGGATGGAACATGGAAACATAAAACATTCGGCTTGGCAGGTTTTTTTTTTTTTGGCTTAAGAAATTGATTGTATTATAGAAAAAAGAAAGGTTCGGAGACCGAGCTTCCTCTACCTGGTGACTGAGCTTGGTAGGGGAGTTTCTATGGATACAGGTGTTGCATACCCTAAGTCCGACGGTTCCTCGACGTCATACCCGTAGTCGTCGGAGTCCTCGCGCCCGGAATGCCACCACGCAATGCACCACTCCTTGATGCCTCCGAAGAAGGTGGTCGGCTTTTTCGGGACTCCGTTCATAGTGATCTGCAAGTTTTAGCAAACAGAAAAGACATCGATTTTCGAACAGACAAGATGTTACGGGGGTAGGGGAAGTCCATGTTGAGGGTCCGTTGCCGACGATGAGACGGTCGATAGTGGATTCTTCCGATCGATCGGTTTGCTTGGGGATGAGCTGCCAAATTACTTACGCTTGAACGTCGGGACAACATGCCATGTCCGTAGGCACCGTCCGGAAGGACGGCATTGGTCATGTAGACGCTTTCCGCATCCGCCGAAGACTCACTGCGCGGCCTTCGCCAACCGTCCGGATCGGCAACACTGGCGGGCAGCACGTGACCTCCAGAATGGTTGACGGCTGTGTTTTCATCGCTGCAATGAAAGGGAGTGAAAGAAACATACGAGAGCTGTAAGGTTTCCATTCAAATTGCACTATCGAAAATTAAACAGGCTTTGTTGTAAAGTACACCTCAAGCTTTAACTGTTCTGCTCGTGAAGTGCTGAGTAGTGTTGGGAACTTTGGAGTGAATAAATGAAACTCCGACGTGTTGAAATCGGAGGTACTCCTGAAAAAATCAGGAATCAACTCCGGAGTTTATTCCGGATTAATAAGGAATTTTCTCCATAGTAATCTGGAGTGCAGTAAATACAGTAGAAAACTAAAAGAAACTTCTATCAAACTTTGGCTGGGACGTTGATCATGAAGCAAAAACAGAATAAACTAAATGGGTTTAAAGTACTGTTCGTTTGGAATTTGGTCACTCTATGTTATGTAGAGTAGAGACCCCAGTGATATATGGAATTTTTCGACACCTGTGATTAGGTATTGGAGCACTCTTCCCTCTTATGGAGTGGTTTTGGCATGATCGTTCTTGTTTCAGTTATTATTAACGATGGAGCTGCAACGTCGACAATTAATTGGGCAACACCCACTTAGAAAATTCAACTTGATCCCGGAGAAAAATAGGAAAATTCCTTAAAAACGCCTCTTTTACTTTTAGTTTCGAAAACGTCAAAGCGTGGCTGAACTGGAAGATGTTGAGAGCGCCACAGGCTAACCTTGGACTTTCGGATGGGGATATTGCAAAAAATGCGGTGCAGCATAAGTACCGTCAGAACAATCGGATTGAGTGCAGACTGCAGAGGTCTTTTCGTGCCTCAAAGCCACCAAACAGAACTCTGAAGAATAATTACATCGCCAAAATACGTGCTAAAAAAATTGTAAAACCGGATTCTAACGATGTACACGGGTTGCGTTCCTATGGATGACGAAACGTATCATGGGATCATGCGAGTAAAACCCCGCCCCGTGCCGCATTCAACATCCTGTAGAACTTGCGAGTTTCCCCCGACTAGGATAACTGTTGCATCAGTTGCTCGTCCGACTCTTCGAAATTCCGCTTCTTGTCCTGGAAGCGCCGGATTTGTTGCCTCCTCAGTCGTCTGTAGTGTTCCACGTTCTGCCGAGACTTGCGCTGGAGCATGCGAGTACGTGCTGCGTTCTTCGCAGCTAGTGCTCGCCTGCACTCATCATATATCCGAGAAGTGCCTTCCATGGATGAGAACTTGGTCGATCTGGGAATATGTCTGCTGTGGTGATCTCCAGGTGTAACTGAAGCGAGGTGCGTGCTGGAAGAAGGTGCTGCGAATGGTCATGCGCTTGGAGGAGGCGAAGTTCACGAGCCGAAGCCCGTTATCGTTCGGATGACTCCAAAAATTGTATGACCAGGTTCTAACGAGGTAGGTGGGTTGTGTTCTTATGGATGACGAAACGTATATAAAAATTTGAGGCAGGATTCTGACCAAAAATTGAATGATGCGGGGGCACGTGGCGATGATCCGAACAAATATAAGTTCGTTTTTGCTGACAAATTCGCCCTCATACTCATGGTATTGCAAGCCATCTGCAGCAATGGGCACAAAACACTGGTTTTTATAACAAATCAATCTATGAACACGACAGTTCATGAAGATCATCGCTTGGAAAAGTGTGTTTTGCTTTTTAATAAAGCTCACAAAGGCCCTTTGAAGCTCGTTGTTCGGCGGCTTATGAGAGGTATCAAAAGAAAGTTGCTTCAATTTATCCGTACATAAACAAATATTTTTTCCTTGAATTTTGTAATAAAAGAACAATACAAAACCTTTCGTTTGTTGAAAAAATTATATTTTTACGTTAAAAATTTGAAGACTGGGGCCGCTGTCGCCTACACCACTGAGCCGCCCCGGCAATAATACTTTATTACCAATAAATTAAAAAAATGGTGCTACAGAACATTTTTTTGTTGTTGTTTGGGCAACGACAGTGATTTCGCTAACGATTTTGAATCCGAAGCTACCACCAATTGATTCCGCAGAGCACTCCGCATTGCTCCGGAGCATATTCTGGATTGCTCCGAAGTTACTCCGGCGTTATTCCGGAATTTACCCATCACTAGTGCTGAGCTTACAGCACAGCCAAGATCGAATCGCTGTGTATTCCGGTGGATACAAGATTGTAACATAGACTCCATTAAATTGCTCGGTTGACCTAGTTCCTGCCAACGCACAGGTATAGAAAACTGGACAATGATTGTGAACTGCATTGTTCGAAGCATTATGGCGCTGGTAAGTTTTCAGCAATGCTTTCATGGGCAATTTTAGAGATGGCATTTTGAACCAATCTAAATGATGAACAAAGACAAACTGATTGAATATTTTTGTTCTAAAAATCGTGTTTAAGTATAATGTGTTTAAATGTGTAAGCTTTTACGCTATCAATATTACTTAATTTATATTGTTTTAAATTCACAAACCTGGATCTATACATCGACAAAAGTCGATAAAACATTCCCGCTTTTTAATGCTTCAAACCGAATCCCGCATTCACCATTTGATGAAAGCGGAGGAGATCCTTTGCAATAACATAAACTACCTCCGAGGATAACTCTTGCATTAACCGCTATTGTTGCCAAATAAACACCACGTTAATCGGCGTACCTCAATTCATCCACGAAACCATTTTCATCTGCTTTTCGTAAATCGGGTCGGGCTCGTAAATTTGTTTTCGCTTGTTCCAGGGTTCAATCCAACATTGAGAAAATAAAAGCCAGACAGACAGAGAGAGAAAGAGACTGAATTTCCTCATCTTTATTCCCATCATTGCAGTCCCGAAGCCAAGTGGATTTAATAAAACCTAAAAGAAATGAAACTAAAAACATAACGTAAAATCCTATTTGCAACCGATTCAACAGAATGATGGAACGTTGAATCCTTCTTCATCCATAACCCGCACACACACACACACGGGTACAAACATACCATCCATAACCATCCCTAACCTCACCTCTTCCGTTTGATAGGGGTGCACAGCACAGAGCTGAGGGCTGCCCGATACGGTTCGGAGAGAGTTTAAATCACTCGACCGCAAAACTGGGTCTTCGAGGTTTCCCCTAAAACGTACGGCCAAAAAGCAATGCTGCTCCCTTCGCACAAAAGTGGACCCCGATGGGTTTTGCAGAATTCGGGCTCGTGAGCGGCCTTAGTTGGCGTATCCGTTACCCACGGATACCCGGGCTTACTAAAGCCGAACCGGCATCATATCTTGTAGTGCCATTCCCCGACCTTTCCCGCCGCTTGATCTTTGCCGCTCGGATGGGATTCCATTTTCAAATGCCATCGAAAACAACACCACCCCAATCCCAACCACCAATGGAGGGGAAGGGGGGGGGGGGCGTACGCCTCGCTGGTTTCGGTTTTTGTCGAAGGTTTCCCCGAAACAAAGCATCATCCTTATGCCGTGGTTAAACCTTTGGTTCGCCCTTGTCGACACTGGATTGCAAATTCCAGCATTTATCCATCCTTAGTTGTTGCTCGTCTTCAAAATTGCCCAGCCGAACGTGTGCGTGTGTGTGTTTTTGAACTGAAGAGATTGGAGTGGCCTATTGGATGGCCCCGTTCCAGGAACGGCAAGCTAGTGATCTAGTGGGCAGCATGTTTTATTTTCAATTTTTCAACCCACACTCACCCTTTTCGAAATGTCTTGAAGTGGGTTAACGGAAAACACTGATCCAAAAAGGTAGGTAAAGAAGAAAAAAAAACTCTCACTCTTGCAAAACACTTAGCACACCCTCGTCTTTGTCGAATGCTGTCTGCCGGGAGACTTAATGCAAAAAGTAATTCAAACACACACGCGACCGTGTACGACTTACTTTTGACGTAAAACGATTTATTTATTGTCTGGGTTGGGGTGTGAGGGAGCATATCCTGATGTGCAACCAGTCTAAAATCTTCCGGACATCAGGACTAGTACCACACCCATTCTATCTTGATTTGTGCCTGAAATATGGAACCACTTGACTGGTTCACATAATTCAAGCCCATCGCCCTCCCGTATATTGTCCAGCACCGAAGCACTGAGGATGTTCAAAAGGGTAGTTGTACAACTGTACACTTTGAAAGGCATATCCCAAGTTCTGCCCCTCGAGCATTGATGAGGTACACTCGGTCTCACTGATCTCGCGCACAACACGGCAAAAAAAGGCTTTCCGTTCTCCTCTGTAAAATCTACCGCCGATGACTCGACAACAACATCTGTGCTGACCCCCCCGGCGGGGGTCACAGGAAATGGTTGATTCAATCAAGAATTATTTTTTCTTCCATTGGATAAAGTTGATTAAATTACGACACTGTGAGATGGTTTGCTGCCGACTAGCATCTTGCAACTGCTTCTGCCAAGTTCGCACCAGCTTCGAATGGTCACCAAATGCGGGAACTTTCGTCCAGGCTAGTAGTCACCGTTGGGTGACATAGAGCCTGATTGTCGCAGTGAAGTATGAAGTGATTTTTTCTCATTTCTAGCATCCGTTGCGGGTGATGACGATTTTGTGTGGATTTATTGCGTTTCGAGAAGAATACCGACTAGATTTGTACAACGAAGCATTTAATGTGCAGAACTAATGAAGTCGATTGTCATCGAAGAAAAGCATTTCCGGAATTTGTAGAAAACTTTAAAGGGAATAATGTTTCATTTATTATCTAAGTGTGATCTTCTTTAAGGTTTTTTGTTGAGTTTAAAACACACACTTGATTGCTTAACGGAAGACGAAAACACATAACTCACATAAATATCTTTTTCGTCGAGCAAAAATCCTTCCCGAAAACGCATCCGATACCATTTTAAAAAACCATCAAAAACCCACCAATCACGCTCGACAGCTGACATGAGCTAGTTTTGAGCCCCGCACATCCTGATTTGTTTACCCTTGATTGCTTCGCCCGTAATCGTTTCCTTCTATCAAACCACTAGACGTTTGTCTTCGGAAAATTTGTTTCTCCCGTTTCCGAAAGAGTGGGAGGCAGAGATTTGCACACGAAATTGGTTCGATCTGATGCCGATATAAGTGTGACCGTGGTATACGTGACGTGGTTGTTATTTTACAAACGTTACGTTTAATGCCGCCTCTCCACCGCAGCCCAACATTACAGTACGCCGCTGTACGCCGTTTGTAAATTTCTACACCCCCAAAAGTTGTACGCTTATAAAGATTTTACTTCATTGTCATTGCTTATCTGTCACCTGGCTGTCTCACTCCGGTAGCTGATAAAGATAAAGCTGCCATACTTCGCCATTTACGGTAAGGGGCGACATCAGCTACACGATTCGAACGCACTCACGCACGTACCACGCGTCCCGGCACCAGATGGAGAAGTTGGAAAAAGTTCGACAGCCTCTGGCACGACGTGAGCGACATTATAATGGAGGCCCGAATCCTGCCACACCTGGTTTGATCGTCCCGTCCCCAGGTCAAGTGGTGGGATGTGGCTCCCAGAACTCGTGCCCGAATGGTATTCTTAGGTTTTTGCTTGCTTCCTTTTTTGTTGATGGTAATTTCGCTCTCAAACGCCAGCAGTACACCCCACAAGTACGTGTTCTCGCAGATGACACCGGCGTGAGGTGTTCTGGCACTACACACCGGCAAAAACCGGTAAAGGCAAATTAGGTTAACTTACTTTCGAACGGTGCTGAAATTGGTTCATAACCCCCACAGGGCACTGTCCACTGGTACGCCACGCGGGAGATCGTACGTCGTGGCCTTTATTTACTGCAGGGCAACAGGGCGCTTCCTGGTGGAAAGTCAGGGAAGGCCCCGAAAGGGACCTCCTGCATGAGGAAGCAGCTTTGTTTGTGTAATGATTTATTACATTACCACCCGATCGGGTGCGAGGTAATGTAATCTGTGCAAGTTTTCAAACCGCTGTATCGTCGCCAGCGAATTTTCACTGCTTATTTTCGTCCACAATCTGTTACATCTATTTTCTTTACAAACTTTTCAATGTATTATGCAAAAAGCGCTCGGTGGCAAGATTGGGGTTTGCCTGCTGATGTAACACATGGGAATCCACACAAGGTGGTCGAGCGTATCAGTGGATGTAAGCGTAATTTATCAGCTCATTTTATGGAGCTATGATTAAAGTGAAAGTAACACTGTTCCAGCTGCTTCTAGATGTGTACCTTAAGCTTCTAGACTTGGATAAATTTTTCACACTCGCCTAATATATAGAACGCGGATATGTTGTAGCGATCAAGTTGTTGATTGGACTAATAAATGGGTTTATAATGGACTTATAACTTTGTCGTGGCGTGATGAGTATTCTGATCGTTTTTCACGCAGTGCTCGGCTTAAACTCATCGTCTGTTTCCAGTAGCGTTCAGGAGTTCGTAGTAAATGACGCCGAGCTGGTCCCACCAAATACTCTGCATAACTTTCGAGCTATGGATGTTCGGCCGAGCTGATAATGTTGGGGTATGACCGGGGCATCCCCATGATTTTTTGCGCTCAGGATTGCTGAACCAAATCCACCTCTCTCCTGTCATGATTCTCTGCAGGAACTCCTTTCTGTTGTGCCGCTGGACCAGCAATTCACACATGAAGAGTCAGCGTTCAATGTCCAGCGGCTTCAACTCGTGTGGTATCCATTTGCCCTCCTTCTGTATCATGCTTAACGCGTTCAGCCGTGATGATATGGCCTGACGAGCTATATCAAGCACGGCTGCAAGCTCTTCTTGCGTTTGGCAGTGATTTTCCTCGTTTGGGCCTTCCTTCACGTTGAGCATCCTCCACGGCGAAAACAACGTTTCGGAAGCGTCGAAATCAATCCCGACACCTTGTTTCGCTTAGAGCAGCTTGACCACAAATACTCGAAAGTTCTCGATGCGCTTCGGCTGCCATTTTCTTTGCTCGAAACAAAAACAAAAACAGCAACACCTCCCGCATATGGTGCTTATACGACTGAAAATCATTTTCACATTTTCAAGAACTAGGAAGTTTTACTAGCTCGAAATAATCACTAATCTGTTTACACAGTTTGATTATGTCATTCTCGAACTTGATTTATGACGTTTGTAAAAGTCAAAATCGCGCTACAGTTGACAGTGGCCCCATCGATTTGAAAACGGCCGTTATTTATTCGTGGACATAATAAAAATTGCATAATTTTAGGTGTAACATATTACTCATAACTCTTCATCAAAACTCAATAAATAGAGTGATCTGGTCTCCTGCATCTACTACCAAATAGACTTAAAATTATTTAGAACTCTCATTTCAAGTACTTCATTCAATAACAGATTAAAGAGAGAGGATTGTTTAACGTATTTAAACACAAATCAAGAAGCTTTTCAAAAAGATAACCCGCAAGCTTTTCAGATTTCTTTCCGGAACGTCTTTGTTATGATCAAAGAGCACGATCTGAGCAGGACACGCTGTATCGATTTACCTTTTTTACCAGCAGTTTTTCTTTTCCCCCCTCAGCTTTGTTCCAGGATGACAAGCCTGTGCTTTCGATTTTATCATTTTCGGCCGACTTTGGATCGTTGCTCCCCAAGGAAAAGAGTTTTCCACTTAATCCCTGCATTACCATTGATGGCACGGTATCGGCATTAACGGCTGGGAGCGCCGATTCCTATTGGCAAGACCAACGTGAGTGTGATCAACAACCGACACAAGTGCCAGCGTAACGCTGTCATTGAGCGTGCACGCGAATGGCCACAGTTGTCGAGTGTGTGTGTGTGTGTGTGTGTGTGTGTGTGTGTGTGTGTGTGTGTGTGTGTGTGTGTGTGTGTGTGTGTGTGTGTGTGTGTGTGTGGGTGGTGAAAATGATTGCGATATGCAATCACATTGACAACCTAATCCAGTTACGGTAGGCACGTGTTTTGCTGTGGGTGAAAAGCACCCTTGTGTTACTGCTCGAGTTACATGTATTAGAACAATATCGGTTGTATAATGATTATTTCCAAGATATGTTAAGCAAGGACAATCTTCCTTTATGGAACATTACATATGATGTTTGAGTATGAAGTTATCGTTATAACTTCATGCCTGTTTTTCTATGTCTTACAGATACGTTATGTGTTTATAAAGCTGTTTTGCGTGAGCAAAATTCAGCACTAATTACCTTGCGACACGCACAAAAATGGCAAAATAAACTTGTTTTTTAATGCAATTTTAATAACTCTCCTCTGTACAGGTGCATAATTCATATACCGAAAATACTTCCTCCTCGAGTTGATGCCTAACTTGTACCACAAATCCCAAAAGATTCGAGCATTTTTTTCATGCTACCTTTCGCTACCGATTCAACCTTCACATTTACATGACCACACGTCCATACAGCTGCTGACGTCATTACCATCAAGAAACAACGTAACGCTTATTGCGGCTGACTGCGGTGCGTTATTCCAACGAAATATTTTCCGAATTTTCTGTCCTCTCACTACCACCGTCACTCTCCCATTTCTTTGCCACTGTTTTAACCGGTTTCCCATAGGCAGGTTAGTCAAACTTCCAATGCTTAGTCGTTCGTCATGCCGTCACTTCCCGGCAATCATTATCACGCACAATCTTTAGGAATCGTTCAGTTGTGAAAGCACGCTGCATTCGAAGCAGTGTAAATAATCTCGAACAGGAACTAATCATTTATTTCGGAGCTTTTCTGCTTGTGTAGTAGGAGAGAGAGAGAGGGAAAAAGAGAAAGAGAGAAAGAAAAAGAAAGGGAGAGAAAGCCAGAGAAAGAAACAAGGCACTACCATGCACGAAATTGCTAAGCTACATGAACTTCCGGAGCCATTCCGGAACCGATCCTGTTTGTTTCCCCTAAAAGCCCCTAAATATCTTCCTATCCTTTTCAACCCTTAGGTAGAACCAAGTTAGGATTTCTTGGTTCGTATTTATATTGCTGGTTTACTAAGCGTTGACATCGCCATAACGCTCTCAGATGACGTTCAGGAAATGACAAGGTTAGAGAAGGATTTTCTTTCTCTGCTCGTTGCACTAGCCGAAATAGGAGCAACATGTTGCTGGAGTAATGTTTTTGTTTTGTGGATCAGAAAGAACCATCTTCTTAACACCGATTTACATTACGATTCAAGGTTAGAACGATGATTACAACAGATCTGCTTGAACGATTTAAATCACTGTGCGAAAAAAAAACCCCGCAAAAGCAGTTGATAGCTCGACATATTCCACCTGATGCTAAATGACAGGCAAACGAGATTCTGTGTCGTACCGAAGAGCATCATCCTTGGGCCAAAGAAAAGCGTGAACATGTTTCGCAACTCGTGGCCTCGTTGACGCCCGTGTTATTTTCTAAGAAATTATTTCACGCCAGCCAAAACTTACTATCAACAGCAACATTGTTGATTAGATTCGGCAAACTACAGTTGCTGAAGCAGCGAACCAAGTTTTCCAAGCCGGAACTAAAACTAGCTTCAACATGGTAGGCAGGAAAAGGAAAAAGGGACTGGAAAATAGCACAAGAAACACTACTGGCTGGCTTGAGGACACTAAAAAACACTGTCTGTTCCGGGAGCTCAAGTTTTAATTAGCATAAAAAATAAGACTGTGTAGGCTTGCGGAGGAGTCAGGCAGCCGAGCGACTGTCATTTGCGTTCGAAGCATACTCTCGAGTGTTGGAACTGACAGTTTTTGGAAAAATACTCTTGGCCTGACTCGCAAATTAATGGATGCGTCCCACCTCTGGTTTGCTTGTTTTTGACTCGTGCAGACGGCAGACGGACGGAATTAGCATTTTAGCAGCAGTTTAATTGAACAACACTTTAGTGATGAGCTGCGAACGTTGTTGTCTTTCCGGCTCGCGAGTATTGGAGTGAAAAAGAGAGAAAGAGAGAGAGGGAGAGATTGTTTGGAACGTTCTCCGGCGAAATGACTCATACAGAAAATGATAAAATACGTTTAATAGTTGTTTACGTTCTGCATTTAATTAATGTTAAGTGTTGCTGTAAAGCGGTTATCCTAATTAGAGTTTGTTTTTTGGGTGTGTGTTGAATCATTGTTGATAGATAGTATGGGAAAAATCCCGATCTGTAAATTATTTATTCATTCAAGCAACGTAGTTTTAATTTTAAAGTGGCAGAACAAAGAAATATGAAAAATCTTACTTCAAAACACTATAATTTTTGCTTCAAAAATTTTGAAATTTTGTAGCACGATACAGAAACAGTCAGTTTCTGACATATTCGAATTGCCCGGAATAGAAAATTAGCCAGTAATTTGACAGTTATATGTATTTATATCATGAAAATAAATCGTTTAAGTTAGCGTTTTACTCAAATAAACATGTGTCTCTACTAACGAAGAGTGAAAACTTCATAGTTGAACCAAAGAAAATATTATGCGTTTAGAGTCTTGCTAATTTTGGTCCCTTCTCATTGTGGAATTCTTAGCAATGAGAAGGCAGACTCCCTGATCTCGGCCCAGGAGTTCCTTCGTTTCCCACAGCAACTTTTCCTGTCTCGTTGGCAAAGCATGAAGGAGGCGGATGAACTCGGGCGTTTCTTTTTCTCGATCTCTCGGCAAGTGTCCCAGCGGCCTTGGTTCAATGGGCTCTCTGTGGACCGGGCATTTATACAAACGATGTCTCGACTGCTATAACTCTGGGTCAGACGAAACTTTGTGGGTTTGGCGAAGAATTTCCACGATGTAATGATCCTCATCACGAAATGATCCGCATGTTGATGAGGGCCCTCCTCATCAACATGCGGATCATTTCGTCGTCGTCGTGACATGGCCCAGTCAACAATAGATCTCCAATAAACTCCCTGGATCCTTGCTGCAGCTTCCCATCCATGTGGGCACCCGCTCTCCGACAGGTCTCCCTTCACGTGATCCAGTCAACGAACTGGCTGTGCTCCCCGACGCCTCCTAACGAACTGGGGGTCGCTGACGAATACCTTCTTCGCGGGGCATGAGTTCGGGATCCTCATAACATGCCCCAGCCATCGTATCCTGTCGGTCTTTGCTACCGTCAGGATGTCCGGTTTTCCGTATAGCTCAGCAAGCTCGTGGTTCATCCTTCTCCGCCACACTCCATGCTCGAACACACCGCCAAAGATGGTGCAGAGGATGCGACGCTCAAACACGCCAAGAGCAGTTTGCATCCTCCGCTCGTATGTTCCAAGACTCGTGGCCATATAGGACCACCGGGCGAATCAGTGTGCGATATATCTCACATTTAGTGCGGTCTCGAAGTCTTCTGGATTTCAGCAGACGGTGAAGGTCGTAGTAGGCACTATTCTCTTGCACAATGCGTCTCCTGATTTTGCTGCTGACATCGTTATCCGAAGTTACGACAGTCCCAAGATAGCAGAACTCCTCTACTACCTCGAGGTTGTCGCCGTCGACTAACACGCTGCTTCCCACTCGGGCTCTGTCACGATCAGAGCCTCCGGCAAGCGTGTATTTCGTCTTCGTGACATTGATCATTAATCCAATTCTTGCTGCTTCACGTTTCAGTCGGGTGTACGCCTCACACACCTTCTTTCTTCTCTTGCCAACGACACCAATGTCAACCGCGAAGTCAAGAAATTGGATAGACCGGGAGATCATGCCACGAATATCATTGTCTAGCCCCGCGCTTTGTATGACACCTTCCAAGGCTACATTGAACAGTAGACAGGAGAGTCCCCTTGCCTCAGACCCCTGTAAGATTCGAACGATTCCGACAACATACTCGAAACTCTCAACTTGCACTGCACCCCGTCCATAGTGGTCTTTTGCAGCCATGCATTATGTTTCATGGCTCATTTCGATCTATGGTATCGTAGGCCGCCCATTTTTTGTCCACCATTTTTTGTCCCGTTCCCGTCCCAAAAAGATCATTTTTTGTAACCGTTGCAATATCTTCAACGTATACCATTTCACGCATCGATTTCACTATGTTAAATACAATTGGACCGTTCAACAGGAACGGTTTATGTACGTTTGCTTATGTAGTTCCATTCTGCGCTTCCAGTACGTTAGATCAAATCCCCAAAGCAATATCCAAAAGTTATCACGTTGCTGTAAACTTACCACCTCACCAGTCGACGAAAAGCTACAAACAATAGTCCAACAGCAATAAAAAAAAATCGCGTCGAAAGAAATGACCTTGCCCATCGACAGTTTTCCGACACGCCAGTTTTTCAGATTGAGTTGAAGCTTTTTCTTTTTGGATCATTTTTTTTTCCTCTCCCAAGCTCCTTCGGGAAACAACGGTCTCTTCCCGTTCCAACGCTCGCCGTACGATGTATCGTGGTGATTAGGTTTCCAATTAGGACCCGTCAGGACGAAAGCCCGAACCCCCCTGCACCCGGCAAGCGCAACGTTCCGAAAGCCGTTGAAAAATGAAACACTTCTAATGGCCACCGGAGTTGGTGTGGCGTTGGTTTCATTTTCCAATGATTTGCTCCATTTACTCCGTTGCTTGTTTGAGTGCACGCTTCTGCAATGGTGCTTCGGCCTGTATGCTGTAGCAAAGGGGTCATGATCTCGTCACATTTCGCCACCGGTCGACGGCACCATTGTTGTATGGCAGACTGGCAGACGCAGAGCACATTGATTTAAACTGATCCTTGAAAACGTGGCCAAACCATCCCCATACACATTGTTCCATCGCTTCAGGGTTTAGCCTTCCAATTGATCGAACGGACCCTAGAGCATCGAGTAACAGAAGCTTGATTGATCTGCGCACCACATCCTTGGTTGTGGCTGCATTATTTCCCTCACACCGAGTGAAATTGGAACGACTCTACCAATGCCATTTTGATTGACGTATGAGTGCCAACCGAACTCTGGTGCTCCTGGTGCTCCTGTGCTTCCGTACTGCTGCGTTATGCTTTTATACTGATAACAGTATCACACGAGGTGTGTATGAGTGTGGCTGGCCCATGGAACCTTGTAAAGTACAGTCGTTGTTTAAGGGGAACCGGAACGATTGTTCCATTTCTTCTACCACAAAAAAAAACCTGCACTTCCGTTCACCGATATGTGGGCCAGACTGTAACCAAAGATATTAAATGAGTTTTCAGTTTGCTCATCAATCAAAGTATTGCAATTAGGCCATGTTAATGGCACACCAAAATACACGCAAACACACACACACACGTTCACATACAAAAGTTTAATATTTGATGACATGGTAACACAGCTTCCTAAAATAGGTTTAGTGCTGTTCATAGGAGATGACGCATTTCAAACATATGAAGTTCAAAGGAATCATTTCTAAAGGTCAATCCGGAAGAATTCGTACTGTCTGATGATGTTCCGTTCCGATTAACATTCCAATCAAACGATAATGATTTGGATTAAAACATTATCACTCGAGCAGCGCTTATTTATTGCTAAATAAAGAACACTCTCAGCCTATTTCAGGTCGCTGGTGTGTAATCTACAGATTGATAACTTTCGATAAAGCTATCAAAGAAGCAGACATATCTTGTTTACCAGTTATCCGCTTGATTTACTTCATTTCGTTTTGGTAAACTATGAAAAAAAAACTAATTTGATAGAGCAATTCGACGATTTTGACTGGACATGTGATAAAAATATTTTACAAATGCATCAACCTTCTGATAATACTTGTAACTACTATAACGAATCTAATTCTGCCAGATTTTATCGTGTCCTCAGGCACACATTACAATACAGCTAGCATATCGCATGAAGTACGGCTCGATTCCGATCATCAATCATTCCTCTTGGTTTGACGTGAGTAAATTTAATCTATCGCACAATACTACAAGTAAATGGAACTTTGCCCGTCTGGACGCCCGCAAGCGCAAGAATAGAACGGGAAAAGTTGTTTTAAGACACTGAAATGGATTACTCATAGCGTGCGATGCCCAGCGGAGACTACCCGACCGAGACAAGCGATGAAAACGGTGGGAATTTCCCTCGTTCCGACACTTTATTGACATTCAACAGGCGTTTACGGGATCGGTTTGGGTGTGTACACCCGCCAAAAAGTAAACCTTGCACCGGGTAAACTAAAGCAACCAAATCGAATCGGCATTAAGACGTTCATCATTATCGATTTGACGGTCTAACTTTCTCAGGCTATCCATGCTGCTGCATGGATTTGTTGGTGGGTATTATTTCCGATATTATTTTCAGATGATGATGAAATGAGAAACTTTGCTCAATGTTGTATGAAAGATATCTCATTTCAAAACGTGCAAAACTTACACAATAATTCTATAACATCTTCTTCTTGGTTTTACAACCTTCTATGTCATGCCGCTGGCCATTAGATGGCTCACTAGACTTGCCGATACTAGGTAGTTTGACAGTCAATCCTCACTGCAAGGGGGACGATCCGGATGAGATTAGAACTCCGGTCCTGTCGTTTGAATAAGGGCTCCGCTGTCGCCTTTTCCCAGCGGGCCGCCCCGGCGGTAAGCAAAGATTACACGATTCTTGCTTAACTCTTCAATGCATTCGCAGATCTTACTTTGCGATCTTGGCCTGCCGCACCAGAGTCCGGATCCGCCCACGGTCCCGCGGCGTCGTTCGCCAATCCGTTATCTCGGCCTTGATGGCGGATGATTCCACGCCATCCTCCCACCTCAATCTGGACCTACCACGCCGTCCGTGTGGACGGCCTAAAAGGACTTTCTGAGCTGGGTCGTCCGGTGCCATGCGTACAACATGGCCAGCCCATCGGAGCCTGGCGATTCTATTTCGCTGCACGACGGTGCGGTCATCATACAGTTCGTACAGCTCGTCATTGTAGCGGCTCCTCCATTGTCCTTCCACACATACGAGTCCAACGATCCTTCTTAGCATCTTCCTCTCGAACGCGGCTAAGAGGGCTTCGTCTGTGTTGGACAGGGTTCATGTCTCAGAGGCGTATGTGAGTACTGGGACTGCAAAGGTACGATACAGTCCCAGCTTCGACCGTCACGCCAGGTTATTTGAGGTGAGATGTTTCCTTAAGCTGTAGAATAACCGGCTGGCCTCCAGCATCCTAGCGCACAACTCCGTCTCTATGCTGTTTTCAGTGCTGACGTTTAACCCGAGATAGGTGAAGTTTTGGACGACTTCGAATTTGCGATCACCTATCCATATTTCACACCCACGTAGCTCGGGATTTCTTAGTAGGGCCGCTGATGGTGCCACCTTCAATTTGGTCTCTGCCTCGTTAATTTAATTCGAAGATCTAAAGACATACATACTTGAAATTCTATAACATGCAATACTTAAACAGTCCCAACAATCCTTAGTGAGGGGCGTCCCGGTGGTGCAGGTGATAACGGCGCCGGTCTTCATACGGCAGGACCGTGGTTCAAATCCCATCCGGACCGTCCCCCCGTATTGAGGACGGACTATCCAACTACGTGGTATAGGAGAGTCTAGTGAGTCATCTGATGGCCGGCATTGACCTTAGGGATCTTTAAGCCAAGAAGAAGAATCCTGAATGATTCTTATATCCAAAATATTGTCAAAATATTTACAACCGTTAAATCTAAAACAACACATTTTCCCGATCTAACGTACGATATTGTAACTAAAAAACTACTACTGAAAACCTCAAAAGCGCCTGAAATCTCGATGGAGCAAACTACCCGTCAGACAAACTAGCATCACAGAAAGGAATGTTCTTGGTTTTCAAATTGCCTTCCAACTTCACTAACAATTTGTTCGCGATTGTGACGATACACGAGCAAATACGAGCAACGAAAATACGAAAGAATGAAATGAGGACCACAAATCATCTCTCAGCTATAAGCTTAAACGTCACCAACCGTCAACACCTGGATTGGACCAAATTTTACTACCTACTACCAGCATTCGCTGGAGCATGATAAATTGAAGTGTTAAAAAGGAAAAACCGAAACAAAACCAGCACACTGTTCGTGCAGGAAAACCGATACCCAAGAATGTTTTAAAAGAAAACAGAGGAAAAAACTGTTTACCTTCGTTTGGAAAGTGCTCGAATTTCGTCCATTTGCTCTATTTTTCAACTTGTTCAACATCTATTTCGATCTCGCTGAATGAAGTTTTTTTTTTGTTGCTCGCCCTGAAAGAAGACGACGACGTTCCACCTTTCTCACAAAGATAAGGAAAAGTTTGAAAGTGGATGGATATGAAAAGTGTCATCTTTCGTCGTTTAATGATTTCTTTATGTTCTTCCTTAGCTTCCTTTTTGCTTGCCGTTGGTTGATGTGGATGTGTGGACGGGGGAAATTTATCTGAATGTTTTCAAAATTAAATTTGATGCCTGTTTGAGCAGATTCCATTGTGATGTCAAATTCAGGTTGGCTCGCGAATTGATTGTGAAAAGACAAGGTCACTGCCAGTTCTAGAAAATGTTTTTCCGGGTCGCTTTGAAAACTATCACTGACCCATTATTTGGCTGTACTGCCTTGAGATGTCGGATACAGCACATTTCAATGTGTGTGAGGGATAGAACTAGAAGAATTTATAATGGGCCTTCTAGGTCATGCCCTTGTAGTGGGATAATCACTCCTCACTACGAGGGAACGATCCAAATGGAATTAGAACCTCGGGCCATCCATGTGAAGATCGACGCCATAATTAAGAATCGAATAAAGTTGTTCAGTCCACGACATTTGCCACGCTATGCCACAGAAATTAATACCATAAAATGGCTTAAGAATCGAATGGATTGACTTTATTCAGTAAATTAAACCATTTAGCAAAAACCACATTGCCTTATTGCGATTCATCTTAAGCCTCACACCTTGCCTGCTTTAGTCACCTAACAAGTTGTTCATTGTTTCACCCGGAACGACTTACCCCTTCGTTACAGGATGCGGAAAAGACCAAAGATCCTTGTCCGTGCGATATCTTTGCCCATCTCCCTGCCCTATATTTTTCCGACTCCCGAGAGTATGTCAGAGAGTGCTATAAAACGTTACCGTCAAATGAAATATTCAGAATCCCTACATTACCTTGTATAATATCCCCATAAACAGTGCAAAACCTGCATACACATTCGCCAATCCACCAACAGCTTCATGTGCACAAACACTTGCAAACAATCGTGAGTGCAGCTTCTGGACAACCGTACCGTGACGACGATGGCGGTGCGCCCATTTTCCATTCTCTCTGACCATTTTAACTTCATGCAACAAACATGCCGGAACGTTAGTATGTCAAGCGAGTCACGGTAGTTGGTTAGTGTGTGTGCAGTGCAGTACACGGTCGAACACAAAGCAAGCGAAAGCGTGTACCAGTCGCACTGGCGACCTCGACCCGGTACCTGAAGTTCACCTATGCGACCGTATCGGTCGGACATGGGCATCTTTCAACGAGCGTCTTAAAGCTCTCCCAGCCATTTCCCGTCCATAGGGGGAGGGCAAACGGAGCACGGTTGGCCGTTACCACGATCCCTTAGGGCCATTCTTCACGTGTAACCTCAATATAATTCTTTTTACATCGAAGTTGTATCGTTGCGTTTCTTACTTTCTGCCTTCGGCAATGGTTTGCCTTGCCGGAATATCTTTCTTCACAACCCAAAAACCTTCACCACATGCCACATGCTGAAGAAGGTGAAATTCTGTGAAACCCATTATATGTAAGAGCATTTTTTTTTACTTCTTCGTCCTTTAAAGACGATAATAGCAGGAGAAAGCGAAGAAGAAAGCTGGTTGCTAAAGCTTAGCATAACGAACAATGAGCATGATGATGGGCAATTTGTGAAGAAAAGTGGTTCACAAAGCACTTCAGCAAATGTAAACTAGCAGAATAAAGGTATTCGGATCAATCGCCGGATTACATTCAAGAGAGAGAGAGAGGTGATGAAAAGAAGTTGAGTCCCAGATTAAGGATGGGAATTTGGTACAGCTCTTGAGACATGTCAGATTGCGCTTATGCATCTGATTGCTTAAGTTACACTGCTGCTAACTGCTGTGCATGGTAAATTAAAACATCTGAGATGCTGAACTTGCACATTAAGAGAAATTTGCATATTGAATCTGTATGTAACCGTTATCATAATATTGCTGATTGAAATTCATCCACTCCCAGGTGAGAATGTGCTGCCGGTATTGCATTGCAATAGCGCTATAAAATATGTAAACCTAATGCACAACTCATATCCCAAAACCCTCCAGCTCCTCGTTTCGGACTGAACGGACAGTTTTCCTGCTTTTTGTCTCATAATTTCAAGATGCAATTTCCAAGTTGCACCCAACACACCCGAGGAACGGGCTTGCAAAAAATGGTTTATTCATCTGTGGCAGGTGAACATTTCCCGGAATTGCGGCGAGGATGCCAATCACCAGATTCTCCGATTCTTTTGCTCGACATTTCAGGGAAGGAAAAATTTTAATAGGAAACCCAACACCAATATACCGTTTTCAGGATGACCGGTGCTGTGGATATTTCCATTTCCGACACGACAAGGCAAGCAAGTTTGCAGCAAAATAGCAGTAAAGTTTTGTTACTTCACGACTTTTGAACGCTCATTATGCTGAGAGTGCAACACTTTTTTAATCAATGACAAACTTTTTCTTCAAGTTTTGAACACTTAATCCTGGAGCATTGCTATTTTTATGACACGATCCAGCTTTAAAAACGGCTATATAGAGTATGAGAGCTTGAGCATCATCTACGGCTTACAATTACTTGTACAAAACCTCAAAATTGATAAAGAATTTGCGGATTTTGCTTTAAATTCGCCATTTTGTGGGGATTCTAACGTAATAGGGTGCGACTTTGGAGGCGTAGCCAATAGTTGTTTTTTTTTTTTTAATTACAGATATTCTTTATTCAAAACAAAGTTGTTTACCTGTCTCCCTCACCCAGGTATTCCCCGCACGGGCTTTCCCTATGGGGGGTTGTTCCCACCAAAGAACTAAACACCGCTAGTTTTCATTTGATGCATACACCGCTTCTGATATCTTCGTCCTTCACTGACGCCTGCACGCTTAGCGTCCCGAAGTGATGTCCTCTAAAAGCGAGGGGATAAGCGACCGCCTCCTCTCGGTATTAACTTGAGAAAACTCGAGGACTCTGATCGTTTCTCCAACTCTGCGATTTCTCCTCCTCTCTCGAGCATTCGTCCTACGATTCCTCCTGGACCGAATCAAATCCGCCACTGATGGAGGCTCTCGACGGCGGCGTCTCCTTCCAGGAGGAACAGGTGGTAGTGTTCCCTCGCTTACCCTAGATCTCCATATCCTCTGCATGTAGATTCGGCGCTCATGCCGAAGTCGCACCGTTTCGGGGGAAGGTTTTCGCCCTCGGCTACGTCTCGGAATGGGAGGTGGAGCTGTTCCTGCACGCTCTGCCTCCGCTGCTGCCCGCAGAGTATCATCTTCCCTGGCCGTCGACATCAGCTGCTATCCTTTGCCGTGTACGCTCCTCCGCCCTGGCCCGTCCGCCCTGGCCCGACATCTGCTGCAATGTCTAGCAAGACCTTCTCTTCGATCTCCTCGGCGAAGAGAGCACCCACACTGTCCAGCCCAACCTCGTCGTTCTCTGAATAGTTGCGATAACGTGTCTAACAAAATTGCTTGCAGACTTGCGAGTTTACAATTTTCAACTGTTTATTCAGTTGTCCGCAGTTCATTGTTTACATGCAAAGGAGTTTACTGTCATGTTGCGTCAGTTTAAACTCCTCACTCGTAGTGTTGTCAAGAATGTACACTAATACAACTAAAAAATTCGTTAAATCTTTCGTAATTCAACATCTAAAACCATTCATTTACTGAACAAGGTAAGTAATGGAATGAATGGAATGAATGTATCGAAACATGGTATAGAAATAACACTTGGCCTACCCCCAAAATGCAATGCAAGTGGTAAGACGAGAATGGTGCATAAATATCACTGTATGGGTTCGATGGGCAAGAAGCCATCTTTCGATAGAGGCTCGGATCAGTGGCAGTCAGCGTGTGTCACCAATCCTGTGTGCAACAGTGTGCAACGTAAAGATATCATTCGATATGCATCGTTCGTCCCCAGAGCCGCGTGCCTTGCCTCTGTGCTTGTCTCTCTCTCTCTCGTTCTCTAGGCATCGTAAAATAATTTCACATTATCGTACAATAAAACCCGGCCCCATGCACTTTGCAAATCCCTAAGCAACCTCTGGTACGGATGTGCTGAATCATGATTGGTAGAATAATGCAATACTTCCTCTCGCAGCAAAATCAAGACTCATTAGTTCACCAGTACAACCCAGGTTTGGGAAAATAAACGCACGGATGCAACAGTGATGCTGACTTTCCAGTCACCAACAACATGCTGGTATGCAGGTGAATTGAACGATGTTAATTTGTGCTTAATTAGAGATATTCAATTAAACTGCTCAACGCGTGCAATACATCGAATTTTACTGATGCTCAGACTTGTCCGTACAATGACATTGAACAAAGCAGATCATAGATTGGTTATAGTTCCTTAGAAGAAGAAAATTTCTATCTGTTTAGATTATGTGTATTTTCGAACCATGTTATTTGTTATTTTATTTTGTTGAATGCAACGAACTATATGTGGACCCCTTGAAGCGCCTTTTTTACGTTTTAACACTTGCAGTTAACACTTGCATATTTACATTCAAAAAGTAACGGGCCGCACTGTACGTATACAATTAAGGAACGCAGAGCGCGACAGGTCTGGTTAAAAACTATGACACACGGCGTTGAATTCGTGGCACATGACGAGGAACGGATCAGAGGTACCAAAACGAGTACGACGTTCCCCTACGTCAAGAAGTGATCGGAGCACGGAGCGATCTTGCCGGGGCGTAAATGTTGATTGCAGAGAGCAGCGCCGGCGAGTCGATGCGAATGTCAAGTAGACCTACGCCAAAAAGTTCAGCCAGCCACGCAGCGCAAACCGTGTAAATTTACGTTGGATGGTTTCCAGGCGAGCCAACGAGACCAAACTAAGGAGCAGTAAAGCATCTTAACGTCATTCGGGTCGGTAGGATCGCGCCCAAGCTTCTTCAGAATGCCAACTAGCTGATTGTCCTTAGCGACGATGTGCTCTAGCTGGTCATGGAAGCACAACTTATCGTCAAGGAGCACTCCTAGATCTCTGACGCCACTTTTACGGACAAGGACAGCGTCGTTAATGTATACGTGCAGATTAAGGGATTACGCTTTCTGGCAAAGGTAACGCACTTATCGACGGATATCTCCAAGCCATTCGTACAGCACCAGGACTGGAAAGCGCTAAGAGCATTCTGGAGATGCAGCTGATCTTCCTGGTTGCGTATCAATTAGGGTACAATTTAGCGTCATCCGCGTAAAGCAGGTGTCTGTCAGGAGGAAGCACACGTGTGACGTCGTTCATGAATATCACGAAGAGAAGCGGACCAAGGTTGCTCCCTTGTGGCACTCCTGAAGACCCGTTGATACGTCGAGAGGTTTGGTCCCCCATTTTCACACGATACGAACGATTGTAGCATACCTGCTAAACATCTCTCCAGTAACCATTATCTCGCACACAACAAGCGTTACGTAGCATTATACGGTGAGTGACTCAATGCATTTTGATATCAATTTAAAACAACCAACGCGCCACATATCGACCGATGCGCGAGTCCAGACATTAGTCAGCAACACAAAACAAGCAACAACAAACCATCGCAGACTCAGCAATAAAGTTGTCTTCTCAGTCTCTGAGGAGCTGTCTAGAGAGGAGGTGCAACAAGCTAAACCTGGCATTCAATTCTTTCTAGAGGTTTGAGTAAGGTAAGGTAAGGTAAGGCCTCAAACCTCCAACATGCCTGTCAGAAGGGATATTCCTTCTGAACATCCAAAGTCGTCAGGCGGACTTGCTCCACCGATGAGCATCGAGAGACCTCCTACCCAAGGTAAGGCCTTGATGTCTTCAACATTCCAGTAAGGAAGATTCTCATCCAGAATCTTCAGACTGCCTGGACTGTCAGATAAAAGAAAGATGTTGGTCCGCACAGCTAGCAATCACGTTGCTCCGTTCTAGTCGCGATTATAAAAACGAGTTTCTTTTTCCCCACCACAATCTCATGAACAATAATGACTGCATCAAATCATTGAAGAATATCCGTCTTTGTAGTTACTATTCCCAAACTTATTACCAAGATAATGTTCAAAGATGGAACTTTTTTATTTGACTTTTGAATTAAGCTCATTGAATCAACAAAGAGTGGTATTACACTCTTATAAGAGCCAACCAAACGTTGATAAATCAATGAGGCAGGTTTCCTGGTTGACGTATCATAAATCAGTCGATCAATGCAAGCTACTACCTCTGTTGCGGTTTTGTTGGGTCGCGTGCAAAATAACTCAAGCGTGCTTCTTGCTTCAAACATCGTCTACAGTTTAGCTTCTTGCCATATCATCCGGAACGTCGATAGTGCAGTATCCGTTGGCTGCTCACGCGATAAATCAATATAACAGTCATCATCAACACATGTATTCCTTGCCAAGGTCATTTTAGTTTAAGTTCAGCTTGTGATGTATGACATTATTGTTTAAACATTTTATATATTTTAATCATAATTTCCTGGGTTGTACAAGCAAAGCAATCAGCAAATAACTCTCATTAAATGGATAATTCTGACAGTAAACACCCCAACGTTCACATCATCACCATCAAAGTTAATAGCAAATTCACCAGTTCCAACTCTGACTGAACGGTATCTTTACTTTTTTCCTTTTTTAGCATCTCTCTATTCCCTGCTACCAACTAAAGATGCCGATTTGTTGACAACATTCAAAGTCGAACATGCCTCGATGGTACCCAGCAAAACAAGAACATCTTCTGTGGAAGACAAGTGCATATCTAGCCACATACAACTTTCGGTCAACATCATCGTCGATCTCTGTGATGCTTGTGGAAGTAGAGTTTTATTGTTTGCCGATGGAAATCGATGCAATAAACAAGTAACAAGCATCTGTAGAACTAGTGTTTCCAAACCCCACTTAATTCAACAGAAGCACCCAGAGCACAACTTTGAAAGCAAGAAACTCCCATTCCACATACCGCACACAGCACAGTACATACCATCCGTTCAATAAGTTAGCAGAATGAAGTCACCAATTTTCACCCAAAAACCGTCCACACACACAAACAGTCAAACAACATTGGGCTGTGGTATTTGTTTGAAAAATAAGCAGCCAAGCAAACATCGCCATCCTCTAACTTTGTCCACCACAGCTGAACGTTGTAAAGTCACAAGAAATTGCCCCTAAAAAGGGCAACTTTGAGTAAAGTCCTTCCATCGATACCATGTTCAACATCTAGGCGAGCAACTTTACACTCCAAACAACCAATTTTGCTGGTCACAATCAGCATAACGGATCATGGTGCGCTGGGAATATGGTAATGTTGAGCTGCGGATGGTCCTTTGGTCGGCTGTTCCGTACAAAGTGGTTCCATTATTCATAGCGCCAATAAATTCGCTGCAATTTTACCGGGTGTGTCCCTGTGCGGCTGCATCGGTACTCATCGGATGGGGATGATTCGGAACGGCAAACAAGTGGAGCTGTTTTTAAAGCTTTCCTTTATAGTTACATTTGAACAAATGGTACAATTCTTGCCAGGAACAGTAATAGTTCTTTACTATCAGGTAGAAATCCTCTTTGAGCGTGACTGCTGAATGCGTTCGGAAGGTGATTACATCTTACTGTTTCACTGGTTCACAATTCACAAATGGAAACCCATAAATAAATTCAATTCTGTAAGTCAATTAAGTCGTAGAAATAACGACAACGCTGTCAAGTGAAATAATAGCTCAAATAATGGCCATGCGCTAGATCTGAGACGTTTTGGAGGACTGTTCATCATCAAGCGCCGGTTTACATGAAAGCAGTTTCATCTTAATTCTCCTCACTTACACCTTTGATGCGGTAATTTGAGTAACAAGTAACAAATAGATCGTGGCTTACAACACACTAACTAACTACTTATTGCTGACTCAGCAGCTTCTATTTTATTGATGTAAATGTTTCGATCCCAAAACCCACAGTTCTATACTCGGTTGTATTTGGCATTCATTTTGTTTAACAATTTTTTTCAAATTTATGATTCAAATTGTAAAGTGGCATCGCTAATTACCTACAAAATAAAGTTTTCAACTGGTATAGACTGAGAGAACTAGCACAAGTACCACCAACAATATCTTCAAAATTCATTATTCAAGTCTTCTTTTGTAATTTTATAATGTTATATCAATAAACTTTAAACATTTTAACATTGCAAAAACATTTATAGGCGATTGTAGAAGTCATTCTTTCGAACGATTTCAATAATTCGTGTTTTTTTAGACAGCTTTTCGAGAACTCAGCTTTCAGGTACGACGTTACAGCTTGTCAAAGATGTTGTTGCAAAAAAACTGTATGTTTTTTTGCTGTCATAAATGTGAAGACAAACAATCGACTAAAACTTACCGAAGAAACAGAGATTCGCAGAACACGCTGTTCATTCATATCATTTGTACAAAAACTGTAGGAAGTTTAATGTTAGGAAGTACAGCATTCCAGCAATAACTGCTGGGAAGCATAGTCTGAACACATTTAAAACTCGCCGTGAGCGATTAAGATTATGACTAGCATTTAAATAACATTCATTGACTATTTTAGACGCAAATAAAGTCTTAGAGGCTCAAAGCCAGTATAAAAATCGAAAGTGGAAGCTCTCTCTGTAATGAAAAAGCTCCTGAAACTATTGATGATAGCAACGCCAATGTAACATCCCATGTTGAAATCAGATTCTTCACCTTATTCGTGCTAGTATTGTTGTCTTTTATCTGGATAACGAAAACACCACCCGCCGGAGGATTCATCCCTGGTATCTCCGTACATCTGCCATAGACTGGGAACTTAGAAGCTCTCTCCGAGGAACTGGAAAAAACTGCCACATCGCCAATAGTACCTTTACTCACATAATTCAGACGAAATACAAACATTTTCACCATATCTTTACAATCGGCTCCGTTCATCTGGACTCAGCCGGCTGTGGGATCCACTCCACCACGGACAACTGCACCATCAAACTTCCTAATCATAGCTCCATTTTTTCCGCCGAAGCAATAGCGATTCAATTAGCCACCCACGAAGGATTACAGACCAACCGACCGAACGTCATCCTCAGCGACAGTGCCAGTGTTCTGGCTGCCCTGGAACACGGCACCTCCAAAGACCCCATTCAGCTTCAGCTCCTAGACATTCAGCTCCTAGACTCCATACCGGCGTCCCCGACAATCGTTTTCTGATGGATTCCGGGTCATTCCGATATCAACGGAAACGAGAAAGTCGACCAACTTGCCAGCGATGATCGGCTCCGTCCCGACGAACCTCACAACACCCTTTCACGCCGAGATGCCATTAGCTTCACCAACACCCTTGCCTCCCAACACTGGAACTCCACATGGCACAACGTAGACCTCGGCAACAAACTCCGTCCTACTACCGAATCCAGCCACATCCAACGAGTCCTTTCCCGCCTTCGTATAGGTCATACCCGCCTTACGCACTCCTACCTCCTAGAAAATTCCAGTCCTCCACTCTGCAGCTTCTGTGGTGTTGACATCACCGTCCGCCACATCCTCACCGATTGCCATGGATACACGACACACCGAGCCACCTGCCTACTAGAACTCGATTTAACGACAATCCTATCACCCGACAAACTCCAGCAGAACCGCCTCGTTAGATTTTTACGCATCAGTCATTTATACAAAGAAATTTAAGCAATAGTTTAAACTTATCCGATACCATATGCCATAATAGTTTCCATAGTTTTATAGGCATTAGTTTTCCATAATACTTAAGCCACATATGCCATAGCTTTGTATTAAATTAAACCATTTTTTTTATACAGTAGAGAGGCGAAGGTAGTCTCTAAGACTCAAAGCCTCTAAAAATAAACAAACAAAAAATAACGAAAACACCATATTTTTACACTCATCAGTTGTGAAAATAAATTTTTCACCGATATCCTTCCGATGATAGGTTATGACTTTCTATATAAATGGACTTACTGAGGTTTTTTAGGAGCTTCGAGTTTTCGTTGCTCAGACTTTGTTGCTCTGCTCCAAATAGATTCCTCTTCTCTTTTACCTCACGATTTTTCTATTTGAATAAGCGTGTGTCGCGCCGTAATTTAGCTTTTTTACCTAGGACTAGATGTGTAGACGCAATTTGCAAGAACTATGTGTGTTTGGTATATCAATTAAAGACTTTATTTACCAATTTCTCTATAGAAAAGGGTCACATCAACACTCGTCCTATCCAAATAAAATAAGCGAAATATAAAGGTATTTTGTGCATAAAACTCAACCTTCAGTGGCAGTTGACTCAAACCGATTCCAAACCAATCCCAAAAGTTACCAAAACTTGAGCGGGAAACTTCGTTTGCTTAGTGATGCTATTTTTATTGCATCCTTTTTCGTGAATTCTTTCCCTTCATATATTATTGCCTTATTTATTAGGGCTGCATTTTTTGGCCTGAGGAAATAATGGCAGCAAGGTAAAGTAGGCTATATTGTACAGAATTATACAACAATACTCATACATAAGTTTCCAGCTAGACCTTGGAGTGACCAAATGTATGAGACGTCATTATATGGCCGGCATGGCCTGACCTCCACTGGTCGTTACGCTAAGAAGAATAAGAAGGCCATCATTAGTGATAAAAATTTCACCTACCTTGAATTGGACCGCTTTGAGGAATCTTTTTTCCGATCACCGGTGAGATTTTTTAGCTCCTTCTGTCGTTTCTTCGTCTCACGCCATATCCTATAGTAGAGGAAGCACATCACGGTGACGGGCACATAAAACGCTGCAATCGCCGTACCGAAGGTAATGTAGTGATTGGTCTCGATGAACTGAATGTAGCACTCCTTCTCGGGCACTGTTCGCTTGCCCTCAATGTATGGCCAGCTGTAGATCCAGGGTGGCCACAGCAGCAAGCTAATACCCCAGGCGGCACCGATCATGATGGCCGCCCTGGTCGTCGTTCGTTTCGCTCGATACGTCAGTGGGCGCGTGACGCTAAAGTACCGATCAAAGCTAATGATCAACAGGTTCAGCACGGAGGCATTCGATGCTAGATAGTCCAGCGCAAGCCAGGTGTCACAGATGTGTGGTCCAAGCGGCCAGTAGCCGAGCAGCGTGGTGACGGAAAACAGTGGCATCGAGATTAGGCCGATCGCAAAGTCGGCAATCGCGAGCGAAAACAGAAAGTAGTTGCTGATCGTTTGCAGCTGTTTGTCGATTTTGAACGAGATCATCACCATCACGTTGCCGGCTACGGTGAGAATGCTCAGCACAGTCGCAATGATGCCAAGGATGATGATCTGCGCCAGCGAGTAGGTCGGTTCCGATTCCTCCGCAAGGACGTCCAGCGTACCGTTGGCAGTAGGCAGCGAATCCGATGACGGTGTGACGTTAAAGAAAAGCTCCTCCACGGCCATGACCGTTGTCGTTGCGGTCGGTATCGATGTTTCCGTCGTGTAGCGTGACAGAAAGCTGTCAACCGTCGTTCGCTCGAACGGAAAGCCACCCATCGTGCTGTCGTTGATGGTAGTACTTCTGGGCGAGCTATTTTTACTATCCTACCTCCGCTGCTGCTTCTACTGCTTCTCCCGTGGTTGATTCCCCCCGTCGGTATATCAGAGGTCCACCGACAATCGTTGGTGATGGAGTCAGTGGAACGGCCAGTGACACCCGCTCCCTTGAATTCGTTCGAAGGCGCTCGCTGTGCTAACGTTGGCCTGGTGAAAAGAAACAGTGGTAAAAAAAAAACAGAAAACAAGAGTTTAAAATCATGGCCACGGTGTTTCGTTGCAAGCTATTCAAGAAAACTTTTTCTCATCTTAAAAGATCCCACCTTCACGCTGTTGAACAACTTTATTTTAGCAAACTCATGACGCAAACTAATTCGTATGTATACTATCGTGCCCTGACAATGTCATTCCTACGGGCCATTCCGACAGCCCTCGTCAAAAGGGCGTGGAAAGAAAGGACGCACATTCTACACGCTGCAAACGGTCGGTATTTGTGATAAAACAAAATGCTGTCAGCCGTGACAGTTTCGTCCCCAGTGTACAGATAAAGGAAGGTGATTCTTCTCTTTCTTTTCTCAAAAGTCACTGGCGGATGGTGCCGTGCCGCGAGAGCTTTCAGAGCACTTTTATATGGTAATGTGTACTGTGCTTCTGACTTGTGCCCGGGAAACGTCACTTCACATTCCGATCCATTAGTGGTAGAATAATGGACGCGAAGAACGGTAAACAAACGATGGAAGCGAAAACAAATGATTTTAAGCTCGATCAAAGAGTGGATCGATGCATGGCTGCGTTGCGTTTTTGGGGCTTTGAATTGTTTTGGATGCTTGATTTTCGACGGGTGTTGAAATGCTGAACGTCAGTACGTCAGTTTTGAACTCCGCAGGCTGAATAATGAATATTTTAAAATTGGAACAGAATAGAATATTGCATTAAATATTATTCCTCTCAGTAGGTCCGTAAATAGAAGTAAAGGCTTTTTACGAAGCTGATCATTTTCCGTAAAATAGTAACAAGTTTCTTAAAGTACCATTACACTTTATTCGATCATCGACTCGTAAGATACGTCCATCGTACTGAATCAGATAATCAATTTCCCCCCGAAACTGTCTCATGATTGTGTTCTGTCGTCCTAAATTTCATTAACCAATCCGAACTGACCAACATTGCTGGTCGAATTGTTCCAATTTCTTCAATTGCAATGGTCTGTTTCAGAAATACCATAATCGAAAAACTCTAACTCACGACACAATCTGTAAAGCATTCGCTCATGTCCCAAGCAGCACGACGATAGGACGAGCATACGACTTGTACTCTCTGCACACTCTGTTCATTCTCACCCCTTAGTGTACCGGAAATGGAGACATGGAGCCAACGAACAAAAAAAGGTAAAACGAATCAAGCGAACGTCCGGTTACCGGAGGGATCGCTTGATTGTGCAGGAATGTTTCGATGAAACTGTACCGCGGCGCGTGTGCGAAACACGAGATTACAATCTCGTAACGCTCCCGACGAACCGAGGTTCCGGGAAAAAGGCTGGACCGAATATTTTGCGCATCCTTAAACCCATCCAGTGGACGTGGAGCAGACACAGCAAATGGCAAGGAAAAACGCCGCAGCCGGAACGGTAAACGCCCCGTAGAAAGAGGGTACAACCAGAGCAGCACGCTGGAAGATATAACCATCGCAAAGAGCAGGCAATATCAAGTCAGAAAGCAGCCACGTAGAACGTGAGCGGAATTCGATCGAACGGAAATGAAATTTAGGATCTCTGACACGCTTTACCTTCTCGTTCATAGCTGGTTCTTCCTCAAATGCAAGATGATTTTTTATTCTTCTAACCGTTCGCAATGAAAAGTTTATTTGTAAAATGATACGCACCCCTAGACTTACCTGTAAGTGATGAAAAAGGAAGAAAAAAAACAACTTTGCTAAGTAAAGCAACTTGGCAATCTACAAAATTAATTCAGGGATTGTTGTACAAAATAATTACACCACTCTTGAACATTTCCAAAACGTTGTGATGAAAGTGTTTTGATATATTTGCATATAATTTGAAATTTAACGTTTTGCTTGTTTCAGAACAAACTATTTCTTACTACCTTTTGAGTTGCTGTCCGGAAACACTATTTTGTGTTAAGAAAATAAAATTTAAGCTTTTTTGAATATTCCAAAACATAATCAAAAGCACTTCCTACCTGAAGTGGTCAGACTTGAAATGACATTCATCATAATTCCTAGAAATGTTTTATCCCTCTAATCTTTCTACGATACTTCGCCGCTAATCCTAAAGAATGTGTTTGGTAAGTGAAATTTACCTTCTGAGGGTACTTCAAACAAAATTTCGTGCCACTTAACCCAGTATCATATACTTGCCCGAACTGTCAAAAATGATCGGATGTCTAATCAGAGGACACGAGCACTTACTTCATCGACATACGCAAGAAATATGGTTGGCAAACAATACACTTCCCAACATCTTCTCCTGGTGTGGCGTCCTTTACATGAAAGAAATGATGTGATAGACATGCCCGAGCTGGAAACCTTGCCATCCATCACGCACCGCACGGCGACAATTGACTTGAGCCTATTCCGAAATAAGGCGTAGTGTTGATCAGCTTCCAAAAACAAAAAAACATAAACCCTACAAGACGATTAAGCGATTAAGCTCGAGCAAACTGTTTCAAACCCACCCTTTCTGGGTATCAACTGAAAGCTTATCAATGGTTACGGACATTGCATAATGTTTCCTTAATAGTTGTCAATCTCCTTCTTGGCCTGCTCAAGATTAAGCACGTCTCGTTGCCATGGCCAGGTCTCCAATCAGTTTCCAGGAAACTCGATCTAGGGCTGCAGTCCTCCATCCACGGCTGCACCCGATCTCCGACAGGTTAGACTCCACTTGATCCAGCCAATGAGCTCACTGTGCTCCTTTACACCTCGTGCCGAATCGTGAGCATGATTCCGGTACCCGCATTAAGTGTCGCAGCCATCGTATTTTACCGGCTTATTCTCCGTCAGGATATTAGGACCGCCAAACAACTCAGCTAGCTCGTGGTTCATTCTCCTTCTCCACATGCCCTGCTCGCACACATCGCCAAAGATATTCCTTAGCTCTCGGCGTTCGAAAATGGCGAGTGCATTGGCGTCCTCTGTCAGCATAGTCCAAGACTTGTACTCGTAGAGGACTACCGGACGTATCAAGGTACGGTAAACCAAGGTAGCAGAACTCCTCTACCACCTTGAGATCGTCGCCGTCAACTGATACTCTGCTTCCGAGTCGGGCTCTATCACGGTCAGAACCTCCGGCAAGCAGGTATTTTGTCTTCGTCGCATTTATACTCAATCCAATTCTAGTTTTGTTGTCAGTGTTGGTAGCAATACCGCACTGATAAGGGTATGGTCCGACACCTCTTGAAGGTTAATACAGGATCTCCATACCCTACTCCGACTCAATAAATCCACGGCGTACAGAATGGTAACAAATTTTTCCAAATGTCTGGTTGTCTTTCTGTCCTGGTATCCTACGGGACTTTAATCAGCTAGGATGCGTAGGCCCTCCTACGAGACAAAGGGTTAGGAGAGAGGCCTTGCAAGCCACCTCCAATACCATTGCAACGAAAGGTATCCAAGAAATTACGAATCGGAACCCACGCCACGGAATAAGGACTGCGATTGGAAACATGGGACATGGAACTGCAGATCCCTCACATCATCCGGAAGTACCCGCATTTTTCGGTCGAAGTGAGGGCCCGCGGCTTCGGAGTAGTAGTTGTCAATAAATCGTGCAGAAATTTAAATGCTTCTTTTATACCAACTTTATGGGAAAAGAGGTGTCTTTGGTGTCCATAAAATAATTTCTTTTTTCATATTTTTTCGCTCAATATTATATTCTTTTTTACTGGCTTGAAAATTGCTTCATTTACCATAACTATAAAGCCAATGACGAAATTTGTTTCCTTCCCAATGCAAATTTACTTTTAAAAATTCAGTTAACATTAGCAATAAGAGCAATAAGAGGAGGAAATGGAAAAACAATTTAAAACATTTTTTTTTATTCAAACATGCCTCCTGCGTTTTACTAGTCTAACTAACAAAAACGTTGTATGATATAATCTGTTCCGATAATATTTAGCCACGTTTAATTCAAAGACCTTATTCATTTAACTGAAAAGGAAAACGAAAGCAGAAATTCTTGTCTAGATAACAGCAAAGATATCATAAAATGCACAAAAAACCCAAATTGCATACATTCATTTTGCTACCATGGCTCAAATTTTTCGCATGTTTGTGTATGTGTGTGTGTGTGAGTAAATGTTTGTATCTAAAATCAACAAGCTCAACATACGCAAACATATTTGCTAACTGCTTGCACGTGAACAGGAAGACTGGCGCAGTATATCGAATGCAAACGAATTCACATGAATTTCGAATTTATGTGCAAAACAGGCAAACAACATACGGGCAAAAACACACACACACACATTTATACACCAAACACCATTTTCCTGCTCACCGCTGACTGTGTGTTAACGGTGGTGGACGATAATTGAATTTTTATTTGCTCTCCCAATAACTACTGCCACCACTACCAGTGCATGAGTAAAGCTCGTGCCGGTTTGTTCGGCAAAACGGTTGCCGCAGCAGTGCTGTATTTACTTGTCCTGGTCGGTCGGATTCCGGCCAAACCTTGTAACGTCCGGAAATTACGTTTATAATTTTTGCATCATTCGCCATTACCAATTTCTGGCTGCGACAACTGGTAAAACCTTGTTTTTTTTTTGGAAAAATGTACCATTCTCCCCTCTAGCAAGTGCAAGCCCATCAAATGCATTTGAAAATTAATCAATTTATAGATGTAAAAGCAGTCGCAAAAATATTAGTTTGCGTTTGACTGGTGAAATTTATTACCTTGACTTTTGAAAGTTCGAGTCGAGATTTTGATGCTAACATGATATACTTTCCAAACCTGAGTAAAATTAGGTTAAATATCATATTTCTCAAAAGTCATACAGTTTCTGATGAAAATGTCACTTTTAATTAGAACTTTAATTTGATAACAGCTTCTTGTTGATTTAACGATCTTCTAAGGTCACGCCGGCCATACTTGACTGCCGATGGATACTACGTCATTGGATAGTATCGCCTCACTACGAGAGGATGGTCCGGATGGGATTTAAACCCCGGTCCTACCATGCAAAGAACGGGTCCCGCTGTTGCCTACACCACCCTACACCACGCCCCTACTACTAGAAAACTAGAACAAACACAACTAGAAATTTTATTTATACAAGAAATTTGATATAAATGTCTTGTAAAATGTTTAAACAGCATAAAGAAACTTTTGAAAATATTTTTTCGATTTGAAAAATGATTTTTTGAACGTCTTTTCCACTTAAATTTGACAGTTCACTAGAATTAAGGCACAAAGTATGAACCAAAACTTCAACGTTGTAAGTTGTATACACTATGGAATCGTCTAATATTAAGCATTTCCATCAGTATATGGGTACAAATACTACTAAGCAAATTTTCTGTTTTAAATTTGTAAAATGTGTGAATCGCTTCTGTTGCACTACATTAATCCTTTTCTATACAAATTTGTAATCAAATTTATCCTGGTGTTACTTCACACCGCCATTTTATGTGCAATAATAAGCCTCATCATCTGCGTCGCTGCAACGCAAAACACAATAAGCAAGATCACCGCAAAACATCGCACTGGAAATTAAAAGTTCCAATCAGCGAAAACGAAGCATAATCCGGAATTGATTTTAAGCACGTTTTCCCATTTCAAATAATCCTTCTCAACACGGGAAGGCATCGCAGTAGAACATCACTTCCAACGCGCTGGCACTGCACCTTCTGTTCGAGATAGTTTGACGCTTTAAACTTCCTTCTCATTCCCGAAGGACGACGTTATCGTTGCCGAGCAGCTGGTGTGTCATGCGGACAGCAAGGAAAACGTGTCAAGTTGACTGGGGCACACGGCACGCCGTGCAGAATCACCACAATTTTAGATGTTATGAGCTGGGGCCACCGCCAACACCAGCCAGTGTCAGGGCACGAACATGACGTGGAGCTTAGGTGCCTGTTCTTGGTGTCAACGAGCGGTACCTTCGTGTCGTGCCTCACCCCTACCGGTACACCGGCGAAGAAAAAGGTGCTCGTTTTCAGTTCATTCATTTCCGCCGTAAGGGAAGCGAGAAAATTATGATCATCAGTTTCCCTGTGGCTGTCCACACGACTGAAACCAGTCACAGTGTACGGTGTGCACGATAAGAAAAAGTGCTGCTGCCAATCTCTATCCACAAAGCATTGCAAAACGAAGGGCAATGTAGTTTGCAGGGTAAACCAAACAAACATTATTAGCTGTTGAATGTGTAAAAGCATTTGCCTTCTTACTGTCACTGTACGGAGCAGTACAAAGGGAGAAAAATTATGATAAACATCTGTTCTAAAGATTTTTTCCAATCCATCTGGAGTTTAAAGTACTCCGCCGATGTTCCTTTAACCTAACAATTTAAGCTACGGGCAGTGCTTTTTTCATGGAAAACCCTGGACACTACCGGAGCATGCCTGCGGACGATGTTAGATACTACCACATCCGTAACGTGCTTGTTACTCCTTTGGGACTCAAATAACCCGAACCCTGCTGCTTTGGCTAACATACACCCCAAGCAGCCTGCTGGTCGTTTGTTGTCGGTTCATTTGATTCATATTTCAACCGGTGTTCTGATTGCTCATTTTTCACGTCTCTTGGGTGTCTACCCGGTGTTTATCTCATTCAAATGTTGACGCGCCTCAACTAAAGGCTTGCGAAATAAAACTTAAAAAGAAAAACTCATATACCAACCAAGCAGTAGCGAGCGCACAACTATTGCTTCCGACCCGGAGGCGTTCCAAAAATGAGTTTTCGAGCTTGGAAGAAAAACTCTTCCGCGAAGAAAAGCCAGACAGCTGTTGAAGTTTGTGCCTGGGGAGTAGTTAATTTTTTGCTCCATCCAGCTTTGCTCTCGGACCCACCGAACATGTTTCTTGCTGTGACCGGGTTTGGTCTCTTCTTTTTTGTACGTCCATCTCCGTTAGACAAGTGAAATATGATTTGATGCTGCACGACAACCTGATAGCATTCATCACTGGCACAGCACCCTATCCGACGGGAGATGTAGAAGGATGCAAAAAAAAAAACACTAGCAGCGGTGTCTGATGGTTCTAGGACTCCTTCTCTTTTGTGTCTTAGGGTAAAGATCGGATTGTGATGAACGAGCCCGAAACAGAAGGTAAAAAAAAAACGGGAAGAATGTACACTAGAATGCAGATAAAAAAAAACTACGAGAGCTTTCAACTGGGGTTTCTTTTTGTCCTGTTTTTGTGTAGGTGTGTTTGTGTTTGAAGCAAAAATAAAATTGCTAGGAAAATCTTGCCGGAACAACGGAATGAATATATTAATTTTCCCACCGCTCCCACTCGTGATAAATAGAACAACCACAGCCTTCTCGTTTACGTTTGGGGAGAAAAAAAAAGTCTACGGAAGCGAGGCGAGTACAGCTAGATGCAAATAATGGGAAAAGGCGGTGGAAAAAGTGGAACCAACTGGGAATGCACTATTGTACAAATAATGGTTGAACAATAAATGCAAATAAATAAGCCATGCGGATGCGCGTCACTAAAGGCGCGTTGCATGTTGAGCTGCAAACACGGAACTGACACTTGGCCGTCATGTCCAGCTGTGCTGGATCATTGTCTCGGTTGCATGAAATCGACTTGAAGCGATTCAGCGCGCTTTTCTTTCTAATGTCTGGAGAAATGGGAATTGTAGTCTCATTGTGCTTATGTCCTGTGGGTGTTGGGTTACTCAAATACAACCATGTAATAATTAAATTCTTGATAATATGTGATTGTTTGACGTCGTGACAAAGGTGGATTATTTACAATATGAATAGTGAGAAATTAACGTCAATTTACGAATATTTAAGAATCATAGTAATTCACGACAAAACTAATCGTAGCTGTAGAGTAAATCCCGCTATTAATTGGCTAAAACAAATGCCATTAGCGCCACGGAAACCGAACCGTCCTTTACTTTTTAAATAATCGGACAGAAAGGGCTTGACGGTACTTATGATATCGTTTAGGGCTCAATATGAAATTGTCATTCAGTGTATGTCAGCAAGAATAGTACTACAACATACTGTTTCGCGCTAATCGCAAAACCACATTTTCTGCGAGGCAAAGCAATTAGAATAATTGATGCCTTTTTTATTATTAACAATTTGATTCTGTTTCCTACGTTGTGTCATTGTGTGATTTTTTGTTTCGACTGACTTTCCTTCCCTAATTATTGCCTTCTTCCTAATCTTTTGCTCTTAAGCCACACCCTAATGGTATTTTTGTCTTCCAAGCGATCATTCGTGCGATCAACGCTTAAGTATCGCAACGCTGAAACGCTTACGAAGCGTTTCGCCTAAACACATACTGCTTTTCTGATTTTAATCCATGTTAATTTTACATTTATTTGTATATCCAGTACAACAATTTGATTAAAATATAAATCAAACCGAAGGAAATAACAGTAAGATCCGATCTTTTTCTTCAACGACTGTTTAATTTTATCTCCCCCTCTCTCAAACACTAACTCATATTGATGGTCCATGTAAGCACATGGCGAGGAATGGTGTATCATTAATTATGGCGGTAGAAGTTTTCTTATTAAATCTACGACCAACTGTGCACAGAACCGCACCAAAAAGTATTCTGTTGTAAATGATCAGCTCCGATCTCTCAAGAAGGACAACTACAAACACCAGCAACTGTCGTTTATCGTCGCTCAATAACAATTCCACTCGTCCGACCATTGTCCGGACACGAGTTGGACAACAATTTGAATTAATGCGAATCGTTTCCGTACCATGCTTCTGCTTTCGTCGAAACAGTTTGTCCTTCGCTAGCAACCGTTGATACGGTGGGACGATAGGTTGTGGTTTTTTTTTGTTGATAACACGGACCCATAGGTGTGCCAAACTAAATTTTACTTCGTGCGGTAAATCTTCGTATTACACCGCACAATGCGATAACTAACGGTTTCTTGTCCTAATTTAATCTTCACTCATGTGTAGATAAACTTGCTCACACATTTTTCTTTCCAAAAAAATCACCAATAAATGCCTATATTCTAGCTCATCGGTCAACTGAGTTTTTGCTGCAGAGGAGTATTTTCAAATCTACGGAGTAAGAAAAGGAGCAAGGTTTTACTCAGCAGCAAACTTTGAAAGCAAATCGGCATTTGCACAGGCGTCGAGTCCGTTTCAAGAGCAAAGGAAAAAGTTTTTCTTCTGTAAGTTGACCCGTACACAAATGATTGCCAGCACTCCACGCACCCGGCATTCTTACGACCCCACTCACTCCATACGACACCGTGGGTAAAGAAACGTAACGAAAAGTTAAGTAAGGAACGCTCCTAACACAAAAGCAATATTTTACCAAACCATCCAAAACATCGCTCAACTTTCACAGGCCCAGCGTCATCACAACGGTACCACTTCACTTGAAGCTTCTTGAAGAATCTGCGCCGAAGTTGTCAGCTCCATCAAGTGGTGGACACCAGAAACCGTTTAGAGGCATATCCTGGGTGAGCACATTTTACAAAACTTTAACTGCGTACCAGGGGCCGGCAATTCCGGATTCGTTGAAAACACGCCACGACACTGTCACTGGATGATATTCATCATTAAACCTTGAGACCACATGCGAAAATCGTCATTTTGTTTATGAAATTCAATTAAAACTTTTACTTGCAAAGCCACGAAAAAGCGGGTTGGGGTTAGTGGTTGGTTCTGTCTGAACCGTACGATAAACATCGTGATATGTGTTTACCATTTACTGCGGGATCATCAAATTTGGATAGATTTTGAGATCTGGAGCGGATTTGATAATTCAAAGAATCATTTAGAAGTATACGATCGTCAAGGGATTCAAACTGTGTTCTTATTACATCAAGAATGGCAAAATTAGAGAGAAAAAATCTCCAAATATCGTAGATTTTATAATTTAAAGCATAAAAAAGAGCGGTGTTGAAGTGATAGTGAAAATGATTCAAGTGATACGATCGGGGCTTAAATCCCTCGTGAAAAGGTGTCCCGTTGTCATGACTAACTATTACTACGTGTTATCAACAAGTCTAGTGAGCCATTGGATATCCGACAAGACCTATTAGGCCATTGACCGAAGAGGATAAAGAAGAAGAAATGGATAGAAAAAAAACGCCCATTCAAACCATATTGCAAGCTATCAACAACGCATTGGTTAATTCGACATTTCGTCACAAAAACTCATGCTAACCTCGAATGGCATTCAATTATATGAATTAAATTAATCCGTCTTTCAGTTTCTTAAAAATATCTACTCTTCCATCGTTTACCTAGTCCAACAGTAAAAGCAAAAAGAACTGAATGATCCTATAAAACTTAAAAAATAGCATATCGATGCAAACCTTCACCCCAACAGACCTACCGCTTTTCATACTACTATTTCTCCTCTCCATGGAAGTTGTAAATGATCTGACCATAAATACCAACGAAAAAAAAAAAGGAACTTCAAACAGAGCCTGACAACGTTAGCACACAGTGAAGGAGTCCTTCCGTATTTTCACCACTTTGCAAGCTTATCATCACACGGCTGGATGGACAGATGGATAGATGAGCGAAAACTAGGACTCTCTTGCGGATTTCGGATGGTCTGACATTTCCGGCTTATGATTACACCATTTCGTGGGACGTCTGCCCGACACTGTCTGCAGAGCCGTCTGGGAGCCGTTGTAAATAATGCTGACATCAGCGGAAATAAGCCACGAACTGTTGCCACGATGTAGATAGGATGGAAAAAAGGCATTTTCTAGTCTCATTTTCTCTACCAGCCCTACTGTCGATCAGAACGCAAGCCGCATGTTCCGCAGACGAGGTTCCAACTCACAAAAAAGAAAGAAAATGAACCTGACTGTATTTTGCAAACCAGCAACAAACCGGAACTGGACCGTTTATTTCAGCGTATCAGTGATAAGAACCCTATTTGTGAGACACATTTTGCCCAAATTGCGTCCGAACAGCTGGTCCGGCTGCACGTATAAAAATGGGTGTCACGCTGGCTAGGGCGACCGTACCATCAAGTGCAGCGCATTAACTCTCTCACACTGCTGTATAATTATTTCCAACCGGCCCACATCTGCCCGCTGGATTCGATTGGAAGTTTGGTTCCACTGACCCACAAAACACCAACTGCACCAAGGTTGAGCAGAGCATCGGAAGCGATGCTGAAGATAATTGCATGGGAACTTTCAGTGAAACGCATGTCATTTATGCGACGCGCTGATTCAACACGATGTTATTTTGCCGGTTTCGGTTGAATGTAGTTCGGCACAGCAAGGGAAGCATTAAACCGAAACCACTTTGCGAGCCAAGACAACCGAGGAAGCATGTCCTCACATTGGGCAGAAGGCTTAAATGCTTCGTTGCACCGTATAACCGGATGTCGATCTTAGCTTGCTAAACGGAACGGGGAGCACCCTTTTGTGGCAAGCGTCATTTTTGTGCTGTGGACAGAACGTGAGGATTCCGTTCCGTTGAACAGCCGGGCCAGCACGGTGGACGATACCGAGTGAACGTGACCTTGCGTGAAATGATTACCGTTTTGGGGAAAATTCAAACCATCTCTTAGCAATTTAAAAGGACATTAAAAAAAAGCCTCCGAATAAACCTAAACTCTAGTTGATGTTGAGTTTGAACCTGCGTGAGAAATTTTTGAAACTATTTTGTTTAGTACATGAGGATAAATCAACTACTTTAAAACTATTGCAAAAGTTAAGTACAACTATACTGAAATCACTCTCTTTTTCGATCTGATCATCAATAGGATTGAATGATGAGTTACATTGATTCATATTACCAAAATAATGCCCTTTTTCACAATATATGTACGTCTGTTCAATATGTCTTAGTATTGTTTTTAATAGCTTTTTTTTATTGGTGTAAAGTAAGCATAAATACGCAAGTATATTCGAAATTATCCGAAATTATTCAATCAAGTCATGTTGAATAAATAAAAAAAAGCCTAAAAGTTCCAACTACATGGATAGCAAACGTAAAGCGCAAACCCAAACATTGTATCAACATCATTTTTGAACTTGGTAAGCGTGAACGTTGAGAGATCCGACTAGGAGATTAGAATGAGATCATTAGGACCGTCCAAAATTCATTGAGTCATTTTTCTAAAGAAATCTACATTTGATAATAAGGTTCCAACAATTATCCGTAGGTATAAGTCATCAAACAATGCAAAACAGTCATAAGGATAGCATTTCGTTGCAGACATGTTTTTGTTAAGGCGAAAAAAAAACATTTCATACAGGATGTTCTCCTTAGGTTTTTGAAGGTGAAGAATTGAAAAAATCATAAAAACAATGCTGACGATAATTACTAATAAAATCCTGCTGGTAAAGACAAAAGCAGACAGATAAAGGTGAATTCGAGCACAAACGCAATCCATATCAGGTTGATGACGCTCAAGAAAACCAATAACAGTCATACTGAAAGCTGTTAAACCTCCTTTACTAAAGACAATAGCCGACCGTATGGATTGTTAAGACACAAAACAAAAAACCATATCGCTGACCCTGAACTCGGGTTGGAAGCTTACAGGCAAAACACACAAACACACAGCAAATGGCTCAAGAGGTAATTCTCATAGCAGGCGGGAGCAAAAATTAGGCAAAGTGCAGAGAGATCTCTCCCGAGACTCCGCCGAGGCGGCAGAAGCAACGTACAGCTAATTCCTTTATTAAATCGTGGTGTAGCTTTGATGGCACATAAAATAAAGATTTCATAAGATTTTGCCTTCGTCTTGGGCAATTCTCGCTTCGTCGCATCCTTCCGGATCGGCTTTCATCCCTTCTGCCTCGCAAAAGCTTTTTGTGCAAAACTAACGAACTTTATCCGTTCCCCTCTAGCTGCTCTTATGTCCTCTACATTCGACTGTCTTTCAAACTACCTCTCTGTATTACTCTTACTCTCTCTCTCTCTCTCTCGCTTTCTCTCTCTCTCACCTTCATACAGGCTCTTAGTCCATCAAAGCAGCCAGCATTATCGTTTCACCACTCTTTAAAGAGCATTGTTAAAGTATACTTTTCGGGGTGGAGCTGTCCACCTACGCTCCAGAGCTTCACGTTAAGTCGAGCTTAGAAAAGCAGCACCAGCAAGTAAAATGCCCCGCGGCGAACGGGCATCACATTCCACAACACAAAAAAAATTAACCAAAGCGAATTCGGAGAGGATGGTCAGCCGCGCTTCTCGTGCCTGGGTAGATGCTTGTTCACTTCTGGCTCACTGCTACATACGATATAGCATTTGCAGTACGTAATTTCATGTATCCATTGTACGGTGCACACCATCGCATTTGTTCGCGTAACATATTTCCTTCGTTTTGTCCCGTTCTCTTATTCTGTTTTGACCTTTACAGTGACCAAAACAAGTAACAGCTTAAGAAGCGAAACGCAACCGGTACCTTTGTCAAACTCCCAAATCCTGTCCATTAGGTTTCGGTCACTTTCCGTTTCCCCCACTTTGTGTCTTGTACGCATTCATAATCGAAATGTTATCATCCACACTCGTGTACCAGTGTGTGTCAGTAAAATACCAGGCGCCCCCATGATGATGTAAGTGAAATACCAGGCGCCTCCACCAGCGTGCAGATGCAGAGTTGATATTTCAACATACTGTCTAAATGTTGGAAGTTACTGCCATCAACTACGATTTCATTATCCATTTATCAGCAGGGCTTTTCCATCCGGGAGCCTTTATTAAAAAGGGATTAGTTACCACAGTGGTTAATTACTTCTGTGACTTAATAATCAGACCCGTGCATGCATATTTCATCATCATTCGCTGCCAACGTTTGGATCGGAGGCATACACGAACACCAAATGAGGCAATGAGGGTACGACGGAAGCAGCAACAATCTTAAATCCTTAAAAGCGACCAACATTATTTATGACATATTTGTATTGTGCGACGAATTTTGTGAATGAGTATGCTTTTAGTAATTTTAAATTGTATATTCACGAATTTTTATACATATTATAATTTTACAAATTGATTGTGGTATAAGTCACGTCAATATTTCTTGTTATCTAAATAATAATAACTATTTGACATTAAAACTGTTATGATCCGAGATTGTTTGACAGTCTCGAAAATTGTCTGGAATTTATTAGGAAACAAGATAAATGTGCACAATTCTCTTTCATACAGCGAGGCTATTAACAACACATCGCAAACGCTCAATTATTACTAGATAATGTCTAATAGACATACGATTTGCTTACCAAACTCAGCCAATATTATAGAAAGCAAAAATAAAATACCACCATTCATGAATTTTCGCATACCTTGAACCATATACTTTTCTTTTCCAAGTGGCGTTGCAGATAACGTCCATAGTGTACGAGAATGGCAGCTTTTCGCCCCGAAGGCTTTTACCCATATTACTGCGGTTCCGAAACAGCCTAACATTTTATGCTATGGCATAATTTAATTCGGTCACATTTTCACACAGCTTTTGGCACTGCTTGTTTGAATCCAACCTACAGTCCCGGCACGGCACCTCAGTCTGACCAGCCTCATGTCTAGAAATGCGTGTATACTACATACAATCGGTACGTACGCCTGAATGCCTACAAAATCAGTGCCTATATTCGTACCGATTTTGGAACGTTCCCTCGGAAAATGTAATTTATCGCAAATGGTTGCAATTGCATTCGCTTCGCTGCCCCAGCTAGGTGAGTTATACGGCGATGGGTGGGAGGCAGATTTCCACCACGTTTTCATGCTTGCTGTACTCTTATCGTGGGAAAAACATCACTTACCGACTGCTAATGCTGGAAATTGAATGTAGAAAATTCAATTTGGCTATCCGATTTGATGTCACTTGTATGCATTAATGGGCTTAGTCTTGGGAAGTGCGGTGTGATGGCTTGGCTTTTTGGAGTGGTTGTTGAATAAGCCGTAAGACTTTTGTAGGAGATATCATGCGAAAAATATTAAACTAATATTTATAAACAAAACTATTAATTTTTTTAAACAGTAATGAACGATCTAACCGTGTGATGTCAACAGTTAAAACAAATTTTAAGTATGAATATTTACATCTGTATTTAAAATAGCATACACAATGAAAATGCCGTAAACAGCAAAACGCTTTGGTTTTCTGGGGCTTTGGGAACAAAACACAGGCAACGCTGAAATTTGAATAAAAGGAAAAACTTTGAACATTACCAGTTTTACGGTCTGGCCGTTGTTCAATAAATAGAAAAAATATTTAAATATTTGGCATGCGTTTTGGCATCGTTTGCTGCAAAGCACACATGATATAAGACACATTTATTGAAAGAAAAATAAATTTTGTTTTGACTACTCACTCAAATCTATAAAAAATGATGTGGAATCGATAAAATTGGTCTGAAAAATATCTAACCCAAATGATGATGTATCGGCACCAAACAAACGAATCAGCAAAAGGAATACCTTTCTCCCCATTGGATCTGTTGTCAGCGTGCAGTGTAGTGTACATTCAGGTGCTAGTTAAACTGCTACTGGATCCATCAGTGCGGTGCCGAACCCTTTTGCACATATTCGCACCCGGGACCCGGGACCGGTTGAAGCGAAGTTTGGACTTTATCAACCGGAAACAGGCTGGCATTTCCGCCGAACGTTGGAATCTGTCCCACGGGCAGGGTAAAGCTCACGAGAACACTTGCGCGAAGCAAAGTTGCACACATCCATCCTTTATATACCATTCGCTCAAGCGTCGGATATATCGGCCCAGGCTACATCCGGGAGTCGGGTTGCGAGTGTACAACTGGCAGTAGCTACTGCCAGTTCGGTTCTCCCAGTGGGTATGTGTGCTCCTGTATGAGTGAGTAGGAAACTTTGTTTTTGTTGCATCATCATCATGTAGGTCATACACATGGTATATACTCCCCGAGCTGTAACGCTACACCAATCGTTATTGAAAAGCAGCAGTTACATTTGTTGTGTTTCTGGTTTTCTTTTGTGTCTTGGAGAATTGAATTTTCTCCACATCATACACCACCTTCACGACCTTCCTGAAGTCATTTCCGTTGCCTGCGCTAGGGTACATTTTACAAATTCACATTCGAACTGCATCGAAACGGCAAGCAGACGTCGCGGTGGTTTTGCTACATCAACTCTTCGTTGCTGATAGCTTGATTTGTTGTTGGTTGCTCCTTCTTTTTTTTAAGTTCCCGTACCACCCATTGGAAAGCTGTCAACGGCTGGAAACCTATCAACATCGGTGACTTACAAAGGAGACAATATCATCAACATATATCCACATCCACCACCGCGGAAATGATTCGCTTTTTGTTGCTGTTCTAAATCACACAGGTAATGAAAAGTTCTACTGGTAAAGTTTTTCAACCCAATGCATCCCTACCAACCCACGGGGCAAGAGTGAGAGAAAAGTATCTGAAGGTTATATTGCAAAAGAAAATATTGCAAAACTTTGCTTTGTGCAGTGCACACCGTCCGATTGGAAAAGTATTCTTATTGTTTCCAATTCCTCCTATGTCGAATGGTGTAAAGGTTAGTCAATCCATAAATGGAGCATGAGTAAACGTGGTGTTTTTTTCATTCAGAATAACACACCATCTTGTTGAACGAAAGAAATTCATCCATTTTAAAGAATAATTTTATGTTCTTTAAGGGGCAGCCCAGTGGTATAGGGGACAGCGGCGCCGATCTTCAAATGGCATGACCGAAGTTCTAATCCCATCCGGAGCGTCCCCCCGTAGTGAGGACTGACTATTCAACTACATGGTATCTGGTAGTCTAGCGAGCCTCTATCGATTGCCGGCGTGACCTTAGAAGTTATTTTAGACTGAATTGCTCAAACACTCATAGTTTCGTCCTAATTCTACATTGTGTTTAATTGATATGAGGTACTGGAATGTTTTGTAACCTTTACTCTTTTTATATTTATTAACATTGGCAAAACAACAATCGACCAAATCTTCACTCTACGGCACATCCTCCAAAAATGTTCGAATCTCACGGGGGTCTGAGGCAAGGAGACGGACTCTCCTGCTTGTTGTTCAACATCGCTCTGGAGGGTGTCATACGAAGCGCGGGCTTCGACATCCGGAGCACGATTTTCACCCGATCGCTCCAATTCCTTGGCTTAGCGGGTGACATCGACATCATCCGACGGACAACTGCGGCGGTGTGCGAAGCGTACACCCGACTGAAACGCGAGGCCAATAGAATTGGACCTGCTTGCCGGAGGCTCTGACCGTGATAGAGCCCGACTCGGAGGCAGAGTATCAGTTGACGGCGACGATCTCGAGGTGGTAGAGGATTTGCTAAACTGCTACCTTGGTTTACCGTACCTTGATACGTCCGGTAGTCCTCTACCGTTAAGAGTTTTGGACTATGCTGACGGAGGACGCCAATGCACTCCCCTTTTTGGAACAGCGGGTGTTAAGGAATATCTTTGGCGGTGTGTGCGAGAAGGGTTTGTGGCTCGGGAGAATGAACCACGAGCTAGCTGAGCTGTTTGGCGGTCCTGATATTCTGATGGTAGTCAAAGCCTGAAGGATACGATGACTGAGGCACGTGATGAAGATGCCGGACTCATGCCCCACCAAGAAGGTGCTCGTCAGCGAGATCAGATGCAGCGGTGGATGGAGGACTGCAGCCATAGACCGAGTTTCCTGGAAACTGATTGGAGACCTGGTCATGTCGACACGACGTGCTCAATCCTGAGCAGCCCAAGAAGAAGAAGATTTATTGACATTTGTAAATATTATTCACTTTCACTTCGCTGCTCGACCTCGTGAAGCAATGTTTGGCTCCGGGGCCGATTGGCAGCTGCTGGGCCGATGTACACCCTACGTTGGTTTCCGCGTATTTGCTTCGCTGACAACTGCACTACATGATCTTACTTGTTCTGGGTTTCTAAGGCAACTGATCTTCCTTGTGCTGGGTTTGCAAGGCAACTGATCAATGGACAACGAATGTGGAAGCTTAAATCGACTGCATGTCCTTTTTTTCAATTTAAATTTTTTATTGTCTAGTATGTTAGTATTTGCATGAATATTGTTAGTTTGCGAGACGCAGCTAATAAGCTTTTCAGTGCGAAAAAAAGATGTTTGAGCTAAATTATTAATATGTTAAGCGCTAAGGATTGTGTTTACTAAAAACTTAAAAACTTATCAACTCAAAAACTAATCAAACTACTTTACAAAATAACTTAACATCTAAATGCTAGGTTGTGCACCAGTTGCTGATTTGAGGCTGCTGCTGATGCTTGTAGCCGGTTGATAATGTTGTCTGCTATGCCGGTGCTATGTTGGCTTCATCGTAGAGCTCCGCAAGCCGTTTCCAGCGAGGAGCGTCCAGGATGAGTCGGAAGAATCTATTGCAGCTAGTTTGTACCTTTCGCATATTCGTCCTTGCACAGGAACGCCAGACAGGAATGCCGTACGTTGCTGTGGGCAGAACGATCTGTTTGTAGAAGGCTAACTTGTTTTTTGAAGCTTCTTTAGTAAGATGTGTAAGCGGATGGATGTTTATTTGGTGTGGAGATCACCATTCAGTTGTCAATGGTGACTCCGAGGTACCGGATCGTCGATCACCACGGCAACTGGATGCTGTATATGGTGATGTGTGTTTGTGGGTTGATGAGCCGGTTCGACGGAATATTAAGGATGATCATCGCCTTAGTCTTGGTGTGGTTGATTTCAATCTTCCAGTCGATATGCGTACTGATCTATGGACATCGAATGTGGAAGCTTAAATAGACAGCATGTCCTTTTCCACATGTTGTCCCTTGCTCCTGTCCCGTTCCACAAGTTGTACGATTCGTTATGACGCATTAGGAATTGTTGTTGCTTTCCTATTTGATTCCTATTTCTATTCGCTGATCTAAACATTACCTGTGCGTCCAGTCCGGTCGCGCATCATTCTACATGCTGGACACGGGATACTTTCTATGATGCTGTGACTAAGACTTTCTATGATGACGTATAGACTTTGGCCAGATAATAGCCCCGGCAAGTCAATCTGGTTTTCCAGGAGCCTAGGAGACAGCCTCCGGGAGTTGCAGTTTCAGTTGCAGATGAGTTTGTTTAATGCTTTCTCAAGTTCAAGGCAAAGCGCAAACTCTGTCGATCTATTTCTACATTTGTATTGACAAATGTATAAATTTAAATTTTGGTTAGTAAAACGTTTAATGCATAATGTAACATTAAAATTTGCATATCGCTAAAACGCTTACAAATCAACTATTCAATATCTACTATAAAGAATACAATAGCAATACGACCAGATTGTAACTCATGAACAAAAATAAATCTACGAGGGCTGACAATAAAGTAAAGTCTCCAACGCTGCAACTTCGCCGAATCACGCGCTAGGAGAAATCTGGCAACAACGCCGTGTTCCTTGGTTCCCCCACTACCACTTTGCTGCTGGGTGAGTCTTCCCCGACCGCTCAGTCTTGGCTGAGCAGCCGTCAACGATGGAGCTACCCCTCGCGTCAGCGTCCAAGTGCGAATTGCGTTCTGTAATACGTTTTTTGACTGCGAAAAAGGTGACACCTATTGAAATCCATCGTCAACTAGTTGAAGTTTACGGGGAAAAGTGTATGGACATAAAAAACGTGCGTAAGTGGAGCCGCGAGTTCAATTCCGGGCGCACTAATGTTCACGACGAGGAGAGAAGTGGCCGACCGTCGGTCTCGGATGCGATTGTTCAAGCAGTGGAGGCAGAAATGCTCAAAACCGCCGTGCGACAATTAGGGACGTGGAAGAGAAGCTTGGAGGAGTGTGTAGCAGCGAAACAATCCGTCATATCCTTGTGAACAACTTGCAGTATCACTGAGTTTCTGCCCGATGGGTGCCGAAACAGCTGACCGAAGACCACATGAAGCGGCGCGTGGAATGTGCGACCAAAGTTGTGGCCCGTTTTGAAGAGGAAGGCGATGATTTTTTGGAAGGGTTTGTTACGGGGGATGAAACGTGAATCACCCTCCCTATAGTCCCGACGTGGCCCCAAGTGACTACCACATGTTCCCCGCCCTGAAAAAACATCTTAAGGATTTAAACAGAAAAAAAAACGATACGAACAACCCATTTTAAGTCACGATTGTCTGGGTTGATTGAAGTGTGCACTTGCGCTGATGAAGATAACCGAACAACTGTGACCAGATTTGTACCGAGCGAAAAGATCTTGTTTGACATTTTTGTGCTCCATTACCCGTGAGTAACATTAACCATGTTTTGCAGATTACATTTATATTTTCACTTCCATTTTCGGATTTTCGAAACTCAAGCCGGGATAAGAGCGGTGGTGATAAGTGTTCTAGTGTTAAAAGTACAATAACTTAGAAAACGGAATCTTATTCGTTGTAATTAAATGTAACTGAAAGTGGATTTCTCCCTTATTATTTATTTGCCAGGCTGTCGAGGATTTTGTTTGTGTGAATGAACTATAACGAACAACAAATATGATTCGATAAGCCCAGAAGGAGAAATTGTATCTTCTCAAGTCATATGTTAATGCAAAAAAACAAATAAAATTAGGTAAAATGTATGAACATTATGAAAAGCAGTAAAATATTTCTGCGTTAAAGCATATAGCAAATACAGGTTAACTTCGGTGTACAAAGCTAGTTTGCCTTTTGAAACTGCTCCAAAACTCCGCAGCTTACAGGATGAATATCCTACATTCACGCTCACTGTCAGCTTCATTGCCAGCATAATTTTTTGTTAATTTTCACGACCACGCAAGGGACTACCCTTCAAAAGATTCTGCTCCCAGGCAAAACCTAACTAAATACGGTGCTTACCGAATGGCAGCATCTGTTAAAGCATTTCGAAAATGTGCCCTCGGGGAACAATTCCACCACATTCGAGCACCAGCAGTAGGCTTTACTATTTTGCCCGTATAGTCTGACCTCGAATGGTCACGAGTGTTTGAGTTCGTGTTGTGCGAATCCGTTACATTCACAATGTTAATATTTCACAGTGTATTAGAATGGAAGGAAATACGGAAGCTTGCGGTGGAATGGAAATAAAATAAACAATACAAGTATACACTCCATCAATTCAATCAAAGCCATACCAAAATCAATACCGCAGGCAAGGATGATCCGCTCAAGCACATTTGCAATGAAACGTCAGTCAACAACAGTAACTTACAAAAGTGTGACCTTCGCCCGTACGCACTTGGCAAATAGTAACTTGAAAGATGAATCCTCAACAGCACTCATAAACGCGTTAACGTCTTCTGAGATGATGAATGATGAAATGTAGGGTTTATCGTCATGGATGCTAACCGAATGTTGGGATCACTGGAATTTTTTGTTTTATAATAATTATGTCTATAGTAAACAGACTTTTTTAGCACTGTTTAGAGAATTAATAAACTTTAATTTAATCGAGTTCCATACATTTTTCTTTCGCCATTTTATAAAAGAGTTTAAGAAATAATTAATATTTTAGAAGCAAGCATACAAATTTTCAGTATTTTAAAATTAATTTTCATCCAAATCTTGCATAGTACAATGAGAATTAGGACTACAATCACCACTGTGTTCATGTAAGATGAGTCTCTATTGCATTATGTTCTTGGTTCATTAACAGTTGTTGAAACAAATGCAACTTCTATCAAAAACCAACATATAAATATCACTAGTAAAATTATAAATGACTCTACGCGCAACATGTCCCTAGAAGTGATGACCGGAGTGATGCCGCTCAAACTGCGTTTTGAAATGCTGTCGCTTCGCCTTCTAGTCCGTTGTTCAGTATCAAATCACTTGATAATAGAAAATTTTGTAGCGCTTCTAGAGACTGGTTCTAAGAGTAAAATCGTCAAGATTTATGAAGATTTTATTGCCCTACAAGTGCATCCTATCGCTCCACAGGCATTAAATCGAGCTGCCCTTCCTGAGAACAACAATTCCCTTTTAACAACAGATTCCTCGATTCGCGAGGAAATTCTTCGCCAGAATGATCTTCGCCCGAGAGTAGTTCCGAGCATTTTCATGAACAAGTATGGTCATTTAGACCAAATAAGCCAGTACTACACTGATGGATCATCCTCTGAGGGGGGCACTGCTGAGGGGGGCACGGTGTTTTTAGCGAGTCCACCGAAGCTTTTTTCAAATTGAGGCAGCCATGTGGTGTTTACACCGCAGAGCTAGCCGCAATCTTTTACGCACAGCTATAGCAGACCTTCGGACCAGTACTTCATCTTCACTGATAGCCTTAGTGCTATTGAAGCTCTGAGATCTCTGAAGGCTGTTAAGAGTCAGGATTTCCTCACCATTAAAATCATTGAACTGCTTGGCTCAATGTTCGATAAGGCGTATAGGATCTCGCTAATTTGGGTCCCTTCTCATTGTGGAATTCCCGGCAATGAGAAGGCAGACTCACTGACCAAAACAGGCGTCCAAGAAGGCGCTTTTTACGACCGACCAACCTTGGCCCAGGAGTTCCTTCGTGTTCCATCTCGCCAACTTTTCCTGTCTCGCTGGCAGAACAGGTGGCAGGCGAATGAATTCGGGCATTTCCTTTTCTCGATCTCTCCGCAAGTGTCCCTGCGGCCTTGGTTCGATGGGCTCTCTGTAGACCGGGCGTTCATACGAATGATGTCTCGACTGATGTCGAATCATTTTGCGTTGAATGCTCATCTACAGCGTATAACTCTGGCTCAGACAAAAAAGTGTGTGGCTGCGGTGACGGATTCCACGATGTGGCTCACCTTCTGTGGTCCTGCGTGGAATTTGAAACCGCAAGACCCTCCTTGTTGAGCACAGCCGAGAATATCATGCATGCACGGGATAAGGCAAAAAAAACAGGGGGGAAATGCCTCGATACTCTTGTTACATACATAGTCATCACATGCGGTGTTGAAACTACGGCGCAAGCCGTCATACTTAAAAATAAACAAACAAAAATCAATAAAAAATTAGAAATGACCTTTTTCTATGATCTGTTCCAGAGTTGCTTTAGGACTTAATGTATAGACAGCTAGACTGCGAGGTGATTAGGTGACAAAGACGTCTTCACACGACAGAACCGTGGTTCTAATGACATTCGCACCATACCCCGCAGTAGAGACTGACTATCCAACGCCGTGGTATCGGCCAGGTCTAGTAGGCCATTACATGGCCGGTGTGACCTAGAAGGTCATAAAGCCACGAAGAAGATATAGGAAGCTCTGCAGCCCGCTACTTTCCGGTTCAGTAACCGGCAAAGCTGAACGATTCGCACCCAACAGCGCGCGGGTAATTATGGATTCATAAGTAATTTGCATATGTCGCACACAAGTCTGACCTCGTTAGCTAGCTTGTAGAAAGTTTTGGATGGCATATTTATTATCTGCCAAAGTTTTAATCCTTGCACCATGCCCTGTAGTGGCAACAATATTGTATTTTAGTTTAGTCCAAGGGAAACAGGGTCTACTTTTGATAAAGTTAAGAAATAGCTTCGGTGCTACCCAACACTCACTTGAGCAAGATGTGAACAGCATATTACAAGGCGTTTTTTCAGGTTGTCCTAGATGGGTTACTTGAATCGGGCAAATATTTGTTTGAATGTATACCTCAAGTACAAAGCTACGAAAGATCTTTTCGCTGTGTTTGCTGCAATTTAATAGTTGCATATGCAACCATATGGAAGAAAATTTGTCGATGAAACGCAAAGCAACGTTGAAATGCTAGTTGAGAAGAATGTTCTTTTGGACTGGAGTGTACGTTGCCAACCCAAATGTATGATGAATAGTTAAACTGGGTGCCTCTCTAGAAAATGAGGTTCATCAACTTGTTACTGAAGTATGGGATAGCGTATCGATGCCTTGTGATAGGAATCTAGGCATCATCTATCCCATATACAAGAAGGGAGATATGTATGTTGGACTGAAACAACTACAGGGGTATTCGGTATTGAATACCGCCTACAAAATATTCTTCCTTAATCCTTCAGGATAAGCTTGTCCCTTTCGTTGAACAGATAGTTGGATCAAACTATCAAAGAGGATTCCGTAACGGAAAATCTACCACTGACCAGATCTTCACCATGCGGCAAATCTTGGAGAAAATGGCTAAACAGCAGATGAACACGTACCATCTCTTCATAGATTTCAAGGCCGCATATGATATCATAGCCATGGTAAAACTTTACGAGGCCATGAGCTCTTTTGGAATCCCTGCCAAACTGATCAGGCTTGTTAGAATGACCATGACCAACGTCACATGCCAGATGAAGGTGGATGGAAAACCCTCAGGATACTTTGCTACCACAAAAGGGATCCTGCGTCAGGGACATGGGCTCGCCTGTCTCCTATTCAACTTGGTGCCAGAGAGGGCCATCCGTGACTCAGAGGTGGAAACTTCGGGAATGATCTTCTATAAGTCAACCCAGATCCTGGCATACGCTGATGATATAGACATTATTGGTCTGCGGCTCTCGGCCAGGTAGTAGAGGCCTCCAAAACTTCATCTATCTCGGGTCGAAAGTCAGCACCGAAAACAGCATAGAGACGGAGTTGTGCAATAGGATGTTGGCAGCCAGCCGGTCATTCAACAGCCTGAGGAATCATCTCGCCTCAAAAAACCTGTCGCGACAGTCGAAGCTGGGACTGTACCGTACCATTATAGTCCGACTACTCACATACGCCATTGAGACATGGCGGCCCTGTCCAAAACAGACGAAGCCCTCTATGCGCGTTCGAGAGGAACATGCTCAGAAAGATCGTTGCAATGGAGGAGCCGCTACAACGACGATCTGTAAGAACTGTATGACGACCTCACCGGCGTGCAGCGAATTAGGCTTGGCAGGCTCCGATGGGCTGGCCATGCTCAGAAAGTCCTTTTAGGCCGTGCAAACGGACACAGGAGGCGTGGTAGGCCCAGATTGAGGTGGGAGGATGACGTGGAATCATCCGCCATAAAGGCCGGGATAACGGATTAATAAAGGAAAGAATAAAGAAGTAGTAAAGAAGTAAAGAATGGTAACAGCGCACTCGTGTAATGTTTTATAAACTTTTAACAACGTACAAATGATTTTCTGTAGACATAAGGATTTTTAGTTTGTTTTACTTTCTCTTTCTCTCTCTCTCTCTCTCTCTCTCTCTCTCTCTCTCTCTCTTTCTTTCTCTTTCTCAATTAAAATAATAACTGCAGATACTGCAAAATTACGCTATGTTTAACTTTGACTCCAACAGGCGTCTGTTGTTTTTATTTTATTGCTCTTTTTCGAATTCTTTAAAAAAAAGCTAGACTTAGAGTTTTACGAAAGAACTAAGCTTTTAGATACGAAGCACAAAAAAACGTATGACATCGTTCCACAGCTTCATATAACTTATACAACTAGTTTTCTTTCTGTACACCCAAATCGACTTTCTAAAGTGATTGAATGGCGGAGCAACAGCGCACTAAAGAGCTAAAAAAAAACGTGAGACCTTCAACGGAAACACAGCCACTTAACGAACTCGGGCAACACTCAGCATTGACAGCAACAGCGAACATCTTGTGCCTTTCTGGGTTCTACGATTTGGTACAACCGTTTCGCCCCCCCCAATCCCTGTAACATCAACAGCCACGTTCGTTCTTCAAACCGATGGGCAATTTTCCTTATCCACTCGAGAGTCCCCGTCCGGCAAAAGGCTTTTCCGCTTCGGGCTACACTTGACAGTCAAAACATTCTGTCACACCGGGCGTACACCAGGACGTGGCAAGCATAAAAGCATCCTTTAAAAAAAAAAACTGCCGATCTCGCTCGGTGGATAGCATTCTAAGATTTCCTCTCGTTTCGTTCGCTCGGAAGCGGTTCGTTTCGTGTTGGACAGTCGGCCGGTTAGGGTGGCGAAGGATGCGATAGTGAATTGTTTCCGCCCGCTGTCTGCGTGCATTCTGCCCGGCAAGGATGTACCGTCGATTTATCTTCACATCAGCCACTCGTCGGCAGTTATTTTTGTGTCGCTTATTTTATCGCTTTAAGGGTAACGGATTTTCTCTTCTGGTAAGCGCGATGAACAATGCGAGTTGGTGCTGAACAATGCACTTGAGATATGTGCATCTTTGCAGGAGTATAAAATTGTTCAAACCCGGTTTTTTTTACGATACTTCTAGATGATTCAAACATGACAAGTGTTGGTGGAGAAATTGTGTAAGTACAAAGGCAATGACTCGTTGTAGAAACTTGTAATTTGACCAGAATTGCTTTCATTTGAGATCAAAGCAAACTTTTTGGTGTATTTATCAAAATTTTGTTGGGTGTTTGGACAGAAACTGTACAATACTGTTGTCTGTCTTATAGGTTTTACTATATTTGATCCTAACTCAACCACTAACGTATGTGGCAGTCTTATGAAGGAGATGAGGATGAGGGTTGATGATGATGATGGTTAAAGTAAGAGCACGGAGAGAGTTAACAGTAGTATGAAAATCGAATTGATAGCCTGTTCAAAACCCCAAGACTGCCGAGAAACGAACTGTGAGATTGAGTGCGCTGCGGAATATCAGAAAGGAACGCACAAGGACATAAGTAGCAGGATGAGACATACAGAGAGACATGCGAAAAGAGAGAGGGCACGTCAGTAACATCGAGGACCAGTCCAAAGAAATAAGGATGAGCGTTGCTCGAATTCGTCTGCTCTCGACTGATTCCAGGCCAAGTATTTGACGCCAAATTTCATAAGATGACATGCACAGTTCGAAACGGTATGATCGGGATTGCTGGTGTAAAATGGTGAGTGGATAAGGACCCGGGGGGGGGGGGGGGGGGGGGACTTTTTGATAACGACGATGATGAGAGCAGAAGGGTTTTAAGCACACTAACGACAACTAACACAAAGGATGAAAAGATTGGGAGGCGAGCGCACAACTCAGCCCTTGTTGTAGGGCGCCAAATGCATATAAAACTTATTGTTAAGTTAGTATTAGTATGCATATAAAACTTAGATAATGAAACAAAACTTTGGTTCATATTTTTTATTTATTTCTACTCACTAACTATAACAGTTCATGACAGCATTCAGCTATGTCAGCTATTCAGCACCGTACAAACTTCAACAAGTTTTTTTTATGGGTCAAAACCCTCCCCAGAATTAATGAGCTATGCACAACCAAAATAATGGCACGGGTTTCCACGGGCGGGCACTGACCCGTTGCAGCATCAGCACCTCACCTATCAACAGCAGGTCACACGATTTATCGTGCCTCCTGGTGCGCCTTTGCACGTGCAGAAGCGCATGCAGCGCAGCAAATCGTCACGCCAGCGATGAAACCGCTTTGGTGCCCACCGCTGCTGCAAATTAATTCGATATTGTTGAACTCGCACATGCACTTATCATCAATTTCCGACTGACAAAACATTGCACCATAAATCATAACGTCGTTTTTGACCTCACATTCACACCCTTAGCGGTTGGCGTACGGTGCCAGCAAAGCTGCAAATGAGACGAAAGTTTTGTAGGAAGGATGTGCCACACAGGGGGGGGGGGGGGGGGGGGGGAGCTGCGAACGGCATCCTGTTATCGTGTGACAGTGACAGACTTGAATTGCTGGATTCCTACTGGGCTGTGTTTCCTTTTGTCTGTACATCCAGCTTGTTAGGAGTGGTGCCGTTAACTTCTGGTGTTTTGATTTACGTTGGCTCTGCATTGTACAAGAAAAAGTGAGTTTGAGTACCGACTTTCGTTATTTTTTGTACAGCATAATCACATAAAACTGCCTGCCTGCCTGCTAAATTATGTTTGTAACACATATTTTTTTATATCCAGGATTTTTTGGGACTTTATTTAGAATGTATCTAGAAACAATATTGAGGGATACATCAAATAGAAGTTATAGACAATCTGGCTGCCGTAGTCGTCACTGTATGGCAAAAAAAAACTTCGAAAAACTTGGAAATCCTACCAATACTATCAAAGCATTTATCGAGAAAATACATCGAAATCAAGTCTTAAAAATGTCACATCATTTATCAAAATCCGATCAATTGTCCCACCAAACTTTGTATCTAATCATAATTCGTAGAGTAAAGACTGGTCTGGAGAGTAAGTGGAACGGTCAACACAGTATGAGACGATGGTGAGATCGGTGCAGTGCCGACGTTCAGAGTTGGAGCGGGAGCGGCGTCTGTAGGCCTTAAAATCGACTAGCCTACGTTTAGGCGCATTACGGACTAGGGCATTTTGGGATGCTCGATCGATTTCTCCAGGGCAAGAGCTTAAAGGCGTAGTCGCAGCAATAGTCGATGTCAGCGGTGCATTCGGGATAAAGGTGTGCGTATTGGAGTTGCTTCGATCAATCGTAATCGATACATGCTTACATACAGCTTTTAAGCTAGCATCCAAGCGGCCATCAAACTCACGTATCAGATCCGTCTTCAGATCATCGCGGACGCGCGGACAAGAGTTCACAGAGTACAGCCTTGCCGTTGAGACGCGAAGCGTTGCAATCAGGGCAGATCCACAGCGGCAAACTACGAGGCATTCAAGGTGGTATTTAGAGTTGCAGAAACCCATACAATTATAGATTTCTTCGGTTGCAGGAAGAGTTCACGGCCATGATGACACTGTTTCTTGATTGATGTGACGAATTGACGTGGTTTACAAAGGAGTCATTAAGAATTTTTATTTCACATGGACTTGGAAAATTAACAATTTTCAACAATTGTACTATGTTCTTTGCTTTAAAATTTAATACTTTGTGAGCGTAAATAAATTTTGCATTGCGCTCACTGTTCCGAACGACATCCATTTATGGCTAATACTACAAAAAAAAACTGCTTAACAAAGCCCCAACTTTATTGGTTTAATTAGCAAGGCTTAGTGTAATGAAGCAATAAAACATTATCTGCTAGCTAACCATCCATAAAATCATTCGCTCTACAATAGAAAATTGATATTGACGGCCCCTTTTTAGAGTGACATTTATTGGCCGTACAGACATCGCATGCGGTAGCAGTCGCAGCCAGCCAAACCCAGTGGTCAAACCTGCAAACATAACCCTTCTTTTTGGTTGATCTCAGCCGAGCTGTACCGGTATGAGGTGCTTCGGTGCTGCCGTGGAGCTCATCCCGTTCGGCAATGTCAAAGTTAAATCGACCTATTTCCTTCGATTGTGGTGATTTTATTAACATATTCATAACCGTGCTGCGTCGCTGCGTATTATTTCGCCAGCACGACAGCCCGTAGCCCGTCAAATGCCGATGAACGTAAACAGACCGTTGGTCCCGCTTGTAATTTAAATGCATTAAAATGCCCTTCCGAACCTCGACCGACCGACTGGCCCCCAGGACCGAGCAGAAGGCCAACCGGCTGTGGTCTTATTTAAACGGATCATATTAAATGCCAACCTATTGACCCAAAGCTAAACCCCATAAGCTTAAACTCTTCCGTTATCTGGCCGGGTCCATGCACACAACCCGAAACAAACCGCCCGTTACAAAGATGGAGCAAACCCCTTTCGCGGATTTGAACCCGCACACTGCACAGTTGGGAAGGGGGACCTTGTGGGCGTTGGCGTGAGGGTAAAATTTAATAAAATCCCTTTTCCGGTTCCAGCAGGACCCATCGCCCCGTGGATGACGATAGCGAACGTGCAATGCACGACGAAGCTTCTTCGAACGGCTAAACAACGGTTCGGTCAGTCGATGATTGACAGAGCTATCTCATTTTAACAACGTTACCAACGGTCCATCAATCGGTTCCTTGATGACAACGGTTACAAACACAAAGGAAAGAAAGAGTGGAAAGAGATAAATTGACATAAAAAAGGTGAACGAAACAGTGCTGTCAGTCGTATCTTGCGTCAAAGGAAAAATCCTTTCCTCCATTGGTTTCGGTTTTCAAGTGTTTTTTTTTTTCTTTAAGGAGGTCTTTGGACTTTTCCATTTGTAAGTATTTTTTGCCAGTCGTAGAAAATCCTTTTTTTCATGAAGATATATTTTTACCTTCATTCTGAGATTTTTAAATTCTGGGTTGACTGATGATGAAACAACAAGATAAGTCACGTTTGGAGGTACTATATTTTACCTGCATTTAGGAAATAATTTTCTTTTCGAAGTATTCTGACACAATGCTCTTTCATTACTGTTTCCTGCGAGATCAGCTCTAGTATAGCCCTGAATTAGACACCATTTTTACTTTAAAGTTATTCTCTAAGACATTATAAGACAAATCTAGCATTAATACATTTTATGTTCAAAATTTCCAAAGAAGCAATTGAATGTTTGGCGTCATTTGTATGATTTGTTTCGTAACAACTACCGACCGTTTTTTCCAGTCTGCCACGTGCTGCACATCACGAAAACAAATTGCGAAACCTTCCACCCGATGCCCTTGTAATCCATACGTTTGCAATGCTGTCAAATGCGCTGCAGGGCATCTGTGTGCTATTGTGTGCGCTGCGTGTGAAAGTAAATTTGCTTTAAAATTATTCGCCAAACATTGACTGTTCATTTTCAGGCAAACTAATCTTACGCTAAAGAAGGAAAAAACGGCCCCTGGTAACCGGCATCGGCGAAGCGAACGTTGCAGAAACATCATCTAGGCTTGGCGCGTTCAGGTACGCCACGGCCAGTGATCACGCCTTTTCAATGCATCGCGTACTACGTACCACATCCTTTTTGTGCGAGCACCGTTTTGGAAAGCACAACGTTTGCTTATGCTAAGCCGAACACAATCACACCCCTTTTCGAGTGCAGTGACGAACAGGCGGCACTGAAACGGTGAGCTTCGCACCGGTGGCTTTGTGAACAAAGGCATCGTTTATTCTGGGACACTGTCTGTATGGTTGAGCTGCCAAATTTGTATACATATGTTATGCGGCGCCATTTGAGTCGTTTGGGAACAAAACAGCATCGAAACATGACCTACAGATCGGGTGATTAAACGTTATAATACTGGCAAAAACAGTTTGCAAACATCTGCTTTGATTTTCGTTAGATAAATTTGGTTGATTGATCACAAACATCTTTGTGGGATCACAAACATTGGTTTTGAATTCATAAAATTAGTTTTTTCTCAGTTTGCCCGAACTCTTAGCAGCCTTTCAGACATCAGGAAGATCCCCGTGTTGCCGATGTGCGATATCCTGGGATAGAATGACTACGAATATGCGCGGATTCTGTTTGACTCCTCCAAAAAGCTGGGAACCGTCCTTTGATTCCTTCCCCATTACGTTTGCTACACGTTCGCAAAGGTGGCTTCGACATGCCCCAGTCGCTACTACGACTAAGAAGCGATAAAAAATGGTTTGGGAGATCTGAAGTCGTAACTGGCTACCTTGCCGCTAGCGAAATGTCTGAATTCGATGCTGCAGCAACCCTACAAGGTCATTTTGGCTGCGTTTTGCAGCCGTCAGGGTCGCCAGCGACAACATTAGATCACTGAACCAATGAAATAGGCTTGGGAGACATGAAGTTGTGACACTGTAGCTTCAGAAAGTTGTAGTGGCTTTTGGACTCGCGCGTTCTGTCGATGGTGGGGCCGCCAGCCATAACATCCAACTTTTTGCAACGAATTGGAGTTGCGAACACCACAAAGTATCAGCAACAAAGGGGGTTGTTATCTTGGGAGTCAGTTCCCAATCTCCAAGGCGCAGTGCTCCAAAGAAGCGCTAGCCTTCGGAACTAGAAAGAATAACAACATTTGAACGATAATTGGCAGCAACAACACCCACAACCGAGCTTACCCGGGATAAGGTGCACTTGAATTCAGGGAGAAGGATATGTCAAAGCTCCAAATAGCATATAATTTGAATGAGTTACAAAACTAGAAATAAGATTAAATTTTAAGGAATACGGCCTGGCCGTCATTAAGAAATGAAAATTAGATGAAAATAGGTCCTTCTTTAAAACATTTTATTGTGAAGTGCCGTATAAACGCTGCTAGAATTTGTCGAATGTTGACAGGCCGGCTACACGCAGCTGATAGGGCGGTCAGCTGTCGATGTAGACTGCGACTAGTGGACGTCGAGCGAGTCTCCGTCCTATCGGGGTTTTCAGTGAATATAGATAAGTTTTAAAAGTATAACCATTGAGTGTTTGTGCAAGCGTGTAGTAGACAACATAAGTTGAGAACGGAAACAACACTCACTCACTCATGTTGGCCTGCTCTTTTAAAGAGCACCTCGTCGTGAAAAGGCCCGGTCAACAATATACCTCCAGGAACCTCGATCCCTGGCTGCAGCTTCCCATCTCCGACAGGCCTTTCTTCACCCGATGCAGCCTACGAACTCGATGTGCTCCCCGACGCCTCGTACCGAACTGGGAGTCGCTGACGACTACCTTCTTGGCGGGGCATGAGTCCGGCATCCTCATAACATGCCCCAGCCATCGTATCCTGCCGGTCTTTGCTACCGTCAGGATGTTCGGTTCTCCCTATAGATCAGCAAGCTCGTGGTACATCGTTCTCCGCCACACTCTATGCTCGAACACACCAACAAAGATGGTCCGGAGGATGCGACGCTCGAACACGCCAAGAGCAGTTTGCGTCCTCCGCTCGGATGGTCCAATACTCGTGGCCATAGAGGAACAAAGGGTGAATCAGTGTGCGATATATCTCACATTTCGTGCGGTCTCGAAGACTTCTGGATCTCAGCAGATGGTGAAGGCCGTAGTAGGCACGATTCCCCTGAAGCGTCAATGCATCTCCGGATTTTGCTGCTGACATCGTTATCCGAAGTTACGACAGTCCCAAAATAGCAGAACTCCTCTACTACCTCGAGGTTGTCGCTGTCGACTAATACGCTGCTTCCCACTCTGGTTCTATCACGTCTTCGTCGCAGTCGTCTTACCAACGATACCAATGTCATCCGCGCAACCAAAAAATTGGAGAGACCGATAGAGTAAAATGACCTGATATTCTTGCACTTAACAGAGCAATATTAAACTGATATCGAATATTACAGGGAGAAGGTGCTTTTTCATTGTTTAGAAAATGTAAAAAAAAAATGTCTCACAATGTAAAACTTTCGAATGATAGAACATATCCTCAATATTCGCTCACATCTTTCTCACACACAACGACCCTGTTCCCAATTCCTTCTGAAGCGTACAACGTATTGAGTAATTCATAAATAAAAACATTCTGCACAGGAAAAATGACTGATTAAATAAAACAACAGCTCGTTGAGACAACGGTAAGCGGAAGGAAATTCAAGCTGAATGAAATAGACATTCTGTATGCTGGCAAAGTATTACAACAATTTCCTACATTGTTTTTGCGGAGAAAAAAAAAACCCTTTTGCTCTTCTTTTTACAAGCATCCAAGCTTCCCTGGGAAATTGTGTCACGAAAGCGAACGCTGTAGAAGTTAAAGCACATAGTCATTCCAGAAGCAAAAAAAAGAATACGACAAAAAATAGAAAAACCGTCAACATTCTCGTAGAATATGCTAAAGAAATAGAGCTACAAAAATATATAACAACAGCAAAACGACCAAATGGAGCACCGGAAAGGATGTGCGATACTTCGCCAACTGCTCGCTCAACAGCATGGCGTTGGTACAGATCCGGTGGGCTTAAACAAAAAAAAAAACACACACACACACACACACACACACACACACACACACAGAATCTCGTACAGATGAAAGCTCTAAAACGCTAGGGAGAGAAAATTCAGTATTCACATTTTTTGAAATCCTACCGCACCAAGTTAACATGTTACTGTAAACCATTTTTGAATCAACACAAGGCACACACAGACCCTCATACATGGCACACACAGACCCTCATACACATGACCCCTCACGCGTCCCAAGAAACGAAAGCGCACTCATCAAACCATACAGACATTAGAGCATATGGTTCTCTTTCGTTCTTCTGTGTTTTGTTGAAGCGCTTTACGCGAACACTGCTACACGTGTATGCTCATACGTCTACTCACCCATCACGGGCGGCAACAGAAAAAAAGGGAGGAATAAGCTTCTCATCATGATTATATGTTGCGAAAGTTGGCTGTCACTTTCCGCGAAGGAGAGTTTTTTTTTGCTGCTTTCTGCCAAACTTTCGCTACTGTGGAGTGAGCGAGTGCGAGAGAGAGAGGTTGTAGTAAAAGCGTACGTGCAAGCACACTAACCTGTTTAAACGAACCTTTTACATTTTCACTCTGATGCGCAGCAACGGCTCGCCAAGTGTAATACATTCTTTCCTTGTGCATTGCTGAAGTTCAGTTTAAAAGTAATGAACAAAATGTATAATAAACCAAACGGCAGAAACAAAGCTGCTCCTGTACTTTTGTGTAAAAATTATCACAGTGTTCGAAGTTGCATTCACCCGAACATTGTTAGTTCTGCAACTAACTGCAAAGCGATTCTTTGCTAGAAGACTTTGAGTGTTAAATTTCGTGGTATGAAATAAAAGTTACTGCAAGCGATTTTGTGTTGGATAAATGATAAATACCATGGAACTCTGCCAAATCTTATATAAAATTTTATTTAGAACATTTTGAAGCGGCCCGATGGTGTAGGCGAAAGCGGTGCCGGTCTTTAAACAGCAGGACCGGAGTTCAAATTCCATCCGGACCGTCACCCCGTAGTGAGGACTAACTAACCAACTACTACGTGGGTCCGGCAAGTATAGTGAGCAAATTCGATGGCCTTCGTGACCTTTTAGAGGTCGTTAAGCCAAGAAGAAGAAGATATAGCAAATATTTTATATTTGTCAATTTTTTATCCACAAATTCGAAAAAAGGATCATTGTGGCTTGTAATTAACTGGTAAAAAAAAATAATTAGAGCAGCAAAAACTAACGATGACTTCGAAGCCCTAGCCAAATTCTCTCTTTACTAATTATACTTCCGTGAAATAAAACAGCAGCAAAAAACACTCCCGAAAAAGTTGTTGAGCAGCTTTCTCAAATACTCATCTCGTCTAACAGTTCCAATTACTTAGAAATTACTAGCATAAAAATTACTCACCACATAAAAGCACATCATTTTCACTGGCGCAAGCACATTAAGGCAGCATCCTGTCAGCGTAATGCGCTGCAGCATCATCACCATCACCAATGAGCCCAAGCGCAACGTCCAATTGGGTGACTTTCACTTCACCGATACCTTCGCACCCAGTACCCATTGTGTACCAATTAATCTTTCATGAGTTCGATTTTTTCTTCATTCTCTTCCATTCAATTTCTTCTTTGGTTTTTGCATCCAAGCCTAAAGCATGGTCGCCCGGAAGCAAACCACGCAGCAGAAGCAATAAGAAGGAAACCAGAGCCGCACTGCTCCCGGTGGCATGGGAAAGGCAATAATTTTCCATTAATTTCCATTTCTTTTTCGTTATTTAATTTCTATGATAATGAGCCTGTCCATCAACGCGCATCGGTTGCAGGGGCGACAAAGTGATTGCCGGAAGGGGGAAATGGAGTCAAGCATGGCAGATCCCTCCACGGTGCAGCATGAACGTCAAACGCACACGATGACAATGCACGACCCTGTGCGCGGATACGGTATGATAACCTTCAGCAATCAAGGACGTGCATGGCGGTCTGGTACGTACCGGACATTTTCACGCCACTGGCACAGAACAAACGATCGCACACGAAGCGCACTGTCGGACATTCTCTGCAAGGATGCATTAACACGTACACTAGCCCTTTCGCGCCGTCCACGTACACACTATTTAACACAGCGAATTTGCTCTTAGGGAGACATAAAAACACGTTACATCAGCAGTTTCTGGAATTTGTGGAGAAAGCTTTTACCATCTGCCCGGAACAAAGGGTTAATTATCATAATTTTCATTGCGGGTACGCACATAAATTAATGTCGTCCAATCGAGCACAAGCAGTAGAATTAAAACTATTTTATTCCATCATTTATTTAACCTGTTCAAATATACACGTCTCTGGCCAACTATATTTCTGAACAGAATTGTATGGGAGAGACTGAGACTTGATATATATGAACTGAGACTGTTTAAATTAACAAAAAAGTGTCTTTTTTAGTCTCAGCTAGTGTTGGGTCGTAAGTGGAAGAGCTACCTCAATCGCTCCGCTCAGCAACTGAGCGAGCTCAATGCGATCCATAACAACATAGCTCAGCACTGAGCGGAGAGTACGCTGAGCCCACTGTGCGAAGTGCTCTTTGAACTCAGGAGCTTCGCCTGCTAGAAACGGTCCAGGCAGATTCGGCAATCAGACCGTACATATACATCACCCCTACCTAAATCAATGTTAGGTAGTAGGAACGCACACATTTCCACGATCAATCAGTTAATCATCTCTTCAACTTCCAACTTGTAAATTCGTGCTCACTACTCGATCAATTTATCAGCTTCTGCTGCATAGCAGAGGCTCAAACCGATCATGACATCCGATTAACTGGATTAACTTATACAAGACAGTATCCGAAGACAATTCTACGATGGTTCTCTCTTGCGCCAGATTGTAGAGAAAACAGTCAATCCCTTCATTCTGGCGTAAGTCCTTGGTGACAGCAAAAGATTCTGAGAATTTTCTGTCCGTGTTGGGCTTGTAGCATATCTGCTAAACATCTCACCAGAGTATACAGTATCTCGCATACATCAAGCGTTACGTAGCATTATACGGTGAGCAGAAATTCACCAATTTTACAAAAAACCTGCATTAGGGAAGAACGTAAGAAATGTACATTCGGCTACACCTTTTAGCGACACATTTCCTGCAAGTGCAGCAATCGTTCGCAACGCGACACATTTTGTGCTTACGTAAATATTTTTGTACAAAATGCAATAGCAAAAAGAACAATCACTAGGAAACAATTTTTGGTTAGAAAAACGAGTAAAAACTATTGTAAGAATTGGGTATATATAAATCGGTCTAAGAAGCCTTCGGAGACGGATAGAGAGGGAGCAGCCTAGAGAGAAGGTGCAACAAGCTAAACTTTGTGTTTAATTCTTTCTAGAGGTTTGAGTGTCCCCCTACCCAAGGTTAGGCCTCAAACCTCCAACATGCCTGTAAGGGATATTCCTTCTGAACATCCAAAGTCGCCTGGCCGACTTGCTCCGCCGATGAGCATCGAGAGTCCTGCTTCCCAAGGTATGGCCTTGATGTCTCATCTCATCTCATTCTCATCTGGAATCTTCAGACTCCGTGGACAGTCAGATAAAAGAAAGATATTGGTTTGTTGTTTCGTTCTCGTCTCGTCTATAAATGCGAAATTCTTCTTCGCCACCTCATGACGACCGTCTGAGTAATTTCTTCCTCTCCACCACAGGCTGATATGTAAAGTCGTTTATTATTGCTCTTATGACCCTGGTTAGCCTAACCAAGAGTCCAAATGAGCTCCTCGTAACGTTCGAAGAGGCGAATGTTTCAATTGAAAAAAGGCTATTGTTAACATTTACTTTGCTATTTTGAGTATAGCTATTTTCTTAATCATATGATCCTACTCTGAACAGGAAAAATGAGTACGAGTGCATATTTAACGCATGCACTCATGTCCAACCAAATATACACAAAAACTTTGTCCGAGTATTTGAGCTTTGACTCCATTTTTCCATTAAAGATACGAATCGAATGTAGTAGGTTCGGAGTAAAATTCCCATCACTAGCGGACAGTCTCGCTAGAGATTTCTATTTTAATCGAAAATAAGATGCATTTGATGCATTTATTTCACTTTAATTGTTTTCACAAACATAGAATGTTCTTCCGGGCATCGAATGTCCATCGAATTACTGGGATTTGAACCCCGGGTCTGCCGTTTAAAGGCCGGCACCGCAGTCGCCTTTTCCATCGGGCAGGCCTGGTTCGATAAGAATAAAAATATGATGCCATGCAGCTAAGTTTTACTCAGACTTTATTCTAATATGAAGGCTTAAAGTCAACGAGTAGTTGGTACAGCTCTGATGCCAATCCCTGCTCTGTCATCTTCTTCAATTATTTGTATAGTAAAGATCCTTTTAATGGTTGACTTCAGTGGAATCAGTATAATGTATCGTTAGAAAAAAAAAAACGAATTCTGAGAGCATTACTCGTGAAAAATATGTTTAAACAGTAAAATTATGAGTCCTACAAATCAATTTCTGGTTATTAATTCTTAATTATTATAGCCACCACAAGCAGTGTTGACAATACGGCGGTAAGCCGCAATAATATAATATAAAAAAAATATTCTAAATAATCCTCAGAACGGAATAATGCTAAATCTTACAGCAAAAGGTTCACATAGCATTAAAAAAACATTTCTCAACTGCTGTTTACTAGCTTTACATTAGATAAAACTCGTGTCAAAGTTTCATAACTGCTAAGGAAATTGCGCCATTTAACCAGATATAACGTTTATATCACCCCACAAAACGGTTTGCCCCTTACCTTATCGTATGAATAACGGCTTCAAAGGCTCTCCGCTGTGATTCCATCGCGAAAGCATTCTATCCATCATGCCGCCCGCTCACTCGAACGGGGTTTGACTTGTTTGTTCTAGTGCTGCTTGCCTTCAATCGCTCACGCACGTCTGGAGTGACCGACACGTAAACGCACACCGATCTTACCGCCAACACACAAAATCACACACACTCACTCGGCCACGTATCAACAAGCATCCCCTAGCAAGGATCGCAGATCGTGACCAGCTTTCACACTCTTTCTCATTATTGCAACAATCTTAGTTGGCGGCCAGATTCCCTTCATTGGACACATTATGAAACTTTTTTTCCGTTAATCCAAAATCATATTTCTTCATCCACGGACACGAAACACTTGCACACTCATGTAAATTCACCTACGCACACAAGAAAAACGCCTCTCTCTCTCGCCTTTTTAACACTCTGCCAAGCGCATTTGTAATCGTGGTTAATTGCTGCCAATGCGAATAATTTCACGCGCGTTCGCCTTCCGTGAAGGTGTTTATCATTTTCCGGAAAACCATTTCCACCCTTAGTTCCCCGTCAGCATCGGTATCGCCACATATGACACACCACCTTGTGGTTGAAGTAGTGTGCCCGGTACACAATTGCAATTGGAAATGTTTCCTTCCCAACACTTTTCACGGTTGTCACATACACACACACACACAATCACACTTTGACTGGAGCCTTTCGATGTTAAATATGCGAAAACGCGAAGCGATTACCCCTCAAACGGATGAGACTTTTTTCTACGAACGAAAGCAAACACCCACCCTTCCCGGTGATGGCCTCGGGTATTCTACTGGCAATGAATTTTGTTTTACGTTCACATTTTCCGTTGCGTGCGCTAGTGTTCAATGTTCGTCGTGTTGTGTAGAATTTTCATTTAGCTGGCTAATTTGCTGTGTCGTTCAGTTTTATTTCGCTACGATATAACGTGAGAATTTGGTTGCGTTCGTCCGTGTCAAACGGAATTTTTGTTATTTGCCCCATTCACATTCACAAATTTGCCACCGACGCAAACATAACTTATAGTTTTCCCCACGACACGAGACCAACCACTGTACCAGACGGAGCGTGGGAAGGTAGATTGGAATTTTCTAGAAAGAAAAGAGAAAAGATAAATACATTCTTATGTGCATGGAACTGTCGTGCTGAAATGCCCGCCCGTGCCAGGCAACAGGGAGAAAATGTGCGGCGTAAAGAAAAACAAGCTCAGCAGTGAACCCAGCACGGATCACAGGATGCAGTGAAAACTCGTCCTTACGAATACGCGGCCCGTCTCCGACGCGCTTCCGTCCTACGTTTTTTTTTTTTATTGAACCGGAAAGATTAATATATATTCTATTTGATGATGAAGTATTTGCTTTTCCTGAGCCGCCGCAAACTGTCCTTCGATGCCGCTGCTCCTCACAGTGAAAGGGAACAGTTTATCCACGGTCGGTTGGGGTCGTACGGTACAAGACGATGCGTAGCTCCTGTGTAATGTGTGCTCGGCAGATGCACAGATGAAAGGGGAACACACAGCGAGCATATTGATACCGTAGGTCAAACCGAAGGTCAACGACTTTCGTTACAGTTCGAAAAGCCGACCGAAGGTGACGGCACATACGTGTTTTTCCCTTCCCTTTGTACAGCACAATAACGAAGCACCATAAGGGGCAGCAAGTATCAGCAAAAAAAAAAGAAAGAAAACCAACAGTTCAACAAATACTAAACGGAAACAACTTTTTGTCGACAGCATCCAGTTGGGAATGTGGATTAAGCCAGATATTGCTGGGTGTGGCGAAAGAAAACAAACGGTTCTCGAGCAAACTATTCAATTTATTTGTATCTTTGCGCTGCTGAAAGTGGTTGGAAAATCGCAAGGGTTAGCTTGAGTTGTGTCCCCGCAAGCCGTTTGCAATGCGGTTGCTGCTTTGATATTATTTATTTAGGGTCAAACATGTGCGGAGATAGAATTTAAATCGCTACCAACCGTATATTTTAAGCGTGGATTGTGTCCAAATGGAAAAAAAGCTCGAAATCTGTGCTATTTTTTTTTTTTTTTGAGGAACCAATCCGTTAAATGATTCATTATAGGAGCTAGGAGCAAACATATAACTTTGTTAAGTAAAACCCTACGATATAATAAAATAAAATGTAACCATTTTCCGTAATCATACTTGCTCAACTACTTTTATTACGCAAGAATGCGCAAACTGAGCTTGTTTTGAAATTCCGAGAAAAGCGGTCACATTCCTGAGCTCACCCGAAAAGGCCCATTTCGTTCGTACAGTAGCTCATCGACTACATCATACGGATGGACGATCGTTAGGCTTGCAAGTTCCCATGCTCATCATCATCATCGCCCATCATTATCAGCGTCTCGAGAACCTTCAACGACGGCAGTGCTCGTACTAGCCTGACTATCGTACACATTTACAGGCGCAAACACACACACAACCTAGAGTCCATTCGACTACCGTCATTAGGCCAACAAGTAGAAGATGAATATTTAAACTATGCACTGTGCTCATGAAAAATGTAGACGCAACCGAAATGAGAACCACCGACAAACCATGGCGTGCAGAAACTTTCGCTGGCTTTCAGGACCTCACCATTCGCACCGGAAGCGTACCGAAGGATGTACGGGCGAGCGAGCATGCTCCGGATGCGGAAGGTTGATGATTTATCGAATTATTGAAATGAGCCTGTCGACCCGCTTGTCCCGAAGAGAATGGTTGTCAGCCATCGGTCGCCCAATAACACCCCGTCTTGATGCCGAACAGTGCCTAGATAGATCTGCGAGCTTTGCCGTGAGCCTTGGAGTTTTATCGTAACTTCCGTACCGTATCTTGCTTGCTACTGTAACCGAAACAACCCGGTACATAGTACATGGGGCTGTCGGTTTGGTCTATTAGTCAAACTATCTTGCCCTGTGTTTCGCTTGGTGTGCACACGACTCGAACATCAAAGCGAGACGTGGCTGAGATTTTACTGCATACGGCAACGGTTGGAATAATTTACATGAAGCTCAACGCCACAGTAAATACTGTATGGTTATTGCAACAAAAGAGCAATAGCACATGCGTGCGCAGTGGTTTGATTAGATTATCATGCACCAGACGTAATTAATACGCTTCTGAAAGTGATGATTTTTTAAACATCTCAATATTGACGTCGTAGTCAATATCTTTTCAATATCGAGCAAATCTGATTTACACAAAGGGTGAAGAATAGACATGTGATCGCACCTTTAAAGTCGTCCAAAACTCCATCTTTCTCGGGTCGAAAGCACCTTTAAAGTCGAAAGAAATGAGAAAGACGCTAGGGTGCTGGAACATTCTGAGGATACTTCTCGACAAAAAATAGTTTCGCGACGGACGAAGCTGCTTAGAACATTTATAGTCTCATTACGTACTTATGCCTCTAAGTCATGGGTACTGTCCAAAAATGAAAAACCCCTCTTAGCTTCATATCTCATAGTTCGAGAGAAAGGTGCTCAGAAGGATGTTTGGACTCATATTTGTGTAAGGAACATAAGGAAGATGTTGCAATGATGAGCTCTACGAGTACTAAGGAAGCTATGAGAAAAACACCGGACAACCCAGCTCTTATTCTTATTCTTCTTGGCCTGTTCAGATTAGAGCACGCCGCGTAGACATGGCCAGGTCTCCAATCAGTTTCCAGCAAACTCGGTCTATGGCTGCAGTCCTCCATCTGCGGCTACATCCGATCTCGCTGATGAGCACCTTGTTGGTGGGGCATGAGTCCGGCATCCTCATCACGTGCCCCAGCCATCGTATCCTACCGGCTTTGACTACTGTCAGGATATCAGCACCGCCTCATCACAGCTTAGCTAGCTCATGGTTCATTCTCCTTCGCCACTCGCCCTGCTCGCACACTCCGGCAAAGATATTCCTTAGCACCCGCTGTTCCAAAATGGAGAGTGCATTGGCGTCCTCCGTCAGCATACTCCAAGACTTGTACCCGTAGAGGACTACCGGACGTATTAAGGTACGGTAAATCGTGCATTTCGTCTTTTGTGTCCACAGTAGGCATTCGAATTACGCTGCTTACGTTGTTGTCCGGAGTTACGATCGTACCAAGGTAGCAGAACTCCTCTACCACCTCGAGATAGTCGCCGTCAACTGATATTCTGCTTCCGATTCAGGCTCTATCACGGTCAGAGCCTCCGGCAAGCAGGTCCAATTCTATTGGCCTCGCGTTTCAGTCGGATGTCCGCCTCGCACACCGCCACAGTTGTCCGTCCGATGATGTCGAAGTCATCCGCGAAGCCAAGGAATTGGTTGTCCGTCCGATGATGTCGAAGTCATCCGCGAAGCCAAGGAATTGAAGAGATCGGGTGAAAATCGTGCTCCGGATGTCGAAGCCCGCGCTTCGTATGACACCCTTCAGAGCGACGTTGAACAGCAGACAGGAGAGTCCGTCTCCTTGCCTCAGACCCCTGTGAGATTCGAACGATTTCGACAGCATAATCGAAACTCTTGGTGTTCCATAGTTCGGTCCGCGATCTATAGTATCGTAGGCCACCATGAAGTCAATGAACTGGTGGTGCGTAGGGATCTGGTGCTCATTCTCAAGGTCATTCACAAGGACATATAAAAGGTTTGCAATGTTTACATTCAGAATACGTCGGTAAATCCGCCAAAAAGCTGAAGATTTTTAGGACTTTTGTTCGTCTTCCAAGATTGTTAAAATGTAAACATTAAAGCCTACAGAACATGTATGCTTGAATGTACACTAGCTACATGTAACTACATGGCCAACGGAATCTTGTGATAAAGTCTTTAGCAAGCACGTGGCCTGAGGCTCAGCGGTGAATCTAATCATCTCAATGCTTGCAGTTTCCTCTTATGCAGGGCTTAAAATTCGGCTATACGTGCAATCACTGTCATAGAAGCTCGCGACAATGGCGCCAGTCATCACACGGGAAAACCGGGTTTCAAGTTCCCTCCGGACCGTCCCCCCGTAGTGAGGATTAATTATTCAACTACGTTGTATCTGCAAGTTTAGTAAGTCAATATTATAAAATAAAACTGTAAACAATTTAAACAAGTTGTTTTAAAGAGACACAAGTAAAACACATAGAACCTGCAGAACATTGCTGTGCAATTAAATAAAGTCATCTCCTTCTCTTCCTTTGATCATTAAGATCCTTAGATAAAACCTGTACAAAACGTGTTCACAATCACTTTCATAATATTGCCATCATTTAGGCACTACTGCAAAATATATCTTGTAACTCGCAAATACACAAACAAACAAGTAAAACACATCCGACATTTAAAGAAAATCTCCATCGCCATTACTCTAAGATTATATGCTCTCGGATAAGCCTTCTCCATACTACCTTCAGCCGTCAGCGATGGAAACAGTGCTGTCCAAAAACGAAAGCATTGTATAAGGAATGACCTGAAGAAAGGGTTCAATATTTCCATTTTGTAATTTCCCTTTTTGCTCCTTAGCAAAATAGCATCCTGCTGGTGCACCGTGAGGGGCTGTACAGTACACGTGTCGAAGTGGGCTTGCAGATGGATGCTTTTTGATAAGCCTTTACATTTGACAGCGTATTAAACCGCACACAAACACACAGGCAAGCCCACCACCACGTCGTACGAAATCACGCAAACCAACAATACAATCCACAGAGCCACAGAGCCGACAGCAAAGGAGAAAACAGTAGAAAAATGTTCCCAGCAGCGTGGCTTTGTTATGCAAAAATGTTCCCCGAATGAAATTGGAGGCCTCTCTTCTTATGCTTTATGTGTTGTCCATTATGTAGATACCGTAGGCATCGCGTTAATGCTACCATTGTTGAAGTCTGTGTCGTCTTTTACTTCGGTTATCTTCGCACTGCTTCAAGCAGTCCCTTGCGGTCGCAAATTCAAAATTTCACCCCCTTTTAAACTCACCCATGCCCGAGCGTCTTGGCTAACACACACACACACCAGAATCATTCAAAGCTTCCCGGATCCGTTTTTTCGAACACCAGTAAAGAAAAAAACGTTACACACCGATGAAAAATGGGTACAAAATAAATTCAATTCGTCCTATTCACCATGCACAATGCTGCCCGTTCCGTGTACAGTGAATCTCTTTTCAAACTCTGTTTTGTATGATTTTGTTTTGTTTGCGCCATTGCGCGCTTTCGCTCTTTTTGCTTCTGTTTTCTTCAAACAAACTTGTAACAGACCTTCAGGTTTGTGCCTTTTTTTTTTCTTGGACAGTGCTTTTTTCCACTCGTTACACATACACAAACACACTTATTATCCTGGGGCAGATATTTAATTTTTTTTCGTTTGTTAAATACTCCCGAACAGTAGACATGCTGCTGACCTCCGGGAACCAATCGAATTTCTCATTTTGAGAGTGCTCTTGATGGAAACGAAATCCACGCGGCGGAAGTAAACCGAGGGCAGTAGAACGAATCGATGAAGTTGATACGTTTCATTATCGTTCGTTCGTTTTCCACCCCGCCTTGTAGGACAGTTGTTTGTAATTTTTTTTTTTTTTGTGTTACTTAAACAAACACAATCGGAAAAGTTTAAGCTTGGGTAGGCCGAAACAAATTATGAAAATCGCTTTTGTTTTGTTACTATCTTTTACTTGCCTTAGGTTGTCATTAAAAGTGAACATTCGAAGAGAGTTGTGAGTAATTATTTCAGTTACGAAAAAGGTAATGATGATGGTGGAAAAAATGGTGGAAAAATCAATAGAATGATAATAAAGACAAGTAATTAGCTCGAATTTAGTCCAGAAATAAAAGTAAAGTAAAAAAAATACAAAAAAATGTTAAGACTGATAATGGAAATATGCATAGTGAGTCAATTGAAATATGTTAATTGAAAACATCGCTTATCGTGGAAAGACTGCAACAATTAACCTCCTTACCGAGCTCGACATTATTTGTGGCAGGTTTTCTATGTGGTACTATGCCCCCTGATGCCAGAGACATTTTAAGAACAACACAACACAACACTGCTTATTCAGAGCAACACAAAACCGACTGCTTATTCAGAGAGATTTTAGAAATACGCAATACGGTTCAAAAAAATACGCAATACGGTGTAAATATCGTGTAAAGGCGGATGGTTCAGGCGACAACAGCGCCAGTCATCACACGGAGGGACCGGTGTTCAAGTCCCACCCTGATCGTTCCCCCGTAGTAAGGACTGACTATCCAAATACGTGATATCTGCGAGTCTAGTAAGCTATTTCGATGGCCGGCATGACCTTAGAAGGTCGTTAAGCCAAGAAGAAGTGCCTTAGTTGGTTTTTAAGGTTGTTGGTCGTCATAAGGAAACCCCCTAATGAATTACTGAGGGATTTGTCAATACAAACAAACGTCACCACCAGCACGTCTCACCATAATTTCAATACCGTAAAATTATAATACACACGAGACTGGCTGATATCGGAGGACGTGTGCTAGCCCTAGTCGTTGTTTTGCAAATTTTGTCGATAAAAATTTTAAGCTAAAGATTGGACACATTGTTCTATTTGAAGAAGCACTTGAAAACAATTATTAATAATTCTGTAATGTGATGTGATTGACTAACAAGGGGAATTATAAAGCAGTTTTGTAAGAAAATTTAAGCAACTTCTGTCCGCGCTCTCTTCAGCGCTTTACTTCAAAGGAGAGTATTTTTTTTATAGTTGTAGCTTTTAGTCTGTGAGAGGGACCGGCGACAGCAGCGCCGGTCTTCAAACCGGGGTTCAAATCCTATCCGGACCGCGTCCCCCCGTAGTGAGGACTGACTAACCAACTACGTGGTATCGCGGCAGTCTAGTAAGCCATTTCGATGGTCGGCATGACCTTTTAGAGGTCGTTAAACCAAGAAGAAGAAGAATAAATCTGTAAGTCTGTACACAAAATTCAATTTACTGGTATACTTCATACTTGTTTTTTCGAAAAATCCTATTCTAAACTTTTACCATTTATTTATGATTATAATGAGAAATATTTATTGATTTATTTACAATTGAATATGAAGGTATAATGACGTATTGTCAACACCGGTTGTGATAGCTAAATTATATGAAGATAATTATTAGGCATTATTAATGAGAAATAGTTCCAAATATAATAGTTATGACATAAAATAGAAATAAACTTGATTTTTTTTTTTTTTTGTAAGAACGGCCTGGCCATGTTGCTTGATTTATGAATACCACGTAGTGAGGTTAATCAGTCCGCACTATTGGAGGACGGTCCGTGGGAGATTTGAACCCCGGTCATGCCGTACGAAGACAGGCGTCGATGTCGCCCAAACCACCGAGCCGCCCTGAATAAACTTGAATTCATATCAAAAATAATTTTACAGTCAAATGTAATTAGATTTACGCTGGATTTCGCTATACGCTATTAGCATTGAGTTGCAATCGATAGCGTATATCCCGTGGAATGGCGACAAGGGCGTCTGTGTTCACAAGACTTTACTGGTGTTCTTATCCCATCCCGACCGTTCCCCCGTAGATCTGACTAACCAACTATCTGACTTGCTAATAACTAAGACTTGCGGTTATTAGCAAGTCTAGTAAACAATTCGATGGCCGGCGTGGATATGGGGGTTCGGTTTGGGGAGACACCGGTTCGACAGGTTACCACCGAGGAGCTGACGAATATCCCGGAGCATCCCCAGAGAGTTCCCGGTCTGGATGGTCTGCCGAACGCTGCGTTGACGGTGGCCATCCGGAAGCAACCAGAGACCCGAAATCTTGGAAGCGACAGAAGGTGGTTCTGCTGGCCAATCCAGGAAAGCCGCCGGAGGATCCTTCGTCCTGTCGCCCGGTGTGTCTCATCGATGACCCCGGGCAAGGTGTTCGAGCGGCTGGTGCTCGATCGCCTTAATGAGCATCTCGAGAATCCAGAATCACCTCAACTAGCAGAGAACCAGTTTGATTTCAGTAAGGGCAGATCCCACCGTCCAGGCGATCCAGCTGGTGGTGGATGCGGGAAGACGCGCCATGTCATTCGGCAGGACAAACAAGCGGGACAAACGTTGTCTACTTGTCGTGGCCTTGGACGTCCGAAACGCCTTTAACACCGCCAGCTGACAGGCGATTTCGATGCAGCGAGTCCTCCAGGACTACTTCACCGACAGGAAGCTCGTGTACGGCACTGGCGATGGGCCGATGACACGTCGGGTGACTGCAGGCGTTCCACAGGGGTCAATTCTTGGCCCAACGCTATGGAACGTCATGTATGACGGCGTGTTGCAGGTCCAGCTCCCTGAAGGTTCCAGTATTGTCGGTTTTGCTGATGATTTGTCGATACTCGTAGAGTGCTGCACACCGGAGGAGGCGGCGTCGGTTGCTGGAGCGGCAATTGACGTGATTATGGCTTGGCTACGAGGGCGCCATCTTCAACTTGCTCCGCTGAAGACCGAGGCGGTCTTGGTGTCGAGTCTGCGTCGGGGTTTGTTGGAGGTTCCGATACGTGTCGGAGAGGTGGCGTGTCTCACCAAACGGTCCATACGCTACCTGGGAGTACGTATCCACGAACATCTTTCGTGGAAATAACACGTGGAGGCGGCCGTGCACAAGGCCCTGCGTGTGGTTTCAGTGGTTACCTCGGTGATGAGGAATCACAGTGCCCCCCAGGTGGCTAAACGGCGTCTGCAGGCAGGTGTGGCGGAATCGGTCATTCGCTACGCCTCACCCATATGGGCTGAAGCAACAGACATGAAGTGCTGCCAAATGAAGCTGGTGAAACGGCAAAGGCCGCTGGCACGGGGGATCTCCAACTCGTTCCGCTCGGTCTCGTACGAGGTGTCGTTGGTGGTGGCCAACCTGGTGCCGTATCGCTTAATAGTGGCGGAGGACGCAAGGTGCTACAGGAGACTTTTAGCTGACAATGGAATCAGTAGGAAGGAGATCCGGATGGCGGAACGAATGGCCACGATCATAGGCTTGGTCGAGTCAGTAGCCAACGTCATGTTTGAGTGTCCAGTGATCGACGACGTCCGGCGTGAATTGTTGGCCTGGGGGACGAACAATCCAGTCCACTCAGACAATTTATCGATGAAATTGCTTGAGAGTCCAGAGTGGTGGGATAGCATACAACGCGCGGCAAAGTCGATCAAAACGGTGCTCCAGCAGCTATGGCGAGACGAGGAAGCGATAATGAATGGGAGGACGAATGCTGCCTTAACAGAGAACGACGAGGTTGGGCTGGACAGTGTGTCTGCTCTCTTTGCCGAGGAGAGCGAAGAGGAGGTCTTGCTAGACATCACAAGACGGGTCAACGAGGCACGAGCAGCACGGCAACGGTCAGCTCACAGGCTAGCAGCTGATGTCGCAGCAGCATCGACAGTCAGGGAAGATGATATTCTGCGGGCAGTAGCGGAGGCAGAGCGTGCAGGAACAGCTCCACCTCCCATTCCGAGACGTAGCCGTGGACGAAAACCTGGAAAACCTGTTCTTCCTGGAAGGAGACGCCGCCGTCGAGAGCCTCCATCAGCGGCGGATTTGATTCGCTCTAGGAGGAATCATAGGGCGAATGCTCGAGAGAGGAGGAGAAATCGGAGAATTGGAGAAACGCACAGAGTCCGCGAGTTTTCTGAAGTTTGCAAAGAGAGGAGGCGGTCGCTTACCCCAGCGGAAGAAGCCTCGCTTTTAGAGGACATCACTTCGGGACGCTAAGCGTGCAGGCGTCAGTGAAGGACGAAGATATCAGAAGCGGTGTATGCATCGAATGAAAACTAGCGGTGTCGTAGTTATATTTGGTTTTTAATTAGTTATATGTACATTAGTTCTTTAGTGAAACACTTTAGGCAGCTTCCATAGGTTTCATTATCTGGATGAACTAAGATCTGATATTTAGCTACTTTAAGTTTGAATTACAGTTTCAAATTGGGATGTTTATGAACGAAACCGGTAAACCTTTCATCTATTCTGTTAGTCAATTCGATGAGTACAAAAACACAACTTAAAGTGTTGTTGTTCATTTAGCACACACTTTACCGCACAATTACATCTGAGATAAGCTTAACTTAATCTGGCATAAAAAGGAAGCTTATGGGTGTACAGAAAGGAAACCGATAAAGATCAACGCTTGAAAAAGGCATGCTAAATATGGTCGATGCAAAAATGTACACTTCTATATTTAAACCCGAGGTGTCTCTTTGCACCCTCGTTAGCTTTCGCTAGTAAATGCACATTTGGGAAGGGTTGCCTACCTTTCCCAAATAGTATCGTCCAGTGCATCCATCATGAAAGAATCTCATTTGAGAGCAAACTAAGCTTTAAAAGGTAACATGAAGAACTATTTCCTAAGGACGTCTTACAAGGGGAAGTGCGTACCTGTGTCCCTGATGTGGGGGTTGATTTATTTTATCTACCACATCCGAAGATCCTAGTAAACCCTAATCGAAACAGCAGTTTAGCTAAAGTGCGTACACAGGTGCGCTCCAAGCCTCGAAACCATTTGCTTCTATCGTAGGCAAACCGGAACCGGTTGGTCCTGATGCTACGGTTCGCACATGCTGTTTGGTTAAGATCGATTTTGGGACTCATCCGAAAAACAGAAAATACCGATCTTTGTTCCAAGAAAAAGGAACACTACAAACGCTTATCAATCGAAAGCTTTCAGTTAAATTAAAATTCTTTCATCATTAAACCGTGCTTTGGTGGATTCGAACCACACGCACACACACTTAACGATCGTTTGTAGAGGAGTAGTAAGTGGTCGCTATCAGTTGGTACCTTTTCAATCAGATTGTCCTTTGTTGTTGACGTGCTGAAACAATTCGTTGGATGGCAAAAATGGACTAAAATTCACACACAAAAATTGATGCTAAAACCGAAGCACGGTTTTTTTTTTTTAATTCTTAGGACCCAAGCGGAATAATCTTTTATCTCACAAACACTCTCGGAAACATGTAACATGCAATCATGGCAAGCCACCTACGCATAAAGTTGAACAGGAACAGGACGTTCAAACGGATGAACTCGGAGAAGATTAAAATCCTCGATTCTCGAGCTCGAAATGCTCCAGCGCATAAAATGCCTAGGGAAACGGAAAGGACGTGGGCAAGCTGGAAAGCGAGCTCCTACACCACAATGACGCTGTCGTCTGCTGAACAACATAACAATTTCCGTTTCAATGGACCTAGCTTTTCCGGCCACTGCTCGCACACTTTTCTAGGACACTTTTTTTTTCGTTCCGTTCGAAATTTTCAAGAAATAAAAAAGAGGTAAATAAGACTTTTCCATTATCTAGGAGTAGCATCATCTGCCGATAACCGCCAAGTGCACCTGAAAAAATGGCCAAAACGTTTCACGGCATCACTCAAGGCAGGTTTTGGAGGGTCCAATGGGGGGGGGGGGGGGGGGGGGCAGTGACGGCTAAGTACGACACAAGACTGTTGAAATCGTAAAAAAAGGTATCTACGAATGACCCGAAACAGTTCGTTTTTAATAATGGCTCAGGCCCCCTGGCTTTGCGCGCATCATTTTGGTCTAATAAATAAGCGCAAAATATATATACACACACACGCACACAGACTCAAACAGCAACGCACGCCTATAGAAAGCTTTAAAAAACAAGCACGAAAAGAAAGGAACCATAAAAATAGGAAAGCTTCCAAATAACACAACTTCCTTCCCGAAGATGTTCTCTTTTCGATCGCTCTTTTCATTACTTTCGACCTTCATTTCTTTTCAACACCTGCCAGACCTTCGCCCGCTTCAGCCTCCCGTAGTCTCCTGTAGCGGGTTCTCACATTCAACACCCTTCTTTGCGTTTTCTTTTGATTGCTATCCCTCCAACCTTCAGCATCCCTTTAGCAGTTTGTGGACTTTTTTCGCAGCAAAAAAAAAAAACCTACCCTCTGTTCGTAGCGTCCGAATCGAAATTTTGGAAGGTCGGTAAGGGAACGGATTGTTCGAGTCAAAGCAAAACAGTCGCTAACTCGCACCGGGTCGGAGGTGAAAGAGGAACGCAAAGACGGTGCGTGAAACACTCCAAGCAGGCAACTAAACGAAACAAAAAATCATCCCCATTTCCTTTGACCAACCCCAGGAAGACTGTTTTCGATAGAATCTTTAGCCGATGGTCGAAATCCATTAGCAACTTCTCGGAAACCAATCGGACGATCCTTCCTGACCCCCGAAAGACCGGGGGAAAATACTATCTTTTTCTTTTTTTTCTGTTTTGTGACTGGCAAGATACATCCTAAGATTTTCGCAAAGCGTTTTGGTTTCGATGTATTAATGGTGAGCGTGTAGGCAAGCGATTCGAAGTCCGGTACAATATATGTGCACGGGCAGTGATCTCTTTTTAAAAACACAGCACTTGCTTTTATGGTTATTTCGGATGACAAAATAATTGTTCTCGTTTTTAAACTTTTGTTCACGGTTTAAAAAAAGCTATCTCAGTACTGTCGTACCCAAATTCCCAGTGAGCAAATAACTTACTTTTTACGTACTGTAAAAAGTGTTGAAGATGTTGATCAATCTATTCCAGTTTCGCTTGCTTTTAAAATATGTTAAAATGTGCTTCATCTTCTGCTTGACTCTACAATCAGCCTGCAATTACTGACTTTGTTTGACTCAATTTAGACGTTGCTAGATAGTCAGTCTATAACGGAGAGACGATCCCGACGGAATTCCTCACTGTGGTCCTGCCTTGAGAAAACCAGAGCCGCTACCGCCTCTTCCACTGGACCACTCCATTGTTACACGAATTTACACCAACTAACGAGATAAAGAATGCTTGAATGTAATGCTTCATATGACAAAAATTAAGGTAATACTGCCAGATTATACCTCATAAAAGAAAAATGGTGACATATATGATAGTAACTATCCTTTGCTTTGCTTGCTTTGAGCTTTGTGCGGCGGTATTAGGCGCTCATCTTCACCATCGCGTAAAGAAGGCAATGGGCTTCGACGCAGCAGAATCTTTCTTTTGGTCGGATTCTACCATCACCCTAACCTGGCTCACCTCTACACCTAATACTTGGGCAACGCTTGTGGCTAATCGTGTTTCTGAGTTGCAGCACTATACCCACCCGCGACAGTGGAGACACGTACCCGGCTCATCAAACCCCGCAGATCTCATTTCGCCAACAGCTGAGTTCCTGTAAAGTAAGCTATGGAGCTTCGGTCCCGGTTGGTTAGCGTTACCCATCACCCATTGGCCGAAGTCTAACCCTGAACCTGCTGATCACGCACGCAACCCCCAACACCTTACACCACTATGCCGCTTAGCGCAGCTGGATGCATTTTCAGTCGAGCTCAGGAAGCTACAACAGGACAACGAGGTGTCGAAGCAATCACCACTGAGAAAACTCAATCCATTCCTGGATAACCAGCGAATAATTCGAGTAGGAGGACGTTTACGACTCTCTCAGTTACCCTACCAAGCCAAGCATCCTGTCCTGCTTCCTAAAAAGCATCCCTTCGCGCACATGATTGGCAAGTATCATCACGAGGAGCTTCATCATGGAGGAGGAAGATTGCTGCTATCGAGGTTACGAGAAGAGTATTGGCCACTAGATGGGAGGCATCTAGTTAAAGGTATTGTGTATTGAGCAACCAGCGCTCGAGCAGCAACCAACTGGACAGCTTCCTGCTCAGCGCATCACCCCCAGTCGACCATTCCTGGTGACTGGAGTGGATTACGCCGGTCCATTATACTTGAAGCCAATCCACAAACGAGCCGCTCCGGTAAAGTGCTACCTGTGCGTCTTCGTTTGCTTTTCTACTAAGGCCGTACATTTGGAGCTAGTGGGCGACTTAACAACGGAAGGTTTTTTAGCCGCCCTCCACCGTTTCACTGCGCGACGAGGCTTGCCCGCACATATACATTCGGACAACGGGAAGAACTTTGAGGGTGCGGCAAGAGAGCTTCCTGAACTATTCGAGATGTAGTGACAGACTGCACTAACCGTAGAATTAGTTGACATTTCACCCCTCCCAAGGCACTACACTTCGGCGGATTGTGGGAAGCAGCGGTGAAGACAGCCTAGCGACACCTGTTCTGGCAGTAAGGCAGTACACGACTGTCTTATGAAGACTACACTACTGTTCTACAACAAATCGAAGCTGCGATGAACTCGCGTCCTCTTTTACCGATGTTTCCTCATTTCCTCATGCAGAGTTCATTTCCTGATAGGCACCTCCATGCCCGCCGTTCCTGAGCCGGACTACACTCGTCTTCGTGCGTGCACACTCAGCGTTCTGCAGAAGTGGCAAGTGATGGTACAGCGTTTCTGGAAGCACTGGTCTGCCGAGTATCTACAAGAAATGCAGAAGGTCAGTGCACGGCTTAGTCACGCATTCTCCACGCGCACACCGGGGAAGATGATCTGACACGGGTAGTCACTCTCAAAACGATGAAAGGTATTTTTACTCGGCCAATAACTAAAATTTGTGTCTTACCATTAGCAGACACAAATTTGCGTTTTCACCTGCATTGTTTTAGATTTTTTTATTTTTTTTTGGCATCGACATTCGTCAAGGCGGGGGAGGATGTTCAAGCTCAACCCTGCGCTTGACCGTACTTAACGACACACGAGCTTTCTTCGTTAAGCCTGAGCATTCGGCTCCATTCCAGTTAACGAAAATCGGTTTTGCACGAAATATAGCTCTTTAGTGCTTTGACCCTTCGAAACAACAGCACGTATTTTTGTTAATTATTAGCAGCAAACAAGCATCCGAAATCCGTAGGATTGAACAGATTGTTATAGGTGCAATCCGGTAGCCGTAATGGTAGATAATGGAACCAACCTTCTGAAGGCAGAAACGGGCGTCATATCCCATCCTAAGTCCGTTTCCCCGAAAGTAAGGATTGATCATCCAACTACAGAGTATCAATAAGTAAGTCACCAAAATATCGACACGATCGCACAGATCATTAAAGCGAAAACCTAGAGCAAAAGCATCTCGAGCAGACGTATGCATTAAAGAAAGCGACAAAAATGTTCCAATTTTTTATCCGCTTATGGTATCACCTGGTGGTCAGTACACCAGTCAGTGGTCAATGTACACTAGTGAACAACATATAGTCAAAATTTGAGAGCTTTATCTCTTCATTTACAGCAGCTCGAACGAGAACAGTCAAAGTTCTTTGCCCAAAAGTTTGTTCGTACCGTCTGCTCAATCGAGGCCCGAGAAAATGTCTGCCGTTGTGTCACATTTCCTGTCAGCCAGATGCGATCGGGTAAATATCTATCTGATTCTGACCTTTCTGAAGAAGCAAAAGTTCTCGATCCGTCCATACGACCATTTTACGCCCCTGGAACATTCTACAGAAGTTGTGGATCAGAAGCAATGAAACGAACTTCCCATCTTGTACTAGTTTCTCCAGGAGAGGCATTAACTAATGTGATTTATCGTACAAGGATCCTCCCAATACTTGCCACATGCAACAAAAAGTATCACAATGATGCTGAAAAGGTGTTGTTATCTACTCGAAACGAGGGCTGGAAAAAAGAAGCTTCTCCTTCTTGGCTTAACATCCTTTTAAGGTCACACCGGCCATTGAATGCCTTTCTAGCCTTGCTGATTCAAGGTAGTTAGAAAGGCAGTCCTTACTACGGGAGGGGGACGGTCTGGATGGGATTTGATGGGAACAGCTCCACTGTCGCCTACATCACATGGCAGCCAACCGGGAACCCAAGTAACCAACCTAAACCTGCCACAGTACCGTCCGATCACAATTTTGTAGATCATTTTGAAGTGGAAAATCTATGTAAATAGTTGCATGGCCAAAATCAGACACAAATTGATGAAACAGACGGCCTTTTAACATAAAAAAGACCAACAAATTCTTTATGCCAGGAAAAGGCTGCAAGGGGACAAAGGAAAGATTTGAATTTTTCTTAAATTAAACATTTAGTAAAGAAAATAATTCCATTTGCTTGGCTACAGTAGCTGTTGTCGATAAACGGTACCGTGCATCGGGAAAAAGTCACTTTTTGATGCATACGTTTTCTATGCTGACCATTGCAAATATGTAATATTAAATTTTTTCATCAAAATAAACATACATAAAAAATAAATAACAGGAGAAAAAAACGGAAAGACTGAAATAAATGCATGGATATAATTGAATAAATAGGAATTTATGTGTAAAAAACATAAAATTTCAAAATTTGTTAACACAGCACCACACAGTTGTCCCTTAAGGCTTCCTCAGTTAATTCAAAGAAGATAAATTACTTGTCGAATGAAAACATTCAAAATGAATGTTTCTCTTCTTCGAAAATCATTTTGATTTACCTTAATCTACCCCTTATTCATTTATCGGTTATTACTACGGAAGCAAGACATCATCAGTGAAATGAGACAGCCCAGCAATAAGTGATGATAGAAGCTAAGTTATTTGTGCTAAACGTAGTAAGTAGGTAAGCACGACGTGTAAAACCTACCGGTAAATGACATTCCCAAAAATCGTACTACGGTAGAAAGACATAGACATGGACATAAACCGCTTGCTCGAAAAGCAAGCGAGAAAGCAACACTTGGACTTATTTTAAAGATTTGTTCCAGTTCAATTGACAGAAATTGGGTGTAGCTGAGATGAAAATCCTGCCTGACGTTTGAACGCTTGGCGTGAGCCAGTAAGGTTTTAGTGTGATTTATTGATTTGATGGTAAATTGATTCTCAAGCACCAAGTGAGGGTAAGAAAACAGTTCTCCAACTCCAAGAACCAACCAACCTGACAATTACGTCAAATGTTGGAGAAAAACTTTCTACTATTACTGCACACCCGTAAGGTAACTCTCGCTTGGATTTGGGATGTTTTTGTGCGTGTGTGTGCGCGTGTGTGGTTGAAAGGGAATAAAAATCGCACATTAAACCAAAACCACACAACCCGCATGGCCATTGCCATCCATCAGCGCCATTTACTCGGAACGATCCCGGAGTGATGTTTTAAGCGAAACGGCGAGCAATGGGTGAAATATCCGTAACAAAAAATAACCTCACAATACTCAGCTACCCGGTACGATCCTTGGCAGTCGGTACTACTACACCGCAAACGCGTAGGCAACAGAGAGCCCATGCGAACGATGGAGATACAAATTGTTATGAGTTCATCGTAATTATTTCGTAACATTCGCAGACCACGGCTTTCACTTGGGTGGGCCGACCGACAAAGCTCTTGAAGCTTCTTGTTTGGGTGTGTGGGTGTAACAAGCGTTACGCACACCAATACAAGCAGCGCGTGTATTATAGAGTGTGCAAGGCTACGCACACTTGTATATACGCCGGGGGGACTTACTAGAATACGGTGTAGCCTAGGCAACCATCAGAGTAGAAAAGTGATGCTCAGTAGTGGATGGAGAAAGACAGCAGAATACGAGATAAAAGTGAGAGCAAAAATGGGGTGAGAATAAGGAACCAGTCGAGAGATGAAACCTGGATGGAGAGCACACGAGTGTGTTGCTGAGAGTGTTCAAATTACTTTCCGATTGGCGACATCCTTATACTGTGCGTTGGAGCCTGTAGGTCAACGTAAATGACGGTATTTTGGTACGAAATTTTACACAACTAAAAGGGATTAATTTATTCTTTTACAATTGCAGATTGAACTGAAGTATTAATATAGAGTGTCGCCACCATCAAAAGCTTCACCAGACACGAAACTATTCATCAAACATCGACTCGAAACTAAACCACCATCGTAACTTTCCCACCTGATGTTCTTTGCTTGCTGGCCGGAAAGAGTTGAAAGCCCCAAAACCCACCAACGGTGGTTGAAAAGGTTGAAAGTCAAAGCGGAACGAACGATGCTACAGTCCGTTCTCGACCACACCGACTGGTATCCGTCTCGACAAACCATTCAACCCGAATTGAGGTCAAGGTAGAATAAACCACTGAAGATTAAATAAAACGCCGGAACACAGCTGCCACAGTCGTCACATACGCAAAGTTTCACTCAGATGTTTCCTTTACCTTTCGCGAACAAGGTCCTATAAATCCGGCGATTTTGCTTAGTGACAGTTACAAAACAGTTATGACAATAAGTAGGTACGCACGGCGACCTTCGGTGTACTATTATTCAGCACAAATGACACTTTGCACTTTCTTGACACTGTTTGATAAATATTAATTGATATTTTTGTTTTTAATTTCGTGCCCAGCTTTCGATGCTTTGCCTTCAAATGGGCAGTAATTAGACACTGTTGACAGGCTGAAGTCACCCTGTCATGTTGTATTGATCAGCTCACCAGCACACACCATACACATACACACACGCATCCACTCCACTCTGACCGCAGCTAACCAAACTGTCATACTCGCCACCAACACTCAAGCTTTTCTTCTTCACAGAGAGGTTATTGAATTGTTTTCACATTTGCGTTAAATCTGAAACACTCCACAGACATTCACATTACAACCTAAAGTGATCTAAGCTTCACCACTGCACTAGAAGAAATCGTTTTCAACCAAAAGCGCCTGCCATTCGCTCGAAAACACCCGCACACTATACCCTGTGAACTGGTAGGCTCATGTATGTATGCTTCAAAGACAAACCTATTCACAGCTGTGTGAGCTCACAAGCCACATGCTTCCAACCTTTTTTTCTTGCGTGGTTTAAGTGGTATAACTTTTCACCGTACAGCTCTGGGCCACACACCGCAAAGACGACAGAATTACTTCGATGGCCAAAAAATCTGGGCCGGGTACTCGTCCTATTCTCCACCGCTTGCCAGGGTTCACACTCATCCGAACCACCTTCTCGCCGTACAGCGTTAAACTCGGCAGCAACTCGGACTCGGCGTAACACCCACAGATCACTGACCCATTACAATTCGGACCTGCTGCTGCCACCTGGAGCACAAGAGTCACCAGCACCATCCGGGTAAAAGGGAGGCAAAAAACAGAAAAGAAAGAAAATACATACACCGATTCAGGTGGCCGATTCACACTCAGCGGGAGTTCACCGTTACAAGTCTCGTCCGGGACTGACAACTTGGGCCGTGTTGCGAACTGTTGTGCATTTTGTTGGGGCCCACTTTGCTCTCGCTCAGATGCCACCAAAGACGACCACTCTCCATACACACGCACACATTCCTAGGGTGCGTACAAAGGGGAAAGAAAGCGACAAAACAATCGTGCCCTAGCCTAGTTCCTGTGGATGGGCTGTGCACAGGAGAGCTTGGGAGAAATAATAGCTACAACAGGACTTTTATTACTACATCATGACACTCCCAGCATCCAGCATCCGGAGCAGCCTTTGATGTTACTACAAAACATTCCACTGTTTGGGAATCCTCTCCAGCGCTTCTTTAGCGCTCAGTTGCTCAGAGCAAACTCGACCTTACCAGAGGCTGCTTTCTCACTCGCGCGCGTACGTACGGCCCACAGCATCTTTAGCTTTCTCATCGGGGCGCGTCACGCGTGCGCATCTCCTGTGACATTCTAAGCATGTTTGGAGATACAGATCTGCAAAAAAAACAGCGATGAGAGGAATGGTAAGCGCAAGCAAGAGGGAGACACATGTCGTGGCTGAGTAGAACTGTTCCCGTCACGAACGACCCCATCAATGATGACGGTGTAGCTGGGGCGGTAGTAATAGTGATTCAGCTTTACTATACCGTCAAGGCTGCCCTGGCCAGATGGTACGATATTACGGAAAGCTACTACGGATCAACAAATCGTTACTCGGTGGTACGTTTGATGATTGATTTCATCGTATGAAGTGCTGCTAATAACTGCGACAAATGTCGGTGTGGCTCTGTGATTCTGTAGGATCACCTGAAATATAATGTTTCTGCTTTTCAAATTTGATTATGCAAACTGAACATAGAACAGAATGCAGCTTTTACTGCAAAGCTTTTGTATTAAACTCACTTTAAATGCCACTTAAAATTCAATTTTAATTTTACAGTATGTTCCACTTTTTTCATGATAATAATTGATTCATATGAATGCCTTTACGAAGCCAAATTTTACAAACCCATATCAACGATGTTCGCTGTTTCGTAGCGCGCTTGAACAAAAAACTTCAAAACACCAGGCGTCTCCATTACATATTCATTCTTCACCTACCGCAGTACAAAAAGTGTCGTAGCAAATAAGACATTTAATGTTGCATATCGAAACAGAACAGCAGGGAAGGAAGTACCGAGCGGTTCCTTTTGTACAGTTTGCTACTTCTACTGGGGTTTCCTCCTGGTTCCGCTTTCGGCTGCCTGTAAGCTAGTCCTTGGCCCATTTGTGCCCAGTGAAACACATCCTCATGCCGGCGGGCTTTTCGAGCGAAAAATCCCTTGTGGATATAATTTTTAGATCACCAAAGAAATCACGCCATAAATCTGAGCTTTCAATTCGATCCCGTGCAAGGGTGGGTGTTACGAAACCAAAGAATAATAAAAGATCACCCCAACAGCCCGTGGGCTAGAATGGTGGGACATTCAGCTCCCACCATACACACCCTTGCGTGGACACTTTCTATCTGTGATGGATTAAGTTCTACGTATATTTGTCATCTTTAGAAGCTTACGGGTTCGCTCCCACCTTTCCTGTAAGAGCCAACGGCGGAGGGTTGTCTCAGCAGCCTCAAGACGGCTATCGGAAGGAATTATTCTACGGAACGTATGCCGGGAAATGGGGAAGTGGATTGAAACCGGGCTTAGATTTTAACCAGAATTTTCCCAAGGTATAGAGGGGACATCAGCGCAATACGATCGTTCTTGTATTTTATCCGCTTCTTTGGAAAAGAAAAAAATATCCACATCGGGAAGTGTTTATAAAACAGCAGATCATAGGATGTGTTTTATTACTCTCCTGGCTTGTGTCGATGTAAAGCATTTTCACAACGAAATGGCTGTTTCAATTCGAATTTGCAACCGGCAATGTGTGGTTAGTTCAGGTTTCAAATAGGATTTCTTTTCTTCTGTTAGAAAAAGAAAATAAAAATCATCATTGTTATTTAATTATCTTTAAACCTGCATTTGAATGATTGAAAAGTCCCAACATTCTGAGTAAGTTTAAGTTGCTTAAATAAGGCATCCACTTTTCAACCTTCTTTCTCTACCAACTAGCTGCAAGTGAATACTACCAGTGGCTCATGAATATGCATAACAAACCACTCAAAACCATACAGTTGACCGATCGTCAACATAGGAATGAGGGCAAACACTCTAATTTAATTGTTTGGCTAGTGCCGTTTCCGCGCCGACAAAGGCGACGATATTGTGCCAAAGCAATTAAATTTGTCTTTAGCATTCGGAAGCCGAATGGTGTTCTAAACCATCTTCGAAAATTCACCAACACAGTCGCTTCTTGCTGTGCGTGAGAGCGAACGAGCGAGAGAGAGAGCGAGAGATAAGCGCGCCTGTTGATGGAGGCGCCTGGTCGCTCAAGCGTTTTAAAGCGAACATTCGGTTGGCGGTGAATGGTGAATGGCCCCGTTGCGGGTAACTGTGGCATTATCTGCATTTAACCGATGTTAATGATTGTCATTTTGGGTTTGCTAGCTCGTGGGCTGCGAATAGTACGATAATAATGTGGATGACGACGGCAAGCGTCATCCCACACACGTTTAATGCTTGACGGGAAGGATGTGTATGTGTGTGTAAGTATATGTATGTACGGTGTTTATCTTACTAGATAGTGTGGAACACACTTTGAAAGCCCCATTCCAGTTGGATACTACTCGTGCTACCACCACGGCGCAGAGGACGGGAAAAAATCCTCTCACCAAACCACAACAACCCACACGGTAAGTGATAATTATTAAGACTCTTACAAAGTTTAATTAACGTATAATGCATAAGCCCTCCTCCCACCGGCACTGTGGGTTACCACCCCTAGCCCACTGCCACTTCGTTTCTCGATCGCCCTTTCCTTCGTGCAAATAATTTTCCCCCCTTTTTCATTCAAAATGAACATATGATGAAGAAACCGCAAGTCAAGCTTTACCATGAAATTGAACTACACACACACACCACCGTTGTGTGTGGTTCTGCGCGAAAAAGCGAACTTCACCATTATCGCTTTCGCTTCCACATCTAAGTACCGAAATACCTATCTCACTGTAATCCTTTAAACTATTAGAATACAACACACACACACACACACACACACTCTCGACAAAGCAGCGATACATTTAGCAGCTTATGCTAGTAGTGTGGTTAGTGAGCATACACCCCAAAAACATCCTTGCCGCTTAATTTCGCCACGGTCCTAATCTTAGGTCATCCGTTGTTCCTTCCTGCCTGGCCTGGTTCGCCTCCCACAGCAGAACAAGGGAAAAGCGAACCGCATTATCGCTACGGTATGGTGCTTTTCGCCGTGCAATCGTGCAAACTTTTCTTCCACATCACTCCATCCAGGAAACTCGTGGGTTTTCAAACCCCTTAGCCAGGTATGCTGCACGTCCCTCGCGCACGCACCTACCTGGGTAACGCTGCGTTGCGAATAAAGTGATTAAAACTCGTTCACCAACCCCCCCCCCCCTCCCCCCTCTCCAGCACTAAAGTTTGCTCTAAAAGGGGGTGGTTCCGAAACCGGGGCCGGCGGACGACTAGCGACTGTGGCCAGCCGGCCGAGAGTTTGTTATTACGCGTGCCCTTGCAGCAGGGCACCGGAATTGCCGGCAAGGTTCGGTTGGCTGGTGCGGGGCGGGCGGTTGAAACAAATTAATTAATAACTACCGGGCCGGTTTCGCACGGTTGAGCAAGAATAAGATGGTAATAGTTTTTATTGCTCTTTGATAACACGAAACCCTTTTTCCGGCCGTCTGCCGTCTGCCTAATCGACTGGCAAAGCATTTTGCAGCGGAAAGTTTTGTTCGAATGTCGGTGCATTGTTTAAATGAGTGTAATAAAATGTTGTAACGCTTTTGATTGATGAAAAACGAAACTATCTGTTTTGGAGGGGCGTTTTGTTGTTTGCTGACTTATGTTAATTACAATTAACCATTTTAACAGTCTTCAAAAACAATTTTTATTTGTTAATATTAATTTTATTTTTATACGAGTTTATACGAATCACCGCTAAGATTCCCGGTAAGATTCTGACCGCTTTAGAGTGTATTATTTCTATATTTCCTATTTTTTTAATGGTAATTTGCTCGTCCCTGAGATTCTACAAATATCTACTTTAAACTTTGACTGAAAAATGGGGGATGAGGAATCACAAAGACGGCAGCGGAATTGGGAAACCTGGATCGTTTAAATCGAATAAGAGATACGAGATTATTAAAAGCTTTTAAGAGCCGAAAATCCAAACTTTGTCCCACGAGCCAGAGTATCCGGCTAAATATTCCTGCCATGCAAGATGTATCGTCATCGAACTCTTCAAGCCACACACTGTGTGAATTCGACACCTGGTGCAAGCGCAACGCTTTAACTCTTTGCATCGACAAATGTGTCGCCCCAACACCTTTAGCCGATCGAGAGTCCGAGGCTGCCTCTTGAAGATCAATTCGATCAAGTTGTGGCTAGGTGCAAGCAATTGCTAGGCTTGCTTGCTAGGCTGCACCAAGTCGCTATATTGCTCTCTGGTTCGATCGTTGATGCAGTGTGCGAGTCGACCGAATCCATGGCGCGGTGCAGCTTTGCCCTGTGCTGCTAGCACCGTAGCCTGGACTATACTTCCCGGCGCCTGCTGCTCGGTTTGCCGCAGCTTGAAGAACGAATTCGACGGGCCAGACTTGCCTTTATTGTTAGATTCGTCGACGGTTCCGTTGATTGTTGAGCGCTCCTCTCGTCGGTGGACTTATATGTAGTATCCGGCGATGCTCTCAGTCACGGAGCCTTTCCACACCCTTTCCATGAAGTCAGCCAGGGACCCACAAATAGCTCACTCACTCACTCATGTTGGCCTGCTCTTTTAAAGAGCACGTCGTCGTTACATGGCCCGGTCAACAGTAGATCTCCAGGAAACTCGATCCCTGGCTGCAGCATCCCATCCATGTAGGCACCCGATCTCCGACAGGTCTCCCTTCACCTGATCCAGCCTACAAACTCACTGTGCTCCCCGACGCCTCGTGCCGAACTGGGGGTCGCTGACGAATACCTTCTTGGTGGGGCATGAGTCCGGCATCCTCATAACATGCCCCAGCCATCGTATCCTGCCGGTCTTTGCTACCGTCAGGATGTCCGGTTTTCCGTATAGCTCAGCAAGCTCGTAGTTCATCCTTCTTCCCCACACTCCATGCTCGAACACACCGCCAAAGATGGACCGGAGGATGCGACGCTCAAATACGCCGAGATCGTTTGCATCCTCCGCTCGGATGGTCCAAGTCTCGTGGCCATATAGGACCACTAGGAGATTCAGTGTGCGATATATCTCACATTTAGTGCGGCTCGAAGTCTTCTGGATCTCAGCAGACAGTGAAGCCCGTAGTAGGTACGATTCCTCTGAATAATGAGTCTCCGAATTTTGCTGTAACTTAGTAGAACTCCTCTACCACCTCGAGGTTGTCGCTGTCGACTAACATGCTGCTTCCTACTCGGGCTCTGTCACGATCAGAGCCTCCGGCAAGCAGGTATTTTGTCTTGGTTGCATTGATCATCAATCCAATTCTTGCTGCTTCACGTTTCAGTCGGGTGTACGCCTCACACACCTTCGTTGTCGTCTTGCCAACGATGTCAATGTCGCCGGAGAGAATCGTGCCACGGAGATTGTTGTTTAGCCCCGTGCTTCGTATGACACCTTCCAAGGCTACATTGAACAGTAGACAGGAGATCCCGAAAAAACAAGTTCGATACTCTCACTCTGCGCTGCACCCCGTTCTTGGTGGCCTTTAACAGCCGGATCAGCTTTCCAGAAAGGTGGTGCCATTGCATTATGTTCCATAGCTCATTTCGATCTATGGTATCGTAGGCCGCCTTGAAGTCGATAAACAGGTGGTGCGTAGAGATCTGGCGTTCTCGGCACTTCTGGAGGATCTACTGAAGAGTGCAGATTTGGTCAGTGGTGGATTTGCCTCCAACAAACCCAGCTTGGTAGCTGCCGAAGTAATTTCTAGCAAGTCTGCACCCACAAATAACCTTGATTTCAAAATGAAGTTTTTTTTTTTGGGAAAAACTCTACATTGATTCTGATTCGTATCAATGTACAGCCAAGACGGAATTGCAATACACTCTGTAAGGAGCTCATAAATAGCTGAATATCTATGAATATTTAGTTGCTGACAGTCTTGGCCAAAGACCCAGGCCCTCTCGAGAAGCGAGGGCAATATGTTTGTAGAATCCTTATTGTATGTGTATTAAGTATTTTGCTTCGTTAAAACGGCTAGGCTATAATATCTTTTATGCATAAAGTTATCTAAAATAGTTGTATTTTTATTATCATAAAAAATAGTATACATAAACTTTCATTCGGATTTACACCAATATTAATATTTCGAACTTTTTTGGGACGACAAACACCAAACAAAAACTTTTCCGTCATCGTCTACTTATTGCCACAGTGATTGCCGTTTTGCCGTACACGTCCGTTACAGTTCCGAGTTCTAAATGTGAATGGATATTTGATGAACTGTAGCAAAGCAATGCAGCTGGAATTTATGAACTCGTTCCTCTCCGCTCGTTATCTGTTTTGTTCGCAAGCTGCGTATAACAATAACGTAAGAAATTACCTCTTTCCGTTGTTCTGGACAATAAAATTATTTATGCTGCACATTCGCTGTTCCACGCACGCACAACTTTTTTATTTTATTTTGAGGGAGTATCACATTGCCACTTGCCATGGATCCTAAGCCCGGTCGATGTATGTATGAATTGATCCTGAATTACTCGCCCATAGTTAGTTGCTTCACCAAACTCACAGCAACTGAAACAATCGTAATTTTTCCCAAAAACTTTTCCACTTTCGCCAAGAAGCTATGATGTCCAGCAGCTGAAACGATTTCGCGTGTCTGGTTTTGGATATGTTGCAGACAAAACTTTTAAAATCAACCGTTCAATGGCGTTGCTCATCATCGGTAGTTTGGAATAATCGTATTTTGGTGTTCAGTCTTTTTTATTCTTGCTTTAGAGACAATATTAGACAAAATATCTGTTATTTTGTTGAACATTCTTTCTAAATCAAAAACAGTCTTAAAACATAAAACGATTTTTCAGTTAGTTACTATTACTTATTTACTTTTTATTATATCCAAAGTAAAATCTCCTCGCATTACAATGCCTCGCGCTATGCTAATTCGGTCCCGCCTGCTCATCGTTTCTCGTTCTAGCTAGCGTTTCCGTAAGTGAACAGGTCAGTTGTTTTTAGGCTAACATAAATTAAAGCAATGATACACCAGGAGTTTCATTGCATTGTGTAAGGCGGTACGGTCTAATTCAACTAAGAGCCTCGCTGCAACGACTGATGAGGGTGCCAACACATCACTGAGTTAGCCGATGCGTGGAAACAGCTTTTTGTTTCTCAGTAGCGCGAACGAAACACAAAAAGGCTCGACTTTTTACTAAGACTGTATTTCATGAATCCTAACCCATACAATGCGTACTCAAAAGAAATGTATTCTTATATGCGTTCGAAATAGTAATTATTTTTAGAACAAATGTAAAACACTAATCGTACGAATCGTGCACTAGATTTGTTCGTTCGACCTACCAGCAGTTCGCAATTCGATACCGAGAAAACTACGGTCCTTTCACGCTTAGTAGCAAAGCTTCTAGCCAAAGTAGGAATTGTAGGAGATAGTGTGTGCAGAGGGTTGACATGTTGTGTGGTGGTGTTGGGGTGACAGTGAATGATACGATCAAGATTTCTTCTTAGAGAAGAAAGCTTCCGAAGCCAAAAGCAGTTCGAATGCTATTCCAGTAATAGCGGGTCCAATTCTGTTCGGTTGTTTGCATCTCGGCCGCCGGAACCATGGTTTGCTCCAGCTTAAGTGTTGTGTGATCCTCCTGGAAGATGTAACGAAAAGTCATTTCAATAAACTGATTGATAAAGGTGCCAATGCTGTATTGTATTGTTGTTTGTTTAAAACAAAACAGAATTCAACAAAGACGAGAAAACGTTGGCTGAAACTAGGAGAGGTCTTGGCCTGTCGTTTTCTAGATTCCCTTTACGTAGTTCACCCGTAGCGGGCTTGTCGCGTGAAAGTTGGTGCATGCACGATCAAATTTAAACCGGATCAAGATAAAAATAGAATCGATTGAGCTTTATATGGTGGCGCCGATCTTCACACGACAAGACCGGGGGTTCAAATCCCCTTCGGACCGTTTCCTCGTAGCCCGTACCGTTCCACTGACTATCCAACTACGTGGTATCAGCAAGTCTAGTAAGCTATTCGATTGTGTAAGCTTTTCAGTAGGTGCAAAGTACCTTGCAAGTTCGTTCTGTTCCGAAAAAAAGGAACCTCCCCATTACTACTAGCTTCCTCGACTTAGACCATCTATTATGTTTTGTCTACTTCTAATTAACATTAAAACTAAGTCAACATTTCAAAACTACATACCTCTTCCTCCAACTCTATCGTGACGGTAGAATAATGTCCCGAAGGCCACTCCTTGTATCGCCAGGTTTGTACAATTTTCTTATTCGGTACGATTTCTACAAACTTGCCACTGATGTTGCCTCCAAAGTAAATGAAGCTAAAACAAGGAAAGGTAAATACAATTTATGAACTCTTTACCAACTGAAAAGTATCCATCGGTTACTTACTTTCCACCCTCAAAAGGCTCGTGCTTTACGTGGCCACGGGTAAATGCCGTCACCATGTCTTCCCTCGTTAGCGCATCGAACAATTCGTTAGCTCGACACTGGAACTTCGTGGTAATTTTTATTGTCTTCACGTCCAGCTTGCAGCCACCGACATTTTTCGTGGGATTAACCGTAGTACTGGTGACGGTTTCGAGATCAAACTTTTTCCTGTTAAATCCACTAGCGAACACCGTTTCTTTGTTGTGCTTCTGCGGCGGATTGTCGGTACCGTTTACCTCGTCCTTTTTCGGCAGTATCAGCCCCTTGGCAAAGTCAGCCTTCAGCGCACGGATGTAGGCGTCCAATTGCTTTCTTAACTTATCCCGCCCAACGTTATACATGAACAGCTTCATCTTCTCTGCGGCCGGATTCGAACTGTCCAACGACACCGTTAGTTCCACCTCATCTACATCGTTTTCTTCGGACAGATTCGGAATGGTCACTTTGCCCGTCACCTCTTCATCGTTGTACCGGCCCTTCCACAGCAGCACTATGTTCCACTCGTAGAAGAATATAAGCTTCCCTTTCCGGTTGTTGGCCGTCGCCTCGCCCTCCAGCTGATCGATCTTTGTTACCGTGCACTCCAGGCCAGAGTCGGCAATTACAAACCCGTCGAGCAGGGACCTCAGCTTATCCTTCGACCATGGGGTTGCATTTTTCTCTGTCCAGTGCCAATTGTTGACATTTGTCGCATCCGGTCGCTCCTCCACAATCCAGCGTGGATCACCTTCGCCCCATTTGGCCATTTTCACTATGCTCAGGAAAGGTTTACTTTGGATGCAAAACCTACACAGCGAGTTATCTCGTGGCGTTGATCACAGCTAGTTTGCCAGTGAGGCCGATACTATGTGATTATTTAACGCTGCTGCGGTTATTCCTCTTTTCTCTATCGTGCACGGCTTGAGTTGCTGGGAAAAGAAAAAAACGTGTCTTTTCTTTACGCAAATGCTATTGCTAGTACGATGGGACGTTTATTCTGTTGAACAGCTGGTTCTAGATTTCAGGCACGTTAGCTACAGACTGTTATCCGGTGCAGTTTTCATTAACAAATACAAGCTGAGCGAACGCAAAAGTTTCAAGATTTTTCTAGATTTTTCGGCTTTTACATGCTGAACCAAGGCAACTGTCAAATGCCGCTGAACAGCTGTCAAAAAGACAGCATGCACAGCGGTGATGGTCGTTCAAGATTTTGCCAGCATTGTTCGATGTTTTCGATGATTGTTGTAATGCTGTGAGGTTTCGCGATTATCTCCTTAAATACTATCTGGACTATAAAAACGAAACCAGAAAATAAAAATACCTTCCAATTAGAAGCAAATGAAACAATTTTGTACGAAAAATACGCTCTCCAGTTTATTAAACAAATCTTTTGCTTACACACAAATAAGATGTAATTGTAAAATTTCTTAAATATACCTTATTCTCATTTTATTTGTTGAGCTCATTTGTTGAGCAAATGTAAAACGCAAACCAAATATACATCTTAGATAGCCGTACCACGTTCCAAATTCTGTTTGATCTCTGCCGTATGCTCTCCATAGAACCGTTCCAATTTTTTGTTGAACCGAGCATTCTTCTCATTAATGTAATCAATATCAGCATCATCGTTGTGGGTGCGTCTGCGCGAGAACTTCTTGCGCTTCGCTATCTGCCCTTCCAAATCTTTCACCATGCTGTCGATCGCGGCCGGTGTATCCTTGTGGAGTCCCTGCAGTATAACGTTCGGTCCACCGTAGAACGCGTCACCATACTTCTCCTTTTGCTCTTCGTACTTGACCAAATCCCTCGCTGGCATCGCTTTTACCAACCGACTGTACTGACGGGCCGTTTGTGCTTCGTAGTCCGAGAAGCCCGGATCTGCGTTCCGTTTCTTCGCCCTCAGCTTGTCGATTCGATCGGCTTCCGCAGCGGACACGTTAAGCATTTTCACCCGATTGTAATCGAGCCCTTTTTCTTCCGCTTCCGTACGTGCTTGTAAATCGCCTATAAGCCATTCGGCTTGCCGTTTTCTGGCTTCCCAATTTGCTGGCAGCTTCTTACGCTCGTGTTCCGCGATGACCTCTTGATGGTTGGAAGCTCGCGCCTCGTTACGTTGGGTGTGCAGTTGTTTCAAGCGAGCCATACGTTCGGCCTGCTTCTCGGCAAACGATTTCGATGAACTTGCGGCGGTTTCAGCCATTCTGGGGGGTTTTATTTAGCAAAATAAGATGAAATTCTTACTGCGCTGTTTACTCTACAGCTTTTCTTTGTAAACAAAACCAAGGTGGTTGGAGAAAGATAGTTTCATGGGTGACATTTGACATTGGACCAATTGGTAAGAATGTTTTTAATTGTTTTTAGTATTTCAAAATGTGTTGAAGCTGAAAACAAATGTTCAAATGATTCGGAACAATAATGTTAAGCATATTTGCTATTTTAATATAATAAACATTCAGAAATAAGGAATCCGCCATTTTATGACAGCTCAAAAGTCAATGAAATTTGACAGTGCGACGATTGATTTAAGCGATCACATTGCATTCGAAAAGACACATACATTTTTGTAAAAATACCATGATAACATAAAAAACTTTTTTTCTATAGTAAAATTGTGTTAAAACTACGCAAATTGTTATCATAGTGCATAATAAGGCGTAAAAAACAGAATCATTGGTCGAAAAGCTGAAGTAAAATCGATCCAAAATGTCAAACATTTTCAAAATGGCGCATCATGTAAGGCGCTGACTGACCAGGCGATACTCTGCATCAATTTAAATGCTATTTCCCTAGAGCGCAGGCAAGCGAAGCATCGTCAGAAAAATAATAAGCAGTGCGTTGTGCGGACGCGTGAGATATTTCGCTGAATTTCTCAATGCCCAATCCGGCCATGGGTTGTCTGATCGTGTAGAAGTAAGGTTTGCGATTTGGCATTACCAGTGAAGTGTAGCTTTTGCGACAAATTGACGCAAAAAGGAGCCGGGAAGCAAACGCGTCGCTTATATGTGCATTTTAAAGCACGCATCGTCCATGCAAAGTGATCCAAGTTACCATAAATTTAGGTGCGTTTGTGTCTGTGGTTTCGTGTTCCGTGGAATGTTATTAACGAATGGCTAGAATGGATTAAAGTTCCGTGCGTGAAAATCAGTCATCGTATCGTATCGATGTGTCTCCGTGCTGCTTCCACACGGCAGCGTCCTAACCAATGGCCCTAAATACTCCCAAGCGCCTCAAGACGGCTGTGCCGCCATGCGCAAATTACTTAAGCACACCACCACCATCGGTAAGCATCGGATCACCGCCACCGATCGAGACACCCTCAGCGCCCGCCGCTCACGGTCAGCAGCTTCAGCTGGGCGTGCTGAACACGTCCGCCCATTCGCAACACTCCACCTGGAACCAAAACAACAACTGGTTCGGTGACGCGACCAGTCCGGCATCAAGCTGCAGCTCACCGGATGGACATCAGAATCGCAGCTACGGTGGGCATAACTCGTCCGGCACTCCGCTCACCTGGAACACTTCCAGCAGTGGATCGGCGGAAAAGTCGGAAAACAAACGTGGCCGGCCACGTTCCGAAGCGCTGACGACGCTCATGGTTGAGGGTTCGATATCGCCGTCCGCTATTAAATGCCGCTACTGTAATCGAGTTTTCCCGAGAGAAAAATCATTGCAGGCGCATCTACGCACACACACAGGTAAGGTAGACACAGGTTGCTGTAGAACTTTTTATATTTTAAATTGAAAAAAAAAAATGCGGGGACAGGCGGAAATCTATCCCTGCCATCCAAACTAAGGCTTTTGTATTATTGGTGGTCTTCTAAGGTCCCGCCGGTCGCATGTAATGGCTTACTAGACTTGGCTGATACCACGTTGGATAGTCTCCAAAGCGAACGGTCCGGATGGGATTTGTACCCCGGTTCTGCCGTGTGATGATCGGTGCCGCTTTGCCCCTACCAACGGGCCGATCCCCGAATTAGTATTAAGCAACGAGAGCATATAAAACATTCCATGTAATTATCACCTGCTTTCAAGGCTGCGTGAGTACTTAAGAGCTTTATGAGAAGATTTCATGCTTCTGGAGCATTTTTTTTTGGGTCAGGTGATTTCAGATATTGTAAAAAAAAAACAATGCGCCTCGGCACCTGCTTTCAATTTATCGCATTCTTCAGCTGGGTTTGCGTTTATCGCTGTTCCTCCGGTATCCTTTTCCCCACGTTCAATCGCTTTTTAGTTTCACCACTTGTAAGCTGTCTGTCTGCCTCCGGGCCAAACCCTCTTTCGCTCCAATATAGTTTTTTTTTGTCTTGAATTGGAGTGTAAAGAAATCTCCCCTTTGTAATGAGGTGAAAGAGCATTTTATGATAATTCCCCCAGCATCATCATCGTCTACTTTGATGCAATATGCAGCGACAGAAACATCCTGCCGGAAAAATGCAACCACCTGATTGGCACGGTGGCGCACAGGTTCTTCTCGTCACAGCTGGCTCTCTACGACGGCAAAAGGTTGCGTCTTTTACGTTTGGCAGTACGACAAAAAAAAACCACCGCCACCGCCAGGTGGAACTGGAGAAAATATGCTTCTTTAGTATTTTGTTCTTCTCTATGTTCCACCATTTCTGTCCATTCTTCGCCCCCCTCAACGTTTTTGGGAGAAAAGTAACCCAATCGATGATAATGACGTATGAAATAATTTCCTTTCTTTCTGCTGATGATGATGCCCACGATGACGATCATCAACAGCACACGGCATCACGATCATTTTTGGTTGTTTCGTTATTGATGAGCGATCCCAAAACCGCCCCCCCGAAGCCCCGCAGCAAAACAGACCGAAGGAGCGGAATGATTCGCATAATTCCGGACCCAATACACGCACAATCCGCGGAGGTCGTGTGTCGGATGGCGCATAAGAAACGAAAAAAAAGATCACCACCAAAAGCAACCGTACAGAAGAAACTGTTTGCTATTTAAAAGCTTCCATCGCGAGACCGATCGCGCCTTCACGCTCGCAGTTTTGCAACTTGTCCGTGTGTGTGTGTGTGTGTTGGTGTACAAGCGCGTATTACATTTTCTTACTTCTGTGTGCTGCGGAAATCGAAGTGTGTTCACGCACCGGCTTCTTGAAAGTGGTGGCGGCCGGACACTTGGTTCAAGACACGGTCCACTGATCGTATGAGCGTCCAAACACAGCGAAACCTTCCCTGTTGCGCATTGCGTTGCTATGCATTCCTCTCGGTGGTGTCTGGATGTGTGTTGGTGTTGGGCACCATGTACTTATGTTCTGCCGTTTTCTTCAATCGCTCACTCTCTTTCTTAGCAAGCAGCGCTTATGTTGTCTTACTACGCTCTTCGCCTCATACGCATATTTTAACCACACACACACACGCACACGGGCAAACATTTTTAAACCTTCGCCTACTGCGGCCCAGGTGGTTCGATGTATCGGTTTGCACGCTTCGCACACGCACACATCGCACAGTTGGCTTAGCTTCATTAAATGGCTTAAATAGCAGTTCGCGGTGTTTCTTTGCCTTCTTTTCATTTATCATGTTGCGTTTTTAACACACCTTGCACTTTGCGTTGTTTCTTTCTTCCATTTCTTCCTTTTGTATGTTGTACGGATTTTTAATTTTTCACCTTTTTTCTTTCTTCCTGTTTTTCCTGCTCGTTTGTCACATCCTTTTGGATTTTCTTGGCTGTTTTCTTTTGCTATTCCTTCTAGATTCTTAAGTTTATGCTTTGTTTTAGATTTCCTATTTTAAATTTTCTACCGATTTTTTTTTTCTTACTTTCAAGAGAATCATCATTGAACTTTCCCTGTTGGGTACAGGCACACAACTTACACTTGTTCATCTTTTACCGTTTACTGCCTTTCGAGCTAGGATCATTTAAAAAAGGACATCCCAAAGACCAACAGGGCAACTGCAACTGTTGTATCTTTCTTATTCTTTTATTTAGCTTTACTTATTTTTCTTCTTCAAAATTTTTCTTGTTCTGCTGTTGCTACTTCGCTAGTGTGAAGTAGAATTGAAAGTAAAAATGGTCAGACATTTTTTTTTCTTTAAATCTGCTTTAAAGGACCCAATGCATAGCATCTTTTTAAATGGAAAAAATTGCATAATAAATTTTTTATGCTTCGTTTTTGGTTACCAGGAAAATCAGGATTGAAACAATTTTAAAACAAACCTACCTATATTGCTAAATACTTTGTTGAATTGTTTTAGGACTCGTGCAAAATTCAACCGGATCATTCATCGTCCTGCGATGGGATTTGGAAGTATCTTCTCACCCTCGTTTCGTTCTAAGACGGAAAAGACGAAATTACCGGAAAACACCCAGACAGAAGTCACGGATCGCATGCATATGGCCGCTTGCAAAAATCGACCGAGTGCACACCCGAACTACGCCCGGCTCTGTGTATAATGATTACCGTAATTACGCTGATGGCTTGATGTCGGGCGAGAAACAACGAAAGAAAAGAAGAAAAACAAAACGGGCCCCAAAAAATCGCCCATCGATCGTTTTCCAGCTGGTGGCTGGGCAAGATCGATCGTTCCTCTTCATATTCTTTTTTTTTTTTCATTTCCACCGACCGATTTCATCAAATGAAGCGGGCTTTCTTCCTCGCTGCCGGCTACTGATGCTAATATAACTCCTACAATTAATGGATCATTGAGGGGAAAAAATAGAGGAAAAAAAGTCCGGTTCCCCCCAACTGCAAGCATAAATAGGGAGCCTATTTTAGTTTGCCCCGGTTGTGTAGCTTACGGTCATCAGCAATGCTTTATAGTTCCATAGATCGAACGTTCGAGGATTTTCCTTGATTCTTTCGCTAATTATGCATTTGCCACATCCCATCAGGTTGAAGAATGAACAAAAATGAAGCAGCAACAAGCGAATCGCACGTATCAGAGTCTAGCGTTTGGCCAATGGCCCCTTAGGATTGAGCATAGCAAACAGCTAATGTAGAGCGGAATTTGGCAAACGAAATAGCTCAATTTTCCGATTTTTCATAGTGGCCCACAACAGCCCACAAATGGAAGAAACAGTAAGCACAAACGTGAGAGAGATTGTTCTACTGTTCTTGTTATTGCAGCTCAATTCTTTCGTTTCATTAATCCCAACAATAAAAAAAAACCACCCAAAGCAGCACACCCTTTAATGACGGGAGGAAGTTGATTTAAGAAGTTGTGAACACCTCACAAATATAGTTAAATGTACAAAAAGTGCTTCATTTCATCTCTATCGGCACTGTTCCGATCCACCGAGCCGTCGTCGTGCGCACCGTATCTTCGTTCACTAAGCAGGTCAGACGAGGGAATGTTTGGGCGTCTGGGGTGGGTCGGTGCTGTGGTGCAAAAGAGCGTACAAGACGGAAGCAAACGCAGACGTGGTCATTCACTTCGCGCAGATTCGATGTTGGAGTTTTGAATTTTTCGCCCGCATCTTTTTCCTCCTCGATCGTGCGGTTTTCTTTTTCCCGTGCGCGAATGTAGCGCGAAAAGAGGTTTGAGAAAGAGATTTTTAAATTGGGTGGTTTAAATTGATTTTGATTAGATCCGAATCCGGGGTTGCACGAAGCAAAGCGCGAAATGGAGAAAATGGAGCGCAGCAGCGCTACCCAAAACAGGCCTCTGGATGGGATTGTCGCTCATTGATTGGAGCAAATTTTACTCACCAGCACCTTCGTACACTGCACGTTTTAGCGAACCTTTTCATGCAACTCGGTTAAAGATTGGCTTTCTTTACTTTAAACATCCCCTCCCGCAGTGGTTCGATCCGTAAAGGTTCTCTTTTAATTTCTGCGACCCGGAACGATGTGTTTCATTATGAGTGTTTCTCATGTTTCTTGCTCTTCGCTGGTCGCTTCCGAACGAGTTGCGCACGGATTGAATGCTGGAGATGGAATTCATTTCCCCGTTTTTCGACATGCCTTGACAACTTCATTTTTCGACAAGCGTTGTTCGTACTGGGATGGTGTAATGTCGAACATTAACGTTAATCGGATCATCCGCAACAGTTTGCGTTTAGCAATGCGCGGCTCGAGGCGTTGTAGATAATGCGTGATTAACAGTGCATTTTAACGATCAGCGAGCGAATGAACGAACAAATGAAGAGAGGTGTCGTAATGCTTGTGATCAGTGTAGTTTATAGCCACAAACAACATTTTACTAATTAGCGGTTATGGTGCAGATTAAAACAACTGACTTCAAATGTTTATATGTAGTCCATAGTTTCAACGACTAGCTATTTTTTTCTCCGTAAATAGTCCAAAAAAGGTATCTCAAACAAAAAAGAAATCAAAATTTAATGTTAAATTTTGGAATTCGCGATGGATTTATTTAACAATACGTAAACGTATTCAGGTAGCCTTGATGGAAATTAGTAATAGAAATCAAAAGGAAGATCTACTGTCTTGGACCAAATAGCTAGTGGAAGACCAAGCCTTCATGACAGGAATAATCCCATTTTAGAATTTTGTTGTCTTTATACTACTTAAACCATCGAACGTATCAAATCTATTTTATCTTATGTACTACGAAGCAATATTTACAGTATGAAAATAATTCTTTCTCCTGCCCATTCATCCATGAATTGAGCTCGAATTAACCTAAACTCAGACGAGAGACTGTTTAATATAAGGTTATGCAATTTTTTCTGGATTCTTCTTTACAGGGAAATGGGAAATGATAGCGTGCGGTGGACCAACTTTAGCGAATATCGCAAGCACTTATGAAATCCTCGACCACTGATATAGAAACCCCCAATACTTTAGCGAATCAGCAAACTTGTATACACCCACTGATTCAAATCTTGAATTCGAACACCGGTTTTGGGATGCGTTTTTTTTTTATTTCTGTCGTTTGATGGTAAAAACCAAACACTTTTTGATTTATCACTATAAGAACTTAATTTTCTTTTTGGTTTTTGCGCACAGAGACTGGCTAATTTCAAAAAATATTAATGTAAAAAAGTTTGTTCACATTTTTAACGCTTCAATCGGCTACTATACCTTTTCCATATCAATCGCACCGACTTCCGTAATTATTTTGGATGATTTTGTATCTATTTTTGCTAATTCGCTAAAGTATTGGGGGTTTCTATATCAGTGATCAAGGATTTCATAAGCGCTTTCGCTATTCTATAAAGTTGGCCCGCCGCACGCTATCATTTGCATTTCCCTGTGAAACTGTGCAATACCTTGGCGAGTGGTTGAGAATCATTTTAAGGATTTTACACTGAATCCTCTCTGTGCATCAAGCATACTTTTGCTGGAGCAAGAGCCCCATATTTTGGACCCATATAGGATTGCAGAGGGAGTATAGCCTGTTTTTACAGAATTAATTTACTATCTATTGTAGGAGAGGACCGTCGCTTGATGAGAGGATGATAGACTAAGTAGAACGCCGCTTGTTTTGGATTTGAAGCTTTCAATAGGAGGTTCAAAAGTAAGTTGGTTGGCTTAGGTAGGGTTACGTCGATTAGTATAAGTTTTATATTAGGTTGAATTGTTGCTATTCGATATGGAAGAACAATCGCTTGCGTTTTACTGTCGTTAACAAGTACTTTCCAATCTGTTGACTTCTTTTTTGGAGGCCAGATTGAAGTCTTGCATAGACCGAAGAACTATACAAAATTGAAGTGTCATCTGCATAAAATGAAGGATGTGTTTTTATGTGTTGTTGTTGTTACTGAAGTGTAACAGTTGTGCAGGAGAGGTCTTAGGACACTTCCCTGTGGAACAGCACCTGCCCAGTTGATATAGGCATCTGATCGAATGGAGCCCAAATGAAACTGCTTTCCAATAGTATGCGTGTTGGGCAGTTGGCAAATCTGACCAGAGCTTAATTGGGCCTTTATGAGCTTTAATAAAAAGTAAAACACACTTTTCAACAACACACACATCTATATTTTTTATAACAACACACACTGTTATAAAAAGCCGTGTTTTGTGCCCACAGCTGCAGATGGCTTGCAACACCTTGAGTTTGGGGGTAAATTTGTCAGCAAAAACGAACTGTGGCATCATTGACCAGAATCCTGCCTCAAATCTATTTTTATGATCCGTCATCCATAAGAACGCAAACCGCGTATCACGTTAGAATCTGGTCATACAATTTTTGGAGTACGTTAGGTTAGCCTGTTACGCTCTCAACATCTTCAAGTTCAGCTGACATTGTTCCTGAACGACGATTTGGTTCATCCATTCTAGTCACGCTTTGACGTTTTCGAAACCGTTTCAAAACATATTCAAAAGTAAAAGACGCGTTTTTAAGGAATTTTCCTATTTTTCTCCCGAACCATGTTGAATTTTCTAAGTGGGTGTACAGAATTAATTGTCTACATTGCAGCTCCATCGTTAATAATAACTGAAACAAGCACGATCATGCCAAAACAACTCCATTAGAGGGAAGAGTGCTACAATATTTACTCATAAGTGTCCAAAAATTCCATGTAGCACCACTGCGAGCTCTTCTATTCATAAGATAGAGTGATCAAACAGTACTTCACATTGCAACAGATAACTGAGTGGATTAATTTTTTTCTCTGAGCCGCTCATTTCTCCTAATTGTTACGTTTGATGGTTTCGTCCATAACCAGATGGTAGATAAATCGATGGTGACTTTTAAATCGAGGTTTTTCGCATAATATTCTGTTGCATTTGCAGAGTCCTACAAGCTACCGAATGGTCAGAATCTGTCCACCCCTAGACGTAAAACTCGAAGTGCTAGCCTTACCATATCCAACTTTTTCGCTCAGTGATCACATTTTTTGTTCTTTTATTTTCTTTAATTAGAATCCATCGACAATATTATGCCCCCATGCCTGCTTCAAATCTGGAAACAGTGAAGACATGAAATAAAAACCATGGATTTATTGGTCATGGTTGGGTGGATCACCACTAGGACGCTAGGTCGCATCCTTTCAAAAATGACGATTTTGTGGATCATCGCACGATTTGTGGGAAACAATTTTACTGCAAATGTATTGCATACTTTCCGTAGGAACAAACGTTCCACACACTCCAGGGACAAATTTAATATTAATTTCCACCTCACCAGTACCAGCACCAGGTGGAAAATTTAAATCACATTGTTCTACCGCAGTCGTCTCGGGAGTGGAAATGTGGAAATTCGTACCTAGAGAAGAGAAAGCCTCTTAAACCCTTCTTTTCATTTCAATATCGTTTCTCTGTGGTGGCCATTCACTCGAAGGAACACGTGAGCCTCTCTTTTGCCCTTGCGCGACAATCGCTATCATGCGTCCCAAAATGCTAGGGTAGTGTGTTAGAACCGTACACACAAGGACGCGAAAACGGACCCCACTGTGTGCGCGTGATGTCCTTTTGCGCATGTGATGTGTCACGGTGGGTTTGGTGCGCGCACCCTCCATCGAAAATACGAGTTGCGTATGCGCGAGTTGTGTTACACGATTGCACGTGTTCCATCCTGTGTTTAAGCAAACGAAAAAAAAAGGATTCCTGTACGCGAGTTCCCGTTTCTTCCCTTTATAGTTTGTTTCTTTCAATCGGTCCCTTTCGTTTGGTGGAACGATTTCTTGTTACCGTCCTTTTTTCAATAGATATGATTTTTTTTCTCTTAGACTCTAGCGTCTTACGATGTGCGTCGTTTGTATATCTTTTATTTATCGTTTTAGCGCGAAGTTTGCCAGAGCGCTTGCTAGTTGTCCTTGTTGCTCTTGGACGGAAGTGTCCTGGCGTGTAGGGAAATTTCCCCTCACAGCAAGATTGCTTATTTTCCTATCATTCATTCGCAAGAAGACAAGGAACTTCTAAATTGTGCGTTGGTCCTACAGGTAAAACGAATTGCACCACCGAAGGATCATCACCCTAAGGAAGTTCTTTTCCCTCTTTTTTTTTGTCTAAAGGGGAAATAATGCTCCGTGGTTCTATACTGCGGGCCTACAAAACGTGGCGAAGGTAGAATAGTGGACGGATGGATTAGCAATAGATGGGCCTTCTGCCCGATTTTGTTCCATTCTTGTCCACGTTTGCGATTTTAACAATTGATTTTCTTTGCAAAGGTTCTTTGCACATGCGAGAGAATTTATTTAAACCGGTATTTGAATTTACCACAGTGAAGAAGATTGTAAAATTTGGTAGTTCTAATTCCGTTGCACTGCCGTTCCCATGTGTACCTGCACGCGTTCGCGTATCATGCTGGGTATTAAACCTTCGCTGATTTAAAGTAAAAACAGCAAGGGATGGTCGTGTTTTGATGTGCGCAAGAAGCGAGATTCCTGTCGCGGGACAACCCGTTTTCCTATACGGGACGAAAAAAAAAACGAAAAACCCGTCCGAACGTGATACTGTGGCCGTTCGACGCAAAATTATGTTCCTGTGTTGCGCTTCCTTCTCTCCGTTTTTGTCTGCGTCGCCCGGTGGAAAGAATGTTGTTTGGATCTTACGGTTTGAAGGTTTGGCAGGAGATTTAAACGCTTGTTCCGTTAGAAATCAATGTATTAGCGCCGTGTCGATGTGTATGGTTAAAGAAGGTTAAAGAGTAGAGCGAAAAATGCTGCAGACAAGTTTAAAGATTTTTAAAACACAAAACCGTAATTTCCTTTTTTGCTGACTTGCTCGCATGTTTTCAATGAAATATTTATTTAAAGCCATTATTATAATTCCACTTTAAAATGTGTTTTCCTTTAAATTACACATAAGAATAGAATCTTTTAAATTGCACGTATAATATAATCCATGTTTGATATAAAATAATAACCCAACGATCAAACTATTATTGTGGTGGTGGAGCGGCAACGACGCCGGTGTTCTCACGGCAGAGCCTGGGTTCAAATCCCATCCGGAACCGTTCTGCTGTACATGAGGATTCGACTATCCAAGTACGTTGTTATTAGCCATTAGATAGCCGGCGTGACCTTTAGTAGGGCTTTAAGCCAAGAAATAGAAGAAGAAAAAAATATAATCGGATTATTAAAATTCAAGAAATTGTTTGCAAATAATTTATTTTTTGCAATATAAATAATTTTAGGTGAACGTCCCTACCCGTGCGACTATCCTGGCTGTACCCGTGCCTTTACACAGAGTGGACAGTTGAAAACACACCAACGGCTGCACACTGGCGAACGGCCCTTCATCTGCTCGGTCGCTCACTGTGAGATGCGCTTCACACACGCCAACCGGCACTGTCCCGATCATCCGCACGATACGCTCAAACGGTGCGATGATTTTGTAATACAGACGGTACCGGAACAGAACGTTGAGGTACTTAAATGGTTGGAGAAGTATCGGGCCGAGCGCGAGGATCGTACACCAACGCGAAAAACGCCCAAACGCAACAACACCGCCAACGGTGGTGGAGCATGTGAGAATGGAAGTGGTACCACAGCCGGGAGCGTACCCCAGCACGAAAATGAAAACCGTCGATCGTATTTGGCACCACGTAATGCGAACAATGAAAACCATCTGCCCATGGTTGGTGCTGTTAATGGCAGTGTATTGGCAGATTCGAATAGCAGTGCTGGACACGATAGCAATCAGCTCCTATCGTCCCCGGTTACACCGATTAGTTCGTACAAATCCAGCCGTAAAGGGCTGATGGATATGAATGCATGCATGAGCCTTACAAGTCCGGTAACGTCAAAGTTGAAGAATTCACGTCCAAAGCTAATTCACTGGCAGGAGCCGACCAGCCAGGAGGAGGATGAATCTGGCGACGAATGTTTGGTTCCCTCCAAACAATCCACGTTCAACCCGAAGAAGAAATGGTTGCGCGATGCTTGGCAGGACGATCTCGCCAAACCGCTCGAACCAAATTTGATCTCGCAAAAGCTTTTCTCTTCGACGACCTCCACGATGGCTTTGAAGCAACAGTTGCAGCAGGAAAGTGTGACCACAATTTCACCTGCAAAACGGCAGCTGCTTGGTGTGACGGGCCATAGCAAACCATTGCCACGTATGGAAGGATTTAGCAATATTTCTACCCAACCGGCACCGGTGCCTTCCACCATGGCACCACCACCACCGTCGGGGGAAGCGCAGCTAGATGCTTTAATTGATCCCAACCAAACGCGACCAACGGTTTTGATGGTGGCCAGCAAGGATTGTGCCCGTCCACTGTCGGATAAGCCGGCAGCAGCATTACAACCCAACGAAACCGTTTCAAGCTTTATCGAGCTGAATACTAGCAGCCTCACACCTAAACCGGAGGAAACGAGCCGTAAGCTGCAGGGAGCGCTAGCTTTAATACAACTCGCCGCCAAGGACGAACTGTTGAGCGATTCGTTCGACGTGTCGAACGTGGAGGAAACATTTAAATCCACTTTGTACGGCAACGAAACGGCACTTTCTTGCGCAGCACAAGGAGCGAACGGTCACATGCTGCTGGCGGATGAATATGCCGCCGAGGTAAACGGTTTGGGACGATATTCGTAGATATACAGCAAAGGTATAGGGCTACTTCTTGCCACTTCTAAACGGTTTAACGTGACGTAGGTTCCAAAGAAAATCTTCCGACCTGATGATGAAGATAGAAAAAGACACAATTTTAAGAGGCTTTAAAAAGGGTACGATGAGAAGGAAAGTCTAATATGTGTACAGATAAAATTTTGTTTGCGATTGTGCTAGTGACGTCCCTTGCAGCTAGAAGAAGACCACAAACAATTTCTTCAACTTTGGTGTACAGAACATGAAATTTGTACAAGAAAATAGTTAGAAACAATAAGAATTCAAACTGATTTAATGGGTTTCTCAATCCATAACATGGGAGCATTTGAATCACTTAAACGAATGTGGAATATTACAAGCTTATTGTTCGAATAGAACGGTCAGGTCGTAATGCTATGAATTTGTTACAAAAGTTTTCTAATTACTCAGTGAATGTAAAATTCCACTATATGAATGCAAAGTTCCACAACTGGCCTGTAATATTTCACTATCTATCTGAAACAGTTCCCTAAGTGATTCTATTATTCCAACACATGTATCGTGACCCTCTAACTGAAGCGGTATCTCTATTTGCACTAATTCCTTCATATAAATTCTTTACTTTTTAATATTCTACTTTTGTTATCGACAAATCTTTTTCTACAAAATGCTAGCTGTTAAACAAAACGTTAAACTGTACACGCCGCGTTTTTTTCCCAGTGAGCTTATAAATGAAGTATATCGGTTAAACAGTAAATACTGCACTGCGACATGTTTCCCCTCTTTTTTTTAAAATCGCATTTGCATTTGGAAGATAATAAGATAAAACCTGTTTATATTTATAATTATCCTGTCTTAAGAATACCTACCAACTAACGACAGAATGCGCGCTGCTTTTATAAACCCTGGAAGAGTTGAAGATTTATTTATTTTATATTTTTTCCCCCTCATTTATCATTAATTGCTTAGCTGTTTTATGTTTGGTTAATGCGAATGCTAACATTTCTTTTATGTTTTCTTTTCGTGTGTACAGTTCTATGAAAATGTACATCATACATGGTGAGAAAGATTTTTTTTAAAAGGTTTCATACGAGATAGCATTGTGATTACTAGAATGAACGGTTCAAGGTTGAACTTGTTGAAATGAAACATTGTGTAAATATTGAAACGCAACGAATTGTAAAATAAATGAATGGATCGAAATGAAATAACAAATCCAGCGTATCAACGGTTCTGCAAGTGAGTGTTATGCGCGGTAAGTACAATTGACCAGGGGTCCGGGTATATCAATGTTTTTTGGTCCCAACAGTATCCAGGCTCTTCTACTAAAGGCCCAGCTTATCACGATTACCCACATTCGAACGTTACAATGAATGTTGTAAATAAAAACAAATGTCAAATTATTTCGCAACCATAAAGGCATAGTGGGGAACGATAAAGCTGATATTTTTATTTCGAATAGCTATCGACATGTTGGTGCAATAGTAAAGCCGTGCCTTGTTCACGATACATTTTTAGAAAACGCCATTTCTTCGTACAACTTGACCGTGTCGATGATTCGAATGCTGCACCCGAGAAGGTTTTACTGGGCCTTTGCCAACCGTTCGGATACATCCTTCCAATTGACAACGTCGAATATGGCATCGACATAGTTGGGTCGAAGATTTTTGTACTGTAGGTAGTAAGCGTGCTCCCACACATCGATACCAAGCAGCGGGACAAGTCCTGCATAATAAACAAACGGATATAGTTATTTATTAATTTAAATTTAAGAAAAATATTTCTCCAACACTCACCGGTGGTAGCTTCCAAAGGATCCTGGTTCGGGCAGGCTGCAATCTGAAGCAGCTTCGTCTTCTTATTGTAGCCCAACCAGGCCCAACCGGATCCCTGCACAGCAACGGCCGCGGCTTTCATTTCCTTCTTAAAGTTTTCCATGTTCTGAAAGTCGCGGGTCAGCGCTTTCTGCAGCTCCGCCGAAGGATCGCTACGATCCGGGGACAGATTTTTCCAGAAAATCGAATGATTAATATGGCCACCACCGTTAAATTTGATCGCACTGCCAAGCTGAATGATCTTGGACGCATCTTTCTTGGCCACCGCATCCTGCAGCTGCTCCTCGGCAGCGTTCAGATTCGTGACGTACGCATTGTGGTGCTTCTGGTGGTGCAGCTAAAAAGGAAGCAACAACATTCATACCGGTTCCATTTTGTTTGCCACCATTTTTGCTTACCTCCATGATTTCCCGGCAAATGACCGGTTCGAGCGCTCCGAAATCGTACGGCAAATCTGGCAGGGTATGTTTGCTTCGACATCCCAGCACGGCGCTGCAGTTCCTGTGCCGAGCGGTAGAAGAAAATTGTTTATAAATACACTGCCGCCTGTTATCAACACATTGTTTGGGCTATTTTGAATGCACATCCGGGATGTAATCGTTCCCCTTTTACATAACAGACGAAATGATGGGGAACAGGTGAAACCCGTGGAGGGTTTAAAGAACTTCAGAAACTCTTACTAATATTTCAATTACTGAACAAACATATTTTACTTACTTAACGGTGGAAAACAGTGCACCACGTACGGCCAACATTTTTCAGATCCGCGTTACAAGCGTTCTACACAACACAAACAAACACAAAGCACAAAGTGAGTTGTTTTCGAATAATGGAGGTGTAGACGAAATCTGCTTCCACTGACCGGCAATCGTTTGCGAACTTGATTATTATTCCCAATTATTATTATCTAACTTTGTTGCTTGTGTGTGGGTATAGATTTGACGTCTTCTTGGAACGATTATAGCCAAATTTATACATTGGAGTTTGAAACTTCACAATGCACTTTTCAAATGCGGCAATTTGAATTTAACGTTGAAGATAGTTTAACAAAATCAAATAATTACCTAATTATTTGTCTGGCTCTATTACCCCGTAGTAACAGTTCAGTGCCATTATCTGAAAACCTAATATTTCGGCATTTCCGATGGATCCATCAACGTCATCACTCCATCTAAATTTGAACCTAACGTGCCGTTACTGACCATGTAATCGGTCTAAAGACTATAAGTACTGAGTCCATTGTTTATTCCGGTAAAAGGGCCACAGGAGCACCAGTCTTCACACGGCAGGGACGGGGGTTCAAATTCTATCCGTAATGAGGACTTTAGATCTGCATGGTTCCAAGTTCCAGTACATAAGAAGCGCAAGTTCACGCGATTTGCCTCTCGTCGATTCCAACACATTCTTTCCATAAGCCATCCAGGATCACACGTTACGGCTAGAATGACCGTCAAAGCGCAAGCGGCATTTTAAAACCCTCGGCATCTATTCCACTATCATGTCCCGTCATGGCATGTCAATTTTTCGTTCCCGTACTCGTGCTTCCTCTTCGTTATCTTTCCTTTAATGTTAGTTTTTAAGTTACATTGTTAAGCCTTTAAGGCAAGCCCATCCATAAAATGAAATAAAAATGATATAGTTGAACAAAATAGAAAATAATGCAAAAAATGTGGTATTTGGGATGTTAAGAACTCGGTGGTTTCTTTGCAGTGAAAATTATCTTTTATTTCACTTTGGGATCGTACACTACACTTTAGAGAGAGGCCCAAACAGTCGTGTACAGATGAATGTTTTTTAACAGATTGTAAGCTATTGCAAAAGTAGATGTATATTACATTCACTAATTCCATGAAATGGAATTGTCCTCACGATATGAACAAAAGATTAGCCTATGCACAGCTTAGTAAGATTTATGAAATATAAACGCTCAACTAGCAAAAATTTTAACCATAAATTACTTCCTGTTTTGCTGATACTGATCGGATCCTTATGTTGACGTTAGTCCCTTTGTACAAAATCTGCCTTTTAAGTCAAATTTACATTGACAAAACCCTTAATAGTGGTTATTAGGACAATTTTACCAAAAAAAAGGGATATATTGCATCTATGTTCATCATTTGTATCATTCATCTACCAAGCCCTCCTTAAGTAATCATTACGCCCAACTGCTGCAGACAAAACTTTGCCGCTGTCGCTTTCGCTTCCTTCTTGGTGTTGTTGGCGATTGCTGGCTGATATTCTAGACCGTTTACGAGCACTTTAAAGATGAAATTCTTTGCATGTCCCGGTCCACTTTCATGCACCAACTCGTACATGGGTGGATTCCACTTGTGCTTTGTAGCGTACTCGCACAGTATCGAAACGGGATGCTTACCGTCGGTGTTGACCTTTAAGGTCATATACCTAGATCGACCATCGCGACGTGGAAACGGTGGCATCGGGTACGGTTGATGTTGTCTCGGTTTATTTTCTTCTTCGCCGAGCCCCCGTTTATCCAGCTTTACATCGAGCAGGAGTGGCTGTAAGGAACCGTTCTTCTCCTTGCCCAAACCTTCACCAGGCTGCCAGCCCATCTTCTGTAGCAAATGCATGCCCATACCGCCGGTAACTGGTGCGGACTGTTTCATCATGTCACGGGTAGCCCATGGCTGATAGCCTTCCGCCAGTTCCCGCTGGCTAAGACAGTTGACACCGGTGGAACCCAAAAATTGCCCAGGCATCGCCTTGGATGAGGCCCACGTCGACATGTCCTTTTGCGTGTTGTACAGCATCTGTCTCGCGTCGGTATCGGTCGGATTTTCCTGCAGCCGGCGCATTGCATTCAAACGCTGACTAACGATCTGTGAAACATCGATAATGGTTGCATCGGGCTGCGTGTTAAACACGTTGTCCGATCCTGGACCCACGCGTGGGTGGGGAAGCGAAGTTCCCGGACCGGGTGGAAATAGCGGCCTCGATTGTGGTTCCAGATGCCCGGCAGATCCCCTAGGATTTAAGTTTGGTGGAGGAATACTGGTATCGACGGGAAGGTTCATCGTGATATCCGGTGTAACCATATTGTTGAACGGTTGTACGTGAGAAGGCGTTGGGTGCGTGGACTGCGGTATTTGAGGATTTATCGGTGGAAGGTAAGACGATTGGTACGGTAAGCTGGCGGTATCGTTCGAAGAGTAAGGAGCCGGGTGTAACGGAGCTGCAGGTGTTTGTCCTACATTCGGTTGCAATAGTGGAGGAATCGCTGGTATCGAAGGGGCTTGTACTGGTAAGGGTTGCGGTAATGAAAAATCCGGTAGCGGGCTTTGCTGTGGCACAAACGTGGATGACGGTGGTAGGATAGTTTTCGGTTTGGGCCTATTTACAAAGTTGGATCCACCACCAGACGCCCCAGAGTCTACGGTCGAGCCAGGTTTGGTGAGAAGGGCCGGCTTTTTAGGCTCCACCGGTACCCATTCTGTTTCCGTGCTGCGATGTTGCGCTCCAGACGATACAGGAAATTGCATCAGAAGCGCTTTTTTCTCTTCGGCCGATTTCGGCTGAATGGTGGTAGCGTTGCGGATGTTCATCACAATCGGTGCCGCTTCTTTAAGCTGAAACGGATGATGGAACGCTTTGCTGGCTCCGTCCGCATCATGATCGCTCTCATCAGACGACACGCTGGACAGATCGTTCGCATTGTCCTTGTGAGAAATCTTTTTACAGAATGCGGTCAGCTCTTCGATGGTCTTACCGCTGGCGTGCATTTTGGAGATAAGCTTAGCTTTCGATTCGCCGTCCATATTCTGCGCTCCAGGGAGTGTTCCCTTTTTCAGCATATTGATTGCATTTTTGCGTGCGATCTCTAGAAGCTTCTGCTTATCGATCTGCTCCTTAGAACGGGACCGTGACCGAGAGCGCGAACGTGAACGTGAACGGGAAAATGTATTGGAACGATGCCTTCGCGAACGATCCTCACTACTATGTCGGTCACGCTTCCGGTCGTGCCTTTTCCGCTCATTTTCCTCCTCAAATCCAGCATAGAAAGAGTTGTACTTCTTTTGATAGAAATCATAGTACCTGCCGTTTTTCTTTTCCTCGTCATCGGACAACGAGAGGTCGGTCTCAGAAGTCCTTCGTTTGCGTAGCTCTCCCCGGGACGACCTGTGTGACGATGGTTTGTCCCGTTCGAGATGCCGCTCGTTATGTCGTTCCGTCGACTGAGAGTGAGAATTTGTGGCAAGTTCCTTGAATATGGCGCTATCCTTCAGACTTTTGATTTGTATCTTCCCCTTCAGAGGTGGTTTAGCTTCCTCCTCCGGCTTTACTTCCTTTGATTTACCGTTCTCTTTAAGCTTATCATCATCGCGTCGTTTGGAAGATTTCTCGGCATCATCCAGCGGTTCCTGTTTCACTGTCACCAGTAGTGTCTCGCCAATCCGATGTTTGCTTCGCTTGTGCTTTTCGTGCTTCCGCTCCCTGTCCTTCTCTTTCTTGATTTTTTTCTTCTTCACCCGCTTCTCACCATGTTCTTCTTCCGCAGCAGGTTCTACCGGTTCGTCAGCCGACTCACTTTCACTACCTTTTTTCTTTTTGCTTTTCTTCTTGTGTTTATGTTTCTTTTTCTTTTTCTCCGGTTCCACTGCATCGTTCGAATCGTCTTCGATGATTTCCGGCGGAGCAGCATTGAACACCCGGAATAGTTCTGTGAGAATTTCGTTCGATGATTTCAGTGGCTCAAGCGCAGGCTTAACGTCCCCCTTTTCGGTGCCTTTTTCCGTACCACTGCTGCTGGTGATGGTGGTGGAAAAAATGTTTTTCAGATTCACGTCGATGGACAGTTTGTCTACCGTTTCCGATTTGCTAGAGTCCTCGTAGCTCGTCGTTTTTTCCTGCTTTATCTTGATGTTCAGCGGAAAGATGTCCTGCGTCTTATCGCCTTTCTGCTTGTCTGCGGTTTTATCGCTGTTCGTGCTCATGGTTTTCGGCCAAACGACTGTTGCTTATACATTGAATTAGTTGCCACAAATGTTAAAAGTTCATTTTTACGAATTAATCTAAAACGAAACACGAAAAAACTTTAGTAAAACAACTTTGCTGCAAAGTTATTGTTTTCGTCCGAGCTTATTTTGACAACGGGTGAAAATAGCTGACAGCAGGAACCCGCGCATTATGACTATGGGTACAAGACAGGACATAATTATTATTTGATTGAAATAATTTGCAATGTTCAAAAATGGCTGTTTTGGATGGTAAATTGTCAAATGTTAATAATGCAACAGTAAAAGTCCTATGAAAAAATCTAACGGAATATTTTTTAACACTTTCATTTGAATTTGCAAAAAAAAATGTACTGTCAAAAAATGTGAATATAACCGCTTGGATGACAAAAATTCCTTCATGGATCAATCCTTTTCCATGCTTTTCATTTGGTTTTTGTCTAGTTAATCAACTATGCTTTTCATTTAAATTGCGGTTTTTTATGACGCGTATATTTTTTATGAGTAAAATTTTCTGATTAATTTTTATAATTGTCTTGCTAGGACTTTTGTGCCAATTTTGTATGATGATGTCTGTTCTTAGTTTAATATAAGTGCAGTTCATTTTATTCAAGCAAAATATTCTCAGAAACGACACATTGCAGCAATCGCGTAAGTAAATCCGCCATACTAAACAGCGTGTATTATTGTTTTGTTTTGTCTCCTGCCGTACCACCCACTTTTCCTACTGCAGGTGGTTGGTTGTGTTGCTTTTCGTCCGGGACAACCTAAACCTGCAGCCACAGGGAAAACACGCAAAGGGTCCGCAGGAAAAGGCGAACTTTTCCCTTGCTCACTGTCGTCATACACCTACAGTAGCAAAAAGTTTAGAGCGAATGTGTGTCCGTTCTGTGCTGCCAGTGCGCGGTTGTGTTTGGGGGTGCGTATGTGTGCTTGACTGCGAATCATTTTCAAGGCTCTCGCGGAGGTGCTGCTGCTAAATTGGAGTCAAGATTTGGATCCGTGAGAAGATTCGTACAGCTGATTTCTGGAGTTATTGCACCTGTTTGTATTAAGGTAAGTGTTCTTAGCATAAAAGCTACTTTTGGAAACTGTTGTTGAATAGTTTGAACATAAGTGCTGTGTAATGGTTGTGTTTTGAAAGGAAATCTTTGAAAATCTGTATGGTAGAGACAATATTGGACAGGGGAAATTCTTACCATTTAGTTATTGCGAGACTATCCTTGTCAGATCAGAAAGGATATTTAAAGAAGTTGATATATCCAAACTACAGTTTGTACAGAGCACTACGTGCACTTTCCACAGTGCGGCAAACGCATCCACTCATCATCCTTATTGCGCAAGGACCCTCGAAAACTATACATTGTTATATAACGTTGCTCTGAGCGTTTGCTAATTTACGATCCTCCGAAATGGACGCTCCTATTGCATATGGAACGTTTGGAGCATTCAGAAATGGGCTGTATATTCCGAAAGCTCGATTTGTCCGATCGTTGATTGGAACGCAAGTACCTTCTCAGCTACGGCAACCTGCCGAGGTTCACCGAAAGGCTTTCGACGACAAGATGCTGGCTTTCTGTGGAGAAATATTTTTTTCGCTCATTCGTTCCTGCATTTCATTTATTATTCAATCGATTTAACCATACACTCACCCCTTGCTTGCTGTCCCACGGGCAATCTTCATCAGCTTACAAATATAAATCGAGTACAGAATAGCAAACCGATAGTGCATTGGAAAGCTTACTGAAAAAAAAGAACTACCATAGTTTTATCCTTAAAACTAAGTTTATTCCAATTGCATAGAATCCTCTTTTCGCACTTCCTTAGCTAAAGAATCCAGACTATCCAAACATTGTAGCAAATAGACCTCCGGAGCGTGTCCAATTATGATGAAAACTTGTTTGCGTGATACAATCAACAAGAATGAAGAAATTTGAATTCGAGATGACTCTATTACCAATGCTGCTACTACAAGTCGGAGCGTCTTTTGAACATTTTTTGTACTGCCACCAGAAACTTTCTCGAAGCAAAAGGACACACCTTTTTGGCCTTGGCGTTTGCATGTTGATTTCTTTCTTGTAACTGGTAATGCAGATGAACCTGATAGGTGTATTAATTTCTTTGATATTATCATAATCATGCACGATTGCTAATTTACTTAAACCGACGAAAGTCTAAATAAAAATAGAAATAAAAAAGCTCATTAAATGCAAATAGAGTAATGCACATTAGTTTGCATAACTGTTGGGCCCATTCTGACATTCGCTACTTAGCTGAATGCCCATTAATCTGGTTGGGCCGGTATGACTCAGTGTGTAATTTTTCATTCCTAGTCGCAAAAGCGGGACATTTTGGCACCAGTGTAGTGTCGTCGTTTTGACGGTACTGCATGTGAACCACCATCCAGACAAAATCGATAGAGGGAAAATGGTTTAAAAAGGCTTGTTTTTCGGTGCACGTCAAGTGAAAGACACGGCTTAACCTAACATATGGCAAAGTTTGAATGAAATGGAGTTATTTTTTTTTTGGACTTGGAATGGAATGTTGCACTGAATGTTTGCCGAACCTCTACCGTTCGCTGATGGTAAATTCCCCTATAATCCTCCTGAACTCGAATGCTGATACAGTGGTCGTTGAGCCGGATGCAGTATATTATTCTTGCACGCTCTTCCTTTTGGTTGACTAGTCAGGTTTTTACGACTGCTGTTTGCTGGTTCGTGCCGTTTCCATTTCTGCAAGGAAAATGTATGCTACGTGGCATGTTAAAACCAGGATAATTCTACGTATGTAGCTGTAAAAAAGGTAACAAAGTTTAACGTGAACTTTAATGTTTTGTATAAAAGTCGCTTACAAAAAAGGGTGGATTTTTGAATAAGTGATCAGTGCATCAGTGCGGGAAAAAAGGTGGAAATTCAAAACTGATATTATGGACAACTTTGTTAGGAAAAATTGATGAATAAATATTGTAAAAGAAATCGTAAGCGTAATACTGCTTTTCGCCGCCGCACCTTTGAAGTCAGAAAAAACTGAGTTGAAAGTCCTTACTGATAGAAACATAGATAGAGCGGACGAAGATGAGCCTATATATGACACATTCTCTAACATTTCCAGCACTCACATACGCCTCTGAGCATATTGAATGAACTCTTTTTCAACACCTGTCAAATACCTCTTAGCCGCGCTCGAGAGGGTGCAGACGAGCATGATCTTCTCTTCTTGTTCTTGGCTTTACGAGGTCTTTAAGGTCTTTAAGCCAACAAGAAGAATTGTACTATAATCGGACCATACCTGCTAGCAGTGTTCGATGAGCTTGTCATGTCACAGTGCGAAAGGACGACGTTGATGTGTACGGTAGCAAGTCCGGGTGATCCGTGAGTAAGTAAGTTTTCGTGACTATGTTTAAGGCAAGACTAGTTGGACATTAGTTGGTTGCCGTAATAGCTGCGGCCGTTGTCGCTATACAAATTTTCCAATGGGCAAAGCGTAGTTTTTGCCCCTACTTGTATGTTAAATTTTTCTCTAAATTGTATGGGAAAGCACGATGCCGTAGACAAGATTAGACTTTATCCCTACTTGAATGTACAGTTTCGCCACATTCATGATATCTGACAGTGTTTCTCCGAAATCACACATCAATATTACAAGTCTTTTCATAATAATTATGTAGCGGTCATTGTGTTGGTTTTTATGATTGCAATAAGTTAAATAATTCACGGTTGCGAATATTACTGTTGTAAAATGATTGAACAGCGTCGAGACACGCAAACCGTTACGGGTGTTCAAGATGCAGCGGCCTTATCTGTGGAGACACCTGCCGAAAGAGTGGTACGGTTGCGACGCATCGGCCTGACTCGCCAACGTCGAGTTGCCGGTTTTACCACTCAGGAACGGACACCAACGGTCACGGGTTATCTCGAAGCAGCGATAGCGACGCTACCCACTTGGAACGTGGCCAATATCAACGTCAACGTCAACGGTTCCCATTTTGAACCCTATTCGATCGGAAACTCTCGATGTGCCTCCCGAGAACTCAGCATGGTTGGCGCGATACAGCACCCTGCCAGAGGAGACGCCCGCTGGAAAAATGTAAAGATTGCGCCACAAACGTCAAGCCGAGCATCGGCATAGAAGACGTATTTCTATAATGACTAATTGTGAGGACTCCTGTGAGGACAAAAACCAACGAAGTGCTGTCCATTGTCCAGTGCATGCTCAGTATTCAACTTCCTTTACGACATACGTTGGGACCAGAGGTGAATCAAGGCGTTTGGAGGCCCATGGCGTAATGAATATTGGAGTCCAACGCCAGTAGCGGGGTTCATTTTGGATGCCATCGCAGTTGCGTCAACTGTTCGCTGTCGGAATACCTCAGAATCCGCTTTTAGGACGCGTAGGTGGACGATCTTTGCGAAGATTTTCATCGAAACCATCGAGATCGATACACTACAGAGGATTCAGATCAGAATCAAATGTTGCGCAATGTTGAGCATTTTAGATCTTTTTGTACCATCGATCAGTATGTTCGCGGAACGACTCCAACAAACACGCATGCCACTTTGCCCGAAATTCCTCAACTCTTAAATTATTAACCAGTCAAACTTGAATATGAAGTTAAGTTAAGAAGAATATGTTAAGATATATTACGGAGTTCTGTTGCATAGCCGGAGTTATGTTGCGCAGCCCTGTTACCGGGCCAATTGACTAGTTAACACAAAAAGACGGCATCATATCCCTTTCGGGCAACTTTTTTTATCGCAAAACTTTGGTTTTTAGTAAAATTCTAGAACTCTTGATTCTGCAGTGAAACAATTCTAACTAATAACACCCTTTTCCTCCGGTGCCGGTGTACCTCAAGGGAGTATCCTTAATCCCCTACTGTTTGTCCTGTTTATCAACGATGTTTGTACCGTTTTGCTTCCTGTACTTTGCCGATGATCTTCAATTTTTCTACCCTGTTTCCTCCCCGACTGTTTATGTTCGTCTCCAAACCGCAATAATTTATCCTAACCTTCACACCCTATGTCCCCACAAATGCAATGTTATCTCGTTTACACGTGCTCGTACACTCCTATTTTACATACCTAATGTATGTGCAAGTTAACCGTGTTTTTGTTGTTAAGTACCTGGGATGTATTGCTTGACTCTAACCTCACTTTTTCACATCATATCGACTCCCTAGTCTGTAGGGCTCGGAGGACCCTTGACGTTCTTAAGCGACTTTCACGATGCCTCTTGTCTCAACGTACTGTTTGTCTCTTTGATCGCTGCTTGAGTACTGTTCTGTGATCTAGTCGCCCTCGGCCAGGATCCACATAGACCGTCTTGAACGGGTGCAGAGGTGCCTTTACTAACTTTGCCGCCAGTAAAGCAAGCCTCTGCACTGTCTTGTTATTAGGTCAGATCTTGGATACTTGGATTAATTCCCCTCGAATCCCGCCGTGCCAATGCCCAATCCTCCTTTATCGCATCCCTCCTGCTGGATTGTACTTGTAACGAACCCTTTACTGCGTGTTTTTGACTTTCACCTTTACTTAATATTTTTTCGTTCCCGCCTATCCTCATCCTTATAAGTAGCCATCGTGTTTTTTGTTCGTTAGGCTAGGTTAGGTCAAGTTAGGTTTGGGTATTTTTTAGTTACATTACTTTTTAAGCAACTTTTGTTAAACCACTAGGCAAACAAATAAATTGAATTGAGATTGAAATTGAAATGGTTTTACTACGTTTACTGCTATTTATAGCTCTGGCCATTTGTAATAATGAAAATGCAATTATTTATCATCAAAAATTGTTTTATCCTTTTCCGAAGTGTTGTCCACCATAATTCATACAATTTTGTATGCGCTCAAACCAATTGTCGAAGCATTTTTTCCACTCTGATTGAGATACCTCCAAAACGTGGTTATTGAACGTTTCAACAGCATCTTCTTGATGTGCGCGAATGAAAAGAAGTCGTTGGGTGCCAACTGAGGGCTATAGGACGGATGACCCATCAATTCGACTGTTTTGGCCGGTCAAATGAGCGATGGTTTGAGCTGATGTGTGAGAGCTCGCAATGATCCGTCTTCTGTTGTTCGTTTTTCGAATTTCTTCGAAGACTTCTGGCAAACAAATTGTGGTGTACCATTCAGAATTGATCGTCCTACGTTCTTCAAGTGGAACAGTCGCCACATGACCCAGTTTTGCCGAAGAAACAAGCGGCCATTTGCGTCGAAGTGCTTCTTCCACGGATAACTTTCGTTGGATTTGGCTCGAAGTTGAAGACCCACACGATCGATTGTTGTTTTGTTTCGGGCTCATACGCGTAGATCCATGATTCTTCAACTGTGACGATCTTATCAACATCTTTTGAAGCACCATGATCGAATTTTTTCAACATTTCCTTGCACCAATCGACATGAGCCTTTTTTCTGAGCGATTGTTAACATGTGTGGGATCCAATTTTTTTTTTTACGGCTCAGTGTTTGTGCAAAATATTGTTTTTGCTGGTGCAAGAAATGCCCAAAGATGCCTCTATTTCGCAGTATGTCACATGACGATCTTCTGCAATTAGATCTCGAACGGCATTAATGTTCTCGAAATTCGTCATTGAGCGAAAGTCGGCCACAGTTAAATTCATTTTACCAGTTTTAACAGTAACAGTGTTAGAAGATCTTCATCGTCATACAAAGATTTAAGTTCTTCAAAGCAATCTTGTCTTGATAGTCCACGTCGAAAATTGTGTAAAAAGATCGCACGAAAATGTTCACGGGTCAATTCCATTTTTTTTTTGGCAAAAATTGATTTGTTCAAGTCAATGTAAACATCACAAGAAATGGTCGTACGTCAAAAAGTTGTGAGTGTGAGATTATGCTCAAAAATGTTAAACTTTCGAATAAAAACATCCGATTGCATCTGGCTACACTTCTTGTCGCCTAGGCCAGAAATATATGTAGCAGCCCACGTATAAGTATTATGAGACATCATCATCATCATGTTGGCATGCTCTTTTAAAGAGCACGTCGTCGTGACATGGCCCGGTCAACAATAGATTTCCAGGAAACTTGATCCCTGGCCCCAGCTTCCCATCCATGTAGGCACCCAATCTCCGGCAGGTCATCCTTCACCTGATCCAGCCTACGAACTCACTATGCTCCCCGACACCTCGTGCCGAACTGGAGGTCGCTGACGAATACCTTCTTGGCGGGGTATGAGTCTGGCATCCTCATAACATGCCCCAGCCATCGTATCCTGCCGGTCTTTGCTACTGTCAGGATGTCCGGTTTTCCGTATAGCTCAGGAAGCTCGTGGTTCATCCTTCTTCTCTACACTCCATGCTCGAACACACCGCCAAAGATGGTCCGGAGGATGCGACGCTCAAACACGCTTTGCATCCTTCGCTCGGATGGTCCAACCACCGGGCGAATCAGTGTGCAATATATCTCACATTTCGTGCGGTCTCCAAGTCTTCTAGATCTCAGCAGACGGTGAAGGCTGTAGCAGACACGATTCCCCTGCACAATGTTTCAGTCGGGTGTACGCCTCACACACCTTCGCTGTCGTCCTGCCAACGATGTCAATGTCATCCGCGAAGCCAAGAAATTGAAGAGATAGCGTAGAGAATCGTGCCACGGATGTCGTTATTTAGCCCCGCGCTTCGTATGACACCTTCCAAGGCTACATTGAACAGTAGACAGGAGAGTCCGTCCCCTTGCCTCAGACCCTTGTTAGATTCGAACGATTCCGAAAAAAAGTTCGATACTCTCACTCTGCGCTGCACCCCGTTCATGGTGGCCTTTAACAGCCGGATCGGCTTTCCAGGAAAGTGGTACCGCTGCATTATGTTCCATAGCTCATTTCGATCTTTGGTATCGTAGACCGCCCTGAAGTCGATAAACAGGTGGTACGTAGAGATCTGGCGTTCTCGGCACTTCTGGAGGATCTGCCGAAGAGTGAAGATTTGGTCGGTGGTGGATTTGCCTCCAACAAACCCCGCTTGGTAGCTTCCGACGAAATCTGTAGCAAGGGGGGCAGGTCTGCAGAACAAGATCTGGGATAGGGTCTTATAGGCGGCATTAAGGACTGAAATGGCATGATAGTTCGAGCATTCCAGTCAGTCGCCTTTTTTGTAGACTGGGTGAGTGACGCCCAGTTTCCATTCCTCCGGTAATTCTTCCTATTCCCAGATTCTCGGGATCAGCTGGTGCATTTCGACGGTAAGCCTCTCCGGTCCCATCTTGAAGAACTCGGCCGCCAGTTCATCACTACGAGTAGCCTTGTTGCTTTTAAACTGCTTGATGGCGCTGGCAACCTCATCCAGAGATGGCGGAAACACTTCATCCTCTGCACTGTTGCTGTCACTGGTGTTGTTGCTGCTGTGTTGCTGCTGCTTTTGGCTTGTTCTGCTACTTGTACCAACCTATCTTGTTTCTGTACCGTTCAGGTGTCCTTCGAAGTAGCACTTCCACCTTTCGATCACCTTCCACTCGCCTGTCAGGAGATTTCTATGTGAGAAGAAGGAGAAGTATTATGAGACTTAGATGGATTTAGTATGTAAGTTTTTCATAGAAAAACAGCATCTTTCTCAAAAAAGAATACGTAATACAACTCTCCAACACATTACCAATTTACATCACAAGAATGTTAACACATTTCCAATATTAAAATGAATAAAATTATTCTTGGTTTGATTTTTTCCCCATACTGCTCTTACGATTGATACCACCATTCGATTCCTACTCGCAAGAAATCTCATTATTTTCAAAATGATAAATATTCATAACACCCCCGGGCAAAAGGGCTGCAAAACCAACCAAAACCATCGAATGTGCAATCCGTTTGTGGAATGGTTCAAAGAGAGGTTTTCCGGTACTTCCAATGTCCAATGTCCGGAATGTCTTGTGGTGAAGGTGGTTTTTGCGTACATGATTGTTACGTACGGACACAGGTTGGATTACACATTCAAAGTATTCCATTTTAATGGATTTATACGGCTGCTTTTGCGTCTAGTGCTTAGTCGTCGAACCATCTCTTTAGTAATAGTGTCATCGAAGGGCAGGGAGAAATAGATTCAACCCAAGGATACGGTAGGAACCTACCCTTTACCGTAAAACATACGTCGCAGTGTGAGGTTTGATCGTTGCTTATTGAAGGGATATTGGAAGGCGTAACTCCTGTATTTAGAAGAGTGGGGCTTTGTTGCGGTTTCGATGGACGGTATTTTTGGTGTTTGGTAATGAAAGAGGAAAACTATCGTTCTTTGAGCTTGTAAGCGTGCTAGACTTGTGATATACTTTCTCGAATAGACAGGCTTTTATTATTTATCTCTTTTTGCTTAAAAAGGAAATAAAGACTGAATATTTTAACATTTTAAAAGTAGATTAAATGGAGGCTTTTTCTTACAACTTCTATTTTCACGTTTTATTTTTACCGAACTACCGATGCGATCGATCCACTTGTGATATACATGCACATCTACCGCTCATTGTACAGCGCGAAGTTCTCGTGATACGGTACGATACCTTCACATCTCTTACCACGGTCCATGACAGGCCCTTGGAGAGAAAAATTCAACTTGTACGAAGCAAGTGGGGTTTCTTTTTTCTTACCATACTGCTCGCAAGGGACATATCGCGTGCCTTCTTTCAGTGGAAAATGAATAATGTTTCCAGCAGGCTCTCTCGTCTTCTTTTGCAGTCGTTTTTTTTTTATTTGTAAAATTCCTTTCACGACTGATTCGCGTTCAAGTTGAAGGGACGAAGAAAAAAAAAGGTTCGTTTTGCACGTTTTGCTTCTGATCGTTCCTTGTTTTATTCTTGCCCGGCGGAAAGCGCAAATGCGCGTGTGTTGATTTCTTTTTCCAGCTATTTGTTTGCGCTCATAACCGCGTTGACCACGGACAGCTCAACCGTTTCATGTGGAAAAATGTACATGTTTTTGTTTTATTCTATTCGATTTCATATCCACACGAAGGAAGCCTTTGTTTTTGCAAAACGCGACCGCGACGAGCACGTGAGCAAATGAACGGTTGCTGTGCCAATGAAATGCTTGGTGCATCGGTGGGAATTGTAATGTAAACTGCTCCCTTCCGATATACCGCTCGGTGTCGGGATTCGCAACGGCATGGAATACACTGAACCTATCTCGTTATTTTGTTACTCCCTAGTTTTGGGCCCATCTACGATAGAGAGTGGATTTATCCGTGTATGCTGGTTCATGGCGCGAGTTGGCAGAAAATTTTTATGTCTACCTACCCCTAACCGGAACGGAAAGCTATAACCAATATCATACTGGCTCGGCTTGTACCTACCGGTGGGCTTTGAAAGCGTCTTCATTGCGCCCGCTAGGGAATACCGGCAGGAAAAAGTTTTATCAGATTTTCCCTCCGATTGGCAGTATGATTTTGGGGAAGAAAACAATACTGCCTGCCTGCAGGTTAAAGGCTGTGTTTTGCCCGATTGTGGAGCATAAAAATTGTGTCCATATACCATTACAGTAAAAAAAATTCGCGAACGGTGCGGCCAGGCTCTGCCCGTTTTTTCCCCTTCCAATCGTGAAAGGTACGGTGTTTAATAAGAATACAGCAAACAGATGTCGATCGGAAATCGAATTTTCCGCCATCTGGGAATGGTACTGTTTGTACAGGGCGGAAATTCCTAACATTACTTCCTCGTTCACGTCCGATTGTCGGCAACCCTCATAAAGTGCTTCGAACGGCGGGCGAAATAAGAAAAGAGTAGCGTTTTCGGGTTAGGAAATAGCGAAGACAGTCGAATTAATAAGAGAGGAGTGAGGAGAAAGGATTCTATGTGGGGAAACTTTAAAAGAAATCCCAATTCTTATCGTAACGAACCATGCATGTTGGGCATTAAGTTTAAAATATGTGTTTGTTTTTCGTTTGTCTTATTGTGTTTGAATTATATCGTTCGTGCAGGTCAGGCGAGCGTGTGATTTGGTTGTTTGTTTAAAAAAGAAGAATAATTTGGAAATGTGTAGCTAATTAGCTATTGTTTTTAATGTAAATAAAAGAAAGTTTGGAGGAAAAACTTTTCTTAGAACTAGTGATGGGAACTCCGGAGTTGATTAATGCAACCACTCCGACTCTGACGTGTAAAATCCGGAGCTACTGCGGGAAAAAATTCGGAGTCAATTCCGAAATTTCTTCCAGAGTTACTCCGGAGTAACTCGAAGTAAATCGCGATCGATGCCGGAGTAATTCCGCAAATACCCCCAAACAAAAAAGTATTTGTTCTGTAACACAAATTTGTTTCTTTGTTGGTAATAAAACTATTTTGCTGATTCTATTTTTGCTTCATTATCAACGTCTACACCAAAGTTTAAATTTCCTCCCTAGTTTTCCCTTAGTTTTCCACTGTATTTCTCATACGTTTGTTTCATAATTATGTTGTGTAAATATCATTTATTTTAATTTGCTTCCTCCCAACCGAATCCATTCCTCCGTGAACATTTGCCTTTCCCTTTCGCATGGGACTTTAATACCTTTGGGCTAACATTCCAACAATAGGATACAATTATGACATTTTAAACTTTGCTGTAGACGTTGATAATGAAACAAAAACAGAACGCAAATCAACGAAACGGGTTTGTTACAAACAAATTAACAAATTTGTGTTACAGAACAAATACATTTTTGGTTGGGGGATTGCGGAATTACTCCGGCAACGACAGCGATTTCGATTTCGATTTTGAATCCGAAGTAAAAAATTACTTACTAATTTACATATCAGGCGCTACAACCGCTTTGCGGTCTTGGACTGCCCTAACAGAGTCCGGAACCGCTCACAGTCCCGCGCCGTTGTCCGCCAATCCGTTATCCCAGCCTTTATGGCGGATGATTCCACGCCATCCTCCCGCCTCGATCTGGGCCTACCACGCCTCCTCTGTCCGTGTGGACGGCCTAAAAGGACTTTCTGAGCTGGATCGTCCGGTGCCATGCGTATAACATGGCCAGCCCATCGGAGCCTGCCAAGCCTAATTCGCTGCACGCCGGTGAGGTCGTCATACAGTTCTTACAGATCGTCGTTGTAGCGGCTCCTCCATTGCAACGATCCTTCTGAGCATGTTCCTCTCGAACGCGCATAGAGGGCTTCGTCTGTTTTGGACAGGGCCGCCATGTCTCAATGGCGTATGTGAGTAGTCGGACTATAATGGTACGGTACAGTCCCAGCTTCGACTGTCGCGACAGGTTTTTTGAGGTGAGATATTTCCTCAGGCTGTAGAATGACTGGCTGGGCGCCAGCATTATAGCGCGCAACTCCGTTTCTATGCTGTTTTCGGTGCTGCCTTTTGATCCGAAATAGTTGAAGATTTGGACGATTTCAAATTTGCGGTCACCCACCCGCACATCAGCCCCACGTAATTACGGATTTCTTAGTAGGGCCGCTGATATCGTTAATCTGCAAACCGAGGTTTTCTGCCGCCTGCACGATCCTTTGGTAGGCCTCTGCCACCTGGGAGAGCCGCAGACCAATGATGTCTATATCATCAGCGTATGCTAGGATCTGGGTTGACTTATAGAAGACGGTTCCCGAAGTCTCTACCTCCGACTCTCGGATGGCCCTCGCTAGCGTCAAGTTGAATAGGAGACAGGCGAGCCCATATCCCTGACGCAGGCTTTTGGTGGTAGCAAAGGACCCTGAGAGTTTTCCATCCACCTTCATCTGGCATGTGACGTCGGTCTTGGTCATTCTAATAAACCTGATCAGTTTGGCCGGGATTCCAAAAGAGCTCATGGCCTCGTAAAGTTTTACCATGGCTAGGCTATCATATACGTCCTTGGAATCTATGAAGAGATGGTACGTGTTCAACTGCTGTTCAGCCATCTTCTTCAAGATTTGCCGCATGGTGAAGATCTGGTCAGTGGTAGATTTTCCGTTACGGAATCCTCTTTGATATTTTGCAACTATCTGTTCAACGAAAGGGACAAGCTTATCCTGAAGGATTAAGGAGAATAATTTTAAGGCGGTATTCAACACCGTTATATCCCTGTTGTTGTTGCAGTCCAACATATCTCCCTTCTTGCCGAGATTCCAATCACAAGGCATCGATACGCTATCCCATACCCCAGTAACAAGTTGATGAACCTCCGTTTCTAGTAAGGCACTCCTGTTTTTGACCAGTTCGGCTACGATTCCGTCGGTTCCGGGTGCCTTATTGTTCTTTAATCGACGAATAGCTTGTCGTGTGTCCTCGATGTCAGGTGTCGACGGTACATCGGGACCATCTGCTAGTGGGGCCTCTAGCTGTTCGCTGAACTGGTCGTTAATTAGTTCATCAATGTACTGAGCCCATCGCGAGAGGATATCTGGCTGATTACTGACCAGATCACCATCTTTGTTGCAAAAACGAAGTAAAAACAGTTACCGTCAATTACTTCAGTAGTGCACACCGGATTACTCCGGAGCAAATTCCGGATAACTCCAGAGTTTCTCCGGAATGCCTTGGGGTTGGATTAATCCGACTCCGGGAAATAATGAGGATTTATCCATCATTTATGTATTTTAACGATCTGTTTGATTTCCATTGATTTTATTCTATAGCCGTATGGAAGAACTACATTTTACAGCTTATTATCTGCGAGGATTGTTGCTAAGCTATAGCACACTTAATTTATTTTACTAAATTTTGGTTAAACATACAAAACAATTTTTAATTTGGTCTCATCCGTCTGGTTCTCGCCGAGCACTTCTTCCGCAAACCAATTCTGAAGAAAGCTCGTTAACCTTGAGCCACTTTCAGCCATTAACCAAGATTGCGCTGAGATGAGCTTTGGAGGGACGGTTTTCCGTTACCGACCATGTCACGAACGCCAACTTCGGAGCAAAGCTCGTTTACATGAATTTCGTTTAGCACAATCCAATCCAGATCTCTGGCTCATCTACGCGTCAATATTTCCGTATGTTTACCTCCCATAAATTATACGGATGTTCCTAAAAGAATGCATAATAAACGTCACGATGATTAATGAAGCAGCCGTTGGTACGGTTGGTTGCAAATCTTTTATGTGACCGAAAGGAACGTTATGCGAGGACCTAGCTGGGCCATTTTTTTTTTCGGTGCATACTTTCAGGGGCTGCAATTAAGAGCGCGTGGATCGTGACAAGAATTTGGATGGATATGGCAGTCAAGAGGTAGGCGTCCAAGACGCGCGACAAATCGTGTTGTATAGCCTTGCAGGATGGAAAAGCGACAAGGTGTAATAGCTGAAGGTGCAACAAAAATAACCGTCTGTTTAAACATCTTCATTTTCGGGGCCTAAATTAACGACACGCCGGATTCATGAAGTCATAATACGCCGCCCGAAGTGTGTTGCAGGTAGGCCTTCAAGGTTTCAATTTGCTGTACGGCAGAACGTTTTGAAGGTGCTGTCCCACGGTGGAGTCCCGCCCAAGGGTCGAAGAAGCCGTGCAAAGATGATGGGGACAAAATTACCTGCTACAATATTTACACGCAGCTCCCCAACATAAGCGCTTACTTTCTTGGCATATTCCTTCCGGTGTGGAGTGCCAGCAACCCCGGTAACCTTCACCTGCCGTTGGGCGGAGGTGAAAAGGTGTATAAATAAAGATTATATTTTATTCACAAGAAGACCTGGCCGTCGGTGGCACTGTTTGCGTGTGTGTGTGTTAGGTGAAATGGCACTGTAAGCCGAAGCAAGGGACCTTTGCACACTGTACCCTGTCATACTGGTGGACCATTTCGCGTGGCACATTATGGTGAAGTAACACGATGGCAGTGTTAGTGGTACGAACTCATTTGTAAAGGCCTATGAGCCCACTGTGGGTAGCGTTGTTTGAGTGCTCTGAAGGGAGCATGCGGCCGCTTCCACGCACCGGTGGAACAACAACGTCCCGGCGAACGTCTCCGGAGGGCTCACGAGGCAATGCACTAAGCATGAAATATTCGAATTTAATCTTTCAATGGTGGTGTCGTTTAGAAACACTTCCTTAAAATGGTGTTTTATTCCAGTTTGTTTGGGTCTTTAGCGTGTGGTAGCTATTGCCGAAGCCTGTGGTTTGGCTTTCATAAAGTGAGCTTTAGCAAATAGTATAAAAGCTCAATCAGGCCAATTTAGAATGGCTATTTTTAACCATTACAGAGCGTTTGCGGAAAATGCTGTGACAAGCAATGGATGTCACTTCTGTTTTGTGTGCTGGCAGGTAATTAGCGTAGGTAATTGGAACCGTACCTGTTCAATCAAATTATCATCAATCAAAGGGGTGGTTTGTCGAGAGCAAAAAAAAAGGTAAAATTTGTGAAATTTTCAACTGAAATAACGCGGTTGTTTGGAAAATGAAAATTCTAGAACAAAGATTATTCAATCCTTTTTTGTTGTTGTTTTAGGATTTTATGAATCGTAAAAATCCACCAAAACAATATCACTTTTAGTGTGGTGAAATAAATTTCCCATTAATTTCTGCTGTAGCGAGGCGCTGCACGATTGCAATAAACGCCTAATTGACACAAGATACCTAACAGGAATCAGAATAATGCGGTAATCCGTTTACTGCCATTATCAATATACGATTATTTGCCATCCTCACGGGATACGATTCTGTGTGGCCCGTACCATCCTTCGTAGGCGCTAACCGATCGGAATTGAAATAAATAATTCAATTTTAATTAAAATGTACAGCACACTTCTCCGGGGCATCAAGCCGGCAGGCTGTTGTGAATACGTGTATGCGAAGCGCTCAAGAATCTCCTGCTTTCGATGGTCGACCGCTGGTGCGAGCTGCTGCCGGGTGCGATACTTTACCGGCGTAAATCCCTGCCTGATGGGTACGAAACGGTAAAAGAATGCCAGCGAACATACCGCCAAGCCGTGGGATCGGATTCCGTGCCAGGAAAGCCAAGAAAAGCAACAGAACCATATCTCGAACGGGGTGAGCTTACGCAATTTGCCGGATGGAAGGATCCTTCCTGAAGTGTATCCAGACGTTTGTTACAGCGGCCGATCGCTGGGAGCGAGCCACACCTTGAAACGATGCGCCACAAGGAGGGATAAAAACAAATGGCAAGAAAACCACCACTTTCCGTACGTCCAATGAAATCGTCCTGCGTCGGATGGTGGCGATTTTCCACGCCATCATCCCACGCACAATGGATGAAGCTCAGCTTGCGATGTGAGGTTATGTTACACCTGTAGTGTTTTAGTAATCGGATCGTTCAAGCGGCAGCGAAAAAGGTTATCATATCGGACGCAAGTTTATCCAATTTTTCAGCAGAAAATGTCCCTTGCATAGTAGCAGTCTTGAAGTGTCTTCTTTGCTTCTTCCAAATTGGCCTGCAAACAAACTGCTCTTCGAATGATGTAGCCTTCCCGATTGCGAGAGAGTAGATTATTTTCATCGCTTCCACTTGCAGTGTGAATTCTGGGGCTAGTTATATGTACATTTTTTTTTTTTGCTCACTGCCCGTAGAATTCCTCCTGATGGCGTGAGAAAGCTGGCCGTTCACATCACAGAATATTGTGTCCTCCAACATATAATGGTTGCACGAAAAATGGAGAAGCACCTTGTCAAGAGGTAGCTTTCTCTCTCTAGTGGAAGGAAATAAAATAGCAACACGGTAGACAAGGTACTACACGAAAATAACCTCACACGGGAAAGCGAACACTACACCATTTTGGTGCAAATTGAAGACCATAAATTTTAGTTATCTGTCATGAGTGTCCCAACTTCCTGCTGTCGGTTGCGTTCCGTTTTCAGACAATGGCGGTCGAACAAGTGTTCGATTTTCTGATGGGTTGATGTTGCTGTATTAAATCGTACGTCATTAGATGTCTCCCTGTGTTTGATCGTTCATCTGGAAGCGAGAATCGTTGGTCAATAATATTTAGGTTACGTGGATTGTTGGACGTGATGGGATACTCTGGAGACTTCGGCCGATGCTAACAAAGTTGATGCGGCATGTGTTTCATTCAATGGGTATTAACTCTTGATCCTTGAACATTGCAAGAGGAGCAATGTATTGATTGTACTTCCTTCATCTTCAGCCAAGTTCGGGGCTCCAAACTTGTTAAGTTTAATACATTTATGAGAATAACATTTAAAAAAACAAAGCTACTTATTGAGATACTTTTTTTCTGCAGAATATTGTCCATCACTAGGAATGATTTTGAAATAATACTCCTGTTGACACAATTTTCTAATGAACGAAAGCTCCCAAGAGTCGTTTTCTTCTCGATAACATACCCTGAACTTGTCACACATCAAGCATCGCCTGACATGCTAATAGGCATCCATTACGTATTTGCCAGAAGCTAAACGTCCCTACTTGAGTACTCTAAAAGATACATTTTCCTGTTCCACATTGCATGTGGGGTTTTTATTTGTGTGTTCATTTCTAAGAATCAAAGGCTTAGGTGCATAATACAGCCTGGCTATTAAAATATAATTGACATACCACATCTGGAATATGTGTTTTGTGCATGAGTCAAGTGGAAATGGAAATTTTTTGCGGATTTTTTTCCGGATGCTGTTGTTATGCTTGCCAACGGAAAGGCCACAGTATGGCACGTGTTACAAAAGATTGCTATGCACCTCTAGCGACGCTTGGTAATATCATTTGATAGAGCTTCCCGACGGTCGTATGTTGCTGCAGCTGATCATCTTTGTGTGTAAATTCGCTCTCCTTCTAGCTGGTGATAGCTCTCTCCGCCTACCGACGAGCTTTTTGCAACGAAATGCAGTGGAAACGATGATGAGGTCTAGTGGGTAGGTGTGCGCAGGGAACCACGGTCTGGAAAAATCGATATCCATTCGTTACGTCAGCTGTGGTGACGCAGTTTATTCTCATCGCACGGGTCGATACGTTTCGGGCACATGCCACGCGCTCAAGCAATTTAGCTCGCAGTTGCTAAATAATTTCTGCCCAACCTCTTCTTGCAGGCATCGGGTAGTGTGTATCTTCTGCTTCATTTAATGGAACAATCGATGTATTTATTAAAATTCAACACATTCATTTTTCTGTAACAAGCTCTTATTCCAACCATATTGCAGCGAATGAATTCAATCGCATTTTAGACGATGTCCTCTTTGCCGGATGCTGTTAAGGATAGGAAATGGTGGTGTTGTTTGGCAAACGACGTCAACTAAAAATAGAAATCGCCATCTAGCCGTTATCCGCTTTGTGTCCTTCGAGGTTTGCGTGTGCACATCCTGACGCAGACTCAAACGCAGCTCGCAACTTTTACAAGAAGATCGTCCTGCCTCGCTCCGGTGGAGGTCGAAGAGGACGAGCAGACATCTTTGATGAATGTGATTCATCGTATCTACCTACACACTTCGATGCCTCGCAGACAGCATAACGAATGGCCCGTCGAATGGGTGAAAGATTTCTTGCAGCGCCTTAAAGAGCTGCAAGCGCTAGGAGGCGCTTTATTATTTTTCTGGTCTGTCTGGTAAATCGGCACTGTCGTAGTAATTGTTATTGCATAGGCAGATCAATTATTAAAGTAAAGTCTAGTAGTTTTGGAAATTTTTAGAACGAAAACATGCCAAACAAAGACTTCTTTTTCGATCATCGCTTGTATGTATTTTGCAAGCCACGGGAACAGATCCAGATCACAACACCACTGAACAGAGACCTTTCAGCTAGAATGGCCGGTAGTTACCCTTTTTTTCTCTCTGATGTGGTTCAACACCCATCAACCTATCAAGAAAAACGACAAAGGACCATCGGCACAAAGAGCGAATTCCACCGGTACACATTTTGCTCGACTACAATTTCCACCTCCATCTTTATTTTCTGCACTAATGACTGTCTTGAGACCATGTCGTTTTGTTTTCACGCTAGATCACAATCTTGTACGGTGCCCCACAGGCTCCGAGTACCGATCTCGTATCGTTCTGTGAGGCTGATGACACGTTTAGTTTATTGCAGCCAGGCATGAGACGTCGGTGAGAATGGTTTCGCACTTTTTTTTTATTGAAGAAGAAGGTTGTCAGTACGGATATTGGATTAAACTCAAGCGTGTATGCATCGCATAATAGTTTTCTGTTTGTACTACGCACCCATGAAGATCAACAATTATTATCTACCAACGTATCCAATTTTTTTAAAGTTAGATAACTGATTGTGTTCAAAAGTTCTGTATCTAGAAATCAGCATCAATAGGGGCGTTGGGCGAGGAAGCTGCTGATATTCGCCACAAACTTTAGAGAAGGAACTGGCGAGTGTTTGATAGAAAACGCTGAAGAAATTTTAATTTAAGGGACATTACTTTGAACGGTATCGATTCATACGACCGATTCATCATTTCAATTTGATTGTGGAAAATTCTGATATCCAAGAATAAATTTGATCATACGGATGTTGTTAAAACTTTTTTCTGTTGCTGTACAGTTATTAAAACAAGTTTTGCTAGCTCTCATTTGTGCAAACGGTCCCAAGATCTGCAAAATCTGTTTCTCAACTTTAGTAATGTATTGCAAAGGATTTTAATACCTTTCATAAATTTCAATCAATTCTATCAATACCAGGGAACAGGAAACGCTGTGATCTTGTTTACAGGGTGTTCAATATATTCGAATACACTTTAAAACCGAGCTCAATTGAATCGCACGCGGCACGCACCCGTTCCATCGGCATTTCGTCCCAAATCTTGGAAATAACGTTCTTGATTTGGTCGACTGTGTTCACTTTATACTCGCTTTGCTTGGCGAGTATGTATGACATACATAGTAATCAAGGGGATTGAGATACGGGGAATTGGATGGCCATGACATCTTACCTAGAAACCCCGTCAAAATCTCTTGACAGCACGCTTGGACGATGTAAGGATCCTTCCCGCAGAGATCCTTAAGTGCCGTAGCCCCGACCTTCTCCAGAACATCGGTTTTGTAGAACGCGGCGTTAAATTTGACGTTTTTCTCAATAAAAACCAGTGGGAGCTTCCCACGCCTCACCGACGCGGCATTCTGGAACCGTGGGATGTTTATTTGGGACGGGAGGATGCTGGCCAACGTCGGCGCCCACAGTCGATCATTTTGAACATTGTGCGGCTGTTTCAAAACGAAGAGTTTCCGACACATTCAGATCAGCAGCGGTCTTCAGGATCGGATCGAGCGGGTCATTTTTCGACGGATCCGATCCCTCACCACCTTGATGACTGCTGGTGTCTTCGTCGAACTCGACCGCCCGGATCTTGTACGGTAATTGGTCGAGCCTGTCTCCCGGTACCGACGGATGGTAGTATAAATAAAATTCCGGAATGTGTCGCCGGGCCGCTCATCTCCCACAAACAATTTTTCTGTAAAATCGCGGTACTCTTTCATCGTGCACAGTGTTTACAAACTAAGTGACAGTTAGTCGACACCACATGAACCTGGTTAGCCTATATATGATAATAAAGCTGACATCACTACTAATACACAGAATACACAGAGTGCACAACTAAAAATCTATGAAAAGTTGTATTCGAACTTATTGAACACCTTGTAAACGATCAGCTAACATCGTTACAATATCAGCTTTTAGGGACAAAGACGGTGAGGTAAATCAGTCGCATCTAAGTCTCCCTTTAATAATTATCAAAAAAAAAATATCTTGACCTTTTCACGACGATTTTCTAATGGTTCAAGTCCATAAACACCACGTTCTGTAAGGAATCACAGAGCTTTTCGGTTATTCCTTACAGAACGGCTTTATTTTTTTTCGATTTTGTGATTGCACACCATACACTAGTTCTATACTAAAGGATAGAACGAACTTTACTTACAAACAAGCGTTTTTTTATGCTAAAAGGATCATTTAATTTTCTAGTCATTTTAAAGAACTAAACCAAAATGCTTAATGACCTTACTTTTTATGTTTTTTTCGCGATGTCGAGATGTATGCTTACCATTTAACAGGACGCCAAGATGCCGGAGCACGTCGTATCGCTAAAATCGTTGCAAATTAGCATCTACCCAGATGGTCACATGCCTGGAATGGAGTTAAAATGTTATATGATAAAATACTTAGACTTTTTAAATTATCGAGCAAGTTGATTGACAACCGAGAAACGAAGTGGAGTGAACCGCGAAAAAGCGGAAATAACTGAGAAAAAAAAACGGAAAGAAACCGGGAAAAAACCGGGGCCACCCTGTAAATATTATTGTGTGCAGCTGGCTTTTATTTTAATGTGTCTAAACAAAGTTCAATGGAGGATCGGATCGATAAACTTGAAGCTTTTCAGTGAAGTACGTCTTTTTTGGTTGTCATTTCTTAGAAATCCTACCAAAGCTTCTGCTGCGATGCGTTAGTGTTGGATTTTTAAAGCAATGCAAAAGAAACATTTTCAAGAAGATGAGTAAGAGTAAGAGAACTCACTACGCACGACTTTCTTACCAAATTTAGCTTTAGCCAATACTGTACTGAAGGTTGGTTGGAGACTGCTATAAAAAAAGTATCAAAACACATTACGAATTCATTACATATTTATTAGACGCAAGAAAAACCTCCAACTCTGTTGTAAGTAGAAAGTTTCCCTTCGGCATATAACAGCATAAACCCCACCAGAAACTAAAATCCGTTGCGTTTCATTCATGTGAATTTTATTTTTAAATCCTAAGCATTACCATCACCAGCCCAGCGCCATCACGTTGCTGTCGATGATGTGTCCTGGTTCGACGGAAAGTTTTCTCATTCGTTTCAAAACAACCGCAAACGGCCGCCTTTTCACAGGTTACCCCTTACCCCTGGTTGCCGACTATTTGCCCGTCCCCGTCAACGCCGTGACTCGCGACGTATCCTGTCAATCAGTGTTTCCGCAAAATATTTTGCCAACAAACGAAAAGCAAAAAAAAAAAAAAAAACGAGTGGTTAGGGCAGAGTGGAGAAGGCTCGTAATGAAGCCTTTTCACTCGCTATTATGGGTTGCGCGCGCACTCCTTCCGTGGGATAGTGTGGGCCATGATTCAAGAACCATTGGTGCTGAGCTTCGAACCGCTCATCGGCTGTTCGCTTTGCATACATGGGCAGCGTGACGTTTTTTCTGCCTCACTCGGTAATTTGCCACAGCATTCTTTTATTTTTGGTACTTACCGACATCGGGAAGGTGGTGGATGTTTCATAAGGATAAGCCACCATCCCTGCTGTTGGCTCTAGAGTAAAGTAAATGCGAGCATTCTTTTCGTATCATCTCCCTTTCCGCTGGTGAGATATGTTGTGCATTGAAATCGATAACGATAAAGCATCTCATAAGGTGCCAAGGTTCTTTACTGCGCATGTACTGCAAATCGAACGCTCTCGCGTTGTCGCGTGAGCATTAAACCACAGCGGTGTGCTCGCTCCGAAGAAAATGCCACCACATAGTGCACACAATGTTCCGTTCGAAGGCGCAAAGGATATCGCAAAACGTTGCGATTAACTGAGAGCTTTTGCCGACTGAGAGTGAAGTATTGGTGCGAGCATGGTCTCGCTTGTGGGGCTCACTCATTCAGTTCCAGACTTGCCTTCTTCCAGCATGGATTGAAAAACAGAACGGAACGCAAAACCCCTTAAATTCGTGTGCGGGAGCACAGTGTGAAGTATAGGAAAATCTACAAAATCAATTCTAAGCCGCAAAGCAGTAGGCCCAAAAAGGGTTCGAAACGTATCGTGTGTACTGTCGGGCGTATGTGTGCGGGCGAGTGTTTTTGTGATTAAGACCTCATTTTGCAAACGGTTCTTTCGTCATCGTTCAAGTGTTCGCGAAGGAAAGCAATTTACTGCATCGACAAAAAAGTCGACCACAGTTCGTTCTCAGTAAGTGTTTCATGTCCTGCGTCACATGGTTTATGGAAGCTGGGTGCGTTTTTTTTTTCTTCTTCTTTCAATGCGAGGTCAAATTTTCGACCGCTCCTCTTTGCCGTCCGCAAGGGGTGGTAAAAAGTGAATCATCGATTATTCATGTTTCGGAAGTGCAAAAAAAAGTTGTTCTAGAGGTTTGAAAGTTCGCTGTGTAAAAGGAGAGTGCATAATGGGTGTAAAAAATGGTCTCGTGTCTTTTAGTGTTAAGTATACTGTCGTAATTACCAACTACGACGCACACAGGGAAGGAGGTGCTCGATAAAGGTCATGTCCGCTGGTAGCATGCGTGCTTGTATATATGTGAATGTGGATGCAGTTGTGCGTGTACGAAGCAGTTAATTGTGCATATGGTGCATTTGTGAAGGAGTTTGCAACTCATGGAAATGATTCGAATACATATATTAACCGTAAATAGTCAAACATAGCATAACATAGTGGCCAGTTTATACTGCTTTTAGAAGGAACAAAGCTTAACCAACATTTAGCATATTGTCAGAAACAAAACGGACACAATAAATTGTGAAAAACGATCGAAAATGTTCTGCTGGAGTGAAAAAAACAAAATTCCACAAACGCCATTTTGTGAATTTGCTAAGTGCAATTTTCTTCGCCAAGATTTTTCCTCCATTCCGTCACATTTTCTCCACATTTTTCTCTCTCGCTCTCGCTCTCTCCTTTCCCTCTCTTTTTCTCTCATTTTAACGGAGGCAAACATATTGAAGTTTGGTGCACGGTTGTTTGAACACGGAGAACATTGTGTTACTCACTCGTGATTTTCACGAGACGAAAACTAAGGATATTCGTGCCGTTTTGACAGTGAGTGACTGGGTGCTGAGCGTTGAGAGTGGGTGCGAATGAGCGACCCAGTAGTGAGTGTGATTTTTTTCGAAACAAATTATTGGCGTTGTCTTTCGCGGAGACATTTGTGGAAGTGTTGGCATTAAAACAAAAAAAAAGTTTTTTGTAAAAAGTTTCAAAAATATATTTAAATAGTGACGTGTGGTCCCGAGACGTATGTGTGTAGAAGCTGATTATCACGGTTGTTTCTGCGGGTGTTAAACTAATAGTCCTCATATCTAAAAACTCTCTAAACATTGTCAGGTATTTATAATTAAAATTAAATAACGCAGCAGTATTCAATAGAGCACTCACTTCTCGAAGTACTTGAGACAACAACTATCTGAAGAATCTATGTATCAGGAAAAAGTGCTCGTTGGTTTTGTTGTTCAACAACATGGTACTCGACGTCAGCACAAGTGGATCGTTGGGTCTTTGCTATGCCCCAACGCCCCATCTGGTACGAGATCTGTCACGAAGCAGATCGATGATTATCTGCATCATCCTCTCAATCTGCATCGGAAAAGATGTCCTACACAACACAGTCTTTTTGTATGCATTGCTAGTGTCCCATGCATACCCTCCCCCAATAAAAAGGCAGACCATTTATTGTTGCCACTGCACACACTGTACAGTGAGCACCAGTCCACAAGGGAGGTAAGTGAGCGTGAGTGCTTGAAATCGATTGAGGTAAAAACCAACCCGCAAAAGGCGGTGAGAACGAGCAGATAGATTCGTGTGGATAATATGCACTCACCTCACTCACACCAATGCGCAGGATGACCAATCTATCTAGCGTGGGATAATCTTTAGCCGCAGGTGGTAGCGGGAACGGAATAGTATTGATTTTTCCGACTAACACACTCGCGTTGTAGCTTGCAGTGGGCACAAGAAACGTGATGTTCTTTTCTACACAAAGAACAAAACACTGTTTCTTCCCCGTGCCGTGTTTGGAATCGGCACGAAATTATAAGAATAAATAAATAAGTAGGAAAATCGAGCATACCAGCGTGAGTCATCTATTTACCGGAAAGCCTACTGGCCTGGTCGTACAAAAATGTATGTCTCTGTATGCGTGTGTGTGTGTGTGTGTATGGGTGTCCAGCGGCATTCCACTTCTCCCGAAACAGAGGGTATGGAAGGAAGTGCTATTAGCATGGTTCATATTTTCCTACGGCAGCTGATGCCTTCTAATGGAGGCGCCCGATTGTCCATACGGGGCATGCTCTTGTGTGCGTGGTTTGCAGCATTATGTTATCCTTGAAAAATGTCCATCCCATTCAACGGATGCACTGTGTTTGTGAAGTAAGCGGAAACACCCTCGGGTGAAATACGATTGCCTTTTTCTCTGCACAATGGGCATTGCAGTAGCTGAACGGTGGTGACTGACTGTTCCTGATGCATTTGATGCATGTGGGGGAAATTGTTTTGTTCTAGAATAAGCAATCAATAGTAGTGATTCAGAGGGTGATGACCTGTGTGACCTGTTAGGGAAGTCATATGGAATTAGATTCATTCTAAATGGGTGTAAACAGTGCTGCAATGTGTTCGAACGAGTATTTGTTTTACGCTTTTTGATTTGATTAAAGAGAAAGAATTTGATTTTTTCTTATTTCATAAGTTGTTTAATTATTTGAAACATCGTGAAGACAAAAAAATCTGTTGTACTTATTTGTATAAGTACACAAAACTGTAAGCGATAGTCCGTTAGATGAGTCGTTAGCGGCGTCGGTCTTCACTAGGCAGGTCCGGACATCGAATTACGTCCGAATCGTCCCTCCGTTCCCAGAACTATCCAGCAAGCCTGCAGTGTCAAGTCAAAACCTTCAGTCAAAAAATCCCATCCAGACCCGTCCCCCAGTAGTGTGGACTGACTATCCACTTAGAGGTATCGGCAAGTCTAGTAAGCCATTTCGATGACCTTAGAGGTCGTTAAAGCCAAGAAGAAATATTTAAAAAATAAAAGATCGACTCAAAATGTTTAGCTAAACTAATGATTTAATGTTGAGTCCGTCCTTGCTCGATCAATAAATGTCCTGAAAAAGTACTTTAGCAAATGAAATGTAAAATCGCGGAAGATAAAGAGTACACTGAGAATTACTAATTTACTTATAATGTCCCTTTCTCCGCGTTCAGTTTATAATGTTTTTTTTTCCAGTTTGCTGTGGATCAAGTTACTTAAAAAGCTTTGTATCTTTACGTTGTGAATTTTGTACTTTTTTTATGTGTTTGGTCAAGTTATTGTTGACTCTGTCTATGTTCTGTATGACGATCATTCAATTTTTTCCTCCATTATGTGTCTTATACACATAACTTGTGTTCGACTGCGGTTTGGAAATAATTTTGCATTACCAGCGAACGACCATTAGAAAGACAAACATTATTGGACACCCTGTACAGCTGCTCGGTAATGGTACCTTTTTTTTTACTGGCAGTGAAATGTGATACGCACTGTCAAAAATCCACCACCGCAGGAAATATTGAGTTCGGCTGTAGTCATTTGCCGTTTCGTGGTTCGATGTCTCGAGCAAAATGTGTTCTTAGGGAAAGCGATTCACCCGGTGGTTCGACATGTTTCGAACCATCGTTAGTCTGTCTAGCTTGATATAGTTCGCTCTGAAACGCTTGGTTTATGGTTTCGAAACCCTGCAGCAGGAGCCGTTTGTATCCACAAAAGGGAACAGTAGAAATAGCGCAACTTCATGTGGCAGACGATGGCGAGCAACATATTTACTATGCTGGCAGAATGAGTCACCAATGGTCTGGAGTTACCTTGGAATAGCTCCAGCTTTTCAAAGAGCACATGGTACTAGGACGTTAAAAGTCGCCCCAAAGTCGCGACTGGATATGGATCCTGGCTTTGTGATTCATCGAATTCATTCTTTGTGAATGTTTCGGACGCTCATACCACCATACCGAGGTAGTGCGCTACTAATACCATTTACGTATAGTAGCTTAACGTGGAAAGCTTCACCTACACACGGTGTGGTTTTCATCGAGTAAAAATCCATACTCATTCGCGGCTAATACTGCTCCAAGGAGCACGTTCCTGGGAAACGCGTGTCGAGGCACTGAATGTTGCAATTGAACGTAGCCTCACCATTAGGGGCTAGGAGGAGGTGCCGTTTTAACTTTGCGTTGTTGCAGCAGCAAAGCTACGTAACACAATTGATTATAAGGTCAGCAGGTCAGGCTTAATGATAGTGAATGATAATGCGTTTCCACAGCCGAGTAATACGAGTTGAACGTTACTTTTTCAACGTTATTGTTTGTCTTTTAATTTGCAACAATTATACTACAAACAAGTTAGGAAAATCCCAGTTTTATGCATGTGAAGTATGACTTCTTTTTTTTTTTGGGAAAATATTTCCAAAATCCCGTTTCCCGTTTGCTTTAATTTTCTTTCGTCTTTCGAGGACATCCTACCCTTTGGCCCGTCGTTGCTACATTGGCCTTACTGCGATGAAATCGTGTAAAAATGAACCCCATTAGGAGTGTTGTCGCAGGCAGACATCTGGCGCCCGCCTTGGCGTGTAATGATTAGCTTGTGAGAGGCACTAGCTTTGAAGAAGCAAAGAAAAAAAAAGAAGCTTCCACACAAACACACAATTTTTGCACGATAGCCAATGTCCTTGTACCTACTCCAAGCATCCGATTGGTGTATTATGCCGTGAAGCAAGGATAAAAAGTCACACTTTCCAGAAATAAAAAGGGGCAACAGTGTAGCAACGCATTAAGTTGGTCGATAAAAATTGCCTAAGAACCAAGGAATGAATGTAATGTGTTTAATAGTTTTACTGCTGCTTTTTTTATCGCACTCAAGCTTATAACTTTAGCAGCTAATACACAGAGTTCCCTGGCGCTTTCGCTGTTGCTTGATTTTTGCGACGGTTTCTTCACATCCATACGATGGTATGCACTTAGTTATGGCACTGTTTACTTATGAACTCGAACGTGTCGAACACACGAACACCGTTCATTCTGCTAATCATACTCACGTCCCTCCTTTTACCCTCAAACAGCTTGTCGTGACGCGCATTTTGCCAGCATATTTATGGTGCTTTTCCGACCTACGATGATTGAACTTAAGCTAGAGTATCCAAAAGTGAGGAAATGGCAACTTTTGCCAACCATTCCCTTCGTGTTACGCGTTCGCGCTTTGCCATCCGTCGAAGGTGAGGTTGCGTGGGCGATATTCAACAAATTGCATAGCGTGCCGTTGATTAATTAGAAGCGAAAGCTTTTGCCGTGCTTACGCAAGCAAAAAACAGAAAAAAGTAGGGAAAGAAAACTGGCAAACACACGCATGTGAAGCGTCGATGGAGTTTGTTTGTTTGCTAAAAAGAATTTTCTCTTTCTTTCTGACTGTTTCGTAAATCATGGATTACAAGGTGCATAAACTTCACAGCGAGCTGGCAAAGTTTTAAAATAAACCCACTAAAAAGCTTGCCTTTTATTCTGTTGGACTTTCTAGTCTGATTGTATTCTGTAAAACACTGTCTATCTACTGAAAGAAGACTTTTCTTATGTGTCGAGAATCGAGATTCGGGAAAATTAAAGTAGTAAATCAATCGTACTTTTTTGGGCCAATCGTTTTGCTTGTTTTCAGACAAGAGTGTGTAACCAGTCGCTGGCACTTTCTATACCCCCCCCCTATAAGCATTCTTACTGATTTTCTTTTATTGGTGGTTTTTCCTTCTGCTCACACACGTTGGTGATTAATTTGCAACTTCGCAATCAGTTCTACGAAACCGTGTCCGCCCCTTTTCAGGTCTTAATTACATATTGAAACAATGAGTCCTGCTGTGGTTCTGGCGTCCCGCAGAGCATTGCTTCCGACCGACCGTTTATCAGTGCCGGAAAATACAACCAAAAAAAGGGCTTCGACCCCTGGAGAACGAGAAGTGATGTTCCAGTGAAACATACGTATACGAATTCGTTGTAGGATTTTTTTTTTGGTGTTTTCAGACATTTGAATGGTTGTGATTTTAATTATATTTACAGGTAGGAAGAGCCAGTTTTCTCGTAGTGAATGGAAAACTTTTGCTATGCTATGTGATTGAAATTCTGTTCGGGAGGGTTTGTAATCCAACGAGGATTTACGGATGACATTTCTTGCAAACGCCTTGCTTTTAATGTGTGATTTATGTGTCTGACTGTTAATCCAACCTTTTATCTGTATGAAAACTAATATTGGTGAAAAGCTTCTCGCAATGAAGCATTTTTTCTGATAAAATGAATAGTCTTTGGATAGCAAATTAACGTTTTTTGACAAATGATAACATTATTTAATTAAATTTTCAATAACAAAAAGATTTATTATTATGTAAAAATGAGCCAAATAATTTGTTTTTCTTTGTATGTTCATCCACAAAGGTTAGTTTTTATAATCTGTTCATCTGAACTTGTTATTAAACTTGTTTTCAGTTCCACCCAGGTATCATGATACTCTTGCCCTACTTTTGCACAGTGATTTTAATGATTTGAGAAGTGTTAGTGTTCAGAGTTTATTCTCCTTTATCATGGCTCTACGACCTCCGACGCCATGCCGGCCATTGAATGGCTTTCTAGGCTTATTGGTACCGCGTACTTGAATGATCAGTTCCTAACACGGAGGGTACGGTCCGGATAACTGGTCCTGCTCTATGAAGAACGCCTCTACTCAATTTGAATTATAGAAATAAAGAAGGATAAAATTATTGTATAATTTTCCGTAAGTTCGAGTGAGGACTTTTTTCTCTCCTGAGTTATAAATTATGTGGATGGTGTTTTGTGGAAAACTTCCCCATTCAACTGATATTATTTTATCTTTTTATCTGTAACTTCGTTTTCTTTTGACACAAAACTTGCAAAAAGCTGTATTACTTGTCTATTTTTATCCTGCGAATGTTTTCTGTGGTCGGTCTCTCTGTAGCGTTTGTGGGCGAATGATGAACATCTAAAAATATAATTTAGCATTTATTTTCGTTTTCGTATTATAATGGTTTACGTCTCGGAACACGTCTTGAAATAGCTTTATTCATTAATTCCAACAGTACTACATTGTTGAAACGTGCTGGGCGCCTCCATTTGATGAAGAAAATTTATTTCTAGAAATCCTAAATGAATCATCTTTGGTCCATAAAATTGAAATAATATCAAATCGTGTTTGTGCAAAATCTTTCATTCTTCAAACAGATCTAAAACCGGTATCAGGGCCCAGGGCCTTCCGCCATCATGTCGTCCGTGAAGGTGGCGGTCCGTGTGCGACCCTTCAACTCCCGGGAAATCGCCCGGGAGTCAAAATGCATCATCGAAATGGCTGGCAACACGACCTGCATCACAAACCCGAAGGTACCGCCCGGTTCGAGCGAATCGGTCAAACGCTTCAACTACGATTACTCCTACTGGTCACACGATGTAAGCAACGGATTTGTAGTCAACTAGCGGACAAACACGGTAGAATATTAACACGTTCTCCTTCACTTTCATGTCACAGCCACGCGATTTGGAATTCTCTACACAAGCCATGGTGTACTCCGACATTGGCGAGGAAATGTTGCAACACTCGTTCGACGGCTACAACGTTTGCATATTCGCGTACGGACAAACGGGCGCTGGCAAATCGTACACCATGATGGGCAAACAGGAAGATGGCCAGGAGGGCGTGATACCGATGATCTGTAAGGATCTGTTCCGCCGAATACAGGAAACAGAAAGTGACGATCTGAAGTACTCGGTGGAGGTGTCGTACATGGAGATTTATTGCGAACGCGTTAGAGATCTGCTGAACCCGAAAAACAAAGGAAATCTAAAGGTGCGCGAACATCCGCTGCTCGGTCCTTACGTAGAAGATCTATCCAAACTGGCTGTCACGTCCTACCAAGACATACACGACCTGATCGATGAGGGCAACAAAGCACGGTAATTGCTTTTTGTTGTAGCGCTCATTCTTAATGTATCGTTCTTACGGAGGGGGTTTTTTTTTTTTTGGTCTCGTGGTACATTTGCTTCACAGTACTGTGGCCGCCACTAACATGAACGAAACGAGCTCAAGATCGCACGCTGTGTTTACGATTTTCTTCACCCAAAAGCGTCAGGATCGCATGACCAGTCTCGAAACGGAGAAAGTTTCGAAAATTAGCCTGGTCGATTTGGCTGGTTCTGAGCGGGCCGATTCGACGGGCGCCAAGGGCACTCGTCTGAAGGAGGGAGCCAACATTAACAAGAGTCTTACCACGCTGGGCAAGGTCATCTCGGCGCTGGCCGAAATTGTAAGTACACTTCAATGTCGTCCCCATTATTTTTCTCTGTTTTAGAGATGTGTTGCAGTTTTAGATGAGCAGCTAGGATTTATTGGTGTATTGTCTGCTCCACGTTTACTGTGGAGTTTTGTGTGCCCGGTGCATTTTGACGTCATTTTACCATTCTTTTTCCCTCAATGTACCCCTGTACCATGCAACTCCTAATTTACTGTAGCAAATATTGATTCGTTTCAAATCTTACTTGTTCTCATTATACCGATATTGCGTTGACGAACATTACCATCATAATCATATTCATCATCATTACGAATTCGTATTCGATACACACTTCGATTACGTCTGCCAAATCAGTCCGTAAGTATTAGATGTTTTGTTTTTTTCGGTGTGAACAAGTTTAGTTTGATTATGGTTTCAAAATGGTTGTAGAATTACGTCATGAAATTGGAATGGAACGTTGGACACGAATGTGTGATGTCTCTTTGTTGAATCATTTTATTTTTTAACGCAAACAAACATTCATTTTAACGCAAACAAACATTGGATATTTTATGGATAGGCATGTTATTTGGTTTACTGTTGCATTTACCGGAAACTATGTGTCCATCCGGATATCTGTGTCGCTGTTTACAAGAGTGTCTTTGTGTAAATTTTACCATTATGAATAATTCATACTAACAATTCTATTTTATCAACAGGCATCAAAGAATAAAAAATCGAAGAAAGCGGATTTCATTCCTTATCGCGATTCGGTGTTGACATGGTTGCTGAGAGAAAATCTTGGCGGTAACTCTAAAACCGCCATGATTGCCGCGATATCGCCGGCCGATATCAACTACGACGAAACACTAAGCACATTGAGGTGAGTATTCAAACAATGTCGGAATATGTGAACATTACAATAATTTCGAAAACCACTCCACAACATCCAACTTAGATATGCCGATCGCGCGAAACAGATCGTCTGCAAGGCTGTCGTCAACGAGGACGCCAATGCGAAACTTATTCGCGAACTCAAGGAAGAAATACAAAAGCTGCGCGAGCTTCTCAAAGCCGAAGGTATCGAGGTGCAGGAAGGTGAGTTTAATCGTGCGTCAGCGTATCGGAGCTTGAACAGGTTGCCACTGTTAGACGCTTGCCGACATCCCAACCTTACTTCCCTTGTTTGCCACTGCGTTGGGATGCAAATTCTTTTTCTTCCAAAACGGAACACTTGTTAAATGTTTTCATACTTACTGTTCATATCATTGAAAGTTCCGATCAGTGGGATCTTCATTTGAATTTAATGTTAAAGAGTTCCTCCCCCATTTCACCATTTCCCGTTCACATCATCACGTCCAAATTTTCTGCCAACCACCGTTTGCTCGATTGTTATCCCTATCAACCATGTTTGGAATGCGTTATTTCGGCCGTTTCTTTTCAAACCTATCGTTTTGAGTTTGTTCTTTGTGCGATTGTGTTTTGGTTAGGTTATGGGAAGCAAAATTTAAAATCGAAACCATCGCTGCTCACTCGTTCCAAATTTAAAAGCAACCATTACCAAAGCTTAGGAGCATTTATTTCATTCATACTGCTTGAACACATTTCCACACTTGGTTGATCCAAAATCGGATTCTTGCGCCGCTAGCGACGATTGGGGAGGAAAAGATATGAAACAACACAAGTAAACGACACCACCCGTACATGAACCATGGTTTGCAAATATGAAGCTTGGCCGATGCTAGCTGCTTTTGCAATTATTCCTCACCACCCAATAGCCCAACGGTGTTGAACTGTGAATTTTTAATCACACTTGTACTACACTTTTCATGTAGGACCGGACGGTAAAGTGGTTTGTGAAAAGCGAGATGCTAATAGTAAGTAGAGATTACCGTCGAACGCTATAAGATACAGTTATGCCTATCGTATTTAAAGGAAAATAAACTGTCTTTTTTATGTTTTCTATTGGTTGTTTTTCTTTTCTTTTCTCTCTACCTCTGTGATACGATTTTGTTTTTTTTTTTGTCACAAATAATACATCTACATCACATTATCATAAAATCATAGACCATAGCTTTGGTTTGTGTTTATCGTTCGTTATCATTTGCTGGCTTTGTCTGTAACGAGCTGTGAAGAGTTCGTTTGTACAAAAAAAAAAAAAAGATTGCACTGCAATAGTGCTATTTTTGTGTATCAAGATTGTGCGTGAAAACGCGACCGTACGAGCTTCATCAATGTGCTGCCCGAAATGAGAATGTGTTTACCTCATTTGAAGTGCGCATGCTATAATATGCTTTGATGCCTAACGAACAGCTCCGACCGTTCTTGAAGCGTACTATGTAATGCTTCTGTGAATATGTTTGAAAACATTTGTCTCCCATATACTTGTACTTCGCCACACTACACGCGCTTTATTTTGTGTACATTTATATTTGCTTATCATTTGCACGCGAACTCATACAACAACATGCACTTAGCAACATAAATATTTCATTTATCAGTGTGTATCATTATTTCTTAATTTTCGATGTCCAAACGGGTTGTACAAAATGAACAATTACGACCAAATTACATGAAAGTTTAAACTTTTCCTTTCCTGGCTTCATACACTAAAAACACACCACATTTGTTCAACCCAGCGGCGTTTTGGTGTAAAGATTGTCGAATTACGAATATTTCAATCGCTATAACTCTTTGTACGCTCTTCCGTTTTCATTTTTTGTGTGGATAGTTTTGGATTTGTGGTCATTACATCCAAAGGAGTTTGAGTTTCAATCAAAATTTTATAAATCCGTATTTTGGCTGAAGTATTCGATATACAAACCTTTTTTTGAAACAATTATCTGATTTACTTACTAACCTTCGTTTCAATGACCGAAAATACACCCTTACCAGCTATAACCACGGGTAGTTAATACATTTTGTCTAGGAATTAGCATAATTTAGCATAAGAAAGGTATATAATTTTTAATCTACTTATCATATTTGCATAAAATTTTCAAGAAAGATGAGGCTGTTTGTTGTCTTAGTATTAAAATCTAGTTCATATTTTCAAAAAATCTTCTTCTATTATTTTTTTTGTTTTAAAAGCTTGTAACATCTATATTTCCAGTAGCTTGATACTTCTTTTTACAACATCAAATAATCAATTTATACAGACTATAAAAAATAGGCGAAAAAGTGTTGGATGTTATGGTTCCAAATAGTTCAAACTAATCTAATCAAACTAATTATTCATTTTTGTATAATTCAAGTAATTACACAGGCACACGGAATTGATTGTTATAAATTATTTTTTCATCGTCGTATGCCGAACATGCATTGAATCTCTTCTAAAAGAGTCTCTTTTACTGAAAAAAAGACTGATCAGCTGAGACTATTTGAAGTCATATCCTAATTTAACTATTTCATTCCACAAAAGCCTTACATAAGAAATTTTAAATATCAAACAAAAACTCTGATTAGCGAAAAGTTGCTTTGCGCAGATGCAAGTGGAAGCGAAAAATAAATGAATAAAAGAATTTTTAAAATCTCAACCAAATTTTATTTGCTGGACAGCAGAAGTAGTCTCTTCTTTCGTCAAATATTTATACAAATACGACGAGCAGATCAACAGATACAAGCTTGATAATACGACAAAATACATACACCAATAAAAAAATATGACTTACTCGTTTGTGGGTTAGGTGGTTCTAGAAAATAGGGGAATAAATTGAACATAAAATTAAAAGTATATTTAAAAAAAATACAAAAATCAGGCTTTTCGCTTTATGATAGAAAAAAATGTTTTTCTAGGCATCCCAAAAGTTTCATCCTGAGATAGCTCTATTATATTGAAAGTTTTTGCAAAATAAAAATGCATAACATACACTGGTAGGTGGTCATTGAAATAAAGGTTAACAAGAAAAGAAATTCAATCTTCTACCACACAAGTCGCCACATAATGTAGTATATTTAAATTTTTCCAAAATCCACTACGGATACGTTTCTCCATTTCCATTCACGAAATATTTGGCCAATTATTGGTAACATGTATTACGTTTTCATGTTCCATTGCTTTTCCTTGCAGAGGACGAATGTCTCATCAAGTCGGACAAAATCGAGTCAGTTGGCGGTGTCGTCATTACCGAGGAAGGTGAAGATGGCGAGAAGAAGATTCATTCGCCGAATCGCAATCGCAAACGCACCGGTTCAAGCACGGAAATGGCAGTTGATCAGCTGCAGGCAAGCGAAAAGCTTATCGCCGAGCTGAATGAAACATGGGAAGAGAAGTTGAAGCGAACGGAGCAGATTCGTGTGCAGCGGGAAGCCGTCTTTGCCGAGATGGGTGTGGCCGTAAAGGAGGACGGTATTACTGTCGGTGTGTTCTCGCCGAAGAAATCGCCCCATCTGGTGAATCTCAACGAGGATCCAACACTGTCCGAGTGTTTGCTGTACTACATTAAGGACGGTACGTACTAATCACCTCACCCCCGGGCGAGGAATAGTTTTCGGTGATCGGAAGACGATAATTAAATTTGCCATCTCCACAGGACTTACCCGTCTCGGTACATCGGAAGCGAACGTACCGCAGGACATTCAACTGTCCGGCTCGCACATCTTGAAGGAGCACTGTGTGTTCGAGAACAAGGATGGCGTGGTTACGCTGGTACCGCACAAGGATGCGCTGGTGTACGTGAACGGTCGAAAGGTAATCGAACCGGAGGTATTGCAAACTGGTTCACGCGTTATCCTGGGACGCAATCATGTGTTCCGGTTCACGCACCCGGAGCAAGCGCGTGAGAAGCGTGAAAAAAATAAAGAGGTCGATGTGTGCGAAACGCCGGGCAACAGTGGCGAGATTGCTGACTGGAACTTTGCCCAGTGTGAATTGCTGGAAAAGCAAGGCATCGATTTGAAGGCGGAGATGGAAAAGCGTTTGCTGGCGCTAGAGGAACAGTACAAGCGCGAAAAGCGGGCTGCCGACCAGGAGTTTGAAGAGCAACGCAAGGTAGGAACGATTTAACGTTAAATTACCGTTTGTGTTATAGTTTAACGCATTTTTCATCTTCACTTGGGCAGACGTATGAGGCCAGAATCGATGCACTTCAGAAGCAAGTTGAAGAACAGTCCATGACAATGTCGATGTACAGCAGCTACAGTCCTGAAGATTTCCACCAAGAAGAGGACATCTTTGGTAAATTATTGGATAGTGATTGGAAGGGGGAAGGATGGTTGGATAATATTATATTTTTTCGTCATGCAGTCAATCCACTTTTCGAGTCCTGTTGGACAGCACGCGAAGCCGGGTTAGCCGCATGGGCATTCCGAAAATGGCGTTACCATCAGTTTACGTCACTTCGTGATGATCTCTGGGGCAATGCAATATTCCTGAAGGAAGCCAATGCAATTTCGGTTGAATTGAAGAAGAAGGTAAGACTGAATAATTCATTTCTACTCTACAGTTCGCTCAATATGACTTGTTTGTTTTCCCGATCCGACTCTGTTCTATTAGGTTCAATTCCAGTTCACGCTTCTGACAGACACTCTGTACTCTCCGCTGCCACCGGAATTGACACCCGCACCGGCCGTAGGAGCCCTGACAAACGGTGGTCAGGAAGATGAGTTTGGCCAGACGCCCATTCCAAGAACGATTGTGGCGGTAGAAGTTACCGATACAAAGAATGGAGCTACCCACTACTGGAGTCTGGAAAAGTTGCGGTAAGCATAAAAATGTTACAAATGATCATTGCTTTCGTGCGAGTATTATTTTGCTCGTCATGTGCCATTAGCATTGAGCTCTATTTAAATGACGCATTTAGAATCAATTTAGAGCAGAACATCCTCAAAGGCACAAACACATAAAATACATTGCCAATCCATACTACAGATTTCGATCGATACATCAGCATCCCTGCATTGTTTTCTTGCAACAAAGATTCGAATTTGCTCTAATTAGTTATAGATTATTTACTTTAAAGTTGCGCATACATTTTTCACGTCACTTGAAACTTTGCTTGAATTTGAGTACGCAGTTAACCGACGACTTGGCGTGCATTTTTTTTAAACACATTGGTTTTTAGTTCATCTTAACAGCATTTCATATAGGCTTTTGGGTTTTTTGGTTGTTTAATGTTACTTCTCTCTTTCTTTTTTGCTATTGTTGACTTCGTTTAACATGCATTGTCCTATGGCAATTAACACTGCTAAACTCTGGCCATCCAATTGGTGTTACGCCTTCCCCGTATTCCATGTACTGGTTGCTAACTGATGCTACTGCGAATATTTTGGCCGCATCCAATTGGACAGGTATCGGTTGGAACTGATGCGGCAAATCTATAATACATCCGACACTTCTCCGGAGCTGATGAGCTTTGTGCTCGAGCTGTCCAGTGGTGAGCACACACCGGAGTATACCGGCACACAGTATCCAGGGTTCGCACAACCGCCGATGTCGGCCTCGAGTCAACAGGACCATCAGTTACTGGAACATCCTGCGGCAGCACGGTTGTTGGCGGGACTAGCGCCTAACTGTGATGCTAGCAAATGTTTGACCTCACCAACGAATTCGGTTTCATCCAACTCGTCATCATCCGGTGGTACTGCATCGCCACCTTCACCGCCGTCCGTTATCTACGACGGAGGTGCAGTTATGCCCGCCAGTAGCGGTGGTTGTGGCAAAGCAGGCACGAGACTAACTCTGGCTAATTTGATGCCTTCTAGGTTAGCAGAAACATTTCCGCATGCAATTAATATAAGGGCTCAATAGTTGTGCAGTGTTGTGTGTGTGTGCCTGGGACATCACTTCCCAAGCTGATCAATTATGTTGCTTTTAATTGATCTTCATTTTTGTAGAGTAAACGATTACCCTTATGTCTACTATTGTTGATATAGATAATGTATCGCCGCTTCGCTGCTTTTCGCTTTAAGGAGAGATATGTGTTCGCTTTCTTCGGTGCTTATCTTACACAATGCGCGTACTACTATTATTCATGATGATGAAAAAACAAAAAGTGATTTTACAGCTTTTGCTATGATATTATTATATCGCTCGTCGGCGAAATAATTGTCTTGGGTGTTCATATTCGTAATATACTTTATTTATTCATACTCTAATTGATCCCGGTTAGATTTAAAGCTTAAAATTGAATTATTACAGAAAATTGTCCTATGATACAAAATACCGTTGGAGAATGAATCCTCAATGTATGTAGCGGAAGCAATTTATACTGGAACTTACTTAAAGTCGTTTTAAAAAAAGCTGAATTTACTTTCATGGTCATCATGGACTGAAGAATTGACCATTATTCATTAAATTTAATTTACTGTATCTCGTCATGGGTATAAACAATTATGTATATTTATTTGGTCGTCCAATTGATTTGTTGCTTTACAAATACAATAGAGCTCACTTGCCTCTATGGCACATTTGCTCAAATATTACTAAGCAAAGCTATAAAAATGGGGTATATTACTAGGCTTTTTCACGCTTTCGATTTTTTCGCTTCCATTGATTTAAACATCAACTACATACTATGCATGAAAATTATACATTATTCATAACTATACGTACAGTATATTAAGCACAACTTACATGCAAATCGTATTACATTCACCAACATCAAGCCTTTGAGGATTCGGTTAGAGTGATTGCAAAAATACTAACAAAAATGGGAATAATCCTGTACATAGCTTTATGAAAATTTGGTTTGCATTTCGATTGAATCGCGCATACTTTAATGCGATGTTAAATGGCAGCACTATGACATACATAGGTCGGTGTAAATGTTGATATAGTGCAGACATTTAACATTGGGCCATATAATGCATATGCATATGTTCACTTCTTCTGTTCGTAAAAATATTATGTCTGCATTATTGGAAAGCAATATACTGTAATGATTATACTTATGTCATACAATTTCTGTACTTCTAGGCAACGTCTCGAACTGATGCGTGAGATGTATCACAATGAAGCCGAGCTCAGCCCAACATCACCGGATTACAACGTTGAAAGTTTAACCGGCGGTGATCCGTTCTATGATCGTTTTCCGTGGTTCCGGATGGTCGGCAGGTATGACTAGGTACAGCAACATTGAATCGTTTATGTTTAAATTAATTGTTTTTTTTTTATTACAGATCGTTCGTTTACTTGAGCAACCTACTGTATCCGGTTCCTCTAGTGCACAAGGTGGCGATTGTGAATGAACGTGGCGACGTCCGTGGGTATCTGCGCGTTGCCGTACAACCCGTGATGGATGAAGAGAATGCGGACTTTAACAACGGCGTTAAGCAATCCGCTCGCATCTTGTTCGATGAGGAACAAAACGGACAGCATAAGGTGCCAAAGATCCGCACCATTCCCGATAAGGATGAAAAGTACATCGAGGGAGGCAACGAAATGGGCACTAAGTTGGAGGAATTGGAGCAGGAAGACGCAGATTCCGGACGTGGTGATTCGAGCGTTGCTTCCGAGCTGCACGAATCGAACGACCAGGAACCGGGCGAACATTTGCAACCGGGCAAAGAGTTTACCTTCCGTGTGACCGTACTGCAGGCGACGGGCATTGCTGCCGAGTATGCCGATATATTCTGTCAGTTTAAGTAAGTTAACGAGTGGTTGATGAAATTTCGAAAGCTTAAATCTAACACGTGTACTATTACCGTAGCTTTTTGCATCGACACGAGGAAGCATTTTCAACGGAACCGGTAAAGAACTCTGGCTCGGGAGCACCGCTTGGATTCTATCACGTACAAAATGTAAGCTATTGGAATGTAATCAATCACCAACAACAAAAAAAAGACGACTCCGTTTGCTTGCCCTTCTTTCAACAGATCACAGTCCCGGTAACGAAATCTTTCATCGAATATCTGAAAACACAACCGATAGTTTTCAAGGTGTTCGGTCACTATCAGCACCACCCGTTGCACAAGGATGCCAAGCAAGACTGTCAGATTACTAGGCCTCCACCAAGGCGCATGTTGCCGCCGAGCATTCCGATCAGCCAACCGGTTCGCAGCCCCAAGTTTGGACCATTACCGTGCCCACCATCATCGACGGTGTTGGCGAAGCATGATGTCCTCGTATGGTTCGAAATCTGTGAACTGGCTCCGAACGGTGAATATGTACCGGCGGTCGTCGACCACAGCGACGATCTGCCTTGCCGTGGACTATTTTTGCTTCACCAGGGCATTCAAAGGCGCATCCGTATCACGATCGTCCACGAGCCGACACCTGAAGTCAAATGGAAGGATATACGCGAACTAGTTGTCGGACGTATTCGCAACCAGCCGGAACCGGCCGAGGATGAGGATTCGGACTCGTGCGTCTTGTCGCTCGGATTGTTCCCGGGCGAGGTTTTGGAGGTCCCTGGAGATGATCGGTCGTTCTTCCGCTTCGAAGCTGCCTGGGACTCGAGTCTGCACAATTCGGCATTGCTCAACCGTGTTACACAAACGGGTGAACAGATTTACATAACGCTGAGCGCATATCTTGAGGTAAGGATTGCCATTTACATGCACTTGTAACACTTACGAATTGCTCATGCTAAATCGTCAATTCTTACTTGACAGCTTGATAACTGTGCTCGACCGGCCATCATTACGAAGGATCTCAGCATGATTATCTACGGTCGTGACGCTCGCACTGGACCACGTTCGCTTAAGCATCTGTTCTCGGGACAGTATCGCAATCCGGAAGCCAATCGCCTGTCGGGCGTGTATGAGCTTTCGCTGAGAAGAGCTTCTGAAGCAGGTAGTCCAGGTAGAACTGTGCTAGTGTGTAGAGAGACTGAGCAAAGAAAAATGAACGACTCTGTTATTTTGTAGTTAATTTTGTCATGCCTCATAAGAGCTTTTAACACGTTTATTTTTTCAGTTTTAGCTTCCTACGTGATGATAAGCATGATGATATTATTTTGATAATGTAGAGTTGTTGAAGATGATTCATTTTGAAGATTATACATCTATTATTCATTAGCAGAAGTTGGGACAAGTGTGCCATAGGGGTGGGCACGTGAGGCACCTAGTATTTTTACAGTAAAAATTCAGTTAGACGACCGAGTGAGTGTGCAAAGTTTTTGATTCACAGATACACTTGACCCAATTTCCGGCAGACGTTAAATGATGAGCTTACATAATGCACCTATGAATGCAAGTTATATTTTTTAGTTCAAACTGTGCTAGAATTATTTCATGAATCGCGTGCATCGTGAAGTACTTTTATTTGATTTTATATCGCTTTTAAACTTTACATGCTTTCTCATTTCTTTTTAACGCTTTTGGACCTACCACGTGACTAAATTGCATTTAAATCCTCCATCAGGTGTTCAACGTCGACAGCGCCGTGTTCTGGATACCAGCTCCACCTATGTGCGGGGTGAGGAGAATCTACACGGCTGGCGTCCTCGCGGAGACTCACTCATCTTCGACCATCAGTGGGAACTGGAGAAGCTGACACGGTTGGAGGAGGTTGGTCGCGTAAGACATCTGCTGCTGCTGCGCGAACGACTCGGAATGGACACGACACCGAACCCAACCACCAAAACAGAAAAGGACGTTTGCAATCTCGCTCAGCGTGCTAGTGCATCGCCGGTGCACATGGTTATTCCACCATCACCGCAAACGCCGGTCAAAGATCAGCAGACACCAGCAATGGTGGAACGGGACCTGTCTGCCCGCGAATCAGAGTTGGTGTGGAAGTGTGTGAAACTAATCCAGGGTCGTATCGGTAATAAGGAACTAGGCGCGGACGGTAATGGCACCAGTGCGCAACCATCCGATGCTTCACCGGGTGACGAGGGATGTGCGGACATGAACGCAAGCTACATTTCAAGTAACTCGATCGAACTGTGCTCACCGGAACGGGTAGATGTACCGAATGGTTGGGAAGCACCGGCACCGGCACCACAAACACAGGAACTGTCACTGCGACTGTATGTGCCAGAGCTGGAGGAAATTCGCGTCAGTCCGGTAGTAGCTCGCAAGGGTTACCTGAACGTGCTCGAACATGGCGGCTCGGGTTGGAAAAAGCGATGGGTAACCGTGCGTCGACCGTACGTTTTTATCTTCCGTTCCGATAAGGATCCGGTGGAACGGGCCGTTTTGAACCTGGCCACCGCACAGGTTGAATGCAGCGAGGATCAGGCAGCGATGGTGAAGGTTCCGAACACATTTAGGTAAGCAGACGCAATGGCAATATGGCTGACCAGACGTACCGCGTTTGGCGGGACAATACCGTTTTTTTTACCAAAAGTTGATGCTCCGTCGTATCCGTTTAAATTCCCAATTTGTCACGTATTTTGATGTCCTGGAAAGCTTTGTTATATTTTCAAATACTAAAGAAAAGTGCAATATGATTTGTTGTCTTCCTTAAAAAAAACCCCTTGTCCCGTTATTTCATCAACTCTCCGTCTGTTTAGCCTATGGTTATATTTTCGGTAGTTATTACAAATATATCTGCTCTCTATATAGCGTTGTCACCAAACACCGAGGATACCTGCTGCAGACACTTGGTGACAAGGAAGTCCACGATTGGTTATACGCAATCAATCCACTGTTGGCTGGCCAAATTAGGTATGCAAAGCTCGCTCGAGAATGGGACCGCAGTACTAACCTCTCGCCAATTCTTTTTTAGATCCCGGCTGGCCAGGAAAAACATTTCCAGCATAAGCAGTAACGGAAGTGGTGCCGGTGATCAGCAACAGGCAACGACGGGCGGGTCCGCACTGGCTGTAGCAGCTGCCCAGGGCAATGGAGGTGGCAGTAGCTCCGGGGGCAAATGAGACACAATAACGATGGAGTCCGTGCTGGTATACTAAACGACTGGGCTGCGGATACTCCTGCTGTGCGGCAGAAAAATGTGCGAAGAACTATAACCACCATTATTCTGAGAGTAAGAATAATATTAGTTTGACGTGCTGCAACCGTCACCACCAAGAAAACCGAAAATCAAACCAAAAATACTTAGTAGTACTCGTTTGTCGTTAATTATCTCTTTCCCGTCTACTTAGTTGTGTCGAAAAGTTTTGGTTTCGAGTTATGAAAATCAAACCACACAACAACAAAAAAAAGAGAAGGAAATAACACAGCTAGACAAATTAACCCATTGACCGTGGAGAGGTGGTATAAAAGGATGAGTAAGATGATTTGACTGGCAGGAATGGAATAATTCCATTGTATGTGTAATAATTGCGACACAATTTAGTTAAAATCGTTCTGTTGCGTACTATTTCGTTACAAGCTTTTACTTCTCAACGGTTCTTCTACGAGGCTGATTAATTTTAGTTTAAAGAAAACGATACTGCTTTGCGCTAAATGTAAGATAGCATGTTTTGTATATAAGAAGAACTATTTTTATCCAGTTTAAAGAAAATGGCAAACTTTTATCATCGTAATCGGTTACAATTATTTTTTTTCCGGTGCTGGATTAAGTTGAAGTATGTCTGCAATCGCACCTCAGGCAGGATCTGATGCTTTTGCCGATCCGTTTGATTTTGTTTCTCTTCACACATTTTGCTCTAGAGAGACTGCAATAAGGCTTACAAAACTAGAACGACTAGACTAGGGTAGGGCACGAACAGCGAAGCTGTCACACTAAAATGCTGCCCTATAAAGAGAATGGCATAAGCGAGACCACAAAGCTAACAGAGGAAAGCTTGCCGGTTCATTGTTGCTACGTTTAGATATCTGATTTACTGTGCTTTTTGCGAAACACCTGTATGGCATTGTTGTTGGTGCTTTCCTTCTTTGCCAGTTTGCTTGAGATGGTTGGGACGAGCGCCGGAGTGTGAGTGTGATTTTTGGGCCCAACAGAGCAATGGGGTTATTGCATTGCAAAAGTATATGTACGCGAGGATTCATGTGGATTTGTGTGATACAATCCGTTTGCTAAAAATCCATTAAACAATGAGCATGATATTAATCAATAGAATAATTAATGTTTAGAGCAAACTGAAGCACACACATACACACACACACGGACAGAAAGAAAGTGTGTTAGATTATTTGAATGTGCGCAGGATGCATAAGAAGCGTATATTTGATGAATGTTGAGGATACTAACAGAATCACAGCAGGAATAACACTGAAATGGGGGGAAAAAACAGAGCATTAAGGAGAGTAATTTAACTATCAAAATCCAGCGCTCCAAAGACAAAAAGAATTGCGTAGCCAGATCAGCAATTGATCCATTATTTGTGTGACAAGAGAATCTCTAAAGCAGTAAAACAAAAATGATGAAATCTCTGTAATAGATCATTGTGTCGTGTACATCTCTCTTCTCGTAAACCTACAATGAAATGCGCAAAAAAGAAAAAAACTGAACAACTATTTGCTAGGCAAAAGAGGCAGAATACATGGGAGGACATATAAAAATCAACACAATATATTCAATAAACTAATCGGAACTATCAGTAGTATGAAGACAAAAAAAAACAACCAAAGTGCAAGAGAAAGAACTGTCAGCTCAAAGATGTTTGCAAATTAAATCGAAAACACATACACAGCAACAACCCGAACGCGGAACGTAAAGTATTAGTACCATTGAGACAAGTGATGAATTGTTACGATCGGATTATTACAATATATGCAGTTTTTTTTTCTTTTAAATTCGCTTTCGAAAATCGTATGCCTTGCATAGGAAAGAAGACGAAGAGCCACAAGGTACCGGGCAAAACGGAACGCCAATAAAAGTATCCAGTAGATGGTACTTGGGACGCTTCGAACAAAGTGTGCTAATTTTCAAAAGAAAGTATGCGAAGTGCTTGTTGGTAAGTGGTGGTGGTGAAGGTGGCTACACAGAAGACTGTTTTGGCTTGAAGCTATACAATAAAATGAATGTTGTAGGAATCTATGTTTTTCGTCTGTATGGTGTAAAATGTCTTACAGAAAGGTATTATTTGCCCTTACCAAAATACGAAGAACAGTTTTTGTTTGTTTGTAATGATCGTTTCGAAAGGAAACAACCTAAGTACAGCTAAACAAAAACGGTATAGTTGTATAGAATTATGTAAATAGACAGCACAGTACGATGCAAGAGCGAGAATGCTGGAACCATATTAATTTGTTCGCTTGGATTTGACCTAGCTTCCATTTTTTGGTAACGCCCTCTAAGACTTTTACGAGGACACACCTTGTTGTTCGAATACAATTGTTTGCCGTTTTGGCACATAAGTTTCGTCAAGATACTGTGTACATATTTGGTAACGTTTCACGGAATATGCTATTGGTTTAACTGATACGCTTTATAATGGTGCGCTATACGATACATCTACCGTGTGGTTGGCTAAGGCTACACAGGATGAACTTTAGGCTGGTTCGAAGCATTCAAGTGCATCAACGGATACCAAAGATAAGGTGTGTAAGCTATGGATCGAGGGGGGAACACAAATACGGATGGGTTCAGAAGGTATGATTGCAGCAAGATGAACAATTCTGTGGGGCAGAGCAAAGGCCATTAAACCTATTAGTTTTCGTTCCCTGCGATTAAAACAGCTTGCATTAAGTGATGGTCTAATGTCACTTTTATTATGCAAAGCACAAGAAAATCGCACTTTTTTCTACAAACTTTCCTTCTTTGTTGTGGAAAGATATGAAACGATACAGCAAATGAAGAAAAAAAATGAAATAAATGATTTACATTATTTGTGTGAAATTTCAAACAATGTCATCGCTGTTAAAGAATCAAACTGGATCCGTGTGTAAACATGAAAACGAAAAGAACAAAAACTCATAAAACAAAAGTAAAATAATTAAATGTAACCGTTTCTGATCCATTTCTGCTTACAACCCCTCCCCCCTAAAGAAAAAGAAGAAGACAAAAATAACACCGATGCATAAACAATTAATTGTATAGGATATAGTTGACAAATAAAAATGATAATTACTTGACAAAGCTACACAAGCCCCTTACCAAAAACTGCAAATACAAAAATAAGCAACCCAAAGTAAACGTTTTTGTCCTTGTTAGCACACATACACACACACACACATACATACAGCCCACACCATTCTTCTTCCTTCCCGTGTAACATCTATACGTATTTACAAACAAATATCTGTATTTAGCCAAAAATGCCTAGTGAAGAGAAAATGCTTACGTTTCCAATGTGTTTTACGTTGATCTGCGGCCCCACTGCGGCCCCCAAACACAACCCAAAAAAAAAAAAAAAAAAGGGAAAAGAAATACAAATGGAGAGCAAACACGATTGATTTATTGTTGTTCCTGCAACGCGCCATATACGATCGTACATAAAATATATATATATATATATATATGTATTCTGAACTCTATAATCACAGCATTGAATTAAAATAAAACTGAAAACCCAAACAAAACCAACAAACAAGAAACAAAAACCACACACTCACACAGGTACTGCAAGAAGGTGTAAACATGGGCATAACAATTATGAAGATCATTGAGAAGAATAACAATCAAATGACATTGAAACGAAAGTATAGCAAGGAACGAGAAACAAGGAAAGAAAGTTTAAACAGGAAACATACAGAAAATAAATGGTAAGCAAAACTACGGGAAAATAAAATTCTGTTTCTTTGTATTGAACATGCTAACGGATCATGGAAACGGTAAAAAAAAAAAGATGAACCGAAACACTATTTGGGATGAAAATATCGAACACTGAACAAAAACTCGTTTGGGAATCATCTCCTACAGCTATTAAAATATACAAAAGCAACCCATAAATATTTATATACATAAACAATTATATACATACATAAATACATAAATATATATTTGGAATCGAAACGAGCAAATCCACAGGTTTGGCAGGGGTTTTGGCACGTTAATGCCAAATCGAAATGCAAAGCATGTAGCGCAAGCAGCCTGTCCCTTGCTGACACGCTCCAGATGAGACCAACGTAGAAAGCTGACCAGGTTCGATCGTAGCTGTAAGTGTGCTGCTTGGAGAACTAACTGAGTGTCCCTGTGAGAAGTATTATTTAAATGAGTTACACGAAAATAAAAGTATTCGAAAGGAAAGGCACGTGATTCATCCGATGTCGGCTTTTAGCAAAAAGGGGGAAATGAAAGGGTGACAATGGGATAGAAATAATACAGCCGTCTGTAAGACAAGTGCAATGAATTGTTTCAGCATGAAAAGGGTAAGCTGAAAGGGGGAAAAAAAATTGCAGCCTATGTTGTGCGTTTGTTGCAGAAAATACAATAAATGACCGGTAAAAAAGCGAAATGAGGAGTGACCGCAGGTAGCTAAAAGTAGGGAAAACGCATCAAATAAATCTATACAAATGCCTACAAGTCTAGCAAGCGATCCCTTTGTTTTTAAAAGCTAAAATAACAGTCCTGCACATCTTGCATCGAATGGTCACGCAAAAAAAGAAATGCAAGTGAACAAACGGACAAGTAAAGATACACAATACACATATTCTACATTAAAGAAACAAAACAACCAAAACCTGCTTTGAAAGAAAATAAAGGAAAAACTGGAACTGCAACCAAACAGAAAAATATAAATAAAAATGTACTAAAAATTTAAAATCTGGTCAGGTGGTTTCATTCAAATCGAAACTGAACGAAACGATTGTGGCGCTAGTGCTTGTTGTACGAATCATCGATAACTGTATGCGCCTAAATGTATGCAATCTGTGTAGCATTTTTCAGGAAGTCTTCGTCGAGTGTTGCAGTTTTGGAACTAATAACAATTTTTGTAGTTGAATTAAATATAAAGATGCTAATTTGTTAGCTAACGTAATTCCATCTACTCTGAGCTACAAGATCAGCATCGCTATCGCGCTCCATAACTGATCTTCAGAAAGTTTGTGACTCTTCTCATTTTTAATCCACATTATAGTTTAACTCTCTTCTCTCGACCCCTTATACCTATTGCCTGCGAATCAAAAGGATTCCAGGCCGGTTCCGGACTCGAACCCGGAACCCCATGCGACTCAGACTCAGATGAAAGCAACTTTGGATTAATAAAAACGTACTAACACATGCAGATGCAGGTTGACCACACGGTAATGAGAGGATATAATAAGAGAAGGCTACAGATTTCGTCGGAAGATACCAAGCTGGATTTGTTGGAGGCGAATCGACAACTGACCAAAGTTTTGCTCTACGGCAGATCCTCCAAAATTGTCGGGAGTCCAGATCCCTACGCACCACCTGTTTATTGTCTTCAAGGCGGCCTACGATAACATAGATCGGACCGAACTATGGAACCCCATGCAGCAGTACGGATTCCCTGGGAAGTTGGTACGGCTGCTAAAGGCCACTATCGACGGTGTGCAGTGCAAGGTGAGAGTTTCGAGCATGCTGTCGGAATCGTTCGAATCTCACCGGGGTCTGAGGCAAGGGGACAGACTCTCTTGTGTATTATTCAATATTGACATTAAGAGCGTTGGCAAGACGACAGCGAAGGTGTGTGAAGCGTACACACGACTGAAACGTGAAGCAGCAAGAATTGGATTGATGATCGATGCGACGAAGATGAAATACCTGCTTGGCGGAGGCTCTGACCGTGATAGAGCCCGACTCGGAAGCAGAGTATCAGTTGACAGCGACGTTCTTGAAGTGGTAGAAGAGTTCTGCTACCTTGTTACGATCGTAACTTCGGACACGGAACGTAAGCAGCGAAATCCGAAGGCGCATTGTTCAGGGGAATCATGCCTACTATGGTGCTTAGGACTGACGTGTGGCGAAGAACCTAGCTGAGCTGTTTGGAAGAGCTGATATCCTGACGGTAGTCGAAGCCGTAAGGATACGATGGCTGGGGCACGTGATGAGGATCCTCTTGCGGCACGAGGCGTAGCGATTCCATTGGCTGGATCAAGTGGTGTCAAACCTGTTAGAGATCGGATGCAGCTGTGGACGGAGGACTGCCGCCCTACACCGAGTTTGCTGGAAACGGAGGTCGCCCATCCGGCCATGGCCAGAAGAATAATAGGATATCATCGATTTCTTACCTAAAGCATAGTATTCACGTGGTTAACATCACCATTCAAATTAATCTTTGTTTTCAGATGCAAGAAAGGACACAAAAAAACTCACACACCGTCAGGTTTGGTTTTACTTTCTACTTTGCTTGGATTTTTTCGTATCGCGTGTTTCGTGTTTATTGTTTTAAACGAATACAGACATGACAAAATTTTCATTCTTTCACCTTACGACGTCAAAGTTAGTTTTATTTTGAATTTTGTTCCAATCGTAAGAAAAATCCTACAACAACAAAGAAAAATTGAATACTTGAGTTTGAAATGTTTGCGTTTGCTTGTAACAACTAGTTTAAAATCGATAAAAAAAAAGCTTATCCATTAGGTAAAAACGATAAACAATACTGGCTTTGCTATGCTGTCCAATTACGGCTTGTGAGATACAGGCAGAACGCACCACAGCGTCGTGTTCGTACCTATATCCTGTGTCACATTTTAGCTCCTTTGCATTTAAAACACAACGAGCTAATAATATTCAATAAAAACTGTCCTTTTTCGGTTGGTCGGTCGGTCTTTCGAGCATTTGCTTGGAGGAAATGTAAAATTATTCAAGAGAATAGTGGAATGGCTGATCAGCTGAACCAAACTGTTGAACAGGACGAACAACAGGACAAGAAAGCTTTGATTATGATTAACTGAAAACAATTAGTTACTGGCGCAAGGTACTTTCCGGTCCATATGATCGTCTCATTTAGTATTACAGCTGGTGTTAGAATTTTTACGGAAGCTTCCTCCGAATCTTCACATTCCTAACTTCTGGGGCTTACAGAAGCTTACCAGAAGAAGGAAAAAACGTAATAAAATGGAAACATTTAAATTTGATTGTAAATTTGCTGATGGCGTTGCTTATAAGAAAGATACACACACATGTTTAATTTTCATACTTTTGAACACTTTAAAAACGTTCGCTTCTCGTCTGTCTGCATATATGAATCTTAGATCCGGGACACAACCTGTTAACTAAATCGCTTACAAAACATACTACGCAAGGAATCGATAACCAATCCATCCGCTGTCTCCGCCAACATTAACGAACAACTTAAACACGAGCAGACGTCAACAGAAACAGAAAGTGTAAAATAAAACTATTGCGTAAAATTAACTAAACAAACAAACTAATATACTAACGACACACAGAAAAAAAATCTAGCTACAATAAAAAAAAAAGGTTTGATGTAAAATAAACATCTCTTACACACTTACAGCACTATTTTGGGATTTTCCGTCATTGCACTTTACGTTTCGGCGACCCGGTTGGTTCGCATTTTTCGATACTCTTTTTGTTTTGTGACAACTGGTTTTCTTTCTACATTATTTGCAGCTTTTCTTACTGTCCTTAAGTATACGTATCTCGGTCACGGTAGTAACCATTTTGGGAGTATTCGGGTGTAGGAAATTCACACTAGTCATCGAGTATTAACTGGCATTTTACGTCAAATGTCATGGATGGTGGACAAGGGTTTTGTCAACTGACAGTTCAATTTCACTACTAATAGCTAAAACGTCTGACCTTCCTACTCTACTATTGTTTTAAAAAGAGTAATAAAAGTTAATGATAAGCTTATAAGGAAAATATAACTGGCTCGATTGAGAATGGTTTTGCTACTGACAATCGTTAAAATGAGTAATGAGCATTTTTTTTTTTCTAGTATTTTAGGAATATTCGATTATCATGATCGATACATGCTGGCAAGAAATGAACGCTCGTTAAGAGTTACAAGATGAATATTAATTTCGTTAGGATCAGTAAAAGCTATTAAAAAGTAGGTGCTGATCGGGAGAATATTTACGATAAATTCATTCGTAAAATGAAATACAAGAAAAAGAAACTCTCTCACACACTCTCCTTCTTTCTCTCGTGGACGAAGTTATGATCAGTACATTAATTTGACGTTGAAGATAAATTCGAAATGAAAGTTTTGTTCGACAGACGCTACTCAAGAAAACAGAACTCAAGCTAGGCATATCTTAATGACAAACAATAAGGCGTGAGAAATCAAGATCAAGAGGAATGAAGAAAGTAAAAACGAAACATCCTAATCCAATAACTTAACCGTAGTACACAAAATTGAGATTCATCGATAGTATTCGTCACCACTGCTGCTTGCTGCTTCCTTCACAATTCAGTGTATTAGTTTCTGGCACGGGACGAACGGATACAATGTAGTTGCAGGTGCCGCCGCCGTGGGCAGGTGGGAGTGCATCGTGATGTAGTAGCGTAATTTAATGCCGTTTCATGTGCAGCGATAAATGATCCGAGCGGCTAAAGGAACGTGTGCAAAGCTTACAGCGGAAGGGTTTCAGTCCGGTGTGCTTCCGGTAGTGGCGGGTGAGCTCGTCCGAGCGGGCAAATCGCCAAACACAACCCTCCCAGGTGCAGATGTAAGGTTTCTCTCCTGGTAGCAAAAAAATAAAAAGAGAAACACAATATTAAAAAAGATTCCTTTACTAATGCATCGGCCGGGAATCGAACCCGGGCCGCCCGCGTGGCAGGCGAGCATTCTACCACTGAACCACCGATGCTTCGTGCTGAGAGCAGCACTCGTACGCTTACTGCTTCGTTCACGCTTACTCACCCGTGTGCGTTCGTTTGTGCGCTTTGAGATGAGAACTCTTGGTGTACACCTTATCACATCCGGTCGCATCACAGCGATGAATCTTCCGATTCTTCGTTAATCCTTTCATCGAGGACAGCGAGGAAGACGACTGATGGTGGTGGTGATGATGGTTGTGATGGTGATGATGCCGCAACTCGGAACCGAGCCCAAGCAAACCACTTGAGGCTGCTGCTAGATGTAGGTGATGGCGAGGAGTGTTACTGCTGCTGTTACTACTATGCCCATTATTATCGTCCCCGTGGCGTTTTGCGGACGATGCTACTACAGGCTGCTCACTGTTGATCCCGCCATTGGAACTGCTGTTCGATCTGGTACGCTGCCGTAGGTCAGTTAGCTTGCCGGTATACCGATCCGGACTGTTACTTCCCGTGGAGCTTGTGGTGTTGCGAGAGCGTAAAAATAACCCGGAACTGGCCGATTGAGATGTGGTCGTGTTGGCTGTTTGCTGATGCTGTTGCTGCTGTTGCTGAAGCAGCCGCTGGAACGCAACGGTGGCAGTCTCGCTAAGCGGATGGTTCTTGGGTAAGCTGGACGCTATGGACGCGATCGATGCAGCCAAGGGTCCAGGAATACCGGGTAATAGTTTAGCCACAGTCGGTGGATGGACGGCGGATGCTGCAGAGAGCTGATGTAGCTGGTCGTGCAGCTGCTGATCGAGCATCATCGAAAGAGGTGACTGAGCTCGGCGATGGCTGTTGATGCTGGCCGTACCGAGCAATGTCTGTTGCTCATCAAGCTGCTGCTGCTGGTGATGATGCACGGAAAAGGCTTGCAGAAACTGTGCCGGAAAGAGATGATGATGTGGATGGTGATGATGCGTCGGATGCGTACCACCAAGTCCCGCCGATGGTGACTTTTTCTGCTGGCTTTCCGGCTTCGTGCGGTGCGTGGGACTGGCACGCTGCTGAACACAGTAGTTACTGTAGATAGGATAGGATGTCTCGCGGAAGGTACTCGGTTTCGTTTCAAGGTCGCTTTCACTAGGATAGTTGTTATTATTCACACTAAGGCTATTGTTATTTTCGGCTAGGATGAGTGCCGCTGTTGCAGCACCGTCGGCGGCGCTCCCGTTGTTATTTTTCTGCGTTTCCGATTGGCCTGGAGCGATGGCACTTCCGGGGCCGCACAGCGTTGAAAGAAGCTGATGTGCGTGCGTCGGCGAGAAGGCGGAGGGTGGTGCATGCGAGGCTGCCGCAGCGGCGGCAATTGTTGCGGCTGCTGCAGCGGCCGCAGCAGCTGCGATCTTGGCCGTCGTCGTCGTTGACTCACTACTGCTGTCCGTGCTATCATTTTCGATCTCGTCGTAGTTGTTGTTGTTATTGTGGAGCGTGTAAAATCTAGAACGTAGAGCACGAAGAAATAATGTAATCCCGATGTGTTGATGTGCCTCTTTGTATGATACAAAATTTTAACCTTTTTACTGAAAAGGCCAAAGCACGTCGAGCGAAGAAAGTTCCTTTCGATACAATGCGTTCATCGTGGAAGTAGTTAAATCACTATCTTGCCCTGTTCACGGCCTTGTTTCACACAGTACCCTAAGTCTTAGCTGAAGGCTATGGCCGATAATTTAAGCGATTATGGTACATTACTTGCCACCTACGGGTTGTGTCCTTTTTGTGTGGCCGTACGTAGCGACAACCTTAAGTTAAAGTGGAAGAGAATGGATTCTCATGGCTACGCCGCACATTGAACGGTAGCAGCTCACAACTGTTATTATTCGGAAATTTAGTCAAAAGCTCATATTTGATTGTGCCTTGCCGCACAGTGGTTCAGCTTAGACCGGCGGGCGGACGTTTCTTATTCGGAGCAGTTGGAGTAGTATGTTCTCATAATTGATTTAGTGTTGAAATATGAAATACTAATTATCTAAGTAGCATCATTATAATATTGACGTCTAGATGGCGCCACTGAACGGATTTTTAATATGGCTAGAGCAGCCACATGCTGCATGATTAATTTTACTATTTTAAATGTGTTCTTTTACAATACATAATGTATCATTTATATTTACTGCATAGCGTAAATGAAATCGTTACAGAAGTACCTGCATTTTTTATGTGTGCAAACTATATTAAAAAAGCGTTTTTACTATTACATTTGAAATGCCTATAACATTTATAGGGTTCTTTTCTTGGCTTAACGACCTCTAAAAGTTCATGCCGGCCATCGAAATGGCTTACTAGCCTGCCGATATCACGTTGTCGGTTAGTCAGTTCTCACTACGGTAGGACGTTCCGGATCGGATTTGAACCCCGGTTCTGCCGTTTGAAGACCGGCGCCAGGACCGGGGATTTAAAGGGTTAGCTAGGGCTGAAATTTCCAAAGAACACTTATAACATTTATTTTTCCAGTACGTTTTGATACCAACAACAGCAAACTACAGAAAAAAGGGCAGGACTGCCATATTTCAGGTATTGTAAATTTTAAAAGTCTTTTGTAATATTTCAATCAAAATATGCAACATTCGGTAAAAATCCAATTTTGTATCTCACTATTCAAAAGTGTATTAAAAATCCTTTCGTATGATGTACAATGTTCTAAGCAACATCTAAATGCAAATAATTTTAAAATAAGTGCAAAATGATACCTTTATTAAGATCAGTGAGTGATATTTATTTTGATTATGAATGGAAGTGTGTAATATTTGGCGGTTTTATTTCATAACTATTTGACCTTCAAACAAGAAACTTTGTTTAAAAATCTATGTCCAAAAAATTCTTCTCCTTATGTCCGTCTTTTGGAGCAATGTGCGTCGTTGATTGGAATGGTCAAACTTGCATCAAACTCGCCGCTCTTTCATTCGCGTTTTTAACAAATTTTAACATAAGTTTTTATCTAAAAATTAATTGATGGTGGTTTATACATTGTCGTTGTACTTACAGATCCTTTGTTTTCTGCCTTAAAGCTAACAGGTGTGGTGCTGTGATGAGAGGAGGTGGAGGCCGTTTCAAGAGACCGCTGCGCATTCGGTTCGATGCTGATTTTAGATCTGAAAGATAAAATAAAGAAGAAAGAAAATCATCAAAGAAATGTTGTAATACGCTGCCAACATTAGTTTGTTCCGCTTAAACAATAGAGTTTAAAACATTTAATTTGCGGGCAAGTAATGCATGCTGCTAAAAATTGTGACATTTACTTTGCACCCAGCACAAAATCCACCTTTACATCCATCTTTTATCTCTTACTCAATCGCTTGAAACAAAGGGTTCTCGGATAGATCGTCACTAAATGAATCATTAGCATTAACACCCAGCGAGAAGGGCACCGACCGATCGCTGCGTTCTCCGATGCGGACACGGACACGAAGGTGGAAGGAATAAATCCGTCCATTTTAGCCTCTTTTGTCGGCTAGTGACCAACGATTTACATTTTGCACGATTCGATCCGATTCACTTCATCCATTCGCAACCGGACGAATGCTTGCAATGAAGGGCACATCGGCGATCGGACGTTTGTGGAGCATTTTTCTCCGAGCTAAATGCAGATTTTATGAGTCAGAGCATGAGCACCAACCATAAATACGGTCGGGACAGGGAGAGCACTGTGGGCAGTAGCAGGCATCCGGTAAGGGAGATATTTGACCACAAACCATTTACAGCATAGTCTTACGAATTAATGTATTTGACCCGACTGCCTTTTAGTTATTTCGGAGCTCGACAACGCTGTTAGAAGGTAAATTTAATGTGTATATTAAGTATTTAGTAGATAGATAATCATTTGTAGAACAGAGTAAAATCGCTTTTAATGTACGAAGACATTTGAAAGCTCAAATTCCTTTGATTGTGTCAATCAAGATATCGAAAGCAACAAACATGCATCAGATATTAACACCCCAAAATGCATAAGTGACATAAATATCCTCTTTATGTGCGAGGATCGCGTGAAAGTCTACCGCATAAAGCTCCAAATCGTTTAGATAAACGATGCTCTTACTCATCGTCTGCACTGCTGATTCAACGCTTCTTCTTGCGCACATTTCGCACAGAAGTTAATCGTGATGACATCCGCGACCCCAATTGCAGAAGTAAAGCTCACTGAACGCTGCTTGATCCCGGGATATTGGCATGAAAGCTGTTTTCGGGTGTAAATTCTCTGAGGTTCGATCGCATTCAACAGCGAATTTGTGACCTTATGTAGGCCACAGCTAGAATGGGCTTTTCGATCGTTGTTCATCATTTTAGCACCCTGCGTTTGGCGATGTATTGCCAATTGCGGTGTTTGTTGCTTTTTGAATGGGATAAAAATAGAGCATTTTGGTAGAGATATTTCAGTACCCCAGTAGAATATGACGAAACCTGTATCTGTTATGATTATATTGTAGCAATAATTATGGTATCATTTGAAGGATCGATAAAACGAGCTTAAATCACGCTTCAATGGCTACAGAAATAAAGTGTATTATCTCTTTACCTCAGCACTAATTCAACACAATCCCGGCGAATAGATTACGTGGGCCTAGTCGTAATATTAAGGTGAAATAAAAATTGGAGTGCTTTCGGGATCGATTTAGCTGCAGCTCTTGCTTATTGAGAATGCATTCACTGACGATCCGATTCGATTAATGCTGCGCTCGGTGACCTCCTTCGTCCACCGTGTGGGAAATAATAAAACGAACTCCTTAAGGAAAAGCACACCATTGCTTGCTACCACGCTGAAGATCCACGCCAATCCGCGCCAGAATGCTCATGAAGCGGGTGATTTGACCGAAACGCTTATCGGTGATGGGCACTTTAGCAGCGACTCCGCGGCATTACGACATTACATTCTCCCGCGCGTGGCCATAACTCCTTCGAACGAATCGCGCACATCAGTTTCCTCCCCTTTGAGCACTGTTCAGAAGGGACGATGAAATGAAATTCGATGTTCAGCAACGGTTCGAGAGGTCACTCGCACGCAGGTTCATATCTTTGCGATTGCGCTTCTGTCAGGGTTGTTTTTATGATTTCGTTTTTCCCCAATTTTTTGGACAGTCATTTGGAAAGGCTTATACACAAAAGCCGCCGAGGGAACGGGAATGACACATATTGTGGTGAAATAATTTTTGAAAGGATAAGATTGTAATAGTGATGGGGCAGCATATTTATGTTAAAGTTTAACTTTTCAAGTACTGATTGCTGGTAGGTTTTGGGTACGCGCTTAACGATCGATTTCAAATTAACGACCAAATGATGAGGGAGCAATCATCATTGGCTGGATCATTGGTATCGAACATCGGGTGTAGTGAACGTTTTAAAAAACCAAAGCATTTCTTGTGATCTTCCGAAAACACTTCAACGGGATGCGCGCATGCACTTGCTGCAACTGCACAATCTGAGGGTAAAGTGTAATTATGTGTGCCTTTGCGAATGGGAGAGCGTTGATTTTCAGAAAACATATACCCATCGGGAGTACACATTACACACACCGACTTTTGCTTTCGACGGGACATTTTTTACACGGCATTACAAATGGTACCGATAAGTGGTTGGTGATAGACGGTGTAATTATGCAAATGAAGAAGCGGTAATTGGGATAAAGGTTGGCGATTTCGATTAATAGTTTCGGGAGGTATAGTACAACTCTCTCATTATTTAGTAAGCATTAAGTGAGCAACATCACTTCCTCGATAGTATAGTGGTCAGTATCCCCGCCTGTCACGCGGGAGACCGGGGTTCGATTCCCCGTCGTGGAGAAAATTGCAGCTTTTTGATCATATTCGTATGCAGTTAGCTTAGGACAGGGGTGGTGGTGTTACCCTATTGATTAAATCTGTGCCCTAAGGCGCCGCGCCAATATTAAGGCTAATTTGTATAGCAAAATCCCTTAGTGGTGAGGTTATTATGACAATTTTATCAATAAGGAAGTTATTTCTATGAACAAACGATATTATTCAAATTTTGTAGATAAACAAGAATTAAAGATAAAACACCACCCTGAAAGAAAGATGAAAAATAATAAAAAGCAAATCCAATAACAAAAAATAGTTTATTCTAGCTGATTTGTTTCTACAAAATTATTAATGTTGCTGGTTTTCAGAGCCAATATCATTAAATACTGTTTTAATTGGGGAACGTTTTTGTACAAAAGTTACAAGTTGTGTACGTTTTCACTCTGTATGCATACTATGTTTTATTATTTTGTCAAAGAAACTAAAAATAAAATGGCAAATATTGGGCACTGAAAAAAATCAATTTTAGAGAGAATTAAATACAAACGACCAGCAATAGAATCAACACAGTCGAATCCCCCTGACTGGATGGGTAAGATTTCTACTAATACTATGAATTCCTCGATAGTATAGTGGTCAGTATCCCCGCCTGTCACGCGGGAGACCGGGGTTCGATTCCCCGTCGTGGAGAAAGGTAGTTTTTTTATTTATTATTCTACCAATACGATTTTCTTATCTCTTCATTCTTTGACCAATCTTTGCTGTAGTTCGGCAAAGAGTAATACTATTATTAGCACAGCTAAATATGTAAAAAATGGTTTGTTTTTAGCACACACGAATCACAGACTATGCTCAAGCGTATTTGCAGTGTTTTTAAGGTGCCCACAAAAACACTTAACAAACATAAACACAAAAAAGTGTTTTAAAAACATTTTTTTAATAATTATGTGAAACACTGTTTGGACAACTACGGAGAATCATCATATCCGCAGAACACGCTCCTAAGCAAACACGAGATATGATGTACTCTTGTGGAATGATACAGACCCTCGTTAAAAACTGGACTTACTACTTGGCTGACGGAACAACAATCAGCGAAACGTCTGAGCACACCCGGGATAAGGTGCCCTTTCAAGATGTGGAGAAGGAAATGTCTCCAAAGCATTGTGAATTGTAACTAGCTTGTAAATTGTTTTTAAGGAATACCGTCCCGTCCCGTACCTTTTCGGAACAAAGGTACGTATATTTACATATATTAATTAGTGATTTCGAAACAACAAACGTTTTAAGGAACGTCTTATCGGTATTGCATTAATGATCGCACATTGTTTTCGGTATTCACAAACATAGAGACACTCGTTTTATGACTCTAGAAACGCTGTAATTTTAGAATTAATTGATTGCGTACTCGGCTATATACTGTTAAAGATGCTGCGCAGCCGAGATTTCGTTAGAACCGCTTCTCTCAACATCCTCGATAGTATAGTGGTAAGTATCCCCGCCTGTCACGCGGGAGACCGGGGTTCGATTCCCCGTCGGGGAGAGGGTAATATTTTATTAATTATTCCCACATTAAGAGCCAAGCAATGCGGTCACGCCAGGTTGCACAAATAAAAAAGAAATATATATATATGTGTGTATATAAAAATAATTATCGTAGTATATTTTTATTAAAGGAAGGTTTTTGTCATTATTCTACGTTCTTTGTTTTGTTTGATTATGATTATGCATTGCATAAATGATTATGTTATGCAATGTTTGCAAATTAGCAGCTACTTTGGATTGCTTTGATTTTTATTTGGTTTTATTTAACAAATAACAATAATTTTCTCAAAATTACATGTCTTAGCCTATTAAAAATAAAAAAGAGCTAACCTTCTTATCTCTTCATCCTTTGACCAATCTTTGATACAATTTATAAAACAGCTCAATTTATCGAAAATGACTTATTTTTAGCACACACGGCCCATGGGCAGTGGTTCACACTGAGCGCATTTACAGTGTTTTTCAGGTGGTCGTAAAAACACCAAACAACCAAACAACACAACAAACGATCTTACCAACGTCTTATCGGTATTATATTTATGATTGCACATTGTTTTTGATAATGAGAGGCAAATGTAGTCTCAGAAACTCAAAGCCTCTATAAAAAAAACAAAAAAAAAAAACTCGTTTTCTATAATCGCAAACATAGAGGCACTCGTTTTATGACCCGAGAAGCACTGTAATTTTAGAATTAATTGATTACTGACTCGATTACATTCGTTTAAAGATGCTGCGCAGCCAACATTTCGTTAGAGTGACTTCTTTCAACATCCTCGATAGTATAGTGGTAAGTATCCCCGCCTGTCACGCGGGAGACCGGGGTTCGATTCCCCGTCGGGGAGAGGAAAATATGTTTTAGCTTTTTTTTGCTACCACACACAACCATTTTGTTACTCTTTCGACATAAGAAAGCACTGTAAAAGTCAAGCCAAGACTACTAGCTCTTTAACGACGTCCGTGTGTCCATGGCGTATTTCCGATTGCACCTGTGCCGAAAATATGATTACCACTACACGAGCACACACAAGCGTTCCACTAAAAATCACTGTAGCTGGTAGCACGAGTGCTATAAAGAGAGAAAAATGGATCATCAACCTGCCTAATGACGCTGGTGTGTAACAGAGCCCAGCGTACATGTTTATGTGCCTACTTAGGCTACATACCACGAGTCATGTTGGCACATGAGTGGTAATAAAATTGTTCTTGTTTGAGATCATCAGGCTCGATTTAACCGATCGAACGATCTACACTGGCAGGCAGTTTTTGTGCACAGAGCAGGGAAGCGATACACGAGCCCCAGTCAGGTTTTGTGTGTGTGTGTGTGTGTGCTACCCCAAGCTAAGGCGGCGCGCAGAGTTAGTGAGTTGACTTTGTAAATCGAAAGCTTTTTACTTGTAGTTTTTGTTTTTCTCTTTTTTTTTTGCCCGAATGTGGAGTTTGCTAACTATGTGCAGCAAAGTGAGCCGATGGCAGTGATTTCGATACAACCGCAACCACACAGTGTGGAGTGTAGTGCTCACTTCCTACAGCACGATTCGCGGGCGGATTCATAAATTTGTTTCCGCGCACGCATTATTGCGTAAATTGTCCGCTTTGCCTTTTCCGCACAGTGTCCCATCCAGATGGGCTATCGAACAGCTGTGAGGATGTGGAATGATGCGATCGAAAACAGACTATGAGTTTTGTCCCATTTCTATCCTCACGATCTTCAATCTATGCGGGGTGGCATCCACTGCCTTTTTTTTTCTTGCACGTGTATTGTAAACATCCTCCAGCAGAAGGGTCTTAAGCAATTGTGTGCTGTTCAGGAGCGATCAGTGAGGATACGATCTTGCTTCTGCGGGTGTGCAGGGTGCACGGTAAGATCCGGAAATGTAATTCCCGTCGTCGATGCAGTACTTCATGGACCATAAAATTGTTCCCGAACGGACGGCAAACGGGTAAAGCAGCTGGTGAAACTCCCCTTTTCCCGCTAACGAATGACCGTTGCGAGATAATTGAAGAAATTCTACACATCGTCCCAATCGACATCGGCAATCTTTGGACGATCCCTGCGAATGGTCGAAACCGTGGATCGGCCAAACAGGCAAGGTCCTCTTCACATAGCCCGGTTAGCTATCACGCGGTAGCTCTCGGAGAGATTTTCCAAATGGATCATCGCATCGCACATTGGAAAACTATTTCCTGAGTCAGATATGCCACTCGGCATCAACCCCGCTCGCTCGCACGCAGAGCAGAGGAGGGATCTCTAGCATTAACGTGCACGGTTTCTACGACCCGTGCAGGTGCGGCTTTACGATTGGCTCACGCAAAAACAAAAAGCAGCCCCCCAGTAAAACAAATGTCCAATATCAGTCGGCAACAATCGGTAGCGCATAAAATATTCGTGTCACCAGCATCATCAACGTGCAACGGGATCCAACGTGATCGGGCGCGTGAGGGAAAAGTAGCAAAGTGTGGCTGCAAAGAAAAACAGAATAAAAAAAAGTGCAGCCCTTCCTTCCCCCTTTCCTTCGGACAATCGGTACGGGTTGGTTTCGCGATAGGGAGGCCTTCTGTGAGCGGTTTGGCAAACGGTTGTGCTTGTGTAAGGCGTCGCTATGGGAGATGGTAGAGATCAGTTGTCACGGCCGGTCGTAGCAGGCACGGGTACGCGGAGTGACAGTTACGCTTCGTTTCCATCATTGTTCCTGGGCTAGCTGGGGAAGCAAGTACGCTAGGAATTCGCCTGCCGCATAGATTATTTGTCTTTCCGGTTGTGACTGGAGGACCCGCAACCGGTGGTAGGGTGGGTCCGCTGCCGTACCGCAAAGCAAGCAGAGCCTGACTGTAAATCTTCCTTTATTCCCGACACACAATCCACCCTGGCACGATCGGGAAAAGATTTGTGTTGTGTGCTGTTGCGTTGTTGTTTCGAAAGCCCTTCTAATTCCCTTTTCGAAGAACGTGCGCGAGACAGAAAGGGGAGAACGATATGTGGGACCGACAACATGTTCCACCATTTTTTAACGGGAAGCCTTCCGTTTCACCTGTGATATGGCAGACGCGGGAAGGCGATCTTTCACGACGAATGCTTTCCCTTCGCACGATACTGGCGAGGTAGGACAAACGATTAAATCGGAACCGGGGGAAGCTCATGGCACCGTGGCAAGCTTGCCGGGAGGTACATTTTCATTATTCAAATCGGTGGACAATAATATTATGTAAATTCGATTGAAATGTGTTTGGTTCGGTGAAAAATCGTTGTTGCATACGATCAGGCCAAGATCATAAGGTATAACTAGCGGCCAGGTTAGTGAGGGTTTGGAGAAGAAAGTATTGCATGCTGATGGTATAGCTGTAATTGGCATTTTAGGGAATTCTAGGGGCATCATTATAGTAAGGATTAATCTTTCGTAATAACTTTTTTGGAAGATTTTTGAAGTATTTTTTTTCGTATTAAATTTTTTTAACAGTCTTTGAGTTATATTGATTTCGTTTCTCGCGCTTATCTTTACCTTATACACATGCATGGTACAAAAATTCATACAATTTTCAATTTTTTATCAGGACTATAAATAAGTTCATTAATAAACCGCGCCACTTTAACAGAGTCCTACAATTCTCTTTTAGTAGTCGACACCTCCATGCGAGAGGACACGAAGAACATTCCAAATGATCTTCGCTGGAGGACAGTTTCCCTGCACTTTTGTGGATAAGTATGGCTCTCCAAATCCTCAACAGTACTACACAGACTCTTCGGAGGCGGGCACGGGCTTCGGTGTATTTAACATGCATCGTAGCCTTCCACAAGCTTAGACTGTCATGCTCTATATATATATAGCTGAGCTGGCTGCTATTTTTTACGCACTGTTCATTATAAGCGTGAATACTCCGGACCAGTATTTTATATTTACTGATAGCCTCAGTGCTGTCGAAGCTCTGAAATCCGTCGAGGCATTAAAGAGCTCTGCAAAAGCAGACTCCTTGGCAAAACGAGGTGCCTCCGATGGTAACATTTTTTGAGAGGTCGATTCCCCCTTACAATTTTCTTCCCACCCCACAACAGCTGTGCAAGGCCCGCTGGCAGAGCATGTGGGATGAGGACGAACCCGGGAGGTTCCTGCACTCCATCTCACCACAGGTTTCCCTACGTCACTGGTTTTACGGGCTTCCGGTAGATCTTGCGTTTATTCGCATGATATCGAGACTTATGTCGTACCATTATGCGATGAATGCACATCTTCAACGTATAGGTAGCGACGACTCCAAGGTTTTTAGCTCTAGCAACAACGGATACCACGACTTTTTGTGGAATTCAATGCGGTCGGAATCTTAGCAGCCTTTCGGGCATCAGGAAGATCCCCGGCGGTGCCAATGCGCAATATCCTGGGACAGAAGGACTACAAATATGCGCGGCTTCTGTTTGACTTCGCCAAAAAGATGGGAACCGTCCCTTCCCCTTCCCCACGTTCGTAATGGTGGCATCGGTATGCGAAAGTCGCTATTTCGTCCAAAGAATCGATACAAATTGGTTAAGGAGATCTAAACTCGTAACAGGCGACCTTGTCGTTGACGGAATGTCTGGGTTAGATTCTGCAGTAAACCTACAAGGTTATTTTGGCTGGCAGCTCCTTGCGTTTTGCAGGCGTCAGGGTCGCCAGCGACAACATTAGATCACTTAACCAATTAAATTAGGTTTGGACGAAGTGTAGCTGTGACTGGCGGCTTTACTGTTGGCGGAATGCGTGAGTTAGATGCTACTGTAGCTTCACAAAGTTGTAGTGGCTTTTGGACTCGTGCGATCTGCCGATGGTGGTGCCCCAAAAACATCCACAACCTAGATCACCCGGGATAAGGCGCACTTGAATTGAGGGAGAATGTAATATCTACCTTCAAAATAGGATATAAGTTTAATGAATTGTAAAGATAGGTATAACATTAGATTTTAAGTAATAGGACCAGGCCGTCGTTGCGAAACAAAAAAAAAATTTAAAAATAAATAAATAAGTTCGTTGATGATCGCTTTTTCCATCTTTTTAGCAAATTACGGATTCCTTGGAGAAAGAAGAGGATTTTTTTTGGTCGCTGAGTATTCATCCTTCCAAGTTTTCACTTCTCCAAAATTGGAGAAGTGTTGCTCCGTTAGGCCATGATGCATCGATCGGAAAAGCTGAAAATCAGAAGGCGCCTTTCACCGTTTTTAAATATTTTGTAACTAGAATATACGGCCTGGGCGTCGATGATCCCTTGGCCTCAGTATGTAAGGCACCCTGGGTGTCTAATCTTCCGGTAAATGGCTGGCTGAGTTAACTCAACTGCCTTTGCAAGTTCGTTTTGCTTTTGCGAATGATCTTCATCGAGCGGTGCCTTGAAGATCTCAATCTTGATATTTCAAGCAATGTCCGGAGCTATTCTGAGTACTAAAAAAAGCCACTTAGGAGCCGCGCAAACCACTTTTGACATGTTTTTTTCTGATACAGCAAGGACATCATAAACTTCCACTAATATACGATGACTTTCGGTAGCCAATGGCAGGTTCGTGGAAACCACTTTTTACACTCCAGGAAAGTGACAGCTGGGGGCAAAGAATGCTTGAAGATGACACTTCAAAATGGCAGTGTTGCAAGATTGCACCAAAGTAAAATTGAATAATTTGCAATCGTTGTACTAAAATGGCACGAACTTATTGATAATCCTGATATTTTTGCTCACCTCTATATGCTTTACCTTTTAAGCTTCTACTCTCGCTATGTCTTTTCCATTTTTCGTTCTAGGTGGCCAACGGCTTGGTTTTGTTATTCCACCTAGCGACACATGTAACATGACTTACAGCAAACGAAACCAAACGTAAAACAAACAATAAACAAAAACCAAAACACCCTTTACACTGTCGCACGAATCCCGGCGAGCCGTTTCGTGCCGTTCGCTGGAGATGGCATAAATTGTAGCCCCGTCAAACATTTTCCGCGATTTGCTCGCGACTAACCCATCCTCCCGGACCGTTCGGTCTGGCCGGCGAATCGGCCTGCACACACGGGTGACGATGTTTTTTCGCTTGTCGCTGTCGTCGTGACACACTGCCAGATCTTGTGGTCAGATACTCCACGACGATCGTTTGGGCGCTGGTGCCGAGGAACACACCGTGTATAACAGTTCGGGATGATTCCTTCGTTTGCTGTTGTTTTTTTGTATGTTGGTTTGTTTGTTTGTCTGTTTCTCTCGACGATAGGGGTGTCCTACTCGCCTCTCTATCGAAGACTAATGATGATGATGATGATACAGGAGGGAAAAACACGATCCATTTGACTTCCCCCCGTTCGGGTGGACCCGTTGGGATGGTAGGAAAAGCTGTCGCAAAGCGAGAAAGGTTGACGATGGGCGCGACAGGTCACGATGGTTGGCTTTGCCTTGGGGTTGCTGTTAAGCGCACGGCACCGTCTGATGGGATGTAGCGTTTTATCACCTTTTATCTGTCAGGGTGGAAAAACCATGAGACCATACCCGCCGCCGTATGCCTTCGTTTGTGGCCTTTTGCTCGTCTCCGTCGTCACATTTGTAATGCATGCATTATTTTAATGTTTTCCCCAGTAGGGAAAACACTCACATGAAGGGAAGTAGTTATCCTGGGTAGAAGGGAAATGTGTTCGATCGAGCTGAGGGGTCGTTATGTCGTGGATCAAATGTTGTAAGGTAAAACGTTCAGCGTGATACTACTAACACGCGCATAGCATAGCAATGCAAGATTTTAGTGCAATGCTCATGTCGAAGAAGCAATATGATTCTTTGATTACGGTAAACTCGTCTTAAGTTGTTATTTATTCTGAATTTTCTGCAGCTAACCGTACAATGTGTGAGCTTGTTGAGGCCTAATTCATCATAGATGTAACTCGTTAAAACAAAAAATCATTACAGCTGTCCCTTTAACCCAATGAATGTTCCAAAAATTTTAACTTTAGCTCCAAAAGGTATTGTTTTCCTCCCATCTGGCAGATGAATTTTCTATTAATCAAAAGCAAATTTACCATACAACCAAAATTCAATAAACAAATCTAGGATTGTCTATGGCTGTCATGAACAAAAATTTTAAATTGCGTCCATTTCATCCGGTGCTTTGCTAATGACTTTGAAATTCGAACACTTTCGAACCACTTTCTCCTAACCTCCTCTTGATAGAAAATTTTTTATAACTTAGCCAATGTTGCGAACGCGACAAAAAATCTAAAATCTAAAAGAAAACGTGCGTAAGCGTTAAGAACACATTTTGTTTATTATTGCACGATGAAATCTAAATTCATCGTCATGGCGCCGTATCGAATAAAATCAGGACTTGGATAACACTGACGGCATAAAACCATTGTAAACTTTCTAATGTTTGATGCGCCGTTTAGCATAGGCATGCAATAAACCCAGGGCAAACATAAACAAGAACAGGAACGATACGGTCCAGCGTAGGCGATCCAGCGATAGGCGATACTTAAGGAAAATAAATCTTGCCTTCTCACTTCGGTAACATCGATCAAGGGATCGAAATTAGTATATTAGAGCGAAACTGTTTGAATAAACGAGACTTACTTCTGAAACTCAATCCACAGAACTTGTAGGTCTTTGGGAGAAATTTTCTGTTCGGGTAAGTTTCCCCTTTATCTATGACCTAATGTCTAAATATTCGAATCGTTTCATTATCGAATTAACGAACGTCAAGTTTTCGGTGCCATTTGCACTAAAGGCATCCCACCTCATAACCTGATCATCACCATGCTTCACAGTCGGCTTTGGATTGCGTTCGACTCTCCCAGACCAGTGACACGAAGAAAATGAATTTGTTTTCGTCCATTATTACAACCATCTGCCAAAACTCTTCCAGTTTGACCAAGTAGTTCTGAGCATACTCTAATCACTTTGCCATATTTTTGTTAGATATAACTAGCTTCTTCGGAGCAAAGTAAATTCGATATCCTTCTGCGTGGATTGATATCCATTCTCCAACCATTCATACTGTACTGTTTGCGGACTAATTTGATATTTGTGTACAGTGCCAGGGTGTCGACAAGTTTGGGATTGCTTAGGTGATAAACTTAGGATTTTGTTTAATTTTCTCGTAGAATAATGCGTTTCGGAAGTTTGATGAGCTTATTTTGAAGGGCTCTTAGGGGAGCAGTCTCCAGGGATTTTATTTTCTAGAAGGTATGCACCACATATTGAAACAAAAATCGCGTTCGTTTTACTCTTAAGATTAAAGATCAGTTTTTTTTATTTTTTTAACCGGGAAGTTGAGGTGTGAAACGATAATTTTTCTACATAAAACCGTAATAATACAAAAAATAATTTTGCAATTGAGGAAATCGTATCGTTGCCTTTGTTTTAATTTAAAATGAAACCACTTTCGGTAACCCAGCAGCTCGCATACTATCCAGTACCTACTGTCTCAACCTGTGTCTTGGATTCCTTTCGTTGCAATGGTATTGGGGGTGGCTTGCAATGTCTCTCCTCCAACCCCCTGTCACGTCGGAGGGTCTACGCATCCTAGCTGATTAAAGTCCCGGCCCGTAGGATGCCAGGACAGAAAGACAACCAGCCGCCCCTAACATGGAGAACAGACGCTAGTTATCCGGACCCAATCTCTCCAATTCCTTGGCTTCGCTGACATCGACATCGACTCCACAAACTCCTGCGATCCAGAAGACTCCAACGACACACGAAATGCACGATTCACCGCACCTTAAAACGTCCGATAGTCCTCTATGGGTATGAGTCCTGGACTATGCTGGCAGAGGACGCCAATAATCTCGCCATTTTCGAACGGCGGATGCTAAGGACTACCTTTGGCGGTGTGTGCGAGCAGGGTGTGTGGCTCGGGAGAATGAACCTCGAGCTAGCTGAGCTGTTTGGCGGAGCTAATATCCTGACGGTAGTCAAAGCCGGAAGAATACGTTGGCTGGGGTACGTGGTGAAGATGCCGGACTCATGCCCCACCAAGAAGGTGCTCGTCAGTGACCCGTTCGGCATGAGGCGTAGTGAAGCACAGCGATTCCATTGGCTGGATCAAGTGGTGTCAAACCTGTTAGAGATCGGATGCAGCCGTGGATGGAGGACTGCAGCCCTAGATCGAGTTTCCTGGAAACTGATTGGTGACCTGGCCATGTCGACACGACGTGCTCAATCTTGAGCAGGCCAAAGAAGAAGAGAAGACTGTCTCAACCAAAAGCTTGTGACAATTGATGGTCGAGAGACTTTCGGACTGGAAAGTGGCTATCGAGTCAACTTTCACGGATTGGCGATGGAGCTGGAAAAACGTCACCCGCTACAGCCTTTCATCAGAACAAACGCTCGATGCTATATTTGCTGGTGCACTGGTCACTTTAGCCACGCGTGATCCAACTCAACTAAAACAAATTGTTTTAATAATAAATATTTGAAAAGATGGAAGTATCTTACGGACAATTTTTTAACACAGATTTGATGATTTTTTGTTAGTAAAAACGGTTTTTGTTTAAATATTGGATGAATTTTCTGGATGACACTGAATCGTAACGCCAAGGCGTTACAGGATAAGCACGTCAAACGAGGATAATTTCAAAGAATAATTAGAAATCTTAGGGGCGGCCCGGTGGTATAGGTGACAGCGGCGCCGGCATTCAAACGGCGGGACCGGGGTTCAAATCCCATATGGACCGTCCCCCCGTAATGAGGATTGACTATTCAACTACTACGTGGTATTGGGAAGATTTCAATGGCCAGCATAGCATGACCTTTAGAGGTCGTAAAAAGCCAAGAAGAAACGATTTAGAAACCTTGATTCGAAGAAAGGACTTGATTTGAAAATAGGAGCTGATTTGAAGATAGGAGAAAAAGGACAATGCAATGATCGTGAGGAACAGGCCATTGCTCCTCGGCGGGGTGGGTTGGGTTAAGAGGAATTTATAAAAGGAGCGTGTGAAAGGCGAACTTCCAAAGTAAAACCGCCATTTTTGAAACCCCATTGCTCACATGTAATAATTTCCGCAAAAACGTTGAAAAAATAGGCAAAAATAGTAGCGATCGCTTGCTTATTGGTTGTCGTCGAGGAGCCGACGCAGTTGTGTCTGCAACTTTTCAATACTTGCAGCCTCGAAACCATTGCTATGCCTTTTAAAATCTGTTTGTTGTTTATTTCCTTTCGGTATTCCTACTGAAAATATTAGTTTACTTTGCGTTAACACACAATCATGCATTAACATCTGTGTTGTCAGTTAAAAGTTATGACATTTTCTGCAATAGTATTAGATATTTCAAAATAAAAGAAAAGCAATACATATGTTACTATGTAACGTCGTGTAGTTTATTTGACCGATGCATGGTACCGTTTGTGCTTTAGAACACCGAAAATGATCATTATGCTGCAAACTTTTGACATCAAAGACGAAATTGAGCAGAAAACTTCCGCCACCATCGTATCTCGCACACTTCTGCCACACTGTAGACGTACATTAGATGGATGAAAGCCAAAAAAAAAGCGCCTACCAACCTAACCACCCATAAAACATCCTCCAAATTTGGTGGCGGTAATAAATTACACACCTGTTTCGATTCGACTCCATCGTGCGTAAGGAGGTCTATTACCTTTTTTTTTTTTGGTTTGAAACACCTTCCATAAACTCCCCCAGCGGTCAATCTGCTAAGGCACTGCAAACCGCTCACAAGCAGCGGCGGCGTGTGCAGTGAATTCACTTGACGCGTAACGAAGGCTGTGGTTGTGGTTCGCACATTCGAACCCTAATTGAAATCGGTCAATTTGCGGTCTAAGAGGGAAGCTGCTAAGGGAGTTTGTTTAGCCCACCGGGAGACCGGGGGCTTCCTAGGTGCGCGCGTATGGAAACGAGCGCGAATGTGCGCGAAAAATGTGTGCAAATCTTCGTTCGTCACGCGGTGATTTTGAGCATGGGTGGGTTTGAAGGGTAAGAAATCGAAGGGAATGGATTATCGCGTCTCTTCGGTTCCATCCCATGTGGGGAGGCACAAAAGTAGTGAACTAACCAAAACCGACTGTCCATGAGGAATACAGAGAGAGGAGGACGCAAAAAAAAAAAACAGTAAATTGAACGACGTTTTGACACTTGCGTATTTGGATGCGCGTATGGTGCAAGAAGCTTTGCGCTAACCGCGTACTGAAAATTACAGACGGCGAGATGGTACCGGGAAAAACAGCTTTTTTTTCTCTCTCTTCCCGGGACAGTCGCATATGCGCCTCGGTCGGCTCGTTCGGTCTGTAATTTTATGCTAAGGCCCATCTAGCTGTGGTGCGGGCTGTGCCGCCCGAAAAAGGGTGGAACCAGGTAAAATGATTGCTTGTTTTTGGAATTACGGTCTGGTGTACCGCCGTCGGGTTAGGTTGTACTAAAAAAAAAAGTACGTTGCGCATGCCTTTGCGGACGTGTTTGCATGGCACGAAGGTCGCGAACGTGCGCACCTACCGTGGCCGAACCTGTGGTAAGAGGGAGGAATAATTCATGAACTCAGCAAATTTGGTAAAGATCGATCGATGTACACGGTTGTATGGGGGCATGTAAATCGAAAGCTCAGGAGCCTTCATAGTTTGATAGGATGTAGCTGAACGATAAGCCATCGCAAGTGTTGCGATAATCTTATTCATCGCTTTGTTGGTAAAATAAAACACGCCACAAAATGTGTTTTATTCGATATGAGTTTTTTACTATTAAAAAGAAAAATGCACTTTCCAACAAGTGGCAAGCGAAAGCAAGTTGCATATTCTTGTAAATGAAAAATATATAATTTATTCAAAAACTCATATCTTTGAGGAACTGACATGAAAATTCATATTCAATTAACAATAAAATATTTTTTCGTTCCATCAAACTAGACAGGCAGGTGTCTGTTGACTCAATCGACGCAAAACACAACGTGAGTAGCCCCCCGCGAGTTGACGAGATGAACGAGCATTGTGTAAAGCATAAACCATCATCATCATACGGCATGGGCGCTTGGCACAATTGTTCAATAAAGAAAGGCGGTCCAACATGATCGGGCTTTGATCGTGGGCCCCCCCGGACGAGCTAGTTGTTAAGGTGGTAAAACAATAAAAAAGAAAGCAACGACAGTAATCTGCATCATGGCGAATCTGCGATCGGAGCGCCAGGAATTTGCGGTCTGTAATTATTTTGTTCGTTGTATGGGTAACGGTTTTTTGCTATGAATTGTTTTTTTTCCTTTGCATGACTAAGATTTTTTAAAGGGATTTTTAAAAGTGTTGCGTCAACTTGAAGCTATTTGCAACCCTTTATAGTGTAAAGTTTGCACATTAACAGTTTACGATTTTATTATAACCAGGAACTGTCTATTACATTGTAGGTAAATCCTCTTTTTTCCCAGAGTCGGATTAATCCGGTTTTGCTCCGGAGTACAATCCGGATTAATCCATTACTCGGGAGTTTACTCTGCAGTAATTCAGAGTAAAAACCCAATAGCAGTTTGAAGTAATCTTCGATATTAACTCCAGGTTCAAATCCTGAGTGCACTGCGGAATCTATTGTAGGCTACTCCAGATTACTCCAAAGTCAACTGCTGATTTTAAATCGGATTCAAACCCGAAACCGAAATTGCTGAAATGATTTAGTTTTAGCGGTGCACTCTCGGGTAGTATACTCCGGCTTTTATATTAGGTAAATAACGGCCGTTTTGAAGTCGATGGGGCCACTGTGGATTCGATGGGGCAGGAATTTGACGTTTACAAACGTTATAAATCAAGCATGTAACAGAAGGAGGGCAAATGGATACCATACGAGTTGAAGCCGCGGGACATTGAACGCAGACTCTTCATGTGTGAATTGCTGGTCCAGCGGCACAACAGAAAGGGGTACCTGCAGAGAATCTTGACGGGAGACGAGAGGTGGTTCAGCAATCCTAAGTGCAAAAAATCATGGGAATCCCCCGGTCATACCCCAACTTTATCAGCTCGGCCGAACATCCATAGCTCGTAAGTTATGCTGAGTATTTGGTGGGACCAGCTCGGCGTCATTTACTACGAACTCCTGAACGCTACCGGAAACAGACGATGAGTTTAAACCGAGCACTGCGTGAAAAACGACCAGAATACTCATCACGCCACGACAAAGTTATTCTGTTGCTTAACAATGCTCGGCCACATGTTGCGCAACCTGTGTAAAACTACCTTAATACCCTCAAATGGGATGATTTACCGCACCCATCGTATTCACCGGATCTGGCACCATCGGATTTCCTTCTGTTCCGAACCATGGCACATGGATTGACTGACCAGCAGGTCTCTTCCAATGAACAGATGCAGAATTGGCTGGATACCTGAATTGCGTCGAAAAACGTATCATTCTTCCGGAAAGGAATCCACGATTCCTACCGGAAAGGTGGAAGAAAATAATAAATAATAATGGCCAATGCTTTGATTGACCCAATTTCGACAAATAAAATTGCCACGAGTAACAATAAGCTTATGAAAAAACGGCCGTTATTTATATGCGCACGTAATATATATAAATTGAAGTAGATTCAGTAATACACTCCGGAGGTCCAACAATATTACTTTGCTTGTTAGGATTCCAAATTAATCATTGTTGTGTTTTATATATATTTTTGTGTTAATGTCAGTCTTCTGTTTTCTGTTATGCGAGCAAATAGTCAGGGGCTAAATAAGATTAGCTTTCGCACATAGTAGCTCTACTATAAATTCTAGTCTGGAACTCTTGCGTCTTAGGAACAAGATCTAGCGGGATACGATTTACTGTTGAACTGGATCTTGCGGATTTCTAATTTAATCTATTTTCGTTGACTAAACGTCAACCAGAGTTATGGTTGGTCGGTAAAGTAGTTTGCAGGGACTTTGAGACCTTTGATTTCATTCGTCGCTTAGACTTGTTTTGCAAAACTAAATAATAATAATAAGAAGAATAAATTTTGCAAAACATCCAGATATTGTGAAGTACATCAACTTCAATTAGGCATTTACAAAATTAAGGGTTTTGTCCGCTTATTTCAATCTAGGTACGAGCCAGCAAGCTGTAAAAGTTTGCCAAGAACTAATCCACTTTTGCAATTTGCAACCTACAACACATGCGCAATGATCCTTCACGCCGTATGAGGTCCGTATAAAATTCACTGCAAAAATAGGCGTGCTAATGTGAGTGGTTGGAAGATTTTTTGTTGGTTGGTGTTTCGTTTAACGCAGGTAACTACCACTAATTACCAGACGGTCGTTGCGAATGGATTTTAAATATTCTTAATTACCAGCGTTTGCACCATCGCAGCCAGACAAAAAAGTGTCCACCACGGGGTTGGCCACGGGTGTTGAAGTCGGTGGTAGATCGCAGACTGCCCATGAAGTAGTCTAATTAATGGTTCACGATTGGTGCGTTTTCAAAACACGAAAGTACACTTTACACGATCTTTTGGTGTGCGTAAAGACGTTCGACGAGGCAGGCACGTAGAGGAGCATTGATGGCAGTAGGCAGAATGTAAAAAAAAGTGTTGAACGGTTCTAAAGATACATAAATTGTGTAGCAAGATTGTCCCAGCAAGCTGATCGCTGATAAAAACAATTAACACAAACAGATTCTCGTGGTCGGTAGAAATTCGACCGCGAGCCGCTCCGAAAGAAGCAAACGAGAACATCACAACGGGTTCAATTACTGTGCGCGGCTCACAAGTGTTGACATAATTGAGCTTTAGCTGGCGGCTTATCTGTACCTACAAATTATGCCAATTCGCTGCTTTCGAAGATCAAGAAACCGTTCCGCAGGGCAGGCGCAGTGTCGAGCCATCTGCAGGCTCGAACGGGGCAAAGGGAAAACAAATAAAAATGAAAAAAAAAAAAACGATAAACGCCAAATGCAAAACGTATCACCTCGGTTTCTGGTCGGTGCTGTCGGATGTCGATGGTGCAGGTGGAAACAGTGAAGCGGTTCGTCCGAGACGGTGAAAGATTTATTACCACACATTTGTTATTGCTGAAAACGATATCCATTTTCTTTACCCCTTTGGAAGGTGTGTGGGGGGGGGGTGTGTGAAGGGAAAGGACGGAGTCCCCCCCCCCCCCTCCATAGACAGCTTAACGTACGGATTCGTTTAATGTGCGCGTACGCGTGGATCATGTGCGAACGTGAGTCAGCAAAGCTACGCGGGATGTCTTCAACTCACGCGAGCGAGCGTAGCTCGTCTGTAAGAAAACGCATGCTTTATCAAACCCGTTGCTCCTGATCCCTGCGTCCTCTTTTGCAAGACTTTGTCATTGCTTTCCCTCAAGAGATCCCCCCCCCCCCCACCCACCAAGTACTCATCCCAGCGATCGTTACAACGAGTAGAAAATCTGCGATTGCTTACTGGACCATCTGTGTAATACACGTCCACGGCTAACCTTCAACAGGGTTCGGCTCGATAAGCGCCGTTTAACCGTCGTAAACGTAGAACCTTCAGCAGGCTCCCCGGTCGAAAGAAAACGGGAAAACCCTCAGGAAAAGCTAGGATTACCCGGTTGGACGGAGTAGTAGTGCCTGCGCCAGGTAATGCGTACGTAGAGGATGCGATGTTGTGTTTGCGAACATGAGCAATGCCACTCTCATTAGTCAGCGTAATGAATTAATTAAAATGTAAAATGATATGTTCGCTTTCGCGCAAAAGCTCTTTTCTTAAGGGCGACGCAAGGCGATGGCATGATGGAGAGCCGTGGTGTGAGCCAATGCGTACGCATTTGTGCGGCATTTTGTGTGTAAACCGGGCGCGCGAACAGGTTTGCGATTACAGCGCCGAATAGTCTAATAAATGGAACAGAAATCCATTTAGCTAGTACCGATTAAAGACTGTGGATGTGTAAATTCAGCTCAGCTTCTTTATGTGAACAGTTCCGACATCTCTGCCTTGTCGGATGGTGTTCTTGGTGGGTAGAGTGCGGGTAGGGTAGAATGAGTTAATCTGCTGTAATGGTTTGTTAGATGTAGATATTTTGCCCGGCATGTTACTAATAAATTGAGAGATTGTTGTACAACGGGTGGAACTTGAAGCAGCTACGGAGGAGTCAAGTTTGTCGATTAGCAGGAAATAAGACATTGACGTGAAGAGATCGTTTCTTAACAAGCCTTGTTCGACTAGTCTGTGACTAGTGGTGCTGCAGCGCACCAACATCAAGACCTGTTCGTGCTCGTTGAAACCTCCAAAATCCAGTAAATGGCACGAACCCATCACATGTACCTTATGTTTATTGGTACGTTTGCGTAATATGGTTATTAATTGTGCCCGGTGTCAGCACACTTCATCACAAACAGCAGAGTTTTCAGCCATGCATATGTAAGATATCTGTTTGCAATACTAGCTGACTTCTCGCTCTCTTTTGACCTCTTTCGATTTTTTTTTTGGAACGAAACTGAAGTGTCAAGCTACGTACAAAAGCCAAACTACAACTCTCTATTGTCAACGTGACGTCTTACGGTCGGTCTCGCGTACGGTGGAATTGCAGGTCAAGTGAAGTTTGATCCACTTCTGGGTGCCCAGGTTCGATCAATATCGTGTTGCGCCAATAATGCCACCCTGCGACCGAAAAACTCCGTCCAAAGTCTCCGGTGTACCCGTCGTCCATATTTGGGATTTGGCGTTGGAGAGTGTTTCGGTAGCACTCGCCGTGGTTTGCTGATTGTTGGTTGGCGCGTTGGCTTACCATACATTGTCTCATTGTCGGCGCTCAGTTTGGATGTGATCTAGTTGTATTTAATGCAGGCTAGTACTTCAAAGACACAACCGGAAGCATATTCCGATGCTGATATTATCTTTCATGCTGTGTAAGAAACGAAAGCGTCAAACCAATCGAAATTTCCAAGACTCTGGACCGTACATCAACCGTACAGAGGTTACCCAGCCTATGCTCCCCGTTGTACCTAAACGAGTCACCTAAAACGAATGGAAACGATCAAGTCTTTCGCTCGCAAGTGGATGGAAAATTCATGAGCGATCCCCACACGACGGTGCATGTGTGTTTGTTGTGATACATAATCCGTGAATGTCCGGGCCGGGTTTTCCGTAGCGTGGGAAACGCATTGATAAGCAGGGTGCTGCCAGTACACATGAAACATTGGCGTTCGGATCGGGACGAATGCGAAAATCAATGGCTCAATCGATCAATCTTAAAACCCGATCCCAGTCGAAGGTAGCGAACCGCGGGAGTAGCTTTGGGATTTGAGTAATTGAGTGAGGACTCTCTAGGATTGAAATGTATGTCACTGGGGGGAGCCTGCACTTGACAGTGTGCTAGAACTGATGTTCGTTTAATGGCAGAAAAAAAAAAGTTTTTCAAAGGGACAATCGTTTCATTCTCCCACGAGTGTTACACAGGCTGCAGCAATCTGATGGAGAGCATGGAGTGATTGCAATTAAAAAACAACCGAAACGATGTGAACTGTCACACGGGAGGACAGTAAGTGATTCGTTAATCTAGTCTGTGTTCTGAGGTAGTCTGTACCGTTTTCTAATCCGGTCGGTCTGATAAAACACGCACTTGTAAACAGGGCAGTGTAAGCTATTTCAATTCAATCCAAATCAAATGCGGCAAAGTTAATTAAAACTGCTTCGCCATTGCTTGTTGCGGCGGGTAAACTATAACCTTATGAAGGCACATAAAATACGGCAGGGAAAAACCGACCAGTGTATCTGCAGCACCCAGCGATCATTACACGCTAATGAATATCGACCGATCGAAATTGACCAGCAGCCTTCTTTTATTGGTTCGCCTCGAAATAATTGCCTGCTCTGGTCGTGTGATCGCAACATGCTACACGCGGAATGGCTAATTCCTTGACATGTTCCAGTTATAATCCTTAGTTTACGTGGCGCACGTCGGCAGCGTGCGGGGGCGCGCGCGCGCTTGCAAACCACACCGCGCGGCGTGGCAATAGTTCTATCGAGCAGAACTTTTGCACCGATCGGCGAATGGTTTTATCGCGCGAGATCGCCAATCGCACAAAACGCACGGCATCGACCGGGTGTTGTTGGGAGATGAATTGTGTGCAGTTTAGTGCGGGTCGAGCAATAAAATATCGCTTCGAAAAGTGGGAAGGTTTCTGCATTTGAAACTGGCCGTTTTAATGCTTGCCTCGAACAAAACCTCCACGGCCGGGGCACGCACGACCGGCCAGAGGTTAACCGATGGTGCAGAATGTACCATAATTTGTCCATAAAATGCACATGTTAATGATGCATGTTTCTCACCTCACATGCATTCGTGCTCGTGTGCGACGCAAACCAATAAAATGTGAAACTTAAATTCCATCAATCGGCGAATCGAGCCACTCGGGTCTGGTGTTTCCGCGCAGGGAGGTTGTTCGACCGTCGGCCGAGTCGTAAACTCGGCCGGAACGGAATTGCACTCTGCGTGGACACGAACGTGTTCGTGTGGATTAGGATGATTGGTGTCGAGTTGATTTCATTTTCCGCTACAAAAAGGAGGTGATTCTTCCTGGTGCCTGTGATCAGGTGCGGCGTTCTTGGTACACGTTTTGTAGACCGTTTTATTAAGCCGTTGATATTAATCTAAATGAAACGGCTGGTCTAATGTACGGGGAAGGTTGTTAATGTGTCCTTTAAAGGTGAAGAGTTCAATTAGATGGTGGGAAATAATGAGCGTCTATTAATAATAACAAATTTAAACGACTGATTGAATTATGTTAGGTACTTACGTGTAATAGAGTGCGAAAATCAAACTTCCTCATAACATAAACTTTACAAATAATAACTGCAAAAGCGTGGCAATGAATCTTGCAAACAATTGCGACTAGAGTCAGATGTCCATTTATTTAGGGATTTAAATTCGAATCTAGTTCATACATTAATCAGCATAACCAGAATGTTTGTGTGATCGATTTTTTAAAGTCAAATAGCAAAATCAATCAGGTATGGCTTATCATCACTCAAGAAACGATCCTGGCTAGGATTAAAATATCATTTGGAAGTATAAAAATGTTATCAATCTCCTGCTGCGAATGCTCTTGGATTTCCCTTACATCGGACACTCTTGTATCCAATTAAACGCGTACTGCGTACATTTCCTTTGCATTTCCCTCTCAACGGTAGAGCTATAATCACCCTTTCCCTTTTGTTTCTCACGAGTGCATCGAACCAAAAGGTTGCATTTTACTGCACCTTCTTGGCGCACACATTGGTGGATCCCAGGCAAATGTCCCGCACGATTAGCCATTTCACCATCATTCCTGTTCCATCCCCATCTGTTTACGACTGTAATGAAAACATTTAATTGAGCCACCTAGCGATGCGGGTGCCGCAGCGAAAAAAAAAAACGCTGCAAAGATGGGACACTGCCAGCAAGGCCGCAGTTACGTTTGTCATGCGTTCACTTTTGGGGCGCTCGAACGGATCATCAACCGTCCGTCGCCTGTTGGCGCGCGGCAGATAGCACGTGAAACGTTCACCAGGAATATTCAAGGTTGCTCCAGCCGATGTACGAAGCCGGATTAACGACACGGAAAGCATCACACGGCGAGGGAAGGACGTATCATAAATTAATTGCAAATAGAAAGGAAACGAAACCCTTATGCTTGCGAGGCTTCGAAAATAAAAGTCCGCTGCACCGTGACAGGAATAGGAATGGTTGGTACGCTTCCCCTTTGCAGAAGTGTCCCCCTGCCAGGTGAGAGAACGAGCCGCCGCAAAGGCGTTGGTACGTGGGCGGTTGGAACAGGGGCTACCAGGTGTGGAGTCTGCAAGCTGACAAAAATAATGATCTGTAGAGTGTTGAGCTGTCGTTCTTTTTCTAACGCCAAGTCTTCCACGGGACGGAACGTTTGCACACAGAACTGTCTTTTAATTTGTTCGGCCCCTCCAAATGAACTCCTCTCACCGGGCTGGTAGCAGCATTTGGAGGGCGGTTTGGAATGGCCAAACTGGAAAGCCGCCGACGAAAGACGGGACGGGTCTCGAAATCTAGTCCAAAAACCCCGCACAGACTTCGCGGCCTTGGCGCCGAGTGTGTCTTCGAGTTTGCACTTCTGTCTATGACAAGACGATCTCAAGGCGTACTCATGAAGTACACGAAATGGTGGCCTCAAGTGGTGCGATGCTAAATGGTACTTTTCATCTGGCATAGGAGGTTGGGGGGGGGGGGGACACGATCAACACCGAAAGGAGATGTAGTGGCAACGGCGTAAGATGCAAAGTGACTTGCCGGTAAATCGGCGCAACACCGCGGGTGGTGACCAATCGGAAAGATTATTCTATGTGAAGCACGGTCATAAATGTAATTTAAATTTTATTCACCTCTATTATTTCACCTGCCGAGTGTTTGCCACGCGGGTGAAGCGGGGCATGTTGCTTCTTGGTTTGCTGTACGGCCAATATTTATGTGGCGTTGAACATTCCTAGTAGGCTAGCGTGCTTAGCTTTTGGGCTATTCCTCCCGTGGAGGAATAGTTCCGCGAGTGGACACAGTGGCTGTGAACCACCTGAACACTCCCTACACCAGAACACCTGAAATTTCGCAAAACAGTACAACGTTCCCTCCACTCGCGGCATCGTCAGCCTTGCGGCAACACTTCATCGGAGATCATCAGATTTTGCTGCCCTACACGTCACGTCCGTCCGTCCCGGTACACTACAAGCGTCGATCACAATCGGTGCCGAGATTTAGGAGCACACACACACGGTAATGGTGACCGTTTGTACCGGATTTGCGCCTTGAGCAAGTGAGCAAGCAAAGCAATTGCGAACGAATTGTTTGCTGCAAAACTCCCCCGACGAGATGGTCAGAAGATATATGGGAGCTTGTTAACAGTGGTTTGCGGGCTGCATTGTAATTAATTATCGTTACGCGTTGTTCTTGCGGCACAGGCCCGGGTGTACACATACCGAAGCCGTTTCTGGGGGGTCCTGGCAGTTTTGTGCGGTGGGCTGGTTTGGGTATGAAATTGCCTCAAGTCAAACCCTTTATGCGCTTCGCTAGATGAAGGTACATGTGCACCTTTATGGACATCGAGTTGATGGAAGTATGCAGCTTTTGTTAATTATTTTTGATATTTTCATTTCATTATAAGACCGAACGAAGAAGCAAACATTGAAACATGGACAAGTAAGAAAGATATATGTGTTTCCGAAAGATTTTTCGCAAGAGGTTTCATTAACTGATTTGATTTGTTGAAGTTATACCGAAGTTTGCTTAGAAAATTAGAAAAAAAAACAATCAATGCGGAATTCGAGCTACACAACCATCAATTTTACATCATTTTAGATGCGCTGTTTCAATTGATAACACAAAATCCCAATTATTTTAGAATATCGATACAGATGCAGCACTTTTTTATGCCTTGACGATGGGTTTGTTTATCATACAAAGTTGAGTTCTTGGATTGCATCTTTTTATACTGAGCGGTTCACAATTATTCTTCATTTCTTCTTGAGAAATTCATCGCAAATTCGCGCACGGAACACCAGAACCGTTCCAAATCCAAGCCGATGACCATGATCAAAGTATGGGTAAAGGTGCCGAATCTGATGGCTTTCTAAACCAATCGCAAATTGTCTTAGCGATTGACACAGCGTAGCTAAACTGATGTAATGTGTGTTCAAATTGAAAAATGTTCCGCGATTTGAATCCTGCATTGTTTAACACTAGAACCGCCGATGGGAGTTTTTTGTCCCATCGCACTCGAAAAAAGGTGTGTTTTCCGCTTGCCGCCGTGACATCCCATTGAAATCTTCGGACTTTTATTTATTTTTAACGATTTTTCGAGAGCGTCCATACAAAATTGTGTATATGGTATACTTAAAAAAAATCATTTCTAACCTAAAACTGCCATATGGGATATTTTTGTCCCATAGGCAAAACACGTTGTGATGGCTGGTATTCCTGCTGTGAACGAGTGACGGATGTGCATCTGCAAGTCTGGAAGCACTGGCGTGTACACGTTTTCGTGACAATGCATGTCAATATGAATAGAACAATAAAAGTGCACAAATTTTTTCGTTATGATCATTCGGCTAGTCTATATAAGCACCAGTTTTGTACACTCTAGCGCAATTTTATTGGTAACATTGGTTCGTCTGAGTGCCCACATCGGACGCTCTCCACCCAAAGCATCACTTGCTGGCTATTGCGTATTGGGATTCCTAGCATAATACTTGCAGGTCCAATTTATGTATGCTCTCCCAACACCCGCGCAACCAGTTTGCCTGGTGCACTTAGGACATAGAAAATCATAGTCTAAAACTGTACCTTCGTACAGCTGTGTCAACCAAATGTGTCAAAAGTACTCTGTGAAGAGTGCTAGTAGAAGATGGCCTGTTTATTTATTTTTTTTTATATTCTGGATTTAGTGGGAATCAATGTCGGGTCTTGTACAAAAGAAAAGATATATAGACGCGATTTTCTTTTCAAGCTAGGCGAAGAACTTGCCATAGAGTACGTTGAAAATAAGAGCGCCAATGCCAATTTGCCTGTGTCAAGTGCTGGAGGCTCTCGTCGGCGCTGCCAGGTTCAAATGTCACAAGGGCAAATGAGCTAACGAATGCTTCACATGTAATAAACCATAAGTTAAAAAATGTACTAAAAGGTTCTGCCAGGTTCTTCTTTTGACCATTTAGAGCTGTATTGACATCGAATTTTCATAATGTTTCTAAAGGAAGTCACAGACGCCCGCGTAGACCCAAACAGCTTAGAACAAAAGATTTGTTTTAGTATCATAAAAATCCTACTTATCACTTGATTTTTTCAATAATTAATAGCTCTAAGCTAAGATTTACTGCCGTTCAACCCTCTTAGGAATAATTATAAGCATTTATCACTAAAAGTCTTATAATTTTATATTAGTGAAAAAAAAGCTTGCCTTGATATCCTTCGTTGGGCAGTTGATATGATCAAACGATTACCATAATTTGATTTTATTATTATTGATTGAGTTGCTAACAAATTTTTATTATACCTAAATATGATGTTTATGAATTATTTAATCACAAGAAACCCTTAGGTAAGAATAGACTCGTAAAAACTCGTAAGGTTGAAAAGCCCGGCGGTTCTAGTGTCAAGCTATTTTGATGCTTGTTCTATGGACTGGGAACCCTGTATTAGCTTAGTGTTAGGTTTATAACCCCTCGCATAATCGTTATATAATCGCATAATCGTTAAAAAAATTAGAGATACAATTGTGTTATAACTAGTTCTCCTCATAGTGTTTTATTTATTCCATCTCTATGACCAAAGATGTTGTGTGACTAGTGATGCAAGCGTAGCAACTCTTCGCAAAGAAGTTATTCTCACTTACTCACTCCCTACTGGGATTTAATTATTTTAATAACTCTTTTGAGAGTCTTGCGTTGCGCTTCTAGCCCCAAAAACAGTTTTCTAAACTCTATATTGATTCGAATCCGAAAAGAGTTTTAAAACCTTTTTGCGATTCAAGTCTCACTGGCGACTGTAAACTGCTTTGAAATGGATTTGATAATAGCGATTCTAAAAGGAGTTTAAATGTTGCATCGATCGGAAAAGATGATAATCAGAAGGCGCCTTTCAGCGTTGTTGAATATTTTGTAACTAGGTTAATCGGCTTGGACGTCGATGATCCCTTGGTTTCACTTCGTCAGGCACCCTGGGTGTCCAATCTCCCGGTAAATGGCTGGCTGAGTTACCTCAAGCGCCTATGCAAGTACGTCTTGCGATTGCGAGCCTTGAAGTTGTCTATCTTCAAATTTCAAGGAATATCCGGAGCTATTGTTAGATCTCAGAAAATCGTGAATCGCGCAAAGCACTTTAGACACAGGTTCTTTCTGATAGAGCATAGACATCATGAGCTTCCATTAATAAACGATGCTTTTCGGTAGCCGATTGCAGTGGTAATGAAGCAGAACTCTCCGCCAAAAACACTTTGTTTGGTACAAATGTTACCATTTAAGAAGTTTATGGAAACTACTGTTTTTATCCTTCAGGAAAGTGACAGCTGGAGGAAAAGAAAGCCTGAAGATGACACTTCACAATGACCGTGTTGGAAGATTGCATCAAAGTAAAATTGAATAATTTGCGACGGTGGTACTAAAACTGCAAGAACGTATTAATAGTCCTGATATGAAATTATTTACCGGTCTTTGTTGTGGTGGGATATTATCAGCATGAACTGATTCGGTATCTCCTGTTAGAATTTCCTCAAGGAGGAAATGCTAGAAGCATTCGGTAATTAGACAATTTTTTGCTGCAGGTTTCGTTTGAATCGTCGTCCACGTGTTGGATCAAAACTGTATCGGATTTTTAGTATTTACCAAGCGGGCAATTAAGATAGTTTTATAGACATGCTTTGCTTTGTTTATAGACATTTACTTCTAAGTCGACATTGATTTGCTCATTACGGGATCTGATTGTCAACACTACTGCACAGCTGATCGGATCAAGCGCACCACATATCGGAATGTTACACCTTTTGTCAATTGCTTTTCGATCGAGTACTTGACAGATATTAACCCGCTGGCATTGCTTCGTATTGCTCGTCACCTACAAAATGGTGAGGTTTGTTCTCAAAGCTGAAACAAAAAAAAATCCAAAATAAAAACCACAACTAAGCACAATTAGGTCACAAACATTGCATCACATGGTTGAGTGACGAGTGCGAAGGGAAAACAAATCAAACATTGTTTCACCATCGCGTCTGCATTGGGCCCATCCATCCCCATTCACGCCAAAGCCAACGTGGGTGCGCGTGTCTCGATGGGGAGGAAGAAAACGTTGGTCCCGGGCGTCACACCACCGTTGAAAATGGAATCCTTTCGAATTCCCAACGTGATTTCGTCAAACGGTAAGGCGTCATGCGTGCCACGAGATGCACGAGCGGGCCAGCTGATGAAGCCTGTACCTGGGTGCTTTTTGTTGCCTTCTGAACAGCACACTTCCAAATTCATTTTTCCTTCCCCAATGGAAGCAAACAGGGTTGGTGGGTCGCGAAAAGTCCCTCGTTCGAAGTATCAGTTTTCGTTTTTCAGAGATTTTTCGAACGGAGGAAGCAGTCTGCTCGTTCGGCCGGTGGACGAGGTCGGCGGTGTTGCATTATTATGTTGGCGCGCTTGTTCGTGATCACATTCAAATACTGCTCCTGTTGCTTTGGCTGCTGCTGCTCGTCGTGGCTCAGTTCCACGTCTAATGTGCACTCGATCGAGCATCTATAAACTTTCCCATCGATCGCGTCTTGCTGGCGAAGACGCTTGACGCGCTTCGATTCCTCTTGCCCGTACGGGGTCGTTGTGTCGTGAGCGTTGCATTACACACACAGTACATGACCTAAACGGCGGTTCAACCATTAAAGCCAATGTCTGCCATCCTTGGACATGCCGAGCAGCTGGTGACACTCGTGCACACGGTTGCCCGAGAAAGGCAGGGTGAGCAGGCAGGAGCTGCCGACAAGACAATGCCCCCGGTCAGGGGTAGGAAGGGTACGGTGCGCCAACAGAAAAGACAGAGAAGACCTAAGAGCAAAAGAAAAACAACACACCCGAAGGAAAATCGTCACTCGCGTGTGTTTGGTGATGCCGAACATAGAAGGAACATTGTTTTTCTTTCCTGCCTTCGCTTCCTTGCGAGACCTAGCCGACCCGAATGATGGAGGCTGAGGTGGAGGCTGACGTCGGGTAAAAATGCATCGTGCATTGTGCCAGGCCGGCAGCAGGTTGAACTGGTCGATCGATTTTGTGGTAGAGGTTGAAGGTGGCCGACTCTACACAGCTGATTTTTGGACTCCATTACAGCGAGCCGAGCTGAGCGGTGGAAATGATCGTTTGGAAATGAACTGGAATGGGACCATGTGTTGGGATTTGTTTCTTTTTTATTGGGTGCATCATGGTTTACATTCTACTGGTCATGATGGGGTCATCTTCGTTAACCTTCCCTGATGTTTACACAATGAGTGCAGTATTGGGGTATGTGTTGCGTTAATTGTGGGTGACATTTGAAGCAATTTAAAGATTTAAAATATCGACAGGAATAGAAATCGATATTCATTTATACAGTGCTTTTAAGGTCCAGCGTAACTGACACAGATTTGTATAGATTTCTATCCTGGTCACGGCACCAACATAAAATACATTAAGGGTTACTGGGCTTCCATCTTGACGGCTGTTTTGTTTTAAAGCCCAATTCCGACAAACTTTTGCTTGGTAATCATTTGGTAATCCTTGAAACTATTTATCCACAATAAATATAACCACGTCCACGCTAGACACCAGCATCACCGACAGTGAAAGGAAAGGAACACGTTCCGAAAGACAACCACGAACCAAACTTCCAAGTTCATTGGCTAATCATCTGAAATTCAAACCCTTCGCAAAGCCGACCTAAGATAAACACCTTCGGCACAAAATGGTAGCAAAATGGATGTCACCTTCCCCAGCGCTGCGCCCCACCTCCGCACAGCGAAACAAAGCCCCGGCACCGCACGTAAAAGGGAAGGCCTACATAACGAATTCGTGATTGAGTTATAAATGAAATTCAATCAAATCAAATCAATCAATTGCAAAACGGGCCCGCTTCTAGTGCTGGACACCGTCTCACCGTGGGACGATTGAGGATTTGTTCTGAAGTTCGTTGTGTGTATGTGTGTGTGTGTGTATATGTCACATGTGACACTCGACGATCGAAGTGAGAATGTGTTCCCGACAGGAAAAGTAAGGGTATGAAGAGAACATGTATGAGACCACCCTCGCTAGGCCGCCATATTGACGAGGCTACGATATTTCTTCAAAAGTTTTTTTATTTTTACAACCATTGGCTCCATTTTGCAACTGCACCTTACGTGAAGCGTTTGTATGAGTGTGTGCTTGATTGTCCGTGGAAGCTCTCACTACAATGTTGCCCGATAGATCATTAGCAACACTGGGGATTTGGGGAACCTATACAGAGCATTCAGGATGGATTTGGTGTTTAAAGCTCCAGCGATTACATTCGCCACGTACGGTAATGCCCTGTTTGAAAGGGTTTTGCGTTGGCAGTTGTGGCCAGTTGTGAGCCATTGCGAACGTACATGGTGCTGCTCAGTAATCACACATGAATTCATCTAAATTAGATTGCGCAGCGATTGGAAAGAAAATCTGAAAACTCATGTCAATGTTTGTTTATTGATTGAAATTATATGTGAATGTCGTAACGATGGACCAAGCCCTGAGGTGGTGAACGTGCTTAAGTGATGTTTTTCCCTGTATTGCGCTTCGTACTTATCGTGGGATTATATTTACTTTGAAGCACACTTCTTTTCCTCTATTTAGATTGTGTGTCGTATTGTTCAAAAGAAACCAAGAGACCATTTTATGCAATGAGCATGTTTCTGGTTTTATTTTCCCACTTATTATGAAATTATATTCGTTCTGCTTTAGCAGCGCAGTGCCGCATTTCGTCAAGTTATTAATTCGCTAGTAGAGAAAACCCGCGCATTGTGGTAAAAAAAAACTTCCGCCCCCGGGTGGACTCGAACCACCAACCTTTCGGTTAACAGCCGAACGCGCTAACCGATTGCGCCACGAAGGCGAGTTGCATGCTACACGACTACAAGCCAATACAAACATTCTACACGCATTAGCAGCAGACCGCTTCACGCTCTTCGGTGGTATCTTCCACACTTGAGAATGATTTGCCAATCTGTTAATTTGAACGTGTAAAGACATCCGTATCAGCTCAAAACCATAATCGGAACAGCAAAACGGCAAATTCCATCGCGTTGAACGCTCTTGATACAGGTTTCGGCATCGGCAAGATTAGTTAGGACCCCCTGCTGACTGCTGCTTCTCGCAAATGAGTCAATTACAGCCTCACGCTATGGCCGTCCTCAATCCCATTCGTCCCACCGCAATTTCCGGTTTGCTGGTCGTTACGCCGGTACGCAAAACATTTCAGCAATCCGTCAGTCCGATCAGTCAACGGAGGCGCGTTGATGTCGTGACGATGTTTCAGGCGGACTGACGGGCATACAGTCAGTCAGGGCGCGCACATTCAAAGGATGTTGGCGAATCTTACGTTTGTTACCGGCCACGGTGTGGATCGGTTCGACTGAAACGCGAGTCTAATCGGCTACAGGCGGGAGACTCCCGGGAGAAACAGGTGCGCACAGTGACAGTGAAACTGGCCGCCGAACCGAACGACCCATTTGCCGTTCCAATTCCCGATAGAAAAGAAAGATTAACTCAGACATCTCAGCAGCAGCCGGTGCAGAGCCAGTCCGTCAAACGTCAACATCGGGGACCTGCCACCAGCAGCATTATTTAACCGAGGTGCATAATTGCTGCAAAACCGCCCCCCCCCCCCCACACACACACACATCTCTCAACGCAGCTTCCCCGGTCGGAATGTATGCAGCGCGTGTGCTTTCTAGTTTTGCTGCCGACCTGCAGCAGTGCTGGTGATGGTGGCGTTGTGCGTTTCCTCCGTGCGCGGTCCGATTGCCTTGATCGGTCGTTTGTCATATAAACATCAAGTGCCATTTCTTCCGCTCGTTGGTTGGATTGGTGTTCGTGGCGTTCACCAAGCGCGGACCGTGCTGTGTGCTGTTTTGCTGACCAAGAAAAAGTGAAACAAGATAATTTTCGCATCGCAAACGCACCTGATACGGAGAAAACGTTAGCAATCGATAGAAAAATGGGACTTGAGAGTAGGTTCGATTGGGGAATATGATAAATAAGGAATCGCGCAATTCCAAACGTTTGGGGTTTGGGGCGACGAATTTGGACTGCTTTTCATGGGAAGTGTTTTCGCTGCTTTCGATGCCCTGTCTTAGGTCTACGAATGGAAACGCAATGAAACTAATTAAACGTGATAGCAAACTTCACACAGTACGAAAGGTATTGCTAACAATGTAATAATGAACACCATGTATAGCTAGTAGCAATGGGTTGCGTATTGAAATTGGACATAATCCAACATTGGAACTGGTTGTAATGAGACGATTGATATGTAAAAATACTATTTACCTTGACACATGCTTTGGCATGTTGATTTAAATATGTCCGAACGGATACTTTTAATTGCAAACAATCCATTTTTATCCAAATGTTTTCAAACCGAATCAGTTGATTATCGTAGACATAGTTTGTGGTCCTATGAAGAAGTTAGACAGTAATGCTGTATGAAATACAGCAAAGGCTTTAGGTGGGTACGTTGGTTACGCTTTAGCATCATTTAGAAATCAATCCTAATCATGAAACCCTATATTGAAGGTTCATAATAAGTCGATTGCGAGAAAGATGTCTTTAAGCTGATTGAAACAGCACTTTTCGCGTTTATTTTAACAAAATCTTCATTAGGTATGCATAACAATGCATGAAAATATAAATAAATATAAAAAAATCAACATTTTCCTCAAAACAAAAAAATACAAAATAACTGCAACTTCACGTGTTGTTTGCCAAATTTAAATTGGTTTTCAATATTTTGTTGCAAATCTTTTATTTTCAATTACAGCCTTGTATCTGCGAGGCATAGACTCGATCAGATGGTCAATGAAGTTTTGTGGAATTTCTGCACTTTTTGATTTGTGCAAACAACAGATCCTTGCGTTGAACACCTTCACGATCAATTTGCTGATCTACGATCTCCCAAAGATTCTCTGTAGGGTTCAGATTCTGAGATTGGGACTGTCAGTTCATCACCATGATATCGTCATCCTTAACCCACTGTTTGATTACTTTGGCGGCAGTGCTTGGGGCTATTGTCTTGTTGGAAAATTCATTTTAATGCCAATTTCCATTCAGCGTACGGTAACATAAGATTTCTCAGGATATGATTGTACATGAAACAGTCCATTATTGCATCAATTTGATGAATTGGACCAAGACCGTAAGCAGAAAAACATCTTCAGACCATTACATTGCCTCCGCCATGCTTTACCGTCTACTGAAAGTAACGTCGAATCACACGGCAAATCCCGTCACTTCCAAAGATGTTGAACTTCGACTCAACACTGAACAGAACCGTCCGCCATTTCTGCGCATCCCAGTCAATATGGGATTGAATAAACTGAAGTCTTTTCTTCCAGTTCCTAAGAGAAGTTAGAGGTTGCCTCGCAGGACGTCGAGAGAACAATCCAGCGTCAACACCACGTCGTTTGATTGTCCGGTCCGAAACAGATAACAGCAAATCTATCCGCACGTTGAACGTGAGCAAAGTCTAGATACGATCCATTTTTTTTTTTCATCTCATACTTGTTACAAATGGGATTTTTGTGACATTGCACTCTTGAAAACATCGATTATTTTCTTTCTTAGTTTCACTGCAATGCTGTCAAAAGTCATTTTGTTCTCTAGTAACACAAAAATAAAAAATAACTGATAGTACTGATAATCCTCAATAATTTTCAATGTGTATTTACCTTGTAATGTTACAATAATGCAAAAAGAACACTTTTTTCGGCAAACGAATCTTTTACCAACGTAAAACAAAGTTTTAAAACAATGCTTTTAGAGAGAATAGTTCAAAGAAGCGAGAAGTTGCATTTGTTTTGACCAGCACAAAATGATTCGTGTCCACCAAACACTCATTGTGATCTGTCAATTTGACAGCAAACATGTAGTAAACAGCTAGACTTCTGAACCGTCAAAGTGTCTCGTTTTCGATTTCGAAAATATGATGCTTTTTTATAATTGCTCTATTTGAGTGGCATGTGTTTTGTCCAATGCTTTATAAAAACATTGATCGGATGCTTACATACTTCAATTGCAAGTATTATCACCAATTTCGCTTCTCACAGGACACCGGAAATAATGGCACCCTTAACAGCTTCGAAACATACATTCCTTTCCGTTTACAGCATTGTAAACAATTCAAGTGCCCTTGAGCAGGCCCGGGCAGCGGAAGTAGACAAACACAAACATGCCAGCACAAGCACAAAACACAACGCAGTCCGTCCTCCGACGTCCGATGATACACATATCTTTCGAGCAGTTATTAATTTTCTCACACTTACTGGAATCTTTTTTCCACCTTTTCGCCCGGTCTCGCAGCGAACGTGTTAAAAGTGTTTCACCCTTTCGTTGGATGCACACGGCCGTGAGACGGGTCCGGTTTTGTAATGTTTATTTTTCACTCCAAAGTGCATGTTTGCCTGCAACGGTTGGAAAAATGCTTTCGTGCCCGATTGGTTCCCCAGGGCGCGGAGTGCGGTGACACGGTGGCGAAGTGTGGTGTGCTTGTTAACGACGGGCGCAAGCGGTAATGGGTGCAAAAATTAATTTATGCGACAAATGACTCCATCGCCTCTTGGCCCTCTGCCGCATGTGTGCACGTGTGTGTGTGTGCGCAGAAAAAGTGTCCAACGTGTGTCATCGCGTTGCTGTGAAGGAAAATGCATCCAAAGAAACGATCCAAAGTGGACAGCGAGTGGTTTAGAGATAAATGATCGTTCGGGTGTAAGTGTTCCGAAGGGTTGGCTGGATTCGGTCCCGGCAAACGGGGCAGAAACGTTCGAGGAATCGAGTAATCGGCCCCCGGAATCTGTGTGTGACGTGTCCGAGGGTCCGAGACAACGAACGGACAAGCGTCGCTATTGCAATCTTCCCCTCCTCCTCCTCCTCGGTCCACACCCCATCCCGCCGGGGGTCGATTTGTCGCACACGATAACGAGGGATGACTTTAATTAGTTATGTTTGTCACGAAAGTGAGAGAGCCCGAGTGTCCCGAGGGTGTCGGATGGGGGAAGGAGTGTCTATCTCGGGGTTTGTACTCACCGGATCAGCAGCAGAAATGAAGTTAGTGGAAGATACGCGCGCGTTGCGGTAGCACCACAGCCTCAATACCAACAGTCGCGAGGAGCGAAAGGTGTTAACTAGTGAGCTTTTTCGCGATTAGGTGAGAGTACTGGTTTTCGGAGTATACTCCGCACCGACGAAGTAGTAGTAGCCGCAAAGGCTGGAAGAAGTACGAGTACGGTGGACGAGTTTCAACCGGATTGGACATCAAATACCAATTAGCCTGTGACTTAACAACATATTGGCGGGAATTGTCCAATCGCGGCACACGATGATGAATCTCTCGCTCTCTCTCGAGCAGGGTGTACTAATCTGCTTGCATCTGCTACCGTTTCGAACCAACTCCAACCGTATAAACACACCGGCAAACGCAAGAGGTGAAGTCTCGAAATGGCATTTTCGCACTCACTACCTGACGTCTTCTAACCTCACTTTCTCACCTGACAGGTACAAGCGCACAGGCACACTGATGCATGATATGAAGCATTCATATTTTGAGTCAATCTTCGGTGTACGTTTGAAGGCTCATTGGCCTTTCGCAACTGCTCTGCACATTCGCGTAGTTTAATTGGTACAATCGGCAACCGGGAGGACGCCGGGAAGCACACCTCATCTGGGCACTGTGCAGCTAGAGTTGGCTGGTGATTTGTTAAATTGAAAATTACTTACGTCGCTACTCGTTAAGTTACGCTGCCATTCCAGACCTATCATGAAGTGTGTCATTTAGAGTGGGATTATGATATATTACAAATGATCTTTCAAATCAAAACGGGGATTGTTCATAGCATGAGTTTATCTTTTATTTTTAACTCTCATATAACCCTTAAGTGCCACCAAACTGTAGTAAGTTTATACACAAAAAGTAAGGATTAAAATATTAATTCTAGCGCTTCAATTCAACGCGGCTTAATGAGCGTGTTTTATGTTTCAACATCATGTTCTATTATTTTTGGGGCATGGCACTAAAAAAGATACAAAAAAGAAACCAGAACGAGGTTGAAACCTGGTGCTATATGTTATTGCTGTACGATAAATTAATCATAATCAGCAGAACTCGCTTTTTTGCGCTCGCAATTGCAGACGGACGCCAGGGCCCCAAGTATTTGGATTTTTTTGTTGTTGCAGGATCAACTGTCGAGGTTACGAACGTGGTGTGCAAAAGATACATTGCAACTACCTTCACCTGTCCAGGCTCATCAACGCTCCGGGTCTAATCTAATCGTTGTCTAATGTGCATGAAAACTTAATTAGTCAACAAAGTATTGTCGGGTGTGTAGGGTATGCAAAGCTAGGATTGGTTTGAGAGAGTTATGTTGACTTGGATTGTATATAATAAATAAAAACAGAGCAGATATTATACCACGTGCTTCAGACATATACTTTGAATCATTTTAAACATCATCACTGTCGCAATCTTTATGGCAAACATGGTAAATTTTACATCAGACAATAACATAAAAAAAACCAAGACAACAACAATTTTCCTGACATGAATCTCCACTTCGCATCCTATCACAACCAACCAACGATGTCTAATGAAATTACGATGCAATGCATGTTTCCGTGCCGCTCGGGAACGATTCGAGCAGGACCGGACGCCGGCTGTCAAATAAAGTTGCTCACGAGATGTGAAATGAGCGCACTGTTTATCTGTCATACCATGTTGGGCATCATTCAGGTTGCGGCCATTCTTGCAACAACAAAAAAAAGAACTCTCCATAGGAAGCGACATGTCATGAATCGTCAATCAAGCGCGTAATCAATCGACAGCTGCAAACAGGAAGCAATCGATTTCCAGAACCGTACCAAGTACTGGCGATCGTGGCGCGTCTAGTCTGTCACCAGTGCAACAGTGTTCACAGCATCATTTCATCTAGAGCGAACGATTATGGTCGATTGTGTAAGAACATCGGTTGGCTAGAACTGCTGTAGGACAGCAAGCGCTGCAGACTTCTAGTTGTGAATTCCTTGGGGAGAGTCTTTGTACATGTTGTTCAGAAACGTCACTACATTCGCTGGGTAACGTGATCCGAATGGATATCAATTACCGGCAAGTTGCGACATGATGTTCCGAACTTTTCGTCTGAAAACAGGACAACCCATTAGACTGGCTTTGTGGCTCGGTGATTGTATTTACAGTGTGAATGTTTGCAGTCAACATTGGCGAATTGTGAACAGTGCCGTCCAGCCAATACAATCGTGCCCGCGCCTGAATGTTCAAGAATTGCCCAAGGGAAACTTTTCATTTTTTTTTGTTCGCCAAACCAACCGTAGTCGTCGTCGTCGGTGGTGCTCGTTCGGTTCATATCATAATGTTGCGACAAATTGTCGCATTCATTCGCATGCCTCCGCGAGCAAAGCAATGCTGCCTGTTCCTTTCACCTGCCAGGTCACACTCTACTGCAGCAGGGACACCGTCACGGTGGCGTCTGCTACCTGTCCCAGACTGCTGCAACCGAACCTGCGGCAAAACCAATGATTGATCTTAGGTGCGGACAGATCGGCCTGATCTTCGACCGGCAGCAGGGAGCAGGCGGCTAAATGGAAGGATTCCATTCGGACGGAGGATGGCAATGGTGAGATGTCGTGGCCACGGCCTACTTGTCATTTCAATTTACCGCTACCGTCGAATAATGGCACTTGCGCTAAATGTACGCCGGCACGCACCGACGCACGCAGCACGCATGAGAGCATGTGCGAGCTTCAGCGTTTCAGTGTGGGCTCCCGTTTCCCCCTTCCTTCACACACTTCTAAACGCCAGAGATGTAGTGCATTTTTCCTTTGCTTCGATGTTGGGCGCAAGAAAGCGAACTAAGCTTGTTTTCTTGCGTGTGGATTAGATTAGCTGTAGCGTGGATATCGAACGAGTTTTTTTTTCTCTATCGGAACACAGAATGGAATGAAGTTGGAATGAAAGCTCCGGAACAAGAATGAGGAAAGCAAAAAAGCAAACAAACAGAATCGATGCGATTCGCTTATTAGTAGGACTGTGAGTCGTTGTTAGACTATAACTGGTTTTAAAGGAATTTTCAATTATTTTTCTTAAGCAGTTTACTTTCATGTGATGGAAATGGATTTTGATTTAAAAATAACCATTACTTTTTTACCATCATGCAGTATTAAGTTGTCAGATTTGTAGCCCTGTTATTAAAGAACAAAAATAGGGTTAAAAATAATTACATTTTCCATGTTTTATTTCAATTCGTATAAGCATTCAGGTTTTATTCCCATAAGTGTTTCGGCTGTAGTTTTCTTCTGACTCTTTTGCAATGAAAGAAAATTCACCTAAAGGAGATGAATTGTTTCCTGGACCCGGTATGGTAATAGAAGGCCAGCTAAGGACGTTGATGAATCGAATAATTCCATACATTATTTTGTATTGTAAATGCTATTTAAATTTTTTAATCTATCTAACCTATCTGATCTATTTTATATTAATAACTACAAGGCAATTTTTATAGTATATACATATTCCTCTCTCCTTGCAATTCATCTATGAATAGAGTTCGAATTAACCTAAACTCGGATGATAAAGTTCTCAAGATTTTTCGCAATCTGATGCCTGATAAGCAGGGTCCCAGGTTGAGGATCATTTTAAGAAATTTATAATGAATCCTCTCTGTACTTTCTCCAGTCTTGCTGGAGAAAGACCCCCAGATGATGGATCTAAATAGGACTGCAGGGAGTACTGCCTGTTTGTGCAGGGTTAGTTTACTATAGTAAGAGAGGACCGTCGCTTGATCAAAGGATATAGGCCCCTACTTGGATGTAGAATTTTTCTCCATACAAATTGTACGGGAATCCCGACGCCGTAAACCAGAGTAGACTTTACCCCTACTTGGATGTACACTTTCTCCGTATTTATAATATCTGGCAATGTTTCTCCAAAATCACACATCAATATTTAATGTCTTTCATTTTAATTTTACAATTTACATCGATGGGAGCATCAGTGCGACCGAATGACCGTTTACGTCAGGACTGCACTGTACCAGATGGAGAAGGGGCGTACACATACCCAAGGTGCCCTGTGTCATCGGATTGGAGCGTAAGATCGTCTTCCTGGGCTTGTACCGACGTATGCGCAGCTATATTTCCATGATTCGAATGTCGAGCAATAACGCAATGAAATCCTGGATCGGATGGATTATAGCTACCCTCCAAAGTATTTTCGAAGCATGCAATTCGCTGGCTGCCATATTCCGGAGGAGCGTGCACGGCAAAGGCTATCAGCTGATGTCGCGGAAGCATCGACGGCCAGGGAAGATGATATTCTGTGGGCAGCAGCGGAGGCAGGGCGTGCAGGGACAGCTCCACCTCCCATTCCCAGGCGTAGCCGTGGGCGAACACCTTCCCCCGAAACGTTGCGGCTTCGGCATGAGCGCCGAATCTACATGCAGAGGGTATGGAGAGCTAGGGTAAGGGAGGGAACACTACCACCTGTTCCTCCCGGAAGGAGACGCCGCCGTCGAGAGCCTCCATCAGCGGCGGGTTTGATTCGCTCCAGGAAGAATCGTAGGGCGAATGCTCGAGGAAGGAGGAGAAATCGGAGAGTTGGAGAAACGCACAAAGTCCTCGAGTTTTCTCAAGTTAATACCAAGAGGAGGCTGTCGGTTACCCCAGGGGAAGAAGCCTCGCTTCTTAGGACATCACTTCGGGACGCTAAGCGTGCAGGCGTCAGTGGATCAATGAAGACAAACCTACAATCCTAATTTTGAAATGTTTGCGAAATGGAGCACTTGAACAAGGCCAAGAGAAAAGCAAGGGCCAAGCATTGGAGCAAGAGGAAAGCGTGTTATCCTTGCACCATCGTTTCCTGGCAGAATTCGTTTCATGCGAGCTCAGTTCCAGATTGATAAGCCTGATCTCTTCATTACAGTAACGTAGAACCCAAGTGGTCATAAGTGATCGAATTTTTACTATCACGGCAGCAAGCTTTCGATCGACCAGATCTAACTTCACGTGTTTTTCGATTGAAACTTGAAGCAATCCTAGAGGATCTTTCGGCGGAAGTGCTTGGGCTTCAGATCGCATGCATTCATATGACAGAATATCAAAAATGTGGTCTTCCCAATGCTCGGTGTTTGCTGATCCTCGGTGATGGGGACAAACCACGGTCGGCTGCGGATAACGAGCGATTAGTTTCGGTTGAAATGCCCGATTCTGCAAACGAGGAGGTTCACGAATCAACAGTGATCAGCTATAAATTAGTTCAGCCACCATTTTGCTTGTGATTAATCTTAAATTATTAGCTGGTCAAATTTGGATATGTTTTTATGCATCCCGAAATGAAACATTGTTTTAGCTGCAAAAGGTGCCAAATTGCTTTCGCTCAACACGAGTTTTTGTGACCCAACTGATTAATCGTCTCATATAGAGCATCATGTTCAAGATTCCCCACTATTTTGTATGAGCAAATTTAGCGTGTGTAATTCTTCGTATCGAAAGCAAGTAGGACCATGGGTATCGTGGCTTAACTCAGGACATTTGGAGCCCTTGTTCGATCCTCATTGGACTATGCCTCTACCGTTTGGAGTGCTACTGGTAGGACACACATTGTGAAAATTGAGCAAGCTCGGCGATACTTTACCAGGAAGGTTCACCGGCGTTTTCTTGTCTGTGCAAGCTCGTCACTTACTTCATACGAAGTCCGATGCCGGATGTTGAGTTTGATGTCACTCACAATCCCGGCCTTTATGGCGGATGATTCCACGCCATCCTTCCTCCTCAATCTGGGCCTACCACGCCTCCTCTGTCCGTGTCAGGACGGTGTAAAAGGACTTTCTGAGCTGGGTCGCGCCCGCTGCCATGCGTATAACATGGCCAGCCCATCAGAGCCTGGTGAGCCTAATACGCTGCACGACGGTAAGGTCTCCATTGTCCTTCCACACATACGCGGCCAACGATCCTTCTGAGCATCTTCCTCTCGAACGCGGCTAGGACGGCTTCGTCTGTTTTGAACAGGGTCCATGTCTCAGACTATAAAGGTACGGTACAGTCCCAGCTTCGACCGTCGCACCAGGTTTTTTGAGGTGAGATGTTTTCTCAGGCTGTAGAATGACCGGCTGGCCGCCAGCATCCTAGCGAGCAACTCCGTCTCTATGCTGTTTTTGGTGCTGACTTTTGACCCGACCCGATTGATATTAATATTCCTTTTTAAATGAGAATTCTCTTGGTTATGTTACTTCATTTTCTTTTCTGATCATGAGCAACTGATCAGAGTTATTCGTGTTTTGTTACTTCGTAGGTCTGTTTTTGTAAATGTAAATATAAGGCAGATTTAAGATAGTTTTCTAAACATTATTCGTACAGCCATAATGGCAAATAAGTATAAATAAATTAATTAATTAACACTCTGAATAACCGAACATAGACTTCATCGTAACTGGAAACAACTCGGTCGCAAAACATGCAACACTCTACGTAATCCACATGCACACTAGTAGCCACTTGCGTGTGATCATTGTGCATACAGATGATGAATAAATGCAGTATACGGAATTCACCAGATTATAAGCAAACCAGTTTGAAGCGACCTTCGAGATCTTGATCGACCGGGATGGGATTTCTAACCTGATTGTTGTTCTGATTTTTTTACACTGTGAAACGAAGGGAATGGGCAGAAAGTTTGTTGGTGTTTGTAGTGTTGTAAACGAGACTCAACTTATCTGGCCCGGCTTGAGATTCATTTCAGACAGGCACAGACGTTAGTTTAAGTTCAGCAGTGCGACTAGAACGATGTACCGATCGGTATTGTTTGTGGTGTTATCATTTTGCTGTATGCGCAATGAAGGTAAGCTAGCTTCGATTGCAATGTGAATTAAGCTTACCAGTGTGTTGTAATGATTGTCCACAGCTATACACTCGCTGTTTCCGATCGATATAGGATTAATGGAAGAAAATGCTTTTCTTCCTCTCGAAAGAGATACGTTTGACGGTAAGTTTGCTGTGCGCAGGATACGAATAAGGAAGCATCGAGTTAAACGAAATTGAAATCGTTACAGACTGTCATATGCGTTACATGCGATATGGAAGAGATGATTGGACGATCCGTGACGTGTTTCGATCCTACGAAGAATCTCGTGATTACAGCCACATTGCCGCTATTGGATGGATTCGCGATGGCAGCACAATCGATTGGGCATGCATGGGCGCGCTGATATGGGACAGTGTTGTGCTAACTTCGGCCCATTGCACCACAGGTGAAGGGTGAGAGGTTTAATGCTAGTTTTTGCTTCTATGAAATTGCATCTCTAGCACGTAGTTCTTATACATCCAGGAATAGCGCACCCAGCGTAGTACGGCTTGGAGGGTCAAAGTATGTGCAGCAGAGGAACATAAAAGAAATCATACGTCATCCCGACTTTTCCGCGAGTAATGGTCAGAACGATATTGCCTTGCTTCGGTTGGATGGTAGAATTACGTAAGCTGTTGCTTGATTCACTGTACTTTGGATTATTGGGGCGTTTTATGATTAATTCCTTCTTACTCAGAATCAACGAAACGGTTGTACCAACATGTTTGTGGCTCTGGGAGGACGTGCCATTTTCTAATTTGGACTCTCTGTCACGCACCACAGGTAAACAGTTTAAGGGTTTATACTAATGATGGGTTCTCGGAACCGCACCTACCATCCGAACTACGAACCGCTTCCGACCATCGTAACTTTGACTCCGATTCTCTTGGAGCCGTCCGGAGCCGCTAGTCGGCTGCCGGATCTGTTAGAGCCTTTCGAAGAAGTCGGGAGCCGTTGGAGCCGTCCGGAGCCGTCCGGAGCCATTTGGAGCCGTCCGGAGCCGTTTGGATCCGTCTAGAGCCGCTTGAAGCCGTCCGGACCCGCTAGTCGGAGCCGTCCGGAGCCATTTGGAGCCGTCCGGAGCCGTTTGGAGCCATTAGAAGCCGTTTGGAACCGATTTTAGCCGTCCGGAGCTCCTATTCGGCAGTTCCGAAATCGTCGGAATTGCTAATATAATAAGGTGATATAATATAATGGTGCTCTATCATCAAATTCATTGAAATGAAAACCTTCCGGAATGCTCCTAACGACTCCAAACGGCTCCGGACGACTTCGGACGGCTCCGGAATATTGAACCAATGCACAGTTCATACAGACAACCAAAGAATCTTCAATTTTACTCGCAGATTCAGCCGACAACGATGAGCAATACGCAACAGAAGAAATGGCCAGACTAAATGTGAAGAGTGACGAATGCTTTTCACGAACGATGCGCAACTACGGCTTACCAGAAACGCAGCTGTGCATGCAAACTTTTCAGTCAGACGCAGTTGAATGTAATGTAAGAAAAACAAACACACATTTTGGGAATACATTTCTTAGCTAAGGCAATAAAAACCATCCTTAGGAAAAGCCCGAAGGTAATCTGCTACAAGTGCGACTGCTACACAACTTTAAAACCAGTCCCTTCTTGGTGGGCATATTGTCTTCCAGCTTCACGTCGGGCTCCTGTAACCCTGTCCGTGGTTATACCAAGATCGCACCCTACCGTGAATGGATAATGCAGGTGTTGATGCAGCAAAGTGTCACCGTTACCCCGCAAGCCTTCTTCCCGGCCGTTTGTGCGCATCGTTACGCCCAATTTCGACCGCGAGTGGAACATCTGATGTACGAGCGTCTCGGTGATATACCGATTAACTATGTACAGGTCGAAAGCACGCGTGATAGAAATCTGAAATATATCGTGCAGTTTGAGTGGCCCGCCGAAGCAACAAATGTAACACAGCGCGATTGTGCCGGTACGTTTGTCGATCAGCAGACTATTCTAACTCTGGCATCATGTGTTAGCCCAACAACGTCGGATGGGTGAGAGAATACTGAAAGGTTGTGTTTTATCCAGAATCATGCCTTCTTTTTCAATTCCCACAGGTTCCAACCATCAGCTGCTATACACGTAAGGCGCTATGGAAATCTGTCTTATCCTATCAAATCAATCACGGCGCATCCAAGCTACGTCAAAGGTTCCCTCGAGAACAACATAGCGGTTGTAAAGTTACAGACTCGCCAGGACATAGTTCCAGCTTGTATCTGGCGATACAGCGACATACCGGACGAACGTGCCGATCTGACCGGCATTGGAGTAAGTGGTTTAAATCATTATCAAGATGACAACTTCTACGATCCAACAGGTAAATATGCTCACCTTAACTGTTCGGTTGTTAGGTTAAAACTACAGAAACATTTTTATTCCCAGCCGGTGATAACACTATCGTACAGCATGCGATGGATATGTATCCCTTTGACAATTGCAGCAGAGATTTGGTGGAACTGATTGGCAATCGATCGTTGAAGGGTCTCAATGCAGGTGAACACTTATGCTTCCTCAGTGACCGTTGGATAGTGCCTGGTGTATGCAGTGATATGGTCGGTGGACCAGTGCAGCGTTATATTAACAGAGGCGGAGCATACTTTAAGTACTTGTACGCATTGACCGTTGGTGGTCGTACCTGTGGCTACGGACAGCCTACGGTAGCGATACGTCTTGCTCCTCATTATGCCTGGCTGCAATCGGTAATTTTTGACAATCGCGTCCCAGGTGTGGTGGTAGAGCCTTCCGACTCAGTGATCATCATCAATCCAGACCTAAAACGGAGCGATGAGTGTAGCAATGGTGACGGTACGATCGGTATCTGTGTGCCATATGAGTTGTGCCTAAGCACGAAGGAGCGTCTGCGTAAAGGTGAACGGGTGACGCTGTGTACGGACGGATCGGTTGTATGCTGTCCGTGGGGAGATATTGCGAAAAACTCTGCCCCAGATCCGATACGTGCCGAGCTGGAAAGCTGTGAGAAGCTTTACCATCCACTACGACGCGAACGTTTTCAAAAAACGCTCCTTAACGAATCGCTCTACACGAATCAGCAGCACGTGGCCGAAATCGGATGGCCTCAGAGCAATGGTCGAATCGTTTTCGAATGTATCGGCTTTCTGATTACGCCCAAAATTGTCGTTTCAAGCGCACGTTGTCTGGAGACGTACCCACACAAACCGACAGTGGCACGCATCGGGTCGATCGAAGCTGCAGACGCTTCCAACTACGTTATCCAGCCGGTACGTCGGGTGCGAATGCACGAAGACTACGACCCATTGACGGGTGTAAACAACATAGCGATAATTGCACTCACAGCACCGATCGAAAGCAACCTCTTCCATTTCCCCGGATGCTTGTACCGGAACAGCACACATCTGCCTGTGCGACAGTTTGCCATCAACGAAAGTGAGTATCCTAATGAGACGTAGACTGGATATAGAAGAGTTAAATATCTGTTTTATCCGATTATAGACAGAGGGACGGTTGTTGTTCAAAAAGTAGCCCCACTGTATCAGAGCGACTGTGCGGAACATCTGACAGAAAAATTAGCTCCTGGTCAAATGTGTTTGATGAAGTCATTTCCCGAAGGCAGCTACGAGTCACGCGGTGTCTGTTTGAAATCCGGAGACCTTGTGATATGGGAGAATCGTACCGAAGTGGAGGACATATTTGACGCCATATACTTGGTGGGTCTCTTCAGCCACGGTGAATGTGAGGTGGAAAAGGTTCAGATTGCTACACGCATCTCGTACTATTTCGATTGGATAGTGCTCAATGCTAAGTAGCTCCAGGCTGGAGGACACAACACCATTCAAATAAATCTATAAACTCAAACATTTCGCCTCAGCATTCAAACGCTTCGAACGGCAGTACTCAGTAGTATCCGAACAACTATCTTCACCTTTGCATCCTTTCACCGGAGCTTTGCTTTGCATGGTGTCGGACGTTCTCGATTTAACGACCAAATCAGCACTCCATCGTCAGCCAGTTCGATCCGATGATTAGATGCTTGTCTCAATTCACCACATTCGAGCGGTGAGGAAAGCGAGAAAAAACTCACCCACCGCTTGCCCGCTTTCCAGCACCAACTCCATCAATTATGTGCCATCGTCCGTCGGATCGACCGGCGGGCATACCTTTCACGACAGGGCTCCGCGATTGCCAATGAGCCAGACAGGAGTGAAGCGACGATGCGTATCGTGCCGCCCCACATATCACTGACAGCATCTCGCGCATCAATTATTCGCCTTAAAGCGCGCATTAACTATCGCTTGCGAATCGCACTTGGTCGCAGAATTTCTCCAACTTTGCTTAGCCTGGTAGCCGGCCAATCCGTCTACCGCCTTAGGGAACGCGGTTTGCGATCGCGGCATGAAGATAAGCGATCCAACAGAGGATCTCCGAGTACGACGCATGACTCGTAGAGCAAAAAAAAAAAAAACTATCCTCACAAAAACAAAACGAATCACACAACGGCCAATCATAGCGCGTGCGCTAGATTGGTGGCGCATCTTACCGGCTTTTGGGCTCCATCAGTCGCCGCTGTCGGCTGAAGGACACACTGCACCGAGCGGGAAGTGAAGTAGTGTTTGTAGGAAGTCCACTGACCGTAGATTGCTTATCGTTGATAAGATTGAGTGGTATGAGCACACGCGTACATTTCGTTACCGAGAAAATATGGCTTCAACTGCCAGCAATGAACATCCCTCGTGGGGACATTGCTTTTCAACAAGGGCAGTTATCTAATTTTACCATCGTGAAAGGTTGGCTCGTAGTAATGCGGCCAGGCTGTTCTTTACGAATAATAAGAAAGAAAATGTTCCGCGCACGTGAGGAAAAATGGAAATGTTAGTAGGAATATGCATCATTTCGCAGTTTTACAGGTTACGGCGTGTTTTAATGTTTGTCACATGAAGAAAATAAGATTTGCTGCTCCCAAGTGACCAGATTTCCTTGAATCTTGAGCTTGAGTAGATAATTTTTGTTCAATTTTTGTATCCCTGAAATGTCCACTGATACGAAGAAAACCCAAGCGAAGCCAAGGGATTTCTAACCTCAATTTTATAACGTGCATTGTCAGTCTCGGATGGGGATGATTCGGAGAAGACGAAATCCAAGGTAAATGTGTGACTGCCCAAGCTGGATTTGCCAACATTTGATGGTAACACGACGGATTGGATCAGCTTTAAAGATCGATTTGTTTCCATGATCCATGAAGCTGAGGACATGAAAGATGTGACAAAATTGCAGCACCTCTTATCAGTGCTAAAATGGAAGGTGTTACTAGATATTTTCGGGCGTTGCTTTCTATTCCGTCGATGAAGAACGAAACGGTTGAGGAGCTACGAGGAGTGTTCGACGAGTTTACTCGATTGATAGATCCATAGGATACACCTCTGTGCTATCTACTTTTTTTTATAAATCAGATTGTAACCCCTTTGTTAGCTTGGGAGGAGTATTCAAGCAAGAATAAGGAAGACAGGAAGAGGATTACGCTGCAGGAGTTCCGGCAAAGACGGTTTGAGAATACTTAATTCTACTGTGCAATCGACTCCGGACGTCCAAAAACCTAGTTCAACCATGGTAGCCGGCACGAGACAGCAAAAGGATATCACTTAGGTTAGCATGGTGCCATCAGTTTAAGAGCATGCAGGTAGCTCAACGAGAGGAGGTTATTACGTTGAATTAGCTGTGCCGAATTTGTTTTAGGGTAGGACACAACGCCCAAAGATGTATGTCTAAATTTAAATGCCACAAATGTCACCAACGACATCACACGTTCCTCCATGTAGACCCGGTGGTGCAGAATCTAACGCCAGATAAAATCGTAGCTGCAACTACTGCCGCCTCAGGAAACACTACCGTTCTATTACAAACAGCTGTAGTGCAGGTTGTGGATGACACCGGAAGAACGTTTGCTGGAAGAGCGCTGTTGGAATCGAAGGACCAATGTTGAAGCAAGGTAATGCAGTTCGGATTATCTGGCTTTTCTGTTTGCTAAATATATAGCAAAACTGTAGTTTTGTGTGTCCTTTTGTACAGTAGAATTCGATGTATTTCACGTGGTCTCTTTCCTTCTTTTTTTGCAGTGTCAAATCCCAAAAAAAAAAAAATCCAATTGATCAATACTTAGGCGCCGGTCTTAGTCGATCATTTGTTGCGTACTACTTGTTGGATGACAAGTATAAAAATATTATTCTGCGTGAACAATTCCCTAGGGTATTTCCCTTGAGACCGGCAGGAAGGACTGTGGTTCAAATCTCATCCGGACCCGTCCCGTAGTGAGGACTTGACTAACCAACTACGTTGTTTATCGGCAGTCTAGAAAGCCATTTCGATGGCCAGCATGACCTTTAGAGATCGTTAAGTCAAGAAGAAGAAACAATTCCCTTACTTTAGAATGTTATATTCAAACCACGAAGGAAACATATTGCTAAAAAGAACCAAGAAAATCATCCTAACCGTGTGAGAGCCTCGCATCTCTGCGACTGTTGTAAGGTTCTGCTTCGTATGGTGGAACCATACGAAGCTAAAAATAGAATTCAAATGCAAGCAGAGAAGCGTTGCGTAGGGTGAACGCATGCGCGACTGCAGCATAGATGCGTAGCGTGCGAATGAATGAAATGGAAAATATGCTTATGTATCGCTAGAGCTAAATTGGTTTCGATGTGGTATATATAGCAAACAGCATTCGAGAGTCTCTCGGAGGTGTGTGTCTTCGTATGTGATGGCACGATAGCTGAACATTGATCGCCAAAAACAGCCTTATAGTTTGCAGATCTGTCCAGTGGCATGCGTCACAACTCTAATGGTAGTCTTTCTTCTGTGGCATCGGTGATCTCTCGCTGCACGGCGACGGGCCGTACGCACGATTGATGTCATCTGTGACACGAGATTCTACCGCCAAACGAAATTAGTTGAAATTGTAATTATACAAGTTAGCTTAGCTTCGGATTAAAATTACATTGTTCAGAACGCTTCCGTATAACTCGGGCACTGCCGAGCAGTTGGCCCATTCTTTTGCCACACCCACCCCTTGGTGTTGCTTTTTGTTCGGCGTACGAGACTTATGAGGATTTTAATTAATATGCCTTTTGTAATATTTTAACATTCACTTTACGCAAATATTTTTAAATTTTGAAAGCTTTTTGACAGACAGAAAGACAGACAGACAAATTACTCTATTTACTTAAATGATAACATAATCGGAGATAGGCTTGTAATTACGTGGGAGGGTGGACCTAACATCGAAGTACAAATTATCGTTCGTACTGAGTATCAAACACCAAACACCATGTAAGTTTGCAACCAAAACTTTGTTAGTAATCATCGGAACAAAGAGTTCTTCTGCCCTCCCCATCGCTGGGCAAGTCGTCGGTGGAACACAGCAACCGGGAAAACGTGACCGACGAGTGAAAATCGTGCGTGCAAAAGCGTGACACATACCTTTTGGCGGAGAACGAACGCTCAGGTCGACGGGCTCTAGCTGGACTGGTGGGCCCTCTGCCTGCGGAAGAAGAAAAGTAGAGGTTAGCGATCGTTTGTTCAAGTTAATTATACTGAATGGTTCAAAGGGTGTATATTGGTGTAATTTTTAAACCACCCCTCTTTCATCCTGTTGCCGGCGATTTGCCGGGGAGCGATGTTGGTTGTAGAGAACATGTAGAGCAAATTTATGATCACAGGGAAGGTGTTTAGTTACGAGATGGAGAGTGTATCTTTGATGACACGTACAGATCGCAAAAGACCTTAAAGATACTTTTCAAACAATTTCCTTTTTCTGTTCTCCAACAATCGATTGATTTTGTGCATAGACACACCCAGATGACAAGTTCTCAGCGATCGCTTTCCCGCCGTATCCTCCATTCGCGAATAGTAGTGCTGGAGGCTTTGGTAGAGTTCAGGTTCAGCCACAACGGCGCGCAACTACGGTGCGTGGGAACAACCCAATTATCGAGCACTTTTTCCTATGCGACCCTATCTCGCGTTCCACAAAATCTCGACTTTTCAGTCCGTTCGTGCGACCTGAGCATAGCGCTGGGACGGAGATCGGACCACGATTCGATCGCGCCGCGACAGTAAGCGGGTTTAGCCTAAACACATATGTAGACCACCTTTACAGGTCGCTGGCAGGCCTGGGGTGGAAGGCAGAAAAACAGGCTGTCGGGTTCAAAACGCTTCGGTTCATCCTCCAAGTTCGTCGCTACGCGTGCGTTTTTTTTTTTTGTGGGTCTCTTTACAGACTGGTTCACACGACCAATACCGTGGCGCTACCAGTCCCGCTGATCTAGGGAGCAAAGGATCCAACCCTGCCCCATCATCGCGTGCGGGTTCCCGTAGAGCAAGCGTAGAGTGCTGCAAGTAGCAAGAAACCTTTTTCAAATCCGACAACACAGAGAACGTCAGAGCATTGAAGCTCTTATGAGCCATTTTTTTTGCCTTTGCCACCACGCCTTTGCGCGCTAGCACAATCGATTCCCCACCCGGAGAAGGTTAGACCCGGGGCTTAGGCGGCATTTGAAGGTCCTGCTCCATCGCGTGAAGGGCGTTGTGTGCCGCTACGGTCCTCTCAAATGCGCGAGCTCAAGAGCTGGAAAAATGACGACGGTACAGTGAAACGGTACCCGCGGTACATGTGCTTCCGCGATCGGAGCCCATCACTACCCGGCCGTGGACGCAAGCATGAAACACCGTCACGGCATCCGCGCGGAGCACATCTTCCAAAATGTGTGTAGAAAACGAATCTTGTGCAACTCGCAGCAGTTTCACGATGTTTGCCTTCCATCCTTTGCTAGACCATTCCGCGCGGAATGGTCTGATCTAGGTCTGGCGTTTGCGCCCGCCGTGTGACGTGTGGAAGATGGGAGCGAAACTAGCAGCATGCCAGCTTGCCCTTTCAAAAGTCCCCACAAGTTGCCTTACGTGAATCCGGGTTGGGTTCGGGCGTTTTAGTGCTCCCAATCTTTTGAATGACGTTTCGCGTCGGGGAGAAGATCACCGCCACCGAGAGTTTGAACTTAAATCGCATTTTAGCATCTATTACATAAATAAGAAGAAGAAGGAAAAACACACACATACACACAAGCAGCGTCACTAATAACAATAATAATAATAACTGATGGCGAAAAAGGATGGCGCACGACGTACGAATGGGTTGGTAAGGCAGACAGGACAGGACAGGAACAGGAACAGGGGACGGGAATTGAAATATCGTGTTGGACGAGCGTGGGAGAATTATTTACCGGCTCATTTATGAGCTCATGCCCCAGCATCACCGCACCGAAGGCGCGCGGTTGCCCCCGAATCATGCGATCGGGCGCTTCACGCTCTCCGGATGCTTCTTCTACGATCGATCTTTTTCGCGCTTCTCTTTCTGGCGCGCACCGTTGGAGGGTCTCGTTTCGGCATTCGAGAGCGACGCTCCAAAATCCGAACGACGGAGGGGAGAAGAGGCGCTGGGACGTGGGGCTGGGTAATGTTTGTTGAGGGTCGTATCACATCCCGTTCCCGTGCCTGCCGGAATGCAGTTCCCGCATCGAATGCAGTTTACGATTGCAATCGCTGAAAGCAGCGAACGAACGACGGGCGTGATCGAATGTTTGGTTGATTGCATTGGTTGGTTGGGCTGGATGGGAGCATTTAGGATGCATGTGCAATTGCACCGGCTGTCAAGGGGCTGTAAGGCGTTGGCCCCGGCGAAGTCCCATCGAACCGTTCCGGGGGTGTAGTTGTGTGAGTGTAGTAGTTGGAAGATAATGAAGAAAACATGAGCATCGTTTGATGAGCCCATACTGGTATTTTGAATGCTTTTCCGAACTGGTGGAACAAGTTTTCGGATAGAGAATTGCGATGCAATTCATTAGCGATTGTAATGGTCTGGTACCACTGCATTCGGTAGGAAAGGTCGCAAGGTATTGGGGAAGTTCGGTTGCATCTTCCTGATCAGCTTCGATTAGGCTTCTTCACACTGTGGGAAAGTAAAATCTATAAGGAAAAACCCTTCCATCATTGGGTTGAAATAGATGGAGACACCTCCCGTAAAAGCTTGGTCCAAGAACTCTCAACCTATAATTACAAATAAAAACGAATAGCGTGCTTCGCATAACTTCCATTTGCATAAAAATCTCGATAAACCACACTTATGACTCTTTGCTAGAGAAACTTGTGTATCATTAATCATTCCAAAATACAGCTATTGCCATTACCTTCTGGAAACAAATAAATGTCACTTTTTACGAACCCTTTCGAGTAAGAGTCCACACTCTACCGATGAAGTTAGTCATTCGCTCTCTGGTCACTGGTACATCATACCCGGAGCTTTGTGAAGTGCAGGGAACGTAGCTTACGATCTTCCCCCTCGGGCAGATGCGCTACTGAGCGATGCGAAACGCGTCCCAAAAAATGAAAACAAAACTACAACTTGGCAAAACCTTGGACCGTAAGCGAAACATTTCAAACCCTCTCCCTGGCGCGCACGGTACGGTTCGTCATTAGCCGCGACTTTTACTACAGTTTCTACCGCCCCAAGCTACGGCACAAACGATGATTCACGTGTGCAAAAGTCGGGGCGCGATGGTTGGCTGCTCGGGACCACCCAGCCTTGGGCGTCCGATGTAAAGGGAACGTTTCCAGCCCCTATTCCCGGGAGGGTTTGCTATTATGTTATGTGCTTCCAACACACACTCTGCCGCAAGATGGGTGGTTTCGTTTTCCGAAACCATTGTGTTCGAACCGGTGTTCGATATCCGCACCAAGATATGCATACATCTTCACCCCGAAAAAGGTAACTGTAGGCGCTCAAGCTCCACGGCAAGATCGCGCGAGCTCCGTAACTAGGGATGCTGCTAACCGTGAAACAAAGTGTAGTTGTGCAAAGAAAACATCGCGAAAACAACCCACTGCCTACAATGGATCTATCGGAATGACAAAAATTGGTTTGACATTTGGCTTAGGTGGACAAGATGTTGCATAAAAAAAGGACTCGGTAAAGTTGTGCTGGCGCCTTAGGTTGAGCTTGAAACAAAAAAGGCAAAGGTATTTGTATTGGAACATCTTCAATCTCTACTTTGGGTGGGTTTTATTTATTTGGTGAACAAAATAGAAAATCGCGACAAAACTCTCACCAAGTACAGCTACTCTGTCATCAACAAATTTCTATTCTATTTAAAACATTTTTTAAATCATTTATTAGGACGTAGTTTCTATCAACGCTTCTACAACATAAAATAAAAATTCTAAAGCTTTTATCACTAGGCCAAATAATGCAGTTTTGTGTGAAAGTGGCGAACGAAGTTGGAAGACTGCCTGAAAACGAACTGATAATGGAAGAACAGCTAGAAAAAGCGAACACTTTATTTAAACAGCGCACAATATACCGAACGATAAACCAACAACAGGGTGGACTCTTGAGAATCTGACGAAAGTAGGAATCAGTAAACATGAAATGCTGCAACAAACCGTCGATTCACATCCTTCGAGGAAAGTTGTAGTATTAAGGTTCCTGGCAATACTTCCATATTCTCAGCAGACTCCCGTATAACCCAAAAACGCATCATCAAGACCTGGCTTCTATCCAAACTTCTCTACGGCATCGAGATTGTTTCACGCGAACGACTACTACAGACACTCAAGCGATAGTAATTCAACTAGCCGCCGACGAAGGACTACAGACTGACCGACCGAACGTCATTTTCAGCGACAGTGCCAGTGTTCTGGCTGCCCTGGAACACGGCACCTCCAATGACCCCACCATCCAGCTCCTAGACTCCATACCTGCATCCCCGACCATCGTTTTCTGTTGGATTCCGGGTTATTCCGAAATCAACGGAAACGAGAAAGCCGACCAACTTGCCAACGATGGTCGGCACCATCCTGACGAACCATACAACACCCTTTCACGCCGAGATGCCATCCGCTTCACCAACACCCTTATCTCCCAACACTGGAACTCCACATGCCACAACGTAGACCTCGGCAAAAAACTCCTGCCTATCAAGCACAACACCTCTTCATGGGAAGATACCGTATCCAGCCACATCCAACGAGTCCTTTTCCGCCTTCACATAGGTCATACCCGCCTTACACACTCCTGTGCAGCTTCTGTGGTGTTGACATCAGTGTACGGCACATCCTCACCGATTGTCATGGATAGACGACACACCGAGCCACCTGCCAACTAGACACCGATTACACGACAATTATATTACCCGACAAACTTCATCAAAACCGTCTTGTTTGATTGTCACAAATCAGTCATTTATATAGAGAAATTTAAGCAATAATTTTAACTAATCCATTATGTAGTCTCGAATTCGAAAGTAGTCTCTAAGATTCAAAGCCTCTATAAATAAACGAAAAAAATAAAAATTAATACTCTCAGCAGAAGCTATAGCAAAAGCAGCAGACGAAGTCACTGTACCGGACATAGTGTGTGTTGAAGGCGCTGGAGAAGGACTTCATCCGAAACCCTCACATACAAGCGATCGTCTCGGAGCTATCGGATACCACCACTCATTGGTATAACAGCAGGTAGATGGTGCCATCTCCAGAGCTGATGCATCGGTCTGGTTTAAATAGATGGTACAACAATAGATGGAGTTGGCAGTATACTTCGTGTAACAGGTTGGCTGATAAGTCCCCGGTCTGACACTTAGATGGCGCCGCTAGTATTAAATGCATATTATTTTTATATAGTACCAACCTTCAAATGATTCGTGTCAAAATTTGACGTCTGTATGTCAATTAGTTTGTGAGACAGACCGTCTTTTGTCAAGCAACTTTTGGTTGCTTGACGAACGAAAAAAGAACGAGACGCGAAAAAAGTGTTGTTCCACCAAGACAACGCACCGTGCCACAAGTCATTGAAAACGATGGCAAAAATTCATGAATTGGGCTTCGAATTGCTTCCCCACCCACCGTATTCTCCAGATCTAGCCCCCAGCGACTTTTTCTTGTTCTCAGACCTCAAAAGGATGCTCGCAGGGAAAAAAATTGGCTGCAATGAAGAGGTGGTCGCCGAAACTTAGGCCTATTTTGAGGTAAAATCGAAGGAGTACTACCAACAAGGTATCACAAAATTGGAAGGTCGTTATAATCGTTGTATCGCTCTTGAAGGGAACTATGTTGAATAATAAAAACGAATTTTTACAAAAAAATGTGTTTTTCTTTGTTTGACCGGGGACTTATCAGCCAACCTGTTATATCATCTATGAGCCATCTCAAGGAGATCAAACAGACAGGGACACTCTGGACTGATCCACCAAGCCACGGCTAGCAAACTACTGTTGGCAAGGCTAAGAATTGGTCATACACGAATGACCCGCGCCCATCGACTGAAGAAAGAAGAGAGGTCACAGTAAAGCACAGAATGCCATGGATATTTCTGAGAAAGGAAGAAATACGGATTCAGTGAGCATTTAGAGGTTAATTTGTTTGCAAGACGTTAGCTTATACTCTGCAATTTGATTGTTGCTTTGAAGTGTAGAGCAGTAAAATAATTTAATAAGTTCAACATTCATAGTTTTGTAGTACGTTTTTTTTTAAAATAAATCTTTTGTCAGCTTTTCCACATAACTACACATCTCTGCTGTGCGAATCAGATCCATAATAAGCTTGGCATTAGCTTGGCCGCAAAATGATTGCAAACTTTTTTAAGATCAATACTCTACTTCAAATGCATGTTTTATTTGCTCTTGTCAAGAGCGTGTTGAGTTACGCTTTGGTAGCATCCAAGCAGGAAGCAACAGACCCTCATCTAACTGTCCACTGGAACATTGTTTGCAGCTAAATTGTTTGTCTGTAAATTACGCGCTACTTAAACAGCGAGTTTTGAGAAGCTCGTGGCCGTGCCTGCGCTGCATCTCTGTGTGTGCAAACCTTCGCGATGTGTGCGCCCCGGGTAGTGTACCGGGTGCAACTTGGGCGGTCATTTCCATATGCATTTACACCGAACTGCCCCGCCGGGCAATGGGTAGGTAAAGGTAGAAGAATCGAAATGGAGCCTGCACCCTAATGAGGCACCTCTGTCATTGCTGTAAATTATGCCCCTTCACCCAGTGCCGTGTGATCTGGTCGATGCACTGCTTTGAGCAGTTTGAAGTTTGGTGCTGCTTTATTGCCCGAAGGCACACCGTTACAGCATGAGGAGAAAAGATCCCGAGATCCAGAGCTAGTTGATTTTACTACCTTAAAGTGTTCCTTCTTTCTCTCCTTCGCTTGCTGCAGGTGTGCTTTAAAGCGACCCAATCCATCATACACGGCAAACGGTTAATCACGGCGAGGCAACATACATACTTTTCCCTTTTGTGCTGTACTGCCAGTGGGGTAGAATTGGTGGCGAAATTGGCGAGGGTCAGGTGGCGTACACCTGTCATAAACGATAATGCACTGGCCGGTTTCGAACGATCCCGATGTGATATCCTTTCCGGGGTGAGTAATGCAACCACCCGGGGACCAATTATAGCTGAACGAGACTGGCGGCGCAAGATGCGGGCGCACACCGAGCATAGTTAGCGGGAAGGCCACGACATTGAATGCAAAGGCCCCAGCAGTGACTGACAGGTCGATATGGTTCTAGGTGGCGTTCGTCGACCAGCATACATTTGGTCTTTTACATGCCCCGTTCTTATTAGAACGGGTAATTCTAGCAGGAAAGCTAAGCAAAACTGGAATTGTAGTAAGAGCGGGTTAGAGTTTGTGGTCTAGGAAGTAAAAACGTGCCGATACTTTGTTGGGATGTTTGCTTTTAAATTCATTTGAACGATTTTTTTGAGAACAAGAATAGTTTGATACAGTAATGGCGACCAAATTGTTGAAATAAAAACTCAAAATAGTATATACACAAGTCACTATTAAGCATATACACCAGAAGAGTCATCACGGAAGCGCGAAGCAAATTGATGAACTTTGATTTATCGTTTTTTAATGTCTTCCTAACCAACCTCACCCAGCTGGTACCGGGATCCGATCGAACCTGATTGGCTTCGTGATGTAAGACAGGATAGTTCATTATTTCTTAACTTCAAAACGCTGGCGAAAACCAAAGCATTATGATCGAGATCTTTCGAAACCGAGACTGATCCGATTCGGATTGGCCGTCGCGGTCTAACCTTGGGAGTTGACATTAATTCTGCCACCGCAGAACTCGCACAAAGATCTAAGAGATGCCCGGTATCGGTTGCTCGTAATCTGCTGGTAACGCTTCGAGGGGGGTGGGGGAGTGGCACGTACGCTGGTGTAAGTGAGAGCTTGCATGGTACACACTTGCATCAGGTCGAGTACCATTTGGATCGTCCCGTGCGCCCGACGTACACTGTACACGAGCGGTCCAGAAGCCGGCAACCGTGAGCGCTTGGCGAGCGCGACTAACGCGCGGTGACTCTCCTCCCAAAATGTAGTCGTCGGAATTAGCCAAGCCATGGGGCGAGGTGAAGGCGAAAAACCGATCAAGATCAGGAACTGTACAGGCGTGTGGCGATTGCGATCGCCGTATGTGTTTGACAGCTGGTTTCACTTGTCGCTGCTATAAATCTCCGGGACCATTCAGCGGACCATTAATCTTGTTCTTTATGGTGTGCTGGCCCGGCCGACCCCGTATCGAGCGATCGGGTTTGCGAGCGGTGCTGTTGTGGCCGTGTGGTGGCAGGAGCGAGGGTTGGAGATTTGCAGACACTGGGGTGTTGCGTTCGGTACGGCAACAGTAGGCGCCCAGAGACATGGCGGGGACTAGGAAGATAGCTGTATCTGGTAGGAAATGAGACTGTAGAATGGGAGTCACCTGCTCCTGTTTCAATCTCTGGTTTGCTTCAGAATTAAACACTTGCCCGCAGGCATAGTGTTCAGAGGATCGACAGGAATTCTAGGGAGCGATTCGCCAGAAAGTCCTACAAAGTGCTGCAACGAGTTAATAAGAACGGGTAATAAAAGCAGCACCAGGAGGGACATAAAACACGCCAGCAGGCTTTGCCGTGCTCGTTTTTCTGTAGACGTCGTGCGATAGTTTATGATAATTAATAGCGTAACCTGGTGGGAGCTCACCTTGCCAATCCACCTTGTTGATAGTCCGTACCCGTAGTGTATGGAACAGGCGTTGGAGGGGGAAGGGCAAGAAAGTCCCCGAACTACAATGCCGGTAATCGATTGATTTTAATTACAACCCCTCCTATTCTTCCCTCGCAAGTTTTCCGATACGATACGGCGGCGGACGAAGATTAGAATGGCTCCCGAGGCAGATAAGCGTACCCCGAGCTGGGCCCGGGAGGTAGGTAGTCTAGCGCCAAGGTGTTGAAGCCCTTAACAGAGTCGCGATTTACCATCAGCGACCCGCGTCGAACAAGTTTACGTATGGTCAAAAGGTTTATTTTTTGCTTATCCCTCGGAGATAGATGTAGAATGTCAAACAAATCACTTGACATTCGGAGATTGGGAGTGTAGGGATTGGTCCGGGACGCGGCAAAAGGTGCTTGGTGGTAGTATTTGCATTTGGAGCGGCCTTACCCGTACGCGGTCTTACACTACGGAGTACGGGAGTGTCACGGCACGGTCAAGTGTAAATCGCGTTTATCGTGTCTTTGCCTTCGGTTGACTTTTAGCATTTTTATATCTGAGCTGACCTTGCGATAGGTTAGTGCTGAACTGGACGGTGCAATCTTAGCGTGAGCGTGTTTTGTGGTTGTAGCTTTGTTTAGTAAAATGGTATCACCGACGTGTTACGATACTTTATCCCAAGATATCGATGGTGGTACACATTTCGGATCATTCCAGTAGAACCGTATCGAGAGTAAACCGCTGTCTTGTTTTACTATCTGGAACGGCAGCTATATGTTGTGTGTGCGATATGGAAAATAGTGTTAGAAGCAACGTACGGGTTCGATCAACCAAAAAGGAAAAGGTCGTGAAATTAGAGCTTACCTGCACGCCAGGCATGGATTTCATTCACAGCACCAGGTTTAGGAAACTGCGTTCTTGAGCTCATATGTGGCTGTGGCTCACAATCTCAAATAATTTATGCACTGCGAAAACGGACCGGTGGTTCCAAAATGACGGGATTCGGATTGGCTCTGCGTGTGTGTTTATGGTTCCGCTTTCGATAGCAGATCAAGCGACCAATCCCACACCGATCCCACTGAACAGTCACGACCTCAAAGGTGCGGATGTGTCGTATTTCGTCGATGCGAATCGTTATTTTTTTGGTTTTTAGTTTGCATCTGCCTTTTCTGCGCCAGGGACGTGCTCCCAATTGAGCGACTCGATGACATTATTATGGACGCCCGTTCGGTGCTCCCGCACTATCTGCTGACACACCCCGTAGTGGAAGAAGAACGGATTCCGGCCTATCTGTTTTCGAAATGAATGTCTTAAAGCTCTACAAAAAAAAAAAATCCAACGTCCGATCGGTTGTCAAGGTCTTTCGTAAGGCTGCGAAAGACCTTGCCTGCAAAATGGCGCCCCTCGCACGCATGGCGAATCGGTCATCCGATAGTGACACCGAAGATTTACGGTTAATCGCGGACTGCCTTTTGCGGAGGGCTCTTTGACACGACAGCACGAGAACGGGATGCTTTTTTTCTGTTCCTTTCTTTGCATATTCATTTGCAAATGTATACGATAATCAAGGAATTCCCAAACCAGCGGTATTGATGTAGCCCAGCGAAAGCTTCTAGCTAGCGCGGCTGCCACCACGATAAATGGCGCTATCGGGATGAAATTTAAAACTTTCATAAGCCGGATGGTTTTTAGCAGCTAACTGAGAAATTATTCATACTGTAATCCTAGGATCGTTTTTCTTCTGGGAGGATGCTCGATTGGGTGCAATTCATCGTGATGTTTTATCTAGTTTTGCGCATGGGTTTGGGCCTACCTGATGAAGATATCTTTAAATGCAAATGGTGAAATCTAAAAAAGCTTAGCGTTGTGACAATGCACGGCAGATGATGAGCTTATTGTTTCATGCAACAAAGTATGTATCTCAAATATTATTCCTTAATGTTTTGAACCTTCAAAGTTATGCGAGAGACAAGCTCTACGAAACCAGTTAAGAACAATGAGCCATAAATACTCGGTAGCAAGTGTTTGTAGTAAAGGGCAATTATCAGGACTTTAAATAAGTTCGTGCGGTTTCAGTACAAACATTGTTTATTTGCTTTGGGCAATCTTGCCACACTGTCATTTGGGAGTGTCATCTTTTGGCTTTCTTTTGCCCCAGCTGTCATTCCCTGAAGAGCTGTCAAAAAAGTATTTTCCATGGACTTCTAAAATAGCAACATTTGCACCGAATTTTACCGTGTTTTTGGCGGGGAGTACTCCTTCATTACTACTGCATGAATATTCCTCATTACTACTGCAATCGAATACCGAACGTCATCGTACAATGGGTGCCCCCGAAAGTATAAACACGATTTCTAAATGACGTTTCTAATAAACGGATGACGTGAAACAGCTAATTTTTGATATATTGAATTATTATTTACATTCAAAGCTACTTGCTAGTGCAACGAAACTATTGTTTTAATAATAGCGTATGTTAAAATGTGAGGCATTTCCGTCGAAAAGCGCAAAAGCATTGTGCACAAATGGTGCTTGACTCCTAACATATCGCTAAATCAATAATCGAAATCAGATGGTGTGAATATCGGAGCCTTTTACGAACCGCCATCCAAAAGTTTCGGGAGGAGTCCAGCTTCGAGGATGCGCCAAAAAGTGTCCGAAATCCTGTAGATCAACAGTTGAAACGGGAAATAGTAAAAGCGTGCAAGCAATGAAAGGAAAGTTCCGTTCGCGAGATGTGGCTAAAAAACTGGGTACATCAAAAAGTAATATCCAACGTGCCACGTATAAAAAAGCACGGAAGCTGAACAACAAGCTACTGTGTCGCCAATCCTCATGCATCGTGATAGACGATGAGTCGCACGTAAATTTTGACTACAAAACTCTCCCGGGTAGTCAATACTACACCGTGCTCTGAAAGCCACGATGTCGAAAAAGCCGACAGATCTATATTTCTCGAAAAATTCGGACAAAAAGGCGATGTTTTTGACAACGGAGACGATGAGATACCTACATCCCGGGAGTGTTTGAATCAACGTTTGCTGCCCATGATACGAAAACATGCTGGTCCAGTGTTATTTTGGCCGGATTTGATCCCTGTTCACTATGCCAAAGACACGATCGCATGGTATGAAGAACACGAGGCTTCGGTACGTGCCGAAAGAAATGAATCCCCAGAGCTGCCTTGAAGCCACAGACCAATTGAGTTATTTTGGGCGCTAACAAAGGCGCACTTGGGAAATCATCTTAAAACTGCGTGAATCGACAGACTTTCAAAAAGACTGGAAGAAAGTGTTGAAAATCGTTCGGGACAAGTCTGTGCTGAGCCTGATGGGAGGCGTCAGAACAAAAGTGCGATCATTAGCATGCAATTGATTTCATTTTTAAGTAATTTTTTGGGAAATAGTCCAGAACACACCACAAACACTGTTTATCAAATAAGCATTCAGTTCCTCGAAAAGGTTTTATTTTTTGTCTAATTTTTAAATCGTGCTTTTACTTTCGGGGGCACCCTTTAGTAGTGGAAGCTTATGATGTCCATGCTCTATCAAAAATAATTTGTCAAAATTGGTTTGCGCGTTTCTAATGTGGCATTTTTTTTTAGTTCTAAGAATAGCTCCGGATATTCTTTGAACTATGAAGATAGCGAACTTCACGGCAACGCTCGTTAAAGATCATTCGCCAACGCGAGATGAACTTGCAAAACCGTCTGAGCTAACTCAGCCAGTCATTTGCCAACGTTTCAAAACTATGGGGATGATCCGGAAGATAGGACATTGAGTGTCTTGCGAACCGTAGCCAATGGATCATCGACACATCAGGCCAAATATTCCATAAAAACTCGACAACATCACCGGCCTTCTGATTATCATCTTTTCCGATCGATGCAACATGGCCTAGCAGAGCAGCAATTCTCCAATTTTGGAGAAGTGAAAACATGGATCAATGAATGCGTAGCGTCCAAAAAAAACCCTCTTTTTTCTCGAAGGAATCCGTAATTTGCTAAAAAGATGCGTAAAAATAATAATCGAGGATATAAAATATTTTGGAAATTGAAAGAGTTATCCACTATTCATAATAAAGCTTTCAATTACGAAAGAAATCCGCACGAACCTATTTATATTCCTGATGTAAAGCGTAATGATATAAATTTTTAATTATTCTTTTGGTTTTTCCTACCGTGGAAATTTGTAGTAGGTCTGAATCTGAAGAATTTTATTAAATTAAATAAATGGGTCAGGAAGAAAATGTCTGACCGTTGCAAGTTCCATTCAGAATGATGTTCAACCCGTTGCCAGATGCCGGCAAAAGTGTGTCCCTCATATTTTAACGTATAATTAACACCTCTGTTTAATGACGAAGTACGTATAAACTCAAGCATATGGCATAATGGCAAAAAATGTGATGAAAAATGACTCCTAAATGCTCATAAACATTCGAAACGGTGGACACCGACACCGTAGCAGCAGAAAACTGGGTTGCTTCTTCACCACCGACGGTGAGGTATTATTGGCTTTAAATTGAATTAAAATGATCACTTCCCACTTAACGACAATGGGATTACCGAACGCAGCAAAACCTGACGGATGCATGTATCGGCTAGCTGCTTTAACTGTTCGCTGCTGAAAAGCTCATTTGATGGAGTCTGTTGAATAATTTATCACTCGCATTCGAACGTAGAAGTAGCATCGGTTTGATAGGTCCAGTATGTGAGTGGAGATGACTTTCGATTGATTGGCACTCGGAGTGAAGATGAAACCAAAGCTCGAGTTGCTCACTTGGGAAGCTGTTTCGCCGACTGTTGGAAGCACACGCACCTGTGGTAGACTTTTGCATAACTGGGACCTGATGGGATCGGGTGACATGTTGGCCCAACAAACCAGTCAGGAAAACGTTGGGTAGCATATTCACGAGACAGTATCTCTACCAATGATGATACGTTTACGTAGAGGTGGTTGAACTGACAGATGATGACGCTTGTCAAAATTATTCGAAACGTCATCTAGTTCGTCTCGAATGTCAGAATCGATAACAGCATTCCAGTAGCCGTGGTAGACAGCAAGACCAAGCTTGTACTGTGAATATCTTGTTGAGTTACACTACTTATTTATGTTTTGAGACGCGTACGTAAGGCAAACGATCATAATTACTTTGGTCTTCGTATATTTCAAAGGGTTAGAGATGAAGGGTATAATGATAAGCTCTACCAGCGTAAGGGTTGGAGATTTATCGTCCCTAGCGTTGGTGCTCTGACAACTCAATCTGGATTTAATAGAAACATTCTTTACGTGAAAGCAAAATGCACTATGTTTTTGGGTGTAATATACATCGCTTTTAGTGAATCAAAATTCACACAATCATTTTTGAAATGAGAAAATCAAATTTAAAATGTTATTCTATTAAACCCAACAGAAATGAAACTGATACTTTGAGGTTGAAAGTCTTGTAATATACCTAGTTTATTTGTTTTACCCTTCGAATTGATTGAAAGACGTTAAATCAACGTTATAAGTATCGCATTAGATTTTGAAAGCTCTTTTCAAATGTCGCTTCTTGTTATCAGATAAAAGGAAGGAAACATGACACGAAAGCTAGAAAACAGCGCTTAATCAAACGCTCGGTTAGCATGAATTGTACAGCTTGCCGTCAGGTCAAAACTCATCTCCATTTCGAATCCTCCTCATAAAAAAATCCATGGAACTCCCAAACGCAGGGTACGATTACGAACCAGGTTCACCAGCTGTCATCGATGATAATTGGTGGAATGGCGTAAAAAAAAGTGAGGGATTCGCGAAGGTCGAAGCTCCAAATTGCGACACATAAATTAGTGACGGCTGAAGAATAATGTTGCTACCACACTGCTTTGCGAAACTATAGCCACGATCAGTCGTAGGATAATGGTGCGTTGGACCAAACCTGATTAGAAGTTTCACTTGGGTTTTTCCCTCCGCAGATAAGCGCAGCGATGGAGGGAGGGGTCTGGAGTTTAATGCCGGCGGTAATGCGTGTCGTCGGATGTGCTTGTGTGTGTTTGGCTTTTTTTTCTGTTTTACGTTTTTGGAGCGCTTGCGTACGATTATTTCCCGATCGTCAGCGCGAGAAGATCCATGTTGAGAGGCGCGGGTTCGTTCCACCCAGAAGCCCACTTTCTAGACATTTCAGGGCGCATTCATGGCCCATCATCCCCAGCGGGTGGATGATGTTGAGGACGAACGTGCGCTTAGAGAGTCGCATTCGCATGGCTCACTCATTAGCGAAGCCGGTTTATGGGTTTTGGCAATAAATTAAACAAATAAAAAAAAAAAATCAAGCCAAATCTACCGGCCGGATAAACAATGGAAAGGGAAGGTAGCACACGATCGAACAGTAAATCCAACACCGCCAAATCACTGCCACAAACGACCTCCATCTTACCGTTTTTCGGGTTGATGTGAGCCGGTGATGGCTGTCGGATGCTCTTCTTTACACATTTTCGGCTCGCTTCCCTGCTAAAGAGGGGTGGGTGGGTGGTACGAAGAATGTGCCCGGGTTTTTAGGTGGTATCTCTGCTAGGGGCAAAATTGCGTTTTTGGATGTCCTCTCGGCCGGACGAACACTGGCAACACAGCTGTGCAAAAAGACGCCGAGGTCAACTGTTTGACTCTTGACACTAGTCCGTGTAGCCTTGGGCAGAAGAATTCAATCTTTGGTGCGGGGAACATCTTCTTGACTGTTGCCGAGGACGAGCAGGTTTGAAAACCTGATTTAGTAGAACTTTATGTTCGCTTCCCGGGCGGAGAAGGGGCGCTAGCACTCAATCAGGTCTCACGCGAGATGACGTGTGTCGAATTTTGCACATTCTGTTAATTTTTCTGCATTCGCGCGCCGAGCGTTGCAGTCCAACGATTTTTGTGTGCTTTAAATGGCATCTTCTAACTCCTATGGGATGACCACATGGACATGGGTGACCAGGAGGTGCCTTATAGAATTAAATATGCGTGATTTTCGTTTTATCTTTCTTGTTTCGGCACCTCCTGGTGTGAAAGTAAAAATGTCAATGAATATAGGAGAGATTTGAATTTGATTTGTTTGTTAGAATCATTTTAAATTTCATCGTTGCTTATGAAGTGTTTTTAGATGAGTTAGAGTTGCTGTCGTTAATTGTGTGAATGGCATAAAATTAACAACAAATTAACATAATAATAAAGCAGTATAGTTATTACGATTCGAAAATCATCTTAAAATTTCAGTTTGACCTTAAAAAAGCGAATGCAGTATTAGAGAATCCAAGCCTCTATAAATAAAACTAAAAAGCCCTACAATATCCAGAGGGAGAAACCATAGTGTTCTCTCTCATTGTTTCTCATCATGCTACGCTCAGAACGTACCTCACCGTGAGCATATGCGGATGCGTGAGTAGCATCGCTCGGCAGCTCATCAACCGTTTTCCGTTTGTATGAGGAGGAAAAACCCAACGCCAGCGATGGAGCGAGAGTGAGAGAGAGTAAGCGATACAAAAACGCAAGCATAACGCATGTTTTATGCTTTCGCTTTTGTTCCGTCGTTGTACATCGCTACAGCAGCATGGATGCGTAGAGTGCGGTCGGCAAGAATGTGGTCGTTCAGGTATCGCTTCTCGGCCTAAAGGCTAAGATCAAAGTGTAGTATCTGTTCTTATCAGCTTAACATCTGATAGTTCTCCCATAGGGAGACAACAAATGTTAAACTGATTTTTGGAAAGAGGCGGATTGTACGGGGCTTGCTCCACATCCGCCACGGGTTGGCCCGGTATTGCAGTACCGCCGGGATCGGCCCACGTAATTGTAATAAAACAAGTAACAGAAATCCTGAAGCCAAACATACTTCATGAAGATTGCCCTACGATGAAGGAAAAGCACGTGCGTGATTTTTCTAATCTTCAATTGTATTGGAGAGATTCTCAAGAGGCCGGGAAAGTTTTCGTTTTATTACGTGTCAATTGTAAGCTTAGAATACATGTTTTGAAAACTCTGTCAGTTGACTTTCAACAATCGCCTTAAAACTGTCACACCTTAAAACCTAATCAAAAAAGTAAATAAATAAGCGAAAGCATTCAACCAACCAACTCACTCTCGCATAAATCCACCAAACAAATGTTTCTCCCACGGAATAGAAAACATTAACCGCTGCGGCTGGGTTCCTCCATTTCCTGATAGTTTATTTAGCAAGGTGAAGAAATGGCGATCGAGTCAATTAGGCGCGTGTTGAGATAGACGAGGCCGAATTTCCTCGTTTCGCAGACCGCAACGTTGTTCGCGAGATGGAAACATGCTTTTCCAACGGTAGCGTAAATGCTCAGCCGCTTACAGAAGCACTTAATTAACGAACGAATTGCAACGAGCTCGCGGAAAACCGAACCAATTTGCCCCGAAGTGATTAATTTGTTCTTGTTCACATCCCGTTTCCCATCTTTAACACTCCCATCGGTAGCCGACACGTTACGCGTTTTGGAAGAACTAGCGAATGTCTTTGGGTGCTGGACACATTGCATTGTTCCGTTTTTGGTTTTTATTTGTTTTGCTATACCGGCGCTTCACTCATTAGTACCTTATTTTGGTTGTTAGGTGGAATTAAATCAGGTTTGTTTTACCAGATTGTAAGCATAGCTTGGGTCAAGTCAATTAGGTATCTGGACGGAGTTGGTTCACGATCCGAAGGTTAATTTGACGATTTTGACTGGCTGTTAAATTGGTTAAATTGACTTTGCGAAATATTTAATAGTATTTTAACATGAACTATTAGACTTTATTTCTCGAAACTGACTTTGAATATCCCGCTCTTCACAAATAAAAATTAAAAACGCCATAAAGACCTGAGAAAGCTATGCAGTCTTGTAAACTAGACCTGTAGTGAAAAATTAAATCAATAAGAAAAGTTGAAGCTGCTTCTTTTCTTCTTTTTGGCTAAATGTCCTGCTAGGACATGCCCACCATTAAAAGGCTTACACGAAATTTTGATGCCACATAATTGGATAGTTCTTACTATGGAAGGACGGTCCGGATGGGATGTGAACTCAAGTCATACAGTTTCGTTTCTATTTACATTAACGTCGTCAACGATTTTGGTCAGGTGTTTGGTGGCTAAATGTTATACTTTATTGATGGCATTGTAGAACTCTGTTTCCATCTTACACTTTAAACAAACAATTGTTTAAATTGCTGTTTATACTACATCTTTGTATTGCAAATCATTTGTTGGATAAATTTGCAAATTTATTCAACTATCGTATACTATAGTTGGATAGTCAGTCCTGCTGACGGGGAGACGTTCCGAACAAAAATCAATATACTGTCGTGTGAGGACTGGCGACGCTACCGCCATTGCCATGCAACCGCTCCAAACTGCAATATTATAATTTTAATTAAAACATTAACTATATTGCTGAGCAGTTTTGATCTCCATTTACATTAGTTGTGTTTTTCAGGTCAATTAGCAAGAGTCTCCATGTTTTAAACAATGTGCGATTTTATATCCAACAATAATAAAACATAAATTGTTTGGATTGCTCGTTTTCTCAAAATTGCTAATTGTTTTAAACATTGAGACATTTGATCTATGGTCTGATAAGCTCTGTATATTCCTGAATGTCTGTGTTTTTAAGTATCAAAAAAACAAGAATTAACCGATGAAACTAAGAATAAGGAGGAAATGCCTTATCTTCTTCTTCTTCTTGGCTTAACGACCTCTAAGGTCACATGCCGGCAATCGAATGACTTCCCTCTTCCCAATACCACGTAGTTGGTTAGTCAGTCCTCACTACGGGAGGACGGTCCGGATGAGATTTGAACCCTGGTCCTGCCGTTTGAAGACCGGCGCCGTTGTCGCCTATACCCCCGGGCCGCCAAAATCATTCCTTATCATTATGTTTATAAAATTTAGTCATCACAAGCGATGTTGACAATACGATATTATAATGTCATAATAAATTGTAAATAAATAAATAACAAACCAAATAAAATAATTTAGTAAATAAATGAATAAATTAATGAACCAAACTCACGAAATATTCTTCGCGATATTTATTTTTATATATTAGTATGACGGCTTACCGCCGTATTGTCTTTTAAGTGATTTTTTATCTCAAAAAAGGAACGAAATAACGGACTACGCGACGATAAGTATGATCGGTTAACGACGAGTTAAACAGTACGTGAACGGCCCTCAATGACAATAACTTTAATGTGATTAAATGTGACACCCTCAACTACCATTCTGATTAGGGTAGTTCTCCGAGGATCGTCCAAATCCGCCATTTTCGAAATTCCCCTACCGCTTAAATGTAAATTTATGTCATTTCTTGGATCATTTCTTTAAATTATTGAACTTTGTCATCCTTTTGAAAGAAAAATAATTTATTCATCAGGTTTTTTTAAATTTCGTTAGTGAAATAAGACTTTTAAACTAGTGTTAGTTGATAACACGTAGGTAAAGAACTACATTTCTAGTATTGTTAAAATGTAAAATGTTGAAGTGTCTTCACTTTCACACATTCCTTACGAAGCCTTTTTTCAATCCCGGGCAAATGTTAAGATTTTTTGCATGAACGATGCATGATTTCATTCATGCAAACCCACGATGCATGCATCGTGGGTTGCATTGGGTATTCTTTCCTTGACTTCTAACAACAAACAGCAAGAATCTTATTTATTATTTATCAATTTCTTAATTGGTAGTAGTTAATTCTATAACAAATGTATTTCTCTGGTGGACCATCTATGGTTTTTAAACTGTTATATCACAATTACGTGGGCCGATCCCGGCGGTACTGCAATACCGGGCCAACCCGTGGCGGATGTGGAGCAAGCCCCGTACAATCCGCCTCTTTCCAAAAATCAGTTTAACATTTGTTGTCTCCCTATGGGAGAACTATCAGATGTTAAGCTGATAAGAACAGATACTACACTTTGATCTTAGCCTTTAGGCCGAGAAGCGATACCTGAACGACCACATTCTTGCCGACCGCACTCTACGCATCCATGCTGCTGTAGCGATGTACAACGACGGAACAAAAGCGAAAGCATAAAACATGCGTTATGCTTGCGTTTTTGTTTCGCTTACTTTCTTTCTCTCTCACTCTCGCTCCATCGCTGGCGTTGGGTTTTTCCTCCTCATACAAACGGAAAACGGTTGATGAGCTGCCGGGCGATGCTACTCACGCATTCGCATATGCTCACGGTGAGGTACGTTCTGAGCGTAGCATGGTGAGAAACAATGAGAGAGAACATTATGAAAGATGGAATTATTTTTGTTTGCAGTTTTAAGTTTGCATTTCTATTTATGCTGTGTGGCAAAGTACTTAATATGGACTTAAACAAATGTTAACTTCCTTTTGTTTCTGCAACGCACATAACTTCTGGTCATTACGTCGTTGTACATAAATATCCGTTTCTCCATGGACGTTTTCAACTATACAACTACGTAGTATCAATTGGTCTCGCAGGCCATTTGATGGCCGGCAATACCTCGCAGGTCGTTAAGGCAAGAAAGAAGAAAAAGTAGTAGTAGTTGTAGGAAAAGAAGACACAAAAAATTTATTGTTTATATTATACCAGTTGAAGCAGATTTGCCGATAATTTTGTAATTAAAAAAAAAAAAAGACAAATATTTGTTACAATTTAACAAGCTGTTGTGACTGCGAACTTCAGTTTAACAACTAGAAGGAACCTTTTCAAATGACCATCTCTCCATTCCCACAGTGAGGCTGCAATTTATTACCCTCAACTTCAACCTTTCTAACGTCAGGGTGGATTTAAATGAAATCCGGTTCGATCGCGCTTAAACAAAGCGTAGCATTAACGCGAGGACTCGCGCAGGTGAAGCGTTGCGTTGAGTGTTTTAATTTTCAAATGAAGAACATCCGTCTCGAGGGACACCGCAGCGAGCGACAGTGTCAAGCCTCCTCATCAAGGCCGTTCTCGGGGCCCAGAACTAAGCTTTACCGTTCGCAGCAGGATGGTTGGTGGTAGCAGCAAACCGCCGATAGGTTTGCAGGCATCTGTGCAACATATTATTCCCTTTTTCAAGCCGATGAGCAAATTAATCACCACCGAGTGGGTTTGAAGGTGAGTGCAAGTTTCAATTTCGACGGGTCCGTACCGGCGTGGACGGGAAACTCATAAATCTTGCTCATAGTCGCCCAACGGTTCGTAGTGCATTTGAGACGAGTAAAGGCGATCTACCGGGCCAGGGGTTGACTATGGGAGGCGTTCGTATCAGTGAGTACCTTTCACTTGCATCGCTTCGATTAGTTCATTCTCAAGCAGAAGTGAATGTACCGCTGGAGGTCTGTACGTTCCGTCAGCAAACATCTTCGTAACGCATCTCACATGCATACGTGCGGTGGGGAACGCTCTACGATTGCTATCGCTCAACGTGGAAGGGATAATATGGTTCCTTCTTCGCACAGCACAAACGGTTTACGAACAACGGATGCTTCAATGTCTCGAGATCCGGCCCAAGAATCGTTCCACACTTCCTGCTTGTTAATGGGGGAGGGGGCCACAGTTCGTCTCGAAAGCCTGACCTTAACCATCGTTCACTGACGGTTTCTGCTCAAGAAGCGAAGGTGCGGGCACACTTCATCTCCGCCTAGCACATGAATAATTGAAAAATCGAAGGTCACTAGAAATCGGGTGCGTACGCATCGCCGATAGGCGTACTTGACTTGGCAGGCCTTTTAATTCTTGGGGTCTTGGGAGGAGGTTGGCGAATGGCGTGGGAAAAGGCCATTACGCAGACGGCTTGAGCGCACGCACACCCGCACCATACAGCAATTACGCGCGTCCGCCGCCCGGTCTGAGCAAATTTGGTTGCCCCAAAGCCCAGGGCCTCTCGGTGTGTGTGGCTAGACGATGGCTGAGACTTTCCAGCGCACCAGCTCCGAACGCGCTTGGCAGAGATGCGTGAAGTGACCACGATCATGGACAGGGTGCTCTAGATTATTCGGCTCTAGACCTTGCCACTGACGTGAATGTTCTGACCAGGCCGACTTACGGTGTAGTATGTAAGCATTCACACACACACGGAGAGACTTTCCCTCCGGTCGGGTCTGGCCTTATGTCTCTAGAATCAGCAACATGTTCGTTAGCAAAGGGTGCGCGTTAAAATTGTAACGAATTTGAAATTGATTGATTTTCGATTCACCTTCCATGTAGGGCATGGGTGGCACGAGCTAACCAGCGAAGCACTGAAGGTACCAGAGACGGGAAAAGCCCTTTTTCGGTTTGATGGGAGTTTAAGGGAGAAGCCTGGACTGCTACTGGTGGTGCTGTGTTGCTTTTGTTCCATGGTATGCTATATCAGGCTAGTTGGAAGTTCATTATCGTTCTAAAGCTAATGTCATATGCTCTAAGGTTTGTTGGTTGGTCGTAGCTCATATAATGGCTGCTTGTGGAATGTTCTACGAGTAATGAACTTTGAACTAAATCAGACGGCTCTTTTCAGATCTCTTTTGAACTAAATCAGACAACTAGAGTAGTTAAAGGGACTCCTCAGACTCAGACGACTCTTATCAGACCTCTTTTGAATGAAATCAAATGGCTAGAGTAGCTAAAAGGACTCCTTAGGACCTTTATTTGCGAATTGAGTGACTTAGAAACTCTCATTAATAGTGCTTAAATCCTGCAATAAAACTAAATCTTTTTTAGAGACTGCGAAAGTACGAACAAAATGTTGTCTCCTTGCCGGGTAAGAGCTCCTGTCAACAATGTTTGCAACACTTGAAACCTCCTTTGATGCAGACGGTTTCGAGTGTCTCTATCCAACAAATCCTATCGTCTACTATTAACGTGATCGTGCCCGTGCTGACAATTCTTGGGAGCGGTCGACCCCAAAACGGGCTACCGTACCCGAACTGTCACGGGTGTACGATTGATTGGTTACGATTGTCTTTTGGGCGAAACCGCACTACAAATTGGAATCCCTTTTTTGGGAAGATACGAGCCGTAAGCCTAGCAGCCGGATTTGAATTACTCACCAGAGGACGATTCTAAGCTGTGCTTTTAAAATCGACTGTGGGACCGGGTAAAGCCTTTTTTCCTCCTTGCGCTCTTGCGCTGACAGTGCTGCGCACGACAATGCAAATAATGATTGATTGGATGATGTCGGGATCTGGATTGAGCATTATGAATGGCTCGACACGGTGTGTTTCTAGTGGAGACATGTATTGTTATTTGGTGGATGGAGCTTTTTTCTGACGCTTCGAATTGGTTCAATATAGCTCCACTTGACAACACACTTGTTGTAGAAAGAGCTCATATGAAGGGTACCTGTGGGTATAATGAAGTCATTATTTTTGTTCCTTTAAAGCTTAGCCAGACGTAGACGTTTACAAGGCGAAGATGTTACAATTTTTAGCTAAATGAAATCAAGGGCAAGACATTTGTCGATCGTGATTGAATTTTTACAACCTTTTTCTATGATCGTTAAGCAAACCAATTGACAACTTTGGCGTACAAATTTGCAAAACCAATCAACCGGTGATTTATAGCGGTGTGCTAACGGGCAGAAAGCTAGGCCACTGTAAAAGCTGTCGCCAGAACCGGAAATCGGATTGGAAATAAATAAGAAGCAGCGTTCTTGAGTGTTGGGATGCTTTCCGAGGCAGTAGAGCGCAACTTATTAACATATCTTTTGCCGCAAACCGGTAATGGATGAAGAACTGCCGGTATGATGTACACAACAGCCCCGGATGGGCTAAAACAGAGAAACAGGTAACTCACCCACAAAGCCCGAACCCAAAAAAGGAGTCATAAAACTGTGCACAAAAAGAAGCAACTTCATGGCGCTGATACTCCGGTGGTAAAGTGGAACGAATTATCCAGCTCATCTGCTGCGGCTTGGATGTATATTAATGATTACGCTTGTCCAGCGAACATCGGACGAAAATGTTTGTCCATGAAGAAACTTTTACGATCGATCGTTTGGAAAACTGTTGAAGTGGTATTTCTGCTTCGTGATCGTTTCTTTTACGACGGCTAAATGGAAAATAGTAATCAGATGGACGATTTTTATTAAATGCTGGGAGTTGTTATTAGTTAAACTATTTTGCTTTGCGGGACATAATATTGGAAAGTAATTAAAACAATCATTTAAATGGCAAATTTGATGTGTTTTTTGTAAAAAGAAAAGTGAATATGCACAAAACCTAAGAGCGCTATCAAAATGGTTTGAACGTTCTTCCCCTTTGTTGGACTTTTTGTTCGTTTTAACCATTGATTGTTGCTATTTTTGGCTTATTTGGCTATTATTTGGACTAACTTACAAACAATTTTTCGCTCAAACTAATTACTTACTTATCAGGCGCTACAACCGCTTTGCGGTCTTGGCCTGGCGCATCAGAATCCGGAACCGCTCACGGTCCCGTGCCGTCGTCCGCCAATCTCTTATCCCAGCCTTGATGGCTGGGATGATTCCACGCCATCCTCCCATCTCAATCTGGGACTATTACGCCTTATCTGTCTCAGTCTCAGAGGCGTATGTGAGTACTGGATCTATAAAGGTACGATACAGTCCCAGCTGCGACCGTCGCATCAGGTTTTTTGAGGTGAGCTGTTTCCTCAGGCTGTAGAATGATCGGCTGGCCGCCAGCAACCCGAGATAGGTGAAGTTTTGGACGACTTCAAATTTGCGATCACCTATCCGTACATCACCCCCACGTAGTTCCGGATTTCTTAGTAGGGTCGCTGATGATGCCACCATCATCAGTTCCAGAATTTGGTCTTTGCCTCGTTAATCTACAACCCGAGGCCTTTGCTACCTGGGAGAGCCGTAGACCAATGATGTCTATATTATCAGCGTAAACCGGGATCTGGGTTGACTTATAGAAGATGGTTCCCGAAGTCTTCACCTCTCCGAGTCACGGATCACCCTCTTAAGCGCTTAGTTGAATAGGAGACAGGCGAGCCCGTCTCCTTGACGCAGGTCTTTGGTGGTAGCAAAGGATCCTGAGAGTTTTCCGTCTACCTTCACCTGGCATGTGACGTTGGTCATGGTCATTCTAACAAGCCTGATCAGTTTGGCCGGGATTCCAAAAGAGCTCAAGGACTCGTATAGTTCTACCATGGCTATGCTATCATATGTGGCCTTGAAATCTATGAAGAGATGGTAAGTGTTCAACTGCTGTTCAGCCATCTTCTCCAAGATTTGCCGCATGGTGAAGATCTGGTCAGTGGTAGATTTCCCGTTACGGAATCCTCTTTGATAGTTTCCAACTATCTGTTCAACGAAAGGGACAAGCTTATCCTGAAGGATTAAGGAAGAATATTTTATAGGCGGTATTCAATACCGAATAAACCTGAAGATGTGGCAGTCCAACATATCTCCCTTCTTGCCGAGATTCCAATCACAAGGCATCGATTCCGTCGGTTCAGGGTGCTTTACTGTTCTTTAACCGACGAATAGCTTGTCGTGTGTCCTCGATGTCAGGTGTCGACGGCACATCGGGACCGTCTGCTAGTGGAGCCTCTAGCTGTTCGTTGAACTGGTCGTTAAGTAGTTCATCAAAGTACTGAGCCCATCGCGAGAGGACCTCTGGCTGGCTACTGACCAGATCACCATCTTTGTTGTATGAAACTATCGTTTGTATATATAAAAATAAATATAAAAAAATATTCAAATATTGAAACGAGTTGCGTTGCGATGTTCAACATTAACATGAAACTCATCCTGAGTGATCCAGCTAGATGATCCTGTAGCCGAGATGTTTGGGACATTGATATTCATACAACAGTTCTTCATGAAATGCCTTGAGTAATGCGATGAAAAGTGTGTTTGTTGTCGTCACTTTTGCGAGGAAAGCAAACTCCCTGATCCTTGAATACGCACTACACGGTTGTATCATCGGGCGCAAAAGCTGTGTCAGGGATCTTGGGGTGCTCCTTGATCAGCTTAAATATAATGCCGCTAAGGGTAATCACCTCTTGGGACTGCTCAAAACAGGAGTGACATTAATGATTAACTAATGACGCATCCGTAGTGTGGTGGCCTAAGGCTTCTCGCCCATTGGCACGACTGGAATCGATACAGCGCAGATTCTCAGGGTCTACCTTCCTGGGCTACGATGGACGTGGTGCCTTACTTGGCCTCGATACGCTGATACAACAGAACAGTAATGCGGGGAGATTATTCGTCGCAAGGGATACTTGACCATCGGATAGTCTTGTCAGCACTCGCCGGGATTCGCAGGAATCAATCGATACGCTACGGGTAGCTATATCCGAGCTAGAATGTTACTTAACGTAGGTTCCTCTGTTCCTTTCCTTTTTATATGCCGTGAGTTTTATGCTCTGTATGATCGTTTCAAACCTGACATGTCGCGTTTCATGTTGTTAAATTTTATTTATTCTTGCTCTGCGTCCTACTGCTTGTAGTCCGTCAACAAAATGAAAGAGAATTTTTCGAGGGGTCGTCTCAGCCAAGGGAACCAGTAATGGCAGACAGAAACCTCTTAAGTTTGTTGAGCCAATGAAGAGAAATAAATAGAAGACGACATTCTGGTTGTTAAATTTGCTTCGTTGCAGTGGTTATTGTATCTAACCAAAAAAATTGATCGATCTATTTGGATTTTTTTTCACATATGCTGGAGAAAAGTCCAACTTCATCTGCAGTAAAAGCACTTTAATAATCACGGCGAACATTACACATTAATGCTACATTATTTGAATATTTTTTCTTTTTGCTTCCTACATTAGAGCATAATGTCAGACGGCTAGCCAAAAACATAACACCCTGAGCGCGGGTCACTTTCGCTTTCGGGGTCAATTTTTCATCCCCTCATATGCATTGCTCTTTCCTAAATACCCACGTACGATCGGCCGTGTACGAAGGTTTTACTTTTCACCGTACACCACAGTTTGCAGCCACCTTACCGCGTAACGTATGGGAAGCTGTGCAGCCAAGGATTTCGAATCGAATCGCACGTACACCCGCACTTACGGGAGAAATACATTTCGATCTGGTCGCGCAGTGACGTGGCAAGGGGGTAAGGGTAATTTACCAGTCCACATTACCGGGGGGATGGACAAGCGCGGACAAGCCAAGGTTCGAGCGCATCATTTGGCAACGACCTTGTTTGCTGGCCGGTGTGCTTCTGCGGGAGGGCGAGCGGTTTCGATCGTAAATGACTTTAACGCATTTTTGCTGCGTGTACAAAGTGTCGAGGGTAACAAAAAATTGGGGGGGGGGGGGGGTGAGACCGTCCGGACCGGTCTGTTTTTCCTTTCCGGCAAAGTTCGCCCAATAAACGCAGGGAAGATGTTTCGCCCTAATTGACCCTCATCAGCAGAGCGGCTGCGCTGTGCACAGGTCGCCGGGGCGGCCTTTACACGTGAGAACGCAAATCGATGCGCAACGCATCATCATCATCATCGCCGGTGTCGGTTGGTGGGACCGTGTGGACGGTGCGCGGTGTCCGAGATGTGATTGAAGTGGATGCGCGAACACCGCAGCTTAACATTGGAGAAGCAGTCGGCCAAAAACGAACGCCTTTCGATAATTCCACATCCGACGAGCTTCTTCAACTTGTGGTACGGGTTGGGTTTGGTTGGTGGGTAGGTGGTGGTGGCCAGTAGCCAATGACAGGGGAAGTGACAGAAAGCTACTTTCGGATTTTGCTTCCCTTGTCCGCTTTTCTGACCACACCATCGGCTAGTGATGTTCGTTTTGTACGATTGAATTGAAAGTAAATTATGTTTTTACGCTCATCGTGCTTCGACAGCATTTACAAGAGGGCAAGTTATCGCAACGGAGAATTAATCAGACTACTTGAAGACCATTTTTAACGGGTTTGGCGGGAAGATTGTGGGTTAAGTTTACAATTCCACTAAGCTCAACACAACTGAAAAACTCAAACAAATAGTTTAAGAAGTTGGAGAAGCTTGTTAAAGCACTTTCTTCAAATTTTTGAGTAGTGACAGGTGTGGCTCTCTTCAGACGAGATAAAGCATGACCATAGCTCATGCTGATATAGTTCGCTGTTTTGACTGGCAAAATCAACTGTGATGGTAGTTTTAATTCGATTAATAAAAAATCGTAAAACGAGCACAAAGCGAACAGTCACAGCACCCGGATAAGTGAATGCAAAGAATGTCAAACCTGTTTCAGCATCAACCCCTCCCAAAAATAGCATCTCTACCAACGCCCTACGCGAACGGGCAGGTTTGTTTGGCGGTCAAGCGAAAGGATCTCCCTGAAATGGCTAAAAATAACCTTACGAAAGGTTCCGTTGCGTCTGGAGCAAAGCAGAATGTAAAAGGATCAACTTCAAACCTTTTTTTTCCACCCCGATCAAGGAAACATGTAATCGGATACGTACAAAACCCAAACAAAGTGCGTAAACCGTGCAACAGAAAACCAGAAAAAAAGGAGAAAATAATGCTTGAAGAAGAAAAAACCAACCTACAATTCAACAAAACGGAGCAATTTCTGGCTGCGTGATAGTTGTTTACAACGCGCGCGCGAGCAAAGTAACGGCGCCTGCGGTTTTTGAATGGCGTTGCTCCCGAAACCGGTTACAGCGTTCTGGGTTCCGACTTCCCCCAAAAAAGGAGAACCCCCCCCAGACAAAGAAGAACCCCACCACCTTCGGGTGGGGCCGGCTGGGTCCGGGTTTTGGGCTGGAAAGTACGCGACATCAGCCGCACCCGAACGGACTCGTGAGCAGTACAAACGGGACCGGTTGCTTTATTTTGGTCCATGGTCAAAGCAGGAGACTCGCCAAGAAAGAAAGGATCTTTGCCTGCCAACGGACGAATGGACGAGTATTCTTTCCTGTTTCTTTTGTGCGTGGACATGAGTCATGCGTTTGTTTGCGTTTGCATGCACCGCGCGGGAAGGACACGGCGAAGACAGCGGCTCACGTGCAGACAATTATTATAAATTACTTTTATTTTGCTTCCAAATAAAATTGTCTCAATGAGCCAACTGGGCCAACTAGGTGTCTGTGTGGTTAACGAGATCAGTAAAAGTAGATCGCACGGAGTACCCCCCGGAGCGGTGACGCAGTCGTCTTGCCCGTCGTCACGGTCTGGACATTGTTGGTGCCCCTGAGCGACCAAGAATTGTTTACGCGCTTTATACACACACACACACACACACACACACACACACCACCCATAATAAATTGTGATTATCGCAATTGCGAAATGGTTCCTGTGCGTGCTCGGCTGTGTTCTGGCGCAAATCCGCTCGCACATCAGCGCTGCGTGAGCGCACCACTACGGTGAAAGGTGAGCATAATGCGTGAGCGACATTAATTATGTCGTATGTTTGTAGTGTGCTTTAGCTAGCTTTGAAAATTGTCATGTACATTTTGCTCAATATTTACGATGAGCAAACATGGAAATTGACTAAACAATAAAAAAGAATCTGTGTCCTCTGTTACTTTCTAGAGCAGCAACGCACATTGGAAGCACAAGCACAAGTTTGGATCGTACACATTTGACATAACCTTTTTCGTGTCATCCTACCATCCTACGAGTGTAGAAGGTGAGTGAAAGTGATGGACGGTTTGATGGTCGCCTTTTAATGGTCTTTCGAAGTGGCGTACATTATAATTGAAGCTAATTAGCTGTGACAGATGGGTTTCGGAGAATGGTCGAAATTGGATCCTGCCGCAGCCGCAAACTTGTTTTACTGTACCAAGTGGGGGTTACATGAGAGTAATAAGAGTCAGAAAACACAAATTTGTGATTGCTGACACGAGTCACACTAGTGATTCGATTTAAATTAATAAGATAACACAAATGATTTACTTCTTGTTATGCTATTGAATGAAGCATGAAGAATGAAACCATATTAATGGAAATATTAAAAAAATAACACTTTGAACGAGTTATGGGGCGTTAGCCTCAAGGTAGATGAATTTTTGGATGTATATCTGTACAACTTCCTTGCGAAAATCGGTATGGACGCTTTAGTTTCTGCTTCCGCCTTCGGTGCTTTGCCAAAGCAATAGCCATCCAGCTAGCCGTCGACGAATGACGAAAGACTGACCAAACGAGCATCATTTTCACCAACAGTGCCAGTGTTCTGCCATCTGCTGAGATCCAGAAGACTTCGAGACTGCTCGAAATGTTAGATATATGACACACTGATTCGTCCGGTGGTCGTATATGGCTCCGAGTCTTGAACCATCCGAGCGGAGGATGCAAACGCTCTTGGCGTGTTTGAGCGTCGCATCCTCCAGACCATCTTTGGCGGTGTGTTCGAGCATGGAGTGTGGAGAAGAAGGATGAACCACGAGTTTGCTGAGCTATACGGAGAACTGGACATCCTGACGGTAGCAAAGTCCGGCAGGATACGATGGCTGGGGCATGTTATCAGGATGCCGGACTCTTGCCCCGCCAAGAAGGTATTCGTCAGCGACCCCCAGTTCGGCACGAGGCGTCAGGGAGCACAACAATTTCGTTGGATAGATCAGGTGAAGAATCGGAGATCGGGTGCCTACATGAATGGAAAGCTGAACGTCACGACGACGTTCTCTTTAATAGAGTAGGTCTGTGTTCTGGCTGCCCTGGTTCACGGCACCTCCAAAGACACCCACATTCAACTCCTAGACTCCATATCTGCATCCCCGACACTCGTTTTGCTGGAATGTGGATCATTCTGGATTCAACGGTAACGAGAAAGCTGACCGTCTGGCTAACAGAGGTCGGATTCGTCCAAGTGAACCACACAACACCCTTTCCCGCCAAAATACCATCCGCTTTATCAACACCATAGCCTCCCAACACTGGAACACCACCAGACCTCAGCAACAAACTTCATTCCACCAAGTACAACACCGCTTCATGGGAAGATATCGAATCCAGTCACCACAAACGACACATCCTCAATTATCCTACATCCTCAACAAATCCAGCCCTACACTCTGCAGCTTCTGTGGTGTTGACATCAGTGTCCGCCACATCCTCACCGATTGTCATGGATAAACGACAAACCGAGCCATTTGTCAACTAGACAATGTGTGGACCTCACTGTCGTGCAGCGAATTAGGCTCGCCAGGTTCCGATGGGCTGGGCCTTGTTAGACGCATGGCACCGGACGACCTAGCTCACAGAGTCCTTTTAGGCCGTCCACACGTACAGAAGATGCTTGGTAGGCCCAAATTGAGGTGGGAGGATGGCGTGGAATCATCCTCCATCAAGGCCGGGGATAACGGATTGGCGGACGACGGCGCGGGACCGTGAGCGGTTCTGGATTCTGCTGCGGCAGGCCAAGACCGCTAGGCGGTTGTAGCACCTGACAAGTAAGTAGCTACATTCGCAATAGTTTTGTGATAGTCTTCTTCATCTTCTTGGCTTAACGATCTCTAAAGGTCATGCCGGCCCGGCCATTGGAAATGGCTTTGTAGCCTGCCGATATACCACGTAGTTGATTCGTCAGTCCTCACACTACGGGGAGATGGATGGGGGGATTCGAACCTCGAACCTTCCAGTTTGAAGACCGGCGCCGCTGTCGCCTATACCACCGGGCCGCCCCAACTGGAGTTGGGTGAGGGGAGTTTTGTGAGTATTAACCACTTTTTTATACAGAAGAGAGTCGAATATAACCTCAGAGACTCAAAGCCTCCTTAAATAACCTGGCCAACTTGACTAGATGAGTTGCTAGCTCGATTCATTTGTGTGGGACGAAAAATCTTGGAGCGTAAAATTAATGCCAGTGATGGTAGGAATTTGGCGGTGCTAATATCCTGACGGTAGTCAAAGCTGGGAGGATACGTTGGCTGGGGCACGTGATGAGGATGCCGGACTCATGCCCCAACAAGAAGGTGCTCGTCAGCGACCCGTTCGGTACGAGGCGTAGAGGAGCACAGCTAGCTCGTTGGCTGGATCAAGTGGAGTCTAACCTGTCGAAGATCGGATGTAGCCCTGGATCGAGCTTCCTGGAAACGGATTTGCGAACTGTCCATGTTTACGCGACATGCTCAACCCTGAGCAGGCCAAGAAGAAAAAGTAGGTAGGAATGAAGTTTCCGTTTTGGAATCTTCTCTGATCATTTTCAAACATTTTTTTCTACGAAAAGCAAAAGTCGAGAATTAGCGAAAATGATGATATTTTTATCATGAACTTGAATTAAAAATGCATGAGCTAAATAATTTGCATGTTATTTCTTGTAATATTTGTAGAATTTTGCATGCACAGTGCAATAGTAATAGTTTGAATTTATATGTAAACCATGGTTGATGTTCAAAGTAGATAAAGAACAGCTGAAAATGATTTGCTCAAGGCTGCTACTGCTGGGTGCAGCCGGTTTATGACAAACGCATGACACTCCCCTTTCAAAACATTATGCATAAGAATAGCCACCGTTAAGATTTACGTTGAAAAGGAAAACATTAGAGGAACCGTAATCGAACAGTAAGCACGCACAGGACAAACGCACTCATCACGCATCACGCCCGCAAGCGACACAATGCCTCACGCACCCACCATCCCGTCCTGTTCCCTTCCTCGGACTCCACCAAACCGTTACCAATCGCACCCAGCGCTCCATTGTGGCCTCTCTTGACGAATCGATCGAAATATATTTGCCGCCTGGCGTTTCGATTAGATCGCGTTGATATACACGTCCATTGTTGTGACAGGCGTGATCAGGCAGCGGTGGCGAACCGGCGGGATGCCAGCAGCGATGGCTCTACGCGATCCGCATCTAAGAGGATGCCCGCGTTATGAAAAACCTGCTGCCGCCAATGCTCTTGATGCTAATTCCGTTAAACAGTTATTAACGCGCGTGCGTATGTGGCGTGGCGCGCAGGAAAAGGGAGCAGCAGCGCATGCGGTTTCCGTCATCTGGCTGTAAAGGCTGTACCATTTAGCTGTGTCATGGTGGAAGCAAAACCCGACCCGTGGACGAAATATGGCTCACAGCCGGTCGGCTTTCGGATTGCCATCACGCGGTGACACGCCTCACCGTTGCCTTCAAAGTGCGGCACAAAAAGACTTCTTGCCGCCCGAAGGTTTGGCACCCTGGTTGTTGCTGCCCCCGTTGGTGGTGGTTGCGGTTTTCTTGCTCTTCTTGTCGTTTTGGCTGCGTTTTTTAAAAAATTTGTTCAATCAATTGTGCCGCCCAAGACACCGAACCTGAGCACAAATATGCGGAACATTCTGCGGTTCAAAGGAACTGCTAGCGGCTGTACATGCATTCCGGTAATGTTTGCTTTAGTGAGGCGAATCGCTGACATGCGTGTGGGCTAGGTCTAACGGCGTAGTTTGGGTTTGCTGATTTTTTGTGTGTATTTTTCTGCTGGCTGCAGGTGACGTTAGTTTGGTTTGTTACGAATGTTTGTTTGCTTTTAATTTACAATTTTTCCCTTGTGGTATTGTGGTAGAAATTAGTAAGTAAGGGAGTGCATGCTATATCGAAGGCTAAAACGATGTTCCTCAATGAATTGGTAGATCATACTTGCCTAAAAGATTAAACAAATCGGAGCTGCCCGGTGGTGTAAGTGACAGCGGCACTGGTCTTCAAACGGCAGGACCGGGGTTCAAATCCCATCCGGACCTTCCCCCCGTACTGGGGATACTAAAAGGGTCGTTAAGCAAAGAAGAAGAAGAAGAAGTTGCTGTACCCACACAGCCATTAATTTAATTTAGAGAAGTCGTACGCAGGCCGGGAGTTTTCAAATTTGTCAAGCTTGTTTACTTTACAAAAATGTTTTAAAAAACCGACTAATATTTTTGAACGAATTTAAGTGAAATGCAATATGTCTAGGCAAATACTTCACTAATCGTTGGTAAGAATATTTAAAAATTAGTCAACATTTCTGTTAAAAAAAAGATAAAACACTTTTATCCCAAATTTATCTAATTGAGATTATCATGCCAAGAAGCCATGTACAAAGCACACATTCATTTAGAAATAGTGATCATGCTGTTTCCTCTCTGTTGATGGCGATTCCTACCAGTATCGTACCACCACACATGCTATCACAATCTCACAGCAGTGAAAGGCGTTCATCAGCACCACAACCAAACCACGACGAATCTCGCCATTGATGGACATAATGGTTTTTAATTAATTTATGATTGCTGGGAAACAATCGAACAATGTTCATAGGCTTCGTAGGATGGGCAACCGTGAAGATCACCGGAGACGAAGCTCGTGTCAACTGTCTTCCTTCTTGTGTAAGCGTGTGTTTTTTTTTTGCGGCGAGCAAAATCCAGGATCGATGGATGGTTAAAACATTTTCTTACCCAAATCGATACACAGCACTGAATGGAAAAGCAGTCCCGGGGACCGTCCGCTACAAAACCGATCACTAAACAACAAGAAACTGTGGCGAAGCGGAGGTGAAGCTGGTGGACGTACCGGCACCAGCACGAACGGTAAGATGACTTGGTGATTTATGGAAATATTGTTCTACACATTCGGTTGGAGTTGGTTCGCTTCTCGTGCCCCGATCCGGTGTGAATTCCACCGAAGCTTTCTCTTTTGTTACACTTTGCTATAAATCGTGAGGAGATGCGTTTGAACCGTGGATCCTTGCGGCAGTCTACACCGTAGAAGGTTACCATATGGTTGGGTCTTTCACTCAGTAAAAAGCATTTGTTCCAATCTTTCTTCTCGCGCGCTGCTTTACCAGCTGGATCCGGAGGCTATCCGTATGACTATCCCTCTCTCTCTCTCTCTAGTCGTCTGCAGAATCTGCAGAAATGAATCACCCTCTCGCCCTCAGCGGTGCTGAGAAGTGGTGGAAGAAATGACGGTTACCTCGAAGCGAAAATTGTCACCACATATTTGTTGGAATAGAGTTTTCGTACCGTGTTTCTGGGACCCTTCACCCGCGGTTTTGCTGAGGTTCCTGGGTAGCTTGAACGGTTTATGCAACCGCAAAAGCATTAGATTTTGTTTTTTTGTGTAACACGAGTGTACTACTTTATTGTCGCTCGTGGTGGTACGTTTTCCAACATATCACTCTATACCTGGCTCTTGTTAAGTCAATAATTTGATCTTGTTAATTCACATAAAGTGTATCCCAGTTGGAGTTGGCTTTAAACCTTTAAAATGATTTTATACTTTTAACTTTAAAGTTTGCAAAGCAATAGTGATGTAGCATGTTAAATTTAACAGAAAAACAGTAAAACAGAAGCAAAATCCTGGCGGTAATATTTAAAGGTCGTTTGTGTATCCATTCGGGGCGACCCAGTGGTGTAGGCGACAGCGACGCCGGTCTTCAAACGGCAGGACCGGAGTTCAAATCCCATCCGGACCGTCCCCCCGTAGTGAGGATTGACTAACCAATTACGTGATATCGGCAGTCTAGTAAGCCATTTTCAATGGCCGGAATGACCTTAGTTAGGGGTCGTTAAGCCAAGAAGAAGTGTGTATCCATCCGGTACAAATGAAAACACCCATATTCGTCATTTGGTTGTCACCAAAATTGCACACAATAATTAGGTTTTCTACATGGACGAGAAACACAAGACACAACCGTCCACCGCCGTAATGAACATGCATCCGCTGCACAGACGGGTGGCGAAACACCCTCGTCCAAAGATCCACCCCAAACCTCCGCCCTACAGAATGACCAAAAAAGGGGAAGGCCCTCAAGGTATGCAGCGCCACCAAAGCCTTCTGGTGGGGCCGCTGGTTCTCCCGTAGATGGAAGTTCTAACACCTCAGCTCGGTACGTGCCTCTGTACGTGCCTCCGTTCGAACTAATTACTTCGAGGTCAAGCCCGGACACAAGCGTCCCCGGCAACCGAGTCGGATTTATTACCGCTAATGAGTGCAGGCGGGTACGGTAAGGCGTGGTGTATCGTCGAGTACGTCCTAGTAATCGAAGAAGTTTCTCCTGATCGGGAGCTCGCACAAAAGCCCTACCGATTGCAAGCGGGTGTGAGAGCACAGCCCATTAACTTAACTTCATTCCGAGCACGTTGAGTTCGGAGGTCAGGCTTCCTTTCGGCTCACGCGCGCAAGACTGTGAGCTTTTGATGAGCTTTTGTGTACTTCGCTAGTGTCCTATACCCGTTCCGGCGAACACCAAAAGGGCCTGAAAACGCGGTTGGTTTGTGGTGGTGGTGGTGGCGGTGGTCCGCTACAGGCGGTCTTTCGAACGGAGCCATTAAACTTCCGTTTTTGGTCAGCGGGCTGACCCTCGAACCAGCCCGAGCAACCCCAAATCAACAGGGGCATTCAAACAGACTGCCTTTTCCACCCTTCCGCGAACGCGTAGATATCTCTCGATCTACGAGCAGGATGATTAACTCATTAGTGGTGTGTCTGGTCTTTTTGTTTTGCAGCCCTGTTGTGCGACCGATCTTGACGACTTCGGTACACGAAGACACTTTATCATTGACTCCTTTCCATCTGGATGTAGAATACGACAAGGGGCCCAGCTTCCTTACCTGCAAAGAGAAGAGCAGAGGGACGAGAGGTGGCGAGGTTAGAAGAGCAGATCAATCATTAGTTTCGTGCGGGGTGTGTGTGTGTGTGTGTGGCGTGAAGGAAACAGATTTTATGCCGACCGTAAACATCGTGAATCGGTGGCTTGCGTGCCCATCGGTGGCTGGGCCGGTTCGAAGGTGTCCGCTACCGGTGACAACCACCGGCGCGCAAAAAGGTAGCCAAAGTGTCCGGGGTTCCACCGGCGTAGATCGATCGTAGCGCAATTAATTAAATTAATCAAAAAGTAGAGCTAAATGATATTTAATTATACTACCACGACGAGTTCCACACGATTGACATTGGACAGCGGCGAACAGGGCGGTGTGTGGTATGTAGCTGCCGGGAGACTACCGACTAGGTAGCAGACCATGGGTACCATGTTCCACCCTGGGTGTCTTAATTCTTCGACCGGTGAATGCTCGCCTCCGAAAACGAATCGATTGCCAACATTTGAAGTCATCTCAAACCGTTGCCTCGCAGTATCGACGCGAAGAGGTTAATTATCGAAATCATTATCGGTCCAGGTACGATCGGATGTCGTGAACTGTATATAAAAAGGGTGGAAAAAAGCACCCAAAGATCCTATCTCGATCACGCACGCTTTTGCACGCACGCAATGTGACGCGCCGCCGCTCGTTGAGGGGTTTTTGTTGGCCTGGTGGTAGCTTCGAGTAATGTTCCGTGCCTAGCTTTGATGCCTTTTAGAAGCAGACTGTCGCTCGCTTTGCTTAAGCATTGCACCAACCGTTAATGATGGATCCACAAGGGACGCACCGTTATAGTATCGCGACCCCGCACCCACCGCGAAGAACTCATTTCTTGCCAAAAAGCGTTCCACGTCCAAAGCACCCGGCGGTGTTATCATTAAAAGTACTGCTCGCATCAACGCGCTCGGAGGGAGGCTTAACCGATCGGAATCAATTTTACGCCCTATTTAATGGGTTTCGAGTGATCGGTACGGGGTGGCGATTAAATACACCAGCGAAAACCTTCCACCTCAAAAGGTCACTCATACGCGACGAGATTGAGATAGTGAAGCTTGCGGTTGGAGCGGGTTTTGTCTTTTTCTACGGTGCGTTAGATGACGTGCAGAAAGGATGCCTTTCCCTGGGATGGTCCGATCGATGGGGCACGCAACACAGCAAACAGCACAGGAACGAATGAAAAAAAAACACGACACGACTCATCTGCCTCATCTGGTAAGTGATCCTTTCGGAGGGAGGTACATTCAGAAACGATCGTCAAAAAATTTGGTGGGCAAAACATTGCCCGGTCATCGATCGTTGTATGATCTCGCTTTTGTTACAGCGTGATGTGATGAACATTAAAATAGTAAACATGATCATAGTTTCGCATCTTGCTAGCCCAGCAAAGCTAAACGGACGAAAGAGGCAAAGAAATGTGTGCAAGCAGCGTCAGTCAGCAAGCAACCCGTGAAGAAAGGCGGAGAAGTGTTAATTTAATTGGGTATCTTTGCTAGCACCATCGCCGGAGCAGTTGTCCACGATCTTATGACGCGTTTTGGAGTTCGTGGGTGGCACCATTTTGCCATTTGCTTCAAAATCAGCTCCAATTAGTGGAGGGAAAAAAGATGAAACAGGGAATGTTACTGGCGTCGTTGAAACTTTGGAGAATGGGAGAAACAGGCGTACCTCTTGTAGCAAACTTTTAGTTTTGTTTTGACTCCGGGGAGGTCTTTTTGGTGTTGGATAGTGTCGAGGGTTGTAGCAAGATAATTATGACAGTCACTGAAATCTGTTGTGAAAACGGTGAAGATAGTAATCCGTTTTAGAGAAGTTGAAAGCAGGGCTGAAATAATCTAAAAAATGTAAGCTAGTCTAAATGAAAAAGGTTTGATAATATTAAAAATCGTTACAAAGACTATTATGGTACAAACGTAGGCTGCGAAGGATCAATAGCGGGTTTTACTAAGATCAGGTAGCCAAGTTAGTTAGTAGATGTAGGACCTACATTATACTTTAGTTCTAAAGAGACCAGATATGTCAAAAACACACTTCTTCATCTTGCGCTATGAACCAAATCCCAACCACAGTCCGTAGATGTAGGACCTAACTACCTGTTGGAACTTTATAAGGTTCCCAACGCCCTGTCAGTTAGGAGGCGCCAAGAAGAAAAGGAGAGAAAAGGAGGAAGGTCGTCAGAAAAGAGCAGGACGAGCCTGCCCTAGGATCAGTTAGGAAGCGATCGAATAATCGAAAATCACCCAGGAGCGAGCCAAGATCGAAAAACGTATACAAGAGCGCGCGAACAGTGAACCAATTTTTTGGTTTGATTTCTAACTTACTTACTTTACTTATCAGGCGCTACAACCGCTTTGCGGTCTTGGTCTGCCGCATCAGAATTCGGAATCGCTCAGTTCCCGCAAGACTTTCTGAGCTGGGCCAAGCGCAGACTTTCTGAGCTGGGTCGTCCGGTGTCATGCGTCTAACATGGCCAGCCCATCGGAGCCTGGCGAGCTTAATTCGCAGCACGACGTTGAGGCCGTCATACAGTTCGTACAGTTCGTCGTTATAGATGATCCTTCATTTTCCTTCCACACATACGGCGCCAATAATCCTTCTGAGCATCTTCCTCTCGAACGCGGCTAAGAAGTCTTAATCTGTTTTGGACAGGGCCGCCATGTCTTAGGGGCGTATGTGAGTACTGGGACTCTAAATGTAGGATACAGTCCCAACTTCGACCGTCGCGACAGGTTTTTTGAGGTGAGATGTTTCCTCAGGCTGTAGAATGACCGACTGGCCGCCAGATTCTAGCGCGCAACTTCGTCTCTATGCTGTTTTCGGTGCTGACGTTTAACCCGAGATAGGTGAAGTTTTGGACGACTTCAAATTTACGGTCAGATATCCGCATTTTGATTTTCAACTGCTTACCAATAAAATAAACTACACAGAAAAAAGCAAAAGACGCCTCGTTTTTTAACATATTCTATACTTTAGTTCTAAGGAGATACCTTTATCAAAAACATTCTGATTTATCTTCCGCTATTAACCAATTCCCAATCACAGTCAGAGATGTAGGACCTACATTATACTTTAGTTCTAAGGAGACCAGATGTAGCAAGCACACTCTCTCTTATTTTGCGCTATTAACCCAATCCCCACCACAGGCTACATTCGATAAAGTTGGTTCGATATACGTTTCCGCTAGGTTTCATCAGTGCGTCACTGTCCACATCCGTGACTCCTTAAGGCATATGGTCGTATCATCATCTTAGTAGCCTTCAATGAGTAGTGATAGCCGCGGAAATAGTACCAATGGATGCCTTTATTCGTACCTTGTTTGCCTCCCTTGAGATAAATACCATTCAAATTGCTAAAATGAAAAGCATACGGTTGTCGTTTAAATTTACTACTCGATAGAAAAGCTGTCACTTTCCTACCTTTGATAACACGAAGAGTACCATCCACCACCTTTAAAAATATCTGCACACTTGCCGGCATTATCTTGATCACTGGTCGCAAACTTGTGATTCAATTGAGAACTGAAGGAATCTCCCACAATGCCGCTGTACGTGCCAAGTGAGTTGAGCTTGTACATTTCACTCTCATTGCCGATTTTGAAGTCATCGTACTTTGCGAACGCCGTCACACCTTCAAAGTCTTCCATTACTATCAGCAGCTCATGGCGTTCGGTGTCCAGTATGGTTTTGAGCTTCTCCAAGCCTAACCAATGCTCACGACGGAGGTCACCAAATCCCTGTTTGTACTCCGTCCAGTTACGATCGAAATCGACCGAACCATCGAATCTTCTTTGGAAGACGGTCCAATTGCTTCCGAAGCCATGATTGTTTGAGCCGTCTCGATACACTGCAAACGATTCGTTTGACGACGGTTTGAGATTCACAAAATACACACCGGAATCTTGGTTCATAAGCGATTCCGCAGTGTTTCGCTTGATAGTTTCAAGTTCAATCCGGTTCAGTTTGATGCTCTGTTGCATGTCATCATATTGCTTTTTCATTCGTGATTCGAATGCTTCCAGCTGTGTCTGCAGCAGTTCAAAGCCAAATCCTGTTGGTGTTGTTGTAGCTTGCAGTTGGGAAGCCATTACACTGATGAGCACCGCAGTAGCTATTACGTTCACACACTTCATCGTGCAGCACCCAGTTTTGATTACCGAAAACGTTCTCGTTTGAACACTTGCTTGCTTCGCGTGTTTCGTATTTGAAGGATCGACGTTGACTGAGCGTTGAACTGATTGGGAATGGTTGTAAACATTGACTACAATTTCCGAGCTTTGGAGCGGTATTTCCAACGATGCATCCGTGATAGTACTATCGGCGGGAATTATTGATTATGAGCTAACAACATAATCACTTGTGAGAGGTCAGGGATTTTGCATCACATGTTTATTATAGTCATTTTCAGCTAGAGCGATAACAGTTGCCCGTTATTTAAATTTCAATTCTTCCCAATTTGTAATAGATTCTACGAGAGAAAAAAATGTAAAAATAATGCCGAAAGAAAATTGCATATTCTGCCAAGTAAAAAAAGTCCTTGTGTGATCCCTCTGAACTGCCTATGAAGGGCTAATTCTCTATTTACGAGTGTTTGCCATTGTTTTCAATACTGTTTATGGTTGTTTGTTTGATATATTAGATTAAATTCATTTCTTGTCAACATTATTAAGTTGCAAGTTCATTATAAAAACTCAAGCATTGCATCGCCTTCTCTCACATCTTTGACCTACTCTTCTTATACTATTTCGATGGATCCAGCCAACACATGCAGCATGGGAGTATTATTCCATTGGCACCCTCTCCACCACCTCTGACTCTAAGACCTGCGACCAACGAGCAATCAACGGAATAGGACCGCATCGAAGTTATGCGTGAGAATTGCCATCCAGCATCAACCGATCAGCCCACCAACCATTGGGTAGCAAAAACTGGCCGAAACGAAACGTCCGGGAGCCGGACGAAAAAGTGCCAATCGTGTGTCAATCGACGTATGGCTCAATACTACTCCCCATGCCGTGCAGGTTGGTAATTGGATTAAAGTTAGCTGATCAACAAAAAATGGGAAGCGACAGCGACGGAATCACATTTTCACAGCACATTTAAGCTTCCCGCGCACCACGACACCTGAACCGTCGTAACACACGTAGCGAAGTAGCGTAATCGATCCATTAGTGACAAGTTGAAAGTTTTTGTGTAATTATCTAATTTAATTTTACGACTTTTTGTACAAGTGCAAGATGTTTATGGGTTGTTTTTTTTACCCTCCTCTTTTACATTCAGCCTCACCTAGCTGGGCGCAAAACGCGCTGCCCTGTTGGTTTAGTAATTGCGTCTAATTTGTATGAAATTCACTTAAAAGGAAATCCATTTCCATCTTGCTCAAGGGATATAAATGGAAGTGATACAAATGTGTGGAAGGTGAGAAAAAAAGCTGTAAAACGAATTCCTAATCATGTTTGGAAAATATGTATTATTTAAATGCAGCCTCTGGAAACAGGCAGAAATTGTCGGTACTTTTATTCAGCAAGGCCCCGTCGTATTGACATGTGTTAGTTTGAGTTTGACGAGTAGGAATAAATATTTGACAATCGTCAGCATTCAAATGCTACCAATTTCCATAAGAGATTGAAGTCTCTTTTTTGTTGGTGCAACAATCTTGACTACCGATCCTGCAGCGACTACAACATCAGTCAGCACAAGAACAATGGTTCCTGAAACTGTAACAGGACAGACGCCATCCTTGAGAGAGGCGATGAGAGGAAATCCATTTCGCTCCGGTTAGCGGTTTGTACTACCTGTCTATGTACTACTGTAGGATGTGCTAGGATGTCCTCCCTCAAAATGACGGCACCAGGAGAGACTTCACCCGATTCAACCCTAAAACATCTTTCAGGATGGTGTTGACCGAGGTTTTGGAAATCCCAACACTTTCCGAAAGCTCTCGTCAACCGACGATTATTGACTCCTTGATTTGGACGACGTGGGCGTCGTCGGTCGAGGTGGATGGTCTCCCCGGACGATCCTCGTCTTCGACCTTCTCACGGCCATTCTTGAAATCACTGTACCATTTTTACAAGTTTTCCTTCGACATAGATTCTTCCCCGAAGGCTTTTTGTAACATCCGCAATGTTTCCGAGCAAACAAAATTTGATACATGCGCGCTGCTCCACAAACTTGGATGTGGTCAATTTGAACCTTATCATAGGCAGTTGGTCAGCAAACTCCAGCAAACGCGCTAAGGCTTGAGCTGACCCCAGACAAGGATAGCGCGTTATTGTGGCACGTGTATTCAACTTGGCCTTTCACGTGGCCTGCGTGAAAGAATACGACCTGGATTGCATTCAAATTGTGCTAAAGTAGATTGTTTGTTTAAAAAAATATGTAAGAACACATTATCACCACTCCAGGTGTGATCGGGATCAAGAACCTTCTGAATGTATGAAAAGACATCGAGTTCCATGCTTTTGAAATGGAAGCTTCCAGCTCGTCGACACTAGGGTGAGATTTAATGCAGGCTTTTGCCTGAACATTCGCCCAAACGGAGTAATCTCTTTGATCCATGGAAAGACCTTCTCCTGCAATATCCCAAAAGGGCCTTCAAAGAGATATCTGTAATCACATCCAACCCAGCTTTGATGAAAACCGGAGGCATGTTCAATCGATCAGAAGCAACCGCTCCAAAAACCATGTCTCCGGCTGGATGTTTAGTGCTGAACTTAACATCTGGAACATCCTTAAGCATTTTTTGGCTCAATTTGACATAGGATCAATAGCTTCTGATCAGAGAACACGACGATCGTTTGCTTCTTCTTGAGCATGTTCAATATAATCTTCGATCGTTCCAGCCGTAAAGCTTTGATTAAGTAGCATTTTACTCGTATTCTGGACATTGAATTTAAGTCAAATTTGACCAATCGACCAATCGCATTGAAGATTTGAAGACTTTATCCTTTCTTTTATCAACTGTCGAACGGATCGCATTGGATTTCGCTTCAGTTTTTTTTTCCACGGATCTAATCACCCTTGAAGTTCGAGTCGACCGCTGACGTTCACTTCTTGGATTCTTTGCATGTTGATCATCGACATCGACCATGGCACCCTATTTTCCCGCGCAGATCAAAGTAAACACGACATCCTTCGCTATCATCCTTGTTTACTTATGACTTAAATGTCACTTTTTTGTTTACATTTTTGGGCAGTGAGAATCCCTGTGGTTATACACATATCTGACAGAAGTGAAAATCCAAAAACTAACCCTAAAAACGTTCGCAATTTTTATGGGTCATACTATATTTTAAAACTATTTTAAATAAATCATCGATAAAGTGCTCTTCGAGTGCCAAAGGAATCACTTACCAACTATTAATCATATGTTACCTTCCTGAGGATTCCTTTTTCCACAATCAAAACAATCGCTCTGCAACTCAACCAGAGGTCCCGGAAACGGTATGCTTTATTTCTGTCCATGAAACGTCATTACTCATCGTACACCGTCGGTCCGTAGAGTCGTGGTCGCCTAGAGAAGCGTGGAACATATTTCTTCTTGTATGGTCGCGCGACTATTTATGCTTATAATACCGATTGTGCAAGAAAAAAGCTACTGTCCACTCTCCGACCGACGTTAGACAAACGAAGCATTTAATTCTCTCCGGGGGAAAAAAAGTCCACCGTAGTGTCCACGATCGTGACGAAAAGTGCATTGCAGAAATTTTGCATCCGCAGGCTGGTTGGAACCATGATGCATGAAAAAATCGCTCGATCTCAAAAATCCTCTCACCGTGGTTAACTTTGGAAATCTTGGGGGGGAAACGAGAAGAAGTAGGAAATGAATCCTGCTGGTGCTTCATTTTCCCTACCATCCTCTTGGAATCCGTACATCGATCTTTCGGTGACAAAGGGACGCAGAAAAAAAAATCGTTCACTTTCGTTGATTCTCAGGCTAAACTTCACTCATGTGTTTCATCACGATCCCGGGTGGCAAGGTGGTCCCCGTCCGATCGTCTTGCGATCGTCGTACCTGGTGACCTGGTTTATTTATTTATTTCTACCCCGTCCGCTCCAAGAACTCATCCCCACATCAATTGGGTTGGAGAAGGGGGGGGGGGGGAGGGGGAGGGGGTTCGCAAAGTTAATGCGCTTCGGTCGAGTGGCAAGCAGCGAAGTGTAATAAAAATACTAAACCGCTAAAAACCTTTGAAAGGATCAAGAGCCCTTCTCGTCAAGCGGCGACTAGTGGCGACTAGCCGTACACGGATTCTACCTTTTTTTTTTTGTAAACCTCCCCCCCCCCCACCCTTGGTGTTTACCGCATCGCATTTTGCAGACTTTTAACGTTCCCACTTACAACGACTTGTTTGCACCGTTGCGTGTAACGTCCACCGTGACGGTAACGGGCAGTCCGTGCGTTGACGCGTCGTGAGAACTTTGTAAATTGAATTAAAAATCAATCAACCCGAAAGCCCATGAGCTGGTGTGTTTTTTTTTTTTTTGTGCGTCGTATTTAAAAGCGTGTGGAGGTAGGGCTCGATGCTCTTCCGTGCAAAATACGTGACATCGGCCGAAACGTCGTGGAGATGGACGATCAATCTCTGGCGTGCTTCACCGCGAGAAAGGCAAATTAGAAGGGATGGTGTGAAAATAAGTAACGAAACACAAGCGGACAACGCATGCCGCGATAGGTGCTGAAGGTATGATGGAGCATTGGCAAGAGAAAAGCAGCCCTGGACATTCGTGGTACAAGCAGAAAAACAGGGGTTGTGTTGAACCAACCTTTACAGCCTAATCACCGAGCTAGGTGTACGAGTTTGAGTATTAAAAATATGTTATTTGGGTAAGTCATATAGAAATAGGGGATTTTATTATTAGAAGTAACTGTTTTATGCTACTTTCATCGTGTTTTTTTTCCTTTTTAAAATTCAAGCAAATATTTTTGATGAACGCCATCAATTTGATTACGAGTCTTAAGAATCAATGCTTCCCCAAACTTTCTCACAATGGCTTTTTTTTTAATTTATTTTTAGTAGCTTCGGTTCAAACAAATGTTTGCAAATAATGCTGTAAATCGCAAACCAGCGCAATCAGCACGAGGAAGACAAATTCGACCGTGCGAGATGCTGCCTGTGACTACTGTGACTACTGAGGAAGAAAGTGAGAGGAATCGCTGATTGATGTGTTTTGCGCATGTGTCAAAGTGTGTTCCCTCACTGGTAGCGTGTCATGTTATATGATCACGTACGCCCGTGTTCATGTTGTGCATCGTGCGCACTCGAAGCGCGACACACACACACGCTCTCACGTGAGAGTTAATCGATGTTACTTGCCTGTTGCGGGTAGCCGCGATCGTCACCGTTGATTGATATACGGCGCGAGCGGACGGTAAGCGAAAGTGTTTCTTTTCTTACATTGCTATTTGCCTTTGCCTTTGGGAGGGTGCGATAAGGTAGAATACACCACCAAGCGGGAAGCATCTTGTCGAGACGAATGTTGACAAAATAGTTATTACTTCGGCGAGGGAGGCGAACGAGCATATAAAGTTCGATGTTTTATTGTTGCTGAGTACAAGTGATAGGGGCGACACAGAACACAACAATGATGAAATGATAAACGAAAAAAGGCAACTAAATTTTATAAGTTTCTCTGAATCAGCACAAGAAGTGCTGAAAATGCGGCGTAGAGCCGTAACATTCAAACTAAATAACATACATTGAAAAGAAATAAGTATCTGTGTAGTAGAAAAACAGTATTCCAAACTACGAAAACTTGATTAAAGGGAATTAAAAAACCCTACACTACTATCCGATCCTGCCAGGAGTCGAACCTGGAATCTTCTGATCCGTAGTCAGACGCGTTATCCATTGCGCCACAGGACCCCGATGCGTGAGGCTAGGCTATATTGCTAGTAGAAAACAAATAAATACACAAAAATAGCCTCTTCAGTGCCCTTCAAAATTGTGTTCTCATTATTTCAACTCTTTCAGGCCTTCAAAGATCGCCTAATGCTGCGCCTTTTTATTACTGCCCAATTAATGTACAATTTCCTCCAAGAAAAGGTATTTTAAAAATAAAAATTCTATTGATCGCTGAAGAGATCAGTAAGTAAAACATGCGACTGCATTCTCCACCTTAACTGTAAGCTCGGTAAAATGTTTTTTTGTTCACGTCGATCGTTGTTGCGTCCTGCAAAACAAGGACTGCGTCCCGCAGGCGTCTCTCTTTCGATCACTGTCACGAACAGCTTCTTTTAGCGAACCACACCATATATATTTTATTACATTTATACAAATAGGCTACTAATCTTTTTCATGTTTGTATCTGTATTTTAACTATGATGGCCTTAGGCGTGTTGAAAAAATGACTATTTTTCTCTCTTATCTTGTGATCAAATCTGTCAAATATCTCTTTCTCTCCTGCTGCTTTTACGCATTTTGTCCGATCGCCGAATTCAGCTGCGGGCTGTGAGCCGTTCGGAGCTGCCCTTATGTTACCCAGCGACGGCAGCCACTTGAGCCGTTCTTAACAATCATTGTTTGAAGAATTCTTTAAATAATTTTATTTTCCTCATTAAACAGATTGTCTTCGTTAACATAAATTTTAACATTCCCCCGAAACAGTCAATCTTCAAAACAAATTGTTATTACCATAAAGCACATTCTTCTCTCCATTCCTCTTGAACGATTTGATATGCATCTGAAAGAAGCGATCTTTTTGCAAAAATTATGCATGAAACGTGTTTGCTTTTGGACCGAAAACGGTTCGTGCTAGAATATCCAGCACTTGTTCGTGGCATCCACACATTTCCATCTTTCTGCAAAATGTTGTCCGAGGAAAAGCTAATTTAAACCACACCGACAGCTGTTACTTTGGCGTTTGAATTTAATCGCGTCCCAGTTTGATGGACGGTTAAACCACTCCCAAAAAATAACAGTCAAGGTTCCGAACGCAGTATGAAGTTGTAAGTTCCTCGTTCGTATCTGCAAGCCGGGTCGCGCATGGTTGGAATGGGTCGGACACGGACGGCTTACGCCCACCTGTGAACCTGAACTAGTTTTCACCTGATCCGGTCTAGGAAGAGAGCGGAGCGCGTTTATGCAAAGCACCGAAGGCGTACGCGGGAGCAACCTACGAAGGCAAACAGTGCTCATTGTTGTGATGCAAGAAAGATCCTTTGCTCTGGGGGGTGTGCTGTGTTTTTTTCTTCTTTGAGCTTGTAGCTCGGATGATCGAAATCGATCACAAACCGTACCGAAGCGCACCCGGGCTCCAGCAGGGCCGCATGGAACGGGTTAAACGGTGAAGGAGCCTGTGTACCAACAACGCAATCGAACGACTCGAATCAGTAAACTCAAATCATCGTAAAAGCGCGAACGCGCGCGCTTTGTACCCTCGAAACTTTGTGTTTAGGCGGTTGGGCGCGCGCGCGCGCGGAACCCATCGGTGGGTCCCCAATCGGACTCGATTTACATTTTATCTTGCACGTACGATCGAAGCAATCAAAGTGCTACCGAAAAGTGAAGTGGAAGCGCGCGGTCCCGGCCACCCCAACGACAATCGGTAGCTTGTTGGGAGGTGTTTGAGCAGAAAACTGCAATAAAATAGTTAAACCCTCCCCCCCCCACCCAAATCGATCTGAAGGTTCGCAGATTGATCAGAACTCATTTTCTCATGGAATGGATCATTGAAGTTGCTTTGCATATGGTGTTCATTTGATGAATTTACTCAGCATAGGTGCATGTGTGTGTAATTTGTGTGTTGCCTTCGGGAAGGACATTGTGCGGTTTGGGATTAGAATTATATATTAATTTAAACATTTAAATTTAAAGTACATCTTCTGCAGCCACATATTAGGGAGAACACGTTTCTCCCATCAGGACACCGGAATGAAATTCCTGACAGTTGTGCCTTGGATTAACCTCGATTGCATTCCCGGTCAGCTTCAAATGGCATCGTAGGAAATATTTTCCCACACAAAGATGCAAATGCAAGCTGCACGATCGTGTAGCAGTGCTTCGACTTTGGCGGGTCAATTTGCATGGCTGGAAAATAGCAAAGAATGCAGATGAACTTCACATGTATCCACCCAGAGTATTGATGGCGGGATTGTTTTTACTTTGGGTTTATTTTTGCAGTCCGCAGCATCCTCAACATACTTCTGTATATTGACTGACTTTTAAAAGTATTTTTAAAATATTATTTTAAAAAACTTCCGGGTAAACACGACGCGTATTGGCTAGCTAAAATTTTCAAAAACACTTTTCCTTTTTGCTTGAGTATCTTTTTAATGTGGAAAATGTCCAAAACTTCAAGAATATTATCTAATTATTTTGACACACACTGTCAGCGATTCATAATGATTTAAACATGAAAATTACTTAACATCTTTTATCAATCATATATTTTCCCTTATTTGTCACTGTTTGTGCTTTTTTCACGCTTTGCCTCTGTTCAAAGCCAGTCAAAAGAAAAGAGCGTGGACCACACGAAGGGAGGAAAATGCAACAACAACAGATCTACCGTGGTACGTCTGCAATCGTACCACACGATTCGCACTTTTTTCCAATGCCATCCATCATCATGAATATCAAAACATTAACCGTAAATTTATGCCAATTTAATTGAATAACGATGAATTTATATATTCACCCACGAGTGCAATAAATCAATCCGTGCTCGCCGTTCCGTGCATCCTTGAGATTTGCCTGACCCTATACGCACATCGTGTGTATGTGTGGGAAAAGGTTCGCTTTTTATTCGATTCTTGAGCAAACAGGGATGGTGTTGAAATTCTTGAGCTACCTTAGTTAGTTTCAAGTACAAACTAAGATCATCTTATACTCTAAGAATTAAACGCCCAAGAATGGTTCATGGGTGACACCAAAATTTTAGCTTTACCAACATTATTTCTTGCCATTCTACTAGAACAAAATCAATCGCTTCGCATCGGAGAGAAAGGCTTCCCACGAACACACATCCACAGGCTGCCGTATTTGACAGTGACAGGCGTTAAAGCACGTCACGCTGAAGTGTGTTGACACTTCACTTCGAGCTTAAACTGCATCGCCCAGACGGAAGAGTGTGTGTCGCCCATCGTAAAAATCACACAAAAGCCGGCACAGGTCGGGCACCGGCGAGTACACACTTTATGGTGCACGCTCGCCCCGGGAACAAGTGCGGTGCATTTGCATTCGAAATGCAAATGCGTGAGAGCTGCAGCCGAGACCGTTTTATGCGGAGGTTTCGAGATTAACGGTCACCATTAGCGAACATTAAATTTATGATAGGCTACAGTAAAAGCGGTTGATGAGTGAAAATGAATAGTACAGATGAAAATGGTTCAATTGGGGATCGTGCGTGTGCTTGTTTATGGCGTGAATGCAATTTTAAGCGCTTAGTCGCGATGGATGATGAAGAAAAAGGAGGGTTTTTTTATATGGAAATGTGTTTAAAAATATCAGATATCTCTCATTAAAGTTCCTCATAGCTAAAAGACTGTCCTAAAATGCTTGTAATTTATTTTGGTTTATTTTGTTTGCGGGTAAAATTGAGACAAAGAAGCTAGAAAATACTTGTGGCTCAATTTAAGTCAAGGAAGTCAAAATTGGTAGGTCGACTTTTCTCGAGGTTGCGGTGCAAAAGCAAAAGAATAAGTAGACTCTTTTAAAATATTAATACTGTGAGAAAACCTCACGAAGGTTCGTATACGTTGTACAGTTTGTTTTCTTTCCCGAAAATGAACAGAATTTGTGTCGGTTGTGAAATAAATGCGTCTCGTTTCATTTTCTGTTTGCTACTGTGTATACAATTGTCATGAGTTCATTACATATTCATTTGTTAGTTCATTTCGTTATCCTTATTTATTGCTAAGAGTTCATTTCTTACCTATCTCTAACTCGGTTCCTATTTCGAATACGAAAGAATAAATTCGAAATGTTATTCAATTCCCAACATATACGCTTAAAGAGACATCTTCATCTTTGGCCCAAATCCCCAATAAACCGTTCTATGCGCCCTACTAATGGAATTAAAGAAGCTTAAACGCATACGTTCAGCAAAAGAATTGTTATTTTTTTTAAATTCCACGTGTCATTTAGCCGACCTGCCCAAGTTGATGCAGGTCAGGTGCATGAGAAGCAGCATAACCGAGCAATACTTTCCCTTACCGCCAACCTTCTCCCCAACCAAACAGCAGTGCCGAAAGAAAGGATCGCCGATCGAGATTCGCGTCAGGTTATTTTGTCAATTTAAGATTGGCAGTCCAACACCGACACCGACTGGTACATGCCCTTTGATCGACAGTTTAATTTACTCGAGAATGCAATTGGAACGAAGGCACCATTCGGTCGTATGCTTCGCAAACTGTCGCATTTTGTTTTGCGTCCGGAGAGGGGAAAAAAAATCTACACACACACACACACACCGAGCGCGCACTCCAGTGCCACCGACGTCGAAGCTTGAAAGTAGCCGCCACGGGTTCGCAACTATCAACGCACGCAGCCTACGTTTGATCGGTGCCCCGACACGGTAACCAGTGGTTTGTGTCTTTCCCTACCAATTTCTTTGAATCCTTCTGCTCTGGTACGTTGTTTTTTTGGTGCCCTTTGGCGGCAAGCAAAATGTGCGACTTCTGTCCGTCACTCGAGGGTACGCGAAGAAACTCTAAGATCGAGCTGTAAGCGTTACCTCGTCCGAGAGCGAGACATTAAATAGATTGTAGTCGAATGTGTTTGCCTTCCCTTTCCACGCAGCTTCAAGCGCATTCTGGCCTACACTTGACCGGAGCGTACACGCCACGACTGAGCTGGCCCTCAAAGGGTATGGTGGTGGTGGGGAAAACAGTTCCAACCCGGCCGCCCATTCAAACGGCGCCCGCTACCCGCAGAGGTCATACGCACATGTGGCAAACAACATGTGTCTCCTTTTTGAAATCATTTTGCGCTAATGAAGCTGGGCCCACACTGCGCAATGGGTCACGAGCAAGAATAACACTTGGACCACCACTTGCCTCCCAGCACCCTGCCAGCCAGCCAACCGGCCAGTCTGCTTCTGCCCATTCTCAAGCACAATCGCAATGGCGCGGTGACAACAATTAAGTGCACAGCCGCGGCAGGTTGGTTTGCGCCGGGAGAACCCGGCCGGACGGTTGGCTAGTTTTTGTTTAGCTTTTGTCTGGCCGGCGCAAAACGAATTGGTCACCACGCGAATGGCAATTTAATTGAAAGGACACGAACATTGATCCGGAATCGATTGGAGTTTTGAAAGGTGAAAAGGACGCAAAGGGAAACTGTTTGGGCCGCGTATGTGGGGGGTGGGGTTTTTGGTGTAGCCGGTGTGAGTGCGCAATTGTGACCGGATTAACTTTTACCTACACGAGGGGGACAGTTTCTCTGCGAGGTGCGGATCGTTTGAATTCCCTTTGAATCGATTGCTGCCATTTCACCTTGACAGTACGGGAAAGGCATTTTGTGGGTGAGAAATTTGTGAACCAGAAGACGGGGGTTTCAAATGGTCAAATTGAAATTCAATCGATTGGCTGGCTGGCGATTGTAGTGCATTGCGAAAGTCACACACGTTGTTTGCTGGGTGTGGGAAAGACGAATGACAAACCTAAGTATGTAGCTTACTGGTCGATAAATTTGTGTGCAAATTCAATTTATGAATTTCGATGTTTCATTTCTATTCTATTTTATTGCTTCAAGAAGAACCATAAAATGCACTAATAGAACTTAGGTTTGAGCTAGCGGCATAGTGGAAAACTTTCTGAACATTTTTATAGGAATCATGGATTCCTGTCACATCAATTTGATTATAGAATATCAACTGTAAGGTCAGAAAAATATTTTATATTGTGCGGAAGCTCACCAAAGCCAATCTGAAAAATATTAAAAAAAGGTTGGCAATTGGCAAAGTTGTGCTGTATGATGGTTTTAGTTCAAGTCATATGCTTCTCATTGCCATGGCAGTTCAGTATCAAAATCCATACGAAAAATTAGAAATTTTTCATGGGTTCAGTGTTAAAATCTATTTTTCCATAATTTTTAGATAATCTGATCGTCAGTCATGTAGATCAGAGTTATGTTGCCGCTTTTGTAAAGCAATCTAATACGATCATGAGAGTTGGAAAACATGTTACAAAATTGTTTAATTTTGCTATGCTATCTTTGTTTTTGAACGCAGTTTTTTCAAATATTGGCAATCCAATTGTTGTTTCTAACGTACAATAGGTCTGATTATTTCTTACAAACGGAAAAGTCTCATGAAAGGCTTGTCAATAAAAACGGAAATTAAATTTGCATTATGAAATCGTGCTTGTGACAGACAAGTTTCGTTGAGCAATTTTTTTTTCGTTAAATCTTCAAAACAATCTGTCAAAGTGATGAAACTAACAAAAACAAAGCCAAAAGTGTAAACAACTGTTTTTGATGAGAAGATATTTTGTGTTGTAGTTGATATTTAGGAAATCCTTTTTTTCCAAATCATGTGAGCGATGATAGCAGAAGTGATGATGAAAGAACGGAAGATCTTACTAAACAACGTCGGCTGCTTTGTAGTATGTTCGATCCTTTGGAATTTACTAATCAAGCGCGACTTTAACCTGTGAAACTTTTGTGTAAAACCTTTTTGATATGTTCTCGAGGTTGTTCTTTTCAGATTTAAGAAAAATTTTCGAGTATCGAAGGAAATTTTCCTCGATTTTCTTGATGAGATTGAGCTAAAGTTTCCGTCTGTAAGAGCAAAAGGACTTACGCCAAAAGAAATGTTGGCTGCTACGCTGTGGTGTCTTGCGGAGGAGAGCTACCAAAATGGAACCAACTTTCTCCGTGGCATTTACCAAGTGTTTAAATATTTTGGAAGAAATATTGACGCCCAAAAACATTTCATTAGAAATGGAACCAAATGAGCAGCCAGATGCCCTTCGATATTTTCCACCTTAGTGGCATCCCTAGCTTTCTGAAATAAAATACTCACATTTTGGATGGAACTGCTAAAGAAAACCAACTGGAAACACACAGGATCGATTGAGTTTGTCGCCTTTCCGTTTCGAATAGGTGATGGAAAACAGTTTGACAAACACGAGTCTCCGTTTGTGTTAGAGAATAAAAATTCTAGACAGTGTACTTGTAAGTTTGTCTTTCGTTAAGTTTTTTTTCCAGCAGACAACACAAACGGCTGTCATAATTCGAATCATCCGTTTTTGACAACTTGTCTTGACAATTTGTATGTATCGAACGAACAAAGTTTAATTTTTTCAGACTGTTGCATTTTTCAGGATGTTAGGTAGCAGCTGCTCTGGTCGTTCAGAATGTTATCCTGCTACATGACGTAGTCATTAATATTGGCATGATATTAGAAAATGTTTATTAAAAAATAAATTTCCCGTCCGCCATACAGGCTTAACGAGAGCACCTTAACGATGCTTAACGCTTAACGATGTGCAGGATTTCCTATTGCATCATCTAAATCTCAGTAATTCTTTTCCTTTAAGTCCTAGTGTTCAAAATATTGTCGAAGTGACTTGAATACTCGATAAATCGAGTATCAAGTCACTGCACTCATTGGTATGTTTGCGCTGTATTGCGTGTTATACCTAGTTTCCTGTAGCAATCTTTGTTGTCGAGATGAGATGACCCAAGAGACCGATCTTGTTAAGTAGTGATGGTGCACCAATTGTCCCTAGTAATAAATCGGCTATAAATGTGGCCTGTGCGATCTTTCGTTGTTTTTTATAGAGGTTGTAAACCTAACAATAACAGGCGTTCGTTGTAGTGCGGCAGATTGGTACAATCCCTCCAGTTTGTTTTTGAAATGACGCATCAGGAATCTATTTACCACGGTCGCGACATAACGACACCAAACGATCGAACCATACTCTAGAATTGTCTCTAGAATGCCTAACTAAACTACACATCAGTGTTTTCACGCATACTGGATCGTCGAAGTCTTTCTTTATAAATATTAGCTCTAGTGTTTTGTTCCCGCGATCAATAATTTCTTCGAGGTGAGACACAAATGTCAGTTTTTCTATCCAATACTACACCTAGGTCACTAATATTTTTTAATAAAAATTCTTAAAAATAAATCAATTATTCTCTCAGTAATAAAGCATACTTGTATATATATTAATCATATTTTATTTAAAAAAACACAGAAAATCGAACAGGTTTAACCCACATCATCGGACGCGAGCCTTAGAGTTATGTGTTTGTTGAAAATAAATACAAAATATCACCTGACACCAGCAACAAACTTCACCTGGAAGCAATCGATTTAACCCCTTTTGATCCAGACCTGGTTGGTCACATTATTAAAATTACACCACACCCGTTTGCCGAGGACAGCTTGCCGGGAAGCAGAATGGTGGTAGCAGTCTCTGTTAACCTCCTATTGTTTCTGCTGACTTGCATGTTCAAGCGCATAGTGGTTTTAGGGAGACCCCCATTCCGACCTTTCAGCGAGCCCAACGGCTAAGCCAAAGGATGAAAGGAGAAACGGTTGGTAAATTTACATTCGATCGCAACCCTCCCGGAGTCACCCGGTGATAGTGATTGCTGGGCCACATGTGTACCACCGTGTTCGCATGCACCCGAGCAGGGCTAAGGGCCCAATCGATCGATGCAATTGTTCCCCGTGTGTGTGAGTGTGTTTGCATTCGTTCCATTCCATTCCGGTGGTGATTTGCGTCCGAGCTAGAGGACACTCGATGCGGGTGAACCGAACCCCACCGAGCAAGAGAGGTCGGCTAGGAACAGATTGCTTTGTCACCCCGGTAACCACGATCGTTTAGGCCTCCTGCAGCTTGGGAGATGCGCGTGATAAAGCGTATGTAGAGATTGTGTTACGAGCCGATGTCCATGCAACCAGCAACTGCAAGCAGTTGTACAATAGAAAAGATCTTCTATTCGCAACCATGATTCACTTTGAAGATGCTGTGGTAGTTAATAGTGAGACAAATCACAGCATGGATGTATGGACAGAGCGTGAGGTGTTATGCCTGCACAATGGCACAATTGTGGCAGGTTGTCGCCATGAAATTGTATATTTACATAAGATCTTGAACGTTCATTAGTGAGAGATTTTATGAGGGCTTACAGTGTTGTAACAGGATGATTCAAGTCTGGTGTTCGGTAAGAAAGTGGCAAGGAACATTATAAGTGTTTTCAAACGACCGGAGTTACCAACAGCCAGTAGTAACACCCCTTTTAGCACCTAAAGCGATACACTGCGTCTCAATAAGCTATAAAAAAGTGGACCTTTAATTCACATCCAGAACAGCGACAGGGCGCCATTGACAGCCTCCAGTATGTATGGCAATTAGAAGTCGCTGTAGCTCCGGTTTAACGTTAGGATCCTGCAATCCGCCAAACCAACTCATGCTCATGTGCTTCGCGCGGGCATGCATGCTGGTGGTATTCGCTTCCGTTTGGGCCGCACAATTATTTATAATTTTATTCGTAATCAATAAAACATGGACGCTCGTTCTCGAACAGCCAGTCACGGTACGTTGGGACAATAAATCGAGTTCATATCCACCAGTGGTGATCAGTTGAGGTGCCATGCTGAGAACGGAGCATGGGGCGTGAATGGGACAAAAGTTTTACTTTGGAGGTTAAATTGTGAGCAGATGTAATGTGTCGCTGGTGTGGGGTGCCTTGTACAGGAACGTTGTACCCGCTGGTGAAAGGTAAAGAAAGTGTCAAATCCTCGGTTCGATTACTTTTAATATTCTGCGTATGCAAATATGGCGACATGCTCACGAATTATTCGAACGTGTTTCACGGCTCGGGAGTTAGGCGTGAGTATTACTTTTTGTTGGAGAAAATCGATTGCAAAATGCTGCAAGATCCTACAACGTTGGATCGATAATTAAACAAACCCATAATTTTAAAGCTTATGTAGAGTGGTTTATTTTTGATGGCAAATTTTTTTTGAAAGAATTGAATATTTTTGTGTCGAAAGAGAGTTGGAAGCTTCTAAAATGGATGCGTAATTTTAATTTCTGTGGGTTCTTTGCCACTAGCTATATCCTCCCTTCGAGCTGGCGTAAAATCTTCTTCTCATTGGCTTAACGACCTCTAAGTATCACCACCGGCCATCGAATCGCTTACTAGACTTGCTGATAGTTGGACAGTCAGTCCTCACTACGGGAGGACGGGTCCGGATGGGATTTGAACCCAGGTCCTGCCGTTTGAAGACCGGCGCCGCAGTTGCATATACCACCGGGCCGCCCTGGCGTTCGATAGGATTATTCCTATCGAAGACCATTTTTTATAACTTCATCGATATCGTTACAGACATCTCTCTTATGCAGCAGAAGCTTATTCAAGGGTAAAGCATAAGGCACAACACAATCCGATTTATTGATTGGCGATTTTACCTTGTAACTTGCAGGTCAAAAGTTCCTACCAACAATAACCTTTATTGCTGAGCTACGGCCAAGGTCTGTGGCTCACCGGTCATACTCCATCGTAGCCATATTATGGGATGATCAAAGCTGCGGTTGTGGAGTCTATTCAAATTATCAAAACTTCTTAACTGCATCAGAATGGGAATAGCCATAAAGATTTTTAATTTATGCCTAGATGAATCCACTGAACAACGAGATTCTCACGGGATTAATAGCGATTTCCTTTTTTTACAGTGAACTAGACCCTGCTGGCTTTGTTGGTTTGGCTTATGTAAGGAATGTTGAGGCATTGTTAAAGCCAAAGGAGCGAAGAAAGGATAAATTGAGATGGAATTATGGGGTTGATCCATTCACCAGGTACCTCGAGATGTTGGATTGGTACACGACGGACACCGTGCCTCGAGCGGCTCCAAAGATTCCTGCAGCAGAGGGTAGAATTTACCACTGTGTGCGAAATGTAAGGTGACATTGGATGTCAAATTTCGCGCGCCAAAAGAAGCGCCCCTTGTTTTTATTTTTCGTTAGTCAATATTTCGTTAATTTCGTTAACAGTTCTGCCACGTTTCAAGTCACAACATCAACCCGGCTTGGAGTGACAATTCAATTTGTTTATGTCCATATTGACCACATCCAAGTTTGTGGAGCAGCGCGCATGTATCAAATTTTGTTTGCTCGGAAACATTGCGGATGTTACAAAAAGCCTTCGGGGAAGAATCTATGTCGAAGAAGAATGTGAACAAATGGTACAGTGATTTCAAGAATGGCCGTGAGAAGGTCGAAGACGAGGATCGTCCGGGGAGACCATCCACCTCGACCGACGACGCCCTCGTCGTCCAAATCATGGATTTGGTGGCCAACAATCGTCGGTGGACGATAAGAACCCTTTGGGAAAGTGTTGGGATTTTCAAAGCCTTGGTCAACACCGCAACCGCCGTATTCTTCAGATTTCGCATCAGCCGACTTCTGGCTGTTCAAAAAACTAAAACGGCCGCTTCGGGGACACCGTTTTGACACTAGCGAGGCGATAGAAGCCGCAGCGACGGCGGAACTAAAGGACATCCCAGCATCCGCGTTTTCCTCCTGCTTCTAGGTTTGGGAGAAGAGGTGGAAGAGGTGCATTGCATCGGAAGGGGATTACTTCGAAGGTGGGGGTTACCTTTATTTTCCCTAATAAAAAACCATTTAAGAAAAAAACGGAAAGTCACTTTATTTTTCGGGCGTTTGGTCGTTTTGATTTTATCGTTTTGCAGCAATCTTAACGCATATCATGTCACAGATGAAAGTGCTCACCCTGTCTCATCTCTATGAGACCCACTTCTGTAAGATATGACGATCATATACCCACACCCGAGCAGATGATAAATTGTACGTTACACGAATCCGCGATGAATGTGGCATTCTTCCCACCGGCGATACCACCACGGAGTGTTTTTGCACCTTTCCCAAAAACATCTCCCGAACCGGCTCGAGGGCTTACCGCTTCTCAAAACCGGTTCGCAAAAAAAAAAAAAAAAATGGGCACCACCCAGCAGTGAACTGTGATATTTTACAGTTTATTGCTTTATTCGACATTGATGCCACGATAACAAGCAATTATCGGCCAATGTTTATAGCACGCAGCATGATTTATTCGCGATGGGAAGTGTTTAACACAAAAGGCAACGAAGGAATCTCTCTCGCAACATTGAGTATTCGTGGTATAAAGCGAGCCCGAGCACTGGATGCGTTCGAGATGTAGGTTAACATATCAGAAAATCTCAAAAAACCCACATTCAAACGAGAAACAAACATGTACAGGTTGTCTTTGGCCGATAAAAGATGTTACGAGTCGGGAAAAAGCTTCACCACGGAAGAGTAGATCACAGCCGCACGGTGTGATATTGCTCCAAATCAACACCCGTCCAAACAAGATCATCCGATCAGCTGTCCACTGTCTGTGTGGTTTGGGCTTGCAGCCCCTAACCAGACGACCTTCAGGCGCGAGACGCGGGCAGCCGACCAACAGCCGGGAGCAACAATTTTGGCAGACCCCATCGTAACGGGCCGCCACTTAAGAGTATGGGCCGCCGTCGCCCGCGGGTTTGTCGATCGGTGAATGTGTTTTCGGTGATTTTTGTTTTGGGAAAGGAAGCAGCTTTGAGAGTTCATTTCAACCGGAGAGAAGTGATTTTCATAATTTGATCATCGTCTGCGAGGGTCGTCCTTTTTGGGGGACATTCGCGTGGGTCAAACGAGTGGATAGGTCGAACGTTCGTTTGTGACAACGGTGGCGTCTGTTTGACATCTAGTTAGCAGTGGTGCTCGTATGTACGTGAGGTACTGCTGTAGTTTTTATCAAAAGTAAGTTAATTTTTCTAAATAAAATAACAATTTAAAATATTCAAAAAATGTTATGCTCTTTTGACATTAATTTCTAGTTCTTTATTTTTACAAAAATAAATATTCAACAGCGTTCATAACTTCCAGAAAATGATCAAAATATAAGCTTTAATATTTTGATTTTACTGCTGATTCTGGGCAAAACATTGTGTTTTAAATAATTTCCATAAGGTTTATGATTTTAGATAACTGAGGTTCTCTCTGGTAAATCACAACTTGTCAATCAATTTGTCCACTTAAACAACGACCCGCTTCCTCTACAGCAAGCATATACACTTCCGGCTATCCAACACTACCCTCTCGCACAAACCATCCTCATCGATGGACGGCACTACGATCGAATACGGCACACCAGGCCAAACCGTCCCCGTGGGCACTTGGGCACGACTTAACTTCAGTGCCAGGGTTGCAGCACTTCCCAAGGCGATTTTGGCCACCACCAGTCCGGACACTTATCGGTAAACGAAAATAAACCACCCTCTCGAGAACATGCACACAGGGGGTTTCGATACGTAAACTGCCAACGGCACCTTGCAACCATGACCTCGATCATGCCTCTCAGGCAGCGACGCCCCACGTATCCTCGAGACGGGCCAATTGGACCATTTTGTCAGCTGAGCCGCAGACCGTGAGGTGGCACATTTTTTGGCTCTTTTTGGACGTAGAACGATTAATGTTTCTTATCGCTAGAATTAGATCGCTCGGTTTCGGTGCGAAGCGAACGAGCAGTCAGTAGGTTGTTTGCTGTCTTGCGAATCACTCATAATTGAGCTATTTTGTTTGGTTTGGCAAGAAATTGGTGACGAATTATGAATAGCAGCGGCTGCTGTTTTGGGAGGGGTTGTACATGTTGCAAACAGAAAAGGAACAAGAAACAATCAGTTCCGTAAAAAGCAACCGAAATTTAACAAACATGACACAAAATATAGTTTGATCAATCATTCTTGGTTGCTTGCGAAAAAGGGATAGGAAGAAATATGCTGTTTAGGGCGGCGATTGCACAACAAAACTTACCTCTTTCGCAGACAGAGGGTCATTGCCAAGTCCATTCTGAAAGGAAGAAAGAAAATAGATAAATAATCAAAAAACTCAAACACAGTCCTCCTGCGTCTAGAAATATAGATTGTATTTTAATTTATTATAATGAGTTCTAGCGCAACCACAGCTCGCAAGCACCACCGGAAAAGCCTTGTACTTTATGTGGCAGGAAAATGAAAATTTTCTGGCCAACACGTCCCCGCCAATCGATCACAACCGAAGACCGATTAACTCTGGCCCATCTCGTATTGATTACGAGCGTGATTCACGCGACCGCTTCTCAATTGAGGGCCGCTAGTTTGGCGAGGTTGCCTGATTAAATTTATTCGTCCGCTCCTGCAGGGTGCGTGCGTATGGTTTCCTTTTTGGCGCTATCGCAGCCATCGGATCGACTGAGGCGATCTATCAACGATTATAATTGGTAGAGACGAACAAAAGCAGCACGTCGAAAAGCAGCAGATCGGGCAGCGCCACGAAAAAAAAAAGGTGGTTCGACTATTAATTTAATCGAGAGTGTATAAATTGTGCAACCGGCATCTTTTCATGGTCGTCAGAATGCAAATTTATTGGCATAAATAATCAAACGTAAAGATTCAATTAATTTTCGATCAAGCAGCTTAGGCAGAATGCATAGATTTGAAAGTAATGGGAAAAGAAGCTAGAAACGAATTTATGAAGAAAAGTCAATTCACATTCATCACAGTATCGAATTTAATTAAACTTTACATTTTTCGTAAACTATGTAAAAAATCTCATGACCTAAAAAAAAAAAGGTTACACGAAGATAAACATCCTCCTTTTTTATCTAAATGATAGTAATTTGCGACGATAATGCTGCGCTCTTGTTGGTGTTTGTTACGAATCACAACCGAACCCTCCACTGTACAGTGCTTCCCACGACCTTGGGCGAACCACCGCCATGTTTGACACTGCTCTGAACATTCCGATCAGCTGTAATGATCACTTCACGGATCGGATTGTTCGCGAATCCGTTAAACCTGTCAATTATTTCACGCAGCCCTAAAAAACTCTGGCTCAACAATGAAAGACGAAAAATGAACCAATACGGGAAGCTTACCCACCTAGAAATTGTTGCCGAATTTTGTGCGAAAAGCCACGTCCAGCGAACTTGAACTTGAAGTTTGTGGAACAAAGTCTCACGGATATGGGAAGCAACGCCTTCAGGGGGTTCGCCTCCTTTTTTATTTTTTTGCGCCAGGGTCGGATCATTTTTAGCGAAGGATGATAAATCGTGCGCGCCTGTCTAATGTCTTTATTATGATGTGTTTTTGCTCGCTCCTAAATGTGTGCCTATCCTCTCGCTTTGGTCTTTTCTTTTCTTGGTTTGATAAACCGAAATCGGTGCTGTGACCGGTCGCCGAAAGGGAAACAAAACCATCCAGACAGCTAGGAAACGAAAAAAGTTAAGAAAGAGCAACTTATAATTTACACCCAACAATCATCGGTGACCCTATCGATCCGATCCGATGCCGATGGTGTATTAAAGATTACAACACACAGGGTATCTCCCTCATTTCGCGAGAACGTTTCACGCGTCCAGAAGCCTAATTGGATGCATGAATCGAATTAACCTCCTGTGCCAAATTGAGTGTTAATTTTTTTTTACGTAGTTGTTCCATGAAACCAGGAAGATATACTGCGTGTGTGAACATTGAGGGGCTTTTTTTACTAGTTTTGTTTACTGCCCCGTGCAGGTTTGTTTAGTTTTCATCCATTTGTTGCTCGATCACGGTGACATGACAGTCCAGCCTTTATCCCGCCGACACACAAGGAATCGTATGTAGCGCTCCAAACGCTCACACTTGAGAGTGAATGATTGATGTCCGAAATCCCGCGCCTCGCACCTCGCGTTTGCGAGCGGGTCCACGAACGGCTATGGTGTGCAGTGGAGTGAATTTTAACAAAATATAGAAACGAAAGACTTGCGCGCGGATCAAGACACAAACCTTCACCGCACCCCGTCGGTTCGGGCGCCCTAATCGATTTGCGCCGGGGTGGCAACGGCAACGAATCGAAATCCGTTGCCCGCCAGCTCCACAGCGCGTATCAAGAAATGGAGCAAGGACAAGCGCAATCGAGCTAGAACGGCCATTCTCCGGAAACCGATAGATCGGAACCATAATCTAGAACCTCCCCGTGAAGCATGAAGAATGAATGGAGTGACATTGTTCTGAGCTTTCCGCGACACAATGCACTCAGACGTGGAGGACGAGAACCGCTAGTGAGGTTGAGATTTTTATGTTCTGCTCACGATTCGTGTCGTGTTTGATTTCGTAACGATTTGTCTTTAAAACTGACGTTTCTCATTATGTCCCGCTTATGTCCATTAAGGTAGTTCAACAGGGGATGGTCGGAGGGGGGGGGGGCGTTCTGTGTGCTGTCCGTGTGTTTAATTTTTCCCCTCCCCCTAGATGCTTTCCCACTCCCATGATACATTGCCCTTCGCACCCAGAAGGGTTGTCAGGAAGGTGCCGTTGCAAACCAAACATTCAAAGTACGAAGTTCGAAGAAAACGATATCGCATTTGATACCTCTCCTTTGCTTAACCTTCCACAGTTGGGGTTTTGTTGGGTGGAATTTTCCTATAGGTATAGGTCTCTTATCAACATCGGTATCTGCCGACAAATGGATGTCAGCAGGGTGACTGGAGTTTCCACTCACCCAGCATCATTAAAGAATAAAAATGCGTGACCACCGTACGCGTTCCCTGACGAGGTCTGATCCGCTTGATGAGGAGCGCTGCTTTTTACGTCATTTACGTATGGTTTCCCTTTTTTGTTTTTTGTTTACTACCGATACTACCTGCGGCATTGTGTTTGCTCTTAAAGTTGATTAATTGGCGCTTGGTAAGATGCACTTTATGCAGCTGACATTGGATCCGCTACAGTTTCGCGACCACAGAACAATGAGCAACAACAAGGCAAAAAAAAGAGCATCAAACCATGGCTCAAAATCAACATGCACTCAAATTTATTTACCCATTTACTAACCCTTGTTCCTGCCTTGAACGAACGACCTGGCCGGTATACGGCTCGAAGACCATTTTTGTGTTTATCGTTGTCGTTTAAAGCTTCGGTCTTCCACATGTCGGTATGCTTATTTGTGCACCCGTTTTGCAAATTAATCCAAAAACCCCCCCCGTACGAGAGCGTACAAACATGCATGAGCATTAATTCGTTTGCCTCCGCGCACAATGGACAGCGCAAATTTTTGGTGTACCACTGCTTACAGTGAACTTCACTCCACCTGGAGCTGGATTTAGCATATAAAAACGAAGTTAAATAAAAAATCTCGAACATAATCTTAACTCTCCTACTTCAGCGAGCTCACATAACTCGCGCTCGGGAGGGGGGGGGGGGGGGGGAGGGGGGGGAAGGACGATAAAAAGCTAACCACCAGCCGGTCGGGCAGAAATTGGCAAACCCCGAAACAACACTATCAGCGAACGAAAAGCTGCGGGAGTATCCCTTTTCCTACCGGGCAGCTCCGGGTAGCCTCGGCGCATTTATCATGTTTCGCGCATTAAAAGCACATTAATCAACCGCTTAACAATATGTTTGCAGCCTTAATTACCTAATTAAAGCGCGCTCGTGAAGCGAAAGGAGCAGCTCAGCCGGGGGAATGGGCGTGCTGGAAATTGCGTGTGAGAGTGTGTGTGTGTTTGTGTGTGTGTGCGAGAGTGTTTTGGGTCAAAAGAGATTTGCCGGCTGCAGTTTGATTTGGAAGGGTGTGTGCGTGTGTGTGTGTTTTTTTTATTGTAGTTTTGTGTGCACTATATCTTGTTGCTTGCTTTTATTTGCTGGTCTTACTGTGTATGTATTTGAAAAACAAAAACAATTGTTTTGAAAATTATTAGAAAAGTTTCACAAAAAAAAAATCGTTGGAAAATCTTTTACAACATTCTTGTTGCATTTCTTCACAATATTCTGAAGTGAATAAAAATAAAATAAAATATAAACGAAGAAAAAATGCCCACACCGATGGCCGATGGGTGTAATATTGGAATTAAATAAATAAAAAAGTTAAATAAAAGAAACAAAATATCTAAAGAAATATCATGGCATTATGACTTTTCAGCAGTTCTTTGCTGCTTCTTTTGGGATTACTTTTAAAGGGTCAAAAATAATCCCAAATGTAGTAAATCTGCTCTCGAATTTTCATTATTACGCTTTGTTTTACTGACTTAAATTTGTTCATTCACGATCTACAAGCTACAGAATATGATTTTATCCTTTAAATTTTCTTTTTTATCGCGCTAAACGTAGCTGTCACTGAACGCAGGACTTTTTCTTGCTACTCTTTAAACTAATTCTCTTCCGACTCGAGGATTTGTCGCTCTGTTCCTGATGCCAAAATCGACTTTGAAACTAATGAAGCTCACATAAAAAAACTTGTGGGAAAACAAAAACAGTTAGCTTCACTCTCTGTCGACGTGAGAAAGATGGATCGTTGTCACAACGCATTAGCATCACATCAGCAATACGACAATGTGTGAGAAAACAGCAGCCAAGTGTCGCAAGTATGGAAAGAAAAGAAAAAAATCGATCTTCCAAAATAACCCCATTTTCCACGATCTAACGATGCAATGCTAAAATTACCCTACCCCCCCCCCCCCCCCCTGCCGACGTGTTAGTTCGTAATGATTAAAAACAAATTAAGTAACACGGGAGTGGGCAACCGGACCGGACAGGAAGATCTTTATCCGTGCCTACCGTGTGTAATCCTCACGTGTGAATGCGGTGATCGGTGATTACATCCGGTGAACAGTGTTTGTCAGGCGAACCGAACGCCGGAAGTGAAAGGTCACGCGCTTTTTTGGGGTGTCAATGGGCGTACAAATTGCATGTTGAGTGGCAGTTACATGGGTTGGAGTGTTGGTGTGAAGCAGTAGATTGTATGAAGAGCTAAAACGCAACAGCAGCAGCAGCTGATGATTGATTGTTTGGTGTGTAATACACGTGCTAGCAAATGACAGTAGCAGCGGTGAAGTATAATCACAGATGACAGTTCGTTTAAGTATATTTGTAATATTTTGTGTACAGTAATACGAGTAGGTTAGCAATACGGCCAGGCCGTTCTTTGCGAAGAAAAACAGACGACTAGGTTGTTCTTCATGAATTAAAATAAAATTTAATCGCTAAATATGTTACAGTACTGCTACCGAATATGTAGCTATCGTATACCGAACTGACTATCCAGGTAAGCGTAAAAATAAGTCAAAGAAAGTCACCAATAACTGACCAAGACCTCTCAATGCTGTAGTGCCAATGCGAGAGAACAAGAAATTGGCGATGCGAATGTTACATACGGTAGGAAAGATGTTTAGCAAAGTATAACACTCATGTATCGGTGGCCTCCAAGACGGTGCGGTCCTACCTATGGGACGGATCAGGGGTTTTTGAATCCCATTGACCCGATTGAGCCTTCCACACAATCGAGGTGGGCTCAATCTTCAAATTCCCGCCATAACAACAGTTTTGCTGGTGAATCGGTACGTTGCAGAGCAGGGTTGCCTGAAAGTCGGGGCTCAGCACATAGATTGTGCTGGGAATCCCCCGAATATAGGCTCCATTGCCACAACTTATCCGTGCCTTCGGATGGTAATCCAGCAGCTCGCATACCATCCTGTACCTACAGTCTTCCAAACTCAAAAGTGGCTATAGAGTCACCTTCCACGGAATGACGATGGATCTGGAAAAACGTCACCAGCTACATACTTTCATCCGACCAACGCTCGATACTGTATTTGCTGGTGCACAGCAAGGTGCCACACGGACTGCTGCTCGTAAAGATGAATCGGGCTCCTTCAGGGGAGCAGACTGAGCAGTCTGGTGCCATATAGAGACTCTGGAGCACAAGTTTGCCCTGTGCTCTAGGGTGTTTAGTGCTTGGAGCATACTGATACAGGCTATGGAAGCCATTGTTCTAAACCACAACCTCAACTTCCCTTCCAAATGACCAAGAATTTTAAGTCATATTAGCATAAGTAATAGGATTCCTAACCTAAGTTTGTCTGCAAACTACGTCATCCACACTGTTGGAAACAACAATACAGTAATTGATTAAAATAATCTTAAATGTTCTTTATAAAACCTGTACGTCGTCCCTACAAGTACCACGCTTTTCTTTTGTTAGCTAGTTTTGAAGTTGTTTTAAATATACAATTTTTATCAAATTAAAAAATTGCTACTTACATAAGTCTAGGACGAAATGAAATTCTGTAATATTTGTCAAATCCTTTATATAGCCGAGTCTCTAGTTTTGCTTTTACTCACAGAAGAGGCAAGAGTTGGTTGTTCGCTCTTTAACACATGTTTTCTTGACACTAAAGCTACCGCATCAGTCATGTTGACTGATTTTATACCTTTCAAGTGGTTCTATTTTTTGTAGTTAAACAATTCTACCGATGTTATTGCATGATTTTTTAAATTCAATGCGATGTTCATTTCTATGAATTAAGAAAATTAAAATCAAATCTTTTATTATTGTTAAGTTATTGCATGAGAAATTCTACCTTAACCATTCATTTTGGCTAGCGCTTTGTCGAACGATGAACAGAGTGTGTTTCAATGCAAAATATTCACAAAAAGGTGGTTTTATATGACCAACAGACGTATTCCTTGCAATATAACTATGAGTGAAGTATACCTTAATAATTTTATAAGTAATAAGGCTGATTGGAGCGCCCCGGTGGTGTAGGCGTCAACGGCACTAGTCTTTAAACGGCAGGACCGGCGTTCAAATCCCATCCAGAGATCGTCTGATTGACTATCCAACTACGTGGTTTCGGCATGTCTCGTAAGAAATTGGATGGTCCTGGTGACCTTGGAGGTCGTTAAGCGAAGAAGAAATAGAAGGGTGACTAACAAGACTGCAGTAAAAAAATGCTTTGATTTTGAATCTTCGAGGATCCAACACAATACTATAGACTTGTTATTTTTTATTTGACGGTTTTTCAATTATATGTAAGAAACAATCAATCAAATATGTAGTAATATAAGCATACGAAAGTCAAAGAATAAGAAAATGTTAGTGAGATCATTAATAAAATATTTTTTTGGCAGCCACCAGTCAGTTTGACTGGTAGCGGTAGAGTTGCATGCGCCAAAATTGCGGTAGTTCTAGTGTTAAATTTATTTTGCAACTTAACGCATTCTTTTATATTCTTGTGTAGATCATTTATACACATTTTGATGATTATTTGAAAATGTTTGAAAATATAAAAAAATATGTGTAAAACTCCTCGAAATTTTTATCATTGTCAAATTTGTTGAAGAACGGGGTAGGTTATTGCAACCGAAATATAAAAGTTTCAATTAGTATTAGATAACGATTTACAGAAACATAAAATCATTTGACATTGATTTTTAACGACAAATGATAAATGATTGATAAAAATGTAAAACGTGAAAAATAGCACAAATCACATACATACCACAAACTCTACTATAGGCGTCGTGCATACCGGAATAAATATAAACATAAAAATCAATCCAAAATGACGTGTAGGGAAAATATCATCCAACGTTCCTCTCTAACGTGCAAACGCATACAAAATGGCATACATTAGTTTTTTCTACATTGTTTGCAACATTCACTCCACCCTCTCCAACTCTGAGCCGCTCCAGTATCACTAACGAACATGTCGATCATTCCGAAAGACATTAGTTAATTGCTCAAACACAACCTGCGCATTACGATTGCGCTGCAGAAGCGTTACCATAAAGATGAACGGTAGGTTACTTTATTTTTTATCATACGACCACTGAAGACCCGTTCGACTGTGCGCGTTCTCCCCGAGGGCCGTGCCACTAGACATTCCACCTTCGTCCACCTGTCCATATTACCATACGCGAATGGTGACCGCTCGTTTTTTGTTGCATGCCGTTCCCCGTCCGCGCGCTTGAAGCAATTTGCAAATCGCAAACATATTAGTCCCGGAGCCCCAAATCCAGTCATGATCTCGCGGTACCGGTGTGCAAATGGTGTAATGTATATTCACGGCATGTTTCGCAATTGGAAAACGGTGAAAAACCAATTTGGTGTCCCCGTCCATTTAAGCGCACGGCCTCTCCCAGGTGACAGCACCGCATCTGCGTGCTCGACGCAAAATCGGGCGAGAAAGATGCGTAAAAAAGAGTAAAACAAACAGCAAAACGAAACAATTTTTCGTCGTTGCATCGAACGTTCGATCAGAGGTCGGGGTTTTGTGGCGGCAAACTGAGCTCATCCTGTTTTATATATTAGGCATTGGCAAGATGTTCCGTTTGTACAATTTATTTTCACAAATCGGTTTTCCTCATACTGCATACGCTTACACCAGTCGGTTCATGCAGCACTGTTGCAGCCTTCAAACACTAGACTTCAATGCGCTGTGAAGCAAGGAAAGAAGGTTTTGCATACGATTCACAAGAGGATGCAAAGTTGCTGCAAGAAACACATCTATCGTTAAACCGATCGTCAACCAGGCACGGCTCGTCTCGGATATATTCCGAGTGATTTGTTTTCCCTTTTTGTGCGCTGCGTGTATCGACAAGAATGGCAACAGCTGGGAAAACTCGAATCATACCCAAACGGGGGAAACGGTTGGGCTTGTCTTGGGCGATTCGTGGCTGAGAAGACATACGTATATTTCATCCGCAGGGACATAAATTATATGCGAGTAATATGTTTTATGGGCGATAGTAAAGATTTTTTTGTTTCCAGTTAGCAGTTAGACCCCAGACGGCGTGCTCCATTCGATGAATTGGCTACCGATTGATTTCAGGAACAGGATCAACGGTACACGTTTTTATTTTACAGGATAAATGATGCAAATCTGGTTTCGTATGCTCTTCGACCAGCTGCAGCTGATTTGAATATTATTGGATGCATTAAATTTTATTCACTATCATCGGCGGTGTTTGATTCGTTTTATGGCGGTTTCGAAGGTTTGATGCTTTAAAGTGGCAAACACAAAAATAAGTAGATTTTTATATCCATTTTTGAAAGCATTGCTCTCGTTACTGATTAGAAACATCTAAACTATCGATCTCGATTTTGTTTTTGTCTTCCAGAAATTAATGGGTTAGTGCATCAGAATAAAAAAAAACCTGACACAAGAATACAACAAATGTAGTGAAATAAAATAAACGTTTTTTTCCAAATGGATTTAAGCAATATAGACCAAAATAGGCGAAGTGATGAATAACAGAATTATTTGAGTTTAGTGACAAAAATGGTATATTATACGGCCGGGCCGTTTTACAGTTAGTAAAAAATATGATTAAAAATGCAATAGTTTTGTAAAGATATATGAAATTTTTTTTGTAGGTAGAATGCCCGTATTTATTTGAACGACTCTACACGGCCGCTAAGTAAAAAATGTCTTGGAAATGTCTCTTCAAACCCAGTTTTAGAGATATTCTGACATGTCTGCTTAGAAGTTGATAGTTGTAGTAATGCGCCATGATTGGAATATTTATTAGAAATATGCTTTTGTCTACGGTGCGGCTCGGTGGTATAGGCGACAGCGGTGTCGATCTTTAAACGGCAGGACCGGGGTTCAAATCCCATCCGGGGCGGGGCTGTACATCCGTAGTGAGGACTTTAGCACTCAACTACGTGGTATTATCGGCCAGTCTAGTGAGCCATTCGATGGCCGACGTGACCTTAGATCAGTGATGTCAAACTCAATTAAGCTTGCGGGGGCCAGTTTGCTAACTAAAATGATCTTACGGGGGTCAACTCTAAAAATGTCATTTCTGTGTTAGGCAAAACCTGCCTAACTGTTTACTTTACATGCATCCATCCTGGACATTTTTCGTGATTTAAAATAATAGTTACACACGACATTTCTATAGCGGGTAGTATGCAGCGTTTGACGAACTCGCCTTCCGTGAATGGTTTTGATGATATAGCAATTTTATTTTACTGCACTTTAATTAATGTGTTGTGGTTTGACCAAAAAATATTGTTGTTTTTTCCATTTGCAACATATGCCTATCCATTTGTTCTGTAAATAAGTAGGATAGTGTCCATTCGCTATTAAAAATTCGACACTCGGTCGAGTTTTGACTTTGATCTCTGATATTCACTTGTGCGACTTGTTGCGCCAAATCCAACTGAGTTTTTGCTTCTGTACGTTCTATACGTATATTCCAAATGCTCTGTATTGTCGAGTTTGTTTCTTATTAGAAACCGAATAATGAGAAATCTCAAAACAACACTTTTGAGCATTAAAGAAAAAATACGAAATCAGTCGTAAAGATATTCGCAAAAAAATCGTTAGCCAACTTCGTTTTCGGGAAATTTGAAGCACAGAAGCAGCACATTATCGTTTTTAATGCATGATGGCAACAGTGTTTTTCAAGACAAATAAAGACAAACCATGGAAATGGCTTTGGAGGGCTAAAACAGAATCGAACAGAACATTCAAGCTGCGCCGATTTAGAAGAAAAAAGGTCTATAGCTGTTTGTGCGAGTTAACAAACACGGGGTTTGGGGTTGGATTCGGATTCCTCGGACCAGAGTAACGTTGTTGTTTAAGAGCTGAACTGAGAGTGAATGTATTTCTAAATTTCGTCCTTATACATATATAATAAACTATTTCTATTTCACAATATGAGGAAGCAGGATGGAAGGGTTAAGGATTCGTTGTTTCGCTGCTTGCTTGATGGTGGCTTGGAGTACCTGATGTACGACGGTTTATCAGGGAATTCCAATACGGGTCTAGGGATGCATATGTCTGAATAGCCAGGGTACAGATGAACAGGTAAAGGAGCATGGCGATAGTTGGTGAATTGTTTTAAAAACGGTATGCTGGCTGGATGTGAAGGACATTTTAGGATGTTGATGTCTGGATAATGTTCATGTGTTGCAGCTGAACGGATGTTTATGTATCTGTACATCCGGTGGAAGGGTTTGCTGCGACGAGCGTTAAAAGTCTTGGGGAAGTCGAGAGGAAATGAAACACAACAGTTTTTTGGATTTTAAGAGGGATTCAAGAGCATGTTATTCAACTGTAAGAAGAGTACACACAACAAATACAAATTATTGTTCAATTTTCTCGGCTCGAACTCAATCCGAATCGACGTTCTCGTTATTCCTTTGCCGGATTCGAAGACCTCGCGGGCCGTATGTTTGACATCTCTGCCTTAGATGATCATTAAGCCAAGATTAAGAATAATAAAAGGATGCTATTCTCCAACTTTTTGTTATCAAACAAGTAATCCCTACATCCATGCATATCATTTTAAAACTTTTTAAACTTTTAGTCGAACAAATAAATGGACCCTCATCGAACGATTACGATCATAGTATCATTGTGTAGTAGAATTTATATTAAAGTATTTGCAAAAACCACTTCCCAAGACAGTATCTCATCAACAGTAAAAACATTATCTGCATCGGCTAACGGTCCATAAAGCCTCTGAGGTAAACAGGTTGCAATATTGTTCAACCTGCATCGCCGCATACCGCCCCTTAAACTGACCGTAAGGAAAGAATGTTGTTTCGGGCAGAGGTAACGCTGCCAATGGAGAAGTGCACGGGAGCACCGACGGAAGCTGTTGGCAGGTGGTCTATGGATCGTGTGGAGTTTGTGTCGGATGAAATAGGAGGGAAGAATATTAATCATCGCGCCAAGCAAAGGCAGCATGGTGTGTAAATAAATATCTCTTGGACAGATATCTGGATATTATTGTTACTTCTTACGATTAAGTAGACAAGCTGTCTTTCAGAAATTTATTTGAGGCTTTCCATATTTTTACTGCTTAAAAGATTATACTTAGAAGATACTTCTTTAAGCTACTAATGCTCGTTTTATAACTTTTCTACTCCTTGCTCCTGGTAATCTACTAGGTCAGACCGGCCATGAATGACTTATCGATTCCACGTAGTTGAATAGTCAGTAATCTCTGCCGGGGGAAAGGTCTGAATGAAATTTGAGCCCCTGTCCTGCCGTGTGAAGACACAATTGTCATCTGAAGTACATGCACTTATATGGAATTTTGAGTATAATTAAGTTTCATGCGCTCATAAACTGTATGCCATTTTGGCTTTTGCTAATCGTTATTAATACAATCATCAGCATATCAATAACACATGACTCCCGCAGTGCGACGTGCCCGCGTTACTTTCCATGCTGAAAGCACCATGCTCGCACACTGAGTCATTTTTCTTTAACTCGCAAATCTGCAAATCCATCCATCCCAATAGCCATGCGGCACCGAAACCAGACCACCAGCAGGACCACCGGACGAAAAGTGTCCATATCGGGAAAGGTGTTCATGTTAGCACCACATTTATCAAGCCCGGAGGGTACTCGCATCGTCGTCAGCCGTCGGCTTCGCAACCGGGACCCCGGAGCATATGGAAATAAGTCAACAACAAATTGACTCTAAAAGCCTACCCACCTCGCGGAACGGTGTGTGTCGTTTCCTCGGCCGGACCGACCCCACGAACCGATGGTTGCCCGCTGCCCCGGGGAATTGCATGCACGCTTAACGGTTAACCGTCTCCGACGACCAACGTTCAGGCGGGATTGCTTCTGGTCAGCGAAGGCGTACCAACTTCTGTGGGCTAACTGGTAGGCTACGAGATGTATACCCAATGGCAAGCCAGGGTCACGTCGCAAGTACCACCAAGATTGAAGGGCACCAAATAAATCGAAGCGAAAGGCACAAACAGTGCAATTTGAATATTGGTTAATTCAAATTTTGTCCTACAGATGTCGGTACCGATCGTTACTACCGATCCCACACCGTGGATAACGAGCAAACTGCGCGAACCGCGCATACGGAACCCCGGTGAGAGAATTTTATCGATTTGAAATGCAAACGCGGTGCATACGGGATGGCTTTGGCCGGTACAGTGATCGACATAAACAACGGCCTAGACGGCATCCTTCAGTGCCTGGGGAGGAGGGTTTGCTGCAGCAATTTAGGTTTTTTTTTTGTGTGTTTGCTCCGGTTCATTAGGCAAAAGAGACCTAACGGGAAACGTCGGTACGTACGGGCCTGTCAGTCGTCTTCGTCGTTGTCGTTGTCGTCCCGCGACAATAATAAAATAAATAATGATCGCGAGCACTGACAAGGGTGGAATGCTTACGGTAATGAAACCAGTAACAAAAACACAAATATCAGTACTCCGGTAATCCCTCCCGAGATTCCATTCAGTCAAAGACATTCCGGCTGGGTGTTGTGGTGTTTCCTTTTTCGCCCACTCTCATCGCGGGTTTTATTTCTTGAGTCTGTAGTAGTTGAAACGGTAGTGACGGTATGCTTCAGAGGTTTTTTTTTTCAAGGTGGGAGGCCAGCCTGGGACGGGAAGCAAACAGCATAAGGGTCACCTCATCTTCTTGCAATTTTGTTTTGTTTTATTGGTTAGCGTTCACCTTTTTGTATGATGTAAAAGCGTGCTGTAATATTTCCAGGAAAGGAATAGAACGATCAGTTACGGAATCGTAAATCACAGTTGCAATGTAGGATCTTAGGTTTGCTTTTCTTATTTGCTTTATAAACGAGATAGAAACCTTGCAAAGCTGAGGCAAATGTAGGGATGCAGCATACCGCAAATTAAATCCCAGAACACCAAAGCATGTTCAATTAACTTATTTTAACATATTAGAATAAAATTATTTCAAATTACTAACACCGTTTTAATGTCTCTTAAACTAATTTTAAATTTAATTTAACAAGAATTGTTTTATCACACAGTATTTAGCAAAATATAAAAAAATAAAATGGGAAACCAAATGAAAATTCGGAAATTTAAAACATAACATAAGCTACATGATAAAAAATTAAATCAAATAGAAACACACAAGATAAAAGAATAGAATAGAGATAGAAGAAATAGAATATAAAAAAGAAATAAAAATGAACGATAAAATACAGTAGTGGCTAGACATGCAAGGAGCCCCTTTGCGAACAGTACAAAACGACATAATGTGAAATATTTGACAACGACACAAAAGTAAATGAGTATTCGTTCAACTAACATACATTTAAAATCGATAAGCATAAAACGATCGATGGAACCGATATTATGTTTTTGGATCCAACTAGTACGTACGGTCACTTTTCAGACACAAACAAATTTGTATTCCCCCAAAACACACATTTTAAACGTTGCCATTGCCAAAACACCATTGAAAGCACTCCTTACATCGCTGGAGAGCCGTGTGTTAATGGCGCACACGATTATGATCGTCGTAAAACGGGACCATTTCTTAAACAACACCTCGCCAGCATCTACATGTCCTTCCCGCCGGAGGTAAAACAGTTTTTGTTCAATGTTTAATGTGATTTTAATAGCGACTTTTCGTATAACATTCATTTACGAAAAACAGCAGCACCAGCGAATGAAACTCCCCGGGTTGAAATGTGTGAACGGAACGAAAATAAAAGAGGAAAAAACGGATTAAACGATCGTCCACCGCTAAAGGTACATCATATTTTTGCCACTTTCGGGCACAGGGTTTTATAGCCGCGTCCGCGAATTAATGCGATATGATAACATCTGCAAATGCTTCCTGTTTGTTGAGTTACGGGTAAGGTTTTCAACGGCAACGCAAGAACAGTTAATACCCGTTTGGTTGCGGCACTGTTTATAATCTTTTTGCTACAATAATCATCAGCCAGGGTGGGAAGCATTAAATGTTCTTTAGTATACACTGCATGCGAGGAGCACTATGTGTGCACTGGGTGGTCGAGAAACAACATAGAAAAGAATCCATCGAATAGCGTTAAATTACGTTTTGAAAAAGGTCATCCGAAAATGGAACATTTTAGTTGTGCACTGTGCACTGTTGTGCTTTACAGTGAAAGAAACCAACGGTACAGTTTAAACAAAATAATAAAATCAATTAAGTAAACAACATTAGGACGGAAGTTCTAAACTCAAAATAAAGAGCAGTAATAATTGTACTTCATTGTTATAATGGCGTTTAAATAATTAAACGTAAATATTGTATCAACTGGTGAAAATAATGAGTTATAACCAAGAATTGATTCATTCAAACACAAAATATATTTTTTGGCCATAGCTTCTTGGCTTCACGACCTTACTACTGTTGGATAGTCAATCCTCTCTGCGAGGGAACGGTCCGGATGGCATTTGGGCCCTGGTCTTGCCGTGTGAAGACCGGCGTCGCTGTCGCCTGTACCACAGGACTGAACCCACCTCTGATAGCCACCATATTTTACCACAAAAATTTGCCGGTTTTTCTTAGAAGGTGTTATTGAAGGTTCAAATCAAACCCATTGTTTGACAAAATTCTATTAAATAGGTCTAAGAAAGTCATATGTTTTAAGTTAAGTTAAAGTTAAACTAAATGCGAAAGAGGATAAAGGACAAAATCATTGCTGTTTAAATAAAGAAGGTTTGGTTAAAAAAATTTGTGGCTTCATATGACATACGAACCATCACTTGGTTCGTACTAGTAGAGCTCTTATTGAATTTTAAGTCTGCAAAAACTTTATCTCTAATGCAAAGACCATCTCTTCTACGCGTTGACATGGCCAGTTCGCCTATCCTTTTCCAGGTATTTCGGTCTAGGGCTGCAGTCCTCCATCCACGGCTGCACCCGATCTCCGACAGGATAGACTCCACTTGATCCAGCCAACGAGCTCGCTATGCTCCGCTACGCCTCGTACCGAACGGGTCGCTGACGAGCGCCTTCTTGTTGGGGCATGAGTCCGGCATCTTCATCACGTGCCCCAGCCAACGTATCCTTCCGGCGTTGACTACCGTCAGGATCGTACATACAGCAAAAGATAGTCCTTAGCACCCGCCGTTCGAAAATGGCGAGTGAATTAGCGTCTTCCGTCATTATAAGACCTGATTGTCAAAGCCTAACGGAAAGCAAATCTCCTCTTAGAGTCGACGAATGTTTCGTCGAATTTTTGCATACATTCATACAGGCACAGGTTGCTCAGTTCTTATATTCACCGTTGATTTCAATCGAATTATGCCTATCTTTAATTGCTATTTTAGGATAGAATCAGTAACTAATGAATAAGTTTGATTTAAAAATATAATTTTTGAGGTAGACATTTTTTCGTGGCAGACTTTTGTAGTTTTTGCTTCAGAACAATTTCTGCAAACCACCAAATAAAATCACTAAAACGACTTCAAAACCATTGTCATAACATATCCACGTAAAATATGTACACTTTTCTATAGATTTACGCTTAAACATGGTTTTTATGAATACAAACTATACTTCCCGTTGTAATTGACTGACGGAAAACTTTTGGTGTAACGCACGTTTCCGTTTGGCTATGCAGGCAATGCAAATTTTTGACTTTCCGTCCGACAAAGATCTGTCATCGACTTTTAAACGTCTGATTTAGCCAAACGGAAAGTCGTATTATCAAAGTGACAATTATGTGACGTTTGTGAAGACGTTTGGGTATCTCAATCAGGCCTATAGTCCAAGACTCGTACCAGGGTGCGATAAATCGTGCATTTCGTGTGCTGTTGGAGTCTTCTTATCCTCTCCCTATTAATTCTTCCGAAGGGGTTGGGTTTCCTCGTCTACCCAAGCTCAGATATTTGGAGAAGTATTAAACCGTTCTATACCCTGTTGACGTATCGTCGGAGTCGGAGTAGAGTATGGAGGGAGGAATCATACCCATATCAGTGCGGTATTGCTACCTACATTGACAATAGTATCATTATACCCTGGAATCTTCTATAGTCCGGTTATCATAGGTTTTACCTGAACATTTCATCTTAACGACGTATTCCAGCATCGGGCGTTGTCTTTGAAATGTAGTAGAAAAATTAATACCATGTAAATGCAAAACAATATACTGATTAATTTCGTTTTCAAACTGATCGTTTTTGGTGGTGTTGCTTTGCCCTACCGAACAAATACACCGTATGCGCCACTTCCCACGGTAGAAATGTTAAACGAGCGCATGTTGGTCTTACTCTAGTCTGCTTTGAACATATAAATCAATAAGTAAATGTATCGGAACCACGTGGTTCGATATCAATCTTGTTTTGAAACGAGACCGCAACTGCCCGTAGCGATGCTGGGAAAGAACGCCTTGTTATGACGCTTCCGGGCGTTTCATTGGAAATCTTGTTGCACTCATTGAACGACAAGCGTAGTGCGAATTTCTCAATCCATAGCACAGCACAAAAAAAAATCCAACGATTAAGATGATGCACCGTTCCGGTGGGGCTCGTAAATTCTGATTAATTTTCCACCCTAGGAAACATAAATCAAACATCGCGAAAAACGGCACAGCTTCTAGGCCTCCGTTCGTGTGGTTGTTCGCTTGCAAAGGTGAATTGATTCCTTGCGAGGCAAGTCTAGGGTGCATCGCGAAGATGTTTTCTTATGAAGACAGTGCAAGACAGTGGGTTTCGTTACCATTCGTTCCCACGTGGTGATTAGTGTGTGTGTGTGTGTGTGTGTGTGTGTGTGAGTTTTTTGTTGTTGTTGTGCGGTTTAGCTTGCCCGATCGTACTAAGATAAAATAAAGCAAACGGTTTAGTGTCCGTCGCCTTCACCTTGATCGATGTTGATTGTGGCTTAGTAAACGGGAAAGGAGAAAATAGAAAATCTCACAGATCAAGCCACTGGACAATAAAACTGGGCGATAGTTTGCGACGGAAAAATAAAATCCTTCCAATCGTTCGATCAACATTTTACAGATGCTGTCCGGAAAAGCGGAGACATAAATATATCTCCACGCAGGAGAAAAGCACCGATAGGTTTGAGAAATTAATGATGATACGATCAGTTGAATGATATGCTGACTTTTAAATGACGGAAAAATAGAATACAACATTTTTCGTTTCATAAAAACTGCTTTCAATGTGAATATTTACTTAGCGAGGCGGTGACTTAGGCGCATTTATGAGTGAATCCTATCAAGCAAAAATATCACTCGATCTAACGTGGCAATGTAGCTACGATTATCTTCGTTCTGAAGAGTGCAAGTGGACAACAGGCTTTCTGTGGTGAAAAACGACCAACTGCTGATGCGACCGATCGTGTATTTATAATTTTCCTGCTTTTATTTATTACCGCCATCGCTCAATCGCTGTCGAGTGGTGCGGTTTTCCACGCGTTTTTTTGTTTCTACCTTTTTGCTCGCACTCCCCACAAACAAGACAAGATTCATAAATGTTTCCTGCCACTGCTTAGCTTTCCCGTCTTCCACGTGCAGCTAGTCGCGCGATGTAAAGGTGGAGATTTGGTTTTTTGTTCAACTTTTAAATCAATCGCCGAAGCGGACATGTTTTGCTGTGCTGCCGTGCTTCTCATGCTTACTGGAGCAAGTTTTTCTCTGGCGCAGTGTATCAATGCAGGACCGCCAATCGATCAATCTGTCGATCGAATTGGCTGGAATGCATACATGCGCGGTTGATACGCGCGAGACACAATCGATCGATCTTCGGCTGGGTTAATTTTCCCAAGCGCAAGCTAATCATTGTTTTGATTTATGTTGCGGTGCGGTGCATTTGGTATATAAGGCTGTTAACTAATTACGTCCAGAGCTGTCATTTGGAAACATATCACAGTTAAGTATTATTCATACATGTTTAATTTGAACCAAATATATTGGAACATAGTTTCTTTAGTAATAATACGTACTTGGTTGCTTTTGAATTAATTTATGATGAATTATCAAATAAGCCTTCCAACACCAAGATGGCGGCACTGACAATCTAGCTAAGTAAAGGTAAATTTGGAATTTAAGAGAAGCGAATGTAGACCCAGAGACTCAAAGCCTCTAGAAATAAATGATAGAAAGATTAATTTGAACCTTTAAAAAGGTAGAAGTTTTTTGGATGTACTAAATAGAGATAAAGTTTGCTACAACGTTCATAAACACCAAGAAGCAGTAATTTCATCGGTAAACTACAAAATATCCGCCGGGCATCAACAATCTCTTTGTAAAACAGCGCCGCAAATCAGACACTCATTCCCATTTCCCGTCTGCTTCACATTCACACACACACCTCCAATAGCCTAATTGTAACGTAATTAGTGTTGTATCGCTGTCACTGGTGCGATATGTACGTACGCAAATGATTAATTGGGACCTTCCCCTGGTGAGCGCGGCTCTTGGGCAGTGCTGCTGCAGAAGGAATTGATTCGATCACTTTCCATGGGTGGAAGGTTTTAGCTCATGTCAATAGTTTGACCCTAAGATACGTAGCTGCTTTAACTTCTTTTTTTGTCAGTGGGAGTTACATTTTTCACCCATTTTTCTGCTCTTTCTATGCTATCTACAAGGTACAGGACTGCTAATTGTTGAAGCTGGTGAGACCGACACCGTGTATTGCCTGGGGACATAAAGCCATAAATAATGCCACGATCCACGGGACTCTCTCATGCCATGCCGCCGGGTCGAATGCATTCCGCTATTGCAAGTGGTCGGTTTTCTTGTCGAGCGATCTTTGCCATGCTGAAGCGGTTTTAGACGAATAGTCCAGTGCTTAGCACATATGCTACTTAACAGCTGCTTTAAATGCACGATCGTTTAGGGTCTTAGTAAATCACTGTCAGAATGGCATGTTTCAGTGAAGACATCGTTTTCGCGTTTTTAAATACGGGGAGAACATTTTTGGGACTTGTATTACTGTGGGTTGAATCAATAATGTGTATCCCTTTTTCAACCATCTTTTTTAACGAATTTACGAACATTTATTATGTGGTACTGGATTAACAAACAAATTTCAAGCTGTAAAAATAAAAATTACAGGGTTTTCACTGGTTTTATTGACACATTCAGCGAGTTATAGAATCGTTCAAGCATACTATTGACTCGGTTGCCGCGCTATTAACGTCTTCGGATGATTGTATTAATTTGATCGGCAGTGCTATTGACAACCCTTGGTTGGCACATTTTTTTCCTGCTGTTCCTGGTATTCAGTAACGAGTTGCCACTTGCAAACTAACAATTTACGGGCGCTCTAATCGATGACACTTTTGTTTTGACAGTGTGTAAACATCCCGGTGAAAAAATTATATCCATTGACAGCAGGAAAAAAATGTGTCAACCAAGGGTTGTCAATAGCACTGCTGATGAAATCAATACTATCATCCGAAGACGTCAATAGCGGGCCGAACGAGTCAATAGTATGCTCGAACGATTCTATAACTCGCTGAATGTGTCAATAAAATCAGTGAAAACCCAGTATGATTATTATATAATTATCATTCAATTTAACGAAACGTATTTTTCTACTTAAAATATTTTCCACCATATCATAATACTTCTAGACTACCATTAATAAACAAACTAGCGACAAGCATTTTGAATAGATTCGGGTAGAGTTTGATACATGACCCTGTTGTGTGAAAGACTTGCAATGCTGTTTTTGAGCCCAAGGACCACTCAGATTACTGTGTAGTAGTATACGTGAAACAAAATTTAGGAATTCGTCCTCAGTCGTCATATTTATATATCAATTTACAGGGTGGCATCGTAGAAGTGATACATTTTGCTGATGTAATAAAAGCGAAATCAAGTTTGGTTTCTCTTGGGAATCGAATTAAATAACAACAATTACTTACATTTCACTTAATGTCTTTCAAATCTACCAATGATACCGGGCCGTAGAAGCTTTTGGAAATTGTTGCAGGCCGCAAGCACAACTTTGTCCAGCATTTCGTCCCAAATATATTAAACCAAATTCTCTTTAATCCGTCTAAATTCAAACATTTGACGTCCTATATGCTGAAGTTCAACCGATTCAAATCAGGAGACGTAGCAGGCCATTCCGATGCGCTGATGAAACATGACCAAAGCTCCTTGCACCACTCCTGAACGATCGAAGCCTTAGGGACCTGCGCTGAACCCGGTTGGAAGCAAAAGCTATCGTTTCCACAATGGTTTACAGCGTATGGTTTCAAGTGGTATTGTAGAACTTGTTCTAAATAGTACTCCTTGTTGATTTTCACGCCTTTATCGATAAATAATAGCGGTAACTTTTCTTTGGTCGAGATAGCTCCCCATTCCCTCTCTGCTCACGCATTTTGATACCGCTCGGCTGCTCTTTTATCGGCTCGAATATCCCGAATAGACGCTCCATTCTGCTTATTGAAGGCTTAACCAGAGTGAACAGTTTTTCGTCCGAAAAGAAGATGTTGTGAACTGCGTGTGTCTTCAGCAGCAAGAGAGATCTGGCCACCCTGTCAGCAACAGTTTTGTTGGTCAAGCCGTGAATTTTCTGCTTTTTAAACGCGTTGTAACCAAGGCCTTTTTTCAGAACGCTTCCTTGGAAAAATCGAACCAGTCTCCTGTCTGCCTATTGACAAATAATTGGCTCAAATTGAGATGAAACAGTGTCTGCTTAATCTGAATGTTAAACAAACTTTCCAAATGCAAAATTCGCATTTGTTCACGGCTTGAATCCAATGTAGATTACGAAAAACATGAACTGATTACCAAGTGTATGTTTTGCACATAAATAGTTAACAAGCTAATCTGTCAAAATACACCCATGTGTTTGACATGCAGTGACTAAAAACACAATTAAGGGGCACTCGAATAAGTGTATCACTTCGACGATGCCACCCTGTATAATGTAAGAAAAACAAATCTGACTTTGATATGATTTCAAAATACTCATATTCGATTCCTGACACCAATTTCTTTGCTGACGCTCACCAGTTATCTTTCGTTTCATTAATAACCTATCAATGTTACTCATACTTCTTCCACGTTTCTGATTCTTTGCCCTGCTTAATCTCTCATCAACTTACGGATCAACTCGATCACTGTAATCACGACGGGAGATTTTCAACGCCTGTTCCCACCCTACCTACCGGTCCACGCGTGCCTGCTTCGTGCAAACTGCAGCCGTTTCGAAGATCTTGTTGCAGGTGGAACGTGGACGATCGTATCGGTGGACGTATCGCATGTTTATGTGCTGTGATTCCCTTTTCGAGAAGACGTCCCGTGCAGTGTCACGGTGATCTCGGGCTCATAATTGAAATTTACCCTCTGGCCATTCGCTCTGATCCGAAGCACTGTATAGGGAGGATGTGGCACTGATACACGTATCGATACGCAAATTTAACCAGCACGACAACAACACAATGGCCGGCGGCTTGATGAAGTGTGATGAGGTAGAAAAGTTCGAGCTGAATCTGGAAAGGGGTGCAAAGCTGTGGACCCGCTCCGTATAAGGCCACCACCGAGGCCGATTTACCACAGCACCAATCAATGCAGTTGTCAATTCGTTTTCGATAATCGATTATCGCACACAGAAGGATTATTAGCATGCGCTCGGTCGCTCTGGAATCAAAATCAGCGACATGCGGTGCATTCCCGGTGCGGACAAAGCAATAGCAACTGAGTCGCCTAAACGTATTTATTACGATCGCAACCTGATGCTCAATCAAAGTCTGTCCGCCAAGCCAACGTTCAGCCACCGTTTCGATTCTGTACCACTAAAACTCTGAAGCTGAGACAAAGCTGCGCTTCGCATGCGGGGCTTTGAGTCCTTAGCTGCGCGCCTGATTTGCTTCCTCGTCACGGAGATTTCTATTTACGATCTCAATTAGATAGAGGCACCCGCGAGCCCTCGATGAGATAGTATAAAGACATTTTTTTTTCTCTCCAAATGTCCTTCAATCGGTTGGTCGATTATCAGCATCCTAGTGGAATAATTGGATAGCAAGCTACTGGTGCCCCCGGGGGAGAAGTCCAGCTGCAAACGAGTAGCACGTGCAGAGCGCTAGTGTTTTTGGGAGAGGATACAGTCGTCAGTAGTATTTATTGGAGTTCGATACTAACGAATTACGCGTCGAAAAGCATACGGACGGTATATGGGAGATGTGCGGCGAGGTTTAAAGATTGATGAACGCTAACTCAGCTGGAAGCGATGAAGTGGTTGACCAGGCACCCAATTACCATGTGTTGTCATGATGATATGCGCAACCTATGTTTTGCTGTTGTTGTTGTAATGAAATCATATGAAACATCGCCCCGAACGGTAACAACCCCTTTATAACACTGGCGGCCAGTTGCTTCGGGGGCTAATGAAATCGATCAATATTCAAATGACACTGTAGAGCGAATTGTACGTTTCGTTCGACACAATTGTTATAATTATTTTGTCATGAGGGCAATCGATTAATCATGCGACGACATTTCGCTTAGTTTTTCTTTTGAACGCTTTTGAGTGATATTTCTAATCGTTATATAGTTTATCGCACGTTCATGTACACTCTCAAGATTTTCAATGGATGATTAACTTAGATTATCTCTGGATAGTGTTATTTGCAAATAACTGAAGTGCTTTGCATTATTGCGTACATTGCACTTAATACATTAAGCTCGTGACTCCTTGAGACTTTATTCTGTGTTTGATCGAGTGCTCCCAGTCAGCCCAAGAATGAAGGTGTGAAAAATGACAGCCGATTTTGAACGGAACTGGCAGCACTGCTTGTGTCAAATTTCTCCATAGCAGGAAGTAAGGTGACGAAAAGTAATGTGACATTGCATGTCAAATTTCGCCCTAAGAAGCCCATATGTATTTTTTTGACAGCTCTGCCACGTTTCAAATCATAACATCAACTCGGCTTGGAGTGACAATTTATTTTCTGAGCTGCGTCAAGTGTTTTTATACATATTGACCATGACCAAGTTTGTGGATCAAGGATTTGGTGGTCAACAAATCGTACGATACGATACGAGGCCTTTCGGCAAGTGTTGGGATTGCCAAGGCCTCGGTCAGCACCATCCTGAAAGATGGTTTGGGGACGAAATGGGTGAAGTTTCGCATGGTACCGTCATTTTGAGGGAGTTTTTCGTAACAACTGGCAACCATTTTGTACCACAACCGCCAAATTCTCCAGATTTGGCACCAGCCGACTTCTGGCTTCTGGAGGAGATAGCATCGGAAGGGGATATCCTTTAAGAAAAAATACCATTTAAGAAAAAAAAACGCAGTCACTTTATTTTCCGGGCACAGCAGTATGTTGCGAATTTTGTTGTATTTATTTAGTGATAGTTCTATGAGAACATTTTATTTATAGAAAAAAATTAATTTGATGTTTTCTACCATTGATTTCAGCTAATTCAATCGATTAAAAAAAATGCAAAATTCTGTTTGATTTGCAGCAGAATTTGACACAAGTTCCGTTGCCATTTTTCGCACCTTCATTTCTCAACAGCATTCTCGAGCTATCTGGGAGCACTCATCCAGACATTGGTATAAAAATGGTTGTCAGGTAACACTATTGCTTTGAAATTTTTAGTATTTTTATGTTTAATCACTGATATCAAAACAAATAAAATGAAATCAATGGAAAAAGATATAGACAAAAATACTAATTGGGTTGAACATGACCAACAACAAAGTAGTCAGCAACGTTCCCAGATGTCATATTTCGCAAACTACACGGGCATAATGCACCATCGGATAAGTTAAGTTGATGATGACATTTTCCACTCAAACATTCTTAGAACACCAAATGCATGCTGTAGCTCTGTTTCGTTTCGGTTCTAATTTGCAACTGACTTATTTTATTCCTTACAGTAATACAATTATATGCTTACATCTAAGCTCCTATTCCAATCTACATCCTACAGTTCAATTCTAAACACATGCGTTTGAATATGTATATTTTTCTCCTTTTTCAAAGGATTTTATTATTTTCTTTCCTTTCACCTTTAACAAACCACATTGACTCCTATTGATGATCATTTACTTCAAACTCATTTTCAACTTTAACGGTTAATGGATCGCTCAAAGGTGAATGTGTGAATGTTCTGAATTTTCTGGCGACTGCCTTCTTCTCCATTACACCGTATCGTATGGTTTGTACATCTTTTTTTTTTTTGGGGCTGAACAGCGAAAGAAAGTAACTTTCACTAGACCGATGTCCCATCTTCGGCCCCGTACACTCTCGAGCATATGGTACTTTTTATTGTCCGTGTGTCGCATTAGCAAAAGAAGACGAAAACAATCACACAAGTCCACGCACAATGCATAACGACGACCACACGGTGCGTTTCGCTAGGGTTCGAATGGCAGGGACGCACCGTTCTGGGATGCCCACCCAGCGAGCCGGGCTCGATAGTCATGCAAATTTAGGGGTATGAAATATCGTACGGCTTTTGATGTGATTCCCGATTAACGCCTCATTATTTAACTCCCCCACTAATTAGCGAATGGATAGTGGGCAGCGGATAAGCAACGTGATCATTTAACAAACTAAGGGACCACTTTTGCCAATGTGTAAGAACCGAATGATGTTGGAACTGAAAGAAGCGTTGTTTACCGAAAATTAGGCAACAAGTGAGGGGAAGTTTAATGTATTAAAAGTTTGTTGATTTAACGGCGCTTCTATGTTGAAGTAAGGTAACTTGTTAATGTGTCCCCTAATTGATATCCATTAAAATACCAATTCTTCCAGAATCAACATCCCCTCGAGGTTTTCTCTGACGAATTGTGTTTAATATCGTAAAACAATAAAATCCATGATGTATGTTTGCTGGAATAATACTACTTCCTACTAACATTCTACATCGTGCACAAAATCCCACGATCCCAGCTATCGGAATACATAACTTTTCATCATTCGAAAGGATTGTATTTACAAATGGAATTAAAAAAAAAAACCTAAAAAAGTACATCAGTTCAACACACCAACCAAACAACTGTTTACCTTAAATCGCTACGCGGGAGAAAAAAAAAGTGAAAGAAAGGTCAGGGCGCATCCATCCACCCGACAAGAGAAGGGACACATCAACCCGAGCACTTCGACTTCGGCCGAACATCATAAGACTCCGGCAAGAGGGCAGCTTTTAAAGTGATAAATTAAAAGTCTCCAATCTGTGGGCCTTCCTCCCATACCTTTCGCTTGACGGGGAGAAGCGGGCGATCCGTTTTTCGTGCTATTTTATTTATTTATTTTTTTTCGGGCAAAAAATCTCTTTCACAATCTTCTCACCCGTGGTTGAACTCGTAGCGAACGGCGCCACGCTAGGCAAACAGCATTCACCCTTTCTTACATCCACCCAAACACGCCACGTCCGACAGGGAGGGTTGAAGAACGGTGATGGGAGCTCCGGCTCTAGCGCTTCTTATCATGTCGGTCGGCGTGTCGAAATGGTAGTTGAACAAAATTTGCAAAACTAGTTCCACTCGGTGTAACGTAGCACGAATGGCGAGCGTGCCCGCATAAGAAGAATTTAGGGGGAGGAAGGCAGGAAGGTTGGTAGATAGAAGATGAAATAAATCGAACGCGACTACGAATAATGTGGCTGCTAATTAAAACCGGTCAACCTAGCGATGTGGCACAGTTCGGTGCGATTCGATATCTATCCGTTTACGAAGCAGAGATGAGCGAAAGGATCCCATGCTTCGGTTCGGAACGGGCAACGGTTCGGATGGCACGCTCGTAGGGCGTTGGTGAAGGATGTGGGCAAACGCAAGGGTACAAATCAATTTACAATTTAAATACATTCCCATCTGTTATGGTTCTGAAACCATCGCTAGGGTCGCGTGTTTAACTACGTCTCTTGTTCGATTCCATCGATTTTATGTGCATCTTGATCAACTGTGCGGAGTAATTCGTTAAGAACATAAAATTGAATTGTATGATTTATCTTAGTTGGACCATAAAGTAAGCCAATAAAGTAAACAGTTACAACCCAGCGTGTTTGAATTGTGTTTATATTGTTTGAAGATATGGTTAGGACCTATTTTTATTAATTTATTTAACTCAGAATATCATAGAATATACAAGCGAGTATAGAAGTGATCACGATCGCGAAAATCGCTGAACATTTAGTATCTTTACTGCAATAAAACGATTCAGAATAAATTATTCTTATGTTAATTTAAAGGAATAACAAAAATAGAAACAAGAAAACAACCTTCTTCGCTGCGTATGAGAAGAAGATGTTCAGAAGAATGAATTGCTCCACGTATAAAGAAAGGAGCTCCAGTCAATCTTAACTCTTTCGATTTCTTAAAATGAGGTTAAGTTTTAAATTCTAGGCAGTATTTGGAGATCATTCACTACACTTTTTGAAACACTTTTCGGCTTCTCCTTCTTGGCTTAATGATTGTAAGGTCACGCGAACCACGGAATGGCTTAGTAGACTTGCCGATACCTCGCAGTTGGATAGTCAGTCCTCACTACGGGGGGCTCGGTCCGGATGGGATTTGAGTCACGGTCCTGCCGAGTAAAGACCGGCGCCGCTGTCGCCTATACCACCGGGCCTCTACTGGGCCTCTAGCCTCTACTAGTAATAAACTACTAATGCATGTATACTATTAGTCTTTACATCCTGAATTAATTCGAATTCTTTTCCCAGTAGAATATTCTCTAAACTACCTTTTTTTCGGATTTTCCATAAAAACTTCCCACAAAACCATAAACTCACACAAAACATCCGCGTCATGCTTTGCTACGTTAAATCAACCGAACAAGCTCATAAAGTTTACCTCTCGTGAATATCGCCCAGTCCCTACCTCCCGATTCCATTCCCAATCCCGCTCCCGTCGGCGCGTTTTCAGACGGTTTTTCAATCCAGCAAATAAAGCGAATGAATTGATTTGCAACAGCCTAAAATGCGATTACATCTTATTTACGGGCTTTACCGAATCGATCGTATTCGCGCCGGTACCGGACCAGCGTTCCCGGGGCGTTACTCGATCGAGCGGAACACACACGATCCACTCAAGCCGTTTAGGGGAAGGTTGTTTTGGCTCTTTGGGAAAAGACTTCAACGCTGCAAAGGCCAGAAGCGTTCTGCACGGTACAGGGCGGCGGGGAGGTCTGTACCGAGCACAAAATGGTCATTAGCATGACGCCCGAACGCTTCGTCCACGGTTTACTGTGATCCCCCCTCCTTCCATTCCGCCCCTCCCCGTGGACGGTGTTGTGTTTCTTGTGTTTGAAGTATGTTGGCGCGGAACCCTTGGCTGATGTCCGATCGAATCCATCACCACATCAAGTGGAGGAAAATTCCCACAGTAGCAAGTGGTGGTAGGTTAGTGGCGCCCTCAGCGTGTAACGCTGCGTAACGGTTGTGCGAGTAGAGAAAATTAAAAAAAAAATCCCAAATAGCATCCATCAACAGTACCAGCAACAAAAGCAAGTTCAACATCGTGCGTCTTTGGTCGCGTCAATGGAACAGTAAATTTGCGTGCCAAAACTAATTAACTCGCCAACTCGCGTCTCGCTCACCATAGCTTCGCTCATGCCGCTTTCTGCAGCTTCCTTCGATCGATGAGTCGTAAAATGAAAGAAAAAGTCTTTCTTCAAAAAAGTGCTACGACAGCGATTGGGTTTCTCCCCCGAGTGTTTTGTTTTTTTCGGCAAAGCGGGATAAAGGGACAGCCATTAACAGCAAACCAAATGTGAATCGATTCGGACCTGCAGTTTGTGCGGAAGATCGATCGAATCATGTTGAAGCTCAAACAGTTAGTGGAAAGAGACTGTTTTTCCTTTTTCTTGCTGTTGGCGCAACCATTAGCTATTGCGACGCGCGTAACACGACGACGGCTAGGATGATGATGATCGATGACCAAACTGTTCGATTGAATTTTTAAACACACCATAATGAAGCGTAAAGCGTTTGGCAAATCACACTTGGGCCCGGACGATGCTGCACGGCCAAAATGACCCCTGGCCGGATGTTGAAAGAAGTTTAGAAGATGAACATTGTGGTGAATAGTTCAGTCTTGTCAATCGATTAAATAAAGGGAAAGTTGTTGATTTAAAGTCAAACTCATGTTTCATGTCTTATTGTGGGTATAAACCGGTAGTTTGGATGGGTTTATTCATGATAATAAGGCCGCCAAACAGTTGCTAACAAATAAGACCATTTTACAATTCGTTTTTGAGGTTACTAAATACCCTTAATTTGTAGTAGAAAAGTTTAAAATATTTCTTCTTGGTTTAACGTCCATCATGGTCCAGTTAATGACGTACGAAACATACTCTACGAATCTTGTAGTTGGATAACCAGTCCTCAGTCCGCAGTCCTTATGAGAATTGAACCTCGCTCCTGCCGTGTTTGGACCGACGCCGGTTTGATTTGGGCCTCCGGACTGCTCTTGTTTCAACTTATTATACTTTATTATTAGAAATTCTAACGTCTAATATTTCATCCTAAATAAAATCAACTGAAAATCCTATAGGTCTCCATGGGTAATGTTATCTTATTGGATTGAATCCACCCTAAATCTTTCACCACTACTTTTACACCACTTAAGTGCTTCACATTAAACCAGCAGACTCTAAGGAAACCCGCAGCACTTGAGACTCCAATTCGGTAGAGGAAAACCGTTGCTACCGTTAATCGCCCATTGCGCTAGTCGTTTCGCCAGCTGAAGTGTGTTTTTGTCGATTAAGATTCAAAATATGACCATTTAAGATTATTACCCGGCCAGCCACCGTGTGTGCCTGCCAAGATTCCCGGATACGTGTTATCTCGGACGTAAATTACACGACCCGGCCCGACACTAGGTGCTAATGGTTGCACGAGATTGGGCAAGTACTGTCCTGAGGAGGGTTTCTCTTCCTCCCTTTTTGTACCTCAGCCATTAGCACACGAGAGATCGATCGTTCGATAACCTGGCCTCGGTGCGAAGGTCCAGTAAATGTGTTTGCCTTCCGTGTGGCGAAAGCCAATCCCGAGCCTGCCCGTGCTCGGTGCTCGAAGCCGATCGAGCCCATTCGCAGCCCTTAAGCAGGGCGTGTGAGCCAACCTTTGCGTCGTTATTGCTGTTTTGTTTTGTTCTCTCCTGCTTCATGTTTTCCTTTGTACTATTCTAATCACACACTGACCGTTTGCGTTTGATCCGGAATCGCTCACCTGTGGTCTGCACTATCCAAACCAAAAGCTCCGGATAAGTTAGCAATCAAGACCTCGGGTGGTGAACCGCGCCCTCGTGCAACTTAAGAGAGCACTCTCGTCTCTCTTGCACGCCCAAGTGAAAGGGGGTCCCTGGTAAGCTTCCGCGCTGGACAGCGCGGCCTCGGCCATCGGTATTGACAGCTGAGAGTAATTGACTTCAAAGTGCGCACGTTTTTTTTTTTTTTTTTACACGAACGCCGACTCCACAGGTCTGGACCTGATGGCGACCGCCAGCGATTCCTTCTGGCGGTGTACAACGAACCAAACAGAAACAAAAAAACCAAACCTGCGCTTCCACCAACCCAGCCCACAAATGGCTGCTAAAGCACACTTCAGGCTTCGTTCCGAACCAACCTGGAGTGGAGTGGTGATAAGTGCAGGTATCCACACGATGCAGTGTGCGCGCCCGTTTGTGTTCAACCCTGATGAAGGTTTTTTCGATTTCAATTTGCATAGTGTGTATAGCGCAGACCTGTTGGGGAACTGCTCCAGTTTAAGCCGCGCGTAGCCACACCGAGCCAGCCGAGCTGGGAAGTTCACGGTCATGTAGCATGCCTGCAATGGTTCGTTGAAAAGGCGCCAAGAACACGCTGACGCTGTAGCAAAACAAACGGGGAGACGGGCGTACCGTTCTGTAATGCCTCTTTTCGCTGGTGGCACCCCTAGAAAAATCACGCTTTAAACCTAACTACCTAACCACTTTTACTTCTGCGTCTGGTTGGCGTGTACGGTTGCTAGCTAATGTGACTTTATACAAGCTCAACTGCGACAACCGGCTGCAGGCTGGCTGAGTTTTACAGGTGAGCCTTAAGTAGCTCCGACGCCGATACCGAATACTGACCAATAACAATCAATTCCGATTCACAAAACGGGGGGGGCCACCGGGGCTTGAATCTGTGTTGGCAGCCCTAGGCTACCGGATTTGGCAGCGACGTAAGCTGAAGTTTTTTTTTTCCTAATGCACACGTTGGGAAAATTTATTATTTAATCCCGGCACATATCACCATTAAACACCGTTCTAGAGACAGGCAGCAGTATTTAATCGTGCAACATTGTAGCGCAAACTGAAAGCAATCAGGATGGGAGGCGAGTACTAACGACAGTAAAACAAAACACCAGCAAGGAATTACGTGCGAATGGTTGGGAGTGATTTTTAAAGAGCAGATTAAAATCTGGTAAGAATAAATAAATATCTGACAGCGTTTCTGTCGTGAGCACAACCTTCTCTTAGTTTAATTAAATTTATTCATTTTTATGCTATCGTTTAATGAAAACTACATCAGTAGATAAGTGTGACATATCATGCTTGCTATAAATTTCAAAAGAATTTAATTTATGCATGATTTTCAAGAAGATAAACTACATACTTCAGAACCTTCTTCTGCCTAATCCAACGTTAAAGTGTTGTGCTATAATTTGTATTTTATGCATTGTTTTAAAATTGTAATAATTATGTTTTACAAAAAACTGCCTCAAACTCAGTCCGTCATAAACCGTTTCATCGTACTTCTCTCGTCTTCAAGAATCGCATGAAACAAATCAATGCCGACTCATGCCAAACGGATGTAAAATATGTGCTCGTGCTCGTTCGAAACTAATCTTAGCAACACGCCCAACATTATTTATGTTGTGTACCACCTAAACGCGCCCCGATCGCCATAATGATCGCCATGATGAGATCAAAACAACAACAACAACAAAAAAGCAGCCCTAGCAAACGTAAAGCCGCGAACCGTGCCACAAGCAACGGTGCGACCATAAATCATGCTTCTAACCATTTCCCGATTCTGCGGCCAATTGATATTCATCGCTAATGGGAGAAAAACGACGATCAATCAAAGGGATGGCTTAGGTACAGGTCTTGGTAACTGCACCACCACTACCAGGTGGGGTGGAGCGGTAAAGTTGTTCTTAAGGTGCGTTTGGCCGTCACACAGACACACACACACACACGAAAGGACTTCCTTTCGGAGACTGCACCCTTCGTCGAAGCACATCGAAAACACACCCTTTCATTTAGACACAAACACAACGATCGAGAACTGCACACAGTGATGCTTAGGAACGGTGGGGAAGATCTACTTTCCGCAGTTGCTTCCACCCATCCTCCGGTCTGTTACACTCATAATTGTGATCTCAAAAAACCTTGCAAGCCCTTAAGACTAAGTTTGACACGCAAATCAGAGCTGTCAAGGAGATGCCAAGGAAGCCATCATCCCATTGCCATTGCTGTTGCCTGCCAGAAGCTAAAGCCGTATATTTCGAGGACACAACCTTGGTGCTTTTTTGGATGTTGGATGATAAAATATCCTTTTACTAAGTGTTCTAAAATGAGCTTAGTCGTAATTATGTGTTTGTTGTGAATAATATAAATCAATCTACGCAGTCAAGAACTGTCTTTTTCCTGGCCTACTCTCAATTTAATAACACATCTTTTTTAATTACTTATAATAATAGTTCAATTACGATTAATGCATCATAATTGACATTATATTTTTCCATTCCACCTTCCAACGATTACGCTCCAAGTGCCCCAGATGCCCAGCCTTTCTCGCCTGCATTATGAATGCATCAGGAAGCGACTGGGCGTGTGTATGTTCTATCAGATAAACATTGCGAAAGTACATCTCATTAAATTTTATGGATTAGTTATTATGAATTTAATATCTAAATTCTAGCCAATCTGCATAACCAGCAGCGTCATGTAAAGCGAGCAAAAGGTGTGGAAACAGAAGGACAGCCTTGCGAAACCGGTCATCAGACGTGCTCGTTCCGTGGCCCTGATGTGTTGCGTCTCACGCGGATCCACTAAGCTGGCGCTCCGCCAACGACAGAACTAGATCAGAACCGTCATCGAAAGTGTTTAGGCTGACAGTACGCAGCGTGCGCTAGCTCGGTAACTCGCCGGCAGCCGCTACAACAAGAACGACGACATCGACGATAAGATCGCGTGCAATACGCGATTAACCTTTCGCGGCTCCACGGCTGACCAAAAGCGGGCGTGCGCGCGCTCACCCGACTGCAGGAGCGCTGTGCCTGTGCCACACAGTCGCACCGTCGAGACAATATTTGATCGATGGAAAGAGGTTGCAGTTTGCTTTCGAGATCGCAGACCGTTCGTGGAAAAGAAGGACCGCAGGGCGTATTGGGAGCGTTCGGGTGGATTAACTGGAGTGTTAAAGAGTGCTCCGGTATAGAACCAAGCGCTCGTTGAATCATTCATTTCAGCACATTCTCATTTTGTATGAGGTGCGAAATAGCGGAGCCGATGTTTTACTCTCGCATAGTTTATTTATTTTTACCTCAATCATTTCATTTCCTATTCCGACAACGGGTAGAATATTTTCCGCTCACCAGGTTGCCAAGCATAAATCTTTTATTTATGTTCGATTCTAATTGTGCTTTTCCGTAGCGGCGGGTGGGAGGCGTCAGTTGACAGCTCAGTCCTCCGAGGTTGAAGTCCATGGGATGATGAATGGGGCGCCACAAATTGTAAAAATAAGGTCATGAAAGGGGCTCCGTTTCACGCAAACAAGCTGCCGAACAGCAATGCGCCATAATGCCCAAAGCATTATGCAAACTAATTGAAACCTAATCTGCAATGTGTGGTGGTAGAGACTGTGAGTTGGTGGTTGTTTCGCTGCCTATTTTGGGGTGCGGACGGTGAGATCGAGCATCATCAAATGGTTTAGAGTTTTAGGAAAAGGTGTTTCTATTTTTGTTAAAAGATTGTCTTTTTCATTGGTTCTACAACCTCAGGAAATCTTGGACCTACCATTACCTAGTGACTCGATTGTACCCGCAACTGAATAATTAGACCTACATATGGGGAGAAGATTTGGATGAGATTATAGAATGGAACAAACCAGGCAGCTCCGTGGCCTAGACAATAGTAGATACGAGTATCGATTCTCGTCCGGGCCGTCTCCGACGCCAATAGTGGCAGGTCTCGAGCCTTCATTTTTATAAAGAAGAACCCAGTTATTTAAATGAATAAACTTCAATATAACAATACATCAGAGTAGCAGCAGCATTCAATGCAGCAGCAGATTAAATAGCGATACATGAAATATCGAACATCGACAGGCCCAGCGGTAATCCACGGAGCGAGTTCTTCACTATGCTTGCAGAAAACGCCCATGCATTTACTATTTTCAAGTGTGTTCGAGTGTGGCTTGCCAAAAAGGATAATGGACCAGGAGCTATACGAGCTGTTTTGGGGGTCCATAAACCCAAACGAACGACCCGTTTGGCAAGAGACGTAGAGGCACACATGCGTTCTCGTTCGCTTGATCAAATGAAGTCGATATTAAGCCTGATTATCTCTTACAAACGGAAAAGTCTCAAGACAAGCTTGAGAATACAAAAGGAAGATAAATTTGCATTATGAATTGCTCAACCAACTTTCTCAGTGTCATTTACCAAGTGTTTAAATATTTTGGAAGAAATGTTTTCGCTCAAATACATCACATTTGAAATGGAACCAAATGAGCAGAAAGATGCCCGACGATACTTTTTTCCCGTTCTTTTCTTTGAGAATATCTTTCTGAAGTAAAATACTCACATTTTGTTTGGAATTGCACAAGAAAACGAACTGGAAACACACAGTGAGTTTGGCGCCTTTCCATTTCAAATAGCTGACGGAAAACAGTTTGACAAATACGAGTCTCCGTTTGTGGTACTTACTTACTTACTTACTTATCAGGTGCTACTACCGCTTTGCGGTCTTGGACTGCCGCAGCAGAATCCGAAGCAGAATCACGGTTCCTCGTCATCGTCCGCCAATCTGTTATCCTGGCTTTGATGGCGGATAATTCCACGCCATCTTGCCACCTCAATCTGGGCCTGCCATGTCTCCTTTGTCCGTGTGGACGGCCTAATAGGACTTTCTGAGATGGGTCGTCCGGTGTCATGCGCATTACATGGCCAGCCCATCGGAACCTGGCGAGCCTAATTCACTGCACGACGGTGAGGCCGCCATAAAGTTTGTACAGTGCGTCGTTGTAGCGGCTCCTCCATTTACCTTCAACACATACGAGGCCAACGATTCTTCTGAGCATTTTCCACTCGGACGCGACTAAGAAGGCTTCGTCTGTTTTGGACAGGGCCGCCATTTCTCAGAGGCGTATGTGAGTACTGGGACTATAAAGGTACGATACAGTCCCAGCTTCGACCGTCGCGACAGGTTTTTTTGAGGTGAGATTTTCCGATGTATTAGAGAATACAAATTCTTGTAAGTTTGCCTTTAGCTAAGTTTTTTTTCCAAAAGACAACACAATCGGTTATCATAATTCGAATTTTACATTTTTGACAACTTGTCTTGACAATTTGTATGTGATAGTCAGGTCTATTGACGGAGATCGAATGCAGCTACCAACCACAGTTGGAGGAATACAGACGTGGATCAATTTTCTTGCCAGCCGGCCATTCTCTCAATATTCAATATCTTAAATACTATGAAGTTGGGTTGTAATGCGACAGAGGCGCCAGTCTTCAAACGGCAGAAACGGGATTCAAATCCCATCAGGACCAGTACCGTCCCCCATTAGTGACGACTGACTATCCAGCTACGAGGTATCGGCAGGCGGTTAGTAAGCAATTTCGATGGCCGGCGTGAACTTAGAGGACGTTAAACCAAGAAAAAGAAGAAGATCCGATATTCTAAAATGCTCGGTGGAAACATAATTGTAGAATTCGTCAGTTTTGACAAGGAATAGGATCAATCTCTAATACCAATTTAATACCTCCAAGCAAAAGATCACTATTTTCTTCTTTTTCTGTTTTCTTTAAGCTTTCTTTTTAATAATTTTCGTTAAGAAACCTGTGTTAAAATTTCTGGCTCCCTTGTCTTGATTTTACGTTGTGCGCCGTACGCACTGGACAACGTTTCGGAAGTCTGTTTTTTTGTCGCGCGATTATCAAAACTTTACCAATTTAATTCCCAAATAACCTTAATTTAATAACCACGAAATTTAAAACAAGGAAATACAAAACATTTGCTAAATATTTAGAAAATAAATCAAAATAAATATATTATTTCTACTGATCCTCTTTCTTGGAAAACCCCTTGGGTAGTTCTCTTATATAAGTTTAATGGCACATAAGTAATAATCAGCTAAATGAAATACTTTCATCTTCACGTATTCCGTCACACGTTTCGAACAAAAAAATTGGGCAAAATGTTTTACCAACACAGTTTTAACGCCCCTGCACGCCCAATCGAGAAAGGATTACTTTCCATCAATCGTGTTTTGGGAGCAGGAAACGGTACCAGTTTGCATATCACTCAAAAGCCCTTTTACACGACCGTGAACACGATTATGCACACCGTTAAGCCAAACTGCCAATTCGAAAGGGATGAGTCGGTCTGGGGGTATTTCGTTGTCGTATTTTGGGGCGGTAAGAAAAGAAATATGGCAAAACGTATCCGAAATGGCGATAAATAACATGTCTGCGAGAGATCAATCCGGACGAATGGAAACAAGCGGTAAAGAGAATAAACAAAACGGTTCAAATACGTACTATATTTAGCTTTCTGTGAGTTGATTACGGTTCACAAGTAGAATGGAAGGGAACCAGAACGAGGGATCTTTAACAATTCGGTGATAAACGACGCCATTTCTTTTCTTGATGAGATTTGACATATGAGGCGAAAAATAAATTTCATAATACAAATTTGTTCCATAAAACTAGTATTTTTAGCAAAACCCCAAAACACTGGCAAAACATGAGCAAAAGTTTCTCCAGCACTGCCTCAAAAAATTGCCGAAACTCCATGAGAACTAAATTCGACTACTTGCATCCCATAATCACCGTACAAAAGCAGTTTGCAAAGCTCTGTCCCTGTTCACGTTTTCGTTCCCAATTTTTTTTTTTTTGCAGAAGAATTATAAAGCGTATCACTTTCCGCCACTTTATCCAAGGATTTTGTTTGCATTTCCCTTTTCTTTATTATTGCTCGCTTTTTGTCACTGTTTTGTTGGTCATTTGCAAAATGTGTGTATCACGCGTCGCACAAAACGGGACCACAGCGGACACGGAATAAAATCATGATGTTAAGATTTAATTCCCCATCCAAACCGAACCACCCAATCTTACCCCGCGTGGGGCGTGGGGCGAACTTTGCAGGAGTATAATAATTCATGAGTTGCATTTATGAGAACAATTGGAGCCGGTGGTGTGAGGAGCGCATTCAAAAGACCGCTCCGAGGAGATGGTGATCGAACCACGGGACTTGAGCGGAGCGAAAGAAAAAAAGATACATAAAACAGCATCCACACGTAGTAAACGGGACGACCATTGTGCAGCGGAAAAGGATCACGGTTTGAAACGCGTTCCCGGGAGGTTCCCGAGGTTTTGTCCACGAAGAACAACACGTCCAGGTTTGCGGTTTGTGAGCGACTTTTGCTTGGTGACCACTGCCGCACCACCACTTCAGCGCTGTACAGCGTGGCTTAGCATCTTAATGGTTTCTTAAGCCACTCCACACACTCGGCGGTGGTTTCGTGTCTGGAGAATTTGGTCGATGCTACCGCGATCGCCGGCATCGCCCGCGGAACCAAGCGGCAATGTCCGCCTGTAGGATGGCGAGTTTCGGTCCCGGCTCGCTAATGACTCACCCAGCACGTGCTTGAAGGGATTGGACAAAAGTCACATTGCAAACTCAGGCAGGCAGGCAACAAAAACCGAGATATGGAAAACATGAAACGTTACACCCCGGCGCGGACAGTGCAGCAGTTTGCAGCCGGGCAAATGCATACGAAAAGGGTTTGCTCCAGTTTTTCCTCTCACTTTCGCTTTAAAGCGTCGTGCTTTCTTGCTGGCGGTAATGCTGGTGCGACTTTTCGAATAGTCACATTATGCTGTACGTCAAAGGGCAGCCGGTAATGGTTAATGCAGCTGGAAAGGTGAGAAAATGCAACTGCATTCACCGTGCTCTTGGAAATCGGTGCTGCAAATTTTCTGTTTTTGGCTCGTTTCATTTGATTGTATTATTAGAAATAGTCCACTTAATACAAAGAAACAATAAATATTAAAAATTCAGATATTTATTTTTAATAATTCGAGCAGTTGTGTACGGTGCATAAAAAAGAAAATAAATAAAAAGTGTAAGGAAACATGTTGGAAACGTCCAATAACCTTTTGTACTATTATTCTAGAAGCATGCACAGAAAACAGCACAAAATCCGACGTAAATGGTAATTTCCTAATTTAAACTTCATTCATTGCGCCTTACAAGGCAAGTGTCTTATCTAATTAACCGTTGGAATTTTTTGAATCAAATTAATTATTAATTACCGACGATTGCATCATTGCTCTCGATCCTACTTACTTACTCGGCAATCTATTGAAGGCACAAGAAATCGCATACAAAGCTAAAGTGCCACTTAAACGCCACCACACAGTGTAACCGCAGAATTCCTTTCGTATACAAATCATCCCAGTACGCTTCAAGGCGCGCATGCCCCAGCGAACGATATGTCGAGCACATGTGCTCCTTCCCTGACCAGTTTAACCAATTCGGCGAAAGAAATATATGCTTTTGCCACCGTCATCATCAGCACCATGATCATCATCATCATCATCAGCGTCTTTGAGCCAAGCTCGTGCGATCTTGGAATCTTGCAAACCTGCGTGCGGCCACTGCGGCGGGCGGCGAAACCATAAAAGCCAAATCAATCACTTATGGGATTTAATAACGCCACAAAGCCGGTCCAAACCAAAAGAGAATCAAAATGCGGGTAGAAGAAAAATAGACGAGAAAAACATACACACAGATATGAGAAACCCACCCATTGCATTAAGGAAAGAGGAAAACGTTAAACCTGACCACGAAGGGAGCCAACGCGTACCACACACAGGTATCAAACCTTCCTGATCGGACGGTCGCGTACTTCTTGTAAGCAGCAAGTTGCGGTTTTTTTTTCTTCTCATGTACATGTACATATATCTATATTTTTTTAATTTACCAAACCCTTCAGCCACCGCTCAATCGTGGCGTGAAGAACACGAGTCCCGCGAACAGTAGTCCCTTCAGTTGCATGCGGAGACCTTACGAAAGACCCACCAACAATCAGCAAAGATAACGGATCTTGGCCTGCCAACGGGGTACGACTGCCATTGACGGACAGGCGAAATAAAGGGCGCAATGGAAACCCCGATCGGGAGATGATAGCTCGATGAAACTATTATTAATTAAATAAAATCAAATTACATTAATCAGAAGCTGTGTGTTTTAATTCCCCACACTTTCCCGGGCGCGATTAAAATCGCACCCGGGAACTCACATTCGAAAAGGCGTAACCACTTCATGTCAAAATTGGGCATTCTTGAGTAGTGCACGTTACGTCTAACTCGCTGCTCGGTGCAGATACTCTCCAGTAGCGGTAGTAGCTGCCGATTCCTTTCGAAGATTGTGCCCGATCGACTCGGTTTTCGGATCGATAGACAATCACTGCACAAGGCGTGCGTGTGAGGGAATGTTTTGGGGCGTCTAGCTCGTACGTGGTGCACGTTTCGATTGAGGTTAGGATCGTTCAGAATCGACAATCGACGGCAAATTGCTGGTAGCACCACCGCTCTCAATCACTTATCAGCCAACTGTCTCCGTTTGTCCCTTTTTTGGGATTCCGACCACACTGGCGGCTTCTTTTTTAACCACTGGCAGAAGCCGACATCACGAACGAGCTTGCCTGTCCTGGCAACACCACCGGTTTGCCGGCGGTATCGCTCTAAATTGGCTATAACTTAATCGGTTGTTAATATGGCGCACCGCAGGTGGTGCACAGGCCGCACTTTTGATACGAAGTCGTGTGGCTCGCAGGTGTGGAGGAGCCTGGCTGGCAAAATAGTACAGGGTACACCTTGACACCCGCGTTATCAGAGATGAAAGCTTAGCACGCACGAGATCCGTTTTGCTTGCCTCGAGCTCGAGTTCTATCGCTTTTAATAGAAACACAACGTTTGTGCACGATAGGGTGAGAAGAGTTAACAGTAAGTTATAGCGAATTAATGGAATGCCTGCACAAGATTATGTGCGTGTGGAAACTTTGGCCAGTGGGGGAAAGCGAACCATACACGGTGGCGATAAATGTTTGCAACCTTTCAACCAACCTTTTGGGCCAACGAGTCCTAACCAGTATTTGTCTACTAGCCCTCTGGCGGATTATTGATTTTGAAGCTGTCACTTCGTGCAGGGTGAGTAAATCAATGGCTATCATAAGTATCCAAGCTCGTTCTTTTCTTCTTTTCATCATCATCACACACACACACACACACTCACTCTTTCTTTTTCACACAACGCTTCTAACGCACCTATCGGTGTGACGGTTTAACGGCTTCGTATAATTATTATTGATATCTTTATGATGAACCTGTCATAATACCTGTCATCAGCTGTCATAAAAGTGTTAGCGAAGTCGTTTTGAGATGCCATTCGGTGGATTTGTTTTTTTTTTTCTTTCTCCCTCCCCGATTCGCTTCCTTTCATTGTCACCTTCCTTTTTTTTATCTTCGACACCGCGATGCGTGTGCGGTCAACCAGACACCCTATGAAGTATGTGTGGCCAGTGTGACACACGCTCACTCACTCCATACTTATCGCATGCGTTAAGTTTCTTCGCATTTTCCGCCTGTCGTTAAATAATAAAATTATTACCATTGCCCCTTTGCTCCCGGCAGACCATCAACTGGTAAAAGTGCCGAGATACAGAGAGAGAAAAAAAAAACCCTCCAAGATTGTCATCAGGTGTGCGAGCTGCCTCACTTGCAGGTGTGACAACGCGCCCCATTCTTGAACCGGTAGTTTCGTCCGAAAAACCGTTGAAAGAAAAACGTGTCTGTTCTGCGAATGACCGTGGCCCTTTAGCGAACGCTTAAGATGCGGGGCAAATTAAATCGTCTCGTATATCAGTTCCCCGTTTCTGCGACTCTACGACTTTAAGATCGTCCACCCGGTTGAAGCTTGTTGCGCCGGTTAAAATGTCGTAATGGATTTTTACTTGCATTAAGGTTTGATTTTTTTTTTCATCTCCACGTTACTTTTTACGCCCTGCCTTCCGCCAAGACGTTCTGAGCGAAGGATTTAAATTTAATGACTTACTCTAATGAATTATTCAGCCCAACCACGCGTAGGAGCCAGCGTGTCGATCATAGCGTGAACTGCCGAGAGTATTCACGTTGGTACTAAGAGCAAGAAGCAAAAAAACAGCATAGCTAGGTGTGTTCTACCGGTCGTCTAACACTTTGAAATCGCCTATCTTAGGCCGGTTGTTGTAAGAAGATCGTAGGACTTTTACTTTCGCAAATGGGCGCGGTTCTTTGGTGTGGCGTGATCTTCTCTATGGAGCTTGTAGTTGCGCTTGGGCTGATGTTTAAATCCTATTAACTATTTGAATATAATTTTTCTCCTACGATTTATCACTTCCTTTGACTTTGTGAGTCAGAGACAAAAGGAAACATTTGTTTCCTTAAACTCTCGATTTAATCACGACACGATCACAGTACACGAATGATAGTTAGAGTTTGTACAAGACGAATTTTTCATGTATACTTGATCAGGGAACCCCAGTTTACACGAATATAGCATCGTTTACTTATTTTTCTTGGTTTAACGACCTCTAAGGTCATGCCGGCCAACTAAAATATCTCACTAGACTGTTGGATAGTCAGTCCTCACACTACTGGGGTACGTTCCCGGATAGGATTTGAACCCCGGTCCTGCCGTTTTTAGACTGCCACCGCTGTCACCTACTCCACCGAACCACCCTAATCGATTACTTGTTTGATATGTAATACAAAAGGCCTGATTATCACATACAGCCGTTTGTGTTGTCTGCTGGGAAAAAACTTAACGAAAGGCAAACTTGCAAGTACACTGCCAAGAATTTTTATTCTCTAACACAAACGGAGACTCGTATTTGTCAAACTGTTTTCCATCACCTATTCGAAACTGAATGGCGCAAAAGTCACTCCGTCCTGTGTGTTTCCAGTTGGTTTTCTTAAGCAGTTCCTACCAAAATGTGAGTATTTTACTTCAGAAAAATACGGATGCCACTAAGGTGTTAAATATCTAAGGGCATCTGGCTGCTCATTTGATTCCATTTCTAATGAAATGTATTTGGGCGTCAATATTTCTTCCAAAATATTTAAACACTTGGTAAAAGCCACGGAGAAAGTTGGTTCCATTTTGGTAGCTCTCCTCCGCAAGAAACCACAGCGTAGCAGCCAACATTTCTTTTGGCGTAAGTCCTTTTGCTCTTACAGACGGAAACTTTAACTCAATCTCATCAAGAATATCGAGGAAAATTTCCTTCGATACTCGAAAATTTTTCTTAAATCTGAAAAGAACAACCTCGAGAACATATCAAAAAGGTTTTACACAAAAGTTTCACAGATTAAACTCACGCTTGATTAGTAAATTCCAAAGGATCGAACATACTACAAAGCAGTTTTCGTTGTTTAGTAAGATCTTCCGTTCTTTCATCATCACTTTTGCTATCATCGCTCATATGATTTAAAAAAAAAAGGATTTCCTAAATATCAACTACAACACAAAATATCTTCTCATCAAAAACAGTTGTTTACACTTTTGGTTTTGTTTTTGTTGATTTCATTTGATTTTGACAGATTTGATTTTGGAGATTTAACGAAAAAAATGCTCAACGAAACTTTTCTGTCACTAGAACGGTTTCATAATGCAAATTTAATTTCCTTTTGTATTGACAAGCTTGTCTTGAGACTTTTCTCAAATATTATTCACAAAACTTCTTTCTTCAAGCAATTTCTTTATTGAGCACGATCAACTATTTCTTTCGATAAGAACGAAAAGGTATAAGCCAATCTCCGTCTTGAAATTACTGTATCGCGATAAAAGAACTTAAACGCACTTGTATTTCGGCTTAGTAATTAGTTCAGCTATAACCTTTATCTGATTAGCTATCACTTTTTTACACTTCCATATATGGTTCGTTATCTTGCAAACCATGTTAAAATAAATCGCAAAGTCTCGCCTTCTTCTTGAAATTAAGTGAAACTTAAAAAAAAACTTAACGCAATCGACACCTGTCTAGTGATTGCTGAGAGTTTTTTTTCCCTCTCGCAGTTTCATGCCGCTACGTTTACGATCACTTTTTGCGAGCTCATTATCCGGAGTAGATGTAAAAGACTTTGTCTAATTGCTATAATTTCGTATGTGTGTGGTGCATAAAAAATCGTACGCTCAAGGTTAGAGATTCCATTAGATTTGGAGGTTAACAAAACGTTTCATTTCAGCTCAATTCATTTAGAAGTTTTTTTATGCGTTTTATGCGTAAATTTGAAAGCCTACCGTACAGGCTGTACTGTGCCATAAACGTTTACGAATTTTTGGTATTTTTTGATACCCGCAGTAGGTTCTAGCTTCTATCTTACTAATCCCACTTCGCGAAGGCTTTTACCATCTCAGAGGCAATTACCTAAGACTATCGAAATCAAAAGTGTTCGCCAACACCAGATCAAGTCTCTGATTTCCACGCCGTACCATGACCAAATCCTCCCAGATCGATATTTACGAATCGTTATTACGGAAGGTTAATTGAGTCATTTCGTGTGCGCTCGAAACGCTGCAACAATATCTTTGAGAAATGAAAAGATTCGAGTATTTCGTTCGTATCTCTGCCAAAGTTGGCTCCGGGTAGGTTCATCTAAAAAAAAGTATCAAATGTCACTCGAGCAGGATGTGATGGCAATCCTACCTCCGGCGGGAATCCTTGCCCACTACGCTGCCGAGCAAAAAGGCAACGTTTTGTTGGTTCGTTAAGATAGGGATCTGCCGTTTAGCACACGCGCCACACGCGAGGGCGACGTGAGTCACAACAATCGCGTGAGGTTGGAAATCGATGCAAACACCAGCCCAGAAACGATCAGATGTTTCCCACCCTATTCTGAAGCATTTTGTTTTTGTCTCTCACTTCTTTTCGGCAAAATCGGCATTCATACGGCGGACTGGCGACCGGCACAGCACCCTAAAATCGTGTCAGGCCGGGATGGGAAGAAGATCATCTTCGTGATGATGCCGGCGATGAGCGCCAGCGCCCCAAAACACTCAATCCCTGGCCCAGCCCGGTTGGCCGTTCCCAAACGTTGCACACGCCAACAGCACCGCCTTCGCAGCTTAAGGTCGCGCTGTCTGCTTGGGATCGTGTCGTGAACCCTCGTCAGCACCGTCAGCGATCTATGGCGCGAACTTGTGCGATCCCACGCCCCACGATCTTTCGTGTCGTTTATGTGGCCTTTCTTTCCCTGCTCGCCCCGGCCCCGACCGCCCTGCACCCGTGTGTCGTTAATCAATCAATAGCTGGCGCGTCTCTGGTAGGGCGGCAGCACGACCCATTCTCGATTCCGGCTCATACAAGACACGGCCCAAGAAGCGGCCCGAGAAGCGATCCAAAAATTACATTAGGTTACATAAATCTTTAGCTTATTAAAAACGAGTTAAGCTTTCCGTTTCGTTTCACCCTGCTGCTTCGCCTTTGCTTTCCCTCCATCGTCTCAGCAGCCGTCTTCTATTCCTTGGGAAAAAGTTACCCTTATGATGGGAGTCTATTCGCAATCGCCACCCTTTCGTTTCTTCTTTCTTCTAGGGCTGCTTTTTTGGGAGATCTTGCTGGGGGGGTTGCATCGATTGGAAAGAAGCTTCCCTTGCGTGATCGGATGGGTGTAAACGGGTAAGCAACTCCCATCAACCTTCTATACGACATGAGCGTAATGAGTTTCTTGGCGACTATACGCTGAAGATGGCACAATTGAAGGGGTGGAACAGCGGACTGCTACCAGGAAAAAAATGTCACCAGCATCATATTGCAACACACACGCACACAAAATTAAACTCTTTTTGCAGGCTTTTAGCTCCAACCTTTCCAACAAGTAGTGGGCAGCAACACTTTTGAAGAAGACTTCCCATCTCAACTCGGGTAGCCAACGAAAGGCGATATCGATCAATATCATGCAGCTCTGCGGTTTAATGAGATGTTTCGTTTTCGTCCCCCATTCAGCGTAGTAAATTGCATGTCTGGTGAAAGAAGCTGCATTAACCGGCAATAAATGAGGTGAGGAGTTACTTTTATGACAATATTCAAACTCTTCGGGGGAAAAAAAAATTGAAGGTCAATCGGCGATCCCGCACGATGATCATTAATTGATGTGGCATAATGCCGAAGACTTTTGTATCGTTTTGTACAACGTTTATAAGATTGATAATTAAAATCTGCGAATACTGTAAAGCTTCACCAGTCCATTAGTTAAAATATTGCATGAAGCTTGGGTAATAAAATATACCGTAAATGATCTATTGGAGCTCGCTTCAGTTCTGTTATTAATTCGACAAAAAGAGAGCTAGTGAAATGAATTATATCTTGATTACATTTTCCAACCCATTTCTTTACCTCTTTTTATTCAGTTTCTATCAGTTTATTGCCGGTTGTTAACACACGAATCATTTACATCGATAGCGACATAAATCTCCGATTGTTCCTGCCAAATATTTTACCACAATTAGTCCCATCCTAATACCCCATAAATCCCATCTGGGTAGGTTGGTTTGCTTCTACGATCGAGGATAAAAGTCAACCCAACCAAACATGTTTGGCTTGATAAATGTTCGCTGAAAGCCAAAAAAAAAGCACACTCACACATACGATTAAGAAGAGAGAAAAAAACCCCCAAACCGTGCCCCCCTTACGGATGTGAAAAGCACGAGCAATAAAATCGATGGATCTTCTCAATTTTTTGCAAAAAAAAAAAAAAAAAACGTCCCTAGCACGTCCTCACCGAAATGTCTCTCCGTCCGAATGACAAAACTCAACAGATGCTGTGCGGACGACCGTTGGCACGCCAGATCGATTGGGGCAAAAATTGTTAACGGCTATTTCTGCTGCTACTACTACTACCGCTGCTACTACCGCTTGGGTCAGCGATGGGAAGAAGCTCTCGGGCTCGATTAAAGTCAACGGTTATGAATATTCATGGCATCGTGCCTTTTGATGCCAATGCAAAGGCAATATACATATTTTGCGGCTAACCAAATCTGATGAATGACGAGCTAAGCGAACGGAAAACTGCAACGCGAGCATGGAACATGGAAGGAAAATTGCAACCAAAAACACGACCAAAAAACGCTGTAGAGTGTGAATTCTTCGGGTGAGGTTGCAAAGTTTCGTTTGCTTCGATTTAGCTTCTGTGTGCAGTTTATGTGAAGAGATAGGTAGGGATGCATGATTAATAGCAGCGGCCTAACAGTGTCTGTTGGATGTGGGTCGAATAATAGGTGTCTGCATATAATGTGAATAATTTAATTAAATTTATAAGAATTCCACAGGTGTTATGCAACAAAACTAAGTAAATTTTAAATATAGAGGACATACAAGTATTGCCAAACTTAAACAAATTAATTTATTTACCATTAAAGTTCAAACTAATTAAATTCGTTTATTGTAAATCAACATTATCCTGACAAATTTTTGTGATTTATTCTTATAGATTTATTCTTTACTTGGTTTTTGAATTAAATAAAGTTCTAGAAATGCAAATTTTTTTTATTTTCCTATAATAAGGTTTTGACATGAATCTTTATATTCCTACAAAGAACATTCACGAGCTCTCGTTGGTTATCGGTGTTAGGGTCATGAGAGCATAATCTCTATCCTTGTCGACACTAAGCCGTTGCTTACAAAGCTCTCCTCCGCTGACGCGGTCCCGAACATGATGGATTCAAATTTTTTTGTATGAATTCCGCCCAGCTCTCCAATACGCCCATTATCGTGCGTACAGATGCAACCCCCAAGCCTTCCAAACTGCCACGTCCCCGTTTAGATGGCAGGCCAGCTACCGCAAAGGTCATTTTTAATGGTCACTTAGGGAGGGCAACACATTTTCGGAAAAGGGAAAAAAAAGATGAGAGGCATGAGAAGGTCGGCCGTAGTGGGAGGAGACGACACTACCATCTCGAACCATTCGGGCACCAGTACGGGTTGGTAATGAGTTTTTGAGGGAGTGCATGATAAAAAAAAATCAACTTCCATACGCACTGAATTCTGATGGCGCTGAAATAATGGTCACTTCGAACGTCCTGTGCCCTTGATAGTAGAGGAGTGTGTGTGTGTTTTTTTCTTCTCTTCTATCTCATTTTTCCTACCTGTCACAGATTGAGCAAAGACTTCGTGATGGTAATAATAAATTAAGAGACGTGTCAAAAAATTAATATAGATTTTTCAATGCAAAGCTCAACAGCTTCCTCAACGTTACAAACCTTTTCACTTATTATATGTTAAAGTTAGCAAAAGAGATAAAAGTAAATGTGCAAAAAACGATGTTTTGCTGCATGGCGCTTTACACTAATTCATCTTCCTGTAAGCTGACAGCTAGCCCCCTTTCAGATTTGGCCTCCTGTCATGAACAGTTTAACCCCGAACTGCTGCTAATAAGCAACTGCATCCAACACGGACGACGGCAGGCCCGGAAGAAATATTGAAAAGAGGCAACCGCAAAAAAAAGACACACACGTTTGCATACGAACGGGTGAATGCATGCGCCATGCGGTTACGCCTGAATAAATCCAACTAAATCGGTTAGGCAGACCGGATTTGTTTGGTGCAGTGGCCTCTGTTACTATTTGGACTCATGTTTTCCATCTTTCGTTTACGCTAGGTTTGGTGGTTTTCGTTATGGAGACTTTTTTATGCTCTCTGTTTGAACAGGACGTTGTTCCAACAATTCAATAGAAACCAAAAAAAAAAAAAATTGGCTTCCAAACTCCTGAAGGCGTAGACCGGTCATGCCTTCGACTGGGACCACATGAGCCACACACACGAGTAAAAAGTACCTCACGAGCGCACGAGAAAGCATTGATTTTGCTTCTTTGGCAGCACCCTCCAACGGCAACCGAATTCTCCAGCTGCTCATGGGGAGGCAGGTAAAAGAAATACAAACGAAAATCTAATCACGACATTCATCTTCTAATGTAATTAATGCGAAAACGTGTCGTTCGCGTTACGCTGCCGATGATGACGGTGACGATCGCGACATCGCGAGCTAGGGGAGCGGCTCCAAGCGATCGAGGTGAGTTTGTGGCGCACCGATGTGTCCCACTATTCCGAGATTGCTTCCAGTTTTCGGGAGAAGCACCCCCAACAACCTCCCCCCATCCCCCCCCCCCCCCCCCCGTACAGCTTCCCGCCCAACAAAACAGTTCCGTTTTCGATTGAGCTGGGTTGGGCTGGGCGGTGAATTCGGTTCAGCGCGGTTCTACCGCCTTTTAGGCAAAACCGGGCACACCTTTCGCCTTTTTTTGTAGTAATGGGAGACCCCATGTGAGTAGGAACTGCGGGGTTAAACGGTGGCGTACATTAGCGATGATGTTATAGCGGGTAAACAGTGGATTATGTGGAAGTTTGGGTGGGACTTTTGAATGTCCTTAACAGATATTGTTTAGATTTAGCATTAAAACTACAGCAAGCAGCCCGTCTTGGCATGTTCTTACTGACTTATATCTTCTTCTTGCCTTAACGACCCGTAGTTTAAGCCAACCTCATAATGGCGTATTGATACCACGTTTTTGGATAATTAGTCCAAACTACGGGGAAGGGCTCCTTCTACAGTTTATTATAAATTGATTTATTGTATTAATTTATTGTATTGTTTTAACAGTTTTCCATGGGAAGTTATCCAAACATTCAATTTCAATAATTTTCCCCATGGAGAGCGTTTTCTTCTGTGCCTCCCATTTTCCATTACATTGTATATCTCTTCCTTTTGGCTTAAAGACCTCGGAGGTTACGCCGGCCATCGAAATGGCTTTCTAGCCTTGCCGATACTTCGTAGGTGGATAGTCAAGTCCTCGCTACGGGGGGACGGGTCCGCATGGGCTTTGAACCCCGGTCCTGCCGTTTGAAGACCGACGCCGCTGTTGCCTACACCACCGGGTCGCCCCATCTTACTATTCTAAATATTTGATAGTTAATTCCTAAATGTAAAAGAATAAGGAAAACGATGAGCAAAACAAGTATCGGAGCGTACTGAAATGTATATTTTATCCGCAAAATCCCAAAACATCCCAGAAATATAATAATAAATTTCGAAGTACTACAAATTTTTATGCAATAGCACATAATTTTCTCATCTTAAACAACATTTTACGAATGACATGTTGTTTCAGTGGACTATTATACAACCTATTTGTTAACGGTACGCAAAAGTTAATTGTAAAAGCTAATTGCGCCCTTAAAAACCTTAACCTACATTGTTTTTGATTAACCCAGAGTTCATTATCCTCGAGAGGTCTCGAATGAGCCTTACATTTCGAGCTTTCCCCGACTTATTTTAACCCACAAACTTGAACCTCCTGCGAACGGAGTCCTGCGAACGGAGAGACGATCCGGATAGAATTCGATATCTGATCCCAAAGTCTGAAGACCTGCTTCGCTACTGCCTCGGTCACAGAACCAAGCCAATGATAAAATAATTCTCGAAAAAAAGCAAATCATTTATGCACAATATGATCATTTAATAACAAGTGTTTCGATATAAAACAACTATGAATGACTTCCATTTTATTTTGGAGTGATGGGACCACCCTTGAGCTATTTTTTCCCCTGCTCAACGGTGGTCTGAATTATTAGCGAAAGGCAAAAGCTAACTCACCAGCGCAAAATCTCACCTTCGTCGTCTAGATCGCACTCGATTGGAGGCTTCTCTTCACCGGTCTTCACAGACCTAGAATGAACACACTTCAAACGTCAGGCGCGGCACTTCAAGTACAATACGCTCTTTATCAACCAATCATAATGGGCAAGTGACACACGTTTGCCTCAGTGCAATTATTGATATGCATATTTCAAGATCAAGTGTGTGTGTGTGCTGCTCAAGACACTTGGTCCGCCTTTCAAGGCCATCATCAACCCGGCTGCGTCAGCGGTTGGTCAGCCCAAAATCGCTGGCCAGCGTTGCCCACACGCTTTGCACAGCGCTCTTCAGGGCACTTCGCCCGGCAGCACCGAGCGACAAAGACCCGACCGACTAATGAGAGTGGCAATTGTCAATTACGGATTGGTTGTTGCCGTTTTATTTCATCGATAAACGCTACCTAATAATGACAGTCGTATTTTATTGTCACATATGTACGCCCGTTTGATCGTTTGTCCTTCGGTTGGGCCAGGCGCCAAGACGGCAGGTGAGAGACGGGTTTGGAAGCTGCTGGTCGGGCAGGAACTCTGGCGTACCGTAATCGTACAGCCACGAGCACGAGCAGCAGGTGGAAGGTTTCACCGACATTGCTCATGGCACTGATTTTATTCAGCCCGATCATGAACATGAGTGTCCTCAGCCCCAGGGAGACCCAGAAGCTTTGCGTGGTTGCTCCAGTATCCTTTCACCGAGGTACCTGGAGGTATCTGCCTTTGGGCGATGGGCGAGCAGGCAAAGGGAGCAACCCTGGAAACCTTGACCGTAGTAGACCGAACCATAGGCGGTAGGAGATCCGTTTGAACACTGTGCAGGTTTGCAAAACGGATACCTTTGTGTTGTTCTACTCCGTCAGAATGCTTTGCAGAGGTACCGAGATATTGTGCCGAACCGGCGTAAAGTTAGGGCAACACAATAGAACAGAGGCACTTACCATGTAAACCATTAAAATTCCAGTACGCCGTATCAAAATGATAATCCTTGTGTGGTGACAGTGACGATGTACACAGCAGCAAGCACGCTGACGGGCTCCAGCGGTTTGGTGAACGATGGCGCTGCTGATGATAATGATGGTGGGAGAATCACCGATGACGATCGGTTACGGCAGCCGTACCGCATCGAAACATCCGGGAGAGTGTATTCCACGTACGAATGCAGAGGTCTAGTATGCTTGTTTCTGATGCTCAGCGTAGTAGCAACAGCAGTAGCACCAACTAGTACTCGAATACCGACTGACAATCACCACGGCAAGATTAGCATTAACGGACAATCACACACACCAACGCATACGCACACTCTTTGCTATCTTGCATTCTCTTTCGATCTTCGCTAGCACACAGGATTCTGATGCAAGAATCTTTCACACGATCACATAATCACATATTTCTTGTACTTTGCTTCTGCCGACAGGATCACTATTTAAACACACTGTCAAACGTGGGTCAGCGCCGTATCAGGGCTCAGTTGGGATTGATTTTTGGACGCACATTAGTACATACAGGTGACTCAAAGAGAGCCAATGCGTCGACTGCTTGTCCGTGAAGGATTCTGACACTATGGACAAACCGGGAAAGCTGGTAGCAAAATACACTGCTTGTAAAACAGTGTCCACTCTGGTAGACAGTTGGTTTCGTTAATGCCCTTTTAATTGGTCACTGTCGATTTGATGCCCGATCGAGTCGGTCAAGAGTGTGCGGAGTTGCACCGGCTACACCGAGGAAGCGAGGCGTTCCAAGAACCTCTAGAAACCTTGCCGGAGCTTGGGTTCGAGCGGTAATCGCACACCTTAATTCGTACGGCGGTTGTGCTAGCGTTTTAGCATACGAGTTTTGCTAAACAGGCACTAATGCGGACGCGGACGGTTGGTTGGCGGCAACTTGGCTAGAACGTTGGAGCGTCGAGGTCTGCAATGTTTCGGTGGAGATCAGAGTTTTTCACGATCCCTCAGTTCACATCCAGCAGTGCCCGGCAGTGGAAACCGGTACTAGCGTGCGCGTACGTGAAGCTGACTGCTAGCTCAACCCCTTGCTACCTGCGCCCTGTCTGTCCTTGCTTGGGCCCTTTCGTGTAGGGGTTTGTATTATTATTCTTGAACCTCCCAGCAGCAGCAGCAGCAGTAGCCAGAGTCTTTTGCACCGGTGTCGGCAGGTTTTGTTGTTTGCAGCGGACACAACTGGTTCGGTGCGATTTGTGCAGTACCTTTCAAACAGGTTCGCTCTGTTCGTGGCAAAAGGCGCGTTAGAGTTGTTGCCTTCGCGTTGCGTTGTTGTTGTTACTATTTTCTACGTTCAAAACGCGAAGGTGCACTTGGACCTGGGGATATAGGTCTGCCTTCTTTTTTTTTGTATTCACTTCTCCGGCTATACTCAATAACTACTACCGGAACTGAAGGGCTTTGTGGAGGGTTTCGATAAGGGAAATCTTGCTAGAGCTTGAGATCTTAGAGTGAAGAACGCCACTTTGGAAGTTTTCGAGGGTAAATAGCTCACGCAGACACAAGTTTGAGAATGGGAGATTTATGTTGGACACACAACAACACACTACACTTACTATTCTGTACACACACACACGCACACACGCCACACGCTACTAAACGCTATCGATTTCCTTAAATCACTAATACTGGCCTTAATCGATAGTGAGTGTTTTATTTACATTGCGAAGCAGCGGAATCCGTTGATCACCTCAGTGAATGCTGTGGTGTTTATGTGTATTTTCCTGTTGTGGGGTGTTTATGCGAAACACAACACAAAACTAGTCAGGCATTACGGATGTTTTTGGGCAGATTATAATTTAGCAAACCTTATCTGTTACTTAATAGCGGTGAGAATTGTTCGCATCTATGTCACGCCTGTTGCACAGTACACACATTATCCACTGGCTTAAGAACGTCCCATCAAAATAGCATAGAACCTTAGACAATCATGCATCCTTGTGTGTATTGCACATCTTTGCTTCCATTCACTTTACCACCACGCTACACGCTAAAGGGGTTAGCATACATCTCCACCCTGAACCACTGCCTTCTTCGCGCCGTCGATTCGTTCCGTGTGGGAATGGCCCATAAATTGATCCTAATTCATGCGATAATAACAGTAATCTTGCCAAACAGCCGCTTCATACATCGTGGCCATGCTACCGAAGCTGGCGGTGTCTCGCAAGGGCTTGGCCGGGCAGGTGGGCTTGCTGTGGACGCTCTGCGGTGTGTTACACGCGGCTCGTTTGCACTCACACTTTAATTGTTGTAATTGCAGGTATTTACGTTTTGGAAATTTGCATCCTTCACCAGCTTCCGCGGTAGGCTTGTGGATGAGCGTGTAGGTATGTATGTTCTATTAAATCTGTTTCCTTTGCACTACGTCTGCCGTAGTTTGATGAATGAAAATAGGTGTCCAAGCAGATTTCTAGCTGCTTCTAAGGACATTCAAACAGGAAGAGCTTGTTCACGACATAGATGATCGTTCTGCACTGTGGCAGAATGGTAACACTGTAAGCACTGGCACACCATAGCACACAACGACTCGCAAACGAATGATTTCAACGATATGCAGAATAGAAACCTTTCACAAACGAGTGACACACTTTGTTAAGTTTAGCTTCTTAAAACTCCATTTTGTCAATTGGGCGTAGAAAAGAATTGTTTTCCACCCCGTGCACATTCGGATTAAATCCGCCCCGGCAACGGCCACGCACGTGACTGCTCGTTTTCGTCGCGCGTTTATCACTCAGCATTTAGCATTTCTTTTCGCGAATGGAAGAACACTGCAAAAACACTAAACAAACACACGAAAGATCACATGCAAACAGGGCTCAAAACTAAGGAAGAACCAGGAAGCGCAAAATTTTGGGACGGATATAGATGCAAAAGCGCGTAATTGAAACCGAACCGCTACAGCCAAGCTTCACGCGAAACACGTCCTGCCGTCGCGCGGGACAGCTCAATACTGAAAATGAAAAGCACAAAACAAAACACAAACCGCAAACCAGCCGACGACATGCGGCCATACAACTCACCCAGCCAGAGTGCGGTGAGCTGCACGAACGAGCGAACGGCGAACCTTCGAAACGGGCTGTGCTAAGGGTGTTTTTTTTTTTTTTGGCTTCGAGCGTCTCGACCGCTGTAGGACGGCCAGAAGTCAGTCAGTCGGTCGATCGGTCGATCGCGTCCGTCGTCGTGGGTGCAGCTGTTCGTACTCGGTAGTGGAGGCGGCGGGCGGATGGAGAAATGGAAAAACTGTGAGAAAAAGCTTACCAACCGCCACTCAGCAGCTGGGCCAGCTCAGCTGAGCGGGGTACTACAGGTGAGACTAGCGCTAATGTCCACGTGTGAAAGGGAGCAATATAGCAGCACAAGCAGCATCCACCGCGAGAAACGAAACGGTATATGGCGCCGGAGTTGATTCAATGCTCAAGAGTAAGAGCTTTAATGCAAGATGGAATGAAGAGAACACGAGAGTAAGATATTCGTTTGCAGGAGAAAGAGAATTGATGTGGAGGGACTCCACTATACAGCATCCAACCTGAGAGACTGATGAAGATCAGACGGAGGATGAGCGATCGTGGAGAATCAACATCTCTCGCGAGCTACAGGCGTTTAACATTAATTTATTCCATTCTAGGACTCGGTAATAAAACTCAAAAGAATTGTTTTGTTGAATGCCATGCAACGAAGTAATAAATGCTATTAATGATTCAAAAGCAATGTATGTTTACAGAATACGCTGAATTTGTATATTTTATACATCTTAGCTATAAAGATATTTTCAGAATTGTAACGTGTTTGACAACCCTGTAAAATAAAATTGGAAGATCTTTGTCCAGGGATCCAGTAGATTTGATTACTTGCATCTTTTGGCCTGTCCATTAGAAAACTAGTTTTATATAGACAGCCGAATAAAAATTTAACTAAAAAATACTTGTTTACAATATTGCGTGATAATAACTTAATAAATGCTCAAATTGTATTATTCAAATGATGATATCTTTAAAAATTTTGCTTCTTATTTTACGAAACAGTATATTCCCGGATTTCTATTACCAATTCTATCAATTTTCGTAAGGCAATCTTTCCTAATTCTACAGATAATAAATAAATGTAAAACGATTGATGAAAGAAATTATCTGATCCATCTTACGACAATTCGCATAATTTCGCTCTACACTTCTGGTGGACTTTCGTAGACTATGTGGGCTCCTCGGTCTACGTACGCTGCGGAAGCGTGCCAAGATCCTTTGTAGCGTACCTTTTGGACGATCGGATCGATGCCGGTGAGAATACTCCAAGCTAGAAGATTTCTAGATGCCGAAGAACGCTGCACACGTTTCGGTTCCTCTGATCCAGTTTTGTTAATGTGTCGTGAGGTTTTAAGTGTGGCCGATACGAGCCCAAATTGATGCACGTCGCATTGTTCTACAGAATCTGGCTCCGTGAGTCATATAATAAATAAAACGTACACGAAGTTTGAGGAAACCGATGCTTGAAGAAGCAATTAGTCAGGGTATAGGATTGTCGTGCAATCGGTGTCTAGTTGGCAGGTGGCTCGGTGTGTCATTTATCCATGACAATCGGGGAGGATGTGGCGGACGATCATTTCAACGCCACAGAAGCTGCAGAGTGGAGGACTGGATTTTTTGAGGATGTAGAAATGGGCCAGGTGTGTATGTCCTATTCGCAGGCGGGACAGGATTCGTTGATGGTGACTGGATTCGATATCTTTCCATGAAGCGGTTTGTTCTTGTTGGGGCGAAGTTTGTTGCTGAGGTCTAGGTTGTGCCAGGTTCTAGGTACCAGATGCTAGGTGTTCCAGCGTGGGGAGACTGTGGTGTTGGTAAAACGGATGGCATTTTGGCGGGAAAGGCTGTTTTCTGTTTCTGTTGGCCAGACGGTGAGACATGATTTCGAAGCGACGCGGAATCCAGCAGAAAACGATTGTCGAATCCGCGGGTATGGAGTCTAGGAGCTGAATGTCTGGGTTTTTCGAGGTGCGTGCTCCAGGGCGGCCAGAACATTGGCACTGTGGGTGAAGCAGACATTCGGTCGGCTGGTCTTTAGTTCTTCGTCAGCTGCTAGTTGGATGGCTATTGCTCCACCAGGGTAGATGGAAGTGTGATTAGGAAGTTTGTCGGCACAGTTGTCTATGGACGAATGGATGCCACAGCCGGCTGGGTCCTGGTGCACTTAGCCGTCTATAAAGATATGATGGAAATGTTTTATATTTACTCTGTATTAAGTTCCCGCCATTACCAAAACAGCGTTTCTGGTGAATCGGTACGTTGCAGAGCAGGGAAGTTTGAAAATTCCGATCCGATACCTACAGTCTTCCAGACTCCAAAGTGGCTATAGAGTCACCTTCCACGGATTGGCGATGGATCTGGAAAAACGTCACCAGCTACAGACTTTCATCCGACCAATACTCGATACTGTATTTGCTGAAGCACAACAAGGTGCCACACGGACTGCTGCTCGTAAAGATGAATCGGGCTCCTTCAGGGGAGCAGACTGAGCAGTCTGGTGCCATATAGAGACTCTGGAGCACAAGTTTGCCCTGTGCTCTAGGGTGTTTAGTGCTTGGAGCATACTGATACAGGCTATGGAAGCCATTGTTCTAAACCACAACCTCAACTTCCCTTCCAAATGACCAAGAATTTTACGTCACATTAGCATAAGTAAGATGATTCCTAACCTAAGTTTGTCTGCAAACTACGTCATCCACACTGTTGGAATCAACAATGCTGTGATTGATGAAAATATTCTTCAATGTTCTTTGTAAAACCTGTACGTCGTCCCTGCATGTGCCCTACTTTTAGATGGTGTCATTGGAGGCGTAAAACATATATTCAAAATTTCAAGATTGAGCCACCCAACTTACTACTGCTTTGTGTAAGAATTGTAGACCACTCCTGTTCATGAATATTGATTAGATATGTTATAAAGATATATCAAGGGACGCAATTGAATTGTTTTCCGCTTCAAACCATTCTACGGCATGATTAAAATATCATAAATACTCATTAGGAAGCGTCAGGTTGGTGTCGATTATGTAATTTGCCTGCCAAAAGTCTCCGCTTCCTATGCTCCTCAATCACGCCCCACATTGGAAAGGAATTCAATCAAGACACAGAAAAAAAAGGGAGGTAACCGAAGATTGAACGATGAGCGATGGTGTGAACCATCCGAAAGGTTCCAAAAATTTAGCAACTCCTGCTGTCATCTGTCCCACTGTCAGCCGCAACAGCACACACAGCCACAGACAGCAGTGAATCATGATGGTGCATGATTAACGATCTTCGCAAACAGCTGAGCGATTGGCGTTCGGTGAATCGCCGGCGAGAAATACTTAAAAAATACACCTTGTAGTGGAAGGAAACGGAAAAAAAAATTACACACGAACAACACCCTTCTCTCGTGGCCAAGGGTTCAACCGAGAGGTCTCGTCGACATTGACCCTACGATGTCAGCGTGTTGGCGTGGCCGACGGCACTGCTGGTGAGCGTTTGCCTGCGGTGAGGGAAAATCTTCATCACCCCCGTCCCGCAATCGGGAGAACCGGTTCGGGTTGACGTTGAGACGGTACCTGCCTTTTTCTTGCGATGCAATTTCTTGCCTGATGGATTCCAGCTGGATTCGCATCCCGCAGTCGCCTGCCTGGCAAACCGGTGCCGTTCCGAAAAGTGCCGTTTTAATGCTAATGATGACCATCGCTTTCGCGTCCTTTCACGCGCCACCGAAACGCACCACCCATTCGCAATGCATCCCACCCTTTCCCCCTTCTCACCCATGCCTAATGCCTAATCATGTTTATTCTCGTTCACCCTCGTTGGGCCGGTGCGCTCGCGCTCGGTGTGTTTGGAAAGGTTTTTCTTTCACCCAAAATTGATTCCGGGCTGCACAGGCAGGCTGCAAAAGTTGCGCTGTAGATGGAGTGGGATCCCTTCCCCCATCTAAGATAGCCTTCGACGGTGTAAAAGAAGCTGCACATAATCGAACGCTCGCGAGGTACGATAATCGCGACCGCGCCGGTTGCATCGCAGGTCAACGAGGTGAGCAAAATCGGCGAAGCTGCTGCAATAAAGTGAAAGGGTGCACGGTGTGCAAGAAAACTGCGCGGGAAAATGGATAAAATTATTTACTTATCAAGTCCCTTGCCTGCGCTTTACACCCGTGCCACCGGTGGGCGGAAGATGTAGACCTGCACAAATCAGCAAACTTCGCACCCAATGCCTTGTGTAGGTGGACGAACAGGTTCGCTCGGTCTGCAAGCAGGAAAACACCCCATCTCGGAAAGATGCACCGCTGTCGGTTGGGAAAAGGGTTCCGACTCCTCCGCAAGCACCCAGCAGTGAAGGAAAAACCGGTTGTTTCTGGCCGGTTTGTTGTTTATGCGCCACTTTCCAAGGCGTAGATGGAGTGTATGCATGTGTGTGTGTGTTTTGTTATTTTTTTTCGCGATCTGCATTTCCTCCCAAGACCACCACCTAAGCTCTTCCGCATTCGGTTGATGATTTGATTAGGAGGAATGTAAGGCGGAAGAACACGGGCCCATTCTTTCATCCATGTGTGCTCCCCCTCGTTTTGAGAAGACGGGAAGAAGCATGCTCCGGGGAGCCATAAATAGCGGACTTTCAGAGAGTGGATTTGTATGCGTAGAATGCAACCGCACTATCTTACACCCTCCGGGTCTGGATGAGTCGCGATGCACAGTTTTTTGTACGAAGTTAACGAAGAAGATGCTGCAAGGTTACGAGTAATGATTCTGCGCAGGAAGGAGTTTGGTGATAGGCTTCCGCGTGACAGCGTTGTTTGAGCGTTTCCTTAAGACAGTCGACATTATTCATGCTGATGGCATCCTGCAGAGAAAGATAAGATAAAAGAGACATTTCGTTACGGGAAATTGCAAAGAAAGTAGCTGGTTTATTAGAAACAATTTTAGAACAACTGAACTATGTATATGAAATTGCAAATAATGGTAGTTTGATTTAAATTCTTACTTACTTAATACTTACTTACTTAATTATCAGGCGCTACAACCGCTTTGCGGTCTAGACCCGCCACATCAGAATCCGGAATCGCTCACGGTCCCGCGCCAGCGTCCGCCAATCCGTTATCCTGGCCTTGATGGCGGATGATTCCACGCGATCCTCCCACCTCAATCTGGGCCTAAAACGCCTCCTCTGTCGGTGTGGACGACCTTAAAGGACTTTCTGAGCTGGGTCGTACCATGCGTATAACATGGCCAGTGCATCGGAACCTGGCGAGACTAATTCGCTGCAAGCCAACGATCTTTCTGAGCATCTTCCTCTCGATCGCGGCTAAGAGGGCTTCGTCTGTTTTGGACAGGGCTGCCATGTCTCAGAGGCGTATGTGAGTACTACGACTATAAAGGTACGGTACAGTTCCAGCTTCGACCGTCGCGACAGGTTTTTTGAGGTGAGATATTTCCTCGGGCTGTAGAATGACCGGCAGGCCACCAGATCCTAGCGTGCAACTCCGTCTCCATGCTGTTTTCGGTGCTGACTTTTGACCCGAGATAGGTGAAGTTTTGGACGACTTCGAAATTGCGATCACCTATCCGTAAATCACCCCCCACGTAGTTCCGGATTTCTTTGTAGGGCCGCTGATGGTGCCACCTTCAATTTGATCTTTGCCTCGTTAATCTGCAACCCGAGGTTTTCTGCCGCCTGCTCGTTCCTTTGTGATCTTTAATTTATTTAATATTAAATGTTTTTTGCTGGAAGGCATGTTAAGAATCTAAAAATAAAACTTTTTAAGTGAAACAGGATCGTAGTGAAGTCTGACTATCCAACTACGTGGTATCGGCAGTCTAGTAAACCATTTCTATGGCCGGCATGACCTTATAGGTCGTTAAGCCAAAAAGAAGAAGAAGTCAAATAAAACTTCTTGAGTGTTTTACAGTTTTCAATGCGCAGCTTTTTTAAAAAAACTTCGGCAATTAAATTAATTTAAAAAAATATTAAATACATCCATCACCATGATATCAGAGGGACTTTGATCTCTATTTTGAGTCTATATAATGATGAGGAGAGGCTCGTTGAGGCGTTTCTTCGTCGGTTATTCGCACAAAGAGAGATCGATTCTGACGGCTATCGATCGCAAAACGTTATTCCTTCGACACACACGTGCACTCATACACTAATGTGAGTCGGGCCGTTCGTTTATAACGCGTACTCCTGTGTACGCGTTACGCTCCCCCAAAGGACCTTAGGGGGTTATCTTTCGCACTGGGTTTCGGACGGTCGTAATATGGTGATGCTCTAACTCTTGATGGTTTAATGGTTGAGATCTTACTAACGATATTTTATTTCCTAATTCGTGCTCCTTCGCCATTCGGCATCTAACCTTATGCTAGCAAAGTGGTTTGTGTCTTATGTTTATAAATAGGGATCGAGAAGCCCGCAACAGTCCACTATCGATATGCCCTCTCCTTGGCATATAACTATATATTTCAAGCCTATTTAATTTTTTCATGCAGTTCTAAAAATTCGATCCAATTTCATTATGTATAAAGTATGTTTTACAATCTTTTGACATTTTTTTTTTCAAACAACGCAAACAATTTTTCAAAAATTTATTACTATTTTTAAGATCTTTACAGTACGGTGGAGAGCAGTCATACTTAAATAAAATAGTTAATAAATAATAATATTTACATAAAACTTATTTATTTATAATTGATTATTAGGGTCCAGAGCCGTATTGTCATACATAAAATTTATTTATTTAAATTTATTATAAAATAAAATTATAAATAAAATTAGTTTGTAGAATTATTATTTAATTTAGTATGACGGCTCTTCGCCGTATTGTCTTTAGTTTGTAAGATCTTTGAGATACAAATTTTCAGAGACAGATTTTCTAAGCTTGTTCTCTTTCTTCAATATTTTTTCACCCAACGCATTGAGACATGGTTCTTCTAGCCGTGATGATATTACCGGCGTATTACAGCAGTGATAATTTTAGAACCTAAACAAACATGCCCCAGCAACAGCAATCAGAACGAGGAGCATTACAACGAGTCAGGATGGCCGAGCGGTCTAAGGCGCTACGTTCAGGTCGTAGTCTACTCTGTAGGCGTGGGTTCGAATCCCACTTCTGACAAAATGATACTTTTTTCTTACTTCTTTGTAATTTAGAATCCCTGTTTTCTGTAGAGCACATGAGAAGCTCCAAGTATTTTATGCTTATGTATGCTAGGAATTTGAGTGGAATTTCCCAAAGCGATGTTTGAATATGTTCTTCATAAAATATATTTGTGCTAACACATTAGTAAACTTTCACGACTTTAAAAAAAAATTATTGTAATTTAACTTCGATCTTAGATTTTTTTTTGGTTTTAGTTTTATTTGTACCATTTATTAGAAGTTTACTGTTGTGACACAATTTAAAATGCTTTGCAACATGCGACATGCACGACCATCTCGGTTGTGACCGTTGCTTCCACGTTCGGGGTTTGAATTCTGCCCAAAAACAGCTGTTCCAAAGGCATGAATTTTCTCTAAACATACGAAAGCAACAGGTTGGTGTTAGTCGTCCAAACCGACAGCACAAGGGCCGAACAGTGTCAAGCGCTTTAACGCGCATGTTCACTGAAACGGATGATACGAAAACAATTTCCACCGGCGCGTACGACCGCGTGTCAGTCCATGCTGGGAATTGACGGCATCAAGATCCAAGCAGACCACAACGCAAAAACCGTTTAATTTATCGACTACCGCAGGAATGGGTCGCTACTTCCGTCGTGCACGCATTGTTGAGATGGAGATGGTACAGAAACATTCTTGTCGTGCTGATGGGGCAGAGAGGCTTGGCGGTGTATTCAAGTGAACTTTACTGAATTGTGCCGCGAAACTGGCATCCATGGCATAGAAAGTATTCGAAACGTTTGCAAAAGATTGGCAAATGTGGTATGGTTGGGAAATTTACCTTAACTTTATATAGTTTTATACAATATTATTTGAATTTTACTTTTGTTTTATTGATTGTGTTAAGTAAAGTAAGTGAGTAACTTCAATTTTGAATGTTTCGATAATAAGCAAATAAATTCGATCTTGTTTCAACTCATAACTGCCTTATAGGAACTCCACTAAGATTGTTTACATTTGTAAAGGCATAAAACAAAACGAAACAAAGAAAGTATACTGAACAATGACAAAATAATTATATTACTCATCATTCTTACAATTCCAAGTTCAAAAGGGTAGTACATAGAACTAGGTGGGGGTACATAGAAAAAAGAGAAATCCTTATAATTATGTCATATTTTTGTACTTTAGTCAAAATTTACCCAATCTTCAGCGTATTATTATCGTTACTTTATTGTTTTTACTTTAAGCAATGCCTTAATATGTTACACAATCCTTCTACCAACGTGTGCAGGCACTTCCTACACCATTTTGGTTGGTCCTTACTCTATCAAGAGCTCTGAGAATTCAAGCACACATGGATAATTCATTTGTCGTATTGCAGATGTACTTTGGTGAAGCATGCACTTGTTTCTTTTACTTTTCTTTCACATTAAAAAAATAGTTTTATTGAATCTCAAATCCGTTTTTTGAAATATTATAGAAATGGTTTAAAAAAGCTATTTAACTATATTATCCTTTCTGATACTTCCTCGAACGTTTATCGAAACAGATGCATATTTTGTACTTATTTTCATTATCCATTTTATTGTAGTGTGTAACCATCCCATCCACCAGCATTCATTTCTTCCGCAGTTTACACCCCATTTGTATGCTACGTGCTTCCTACTTAGCATTCATCCTTCAGAAATGAATTTGTCAGCAACATTCATCGTTGGCAGCATAGAGTTGTTTTAACCTGCTCGTTTGAAGCGATTCCCTTTCCAGGAGTGAGTGCTGCACGGGGTTGCAGTTTACATTGCCCACTTCACCCTGCAGATGCATCCCATTCCTGGTAGCAAACACCACAAACACACACACACACACACACACACACACATACACACATATCCTCCGGAAGGCGAAGGTACGTAAACGAAGTCAGTGCCACTTTATGAAGTAGAACTGCACAACAATGGCGACCAAGTGGGCGAGTGGGCGAGGCGCCAGTTGTGTTTACCTTGGTACGGTTACGCTTCGGGTGGCTGCACTTCATGGTCCAATTGAAGGTGCCTAACTGCAACTCCACACCACCTCCCCCTCTTCTCCCCGCTCCCTTCACGCACTGCTGTTTCGATGCACCGGCATACAAGCTTCTGAACCGATGCATCTAACCTATCGGTTTGGCTCGCCGTTCGTCTGGCGGGAAAATCTAATCCATATTTCAATCCGGCTTTGACTCTCGCACTGCACCTTGGCTGCCGTGCCTAACGTCTGGACTGGGCTTGAACTGGCCAACAACTGGCGACCTTGTCCCAGGGCGTTGGGCTTCGTTGGGCAGACCCATGAGTCTACGGCGTGTGTGAAGCATCTATGCCGTTGTGGCGAACCACAACTAGCATCCGGTGTGAGTCAGACACACATAACCACCCCGGACACATACACACACACACACAGACACATGCGAGCACGTTGGAAGGAAATGCGTGCTGGAAAAGCAATGCACTTTCACGGGCCGTACATCTCGAGCGAAGCCCAACTTTGAACTAAACCCTGGTTTTCTAAAACGGTAGAACGAATTTTCATGTGCTTCTGCATAGTCAAGAATAGCATTGTGCTAGAATTAAGCATAAACAAAAGTGGCCTTCCACTGCTGACTCTTGGCATTTGGCAAAACCGTAAAGGATTCGGGCGTTACGCCGTACGCACCAACCATTCAACACATACGCATCTTGTTTACACGGCTTCTAGCCCATCGTTCGGCTTTATGTGTGTGCGTATGTTTCTCCGTTGATCAAACATTGCTCCAGTTTGGTACGCCAACAGCAAAAGCAAGTGAAAAGGATCATGTGTATAAAATTTACAAACAAAACCCTCATCGTGGTTACCTTATTCAATGAATGTATCGACCAGCGCACTGCATTCCTTGCATTGATGAGTCAATTCGATTTCCAAACATGCAAAATAAAAGAAACTTTCAATCAAACTTGATACTGCACTCGTCAGTATTATTCAATCATAAACTGATGCCGTTTCATCGCTGTTATTGTTAAAGATATTTTAGAATAACATCATGTAAAATTATGCTATCCTTAGTTGTTACCCTTAATCAACATATTTGTACATTTGTTGTTTAATTACACGCTGAAAAAATACGCTTATTACATTCCTTTTGTTTTATTTATTTATTTTATTTATTTATTTATTTCGCCTTGGCTTAACAAAAAAGTATTCTTAAGTAACTGAAGGGAAGAGGAGGTAGAGAGGGCCAGAAAAGATTGTGAAGAAAGGAAGGAAGATCCACCAAGACGAAAACGGAAGCGAGACAGAGATACATTGTAGTCACACAGGGCGTTAGTATTGTTGAAGGCCGATAGAACCCTGATAAAGGTGTCGTTCAAGCCGTAGAGAGTGTAGCGGGATGTAATTTATAGAGGAAGTCTATCGCAAAGGCGACGAGAAGGGGCGTAATGAGGGATAGTGGACAGGAGAGACGGGACACCTAGTTCATTTAACAGGCGCCAGGACACAGGAGGATATGGAAATCTTTTTCTTCCATGGGCGTCAGGCGTGAAGAAGGCGTCAGCCGGCAGGATAGGGAGGGAGACCCAGGTGATAACCGGGGGGGGGGGGGGGGGGGGGTGTATGCGCCAAACAGCTACACGCGTAAATTTGCGTTCAATACTCTGCAATCGCGATTGAGCCTGGTGGAGACCCAAAATCGAACCCAACAACAGTAGAGGGACTTCAGACAGAGGGGGTCACGGATTTTGGACGATAGCCTTAACAATCAAGTCCAGTGATTCGTTAGCTTTACTGATAATCAACATGAGTGTTGAAAGAGGGTGTCTCGTTAAGCCAAACACCTGGATCATTTCCGGAAGATACCCGACGTAGAACTGTATTACAGAGGGTGTAACTGAATAGAAGCACAGGGAACTCTGTCATAGGACTAAAACATTTTTACGACACCGCACAGAGAAGGAATCTAGGAAGGTTTCAACAGCCAGATGGTACAACAGCCAGCGGACAACGGAAGGAAAATCTTGAGATCATCCACGTAGAGCAGGAATACTTCGGAGGGGAGGATAAAGGTACAGTCAACTAAGGATCTTGAGGAACTCCAGAGGAGCCTACGAAGAAGTCAGAGAAGCACGAGGACACTTTGACTTTAAATACTCTATTACAAAGGTAGGACGAGAACGAAGACAGTAACCGACCTCCGATCCCGAGCCTTTCAAGTTTGGAAATCAGCAGGTCGAGGGGTACACTGTCGAAGGCAGCACTAAAATCGGTGTACACAACGTCGGTTTAACGTCTGGATACCAAGCTAGAGAGAGCAGAAGATACAGAAAAAGAGTTTTGCTTTGAAGTGTTCAGCATGTTGCATACATTTAGGCGCACTAAATTTTATGCAATTTAAATCGAAAGTGAATACCGTCCTACAAGATTTAAATATGTTTGTAGTTTGTAGTTGTAGTTAATGTTAGTTTAATGTTAGTAAATTTAGTGTATTTATTTATTTATTTTAAGTAAGACGGCTTGCGCCGTATTGTCAGCACCACCTGTGGTGACTATGTATATAAAAAGATTATCGGGGCATTTCTTCCCTATTTGTTTGCCTTATCCCGGGCATGTTCGGTTGTGGATGAATTTTAGTGGATGGTTGACGTCCTAGTCGATTTTGAATGTTGTTGGTACATGTCTTTGTTGATCCGATAGTTTTGGTGCGGCTGTGCTATTGATGAGGAATGAGTACTTTCAGTTTTTGTATTGTGGTGTGTTGTCGCTACTATTTTGTTGACCTCTAGTACAAATTTTTACTAATGTCAATTGTAAATCAGCAATTAATTATCATATTTTATCTACATGATCTAATTTCTTATGAAATAACTGTAGTTGCATAACACCAATCCAGCGGTTCTTTTATTAGACAACAACGTATGGGAACGTAAACGCTGACGGAACGCGGACATAAATGATAAATATCAAAATCATATACACAGTAAACTTTCTAGAAGGCGTTACCTATCATGCTCATCGGAAACCTAGTGTAAATAAGGCTTAAGTTTAAAACGTAAGTTTATAACCAAGAACGATCGAACTAGAGTGATGCTGATAAGGAATAAAGCGTTCGCCTCACAAGAGCATCATATCCCGGGTGTGCTCGGTTGTTCCGTTGCGTAGTATTTCGTCATCCAAAGCCAAAGTCGTGTTCAGAGCGAGGGTCTTATCGTGAGCGGGCACCTTATCACGGGTGTGTGCGGGCGTTTCTATGCGTGAGGACTTCACGCATGGTAGCGGGGGTCTTGATCGTCTCGTTTGGGTCCTCCTTCTCCCTGTCGCTGGTTTGTCCGTCGATGGCATCAGTCGGAGCAACTTATTGTGGTACTTTCTTTCATAAACCCATTCATACATCATCAATCATACAAGCGAGGTAAAACACATATAAGACAGACAAACAGTGTGAGTAGTGGGGGGAAGGGGATCACACTAATAATCCGTTCGCACGACAAAAAAGAAAGATTGTTCTCAGGTAGACCTCGTCGCATTCTCCCAGCAGGCACCGCATCAGAATGTTTGGCAACTTTCTAATGCCCTGGACTACGTCTAATAAGGTGGGTTGAGCAGCCTCGTATTCCACTCAAGACCATAGAAGATAAATCTATGTCGTGGTATCTGATGTCGCAGTCACATACTTCGGAGTCGACCTGTCCTATACGCTGGAGATGCACACTCAACGCGAAATGATTAGACTTAAGCCTAGACATCATTCGAATGAACGCATGAACACCTGAAATGCCATGAAACTAAGGTTTGAAGGACACTTGGGGAGTGATCGAATATAGAAACCTACCGAGCTCATCGGTTTCTCACAAACTCTGCCACCGAGCCATGAAGTGGGAGACTGCAATGGGCGCAGGACTCTTCCGAAGTACGCTTTTTGGCCAATTGGTCTGCCTTTTCATTGCCGAAGATACCGCAATGTGCAGGCAGCCAAATAAGAGATATATGGAATGTTTTCTCAAAACAATGAGCTAAAGACCTTTAATATTTCTTTTAAGAAGTAGTCCGGGCTCTTAATAGCCTCCAAAGATTGTAATGCTTCGACAGCGCTTAAACTGTTGGAGAATATAAAAGCCATGGCTTTCATCCGCCAGCATGGCTGGCGTAGTTGGAAATAGACCTCGGATACAATCTTATATACGCCAAAACCGATGCCCTGCTCTGATGAGGATCCGCCAGTATAATGGTTGCTTGTCGAATGGCCCTACTTTTCCACAAAAATGTTGCGAATTGCAGTCCTGCGAAGACTATCGGGGATGAACTTGGTTTGCTCTCTCAAAGAGGTGTTTACTGTTAACCGGGAAATGGAGGACCCTAGTAAGCTGGCACGAATTAAATTTGCTTCATCATGAAAGATTTTCATGATTTTACATTTAGAACCTAAGCAGTGTTCGAAAGTTCTCGACTATCAATGAGTTTGATACTGTAGAGCGTACGAAAAGACAAAGCGAGATGGAGCTCAAAATGGAGCGCAAGCGGCCTCACTCCACACATCAATTCGAGTAACATCGTGAGGGTTTATTAACATTATAAGAGTTATTGTTATTGAAACTATTGACTTATTAACCATCTAATATAGATTAGATAGTCTCCATTTGAGTATTTTAAAGCGATAATAGTTTGTAACGTAAGCAGCTCATCATCCCATTCCGACGCATTTAATAGTTTATTTATGTTAACCATTAAACTGCTGAATGTTCTCCAAGCTACATCTAACAAGTTATCATGTTAATATTGTCATGTATTTCTCTAATGCCTTCTACTGACTTTTAACATGACATTTGCTACAAAAATAGCATCAGATTCCATCTTTCATGAAGCTCCATAAGTAGCTGCAGTAGAGAAAAAAAAATACTCAAAAGCCATCCCCAGTCAACTGCTAACACCATTAAATGGAACCATCTCGTTTCACTATCGGCTTCCGTCACGCCGGAGTGAACATGCTTTTTCTTCCCTCTTTTTTCTCACCTGCAGTATGCAACGTTCGTTACGGTGCACCATACAAGCAGCACATGATGGTAACTGTACGTTGGATGACACTGAGCGAGCCCCCACGCAAACTGTCACCAGGGTGGAAAAATTTAGATATCCAAATTAAAGTCTAGCGCCGCTAGCGCTCATCTTCCCAAGCTTAACTCCAAGTGTTGAAAAGGACATCTAGTTAGGCGGCCCAAAAGTTCATGAAAAAGCCGCACTTGGCAATGGATCGACGGTGTTCTAATGAGCGTAGACATTAAACGGGGAAAGTGGCGATGCACAGCGGATGTGTTTGCTTTTCGTTAGCATCGACTGAGCATTGGACATGCAGTTGTGTTCCTTTTTCCAGTCTGGTATTCAAATTTTGATGTGTACAAAAAAAAAGGGAGGATACGATTTAATTGTGCTTGGCGAGTCTATGGATCGATTAAAGTCCGAGATAAATGACGTAGAATCTTAACATGATGCTTAATGACCGATTTGATCTTAACAGTACGTACAGTTCCAGCAGCGTACATGGCAGAAATTTCAGCGAAAGTTACAAATCTAAGACAAATGGCTTTCCACTCGTGACTGGGCGCCTCCACCAAATAGTTGCAGCGATGTGTCGAAGTGATTGTAGAAGGAAAGAAACACGGTCAAATCGAGACGAGCAACGTTAAAACTTATGACCCTTGAACTAAGGATAAGAGCCCTTGATTCGATTCCAGTTCTCGTTCATTTTTGTTACACTCGTGAAATTGTAAAGCAAGAAGTGATTGGAATCGAACGATGTTCGATGTTCGACAGATTTCGTACCTTCACGGGACGACGCGTATATAACGCGTCGATACAGATCTCTACCACCATTGTTATATACGGGCTAGAGTGGACCAAACTTTAAAGAAGTTTTGGGTGTCAATTTTACCATTTGAAATCCCTTTGAAACTTTTCCTTCGGTTCTTACGCTTTTTTTTTGCTGCACCGTGCCTTGTCTTTACCGCTTCGAATCGCCGTACAAAGGGAGCAATGTGGGCAAGCAATTACAACCATAAACAACGATCGATGAGGTGATAAAGTCACCGGAGACAGCACCCAGTGGTCGGTTGGTGCTTGGTGGCAAATTTATGATAATCAATTTGGAACCGTCTCGGCTTAAAGATGTAGAAGTTATTCCTTTTTTCAGTGTAGTTCAATAAGCGCTCAAATGTCTTTTTTTTTTGTCGAAGTTAAAACGCTCGTACGAAGTAGGTGAAGCTAGTGGGATAAAATATAAACTTTGTGTTCTTTGTAATGGAACAGTTTTCTCAAGGGATTTCAGTTTAGAATGTAATTCAAGAGTAGTAGTATAAGAGTGATTACGATAAGAATCTGATGGTGATTTTAATCTATTTAAAACTCTGCAATTTTTAAGGTGTTGCTGTCAGCCCTTCAAAATCCTTAAGCGGAGTGGAAGTTGAGGAACCCTATCACATCGAATCTGCTGACCGGGGGATAGATTTTTTGTGATTTCGGAGCCGCAGATTTGTGATATCGAAAGCTAAATTTGTTAAGCCTTCGAGGCAGGCTTTTGTAAACAAATCAATAAAATATAGTGAATATAATTTATGCTTCTATGTATAAGAGTACAATGTATCTAAGTGTCTTACTCTAAATTATGCTAAAAGCTTCATCGAGATTGTTTCCCAAAAATCGAACCTACCTTAAATAATAATCATCGAACTTCCAAACTCCCTACCAATCACTGCGTAATTTCTTTCAATTTTCAATTCTTTTGCACCCTGTAAAGGTAATACTTCTTCACCCACCAAAAGACGTCCTTACTTTCCCGCCAAAAGACTCGCCCACCCGCTCAAAAATGAATGCATCTGCCTGCTGTAAGGATATTTTGTAACGAGCGGCGGACGAAAAGGTCGAACGGGAAAAAAGATGGCGTTTATAAATCTTCCCACCGGCCCGGAATCGGTTGCTGCTACGATGCGATACTCGGAGACAGCTGTATCACACCGTTGCTCCCCTGCTCGGCTCTTGCTTTTACGCGCAAATTTCCTCCCAGCCTAACGATCCGTTTTCCTCAGGTTGGATGGAAAAGTTTTTAATTAAAAGAAATTTTATGTTGCTTCGAGGTAGTTCTGCTTTCTTTGATTCTCTCAGCTTACCACACTTACCGAACGGTGTGCCTGCAGGGAGCTGCAGCCGATAGAGCTCCGATCGCAAATTAGAGTGCAGCTTTGATGCGGAGGGCAGGAAACACAACAGAAGGTAGCAAAAAAAAATTAACGGATGATCTTCGATCCAGGAATTCAATCCGAACGCAGCAGCGGGTCCGGTGTAAAAACGATGGATTTGGTGCTTAATTTTCCATGCAGTAATTACTGCCCGGAGGAGGAACTTTGTTTCGTGGCATTTTGTAGGTAGTAGGACGTGAAGAAAATCGTTGAGTGGTACAAAGGGCTTCAAAATTGGTCTATGTTTGATCGCCTGCACTGTTTGTAGTAACTAAGTTTGATTTTAGTTTTCTGAACGGTACAGAGAGTGCAAACTGTTTCAAGTAACCTCACCTTTGTAACCTGAAACGAGAAAAATGTATGGTAATGCTCCGCTGTAAATAATTGTATTTTATGATGAAAAATATTTGAAGATGTTGCTTTTAATTTAACATTTTTCAACAAATATCTGAATTGTCAGCAAAATATCCGTGTACAGTAAATTATCACTTATAAAATTAACACGTATCACTTGTTAATAATATAAGAAAATGAAGAGTGTTTTCCTCTAGTTATTTTAATGACACTCATGTCATTAAACATGTTTTCATAAAACTTTTTAGGTTTCCACTAAAAAATTCGTTTCGTTTTTATTTAGCAACTTAAAACTATTCTGTGACCACAAAACGTTCCTCGCATATGATGTTATGATATTGCATACTGTCTAGGCGCATAGAGCACTACAGATAAATCAACACATTTACGAAAGCAAGATTTTCTACAAGATTAGAATTTTCTTAAGCCTTTAAAAACATCTAATGACTTTCAATAAATTAAGCAACGGCTATGCAGTTATTTGTAAAGCAAACCAAAATTTAAAAATATGATTAAACTTAAAGCAAATAACCGAAAACCCGTACCATTTGCCGCTCAATTCATTCGCAGTTCCATACTTTAATGATTGATTCATGCCGCTCCGATAGTCCCCCCCCCCCCCCCCCCCCCCGGGATACTGTTTTCTTGTTCCAATCCATTCTATTACCGAAAATCAGTCAAAATAATGAGGCGCAATTCTTCGGATACGAGCCATTATGAATTGTAGAACGAAGAGAAAGAACAAACAAAATGAGAAACAGGACAAAGGTTGATGTTTGGCTATTTTGACTTAAAGATAACGAGATAGAATACTATCAATTCTATGATAGATGAAATATATTCAGCTCAACGTGCAGATTGTCTGTGAGGTTTATTAGGAGCACGAACTCGCTATTAGCATGCTACTCTATTACAACCAGTAAAATAAATGCTGCCCAGTTTGTAAATAATTTATTTTTAATCAAAAACTTTAAGGAAAACTTTGCACTAACATGGAAAGAATTTTTTCATTAATTAAATAAAATAAAGTTGTCCTTTTTTATTGAAATTACGTTGTTGAAAAATCATTTGGGTTCACAATTTATAGCTGATTTTTCATTCAAACATTTATCAACTTTCTACCACAGTTTTAATCCCGTGTTTCCATTTTTCCTATCGTGGCAAGACTTCACTTCCAACGCTTTCAACGCCGGCAAGAGTGTCGTTTCCCGAACAGAATAGGGCCCATTTTCTAATAGCTGACTTATTGGCTAACATTGGATTTTGGCTTAGGCAACGATGGTCACTTGCTGCGGTGTTGTGCTGACATTGAGATGCCTATCGAGGCACCTTCAGCTAAAGTGGTGCATTTATGTCATTCAGTGCAATGCCGTACATTCTCGGGCTGGCAAATTTATAGCCCACATCTCGAGCTCCACTCCAGAACACGCAGCATATTCGTCTGGTTTGGTTTTCAGCCCACGTCAAAGTGTCATCCAGATGCATAATCCTTGCATATTTATATACTCAAGCTGAGAGCCCATGCTTTTAAGAATGTCACTGTAGCAGTGTTCTCGAGAAAATGCTACAGGGATACGGTGAAATCCCACTGAGGATGTGTCATCCATAAAGGGGACACCCAAATTACGGAGTTACGGCTTCAAATGTGTATCTGAAAATGTATCATTGTATGCATTGCGTGGTCCACCAATCAGAACAATGTCTTCTATCAACGAAACATTCAGTGCTTCTCATCTTCCGTGTGGTACAATGGCTTTAAAAGTGGCAGCTTTTACATTTGGTGCTTCGGTATTGAGAGTGTTGGTAAATGCTACACAATTTCAACAGTAAACGAGGATAGTTACGTTTAATTGTCAGCTAGTGCTGCGGACGAACTGCAAGTCTTCATACTGACACGTCTGATGCATCTCGTCGTTGCACATACATTATGATGACGATGACACAAAATACGTGTCGAAATCTGTTTATCAAATTATGATTACTTCTTGAAAGTTGAAAGGACCGAGTGCAAGCAGATAAGCTGCTATAAAGATATTGCTGAATTTTTAAAGTTCTTGTTAATTATTTATTTATTTATTTTACATTGATTATGACGGTCCAGTGCCGTATTGTCAAGTACTTGTAAATGTTAGTGTAAATTTATCATTTTAAAGTATTACGTAAAAACATTTTCCCTAACTGTTATATTCTGAAAAAAAAGGACAAAATAGGAACCACTTCTTGTTCTTTTTTTCTTCTTACGCCGGACATCATCCATGGCTTACTAGACTCATTACTACCACATAATTGGATGGACAGTCCTCACTACGGACGAACTATTCGAATGAGATTTGAAGCCTGGTTCTGTCATGTGAAGCCCGACACTGTTGGATTCCACCGGATTGGCCTTTTCGATCAGTATAATGATCAATTCAAGTACTATAATGATCAAAGGGGCGTGTAGTATAGGCGACAACGGCGCCGGTCTTCATACGGCAGGACCGGGGTTCAAATCCCATCCGGATCGTTCCCCCGTAGTTGAGGACTGACTAACCAACTACGTGGTATTGGGAAGAGTTTAGTAAGCCATTCGATGGCCGGCATGACCTTTAGAGGTCGTTAAGCCAAGAATAAGAAGAAGAAGAAGAATGATCAATTCATTTACACTAGAACTACCGGACCAGTCATTTTGACTAGTTTTCATGCCTTTGAAGGATTTATTTTTGTTCAATTAAACATTTTTGCCGATTTTGAAGCATACTTTTTAAAGATTCAATCATTTCTATTAATTAAGAATTTAAAAATCCAAACTAATATTGCTATTAAATTATGTCATGAGCAAATCTACCTTAACCAGCCATTTTGACTGATGATTTGTGAAACAATGAACAGCGTATTTGCGAAATTCTTTCAAAAAAGTTATTATTTATAACCAGCAGACGTATTCCTTGCAATGTAACTACGAGTTAATAAATAATATACATGAAATAAAGCAATTAGTTTACCAATTTTAAGAGCAACAAGGCTGATGCTTGGATCATCTTGCTGGAAATGATTTGAAACTTCGAAGTTGCAACACAAAAGGATCAACTATTGGCTTGTTCCTTTTGATGATTTTGCTATGCTGGTGTAAGAAACAAACTATCAAATGTGTTTATGTTAATCAGATTATAAAAATTATTTATCTGGTAATCACCAATCAGTTGTACGCGCCAAAATCGCGTAAGTTTTAGTGTTAAAAGACACAATTCCTACTTCTACTTTGCGCTACGACTCGTAAGACATGACGGCCACGTAATGGCTTATTGATATCACGTCACCACGGCAGTAATTTATCACAATTTCTACACCAATGACCAATTGTAGTACTTTATAAAATCTAGAAAAAAAAAAACTAACGAGAAATGGAAAATCCTTTACAGACTTATTATCAATTTAAGTTTGAACTAGATCGAGCGACTTAAAGTTAAACACATCTGAAACTAAGCATCCTCCACGACCTTATTCTCAGTTAAAATTTAGATTAGATTGTGTAAATTAAAATTGAACATATCTGAAACTAATATTTTAAACGCACAAAAGATGGCTTCCGATTCTTAATTCACCCACGATGTTATATCATGAAGCGCTACACTTTTACCGCCGTGCAACATCAAACGATGATTCATCCAGTCAGATAGATGTGAGAAGTGCCAGACGTGTCAAACCCATTGCCAGTCCATACCATCAGCGTTATGTTTGTATGATTGCAGATAAAGGTTCATTCATTTGTAATGCAAATACGGTCTAATACATTAAATTTTAGCTGGTCATAAGATGGCTTGCCAGACATATTTAATAATTACTACGCTACTACGCTACTACCCCTATAACTCCGAAAAATTTCAATAATGTTTTGTTTTCTAAATGCTGTTGAAAGCTTTTGCCTTCATAAAAATCTGTGTAAAGAAAGAGTCATTCGTGAAACAAGTTCATACCTCAGCCAAGTCACATGAACACGATAATGCTTAACGCTCTTCATCATGTTCATTTCGTGGGAAAACCAAAGCAAAGGCAACGAACAGTCAGTGTAAAACGAAAATATAATTCAGTAACCACACTGGTGTCGTGCCGAGCGGTCGAAGTAGCTAGATTCTTATTTAGACTCATTTTCAGTTGCGACTAAGCCACGTGCACAGACATCCTACGCCACAGTAGCGTAGATAATTCAAATCGTAACGGTTATTGGGGTTGAGAATAAAAAATCGCAAAAACGAAGAAAATAAAACAGAATTTGGATAGCCAAACTAGACAAATTCAAAAGACTGTTCTATGCTGTAGCTGTGGTCGGAGATGGATTAAAATTTCATTACTGCTCGACAATTATGTTCGCGTACGTGCCGATGAACTAGTGAAGACCCACAACTAATAGAAGCCATAAAATTGAAAAGCTATCGAAGTTACATGCTAACCGTTTAGTGACCAACGAAGGCCGGTAGTTATCGTGAATCGATTGAAAATCACATGAATTGTTTATGGGTTTCTATCGCTGCTAGAAGTGGTGTTCAACGAGCGTGTTGTAAGTGAGCGGAATTTGTGAGTGAAAGTGAGCTGAGAAATAAAAATATAGCTGATATAAAAGCTGCTCTCGTGATACTAAAACGTGATTGAAGTAACGAAAAGTGTTATATTGCAAAAAAAACATCGTGAAAAGAGTCAAAGCAAATATCAGAATGCTACCTGTGTTAACAGATTTCAGTACATTTTACAACAGACTGTGTCTAGTCGTGACAGTATTTATTACCGGTAAGTGTCAAAACTAAAATTGCAGCTTTTATCAAGGCTTTAGTGAAAGCTTCCTTTTGAGATAGGATTAAAACCGACCGAATTATAATCAGTCTTGTCTCCCATGGAACCAGTGTTTTCGGGTTATCAGGTTATCAAGGGATACATCAATGTAAATTTTGGTAAATGAATCGGGTTAAAGTTAAAGCCTTGAAACTAAATCTTTTTTTCCATAATATTTTTAACGAAAATGTGATTTTTCTCATGTGAAATAATAATACATTAAGAGATTACGAGCACAAACGAACAACATTGTTCCTTGATATTAATGTTTCATGTATTATCAAAGATTAAAGGTCCAGGCAACAATTCCCATGGTGATTATTCTGACTATTTCAAATTAAGTTGTCAAATTGACGTTTAGTGTGTGTGTGTGTGTGATTTGTGTCTCGTAGTGGTTACTGTATAGGGTTCATAATAGTTCCTTTGTCACATGAGGTTCTTCTTAATCACTACGGTCGGGAGAACGGTCCGGATGGGATTTGAACCACGGTCCTGTAGTTTGAAGACCGGCGCTGAAGTCACCACCACCACCGAGCCACCTTTAGCTTGCTAAGCTTAACGGTGTTCTAAATAATCACCTTTGGTCAATGAATTTAACCTCATTCATTCTCTAAACCCAACCTCATCCATACTCAAAGCTTTCTCTAATTATCTGATAGAAAATTTTACCAAAGCATCAATCCACTTTTGTATCATCACATGAAACCAATATTAGACACATTAAAACTGTTACCAAACTTTAACGGAATATTTATCTTATCGTACCCGGTCATCTGCAACGCAATACACATTATCATCTCGCGTCGGTAAACATCTTGTGGCCAGTTCATCATACGATGTGATAAATATGTCACACAACCTCAAAAACCGGTGAAAACCTGTTCGAAGGCCGTCGAGTCATTGGAACTCTAAAAACCAGACATGTGTTGATGTTTGCATACCCTCAACTCTACCTTTTTCATCAGGCATCCGTTATGCCAAAGATTTGCAAAGATGTCTCACATTTTAGGTTCATGATAAGTGGGTTAATAGTTAAAGGAATTGTGTAAAAAGGCTGTGTTGTGTAGGATGTGTTAGAAACTTGTTTGAACAGTTGTTAGTTTTATCAATAGTGATTTTGGTTACTTGGAATCTAGCACTAAAACTACATTATTATGCATCGACATAAATATTAACTAAGCTATCAAACAAGAAGATTGAACTTTAAACAACGATCGACGATTGTTGTTAAACTTCCTCAACTGGAAGCAAAACAGATCCCACAGCAAATGATTCGCACAATATAGTCATTCACAGGGATCAAGAGGCATATTTTTTTCGCATTTATAATCACCTCCAGCGAAATCAAAGGATCGTACGATCGATTGTGCAATCATGATTCACACACAATCATCTAGTCACGCCATGGAATTGAATTGAGTTAGGGAAACCAGCATCAATCATACTTGAACGACACCCTATATGCTCATATTACTTACCTGTTGGGCTATCCCACGGCACCCTTGGGAAGAAGGCCATCGGGAATTGATAAGAGCACTTGTACTCATATTTTTAGCATGATTGTATCTGTAAAGTCATATGATCAGCGGTGTATCAGCTAGGACTGATTATGAAGTTGATGTTCTATACAATACTCTTGTTACAATTATTATCTATTGGAATCGAAATACTTAAGTTTGATTTTTATTATTATTTTATTAAAAAAACATTTTGAAAAATTAAGAGAGCAACTCAAAAATCAAATAAGTAAAACAATTTCTACGGCTCAAATACTTCGTTTTTAATCCATTTTGACGTCGACTTTAACCATTGCTACTACTTACTATTAGAATAACTACTTTCGTGTAATAAGTGCTTTTTCTTGGTTTAACAACCTCTAAGGTAAACGCCGGCCATCGAATGGCTTACTAGACCGCCGATACCAAGTAAGAAGTTGAATATTCTTCACTATTGGAGGAAGGTCCTGATGGGATTTGAACTCCGCTCCAGCCGTATGAAGACCGGTGCCGTTGTCGCCTACACTACCGGGCCGCGTCTGTGATGAGTGATTAGAACCGAATTTGGATACAGCTTACATAGCGACCTTAACGATCCAGCCGGATTTGTAGTTGTTTGCATGCGAAATGTCTTACCGTACCGCAATCGAATAAAAATCGTAGGTTCATTCACTACAAAGGTTCTGAATGAGCAATACTTCCATTATTTGCATTCGAAGCTTAGCACATACACCGGTGTGGGTACTTGAGGAATTAATTCATTCTTAAATGTTTAAGGCAGTTCCAAGCTTTTACCGGATTACCGGTTTACCACAGATGTCATCAGATACTCACCTTCAGCGCATTAAATTGGCACATAGTGCCAAAAAAAAACCAACTGCCACTGGTGATCTTTTTATAATTTCGCTTGCTGGCTAATCGCCAACGAATTCGGTGTCTTACTAGAAGGAAGGTTAAGCCGTTTGCGCACCGTTTCAGCAAAACCGTACCGACCGACGAGTCATCGTCAGACATTTTTGGTGACAACCGTACCTGTATAATCCGAACTTAATTGTCAGGGCTGTATAATCGAACTCGTCCGATACCTTTCGATAATGGATGCAAGTTCGTGACCAATAAAAGTTTCAAACACGTAAAGTGAAAGAAGAACAAGACTTGATAGGGGCGCAAAGGAAAGGAATGCTGTCTATGCTGTTGAATGATACCGAACAGCCAATTGCAACCGTCCCACCGAATCGTACGATATGATGACGTCACGGACGTGTTCACCTGAATCAACAGAAAATGGTTTCAACGAGTTGGCATGAGGTGGAATTTGGCATAACACCCTATAAGACTGAGAAAAAAGACCCGCCGCAACGGTGGTTAAAAATGCGCGCATCGGCAGCTTTGCACATTGGTGTAAAAGGGGGAGGGTTTCGCCACCCTTATTCCTTGCAGCTTATGTTTTTAGGTTATGTTGCCTACCCTTGCGCAGACGGTTCATACAAAAGCACGCAACTTTCGCTAGGTGCGGTATCGGTATTGTGTTCGCGTCTGGACCATTGTGTACCGGTGTAGATATCGGTGAATGTATTTGCCAGCCGTTGGTTGTCGTGTTTCTGTACCGTTCGATTCGTTATGGCGTTGTGGAGATACGAATAGAGGGAACAGGTGGGGCTTTGCGAATGTTTAGCTCACTTTGAAAGCTACCTGTGAACCTGGACACAGTGGATGTATGTTGCAATCGAAGGAACGATCGGGTTTTAAAATATTTTGTTATTATTAAATGTCATATAGTCCGTCCGTTATTTTTTTATTTTATCAAAATATTTACTCGAAATATAAACCTTTGAATAAAACAAATCATGTACTATAAACGTGGTCTTTATTTTGTATTGTAAAGCTACAAATATTGTCCATACTTTTACACACCGTGCGAAAAGGTAAAGCTGCAAACCAGCAAGCACAAACACTACGTAGCTGTGTGTCAAAGCTCTGTGCAGCGTTGGCGTGTTGTATGATCACTCACATTGTGCAGGTTAGCTTGTTCCGCTTTTTTGGTCCGTTCTCCTTTCACGGTTACCACGTTCGCTCTCGAGTGGGTTGCGTGTATCAAGTTCGTTGTATACGCTTCCAACTGAGACGCCTGGTTTGCTGCCAGGCTTGCGAAGCCACACGGGCCAAGGTCGGTTACAATGATGAGCAGAATCTAGATCATTCGTTGATTTAAGTTATTAGATGATTCCCCTGAAAGCACCCTAAGCTTACGGGACATCCTATTCTCGCTACTTTGCATAAAGTTTGCGTTGAGCAGAAGACGAACTTTTTTACCTTTTTCCAAATACCTTTTTTTGTCCATTTGTAGCCTGTATCTGTGGGCAGAAGATAAGATAAGTGATGTCGGATGACATTCCGTTTTGAGTGAAAAGGCCACTCTCATGGTCAGGTAGCTACGGAAACAAGTTCCACACGAGTGGCCATACTATTCTTCTTCATACTATAAAAGTCATCGACCCGATCATATAGCGGGTAAGGAAATGAGAACCTTTTTTACTTTTTTTCGACAAAAAGCCCAAAGATCGCAATGATGGGACAAGCAAAGTGCGTTGATGTTCACTGCCAATTGTTGACGACGACCTTCTAGATTGTTGATCGCACAGATAGTGCGTATTTAAGCTCATGAGAAACTTCTTTTACCTCCTTGACACGTGGCTTTTGTTAGCGTGATTGGTTTGTTATGATCGATGATCGTCCCGTCGAGCCACGTCGTACAAAACTTGTTGCAAGGGTGCGCACACCAGTGCGAGTGGACTTGACTTCGTACAAGGGCTTGTTTGATTTGATCACGTGTCAGAGTGAGGGAAAGCTGCGTCCCTGTCAGATAGTAATTCAGTGATCAGAATTATAAAGCTTGTTAGCAATTAAAATTAGTTTCAAATGTTGTTACTCAGTCTGGTAACTGTCACTTAGAAGGGAAAATGGATCTTTGTTCTTTACAGAACACGGTTCATTTGAGCACTTTTAGCATTTTAGTACTTTAAGCATTTTAGCACTTCAAAGACATTTGGAGTTAAATCCCTCAAAACAAGATTTTGACGTTACATTTAAAGTAAAGTGGAGTACAATTTTACCTGTAAATGTACCACTTCATCTTAAACATAGTGCCATAATCCCTGCTAATGTGCTTCTTTAACACGGAAAAATCAAACTACAACGTCAGCAGGTGAGGCGAGTAAATAAACCATACCAAAACATCTTGACCGTAAACATTGCGCATTGTTACGCATCATCTTTCCGTCGGTGCCACAATTACTTCCTACTTTGCTTTGGTTTGTCTTTTTTTTTTTCACGTGCTGCGACTGCGTGCGATCTTCAGCCCGCACCGAAGACCACGACATGATACCCAGTCGCGGGGTGGTTTAGGAAGTGATTGCGACTGAAAATAACCTTTTCACCACAAGCAGCCGCCGTGCATAAACACCGGTGCCATCGGACGATTTTCGGCTGCGACTGCAAAATAGAACTTGACGGCGATCCCGGGTGATGAGCGTGTGGCGTGATTTGCGCAAAACTGCCCCAACGTGAATGGCAGATCTTGAGGCAGTTTTTGCGTTCATTGAGAGCTGATCTCGCACATTATCCTTTTTTTTGCCGCTTTGTTATTAGCAAATTTTTTTTTTGGAATTTCTCAATTGATCATTACTTCTTGATCGTCGAAACGATGCCAAACAAAAGCTTCAAGAGTGCCTATTTTGCTGTTTAAATTAGCAAGAAAAAGCTTATTATTGACGTCAATGGATGCCTACAAAAGTTGCTTCTAAGTGTTGTTAAATAAATACAATTTACTGCATTCTTGGGTTGGCGTTGATCCGTAACTGTAGAAAATATTCTCAGTCGTAGTTCGTTTCAATAACGTAAAGAAGGTTTTATCAAGTAAAAGTACAAGCCATTTTACAACCTTTTAAAAAACACTCCACCCGGAAAAGATCGCCTACGGACACCACCGAGCATTGACCGCAAAAAAAAAGCCTACGGTGTCAATCATTCCAATTGGCTTTTATTGAATTAATTTACTCTGCCCATATTCTCGCCATTTGTATCGTACCTCAAAGTTTACGAAGATACTACGTAGCACGTCATACGGTTTCTAGAACTGTCGCCCTGTTTGAACGAATCCGTGAACCAGGTCAATGGTTCGGCATTGACCCGAAAATATTGCTGTGATTGTCAAAATTGCAATCGCTTCGAGTTGTCGCGCATTCCCGACCCGTTTTGGTGGGCTTGGTCTTAAGACCCTAGGGCTGAGTGACGAGTCGACAGCTGCACGATACAGCTGCTCCGTACGCCTATCTGTTGGGTTTCTCCTGTTGCCACTCCAGCAACTATTGCCGACAACGAGGGTATTTACGTCAATGAACGTGGCTTTGCTGAGTACGGCAATCATCGAAGTGACCGCGAACGAAGGTACTCAAAACAAAATTCATCAAAAAATAGCGTAAATACGCACACCCTTTAAAGTACGCGGGGAAAACCATGCATATACATGGGAAGAAGACGTTACGTCAATGATATTTTCACTTACCTTTTTTTTCCCCCCATCCGCTGTCAGTTTTATCCGGTTTGCGGTTAGACAGGCTTGGCGATCAACGATGCGTCAGGTGTATTCACCTAACCTTGCACGTGGAATTCATTGGACCGTGTGTCCAATGATTACACGAACACATTGGATATGTGTTCGTGTAATCGCTGGCGAGCCCCCAGCCGCTGATTGGTCGAGAGGCATCGTACGATATTCGTGAACCACCACGCTACGATGCTCTCTCCAACTTCGTTACGTTAACATGTTTTTTTTTTTGTTTAGCCTTTGGTGGCCGCGTGCGCATCATGCACAATGCAGTGCAAAGTGAATATAGTGGAAAACTGTGCAAAAAGGAACGGAGCGGATCAAGCGATCAAGCGCAATGCCGTGTTTAGATGGCATCGTCGCGCTAATTTGTGTTTGGCTGAGGTTCGCTGAGCGTTGGAAGATCGTCACTTGCAACATGCGCTTGATCTGAGCGGTTGATCGTTACACTTTTTGAATATGCGATGAACCACACCGTGAGTTCCTTCGTTATACTGGGATGAACTGATCACACCGTGAGCTAACGCGTTACGCTGTGACAACATGATCAAACCGCTTGCGCTTACAAGTATCACTGTAATGTTGCATCGGTGTGTTACACCCTAACACAACACCAGTTGAAAGAGTTCCTAACTTAACTTTATATTTGCTTAAAAATTTATAAATTAGAACCCAAAAAAAACATGATAATGTAGCTGATGAATCCACGCTTGGTCAATACTGATTGTTTTGTACGTATTTATTTTAATTTCCCCTTCGTATTGCAAAATTGGAGTGCCAATATGACAAGTATCCTTAATACGATAATTCAAATAAACAATAAAGTCTCGTATCATATATCCATAAAAATTTGAAGACAATTTTAAATTAATTTTTCTTAATTTCTTAGCTTGCAGTTATTGTGGTAATCTGGGTCATGGTTGTACATCACTCTTATCTACAAAACGTCTGGTCATTTTCAATGTCTTATCGTCCTCTTATGTCATGTCTATCTGACCCTTTGATCGACTGGTTAAACCGGTTTGGTCAGTTTCAGACGACCGTCACTAATACCTTTTTTGCACCTCTAATCGTTTCTGGTTATTAACAGATATTAGCGTTAATCCTTCGATTAAACCCGCCTAATGAATCGGTGCGAGTATTGTTGGCTTATCATCATACCGCAATAAAAACAAGGCAAAGCTGGTATTCCTATCGGATGATGCTAAAATGTTTTCTTCCCGTGGTCCTTTTCGCCAGCGCATTAGAGACGGACTTGATATAATTAGAGCACACTCGCCAGCAAACCACCTTCCCTGTGGACCGTTCGCTAGTCAACGCCCATACCACCAGTGAGTGAAACCAAGAAGAAGCTATTTTTAAACTGAATCCAATTTTGCCATAAAACTGGTTACAGTGAAAATTTTCCGCCCCAAGATGCATGATTTGCGATGACATGGGCTTTGACATCGGACAGGACAGTATATTGGCAAGTTAGAACTTCAGTACGATGGCGTAGGTTAGGGTTGTATAATATGCTACAAAAAAAAAAAATGCGAACTACGCTCAACTCATCGGTAAACAACGGCTGTCTACGCCGCGCAGTAGGACAAAGTACAAATTTGTCACATCCATTTACGACCCACTTTACGTCACAGCGTGTTGTGTTCTGCTGGATGTTTGTACATCAGCATGCAACATGCAACACGTGAGCGTGCGACTACTCTGGGACGGAATCTGTGCTAATTGAACTGTTTGTTTCAGCGAAGAACTCAATAGCAATTAATTTCTATTTAGTTTAATTTAAAATGAAGCGAAAAAAGTAGAGATTTTTATAAATCAATGAGGAAAAAATGTGTGTTAAGATGTTTTCGGCAGTAGTACTATTCTATCACTAATCCTGTAAACAATTTATGTTATTTTTATCTCATTCCCTTCGATATTGAGTAGACAGTGCATAGAAGCTGCCAGAAATGCACGTGTGATGCTAGTATTAATAGAATTTGAAGGTAAAGAATCATTACATGTGGCCTAGCTGTTAATTTGCATGACAGACTTTTGAATTTGCAACATTGTAACATCAATTGTCGTTTTTTTAAACTCTTGAACAAAAACCATTATGTATTTTCAGTATTTTTTTTAATTTAAGGACGGCATGGCCTAATTGCTGTATACTTTTTAATTTAACTTTACTAAAAAAGTTTTTTTATACGCCATCAACATAAAATACTAGTGCCTGCTTCTGCTATTATATGCCATTTTTTTACAGCAAAATAGACTCCGTTCATAAATTATTTCCATTTCTTCCTGCTTTAAGACGCATGTTTCTCTGGAACATTTCAATATGAACGAATTGTAATGAAAAGTCTCGCATTTCGGCTGTTCGCCATGCTTTAAATCACAAACGAGCACGCATAAAAGCGTAATTTTCTTTCCGTGATGGGTTTTTACACAATGAAAAATACGAAGCAATTATTTCTGGTGCTCCAACGGCGAACGTACAGTTGGTCGGTTTTATATATTAAGTTCGCTCGGATGCCACTGCACCGTGCACCTTGCATGCTGAAGTGTTTGAACTGTCGGGGTAAAATGTTTAAGTTGGTCTATTCAATTACAATACGAGCGCCAGAACGGAAGTGAAACCCTTTTTACATGCCACCTAAGCTTTCTATTTCATTCGACAGCTACTCGATGGAATCTGTTGTCCATTTAATAACCCACATTATGTGTAATGGGCATAATTTATACTATACACTTGGACTCGGGACGCTTCTGCTTAGGATAGCACGGCATACTTTAAATTCTCAAGTAAGTTTCCTTGCTCTTCACATGCTCAAATCGGAAATAGATTAGGGAATGATTCGTATCGCAGAGATAATTAATGCATACACAACCCGTTTCGATGGTGTGGTGGCGTTCACGTTCACACCATCAACCTCACCGGTGAAAATTGAAAAGCCCTTCGCTCTACAACAGATGTCAACAAGTGGGAAAACAGGCCCGTCCCCCATGTTTGCGCCATGCCGTTGATAAAAGGTGCTGTTTCCCGGCTTTCCTGCGCTTCAATATGGTACAAACTCTACAGTGGCAAATCTCCTGCTTGCAGATGTGCCAATAGCCATGGTGTGGCTAATGACAATTAGATTGAAATTACTACAAATTAATCGCATGCTTGAAATGTTCGCGTGTTGGAATGGAATGTTGCTTCGGAGTGGAAACGATATCCACTGGTGCTTGGAGTGGGGAAGAATCTGCTTTCTGTACAGTTTAATGCACGTTTGAAGTGGACATTCAATGATCGGTGTTGGTGTTGCTGGTCTGCAAGCTGGCGTGAGGGAAAATATGGTAAGCGCTTTGTGAAACACTAGGCGTCTCCATCCGACGGCCACATTGCTAGCGTGGTTTTGGTTGGTGTGAAATTGTTTAAACAATAGCTCCTCTGTTTAAATTAATGCATATCAAAGATTATAAAGCTATGAAGTATAAAGCAGAACACAGGCCACTTACTACTTTTATGCATTAGTTCCATAACCGTGATGCATCCTAAGAGGATTAATTTACCGCAAAGAAACGATTTTCCTTCCAGTACACTTTTGTAAAGAGAAAAACAAACCACCCAACTCAATGCTGCTGGCAAAGGATTAAAAATTAGCGGGAATATTTTTTTAAACAAATACTGGTGCAAACAAAACACGAAAAATTATCTTCAGCACCAGCCGTGGTCGATTATCTACCTCGCAAGTAGGAACACAAACCGCTTACGACGATAGAAAAAAAAAAAAAAACAGGAAGGATAATCGAAAAAGGAAAACAAGAGAGCAACGGACGTTTTCAAACGCAACCGTCTAGCGTGACATAAACCCCAAAAGCGACCATTCGCTGCAATTTGCTCCTCCTCGACGACACCTTGACGGTTGGACAAATCCAAAAAACCTCCCCTCTTCACGCTAACACCCCTTTGTTTCGCATGATGTGGCAAATTAATAATTTATGCATTAAGTTTACATCCTGCACCTGCAGCAAACAGAGCGAGGAAAGAGGGAGTTCGACTCAACTGGCAGCACTATCATCATGTGCCTAGGAATGAATGGTGTCCGTAGTGCTGTAGATCCACCACGGGAAAAGGATAATCCGCGCCGGGCGAAAGACGCAAGAAAGCAAGGACAGCAAAAGCCGTTTAGTAGTAGAACGGCCAGGCGAAAGGGGTTTGACGCTGTCCGACATGTACATCCGTTTGCCAGCGCTGAGAGCCACATGTGTTTCCGGCGCTGTTTGCCTCTTCCGGTAGACGGTTGGTGCCGAGATTCACCCACAAGGCTGGACAAGTACAGGTGGAAAAGTTTTCGTTTTGTTTTGTGAGTTCATTTGGTAGCTTTTAAGCATAAATCTGGGCTTCCAAATCTCATACAGAATGCGTTATATGGTTTGAAAAACAGTACAACGAATTGCCTACGCTTATTAGAGGTTAAATGTTAAATTTCATTTATGAAACCTCGTTTTAAATTCTTCCATCCATTTTTCCCCTTTGTAACACGAAAAATGGTGATGAATAGCTAATCGACGTGACTCGACACTTAAAGTGAATGTGCAACAATACTTCCCCCCCCCCCCCCTCTTTTTTTTGTGTGTGTCCATCGCAACTTCGTAAAGTTTCAAAAAGTAATAGGCTTGTCTGTGCTGGCTCCTCGGTACAGGTTTATCTTCAGGTTTTGAAACTAAACAGAAAAATGACGAGAGAAAAAAAAAACCCCCCGTAATGACCAAACCGGAAATGGTTTACGCCAGGGCGAAAACGATTAACATGCAACCCTGTGCCTTCGGTAGCATCCGAGGCATGCGAGCTGTTGATGGGTTGCTGTCCGAGCGTTGTTGTGGCGGGAGTTAGCGCCAATTTTGCACCGATCTGAAGATCCGGCCAAGAGTAGAATGTGAAAACTGATCCATCCTGTTCGGAAAAGCCATCCTCAGGTAGCGTCAAACGATGGCAAGGGCGACGGACGGGCAAAAGTTTTCTAGTTTGTGGTTTTTTTTTTTTGCTGTACCGGTTGTTGCGTTGTACTACCGAGGAATGATTTTTTTGTCATGAGCCGGACATGTTTTATGCAAGAAAGCAAAATGGGAATAAAAAAGCACTAAAACGGTTAGTTAGAACCACGAAACAAAAAGGCAACGTACCGGTTAGAGTGAAAAGCGGAAGGAAGTGGGAAAAAATGAGATGTCGGTATTAAAACGATCCTGTAGCAGCTTTTTTGCCGTTAAAACGCTACGCTCGCTGCTGGTGGCAAGCTTGCACATTCTTTTAGCGTGCCGGTGCCACTCTCTCACCGCGCCTAAGTTAGATTTTTTCTTCCATATGAGTAGCGTGAGGCCATTTCCCACAGCAAAGGATTAAGTCGCGCTGTATCTCTGATCCTTGGCAGGAGCAGTAGCAGCAATTGCCAGAGAAAGAAATTTTTAAAATTCTAATAGGATTCTCCAGTAAGGTTGTCCCTTTTTAGAGGGCACACACTCACAGCATTTGCTAGCAAAAAGATCTATTGGAAGGTGTGAAACGACTTCTCTCTCGTATCGTATAATAAATATTGTAGCCGGAGTTTGTTGCCTAATTAGATTGTGGCCCCTTTTGTGGTTTGGCCATACGGTTTTCTTTAGCCTTTGCTTACACTGTATAGATTAAATCGCACCAATTGTAAAGGATTAAAGAAGAAGGTGCTTAATGTGGTTAAAGGTATTATAACCAGCTAAAACTCCTGTAGCGCGATAAAGCCTGACCTCAATTACACGACCCATTCCATCCCAAAAAGCAAACTTTTATTTTCAAGGACAAGCGTCACGAATACCGCACCCGGTATGCGGTCACATTACAGCTTCCCCCACGAACTTTTAACACGACGGCACGCAAAGACAAACAATTTCCTCAGTGCAGTGCAGATTTTGCTGCAAAAGTTTTCGCTAAACCTACGGCTGGTATTCAACTTGCAGTGCCACAGGTACCGTTTGTTGATGCGTCTTGAATCGTTGGCAAGCAGGGACGCATCACCTGGCAAAACCCTGACCCTACGGTTGTGCTTGCGCTTAATCACATCACCAAAGTTGTGTCAGTTCATCGCTGGAAAGCTTTGCCTGCGGGGCGGCTGGTTTGTGTCCCGCCATTATCCGGGAATCAACCGGGTGGATGCTGCCAGCGATATACAAACAACAAGCAGAAAGCAGTTTTCAAAACCCGGAAGGTGACCAGAAGATTCTTGCATTTAAATTTATTTAACATCCAACCGTTTGTTTGTTTTGCTGTTCGATTGTAACCGCATGCTCGGTGTACGTTTCACCGCACAAGCAGCATCGCATTAGGTGGAACCGAAGTAGTGTAGTGTACGGCTGCATACAACTAGGCGCATGTATCCTCCGCATGGCGCCCCAGTTCGCTGTACAGTGTGCTGCGAAGCTTTTGCATGGAGCAAGGAGAAAAAAAAGGGAATGGGTAAAAGCGGAACAGTGACTTTTACCACAGCTCATCCTACGTCCGTCCGCGTATCTGCGTGGACAAAGGAAGGTTGGCGACGATTTAGACGTCCCGTCCCGGACTCGGTGAGCGATTTGTTTGCGGTGGATGGTTCAATTGATTTAAATTTTACTGCTTTCCATTGTAAAAGAATCGTTCGTGGCATTGCGAAAACGGAGAAACCGGTGATGGAGCACCGGAGCGAGACTTCATGATTTTCCCGATAACGTTCGATACCGAAGCAGGACAGTGTGCAAATGTTTGTCCTTTGCTGCTATACCGGTAAACAACCAGGGGTGGGGACGGGAAGGGGGAACACTGGCGTGCGGGTTGATGTTTGTGTTTGTGCAACGATGCAAAGGATGAACTTTGTGGTCAGTTGAGTTCGATTGTGGTACGAGCGTAGTGAGAATGTGGGTTCAAGCAACATATTAAAGCTTTCCCACAACTGCATGGAAGGCGGCGGGAGCATGGGCAGGAGTTTCTCGGCAAAGGCAAAGGAAAAGGTGGTACAAGGCAAGCACGCTTCACTAGTTTGTTGTAATTGTCCCTTGACGATGGTGACGTGATTTGCGATTCAATTGCTACGACTCCTTCTCACAGGTCTCACAGGGTCGGGAACGCAACATGCGCTCATCATTCGTGCATTAGCGTGATGGCATTGAATATGCAAAACTCTATCTGTCCGGCGTGAATATTTCTACTCCCTTCGGGTTTCAACGCTTACCGAGGCGTGAAGTAATGTAGGCAAGGGTAGCTAAAGCTGGGTTGGTTATATTTTATGCGAAAACAAATGAACTGAAAGCCAATATTCAATGCACGTTGATTCAATGGGTCGTGTGTCGAGCGCGATGTGTTTACTGTTCGGTTTTGTTAGTGACCGGACCCGTGCTGTCCGTGCTAGCGATAATGTTGCAAACTAAGCTGATGTGATATGCCGTACTAATGACCTTGTCTAATTGGAACATTTATGTCATTTTTTTTCTCATTAGTTTTCTTTTTTGGCGGTTAGTGGTTTCTGTGACATTATATTAAATTGCAGAGAAGCTGTTTGCTCAGTGAAATGGTGTACTGGTATGATTAGATTGTGTTTTGTTTGGAAACACTACACCGATCTTCCTCGAAACGTAAACTTGTACCTCGAATGTGTTTGATGTCAACATTATGATGGATTGGATTTTTAACGCGCATTATTTTCGAGTGATTTTACGGTACTAATATTAGCACCTTAATGGGATGTTCTTGATTGTGTTACAGAGGACAGATACAAATGATTCATCATAGAGTGGAATGAGTCAAAAAAGAATAAATTTTTGTCACGAACAGGTCAAAATTTGTTGCTAACTGTATTGCCTTTACATGCATATATGTAGGCGCATTTTAAAAATTATTATTTATGATTTTTGAATTTAAATTATTATTTACATACATGACCCAGAATCTTGAAACAAATAGCCTGCAGCTGTCAGTTGAATTCGTTTCAATGGAATTCTCAACGCTCCATAAAAGCTGGATGTTAATATTATTAACACCAATAATCGAACATCCAGAATACAAATGATTTTTATTGCCTACAGCAAGTTTTACCTTCAAATGACGTTCTCCTAGAAAAATACTTAATCATATTCATTCGTGTTCATATTGTTATATTTCCGAAAAGCAAAATTTACGAGCCGTCCGAGAGTAACGTTCGCACGTCGTTAAAAAGCGCCAAAAACGTATGAATTTCATCAACTGTTGTTTTTCAAATAATCACCCAAAATCCTACATTCTACGATAACATGACTTCAGTAATTAAAATCTCACCACAACCATTGATACAATAATCTACCTAGGAGCATCTCTTGCGCTCGGTAATTGAAATCGGTACAGAAGCAAGCACAGTGATTCACGTCCGGTAGGTAACTGAGTCTCTGTTCGAAGAACTCTCCAACGGGAAATGCTTTTTTCAACAATCAACAAAATGCTGATGGCTAACGTTATGAGGTGTTGTGACGAGCACGAGACAAACATTTGCTTTCGAAATGGATGTCCGGCCCGGCGAAACAGGTACCACCGGTAAAGGTGGTAAAGTGCTACAAAGTTCCACCATTTTGTGCCATTGTTTGGAGCTTTCGTGATCCCGCGCGTGTGTATGTGTGTGTGTGTTTATCTGCTGTTCATATTGCATATTAAATTTCCGCATGATTTTAATTTTACTCCACTGCACAAGTCAAACGACCTCGCGAATAGGGGCAAAAGCTTGTGGACGAGGGGTGAGTGAAACGGTAAGCACTGGGACTCACATAATTGCAGCAGATCACTGGTGCTCGGAACACGCTTAACAGGTCGGCAAACTACTGCCCGGCAAGGGATATGCCATATTGAGGGCACATTTCAACCCCGGCTCGTTGCAATTCGTCGCATGCACAGGCTCTCCGAGATGTATGTGGCTGCCTTCGCCTGCTGTAGCTGCGTTTGTGACTGTGTGGCGTCCCGTTTTTCGGCTGTAGTCCCTGGACAGGTACGGACCGTTGCCACGGCTCGATATTTCGCCAACAACTTCCCGTGGGGTGCATCCGCTGTGTTTCGTGCTGAATATTCATTAATAATGGTTGCAGTTCATCGCTGCAAAACGGGCCGTTTTCCATTTCTCTCTGTAAAAACACGCACACACACACATACACACGTGGAAAGCCGAAAGATCGACGCAGTGGCACGAGCAGAGGCATTGAGGTTCACGTGCTAGAGAAGAGGTTTTGGGGGGTAAAACAAGCTGCAGCTTGGACCAGAGTGTTCGGGCACGGGTGAAGGATCTATCGGTGGAAAGCGGATTGCATACGTTGCCGGGGCATTGTTGCGAAAATTTAAATAAATGATAGCAGCATGCTTAAGCCGGACGTTCGGGGTTGTAGCTGTCGGGATCTTGATCCTTTGCGAAAGTAACTGCAATGGACCATGTCCAAAGATGCGGAAGGCGAAGGTAGCCTTTTTTTTTGGTGTCGTTGTTGTTGCTTCTATTTCTTTTGGAACTCAACAAGGGTAGAAAAATAATTTACTCCGGTCTTCGAAACACGGACAGAAAGCGCGAGTAAATCGACCAAACGATGTGCAATCTGCCTAACCAAGCCACAAAACCGAAACGGAATTTTCACCACTCATCACCGAGCAGCGACAGTGGGTCCGCCGAGGATAACGCAAACGAGCGCAAAGCGAAGAAAAGATCTGGCGCAAAAGAAAAAGGAAAACCCACCATCCCACGGATAGCATCTTTTGCACGTGCAAACGAAGCATTCAGTTGGCGCTTCCTTGCCGCCGCTTACCTAAAAAAAAAACCCCCAGCGCAAATTATAATGCACCACATTATCTGTCAAACGATCCACCTCGGGATTCTGTTCCGAGCTTCCCGCCGGTGTTTCGAGTGAGCTGGTGAGAATCATTTGCATTTGTTGCGCCATTATTACGGTGTGAAACGGTGGGGTGACGAAGCTCGCCGGGGTAGGATGAGCGTTGCACGAACCGATTCTTGAGGTGTTGAGGTTGACCGCTTGCACTTAAACGGATTTTGGGCTGGTGTTGGTGTGGAATTTGTGGAAAATGGAGATTTAATTGAAAAGCGATGATTGCGGCTGGTTTAAATTAACGTGCGGCAATGGAGATAAACAGATGATAATGATCGTTACAGTTTGGAGAACGGTTTTCGATTGTAGCGATGTTACAAAGCGAGGGTAAAATTGGATTGGAACAGTACTTAAGAAAAATATCACGACCAAGGATATCATAGTCGGTGATTCCTTCTTTCATTTTTTAATTTGAACGTTGTGTACAATCTTTGTTTGCTTGTAATAGGTTCAACTCAAGGATAGATCTCGTGTCTTAGTCTTTGTCCTTTTACAGAATTTTTGAAAGAAATTTTTGTCCTTTTACAGTTTACAGTTTAGTAGACATTTTAATAACAAACTCATTTTATAATTCTTTTGCAGTCGACTACGATATTTATTCTTCAGGTTTACTCCATGTTTTACATCCGCAAATAATGAGTTTACTTTCCGATTTATGCAATCGGAAATCTCGCCCCCGGATGTGATCAAATGAACGTTAATGATAGAGTTCGATACTTTTTGAGTTTCTCTACCTCGCTATGTCTTTGAATGGCTGTAGATAAAACTCTGTGTGTAACAGCCGAACTGCAACAACTCACAGATGTCAATAGGTTCAGATGGAGGTGTCTTTTGAATAGCAAAAAATGCGCGTCATGTTCGCTATAACCCGAGGTGCCATAATTTGCAAGAACTTATCCAAGCTTTCCCGTTTTTTTTTTTTCCCCATCTCATCCAATCCAAAAATCGCGAATGAAAGCTTCTGAGAATGTACGCCCTCCAAACCAGGGAGGGGTAGAAACTTTGCGACTAACATTTATTTCTTCGCGTTCGTGTCCAACGTCCATCCGTTTATTATGCGTTCGGTTAAAAACTTCACATTATCGAAGCCAAAGTTGCGCCCAAGATGTGATGTGAAATGGAAGGATGCAAAAAAAACAGGCTGATATTTCATATCAAACCATGGTCAACCGTAGCCAAAGAAGCATAGTTTGTTGCCATGTTTTTTTTCCTCTGCCCGAACAGTCATGCTTAAACTCGCAGGCACTTCCACTTCGATCCGACACTATTCTGTGGAGGTGGTGGAAGTTTAAAAAAAAATCACCCCGTTCTAAATGAATTTTTAATTTGAAAAACTTTCCCTCCCTGGACCGCAGCTCGCAAATGCGACGCAAGTTGTCCGGCCGCTTGGTCCGGGGAACGGGAACGTAGAGAAAATTCTTTCGATGAATTTACACTTCGAGCGTTATTTTTTGACGTGCATTTTAATTGGTTCGTTCCACTTCTTTCAATTTCTAATTTTTCTTTTCTCTCGTTTTTTTTTCTCTCTCTACATCTTTTCATGGACTTTCCACCGAACTGTCGCTGGACTTGTGGGTTCTTCCACCGCCGTTAAATGACCACACGCAACCAACCACCGGCACCGCTGGGCTACGATGGGATTTATCCGACGGCAGTGAACCTTGGGCGAATACGGGCCGATAACTGTGGCCAGGAGGAGCTGGCCAAATGTGCCCGCCCATTCCAGGTGATACAATCGTCGACGGATCTGTCCATAGCGACGAAAAAGGAGGATCTGGATAAAATATGCCCGTAAGTTTACGTTCCGCTAATAAATTGTAGTTACTTGGCCGTGTGCTTTCGTTCGGTCGTTCTGGCCCACTTTACGCTGGTCCAAAGCTTGCCCATTGTTCTGGAGATAAATCATTCCCTTTTGGGGCTGGACGAGAGACTTATAGTGGATGTAACACGAAGAGCAATTAACACGAAGTGTCATTGCAGATTGTTGAGCGAGCGTCCAGCGTTTGTTTTTTTAAGTTGGAAGGTGTTAGCACGAGGAAGTTATATAAAGTCCTTTTGGTAATCTCAGCGAGATTAGTTGCAGAAGAAGAATGATTTTGAATGTATTTTTTCTTGTTTGCTTTTATTAGGCTTTGGGGTGTACTGGACATTACAAATTTATTTGATTTTTATTCATGCAAACTTGTTAAATTTTTGGAGGTTGTTTTACTTCATTGGCAAAACGTTGTGCTGGTCACGTGCCAGTATTGGCAGACTCGCAATGTAACATTTAACGATTAATTTACCTCAAATTCAAACACCGCAAGGCCACACGCAGCTGCGGTTTAGTCAAGTTTCAAAATCAAGGCCCAAGTAGAAAAGCGCCATTTTCACGAACTCTTCAAAACAATGACACGAATCTGTACTTAAAAAAGGATTTATTATAGATCTATTACTTCCTACTCTAAACATCATCTCATAATGGGCTGTTTTCTCATGTTTTCGATCATTTCAGTGACCTAAATAATGGGCTGCACTGCATACGTAGCTACACGCGTCGTTGTATGACCCTGGAACAGAGAAACCGCTTCAACAAGCTGTACAATGGCACACACCAATTCGTGCGAGACCTCTGCCGCGAGGGTGACTACCAGCGCGAGTTCCTTTCTCACGCACCCTGCCTACAGTTGGTACGACCAGACTACGAAGTGTGCGGACGGCGGTATCACCTTACCGTGATGGCTATATCGCAACAGTCCCAGCCCGATGAACACCAACACCAACAGCATCAGCACGGCCATCACGGTCAGCAACAGACGGACGCCGAGTTAAGCGGACATCAGCACGAACGGCGCCATCGCAACCATCGGACGGCAAGCCGCACCGATGAAGATGACGTGCGGACGGTGTGCTGTTCGTTCATGGAGTACCTTGACTGTTCGGAAGCGGCCGCCAAAAATACGTGCGGTCACGAAACGGCAAGATTCACCCGTGGATTCTTGGACAAAATGTCGTCGACATTAATTAAGGTGCGTTTTCTGCAAGATTGTAGGTCCTATCGTGGTTGTTTGAAACTAACAGGAACCATTTCTGCTTCCAGATGTACTGTGAAGATTACTACAAGTCAAACAAATGTCCGACAATGTACACATCGTCTTCAAGCAATCATTGGAGTCAATTGCACAGTGCGGTACTACTGCTAGTTCCCACGATCATCAGCTCCATCAGCAGCTGGACGTCTTCCTGGTGGGCGTTCCGATCAGATGCTCCATTACGGTTACGATAATCTACGCTTGGGAACGTTCAACTGTAACATCCCAAACAAGCTTCAAACCTGCTTTCCCCCGGCTGATGCACTATTTTAGAATATTCAGATAATATTATGTAGTTTAGTATAATAGCTTTAATTCGATTCACTCACGTTCCGTATTTTCACGGCATGCATAGGTTAGCAATTGTAGCTCCAACGACACTCTAACGTACAATGGTTTTGTTTCTGTTTGCCTTTTAAGTTAAATTTATAAAAAAAAAAGGCAAAGCCGTTAACTTAAGACATCACCTCCCCCGTATAAAGTAGAATGACAAATTAATTGTTTAACTACCGAATGATCCCTGTCCCCTCGTTTTCTTCCGTCGCAGCGTAATTGGCAAATTGGATTCAATCCAGGCCACTGCGCAAGGCCAATCGTTGTGAGTTGTGCTCCATCAACCTAACAACGCTAGAACGTCGATCAAAGATGTCGCTGTAGTGGCTAGAATTTGGCCTAAAGTTCCATACCACCCGTGGCGAATTTGCAGCACTGATGAGTGCAATTAGGGTTAATTTATTTATTAGAAACCATCGGTGGTGTGGTTTGTCATCGGTGTGGCTAAGGAGAGCAAACGTTCTCGAACAGACATCAGAGATTGTCCAGTAAATATGGCCGATTCGAATTCGAGCAGTCACTACACACTTCCATGCACGTTTTACGCCAGATACCGAAGATGTAGATAGTATTCTAGTTATTGCGTTACTACGGAAAGTCTACACGAGCACCGTAAGTGATCCGTGCCAGTCATAAAGCGTAGGTTCAGAGCATATGTAGTGCTTTGCGCCCGTTGATATCGATCATTTCTCTACTAGACAAAATCAAACGTAAAATCAAGCGTGCTGATAATAGCTTTGGTATGCGAACTTGTATAGTAACTAATGTAGCCTAGCGTATATTGTTTCTGTAGGGATATCGAGTTAGGGCGCGGGATAAATATTACTTGAATATTGTCGTTAAATATGAAATTTACATGATAACTAAACCGATAACATGAAAATATTAATTATCCGTCAAATCAACCACTTTTGTTTCTTCTTCTTCTTGATTTAATGACCTTTTTACTTGATCTTCTTCGTCCGATCAAGTAAAATCCCGCTGCATCCGATCTCCGACAGGTTAGACTCCACTTTATCCAGCCAACGAGCTCGCTGTGCTCCTCTACGCCTCGTGCCGAACAGGTCATTGACGAGCATCTTCCTGTTGGGGCATCCTCATCACGTGCCCCAGTCATCGTATCCTTCCGCCTTTGACTACCGACAGGATATCAGCACCGCCAAACAGCTCAGCTACATCGTGGTTCATTCTCCTTCACCACACCGCCAAAAATAGTCCTTAGTACCCGCCGTTCGACAATAGCGAGTGCATTGGCGTCCTCCGACAGCACTCTCGTACCCATAGAAAACTACCGGACGTATCAAGGTGCGGTAAATCGTGCATTTCGTGTGTTGTTGGAGTCTTCTCGATCGCAGGAGTTTGTGGAGTCCGTAGTAGGTACGATTCCCCAAAACAATGCGCCTTCAGATTTCGCTACTTACGTGGTTACGATCGTACCGGTACGGGTAGCAGAACTCTTCTACCACCTCAAGATCGTCGCTGTCAACTGATACTCTGCTTCCGAGACAAACTCTATAACGGTCAGAGCCTTCAACAAGCAGGTATTTAGTCTTCGTCGTATTGATCCTCGATCCAATTATATTGGCCTCGCGTTTCAGTCGGGTGTACGCCTCGCACACCGCCGCATTTGTCCGTCCGATGATGTCGATGTCATCCGCGAAGAAAAGGAATTGGAGAGATTGGGTGAAAATCGTGCTCCGAATGTCGATGTTGAACAACAAACAGGAGAGTCTGTCCCCTTGCCTCAGACCCCGGTGAGATTCGAACGATTCCGACAGCATGCTCGAAACTCCCACCTTGCACTGCACACCGTCGATAGTGGCCTTTAGCAGCCGTACCAACTTCCCAGGGAATCCGTACTGCTGCATGGGGTTCCATAGTTCGGTCCAATCTATGGTATTGTAGGCCGCCTTGAAGTCACTTGATCATGTCTGCCATCTAATGATTTCCTTGACTAAACTTTAGCCGTAGCAGATGGCATGGTACGGCCGTGGTTGGGAACACCAAATACAACATCTTGCATATTCGCAATCGACCTATGGCCGACGACTTTTCTTTATTCCCCATTCAAACGTGGCCCAGAAAGATCCTGGAACCAACAAAGCTTGAAAATAACACATAAACTTGAACCATATAATTGACATCCCAGAGAAACTTTTCTTCTTGACATAACGACCTACTAGGCCACGCCGGTCATCGAATGTCTTACGAGACATGCTGATATAACGTAATTGTATAGTCAGTCTTCACTATGGCGGAACGTGTCGGATTGAGACGAGTTGCATTAAGGTCCAGAGGCGAATCTTGCTGAACGTTCGCGTGGTGTAGGGACCTCGAAAAGTGCTTTGAGCTGAAGCCCAAAGCGAATTGGTTGTTGTAAATATTGGTAGACGTATGGGACTAATCGAGTGGCCCCTGCTCGTGGTGAGAAACTCCCTCACACCGCGGCAGTAGCGGATTTAACGGTGGACGGAGCTGCCTCGTACAAGGGGTCCTTCATGACACACCATTTCCTCTTAGGACCTCAGAAGGAATAAATCCGCGTCTGCCGAGGTCCCTTCTACATCTACAGCGAGTGGACAGGGGATGTAGGAGCATGGGGGGTTTGGCATGCTTCCCTACTCGCACTACTACTAAGCTACTACTACTCATCCATTCCATACGCCGGGGAATCCGAACCGCACACCAGCAATGGGCTGGAAACTAGACTAGGGAATAGACGTCTCCGTTCATCAAGACTCAGCCGGCTTTGGGATCCACTCCACATTAGACAACTGCACCATCAAACTCTCGAATCACAAATTCATTTACTCTACTGAAGTAATAGCTCGAAGTACTGCCAAAGTCAACATTACGCCATATCTGCAACAATTGTAACCCAATTTGTTACCGAATAACGCAAAGAGGCGAATGAGGTCTGAAAGGTCAAAAGGTTACAACTGCAAACATCATAAATATTTGAATCGACAATCAAATTGTATCTGATGTCCTTGGTGGGCGGTTTTGTTGGGGCGGCCGGATGGGAAAGGCAACTACGGTGCCGATCTTCACACGGCAGAACTAGGGTTCAAATCCCGTCCTACTCGAATTGATTATAGAACTTACGTGGTTTCAGCAAGTTAATTTATTACACCATCCTTCAGATAGCTGGCGTGACCTAGTTGGTCGTTGAGCCAAGAAGTTTAAGAAGAAGAAGGCTTTAATAATTTTGCAACAAATGTTCTACAATTTATGCCGTTAATCGTTCATTCATCATATTTCATCTCGTGTGTCTTTACTCTTCAGAAAGAATCTACTGTTTAACCGCATGTAACGCATACGTGAGCGTATTGAACGGCACCCAAACCCACTCACTTTCCCAGAACTTCAAATAGAATGGTCTCTGCTCGATCGTGTGACATCCGTAACCCTCCAGGATGGCTTCCGTTTCCTCGGGTGAGATAAACTTTTCATAATCGTGCGAACCCTTCGGCAGCCGCTTCATGATATTTTCCAACACTACCACCGCCAGCAGCCAGGACCAGTTGGTTTTGTTCCAGGTGCTGATGAATACCGAACCGCCCGGTTTCAGTACGGCAGCGACTTGCTTCAGCAGCGTACTCTGATCCACCACGTGCTCGATCGTTTCCGAAAGCACGACCACATCATATTTGCCAACTGCCCCTTGCCAATGTGCGTCGAGCGATTGTTCGAAATAATGGCAGCGCTCCTTGATGTCCGGTTGCTTCTCTGCGTGCGCTTTAGCTACCTCGATGAGGTGCCGCGCTGGATCGATACCGACTACGTTCGCGTGCAGCTTTGCCAGTGCTTCTGAGTAGATTCCACCCCCGCAACCGACATCCAATATCGTGAGACCTTTCAAGGAGTCGGTCGTGTACCGCTGCTTTCGATCGAGTTTACCCACCTTGATGAGACCTTCCACGACTAGAGGAACTCTGAAGTGAAACCGATTTAAAAAGGGAACAATTAGTGACCTAGTTAGGACGTTTTTGGTAGACAGTAAGCAAGCTTACCTCAGTTTGTTTAATTTGTGCAGCAAAATCATGGGTCCGGTCGGTTCCCACCAGTGTGTGGAGAGTTGATCGAACGTTGCAATTTGTTCCTCTGCCGTACTTTTCATCGTCAGACCCTCCATCAGGCTGAGGAACGCGATCGATGCTTTCTCGAACATTTTGGCAAGTACAAACTGGAAGAACGATAGCACCAGCTTAAAAATAACGAATCCGCTAGATTCCATGACCGAATCGATCCTCTCCATTTTATGGCTCGGCAAATCCTTCTTTCGATACACTTTTACACTTCTGAGACGGTCACACGACTGATACTGTTCCACGGTCTTGCTAGAGCTTTTAAAGGGTTATTAAAAATACTTACTTTGGTTAACGACACCCCACTGCCTATGCTTGTGGAAACCTAGCAACTCAACACACGCCAAAGTTGCACGGACACGCGTACAAAAATGTATATGAACCTAGATATCATGTTTAACGCAGCCTTTTCAACCTTAACATTGGGACGATCGCATGACGGCTTATTTCATTTGAATTTAAAATTGTTCTCAACGGTTTAAAAAGCAATTGATAGCTACTCAAGCTTACACCAACCATGTACAAGTAAGGGAAATCTTCCCTTAAAACCTATTTATTTATATCTTCTTGCAACGTATTGTACAACATACATCATTACGATCAACAACTTTTTAATCATCCCACTCGTCCAATTTCAAATCTTTCACGATATCGATCTGATCCGCATCCTTACCATCTTCCAACGGGTACTCTTCAACGGGTTTCTTTTGAGGTTTGCCGCTCTCCTTTGCCGATTTCTTCTTCACGTTCTTTTGGGGTACTTCTTCTTCTTCCTCCTCCTCTTCTTCGTCCGAGTCCATATCCTCCTGATCATCACTATCTTGTTCCATATCGGACATCGATTCATCATCGCCTTCATCACCATCTTCTTCCTCCATGCCTTCGACTTCAATCTTATCCTCGTCCTCGTCCTCGTCGTCCGATGGGAACAGAGTTACCGGACCGTCCTTCTTCACCTGCGATTTCTTCGGCAGCTTCTTCAGCGTCGGCAGCTTGTAATCGCTAATATTTTCCGAATTCGTAGCAATTCGCCGTTTCGCAGATTCGCTTTCCTTTGCTACGGACGCGTAGAACTTCATCAGCGGTGTACCATCGGCCCGTACAGTTTCCTCCCAGGCACGGATACGTTCGGTTTCCTTCAGCGGTATTTCCATCCTGCTGCGCAGCTTCTCCATAAACTCGTAGTTTTCCATCAGCTTGTCGCTCAGTTGTTTCATCTTGCGCGAGTACTTGTACTGTTTGGTTGTTTTCGTGTATTGGCGCAGTTGTAGTATGATCGGTAGAATGATCTCCGGAAAGCCAACCGATGCAGACTCGTTTGCCGCAAACTCCAGCACTAGCTCGTAAATTTGATCAATTACGGCATCTTTGAAGGCGTTCTCTTGAATGTTTGCTGGCGAAAAGCGTAACAGACAGGTCAGATTGACCGGGCGCATTGACAATTTCTTGTGATGCTCATTGAAGCTATGGGATCTCAGAACCTCCACCAGGAACGGGAGCACCGGTATGTAAATGTTAGTTTTCGCATTTAGCTGTATCAGTATGCGACAACAGTGGAACCGCAACGGGAAGTACTGGGCAGAAGGTATCAGCTTGATCACACCGATCACGATCGAGACAAACGGATAAATCAGCGGTTCGAGCGCTTCTCCATGTGCATGGGCCGCACCGAGAACATCACCCCAAAGCTTCAACGAGTTGACATACTGCCAGTTGTAGATGTACTGGAAGCTGTCCTTTTTCTGCAGAATTACCGCATTCCGCAGATGAATGGCTAGCTGGCGGATGTACAAAAACATGTGCTGATAGGACACATTGAAGTTCAGCAGAAACATTTCTCCCAACGAGCGACGCATAAAGTTAATGTTGGGCAGCGTGTTCGGCGAAACGAATTTGCTGTTCTTCACGTACGCCAGATACATCACCTTCAACACGTTGCTGAGGAAATGGGACTGCTGGGCGTGCGTAATCTTCAAGATGCACATGAAAGCTAAAACACGGATCGTTTCCTCCTCGGCCGTACTCCAGATGCCAATAAGACGCTTCAGAATCGGTTTTGTTATGCTTTGGTAGCAAACCAGAATCGATGAAAATTGATGCAGGTGCTTCAGTAGCACGGACATGATGTGCGATGAGGACACGTTCTCGAGCAAGTTGGTAAGATCGATCAGGTACGTCTTCAGGCATGATTTTATCTTCTTGAACCGTCTATCATTCTTCAAATCCTTGTACTGACGCTTCTCGTTCAACGAAAGATAGCTTCGTACAGCTGGACCCAGATAAAGAACACACGTTTGTACGATTCCATTGAACAACGCCGAACCTTCGATACGATACGGTGGAGTAATGCTTTTTTCTCCAGTAACAGTAAAAATAGCCGAATTAAATGCCTTGCAGATGTTCCTGATGCATTTGACGTGTTTTACCGGCATCGTGTTCAGATCATTGGTCCATGCTTTCAACATTTTAAACGTTACCTTTTTGCCCGGCTTACCATCATCATCGTCACCTTTTCCGCCTTCTTCTTCGCCATCCTCCTCATCATCATCATCCTCGGCACCAGCGTCTTCCTTCTCGTCGTCTTCATCCGGATCGAAATCACTCTCATCACTGGCCACTTCCAATTTCTTCGGCAACTTGTGCACACCCCCATCCTCATCGTCAGCCGGCTCTTCGTCTGATGAGTCTTCGAATTCTGAATCGCTTCCTTCCAGTTGCCCGAATTTTAACAATTTCTCATCATTCTTCTTCAAAAAGGCAAACAGTTCGGGATCGGTTGATTCTAACCTAGCGAGCGCTTGCTTGTGCTCCTTCTCCACCTGCTTCATACCCGTTTCTGCATCGGAACCATCCTCCCCATCGGAATCTTCCGGAGCAGTCAACTTTCCTTTCGTTTTCTTAGCAGCTTTTCCATTTGAGGCTGGCTGGGGTGGTTTCGATTCGGGTTTCTTCTTTTTTCCTCCTTGCGGCTCTTGCGCTACTTGTTTGTTGATATTCTTCTTCTTTTTCAACACTTTGCCAGTGTCATCATCCAAATCGGCAGTATCTTCGGAATCTTCCGGATCAGCCACTTTGCGTTTCGATCGCTTCTTTTTACCATTTACTTCCGGTTCTTGAGCTTTTGGTTTCATTTTTTTCTCCTTCCCTTTCTTATCGTGTGCTTTACCATTTACTTCTGGAGGATGCAAATCCTTTTTCTTTTTTCCATCGGAAGAGACTTTCTGGACTTTAAGCTTGTTTGTTTCAATTCCGTTTGCTGCTGTTTGCGATTCTCCTGAGCTCATCGCCGATTTCTTCGGCTTAGCCTCAACTTTCAGCTTCTTCTCTTGTTTAGTTTTGGCCTTTTCAATTCCATTCGACTTGATTTTACTTTTCGGCTTTACTTCGGGCTCATCATCTCCCACGTCTGCATCCATGTTGTCCAAGAAGTTGTCCAGGGACATGTTCTGGAAGTCTTCCTTTTTCTTTGACTGTTTGATTTTCATTTTGGGGTTGTTAGGTTATACACTACAATGAAATAATAACGAGTACACAATTTATCTATAAAAATAATCGAAAATTTTCTTGGATTGTTTTCACCAGCCGGTGGAACTCGCACGTGTTTACTGGTTTGACGTTTTGTCCGAGCATGTATCATTTGACAGTGGAACAATATGCTAAAAGAAGTGTTGCCAGCTATACATTGCGATCGTAGAATATTTGATATATTTTAAATAATAAATTTTAATCTTAGTCTTTGCAGATTTTATAAAAAAGAAAATTAAAATATGATAAAGTAATCAATACAGCCCCGCTTTCTGGTAAAATTTGTACGTCACTATGCGAAAAACGCCTAAACTTATGCAAAACGCAGCACATGTCGCCAAGGATGCACATTGTGTCCTCGGTGTAGTCAAAAATGATTTATTTTCTCGAGTCCTTCATTCAAAGTTCAATATTATTATTCCAAAAAATATTTAAATGGGAAGGAAAGGAAAATATTAAACCAATATTTACAAATGGAGATATTTGTGAACAAAAAGACGAAAAGAAAGAAATGTTGACGGTTACGATGGTTGTATGAGCCAGCTGTGCCGACAACATTCATTGTTGTTTGGAAACAACAAACGAACACCGGCGCATCGAATCAGTCTTGTCTTATATTAGTGGAAATACATTTTAAACCTCCGAACCATGTTACCCCAGCATAGTCTTCGAGTTCTACGCCACACAGTATTGCTCAACAGGTAAAATTTCGAGAATTTAGGATTATTGAGCAAAGTGACGCAATTTTTCACTTTCCTTCTAGAACGTGCCGCTGTTTTTCTTCGCCATCAGAAACCATCCGGACGCAGTACAGTAATGTCGATCAGCGTGAAGTGGACAATCTTTCCAAACAATCTACCGAATGGTGGGATCCCCAGGGACCGATCCGTGGGTTACATGCGATGAACGCCCTGCGTGTTCCGTTGATTCGCGATGGATTAATCACGACCGGTGCCGTGGAGAAGCCGCTTGTCCAAAAACCTAATGTTCTCGCCAATTTAAACATTCTTGAGGTGGGTTGTGGTGGAGGAATCTTGACCGAAGCACTTGCCAAACTGCACTCAAAGGTGGTCGGTATCGATCCTAGCGAAAAGCTTATCAACGTGGCAAAGCAACATGCCAAAGACGACCCATCACTTGACCCGGAACAGATCCAGTATCATGTGGAAACCATCGAGCAACATGCAGCTAAAAATGCTGAACGATATGACGCAGTGGTAGCTTCGGAGGTATTGGAGCACGTGAACGACAAAGTGGCGTTTATTGAGCAGTGTCTTGGTGCTCTGAAGCCGGGAGGATCAATGTTTATAACCACCATCAACAAAACGACTCCTTCGTGGTTGGGGGCGATAGTTGGAGCGGAACAAGTTTTCAAACTAGTCCCGGAAGGAACACATGACTGGGATAAGTTTATATCGCCGCTTGATGTGCAACGAATTCTCTCGAGTTACAACTGCAACACTATTCTGGTTCACGGAATGTTTTATCAGTTTTGGTCTAATCGGTGGTGCTGGACGAAGAACACCGACATAAATTATGCCCTGCATGCAGTTAAAATGAGAGAAGAGTAAGTGTTGTAAAACGAAGAAAATAAATTTAATACACCTTTCTATCGTAGAATAAACAAATAAAGGAATTAATTTATTGAACCGCTTAGGATGAGCGTTTTATATTTAACGGCAGTGGATGCTGCAATCGCTTTTGGTGACTGTCGTACTTTTTGTTCATTGTGTGCATTACACTAGAATAAAATCGAGCCATTTCTGCATCCGGAACATCTGTTTCCATTTTGGCCTTCTTCGCAGCTTCCTCCCGTTCACGTTTCAGAACGTCCACACCGGACTCAATTTCGATAATTCGCTCTATTTCTGGATTCATACCACCGTAACTGATACGTCCCTCGATTAGTTCCTCGCATGGAACGTAACTTGGTTCTATAATGTATTTTATGGTTTCCGATAACATTTTGTCTGTAATTTCACTAGCGTAGAGTGCACTGAAATGAGAAGAAAGCAAAGGGCCGCGTAAGCCAACAATTCTGCTTGTCGGTAGTGTAGCCATCCTTACCGTCCTCGTTCATCGTCTGCTTCTTTGTCCAGTTTTTCCTTTGTCCGTGACATAAATTTCATCTGCAAAATTCCTTTCGAAAGCTGTACTTTATTCATTTTAGTGGACATTTTTAAGCTGGCTTTTCTGGCTGGCTCTCTTGTGCTGATCGGTGGAAGCTAGAACTGAATGTAAACTTCTTCTTCTTCTTCTTCTTCTTGGTTGCAGGTTGTATCCTCCTATGATGTCAAAGACTCATAATCAGAGGCATACTGCATGGTAGAAAGAGAGGACATGTGTCCATTTCTCTTGCTTTTCTGTTTTTGTTTTTGTTTCTTTTTATGTTTGTTTATGTCTCTGTCTTCGTTTCTATGTCTTTTGTGTGTCTTGTCGTGTCTAAGTTCATGGTAAGGAGAGTTTTTGTCTGTTGGATTGTGTATTTATAAAAATGTGTATATTTGTTTATTTGTATGTGTTTGTTGTTTTTGTTTATTTATTTACTTACTACGTATATATATATTTTTGTTTTTTTTCTGTGTACGTATTTTTACTTTTTTTTTTTTTTTATTTTATATATATATATATTTTTTATATTTTTTTTATTTTTTATTTTATTTTTTTTTTTTTTATTCCTATTGTTTTTGTGTTTGTATATATTATTTCCTGTGTGTGGTTTGAAACTCTTGTATTTTCTCTTTGTACGTTATTTGTTCACAAATGTGCACTAGAGGTTCGTTTCTAAGAGTTTGTGTCTGTTTGTAAAATGATTTTGTACCAATAGGTCTCCTGATATAGCCTAAAAAACCTCTTTGGTATTAATTTGCAACCCCAACCTTGCATTTTGTTTCTTGGGTATTCCCTTTTTTTCTTTTTTTTTCTTTTTAATATCCTCTTCTCTTCTCGTGGAAGGGATAGGATATCTGTGTGCCTATTGTTTTGTGTGGTTTTCTTATTTTCCTTTTTCTAATCTTATCCTATTTTTACCTATCTTATTTCCTAGTTCTAATTTCAACTAAATAAAATAAAAATAATAATACAACTAAATAAATAAATAAAAATAAATTAAGTACAGTTAAACTGAATTTATATGGCTATTGTGTAATAAATACTATGTATGGATTAGAGTTTGAGATCTTTTTTTTTTTTTTTTATATACCTGTTTAGTTCATACTGTCCTGTGCTGACTGGTTATTGTTTGGTTTTGGCTTGTATGTATGTATTATTATTATTAATTTTTTTTTTGTTGGTGATCGGTGTCTATTGTTTTCTCTATTCGATGTTCTCTTTGTTGTTCTATGCTTTTTTATATTTCTATTTTGTTTTTCTCTAAATGGTCTATTATTAGTTTGATCATCTTTCCGGATGTGAGTTGCCAGTTTTTAATGAGATTTTCTTTGGTAATGTCTTTGTGTCTGTTAAACTTTGGGCATACAAAAATTTTATGCCAACCGGTGTTTGGTGTGTTGCACGTATCACAGTTACCTTCCTGAATTATTTTCATTTTGTGTAGCCAGTATTCCGATAAGTCATGCCCCGTTAATATTTTGTTTGCTATTTTTACTTCCTTGGCTGTTAATATTGTGTGTTTGTACCATAACTCAAATTGGAAGTCTTTTTGAAAATCAGTGAATTTTTTCCCTTTGCTTGTTGTTGTGTTTTTATACCATTCTTGTGTCTGTTTCTCCATTTCTTTTTGATATATTTTTATGACGTCAGTGTATCTGAATTTGTTTTTAATGATGTTCTCTGTTATTGTGCCTTTTTTGGCAAGCTCATCTGCTATTTCATTGCCTCTTATTCCTGTGTGAGATGGAATCCAGATTATCTCTGCCTTTAGTTTTACTCCTATTTTTATTATGTTGTGTATTATTTCTTCTATTAGTATTTCATCTTGTGCATTTTGTATTATCTTACATGCTGTAAGGCTGTCTGTATATATTATAGGTTGAGATAAATTCATTTCGTTTGCCTTCTTAAGCGCTTCGTGTATAGCAATTATTTCTGTCGAGGTTATGGACGCGTAGTTTTTTATTTTGTAGTCATAATATGCGTGAATGTTTTTTGTTTTTATGTATATTCCTATTCCTGCTGTTTCGTTGCATATGCTTCCGTCCGTGTAGATATTGGGTCTATTTTGATTATTTTGATTTATTTTTTTCAATGTTATTTGTTTCATTGTTTCCTTGTCTTTGTTAGTTTTTTTTCCTATTTCGTTTGTGAGTGACGTGTCTATTGTGATTTTTTCCTGGATGTTGTTGTTTGTGGCTAAGTATAAATTCGTGTATATTTGGATGTTTTTTTCAAATAAATTTTCTTGGTATGTTTTCTTTCTTTTTTTGTAATTCGTTCTTTGGTGTTTTAGGAGTTGTAGCCTTATAGGTTTAGAGAATACTATGTTTTTTGTCAGTTCTTTTTTGGTTGTAAATTCATTTCTTATTTGAAAAGGGATTTCTGCGGCAATGGCGTGTAGAGTATTTATTGGTGTAGTTTTAGTGCATCCTGTCGCTTTCCTAATTGCTTGGTGTATTGTAGTTATTAAGCTGTTTTGGTTATTTTTATTACTATTCTTTGTGAAGGAGCACCCTGATTCCAGTATGTTTCTGATGGTTGCTCTATATATTGTTAGGGCTTTGTGTGGGTAGAGGTTGTTTTTCCTGGCGCATAGTATTTTCAGTACGTTTAATCTGCTATTTGCTTTGTTTTTTATGTGTTCTATGTGTTTTTTGAATGTAAGTTTTTTGTCTATTATTGTTCCTAGGTATTTGTATGTATTGACTTCCTCGATTGGATTGTTTTGTATGATTAGAATTATCCTGTTTGTTGTTTCATTGAAGGTCATGAATTTGGTTTTTGTTGTGTTTATAGTGAAGTTTATTTTTGTGATTTCCTCGATGAATTTGTTTAGTGCTGTTTGGAGGTTGTTTTCTAATTCTGTGTGTGATTTTCCGTGAGTTATAATTGCAAAGTCGTCCGCGTATTGTATCAATTTTGTTTGTGGGTTGTTTATTTGGTTGTGAAGGTCTTTGGTATAGAGGTTGAATAAAGTTGGGGACATGACGTCGCCTTGTGGAAGGCCATCTGTTATGAGTTTTTTTATAGTTTGGTTGTTGCTTTCAATTGTTATGGTTCTATTTGTTAAGAATGCTTTAACCCATCTGGTAATCTGGCAAGGTATCTGCGATTCCATCATTTTTTCGATGAGGACTTTTGTTTTTACGTTATTGTAGGCTTTTTCAAGATCTATGAAGGCTATTCCTGTTTTTAGGTTTTTTCTATTATTGTGGTATATTTCATTGGTTATGTAATTGATGCATTGATTTATAGTCCTTTTTGCTCTGAATCCGAAGGAAAATTGTGGGAGTATCATGTTGTTTTCTATGTGTTTGTTTAGTTGCAATAAGGCAGCTGAGTTGAATATTTTTATTATTGTGTGTATCAAGGCTATTGTTCTGTAGTTTTCGATCAGTTGTGCGTCTTTGTTGGGTTTACAAATGGCTATAATTTTTATTTCTTTAAGGTGTTTTTTTATAACTCCTTTGTTCCACATGGCATTTCCCTCTTCTATAATTTTTTCTAAGGTCTTGTGGTTGATATTCCTTAGCATGTTGTATGTTATTTTGTCACTTCCGGGTGTTGTGTTCTTTTTTCTTTTTAGAATTTTTTCCCATATTTCTGTATTAATGAGCTCTGTTCTTTGTTCTTCTACTACGTTAATATCTATCTTGAATTTGGATCTTGAGTTGTCTACGAAATTTGTTTTTATGAACTCTATTGCTTTCGTTTTGTCGTTGTGTATTAAATTGTTTTCTTTATTGGACTGTTGAGTATTATTTTGGTTATTATTTATTCTTCCTACTAAGTTCCATAATTCCTTTAAATCTGTATTTTCGTTTATTTCATTTATGGTGTTTTCCCAATTATTTTGCTTTTGTTTTTTCACTTTTTGTTTTAATATAGCTGACTTTTTCCTGTATTCTATTGCGTTTTCTATGGATCTATTGTTATTGAAATCCCTTCTTGCCGCATTTCTGTTTTCCATAGCCGTTTTAGTTTCTTCATTCCACCATGATTTTAGTTTGAAGCGTGTATTGTGTTTGTTGTTTTTAATGATTTTTTTAACTTGATTGCTGAATTGTTTTATGGTGTTAATTTTTTTTGTATCAATAAGGTTTATGTCTTTTGTTATTTTGTTGTTGTTGAATACGATATGTGGTTCGATTTTTGCGTTTTGTTCTATTATAATTTCTATTGTTTTGTGGTTGCTGTGTCCTATGTGTTGGTCTCTGATATTTCTCTTGATTAGATTGTATATTTCGTTTGATGCTATAGTGAGGTCAATGGATGTTTGTCTTTTGTTTGTGTCTGTTGGTATGTGTGTGTATGTGTTGTTTGGGATTATGATTAGGTTGGAGTTTTCTATTTCCTCCATTATTATTTCTCCTTTTCTATCTGTTTTATCGTCTCCCCAGAAAGTGTGATGTGCGTTGAAATCTCCTGTTATTATTATATTATTGTGTGTTGATGTGTTGTGGATGATTTTATTTATGTGGTTTTTCATTTCTATTGTGCTTATTTGTGGTGCAATATATGTTGTTATTATGTGAGTGTTTCCATCTATGAGATTTATGTGAACTGTTTGTATGTTTCCAGTTACATCTTGAAGTTCATTGACTTTGTATTTTAATTGTTTTTTAATTAGGATGCAGCTTCCCCCGTATCCGTCTATTCTATCTTTTCTTATTATGTTATACCCTGGTATGCTAAAGTTTTGTTCTGGTTTTAGCCATGTTTCTTGGAAGCACGCTATATGAACTTCCTCTTTTACTATTAATTGTTTTATTTCCTCTTTGTTACTTTTGATACTTTGTATATTTGCTTGTAGGATTTTTATTTTATGCATTTTTCTATGATGGTTTTATTTGTTTTGTGTGTATTTATGTGTTGGCTTATATGTGTTTAGTGTTTTTCTTTTTGTATGGGGTTCCTGTGTTAATTTTTTTTTCTTTTTTTGTGTGTATGTGTTTGTTGGTTTTTTTTTTTTTTTCTTTGATTTGCTTTACTTTTTTTTATGGAGATATTTCCAGATTTACGTTTTTGTCTACTGGGCTCATGAAGATTTCTGTTTCACTGAGAGTGACGTCTGTGTCACTGAAGGTATTCTTTTCCGGAGTTGGCATTTTTCCTGTGTTGTAGTATTCTTGTTTTTGTGGTTTTTCTGTATTTGTTTTTCTATTTTCTGTGATCATTTTTTTTTCTTGGGTTGGGTACATTTCTGTTGGGCTTTCATTATTTTCTGTCTGTTTGGATTTGTTACTTGGGTTTGTTCTTTTTTCTGTTGATTTGACATTGTTATTGTTTGGGGTTCCTTTCACGATACTGGAATATTGTCTGTTTGTGTACATTCTTGGTACTGTTGGTGCAGTTTCCCTTCTTATTCGTCTTGCCTCTTTCATGGTTATTCTGTTCACTGTTTGGATTTTTTTAATTTCGTATTCGTCCTTGAATACTGGGCACTCTTTATCTAGTGTTGAATGTGGTTCCCCACATTCATTACACTTAAGGTTTTTGTTGCACTCTCCATGATATGCGTCTCCACACTTAGCACACACTTTTTCCCGGTTGCATCTTTTTTTTGTATGCCCATAACGCATGCAGTTCATGCAACGCATTGGCATTGGAATATATTGTTCCACTCTTTCGTTGTAGAACCCTACTTCTATCGATCTTGGCAGCCTTGTACTTTTAAATGTGATTATTGCCGTTCTGGTGTTTGTGTACTCGCCCTGCATGTTTTTTCTTTTCATCACGACAACCTCTGTTACTCTTTGTTGCTTTAACCCCTCCAAAATTTCTTGTTCCGATAGGTACCTGAAGGCATCACATCTTACTATACCTTTGGTAGAGTTTAGCGCTTCGTGCTCATATATTTTTATATTTGTTGTGTTGTCACCGTGTCTAAGGTTTAATTTCTCTAGTCTTTTCGCTTCATTGCTATTTTTTACTTTTATGAGTATTCTGCCGTCTCGTAAAAGGTTGGTTTGGAGTGGCCTGTTTCCGATTGCTAGTTCGGTCGCTTTGGCGAAGAGGAATGGGTTGTATGTGGCTAAGGTTTTTCCTGGGGTTGTGCATTCGACTATCAAGTATACTTCTTCTGGGTCGTGTGTTTCTCCTAGGTTTAGCCTTGTTTTTTTCCGCTTTTTGTTGTTTGTCCCTCTTTCTTCGTTTAAAATGCTGAAGTAGGATCCGAAGATCCTACCTCCACCAGGGTCGTCGTCGACCCCCATCCTTAAGGCGTCCTTCTCTAGCGGGTTTTTTTGGCTCCTTTTTTTTTTTAAACTATAGTCCTTACCTTGAAACTTTTTATTCGTTCGTGATTAGTCCGTCCTAGTCCTGTCGGTTTAGTCTTTGTCCGGTCGTATTTGGTTTATGTTTCACTAGTATTTTCGGGTTTTTATTGAAGAAGATTTTTAGCGTCCTTTCAATTTGGAAAATGGCTGTTGTGTGGAATGTAAACAAATACAGCATGCACCAAGCGAATGACAGCTGATGTGTCAAATTTATACCGGTTAACCGGTTCAAAAGTGTATTAGAAAATCTAATAAAAAAATTGGCAGCTGAAAAACTTATCCAAACAATAAAAAGGCATGTATCATGAAAGATTTATTTTTTGTTTTATTTATATGTCTGTAAGCAATTAAACACTTTATTATAAAAGTCTTCATAAAAATATTTGAATTACCGGTTCATTTTTTTAACGGATGACACTGGTTCGCATCTGTCATGCGAAATCAAAACAAATGCGCGATCTCGCATGCAATAATAAGCACAAAAACAAGAGGCACACGAATTCCTGTGCTGTGAAAAAGGTAATCTTCGTTACTAAAAGTACAGTAACTGTGTGTGGCGAATGCTTTGTCCCTGATTGTGTACTGCAATGTTTGGTTTCGGCAAACCAGCGCCACCGAAGCGTGAGCGAAAGCGAGATCCGGCGGAGGTAAGTTGTTACAACCGACAGCTGCTGCATTAGTCATCATCTAATGCGTTTCTTTGTGCCTTTGCGTGCCCCCCAGTTTGGAATATTCGGACTATCGAACGACATCTCTGGACTCGGAGATGAAGCAGACGATGCGAGTGATGCGGATGATGATGCATTGGAAGCAGAACTGGCAGCTATTACGGCGGGTTTGGGTGGTGCTCGAAAGCCTAAAGCAAAACCAAATCCGAAAGGCATTGTGGCACCACAGGAGCTGGATGCAATGGTAGCAGCTAGTTTGCGTGACGTCGGAAGTGACGACGATGGGACCGATGATGATGACGATGACTCAGACTTGCTGGATGAACTGTCTGCAATCACGGGTGGTGGTGCTGTCGCAGACGAGGACGACGGGTTCAAAGAGGATGGTACTCAATCCAAAGCTCCGGCAGCTCCTGCGAGAAAAAGTTCTTCAAATGAAGAATTGGTTGCATTGCTTAAATCACGTGTGGCAATGTATATGCAGGCGGAAGAGGGTGCAAAGAAAGCGGGTGATTCCGGCAAGGCGAGAAGATTTAATCGAGGGCTTAAGACGCTTAAAGATCAATTAAAAATGGCCGAAGCGGGCAAACCAGTCGATCAGAGCGAAATTCCTCCGGAAGTGAGCGTCAAACTGGCAGCTCCACCGAAGGATCCTACGGATGATGTAGCGAAGTCTAGCACTGCACCTGTTCGTCCAGCGCCGCCGCCTCCGCCGCCTGCAGTGATAATTCCATCCTCTCCCGATGAACCAGGACCGTCTCGATCCGCACCACCGGTCCCACCAAGACGGGAGGCAAAACCACCACCCCCGACGCCTGCACCTGTATTGCAAGATACAACTGCAATGGAAAACCCTAAGCTAGCTCTTCTCAATGAGCGAAAGCAGCTCTACAAACAGGCTGCACTAAGCGCGAAAAAAGCCGGCAATAATGAGCAAGCGATAGCGTACGTAAAGGTTCTCAAACAGTTCGATGTGGTAATTCGTGCCATAGAGAACGGGGAGGAGGTAGATCTTAGTCGAATGCCACCACCACCGAGTGAGCTTAACATCGCGCAATCCAGCCAACCAGCAGTGCCTTCCGCGAGCAAAGCGAAACAGGAGGAAAAGGTACAGAAAGAAGCGGAAGTGCCTTCAGCACCAGTTTCTTCCACTTCTGCGGAACAACCCGCAGCTGAAGAGGAAGAGGAGGAAGAGGAAAATTTAATTCAAGCTTCCACTGTGCTGGAAGCACTCGAACAGCGATTGGAAAAATATAAATCCGTCGAACAGGCGGCCAAAGACGAGGGCAACAGTTCGAAGGCTCGACGCATAGGACGAATTGTGAAGCAGTACCAAGATGCAATAAAGATGCATAAAGCTGGGAAACCGATTCCCATTGATGAGTTACCGACACCCCCCGGTTATGGGCCTATCCCAGTCGATGGTCCTCCAAAGCCATCGGTACCGGCTGTGGCTAAAAAGCCTGCACCTTCAATACCGCCGAAACCTCAAACTACATCGCCGCTTGTTCCGACCGTAGATCCAGTCCCGGGGACAAGCAAGAGCTCACCGAAACCAATCACTCAGTTCGACAAACAGTTAAACCTTCTGCTGGAACGTCACCGTGAGTATAAACAGGCGGCTATAGAAGCGAAAAAGGCCGGTGATCTCGAAGAAGCGAAGGAATGTTTGCGAGTGTTTAAGGGATTGGAAAAGTTGATAGAGGTAGCCCGTGCTGGCGGGAGGGTTGATTTAACAACGGTGCCTATTGCTCCCTCGAAACGGAATGCTCTCGAAGCTTCCTTTACCATCGTTAACTCGGAGGACTGTGATCAGGCGGGAGGGGAAGTCGCTCAGCCCGCGGCAGATGAGGGCGTTGATGGTGAGACACGCGTACGGTTGGAGGAGCAACTGTCGAAGCAGTTAATTATCTGCCGAAACACACGCGACCATCATCGGGCGATGGGAGACATTGCGGGAATGAACAAGTTCGAAAACCTCGCCCTCAACGTACAGAAGGATCTCGATTTGGTGCGATTGGGGCATCGGCAAGGCTTACCGCTGCCCAAGTTCCACTACGAAAAGTTGCAGTTTAATGTGGTCAAATGCAACACGGATCTGTCGGATAATGAGATTGAAATATGTGTGGTGCGAGGAATCAATTACAATGTTCCCAATCCGAAGGATGTGGATACTTATGTGAAGTTCGAGTTTCCCTATCCGCAGGTGATCATTTTTTTAAGTTAATGTTTTTTTGGCGGTTAAGTCATTTTATTAATGCTTTCGATTTGCAAAATGCTTCACAGGAGGATCCACTGAAGGGCAGGACGAATCTCGTAAAAGACACTCACAGTCCGGAGTACAATTACCAGCAAACGTTCGAAATTCAACGTAGCCAGCGGAACTTCCAACGGATCTTTAAGAGGCACGCTCTGAAATGTGAAGTGTTCTCGAAGGGGTAAGTTGCACTCTTATTGTATTATATTTGTGGTAGGCTTTTGATGCTTTATCCTGAACAATGAATGAGGAATATTGTAAGTCACTTAAAATGAAACGAATTACAGGGTAATCCAGCAATTCTTGGCACTTTCGTATGGTTTTTGGCGCGTTCTCAATATTTTTGTTCTTGTCCCGATGTGTTTCGACGCTTTCCCACCTTCCCACCACTTGAATATAAATTTCGTTTTGGCATGCTAGAACATTGAGTGAATTTCATTGAGTGAAGAAAGTTTATGAAGAAAGTTTATGAGGAACTCTGTAAAGCTGTAAATATTATTTGTTTGAACAAACAAATTTACCAGGGTGTATAAATAATTTTACTTAAGGTAAAATTTAATATAAAAATGAAATAGTATTTTTTCGATAAGATAAAAAAAATTGTTCAAAGATTTTATTTTTAGAACTGTATGGACCATGCTCCTTTAAACAATACGATACATCGCTGTCCAATTGATTTTTTTTTATTATTAAGTACGTCGGCACGTCGCCGTATTGTCAATTATCCAATGCAAATCATGCCAAACATTATGTTTAAAATACATCAACTTTAATTTATTTTATTTATTTTGCCATGTTCTTTAAGTTAAATTATGTTAATATTTGTTCATATTTATACCCTAATTAATTTGTATATTCAAACAATTCATATTCACAGCTTTAGTTCTAGCAAACCAAAAACGAAATCAAAAATCAGTACTAGAAACTTAAAATATGAAAACTCTGTACTCTGTAAGAAGCAAGCAAATCCTCTGCCTGGATCATCCTTTTCCATTTATAAATCTAGAAAGTTAAAGAGTCTTTTTTTCTTTCGAATCATCGTTGTACAATGCGGTAGTAGCGCAATACTGTAAACATAATTGTCCAGCCACTCCCAATCCAGCTTCCTGCTCGCATTGAATGCACCCGTAGAAACGTTGCTTGTCCTGTGTAGCTCATCCCATTAGAACATGCAGTGCGCCATTGTCTAGTGGCTTTCATTTTATGGCATATTTTTTCTTTCCTTTTCATTTTATTGTACGCACGGGTACGCATTGTGCTACGGCACGCTTTTTGTTTGGGTGTGCTACAATGCTTGACAAAACAAAAAACAATAAAACACGCACGTGTTTTGTGCATGTCCTGCATGCCACGCGGGCACATGTACCGTGCGTCTGTATGTATCGATGTGCATTCTGTGTGCGTGTTCATTTTGCTTGTAATGACGGTGATTCGCCCTGCTGGCTACTAGCTGCTGCTGTCACGGTCCATCAACTGGACTTTTCTCCTGTTTCAGTGGTTTCCTTCGCTCGGACGTGCTGATTGGTACGGTGACGGTCAAGTTGCAGCCGCTGGAGACGCAGATCGAAATTCACGATTCATTTCCGGTGAGTAGCGATAGTACACCATCCAGCGTGGTTGGTCCCTTCCTTTCCAATCGGTTTTCGATTTTCGTGCTGCATTCTCATCGTTTTCCGTGCTTGCAGCTAATGGATGGAAGGCGTACGGTCGGTGGTAAGCTCGAGGTCAAAATACGTGTCCGTAATCCCATACTGACGAAGCAAATCGAGCAGGTTAACGAACGTTGGGTGGTGCTCGATTCATAGACACACTTCCGGGACGACGAATGACTTCCGCTCGGGGCTTCTGGAGGCTGGAGGCACACGCTGAACATGGATTGCCGAACTGAATCACCAAACTGTGTGTGCGTACGTGTGTGTCTGTGTGTATGTATGTGTATGTGAACAGATATCAAAATGCAACAACGAAACCGTTTTGTGCGACGGATGGCGCGAAATGTAGTTGAATAAATTAAACCGCGTTCTATGGGCTTTCAATATGGGTGGACGGTACGGGCAAACAGTTACGGTCGACGTTAGAATGTGATATTAAGGGATACCGCTTGCAGTGCAGGGTCAAACGAGCGAAACCATCCTTGAGTTGCGCTTGAAAGCATCGTCGATAGCAATTGGACGAACAAGGCTCCCAACGCGCGACTAGCGACTTCTGTTCTGTGGGGAAATTTAGGAGCGCAATCGGCAAGTACATCGGCAAAGCATAAAGTCGATCTATTTCCTTAATTCGATATTGTACGACGGTGTCGTACAGTACACAGAAGACAATGAAACGAACACGCTTACGGTTATCTTATTGTTAGGTATGAAATAAACTTCAAAGAAGAGTAACTGAAAAAGGAGTCTCGCAATGCTTTCGCTGTTTGGTAAACCAACATAAAAAAAATCATTTACGCTTTTTGGTTTTGGTTGGAGTGAAACTAATAAATTAGATCTTATTGATGTTTTACAGAACGGTTAGCTTTTTCATTTATTTAAAGAGGCTTTCAGTTTACAGAGCGTTGTGCAAAACTGTTCGCCATTATGTATTTATCCGTTTACTTCTTATGTGCGAATGTGCAAAAGGGGTAAAGAATTTTCCACAATAAAATAGTTGATAAAATTAAAAGTTGAATAAAAAAATGTCATTTACTATCTTAAAAACAATGTTTTATATCGTATTATGTGTGATCTTTATATATAAATTGTTAAAAGGCATGCAGTCAGTATATTGGAGGGAAATAATATTTCGGGATTATGACATCCATAGGTACGGATGGCGCGGTCCTTTGGTATTGCGACTACAGCATCGGTCTGAATGACCTAACCTTAACAATAAAACCAAACAAATTGCATTGTTTTCTTTAATAAATCTTTAATTTCTTCGTTATTTTTTTAAATCTTTTAAAAAATCCAATCTGCCTTGTTATCTTGAGGATGTTTATCATCGGCATTAAAGCCGTACGTGTCTAGAAGTAATTTGTTGTTCTTTTTTGTGTCAAAAAGTTGCCTTTTTCATCAATACATCCCTGTCATTGAGCATGCAATCATTTAGCTATATTTTCCTCGAGCTGGGGTACACTAGGGGTAGGTTACTTGAGATCTCCCAGAATCCCCAAATGCTCCTTTTTCCGGCGCTCGCTTTGAGTTGATAACAACACCAATTCACCATCTTTGTGGTACTTTTAAATGCATGTGTCAACTATTTGGAGCCTCCTTGTACTACAAATCACATTGATTAATGCCGATCCTGGAGAAAATAATACGGGATGTGACGTCCTTTTCGTTGCTTGTGAACCGCAGCTTCTGTTTAATGTTCCAGGGGCTTAAAATGGTCGGACGGCCAAATCCATGCTCCCACTCCATCGGCTCTCTATACTTTTAAAGGATCCAAATGTTTAATGGGATGCCAGCAGAAATTAGGCATGCATGCATGTAACCTGCACCATTTCAAACAGTATTTGTTTCGGTTATGCCAAAATTGGTTAATGTGAGCTAGTTTGTACATGCGTTGTCCTATTGTCAACGTGTGGTTTTATATGTTATTTTGTAACTGTGGCCTAGGGATCAAATTTTGTTTCTAAGTCTGGTAAGCCATTGTTACAGTAATTCTTTAGTGTTTGTACGTGGCCTCACTCAGGCATATAAGTGTTTTTTTGTCCCGGCTAGACCATATCTTTCTCAGATAACCATGCTAGTATAAGCGGTATTGCACATATCCATGGGGCAGTTGTGTCCCGACAACTGGTAAACTGCTTCCAATAATTAGTAAGCGGTGACTAATGTTACAAGATGATATAGCAAGATTTGTTTTATCCTAAACTTCACCTTGTAATGACACCAATTTTCAATGCCTCCCAATTTCTTTTCTTCAGACATGATTAGAGTTTAAATATCTAAGCTGGGAGTCATCATCACCTTCGACAGAAATGGTACTTTTATGAGTTTTACATTCAAGGATTGAAGATTGATACTTCATATTCATGGATTGAATATATATATTTTTGGTATGGTATTCTACTTTGGGCAGTATTGGCGACTGTCGTCCGTAGGATTGAATATCCGACTACATTCAACATTACTCTAGAAAGCCATTTTGAAAAGGAGGTTTGGTTCGGTGGTAATGAAAAAAGCGGCGCCGGTCTCACACGACAGCTCCGTGGTCCATATCGCATCCGGACCGTTCCTCCGTAGTGCGCACTGACTTCTCAACTACGAGGTATCAGGAAGTCTAGTCTAGCCATTCGATGGCAGGCAGTAGATTACCGTTGAGTACTGGACGTGTCTCATTAGCTCTTTCAGTTACCAACGGTGATTGTGAACCTAAGACGCCAGACTACCCTAACCAAATAGTCATAGCGTGGCGCCGAGACGTTACCTTCGGGAGTTAAAATACCCTAGCTGGTAATCAGGATATATTTGGTGAAGGCTCATGGAAGGTTAGCCATTAAAAACCTTGCTGTCGACATAACCTAGCAGGACATTAAGCCATGAAGAAAGATTTTGATAACAAATTCAGTGAGATGCATTGACTTTAATAGCTTTTATTGTTCAATCATGCGCCCTTTTAACAGTATTCACAATTATCTTAATAATTTCACATTTAACTAAACAAGTGAAAGAATATAGCTATCACATCATATTTAAACAATGCTGACTAAAAAAATATTTTATAACGTAACATTGTAAGCACATGCACTAAATCACGAACAAACAAATAATATGTTCTCGATAATCGAATGAAACTAACTACCATTTGAATGCTCTATCCTAACGTGGATAAATGAGAAAGAGCTACATTTTGTCGATTAGAAATTTATGTGCGGTTTAAAAAGATCTCGTAAATGTGTGTTATTTCCATTGCGGACTTTCGCCTTTAGCCTAGCAATTCGACATCAAACATCTGTCACTTTCAATCGAAGCATTTGCTCGACAAAATGGTTCCGGACGCGAAAGGCAATCAGGCTCACCTAGTTAGCCAGTGTGCGGGAAGGATATACAAAAATCTGTGCAAACTGTACGTTACGGTTCGTGATCGATAAATAAGGAACCAGCCTTTGGCCGGTTCCCGCTTGGTTCGAACGGTGCGGTGCTAAACTTGCTAAACTCTTTCTCCCAACCGACGCAAAAATGATCGCTCGTCCGAAAGTCCACGTGTATGAAACGGTCCGTCACTTACTGCTGAACAGCCGACACCGACGATTCGCCTGTCCGTGTCAGTTCATCCAATTCCACGAAAGTTCCACATCCTTCCGGTGAAATCCATTGCACCCGGACGAGATTTCCGGTCACGCCGTTTCGCACACCACCCGTCACGTGGCGTGGAATATCGTCATTTCCCATCTACCCTGCTACCCCTACCATCGGCCGAGCGATATGTTGAGGCACATTCCGAACGTCAGCACACCGATGAAGCAGACGAGCACAAGAAAGCATAGATAGTGGGCGCTGACGGGCATCCGGAACAATTTGGCTGACATCTTTAGCGAGGACGCATACAGCAGTACGGTGTTCAGATCTTCGGACGACGTGTTACGGTGAACGAATGGGCGAATGCTTATCAGATGGCCGCAGGATTGCGTTTGACGGCAGGTGACGGTTAGGCTGGCGGCCTGTCGAAGAGAACGGGCAAAAGGAACGGTATTTGGGTGGGAATGACGCAGGACGCGAGTGGAGATACCATAGCTACGCACAATGAACGCCCAATTTACGTTCCCTTTGCAGAGGTTTTTATTCGCTGGTGTTATTCAAGAATGATAGCAATTTTTGAAGCGGACAGACATTGCGTACCTTTGAAGCTGTTTCGTTAGTTGGAGAATTAAAATTCTTCGCCGTGCTTAACATGACAGTAAGCGTAGTAAGGATCGTATCAACAACAGCTTGTTTAAAGGTACAAGCAGAGCTTGGCTTAATATTGGCATTACTCTCGGGTTTTGCCAACTATTCCAAAGAATGGCAACATTTCATTTGAACGATCACAAGCAGGACGTACTCAAATTTAAACGAACCATTCTACAACCAGTATAACGATTTTGGCCAATTTTTGGGAATTTCTACTCGCATGAAGGCTAACGATGCCACAACGGTACGATTTTTGGGAATTTAGCATCGATGTGTATCGTTTTTGTGGTAGCAGTCGGCATTCTGTTACTCTTTGCAGCAAAAGCATGGAATATAACAGCAGTCGAACGATGCATCTGGCTCCTTTGTGGCCGCATGGATACCAAAAAGCTAGTGGAACTATGACGAGAAGTTATTCACTTAGGTTCTGTCGATATTCGTATGGTGACTGGTACCAACCGATCGTTCGATTTGTCAACAATTTCACAACAACGATTGATTCTAACGAAACGTTTGCAACGGCGTGGCATCAGTAAAATGTGAAATTGAGTGAGGATGAATTAGGATTCTTACATTACATTATGTTTCGATTGCAAAATTTGATTATTTAGTACGAAACTTGGTGCGATCCGGTGCACAGCAGTATCGTCGGACTTCACTCGGCAAGACCGGATATCGAATCCCGTCCCCAAGTAAAAGTCCAGTCAAGGCAGCTATAAATAACAGGTCGAAACCTCTCGAGGATACATTTTTAGATTTTGATCGCTGTAAATATCTTGAGCCACGAAATTTGAGACACGATGACACCGCATATTCGGCACAATCTTTTTGATAAATTGCTAAAATTATAGACGGATATAAAAGGAATTCTTAGAAGGTTAAATCCACTTAAAGCATTTTCGTAAATGCCATCGCAGGAAGAGCGCTTTCCACTTTCTTTACCATAAACGAACATCCGAAGAAGGAATTTCAAGCTACGGATATTCAAGAATTTACTCTCGTGTGTTGCCTACATTGCTCAAAATTAAAACATTAAATATAGACTACATCTGTTGCCATTTTAAACATTCCCTAATTCTCACCAGCAGCAGAAGTTTCTTTTCAACTCTTGAGAATCTTTGGATGTTTCGTCACAGGTGTCTCTGTGTCCTTGGTTTCACATGCTCTTGGTAGATCGTGCGTTTACTCGCATGATGTCGAGACTTCTTTCTATCTACCGACTCCAAGGTTTGTAGCTGTAGCAACGGATACCACGACTTTTAGTGGAATTCGATGCGACCGGACTCTTAGCAGCCGGTCGGGTATCAGGAAGATCCCCGGTGGTGCCAATGCGCGATGTCCTGGGACAGAAGTACTACGAACATGCGCGGATTCTGTTTGACTCCCCCAAAGAGCTGGGAACCGTCCTTCCCCTTTATGTTTGCTGCACGTTCGCAACGTTCGAAGCGATAAACATTGGTTTAGGAGATCTAAAGTCGTAACTGGCGACCTTGCCGATGGCGGAATGTCTGAATTCGATGCTGCAGTAACCTTACAAGGCTATTCGGTTGTGGCTGTCGGCGGTAGTGTTGTGCCTGGCGTCCTTACTGTTTGCGAAATGTTGGAGATACTAGGGCCGCCAGCTAAAGAGGCGCTAACATCAGAACGATACCTGGCAGCAAAATCGTCCACAACCGAGCTCATCCGGGTCTAAGGTGCACTTGAATTAAGGGAGAAGGAAATGTCTACCCTCAAAATAGGATATAAGTTTGTTGAATTGTTAAGCTATAAAAAATATTACATTTTAAGGAATACGGCCTGGCCGGCATTATGAAATTTAAAAAAAAAAAAACGCTTAGGATGTGCCACTCAACGATTATCACCTATTCCTTTGAAATTGTACATCGTTCCAACCAACAGTACTTGCGTAATTCCGAGCAATGTTAGATTGATGATTTAATAATCTCCGAATAGACGAAGTTGGTGTTCCAGTGAATCCAATTACAATTACATCGTATAAACATGTCATGTTTAATATTTTTATTTTCTATGGTAGACAATAATGACATTATGCGATTTAATTTACATTGATTATGTAAACTTTATTCGCAATAAATTGCATACCGGGCAAAATGGTAAAATGGATCAAATTAGCCCTTTTTTGGCAATGCGGAGCACATTAGAAATGAATTTACCACCACCAAATTCATCTAATTCAATAACTTATCACTAATAGCAGGCCGAATTACTCATTCGCGGTACGCAAACATCATGGCACTAATGCCTGCCATCGTGGTAGCGCCATGCTTCAAGTGTAGGGGCGTCGACAGGACCGAAAACAAAGATAGTTGCAAACGTGTAGTACCGGTTGATTAATTTTCAACTACATCGGCCCGTTTGTTGAGACGACCTGAACCCAGCGCAATATTTAATTGACAATAGGATGAGATTCGCGTTTGTGTGCGGGTTTGGTGTACGCTGCCGTTTTGGGAAGGCCTAGCTGTACCCTCTTTATGGCGTGGCCAATGCAGCAATGTCAGTGTGCGCTGTGTGCCGAAACGGTGCCGTCATAAAAGCCCGGAGGTCCTGGCGTAGGTTAACAGTCCGGTGGAAAATGGTTCCGTTTAATTAGCTATTAATTAGTCAGCACCCTCATGATAGGTTATGGGACGTCTTCCAGATAGCGCGCGCGCGCGGATGCTTACACCCTAGCCCCGTTTATGTCAACTACGTACGCAACATGGTCCGCGAACCGGCCATTTTGCACATTCGACCGGACGCTATTATGGGCTGATAATGTGCGCGTGTTGCCTATTAAATGTGGCTGATAAGAACTGGAGGATGTGGTGTACGAGCCCGGGTGCAGTAAAACTCAATTCACACAGGAAGCTAACGCGCCGGAATGATAAAAACAAGCCTCATGCAGTGTATGACACAGGGTACACTGCGAACCAGTCAAAAGCGCGTCAAGCAGTGTGAGCGATGCAAAGTTATGCTAATTCAATTCCGCCTGCAGTTTCCCAACCCAACAGATCAGCAGTTTTGTTCGCTTTACGTCATCGTTGTTGGCACGGGAGAAATAACATTCTGCGGTTCTGGGGAGAAAAAGCGAGAAAACCGACCGACCATTGAATATTGACCCGTACCGGCATTGACCACGAATTGCTTTGAACCGACTGTTTGAATGAAATCGGGATTAGGGAAAATGATTTTCGGCTAATGCAAATTGAAAGTGGACGAGCCTTGCCATTGGATGTATTCACACAATTAGAGATAATTTACGTATCGACATACATTGCGTTTGAGTGAGGCAAAACAGGAAGAAACCTTGTGGAACAGATGATATGAATGGTTTTCGATGATAATTAAAAGCAAATGGTGGAAGGGATTCGGATTCCGGTATTAGCTTGTGGGATATGTCGAACAACGTATTTTTATCAAACGTATTGAATGCAATTAAATTTTCAAAAAACCAACAAAATTAAAAAATAAAATAGTCCCTAATGCTGTAGAATAGTTCGTTCAGGCGTTCGGGATAATTTTGACAGTTACATTATTGTCTATAACTCGTGATGGAGTTGGCATAGGAAAACAAGCAATACGTCATTCGACAGCTAAAAGTGTACGGAACAAGCAGCAAAAACATCCCTTGATAAAAAAATGCCAAAAAAGAGTACATTGTGGAAGCGGATCACATGCATCATGATGATCCGCGCCGGACGCGACAACCGCCGACACGGTTAACACCCAGAACAACCGGTGGCTGGCTTACTGCCCGGCGGACGTGCCACGGGTGCCGCAAACCAAGTTCCCCGAGACGGTGATGGTGTTTTCCTGCGTGTCATCGGAAGGGGACGTGATGCCGCCCCACTTTCCATGCTGGACACCGTCGTAAAGCCTTGGATCACGAGAGTGGCCAACGGCAGACCTTACGCGTTCCAGCAGGATTCCGCTCCGTGCCATACAGCCTCCAAAACGATAAAGTGGTTGGCGGCCAATTTCAACGACTTCACAGCGCCGAATGTGTGGCCTCCCAGCTCCTCGGATCTTAATCCAATGGATTATTTCGTGTGGGGTGCGGTGAAACGGGACACAAACAGAACCTCCATCAACACCAAGGCGGAGTTCAGGTCCGTTTTCGCGGCCCTACCCCGCTAAACTGTCGGGCTTGTTCCCGGTTCCGGAGACAGGTGGAGGCAGTAATAGAAGCCGAAGGCGAATTTTTTGAATAAAATGAATAAAATACATGGTAAGCTACTATTTCTAAAACAAAAAAATTCCCCGATGATTAATTTTACCATAAATTTTTTTTTCTTTCTCCGTAGGTGACTGTCAAAATTATCCCGAACGCCCTGTAGATGACATAAATGAAACAAAACTGTGATTCTTAATCCGTAAGTTATGAATATTGTCGCATGTCGCATTAAACTAATTTCAAATTTTCTACAACAGATGAGGCAAGATCATCCTCAATTTTTCCTTTACGTAGATAATTAAAGCCGATTGACCGTGCGGATGATTGCACGACAAACTCGTTACCATAAACAAACCAATAGCGCGTGCAAAATACTTATCCAATCAGCCGTATTCAGCATCCGGTGTGCAAGTACTAACGAGCTACTACTTACACACTTCATCCCGGCCATGCTCGCGCGGTCAGTGCATCAAACACCAATTCCTGTAATCAATCTGCATTGTGCAGGGTGCGTCGCGACAACGCCAGAAACACACGGTGCTATACAGACCGTGCTTGCCCACGGCAAGCCGCAGGATTTTCATCGAACCGGGCCAATTTCAACGCGGGACTTCACGTGCTAATTGCACGCAAACTCTAACACCGACGGGGCGCGGTCGGAAATTGCGAAGCCGTTACGCCATTGCCGCACCCGATGGCGGTGCGAGGCTGGATGTAAATCCTTGAGGTAAGTTAAAACCCCGTTACCGACCTAACCCGGTTAGGGAACGCTCGCATAACCCACGAAAAGCCCCTTTTGCAACGCGTTCAAACGACCGGTTCGCTTGTGATTAGATGATCCGACCGGATTACAGGGCGGCTTACCGAGGGGTTTTTTTTTGCCGCAGCCACTCGTACAAGCTTACCTGGAAGAACGGCATCAGCGCGATGACCAGCCACAGCAGAATGTTGGCGAGGCTGGCGGTGAAGATGTTAATCGGACAGGCCGTCATATCGTGGAACAGATGCGCCACGCTCGAGACGGCGTAGCTGAGGTTCAGCACGGTTAGGCTTGCGACCGGAAGCGATATTTTCGTGTTCAGATGGTGTAGCAGCTTCCGGAATTCGCAGATCTCCTGTTTTTTTTATGTACATTTCGCAGCCACCGAGGTTGATTTGTAGAGGAATGTTAATCCAAGCATGGTATTTAAGTGATAGAAAAAAGATGACACAAAGTTAAAAAAATATTATTAATTTATTTAAAAAATGATGACTGAAAAGAAGACATTTATTTATAAAATAATGTGATATCCCCTTTCAGCGTAATATGATTTTGTAATAATCTTCGACATGGTTGTTACACCAAACCAACCCTCAAACGCAATTTCTAGTGTATAACGATTGGGCGGACCCGTGGTAGAGACAATAGCAGCGCCGGTTTTCACACAGTAGGACCGGAGGTTTTCAATCCCAACCAGACCGTTCCCCCGTAGTGGTAGATAGTCGTTAAGAAGAAAGATTTTAAAATTATCATCAAATTATGAACATATTTTTCAATGCGTAGTATATTTGTAAGGCTCTAACTTTTGGGAGACATGCTACAGTAGGAGTATGCTGGTTGTACAGAGTATAACAAATAGGAGTAGGACTCTACTCAAAAGCAAGGGATTCGCATCATAGGTGAACTAGATGCTGAAGTCCACCAGATGGAGAGCCTGAAATTTTAAAGTCGTACATCAAGATTTCATTAGAACCCTAACCCTGTTGAGTCAACGAATAAATAGATGAGTGAAGACTGATGTTCTGTTTACAGATATACTCTTCTTCTTCTTCTTGGCTTAACGTCCTCTAAAGTGATGCCGGCCATCGAAATGGATTTCTAGACTGCCGATACCTTGTAGTTGGATAGTCAGTCCTTACTACGTGGGGACGGTCCGGATGGGAATTGAACCCCGGTCCTGCCGTTTGAAGACCACCGGGCCGCCCTTACAGACAGATATACTATTGTTATAAATAAATTGTATTCTTCTTCTTGATTCAAAGACCTACTAGGTCAGCCATCAAATGGCTTACTAGACTTATAGAAGTTACGTCCTTGGATTATCAGTCCTTCCAATTCAGGAACGGTATCAAACGAGGGAACAATCCATATGGGATTTGAGCTCCAGTCCTGCCGTGTGAAGACCGGTACCACTGTCGCCTTACCACAAAAACGCCCGAATTTCGTATTATCGATTCCTAGTTTTATGAAACAAAGTGATAGCATCTGTTGGGTTCATTTCGCTTATATTTGTCAAATAAATGAGTGATTCGTGATTGCTGTTGATCGAAGCACAAAGTTCACTGTATAAGTCACTAGGATCATAGAGGAGATCATAGTAGAGGATCAAGATCTTTGGAGGTCCTAGGCGGCATAGATGTTGGCCCCATATGATATTCAAATCAAAAACGCTTACCGATGCGAAGGAAGGGGGAGGATGGTGGGGTGAAATATCTCTTTTTCTTTTGAGAAGGTTCCTTTTCCTCGATATGAGTCCCTTACTACGAAGCTGCTTACCCTCTTATTAGGCCCTTTGTACCCAGCAGCTGCCAGGGCCCTAGGCGACCGCCGACTCTACCCACCGTTAGATTCGCTACTGATTGGCGACTCCGAAACATTGCAAGTTGGCATTAGTATTTTACTTTTACATGACATGTTACCCTCTATTTAACCTGGTTGTGCTGTTAGATAAACAAGGAATTTACATCCATTGATTACAGCATAATAAAATGGACGATTTTTAGGAAAAAAAAACACTTTTAAACTGATTGTCTATTTCGTTTCATGTTTGGTCCACGAATTAATGACATTTTCTAGCTTTGTTTTCAGAAATGCATTCGGTATCATCAATCAGCGATGCAACCATTTAGGAGTCCATAAAGAACGGTTTTATTAAAAGCTGCAGCGTGTGGCCATTAAAATTCCTAAAGCTCATTTGAAAAACAATACTTTTCTCCGAGTTTTCATCAATGTTTGCATATTGATTCAACGAAATGTGCGCTATTGCAGTAAAATTGGAATAAGCGGCAACACTTCTTGGAACTATTATATTTGTACACTGCAAAACTGTAACACCGCAATGCTCCAATCAAATGCTCATCTTTTAATTTGAAATGCACCCAACCCCAACCCAGGTTTGAGAAGGACGGAATTATCTTTACGATATTTTTACTCTAATTGTATAATAATAAAAAATAAATAAATCGTAATTGGGACCGTCGAAGAGCATTTCGAGGAATCCAACAAGCCATCAACATATCTGATAAGACCAACACAATTCCACCGAGGAAGAAATGAGCCTTACTTCACGACAATGGTATTTCATGGTATCTTTTACGTAGCGTTCCAGTGACCGAGGAATGGGACTGGTCCACCACGTTTAAGAACGCCGCTGCGACATGCATATGGCCAGTTCCTCTAACACCAACGGGTGGATTAGGGCACTACCTTCCGAAGCAGGGAAATCCATATCGGCGAACTCGGCCACATGAAGTGTCGGTCAGTGTATGAATTCCGTTGTGAACTTCCAGACCGTGTACACTCAATGAAACCCTCACAAATGACATCAATCTGTCCACTTATGCGCGCGCGTGTCTCAAACTTGCGTTGTCTCTTTCTTTTATGTATTTTTTTTTAATTAAAAATACACAAACAAATCTTATCATCATCATCTAGATCATGATGACAAGTGCAGTTACACAACACAGAGTGACATGGACATCTACACATATTTAACATTACACAGTTTGTTCGACGTACACAGCACACCTACGCTTGAACTCCTGTAAGCTGATCGCGTTTTTTAATTCCCTGGGCATTCTGTTGTACCGTTGAATCCCTTTGAAATGCAAAGAGTTCCAAGCACTATGAGATAGTAAGTTAGGGACTCTGGCCTCACCAGCTCTGCGGGTGCAGTACCTGTGAACGTCAGATAGTCGATGTACAAATGTTATGGTCTGATACAAAATCCTTTGCTCTACAGACATCCATTGCAGGATATTCAGCATAACAGCGGACGATGTACGTCGACCACAACCCAAAATCAGCCTCATAATACGATTTTGCATCCGTTGCAGCCGAATAATATGCCCCTTATTACCGAGAAACAAAATGGACGATCCGAAATCAAAGTGTGGGGATATTAGTGATTTTTAGAGGTGGACTTTCCCGAAAAAATCGAGATCGTTCGCCAGCCTACTAATCACTCCACACGTCTTTGCCACTTTGGTGATGACCCAGTCTATGTGCGCGTGGAATTTCAACTTGTCGTCTAATATAACGCCCAAGTATTTCACCTGACGGGTTCCTTCGATTGTTTCCATATTTATAACGATAGATGGAGGATTGGTCAAACCACTGGTAGTCATTATCATGTAACTTGTATTTTTTTATGTTTAATGCCAGCTTTTTGTACCTTAACCAAACATCTAGAGCGTTCAAATCGAGATTAATGAGAGACTCTGCTTGTTTGATGTCTTTGTGCGAGATAAACATAACAGTATCGTCAGCAAAAAGATTGATCTCACAAGATTTCGAAACCTGTTTCATGTCGTTAATGTACATGATAAACAAAATTGGCCCAAGAACACTTCCTTGCGGAACTCCAAGGGTGTTTTCTATTGCTTCTGATTTAGAGTTTCCAAAAAAAGTTCTTTGAGTTCTATCTTTTAAATAACTTTCGAACCAATTGAGCTCCCTCCCCACAATACCAAAACGTTTTAGTGTTGACAATAATAACGGGTTTGATATTGTCACAAATGCTCGTTTTAGATCCAAAAAGACAGCAATTATAGTCTCCTTTCGTTCCATCAACAGTTTCCATCTCGCCAGTACAAGATTCAATGCAGTTTCACAAAAGTGCCCCTGCCTATATCCCGACTGCTCGCGAATCAATAGCACGTATCCTCGTATCCTGAGGATGGTGATCCTGTTTTCACACGACAGGACCGAGATGCAAATCCCATACGGTTTCCAAATTTATTACCCAAATCCAAAGGCTAGCGTGCGATCCAGAAGATCGTAAAGCTAAGCAATAGAATCCTGTGGATTCTGATGTTTGTTGAAATTTCATTCAATAGCCTAACATTTGTTGAAATTTGCATCTCCTCAAGACTAGAGGTCATCTCAATGCAAGAATGTTCTAACAATCCATGACGCACCAAACCACAGACCAGGATCATACTCACGTTCAGTTTGGAAACTTCCAGCGTCCTACCGGCTCGAAGGAACGGTCTAGATCTGTTGATTTATTTATTCGATAGATTATGATAGTGATTATGCGGAAAATATCTATAATTGAATGGTCGAATTAGCGCCTCCTGGTGCCGTGGTTCCATTGGTTCGACTTTCGCGGGCAAAACTCAACAGTATCGCTTTCGTTTTCGCTCATGGGCGGTTTCCTATTATTGCCACCACTCCAACCTTACTAGAACAAGGTCGCCCATGTGCTTGTCTGCACTGAAATGAAATTACTTCCCGTTCCGGGAAATTCTATCACCAGCGGGCGATGCATCGTCGAGGGAAGGAAATTCTCACGTTAATTACATGCGTTTCGTGGCCGCCGGTTCGGCTAGCGGCTAGTGAATCGTTGTAATGAGAAAATGTATAGGAGGAAAATTTCGATAAATTTTCCCGATGGGCAAATTTGTCCCCTGTGCGAGGTGGTGGTGGTCATCCGGACGTTTTTGGCAATGCAGCTACGGTTGGTAGGAGGCATACTTTTCGCAACGTAACCATTTAATTGAATTCCTACGCGACCGACGAGAATATTTATGCCGATTATCGGGTGCGCATCGTCAATTTCTGCCGGTGCTGATTGTTTCCGGCTACAATTACACAAATCATGTGTGTTTTCTCGTTACTCTTATACCAGGAAGGTCGATCGAATGAGCAAAATTTGTTTGGAGAAAGCAAATTTATGAAACGATTGTTCAACAACTTGACTCGTAACGGAAAGAAATCGAAATAGAAACGATAATGATGTGTTTTTTTTTTTTGCTTCAAGATCTCATAACAACGGCAATGTGAACAATTTCAAGAAAGCTATTTCAAAATTCGGTCTCGCTACTTTTCACACTCAAACTTCGCTTATAAACTAAGGCGACGATTTTAATTTGTTTGCCGTACTCTAAACGTTCTCTATCAGAAAGTTTGCCATTGCCATGGCTGGCGCACGAGCAAGCTTCTCCGGTAAGGCGTTGTCATTCCGAAGAATATTTCCCTCAAATGAGAACCGTAAAATGACAAACGAGAGGAATGCAAACCCATTGACCCGTAATTTATGTATGGTGGTGGCTTTACCTTAGCTCCATTAGCATTTCGATCGTTTTGCCTGGAAACGGTCGGTGGCCATTATTCTGTGGCCATATTTATCCAGGCCGGCGGAACGTTCGACCGGAGAATATGGAACACTTGGTGGGAAAATGGTTTGAAGAGCAGGTATTTCCGTGGAAATATAAAATCTTGCACCGCTTCGTTTGTTCGGCTACTGACCCAGATATTCTCGGGAACGGTGAGTGGTTTACGCTAAGCTAAAACTGACTCCAATCGAGCGAATATTGAGTAGAAACTAATAAATTATTCATCTCTTATGTGACCATCCGGGGGTCAGTCTAAGCTGAGCAAACCGGTGCCCGTCTTAATGTTGCTTTTGTCCTTGTGTGGATTCAGAATATTGTTAATCATTTTTTTTAGCTCTTGATTAGCTTGACAAATTGCACAATAGGAAATTAGCAATGTGGAACCTTGAAAGCGTTTTCATTACTAACCTATCGTTAATATAATGACATGTAACGTTATTGATAGACATTCAAAAATGAAAACAAACAAACATTCCTTTTTTGTCCTTCACAAAACTCGACCCTTTTCGTCCATTTTGACTGTTTTGTTACTCAAAAACGACTACAAAGTTTTTTACATATTTTTGAATGTTTATTTGGTTCAGGGGAATAGCAAAGGTAAGCCCAAGCAAAGGAAGTAGAAGGGAGTTTAGTGGTAGAAAATAAAATTGTGCGGTGTAACTGTTCAGCGCATTCATTCTGTTTCGAGTTGTCGAGCGGTAATTGGAATTCATCGATGCTCGTTACAAAGGGTTTGTGTGGAACAGTTTTTTGTTTTGTTTGCTGGAAACTCTCGACTACCCTGGTATTTGGAGCAAAATGATGTAAAACATGTAGCGATAAATCTTTGCAGTGAAACTCGAAATAAAGAAAGCTAAACAAAGCCAAAGTACAAGCTTTCATGGTGGAAATTAGGATTGTGTGCCCATAGTTCTTTGGTTCGATGAATTCTTCTGAAGAAGAGGAGAGGAGGAGCCTATACAATCCTAAAGAAGTCGTTTAGATTTAGGTAGCTTATATGATGACAAAGTATGATAAAAATACGGGCGGCCCGGTGGTGTAGGCAACAGCGGCGTTGGCTTTCAAACGGCAGGACCGGGGTTCAAATCCCATCCGGGACCATCTCCCCGTGAGGACTACTTGACTATCGAACTACATGGTATCGGCAAGTCAAGCAAGCCATCTGATTCGTGGTCATTAAGCCAAAAAGAAAAATAATATAAAAATACTCTAAAGGTATGAAAACTTGCTGAACAAATATATAAATTTGTATATGCATAGAAATATTCAGAAGCGACTCTTATATTAATGAACAGAAAGTGTTAAATTTATAGTAAACAATGGCAATACACTCAACTCACCCGCATCCAGTTCAGTGGTTCGATCGTGTGCAGCAGCAGCTTTTCCTTTAGCGCCTTCAGATAACATCGCAACATGTAACACATTAAACCATAACTCACAATCACTACCATCTGTACGAGGTCGTGGAAAAACAGCATCACTATAAGCAACGATCGCACCACCTCGGCTGTCCACCCTGTCAACGCTCCGGTCCATCCGAACGATAAAAATCGCTCGAAAACGGTGATCCCATCAACACCCAGCAGCGTTACGTAGGCGATGGAGACGCCCAGCCAAACCATCCCCAGTCCGAAGTACAGCCAAAGTGTCAACACCAACCGACGCGGATTGCTGCTGAGGATAAAGACCTGCGGGAAACAAAGCACACATACTCAGGCATACACATACACGCGCGCGGACAATTGATCAGAGACGATGAATTTATAATGTAAGTTCGAAATCTGGAAGCCCAACTCAATCAATTTCGGCTGTCGAACGCTAATTTCCCGTCGGTTATACCCGAGCAACCGGATGCAGTACATCGCTGTCATCGTTAATGGAATTTATGTTTTTCATTTATTTCGATACACGGTGACGCAAGACCGCTGGCGGGAATGGAGAAATAATGGTGGGAAAGAACTCCCGGAAGGAAATGTGTATGGTTGAGGTGTTGTTACCAGGAAGTGCAGGTAATGGGTTTGTGGGAAATTGTTGAACATTGCGATGTGATGTTCCGACGTTTGCACATTGTATCCTTTCGGGATAAAGTGGAGATTGAAAATCGGTTAAATCATGCAGCATGTAAAGTGGTCCACAAACTTGTTGCTGTTTTTTTATTGTTGTGTTTTCGTAATGCTGAAAATGCCAAAACTATAATAGCGCGAAGGGGGATTTATTTATTTTTTACCGATAATGTGGCACAATTTTATCAGCTCCTCGTTGATGAATTTTAAATGAATATTTGTGAGAAGGTGCATGAAGCATAGTTGCACTCGAAAAGGTTTCTTTTTGTCACGTAATAGTTAAAGATAATTTAAATGATTTATGCCGAAACTAAAAAAAAAATGGTTTCTTGAATGGGTTCGTGTGAATTTTTTGGCAAATACGTACTTGCCACTTTAACTTAAAGTGAAAGTGTCAGTTACAAAATCTGGAAAAAAATTTAGTTTACAAAGTTTAAATTAAAATTAAAATGTGAATTAAAAGCTATGCTAAACTTTATGCAGCAAAATACCCTTACAGAAGGGTGAAATGATCGAAAAGATATCGATAAGCAACGATCAAATCAACACACAGTAGACAAAGCTGCGTCAGGAATAAAGATGGGCACTCGGTACCTCGGGAATCGTTTCTGATTCCGATTTCATTTGCAGAATCGTTTCTGATTCTGGAACCGATTCCGTATCTATTTCCGGAACCAATCCCAGAACCAATTCCTTATCCGACTCCGGAACCAGTTGCTGTTTATGGCAAATATGCCTTGCCAAAGTACAACGCAATATATCCTAGTGGAGATGGATGGATCATTCAGTTGTCTCTGCTCTCAGAGCATCAAATTAATCGGAACCGGATTCGGATCTACTCGGTTCCGTTAACATGTTGTGAATCGCTTCTGATTTCGATTCCGTTTACCGAATCGTTTATGGTTCCGGAACTGAGTCCGGGTCCGATTCCAGAACATACTTTTTTTTACTTTGTGCCTCACGAACTATGCAACAATAAACTTAAACAATTTTTAAAACTAAAAACTATAACAAACTGAAGGAGCCAAAGTTAAACATTGACCCAGGATTGCATAAAAGAGAAAAAAGAATAAAAATCTAGAAAAAAGAAAATCAACGGAAACGGAGCGGAAAGAAGTCAGAGAGATGCCAAAGTCAAAATGATCAGAAGAAATGACGTAAAAAAACTAGCAGTGGATCGTTTGAGTGCTGCGCGCAGCAATCATTAAAGGTGGACGAGGACGAAGGGATCGTGATGGGACATAAAAATGGATAACAGAAAGGAGGGATACCGCGACTCCAAGAATCAGGAAACTCCAAGAATCAGTCCAGCGATAAATGTGGTTTTAGCCTGGGATCGTCTTGATTCCAATGAGGGATGCACCAGAATATGACAAGAAGTTGAGTATGGTAGTAATTCAACGAGAGTCGTCGGTCGTCGAAAAGAAGCTTAGTGTCAAGTGTCACTCCCAGGTCGCGTACTTGGGAGATACGACTCAGCGGGCACTCATTAATTGAATAGTTGAACCTCCAAGGCAGAGAGGAACGAGAAAAGGACATAACGCTACGTTTGTCGATACAAGTAGAGAAAGAGTTAACAAAAGATTAGAGAAAATAACTGTCGGTGGCACTGCGAATAGGGAGGAAAACCTGCAAGTCATCAGCAAAGAACAGATGACTGTCATTGGGGAAGATGGAAGAGTCGTCAGACGATAAATTCGCAGGGTAGATGGGTGACTCAAAAACCTTAGCAGGTACATAGCTGAAATTTATTCCTGGAATGGATTCCGAAAATTTTGGAGCGCTCCGGAATCGATTCCGACCAAAATCCATCTTGTCCATCACTGGTCAGAAATGCACTCGTGAAATTCACAAACGCGTATAGAGTAGTTTCGTAGCAGTCTTACTAAAAGCTAGCGTTTTAGGAAGATTGGATTAAAAGCGTTTACTCGAGATGAGATGAATAGTTTTTGCTTTTGTGTTGCACAATATTAATTTTGTAATCTCCATACACGACTTCCGGTACAAACGATTTTATTTGCACACATATTCCAGTTAAAGAGCCGATGTGTGATTTCGCATCTACGTCTACATTTCCTTTGTTCTACAGGACAATGATTGTTTGATTGCGGCAAATGTTGTAACAAACGAGATTTCACATACGTACCCTTTCGACGAGACTCTGCAGCTGCTCGTTATCGGCGAATCGATAAATGAATACCGCCAGTAGGTATCCGTTCAGATGCAGCAAAGCAGGAACGAGATAGGTGAAGATGGCCTCACCCGAAGCAAGCAGTCCTAGATGTCCTGGTTCATGCGTGTTTAGTGTTATGTTGTTGTTTCCATCATAATCGTCTATCGTCTGATCTGGGGATGTCCATTTGGGATACAGTTTCACCGTGTCTGGGAACATCGATGTGGCTGTCGATAATGCGGATGGTGTGGTCGAGAGCGGTGTAGATTGATTTGGTCCTATAAACCCACGGTCTCGTCTGGAAAATTGGAAAACAACGACATGGTACCAAACGAAGAGCAGGATTATTTTAAGAAAAAGTGAAAGCTTAAATATATTTTGAACTTGAATTAAATTAAGCCACCAAACCAAACCTTTAAAGCATTATGCTTATTTAAAGCTATCCTATCACAATTGAAGCTATTCTTTAGCTCAATGAATTTCGGATCGTAAGGTCAAACGACTATTTCGTTTGCTTTCTGTCTCATACGAAATTTCGAATCACATTTTTTTGAACTGTTTAGCTTCCAAAACGTCCCACAATCATTCCTGAATTTGCAACGCAATTGTTGGCAATTTGTGCAGAGATAAGGCAATTTACTTTAAGCTTACGAGCCAATGGGGAAGGAAAAGTGATCCTCACTAACGATCAAAGCCTTTCAGTGGATAGAATTGGACCACTTGACCATTAATGTCTATGAGGACAAATTTGTAGTGATGTGCTCCTTCAACCAGCAGGAGAAGAAAAATATGGTCATTTATTGAAACGTAAGCAGCACAACCTTCCCTCGTGGGGGCTTTCCACGAAGGACGACCTTTACGGGCGAGTGAAAATGAAACCACACAGCATGCGAACCTCCGGTCAATGGAAATGAGCAAAATGAGTAAAATGACCAGTGTACAGAAACAGAGAAAAAAGAGGAACAAAATACATAAACCCACACCACTGGGCGTATGAAAATGTAGCGCAGTGTTAACAGAAAAGAAAAACAAAAGTTAAGGGACGACAAAAAAAGGAGGAAAGAGTGAGAAAAAGTGTAACGGTGGGGGAAATGAGTGAAAACCGAATCCCCGAAAAACAACTTCCAACAGATGACATCGAATCACATCACCCCCTGCTGTGCAACATTATGGTTTGTGTGGTATTGAACTTTTGGAGTCGGGTTGTTTGGATGGAAACCTGCCATCGAATATGGTGCACGGCGGCCAAAAAAAAAAAAGGATAACCGTTCCAAAATGGATGAATACTTAACCGAAGCAGGGTAGAGTGGTGGAGTCGATCCGTGACTTTTACGACGACGACGACTTTTTGATGTTTCATGTTTGCAGCAAATTAAGCAACCGAGGCGCCAATTTGCACCATTTCCGAAGGGTTGGGTGACTATCGACACGGACGGTGAAGGTGCAACGGTTTGGAAGTCGATGCGAAACGATGGCTACGTTTGTGCTTCACTACGATTGGATTGTGCATCAGTGTTTCTGAACTATGTCTGAAATTCATGGTGATCGTTGGTATGTCAGAAAATTTGGTTTTATTCGCTTGATTATTAGTGTTGCATTAGCGTTAATAAACACTGATTTATGCAGAGGTATTATACATATAGTAGGTGAACGCACTTTTGAAGTCGTTCAAAACATTGTCTACCTCGGGTCAAGAGTCACTCACTTATCACAGCACTTAAATTGAGTTACGCGCAAGAGTACTAAAACCCGAAGCAACTTTTAAGCTCATACCACCTGTCGCGGTGGACGCAATATTTAAAAAGTGGATATGAATAAGAGTCCGAAGTTTACTTGAAGAAGTTTGACACATTTTCAGTATTAGGTCTGCAAATAATTAACGACCGTTTTGAAATCGATGGGGTCACTGTGGACTGTGGCGCGATTTTGACGCTTACAAACGTCATAAATCAAGTTCAGGAATGACATAATCAAACTGTGTAAACAGATTACTGACTATTTTGTGCGAGTAGTTCTTGAAAATGTCTAATTTTGAGCCGTATAAGAGCCATATGCGGAAGGTGTTGCAGTTGTTGTTTTTATTTCGAGCGAAGAAAACGGATTGGTTTCGACGCTTTCGAAACGTTGATTTCACCGAGCAGGATGCTCAACGTGAAGGAAGGCCCAAAACGTTTACTGGAGGGAAATCACTGTCAAACGCAAGAAGAGCTTGCAGCCGTGCTTGGAATAACTCGTCAGGTCATATCATCACGGCTAAACGCGTGAGGCATGATACAAATGCAAATGGATACCACGCGAGTTGAAGCCGCGGGACATTGAACGCAGACTCTTCATGTGTGAATTGCTGGTCCAACGGCACAACAGAAAGGGGATCCTGCACAAAATCGTGAAGGAAGAGGAAAAGTGGATTTTGTTCAGCAATCCTAAGCGCTAAAAATCATGAGGATCCCCGGGTCATACCCCAACATCATCAGCTCGGTCGAACATCCATAGGTCAAAAATTATGCTGAGTATTTGGTGGGACCAGCTCGGCGTCATTTACTACGAACTTCTGAAACCGGGAGAAACAATCACTGGTGAACGCCACCGGAAACAATTGATGAGTTTAAGCCGAGCACTGCGTGAATAAAATGAAATAATAATGAAGGCAAACACAATTTATGCAACACCTACCACAAAATTGGTATAAATAAAGAATCAAATTTTTTTCAGTATCAGTCGGTAGACAGATGCCAGAACGGCGTAACTGGTCGTCACTTAACACTTAACCGAAACCTGTGTGGTGTTTAATTTCACTGTTCTACCCAAGTCCGATTGTTGTAGATTCGACTTCTCCTCTATCTCTAACTCTCCTTACCACACTAGAATACATCATTTCCTATCTCGCTGGTAGATCATGTGGGAAGCAGATGTAATAGGGGTCTTCTCGATCTCTTCGCAAGTATCCTTGCGGCATTGATGCGGTGTACTCTCTATTGATCGTGGATTCAACCACGTGATGTCTCGACGAATGTCGAACTCTTTGCACTGCATTCACATTTACAGCGTATTTTAATCTCACAACGTTAAAAGTTTTTTTTTTGCTGGAGTTTAGAATTTCATGATGTGTACCATCTTCTAATGTCCTGCGGGAAACTCGAAGTCACCAGACCTTCCCTCACTTCTGTTATCGCTCTTTACAGATATCCGTGCCATTTATATTTTTTTAGTTTATTGTTGTGATGTTAAAATATTTATTTAGAGTGTGTCTTTATAACCCAAAAACGAGCGAAAAAACGACTAAAAACATTAGAAATCGAACAAAAATCGAACTTTGTACTAGCGAACCAATTATACAAATGGCGGATAAACAAAACGCTCTAGGATTTTTAAGCTGATTTTCATCTGACGACATATCTACTTAAAACGCATCAACTAAAATGAAAACCATCACAACATAGACTTACTAACATTGATAAACCACCTCATAAAGAGGTGACACTGCAGCTAAAGTGGTTATAATAAAACATAAATAGCAAAAAATTATACAACTATGGCATCTTCAAGTTGGTAGAGTATCGTTCTTTGAAATTTTTTGGTACAGATTAACAGCCTATCGTTTACTTTCGGACAGGATTTTATGTTTTCATGCTATCAATCAGCTCAGCTAGCTTTAAATAACCTCTCCGTCCCGGTATATTAATGATGATAACAACACGGACAGGTTGTTTGAATTGAACAAAAAAATATTTCAAATATTCTTAATACTATTTCAAAGATTCCTGCGGTGTTATAATTAACGGAACACAAAGTATTTCGACTTAATGTGCTAATTATTTTGGAACATTTCTTCGCACGGTTAAGAAACACTGACGATAATTCGGTTCTTTGTAATGCGTTCCTTCATGTACAAACAGATTGTGACGAGGTTAATGATGTAGCCAAAGAATCGAAGGGCAAAGTACATACCGAAAAAAAAAAGAAGCTAAAAGTAAATTAAGGCCAACGATGGTGATGAAGTTGTAAAGCACAGTAATATGCGAAATTAGTAGAAGAAAGAGTTATTTCGAAAGAAAAAAAAACCCATTCCTCCCAACTCTATCGCATTTCGTTGCTTTAGCCAGGGAATTACCCAAATTTTCATGCTGAGCTATGAGCAACGAATATTTTGCTCTATTCCCTGGTGCGTCTGCAACATTTCTTCCACTTTGGGACCCGCTATTATTGGTCTAAAGTATAATGATCGTAAGATGTTCGTTTCATTTGTGGTTGTTTTTTGTCATTTTGTCGCATTGGGCAGCCAAAGCATCGCCCTGCCTCGATTCACCGAAAGGCGGGGGAAAAATCTGTTTTCCAAAGTTCTCTTGCACTTTCGTTTTTAGCTTTAGGGGCGTACGAGTGATAATCCCAACGATGGATTTGAAGTGTCTGGTCGCATATCCTCCCAAAGCCAGTTGTAAGCATTCTTCGGTACGAACACAATTCATTCCTTTTGAATTGCTTACTCAAACAAACCGACCGACCGATCGTCAGGGGCTGCTGATAATCGTAGAAAATAGACGAGATGATTAAAGGTTTGGACAGGATATTTCCGGCCAATTCATCCAACACACAGGGCCAGCGGGCGGAAAGAGCATACGCCCGGTGCGACAACGGTAGAAAGCATTCGAAAACTTGTACAGATGCTTCTTTTTACTGCAATTCGAGAAATTGTTGCTAGAAACAGAGATTTTGTGATGCGATAACCTAAAATAAAACAGAAAAAGCAGCACCGAAAACTTCTATTTTGCACATGAGACGGAAGGGATTCGCACGAGGCTTCCATGGCAAAAGGACACGATGTTTCTACAAGCACGCCTGGTTTGTCGTGTTTCCCTGCAATAGAAACAAACAAAAAAAAATAGAACAACCCACCCAAATCGGTACAATGATGCGGGAAATTGGTATCGGGAGAGACATTCATGCATTCTTTTCCCAGCAGGTTCTGCAGCTTGCATCTGCTTTTTTGTTTGCTGTTGGCTGCGCAATGTAATGCACCAAGCAGAAGGTTATTTTTTGTTCGCAAGATTTGCACGATGATGGCATTTTATGCGAAGCCACCGCACCGTAATCATGGTCATTAGAGGAAATTGAGTTGAAATGGTTCATTATCTATCCGGACCGCGAGTGTTGGGGATGGTGTTCTGGTTTTTCTATGTGTGTTTTTGTGCTGTTGTTCGCGTTTTCCTTTGCCGTTTTGCTATTCACTTCCAGTCTATCACCCAATTGGATCATCTAAACCTAGCGTGTGGAAATAGGAGTTGAGAGATAGGTGGAGACAGAAAATTGTAATCCACCCGTTGGAGACAAGTGGCCCAGAATGGAAGGAATGAATGGGGTGAACCAGTGGGATTGAGGGAAAGGTTTTGGTTTATGTGTGTGTGTGTTTTTTTTGCTCCACGCTTGGTGCTCATTGGATAGTGGCAATGTTGCATTGAAAAATTGCACTTTCCCGTGTCGTGTGGCATGCGAGAAGTGCAAACATTAATCACACACAAAAAAACCCTCCCCCCCATTCCGTGTGCCCTCGGTCGCTTCCAAACAGGGCAACTGCTTTGGATGTTTTATGCGCTTCTGGAGGGCCGAGCGTGCTCTGCCCTGATGGGTGCTTACGGGCGAGTTTATGCTTTTGTAATTCACAATCCCAGCAGACATGCAATAATGCGACTGGTGACCATCGATGTGCGGGTGTGTTGGCGTATGGTGTGGCTTTTTCGTTCGTTGCATAGCGGACACTAAATGAGCCCGAAAAATGCAAAACTGTGCGGTTCGGGGACGAGTACAGTGCGGCGATTATGGTGTGCATTGTTACAGTGCACCGTCATCTTAAAGTACGAAAAGGGCGAAGGCGTTTTAGACGGGGGTTTCAGCTTACACAGGAAATGTGAGATAAACATCAAGCTACATTCGGTTGGGTTTGTGGTTTGGGTGGAAAAGAAATGAGCGGCATATCTTATTTACTGCTGAGGTTTGCTTAATTAACTCCGACAAATGATATCCTCTTTGAGTTTGCCGAGGTCGATGAGAATGAAGGTTCTGGTGTGATCCAAATTAATAAACAATCCGTTCTCAATGCGTGCGGTTTTAATTGAGCATGTTTGTTTGCAGTATGTAAGATAAGAATTGTGGTTTTACCGATTCTTCAAAGTGCACATTAACATGTTCATTTAAATGATGCTTATGTCATTGATTCAATTTGTACACTTTTGAGTGATGCAATGTTTTCTTAAATACAAATTAAAATTTAAATAAATAATTTCAATAATAAATATAAATAAAAATAATTGTTAATTGTACGTGTGATGGAGAAAATTAATAATTCATTGTTTGGTTCAATTTCGCTGTCGCTTTGTGTGATAATTAATTTTACTTTTTGGCATGCTTCAAAGACTTCACTCCTTCTCAAAATTCAGTTTTCAAGGAAAAAAGGAGCCTTCGAGGAGGCAGACGATTTTGCTTCAGTCGCTGGCATCCACAGCTAGCTCTCCAAAGTTCTTAGCAAACCATAGAAGACAATTTGTAGGTGTGGTCAAAAAGCCTAAGTATTAAAAATTCGGAAGAGAAAACTGAAATGGTTGTTTTTTTTCTTTCACTGCGACACACCGAAAAACAGGTTTATCAATTTAATCCTACCGAAGTTTGGCATATTTTTAAATGGCAACAGGATAAAACTATCCCAATGTAAGAACATTCCAAATGATCTTCGCTGGAGGTCAGTACCCACCTTCTTTATAGATAAATATGGACATCAAAATCCTCAACAACTCTTCGGAGGCGGGCACGGGCACCGATATCTTCCATAAGCTTTGACAGTCATGCTTCATAATATGTGTAGCTGGCTTGTCTTATATATTTTACGCCCTTTACGTTATAAGCTCGCATCCTAAGGATCCGAATTTTATATTTACTGATATCCTTATCACTGTCGAAGCACTGAAATTCGTCTAGGCGTTAAAGAGCTCCTCAAAAAGCAGTGATATCTAAAAAATACTGAATATGTTAAGCCCTTCGTTCGATGAAGCATTCATAATATCGCATATATGGCTGCCAGCTCATTGGAGGATCCTCTGTCACGGAAAAGCAGGCATCTTGACCAAACGAAATGCCTCTAAAGGCAGCATTTTTTGGGAGTCGATTCGTTCTCACGAGTTCTCACCACGACAGCTGAGAGATGAGGAAAAGCTCGGGAGATTCCAGCATTCTATCTCTCCAAAGGTTTCCCTTTGTCCCTGATTTCACGGGCTTCCGATAAATCATGCATTGCATAACGAACCATTATGCGATAAAATCACATCTTTAAGCTATAGACAGGGCTAACAAAATGCTTGTAGCTGTAACAACGGACACCACGACTTTGATCACATCCACTGGTCATGTGTGCAAATCGATGTGGGAAGATCTTGGCTCTTAACAGGCTATCAGAAGAACTAACAATATGCGTGAGTTCTATTTGACTTCGTCAAAGAGATCAAGGGTAGCTACCGTGTGGTCCCTACCCTACTGCCTTTCCCTGATACGAGAACGAATCCCTGAGGTATCGATGTTACTTTAGATATTTTCTGTTCTAGTTTTTGTTCTTTATGTTTTATGATTAAAGTTACATGTATCATAGTTTATTAGCATTTGTCATATCAATTTGTATGCCGACCAACAACAATGAAGTACACCGTTCGCTTCTCAGCAACGGTGGTTGACCAAAAAACGAGTAAACGGTCTGAAGCCTTTAGCAGTGGTCTTGTTGCTGACGGTGTCAATGGGTCTAGTCTTGTCTTGGATGATCTCCTAAACTTCGGTGGCTTCCCGATCCATACAAAATTGATAGCGTCAGGGTTACCAATGGCATCTATAAAGTCGGTGCTTTTAGTCCACAAAAATAAACATCGTAAATGTTATCCTTAAAAAAATGTCACCAGGAGGAAAAGAGCGCTTCAACATCAACATCCATACCCCACCAACCAAAGATTTCATTTCATTTCATATGGCAAACAAGTAGACAAGTAGTAGTAGTAGTATTTGGCTATACAAGTAGTCTAATATCTAATCTTAAACTAATCTAAACTCAAAAGCTAGCATTTGATCGACAGGCTGAGAAAGTAATTACGTGCGGTAATCAATTACTAGGATTTTTACTCCGTATGACTAAAGACTTTAAAGATCCTGTTTCCCTTAAGACCGTGTATTGTAGTGTCGTCCGTTCGGTGCTTGAATACGCTTCAATTGTTTGATTGCCAGGTAAACAGCGTCTTTTCAATAGACTAGAATCTATCCAGCGCTAACTCTCCCGCTTTTCTATACGTCTGCTACCGTGGGCACCTAACAGTCAACGCCCATCGTACGAATCTTGACTTTGTTCGTGGCTTGGTTTCTCACTGGAAGTATCGACTGCTCAATATTGCTACAACGACTCGATTTATACGCTCCAAAATATACCTTGCGACCGCTTCCGTTGTTAGGGATTTCCCGCAGCCGTACTTACTATGGGTCTAGGGACCCTCTTATAGCTATGTCTGTTACATTTAATGAAAGCTATCAACTCTTGGACTTTAATACACCGATCGAATCGTTCAAAACCCGCCTTAAAACTAGACCACATTTATAAATATATTTAGATTACACTTAAGATCGCTCTTAGGATCAATGTTATCCATTGAATGTATGTATCAAATAAACAAGTAAAGAAATAATCTAAACCTTAACGGTACGCAGAATAAGTTGCAGCATTAGAAAAAAAACAAAACAAAACAGAAAATAGGGAAGTTAAGGAAAGATTAGGAAGTGGATAACAACCGGGAACGGAAAAAAGGTAGGGATATGTTGAAATCAAACTGATGGGACGAGGAATTATACATTTTGATGACAATAAGGAGAAGATCCTTACGGCTCACTGCAGTGCAATGTGAGGCAACAAAAATTGGGGGATGATTTCAGGGAATGAAAATGGGGATGAAAAATTTTGGGCGAGGAAAGGAACATATAGAGGGATTTTCATGAGCAAAGCTGGGGCATTGATGCAATCAAAGAGAAGTGCGGCAACAAATGAGGATTCGAAAATAGAACGGGGATCTTCAAGCGACGCAAGACCAAGCAACCGGTATCTGTCCTCGTAACAGGGCAGAGAACAGGATCGATCGTCAAGAATTTTTCGCAGAGCAAACCTGGTGAAGGACCTCTGCACCCGCTCTATTCAATCAATGAGGATTCTTGCCGACGGGGACCAGGTAACCGAGCCCTACGACAGCATTGAACTGACCAGTGAAAAGAACAAAGTCTTCAAACAACAAGCATCGGAGAAGTCACGGGCCACAAGAAAGCCACAATATAAATTGAGCCTACGCAGCATAAGGCGTATTCAAATGGTGAGAGAAGAAATATTTTCCAATCGGCATGAAATGTTGAATATGAGTTGAGTTTTTAAGTATTACGGCCGGACCGTTCTTCAGTAACAAAAATTGAATAAAATAACATATAATAAAACTGTAATAACAGAACATAGAAAGAACATAACAAAATAGACTTATAGATTTCGATAAAATTAACTAAATACCCAGGCTTTGCTGGCTTGGTCATTGGAGTTCAGTGAACACTGTATCTTCTTTATAAAAGCGATGATTTCTATGCACGTGCAATACTGGGTGTATTCTTACTTTAATTAATCGAGAAAATAACATAAACAACATAACTGAATAACTGAAGCCGTCATACTAAATTAAATAAATAAATAAATAAAGAACTGAATAAGTATGTACTTGGAGAATTTTAGACATGATGCATCTTGCTGAATGTTTATTTCATTTGCGTCAGATTTTATCGATAATTATTGTTATTGTGAATATTTTGCCTTTGTGAGTCAACCTGTTCACGGATCTCGTGAGATGTCATTAGGTTCGGGCTTATGAGTTGATCGCCAAAGGATCACTCTTTCTCCGGCGCGCCTCAAATTAGGATAGTATTAAAATTTTTAATGTGTTAACTTATTCGCGTGCATTCGTTCACTTATCTTATCACATGTTTTCAAAAGATTAAATTTTGTTTATTTACACATTTTTAACAAGCAATACGGCTAAGCCTTCCTACCTATATGAAAACAAAATAACTTATTAGGTTTAAAAAAAAACATAAGTCTTGTCAAAGCGAAGAGGTTATTTAATTTTTAAAAATTATTGTTCAACTTTCTATTATTATTTTATTTTAATTTTTTTATTTTTTTATTGTTAGTTCTGTTGCCTCGCGGGTTAACAGAAATGACTTATTCGCTAAAACCTAAACCTAAACCTAACTTTGCTAAGCGCCAGGGAATTAGGATATAAGGGAGGAAGAAAGCTGGGAAGAAAGTTTAAGACGGGACCGGAAGGTGGATAAACTTAGGTGAAAGTTGAACATATGGGCCACGGAATTGAATTGACGAATAGCACACACGAGGGGGTCTTTGCGCCCTGCTGAGGTACGACGACTTGGGATCGCAAGAGGGGGACGATTACGAAGGACACGGGAAGGGGTGTAAAATGAAACACATGATAACAAAGCAGGAGCATCGGTATGACCGAAAAGGAGAGCGGCAATAAAGGTTGATTAGGCCTGGGAACGGCGAGACTCGTACTGAGGCAGGGGGAGGGAAAGCTCACCAAGTGATTTGCGTATTGCAAACCTGGTGAACGAACGCTGCACCCGCTCAATACACTCAATATGCGTCTTCGCTAGGGGCGACCAAACTACTGAGCAGTACTCCAGAACCGATCTGACCAGCGAGCAGTACACAGCTTTCAGACATAAGGGGTCCGAAAAGTCGCGAGCAATACGCTTGAACAAGCCAAGCATCTTCCAAGCTCTCCCAACCACGGAATCAATTTGGAGGTTGAAGGAGAGATCTTTGTCCAACCAGATTCCCAAGTCTTTGATAGCCGTGACTCGGCTAACAAACTGATTGTCTAGAGCTTAGGGGAAGCTGATGGGAGTTCGGGATCGGCTAAAGGATCGACTAAGAGGAAATGACTTGTCGGGCCTTGAAGAGACTTGCAATCTTCATCAGAGTAAATAGGGAGAAAGATTTTTCAGTCATCTCCATAGCATAAGAAGCAATCATTGGGAAACACGGTACTGACATCATGAATGAAAATAACAAACAACAAAGGGCTAAGGACACTACCTTGTGCGACGCCCGTAGAGGAGGAAAAAGGGTAGGAGAATTCGTTATTATAATACGAACGATCACACAGAAAAGAACGCAACCACGAGACAAAGAAGTGGCTTATGCCTAATTGGGATAGTTATTATAATTATAATACGGATATACGGATATAGATTATAATACGAAAGCAGCGATACTACCAGGCAGTCCCTCATGAAATAAAACAAAAATACAAAACCGCAGTTTGATGGTAAGCGAGAGCGGTGTCGGTTTTCACACGTCGAGGTCGGGGCTCAACGCTCATGCGTTCCACCGTAGTGAGGGCTGACTATCCAACTACGGTGGTACCAACAAGTATAGTAAGCAATACGTTGACTGGCATGACCTAGTGTGTTAGTTCAAGAAGAAGAACACAAAACCACACCTGCAGTTCGTTAAAATAGGTAAGGAATTCATCACTCCCCAATAGAGCTCGACATAGCGTAAAGGAATCAGAAAATGCAATGAATGGGTTGCCATCACATTGCCCACAACCATGGTTTCCATTGTGGCCAAAGGAAATCATGGGATTTTATGGCACGATTGTCGCTAATACGCTATAAACTTTTCCGCCCATACCTATGCGTTGCATTAGCTTTGCTTCGTCTTTCGTGCTTGTGTTCGTTTCTGCAAAGGACTTTCAATATTTTTACCACGATGTCCTTCCTAGAAGGAAAAAAATCTCTTTTACTGACAAAACCCTATCGTTTGTATTGTTCAGGCACGTGTCGTGAACGGGTGGTGAATATACCTTCGTGGTCGAGCTTGTATCACGGCTTGTTTTTACCACAGATGGTCAACGTAGTTCAGCTTTCGTTACATCGCTAAAGGTTGCCTCTCAAAAAGGGAGTAGGGTTTCAATCTTTCATGGTGATATCCTTCGGAATCGTAGCAGCTTCATCGACAAGTAGTGTGTGTGTGTGTGTGCATTGTACACAACTTCTACTACTCTCTCACTAGCACGATGAAGTGCGTGATGGATTTTTTTTCGCCGGATAAGCGACACTCTAGCGACATTGTAATTTCATCTCCACCCGTGCTGTATGTCAATGAATGGTTAATGATGTGCTTGACGAGTTTCCGATAATTCTATTACACAAGATAGCCATTAGCGAAACAATACGACAAATTGATGACATTGACCGATTAATGCATCTTGCTTCAGGCTGCTAAATGTAGTCTAATAATAGAACAGGTTTTCTTCATGTGTGTACTGTATTCAGTATATGAGTGTATTAAGTAAATAATTCTATACCACTTTTGCATGTTAAACATTGTTGTAAAAATTACTCAGTTGGGTTAGAAGCATGTGAGACAATTTTGTATTTACCTGAAACCACACATAAATTGTAATATGTAGCCAATGAACAGAAACAGCAGCACCAGGATAGTTTGTAGATGTCCAACGCAACGTCCAAGAAATTCTACGTCACTGGAATTCGGTCGAAGTCCAGCCATGGCTAGTATGATGACATATGGCCGAAGGAACTAATGATTGGAAAGGAGATTGGAATAAATAATTTATAATTAATTTTTTGGTGTCCTGAACTAAGGAAAATGTCGTTGGAATTTCATCAATCAAGAAATCGACTCTAATTCACTTTTTACCCTTTGGAAACCGATACATATAGCTATTTAGGGTTTTGGAAATCTCCGGTTCTGTCACCCCCTGGGCCACTTTATTTTCACTATCAATATAATTATTGGTAGACATAAAAGAGGTTTTGGTTCTCTAACAGACAAACACTCGAAAAAAAACCTTCTTGGCGTCGCTCCTAGTAGGGATGTGAAGTCTTTCACGTACGTGAAGGGAAGGAACGTAAAGAGATATCGAGAAAAGAAGAAAAGGAGCATCAATGGAATTAGACAGAAGTTCAGCAATATCTGAGGATTGGAGGTGAGGATGGCGGGTTTGCATAGATTCAAGACCTAATAGACGACAGCGATAGGAGTAACAGGGAATGGGCAAACTGTGGTAACCAAGGCTTATAAACTTGCGCTGGACCCGCTCTGACCTTGCTACCATCGATCGACGATTTCGACATTTCGACGATCGATCGTACTCAGCAACAGTACAATGCCTTCAAACATAAAGGATCACGAACATTAGACGAGAAATGAGTGATGAGGCCCAACCTACGTTTTACTTTGCCTAGGATAAAATCCAAATGATCGGTGAATGTGAGTTTCGAATCTAACCAAACGCCAAGAGCCTTGATAGTCCATTAGAACCGCACTAAACAGAGAAGGCATTGAGGAAATTTTGGAGACGATAACAATCCGAGGACGAGAAAACGGGAAGGAAGATTTTCAGGTCGTCATCATACATAAGGATTTCATCAGAGGGAAGCACATTAACCCAGTCATTGTTAAATAATAGGAATAACAGAGGACTCAAAACACTGCCCTGTGGGACACCTGACGAACCAACTATTCCAACTTGATAAGGTATATCACGAAGATAAGGACTTAAACAAGCAAGCACAGGACTTCCCATGCCGAGTCTCTCCAGTTTGTCAAGCAGGAAGTCAATTTGAATACTGCCAAATGCTGCTTTAAAGTCGGTATAGACAGCATCCACCTGACAGTCAACGGACATACTTATGAACACGGAAGAGACATGGTAGAGACACTACTGTAAGACATGAGGTTTGAAGTGGAGGAACTCTTCGGCTATATACCTATAAGCTATATTGGTGTGGAGTTATATTCTAAAGCTATATTGGTGTAGAGAGATATAACTAGAAACACAAGGAAGGATTGAAAAAAGGACGATATATTCAAAAATCTTGGCTGAGGCAGCAAGAAGAGAGATACTACAACAATTGCGAGCATCGTATCTATCTCCTTTCTTATGTACTGAAACCAGTCATGCAGGTTTCCAAACAGTGAAAAGAACGTTTAAACATACGATTCAGAATCGGTGCAAACGCGTGTTTACATTTCTTAATCGTAGAGGAGAGGAAACCATCGAGAACGATGGAAATAAACGAAAGAACTGCTACAAATCTACAAAAAAACCAGAAATATCTTAGCTCCGTCGGATCCGTTGAGCCGTTCCTTTTTATTCTTTTTCCTATTCATGAAGCATAGAATGTCAAGTCAAATGTGGATTTAACTGTAAATGATAAACAAATCCATACAATTTTTCCCAAATTCTAGTTTTAATTATAGTGTTACAAATGATCTTATCCTTTATTTTTACACTTTATTTTTTTTATCTTTACACTAATATTTTGCTGATGAAAGAAAGATTTTCGAAAATTCTTTATTCACATTATTCATCAGTTAAATTATCTACGACACTGGCAGATTAATCAAAAAGCAAATGTGGCGGCCGCCAGGGGTCTCGCCGGAGAGGGGAGCTTTTCCAGAGAGGACCAAGATTCACCCCCTCAGGGGGCCTCTGTGGACTGGAATCCTCCTATCCTCCTGTGGACTGGAATCCTCATATCCTCCTGTGGATTAGAATCATACCCCACTCACTCTTGGGCCCTCGAAAGCGGCCTATTTCCTCCCCCAGCATTTTAGGTTATTAGGATGAAGTGATCTCAGATTATGAGCATGAACCATGAACCCCTGCCCCCGGTGAACACTTTAGATTTTCATAAAGCCCTGCTACTGTATGGTGTAGGGCCCTAACATTCATTCCGCAATGAGCCTCCAAACACCTTGATCCGCCACTGCTCTTTAATGCCATCGATTCTCTCTTCAACTGACATTGAAACCCGTAGAACAAATCCCTCAATTTATGGAGCTTTTTTCAAACGTTAGAGCATGATAATTAGGACTACAGTCTTCCAAGACTTTTAAGAACCACAAAGAAGGAAAGAAACAAAGCGCGGGGCTAGACAACGATATCCGTGGCACGATTCTCTACCGGTCTCTTCAATTTCTTGGCTTCGCGGATGACATTGACATCGTTGGCAAGACAACAGCAAAGATGTGTGATACGTACAACCGACTGAAACGTGAAGCAGCAAGAATTGGATTGATGATCAATGCGACGAAGACGAAATATCTGCTTGCCGGAGGCCGTGATCGCGGTAGAGCCCGAGTGGGAAGCAGCGTGTTAGTCGACGGCGACAACCTCGAGGTAGTAGAGGAGTTTTACTTTCTTGGGACTGTCGTAACTTCGGATAACGATGTCAGCAGCGAAATCAGGAGACGCATTTTTCAGGGGAATCGTGCCTACTACGGCCTTCACCGTCTGCTAAGATCAGGACTTGGAGACCGCACGAAATGTGAAATATATCGAACACTGATTTTCCCGGTGGTCCTATATGGCCAAGAGCCTTGAAGACTCCGATCGGAGGATGTAAACGCTCTTGGCGTGTTTGAGCGTCGCATCCTCCGGACCATCTTTGGCGGTGTGTTCGAGCATGGAGTGTGGAGAAGAAGGATGAACCACGAGCTTGCTGAGCTATACGGAGAACCGGACATCGTGACGATAGCAAAGACCGGGAGGATATGATGGCTGGATCAGGTGAAGGGAGACCTGTTAGAGATCGGGTGCCTACATGGATGGGAAGCTGCATCCAGGGATCGAGTTTCCTGGAGATCTATTGTTGACCAGGCCATGTCACGACGACGTGCTCTTTAAAAGAACAGGCCAACATGAGTAAGAGCAGGATAGACTACGCATTTACTACGTAGTAACTATGAGAGTTGATACCTGGCACTTGGTCATCGGACCGCCCTAATTTCGACATATGCGGCAGCGCATTTTAAGTTGCTACATACGCAGTATGACAGTAAGGAAGATTTATAAGTTTGTTTCAATTTCGGGTGCCCCAACAAAAACCTTCTGAGAATTTAGTTACAAAACAAACAACAAAAAGGGAATTATTTTGACTATGTTTTGTACAGGAACCTTCTGAGAATGTAGCTACGACACAAATGTGACGTTGGGCAGGATGTAAGTAAATTAATGGCTCATTAATGTCACCACTTTCAATCGTGCCAGCTACTCATAAGCTTCATCTGATTTATTTTCTTCTTTTCTCAAGCTCTCAGTACCGGTACGTGCTTAAATCCATGAATGCATAGAAAAACGGAGTATCACTCTTGATGGATGAAACATGGCTGAGTTGGAGGGTAAGCTGTAATACAAAGTTTTCCTCACTTAAAGCTCTTTGCGTAGCAAGATACATAAGCACTAACGATGTTGTTTTGACGTGCAGTAAGATTTATCAAAGAAGTTGTGCCTTACAGCAAACGACGTACTTGCTGACTTTGTTCCAGCGCAAATGCATCTGTGTGCAAGCGTAAGATTATGCTTTCTCCCAATAAATGCAACGGTGCACGCCTGACGTAAACTCTTCCACGATAAGGATCATGGTTGTTATTACTTCTTCTGTTTCGACCGGAGAACTCTATCGAAGCGCTGAGGAAAAGAAACTTCATTTGGGAAATATTCCACGGTACCGTTGCGCTTCAAACGGTAATAGTACACCGCAGTACAATTGAATTGTGTAGCAATTGAATAAAACTTGCAATAGATTCTTTTACGGGCAATCAGATCGCTGCAGTGAAGCGGTCACTTAACATTGTTCAGGTGCAAAAAACGCAGTTTTTTTGCCGAATTTTTACCCTTTATTGAAGCAGCAAATGATGCTAAAACAGTGGAGAAAAACTAGTAAATTACACAATCATTTAAATCCTTGGCTTGTCGAGCCCGTTGTATGATAAATTGCCTTTTCAATGAGCTTGGTTGAGAGGTTATTTTACAGAGTGAAAATGGGACTATTTACAGTGAAAAATGACTTTAAAACTCAATCAAAGTAATTATTTTTTAAAACTCATAGCCCAACTAGCTTAATCAGGCAAGCAATCTTAGGTTTGGCAGCGATGTAGCAAAGCAGCTGAGTAATTTAACCTAGTAACTCCAAATATCAATTTTTCATTCATTTACCCTTTTGCTCTAAATAGTCCATTCTCTACCCCTAACATAACGCCCAAAACTTTGTAGATGAAAAGTTTGCTGTCTGCCAGCCCGAGTCTTGCGCCTTGTGGTTTGCATTAGCGATGGTATTTTGGTGTGTTGAACACGGTTCGGTAAAGTGTACTGTCGGGAAGGTTTAACAGCGAATTGTAATAAGTCGTGCGCTTTCGAAGGTGACAAGTTACACAACAGTCAAGGGACTTTCTCGGTCTTTAAGAACACTGTAAGCCTTCTCCAAAGCAAACGTCTTGCAAAGGTGAAACACGTCTTCTTTAGTATTTGGTGTACTTTAGTTGGTGCGTCATCATTTCGGGGGGGTTGGAGATGCATGGTTTTTCGCCTAAAACTTTTACGTGAAGCGTGGTTTGTTGGGTTATGTTGAAACGGTGAACGACGGGCTGTGATGGATGTTGCTGATTAAATAGTGGAAAGTATGAAGATTTTACGGTTCAGTGCCGTCTTCCTGTGCTCCCAGTGCTAATTCTTTTGCGTCAATTTTGCACCTTTTTACATAAAGGAAAAGGATTTCACACAGTTTAACGGATAAAATTAAAATGTATAATAAATTTTTATTATATTAAGTTTTTATATACAAAAGGAATGCTCGTATTGATAATTATTTTAATAGCAATATTAAGCTATTTGCAATGCTACAGAGGGAACATGTCAGCAAATATTACGTTATCATAGCTATGATCTTTGAATAAAGAAAAATTTTTACTTACCTTACGTTTGCAGAAACGCAATGTTACGGAAGTTGGTTCGGCTTCAGTTATTTCATCGATCTGTGAAATGAAAATACTTTATAAGTTAATTGTCATTTTTGCGCTTAGAACACTAGTTTTAGAAATAATAGATACACAGAAATTAAAACTCTTCAAAACACGCTGAAGAGAATAGGAATTTAAAACAATAAAATAAAACAGGAAAACAAAAACCAAAACGAAAATAGTAAAAGAACGATTTTTTGTAGAAAAAACATTCAAAAAGGAGGCAATAAAAAAAACTATTCTTTGGAAATATTTTTAAAACAAATAACACACTAAGAATAGCAAAAAAGTTGAAGGCAACATAATAATAAAATAGACTCAAAACATTATAAACAATGGAAAAACACATGCCTTACCGACGCACAGGAAAAGAACAAGAAAATAAATGAAAGATAAAATAAGAGGGATATAAAAATGTCAGCGTATCAAACAGAAAATAAGTAAAATATAAAAAAACAGCAAAAATAAATAAACCTCAGAATGAAAAAGGAAAACAAATACCAAAACGAAAACAGCTACATAACGATTTTTGGTCGAAAAACAATCAAAAAGGAGGCAATAACTCAAACAACAAAGGTTCTGTTGTCAGTGTATGTATCAAATACCGCACTGATTCGGGTATGGTCCGACACCTCTTGAAGGTTAATATAGGATCTCCACACCCTACTCCGACTCAATAAGTCTGCGGCGTACAGAACGGTAACATATCTCTCCAAATATCTGTTCTTGAGTACACGGGGAAAACCAACCCCTTGGGAAGATGGCTTAAATGGCTAAACTGAGCGGGGGAAGGTCTTTTCTTCATGTAAGGGGCGACTGGATGTCTTTCTGTCTTTCTCTAATGCCCTTCCATGCCCTTCAATGAGACAGGGGGTTGGTGGAGAGGCCTTGCAAACCACCCCCAATACCATTGCAACGAAAGATATCCAAGAAATTTCGAATCGGAACCCACGCTACGGAATAAGGACTAGGATTGGAAATTCGGGTCATGGAACTACAGATCCCTCACATTGCCCGGAAGTTTCCGCAATCTTTCGGACGAAGTAAGGGCCCGCGGCTTCGGAGTAGTAGCACTTCAGGAGGTGCGCTGAAAAGGAGTAACGGAGTGTCCCTACCGCAGTGATTCTATCTACCAAGACCTACCAAAGCGGTGGAGAAAAGCATGAACTCGGTACGGTGTTCCTGGTCATAGGTGAGATGCGAAAGCGAGTGATCGGGTGACGGCCGATCAATGAACGGATGTGCAGGTTGAGGATCCGCGGAAGGTTCTTCAATCTGAGCATTATTAATGTGCATAGTCCGTACCTTGGAAGCACCGATGACGATAAATACCGTTTTTATACGCAGTTGGAGAGGGAGAGGAATGACCGCTGCTCATAACACGACGTCAAGTTTGTCATCGGAGATTTTAACGCTCAGGTCGGACGGGAGGAGGTATTTAAACCCACGATAGGATGTTTCAGTGCCCACCAGCTGACGAATGACAACGGGTTTCGGCTCGTGAACTTCGCCTTTTCCAAGCACAGGACCATTCGCAACACCTTCTTCCAGCACGCACCTCGTTTCAGTTACACCTGGAGATCACCACAACAGACATATTTCCAGATTGACCACGTTCTTATCGATGGAAGGCCAATAAGCTGCGCTTTCAGCCTACCCTAAGGCTCAGCATAGATCGGCTGAGGCAAGCTGATATGGCAAGGGACATCGCAAACGCGCTTGGGGAAGTGCTGCCGGAGGACACCACCCGCAATGTCTCTCAATGACCACTGGCGTATAGTGGAGTAAGCTATCAGCAACAGAGCCGAGCGAACCTCAATAAGCCTCAAATAATAAAAACCTCAAAAAGACAAGACATTAAAACACAGGAAACAAAGACTAAGACATAAACCATACTACATAGACATCACATCATGTTTAAAGGCACTGTATTGATGCTGGGTTCGTTCCGTTCTGGATTATGCAAGCGTAGGGTGGACCCCAGCCGGTGAAAGCGCTATGTAGGAGAATAGAGAGGGTTAAGGGTTAAGAGGAAGTTTACGCGCCTGGCTGTCCATAGATTTCTACATGGCTAAACCGTTCCTGTGCCTTCATATTATCTCCGCTGCCGTATGTTGGGTCTAATAGATATTAAATCCCGCCATTCGCACGCGCAGTCCTTTTTCATCGCCTGTATCCTTTCCTCTGAACTCAACGTTCCTTCACTTCTATCTCCTTTACCCCTGTATGTCCCTTCTTGTCGATTTCGTGATAGGCCACCCATATTTATCCCTTCCCGTCGTTCGATTTTTGGCCAGAATGATCCTTGGTTAAGAGGTTGCATTTCTTTCAACAGAGATCACGAGCTGTTCGACTTCAACTTTCCTATTTCTCACTTCCGAACTCGCCTTCTAGAGTCATTTCATTTACAATCATTTACTTCTGATGACTCCTTGTCATAATTTCCCCCCATAATTACCTTAGTTTAAGCATATATATTGTGCATTGTGTAGCCCGGAAAGGCAGACAATTTGAATATAATAAATAAATAAATAACAGAATACAAAAAAAGACAAGACAAGAAAAAAGGACTTTCAGTCCTCTATTTTCAAACACAGTACAGTATGCCTCTGATTATAAAGCAAAATCATAGGAGGATACGACCTGTGCAGCAAATAAGAAGAGGAAAAAGCACTTGATTAGAATCCTTCGTGCAATATTTTAAGCATTGGAGTTTAATATTGTTTTATCGTATTTTCCGATACACAGTTAATCTTGCATCTTAATGCAAGTTCGCTCATATACATCCAATTTAATAAAGCGCCGGCTTAAATCTCGCTTCGATTATTCGAAAATCCATCCATACTCTTTACACCATTTTCCGTGTTGAAACACTTGTGCCAACAGATTTGAATAACATCCACATTACGCATTCGCTTCCGTCAAACACCAGCACCGTCGTCTTTATGAAGCTTTGCCCAATCACCCCACGATACTGTGGCTGAATGCTTTACCGTCGCTTTGTCCCTTGACTGCACGTTAAAAAAAAAAAAAAAAGCATTACACCGAATTTTACATCCTTTCGGGAAACGGTGTCCGTAAGTGACTTTTAGCTCTCAAAGGAACAAAAACTTGGCGAGCGACCAACGTCCAGAACTGTTTTGTTGGAGCGAGCGCGCGCGCGCATTTTGGATGCACGGTCGGTGAACAGCAAAAATCAATTTATATTTAAATTGGAGCCATCCTGCACATACGCCGGAGGAAACCACGCATTGAAAGTGGAAATAGGTTTTAACCGTTGAAATATTCTCCATGGTGTCTTGCAGAATTTTGTTTTCATTTAACTTTGGATTTTATGAAAATAAGGGAAGAGTGAAACAATGGGTTTCAGTTGTTAAGCAACTTTTATTATAGTATAGAAAAATCCAGTGCAACTTCTCTCACAGATTAAAAGGATTCTTCCTTGATTATTAAAATGTCCTGAAAAGAAAAACTCGTCTCAGTTCTCTTCAAGCATGCGATGAAGCTGCAAATACCAATACTGATTGAAAAAACGCTGGTAAACTTCGTACAGTAGCTTCAACCATTCGTGCGTTTGCATTTCTTATCGATGTATGATCAAATGTCAGTCCACCGACAAATGTCACCGGTGGTCAGCTTTCGATATCCATCATGTTAACAGTTTCGCTAGCAGAGAAATGAAACCATTTTCAGCATTGGTGGTGTAAACCCACAAGGGTAGTATTCCTTCTACCAAAAAGGTGTGAAATGAATGCACCGAAAAACGAGAGGAATAAATGCATCAGAAAGACACATTTCACTGCAAATCTCATAAATCAATGCCAGCCAGCTAGAGGCCTCTTGCCAGCTACCGAGTGTGAGCGTGAGTCCGTTGTGCAAATGCAAAAAAAGTTAAATGGAATGATCGATGGACGGTGAATTGGATGGCATTTCGTTGCTACGTGCTACTGTTTGATGTATTTTGTTTGTGTTACTCACGTTACTCACTACATTTTTAAAAAGCATCGAATGTCAACTGGAGTGATTGGAAATGGTGGTGAGATATCCCGTACAGGTTAACTTTTTTTTTGTTGCAGTTGTTGCACTAGGCAAGTCTCGGCAGCGTTGATGATCTATGGTGTTGTTGGGATTCGTAAATGGATGCATAATGAAATTGGATGCCTATCCATAAGGGAGTAATGCTTGAAAGGTAAAATAGCGTGGAAATTATGGATCCGGATCCGGGATTTTTTACGGTTACGAATGAAGGAATGGTCATCAGGATGAAGATGAACGAAGGAGTAGTATTTTGGTTATAGTTTTTTTCTGATTTCCATCTAGTTTGGCCTGTTCAGTTTCCTGTCTTGAGATAACAATTGGGCAAGTTATTGAATTGATTTGTTGATTAATTGATTTAAATTTGTTGTCAAAATAGAATGCTTCTGAAAACCTAAGTTGGGTGCATCAATTAAAGCAATCTAAAGGATTTCAAACCTGGCTGAATATTTTATCTATATCCTGATTAGTGCTAGGGAAAGTGGTATAAACAACATCGTCAATAGATTGGCTAAGAACTACGTTAAGTGTAATGTGACTGCTAGCTGTGCGAACCAATATCTTCCTTATCTTTGAATGTCCAGGCAGTTTGAAGATTCTAGACGAGAATCTTACTTACTGGAACATTGGAGACATCGAGGCCTTACCTTTGGTAGGGTGACTCTCGATGATCATCGGCGGAGCAAGTCGGCCAGATGACTTTGGATATTCAGAAGGAATATCCCTTACAGGCCGGGTGGGCGGGAGTGAAGGGGCGTGTAAATCACAGGCGACAACGGCGCCTGTCTTCATACGGCCGGACCGAGGCTCAAATCCCATCCGGAACATCCTTCAGTAGTGAGGACTGACTATCCAACTACTTGGTATCGGCAGTCTAGTAAACCAATTGATGGCCGGCGTGAAAGAAGAAGAAGATCCCTTACAGTCATGTTGGACGTTTGAGGGCTTACCTTGGCTAGAGTGACACTCAAATCTCTAGACAGAATTGAACGCCAGATTTAGCTTGTTGCACCTTCTCTCTAGCCAGCTCCTCTAGACAGCACTTAGCGGCCCAGAAGACCACTTTATTTATACCCAATTCTTACAATAGTTTTTGCTTGCTTTTTGTAACCGAAAAATGTTCCATAGTGGTTGTCTTTTTTCAGTGTTTGGCAGTGTCTCCAGCGCTCGCCTAAACGTGGACAAAACGATCGCTATGGAGATCGGATTGCTCACCCCAGCTGTAAAATGGAATGTGTCGGATAGTATTCGGGCAGCTCGTGACTACACAGAATCAGAGATTTCAACCTGGAGCAAAGAGATATTCGCCTGAATGCCTTTCTTCTTCTGAAGTTGTGGTGCGTGGTCTCAGTGTGTACTCCGAGATTGTCGGAAATCAAAAGAGCAACTGCTTTGATCGGATACCTGTTGTATTACAGAAGCGGTGGCATAAGCGTGCCTTTGGAACAACTCGCGCTGCCGTGCAATAAAGAAGGCCTGAATCTACACCTCCCCACAACTAAATGTATGACGCTCCTGGTAAATCGGTACGTCAAGAAGAGAAAGGTTTTGGAAGTTGGTGTTCTGGACACATCAATTGTGCTGGAAACCCACCGAACCTTTCTAGCATCCCGACGACGTATCCGTGTTTGAGGATGGTGATTCAGGAGATGGCCTACATGCCACTAGACCAAGACGCATCATGTTCGACGAAGTATGTAAACCGAAGCCTGATCCAGCGATTTCGAGATCCTAAAGTCGTAGTCACACTACGCAACATCGACCTGAGGAATTCATGAGGAAGGAAAAACATTCACTGCTGGAAACTCAACTGAACACTGAATGGCGAAACATACTTTTAACCAGAAATTCTTGAGCATATTTTAAATATTTTATTTATATCAATGTTCTTGTATGTATGCTAAATAAATTGTTAAAAAAGTGAGATTTTTAGCAGATATGCTACAATACTAAAAGCAAAATAAAACTATCACACACAATTGTAGCCTTCTTCGACTAGACTCTCCGATAATACCCACGTAGTTGGATAGTCAGTCCTCACTACGGGTGGACGGTCTCTGGATGGGATTTGAACCCCGATCCTGTCGTTTGAAAGACCGGCGCCGCTGTCGCCTGCACCACCGAGCGGCCTCTTGTGGCCTTATCCTGAAGTTAAAAGCATTCAATCTATCACTTCTGCAATAAAGTCCACTATAGCATAAATAAATGCAAATTTCGTATGATCCGTTAGCGAGCTACAACTTAAACTCCAATAATCTCTTGATCACTGGCCCTTCTTTCATTGCCAAAAAAGAAAAAACCCTTTCAATAAAGTGTTTGCTGAAAGCCAAAATTGACCGAACCATAAACTTGATTCTCTCTCTTTCCTGTATGAAGTTGGCTGTGCCAACATTGCCAACGAGCTGTTTAAGCCCAAAGACAAAAGTTTATCAACGTTCATAAACTGCCGCACTCTTCTGCGCACATCATTTCAGTATTATCAATGTTTCTGTTTGGCATACGTTCACTTGGTGGGATTAGTTTGTGCGGTTCCGTAACGGTGATACCGCAACTTGGAAAACTCTTCTACTGAGTAGAGTGAAACGATAAAGGGGTTGACATGGTTTGATGGTGACAAAAATTCTATACCAACAACCGAAGAAGTTTCGAGCACGAGCGTAGATCGAGAGTGCATTATGCTGATTTGATGAAGCGAATGCAACAACAGCATCTTGTCAACAAATGCTATCAGAGAACGGCGAACGAGTGTGCGAGTGGTAATAGGTTTTGTAATAAAAAGTTGCCACAAACTTGATACATATAACTTGTTGTACAAGAAATAAGAATATTCTTTCATGGTAAAGTCTACAAACGTACAATTTTTATAAAATACTCATGAAAAACAGATTAACTGGAGAGCAACAGCTCTCTGCAAAATGTTTTTGCCACATCTTCATCTTGATGTTCAAGATCAGGAGTGCAGAAGCACATTCCAGTTACGTTCTTCAGGGTTCATTAGGTGCGTTTTGCGAAATCCCTCTTAGCCTAGACACAGGTGAGTGTGATGCGATAACCAGCGATGGTTGAGGTTGAGAGGATTAGAATTTTTCCTTTCGTTTTTTGTTTCCATATAAACAGATTGCTTTTGCATGCCTTTTTTGCTTAGAATGGAATCCGACCAGCTTACTCTAATCTCTCACATTCCTTCGCCAGCTGATGCGAGACACTCGGGTCCATCGTACACAGCGCCATTTATCCGTTCCACCTGTTTCTACCTGGTTGAGCAGCTGCAAAGAGCCTGTTTTAAAATTGATTCAGAAAATGGTCTCTTCCTTGTTTACCAGCGGATTGAAACAACCTGGGAATGCGAAAAAAATGGTAACCTCCAAGTTTACTCCCTAAGCGGTACAACATTGTTCTCAAGTTTGGCGAAGAAAACACAACCAGTGCACAAAAACGCGATAGGGATGATGCATTCTTAAGCCTTCTTTCCCCACCAGTAGCAGAGCCCGATTCACTTGCATTAGTCGAGAAAAGATGACACATGGTTTACGTTTCATCACTTTGATCTCCCGGGAGCGCACGGGAAGTCGTTCGTATTCGTTCACTTTTCTTGATGGACCCTATGCTGGAGCAGCATATGCTTTCCTCACTCGTGCGATGATGCACCTGGCGGCGAAAGAGTAACAGAAACGTGCACTTACGATCACATTCTCCTTGATGCACTCCATGTCGCTGCTGTGCGATGCGTCCGGCGCGTGTGTCAGCACGTTGGAGGCGGTCGAAAGCGAGGAGGACGAAATCGTTGTGGCCCCGACCGCCGACGACTGATCCATTTTTGATGAGTTCTGAAAACTCTAAACTCCAGCGAACCGCTTTCTCTCGGCTGATGGTGATGAGCGGAATTCGATTATGCACCCAGTGCAGTGCTCCTTCGGTTGCGTGTTGAGCGTTGCCCTTTGGTTGGTGGTTGTCTACAGATTTTTGATGTTGGTGATTTAGTTATGCTGCAGGAATAAAAAAATTCAAGAAAAAACTCTATAAAAAAGCTATAAGAAAAGATCTGACGCTCAACCTTATAATGCTTTATGGATGAGAAAATCTCCCAATGAAGCATCTAAAAACGCCAGTTGTGGAAAAGAGTGGATGAGAATAGATTGTAAATAAGAATATAAGTATTTTCATTGCAAGATCAGGGTTCAAATCTCATCCGGACCGTTCCCCCACATTGAGGACCGAGGACTATCCATCTTCGTGGTGTCAGCAAGTCTAGTAAGCCATTTGATAGCGAACTTGACCTAGTAGGTCACTAAGCCAAGAGGCAGATGAAGTTTCTCATGCATAATTTTGACGGAGATATAAATTTAAACCTAATCTAGTTCAAGAAATGTTTACGTTGTTTACGTGTCTTATTACACTAAAAAAACAGATCCTTATTGTTTGAGCTTGAGGGAATTGACCATGCTTTCTTCTTATCGGTTTTTTCAAAATGTTTTTCTGTGCATTAACACCTCATTTTTTTGGTGTTGAGCAATCGTAAATGCACCCGATTTCTTGTTCACTTTTTACCTTTTTATGGCTCTTCTTATCATCGGTATAGGTGCGATAGACACTTTGCGTTTGTCTGCTCACATTGAACTCACATTGAAAAAACTGTAAATTTCGCATACACAAGTGATGTGCTCGAAACAAAGTATCACTGTATTTTTCCTATATCAACTGTTCCCTTATTGGCATAAAAACGATACACAAAAATCAACAAACATTTTAAATTCGAACACTAGAACACTATTATTGACAAACTATATTTTTAAAAACACTTTAGCGATACACACTCATAGCATTGCTTTACCGTGAAGGATTTACGGCAAATATCACAGCTAAAATTGATCAAAAATCACACCGGACCAGCATACTGCATCTTCCTGCACCGATACCACATAACACACTGCTGGTTGGGATTGAGATGATCATTTAATGATCACTTACACAGAAACATACCACAAAATGACGTCACAGCTGACGATTTAATCGTGCCGCGATGCTGTAATATTGAATGTATATGTAAATTGGCGAAATTATCAGCATCGGCATTGCCGCTCTACTTGTAGGATTTTTATTTTGACTGTTCTGCTTGGTTTGTAAATAAAAAGTGAAAGGTAAACAAATGGTTGGTTCCAACTGAAGCAAAGAGGGAGATGGATTAAGTGATGCTGGTGTAAAAGAAGTTGTGTTTTAGTTTCGCAGTTTTGGAGATAAGAGATGCGCGACACTAACCGTACTGACTGGGTGTTTTGTGTGTGTGGAAACGAAATAAATAACAAACAAATGAAAAATTTATATTTTTATTTATTTATTTATAATTAATAATGAAAAATTTATATGACAGCTAAATATCCTTCTTTTATGAATGCATTATTTGATTAAATATATGGGTAGAAGTAGAAGAATTAATTTATTTTGGATTTCCTATGTTACATTAGTCTACTTATGCAATATTTTCATGCGTCCGCTTCACAATAACTCTGCACATTGCCTTGTATTTCGTCTCGTAGGGCGTAGCTGGTTGAAATTGAGGTATATCTTAAGATCTTGATATGGTTGGTTTTAAGATCTTAAACCTATCCTATGGACTATTAATCCTAAAGCCAAAATATCTAACCTAAAAGAACTAAAAATAAAAACTATAATGATAAATTATTATCACCAAAAAATAGAAAAGGGAAGAGCAACAAATTCCTTACTAATGTGTCGATTACAGGGCGTGTGTTGCTGTGGCTTTTGTTTTTATAATTGAATTCAATTTTTTTAAATTAAATCTTTTATTAGTAAGGAATTGATCATGTTGTGAATTATAGATGTTCTCAACCATATAGGTACATTAAAAATCATTTTAAGTGCTTTATTTTGCAGTACTTGAAGGCTTTTTAAATTAGTTTTAGCAATTTTTTCTTCATAATAGGCAAGCATAAGTTATTTTTGGTCTAATAAAGCCCTAGTAAATCAATAATTTGGTCTGTCGTCTGCTTGCCTACACGAGAATGGAAACAAAGCCTCTAGAAGGCCATCAAAGGCTCTCCATTCTCGACTCTTATTTAATACGTCCACGACGTACAGGCTGGTAAACTTGTCTCACGAATATCTGAGCTCGGGTAAAATTGGTTTGAGGGGTTGACCTCGGGGGACGATTGGAGGCAAGGCTAAATCGAGAAGCGTATACAAATCACGGATAACTGGGGTGTCTGAAAGTCGCGGGGGTAGCTCGACAGTAAACAAAACTGCTCTAGAGAGGGCCATCCGTGACTCGGAGAGGTGGAGACTTCGGGAACCATCTACTATGAGTCAACCCAGATCCTGGCATACGCTGATGATATAGACATCATTGGTCTGCGGCTCTCTCAGGTAGCAGAGGCCTACCAAAGGATCGAGCAGGCGGCAGAAAACCTCGGGTTGGAGATTAACGAGCCAAAGACCAAAATAATGGTGGCACCATCAACGGCCCTACTAAGAAATCCGGAACAACGTGAGGGTGATGTGACGGATAAAGGTCAACATCGAAAACAGCATAGAGACGGAGTTGCGCGCTAGGATGCTGCCAGCCAACCGGTGATTCTACAGCCTGAGGAAACATCTCACCTCAAAAAACCTGTCGCGACGGTCGAAGCTGGGACTGTATCGTACTTTTATAGTCCCAGTACTCACATACGCTTCTGAGACATGGACCCTGTCCAAAAACAGACGTAGCCCTCTTAGATGCGTTCGAGAGGAAGATGCTCAGAAGGATCGTTGGCCGGACCGTATGTGTGGAAGGACAATGGAGACCTTACTGGCCATGTTATACGAGTGGCACCGGACAACCCACCTCCGAAAGTCCTTTTTGGCCGTGTACACGGATATAGGAGGCGTGGTAGGCCCAGTTTGAGGTGGGAAGATGGCGTGGACTCGACGGCGCGGGATCGCGAGCGGTTCCGGATTCTGTTTAGATTTTCTGTTCAAAAATGAGTATGATATTTGTATAAGTTTTGCTGAATTAACTAGAACGTTGAAATGTGAAATTTGAACGTCAAACGTTTGTCCAATTGTATGCCGATATATTTTACTTTATTGCGCCAAGGTATTGTGACAGTGCTAAATGTTAGTAATATATACACGTCAGATATTCGCAGACGTCGCACTATCATCATCAGCAAAAAACCCGAAGACGGTGATTAAAACACTAAACAAAGCTCTTTTAAAGTACTCTAATTACTGTTAAAAGTGGAAACTTAAAGTTAACGGCGCTAAATCTGAAGCCATATTCTTTACAACAGCTTCTGCAAACTTCCTTGCATGAACTTAAAAATTGACGGTAACGAAATTGCATAGTCAAGCTCCATTAAATACTTAGGACTATTCCTTGATAGAAGGAAGGATAGAAGGGACATACAAAACCCACACAAAAAAATATAACCATAAAATTAGAAAAAATATATAATGCCCTATACTGCTTCCTCAACAGAAAATTCAAACTTACATTCCATAACAATTTGTTATTATACAAATCATTAGTTCGTCCAATTATAACATATGCATCACCGTTATGGTCAAACACAGTGCTCCAACACACAAATGAAATCTGCAAAGATCGCAAAACAAATTTTGAATGGCTTATTCTTCCCCTTGGTACAAAACGTCTACACTTCACTTTAACAGGTTGGCTGATAAGTCCCCGGTCTAACAAAGAAAAACACATTTTTTTGTCAAAATTCGTTTTTATTATTCAACATAGTTCCCTTCAAGAGCGATGCAACGATTATAACGACCTTCCAATTTTTTGATACCATTTTGGTAGTACTCCTTCGGTTTTGCCTCAAAATAGGCCTCAGTTTCGGCGACCACCTCTTCATTGCAGCCAATTTTTTTCCCTGCGAGCATCCTTTTGAGGTCTGAGAACAAGAAAAAGTCGTTGGGGGCCAGATCTGGAGAATACGGTGGGTGAGGAAGCAATTCGAAGCCCAATTCATGAATTTTTGCCATCGTTTAATGACTTGTGGCACGGTGCGTTGTCTTGGTGGAACAACACTTTTTTCTTCTTCGTTCTTTTTTCGTTCGTCAAGCAACCAAAAGTTGCTTAACAAAAGACGCTCTGTCTCACAAACTAATTGACATACAGACGTCAAATGTTGACACGAATCATTTGAAGGTTGGTGCTATATAAAAATAATATGCATTTAATACTAGCGGTGCATTCTATGTGTCAGACCGGGGACTTATCAGCCAACCTGTTACCCACTATAAAGGAAATATGGAAAAACAAAAAGCGGCATATGATGCCAAGTGCCTTTCCAGCACAGTGGAAGTGCAAAGAGATTTGCTCTCTTAAGCTATTAGTTTATAAGCGTGTCGTCCAAAAAAATTGTAAGTATTTGTTTAAATTAAGTGCTAGCAATTAGGATAGGTTAGAAACAATAGTTTTAGTTTTCTTTCAGCTCAAGGGTTTTTCAATTTCCAATACATTTTTTCCCTGAACATTTAAAAAACACAATCGCCAATTTTCTCACTTCAGCCACGTTGCTAATACGGTAAAATGCCAATGAGGAGAGAAGATGCATTCGTACCCATTAATATTCAGATCACAGCCACTAGTGTAAGATTAAATGTGTTAAAATGGAAGTATACTTAACTAACTAACTAAAAAAAAAAGTTTAATGTTAGGTCTTGAACAGGTAACCTGCGGCGACACCAATTTCGTGTAAGAAATAAAGCTTCTGTTACATTCCTCCCTGCTATTTGCCCTATGTCGGGCATTCTCGGTTCTAACTTAAGTTTTAGTATTATTAATTTTTAATATACATTTTCGGCAATAATTTTTGTAAACTTTGAATGCTTTGCTAAGAGTTTTAATGATTGTCTTTGCATTTTTATTGCAGCGTATAGGTACTGTGTGCAATTGTTTCGTATCAGGAATATCTGAAATGAAGATATTGAACAGTAGACGGTAAAGTATACTACCTTGCGGCACTCCAGCTACAGGTGTGAATTTTTCTAAACTCATTTTTGAAATATGCACACTGTTTACCTTGTTAGCTAGGAATGAATGTATCAATTTGATGATAGCAATTAGATGTGAGTGGGGATTACATATTTGACATGCTAGTCAAACAGACTAATTCTGTAATATTTTTCCTGCCCTCAACATGTTTGCAATAACTTTATGATTGCTAGCTTAAAGTGCTGAAAATAATCAAATTTGTTATTGAGATATCAAAATGATTGTAAAGCATTTCATTGGCAATAATTTCCACAATTAATTAATCATGGTAAAATAAGCAATAATAAACGTGCTAACCAACAAGACTCTTAGTAACAAAAATGTATCCCAGCAAAAGTGCATCAATAATCAATAGACGCGACGCACAAATTAGAACGATTGGCAAAACAAAATTAGTTCATGCTCGCTGAACTAAACATGTGCACGAAAACACTGAATCCTTCCGAACGTGAAGGGGGAATACCAGTGGGGCAAAATGAAAAACGGTGCAACATGTACTGGCACGCGACGTTGTACGAGAGGAATCGTAAAAGCGAAACAGTGTTTCCCAGAGGTCACGTTAAAATAATATGTTTATTGCTAGATAATTTGTTATTAAATTAATAAAGCAGGAATGAGGTCAGTTTAACAGCTGGCTCGGCATAAATTATCGAGGCAGCGACTGTCCATTTTCAACACGTTTTAGAAAATATGTTCATGCTCTGGTACGCCCATGTTGCAATCCGTACAGCTAGGCCAGTAAGGAGGAGTAATGTTGATTATTGTATAACATTACATTGCAAAAAAAAGGTTTAAATTATGCTTCTAGTTAAATGTGATTTTTTTTAAAAGAAAATTCATTCTCTCTGGTGTTTTGTAGACTTTTTGTAAGTAAAATACTAAACAGTTTTGTTGCGAAATTCTCATTTCTCAAGATAAATAATACCATTTGACCCATCGCAAACAAAAGTGTCACGAGAAAATTTAGCGATAACATGTTACAAGCCAAATAATCGCACAAAAACAAACCCCGTCGCGACTTGAGCAAAGCGACCGACTTGAGGACCATTTTTGAACTGGCAAAGAAAATCACAAATCTAACGACGCTTTCTTGTGCCAGTTATTTGTGCCTCACCTATTCCCACAATTCGGAACGTGCCTAAAAGCACGAACAAATCATTCGGATGCACATTTGCACGGAATGCCAAATGCTGCACACCCACGACCAAACCTCAGCCACCACGTTGCCTGCGATCCCCGCCATTCGGGGTCGAGCAGCATCGCGTCCGACAGTAAATGGGACCACTTGAGCAGAACAATAGGAAACGTATAAATGCCGTCAATTGAATTCCGTTTTCCAATTGACATAGTTTTCCTCCCGTTTTGTACGTGTGTGTGTGTGTGTGCCTGTGGGTGACTGAACTATGAAAGGGCAAGGGCGTCCTGGGGGAAAGGATGCTGGCCCTCTGCCAGCGTCCGATCCGGACACAGTCCGGGTTTGTGCACAGAATGCACAGAAATCTCTGAATGCAGCCCGCAGCCCGGTCTGGAGTGTTTCCGAGCGTATAAATTATGCTGAAATAACTTTTAGTATCTTTGGCACATAAATCATCACTTGCCGTATGAATAATATAAAATCATGACGCTGAAAATAACAATTTCTCGCCGTCGGATTCCAACCTTCCCCTTCTCGCGCTTGCCTTTTTCCTCCCATTTAGTTAGTGGTGGCTGTTTTTGGGCGGGCGGAATTCGAAGGCGGAAGTCGCTAGCTTTTCATTCTGCCCAAAGAGCTTCGTTCTTTCTGATGCCTCTATCACGTGGCCGGCCATTTCGTGTAGAGCTATGGGGTGATTAACTATGGGATGAGGAAAACTACCAATTAAACAAAATTTTTCTAATGTCAAGGCTGTTCAGACTGAATAAAAACACAACTTGTACAGGCTTTGCAGTTTTTCCGCTACTCTTAAAGACAATATGTTTAAACTGAAAATTTAATTGCCGAAATATTTACTTAAGTAATTCGTTCGATCTTGAAGATCAGTTAGGTAAGACTGAATAATAAATTAATAAAACCACTGTAATTGAAAACGTTGGAAGGAACCAAAATTGAATTTTGGATTTGACAATTTTGATCGACCACTATCGAAAGCCCAATGTGCTTTTACGTGCGTCCTTCCAGCATTGCCAGTGCGTGGAACCTGTTCGCGGAAATACAAGATATCGCATTCCTTGTCATTCGTTGTCTTAGGAAGCTATTGGCCCGTTGCGGTACAGATGCGAACGGTGAAGATGTGCCATTGCTACGCTATGCATTAGAAATCATAATTGCCTATCGGATGATATAACGTCTGTGCTTCCTGTATTCTGCACGCGGCACGGTGAAAGGAAGCTTTCGATCAATATTTCACAAACCAGAATGTTTAGTTGCATAACTTTTCAGTTGATTTCACGGCAATATTTGCATGCTTACTCGTATGCATTTCCTGATAGTAATTTTTAAATATTTTTTGCAGCTTTGATGTTGATGAAACAAGCAAACGCGCCACGTGCAGCAGGAAAAATAATATTTTTTAAATTTAGAAAAAGATTATTAGAGTATTGTTAAAACTTTGCTTTAATTACTGTAATCTGCTTGTATTGCATACCTTACATTAGCAAACCAAGAACACTAACATTTCAAAGGAAGCGTAGTGGCTCGTCGTCCTGGTGTCCTATCTGCGGACCGTAGGAATGTCGGATTGCATACGACAAGCGAAGCTTCTACGGTGTTGCATTTACACGATTCTATTGGATGCACCTACCTTGCATTTGGATACTGTTACTGTTTGCAAAACATTCCATGAAGCTGAACAATAATCGAACCGTGTTGTGATAGTTTGCACGACCGAGAATCAAGAATGCTCAGCCTTTGTGGTGTATCCAACCGGGAGCGTGATGAATTTCGTCTTTCACCGCTTGAGTGTCGATGGTATGTTAGCTGTAAAGCGGTACGACATGGTTCAGCTTTGAGATGCACGAATACCCGAGGCAGGAGGATATGATTTATTCGAAATATTTGGTATGAACATTAGCGAGAAGGTGCGAACGTGAAGAGTGTTTCAGATAGGTAATAAATAGATGTGAACAGCAATTGATGTCTAAAATATTCGGAAAGTCAGAATCTGAGGTGAGTTACAAAACTGTTAGGAGTTTAGGATAGCTTGCGGAACTCAGGAATTCGGTTCTTGGGCTGGATCTGTGAAACTTAAACATGTCGATCTTCTTAAATGACTGTTTTTTTTATTTTTCGTGATGACGGCGCTAATGACGGCCAGGCCGTATTCCTTAAAATCTAATCTTATATCTAGCTTAACAATTCATTCAACTTATATCTTATTTGGAGGGTAGACATTTCCTTCTCGCTCAATTTAAGTGCACCTTATCCCGGGTGATCTAGGTTGTGGATGTTTTTAGGGCACCACCATCGGCAGAACGCACGAGTCCAAAAGCCACTACAACTTTGTGAAGCTACAGTAGCATCTAACTCACGCATTCCGCCAACAGTAAAGCCGCCAGTCACAGCTACACTTCGTCCAAACCTAATTGAATTGGTTCAGTGATCTAATGTTGTCGCTGGCGACCCTGACATCAACAAAACGCAAGGAGCCGACAACCACAATAACCTTGTAGGTTTACTGCAGAATCGAACCCACACATTCCGCCAACAACAAGGTCGCCAGTTACGACTTCAGATCTTCTAGACCAAATTTTAATCGATTCTGGGGTCGAAATAGCGACTGGCGCCTACCGATGCCACCATTGCGAACGTGTAGCAAACATAAAGGGGAAGGGACGATTCCCATCTTTTTGGCAAAGTCAAGCAGAATCCGCGCATATTTGTAGTCCTTCTGTCCTAGGATATGGCACATCGGCACCGCCGGGGTACTTACTGATGCCCGAACGGCTGCTAAGAGTCCGGGTCTAGCCGCATCGAACTCCACACATGACCAGAGGATGTGGTCAAAGTCGTGGTATCCGTTGTTGCAGGAGCTACAAACCTTGGAGTTGGCGTTACCTATACGTTGAAGATGTGCATTCATCGCATAATGGTTCGACATAAGTCTCGACATCATGCGAATAAACGCACGATCTACCGAGAGTCCGTGAAACCAGTGACGTAGGGAAACCTGTGGTGAGATGGAGCTGTTGTTGTGGGGTGCGAAGAAATTGGTGGGGGGGGGGGGGGGCAATAGACCTCTCAAAAATGCTGCCATCAGGGGCACCTCGTTTGGCCAAGGAGTCCGCATTATCATTGCCGGGCATCTCGCAATGAGCAGGCATTAAATGACTGTTTTACAGTAGTCAAAAATTACCAAGTTTATCGAGGTCCCATATTGAAGACACAATACGACTAAGGCAGCTGCTTATCGATAACATCGTACGCAAAGGGACCACGCTTTAAGAAGCATTTATACTAAACCGTAGCTAGCAATACTTGCGCTTCATACGGTCGCTCTCGCTCAGTGACCCACGCGCACTTTGGAAGTTCGTGAGATCCATCAGCTACAACGGACATTATGGCAACGCCTCGTCCGCAGTTTGTGGCACTTTTGACAGCATACGTGTCGCCGCATCCTTCCTACCGAACGACGAACATATCACTGGATGCCATGGTTCCTAGTTTGCCGACGATTGACGAGTCATTAATTGTGAAAGCGATCGGCCGTCTCAAATCATCCTTTGCACTGGGAACGACTATATTTCTCCTACAATCCAAGTTTTTTCACCGACCAGGTGTGCCGCAAAAAATCAAGGGGCCTTGAGATGCAACAATTTTGAAATTTAGGATGAGGGGACTTGGCTTAGTTTGCTTTTTCCCTCAAGGAAGCAATCTGGAACCACTTCTGTTAGTCATTTTTATTAATGGGGTAGCTTGGGTGTTGCCTGCTGGCAACCACTTATTGTACGCTGAAAAAGCTAAGCTATTCCTACCGATCCATTACCGATCAGACCAACTCCGCCTTCAACCACTCTGAGCACGCTGGAGTCCTGGTGCTCTGAGCATGGTCTTGAATTTTGCGTCGAAAATTGTGTTGTCGTTACGATTGCGAGGAAGCGATGCCCTATAGTGTACGATTACCCGTTAAATGATGCTACGATTGAGCGCAGAAGCTTGTTCAGGGACGTAGGACTGCTCCTTGACGAATAATTGAGCTTCCACGACTAGCTGGAGCAAATAGTCACTAATGGTCTGCAACTGATCGGCTTCCTGTAGCAACTAGCACGCGACTTCACTGACCGGGGTTGTAAGAAAATGCTTTTTTGCTCCTTGGTGCAATCGGTTTTGTAATATGCTTCAGTGGTATGGTGGCTCTCTGCAGATAGAGGCTGTATGTTGCGGGACTCCTAGACAAACGGATCGAGTCGCTGGGGTTACTATTGGGCCTTAGTCTACACGTTCCGCCGATATCGCTCCGAGACAGATCGATTCTTGACGTAGATGATCGCCATACTTATTCTTGACGCCCGCCGTTTATTTGGCACCAAATAAATAACCAAGAAAATATAAAAAGATGCTCATATCTAGGGAACGAAATGGATAATTTAATGAAAAAAGTTGACACAAATGACATTGCATAGATACTAAAAGATCGTGTCTGTTTGGAGCTTCTTCTTCTTCTTGGCGTAACGACTTCTAAGGTCATGCCGGCCATCGAAATGGCTTTCTAGACTTGCCGATACCACGTAGTTGGATAGTCAGACCTCACTACGGGGAGACGGTCCGGATGGGTTTTGAACCCCGGTCCTGCCGTTTGAAGACCGGCGCCGCTGTCGCCTACACCACCGGGCCGCGTTTGGAGCTTAAAATCATTATATAAAAACTGTAAATTATTGTAATAGTGTGTTTTAAACAAATTGTCGGTACGGAGAGCTCTACACAATGAGACGTGTCACAATAATGGTTAATACTAAATCAACGAAAATCTCAATAGTTTACTACGGATGTATCTGTAAGCATAATAATCTGAAATTATACTCAGCTTCTTACTAATTTTGGACAAGTTATGTTAATGAACTTCCATACCTTGGTGGATTCTAAAATATTAGACTTACCGTAGTTTAGTTAACATGACTATCTAACGAACAAAGATTTGACAATGTTGATGCAGTGTGACAGCAGAGTATATTTTCATTGTACGGTCTTAATTCGTAATGGATACTGATTCAATTAGGTACTTCAGGAGATCACGTTAGTACTGGTAACGTTCTTGCACTCTTAGATTTTCACCAATCTAAAGTATATTCAATAAATTTAACCTTTGTTCTCTGTACAGTTTATTATTTCAATTGATTAATTAGTTACTTGGTTAATGCAAATGTTAAGATTTTGATAGAGTTTTGATCTAAGTTAAAATGGGTCTTAACTACAGATAATCATTCCAGAGAACCAAAAATAGAGACCCTTTTCCTTATCATTAGTAATATATCGTTACACAAAGTGTAAAGGGAAAATTTTGTCCCCTCTTGCACCTTAAATTCATTGTTGACCTTTGGTTGCCCATTTAAGTTCCTTCGTAATCCAACGATCAATACATCCAAACAAGACCATTCCCAGGTTTCCCTTTGGTCCGTACGCATACACTCACACCTTTTTAATCAATGCTGCCGGCTACCGAGAGGATTAATATTTAACTAATGCCTAATTAATTATTCAACCGAGGAATATAAATCTCATTTTAATACTTAATCAGCGGCGCTGTCCGGTTCTGCTGGGACGCTACCCCGGGAACGATAACCGCCAGTTGGCGTTGACGATGTCGATGATTGGTTCTTCGTTACCCCCAATCTTTCGTCCCCACCGTAGGTCAGCGATCAGGTAGATTGATGGTCTGCATCAGGATGCTGCAGAAACGGTCCTTAAAGCAGCAGCAATCCGTCCAAACTGTCTACAGAACGGTCCTGTTCCTTTGGAAGCGAACTTCCCTTGAGTCACCGAATCGATAGCATTTCAGTGAATTACAAACGAATTTTGCATGCAAAGCAAACGCAATGTGTCACACGAACGCTTAGTAGAAAGTGGAACGAAATTTGAAGGTGAATGTAAATCTCACTACTGCCTTGTTTCAACCATGCTTTTCCATCAAGATCGGAAAAGGTATGGGCAGGAAGAAAATGGTAAAATAAGTATCTTGCCCGGTACGCACGGCAACTGAGCGTTGTTTGATTAGGATGATTAATTACAGTACTAGGGCGGCCATTAGGCAGTGAGTGCTGGCACGGGTATAGCACGGGAAGCATGGTTAGAAGGTGATTAATCATAAAAGTTATATTACCCGCTCTATTTGATGATGAGCGAAACGTTTTCCGTTTCTCGTTTCTATTGGCGTTTATCCCTTTTTTGCGATGTACTTGCTGCGTTTAGTTGTTGCTGGTTCGTTACATCATTTTTTTCGTATTTCGCACCTTTTTATTTTCTCTTTTACTTTTATAGTGACTCCTTTAACACCTTTTCCGGTTTGAATGAACCGCCAATGAATTTACGATTGCAAATTTAACATTCTCTGCCGGTACTGGTCTCACATTTAAACATTAAACTATCATTCTACATTAACACACTGAAATGTGTTTGATAAAGAAATCAGCTGCACAGTTGAAGCCCTCAATTATATTGTTTTGTTCATGGGCCCACATAATTTTGATGCTTTACAGTCGGTCAAAGGAATCTTCTTCAAACAGCCCTGGTAATCAGAAAAGCCTCTGAGACATGGAATCTGGGCAAAACTAACAAACACTTTCCAGCCACGTTTCAGACGAAAATGCTGATGTTGGACACGTTCATAATTGTAACGACTTTAGGACCATGGAGCTCTAAGAATATACTCTACGACCTGTATGGTCTTTTTGTCTTCTTGGCCTTCTCAGGGTGGAGCACGTTACATAAACATGGCCAGGTCGGCTATCCGTTTCCAGGAAACTTAGTCTAGGGCTGCAGTCGTCTATCCACGGCTGTATCCGACTCCACTTGACCCAGCCAAAGAACTCGCTGTGCTCCTCTACGCCTCGTGCCGAACAGGTCGCTGACCAGCACCTTCCCGGATTAGCATGAGTCCGGCATGCTCATCATGCGTCCCAGCCATCGTATCCTACCGGCTTTGACTACTGTCAGGCTATCAGCACCGCCAAACAGCTCAGCTAGCTCGTGGTTCATTCTCCTTCACCACACACTCCTCGCACACACCGCCAAAGATAGTCTTTAGCACCCGCCGTTCGAAAATGACGAGTGCACTAGCGTCCTCCGTCAGAATAGTCCAAGACTCGTACCCGTAGAGGATTATCGGGCATATCAAGGTGCGGTAAATCGTACATTTCGTCTGTTGTTGGAGTCTTCTGGATGGCAGGAGTTCGATGCTTACGTTGTTGTCTGAAATTACGACTGTCCCAAGATAGCAAAACTGCTTTACCACCACTAGAACGTCGCCGTCAACTGATACTTTGCTTCCGAATCGGGTCCTATCACAATCAGAGCCTACGGCAAGCAGGTATTTCGTCTTCGTCGCATTGATCCTGATCCGCGAAGCCAAGGAATAGGAGAGATCAGTCAATTAACCCATCTTCCCAAGGGGTTGGGTTTTGCCCGTACTCCCAATGTTATACATTTGGAGAGATAGGTTACCGATCTGTACGCTGTGGACGTATTAAGTCGGAGTAGATTACGGACAGCCTATGATGTCCTTCAAGAGCAGTCAGATCCATACCCATATCAGTGCGGTATTGCTATATAAACTGACAAAAGAACCAACTAAGTAGGCGAGTAATGTCATGAAAATCACACCAGACGATCTAGATCGTACAGTCTTTATTGGTTTGTCGTTAGGACAGATGTGTACTAGGTCCTACTATCGTGATGGATTGTGATAGGTAGAAATTCTGTCGTAGGACTAGACCTCAGAGTGGTTATAATCCTTGATAAATGGTCAAGTTTTCAAGATTATCTAGCAATGATCAAGTGTTATCCAAATTATTTTCGAGATGAAGTATTAGTTTTCAAGTAGAACTAGATTCTTTTGGGTTGTTTCGACGATTTATTCTTTACTGATTTTGCAACAGAACTTTAGATTAACATTCTATATTTTAATGACTGTGTTTGGATTAAGAGAATTCTATTTTATGTGTAAATAACTTTAGCTATTCCAACTAGTATAACATGTCCCACAAAAGCCTATCACGCTCTCACACCGTTGTCATGATTTTATTTATTCAACCTCATTTTTATACTTCAGAAGAAGCGATTGATGATCGACATAAGATACGGTGAAAAGTGTTCGCCTGCCTGCAACGGACTTTTTCCCCTTGTGCAATGAATCACGGAAGGAAAAACTCTCGCTGCAACCGGCAATCGATATATCCATTCTTGCTTCGAGAGCGCAAGAAGTGTTCTTTGCACGTTCGTTCCCGTTCAACACCTTCGCCGTGGTATGCACCGTGACGCTGGGTGGTGTGAATGCGGCAGAAGGCGCACATACTCATTATTTCTCAACGCTATCATCAACACCATCTAAGCGACGATAGACACGTTTGAAATATCGATATCGGATCCATTTGGCTTCGGTTTGCAGAAACGCACTACTAAGGCTAGACCGCACCGCAGCAAGATGGGAAAGGTGAGTATGCTGCTATATCGATTCCGGCAAAAAAGTAGCAATGATAAAGTCTGTTGAGCATTAGATGCAAGGGTGTAAGAACGTGGAATGCGTTGTCATGATTACGGTTGGTCGACAAAGCTGCCTGTGCAAAGAATAATTCTTTCTAACAATATAAACGAAACATGTTTGCAAACAACAAACTGGGGAATGAATAAATGGCTCAAGAATTTCAGTCCAACAATTCGAGTCGTTGCCTGAGAAAACAGATTGTTTTATTTTCACCTTTTTTCAATTGAAAAGTTTTGTTAAAAGTAAGATATTTTGAGTATTTTAAATCAAAATGTGCTTTTCGTTGTTGTATATTCAGAGCTCATGAGTAAAGGTGCTCACGAACTAAAAGCCTGATTCGGAATTTGTTTGTGTGACAACCTTTTATCTGCTCACGGGATCATTTTCGACTGTTTACAATCCAATTATTCTCTGATTCCTAAGTCCATCAAGTGAATTAATCACCTTCTCACCGGTCACTCATGGTATCAAACTCTCTCTCTTCTGGGAGGCGTAAAATTTGGAATTCTGTTAAATTTCCAATTACAAAAGTTTACTTCATTATATCACTTGAACAAATGAATTCAGTTTTAAGAGATTGCCATGCTTCCAAGAGTGAAATGAATTAATATGAATAATGAAATTATAATGCACGATATTGTTTTGTTTCTAAGAAAACATACAAGGTAAAATATAAAAGGTTTTATTTTATTCTGATGAGATGATTCATAGAACCAATGCTTCAACGGGCAAGCGAAAAACATGCTTCGTTAAATTGTTCAAACGAAATCCTTGCCGAGCGTACCGGTTTCAGAAGTTTTGTTTTTCATAATTGGTTTTTATTGTTGCTCATTTTTCGGAAATTCAGTACTGCCTTTTTTTAGGTCGACTATATGATACTGCAAATCTTTTTCTCACACATTGTTTCTATGCAATGAAACCGGAGGTCCGGAGCATAGCTTCGTTACGCTGAAATCGTTTAAATTTCATCATCATTTTCAAAACTCATCCAACGATAAAATCATTCATAAATCGATGAGCTCTCAATATAACTTTCCGATTGAAGCGCGCGAACCTTTTTTCAGCCTTAACCGATTCAACTTTTGCTCCATGTTCGTCCGTTAGAGCAAATGAAAGATGTATAAGCAAAACAAAAAAACAGAACAAAAAGGAAGGACCAAAAAATGACCGAATATTGCTTGCTACAACGAGGAACAAAGTTATTTTTATCATCCTGTTTGCTTAAAATTGTTGATTGAAACGTAATCGCAATATCACACGTTTAAATTTGATTGACTCACATTTTTTATCGCTTTTTGTTGATTTTTTGTTTTTTTCGTAGTTGTTTATGTCTTTTTTATATTTTTGATGATCTGACACAATCGATACAATGGAAAAAACATAATTTTCAGGAGATTAAAGATATGTTTTTTGTATGAAAGAAAAAATTTGCAATAAATTTGCAATACACACTAAACAACAATAACGCTACAGAATTAAAAATAAAACTCACTCACTCATGTTGGCCTGCTCTTTTAAAGAGTGCGTCGTCGTGACATGGCCCGGTCAACAATAAATTTCCAGGAAACTCGATCCCTGACTGCTGCTTCTCATCCATGTAGGCACCCGATCTCCGACAGGCCTTTCTTCACCTGATTCAGTCAATGAACTCGCTGACGAATACCTTCTTACCGGAGCATGAGTTCGGCATCCTCATAACATGCCCCAGCCATCGTATCCTGCCGGTCTTTGCTCGTGGTTCATCCTTCTTCTCCACACTCCATGCTCGAACACACCGCCAAAGATGATCCGGAGGATGCGACGCTCAAACACGCCAAGAGCGTTTACATCCTCTGCTCGGATGGTCCAAGACTTGTGGCCATATAGGACCAGCGGGCGAATCAGTGTTCGATATATTTCACATTTCGTGCGGTCTCGAAGTCTTCTGGATCTTAGCAGACGGTGAAGGCCGTAGCAGGCACGATTCCCCTGAACAATGCGTCTCCTGATTTCGCTGCTGACATCGTTATCCGAAGTTACGACAGTCCCAAGAAAGTAAAACTCCTCTATTACCTCGAGGTTGTCGCAGTCGACTAACACGCTGCTTCTCACTCGGGCTCTGTCTTCGTCGCATTGATCATCAATCCAATTCTTGCTGCTTCACGTTTCATTCGGGTGTACGCCTCACACACCTTCGCTGTCGTCTTGCCAACGATTTCAATGTCATCCGCGAAGCCAAGAAATTGAAGAGATCGGTAAAGAATCGTGCCCCGGATGTCGTTGTTTAGCCCCGCGCTTCGTATGACAGCTTCCAAGGCTATATTGAACAGTAGATAGGATAGAACGATTCCGACAGCGTGTTCGATATTCTCACTCTGTACTGCACCCCATACATGGTGGCCTTTAACACCCGGATGCCACTGCATTATGTTCCATAGCGCATCCATGGTATCGTAGGCCACCTTGAAGTCGATAAGCATGTGCATAGGGATATGGTGCTTTTTGCACTTCTGGAGGATCTGCCGAAGAGTGAAGATTTGGTCGGTGGTGGATTTGCCTCCAACAAACCCCGGTTGGTAGCTTCTGACCAAATCTGTAGCAAGGGGGGCAAGTCTGCAGAACAAGGTCTGGGACAGGGTCTCATAGGCAGCATTAAGGACTGCGTCCTGGCACATCGCGGTTTTAGGAGCAAATCCACTCCGTGCCTCTTTCTACCTCCTGTAAAACGAGCGGGCGTCCCCCGACTGAGAAAGCTGCTCCAGCAGCTTTTCATCTGACTCTTCGAAGCGGCGCTTCTTGTCGTGGAAGAGCAAGGTCTGCTGTTATCCCTCTGTCGTTTGTAGTTTTCCACGTTCTGACGGGTTTCATGCTGAAGCATGAGGAGCTTGGCTTGTTCCACCATACGCCAGTCGTCTCCGAGGGGCATTGCGGGATTGTCGTCTAAGAGCGCTTCCCCGAGCCCTGATGCATACCACTCCGACACACCAGCACGCCTCAGCCGATCCAGATAGAGCCTTGGGGTAGGCTTGCTCCATTGTTTGTTGACCACGGAGAGCTAAACTGTTTATTGTATGAGGTTTATAAATAAGTTTTGACTGGGTTTTTACGGAGTTGCTAGCCTCATAGGCCCGAATAGGCATCGATTTTATCACTTACTGAAAAGTGCAAGCTCGCACTTCTACGCGGTGAATCATTTTTGTGAAGGCGGACTAAACGATTGGTGCCGGATCGAGCCTAACTTCTAGTTAGAGAACACTGACGGGTTGAAATAAGACTCTAGACGTTTATTACTTTAATGATGAAAGAATCTCGAGTTGCATCAGCAACATGCTTCGTCAACGAACTGTAACTCGGCACTGTCTACCTTTGCTTCTCGAGCGGCTTTTATTTAACGCTTTCTTTCTTTCGATGGTCAGCCAACATTTGTCCATCGTGTGTTTGGCAAATGTGTGGCTGATGAGTTTTTCCGGGTTTGGGATATTTTGTGTTTACAGTGTGTTTTTCTTTATTTGCAGAGTGCGGCTCTTCCGTATTTCTTTTGTCTATGGTCTTGGCGTCAACAATGAATGTTTCGTTACGCTTTATTGTTTTCTATCCTGGTGCTGCGTTATTGCATCTGCATGGGTTTTTTTTGGGTTGCGCTTGTTTATGGTCTACATATTGCATGTTTGGATTGTTACATCGGTATGCGGTAGTTTATGTTAGTTTCTGTTTCTTTTAATGGTTCTAGCTCCTCTTCCTGATTTGTACGGCAGGTATGGAATAATGCTGTTAACAGATATGCTACAACCAACACCCGTGATGGTTTCGTTTGGTTCCAGCACTTCGTGGTACATCACACTCAGTTGGTCCCACCAAATGCACAGGATTGCCTTGGGGCCATTCAGCTTGTTCAGCTTGTGTGTCGAGGAGGAACCATGTCCCGGGTAACCATACGTTTTGGGATGTCGTAATGATTCCACTTTCCGGTGCAAAAAACACTTCCGGTTATGTCGTTGGAGCAGTTGCTCACAGGTGACCAAACGGAGGTCTATATCACGGGACTTCAGCTCATGTGGCACTCAATTCTTTGTCTTCCGTATCATGCCTAATGCATTGAATCGCTTAGTAACCCCAAACGTATTTGCAAGCTGAGTCTGTGTTTGGGTAGTGTCTCCAACAAGTGCTGTCTCCAGTTCTCGATCTTCGTGCTTTGTTGGCCGCCCGGAGCGATCTTCGTCGTCGATCTCAGGCACGTTCTTTCCGAAAAATCATGATCGCCATTATACGATGCGTCTCGGTGGACGAAGCTTTCACCACAAAGTAATGAAGGAGAAGTCCCCACAAAAACAATTTTCCTGAAACGAATTTATTGCAACCACGTGGAAAATACTTTTTTTTTAAATTAATGAAATGACAGCTAGGAGGAAAACAAACCCTGAAGAGGACTCTTCAAAATAACAGTGTTGTCAGATTTTACAAAAGTTTTTTAGCAATTTTTAGTAAACGTATGTATAAAAACTATCGAAACAAATTTATAGATGTGTTAATAGTAACCCATTTTATCGTCTTAAAATAATTAGTTAGCTAATTATTTTTAGATGTTTAAGGACAGTTTAAGGATCAAATGGTTCCCATTGGGTTACTTTATTATTTCAACACAGTTTCTAAATCCTCTCCTAATGGTACTGATACAGTCCAACCGTAATTTTGTCGCATTGCTTTGATTTATGAACCTTTTCAACAACTTACTGCAAATGATGTTCCACCAATCCTCGTTGCCTTTATCGTATAACCTGTTCTAATAAAATGAGCACCAGCTTCAAAGCTCTACCCACACGAAACTGCGGTTATTTCGGACGAGTGACATCGCTACAAAAACACAAGCTGAAGGATCAGCAGCGACCGGGGCTGTTCAGCATCTATGGTTTGCATGTTTTACGCGTCGCCTGTTTCCGGTGTTTGAACAGAGCTTGAAAACAAATCGTTGCATCGATCGCGGTGTGCCAAACTGGGGGGGGAGGCTGCATTATTTCTGGCTCCCGGTCGATCGGGTGTGAGCACTCAAAGAAAAATTAAGGGACGTCAGCCATTCGCGGTTGAGCAGATTTTGAAACGGTGGTTAGTGTTTTGATTCCACTCGAGCTTCCGGTCGTGTGGGGTCAGCAAAGTTCGTGCACCGGTGCATGTGGTACTTGTAGACACTCGATTCGAGCATAGTTTTCTGCGAAAGTTTATGTTTTGTTGAACAGTTTAGCGCCAGAGCGTGCTAAACGGATGAAGTGGTGTGTAGATTCGGTGCACCGAATCAAATTCTACTGAAATTCGAAACACAACTACGATGTATGTACACAAAGCCAGGTTGCAGTGTAGAACATGTGTAATTAAAACTAAAACATAGTGTGGTTACGAATGGTACGGTGTTTGAAGAATGTTTCCCATATAAGTTGAGATATAATTTAGTATTAAATTTTATACAATGTATAATGTTCACGGTTAGAATTCGATTAGTAAAGTAAAATGGGTTAGATCCATGAATTAGAATGATTAGATGAGGCTAGCTGTTGTAGCTAGGGGCGGGTCAGTGGTTTCAGGCGACAACGATGCCGGTCTTCAAAAGGCATGACCGGGGTTCAAATTCTATCCGGATCGTTGCCCCGTTGTTAAGGCCTTGACGATCCAACTAAGTGGCATCGGCAAGTCTGGTAAAAGCCTTACGATGGCCGACGACCGAGTAAACCAATGTAAACCAAAAATTTACCCTTCTTCGAGGCCAGTTGGGTTATCAACAAAGTCCGAAACTGCGCTCATTATTTGATTCCAATTCGGCTGAATAGAAACATTACTTTTATTACCAATGTCATCCTTATCTAGAGAACTGGTTCCCCCTTACACAACCACAATGATCTGTAGATAGATCTTCCAGAGAAACGCAGCTATTACACCACCAAACACACTATCCTCCCTCTATATTAAGACACCAAATGTGCGACAACAAATCCACAGTCACACATAATTTTGTTAATGTTTAAACATAATGTTCATCTTCATCGAAATAGTACCAATGCACCACCAAGAAGAGAACGAATGACAACCGCTGACGAACACCACCACCACCACTAGAGCTGGATAAGGCTTCAACGTCGGCCTGGATCTTGGTCAGGAAATCGGCCTTGTGCTTGTCGATCCTCTCCTTGCGAACGGCGAGCAGGAGCTTGGTCAGTGTCCACCGCTTCTTGGTGACCTTCTTCTCGAGTTTTTTCGTGAAGGAAGGATCCTCGCGGATGGCGGCGTGGGCATTCTTGTACTAGACGGGAAGAAGAGGCTAGAATTTAGAAACAAAACTATTAGCAACAGAACCGCTAACGAGTGTGCAGCGAGATACAGAGACTATCCGAACCAGCCATACGCTTACAACTTGTGCCTTAAACTAAGTCTACATTAAGGCGAGATCTGGTGTAGGTACTGTATTTTTTTTTTATTTTGCCAGATTTGTGTCACTGTCGTAAAAGACTCATTGCCAACATGAGTGTTTATCACTCATCATCGTCAGTGAGGCATCAAGATCTTCTTTGGTCAAAGTTCTGAACAAAAAAGAAGATAATTATTTTCTTGTTCTATTGACCTTATTGAGTGCCCTTATCCTGTAAGATACCTTTCTGAGCTACAAACAATGAGTGGTGATGAGATGCTAAAGTCACTCCTTTAGCAAGGCTGATTCAGATCTCTATTTACTGAAAGACAATTAAGGAGACACGCGAGATAATTCAGTCGGCTGATTTTGCAATTTATCTGTTATTAAGTGCCTTGCTGTCCTCGAAGAAGGAAATGTCTCGCAGCAAAGGTATTTTTCTAAAGGTGTATCCTACTGATAAGTTAATTGTCCTATATGTATAAAAAAGGGCCTTTTGTCAGATTTTGCTTTCCGAAATTGAAATTTGAACAAGAAAATACGGGTTTTCTCTAATACGCGTTCATAAAATCACATGATTTTATTTGTTGTTTGCCATCAAGCAGCAAAAAAACAACACCTCGCATTTCATTTGACAGATATTTGCCACCCAAAACGAATTCGGAATTGTACTTGCTGTATTCTGTTTTTTAGACCGTCATCTATCTGTCAAACTCGTCAACAGCGTTTTTGATCGTGTCCTTTAAGGAACCTCTGAGTGTATATGTAATTAATTTAACTTGATTTATTCCTGTTAGATTCGTTCGTTCCTGCTCTTGTATTTTCATTTCAAATAAGTACCTAATACGCTTAGGTTTACGCTTATGTTTTACAGAACGCAGCACAGTTGAATTTCGTTTTTGGATAGCAGTTTGTACTCGAGCCACCTGAAATAAGAATTTTATCCACACAGCCCTCCTTGAGCTTATTATGTCTGATATGTGTTTGTTATATGGATTTTGAGTTTGAGGAATAAATTATAACGAACATTTGGTTAGTCCGTTTGAAATTATTCATTTATTTATTTACAATTAATTATGACCGTACAGTACCGTATTACCAACACCGCGTGTGATGGAAATGGAGTGCCTCCCTTTTAAAGGTAGTGTTCTAACTGCCCCCGAGTGATGTTGCCACGTCATCTACAAAAAAACACTTTAGACGTAGACAACACTTTGTTGTGTAACAGAAAAAAAATGGTAAAGAACGAATAAGAATTAGTAGGATACAATGTTTCTCTGGTCACAGGACAAGTGTCTCCATGTTTAAGACAATCGTCGATTTTGACAGAACAAACAATCCGAACAATCTACGTCTTATTACTGTTCAATCTAAAATCGCCCACTGTTCCAAACATGGAGAACTGTTCTATGATCTGAGAAAACGCAGTAATGGAGACGTGGAATCACCAATCAATGGGGAAGACCGTTGTCTCTGGCGAATCAGTAAATGATCCTCATGTAGGGGAGGTCACTAGTAGCCAACACTTCTCTAATTTCTGTACCCGGTCGTCTGCCGACATTCTCGACTACGCTCAACAAGGAGGGTCTTGCGGTTTCAAACTCCACGCAAGACCACAGAAGGTGATCCACATCGTGGAATCCGTCACCGCAGCCACACACTTTTGTCTGAGCCAGAGTTATACGCTGTAGATGAGCATGCTCTGCCACCGAGACAGGAAAAGTTGCTGTGGAAAACGAAGGAACTCCTGGGCCGATGTTGGTCGATCGTAAAAAGCGCCTTCTTTGACGCCTGTTTTGGTCAGTTAGTCTGCATTCTCACTGCCGGAAATTCCGCAATGAGAAGGGACCTAAATTGGCGAGTTCCTATTTGCCTTATCGAACATTGAGCCAAGCAGTTCAATGATTTTTATGGTGAGGAAGTCCTGACACTTAACAGCCTTCGGAGATCTCAGAGCTTCAATAGCACTCAGGCTGTCAGTGAAGATGAAGTACTGGTCCGAAGGTCTCGCTGCTATCGTCGATAGTGCGTAAAATATTGCGGCTAGCTCTGCGGTGTAAACACTACATGGCTGCCTCACTTAGAAAAATGCCTCGGTGGACTCGCTAAAAACACCGAAGCCAGTGCCCTCCTCAGAGGATGATCCATCAGTGTAGTACTGGCTTATTTGGTCTAAATGACCATACTTGTTCATGAAAATGCCCTGAACTACCCTCGGGCAAAGATCAATTCGGTATGGACTCAATTTCCTCGCGCAATGAGGAATCTGTTATTAAAATGGAACTATAGTTCTCAGGAAGCACGATTTAATGCCTGTGGAGAACTACGATGTACTTGTAGGGCAACAAAATCTTCATAAATTTGAAGGATTTTCCTCGTAAAACATGTGTCTAGAATTTTACTGAACACCATTCAATGTTAATTTTCTTCTTTTTTTCCTTCTTGGCTTAACGTCCTCTAAGGTCACGCCGGCCATCCAATGGCTTACTAGACTTGCCGATACCATGTAGTTCGATAGTCAAGTCCTCATCTACGAAGAGACGGTCCCGGATGAGATTTAAACACCGGTCCTGCCGTTTGAAGACCAGCGCCGCTGTGGCCTTAAACTATCGAGCCGCCCCTTTTCAAGTTATAATGTTATAGATGTGATAGTGCCATGAAAAATAGAAACAAAACAGTTATGTTAAAGAAAAATACAAACGAAAATATCCAACTGATGGTTTTGTTTCGATGCTCATAGTCAATTTCTTGTGTATTTCACTTAGACCAATTGCAAACCATTTCCACAGCTTCATCAATAATTTGTCTCAATTATTACCAATACCGAACAGTTCAAAATGGTCTTATTCTGTTGGAAACAAATTGATCACCATTCGACAAAAACGCAGAACAATAAATCCAAGCTTATCTTTCCAATTTTCGCAAATCGTTCCAAGGGTTGGGTCCTTGTGCTTTACTCTAATGTATCTTTATTACCGGGCACACAATGTTCATCTCACCAAAGTTCTTCAGCGGACACTATCCGTTGACCCTCGCTCTTCGTGAACATCTTATTTCTTATTGCAAAGAATATATGAAATCAAGATTGAATAGCTGGAAGAGTTCAACCGGATTATGATTTAATTCCGCATCAACTCTTTTGCCAGTACGCTGGACAGAAGATTGATTTTATGTTTTCTTCGCATCGTATTGGCATCGTCGTTCGGTGGAGGGCAAGAGTTACGATTCAGGATGTTTCGATTGTTAACAAAAAAAAAAACTCAAGAAGAGTGAAACAAACTTTTCCATTAACCTTCAGGAAAACTTGAAAAAGTTTTGCAAAAAAAACGAATAAGAAAAGTAAAAATCGTATCCAGTAAGTTGAATGCGAAATTTGTTACTTTTACTGCTGATATGGCAAGGGAGATGAATCAAGTTGTCTCTTAAATCAAAATCATTCAGTAGAGTTTGAAGAATGAATAGGCTTTGGATACATACGTCTTTTGCCCGCGCCAAGCAATAAATCTGATCTCCATCGATCCCTAAAAGTGGCATTTCCTTCGGGAGCTTTAGGAATTGATGATTCTGAAGTGCGATTGAAAGTTGGCTGAAGTGTTGTTTGAATATACACAAGCAAAACGCATCAAACTTGAGCACTTTCCATTCACAATATGTTAATCGGTGTTCATTGTGTTTTTTCGGGGCCCAAAAGTTAGGTCCCTTTCTGTTTCGTCCGAGCCCCTTGTCAAAATGGTGAAGAGCTTCGAGGGAAGGCACACACACACGCAACCAATCAGTGAGTTATTTTCATATCAAAACAGCTTACGTTCTGATTGTGGAAGCTGTCCAGCGGGATCACATTATTTATAGCAGTTTGATAAGATGTAAACATCGATTGATTTCAGAATTATACTGCTGTTTGCTCGTCGAAAATCTTGCAAAGTGTGGGAATGGGGACATCAATAATTTGTTAGGGTTCGTTGATTTAGCAACTTTGCGTTTAAATTTTTTTTCCTTCATCGATTGATTGTTGCATGAAAGGCTCTAATGTTCATTTTCCTGACTTGCCGACATGCTAGGTTACGTCGACCATATACTGGCTTACTATGCTTATTGATATCACGTTTTCGGATAACGACCCTACAGTGGCACGGTCCAGAAGGAATTTGATATCTGGTCCTACCGAGTGAAGACCTCAAATTCACTGCCTTTGCCTCCAGCATCAAAAGATAGAACAATAGTTTACGTTACATCGTCTATACTTGTAGTTCAAGCAAACAAAACAACGGTAACAAAGCATTTATCAGTGTTCTGATGAATTTGCTTTCGATTCGATCGATGTGCTCCAAATTTTGATAAACACTCGCTTACTTACGTTTGTGACGTATGCAAATTTACTAAATGGAACTGTTGGGGTTACAATGGTTTGGTGGAATCTCTGCGCTCCGCTCGTGATGCACAAATATCAACATTATTCGGACTTTCAAGTACTCAAACCTAGTGAAGCGTATCTGCTATACATTTTAATAGTATTTTTTCAACATAGAAATTTCTTAACCTTATAGAAACAAACTAGTCTTCACACCACCATTTCAGACAGTCATTTCATTAAATTCAAGTAACTTCCATCAAGAATGCTACAACCATAAACATTCAAACACTGACCAGATAATGCAATATGTCATTTTAAAACAACCAGTACGCCAAACATCGAACAGTGTTTAACTGTGTTGAACATCTTTCAACAAAATGGAATTATGGAACCTTTTTCGGTTACAAAATGCAAGCAAAAACTATTGTTAGAATTGGGTATAAATAAAGTTGTCTTCTCAGTCACTGTGGAGCTGTCTAGAGAGAAGGTGCAACAAACTAAACCTTGCGTTCAATTTTTTCTAGAGATATGAGTGTCTCCCTGCCTGAGGTAAGGCCTTAAACTTCCAACATGCCTGTACGGGATATTCCTTCTGAACATCCAAAGTCGCCTGGCCGACTTGCTCCGCCGATGAGCATCGAGAGTCCGTCTACCAAAAGTTAGGCCTCAATTTCTCCAATGTTCCACTAAGGAAGATTCTCGTCTACAATCTTCAGACTGCCTGGACAGTCAGGTAATGTCGAATGATGTCTACACCATTGTGCATTTTATTCTATTTAATATCTTGTGCATTCTTTCACTGTGTACCACTCTGGTTCAGACGAAAGTGTGCGGATATGAGGACGGATTCTACGATGAGAAGACATGAGGCCTTATCTTATGATTTCGCTGCTCCATTATTCTTGCAATGCTTATTCCTTCTTAAAGATCCCTTTTTTTGTTCTGTGTTCTCTTTCTAATAAGTTTTTTTTTTGGCACCAGTAATTCGTTGACAGAGCAGCATTATTTGGGAAGAACATAGTATTTGGTGGCCCGGTGGTGTTCCGACATCGGCGCCGGTCTTCAAATGGCAGGACCGGGGTTCAAATCACATCCGGACCGTCCCCCCGTAGTGAGGACGGACTTTCCAACTACGTGGTATCGGCAGTCTAGTAAGCCATTTCCATGGCCGGCATGACCTTAGAGAACGTTAAACCAAGAAGATGAAGATAGTATTGGAATCTGCCTTAAAAAGAGTGGTAGCCCTAGAACACAGTGTTGCAGCTAATAAGGCTATAAGATCATATTTTCAGGGTGCATACTCACCGCGCAGAATCTTTACGATGTATTGGCAGTCCTTAACAACAAAGCATTAACATTGCTCTGGAGGGTGTCATGCGAAGCGCGGGCTTCGATATTAGGGGCACGATTTTCATTTGATCTCTCCAAATTTTTGGGTTTGCGGATGACATCGAGCAGGACAGGCGCATTCTTCAGGGGAATCGTGCCAACTACGGATTCCACAAACTCCTGCGATCCAGAAGACTCCAACAACACACGAAATGTACGATTTACCGCACCTTGATACGTCCGGTAGTCCTTTACAGATACGAATCCTGGACTATGCTGACAGAGGACGCTAAAGCACTCGCCATTTTCGAACGTGTGGCGAAGGAGAATGAACCACGAGTTAGCTGAGCTGTTTCGCGGTGCTGATATCCTGACGGTAGTCAAAGCCGGTAGGATACGTTGGCTGAGGCACGTGGTGAAGATGCCGGACTCATGCCCCACCAAGAAGGTGCTCGTCAGCGACATGTTTGGCACGAGGCGTAGAGGAGCACAGCGTGCTCTTTGGCTGGACCAAGTCTAATCTGTCGGAGATGCAGCCGCGGATGGAGGACTGCAGCCCTAGATCGAGTTTCCTGGCAACGGATTGGTGAACTGGCGAACTGGAACTCACGCGACGTGTTCAACCCTGAGCAGGCCAAGAAGAAGAAGAATAATAAAGTCCTGGTGATCATGGTAAGCTGAAAGAAATTTTTCTTTCTGGAACGTTGGAGATATTGCAGCATTACATTGGGTTCTTAGCTCTCGATTCTCATGAAATGAGAAGTCACTTAGATAGGAAGGATGCTCCCAAGTCCTCACGGACTGACGTTTTCTGTTGTCTAACCAATTCTATTTCGTTGATGGCTAGACCACTTTTTTGGTTGATCTCAAATAATTTCCTGAAGAACGTTCCTGTTATGGACCCTTGGTAGGCTACCGGATGTTTTGTACAGCTTTCGAAAAATACAAATAACCACTTGATGCAATCGTCACACGAAATAGTTGATATTTTGTTATTGATCCCTTGTCACTATATGAACCCCATTTTTGTTTGTTTTTGGTTGAGAAAATCATTTTTACGGTGTGGCAAGTATCCCTACAATATGTTAGGCATCAGACAGATGCATAAAAAGACTGTGGATTCCCTTATGATTTTCTTTTCCGGTCGTAAAATTGCTCCGTGCCTCCCGTTTCTCGTGTTTCAGACCCTTCTGCTCGAAAAACACTAAATTGAAATAATTTAAATACTCACCCAGCGAAAAACAACTTAAGCATTTTCAGGGGGTTTGCCCCACCAACAAGAAGAAAACGTAACATAAATAACATGTTTTTATACGTATTCCCAACGCTAAATGGCAACCCAGAACAGTTGCTGGGGGAAGGGGGCAGAAAATGGTGGAAAATCTTTTCATACCCTATTGCTAAAGACCGTAGCAATCGTCGCTACCGAGAACTGATCCCTCAGTGCTGCACGACACAGCGCTCTTCGGTCAATAAAATTCTTTCCATTTTAATAACCGTCTCACAGATGCACAGAGGGATAGTGTTGGGAAATATGAGAAGAAGATATTGAAGCGCAAAAAGGGGACACCACAGCTCAACAGTTCGACGACGAAGGTTCATAATTTTACCCACAAACTGTGCTCCAAGCGGGTACGCTGGGTCTAAGTACGCTGGATCGACTGCTGTCGAGACATACTGTCTTTTTGAAAGGGCGTCATACCATTCCTTCGTACGGGTAGAATGAATGGTCGGCTCTATAAAGAAAGGCAAAAGGGAAAGCAGGAGTAAAATGAAAACAAGTAAAAATAAGAACGTGAATGGGAAACAAGATGGACGTTTATAGTTTTATAATCAACTCAGATGCTATATTTATTAATCTTGCTTCAAACCACTTCACAATCCACTTCTGTCACTTGATCTCTTCTCTATTTTTTGTTTACTCGTAACCTTTCCTCTTTCGTTTCTCTCTTTTTTCATCTCTCTTTTCCTCTTCTTTTCAATCTTTTTATGTATTTTCACAGCATTCGAACCGCATCCTTTAGAACGGGTTTAAAATTATTTTTTCCTTTCCTTTCCTTAATCCATGTTTGTGCTCAAATACCCGTGACTATCCGTCACATTGGGTGTTTGCTTTGAATTCAATTTTTTTTTGGTTCTCTTATCTGTAGCGATTTTATGCGGTGCGAGTCACTCAGGTTTCGTTTGTTTTGTTTTTTTTTTGTTTGTTGTTTTCTATTTCCGGGTTTGCTAATTAGTTTACACTGTGTTATTTACAAATGGTTTTTAAATGTTTGTTTTCTTCGTGTTGTCTTTCTTTTTATTACGGATCATTATTGTTACGGAACAGGATATTAGCTCTTTACTTCTTCATATACTCCGTTATAGCTTAATGGGTTTTTTTGTATATTACTTCCACACTCTAACTTATTCTGATTACAACAAACCATACATTATGTAGAGTTTTATTTCTCCTTTTTAGTCACTTACATTTCAAGTGTACTTTCCTCTACTTGTATGATCATATTTACACATTTTGCTATCATTTTTTTTTTCAAATCGAATCGTCAATATCTCCAAGTGTTTGGGATAGAAAATAAAAACAGATTTTCATTCCAGTTTTTCACTGGTTGATTGTAAATGGAGTGCTTGCTGTTTTCTATCGTAATCTTTTGTAGATGCAACAACTTTTAACACTTTTTTATTGTAAATTTTATTCGCGTTTTTCCCCTTCCAGTGCTTTGAGCAACCCTTCATTATTTATGCCACATTCGAATGAAAATTAAACTTCCCTTCAACTACCTTTACCAAAGCCGCGATTTTGATTAGCTGCGGTAGTTATGGTTTCAATTATCAAACCTCAATTCCCCCACAAAATTCCCGAAACTTTCAAACACACAAATTAAGTTCTTCTTCATCACTTTTCGCACAGCAGAGCTCGGTGGCAGCTGGATTTCGATCTGTCGGCACCGAAACCTCCACTGCTTCCTTCCTTCGAGCAATAAAAACAATCTTATCAATTTCCCATGAAGCTACTCTCCCGGTACAGTTCGGGTTAGCATTGGCGGATGTTCGCATGATTCCGCCACCTGCCAAAAGTTGGAAAGCCACTCAATTTATTCTTCGGTTGTTGTGTTTTTGTTTTGAGTGAAAAGCTTTGCGAATTAGACTCGAATAAGACGAACCGGGGCTAACCGCGGGTGAAATTACTTGTTGTACGTTCGTTAGCGGAAGTTGGCCGTATTGTATGAAAGCATCCCCTAAAGAAAACGTGCAGTTCGTGCCTGATGCTGTAGGGAGTTCTTTTTTTCCCGCTGCTTTGGCAAGGTGTCGGTTAAGGTTGGTTGTTACTGTTGAATGATTCAAAGGATCCGATTTTCTCCAGACATGCCCTGCTTAGGCTTTAACTGTAGGATTTTTCTGCACCTATATGTGATCGGATTTGGGTCGCTATTGAAGCAGTTTTCCAGCAACGGAGATACGAAATGCAGAGGAAAATGGAAAGTCTCATACCAAAAACAAATCGCACAAAATAAGCATACAGCAGACGTGATGGAAAGGATGCCGCCTTCGGAAAGTAAAACCCATCAAACCATGGTCAATGTTCGAACCCTTATTGGTTAAAAGGAATCTGGATAGTCAAAGCCTCGTGCGAGGAGTACGATGCGAGAACCCGATCAATTATTTATGCATCAATATTTTTTTAATGATATTGAGAAGCGTCCCAGGCGTGCCTCGCGGAGATTGCGTGTCTGCTTTTCGGAAATTGTTTTCGTCCACTCCCCCTTGCTGCACTCGCGCTCCTCTACACGATGTGAAAGGAAACATGTATCTCAAGGAGACGGTGGGATCATTTTTATTTCACTGCTTCCATTTCGGCTCGATTTCGTTTCGACCACAAGCCAGCACGCAAAAACACACACGCACTGTACGCATTTATATGCGAAGCGGTGGGCAAGCCCACTGAGAAGCGTTTTGGTTTTTGGGGTCACGGATGATCCAGCCGAAGCAGAAACAGTTACCGGATAAGCGGCTGAGTTTAATAAAGCTGCAAGAAAAATAAAACTGAAAGCAAAAGCAAAACCACACACCCATTATCGCAACAGGGAAAAAGGAAAACAAAAAACAAAAGTTAACTGAAACGGTGAGAGTTATACGATTTTCGCTTAGCGATGTGGTGGAAAAGGGATGGTTGGAAACGTGCCAGAATCTGTCAATGGCATTATAATGGTTTTTTTTTCTCCATAAATGAGCTGATTATGAACAAATTGTTTTGCAATTGATTTCGTGTGCTGTGATGGTTGTTTTTTTTGGTTTTGTTTTGCTGCGGAAAGCTATAAAACATCCATTTTGATTTGGGTTGGATCATGGTGAGTTAATTAACTGAATGAAATATAATAAACTACGATGTGGGTGGCTTTGATTCGTTTCCTTTTTTTAAATCTTTTATGAATTGGAAGTTTCTGAATAAAAATGGATTTTTTAAATTTCGCGGCAAGTTTTTCATAAAAAAATGTGGAAAGCAATTAGCCACAGCAACGAAATTTTGACTTCGCCAAACATTTCACTGGTCTTTAGTTGTACTAAACAATAATGAATAACAGATAATTGATATTTTTTATAATCAATAATAAATTTATTTACAATTAATTATGACGATACAGTGCCGTTTTGCCAATTCCTAATTGATAATAATTGTATCAAGCCGCAAATAAATACCGACCGTTTTAAAATCGTTGGGGCCACTGTGGACTGTGTCGCGATTTTGACTTTTACAAACGTCATAAATCAATTTCTCGAATGACATAATTGAACTGTGTAAACAGATTAGTGATTATTCGAGCTAGTAAATGTTTCTAGTTCTTGAAAATGTATGATTTTGAGCTAAATAAGCGTCGTATGCGGGAGGTTTTGCTGTTTTTGTTTCGAGCGAAGAATACGGCAGCCGAAGCGCATCGAGAACTTTCGAGTGTTTACGGCGATGCTGCTCTAAGTGAAACAAGGTTGCGGGATTGGTTTCGACGCTCAACGTGAAAGAAGGCCCAAAACGTTTGCCGAGGAAGAATTGACGGCTTTACTGGAGGAAAATCACTGCCAAACGCAAGAAGAGCTTGCAGCCGTGCTTGGAATAACTTGTCAGGTCATATCATCACGGCTAAACGCGTGAGGCATGATACAGATGCAAATGGATACCACACGAGTTGAAGCCGCGGGACATTGAACGCAGACTCTTCATGTGTGAATTGCTGGTCCAACGGCACAACAGAAAGGGGTACCTGCAGAGAATCGTGACGGGAGACGAGAGGTGGATTTGGTTCAGCAATCCTGAGCGCAAAAAATCATGGGGATACCCCGGTCATACCCCAAAACTATCAGCTCGGCCGAACATCCATAGCTCGAAAGTTATGCTGAGTATTTGGTGGGAACAGCTCGGCGTCATTTACTACGAACTCCTGAACGCTACCGGCCGAGCAATGCGTGAAAAATGGCCAGAATACTCATCACGCCACGACAAAGATAATCTGTTGTATGACAATGCTCGGCCACATGTTGCGCAACCAGTGAAAAACTAGCTTTACACCCGCAAATGAGATGTTTCCAGAATTGGTTGAATACCTGGATTGCGTCGAAAAACGTATCATTTTTTCGAAACGGAATCCACGATTTACCCGAAAGGTTGAAGAAAGTAATAAATAATAATGACCAATACTTTGATTGACCCAACTTCTACAAATAAAAATGCCACGAGTAACAATAAACGTATGACAATACGGCACTGGACCGTCATTATCAATTGTAAAATAACAATAAACGTTTGAAAAAACGTTTAAAAACGTTTAAAAAAACGTTTGAAAATTAATTTTCAAAAATCAATAATTTTTTTTTATTTAAAAATCATATACAAATTTAAATAATTTATTATACAAAATTTAAAAAAAATCATATAAATTCTTAGCATATCTGAGATTTTTTCCAGCAGTTCAGTACCCTTGCAGAGACAATTGAGAGCATTTTTCGACAAATTAGACAATAGCCGGTAAAATCCGTCCTTAATATTCTCTCTATAAAAGTTAATTAGCATTAAAAAAATTGTTACAATTGCTCAGGATAAAGCAAAGAGTAAGGAGAAAATGCCCTATCATATAATTTAGAAATCACAAGCGGTGTTGATTATATGGCATTGTACTATCATTATTAATTGTAAATAAATGAATAATCTTTTTACGATCGATTTACTGTTCTTAAATCTTTTCATGAAGGGCTGCGTCATTGCTTTAAGTAATAAAACACATTTTCTTTTGAATCTCCTTTCATTGCTTCTATATGTGTGGGTTTTGATGGCACAGTTGTGAAGTTATAAAGCCGTACATATTTTATAATCAGAAGCATTCATTACATCAAAGATAACGCTGGGGGGAAACAGTAAAAGAAAAATCATCACGCGATTCATCGTTTTTTTCCTTTCTTTGTTTGCTTCCAATTTGTTGTTGGGTGAAAATAATTCTGTTCATAATGCATTGTTCTACGGTTTTCTTTACAGACAATGATTTTCCAACATTGGTTGTTGAAGTTCAATTTATAGTTTTTTTTTATGTTTCAAAAACTACATTACGGTTAAAATCTCACTTGACATCATTCATCGTTCTTTTTTTTTTTTGTATGTGGTTGAGTGTAGCATTGTCTGGGTGTTTTGTGTAGCAGATCTTAGTTTCGATTAGGATTTCCTATTATGCTGTGTAGTTTTTTGTCATACATTTGTTGTACGCACTGTGAATTTGGATTTGTTTATATGTTCCTTATATATTTTCTTATGTACAAGATGTCCTATCATGAGAAATGTTGCTTCTCTTTCAATTTGTGACTACCAAAGTTGGATTAATTTACTTATTCTACTATCAATTTGATTGATTTATCTAGATATTTCAAATGAAGTGGTGCATTTGTTCCTTTGCTCAGAAAAAAAATTACAATTTTATCTCTTTTTCAATGCAAGGACTCAAATGTACTTTGGTTTTTTCGTGTTTGTTTCTAACATGATTGAAACTATTTATCAACCGTCCGCCTTTTTTTTACAATTTTCTGCAAAACAAAATATTGATTTGCTACATCAAAACTAAAACTTAACACTTCTCGTGGAACAACGGTTTTTAGGTGATTGCAAGTCAATATACACACGTGCTATATTTGTACCGTTTTGTTTTTCAATTAATTTTTGCGTAAAATTAGTAAAGAAATTGTTTTACTCCAATAAACATGGTACACTTAATTATCTCGATTTTTTTAATGGGAAGTAAAGTAAAATGCGTGCATTTAGCTCAATAATTTTCCATATAAATACACCGCAAAACGTTTTGTGTGATCCATTAACTGAAATAAATCACACCAGATTTGAAATCAATCCCTGCCACAAGACTCAACCGGCAGCAGAAGATAGTTTGCATTTGGAAAACAATGAAACAAATCAAATTTATCTTATCCAACAGCCGCAATAAAACCACCTGTCTATTGATTTCATTTGTGTTCGGACGTCTCTGCACGTGGTTGCGTCGGTGCCACACTATTCTAACGCTCAGTTGCACCTTCAGACCTGCAGACAGCCACAAAATCGCATCATTCTCACAAACACTCACGCTTCTGACGTCTCCCGGGACAAGGAACGGATTTATGAACGTTTTCCTCCCCCCCCCCCCCCCCCCCCATCAAGGTACAATCACACCGGTGCTCTACTTTATGTAGTCGAAAATAGGTAAAACGAGTAGCAAATGTACGGGAAAGAAGATGGAATAAAGAGAACACAAAGAACCCGATTTCGGTACGACACAACTGCTCTCGGACCATCGATCGATAGGGGTTTATCATCTCACAGCATCACACCGCACGGACGAACGTTTGTCGAGGCTGGCAGTGTCGGTAATGTAGTGGCGAACATTCGAAGCCACCTGACGATGAAGCAGAGCCGGTTCGCTGCTACAGCAACCGGTGCAGCGTGAAGCCGACGTCACCGAGGGTTTTCGTTGGCTTGAGGTCTGTCGCCGGTCGTGCTGTCTACGGGGAATCGCTGGGACGACAGCCATCGATGCGGATGGTGCTAGCGTGAGGAGCAGTAGCAGCGCGAGCAGTATCAGTGGCAGCACCGAACGACCGTCCGACGAAACGACAACTGAGGCGCCTCCGGTCTGCATCGCCTCCGGATGTTCACCTGAAACGACCGCGCGAACTGATATCAGCGTTAATAGAAGCGTGGTGTGGGGTGTGTGTGTGTGTGTATGTGTTTTTCCGGATGGTTAGAGGAAGCGGAGCTGGGAGCGGGAAAAGTTTTCCCTGCAGTCATGCATCCATTCCCACTCGTTCGCTGTCCGAAACAATAGAAACACCCGTCATGGTTACACTTACCGTTGAGAACGTGCACCCGTACGCTGGCAACGTCTGCATTCGACGGCGAGCAGGAGTACTTGCCCGAGTCGTCCAGATCGGCGTTCTGAATCAGCAGGTGTGAGGTGGTGACGTCACCTTTCTCCGTGATGACCGACACACCGCCCCGGCTAGAATCGTAGCTGATCACCTCGTCGTGATGGTACCAGAAGATGTATGCCGGTGGCTCGGGACTGTACTTGACCGCACAGGTAAGGTTGATGGTGCTGCCCTTGTCTACGTGCAGATCCGGTCCACCAATTATTGTTGCCGTTGGCACTACGAAAAAAGGAAAAAAAAGCGAAAGAGAAACCAGCAGTTTCGGTTAGATGTCCTTTTTTATTTGCGTATGGTGCGAGTAGAATTGAGATGAACTTTGAACGGTTTGCGATAGGTTTGTCCGGGGAATGTCTCGGAGGATGCGTATGTTCATCATACAATTCGAATGACCTCGGTAAAGAAGTGAGCGAATAGGGAAAATGTGTCCCAATGCTCGAGTTGGATGATATCGTGGTGTGACAGTGAAAGGCATCTTTATTGAACGCTCAAAAGACTCCAGGGAAAGATTGATGGTGCAGATGATGCAGTGCCGAAGTCCTACAAGGTATACGAAATCTAATCATGTGTGCAGTATGGATGAAATTGTTATGAGTTTGAAATCTGTGTATTAATTTTCACTGCATACACACCGATTTTTAAAAAGGTATGTCGTGGCGTGATGCATCGCAAAATTGCATTTTAGGCGCTAATATCAGATGCAAGGATCGTTAATACAACGATTGTGAGTTAATACAAAACTGAAAAAAGGGCCACGACGAATTTCTAGCTGTTAAAATCAATGCGAAACTGTTAAAAAAATCTCAAAACAGCGATTTCATCTTTCTCACCATTGTCCCGTGTGTAATAGTGAAATAAGTTTCGACACTTTTGGTGTAAAACGCGCGCTGCTACACGATGTTGGGCCCCTTTCAAACCATTCAAACACTTTGATCTGCCACTGCCCGTGCATGTAGCTTGTGTATGCGTCAGGTTTTCAAAACGCGATTTCAGAGCGAGAAAATTTCACAAAAGTTCATGAGAAACTGAAATTCAGATTCGGAAATCTCTCGTGGCCTGCGACCTTAAGTATAAACAGAGTAAGTCAAAAATCTTTGAGTCTTTCTTCTTCTTCTTGGCTAAATGACCTACATGGTCATGCCGTCACCGGCTATCGGATGGTTTACTAGACTTGTTTATACCACGTAGTTGGATAGTCAGTCCTCACTACGTGGGAATGGTTCGGATGGGATTTGAACCCCGTTCCTGGGAAGACCGGAGCCGCTGTCGCCTATACCATCGGGCTGCCTCAAAGTTTCGAATAAGAGCATTAAAAATATGAAAGAAAATTTCACTGTCATATTACGAACACGTCTACACTGTAAAAATTTTAAAATATTAAGGTTAACATTTTTTAGAGTTGTTATGTACCATTAGTAAGAGGTCATGAATTTTATTATTATTATCATTATTATTTATTTACGTGTTGTCTGCCTATAGGCTACACTACACTCTTACACTCTACTTAAAATTATTTAACTCTAAACTTAGAGAAATGGGGAGGGAGTTAAGTGCTAAAGGGAAGACCGCATACTGGAGCGTAAGGATGGAAGGGAGAGATGGAAATCGAACACAAGAGACGAGGAGTTAAACGAACGCAGTGCCCTCAAAAAAGGATCGTTGCGACCGGCAGACGTACGGCGCCTAGGGATAATCAAAGGGGGAAGAATACGAAGGGAACGGTTAGGGACATAGAACGGGATGGAACCAAGCAGAGAAGGAGCATCTATACAGTTCAACAAGAGGGAAGCGATAAAAAGTGATTGGGAACGTGATCGACGGTCTTCGAGAGAGTCAAGACTCAGCAGCTGACACCTTGACTCGTAACCGGGCAGGGTGGAGGTGGATCTTCCAAGGAATTTGCGAACCGCAAACCTGGTAAAAGACCTCTGCACCCGCTCGATTCGATCCATATGGATCCGAGCCGTTGGTGACCAGATTACTGAGCAATACTCCAGCAATGACCTGACCAGCGAACAGTACAGCTTTTTCAAACACAGAAGATTAGAGAAGTCACGAGCAATACGTTTCAGGATACCCAGTGTTTTCCAGGCTCTAGCAACCATAGAGTCGATGTGGGACGTTAGGGTAAGGCCACTATCGAGCCATACGCCTAAGTCCTTGACCAGCGAAACCCGGTTGACTAGGACCTGATCAAGCACATAAGGATAGAGGAAAGGAGTGCGGGAACGAGTAAACGAAATGATTTGACACTTCACAGGACAAAGGGTGAGAGAGTTATGAGCACACCAAGAGGAAAAACGGTTAAGAACAGTTTGAAGGAAAACGCAATCCGCACCCGATGAGATTGGGAAAAAGATTTTCACATCATCGGCATAGCAAAGAAAGCTATCTTGTGGCAAGACAGAAGTAATGTCATTAAGGAATAGGACGAACAATAGAGGAATTTTGGAGGCTACAGCTTTAATTCTTGAGCCTACAACAATGCTCAACAATCCTCCCCTCAAGGCCCCCTTCCCTCAACCCTCAAGAATACAGCAACAAGTAACAACGCCAGTTTTGAGAAACAGAAGGTATGAGGCGATTACTTCAACAAAATTGACACAATCAACCTTTTCATTTGCTGTGTGCTTTTGCATGTATTCCCAGATTAGTACAACATTTTTTGGCTTGAAAGAGATGCAAATGTAGTATCAGCTACTCAAAGACCCTATATAAACTACTGTGTTCGAAAAGTATGGTGACATTGGATGTCAAATTTCGCGCGCCAAAAGAAGCGCCCCTTGTCTTTATTTTTCGTTTATCACTATGTATATTTTTGACACTTCTGCCACGTTTTAAGTCACAACATCAACCAGGCTAGGAGTGACAATTTGTTTTCGGAGCTGCGCTAAATGTTTTTCGCCATATTCACCATGTCCAAGTGTGTGGAGCAGCGCGCATGTATCAAATTTTGTTTACGAAATGAAATAAACGCTGCAGAAACATTGCGGATGTTACAAAAAGCCTTCGGGGAAGAATCTAAGTTCAAGAAAAATGTGTACAAATGGTACAGTGATTTCAAGAATGGCCGTGAGAAGGTCCAAGACGGGTACCGTCCGGGGTGACCATCCACCTCGATCGACGACGTCGACGCCCCACGCCCTGACGATTTCCAAAGCCTCGGTCATCAACCATCATGAAAGATGTTTTTGGGGTTGAAGCGGATGAAGTCACTGGTGCCTGGTGCCGAAATGCCTGAACCTGCTCGAAAAGCGGACTCGCGTCGAAGTCTGCAAAACAATGCTGGCAGACTATGCTGGACAGTAGAAATCGATTGTAATTGGCAACGATACGTGGATTTACATACACGACCCGAAAACAACGGACCAGTCCTGCGAGTACCGTTCCCCGAACGAGCCGAGGCCCAAGAAATCGCGTCGCCGGTCGAAAATCAAGGTGATGCTGGCGATATTCTTTGATTACTGTGGGGTGGTTCACAAGGACTTTCTTCCGAAGGGCCAACCGATGAACAAAGAGTACTATTAAAGCGTAAAGCGTAAACTACTGGCACCCTTATTGTTCTGCAACCGCCGTAATCGCCAGATTTGGCACCAGCCGACTTCTGGCTGTTTAACAAGCTAAAACGGCCGATTCGGGGACACCGTTTTGACATTATCGATGTGATAGAAGCCGCCGCGACGGTGGAACTTAAAGACATCCCAGTAAAAAATACAAACATTTTCATCATATCTTTACAGACGGCTCCGTTGACTCAGCTGGCTGTGGGATCCACTCCACCACGGACAACTGCGCCGGGATCCACTCAACCACAGACTGACCGACCGAATGTCATCTTCAGTGACAGTGCCAGTGTTCTGGCTGCCCTGGAACACGGCAACTCCAAAGACCCCCACATCAAGCTCCTAGACTCCATACCGGCATCCCCGACAATCATTTTCTTTTGGATTCCGGGTCATTCCGGAATCAACGGAAACGAGAAAGCCGACCAACTTGCCAACGATGGTCGGCTCCATCCTGACGAACCACACAACACCCTTTCACGCCGTGATGCTATCCGCTTCACGGCGTAGACCTCAGCAACAAACTCCGTCCTATCAAGCACAACTCCTCTTCACGGGAAGATACCGAATCCAGCCTCATCCAACGAGTCCTTTCTCGCCTTAGTATAGGTCATACCCGCCTTACGCACTCCTCTGCAGCTTCTGTGGTGTTGACATCAGTGTCCGCCACATCCTCACCGATTGCCATGGATAAACGACACACCGAGCCTCTTATCAACTAGACACCGATTACACGACAATTTGATTACCCGACAAACTTCATCAGAACCGCCTTGTTCGATTTTTACGGATGCCATAATGGCAATAGTGTTCCATAATATTTAAGCCTCACCTGCAATTGTTTTGTATTAGATTACACCACTTATTTATACAGTAGAGAGGCGAATTTAGTCTCTAAGACTCAAAGCCTCTATAAATAAACAAAAAAAAATCCTGGCTCCAAGGAAACATTCCGGACGGGATTCGATGCTTTATAAAGACCAGTGACACTAGTGCCTCGGAACCTTGACCAGCCTAAACTGTTACTTCACTCCAAGATTCGATAAGAACCCAATATTTTAAGACTTTTTATCGTCATTATCAGATTTATGTTATATTTTTACATGATTGCATTGCCAATTATCTCTTTTCATACTTTACACACAGTTCAAGAATGAATTAAGAAACTTACAAGCTGATATGTCCTATCGGATACTCTCCGCACTCTCAGCTAAATACTAAGATATCGTCTTTATCCGAAAAGTTCTTAGAAGACGCTAACGTTGAGCAAGTTTGTTCTTAAATTTGACTCCATTCGAATGAGACACTACTTATGACAGATAATCTCTGTACCATCAGCCATCGACTACAACAGATAACATACACATTGGCCAACAACTTGTATCAATGATCAGTACAACATTTATGCGTGTTTTGGAGTACTTTGGCAGATATGGATCGATGACCAATCGTACCTTCTAGCATCTTTGTATCAACGCAACATGGTTTGCCACACCCTGTTATTTGCCGTCCCCTATCTACGGTAGTTCAGAAAACGGTACGAATGTTTGCGTTGCTTTACCAAACCAAACAAATCCTACCGCATCTGACTTTGTGTGGTACCATTTCAGCTCCGTTTTGTTCTGTTGTTCCATCAAACAATCGGTCATTAATGTCAGGGATAAGAACTTCTCTCCGCTCGGGTTCGGCCAGGAAGGGCGAATCACTCGAGGATGGGTATATCGGAATAGCCATTACAATTAATTAGGTCCCCATTCCATGCAGACTGACCCGCTCATCAAACCGCAACAAGTACAAACAGCTGTTCTAAACCAGCAGAGCGGTAAAGCTTAAAGTCTTTCGGTTTGCCTTGCAACCTTTACAGGACACTTGGAAGGCATGGCATAGCAGCGGTTGGATGAAAAATGAGAACGTCCTTATCTAAACGATACTGGATGGTTTCAGATTCAGAGTGCGAGCGAGAGACTTCAGAGAAGAAAAAAAACCACATCAAGCGTTCATCGTTCATTTGTGGGCGTTCTCAACGAGGCGTGAAAAATAAAAACACCCCCAAAACTAAGGCGAACTGCCCTTGCCGCCTCATAAACACACACGCCCATGCTTTGGGATTTCGCACACCGTAGCAACTGTCATCCATCGGTGTCGTGTACGTTGCGCCGCGTTCCAGGGGAACCATTTGCTCCGATGGGCGGACTGGACTAAAATTAAACATCAACAGCGATTCATTTCCGTCGCCTCGTTTTGCAGCATTCCATTGCGACAAACAGTGGTCCCAACTGGTAGCGTTGCCGTAGGTTGTAGGCTGTGACAGGGATATCTGTTTTCCCACCGTCAAAGCTACCAGCCAACAACTTTTTTCGGCCGGGACCGAACCCGCGAAAAACACAGTAAAAACAGCTCTCAATGTATGGGTGCCCCCTGAGCGTGGCTGGGTGCGTACACAGGACACGGGGCAACTTGTTTGCCTTGGTGCCTTTTTTGTGCGTTCCAGCTAAATTCCTTCATTATCATTATCGTCGTCACTGACAATGTTTACATTATGGCTTTCGTTTTTGCCCTCCCGTACGGGGTCGTCCATTTTTGCACATCCTCGGCCCATGACCACGGGTTAACAGATGGAACGGCAGCTAGGATCGTGATTTAGGACTAATGTAAACTGTTTAATGTTGCACAGCAAACGGAAGGAATTGTACCTTTCGGCCGAGACCTACAATTTCTGACCAAATTTTAAAGTTTCTTCGTTTGGTTCTGGGTGTTTCTAGTTCTAGGAACGTTGAGCGGTATTAAGGGAGCACACTTTAATCCTTGGGGATACGATTTTGCAGGAAATTTATCATTTTTGGAGGCTGGTGAGATTTATATTCTCCTTTATTTATTATAAATTACAAAGATAAATCTTAAATCTTACTCACTGCCAGTACAAGTATGAAAATAATTATATTTTTATAAATAATGTTTTGCAAGAATTTTGGAAACTTTAGGACAAATTGGCAATGAAAATGCTGTTGATATTTTTTTGAAAAATATATTCATTTGTTAAACTCTTTTTTCAATTTCTAAATAGTTATTTTAATATTAAATTGAGCTCATTTAAGAGCGATTTCGTCTGGCATTCTTCACCTTCTTACTTTAACAACCCTTTTAGGTCACACCGACCATCGAATGGCTTACTAGAGTTACCGAAAACCACGTAGTTGGGTGTTAAGTCCTCACTACGAGGGGCGGAACGGATGGGATTTGAACCCCGGTCCTGTCGTTTGAAGACCGGCGCCGATGTCATCTAAACCACCGGGCCGCTACCCGACTGACGTTATCAAATATGGATTGAGATTACTCATACATACACTAATCACCAATCAACAACCATCGAAACTCTGTAACAACTGGCTTTAGAAAGTGTTTTGACATTTGGCCTTCAATCAGTGTATTCATTTGCTCCGAAAGCATGTTTTCTATGCTTTGTTGTCTTCATGCTTGTGAAGTGCACCAGTCCGGTTTTCACTAGACCTGCTCCATTTCCAAAGACGCTTGGGAAAACCCGGTGACAGTTCTGCAACCATATTTAACTCTTACAGTGCTTTCTCAATTACTCAGCATTTTGTTTTACGAACGGAATCGAAGATTGCCATTTCTTAGCGTCGGAAAGTTTCACATGCTACCGAAGATTTTGGATGGTAAATTCAATAATTTGCACTAAAACTTTGCCGACCAGGGCATACGATGGGCAAATGGGTAAATCCGTTAGCCAAAGAACGAAAATAAATCCACTCAAAGTTTACTTCCATTTGTGCTCGTACCTTCTAATGGTTACCGTTTGCTTTGCCGTTGGTGGTGAAGGTTGTCGTTGGTCCGTTGTTTTTTCTTCTACAGTGTGGTACGTGGAAAAGCTTGGAAAAAGCATGAACGAGAAAAAAGCACCGTTTCGCAAAGGACACATTTCTATGTTAATTAATCGAACACTAATGCTTTTACCGGATTTAGTTTTTTATACTGGCAGTTCCTTTCCTTTTTGCTTCTAAAAAGCAGCAAAAAACATTACCAAGACGGTGGGCGATTTTACGGGACATGTTTGACTACTTTTTTCCTGTTGTTTTTTTTTTCGTACACTTTTGGTTTTGTTCACCGTAAGGCATTGAAGGGAAAAGGGATTATCATTTGCGAAAGGTCAGTTTTTGAAAGTTTTTGTCTTTTTTGCTTCTCGGAGTTCGTTTAACTAGTTTTAATTCTCTTTTCAGCGGTGAGAATGGACGATACGAAACGAGAATGGACGAAACAATAATAGCAAAGCAAAGAATAAAGCTTCCTCTCTACATCGTACCAATTCTTCAGACCCTCCAAAAAGAGGACAAAAATGTACGGAGCTTTACAGGTGGATTTTATAACTTTACCATTAATGAAGTTTTTGTTCCTCCGTCCGTTTGACATGCACCGTGCAAGGAGAAAAAGGAAATTGAAAGTAGAAAAATGTCGAAGAAAAGTATACGTTGATACGATTTTGAGATAATACCTTGGCAAGAAATGGTGTTCGCTGAAAGTGGAAAATCAGCTGGCTTGAAACATTTCACAAAAGACAAGCAAGAAGACTATGAAAAGAAGGTAAGTAGCAGGAGGCAAAACACAAATGTAATCTTCTGATGCAGAGTAATTTCTTTCTGGTGATAGATTTATAGCTTGTTTCAAACGAAATTTATCCAAAATGCATTTTGAATAATGCGAATTCTCGCAGAAAATAGAGCTCAATTATGCATCCGGCAAAAAGAAGCTGACAGGGGCTAGAAATTTTAAATCATGTTTGCGTAGATGTTCACCTCGGCATTAAAAATGATTTCATTAGAGCTGGCCAGAGTTGTTTTGCTTATTAAGTGATATAAGAAATGATAAAATATTCAAATGGTTGTTTACCAAACATTTTTCACTTGATTTACAAGCATATTCAGTTATCTGTAGTTTAATACTACTTTGTTTCTTTGTATTGATATCTCAATGCGTCATAGATCTTTTTCTTCTTCTACTTCTTCTTCTTGGCCTGCTCAAGATTCGTCGTTGTCGTCATGGCCAGGTCTCCAATCAGAGTCCAGGAAACTCGATCTAGGGCTGCAGTCCTCCATCCACGGTTGCATCCGATCTCCCACAGGTTAGACTCCTGTGCTCCTCTACGCCTCGTGCCGAACGGATCACTGACGAGCACCTTTTTGGTGGGGCATGAGTCCACCATCTTCATCACGTACCCCAAACATTGTAGTCTTCCGGCTTAGACTACCGTCAGGATATCAGCACCTCCAAACAACTCAGCTAGCGCTAGTGGTTCATTCTTCTTCGCCACTCGCCCTGTTCGCACACACCGCCAAAGATAGTCTCCGTCAGCATACTCCAAGACTCGTACCCATAGAGGACTACCGGACTTATCAAGCTGCGTTAAATCGTACATTTCGTGTGTTGTTGGAGTCTTCTGGATCGCAGGAGTTTGTGGAGTCCGTAGTATGCACGATTCCCATGAACAATGCGTCTCCGGATTTCGCTGCTGACATCGTTATCCGAAGTTACGACAGTCCCAAGGTAGCAGAACTTCTCAACCACCTCTAGAACGTAGCCGTCAACTGATACTTTGCTTCCGAATCGGGTCCTATCACGATCAGAGCCTCCGGCAAGCAGGTTTTTTGTCTTCGTCGCATTGATCCTGATCCGCGAAGCCAAGGAATAGGAGAGATCAGTCAATTCGAAGCATTATTGTGACCTTTCATTTCAATGATATTGGGAAAGGCTTGCGAGGCCTCTCCCCCAACCCCCTGTCTCATTGAAGGGCATGGAAGGGCATAGGAGAAAGACAGAAAGACATCCAGCCGCCCCTTACATGGAGAAGAGACCCTGCCCCGCTCAGTTTAGCCATTTAACTCATCTTCCCAAGGGTTGGGTTTTGCTCGTACTCCCAAGGTCAGATATTTGGAGACATATAATTATGTTACACGCGTAGTCAACGTTGACCCACGTTCGTTCGCTTCGATCAACGGAAACAAATTCTTCACTACGGAAGTTGGACGTCTCAAGAAGTATCATCCGTGCGTCAGAATCCAGCCCCAATGAAACGATCGCGTTAGTCATCGGTCAACGGACAATCTTCTCCCCTACGGAAACAGATGCATTCCTGAGAGTTCGATTCTCCTCGCGATCGCGTTAGTCATCGGCCAACGGACAATCTTCTCCCCCACGGAAACAGATGCATTCCTGAGAGTCCGATTCTCCTTCAACAGTTCAACGGAAGCCAACTCCCCTCTGCAGATTGGCGATCGTCCAGCAGCCCGTTCCCCACGATAAGAATGCCTGATTATAATTTGTCCCTTCGCGATAGGTATAAAAGAACAGGGAACATAGAGCTCAGGGCCTCATTTTCATTTCTAGTTTTGTCATAGTTAGGAAGTGGGGCCGCGTGGTGCCATTTGTAATCAATAAAAATTATTTTTTTTATTGTGAACTTGTGACCAACCACATAATTATATTTTACCGTTCTGGACGTCGTTGACGTATTGTGTGGGGCGTAGAGCCTATGATGTCCTTCAAGAGGAGTCGGATCGATGCCCTTATCAGTGCGGTATTGCTAGATTGACATCAGAGCCAGGCTTTCTAGTAATGAATTATATTGTTTGAATAATGTTTGCAACATTGTAAATCAGTATCTTAAAATACATTAAAAACAATTAGCACAACTTCTTCTATGAACTTCTCCCAATTATTTAGAAAATTAGCCTTAACGCAAAGTATTAAACCATTCATTTGCGTCATTTCAAACATGCAAAAAACCCGCAGCAAAAGGGCAAATACACAAATAACGCAAAGAATGACGCCAAGAACTATTTACGTTCAAAATTTACTTCACATGACCATTCGAAAACATGACATTTACTGTACGCAATACGTTACTGTTGCTTATAACTTATGCATACGGTGCTAAATTTAAACCATAATTGCACATTTACTAACTGCTCTTTATAAGCTCATCTAGTGAACTGTAGCACCATAAACGAATGAATGTATTTGCATGTTTAATTAATGCACCTTGCAGTAGGTTACACCGAGGTAATGAAAATGTGGAAAGTGTTTTACTGAGGCGTCTTAAAATAAACTAAAGACGTGCTTATTGTTTCGAAATGTTAACTCGATTGTTTCACGAATGATTCATAAGTTAACTTTTAATGTTGAAATTGATGTAAAACTTCCTCAAAAGTTGACTTCTCAATCTCGATTCTCTTGTAATGCTTGTATAGATGGCTCTGTGGAACGTGCGCATGTTTCCTGCGAATAGCCTTGAACTGCTGTCATTTATAGACGGCACTTTCACTGGCTCTCTTATTCGGACTATTGAATTTCAATGTCTCAAAACATACGTCTAACGAAGATACAACTAAATATACACCTGATAACATACTGAATTGTGCGAACTATCAATGTCTAACGAGCCAAGCACACGAGCTGTATGGTGTACACTTTGTAAATAAAACAAATTGTAAAAATGAACTAAAAGATTCTTTTTGATTAACGTCCCACTGTATACATAGAACCATTACTAAGTCTTTAACGAAGATTGCAACACATAAAAAAGGGTTTCAACTTGCATGTTTCATACTTCATCAGTCAATATGATTCGTGTCTTCGTCTCGCACACCGTATTGCATGGTATCAAGCACGAAATTGATTAAATCTAAACTGCATAATTTACACCAGCCCGACAGGTAGTAGTCAGCGTCATCGTTGTCGTCTGTTGTGGTCAGATTCCGAGCCACAACTGACCGGCTGTCGCGTAATTTATCCTTCCATTGTGCACGGTGAGCACCGTAGAAAGGGTTGCTGCAAAAAATTGCATGACGCTGAAAAGCTAGGAAAGCAAGGGATTGAAACGATCATAAAGAAGGTCCGTAGTGTGAAGCCGAATAGCATGGCCGTTTCTTGGTTTAAAGCTATTTTAATCTGTGTCAGGTTGCCACTGCAAGTGATTCGTGCTTTTTTCTCTCTTTTCCTTCCATTATCCATTTCAATACCAAGGTAGGGAAAGGAGAACAAAAAAGAGAACCACCCAGGTGTTGCAAGGTGCATATTAAACAGTACAGTTCCTACGCCTCTTTTTTTTTTTTTGCTGAAAATCGCTTCTCCGCTTCGTGCTTCTCTACCGTCTTCATCCAGCTTCGAGATCGAGAACTCCCGATACAATCAACACGTCAGTAAACGTAGCATGCAGCAAAAAAACGGGCGCGCCTTCCCACCGAGAAGCCGGAAGTTACAAAGGATGGGTGGTTTTTGTAATTACAGTCCAATGTGTTAGGAATTAAAATGCAATTAAGCATTATGTGGGGCTGTGTGTTGAATGTAAAGAAAAAGAAAAAACAATATAAAACGAAAACAAAAAATCCGAATGAAACTGCAATGCAACAAAAAGTAAGTACAATTACTGGTGTACATACAAAAAAAGGAAGTTAGAATCGCGAAAGATACATCCATTGTACGATGGAGCCTTTTTCTGCTTTTTCCTCTCGGAAACCGTCTGTCTATTGTACAAGCCACCAAGCTCGATGGCGCTGCTGCTGCATGCAAATGAAAAAATCATTAATAATTTCCCGTACGTAGCGTGGCCTTGCGGTTTGTTTGCCGCTTGTGACTTCTCTGTGCACTGTGTAGCTTGGTTTGGACTGCTATTTTATCTTTGAAACGTGTTTTAATCTATTTCCTATGGTATTTTATAACGCATCGAAGGGATGATCTGCCTTTATGTTTGAAAACAAGGTTACGGTGAGACTCTACATATGAACTACTATACTGGACCACGGAATTTGAGCAAAACTGATCACCAAACAATAGTTGAGAAACTAGTAAATTGATCATTATTTAAGCTAACATATTGACTTAAAAATGAACTAATTTTTTAAGATTGTCCAGACCTTGTGCCCTAGAGATCTTCGGGTCTGTATATGTAATTCTATTTGGAGTAGCTTCGATTGAAAATAGCTGAAGAGCTTCAGTGAAGTGTTGTTCGTTCGAGGAGTTTTATGAATAAGTGAGGCACATCCTGACTCCGCAATAACAAACGCTACGAAGTTTGCATTTTCTTTATCTAGAGAGTGAGGAGAAATGTAATGCAATAAAATCTCAACTAAATTTTTTTTGTGGGACTCTATTTTGGAATTGTAGCGATACTAAGGCTGAACAAAATCGAGACCTTATTGCCAGACAGACATTGCTACAAAAAGCTCCCCGTACACGGCTGAGAAGAATCTCTCAATATGTCAATTACTTGGAAGGATATTGGCCCTACTTTTGACGTCATTTTGACAGTTAGCTGTCAAATGACCTTTTTTGACAGTTAGATCGTCTTTGATTGAATGCATTTTAAAACCATTAAGTAGAAGCTTCTGAAGGGTTAGGTTTTAGATTTTATTTTAAGCCAGTTATGTCACGGTGCCAATTTACTGAGCTTTCTTTGAGCAAAGAAATGCAGTTTTGTTAAGTTTTCCAAACAATATTCTCGTGTCTGTTTGATGAAATGTACCGTCTGATGACAGGCTGTAATCAAGCATGTCATACAAAATTCGCTAGAAAACAAACATATTTTAACAACTTCATTTAACGAACCAATTGAAGCAAAAAAGCGAACTCGTCTTCGCTTCCCTGCGAGTGCGAGTCGACTAGATAAAACTTTCACTGCGAAATAAATGACGCGACAAACTTACTGCTGCAGCAAAGCGCACAGAAAGCGCGAGGAAAGTATGTTGAAGTATAATTTTGAACCAATGAAAGGACACAATTTGTTTGAGCTAATTTTGCACGAAACCCGGACCAACCCTTGGCATCGGAGCAGCCAAGGATGAGCGTTACGGCTGAACTGTTTTGGGGGATTCTCCGATGGGGAAATTAATTTAATTTAAATCATTTCAAAGTTCACCGTTTGCGGCAGGAAAGGGCCCAACTCGAAGAACTTTTCGCTTCTTAGATTTTCATCGTGCCTCCGTAAAATATGATGTACAAACGGTTAGGAAATCTTGCAATAAATGCTTAAGATTAATGTTGCTTCTACGAAATCTGTAAATAACCGACGTACATATCGTTGTCGATAAGTGAAACACTCATTGGAGTTTCCTCCTCCGTCCCGCTTGCTTCATAATCAACGCATCGGTTGGGCTCCATAATGGTGCGTACCAGCGAGCACAAGTGATGGTGTCATTAAATTTAAATTAAAGCACTACCATTGATTAAAAGAAAATTATTTACCAACCCGCATGTATCGTGCCTCGCCGACGTGCGCCAGTGTGCTTGTCGTAGTTAACGCAGACGGCGAAGAATGCTTATGATACGAGTAAACTTCTTCAGTGTGGAAAATCTCACCATAGCCCTTGCCGTACGTCCTGTCTTGAATGCCATCAGGCATGCATGCTCAATAATTACTTCAGCATATGCTAGTTTTACTTGCTTATCCATCCCATGCGCAGCTTCGATGGAAAAGTAATTATTATGCTTCGATGGTTCGGTCCGATTTATTCGAAACGGAAAGGGAAGGGACCATGCGGAAGAAGCAGTTTATTAATAAATTGCAAAATCGTCACGTTCGGAATGGGTGAAAGAAAGCGGACCTTTCACGCAAAATGGAAAATGAAAGGAACGCTTGCCCTTGGGATGGGTCGCTGCGAAAAACGGGAAGCTTAATTAACACGCAATCATTAAGCATAACGAGAAGCATTGAACGTAATTTTATTAGTGGAATTGTTTTAAAATAAAGTAGTGAAGACTGGAGAGCGATTTTAGCGTAAAGTTACGAAAGTGATTTAATTACTTGGTAGCTTATTTTGAATAATTTTCGAGTTGGAAATCAAATATTTTCTTCTAAGGCTACCATCGAATCGAAGACTCACAGTCCACACTACGGGGGGACGGTCCGGATGGGTTTTGAAACCCGGTCCTCTTGTTTGAAGACTGGCGCCGTTGCCCCAAGAAAATCAACTATCTTTGTTTTATTTTTGCTTTACTTTCAATGCCCCGTCTGCCTTACCTATCTTCAGTTTGCCACAAAAATGACATTTTACTCTCAGGATTCGTTTGAAAATTTGCAGCTTGACTAAATTGAACCCGACTCAAAAGTCGGGAAATCCAGAAGCTTACAAGTGATTCATAAGCTTTGTGATAGCAGACAACTATTTCTGGATTGCTTTCAAGCTACTCTCGTATGGTAAATAAAAAGAGGTCCAAGCTTACACAGGTTTAATTAAGCAATCTTATCCCTAGTAGAGCCTACCATTACACTAAACGGTTCCAGACGGAACATGTTTGGTTCCCCTTTCTATACACTTTGTTAGCATTCTATGACACGCGGAACAAACGATGCAAAATTTCACTTTGACGTGATTTTCCTCCATTTGCACCATGCTGAACTCTGCTGGATGCATGGAAGTGAAAAGGGGGAAACCTATTTTTCATGAACTATTTCTAGCCTGTTTGCCTGAATGTAGTGAGGAAACTCCGGCGAACTGCTTGACACTGTATACAGAATGGAACCCTCTCTCCCTCTGTATGGATTCGTGTAACATTTAATTACGACCATGTACCGATAGGGCTATCAAAACCAGCCCGAGGTAACATTTAACCCCCAAAAACCTCCCCGGTGATGTTGTGCCGAAGCGCTACAGAGCATTAGCTTGAATGCCTTGAAGCATTTTCTTTCCGGTGTTTGTTTGTGTGAAACAGCACTGGATAGGTATAGAAAAACATTGTGCCTCACAAGCAAAGCGGAAGCTAGAGCAATAAAAAACAAAAAATGCCGGACACAATATATTCTGGAATTAGTCATGTCCAACCGAAAAACGAACATCGAAACCGGGGGCCAAAACCAGCGACACAGGGTTCGATGGTTTAATAAATATTCAAGAATGTTTACCCTTCGTACTGCAAAACGAAGAAAAATCAGCGAATATCTTACCAGCTCAACCAGACGGCACACCGAACGAAACATGGTCTCAGTTGGCTTTTTGCGAAGCACTTGCACTTGAGTTGATTCCAGTGTTCGAAATTCCAGTGCTTCCCACCAAGGGGGAGCATGCGAGCTGAGCAGTGGGCAGTATTCTAATGCTCATGCCACCCGGACCCACGTTGTTATCCGGTCCCCATTTGCCGTCGTCGTCGTCGTCGTCCATAAATTATAACTTTCATGCAATAATTTTCCTACCATCTCAGGGCGCGTATGAGGCGAATGGGCAGTGGCATTGGGTTAGATGTAGGTCTTCCGTGCCCGCTAGAACGTGGACGACTCTTTTAACGAAGCTTTTGGGCTCATTTCGTTTCGTTTATCGGACTTAGGAGATCTGCAGAAGGTGCCTCGCCGTGAATGAAAGTCCAAAGAATCCGCACTGTTGGGAAGTATTTTTCTTTACGCATGCTTTTGCTTCCTTTCGTCGTAAGCAAGTGGAATTTTCTTCAAACAAGCGAACACAAAAGAGGGCTAAGTTCACTGGTGAGCCCTTTGGAGTGGACAAGGTTAGCAGGGTAATTATGAGATTATCATATTTCACCGAAAATATTCGTCTACAACAATTTGCATACAATTAGAGGGCGCTTAACCGGGGCGTGTTTGTGCCGGGGACAAATATGATACCGATAAAATAGCTGTTTTCCGTTGTTCAAAACGAATTTTTAATGCTGTGAGCCAATAAGTGAATGAGAGACAGAGAGAGAGAGAGAAACAGGTAATCCTAGTTTAATTTAATATATTTATTAATATTTTTATTTAAATGATAACACATGCATTCAATTGCGAGAGAACATGTTTAAGCGTTGAGCATTTATTATAGTTTTATTCGATAAGAACATCAGGTTGCAGGGTAGCAATTATCAATGATTAAAGTTTAATTTAAGCTATGGATTTTGGAAGTTTAAAAGCATTAACTGTGAAACAGTTGTTTGGGTGCATCTGAGTAATTAAAAAGGTAGTCTTTTTATAAGCTCGAAAAATTTATGGAAGCAAAAATCATTTTTAATACAGAATTTTCGGCATTAAAAGAGCCTTGCTGGTTTAAATAATTCGCATGCAAATTCTTTGTAGTATGTTGTGATTTTGCAACCACTTTTCGATGCAAATAAAAAAATCGTAAATTATGTATTTTTCGTTACAAAAACAGGTGGATTTTTTCTTCAATTAATTTCGTAAAAAATTTTCATTCGTAACAGAAAAAAACTCGCTGTGAATTCATTTACATGTATGTGACGTACCGTTGGTAGATTTATTGCTAAATAATAGCAAAAACTAGCGAAAATAAATGGACAATAATTAATGCTTATTATATGCAGCAATTCCGCGGGCAGTTGAAAGCACATTACATAATGCGGCTATTACCGGAACTACATTAATGTTTTTTTTGGTCATTTTTCTAGTTAGCTTTGAAGACATTTCGGCGTAACAACAGGATCTGGATATACAATTTCAATTGAAATATTAGACCAAAAAATATGTATGAGCAATCTTTTCACAAATTTCAAACTTTGTAACATTAATTAATTTTATGTTTCCTCTGTGTCCATCATTTATGAAAAGCATCTGTTTAAAATTGTCACACACCCATTACCCCAACGCACCAACTGCTACATTTACATATTATTTCAATTCTCCTGACGAAATTGAAACCTAACGACAGGGAGCGAACCTTTTGTGGTGCAAATGTGTCAAAAAAATGAAATAAAAGATCACTCCCGTTGCATTCCCTGGCGAGACGCAAGACGAAAACGAACATTTTCGTTTAACACAAGCACTAGAGAAAAAGATGAACATGCAAGGGAAAAGATCGTAGGTGAGAACAACGGCTGGAGAAATTAGAATAAACGCTTCATCACAAACCCAAACCAGGAGAAAGCGGGCTGGCGAACGTTTCGTGCGTCGGCTCGACAGGGTGGGATAGACAGGGTGGCCAACGGTGGGCAGAAATAAAGTTTTTAATGAGATTGAGTTTGCAGCGATCCGGGACTACACGGACGATTCATTTCGATGTCGGTTTGCTCCCTGACCAGCAGACCGAAACCGTACCGAACTGCGCGATCGCTTCCCCAGTGGGCAGAGAGTATTTGCTGGAAGCGCTGTAGAATCCGGTCAGATAAAAGTTTCCATTTTTGCGAGAGTTCATTTGATATAAACTTTTTCACTAAATACTTGAGAATGCCTCGGGAGTTGGCTACGGTACGTGTCAATTGATATGCATATTCAGAAACGATTGCTTTTTTTGCTTTGATTATTCATATACTTATTGAAAATAAAAGGTTGTGCGAATTTTATTGGATTCAGCGCCAGTTAGAAGAGCGATAAAATGATCACAAGCTAACGATCTGCTATCAGAAAAAACATCGAAACACAAGTATCAATTCACACATTTACTTCGATTAGGGTTTTAAAAAAGCCTAAGATTTCAGCACATCATCAATACAGTACAGACAAAATTTAATGAAAAGATAAAAAAGTCAAAAAGAGATTCGAACATCCTTTAAATCCTTAGAAAAGAACCAGATAAATCCTGATTTCTGATGGGTAGTGGGTAAGTCTGTAACGTCGCCGATTTTCACATACCAGGACTAAAAATTGAATCGCTATGGCCTCCCCTTACACTTAACTAACCATACAGCTAAAACGAAGTCAAACAACGCCAGAAAAATCAGACGAAGATCTCTCGAGGTGGCAGAGCCATGCAAAAGAAGAGGAAAAGGGTTCCTAAGAATCTCTGGATTGTTGGATTTTGGGTGCAATGCTGATGCACATTAGGTCACTAAACTATTTTGTAATTCTGTATATGACTCCGTGAGATATGTTGTCTTCCTGACTTTATGGCACTTTCGATAAAAATTCTTTCGGTGGAATGGAAAACGATCACGCTTTGTGATCAGTAAGGATCTATTCTTCTGATGATTACAACAAGGACTAGCGTCCCAATCCTTTCAAGCGTTCGGGATAATCTTGACAGTTACATTTTTGTTTATAACTCGTGATGGAGTTGGCATAGGAAAACAAGCAATACGTCATTCGACAGCTAAAAGTGTACAAAACAAGCAGCAAAAGCATCCCTTGATAAAAAAATGCCAAAAAAGAGTACATTGTGGAAGCGGATCACATGCATCATGATGATTCGCGCCGGACGCGACAACCGCCGACACGGTTAACACCCAGAACAACCGGTGGCTGGCTTACTGCCCGGCGGACGTGCCACAGGTGCCGCAAACCAAGTTCCCCCAGACGGTGATGGTGTTTTCCTGCGTGTCATCGGAAGGGGACGTGATGCCGCCCCACTTTCCATGCTGGACACCGTCGTAAAGCCTTGGATCACGAGAGTGGCCAACGGCAGACCGTACGTGTTCCAGCAGGATTCCGCTCCGTGCCGTACAGCCTCCAAAACGATAAAGTGGTTGGCGGCCAATTACAACGACTTCACCACGCCGAATGTGTGGCCTCCCAGCTCCCCGGATCTTAATCCAATGGATTATTTCGTGTGGGGCGCGGTGAAACGGGACACCAACAGAACATCCAGGAACACCAAGGCGGAGCTCAGGTCCGTTTTCGCGGCCCTACCCCGGGAAACTGTCGCCAGGGCTTGTTCCCGATTCCGGAGACGGGTGGAGGCCGTAATAGAAGCCGAGGGCGGATATTTTGAATAAAATGAATAAAATACATGGTAAGCTACTATTTCTAAAACAAAAAAAATTTCCTCGATGATTATTTTGTGATAAAAATTGTTTTTCTTTCTCCGTAGGTGACTGTCAAAATTATCCCGAATGCCCTAACGTATATATTGAAAGGAGAAGGGAGAAAGAGAAAAGATACGAAGGTGTAGTTGAAAGTGAAAAATGCATAAAAATGGATTTAAATTGGTGACAGCAACCAAGACGCAAGCATACTGTTGTAAACATAAGAAATTCAAGATTCCCATAAAACGTTTTACAATTAGCGTGAAACCCCTTCTTCAGTTCAATCACATCACGTCACACTTGTCATTTTTTTATTTCTTAATGTTTTATTCCCATTTTATCAATTGTAGCATACTTGCTATACGTCTTAACAATATTTTATTAACACAGACATTGCTTGAACCGCATTGAAACAAAAAATTCAGCATGTCATATTTTCAGACACACAATTTATTGTTATTAAGTATTCTTAATATCATCAAGAGTGCGGGAACTGCGTATCTAGCTATTTGATCGATTGCATGACATAACACGAACAACAAAACGTAGTAGTTGCCGTTAGTAGTTGACGCAATGCTTATATGACTGTATACGCCAAAATGCAGGCAATGTGCATTACGGCTAACAGGAAGAGATGAACTGTGAACTATGATAAACATTACAAAAAGATCAACTTGTTAGAGTAAGATAGTGTAAATTAGCATATTAGCCAAGAGAATAAACAGTTGTCCCTGTTAGCCTGATATTGCCCTCGGCGTGATAGCATGCACAAGACACCAACCGGCACGGGAGTACAGACAGTGGTTAGCAATTAGGCATAAATCGAAATCAGAACGGTACCCGACACATTTTAAGCAGGCACAGCATTCGATCGCACCGCAACCGACCAGCACAATATTACCGAGACATTTGTCACAAAACCCGACACATTGGTTAGCGCCGAGAAACTTAAGCTCTTGTCTCCGTACGAAAAGTAATTGGAAGCAAGATGGTTAACCCTACAGTTAAATGAACAGACAAAACAAAATTGATTCGAACGAACAAAACAGTCGAGCAATCCATCCAAAAGACGAAATATTACATTTGTGTTTACGACAAAAGTCTTATGCTCTTTTCACTAACGGGAAAAACTATTGAGCGATATAAGCATACGGATACGTAAAAAGTTGTTTTCGAATTAACGTTCCAACTTAACCTTAACCTAAATTAAGGAAAATGAACTTTAGGAAAAACCTCATCAAAAAAAAAAATGTCAATAAAGCTATCTATCTTGGTCAACGCAGAAGTTTGTTTTTGGGCTTTGACTCGATAAGAGCTTTTAGTGTCCCGCTACCCACAGTAAGGCCTCAAAATCTCCAACGAGCTAGTAAGGGATGTTCGCTCTGAACATCTAAAGTCGCCTAGCCGACTCAACCTGTCGTTAAGTTTTGCGCACTCCACGGTGAAGTAACTTTACAAAAGTGAGAAGCGAGAAGTTTGACTATCTACCACGTTGAGAAAGATCGCCGAACATTTTTCGTTTACAAGGAGTATCGAGCGGCATTCTGTATTTGATTTGATGAGATTTATTGCCTTAATAGGGCTGTTGAATAATAATAATCCTTTCGGTTGACTAAAAAACGATCACACTTTATGATCGCTAAGGATCTATTGTACTGTAATGATTGCGAGAAGGACTAGCGTCCCATAAAAATATTGAATTTTTTATTTATTTTATTTATTATTAAGTTTGACAGCACGTTGCCTTATTGTCAACACCATGTGTGATATTTATTGAATGTGTGACATTTGACAATTTGACATTGTTATTAAGACATTTCCTCCTTATAATTTGCCTTATTCCGGGCATGTTCGGTTGTGAATGTGGGGTTGTTGTCCAGGTCTATTAGTGTTGTCTATGTGTGTTATTCCTCAGGTGGAAGCATTTGTTTTATTTCTGGTACTATTGGTTTGACAATTACAGCGATGGAAGTTTTTTACGTTTTGGTTTTGTGGGTATTGTGAATCTCTTCAGACGTTGGACTGTAGCATACAAATACATTGTTATGACAGTACAAACACATATTTTCCTGTGTACAGTGTTTCCCGAACAGTCCAACATTGACAGATTCAGTTCTCCCAGCAGCAAGAGCAACTTCACTACTCTCAAGACTGGATCCGCCAAACACTCCCGAACCCAAAGCCAACAAAACCAAACTCGTTGTGTCAAGGCTGAACTGATTTGGAGAAATCTGTGGAAGTAGCCTGTGTCCCTATTACGGCAGTGTTGAAAATCCCCCCAAATGCTGTTGTCCCGTCATCGGATCACCCGTGGCACAAAGGACAAAAAAAAAAATCTTAAGACATGTACAACACAACAAATCACGAAAAGGGAATGTTGGAAAACGAATTTAGAATTGGAAGGATACAGTGTTTATCAGGTCGCAGAACAAGTATCTCTATGTTTAAAACAATCGTCGATTTTGACAGAACAAACAATCCGAACAAAACGTCTTATTACTGTTCAGACAAAAATCGCCCACGGTTCCAAACATGATGTCTACGTGACACTCTATGAACTGAAAATACTGTAATGAGGATGTGGAATCATATGACAAGACCGCTCGCTTTGGCGAATATTATTGAAATAATAAATAAAATAAGCGAAAGCGACGCCCATTCAACTAAATATTGAAAAGAGATTAGTTGAAAGAGACAAGATTAGAAAGTTGACCATGAAAAATACACAAAAATGGAAGAAATTGATTGCAGTAGCCAAGACGCGAGAGCAAATCTACTGTTGTAAAAATAAGAGATTCATGCTTACCATAAAACGTTTTACAATTAGCGTAAGGCCCTGTCTTCAATTCAATCACATCACACCTGTATTTTTTTAAATTTGAAAGTGTGCCTACAACTTTTTATTCCCTTTTATTTTATCAAATTGGTTGCATTCAGTCACACTCTTCATTTGGCCTCATTTGATGTCCTTCATAAAAAAAAAAACACTTGTGAAGGATATTTTATTAAACCGGTTTTCCCTTTTTCTGTGATCACGGAGATTAGCTCTAAAATGTGATTAAACGTAACGTAATTGGTACTTCCCTGTTTCGTATTGAAAAAGAGTACGCACACACACATGCAAAAACAGTTATCACCATGTGCCTACTACCGAGAGCAATCCAGTCGTTAGGATGATTAAGAAATTACGCACGATGGTAAAGCAATTCCCAAAAATGGTTTCAAATTTGTGTACCCATCCAGCGCACTTACCAAGCATAAATGGTAATGGGAAAAACGAGCAGTTCACGAGGCGTACGGTGTGGATTAATTGCGTTGACATATCCGTTGGCTGCCTATTAAGAGTGCTTGGAAAAAAATCTTTTTGATGCCTCATTATCCTCATCCAGTTTGCTCGTTTATATTGGATGGGTTAGAGGAATCTGGCCACCGGTACGTCGAAAGTCTAGCCACCCCAGGCCGAGTTTTGCTTTCCTCCGGCCCAGTTGTAAGTGTTAAAAATTGCGCTTTTTACCAGCTGACGGTTCCCTGCATCAATTAAACTCGTCAACCGTTACACAAACGTAATGAGCCACGGGCGAGCTTTTTTTACATGCTTTCCCATGCAGACAAATCGCTGCACAGGCTGGGACGAGGCGTGAAAGGAAAGGGTTTTGGTTAACCCAAAGCCTACAATTTTCTCGGTGACTATGGTCGGATGTTGGAGGGTTCGTACGAAAACTCACACACACACACGCAGGAGAGTAACATAACTTTGATGCTCATTATTTTGCTTACCAACAGCTCGTACCGTGAAAGTTTTCACACACCACAAAACCTATCCTTCACGTTGCAGGATGGAAAGATTCTAGTCCTTCGATAATTAGCTACACAACGTACGTGCGTCTCAATGTTCCACGCACACGCACGAATCGCGTATGTGTGTGCTTCCGGCCGTTTGGTTTATATAATGCTCAAAGACAGAACAGACGTCAGATAATGAGGAAGTACGGCATTCCTGGCGCAACATAGATCGCAACGCTGAAGGCGCACTGTCGGCAAAACTTTTCGCTTGAATTGTGGTACTTGTGGGATTGGGATTGATGAGACTTTTCGGTTCTCTGGAGAAGACAAAAAAAAGCCCCCCCCGTCGATCTATGACCTCAAAGCGCTGCACACATTAGAGGCGACCTGGAAATGCTTGCCACAACGGTTCCCTACCATCAACTACCGAGATCACCGGATGCAGGAGTTTTCTCATTAAAAGCCGCCCGAATAACCTCAGTCACTCTTCCAGTCCATGGCAACCGAACTAAACATTTCGAGGCGGTGGCCCAATTAAAGAATGCTTCGATGCATAAATAACGTGATGCTGAAGAGTGAAAAGAGCGAGCGAGGCTTTCTTTGGCTTTGGTGGAGGAAAGTTTCGGAGCGAAGGAGTGACTTCCTCTTTCCGGAGTCTGTGTGGCAGCATTTGTGCGAAAATTACCCTACACCTTCCGGGTGCTTATTTCCATCGTCGATGACTTGCAACGGCAGTGAATGCATGAAAAAGACCATTGCCAACTGCGGAAGGACAATTGAACGATTTATTTTGGACGATGGTGAGCGACATTCTGCTGGAAAGGTAGGTTCCATTGTTGCTACTTCATTGCCATCCTTAAGTGGAATCATCCGGACATCTTTGGACTAGGGTAGCTTTGAATGAAGTGAAAGGTTGTACAAATTTCAGTCTAACGTTTTTTTTTTTTTTGTTAGTGGGAGCATTGTTATGAAGCGATAAGCCGTTTAATCGCAGACTTCCGATAGGATGATATAAGGACTTTACAAAGGATGACATTACATAACATGAAATAAAGACTTTGTAGAGGTAGATAACTGGTAAAGATAATCTGCGTTGACAAAAATGCGTTTAAGTTTGATAGTGGATTGATCAAATTATTTTCAAAATAAGCAATAAGGCTTGTTCGTTCTTGTAACAAACCATAAAAACTCAACCTCAAGTTTCTGCAAATTGTACGACTCCGGGTTATTAGGTTTTATTTTATTTTCTTATTTTCGTACATCAGCAGGCAACTCATAGGAAATCAAATTTGTGCAATTTTAACACGTCCGGAAGTTAAAGTAAGATGATCAATTTGTGAGCGCAAAAAAAAAGCACCGAAGTGTTTATTATTCAGTCAGCCTTTTGCCCTTGAACTCTAATGTATCGTGCTCGATGATCTTTGCCACCTGTTTTCGCCTACATGCCTACAATAATCGGTGAAGCATGAACTGGTTTTGAACAAACAGTTCCCGGAAGCGCCAAATTCCTGCTTTCTATTTTCTTCAGCTTACGTGAACGAAAAGCAAAAACAGACTATATTATGTTTGCTGTGCTACAATGTTTCTTTGTGCAAGGCTCACACAAACTTCTGGCAGATTAATTTCACGATTTTATTTCGAGTTTATTAGTTAAAATGGAAATTTCGTGAAACATCTGAAAAACGTCCCCATTTTAACAAGATTGTGCAGCTTTCATTTTATTGACAAATGATTAAAAATCAGGTATATTCTTAATTGAATTGTGACAATGTTCTTTCGCAATGGAGACGCCTGGTGCCGTAATGGAGCCGCCTGGTGTTTTAGCGGTATGGGTCCAATGCTCTAAAATTTACAACAAAAGCATAACTTAGAGAGGGAATTATGCCATCCACCTATTAATAAATCATGTTATCACAATATGTAAAAAGCAAAAGCAAAATTAATCCATTTGCATGTTTGATTATGCACCTTTGATCGATTTAAATTACCTTCGCCCGCAGGATGCCAATTTCAACTGATGGAATCAATCTTCTCCCACGAGAACTATTTTCGGCGGCGTAGTGTGTGTGTGAGTGTGAGTGTGTACAGAAATAACTAACCCACTCTGTACTGTCAATGCCGCTCAATATAAAACTTTCCACTCGCTAATTGTTCGATAAATTTTAGTTCGATTTCGAAAATGTTTAATGTTGCAAACTTGCGAGGGTACAGCTAGGGAGTGTATTTGCACAGGTTAAGGTGCATGCCAAAGAGCTATCGCATTTCACATCCATTCCGGCCGGTGAAACGTTATAATGGAATTCAAATCAATTCCGTTCCAGTTAACTCACCCGTACATGTTATTTGATTATACGTATACGAAATGGGTTGATTGACATAATTACAACATAGCTCATGGAAAAGGGGGGGGGGGGGGGGAGGAGAGGATTGCGCTCGTATAGAGCTGTGGTAGGCCTCAGCGTTGGTTTGCAAGCGAAATTCTAAATGCAAATCAAGGCCACATGCCACTAACGAAGACGGATTACGCGATAGCAGCAGTGAGGTTCGACATTCAAGATTTGTTCTCGTTAGCCAAACGGTACCCGCGAGAGTTTGTAATCAATCGATTTCCGGCGTATTGAGCAAAAGGAACCGTCGAAACAAGAAGTATAAGCAAGGTTTACCTTATAGTTTAGGAAGAAAAATAAAATTAGTCAAACATTGTGGAAATCAGTTTAAAAAGGTTTTGCAATTCTGACTATTATTTTATTGCAATGAAAACTGATTATTCTTCAATTACTGTTACAATTACTGTTACTGTTACAAAAATTACAAAACCAAAATTTAACATTCTACTTACCTACGACACTCAGCGTCACGAAAAAGCTGCGCACCGGCTGGGTCGATATCTGACATTCGTAAATACCCGCGTCCCTTTTCTGGGCCCACTTGATCTGCAGCGTCCAGTCGTCAATGTTTTTGTGATGTGTGGCCTGGAACCGCTGGTCGGAAGTGTACGTATAGCTACCGACGGTGAGTATATGAATGTCCCGGTGCCTTATCCACGAGACCTGCAATCCCCCCATCAATCCCCGCCATTCGTGTCAACGGATCCGTCCGACAGTATTTTCCAATTCGGTGTCACATTGGAATGCCACAGGGCGAGGTGTGTGTGTGCGCGCGTCGAGTAGCATGAAATGAGAAATTGTTCGTCAAGAGTAAATATTTAATTTGATTATTCAAAAATGAGGATCAGGATCAGGGCTGTGCACGATGGCACGAAATAATGGATTTTCATTCTTGGAGCACCCGGATCTTGGGACAGGATGGGATGGGACCTTTTTTTTTCCTTTCCCTGCCTTGCACACTATTGAAAGTGGAACTTTGTTTTGGGCAGGATTTAATGTGCTTAATAATTTCTCAATGGCTTTCTTGCGAAAAGCCTTCCATCTCGAGTAGAGCCAGTTTTGATGGGCTACGACTCCCGCTCTTTCCATTCGCCGCCTGTCGGCAGGCACGATTTGCCTGCCAACGTCGATTTGGCTATGAATACCAAATTATCCAACCTCTCGAACGATCTCGAAGGCGAACGACTTTCGAAAAAGGCGGCTATCGACCTTTTTCTTCTTGCTGGACGAGGACGTGGAAAAAGTGGTCGCGTGAGGCAAGCTACGCTGAAAGTACCCATTCATCTTGAGAAGTTTTTGAGGTAACAGCTGCCAGTTGCTGGACACGATTAGGCACGCGTTGTTTTTACACTCCGGAGACTGTGACCCGGATGAAGCATGCCCAATCCAAATATTTCAACCAACCTGTGCATGGTGTGGGATAAGTTTTTCCTATTTTTTTTTTTTTTTTTTTTGCTAGATACTAGAGATTGTCGATGATGGAAAGATTGTTTTGGTATTCAACATTTCCAAATTGTCCAGAATTGAAATTCTTGCCGAGAAAGCAACGTGAGTTAAATACTGCATTCAGCTAGTATGATTTACAATTCTTATAACATTTTTTTAAAGTTTTTCCCTTTCAAATTGCAGAATCACGGATGTCTGTTTGCATTGAGATAGTAAGAAATAAACAGAAAGCTTCCTTTAAATATTTATGAGATCCTGTTTAATATTTACTAATACATTAAATTTTGCATTAATACGATTAAGAAGATTAAAATCATTTACCAGGCACATTTCGAAACTCATTTGAGTATATTCTAAAGGGTTATGTCACTCTTCTTTCCAAAAAATTGCGAGAATTATATTCAATCTACAAAATAAGCTTGAACCATATACAGTAACTCAGATGAACGACGTAGATTAGTCCTTATTTCCTGCTGGAAATATAATTTTGATGCCGTAAATTTTCTTTCATCTGAAAATGATAATTTTGATGGCCCTTTCTCTTGCTACCAATAGTACCGAACTGTGCAGGCGACCCTGTGCCTCAGGCAATCCACCAGAAAAAAGCAATTAAGAATCAGTCCCACGGACCGTTTATTTTCATCGCCCTTTTTGCCGGACTGCTTCGCGAGCGGCGTCTTAAATTTGATAAGCCAAAACGACACTCCAGTTTGGCAGTACATCAAAAAGTAAAATAAGTTCCAAACGGTTGGTCGATTTTACCGGCTGACTCCGAACGCAGCGAGATAGAAGGAAAGTAGTTAAAACCAAACGACCCTACGCCTGGCCATAACTCTTTTAGCCATTGTAATCGACGGGTGCGGGCAACCTGTTAATTATGGCTAGCGGATGAAAATTTACGAACTGCTGCAGCCATTTTCCTTCCGAATGGCCAAACTCGGAGCCCATCCTGTGTGGCGATTTTTTTTAAAGCAACTTTCATCAATGTAGGTTTCGTCGCTTACCTTCGAACGCGATTGGTGTGTTGTGCGCTATTTCAGGTTAATGTTTGCAATTAATGGAGCTCAAAAGTCAGCAATTGTTGAGCATATACTTTCTCTTCCGCTTTCCGTAAGCATTTGTTAGCAAACACCGCTACTTCGGGGAGAGAAAAAAAAACACGGGAACGCAAGTAAATTAATTTGTCTTTCCGTTAATGAATGTTTATTTTCCCGAGGTCATGTAGCTTCCGCGATCGCGAGTTTAACCCTTTTTTTCGGGGTACGTTTGCATTGTTGATGTGGTGCGAAAAATTAATCGAATCGTAGAAACCCTTTGCTGGGTGGTAACTTGCGTCGACTTGTGGTGTTGTGTCCCGAGGGAGAAATGTTTGCATAAATTTTGGCTTTTCTGGCGAGTCATCGAAATAAAATGTTGTACACACGTGCACCGTGCAGCGGTTGTTTGAAGTTGTATAATTTGAATAATTATGGATGGCCTCAACGTCAAAACCAGAGATTCATCATTCACGGAATGTTGATGGAATTGAGAAGAGCATGAAGGTAAATATAAAATTAACGCACGTGTGTGGATGAAATATTACGATGAAGTCACAATTTCTCGATCTCACTAAAAATATGAACAAAGCAATTTGTTTTCTTCAAACCCTTTTTTAAGAAAAAAATTGCGTTTTGCAGTAAAATTATTTTGTTTAGTTTTAAATTTTGTTGAAATGTTGTTTTACTTCCAACAAAGATATTGTTTTAGCTGAAAACACATTTTTCAGCAATAATAATTAAACCATTTTCTATTTTATGTACTGCTGTGTCCGAAAGGTCACTTGGCATGTGAAATTTCGCGCGCCAAAAGAAGCCCCTTTGGTTTTATTTTTCGTTTGTCAATATGTATGTTTTTGACAGTTCTGCCACGTTAGGAGTGACAATTTTTTTCCGGAGCTGCGCTAAGTGGTTTTGTCCATTTTGACCATGTCCAAGCTTGTGGATCAAGAATTTGGTGGTCAACAAATCGTACGGTACGATACGAGGCCTTTTGAAAAGTGTAGAGATTTCCAAGACCTCGATCATCCTCGACCATCCTGAAAGATGTTTTGGGGTTGAAATGGCTGAAGTCTCTCCTGGTGCCGTCATTTTGAGGGAGTTTTTCACAACAACTGGCACCCATATTGTTCTGCAACCGCTGCAATTACCAGATTTGGGACCAGCCGACTTCTAGCTGTTCAACAAGCTAAAACGGCCGCTTCTGGGACACCGTTTTGACACTATCGAGGAGATAGAAGCCTCAGCGACGGCGGAACTTAAAGACATCCCAGCATTTGCGTTTTCCACCAGCTTAGAGAATTGGGAGAAGAGGTGGAAGAGGTGCATTGCATCGGAAGGGTATTACTTGACCTTCATTTGGCCTAATAAAAAACCTTTTCAGAAAGAAAAGCGTAAAGTCACTTTATTTTAAGGGCACTTTAGTATACATTTGTGCAATGATTTGTAAACCATTTAAAAACCAAATTTTTCAAAATAAAAAAGTAGATTTGTTTTCGATATTCTGCAAACTAATATATGCGATTCGGAGCTTAAGAGATATTATTACAAACTTTTACAAATTGAGTTCATACGTTATTCTATGATGAATTCCGTTTTCAATTGACTATTTTTTGTCTTTTGATTTTTCAATTCTGTTTCTTCACATCGCCCTTATGTTTGCCCTCAAGGTTTCAAAGTTGTTTCAGTTTTTTTTTTTCAGTCAAAGTTTCAAAACGCCTTCAAAGCGTAATGAACAAATAAAAGTGATGTGTATGGATGCTAGTGAAGGCGTAGCCAATATTTGTGATAGTTGTGTTTGAAAATGCTTATGGACTCACGAGCTTACAATTTTCTACGGTTTATTCGTCGTCTGTGGTTCATTTTTACATCCAAAAGAGTTCATTTGTAATTCATGCGTTTCATTTCCTATGTTGTTCCTAATCTGTACAGTTTATACCGCTAGGTCGTAGTGTTGTCAAGAATGAATACAAACACAAGACTATAAATTAGTGAAATCTTTCCTAGCTAACATTATTCAAATCCAACATTATGTTATTCGATAAAAATTTAAAGAGTGAAATTTTTCATAAATAAAATATTCCATAATTGGGCCAAAAATTCCGGTGGTACAAGTGACAGTGGCGCCGGTATTCATACGACAGAATCAAGGTTCAAATTCAATCCAGACTGTCCCCCCGTAGCTAGGACTGTATATCCTCACTACGTGGTATTAATAAGTCTAGCAATACGGCCCAAAAATTAAACAAAAATCAATAATTATGCGAGTTTCGTACTACCTTTTGCACATGAGAAAACTGTGTTAACCAAAGGCATTGTACTGATAAAAACGTCACGTTATATCAACGATGCAAAATTAAGCCGGTTGAATTAAATCAGCTGCCTCAAACTGAAACCAACCAGCCAGCAGGAAATCAGCCTCAACAAGTAACCGGTTCGCTTACGAACTGCAGATTTCAATTTGTAAAACACTTCTAAAACCAAAAGCCATCCTAGTGAGTGACGGTGTAATCCTTTCTTTCAGCATCCCCCGTTAGGACTTATTTGCTAAAGCCTTGCCTTGCCAAACTCCCTGTGGCTGTCGGACATATCGAACCAAACTGTATGGGATCTGTTATTTTTGGGTCAGCATACAAAATGCATACAACACATGAGTTTGATGAGCGGGATGGGTAGGGTACTGCAGGGATGGGGAAAAGTAAGTAACACATTGGGAAGACAGTGAGTGGCATCTTACCGTTTTGTTGCCCAGGTTCTTTACCCGACAGCTCAGATAAGCGGATTTGCCTACCAGTCCGGTGACATTGGTCGGCGTCGTGTCATCGAAGTACGGTTCCTCCCATTTGGTTTGTGAGAGCTGGCCCGACTGTGGCTGCTGACCGTGATGCAGCTGGCCACCGTACTGGCTGGAGGATGCGGCAGCAACCGAACCGGACGCCACGTACGCCCGCAGATGGGCCGTGCTGGTATCGAGGAATGATTTATATCCATCGAACGGCTGATGATGCTGGACGCCACCGCTGGTGATATCTGTAATTGGAACGCGCCACAGTGTGGGCACGGTAGATGGTAGATGGGAAGGAAAATTGTATCAGTACATCGATCACGCAAAAGCCAGCAGTCGGCGGTTTTTGCACTCCCACTCGGGTGCGCCGTGTTTTGCTCGCCGTGTCGGGAAGCTTATGCTACGCAATGGGGGACCGTTTTGCGGTTTATTAGTTAGAGGTGTGGCTGTCGGAAGAATTTGCTAGCTACAGTAGCGATGGTGTCACACCGACGAGGAAATTTGTTGGGTTTTGAATCGTATTTACGTGCGGTCGATTGCGATGGTGTTTAAACCAATCCGGTGGTCGTTTTGGGAATGGGCACATTCCCTGCCGTATAACCTGCCGGTGTGATGCGCATTGTCACGAACGATTTCGTTTGCGGCTTTCGCTCTTCGACTGTCGCGCCGAACAATGCGGATACATAACTACCAGCAAACATTGCCATGAATCTGTTATCTTAGCTGATGGATATTATCTTCCCATCAGCAACCACCGATGGACGGAGGGAGATAAAGTGTAGACGCAATGCTAGGAATATTTAGTGTTCGCACTGCATAAAACAGTGCGCGTTTGCATCTGGAAGACACCGTTTGCCAGTGAAGCAGGTTTTCCTCCGCCTGTTCTCTCTGAAGATCGATGGACATGTGGTGCACGGGTTTAGTTTGGTCTCCCAACCGTACCGTGGTGGTGGCGTTTCGCCATGGATGCTAATAAATAATACAACACATTCGTCCGACAATCATTTTTCATTTGAAATAAATGATGCGTCAGAAATGGTGGACGGATCATGGGATTAAATTAATTTATCCCGCGCAATGGAGGGTTCTGATATGGGTTGTTGAGCTGAACGAAGCAGTTAACAAAGTCTGTTCTGGGAAGAAAAATGACCATGTGTTGGATGGATTATCTTATATGAAAACTAATTTCCTATCTTTTTGTATGAAAGTTACATGCATGATATTGGTGAGGTTTGGTTCTTAGCATAAGATGTACAAATATGAAAGGTTAATTATTCTCCAAAAGGTTTCGCCCTGCCAACACTGGATTCTTTACATTCGTTTGATTTTGTAGCTAGATAATCAAGTGCATTCCGAGAGGCGAGTACGGATGGGATTTGTTTCTTGGTCCCTCCGTTTGAAAACCCACAGCGCTACCGTCTCGTATACTGAACCTCCCTGTTTTCCCCAACAAGGTGCCAATAATGATCAAATCACATTCTTGAATAGTTTATAGTGGCACGAATCATAAATATTTCAATAATCGTAGCGCAAGCTGCTTTTACAAATAAATTGCATGTGCATGTGAACTTGAAGAGTATCAATTATGGTCGTTTTGTTTTGGGACAAAATTGCAGTGCTTGTGAAACTAATTGCTTGCATGTGATGGTCTCATTTTGTTCTTGTGAATCTTAAATGAAGTAGGGCATTGATATCCCACATTATGGCTAATGTTTAACCTGACTAAAACTGTATACTGTACTGATACGAGGCTGCCCGGTGGGTTGAAAACATCGGCGTCGGTCTTCAAACGACAGAATCCGGGGTTACGGTATTGGCAAGTTTAGTAAGCCATTCGATGGCTGGTGAAATCTTACGATCGTTAAGCCAGGAAGAAGAAGATACGAATTTCGTAAAAAAGCTAGTTCTTATCCTTTTGACATTTTTCGCTTACTTGATGACGCTTTTCATTTTATTTTTAATTATTTCCGAAGAGATTTTATGAATTTCTTAAATAATTTTGTTTTTGTGCTGAAAAATTTTTCAGACAAAATTGATTTTACAATGTTTTGAGGCTTTTTTTTGTTTTGAGAAAAACTAGTTCAATTGTTTGTGTCCGTAAAAAGAAAAAAAGAAAAAAGATTCGTTTGTTATTGTGTTACTGGCAAGCAATTAATGTCTAGCAAATTTCTCCATTTTTAATTGTTCTTTCGTAATGATGGCCGGGCCGTATTTCTTTAAATCTAATCTTATATCTAGGCTTTACAACTCATTTAACTTATGCCTTATTTGGAGGGTAGACATTTCCCTCTCCCTCAATTCAAATGCATCTTATTGTTCCAGAGGGACAGCGTCTCTTTGGAGCATCGTGCCGTGGGGACTCGCAAATGGCTCCCAATATATCCCCCTCGTTGAGGATACTTTGTGTTGTTTGCTACTCCTTTTCGTTTCCAGCATTTGGATGTTGTGGCTCGCGGCCCACCATCGGTAGAACGCACGAGTTCGGGAGCAACCACAACTTTGTGAACGTTCTGACGTTTGAGAACCGATGCCGCTGTCGCCTACACCACCGGGCTGCCTCATCGTAATTCACGTCTCCAAACGTCACGTCATCACAACTTCACGTCTCTCAAACGTATGAAGTCACAATAACCTTGTAGGGTCTATCGCTATACAAATTTTGCAATGGACAAAGCGTTGTTTTTGCCCCTACTATCCAAGTAGGTGCAACGCCGACGCTCTAGACAAGAGTAGACTTTACCCCTACTTGGATATGTAGAGGTCCCGTATTCATGATATCTAAAATGTTTCCCCGAAATCACACATCAATAATACAAGTCTTTCAGAATAATTATGAAATGGTCAGAATGATTATAAAGAATAATTAACAAATGGGCGTTTGGTTTTACGATTGCAAAAAGTTAAGTAATTCACGGTTGAGAATATTTTACTGTAATAAAATGAATGATCAGCATCGAGTGCCTCAAACGGTTACCGGTGATCAAGATGCAGCGGCCCCACCTGCGGAGATGTGCTGGAAAAACATTACGATTGCGCCGCAAACGTCAAGCCGAGCATCGTCATAGAAGACGTATTGCTTTTATAATGACTAACTTACAGTCTTATATGATCCAGTGAGGACTAACACCAACGAAGTGCAGTCCACGGGTAGTATCATGCCGGCCTCCGTCATTACGCTCAGTATTCAACTCTGTATTCAACGTGGGGAACAGAGGCGGTTCAAGGCAAGGTTTTGGAGGCCCTTGGCGGAATAGGTATCGGGGTCCAACGCCAGAAGCCAGGAGCTTTAACAAAATAACAAAATCAAATTTGCGGAGGGAGAGGAGAGTGCCTTCATCCGCATAATCGAATCCGTAAGGCTCCCTAATCTGTCTGGTGAGGCTCCCTTGGCGGCCACCAACTCCGCCCATAGGTTAATTGGTCACTGCATAACACTATGCTAACGTGATTTTTGTATGTGGATGTAGCCACATGCACGTTGACGTATCAAGAAATTTCGGCAGATGATCGTTTTGCAAAGCCAACCAGACGACTGCTGTGGTACAACGGTCCTGGGAAACAGTGTATTCTTCGCATTCATCTCAACGATATCGTGGTCGGCTTCATGGTACTGTCCTATGTCGCACATGGAACAGTACTGCCTTCGTTTAATGCTGTGCTATCGAAAGGGTCCAACGTCATTTATGGATCTACGGACCGTTAAAAATACCATTTGTGCTTCCTTTCAACAGGCAGCCACGGCTGTCGGACTTTTGCAAGACAATGTCGAGTGAGATCGTGCACTCGAGGAAGCTTTTTCATTTCGGATGTCCTCGCAGCTGCGTCAACTGTTTGCTCTTATTCTTGCTGAAGAAATGCCTTAAAATCCTCACCGACTTTAGGACGCGTACGTGGACGATCTTTGCAAAGATTTTCATCGGAACCATCGAGATCGATACACTACAGAGAATTCAGATCAGAATCCACTTTTGGATAAAGTTGAGCATTTTCGATCATTTTGTACCATCGATCAGTATATTCAAGAAACGACTCCATCAAAAACGCTTGACATTTTCCCCAAAATGCTTCAGATCTTAAATAATTAGCTGGTCAAATTTGAGTATGTTTTTAATGCATACCGCAAAAGCGAACACTCTGGTATAAAGATATACACCTGTTTTTTGTTGCGTAGTCGGAGTTAAGTTGCATACCCCTGTAACCGGGTTGTTGCGTCCTGCAATAACTTTTTCTTTAGTGTTTTGAGATAATCATATTGCTTTTTTAAGTCTCAACAGTCCCATTATGTCTTACCAATAATACCTGGACAAGACTCAAATACTCCTCCCATAACTTATTTTTATAATATCTTGAAACAACGTTTTGTTTTTCAAATATCTCCGCATGGATTAATCTGTCATTTACTCTATAGAAAGCATAAATACCATTTTTTTTAATAAACAAATAAAATTTGACCTTCGTATCCGTTTGAATTGTACAAGATTCTGTACTTGAAGTTGTTCTCAATTTAAAGCTTCATTTTCCACCATAATCCTTGCAGTGCCTAATTCATACAAACAAAGTACCCATACTTGTGCCAAATAATATTACCCCTATTGCATGTACGGTGTTTCCCAACGATGATGCCGTTTTCACCTTTTAATATAAACCTCTAATAACCCGGTGGAAAGTGTACGCACACACCGGGACACATACACACACGATACACCAGTTCATTTCGATGTTTGTACAGAAGGTGTCTTTTAACTCCGGACAGATCCTTCTGCAAACGAACGCTGCCGTGCCTGTGTGTTGCAGTGCAACGAAGATAAATACATGAAGTCCATGTTCCCTTTTGCTCGTTTCGCGCCCGACCGTTCGTGTGGCCACTACTGCACCGGATAGGCGCGGTGGTGGTAGGTCGGTTAAAGTGTTCTTTTAGACTCTACCACCAACATTAGACTTGGTTGAGATGATCCAACTGCCAGCCAGTTCCTTTATCGGTGCACACTTTTCCGAATAAAGCCCGCAGCAACATGGCTCTGCTACAAAGGAGTAGTTTTGCCAGAAGGTTGACTTTGAGTTTTCCCAGTGCTTTTGAGTGTTTGCTCAGCTGAGCGACGAGAAACGGGATCAGGGTAAAAGGACTCACACACAAAAAAAGCCAAATTTCAATGCACATGCGACAGAAGCTCGACCAAATGTGGTAGCCAAAACAGTCAAAAAACCAGAAACGCTTGCCGGATCCCGTGAGGGATGTGCCACTTGTTTTTTTTTTTTGTGTGTGTGTGTATATAGTTTCTTGATTTGAAATATATATTTTTCCGCCTTTCGACACAGTTTCCACCTTGCAACCGAAGCGATTTTTTCACGTACGCTCAGTGTGCAGGAAAAAGTTTTCCCCAGTGCAAGGAAACGAAATACACTTCAAAAGTATATTCGCACGCATACAGCCCGGATGGCTGCTCGCCCGGAGCTTCACGCTCGCATGAGTGCCGGGTAAAATCGAAAAGAAAACAGTGCCCCAGACTGCTCACGAAGCGAGAGAGCAAGCTGCAAAATGCTTGTCCTATTTCAATAAAGTTTGTGTTTGCCCGCTGAATTATAGCGTTAGTTTGCCATAAATTACATCGTCGCCCGTCGACCTGACTTCCGAAATATTCTCACGGTGCGATTTGCTCTCTCACTATAAAACGGGCCTGTTTCCTAACGCTGCGCCGGCAAAGGTACGTGTCCCGGTACGTTTCTAGCACGGAAGAAAATTGCAATTGCACGTGGGGCTTCGGTACGATGAAGCTTGTGTTAGTCGTAAAAATTGGGGTACAGCATGTGCTTTGTATTTGGAGACGAATGCCAACCGTGTAAAATTATGATCCGTGGATACTTTTGGAGGCTTTTCTGAGTCGGTGTAGAGCAGAGTTGTAGAACAAGAAAACGGAAAACAACATTTATTTTCTTTGGGATACATTTAAACGACAGTTTATTCTAAAATTTTAATAACAGTTCTGAGCCTACAGAACACGTCTTCTGAACTATTTTTTCGTACAAACTAAGGTTCTCAGTTTGTCTATATCTTCTTTTTCATTTTGACTCCTCAAGACTCCTCAACAAATACTTCATAGAAATCCCATCACAAAATACAGGTGAACTACGACACTCTTATCGCAATACGGCTAACCTGTTTAAACATTTAATTTATACACCTTCAATGATGTTCTGCCCACGTCTCTTTCTATGCTTCGTTCTCTGCGTGATCCTACGGAATTCAGCATTTTCCCATGGAAAAGATATGCATCTTCATTTTATAAACCCATCATCAAATCACCAAATAAAAATAACCAAAAAAAAAAAAACAAGCTGAAACAGCGCCATCCCAAAAGTCCACCGGAAGGAAACACACCGTTCGCTCGTAACTAGGCAGGATAACTCAGCCGGTTACAGTTCGCCGAACGTGACAAATGAGCTTGCTTGGATGTATTTTAATTATTTACCGCTTCATAAACTCGCACTTTATCTCCGGGATATCGGGTATGACGATAATCTGCATCGAAAGATAGATGCGAGCCACAGCATGAAGGTCACAATAGAACCCTCGCTTTAAATTATGCTTACAGTGGAAGCGGGTTCATGCACAGGCAGGGCCACAACGTACGACTTCAACCTCACCGAAAGGAAGAAATATTCCAAAAGCGGGGAGCGATGAAAGTGGAGGTCCATAAAATTATGGTTTCATTTTTCATTGACTCGCTACTCGGCTAGGAATGTCACACGATGGTATTCTAAAAATCTAGCACTCTAGCTCTAGCCTCACCGTACCTTTTCTTGCGCAGAACTCAAGCTGCCCCGCCCCGGTATTGTAAGGTTGAAAAATGTTGACTTTGGGATTTTTGGGAAACTTTATGCATTGTTCCGTTTTCCTTTGATCCACAAGATCAGCCATATCTTACCTGATAGAAGCGGCGGTGAAGGTCCGAAAGCTTGTAAAAGAACCAATGTCTACTGAACGAATGGAAAGTATGGTTTTTCTTCTCAACCGCTCACCGAACCCCAAGAAGGCAATCTTTGCGCAGCGGGTGTTTTCGGTTTATTGCCATAAAGATATATTAACTACCGAAGCGACCTGTAGTAGTTGGGTTGGCTTCAGATCTCACCTCATAGATGGCCAAATATTTATTCACCTTTACCCAAATTGGCCCCGCAGTGTCACTGCAAGTTATTTCCTTCCCCCATTTTCCGGGTTCCCTGTTGAAGCACACTGAAAAGAAGCTTTTTTTTACGACCCCACAGCATAAAGTACCTGCTGGACATTAATTTACCAACGTAGGGAATGGGATGGGAGGGAATGGCGCAAACTTTATGGGTGACTAATTTATGAGTCAGTGTTTTTGGTCTAGGGATTTGATTTCCGTACTCTATTTTGCCTTCTTAACATTAAAATTGATGCTATTTAAATTCCTTTGAGTACGTCGCATCATTTAAGCTAGCTCAAATTAACCTCAACGCCCTACGGATGCAAACGAGCGATTGCAGAAGCACCGTTTTGCCCCAAAATGTGACCAAGACAGTCAGTTTCGTACCGACTTACGGATTCTTAAAGCAGCTACCTTCCCTGCTACTTATCCTACGGCGGATTTACGACCATGAAGCATCATAAAAGAAGCCATTGCCACACGTAATTAGCTCGAAGCTGGGAGAGTAGCGAGCAAGGTGCCCAACGTACTAACAAGATGTTGACAAGATTCGCCGTACCTGCTTGGGAGCACACCTTAAGAGCAGTTTGTTAGTATGAATTTCAGACGGTGAGTTGATTTTCTTCATCGACTGAATTCTGCCTTGTGCTTTAGTTGATACTGTTTGGTGTTGTTTTCAATTCGTGTGACGACTTCTGGGCACGTGGAGGTTCATCTGAAGTACCAAAAAAAAAAAAAAAAAAACAAAAGTTTCCAGGCGTAACATTCCCATGGTGACAGGAAGCGTTCCGACGGTTGTAAACAGGTAATTACTTCAATAAAGTTAAATTTTACTTTCAATGCCTCGAGATGCTGATTTTCGAGCGCATGTCGGTCGCTTGTTGACGTGTCGCCAGTGGGCGATGTCTGTTTAAATTCGCAAGAAAAATTCGCAAGAAAATCACTTCGGAAACTGTTGCAGCAGCAAAACTGTTTTTGAGCAGTACAGGCCCATTTATGATGTTGTGCTTGATAAGTGAATGATGTCGTTAGATGAAATTGTAAAAAAACATAAATAAATCTTGATACAGCATTGTAATTTGTTCCAGAGCAACAGCAACAAGTAGATTGAAATGAAAATGCTTCATTTTTGGTGTTGAGTTTTGACCATGGCATTGCTGACGGCAACTACATGAAACAAAAAGATTGAAGTTGAGATTTTTCAACCTTTGTTAGGTTATCTCAAGGCAAAATGTCCAATCTTCCACCACCGCAAGGAACAATCACTGAAATCTTATTGGAGCTAAAAATTAATTCGTATTTATTACACTGCTGAATCGTGTCCTAGTGTCCCAATCGTCCTGCAAATGACAAGCTGTTCAGAATGATCACCTAACTCACATGTTAACCACCACCTTCGAGCATTATAGTGCAATATCCCTACACGGTGGTGGCAGAAATGGTAGCATTCAATTTATTTTTATGGCCGCTCATAAATATGCCAATGTCTTGTCACACCGCAAACGGTTTGGCATGCGTGTCGATAAAGGAAGCGGAACGGCAGCGCCTGACAGATGGCGGTTTTTTGAACATCGCTCTACGGCCACAGATGCCCTCGATACTTCACAGCATTAGAAGTCTTCTAACGATATGGTATTTATTTTTATCAAACGGTAATCTCTTCCCACGTTGGAGTCGTAAATGGGACGAGGCATCCGCATTGGGATGGATCCCCTTTCAAGTGGAAACGTGCCCCAAAATTTCTTCGTTTGAAGTGTGCGTTCCCGGTCCGAATCAAGAGGAAATCGTTTTGACGTGCTTGGAAAGCTTCTTGGAACCGATAGTCATTCAAATATTTATCAGATAGGCTAAAATTTGAATCTTAGTAGAAAGTTAGCACCCACTGGAGTCTATCTATGGAGATGAGATCAAGTTAAGGGAAAGAACTGTGACCTTCTGCTTCTTATTCTTTTTAAGCATTGCAACCTTAAGTGGTTTAGTTTAGTTTGCAATTGCTGGCTTTCTGTGGTTTCGTTTTACCCACAGCATGATGGTCAGTAATGCGTACGGGGAGGCGAGTCCAATCCGATTCGATATCTGGTTCTGCGGCGTAATGACCGGCCCTGTTTGGCCACCAAACCGGAACTTTGATTTTAGCAACTACTAAAGAAATTTCAAATTAAATTTAGAGCTCTCATCATCATCATGTTGGCCTGCGCTTTTAAAGAGCACTTCGTCGTGACATGGCCCGGTCAACATGACCCGGTCAACTCTGTGCTCCCCGACGCCTCGTGTCGAACTGGGGGTCGCTGACGAATACCTTCTTGGCGGGGCAAGAGTTCGGCATCCTGATAACATGCCCCAGCCATCGTGTCCTGCCGGTCTTTGCTACCGTCAGGATGTCCGATTCTCCGTATAGCTCAGCAAGCTCGTGGTTCATCCTTCAACTCCACACTCCATGCTCGAACACACCGCCAAAGATGATCCGGAGGATGCGACGTTCAAACACGCCAAGAGCGTTTGCATCCTCCGCTCGGAGTCTCCAAGACTCTTGGCCATATAGGACCACCGGGCGAGTCAGTGTGCAATATATCTCACATTTCGTGCGGTATCGAAGTCTTCTGAATCTAAGCAGACGGTGAAGGCCATCGTAGGCACGATTCCCCTGCACAATGCGTCTCTGGATTTCGCTGCTGACATCGTTATCCGAAGTAACGACAGTCCTAAGATAGCAGAACTCCTCTTTAGAGCTCTACATTCAACAAATATGGCTGAGTGTGGTAGAAGTCTTGTCTTGAACACTTCTCTTAATTTATTTTAATTTATTTATATATTTACTTATCTCACTGCACAGTTTGTTTGCCTAAGACTACACACGTTTTCTTAAAAACACTAACTTAATCACTTAACGTTAAGGGGAAAGAGGTCAAGGGGAGTCAAGTAGACTAAAGGATGTGGCGCGAAGACGAGCACGGAAAGTGGCAAAGGGAGAGGGGAAAGTCAAATTGGTCTGAAGACGAATTAAAGGCACGAAAAGCGCGCAGCATAGGATTCATTCGCATCTGCTGCTGTGCGCCGTTTTGTGACGGCCAGGACGAGGGCGCAGAAAGGATGGATAGACAGGAACAGACCCAGCAGCCGACAACTTGTCGGATACGAAGGCAGAGCTGAGTCAGTGCCTCCAAACACTCTGCGCATAGCAAACCACGTGCAGGTCCTCTGGACTCGCTCGTAGGCGACCAAATTACTGAGGCATACTCCAGCGTCGTGCGCACCTACGAGCAGTAACGAGCGCGCAGGCACCCGAGATCGCGGAAATGCGAAGCCAACCGACGCAGCGCCAGTTCCGTGAGTTTTGTTAGCCCATGTGACTAGCGAACGTTAGCCTAGAGTCGACAAAAACGCCCAGATCCTTCACACAGTCAGGATTTAGAGAACGGGAAAAAAAATAATTTGACTTTTATTTGGACACAGAAGAAGAGAGTTGGACGTGCTCCAAGAAGAGAAGACGAGGAGATGGTTATTTAAAATAAAAGTAAATTAATTTTGTTATCTATTCATACCCTAACCATCCATATGATTATTGGTGGATAATTATTTAAAATTAAAATAAATAAAATTATTTTAATTTGAACAATCAAGCGCGAATATTTAAAATTATTTCGGAAAAGGAACGAGACTCCAATTCGTTCCTATTCCATCCATTTCGAATTCAAACATGGTATTTGTCATCCCTGCATAATTTCCACTGCGAGCTATACTTCCAAAATTGTATCACAGAGAACCTAAAGCATCCTCCACATACCGAACCTGTCGTGTCGCTATACACTCGATACATCAAACTGACACATTCCGCATTCGAAACACCATTTAACAGGTGAAATCGAGAGTACTTTTCCATCAAATACGTCAACCAATCACTTGAAACGTTCTTGGTAGAATTCCAGCTTGCCTTTTCTTACCAGCTAGTATCTACCGTTTTTTTATTTTTATTCGCTACTGAATTTCCGATTTTCCCATTAAGCCGGTTAAAGCCCGCAAAGGTGAAACGAGCTGCGTTAACTGACGGTGCTAGCGAAGCGTGGAAAATGCTCCCGATCAATTGCGTGTACCTAAGCACCTTTTTCCGGCCACTTTTCGTTAAACGTTCCTGCCCCGGCTAGGCTTAGGAAAAATGCCAACGCAGGAAAGAAAAATGCTTCACCGGGTGGAAAGGTACGAGTTATCAGCCATTAAGTGAAACATTGATTGAATTCCGGAACGGGAAAGAGAGAGAGAGAGAGAGAGAGAGAGAGAGAGAGAGAGAGAGAGAGTAAAATTCAACAGCCCAATCCATTCTAGCGGCAAACAACCGGAGTAAGTACAAGGTGGGTTTCATTTCCTTTTCGATGGAGGTCGTTTTTCACATCCGTGTGCACGTACACACAGAGCCGGGGAAGTGTGTGATAAATTTGTATTTTGTGTGGAATGAAGCGAAGAAAAATCTGTGCTCACCTTAAACCCAAAAGACAAGCGTACGCAAACCATGCACCAATTGAACATATTGATTCTTAGTTGAATTTGAAAACAAAAAAAAAATACAACACAATCAAGGTAAATCTTTTTAAAGGGGAAAATAATCTACGGCATTGCAGCACCGGAAATCGCATTAAACGTGGATGGTTTACGCGAGTGGAAATATTTCGGCCTGAAATCGATCGATCACCTACCGGTGGGAAAACTCACACGACGGCAAGATTAGCAGGCAGCTAAAGATTGAAAATCCATCAGTCAACACATCAAGCGATTGCAGCAAAATTCACTAATCCTTGCCGATAGCGTATGCTTTTTTTGAGATTTTCCATAATAAAAATAGCACAGTTATAGTTGATGGAATTACCAGATTAGCGAAATTGGAAATTAATCCGACAGATTAATGACATTCGAATCCGATGACATAGTTCATGACACGTTTAAGCTAGCCTAGTCACAAATGTAAAAGGATTGTAAATAATTTACATATTTAAATGCTTTGTGCAATGGGTTGTGCCATCTTTTCCGCGTACCAACATTTATAAATTTTACTTTAATTCCTAGAGAAATGTTATTGAAAGGATTACATGAAATATTTTCACTTGCATGAATGCTTCAAAATAGTGCGCTTTAAACAACTTATGGAAAAAACGGTAATCAAATCATTACACCCAAAAACCTATGAGCGGATCTGTGTCAAGGAAACAACACATGATACCAATCATCCATCATCAGACTGCTTTAAAGACTAAAAAAATAAACTAAAAAAACCCGTTTGCTGCAGTTTGACTTACCGATCGATTGGCGATTGATGGAGATTGAGAGAATATTGGTCCGTAGATGAATAATCATTTTGTTTGATTGATGGTCTTTTATGAGCCTTGAACCATTTTTTTTCACTGCTTTGTACTTGATATTAACGGTATTATTTCAACATATTTTTCAATCATCATATTTTACAAAAGCTTTCAAAAGGAGAAATCAACCAAAAAAAAAGAGCTTTGAAAGGTACATGCTGGCACAGATTTCGTTTTGAAAAGCACCTTCCAATATTAGACTATAATAATTTGGCTTCACGCACAAATGGTGCAAAAGTTTACCGCCAGCGAGGGCTGGCAATAAATGAAATTGTTGTGTGAAAAGTATTTCCCGAATTGTATTTTCAACCAAAATATGGTGTGACCCTTCTTTTCGCACCTTCTGAGCCTTGCGGAGCGAAGCGCTTTTGACACCCGAGCGATTGTCTCGCAATTGGATTGGGAAAAGTTTCTGCCCAATCTACTGGCCCCGCTCGTTTCAATTGCTAGTCCTCCCGTCACATATGGCAATGCGTTTTCAAATCCATATCGATGACGAAGGGACATAAAAATGAATTATGTTTACGGTCTGCACAGACAGATTTACCGAAAGTTGAATGCGTGGCGCGCGTGATTTTATTACGATTGCAGTGCAAACTCCGTACGGTTCCTTTGCTTCAGCTCACTTCACCCACTGCTCCCTGAACAGTTGTTTCCACTTCTTACCCGAATGGGCATATTAAGACGCTAACCCTCACAAGGGAGGGCAATCAAATCGGCAACCTGCAACCGGCAGCAAATTAATATGGTTGGCGCAAAGTTTCACTTGACAAAGTGTGTGAGTGCGTGTCAGTGTTTTGGTACACATGTGTTGGAACTTTCTAACCTGCCAATTCAAGGGTGAGGCAACAGCAGTGGAATAAGTTTTAATATGAAGACATTTTTATGGCACATATTAAAATGGCAACATGTGGAGTTTGCACAAGTGTGCCGGTGCTGGTTCGCGGTGTACTGGCAAAACGCAAAATAGAAATCCGTCAGAAAATTCGATGAAGTAGCGCAACACATTGTAACATACCGTACCCTCGCTTCGACTGTGTTGGCATTAATTAACCTTCAAAATTAGGAACTTCGTGCTTCTTTTTCTCTCAGTCAGGGGACGCCCGCTCGTTTTACAGGAGGTTGAAAGAGACACGGAGTAGATTTGCTCCTAAAAACGCGTTGTGTCGGGACGCTGACGGAAATCTCCTGACAGAAGAGCGGAAGGTGATCGAAAGGTGGAAGTGCTACTTTGCAGGACACCTGAATGGAACAAAGACAGGAGAGGTTGATGCAAGTAGCAGAACGAGCCAAAAGCAGCAGCAACATCAGTGACAGCAACAGTGCAGAGGACGAAGTGCCATCTCTGGATGAGATTGCCAACGCCATCAAGCAGCTTAAAAGCAACAAGGCTGCTGGTAGTGATGGACTGGCGGCCGAGCTCTTCAAGATGGGGCCAGAGAAGCACACCGTCGAAATGCACCAACTGATCCCGAGAATCTGGGAACAGGAAGAATTACCGGAGGAATGGAAACTGGGCGTTATTCACCCAGCCTAAAAAAGGGTGACAGACTGGAATGCTCGAACTATCATTTCAGTCCTTAATGCCGCCTATAACACCCTGTCCCAGATCTTATTCTGCAGACTTGCCCCCCTAGCTACAGATTTCGTCGGAAGCTAGCAAGCGGGGTTTGTTGGAGGCAAATCCACCACCGACCAAATCTTCACTCTTCGGCAGATCCTCCAGAAGTGCCGAGAGTGCCAGATCCCTACGCACCACCTGTTTATCGATTTCAAGGCGGCCTACGATATCATAGATCGAAATGAGCTATGGAACATAATGCATAAGCACCACTTTCCTAGAAAGTCGATCGGCCTGTGCAGAGTGAGAGTGTCGGGTCTGAGGCAAGAGGACGGGCTCTCCTGTCTACTGTTCAATATAGCCTTGGAAGGTGTCATACGAAGCGCGGAGCTAGACAACCATATCCGTGGCACGATTCTTTACCGGTCTCTTCAATTTCTTGGCTTCGCAGATGACATTGACACCATTGGCAAGTCGACAGTGAAGGTGTGTGAGGCGTACACCCGACTGAAACGTGAACATTTGGATTGGAGAATGCGAGAACGTCAAGAATTGGATTGATGATCAATGCGACGAAGACGAAATACCTGCTTGCCGGAGGCCGTGATCGCGGTAGAGCCCGAGTGGGAAGCAGCGTGTTAGTCGACGGCGACAACCTCGAGGTAGTAGAGGATTTCTGCTATCTTGGGACTGTCGTAACTTCGGATAACGATGTCAGCAGCGAAATCCGGAGACCATTGTGCAGGAGAATCGTCCCTACAACGGCCTTCAACGTCTGCAGAAATCCAGTCCTTTGATACCGCACAATCCAGACCACTTCGATACCGCACGAAATGTGAGATATATTGCACAATGACTCGCGCGGTGGTCCTATATGGTCACGAGTCTTGGAGACTCCGAGCGGCGGATGTAAACGCTCTTGGCGTGTTTGAGCGTCGCATCCTCCGGACCATTTTTGGCGGTGTGTTCGAGCATGGAGTGTGGAGTTGGAGGATGAACCAAGAGCTTGCTGAGATGTACAGAGAACCGGACATCCTGGCGGTAGCAAAGACCGGCAGGATACGATGGCTGGGGCATGTTATGAGGATGCCGGACTCATGCTCCGGTAAGAAGGTATTCGTCAGCGAGTTCATTGGCTGAATCAGATGAAGAAAAGCCTGTCGGAGATCGGGTGCCTACATGGATGGGAAGCTGCAGTCAGGGATCGAGTTTCCTGGAAATTTATTGTTGACCAAGCCATGTCACGACGACGTGTTCTTTGAAATCATGAGTCATCAGGCCATCATGAGTGATTGAGTGTGGTTCTTTTTAGGCTTTTTATTAGACATTTCTACCTTCAGGAAATGTTAGACAGCCATGTACTGGATCGCCAAATCGGTCCCGTGTACGGCGAGACGAACCGGATAGAATCTGCTCTTGGGACATCAAAACCGGCGTTCCTTTCAGTGGGTAGTGTCTTGTGAATTATTCCTAACTTTATATGTCAACAGTCTTGTGTAAAAAAAGAGATTTTTTTTTAAATAAAAGCTTTCAGTAAAGCCATCATTTAAGCATTTTTGTGGCCTTTGCAGATCGCAACTTAGATTTAATTTAAAACAAACTACATCAATACAAGTTTAAATGTGCAATATTTTTTTATCTTATTCCTACGCTAGCCAGAAATCACATTTTTTTTTTAATTTTTAATAATTTTTTTTATTTGCTTATAAAACCCTCTCGTAGACGACACGCTACGTTTATCCTACTTTATAGCCAAATTTTCCGCTACCAGGCGTGCGTTTGAGTACGTGTCGTGAATAGTTTATTTAATTAATCAATTCGAATACAAATTTCACTTTCACCGCGCCACTGTCCCGGAACGGCGCGTGAACTCTCCGGCATGGCGCGTGCTGCTTCGCAGAAACCTAAACGCTATATCTTGGGGCCTTGAGACACTTACTCCACTTTTCCATTCCACAAAATGAATTAGCATAAGTTCAAAGAGCGTTGCGAATGATTCACACGGCAAAATTAGTCGAAAAGCTGGGACGTCGAAAGTGTTTCTGTGCTTTGATCGCACTAAGGCGCTCGGGTTTGCGTTTGAACTGGACCAGGATTTTGCTACGGGAGAAGTTAATTAGTTATTAATTTTCATCGCAACCATGCATCGTCAGGCGAACAACAGTGGAATCGATCGACGGCGAGTGGCTGTACAGGGTTGCTGCTCAAAGCAATTAACTTTCAGGCTCGGAAGTCAGTGTCAGAGAGCAGTCGAGCGGGACTGAATGCCGCAGATGGAGTGGGGTTTTTGAGGATAATACAAATGCCATAAACAGGAACGACTGGTAAGTGTGTAGCTTGTTGGTAAAATTTTATATCCAAGTCATTTTATTGCTTGCTAGTTTTTAAACAATCTTTTTTTCTTGCTCAATCCAATAAAGACCTTCTCCCTCCACTTCCACAGATTGTCTGTAGGACGTGTGGAAAACTAAAAACTAACAAACCAAACGTCACATTCCCGTAGGAATTATTTACTCATCTCATATGAAGCTCCCGTCCGGATGCCGGGTGCTACCAGAAAGGATTGAGCCATCAAGCATATGGTCGCGAGGTCTGATCGCATACAAATCTCTTTTCAAAACAGTGTCATAAAAAGAGTTTTATATGGCCTGCGCGGCCTTTTGCAGACAATATGGAGCAACGGCAAGACCGAACAAAAATAACAACTACAGGACCTGTCATCTCCACCGTTACGGCGCAAGGGCTGCCGTACACCCGGGCAGCCCGGGATGGATGGATGTGGCCGGGGTTTATGTTTTGTGTGATAAGGTTATGTTGTGTTTGGCGCACGAACAAAAACAATAACATCGTGCCATATGCACGAAACGCTTCACCGAAGCATGAGATGCAGTGGAGCATTGAGTTTTTGCCCGCTGATGGCTGTGTGTGTGTGTGTGCGTGTGTTTGTGTTACGTGTTGGTGTGGGAACCGGTGAAACCGTAAAGCGCAATGCTTCATCTCCGGTCGATGAATGTGCTTTCTGAGAAGAAGAAAGGCAAATAGTTGAGAAGCGACTCGTGCTGGGAGGAAGCAAATGGGTAGCCAGTTAACAATTGCGACAACCAGGAATGACAGAGGGAACGCATCAAATAATGGCAACGTCATCAGCACGTCACTGGCAGAAGTTTGTTATCGTAACGGTGCCGGAACAGGCGGAGCATCAGCGAAACGCTTTGCCATTTGGTTAGTCAACGACGGAAAGGAACTCGTATTGAGTACAGACACAGCAGCAAAACGTGAGGCAAAACTAGCGAAAACCCGAACAGGACGTACATTTTCGATTGTGTATGCGTTTATGGTTATGATTCTTTTTCGGGGTCGGTTGGAGCGAAAACATATATGTGATAGATGGTGTACGATATGGTGAGATGTGTAGAGACCAAAACGTTTATTATTGTCTGACAAACTTGGTTGGCATGTTTCATTGTTTATTATCATGTTTGGCACCGAGTTTCTTCCAGAAAAATGAACATGAAAGTTACTACTGGCAACAGTATTCTACTGCCGGCATGTTATCAGAATCGAATCGTCTGATAAGTTGCAGCCGACGCGTAGTGATGACATTTTCTCAATTTAAAAATGACAACAAGAAGAAAGTGAAGTTTATACCTCCAGCCAAACCAAACACAGCCGGTTAAAAGTTTGGCGAAAATAAAAAGAAGTACCAAAAATAGTACTCATGCAAACTTTTTCCTTTGCAGCAATGGATTTACGAGACACTTTTGTACGTCACTTTCATTTTAACATTTTTGAAGCACGAAGAAGAAAGTTTCGAGTTTGCACAACGGGTTGCTGCTGCTGCTGCTCGGTTTCTGGCGAAAAGGCTTGCAAGATCTTCTTCTTGGGGAGGAAGTTATTTCGCAAAACAGCCCAGTCACAGCGGGCGTGCAACAACTTTGACGTAGTGCTGCGAGCATTTTCAGCAAACTGTCAGTACAGCGTGTGGCGTTCCTTCAGCCACAATGATTTCAAAGCTAAGGTGTGGCTGTTGTATGTTTGTGTCGGTTTGCTTTGGGCGAAGAAGTTGCAGCTCGTCGAAGAGAGTACAGGTTAGGTGCAGTAGTAGAATCGGGGCACAAAACTTACTGCTGAGTGCGTTGTCAGAGCTATGATCAGCATTTTAAATCTTTTGCTATACAGTCAACACCAACACACAGGCACTCGTTACTGCAAAGAACTCGTGAAGTGATTGTGGTTGTAAGTTTGTCTGATGATGATGATGATGTCGTTCATCTATGGGAGGGGCTGTTAGTTGGACAAGAGAGAATTTAAAGAGGCAGTCATTCTTATAGGCTAATATTATACTGATGAGTTGTTTCAAAACTGAGTGTAGTGAAAAATCTGGACTCCATCCAAAACTGCGATTTTGACGATGCCAAGGTTGAGATCGGCTTAATTGTTGTTGGAGCTGTGATCACTAGAATCACTCATGTGAAAAAGGTTTCAAATTCACATTACGTCTAGAATGTGCAGAACCAGTTGCAATAACACATATGACAGGCTGAACTAGGCTGGTTTAATGCTCGAAACGAATCGAAAGTTTAAGTTCTTCAATAAATCTTAAGCATTGCTCCGTAGCTTAACAATTGTTATGGCAGGCTGCTGCAAAGACAGAGTTCATCAACTACTTGGAAGAAAACCAGAACTTTCGGAACGTCAGTTTGGATTTCTGTAAAGTGCTCAACAAGAGCCGCCATTCGATATGAGACAGATTGTGCTACACCTGCATGGAATCCCTACAAAAGCCAAAAAGGATATTGTTGTGCAATTCTCACACTTCAAATGAAAACTGCATTCAATAATAATTGTTGGGAACAGTGTCGGATCTTCCTATAAGCAGACTGAGCAGCCGCGAGGGCCGCCCCCAACTCGAAAGGGATGCCACCTTCAAGCTGAAGAATGCCTCGCAGACCAGGGGGCCTCGTCGATCAGGGGGGCCACGCCGGAGAAAGGAGCTTCACCGATCATAGGATCTCACGGGTTAGGGAGCCTCCTGAGGAATGGAATACCCCAATGGCAGAAGGGAATAGATCAATGCCAAATTTCCCATATACCTCCATCGTGTTATTAGAGACAATTTCCAAATCCCACTTTAGAAAACGGACCTATCCTGTGAAGCAAGATATATTATGGATTGTTTCAAATAGAGGTACCGCGTTGCAACCACGGTAGGTTTTGACTCGGATGCTTTAGCTATCTTAATTAGAGGTTTTTTTTCAAATCCGTAGCAGGAGGAAACGATAGAAGTTGTATAACACCAACGGGGTACGACTTTACCCAGGCCCATCGAGCGGATTTGAAACTCAATCAGGAAGTCGCAATACAATGCGTGTCCTGACGTTAGAGAAACGTTGACACTGGGTTTTTCTTGAGTGTCCTTGTTTTAACATTGTAAGTCATCATGGAGTTCATGGAAGTGAATATCACAACCTTGATGCATTCAGTGTATCGCACATATCATTAAGATTATTAAAATATTTCTCCAGTAAAAACGCAATTGGAACGAAGGAGCTAAGGCTGTTTCAGTTTCTCAGCAATAGGCTGTGGTAACAATTTGCAGAATGTAAATAATTGCTACAAGCAGCAGGTCCCCAAAGGACCGAGACGTATCTCTTAGTGTCATACATACGTCTTGTTAGCACAAGGGTTAGTAATTTATAGCAATTTTATAGCAAATACGTTACGGCTTAAGTCAATGTCAGTCTATTTCTTCTTTTTATTCTCACCGTGATATTGACAACGAGATGGGAAAAAATGACTACAAATCAGGTCGAAGCGAAAAAATCACATGGAATATAGCGAACAATTTAACAACAGAGTACGGCCACCAACATACAGCATATTTGCAGCAGCATTTACTGGAAATACCAGAACATCCAAACCGCCCTATCCTGCGCCATCGATTCCAAAAGATAGACGTTAGTCGTCTTGGAGTAGCAGCCGGTAAAAATTCGTCAAAACCCGTGAAAGAGTTTCTTTACTACTTAAGATAATGCCAAGTTCCTTCATAATAAAAGTAAGCAAAGAATATCAGCAAGTCTAAGATGTAAACATTATAGACAAACTAAAGCACATAGCTGTCACATATTCTTATATATCTGTATGAAACCAAATCACATCTCCCTGTGGAATGTTCCATTCTAATTGAACAATGAATCTACTGTCATCGGGCGAACGTTAGGCTTCAATCAACTTGGGCGGGGGGCACGGAAATTCCAAAGAACCACCACACTCTAACAACGTCATAAATTCATCCCCAACGAGCTAATTCACTCATGTAATTACCGTACGACTCATTAGTAACGATCCCAACAACCGACCGTGCACAAGTCAGGCCCAGTGACAGTGACGAAAGCGTAAGCGACACTGGAACAAATAGAAACCAATGTCAGTGACTTTGCAGACATCACTCAGCGTCTGTAATCAAAGGCATCGGCATCGCACATCAAAATCCCATAACCTAACCTAACATAATCTAGCCTGTCCTCTGGGAAAGGGATGGAACCAAACCGTGACCGGTTCCCATCAGAACTTAGGCACAGTATCGCAACGCATGGAAGAAACGAGTTGGCGTGCAAAGTACATGTTCTTGTGATGTTACTGCTTTCTTCTACAGCCCGGTTTCTATGGAAACACAGTCACATGGACGTCATTAGCAAACGGTGTTGAGAAAGGACAAAGAGTGTGTATGAGTGTGGCACACGCTTCATCTAGCACTTGAGCACCAGCGAAACCAGCCTGGTACGTTCTGAAAAACGAAGAAACGGATCGTTTATCCAGGGACTACTCGACTTTCAACGGAGATAACACTGATCTCGAGAGGCCAGAAAAGAGAGAGAGAGAGAGCGAGCGAGCGGGCACGACCGAGCACCCTGTTCCTAATGCTATTACATGATAATTATTTCGCAAATAAATTAGACGCCTACAACCAGTCAACCACCAGCACGGGCATGTCATCCAACACCGAACCGTAACGGTGGCAACCTTCGCTAAAGGAAAGCACAAACCGGATCACCCTTATGGCTGCATGTTTCATATTCCGCCACTTGTGGCCATCATCCGGGGATAGCACTGCAGCAGCAAACGAAAACGGACATTTGTAATTGTGTACTTCGGTTCTCGAGAGCGAAAATGTCCTTCATCAGGGAAAAGCTCAACTCAACGCGATGCGTCTTGATGGTGAGATTTTCCTTTAGTCCGCTGTAGTCCGATTCATCTAAACGTGTAAGGATGAGCAGAAGGGTAAAGTGTTGGTAAATGAGAAACGTGCCTCAGCATAAATCTTCGCATGGAGAGTTCTTAGCATTTCAATTTGCTGTCTTTTTTTCTACTTCTTCTTACTGCTGGTGTTAGTTTTCGACGGAAACTTGGTTGCTACTGCTGTCATGTTGGTTTGGAGCTGTCATGATCAGCTTCTAGGAAGGGATGGACATTTTACTAACGGAAACCACATGAAAGATACAGGAAGTTGTTTTCTTTGCACATCCTTTATCGTTCGCTGGGGAGGGTGCTGCACACTAGGGTGGTGGGCAAGTTGAAAGAATCATCTTGGTGTATGAATAACCCTCGCCAGTAGTGCACCCAGTAGCAGTGAGGTAGCTTAGAAAAGTGGACATGGATATAGTGAGATAGATGGATAGCTTTCATCGTTGTCGTTCCTGGGTTTTGATGCCTGTTCTACATGACGTTTTTGAAACGCTTGTTTACCGTTCTCGTTGTCCTTCTCGGGTGACCGTACTTAAAGCGCCCCAGCAATTTTTGTTTTCAACTTCCTGTATGGTTTGTTGCATTTGAACGCTCATGGATAGGGGCTTTACCATGGAGAGTTCTCACTCGGGAAAGGTTAAAAATGTTTCAAAACCGTGGTTTCTTATTTCAACAAGGCATATAATAAACTCGCTTTCAAGGAACATGTTTTAATTCGCAATGACTATTTCAAACGTTTAACACAAAGAATAATGAATTCAAAAAACGCACCGCCAGCAAAATTTTATGTATTCTACGATAGGGACACTGCTACATTTTTCCGAGTCAGCGACCTATGAAACATCGTTATGTTTGCTTTTACACAGCAAAAAACACTTTTTCCATAGCAGAGAATTCTGATCCCAATTTTAAATATTTCACCCCTAGTGTATTACGGTCGAACAATAGGGATGAAGCCAAACTGTCTGTCTTTGTAATAGTACCAAACGGCACCAAAGTTCTATACATTCCATACATAATTAGTCTCCATTGTGTTGTATTCCACCACTTCCTTCTGCGGTCGTTTTAAGAACTGACAGGAAACGTTCAAATTTTTTGCTACTCTTAGGCGATCTTTGGTCGTTTCAATGATCCTTTGATCCGCCTCTTAATGAGATATTTTAATAATCCATTCTTTCATTATGAGTCAAACGCTGAATGACTCATGAAAGAGCAAAAAAAAAAATGTGATAATTGTGACACACTTACTTAATAAAAAATAAAATCGAAATTCTATTGAATTGTTTTCTTGATGGAGGCGCCTAGTCATTTGTAAGCAATTGTTAACGATTAATTTCAAACTCTGTGTTTAAGTTTTGCATTATGGTGATGTACGCATAACACAGCCACAAGTAAAAGTACATAAGTATTCATAAAGTATCCGTAGTACATGAAGTAATTGCACGTAGAAATTGATTGCGACGTGTTTTGTTGAACATTCGTTTGGTTTGAACGCGTACAAACAAATCCAACAGTTTATGCAGCAAAACATGTGTGAAAATTATGTGCTTAAAAATCTGTCAACATTTACAAACGATAATGTGTTGCACGTAATAGATTGACCAGAAAATTAACACCACCGTGGATCAAACGAAAAACGCCCTCATTATCGCTACACATTGCGTCTGTCCCCAAGCACAGCAAAGCACCAAGCGCTTGGCTGGCAGGCTTTTGGGATGCAGATTGCATTAAAGTGATTTAATAGTGTCCGTGGGCCGGCTGCAAATGTCACACTTAAATAACATTACGCACAGGCAATAAATTCCACACATCGTACGTTTGATTATTTCTATCCCGTGTTTCGGTGCTTCGCAAGCGTGCACGGCCACATTGTTCATTAGCAGCTGCCACGGTGGTGAATGTGCTGGTACGGGGAAGTTTCATGACCTTACGGCTGTTTCTGACACGAGATTAACCGGTGCACAATGATAATAATTGAACGCTGGGTGGAAATAAAATTTCAAATGACCCTAAAACTTTGCAATCGAAATTCCAAGCCTGGCAGAGGCCAAACGTATGGTTCGGGTTTGATCAATTGACGTGTGGCTGAGATAACATGTTGTGGATTTGATTGTGCAGCGATGATTTAAATAAACGAAATAAAAATCTACATTCCATCGTAATCGTTACATTCGTCGCCAGCAGATGAAAGGTAATAAAAATAATAATCATCCGCATTAATTCCCCTACAATCGCATCACTGGTTTTAACAAGACAGCAAAAAACGATAAAAACGTTCATTTGCTATGAAGTGTACAATTTCTGGTAAACAATGACATTGTATAAATATATAAAAGTTGTTTTTTCCTTATGAGAGATTTGAATGTAACAACCATGGCATTTCCACTCAATTTTACTAACTACAAGAAATGAGTCATCGGCATGTTTACGACACTGAAATTGAAGCCGTTGATTTCGTACTAAAGGACACTTTCTTATTTTTCTTATGTTGGAAACCATCCGCTATGTTCTGTTTTCTGTGACTTTAGAATGTCAACGGTTTTTTATCACGATTAATTTTAGTTTGAGAGGCGCAGCTCATAAGCTTTTCAGCGCTGTTGCTGTAATATATGCCAAGAGGCAGGTGTTTGAGAATAATAATTAATATGTAAAATGCTAAGGCTAGTGGTTAGTACAAACTTATAATCTTATCTACTTAAAAACTAATCAAACTACTTAACAAAATAATTTGTCATCTAAATACAAGGTTGTGCACCAGTTGGTGAGTTGAGGCTGCTGCTGATACTTGCAGTCGCTTGATAATGTTGTCTGCTATGTCGTCAAATGGTGCTGTGTTGGCTGCATCGTAGAGCTCCTCAAGCCGTCTCCAGAGAAGAGCGTTCAGGATCAGTCGGAGGAATCTAATGGAGCTAGTTTGAACTGTCCGGTTTGAGCCGCTAATTCTCTTTTATATCCGTTCGTTGCGTGTCGAGAGACCACAGGCCTTATGCCGAGCCTTTTGCGCCGGCATGCCTTTGTTTGCCTTACATCCGGATTTTCTCTTTGCAGTTTGTTATGTATATTATGTGTTGTAAAACTTTCCAATACGTATGAGAATATAAAAGGAAAATCGAGTGGAAGTAGAACCCAGGGTATGTTTGGGACAGTGCGGTATAACTTAAGCCTTGACAGACCAATTACTGAAAATAGGTTTAAGCTGGTGCAGTGAAGAGAAGATAAAAGAAGGGGGAAAGGAAAAAATAGAAAAAATAGAAGAATAAGAAGGTGTGGAATTTAAATCGCGCCCTTCATTTTGTTGTAAACGTATTTTTGTAAAAATGCGTGTCCAGTATGGTCAAACTGTGCACGTACACACAACCTAAAACTGCAAAGATCGCAAAACAAATCTTTCAAGGCTATTCTTAGATTCTCTCCTTAGTACAAAACGTAAAGTCTTCACTCAAAATGAAAATGTTAGAAAAACAAAAATCGGCATAGAATGCCAAGGTCTCATCCAGCAGGTGGGAAATCCTGAGCGAACTGCACTTGGAAACTGTTGGTCTGTAGGTTATATCATTTGAAATTAGTATTTAATACGTGTCTAAGTTAATCAGTGGATTTAAGGATATGATAAATCCAATAGCTTTACTTTTTCATAGCTTTCGATGGTTTTAAATTTCAAAAACTCTTTCCCTCGACAAAAAGTTTCAAATCACGATAAATCGTAAAATTTACATCAGCCAAGTAGCTATTAATATGAAGGAATACGCCGATGAGGAGTGAACCTAGCTTAGAACTCAGCAATTATAAGCTATCAAACCAGTATTGTACGAAAATAATTCAATAACGGAAATAAAATTTACTTACTAACTAAGTAAAAATGCGTTAATGAAAATGATGTGGAAGATGCGACAGCGGCGCCAGTCTTCACAAGACAGGCCTAAGCGTCAAATCCCATCCAAACCGATCTTTTGTAGTGAGAACTGTCTTCCCAATTGCGGGGGTATCGACAAATCAACATGACCTAGTACTAGATCGTTGTTGATCTCAACGCAATGACCTGTCACTTTGGAAAAATAAGTTTATACCGACCTCACCCGGAATTAATATATGAAGCCAATGTCTTGCAACTAAAGTGAAAGGAGTTTTATATGTAAAATGCTTTATATCAATAAGGCCAGGCCTTTCTACACGAATAAAAATAAATTTATGAAATGTGTAAACCTCTTTATTCGATAAATTCTAAACAATTTGCTTTCTGTACTCTACGCGAAGTTACCAACTGAAGATCAAAACGTTGCAAAATTGACACTGCTCAGTGACCAACATAATACTCAAATGAAATCTGTTGCAACAAAATCTCGCTTCTTGAAGATTTAATTAACCTGATACTTGGTTCCGGTCCAAAATGGCATCGGTCTCCAACCCAAAGGTCAAACATTTCATCAACCATTCTATTATCGTTTGGTCAGCAGAGCGACAAAAAAAAAATCTTTGACTCCTACCGGAAACAGTATCCTTTTGAAACCCTTTGAACCCTTTTCTCACGCTTTTTTTTTGTAGGATTAGTTTTTTTGTCTGTGTGCCTTTGCTTGCAATATCGGACCCAACGAGCAATACTTTAAAGTCTGTCAGCGTACGTGATGCAAATCGGTAATTCGAACCCATTTTCCGGATTGTTTACAACGTGCACAAGGATCCAATATGCTTTCTTCTTTAAGATATTGTCAAATACTGAGTCTTGAAAACAATTTAAAAAAAAAGCTTCTTTTGAGGGGTTTTGAGCCGATTTTGTAAAAAAAAACCTCAAAGCATTTCCTCCTTGTTTTTAGCCTTATCCTAGGCAAAGTTGGTTGTATAAGTAGTATAACTAAAATAAATGTTATTTTTTATATAAAACACTTGTATCAAATCAGCGTTCAAATAGAAAATCATCGGAGGAATAAAAAGCTGAATTCATATACATCACAATTACGTTAACACCAATTATTCAGCAAGCACATTTCTGGGAAAAAACTAACACCATTTCGCAAGAGCTGCTTAAACTTCCGCATGATAAGCTACTTTTATATCTTCCGGGAAAATTATTTCATGCAATTCGCAGCACTCCAGCATACATTGAATGGAAGTATGCGCAAAAGTTAATAAATTTTCCCGATCAACATTATACTCAGAAGGCAGATGGGTAAAAGCAGTTCCTTGTTTTCTCTTCTTTGTGTTGTTGTTAGAACTTATTCTATTTAAAAGCTTTGATGCTTTTGGGTTATAAATAGAATGCATAAATAGCAGAATAAAAACTGTTTTGGAAACATTTTCTTCCGCTTCTAGTAGGGAGTCAAGCTTCCTGCTTCTTGGTTATACTTTACTCCAATATCCGATTAAGAGTGCAGTTTTTTCTTTGTACAAGAGTAGCAACATTATGGTGAGCAAAAAGATCAGTAAGATCAAAGTGTTGTTAATTACTTCCTTTCAACTGAATTTTATTGGTTTTTTCAATGAACTTTAATAATTAAGAAAGAGTTATCTACGTTGCGTAGTAGTTAAGATTGAATTTCTTCACTTTATTTCTCAAGATGAGCCATAACTTCGTTGAACTTTTTGTTTTAAAGGGAACTTTTCTTTAATAGCCGTTTAAAGTGTAGCACAGTAAAATACGCTCACAAGCGCAAGTTATGTAAAATTCCCATACATGATTTCAGACTCGTCGAGTCGAACTAGTTTGTCACGATCCGACGGTAAACTGATGGAACGTAAACTGATGATGGATTTCACCGCTTGCAAGGCGAGTGGATGGAAGATATTTTTATCAGACCCCATTGGCTAAGTTATAATGCATGGGTGCCCCTCGGTACGTGCACTTTATACGATATTTTACAACGGCAGGGTAAGGAACGTTTATAACGCTTTACTACCACACAGTTATTCGATGTCAATGCACTCATTTTTGCTTTACAACTGTATAGAATTCTATCAAACGTCCGGTTTTGTAGCTTATGGATAGAATTTTGTTAAAGCGTTAAAATTTTTAAACTTTCTGCCTTTAAAAAAAGCTGTTTTCATCAGTATTTTAATTTTCTATTCTCTGCACCAACAAAGGAAGCTTCAAAACAGCTCTCGAAAGAATCCATACCATGATGCCGGTTGTGCCTGTAATCTTTGTGGAATGCATCCCCATCAATAAAACATAGTACTGTCCCACCACTCAGACCATTTAATCGAAATTTCCGCAGAGAAATTGTGCAAACAAAACCAAACGAAACTGTGGCTCATAGTGCCGATTGAAGCACAATCACTGTACACACGTAACCGCATTTTCAACGCTACCGTTTACGGTGCACGGGAAAATGTAGTCAATTTTTATAGGAATTGGAATTTTATGTACCACGGAAAATCCACAACCGGGGTTGTTTGGTGAAATTGATGCAAAAAGTCGCTCACTGGCATCCCGTTAACGATCGCACCAGACGTAACCGATGCGGCGTAAAATCCGGGCATGATTTTGCTAATGGATGACAGAGGATTTCAGGCAATCGATCGCACACTCACCTACAAGCGTGCGAAGCGCACGGTGTGCTTAGTTTCTACACTAGCTCAAGCTATTTCGAACCGTTTCGCGTCGGTTCATGTGGCACAGTTGGGGAGGGTTTGTAAAAGCAGCACACATCGTTACGGGATCGGGGAATACAAAGCGGAGTACGAAGAATTGTATCGCATTTTCATTGCCATAAAAAGAGAAAAGAACGGCCCTTTTTGAAAGGACCACTAGATTTCTCAACAATTGGCTGATTGGCTGTGGTGCGTTAGCTGTGCCGGAGGAGCTTCAAAACGTCCGGAAGATGCTTGAAATGCAATGAAATGTCCATGTCCATGCCATATTTCCCATCTCAAGCTGCAGCTGTTTGAAATTCCCGCTCGGTGCTCGGAATCTCCCAGCTGCAGGGAAATGGAATGCTCATTGAAAGTACGGATGAAATTGAGGAATCATTTAACAAAAGCTAGAGATTAGGTATTTTTCAGTAGTTCCGGGCGTTACTGGTGGCTGAGTTTTTAGTAGAATTGACACACATATAGCCTTTGGGAGTCATTGAACATTTCAAAGGTTGATGAAAATTATCTGTGCAGGAATATTCATGCGTTCATCGACAATTGTAATCCATGTGGCTTAGGCCCGGTGCGGATTTTACAGCGGAAAATACAAACAAAATGAAAGCATAAGGCAAAACAGTGTATTGGAACAATAACTGAACCTCTTTATGGCGTCTAAAGAGAGAAAAAAACGTCCATAATAATGCAACGTTACAATTTTGTTTTAGTTTGAAAACATTGCTTGAATGTGTTACGAAACGTATTAATAAATTTGAACTAATTTAGCTAACAATAAATATTATCAATGTTTAATGGATTGGAACGAGTGCGTTTTCTTTTTCGCACTGAATGATATTGCCTTCTTTCTCCTTTGGGAACAGCATCATCTGCAGCTTACGGAAGTCATCCCGCGTCACCCGTAGATTGCAGAATTAAGGGAAGCCAACAAAATTCATGAACCGGCCACCATTTACCAATGGCATGCAGAGACTGCCAGCACTTCTATGTCCGCATCGAGCAACGAAAAAAAAAAGCATCGGAAGAAATCCCCAAAGCCTGAACGAAGTACGATGCATTGGCGTTTGCTTCGTGGGAAAGATAAATTATTCATTGGATGGCAAGAATCGAGGCGCATCGGGATGGCGAAAGTAAATAATGACAAATACCAAGCATTGCTCGTCCTTTATTGGCAGTCAAATCAGGCCAAGACCAACGCTGCTGTTGCCGATCGTAAAGCGTAGAGATTGAAGCCGTGATTGACTGTATATTTTGAGCATTCTGAGCTACATTATTCTCGAGCGTCTTTGCTACTTTGTTTTGCTAAAGGAAATGAGCAAGAGGAAAGTACAATAGTGAAAATAAAACCATCGCATTTGAAGCTGCAACAAAGTGTGCTACATCGGTAAAATGGAATATTATACAAGTGATTTTGTAACTCATTTAACCTTTCATTTGTTCATTTCAAAAACTGTCTTTTGAAGCAATGAAATAACATCATTCAGCAAAGTAAATGTAAGTGCAACTGTTTTCGGTATGAAAGGAGTCCTTGCAGTAGAAATCACCGTGCATGACGGCCATGGGAAACATTTTGTAAAGCGACCACCACCTGTGAAGAGCTGCATTTGAGCTGCTTCTTATCCCCGGAAGCTTTAAGAACATCCGTTGCAATACATACAGTACGCAAAAGCAATTGGAGCTAGCATGAATCTTTAGAAAGCACAACAACAACACCGGTGCGATCCGACCTAGCTAGAAAAGTAACATTTTCCGGACCCTCGGACGGGATAATTATGTTTTGGAAAATGTCGGGGACAGATTTCAGAATCAGTGCCGCTGTGTTCGTAGCTTCTTCGCAGCAGAATTTTCCCCGTCGCCTGGTGTGAGGCTATTAATCTAATCGTTTCCTTCCCACGTACGGCTATGGCACGCGTGCCATAATCTCGGCGTCTAGCGGGCTGTTTTCGGTAGCATGTGCAATCTTCGTCGATTACTTCGCAACCCCACGGAGAACTGTAATGAGGTTCCGTGGGGTGACACAATGTGACACCGAGATGCACCTGATATCTTTGCTCGCCTGGTTGTTGGTGGTTTGCGTAAAATAGGAGAACCTTTCCGGTCCGGGAAAACCATTTTCCAGCTGGGCTAGATATGCTTGAAACAAAAAAAAAAGCCAGTGAAGGTTCATAGTGTTTCATGAGTTGAATTTTTAACGCAAATGGACGACTGAGAAGAGACGCAAAGAAAACTATTTCAAGCGGTCGATTTGAATGGTGCCATCTTGCTTTGGAGTGAAAAAACATGAATAAAATCCTGCCATGTTTTATAAAAACCAAAGCTCCCTGAATTTAAGATAACTTTCTTGCTAAGCTGCTCTAAAAATCACTTCTTAAACAATCGTTCATGTGAGTTTTCACTCTTCCGATCTTGGCGAACAGCTCTCAAAAGTAATTCTTCCGTGCAGTGAGAACGACCATCGCTGTCAGACTTTCTCTCTTCTTCGAGGAAAATCTATCGCACACATACTCACACGAGTCATGATAAATGAATTTTAAGCTTTGAAGAACAAAACACAAAAAAAACTTACTCATCTTTCCTGTACGACGCTTTCCTGCAGCCAGCGTTACAGTAAAGATTTCTCGTCCAGAAAAAAGAAAATTAATCATGTTTCCTTGTTGCCCCAAACCAACACATTGTGTCTGCGGGGATGTGAGTGTATTGTCTATTTTGCGTTGTAACTCTTTGCGTTGTAAACTCTGATAAGTTGTCATGGAAAAATGCCATACGGCAAATGAAAATCGGGATACCAAGTTGCACCGAGAAAAGCAAGTAATTATTTAGTGGGGTTTTTGTTTCTAACGGTACGAACGAGAAGGTGTCTACGTTGCATCCATTGGGCAAAATTCGTTACAAAACATATGCCTCGTGCGGACAAAAACGAAACGTCTCAAGTTACGATCAAACGTTTGAAAAAGTCAAATGAAACAGGCAGCCAGCTAAGCGCTCTTTTCGGAGTTTTTGCTCCCCAAATGTCAAGGGCAGACATGAACCGAGAAAGAGAGACAGTTTCGAAAGAGTTGACGAGCTGATGAAACTTGCTACGGTCTCGCAGTGTAGCCGTGGAGTTTTAGCATTTTTTAGACACATGTCTGTGGTAGCGTGTCATAGTTTCGGACGGGTCGTAATAGATCTTTTTGATCATGAAGATGACAGTTTCTCTTACTTCAAGTTTTCGCTGCAGACAAACAAACAAACGATGTTGAGATTGTGTTTTCCACGTGCCTCATACCGTAAATAAGGGTAAAAAAGGGGAAATAAAGTATGAACAAAATGATTAATCATTAATGTAGCGAAAAAAGCTCCGGCAAAATATAGCTCTACATCGTTTCGGTTCTGATTTGCTACTTCTTATTTTATTCCTTACATTAATACAATTTTGTTTATGCTTTTCCTTATAGGTAAAGTAACTTTCTACCAGCAGTTCAAGCTTAAATTTTTATAAGCCTATCTATATCTCAGGTCAGGGCGGCCCGATGGTGTAGACGGCAGCGGCGCCGGTCTCAAACGGCAGAACCGGAGTTCAAATCTCATCCGGACCGTCCCCCCGTAGTGAGGTCTGACTTACCAACTACGTGGTATCGGCAGTCTAGGAAGCCATTTCGTTGGCCGGTATGATCTTAAGCCAATAACAAGACGAAGAAGAAGAAGAAAATGTCTAAAATTGCACTGGCAAATATACAAATCTTCGAAATCACTCAACGATACACTCCATCCTTTGTGCCGAACATCAACAACGCGAAGGTATCCGTCTTTGCCTCGATATTTTTACCACTCTTCCTTTAGCTCATTTCAACGGCAGCAAGTTGTCTTCCTTTCAACAGGACCATAGTGCCAACTTTGAGATTATCTCATTGGCTTGTCTATTTCGTTCGCGGTTTCCAAATACGACGCATGAAAACCTGATTTTTCTGGAAACGATCGAGCCGACTTACATTGAAACTTTCATGAGAAGGTTCTGGGATTGACACCAAGCTTTTGGGATGGTAAAATATTGCTGACCCCTGTCGAAAAATGTGAGTCTCTAAAATCGCATTTCCAAAAAGCACATAACACTACCATCAACAATTTCAGTACCCAAGAAAACAAAGTAAATACGACCTTTAATCATTTTTCCAATAATCAAACTATCACAGACTTTGTCCCAAGAGCACTTTTTTTTTTATTCATAAGGGACGGCCAGGCCGTATTGCTAATCCCAAGAGAACTTATTAGGCCAAAATATGTTCTAAAAATTATAAAAAATCTAAAATCCAAAAAACCCACTGGGATCGATAGCATAAATAATAAAGCAATAAAAAATACTTTCCGATCAAACGGAAAATTTTGAGAGTAGTTGCTATCCTAAAACCAGGGAAAGACAATACTTTAGCGGCTAATTACAGACCTATAAGCCTTCTCAGTTGTCTTAGAAAAATGTTCGAAAAGATTATTGCAACAAAGTTAAGATCCCACACCGACAGTTACAATATCATTCCAAAATGTCAATTTGGATTTCACCCAGGACTATCTACAGCACACCAATTAGATCGACTGAAAAAGAGCATTATTTCAAATAGAAACGTAAAAAAAATCCACCGCTTTAGTATTATTAGATTCAGAAAAAGCGCTTGATTCCATCTGGCATAAAGCTTTGCCCTTTAAACTACTAAAATTAAAGTTTCATTAGAATTTAATTCACATTATACATCGCTTTATAAAAACTTAGTCCACATTTCAATTAGTACATCAGAAACATACATGCCTGGAGCAGGTGTTCCGCAAGGAAGTGTACTCTCTCGTCTTTTGTTTAATATTTACATCCCTGACAAACCGAAAATGAAGGATTGCAACCAATACTTACATATATGCTGACGATGTAGCAGTAAGTGCCAATGGTAAAAAAGCTAAGACTATAATTAAAACTCTTAATAATGCACTTAATAGTTATTCAAAGTACTGTCTCAATTGGAAGCTTAAAATAAATAGAGATAAATCGGAAGCATTATTTTTTACCCGGTTCACGAGTGCAAATAAAATTCCAACCACGCAACCTCATATAGAAAACACACCTATACCTTGGAAGGAAATTGTCAAATATCTTGGCTTATTACTAGACAAAAGATTAACGTTTGGACATCATACAGAAAACACAATTATAAAATGTGAAAAAATCTTTCGTGCACCGTTCTCTTTTCTAAGCAAAAGATCACAGCTTAGTTTTACAAACAAATTATTGCTCTATATTGCTTTAATAAGACCAATCATAACATACGCCTCCCCTGTTTGGGTAATGTGCGCTAAACCACACAAAAATAAGCTTGAAATCTGTCAGAACAAATATCTAAAAACTATTTTAAATGTTCCACCATGGTACAGGACATACTCAGCACACAGAAGGTGTATCATAAATACCATAGAACAGTACATAATGAAATTAACAATTTACTATAACAATTTTATTCTTGAAAAAGTAAGAATAAAAATAGAGTAAGATAGGATAAATACGTAAAAACTAGGATATAAACTAGATTAAGCATAGATTTATATAATTATAATGTGTTTATTGATGTGGGTTTTTCGCAAACAAATTTTCATTTTCAAACGCCAGATCGGTTAATTTAATCGGGGCGTTCAAAATCGACAAGGTCAAAAATAACTTAACAATAACGAGGAAAGACAAGATCGAACCCTTTAAAATAATGTAATATTTGTATATTGTACACATTGATTTTCACTCGAATAAACTACTACTACTACTACTACTACTACTACTACTACACGAAGCTTCGTTGGATGAGAAAACGTTTCAAGGTTTCAAGGTTTCCATGTCCCCCATCTGCAGATAGTTCAGTTAGTGGTCGCGAGATTAAGCAAGCTTCGATACGAATCAGCAACGAGGTCTTCCTTTAAGACCACTTGTGGATTTCGATTCCTCTCCCATATCGCACAGTTCGGTAGGAAGCTAATAACTGCTTAGATTTCGAGACCCATGTGCGTAATTAGAACCCAGCGGATAGTAGTAAATCAATAACTACGGCACAGAACAATCTACCTTGTTCAATCTCCTCGTCTGCTCTGCTCTACATATCATCCACGTAAAACTCAGATGTCAAAATCTGTGAGGCTATGGGATGCGAGAGTTTGCGAGAGTTTTTAGTTCAAACATTTTTATAAAATCCGGTTGAGAGGACCAGGTTTTAAGTAGCGAAAATAACTCCGGCAAAATGTAGCTCTATACCGTTTTGGTTCTGATTTGCTTATTTTATTCCTTGCACTAGTACAATTATGCTTATGCTTTTGCTTACAGCTAAGCTCCTATACTGCTTATACTACTAACTCCTATAGTTCAGTACTCAACATAGTTCAACATCTGTGCACATAAAATGTGTAGCTTATTTGTAGCTTATGTCAACATGCTTTAAAAATTTAAAGAATTTTTAAACAACGCACGATTATTTTAAATCAGCGTAAGCACAAATTGACTAAATGGCGCAAGCCGTCATACTTTACATAAAGAAATAAATAAGCACAAATCTACGATTTCAAAACGTACAATTTTTTTCCCTAACGAAATCAAAACGCAAAACAAGTATTTTAGAACAAACGAGATGCAAAATTGGTTTAAGAGAATAATTCCAGTAAATGTCCAATGCATTTACTAAATCTTGATTAAAATCAACAATTAAACAATTGTAGAACAAATAACATACATCAGTTCAATTGTAGATATGACTTTGAATGAACAAGCAACTGCATGTAACCATTAAGGAAATGATTTTATCTCTACCAGAATGAGCTATACTGAACGATTCATCCCACAACTGTCCCTCTCGGAGGAAGACTCCAACTTCGTTGTCTAACATCCAAACATCCCTCAGCACTCCTGTTGAATACGGAAGGCTTTTCTGTTGTGGCTTCTGCGGTCACTGTGGTTGACGACGAAATCACAGCTAACCGAACGAAACGGCTCCAGTGCACCAAATCCGAGACACTGTTTGCTATTGTTATAATCCTATTCCCAGTCAAGCCTTCCTTAGGCCAGAAAATGAAGGTGTTTCCCGGGAGCAAAGCTACCTCCACATAAAAAAAGGGCAGGATGTTAGGGATGAATCGGAAGAGTATGATGGCACAGGCACAAGAGAGGAAAAACCAAAAATTACCATAACCAACTGGTTTCTGTTTGTTGCCTATAAATAGTCCCTTTTTCATAATTGAGGTTAATTACCATTTCTGCTCCGGTTAAGGCTTCCCCGCGTGCTCTTCCAGTTTTGCTTCGCAGGTTCTTGGGTTGGGATGCAAGTTGCCACCTATGGCACCGTGTCCGGGTGGTCCAGTCCGGGCCAGAACACACGGTCAGAACGTAATGAATTCAACGCAATGCTAGCGACCCCGCTAGCGAGCTTAGAAACCAAAGCTACCATCGTTCGCTACTGCGGCTGGATCCTGCACCCAGGCTTCACAAGAATTGGATCCTTAAATCCGGTGGTGTTGCTAGTGTCACGAACGGAAGCACTCATAGCCCCATCTCCCGTAAAAAAAGCAGTAGGAAAGGTGTCCACGGCAGCTCAACGACCGTAAATATAAGCTCCTTAGAGACTGGCTTTTTACAGGCCTCCAGAGGAGAAGACCAAACCCTGGGCGAGCATAGCACAACCGACGCAAGCTTGTCCAAAAAGCTAATTGATGGAAGATTACACAACTGGCATAATAGCCGTATGGTGGATAGGAGAATCGGGAGTGGAGCGACGTGCTTTGTGTGTGTGTGTGTGTGTGTGTGTTTTTTTTATAATATTCGTTCCAAATGAAGCTCTTAAACGTTCCAAATTTTCTGTTTGGTAAAAGCTGTCACACAGCAAGCCACAAATCGGTCGTCCGGAACGGGAGCTGTAGCAGTGCGTCACGATGCTTTTGTCAGACGAGGAACGTCAAATAAATGCCAATGTTTAGCACGATTAACCTTCACACGCATCAGGAGGTAGCAGCACACGCAAACAGACTGTGCACGCAAACAATTTTATGAGTTTTTCTTTATGGCTGTGTACATTTGGGATTGGAAAGCACAACAAACATTGCGAGGAAAGGCCACAATGGCAAGGCAGTGACAGTGATGGGATGGTTTGGGTTAAGGATAATTTTAAAAAACCACAGTCTGTCTGGTGCCAAAGTTTAAATGACGATTGTTCTCTTTAATTACGCTTCCCTCAAACCTTGGTCAGATTGTTAGATAATTATGGGCCAGGAATGGTTGTTTTCTGTGCAATTATTGACAGTAGTTTGAGGCTTAAGTGTTGCCGTGTCTTCGTGTCTTTTTTAGTTGTTCCATTACTAGTTGCGGTGTAACACATATTCTGAAAGTTGTTTATGCATTTTATGTAATAAAACGACTTTTAAATACAAAAACAAATTGATACCTTCCCGTAACAAAAATAATGATTTTAAGGACCTGGCTACAGGCTATTTCATCTAATCACAAAACTGAACTAAAAACATCATTTAACAATTAAACCCTTTACGCCGGTAAATATGTGTCCTCGGTTCGACCCTACCGTTTTCAGCTCTGCCCTCAAATCAGAACGGTAATTGAATGTGCTCATTTTGTGCTTTTCCAACAAACCACAACAAACACCCCAAAGGTCCTCCATGTGTAGTAACGAGCAGGAGGAACAGCATTTGTCCAACCTCTACCTTCATAAATATGCAATTTCTGGTGCTGGTTGCCCCATTAACTAGATTACAAAGGTTCTCGCATCTTCAATCCATAGAAATCCGCAAATGCCACGAGCAAGGTATCCACCTCAACCCACAAACAAACCCTTCCCCTCATGCCATGCCAACAATCTCGGCTGGTTTGGTGAGCAAGCTGGAATATACTAAAATCAATTAACACAAAATTTTCTACCAACATACAAGCAAAGGGGCTGGTGTAAACTTTTCACCACACTGCTCTTGAAGGTGTCTGCCCTGCCGTGTGTGGGGTATGGTGGAGAAAGGTAATGTCCAACCAGGTTACAAGATAGCATTACGCCGATACCGATAAGATACTCTCACGCATACCAGCAGCTACAACGTTCGCATAGAAATCATTGGAATGGATTAAGACTGCTCTCGAAACGTAAGAGGAAAGCTGTTGGCGATCCTACCCCGCAAACAGCGGCCAGTAATCAACTGTAGCAGTCAGTGTAGACGTGGCGAATGGTGTGAAACAGCAAATAATCGAATCGGAAAAGCAGCGCGCGGTGATGTAGCAAATTCAATTAAAAGTCTACTACTTCTTCCCACAGCTTGCAACGAAGTTGACCAACGGAGAGACTAGCTGCTTGTATCGGTAATCCTCTTAATAAAACCAGACAGTCACAGCATTGCAAAACCACATTGTTTGTCCGAATCAATTCATTAGCTGATGTTTTAAAATAATTAAAATGGGTGAGAACAAATTGGTGACTGGTGCGTGTGGCTAAAGTATTATTCAGAGCTAGCTCGATGTTATTTTTTTAAATCATTATTTGTTCAGTTTATTTATGAACTTTGTATGACTTAGTAAATGGTGATAAATAAATCATCTTAAATGTTTCAATAAACCGAGTATGCCCAGGATAAGGCAAAGAATAAGGTTTAACCTTATTCGGCATTGGATCGTCATAATCAATTGTAAATAAATAAATAAATAAAAATAATATGTTTCAAGACATTCAAAGTCCTTCTTGTCGAGTACTGGTCTTCTCCTTGGCTTAACCACCTCTAAGCTCACGCCGGCCAACGAATGGCTGTGTAGACTTGCCGATACTCATAGATAATAGTTGGATAATCAGTCCTCACTATGGGTCAAAAAGGCCAAAAAGTCTCGTCATTCAAAGTTCGATCGCTTTCAAAAAATCTTCTTTAATGTTTCAAGGCACCAAGAGTCCTTCTTTTTTAAGGACCTTTCAAGCGTTTTGGTAGTCTAAGGAGCGTTATTTACAAAACGATCATGTAGTCAAAGATGAGTCTTCGTTTAAAGCATATCCAGCTTCCAGTTTAAAAGCTTCCTCTACAAAGACTTCAAGGCGAATGTTTCTTAAACGTTATATTTTCTTCGTTATATTTCTTACTGTTATATTCACGTATCCACACTTGATTTAGTGCAAATTTTGCTGATAAAGCTATTGTGTAACATTGTCGATGCTTTGTTCAATAGAAAACTTCAGTTAGAAAAATTATCAAAACTCTTTTTGAACTTCAATCAGTAAAAAACGCCCTCATCTATAGCTACTTTCCTTTGATGGAATGCTTGAAGCGTGTCTATCGCTCAACCATCGCCAAAAATATTTTACGAAATATAATTAAGTTAATAGAGATAATGGAGATGCTTAAAAATTCATCACCACCCAAGTCACGTAGCCCCACGATAGTGCAAAAATGGCGATTTGTCATTTTTGAACCGAAAGGAAGCTTCTTGAGAAATTGCTCGTACGAACAGGGGTAAGTGTTTCATCAGGTACAGTAGAACCGAACGTCACTTTACTTGCTCCTTTCCACATTCCAAAACAAAAATTGGCTTCATTAAAAGCTGCTTGGTATTTTCCAAAGTGGAAACACTTCCGGAAAGTTGCGCCGTCTGCGTTCCTGAGTGAGTCCTAATTATTCGCTGACTCATACGTATATACACACCTGCGATCAATTTCTACGTAACGTTCACATTCAATGCTCTTTCTTTGTATAAAACTTTCTGAGTAACGGCTCAGTGCGAAAAAGGGGGCTCAGAAATGAGCGCCAAGGAAGTTTACGCAATATTTTTCAATTACAAATATTGAAATTTCTGATTTATTCCTCCCACAGGAAACGTTGAAAATAATTTCGTTGTTCGCTTCGGTTTGGATGCACAACTTAGTCCGTTTAAAGAAGCTTGTGTCTAATAAGGGAAGTCAGGGAATTCACTTGAAAATATGTGTCACGTCATCGTCAGAAATTATTTTAAAAAATATAATGGCTCTAGAATCTCTTAAAATACTCTATTTCTTTAGGCAAAAAGCTAGGTTTGTGATAAATAAATCTATTCCCAGTCGTAATATAAACGTATCAGCTTTCACAGGACCATTTCACCTAGCCAGAATCAACGGCGTTTACAAAAAGACGATGCGCAAACTTAATGACGAGCTCATCAGAGTCGTTTGAGCGGCATTATGAAAACGCAACGGGGTGTAAGGCAGTCATCGCGTTAATCATTACTGCTCCGCTTTTCATTGCATTCGCAAGAAATTTATGGCCAGATCACACCTTTAAAATGATTTCTTCCATTTCTCTTTATCAATGTATTTCACGGCACAGCAGCTACATTGTGCGGAACGGCACAAGACACTGCAAGCGGGAAAATATTTGCTCATGTAACGCTATTAAGCAAAGAGTAATAACCACTTGCAGCTGATAAATCGGCGGGAAGGATTTATTAGCTCGTGATGCAACTGCACAAAGCGTAAGAATTAAAATCAGTTTAAGTAGTTTCTTCCCTTTCCTTATTTTTTTTTTCACACGGAAAAAGGATCGCAATCAACAGCGCAAAAGCGTGCTAAATGGGATCAACGTTCCGGCACACATCGTCCAAGAAGGAAAAGACGACTTTTCCTTTGTAAGGTGTTGTGATGCGTCAACAATTTCTTCAAGAAAGTAGGTGGTAATGACACACTTGCACATCCATCGTGCGAATCTTTTTCTTGGCATCGCGATCGATTTAATTCCCCGTAATGAAGACAGGTTTTTTTTTGCTGCAATAGCATCACGTAATGTAATATCGTTAGTGTTTGCCTTGCACGAGTACTATGACCCCTCATTTGATCATTTCAGTGAAATGTTTCCCAAATCATTTAGCAGTAATTTGATTACAAACTTCGTAGTGATAGAACCTACGTTTAATGTCCACCGGTAGATGCAGCCATGGGCTAAGTAATTTAAATGGAGCAGCTACTTATCTCGAATTGCTCTCTCCAGCAAGGACGTGCACGCGGCGATGATCAGAGATGGCACTTACCTGAAAAGAAAAGAAAAAAAACGGTGAGAAGAAAGAAACGTTTAGATATTGCTCAAGACGCAGGGTATCATTTGAAGGAAAGCACTTTCCCAGCACTTGTACAAGCAGAGTAGCGAAAAGGAATCGCACGGCAGAAGAAACAAATGGGTTATAAAATTTAAATTTCCGTTGCTCCACGTGATCTGCCTTACACCGTTGTGCTTAAACGTGTTGGCCATGGTGTAAGCATCACCACTTACTCTTCAAAAGTGCGTCAATTATGTGAAGTTTTGCAAACAATGTTTAAGCACAAGGGTAAGGGAGACAAATGATTAGGAGCGGATCGGTCCTTAATGGGACAATTTAGCGAAATCAAATTAGAAACGATAGTAGATGGATATCTTTATCCCGATCGTCATCATTATCGATGGCAAAAGTGCTTAATATCGTATGCAGATGAAAATGGACCAATATTGAAGGCGGTAGAACGCACGATGAAATCAACACTTTACTCTGACAATGTATTTTTGGTGGTGTAAAATTTCTTTAGCTTCGGTGTGGCTCGGTCTTTTACACAGCCGTCCTGAGTATCGAATATTGTTAGGACCGTTCGAACGTAGAAAAGAAGTATGTTTCTGCCTGTCAGGTATAAAGAAGTCTAGTCATCTGCTACTAAAACACTTTTATTTAAGAACCGTACAAACGGTGTCTTATTGATTAAGCGAACATCAGGCTCACCCATTACACCATTACTTCAACTTCACCTCATCTCGTTGCAAACATTTCTTCACCAGCGAAATAGTTCTGCGGCAGCAACCAGAGAAACATCGCATGTGACCCATCGCCAGCGCTCGAAACGACGCGATCGAGCGACAAAATTGAATTCGTAAGTAAATTACGAACTAATAGAATTATAATTAAACTTCACTGGCGCTGGCAAAAACTTTTCGTCCGGTGCTCGACCTGTCATTTCGCTTGTCACTAGCAACGGTACTGTCAACTTTACACTGTAATGCGTCCAGAGTGCCAACCAGACGACTGCCCTAGTGACTGCCGGGGTCAAGTTAAAGTTCTTGCGAGTGATAGTACACCGAATGTTCCGGCATAAGGTTTCTCGCAACTGATTACAATACCGTGTTCGGGCGTTTTGCGGTACTTTCGACAGGCGCTACGGAAACTTTCATGACCTGCCAAAGGCCACATTGAGCGGAGTGTGCAGTAAGTTTGCATTTCGAAACCACTCTTAAATATGGATGATTTGGAAAGTTAGCATACAGCAGCATTCGCTAGAGCAACTTCGCTAAAAACTATGCGACAGGGTTTGCTACTGAGTCTTGAAAAGTTTTCCTTTTTAACAAAATTTTACTATAAAGCTTATATTTGAAAAAAAGGAAAATATATTAAAATAGATTACTTTTTTCAAGACTTCAAGATATGTTGTTCTTTCGCGGATTTAATTTCGGATAAGTTTTGTTTGTCGCAGCTAATAGTTACCAGTTGATTCGCTTTTGAAAATGGAGAGAGCGCAAAAAGCCTTTTCGCCCCCTATTTATTGTCTTTTGAGGAACAGTTGGTTCCCTTGCCATCACCACAACAACAATCTTTTGTGTGCCGCAATCCGCTCCTCCGACAAGTCGACTGTCGGAGGATTTACAAAAAAGTAAAACAATGTTCCAACATCCTCCCCCACCTTGACGGATGTCAAAACCGTGATCCTATCAGCATGTGTTGTCCTCGTTGTCGGTGCGCAGCGGCAAGATGCAAATTTTCGTTATCGGACGCTTTATTATTCCCTTCGCGGTTTTCAGTGTTACCACGCGCACGATCTGATCCTCTCCGGGGTGAGTGTGTATGATGCGTGCTAGAGGCCAACGAGTAGTAGGTAAAGATTCGTCCATTAGTATCACCAACCTGCCGGTAAGTATGTTGTTGTTGTTGCTGCCCGGCCGTGTGTAACTTTTCTGCATCTCTTGTAGGTATTCGGTGGCCCAATGTTTCCAAAAACGTTGCACTAGCAGCTGCCACTTCTGAAGATCATCCAGGGTGCACGATTTCAGTTGAGTGTAGTCCGGCTCGGGAACAGCATGCATCGATGTGCCGATTAGAAAGTGTGCCGGTGTTAGTGCAGCTAGTTCGTCGGGATCATCGGATAGTGGTAACAATGGTCGGGAGTTCATTGCTGCCTCTATTTGTTGAAGCACGGTACAGTAGCCTTCGTAAGACAGCCTCGTGCCGCCTAGGTGCCGGTAGAGATGTCTTTTCGCGGTTTTGACTGCTGCTTCCCATAATCCACCGAAGTTTGGAGCTTTCGGTGGAGTGAAGTGCCACGTGATGCCCTTATTTGCACAATCAGCAACAATGACGTTCCGTTGTTGCTCGTCGTCGAACATCTGAAAAAGCTCCCTGAGCTCGCGTTCGGCTCCTTCAAAATTTTTACCGTTGTCGGAATGGATGTGGGACGGTAGGCCGCGGCGCGAAGTAAAACGTCGTAGTGCGGCTAAGAATCCTGCGGTTGTGAGGTCTCCCACGAGTTCAAGATGAACAGCCTTCGTGGTGAAACAAACAAATACGCACAGGTAGCTCTTAGTAGCTGCGGCCCTTCGATGCGCAGGCTTTAAGTAGAACGGTCCGGCGTAATCCACTCCAGTGATGGAGAAAGGCCGGCTCGGTGTAATGCGTGATGATGGGAGTTGACCAATGGGTTGCTGTGCCAATGCGGGATCTTGGCGAATACAGCGAAAGCAATTCCGCACGATGCTTTTCACCAGTCGACGTCCGTCTAGTGGCCAATACTGCTCTCTCATCTGGGATAGTAGAAGTCTTCCGCCAGCATGCATAAGTTGTTCGTGGTAATGTTCAGCCATGAGACGGGTAAACTTATGCTGTTTAGGAAGCACCACGGGATGTTTCGATTGGTACGGCAACTGCGAGAGCTTTAATCGTCCTCCCACTCGTATTACGCCCGTCTCGTCGATGAAGGGGCTTAACTTGCGTATCGATGACTGCTTCCATAATGCTTCTCCCTTTGTCAAGTGCTTGATTTCGTGAGCGAAGGCATCCTGCTGTGCTAATCTGCAAAGCACAGCTTTAGCTGCTTCCAAGTGTTCTGGCGTGATGCTTAGTGGTGCTACGTTGTGGTGTAATGATGGTTGTGTGCGCGCCTTCAGTTGAGTATTACGCGTAAAACGTACGCAGTACCCAATTATACGCACCAATCTGCCGGATTTCTAGATCCACTCCGTCGATGGAATCAGGCTTTGAGCTGGGCCATGACGATGAAGGAAAAGCTAGCCAATCCGGACCGGAGCGCCACTGTCGACTTTTGATGAAATTCGCTGCCGACATGCCGCGAGAGACCAAATCGGCCGGATTGCTGGAACCAGGAACGTGTCGCCATTGCCGCGGATGAGAAAAGCGCTGCACTTCAGCAACACGGTTCGCCACGAATGTTTTCCACGTATTGGGTGGAGATGCTATCCACTTCAGCGTTACAGTTGAATCTGACCAGAAGAAGGACTCGACGCTATCGATCTGCATCGCCTTCTGGACCCGGTGATGGAGATGGGCTCCCAAAACAGCTGCGTTGAGTTCGAGTCTCGGCAATGTGACGCGTTTAAGAGGTGCTACTCGGGACTTCGATGCTAGTAAGCTGATCCGTATTTCTCCTTCCTCGTTTTCACAACGCGCGTAGATACAGGCTCCGTAGGCTGCTTCGGAGGCATCGGTGAACGTGTGGAGCTCTACTTGTGAATCAGGTAAAAGAACATGACGATTAGTTTTATACGTAGCTAGAGATTGCCATTCATCACTAATCGTTGTCCATTTGTTGTAGATCTGTTCGGGAACGGGATCATCCCAGCCGGATTTTAGCAGCCATAATTCCTGCATTAGCAACTTTGCACGGACCAATACAGGTGCAATCAGCCCAAGCGGATCATACATCTTCGCGATGCCTGATAGTATGGATCGCTTCGTTGAGGATGTTGATTCAACACAAACGTTCGAATCAAAACACAGCTCATCAGATTCTGGTTGCCAGGAGATACCGAGTGTTTTCACCGTTTCATTGGGAATGAACTGCAACGATGACTGGGTGCCGATCTGATCAGCACTTAAACCGCTGAGAACACCTAGATGATTCGATGTCCACTTGCGCAATTCGAATCCACCTTTCGCAAGCAGATCCGATAGCTCCTGGCGAAGACGTACAGTATCTTCTACTGTATTGGCACCACCAATGAAATCATCTACATAAAAGTTTCGTTTCAGGGCAGCTTGTGCATTCGAATAGTGAGCACCTTCATCATCTGCGAGCTGAAGCAAGGTGCGCGTAGCTAGGAACGATGAAGGCGAAAGTCCATACGTAACGGTGTTGAGTTCGAAAATCTGCATCGGGGCTTGTGGTGAAAAACGGAAAAAGATTCGAACCAATCGACGATCATCAGGATGCAACAAGATTTGTCGATACATTTTCGCTATGTCACCCACAAGCGCAACCTTGTAAGTACGGAATCGTAAGATTATGTCCAGCAGATCGTCTTGCACGATAGGACCGGTGCATAATATCTCGTTCAATGAATAACCAGAATTCATTTTTGCAGATCCATCGAACACTACTCTCAGTTTCGTTGTTGAGCTGGATGATTTAAAAACGGGATGATGTGGTAAATAGTAGGCCGGTTCCTCTTCCCTACCAACATTTATCGGCGACATGTGACCGAGATTCAAATACTCCTTCATGAATTGATGATAGTCCGCTTTTAGTTGTGGATCGCGTTCCAGCCTCCTTTCCAGCAATTCGAAGCGTCTTAATGCTGTTGTCTTGGACTGGCCGAACTTCACGTTAAAGTCAGGCTGTCGAGGTAAACGGACGATATACCGACCCGAATCGTCGCGTTGGGTGGTTTCTTTAAAAAGTGTTTCGCATAGTTGCTCTTCAGGTGAATAGCAATCTCTATCCTGCAACTCTTCTACTTTCCAGAATCGTTCGAGCGATTCCTCTAGAGTGTTCATGCAAACGATGGATGTTGCATTCGAGTTTTCCTCAGCAGGATTCAAAGACGATGCTGAGCCGCTCACGACCCATCCGAACACACTTTCGATGAGGACGGGAAGCCCTGACGAGATTTTATGTTGTGCCCCACTTTGAAAGAATTCGTGGTAATGCCGGGCACCGAGGATGAGATCTAACGGTGCCGACTTATGGAATTGGGGGTCAGCAAGCATAAAATTCGAGGGTATTTGCCAATCATTCGCGTTCACGTCATGTGCTGGCAGATTCCCTATCAAGTTGTCTACTATCAAAAAGTCGGCGCTCAACTCATACGGGCTCGTTCGTGAGGAAATGTTGGCACGCACCGATTTTGTCACCGGGGTGTTCGAATTTCCCGCTCCGATAAGTGCGATGTTAATCGCATCGCATTTGTGCGCTAATCTATGAGCAAGCCGGCGGCTCATAAGATCAGGCTGAGACGCACTATCTAAAAGTGCTCGCGCAGGATGAGCGACACCGTGCGCGTCAACTATCCGAACTACGGCAGTTTGGAGAAAAACGTGATCGTACGTTTGCTTGCTCGCGTGTGCTGCTACGTAGTGTGCTTGTGTATTCGCCATGTGATCGTTAGTGCTGTGTGGTGCATTTACGGGAGCATTTCGCGCAGCTGGCGTGGTGGGTGCAGTGGGAAATGTGCCGTGTGAAACTTGTGCGTGTAGTAGTGTGTGGTGCGCTAAATGGCAGTGTCGACACTTGTATTGCGAGGAGCAATCACGCGCTCGGTGATTGTCCCGCAAGCAATTTATTCAAATTCGTGTGTCTAAAGCTGTTCGGTATCGTTGTGCAGGATCCATAGCAAGGAATCGCTGGCATCGCGTAACGGCGTGAGGCATATTGCATACAGGGCAACTGTGAGGTTCTCTATCGGCGGTCGCAAAGCTCGTAGCGCGCAGTAAATTTGGACGTCGCGTGTGTGTGATAGGCTCCGCGAGTGACGTATCTGGTTTGTTTACTAACAATGTTTCGAGTACTCGCATTCGACGTTGTAAGAAAACTACAAGATTCTCGTAACTTGGATTTTCGTCATTGGAAGCGTGCTCTTCCCAATCACGGAGCGTGATTGTTGGCAGCTTGGTGCACAATAAATGCTCCAAAATACTGCTCCAAGCGTCAGTATCTTCACCCAAGTGGTGAAGCGTATTTTTGTGGCGCTCAAATTCGTCAACCAGCTGATGAAGGGTCAACGCACCTTCGTGCCTGATCGGCTTCATGCTAAACATGGCCTGCAGGTGACGCTTTTTTAGCAAATATTCATTGGAATATCTTGCAGTGACCATTTTCCAAGCTTGGTCATAATTTGCCGCACTGATAGTAATCGCCTCGATAACTTGCGCCGCTTCACCCTTCAGCGCTGCACGCAAGTAGTGAAATTTTTGTATGGCGGGCAAATCTACGTTGTCGTGTATAAGACACTCGAAAGTGTCCCTAAAGGTCAACCATTGCATGTAGTCACCATTGAATTCCGGGAGTGTGATGGTGGGCAATTTTATTCCCTTCAGGGAGCTGTTGCCAGCCTTTTGCTGCGCGGCCTCATTACGCGAAATTTCCTTCATTTTCGCTTTTAATTCGCCTTCCACGTAGATTAAGCGTGGCTCGAAATCCTGCCTCAACGCGTCGTTATGCTCGGATTCTTCAACAGTGGTTGATGCATCTTCCAGCTGTTGTTGAATGTTCTCCAAATCGTTTGCCAACTGCTGGACTTTATTAAGTCGTATTTCCACGGCATTGGAGTCTCGCTCGGGATCAAATTCCCGTAAAAACTGTTCGTGTCGCACCAAAGTAGTGAGCAAAATCGTCCTTCGTGAAGCCAAAATTGTTTGAGTAGGCATTTTGTTAAACGGTGCGAAAGTTGCGTACTCGAGTGTAGTGTACTAAAATGCGAGCTAACTACCGAAATGCGCGCGCGTGGATTATGCTAAACTTATCGAAAAAATCGCGAGTATTCGGGTTGTAAATATCCTGGTCACGGCACCAATGTTCTTTCGCGGATTTAATTTCGGATAAGTTTTGTTTGTCGCAGCTAATAGTTACCAGTTGATTCGCTTTTGAAAATGGAGAGAGCGCAAAAAGCCTTTTCGCCCCCTATTTATTGTCTTTTGAGGAACAGTTGGTTCCCTTGCCATCACCACAACAACAATCTTTTGTGTGCCGCAATCCGCTCCTCCGACAAGTCGACTGTCGGAGGATTTACAAAAAAGTAAAACAATGTTCCAACATATGTCTTCGAAACTAAGATCGATTTGATAGAAACAGGTTATCATTCTCAAGACAAACATCGCACATAATTACGACAATTTTAATCCTCATGCCAAAATGCGTCTCTTCTGCTTCGATACGGAAGCACACGGTTTTCAATATTTATCGCTCGATTGTCGATTTTTATTGCTCGCTATAAATTAGATACGCACTTTAGCGTTCCTCCTTGGATCGTCGTTTCAAGAACAGAGCGTCAAACGCAACGCTGTGACAGACTTTATTCGTTGTCCTTTTATTTTGTACAAATGATACAATGCATCCGAAGTGCCGAAAAGAAATTTGTAGCACGTCATCAAACACAGACTGACGTCTTGCAATATGTGAAAAATTTGTTGTTGAAAAAATAAGTAAAAACCTGCTTCACCAGAATATATGCCTTTCTGTGTCTCCAGCCGGAATGGATGTGTGTACTGTACGTTCAAGAAAAAAAAACGCTCAACAAAATTCACCGAAAAAGACATAAAACATTCTTCCTACGCCAGCCTTCAAAGCTGACCCCGAAAAACAACACACACAAAAAACCCACATACATGCGATCCAATATCCTGCCAATCTCGCTCGCCGGTTGAAAGCGTCCTTCGATGGCCAAAACAGTCGAAAAGAGCGTTCAAAAGCGTTCAGGAGAATGGTAGCTGTCGCTGTCCGCTGAATATTTTCTTTTATTTATTTCGCTCGTTTTTTTTCCCCCTGGGCCGCCGCTGCCAAATAGGTTGTGAGTGTGATAAAATATTAAAATTTATGTGTCGTGCCCGATGGCGAACATTTTTCTTCGTAGTAGGACGTCCGTCCGGACTCCACCGCACACGTCGAGAATGACAATTTTCAATCCACGGCTAGGGCGATCCTGTTTCGTGGTACGCATAGCGTTGTCTGGTGGAGAGATTTTTGTCCGGATTCAATCTCTTTATTTATTTTATGTCGCATCATCGTATTTTTGACAGTCAGCGAGGGGTTTGCATTCATTTGGTCCTTAGGTAAATGATGAAAGGAATGAGTTTTATGCGTCCGAATGTACAGCGTATCATACCTTTTCCGTGTCATGTAACAAGTATGCGCTTAATGTTTCAATATTGCATACATGTAGGCGCTTGCATGTAAAGTCACTTTATATAAAGCTAGCTCTTATACCTTTTGGAAGAGGAAAATAATATATTCAGTAGTGTTTGTTTCCGTTCTAGACGATGCTTAAGCTCCATTCTCCAAGATCTCAAGTGTCGTTAGTGGATCCTTACACGAAACACTAACTATTCATGACAATTTGGCAACCGAAGCATTGTAAACTAATTAGGATAGCCCGCACAAAAAGGGCTATGCGTTGCTTTTGCGATATGCATGTCAACGAGTGCTTCAAAGAAAGCAAACAAGACTCATCAACAAGCTACAAAAAAACTCCACCACATACACACAAACATCGCCTCATATAATCCCCAAACATTGACGCACGTACCGTAAATCACGGCAGAAGCCATTATCATTAGCGAGCAGGAATTTGGAAGCCGAAGTTCCCTTTAATGAACAAACAATGTTACCATTTTCTTGCCATTTTACCAACCAGAGTTCTCGGCACCATCAACACCCGAACCATAAAACATTCCACCCTCGTACAACGATGCTGAAGATGTTTCTGATTGTTTCCCGACCCGATTGTTTTGCACGGCACAATGGGACGGGCTTCTCAGCTCGTTCGCTAGCTTCCTCCACTGCCAGTGTGCGCACAGACAATGATGGAAATTTGTGTGTGGAAAAATTAATCCAGACCAGACCTCTCAGACATGGAGCGTGAAGGAAGTCGCGTATCGCAAAAATTACCTGTGTGTCTGTGTGTGCCCAAGCTTCCTGCCAACAAGCACCCTGAAGTGAAGGTTTTTAGAAGAGATCAGCCAAATCACAACAAACTCATCGGGAACGCAAATAACCGAAAGGATCGTACACACCGTCTCTCTCGTTTGCGGTTAATGGTGGCGATGATGCGATGGTCATAGAAAATTCAAACGATGAAACGAATGGTAACTTCAACCAAAAACAACCAACCAACAAGACGGAAAAGCCTTTTCTGCCGTACCAGGCGCAAAAGCCCGTGTGGGCATCACCATCAGCAGAAAGTTACCATTAATTATTCCACGCAGCACATCCAACAGCCCGGCCGGTAGTTTGTCTAGACGGCGGGATGAGTGACGGCAACGCATCAAAAGGCGTTTACATGCCATCGCGGTACGTCATCTCGCAAGCACTACGCATCATCCGAGCTCATCACGTTGATTGCTTCCGTCGGGTGGTTTATCATCTCGCACTCGCACCCCTTCGTCCGCACCCTTTTGTTGACTTCCTTTGAATTTTCCATCATTTGATTCGTTTCTTTTTGTTGTGCACCGCGCCCCGTGGAAGTGTTTTTCATTCGTCTTTAATAGTTAAACGGTTCACGAGAAAGGCGTTTTCCGGTGATGCCACAAACCGAGCCTTTCCCTGTCGGGGTTGCTTTCAATTGCCGATGGAGAAGAAAATGGCACACAAACCAGTGACTTGTGTCCCGGGTGTGGGGCATTCTGTCCAATCTGTGCGAGAACGTTTTTCCAATGCTACACACACACCCAAACACTAATCAGACTGATGAATAGCTAAATGTGCGTCGCATCGTTCTATGTTGGTGGTCTCTCATGCAGAGTAGTGGGATTTATTGTTGGTCTTTGTAAGCGTTGGATTTTTTCCACTTCCTTTCTGGGAGGCTTGCTGAAGAGTCTCTTTGCTTAAGGAAAAATTCAACAGAACATTCAATTAAACGTGATTCGTTCAAGCACCGAGTCTTCTTCATTAAACTCTTCTTCAGTCATGAGTCTTCATGATTAAACCGTATTGCAATATGATCCTTACATTCTCGATAAAACTTGACAATAAGATATTCTATTCTACAGAAACATATCAGAAGGGAATTAAGGAGCTGTTCTGTTAGGAAAGATGAGCAATCCTTGGCAGAAGTATACGAATTGTTGTGTAGATTACATATTCGATAGGAGATAAATAATCATATGAAAACAATACTGATACTGTTGCTCTTCAAAAAGTAAAAATGGGTTCGTTTCCTTTCGGAAATTGAAATATGAAAGGATTGTTACTAATCAATGGTTTATTGTGTATGATCTTTAATAAGCAACCATTTTTAACGCATCTCTCCGATCTCTCTGACGCCACCTTATACAGCAGCACCAAAGGCTGCAGTAAAGGTGTACAAACTTTCACTTCACAACTCTCTTACGAGCAGCATCTTTAAACTATATAAGTACCTATACGATCAACTTCTACAAATTGTGGTTGATCATCATCATCTATTGATCAAACGATACGCTCCTTTACCTCGTTTCTAAATTTACCACTCTCAGACATCTCACTGTAGTAAAGTATTATAGTATAGCTAGTAGATGTAATTCTAGGGATAGAGTAGGGCACTATTATCCTTTGACCGCCGGCCAGCACGTACGTGTTAAGTAGATCGTTCAGATACGATTAAAGCGAAACGTAACCTCAACAAAGTCTTGTCCAATTTGTCAGTTTCTGTAAACGTCAACTTGACTCCGGAACACAGGTGGACGCAATCCATGGAGACCTAAAGGCAGTCTTCGATTTGGTTTCGCATAAAATACTCCTCGCAAAAATTGACAACCTGAGTTTCTTCTAACGGCGTGAGATGGATACGCTCCTGTTGTGGAGGAACGGTTGTGTGTAGTGTACTAGACTTTACAACCCGACAAGTGACGTCTGTTACTTGTGCGATGTATGTTAGCGTTTCTCCCTCTTCAATCGCCAGTGGTCACCGAAGCAAAGGGCTGTAATAGGTTGTAAAATTGTAACGTAAAGCATTGGGAACGTGTTTCACATAAGTATTCCTAAGCGTTATTCCAGACTATCACCTGAGTGCTCCATAGTAATCAGGAGAGCGAACGAAAACAATTAAACTAGATTAGATATATCTGCTGGCTGCGGATTATTAAAGTACAATTTAACGAGTAAGAATTTGAATAAAGCAGCATTCTAACCAATACTGACTGTTAGACTGTTTATTGAAGTCGGAAGCATCCTCAGGTCTTCAAGGTACCCTCATTTATTCGTCGTCAAGGATCGGAGGCATTCTCCGGTCCTGAAAGTTTGAATCGGAGGTATCCTCCAGTCGCAATCCATTGAACGGGACAAGGGCCCGGTTCAACAACACTTCCTATATGTGATGTAGCCATATTATTATCTAACCATGAGGTATTACTGTTTACTGATGATGTGTTATGGAAGTTTTCAAATTCAAAGCCGTACAAGCCGGTATTGCTTATCTTTTCATTTGTTTTACTGTCAACAGCGATGATCTACGGGAGGTTCCTGCACTCCATCTCACCACTGGTTTCCCTGCGTCCCTGATTTCACGGGCTCCCGGTAGATCGTGCGTTTATTCGCATGATGTCGAGACTTATGTCGAACCATTATGCGATGAATGCACATCTTCAACGTATAGGTAACGCCAACTCCAAGGTTTGTAGCTCTAGCAACAACGGATATCACGACTTTGACCACATCCTCAGGTCATGTGTGGAGTTCGATGCGGCTAGACCCGGACTCTTAGCAGCCGTTCGGGCATCAGTAAGTTCCCCGGTGGTGCCGATGCGCCATATCCTAGGACAGAAAGACTACAAATATGCGCGGATTCTGCTTGACTTTGCCAAAAAGATGGGAATCGTCCCTTCCCCTTTATGTTTGCTACACGTTCGCAATGGTGGCATCGGTATGCGCCAATCGCTATTTCGACCTAAGAATCGATTAAAATTTGGTTTAGAAGATCTGAAGTCGTAACTGGCGACCTTGTCGTTGACGGAATGTCAGGGTTCGATTCTGCAGTAACCCTACAAGGTTATTGTGGTTGTCGACTCCTTGCGTTTTGCTGGCGTCAGGGTCACCAGCGACAACATTACATCACTGAACCAATTGAATTAGGTTTGGACGACGTGCAGCTGTGACTGGCGGCTTTACTGTTGGCGGAATGCGTGAGTTAGATGCTATTGTAGCTTCATAAACTTGTAGTGGCTTTCGGACTCGTGCTTTCTGTCAATGGTGGGGCCGCCAGCCATAACATGCCAATGCTGGCAACTATATGGTGTGAGGAACACCAAGGAGTATCCACAAGAAAAGGGAGAGAATTGCTAGTCTCCACGACACGGTACTCCAAAGAGGCGCTATCGGAAACAGTGAGGACAACATCTGAACCATACCTGGCAGTAACAACAACCACAACCGAGCTCACCCGAGATAAGGTGCACTTAAATTGAGGGAGAAGAAAATGTCTACCCTCCAAATAGGATATAAGTTTGATGAATTGTTAAGCTAGATTTGAGATAAGATTTTAAGGAATACGGCCTGGCCGTTATTACAAAATAAAAAAAAAAACAGCGATGAGTCTAAAAAATGTGCTAAGTAATTAGAACATGCTCTTTAATTCTTTGTCTTATAATTGAAAGCTGTATTAATTTAGCATCCGACACATTAATTGCAAAACTAAAAATATAATATTTGCATAAAATGGGTCGTCCATTTTTAGCAATAATAGGTCAAGTTATAACTATTTTTGCTAAGCACCATATTTTCAGCACTTATTAATATTTTACAAAACCTAATGTGCCATACATTAAATTGACTTTACCTTAGGTGCCTCATTGCACTCAAAGAATCGCATCTTCCATTCTCCCTCCCAGTCACTTTACGTGTAGCAATCCAAAGAAGCCACACCCCTCGTTTAACTCATTTAAACAAGCACTTGTGACTGCATTGCGCAGCGACATTGCTCTCCCATAAACTTGCTCCACCGAAAAAATGCTTCATTTGCATTTGAGTGAGGAAAAGGCGAGTAATTAAAGTGCACTCTGGCCCCGTGCTGTTTTTGCCGTGCCTCCATTCAATTCCACCCCGAAGCGATGTTAATAGTTTCCACTTCTATATTTGCATACACCCAAGTAGTGTTCTCCATCGGGGCAAGAACTTGTCCCATTTCATTACTCAGCAATGGCCCACGTGGGTCATGTTTTTCTTGTGGAATTAGCAGAAGAGAGAAAGAAAGAAAAAAAAACAATCCCCTCTGCTTGAATGGTCGTTCACTCGCAGGTCGATATAATTGTTTGTCTGGCCGGGTAGCTGACAGTGCTGGGAAAATGGAACTGTATAAGAAGCTGACGAAACGAAACGGGTAAAAGAAACCTTTTCCTTTCGGTTGGGTGGCTTTGACAGTGTTTGGTGTTTGAAGTGTGACTTTTCGATGGTTATAAATTTCCTCCAGGATGGGTCTGTTGCCAGGCGACACACCATTCGATGCGGTGGCCAGAACGATCGGATGGCGTTTGCAATTTGATTAGATGACAGGGTGCGACCTGGTGTCTAAAGCTGAAGCAAAGGAAAAACAGACAAATGTCAATTTGGGGGAAAAAAAGGGAAAAATGGGTAAAACTTTGCCCCTCACACTGAAGCTAGCAGACACACGGGAAGTTGCTCCATTTTGTGCGTGTGTGTGTGTGTGTCTTGTCGTTCTCGAAACAATACAAAAAATGATGTAAACCAAGTGTCGTAGACCACGTCCGGTTCATTTGTTCCGTTTCCGCCCCCTGACAGGAAAAGAAGGGGGAACAGGATGTTCCAACGGTAGTTGTGGTTGACTGGTGTGATGGTCTTTGTGGCTTGTTCTTGTGCAAATGCTCCAATCGGGCAAGAATAGGCGAACGAGAACAAGATAACGATTTATTGCCATTAATCAAATAAACAAAGCAATAAATCTCGGGAAAAAAGTGGGAGCATTGCAGGTCCACCCCGTTTCCTTTCGGGAAGTTTGTCTTGTTTCGTTTCAGTGCGTATTACTGCAGGCGGTACTACCAGGGATGGGGTTGATACCAGTGAAACCAGTCACCAGGAGACAACAGCAGTTAACGAGCAATCGTCTAAGAAGTTAAGGCAACGAAAAAGAGAAAGTTATAAAAAAAAAATTGTCGAGGAAAAAAACACATTCGGTGGATCTTTTTGAATAAATTTCATTAGGTTTTGATGCACAAAATTGGCTAAAACGAACGTTCATTGCACGAAGCTCGGCATTTTCTCTTTTGCGCCTGAAGTTATGCTTGTATGTGGCGCTGGGCTCGATTGCATACACGCTTTAAGTCAAGGTTTAGCCAATTCAGTTGAATTTCTAACCGTTTGCGACTCCCAATTAAAGCCAGAGCAACGCCATTCGCACTCGCTTGCCGCAAGAACGCAAGAGCAGAACGGAAAGACTAAATTAATCTCATTGCTTTTAATTAATTTATACACGAAATCGATAATCTACATCACCACACAGCGAACGATCGACCCAAACATTCGTTTGCTCTAACAAACCTTCCCCTAATTTGTCTTTCACCAATCAACGTACCGTGTTCCGCACGCTCCTCTCGGCTGGCAGGACACGTAAAAAAAAGCCACTCAATCAGTTGCAATCGCATTTACGTTCACACCGGCGCCAAAACACATTTCCTTTGCCCCTCCCCAACTAGCGTAGCTAATCCTCAACAATCTGCTAATGCACGTAATTATGTCTTCAGAGGATTTTCTGGTCTCGTCTGTCGGTTGTTTTTTTGCTTCGTTTTTTTGTTTTTCTATTTCTTCCTAAACCTTGGCCGTACCAGTCATCAGTTTGGGAAGATTTTCTACGACAATCCTGCCAGCAGTTAACGAGCCATAACGCACACCATCCACCATTCTCAATCGCACGGCCTAAGCGCATCGGTAGCCACAATCCACCTTTTTGGGGAAGCTACTGCTGTTGCCGGTTTCATGACCTAGTTTCGTATCCGATTTATCTCGCCCAATCGTACCCGGATAGACCAGTTTGTCTTTATGGTTTGCGGAGAAGTGTGTTGCAAAAGACAGCTATATAATGCTGTAGGATGCTTCATACGATGGGAAAGATGGCTTAATGGTGGGACTTGTGTCCTGACAGAAACATAAAATATTTTGAATAAATGTAAAATAAGAAATTATAACAAATATTAAACGCTTACGTTGAATCAATTAAAAATCATTTTAGGTAGCGTAATAGCTTTTCATTTGTTGTGGAAATTATGGCATTGTATAAATTAATCTTCCACAAATCACCACGGCATCATCCTTTAATAATCTTTCCAGCGACCTATTAGATATCAATCTAAATGAAGTTAAGCCTAAGGGGATGACGAGATCGATCCCATCCACCGAACTGATTTGAAGAAGGGCATAACTCTTCATTTTATTACCATCTAGCACGGGGTCATCTCGAACATCGTGAGGTTATTGTTTGCCACTCGCAAACTAATCTCCTCCGCCATGCCGATGTGTTACGATGTGGGTGCTATTTTTCGGGTGAAATAATAACACCCCGGCCCCTTACCTCCACCGTACACCACAACTGTACGCCTTGACGGGACCACAGAAGCTACCACAAATCGTTTGACTCCCGTCGCTCGTAAATACGCTGTGAAATTTTCTATCCACCGAGCATGGGTATCCATGAAAGTCAACACGGAATCTGTATCATCCGAACCCCGTTCGAACGGCACTGGGGGACAAAAAAGGTTTAGTGAAAAGGGTCAAAGATTTCCCGGGTGATGAATATCGAGGGACAGCACGAATATTTTTGGCAGCAAGGTTGTGTTCTTCTCGTTCTACAGAAGAAGTTTATCGCCGATAAAGTGATTGCATATAAGAGTGACAGAACACCGAGGAAAAAGCGAGCGAAAAAATAATGATAGAGCGAGAAAGGGATAGGAGTTTCTTTGTATAAGAATATACTGAAGGAAAGACATGTGAAAGACGTGGTAAAACAACAAAATTGCCTAACACAAGAAAGCAAGAAACGAAAACCGTCTATAGAACATTATCTTGATGGATCTGTTTAAGATATATACGTTTAATGGTATAAAGAAGAACGAAAATCAAATGACACCAGTGCAACTAACATGAAAATGTAAAGAGCATGAAGAAAGAAAAAGAAATACTATAAAAGACGTATTGCAGAACACAATTGTCGCTATACTAACCGAGAGGAAAAATACCAAAAGATCACATGTTTCACGAAAAGAAAGAACGAGTAAGGGATAGCAAAATCCACGAACCGCAAATGTCAAATGAAAAGCAAAAGAAAATTAGATTCGAAAGGATAATGTGCACCCAGTGTGTGCGGTCAATTATGATAGATTGGAAGAAGATAAACAAGACAAAAAAATGCAAAATGTCAACCTTTTTTTTTGTACTTGCCTCTAATCCCTACTCGCATACGACCATTTACCACAGGCTCGTGATGTATATTTTTTCCATCGCAAAGAAAAAAAAAACATGTGAATTCCAGTTATCCAATATTTTACCCATTCGGAACCTAACCCACATCGGAGCTGGTGGCGTTAATAGAAAAAGTTTTTCTTCACATTTTGTTCGTAGGCGAACCGGCGAACTTTACTTTTACGCTTTACTTGTGTATGTGTGTGTGTGTGTGTTTGTTTCGGCTACTTCCGTTTCACTGCTATCGGTCAGCTTTTTGACCGTCCATTCGCGTAAATAAACCAATCAACGATTTGTTCACAACTGTTAGGACATTTATCGATCAATCAGTAACATAAAACAGAAAGTCGTATTGTGCCACGAGTGAATATTGAGCTACGATACGGTGCAAAATAAAGAGAAAATGGAAAAATAATGTGAAAACACACTAAGCGACATTAATTGTGTTGCAATTAATTGTTTTGTTGAAGACACACGTTTCTTTTGGTAAGTAAAGTTTGTTAATCTAAGCGGAACATTTTCATACAAATATAAGATGTAGAACTGAAGAAGGACGGCCTGCTGATGAAGCGACAGCGACACAAGTCTCCCCACAGCTGGACCGGGGTTTCAATCCCATCCGGTCCGTTTTGACGTTTAGATAGTTGACTATCCAACTACGTGATATCAGGTCAAGTCTAGTAAGGCATTAGATGACCAATGTGACCTAACAGAGGTCGTCAAGTCTAGAAGAAGAAGATGTTGATCTACAACTGCTTGAAAACCAATCTTTTTTTAAAAGACATTGTTTATTTAAAACAACTTAAAAAAGAAAAACAGGGTATATGTAGGGACGACGAAATGTTATAAAGAACATTGAAGGATATTTTCATCAATCATAGCATTGTTGTTTCCAACAATGTGGATGATGTAGTTTGCTAACAAACGTAGGATAGGAATCCTCTTACTTATGCTAATGTGACTTAAAATAGGTAAAAGGAGGGAAGGGAAGTTAAGGTTGTGGTTTGGAACAATGGCTTCCATAGCCTGCATCACTATGCTTCCATGCTCCAAGCACTAGCCACCCTAGAGCACAGGGCAAACTTGTGCTCCAGAGTCTCTGGCCGGGAGCAGAATGAGCAAGCTGAAGGAGACCGATTCATCCTGTCGAGCAGCAATCCGTTTGGCACCTTGTTGTGCACCAGCAGATACAGTTTCGAGCGTTGGTCGGATGAAAGTATGTAGTTGATGACGTTTTTCCAGATCCATCGACAATCCGTGGAAGGTGACTCTATAGCCACTTTGGAGTCTGGAAGACTGTAGGTACCGGATGGTATGCGAGCTGCTATATTACCGTCCGAAGGCACGGATACGTTATGGCAATGGAGCCTATATTCAGAGGATTCCCAGCACAATCTTTGTGCTGAGTCCAGATTTTCAGGGAACCCTGCTCTGTAACGTACCGATTCACCAGCAACGCTCTTGCGGTAATTATGGGAATGTGAAGATTGAGTCCACCTCGGTTGCGTGGAAGAGCCAAATGGGTTAATAGGATTCGAAAACCCCCAGATCCGTCCCACAGGTAAGACCTTGGAGTCTTGGAGGCCAAATCGATGTCCATCGATCGTGCGCCACACACCGAAGCAACAAACCAAAGCTTGGGCAGAAAGAAAGTTTTCAAAAGCACCACCTTTTGCGCCAAATTGAGGTCTCTAACTCGGTGCAATCTGACCAAATAGCGGAACTGTTGGATTACGTTTTCCCAGTTATGCCCCATGGCCTCCCGTATATTGTTCGTGAACAATATGCCAAGCAGGCGAAATCTTTCTACTTCCCGCAGCCACGGAACATGCATCGGGATGGTTGTTGGTGTGATGTGTCCTATGTCCAGTGCCGTTCCACTTTCAGCTTCGCCCCAGCGGTTCTGCCAAACGCTTCTATATCGTTGTTGTAACCTCCTCGAGTTTGGGAAGGGAGGTTGTCACCACCGAGATGTCGTCAGCATATACGTTGATCAGGTCATCCTGATCGCAACAAATACTTTCTAATCTGGAGATGAGCGGATTCAGGTAAAGGACAAAAAGGTGCATGGATAAAGGATCGCCCTGTCTGACAGAGCAGCGTATGGGACACGACGGGAAAAGGTTTCCATTTACAAGGATACGGGAGGAGGATCGTTCACTAGAAGAGTTTGCCACAAAAAAGTTCTATTAACTCTGTCAAAGGCCTGTGATAGATCGAAGAAACTAGCTTACCACGCTTTCGTTGATTCTTGAGATCAACCACCCTCTCCTTAACAGAGAGCAGACTGGTTCCATGGAAAAATGTTGCAAGGTTTGTTGCTACATTTTAGCGCTGTCGATAATATCCCCCACTTCCTGATTATAGAATCAAGGCCTAGTTTAATAATTCTCGACAGTAGCTTGTAGCCGGTGTTTAGCAGGGATATGGGCCGAAAGCAAGAAACGGAGCCCTTACCTCCTTTCTTTTTCACTAGAACTATGACACTGTCAACAAAGCTTCGCGGAAACCTTCTTTCAAGAGCCTCATTCAAAATGAGATGTAGTTCCCTTTGGATTATCTCGTATGCACGAAGATAAAATTCCTTAGGGATCCCATCAGGGTTAGGAAACTTTCGCGACGCAGCTTTTTTAATTGCATCGAGGATTTCATCAGATGTGATCTCAATCATGTAATTATTATTGGTCACAATCACAATCCCCTGGAATGATTTGGATACAGGTAAACGTGTCGTCCGTAGGCAATTCTTACTCAGAGTACAGTTGTGTGTAGTATGTGTGAATGTGTTGTCTGATATGTCATCGCAAAATAAATTTATTAGAAAAACGATATAAATTTAACCAGAGCTACTTTAGTTTTAAAGTATCAAAACCCACTTTTTCCAAAAAAATCCTTCTTAAAGTCTGCATAAATCGTTAGTTGGTCATGTGATATTATTATAATGAAATCAGCTTCTTTTTGTGATGTCAAACAAGATCGAACGTTTGACGAAACAGAAATTGAAATCCAAACTTCCATCCAATAGCACACCGACTCCCGGTAGAAATATCTTCACGGATAATGTACTTCAGTTGAAAATTTTCAAGATCGATACGTCCATTTCCACGAGCTTCCCGGAATGGGGCGACGGTATGTTTACTCTCAACCTTTGGAGTGCATCCAACTGAGGACATATTCTATCGACGGTTCAATTTGTCCTGACATTTCCACGGACGATGATGACTGTCACGACATTGATTCCAGCAGAATTTTCAATCATATCATGTCGCATCTGTGTGCTTGTTTGTGTGCTCAAAGGCGAAGAGCAAGGTCAATGTCGGAATTGGTTCCCTCTTGACAAGCTTGTTATCAGCGAAGAGTACAAAATAAATATTTTATATACATTTTCAATCAAAACTGTTCAACCTACGCGTGAAAAAAATGAGATTTTCACACATTTTCATTTCCGTATTCTTTCGAAGCTACACCGCGACATTACCAACATGCAAGTTGACTTTCTCGATTCTCTCGTTTCCATTCCCACCATTTGACACGCTAGCTCTAGTCTAGGTGATGCAAAAAAATAAAGCTCAAACCACAATGCTTAATTTTATAGCTACAACCAACCCGAACCAAGCCGTCCACCGCCTGGCAGAGAATTAGGGTTGTAATACATTTAAACATTGCTTGCATCACTCTCCGAATCCACGCCAGAATCCGAATGACGCCATGTGCTGCTGTCACCTTGCCAACATCTACTCCGTTTGCGAGGAAAAACCACGCTTACAGGGCGGCACTGTCACAAGCACACTTTATCACACATGTCCGGATCCGTCCGGAGCTAGGCTTGGAAGGCAGGTTGATGTGCTTAAGGTTAGGTCGTGACACACGGCGCACTTTGTAGCTACCCTGTGTGGAAGCGTTTGCCTGTGTGTGAGTGAGTGGTGAGGCGGTGAAAAGTTTGACAGTGTTTTTCCAACCGAAAGCATCACTAACCAGTTGGTAAAGTCGATTGAAGTGGCCTCTGAACGAGTCAAAACTGTGGTCGCTTCCACAGTAGACGTACTGTGACGTGATTAGCAAAGTTGACTAGCGTAAACGTATTTTGAGACCAGCACTGGGGGGAGTACTTAAGCGTTAATCGTTGTTTATTGCTGCGATAGTTTAATTATTATATTTTTGTTTTAGTATTTGGCATACGATAGTTTAATGAAAAATAGAATTGCTCTCATGGGAGCTACACCATGAGGTGTTAGAAAATGAGAAAGTTTTAATCAGCATTTTACATCAATAAAGCGGATCTAGTGCTAGCCGAGCTAGTAATTATTCAAGATAATCCGTCACGAGCAAATCCTACTAGTTTTGTGCGTAATTGTAGTCTACATTTTAAAGACAGTGTTGTGTGCATGTCAAGAAACTTTGTCCATTAAAGCTGAATATTGTGTTTGCATCTCTAATTCGATTATGAAACCCGAAACCTATGCAACTTCAATCATGTCCAACTTGTCTTGATCTCTGCACACAATTTTACTCTTCTGTTTGAAGTCAACAACAATTTAATGCAATGACCGAACCATACCGTCTCTCAATACTCCTGATGCAGAGGTTTTGGTAGGCACCATTCGAAGACACTCACTCAACACCATTAAGCATGCATGATAAGCTCAACGGAGGAATTCATAATTCACAACGGTCGGTTTAACCTTGACCGAAAGTGATGCACGATTTTCGTTCTCTACCACCGTCCCTTAACAGGCGTCGCCATTGCTGTTATTGTTATGTGTCTCGACCCTTTCTGGTACGTCGCGAATGATGATGATATTAATTCTCGGTCCATACATGCGTGAGCCGTGGTGCCGACCGACGCCGATACACGCCTTCTTCCCGTTTTCTAAAAGCCCATGGCTCGTGAATGTGACCAGACATGGAGTGTAAAGTGCTTAAGCAGCGATGCATGCGCAATGAGAATCCAAAACATCGTCGAAACGGTAGAATGATGTAATAATATGTTATAATTCACGATGACGCATGAATTCAAAGATTTAAACATTTTGCCAGCTAGTTCATATCTCTTGTAGCTGTTCTACTTATCGCATTGATTTTGTAGAAGCATTGTTTCATTTAAAAGTTGCAAATTTATTTATAAATTTACGATGAACGTCATCGATAAACTATTCTTGCTATAGAAATCCTCTAAATCGGCCATGGCCGAGCGCTACCGTCTACGGATCAGTTATTTTGGTGTTTTGGCTTACGCTCAGCAATCACATCCTCCCCTATTGACAAAATTGCCTTAATAACCACTATTCAGGGGTTTTTCAATACAAATTTGCCTTAGTGGTGCCTTAGTCGGTTGATTTACAAAGATTTTGTCAATGTTATCTCCCATTTTGAGCTGATAAAGGGTCGATAAAGGGCGCGGTTCATGACTCTGATGCGTATGTAAGCACTATAAATACAAGAATTCATATAACAGGTTGGCTGATAAGTCCCCGGTCTAACAAAGAAAAACACATTTTTTTGTCAAAATTCGTTTTTATTATTCAACATAGTTCCCTTCAAGAGCGATGCAACGATTATAACGACCTTCCAATTTTTTGATACCATTTTGGTAGTACTCCTTCGGTTTTGCCTCAAAATAGGCCTCAGATTTGACGACCACCTCTTCATTGCAGCCAATTTTTTTCCCTGCGAGCATCCTTTTGAGGTCTGAGAACAAGAAAAAGTCGCTGGGGGCCAGATCTGGAGAATACGGTGGGTGGGGAAGGAATTCGAAGCCCAATTCATGAATTTTTGCCATCGTTCTTAATGACTTGTGGCACGGTGCGTTGTCTTGGTGGAACAACACTTTTTTCTTCTTCGTTCTTTTTACGTTCGTCAAGCAACCAAAAGTTGCTTGACAAAAGACGCTCTGTCTCACAAACTAATTGACATACAGACGTCAAATTTTGACATGAAGCATTTGAAGGTTGGTGCTATATAAAAATAATATGCATTTAATATTTATTTATAATTAATAATGACGGTCCAGTGCCGTATTGTCATATGCATTTAATACTAGAGGCGCATTCTATGTGTCAGACCGGGGACTTATTAGCCAACCTGTTATAGTCGTATAAATGTTTGTGGAGATAGCTGTTTAAAATAAAAATGTTTTCTTAGACTGCAGTATAACCGGATGGCAGCCAGCAACCTAACTTGTGTCTCAAAATCTATGGCCCCATCCCCATCTACGGTTATATAGCTTTCCTTTAGATTTTGATGGATTAAGAGGCCTATCTGAGAGAATTTGTCATTAGTGTTTGTCAGGATCGGATACACATATAGGAGATGGACTCCGGGAAGAAAGAGGACGTTTTTTCCTATGAGAGTCCGACAACCCTGCCTAGCATAAGGTTGCAAAGTTAAGCACATCTTATTAGCCCTCGTTAGAGAAGAGTACTGAGATTTTCCTATCTACCTTTACTTAATATGTTTTGTAAAAGTTTATCTAGCATACCAACAACAACGTATCGTCCCTATTGACTAAATCTGCCAACCAAGCCATTAAACTACTAAGGCAAATTTGTTCTGAAAAATCCCTTTGTAATGGTTTTATTTTTTTGAAATATGATGGCTTGCGCCGTATTGTCATGCCAGCCATCGAAATTCTAGGCTGTCTAGACTGCCGCGATACCACGTAGTTGGTTAGTCAGTCCTCACTACGGGGGAACGACGTTCGGGATGGGATTTGAACCCCGGTCCTGCCGTTTGAAGACCAGCGCCTCTGTCGCCTATACTACCGGGCCGCCCCATTAGTAGAGGTTATTAAGGCAATTTTGGTCAATAAGGGTGACGTATTTTGACGCCTTTTGATTATTTGTTCGTGTCTTCGCTCACAATACCCATGGAGAAGAAAGATCAATCATGGGTTAGATCATTCTCATGTACAATGCTAAAAAAAATTTACCATTATTAAGTTAAGAGGCTGAAGAATTATTTATGCAGTTAAACTAAATTCAAGGTGTCGCGTACGCAACAGTCCACGTCATCGGATCGGAGCGGATTAGTCGAAACCGACAGCAAGGCTTAATCAGGGCGAATACGAATTGACTGCAGCGTTAGTGGATAAAAGGAAGCAGCGCACGATGATTTAGCCCTTCTTCATCAAGCAGCGGATAACTACAATAAAATTTGAATAAAGGATTTGTAGAGTTACCGACGCGTTACTTTCGATATTGTCAAAAACTGTGATATCCGAAACGCGAACCAGGAGAGGCTCTGTTGCTGAACGCAACACAAGGTTTATTTATAAGTTGATGCAGAGTTCATTAAAACTTAAGTAAATACTTTCAAGTAGCAACTGCGTTAGTGTTAGAAAACGAGGCGCAGCATCTTTTGCTTTACACTATTCTATTTTCGTGGCTGGAGTAAACCAACAAAAAAGTCCGACTTTGGTAGCTTATCGTGCTCGTTCCTTTCTTGATTTGTGACTGATCGCATGCTGCATCACTGATCCCAATGCAGGCTCGTGTCGCTCTTTGCCGATCCGTCCTTTTTTCTTCTTCTACACTTAGCTCCCATTCTATTGTTGCTTCCCATTCTATTCCCATTCTACTGTTGCTTTAGGAGTTTTATAACAGTTTCCAACAGTTAACATATTAATGTTACAAAACAAAAGCTTCTAAGTCATTTTACTTTTTCTTCCTCTCTCGTAAGAAGACAACTATATCCTTTTAACTCTGTACATCCAACTCCTATTTTGCTGATACTAAATGAGATTTAAATTCACAGTTTAAGGACAAATGTTCACCGGTACATAACGGCATAACCCATTGTGTGACACTTTGGTAACATAATAATGCAAAAATTCAAAGAAATCGTTACATATGGAAAACTGAACAACATGCTTACTTTCGAAAGAATATTTATTGTACTATTTTCGCGGAATTCTGATGATACGAATAACAAACTTGCCTTAAAGAATTTCATTGTACTATTTATATCATTCTGAAAATCAGCACCATCTTCACAGGAAACTATTTTTAGAATTTTTTTTCCTTTTTTTAAAGCAAATCATACATTCCCTTACAAAAAAGCAGCATCCACACAACACTGAAGTGAGCGAAAATAGCTTCAACGCTATTATCATCCTCGTCACCGCACCACATCCCATCACCTTGCGCCCGTTACGCCATTTGCGATGGTTAACGATATTTTAAAGCCGTTCCTCCACAAGGAAGCGAGAACGAAGAGCAAAGCAAATAAAGCAGTATAACCACCTCATGGGAGGTGACATTTCGTTTCCTTGTCGCAACAACCGATCTACCCCACCCAGTGCTTAGAAGGAAGCCAATTTAAGCAGCCATTTTGCACTCCGATCACGTAAGTGCAGTCAACATTTTTATAATTTTCAATGACAACAACACCAAGCACACGTTAGCCGAAGCGTTGAACGCCGGAGAGCGTAAGCGTAGGTTTTCCCGGAGTACAAGAGCTGCTTGCTCTTGCCTGCGCTCTGACGGAATAGTCGTTTCCGGCCGCTGTGTTGGTGACGGTATCCTTAAAATAAATGAGCCCCCAAAGAGCTTCCTGCTGTCCTGATTCTGGAGCAGCACATCTCTTGGCAAGAGAAAAAGGCGACGATCCGGACGGGGTGTACGGATTTCTGCCAACCGAACCGGTATTGGAAAATCGGAATGTGTGTTGCTCGTATGAGCAGTGTGTGAATTTATGTTTAGGTGACCGTACGACAATCATGATAATAGTTATAGAATAACAACACTTAAACTTAATCGCTCGAATCGCTCTCATTTTGCGAAGGAAAAGGCAGCGAGGGGGGGGGCGGGGGATGGGGGTTAAAACACTTCCTTCCAGCATTCGTCTTTCTACCCAACACGGTGCTTGCCATTCAAAATGGCCAAACACTTAACCTAATGGGGTGCGCCTTTTGCTCCCGTAAAGCTAAAACGGCCAATCAAATTTCTAATTGAGGGTTATAACCGTTGCCGAGCACCAAATACAAACGTACACATTCCCCGGCAACCATTCTCGCTTACCGAAGCATTGTGATTTTCCGGAAACGATGGCAACACTGCTACACACACACACACACACACGTTTCCATTCGTTTCCGGTTGCTTATCGATAAGGACACACATTATTTCGTCCGATGACAATGTACGTACGACGTGCTGCTTTGTCCTAGGCATGACGGAGACATGTCAACGTGGTCGATTTTCCAAACCAAGTCGCTCAGCACGTCACACACACACACACCCCAGCAGCACTTTTGGGCTAATAAATTTGAATGTAAATAGTACGTACCCGGGACGACTTTTATGGCGCCGTTTCACGCAGGCAAAATCTTTACGATTGTACGGTTCAAGTGCTTTTGACTGCAGATTTTCTTGCTCTTTTGGCATGGCAAAATAAAGGAATTGTTTGCTTAAGCACGTTTGTACACATTTCTTTTTTTCACAACAACAACAAAAAACAGGTTTCTCTTTTGTTAAGAAAAAGGATAACTTTTTATTTTTCTGTTCATATCTCACAGGAAAACAGATGAGCTTTTAAAATTAGTCACCGCTCGTCGGCTGCAATGCTACGCAAGCCCCACAAGATCTTGAGAAATAAAAATGTAAAGCAATAAAAAGGAAGCAACCGAGCAACGGTTACCTACAGCACGGAAAGCTTTTCCTTGTAAAAGAACTTTATGCTTGTAACAGGGGGAGGGTTATGCTCCTTTTTTATGCGATGCGTGAGTGCATTTTAAGCGCACATTTCACCGATCAATTGCTGCGAACAATCAATCCACAATTTACTCACATGATCCATTTAATGTTTTATCGTGCTGTTATCTTCTTTTTTTTTTGCGTTGTTGCTATAAAAAGAACACCCTTTGCTTTTGTGCTTATGTACTGTCGCTGCACTCCTTTGTTTCCGAAACATTATAACAAAGACGATGGTAACAGCAACAGCAAAAGCAGAAGCAAATCACAATGTGGCATGATAAATGATTGTTCATTTTATGCTTCATTTGAACTTATTTGTTTTATGCGAGTGACGAGTGTTTGTGCTTCTAAATCATATGCTTTGCCTTTCGTCCTGCTTTAAAGGTACGGACAGCTACCAATACTGATCGCATGCGTTTCCTACACACGCACACATACTCAAAAGACAATTCCGGCCTCGCCATGTAAGAATGGCGAGGCCGGTTAAAACGTGTGTTTACTATCGACAAACAGGATGTTTCGATCGGAAAACGAATTTACATGACAAGCGTCTGTCGTCTGCCGAACATTGGACTGATTGAATAATATATTAGACATGCATATGCCGTTTCCCTCGGTAGTGTGTTTGGAAAACCCGAGGAGGAAAATTGGCGAATGATTGATTCTTTGCGTTCGGCTCAGTGTGCGGATGTGTGTGCATTTCGCTTGAAATCGATTTGGTACAGAATCAGGTCATACCATGTGATCGATTGCGAAATGGTTATTGGAATGTGTGGCAGTATAACGAGGCTTTTGTGAAATGGCGAGAGATAACTTTAAAGATGTTGCTTCAAATGATTTTTTTTTTCGAACAATTCTCTTAAACTGTAAACACTTGCAAAATTCTCATTGTGAAACATATGACTTCTTCTACGACACACGCCGCCAGGATGGGATTTGAACTCAGGTCCTCACGTGTGAAGACTCGGCACCGTTGTTGCCTCCATTACCAGGCCGCCAGTCATGTTGATACATGACTGTTGGAAACTTTATAAGGTTCCCAACGCCCTGTCAGTTAGGAGGCGCCAAGAAGAAAAGGAGAGAAAAGAAGGATCAGAAAAGGGGCAGGACGAGCCTGCCCCGAGATCAGTTGGGAAACGATCGAGTCAATCGAAAATCAATCACGAGCGGACAAAGATCTGAAAAACGAACATATGCGCGCGCGAACAGTGGACTAATTTTTTGGTTATTTTTTAGAGCTCACCAATAAAATAAGCTAGACAGAAAAGACGCTATGGTTGGGAAAAGTTTTAGGAAATGATGATGATGATGTCCCACCTCATACCCATTCACAGGATTGAGATCAACGAATTATCTAAAGACAATGTTCTTCTGCCGATACCACATAGTTGGTTAGTCAGGTTAGTCCTCACTACGGGGGGACGGTCTTGATGGGATTTGAACCCCGGTCCTACCGTTTAAAGACCGGCGCCGTTGTCGCCAAACCACCGTGCAGCCCCAACAACAACAACAAAAACAACAACAAAGTCAGAATTTCTCCATTTGTTTTAGTGATGAATAAATCCTCATTTTTCCCGAAATTGGATTAATCCGGAGTAACTCCGCAGCAATTACTCCGGATGAATCCGGAGTTTATTCTGGAGTAATGAGGAGTTAAATATGGTTTAATCTGGAGTAATCATACCCAACGCAAATCAACTGAAACGCGAGGCCAATAGAATTGGATACCTCAAAGCCTCCATAAATAAACGAAAAAAAAAAAATGAATTAGATTGAGTATCAATGCGACGAAGACGAAATACCTGCTTGCCGGAGGCTCTGACCGTGATAGAGCCCCACTCGGAAGCAGAGTATCAGTTGACGGCAACGATCTCGAGGTGGTAGAGGAGTTCTGCTGTCTTGGTACGATCGTAACTTCGGACAACAACATAAGCAGCGAAATCCGAAGGCGCATTGTTCAAGGGAATCGTGCCTACTACGGACTCCACAAACTCCTGTGATCCAGAAGAATCCAACAATACACGAAATGCACGATTTACCGCATCATAATACGTCCGGTAGTCCTTAACGAGTACGAGTCTTGGACTATGCTGACGGAGGAAGCCAATGCTCTCGTCATTTGCGAACCGCGGGTGCTAAGGAATATCTTTGGCGGTGTGTGCGAGCAGGGCGTGTGGTGAAGGAGAATGAACAACGCGTTAGCTGAGCTGTTTGGCGGTGCTGATATCCTGACGGTAGTCAAAGCCGGAAGGATACGTTGGCTGGGGCACGTGATGAGGATGCCGGACTCATGCCCCACCAAGAAGGTGCTCGTCAGCGACCCATTCAGCCTGAGGAGTAGAGGAGCACAGCGAGCTCGTTGGCTGGATCAAGTGGAGTCTAATCTGTCGGAGATCATATGCAGCCGTGGATGGAGGGCTGCAGCCCTAGACCGAGTTTCCTGGAAACTGACCATTTCGACACGACGTGCTCAATCTTGAGCAGGCCAAAGAAGAAGAAGAAAAATCATACCCAACTTTATTCCGCAGTTTTCCGGAGTAATTATTACTGCGAAATCAACTGCTGGTTAATCCGGATCATGCAGGTGTTTAAAGTAACTGCTGATTTCACTTCGGATTAGAAATCGAAGTCGCTGTCGATTTTGGAAAAAAAAACATTTCTTCTGTTGCGCAAACTTGTTTATTTGTGGGTAAAAAACTTTATTACAACAAACTCTCAAACAAAAAAAAATTTGTTCTGCAACTCAAATTTGTTATTTGTTGGTGTTGCAAATTATTTGGGAGTATGCGGAATCACTCCGGAATCGAAGCGATTTAGATTTCGGGTTTAAATCCGAATAAAAATCAGCAGTTGGCTCCAGATTACTCCGGAGTAACCTACAATTGATTCTACAGTGCACTCCGGAGTAACTCCGGGGCAACTTTGGAGGAACTAGTCCAGAGAAATGAAGAGTTTACTCCGGAATAATCCCGAGCTTGTTCCGGATTAATAAAAAAAAAACCTTCTCTAAAGAAACAGTAGAACTTTGAGACCTTTCCAGATTGTCCAGATTCCAGAAATTGTCAACTTGAGTAGCCTCAACTTTTATTTATTTTTATATTTATTTATTTATTATCAAGTACGACGGCACGTTAAGCAGCACAAAATTTTTGGTTTTTTTTATTTTGTGAAACTTCTAAAATTAAGTAATGCTATTTAAAAACTGAAACTTTAATAATTCCACGGATGTTTTCTCGGCAATGAATTTCCTTTTTTATCGCCTGTTTACGAAATCTCAGATAAACGATACAGGAAAGTATAAGATATAATTTTGAAGGCAATATTATAATACTGTTATATATTACTCGATGCTAAATATTATCCGATACTGTAGTAGCTACCGATTTTGAAGAAATAAGAGACTGACCTTGATTCATTGCATCGTAACATATTTTTAAGACAAATATCCAACTCAGTGCGGTACATGCAGACACTACCTGATGCTGCTGATTACCAGCCGCTCAACAAAACATGCTCTGTGTCAACAATAACTCATAAAAATACAACCACGTCCCAGAATGGATGGCGAGATCAGGTCCGGTGTCACTTGTTTGCGACCCTCACGCGGATCGTCATCCGCCTTCGCAAGGAGAACCATGCAAATACATCTCCCGTACCTTCAACCCTTCAGCCCCCTTACACGGCAACAAAGCGCCAGGCAATGGCGGACAGCATTAAAATTCTACTCATCCGTTTCACTTGCGGTCCATCGATGTTACGTACGAGAAGCGTTATCTCACTTAATTATCAAAGCGACACGTAGTCTGGTAGCCTGTGTTCGATCGTGCGTAACCTTCAACCGGCGCTGGTTGAAACATCCCTTAAGGTCCAGTAGGTCCAACACACCGTAGCGCAAGATGTCCCTGCAAATGTTCAAAGCACACACGCGCGGCAAAGGGGTTGCATTTGCGTAATTGCGTCTGTTCCGAGCCAGTGTATGCCCCATCTTTTGAACAATGGTTTGTCAATGATGGCAAAACTCGCACGAGGGAAAAAAGACATCCAACCTCCGCAATCCCGGATTTGTCAACAAGAGATCAAGGGAGAAGGCGATAAAACAAATCCAAAGCCAAAGACAACAGACAATCTGTTGCCATCTTTGGTGAAACGTTTGTTCAACATTTTACGGGGTCAAATTGAAATTACCAAGATGGTTCCTTGCTACCTTCAAGACGCAGACAACACTCTCACTCTCTGCAGTCGCTTTTTCACTCGCCTTTCGTTTATGACACGGTCATACAAGATGGGAGAAAATTCATCAAACCACGCGAAGGGTTATCTATGGCCGGTAAAACTTTCACCGTGCATTTCGGAAAGACCATAAACGGGTAAAGTAATACCTGAAGGGCGACCAAGTGATGTATGAATGTAACGCATCAAGGCAACAAATTGGACACCCCAGTTTTTGTTATGCTCAGTGCCATCGATTGTTTTTGCTCGATGCAGAAGTTTCACTTTCAAAAATGTGCTTCAATCTTTTATTTTTATTTCATAATTATGAAGAGGTCATATATCTAGTGTTGGGAACTTTACTCGCTGTCTTACTTTGAGTTTCATTATTTATATTATAGCATTGGAACAATTTTTCAATTCAAACACATGAATTAATAGGGCACATACCAAAGCATTCAATGCGTAATACTTTTCGATCTGCCGTGATTATTACACTGATCATTTATCACATTCCAGGGACGACATGTCCTCTTTGACACAAAAAACTTCAACACCCCTCAGTTTCAACCGGAAAACATTCCATTCGTGCCAAATAAAAATTATAAGCAAAAATTCTGGCTGAAATTGATGCAAAAACTCACCGTAATCATACAACGAACAACCATCAACATCCGGATGCATCTGCAATGTTGCTGTTTTTTTTATTATACATCCAAAATCTTGTCATAAACCGTTCGACATAACACACCCGAAAGAAAACAGTTGCTAACACGACCGAAAAAACACGACACACCAACAAAAAGCGTCAACATAACTCAAGCATAATTAATTACGATACAATTGATGCTTGTGTTTGTTGCCCTTTTTTTAGCTGTCCTGTTTGCAAGGGTAGCAACCAGCGCGGTGGCTTTCGGACATCGAGTGTAACATGGACAGAGTACAAAATGAAACAACAGCAAAAAACATGATGGTGAAAAGAGTTGCTGAAAGCTTAGCGAAGAGAATTGTACTGATGAATGAAAAAAAAAAGTCAAACGATGAAGCTAACGCACACCACCGTCCTTCTTTTGGCTCCTATTTTGACTCACTCACTCGCTCTATCTACGTCATCGTCATAGAAAAGGGGTTCTGTAATAATTCCTCTGTGGAAGATTAAACTGGAGAAAAGATTGCCAGCATAATGAATAACATTTTAGTGAGCCAAATTTTAGCTTGCTGCACGCTCGTCTTCGGTCAAGTCAGACAGCATCGTACAAGACAAGCATTTTGCTTGTTCTTCTGACACCTTTTTACGGAGGCAAAGTGCACATTATGTGTCCGATTGTTCTTCGAGCCATGATTTGACAAAGATGCAACTTGTTGGTAGATTGTTAGGTGGTTGATTTTGTGTTATTTTCTTTTACTCGTTGCAGATTGTACAAACTAGCGTCATCCAAGTGCCAGGTTTGCCGGGGTCTGACGATGCAGTTATTTCTGCAGATTGCTACATCATGTAGAGATTTCATAGAATTCAGAACGAGCAAGATGAAAATAAAAAAACGAATTGTTTATTGTTAAGCAGGGACTTCTTTGTATGATGAACAAAAAATGGACACTGTTCGCTAACATTGTTTGTCAACAACCAGTTTCACGGTTATTTTAATTTACAAAAGATATTTTTTCAAGGATTTTTTGTATGATTCTCATAAATTCGGGAATTTCTCGATATAAAATCCTCCATTCAATTGGTTTAGTAGGTCAACACAGGTGGTAAAGGCGAAAAAGAAGAACGAAAGTCAACGCAGAATTTACAGTGAAATAGTTAAGCAGTGAAAATTAACAAAGACTGTAATACATAGATTACGATATAGCACTTCTTTTTCACATTTGCCACAGCCTAGAGGTTAACAACAACGCGCGACATAAGATATCGGATGGGATTCGATATCCGATCCTAACGTGAGCCGCTACTTCCTCGTAGCGGTGGAAAGTCCGAGGAGAGAATCAATCAATGGGTCAAAAAAATCCGAAGTATACTCCGGTGTAAGTACTCCGAATTAGCTCCGGTATAACTCCGGATTAATGCGGACTTCACTCCGAAGTTATCCGAAGTAAGCTCCGATATTTGACAGCGGAATAAACTGCAGATAACTCCGAATTGTCAACTCAAAATCCGGTGTCAACTCCCGATTTGACTTCGTTTTAAAACTCGAAATCGAAACCGCTTTTTTCTTAGTACTTCGCCATCTTCCCAAACAAGAAAAAGTACTTTTTTCTGTGACACAAATTTGCCTTTTTGTTGATAATAAACCCATTTCGTTTATTTAAGAACACCCTTTTGAATGAGACAGAGGTGCCTGGCAAACATGAATATTTTTGGGCTAACAATCCAACTGTAGACTACATTTCTATTCTACTTTTCCACCACATCAATTCTGTGGGTTACCAGAAGGAAGAGAGGAAAATATCGGCAGCAATGACATTTGCAACAAATGTCTTTCACAGCAAATGATTCCACAGTACAATCTGCAGTTATATCCGAAGAAATAGCTTAGAGGACTTCGGATTAATTGGGATGACTCCGGCGTGAAGTCCGTATTACTCTGAAGCAATGAGTCGGAGTCGGATTAACTCTGGATCCGAATCCCTCTCCGGGAAAAATGAGGATCTGCACATCACTACTTCCTCGGGCAAGGAAGGATTACGAAAATGCTCTTCTCAACCCTATCAGGTAATCCAATCAGGAGATTAGAAGCGTGTAAAATCTTTGAAAATTATGAAATACTGTGTCTTAAATCTAGAGTAAAACGCCAACCACAACCTGTATCGTTGTGAGAAAAATGTGTCAACCAAGGGTTGTCAATAGCACTGCCGATCAAATCAATACAATCATCCGAAGACGTCAATAACGCGCCGAACGAGTCAATAGTATGCTCGAACGATTCTATAACGCGCTGAATGTGTCAATAAAACCGGTGAAAACCCTGTAAGGTGTTCTAAATCGCAAGAAATTATTATAAGCTGGAAGGATAAACCAATGCTATTTAATTACAGGACATTTTGCGTGATTAATACTGATTACGAAATCATGCAATAATATTTGTAACAAATACCAAGTTCCTAGCAATTTCAATTACCAAACCCCACGATCATTCCTTCATTCCGTTCTTGATAGTTTAAAAATTTATAGAATCTTGTTTTTCTATAAAATTCCAAATAAAATTACATCATCTACCATCTACCATCTACCATGATCCTTGACAACACACCATTTACAAGATGCAGCGGGAACCAAGTATATCAAGCTTCGCTATAGATACAATTTTCGCCCAAAAATCTCGCAGGTGTTGATGAATAACAAGAAAATGGATCGACATGTATTCAATTCATCTACTCGTATGCTTCTCAGGTGTGTACAGGAAACGTCAATCCAGCATGTTTAGCTAGAATATTATTTTTAGAAACTCGCTAATGTATGTCAAGAAGTGAAAATCGAGGAAGCTTCACGTAAGTGATAATTGTCACATCAATGTTTATGTTCCGAGTTTGAATTAGTACTGAACAGTTTACGAATTAATCTTCAATGCCAATAACTGAATCGAAGTTTTACTTCGAAACAAATATTTCCTGCTACACAAAACAGCCAATTAAATTATTCAAAGTAAAATATGAGATGCACCTTACCCAGTCAACATTCCATTTGCGAAACCACAACCAATGACCGATAAATACGCCTCACCGAGAATCGCGCAAGGTGAACTCGAAACCGTTCTCGCCGAGAACATTGCGCGGTTTTGTTAACCGAATGCGTCCGACAACAACAACAGCAAAGTACAGCAAACCACGCATCAAAGGAAGTACAAATAAAGTGAACAAGCACTCGAGCAAATCACCGTCGAAGGTGCCCGGGCGAAGATGGATTAAGCAGGCACTCGAACGAGTCACAGCGAGCGCTTGCGTAGTGCTCTGAACCACCGAATGATGCGGAACGGAGCCTGCACGGACCGTGGCACAAGCGCTCTCAGCGGTAGGTCGGTCATTGTCGGTCGATCGTTGCCGTGATGTGGGGAGGGTACGACGGTGTGATCGTGATCGCTTAATCCACTAGAGCCGGACGAGCGCCTTTTGATGCCTTCGCGATGCTGAACGTGTCGCTTCCGTTCGACGTCACAGAACGCGCGTTCAGGGTGAGGTGGGATTGGAGGCGTACGATAAAAACCAGTTTAAGCGTGAGTGGCCAAATCCAACTGTCGTGTGAGTCGAAGCATCCGCCCGCTATGGTCCGCACTGCTAACCGTATGGGAATGTGGCTCGTTGCGGTTTGCTGGTCCTCTATCGGCATGCGGGTTGGGGATATATTGGCGAAGTTTTGTGCGGTACGGTGGTCATTGTATCTGAACTTGACACTGCTCCGATGTCATTGGAGACATTGGAGCAGAGCAAGGATAGCATGCGAGGTGCGTTCAGCTTCCATGGAACTTTGATAAATATAACTTTGATGAGAACACTCCGAATGCATATAACGGAGTAGAAACATTTATCAGTACAAAGAACTAACGAGATAGCTGGGGTCAATGCCACTGGAACTTAAAGAACTTATTTAAAACAAAAAATAGACTAATTTCTTTAGACATAAATATCACAAAAATAAAAGGAGAGCAGAAAAAGACAAAACGAATTAGTGAAGGAAAAACGGCAGGCTCTTGGGCGTGAGTCCAAGAGGAGTCTGTCTCCACAAAGCAAAATCGGGCTCCAAACCCCGTCCGGAGCTTTCTCTCGTAGTGAGGACTGACAGTCCAACTACGTGGTGTCAAAAGTTTAGTAATCGTCTACGTGACCTAGCTAGGTCAGCCGATTGTTGTAACAAAAAGACGAAGAAGTAGATGCATCACCAATGTCTGCAAAAATATGGTAAAAGTTAAAAACGATAAACTAATTTTGCATGCCATATTTGTTCAAATCCTCCAATATTCACGCTTCGTCGACGATAACGAGCTGCCAGCACAGCAAATAGCTTGTCAAACTGTAGCAGCCATTCGTGAATAGTGTGAAAAATGAGTCCATTTTTATTACCTTTATTGCCCACTAAAAATGCCCTCCGCGTTTGTTGATATCCCACAGATAATGAATCACAACTGCTGCCACGCTGGGCAAGTGTAAAACAAAAAAAAAAAAACCTATACGCACCCAACGATTCCAATTAACTTTAATCACATTTTGGTAGCGTGATATGAACAGAGAGCATGTGCCAACCTGCCACACCTACGATCAACACTTTTTTTGTTGTTGATAATTTATTCTTCAATCAAAATAAACGCTATCATTTATGTGTTTTTTCTTCTCTCTTCCTGCACTGTTGTAACACACCTTGCCCGATGGATGGTGAGATGAACCGTCCCGTTTGGCGGTTCAATCCGGGGAGGCATCGAAAACGGTTGTCTATTAAAGCGCATAAAATGACTCCCGCCGAGGACGTACCGTAAGGGTTGTAGCGAGCGGTCAGCTTGCCGAGTCATGGTCAAGCGGCTCATCAAACTAAGGCGGTGATAGAACCGATAGAGAATAAATTCAAATCAGTTTACCATTAGAGGACGAGCAGGTTTATGTGTTTGTCGCTAGTTCATCCCATTAAGTTCTACCGCCAAGTGCGCAATAGGTCCTGAGATTGCTAAAAAGCATCCAAGCTTCCGGACGAGGATACGGTGCGAGTGCTCGGAAAGGGACACACCGATGCTGACCTGTTTCGCCATACACCCGGGGCTATAATTACTGAAGCTCAGTCGTGGAAACTTTGTATCCTGTCACCGCCAAAACGATAGCCGTCACGGGTGTGTGTAATGTGGTGGTCGAACCATACCTGCCTTTAGTATATCAACCATCGAGTGGAAGTCCATATCTGTTGAATCTCCACCTATCGGCAACGGGCGAGCGTTCCATTCGAGCGAGTCTAGCGATCGGTCAACCTATCCAACCCGAGCCAGCTTCCGTGGATGGATGCGAGTCATCGTAACGTAACCTCCAGAAAGCATCGTACCGTCTCCAGGCCCCAACGATAGTAAACAAATCGTGGCCCGTGCCCACCGACACCAACCATTCTGACGTTTACCCGGCACTGCTGGAAGCTAATGTAGTTTATAATTACAATACAACGCGCTGTCGATACAGTGACGCTATACACCACACGCCCGATGAGTGCGAGTGGCAATTAGTTACACTGATTTAGTATTCATGTCATGAAAAACTATTTCTGCTGCACAATCCACCTAAGAGCGTGGAGGCAGTCCGGATAATAATTCGAATCGATCCAAGGCGTTCGTACGCAGCCGTGTAGCAGTCGGAGTCCGGGATATATGAGCGTGGGAATGTTTACAGGCATTATATAACGAGTGAATCATATCAAAGCGACAGGAAGACAACATGGGCACGTTTTGAAATGGGCTCTACTAGCGATGCGATGATGCACTTGCTTCCCGGAATTACTTTAAATGAGATAATATTTCATTCTCCAATAAACGTCACTCTGACACACACACACAAAAAGCTAATGAAGGAGAAGGTGATCAGACTGGTAGGCAACAGCTTACCGGATCGGTACAATACTTTGAAGATATGATGCCATCATAAAACCATAAAAAGAACTCCATAAAATCGCACCTATTGACAACATAGTAATTTCCATTTCCTTCGACTAACTGAACTGAACTGAGACGTCACAAGGCACAAGAATTGTTCCAAAAAGTTGTACCTCAGCAATAGCGTATCATCAATAGAATAAATTTTTCGAAGCATTTACCCTTCCGCCAATTATCTCAAGAACGTCTCGAATCGTTTGCAGATGGGCAAGAAATACTATAACCTCCCTTCCCCTCCCCTCTTCTTCCCCTCTTCCTCCTTAATCTAGGTCTCCATGTTGTTTAGGTGACGATGGACAATTTACGCACCGATCGACAGGTCCATATGCAGGCTGACTTCAAAGCAGCAACCACAAATCGGTAAACCGAAGCAAAATGATGGGTTTCAATGAGCTTTTTGTAGTGTTACAACCGACAGGGCGAGTGGGTCAAGATTGTCGCCGAAAGATGCCACCTGACGTGATGAAGTGTGAAGAATATCAAACGCACGGTATGACATTTCAGCTATTCTCTTCATCATGATCACTTATGCGGATTATTTGGATCTCTTCTACATCAACTGCGTCTTGTATCAGAGGATTGTAAATATAACGTGCACCTCTCCCACGCCACTCCCTGCTCCTCCATCATCCCCAAAAGTGTTACAATTAACACGCATTATAATTTACCATTTTGTTGCTTCTTTATTTGATGATCCCCACCCCATACACCATCCACCAGACCCAACCGAAAAAGGACCGACTCTTCCTCACCAATCATCACCACCGATCGATCCCAAACAAGAAGAAGCAGTAGTGAGAGTGATCCACGGCGACGTGATGTGCGACGGTGTGCTTGGCAAGAGACCGTGAAGTGTATATCTACACCTCGATAGCCGGCGATGGCGCTCAGTTGAGGTTCGGATGATCTTGCAGCAACACGCACGCTAACAACAACCGTGTCCCCCATCGCCACAACGAGGGTGTGTTCGAAGTGAGTTATTTAAAAAATTGTGTCACGCACCAGCCTCTTCTAAGACCTTCTGCATTGTCGAGGTTAAACCCCGGAGTGGCCGGGTGGCAAATTACGACTTTTACGTGTTTTTATTTTGGCGGGTCGATTGGTTTGGTCTGTGATAATTAAAGGTTATGTCGAGTGTTTACACCCTCCCGGTTCGAGCGGCCAATTCGGAAGTGAGTTAAGTGACTGTGTGGCAGTGTAGTTCGTATCGGTGCGGAACTTCCGGACGGCATATCATAGTTGTCGTGCAATCTATACCGAAGGCCGAAAGTGTCGGCGCTGCCAAAGTGAAAATGGTTCGGGCGAAGAAATTAAAACCCATAACTCCATGTGATACCATGTGACCGGTTGTGCGTGCCCGAGCATACACTTGGAAGACTTGTGCAAGCGCGGCAGACGAGAAAAGTGTGCCGTCGAGCTGTGTTTGGCCCTTTTCGGACACTCGTCGGCGGGTGTATCCGGGCAGGGGTCATGAAGCGTGTGATGTATGCGGGTCTCCGCCGTGCTAAACAACCACGGCCTTTAACAAACGATTTGTATGGCATTGTGCACTAGCCGGCCTTTTTTGTGTTTGTGTCCGTTTCCTGTACGTCTTTGGGATGCACACGCCCTGTCCTTAGTGTGAAGACGCGACATTGAGCTGATGAGTTTCACTGCTCGGCGAAAACGCAAACAAACAGACACTGTCTTCTATGCTTCAATATTCCTACTAGACATCTTAATAATATGTACAGCAGAAAACCTAGTGTCACCCCCGGCACACCCAAGAGAACACTCGCACGCGTGAGTCATCTCGCGACCGGAACACTGCAGGATGGTGTGGAGAATATTAGATTTGCATTCGGAAGGCAATGATCGTTACTCTAGCACGAGTTTCCCACGATTAAGCCTCCGGAGGTATAGCATCATGGAATTAATTGTCCACTACTCGCAAACTCGATCTCGATCTCGCCGTTGGTGAGAAAATCAAGCTATGCAATTGACGTGTGAATTAATTGTGCGCAATACATACGTCTCTACATCCCCGCTTCGTCCGGTAATATCCATCTCCTCCCTCAAGCTGTAGTTGGACTTGGAGGAGCCGCCTAATGATTACGAGATGAGATCAATCAATCAGGCTCATTGGAGCACGTTTGGGGGGAAGGGTTCTCACTCCTGGGGTGGTTTGAGATTGGCAAGTCTCACCAGCGTCTTCGATCGATGATTGTTTGTTGCTTCGTTAAACGGTCTCTAATTCGGTGGACCGTGTGCTTGGTGCGAGGAATAACGAGTACGCTCCATCGCAACATCATCGCAATCATGGCAAAACAAATCACCACCACCACCGCCATCACCACAGTGTGTCACGCGCCGGTCAGCGTTTGGTGTTGGTTATCGTTGCTGTGACCAAACCAGCAACACTGAGGGTTGAAGATTGACATCGAGCTTAAGCAAATAATTGCGTACCAACCGCTAATGGTTCGGATTCGCTGGTGGTTTATGAGATTGTAAGCAAAAGGCGGTACAAGCTGCTGCAATATTAATAACGTACTATATTGGAAGCCTATTAGAGCCTCCGGAGTATGCCGTTATTGGCTTACGAACGACATTCCCGATGCACTTGAACTTGGGCGGCGAGCTTGTTCGGTGAAACCGGGTCCCAACAGGCCCAGCTGTGATTTGAGCCGTGTCAAATTCAGCTGCATTCGCAAGGATTAACAAATGGCAATCAATCATAGCACAATTAAATCCCAGATTGACTCTCCAAGAGCTGCAAGCGCGCACGGTGCGGGAAGAATGTATCTGCAGCTTTGCAGCCAAGCCATCGGCAAATCTTACCCCTTGCATTGACACATCAGCTGTAGTTTGATTAATTATTTGCCCATTTGGCCGTCAGTTTGAAGTTGAGCTGCTGTTGCCGCTACAAATCAATGTGCTAATCGAGTGTCGCTTGTCGTAACCGAGCGTGGATAAATATTTTTGCACCAACTGACTGGCGGCTTCGGTGGTCGAGGTGCCAGTGCTCGTGTTTGGCGTATTAAACCGAGCCTGGCGTGTTGATAACAACACCCCCCTGTTTTATTTGTTTTCGTTTCGAATGGGCAGGGATGATTCAAAAATAGAAGTACGAAAAAACTGAGACCAAACAACACTCTTGCCGGGCAGCGAGCAAGATTTGTGTTAAATAATAAAATCAACCATCGCGTTATTTTTTTTTTAAATCGAGAACACCCTTTCTGCCACTCTAAGAGCATCAATTTCCGAACCATTGTGTCGGGTGGTGGACCATTACTAAATGATTTACCGCCGATAAACGCCCGCCCGGTACGGTGTGGTACCGAATGCAAATAATGGCATAATTTAATTATTCAAATTTATTCGACTAGCTTGTCCGCTCTCTATCTGCTGGGACGCGATGCATCCAGGACATATTTGGGGAATTTGGTTCTCCTTTTACAGGTCCCCCGGTGTAGAGAGAAGCACCCAATACAAAATGACGGACGTTTCGCTTTCGACTCTTTCGATGATTCGTGTGAGATCACAATAAAATGGAGCCATTGTAGACAAGAAAAAACCGAATTTTCCCTCCAACAATTAGTACCCTCCTCCCATTCGCCTCCTCCACCGCGTGTTTCATTTGGTCTGTTGTACACGAGGGGAGCAAAAAAGAAAACTACCAATTTTCCCATTTAAAATTAGCATAATTGCGATGAAAAATTGCAATTATTTGCACCGCGAATAGCAAACCTTCATCCATGCGGTACGTCCGGCGTTGATGGTTGAGCCCTGAGCGAGCACCTAACATTGCCCGAAACGCGACGGGAGAACCCACGCGACCGGAAGCAACCGTAGCGATCGTTCCTGTTACACGTCCAGCACTTGCCATTGCGGAAGTAATAAAATAGAATGAATTACAACCCGCCGGAAGTGAGCGAACTTCTCGTTCGCTCCCCATCTCCCTTGGGGGTGAAAATTTAAACAAGAAAAGCTCTCCATCCACATCAAAAAACTTTCGCGTGCCTTTGTACTTGATGTACGTGCGGTAGAAGCCTACCCGGCGATGCCACACCGCCTGTATCCTTCATCCTCGCGGCAAATGGGAATATCTGCTTCAATGGAAAGGCTTTCACCATGCTGGAAGCATATTAATTAATTTTTCAAGATTCTACCTTCGGTTTGGTGGAAAAGTTTCTCCCCCCCACCCTCCCACCCAGAGCTTTTCCGCTTCACGTTCACGTGCAGAAAAGTTTATCACTTCTTCATACGTATCACACGCCTTTACGTCGATTAGGTCGCATGCAATTTACATTAGGATGACCTTCAATCGTACTGCCACCGTGCAAGCACACCTTCCGCTCAGCTGACTGTGACGATTTGTGCTGCGTTATCGAGAGCAATATGTCCAAAACGTACATACCGAGAGTCGTCCTTTAAACTCTACGGCTGACCACGAGCAGAATCATCGTTTGCGCGTGAAGCGATCGCGTAATTATTGCAAATTAAATTAACACCTTCTTTTCTGCATGCCACCTGCATGCTTTGGTCCCCGCGTATCATCGGCCTTCCCAGGCCGGAGCGAAGCTCGTGATATCGACAGCACCAATTCATTGCGTCTTTCCCTTTCCCAGAGCAAAACGCACGACCAAAGTGAAGTGATAATTGGCGCTAGACGACGAGTGTGTTTGTGTGTCGTTATTATGGGCGGCTAGCACCGTCCCTGAATCCGTCGCGCATAAACCACAAACAGTGTTCGGCCGGTGCTCAGAGAAAGAAGAACCGGGTCACCAATAGGACCGTTTAGTAAGGTGGTTAATTTGTGTGTCCAAAGTATAAGCCAACGCAACAAAAAAACGCCGGAGCCGGAGATACTCGTTGCCCAAAGTGAGGCGTTTGTGATCGTTTGCAGCAGAAAAGACGTCAAATTAATTGATTAAAACGGTGACCGGTTTCGGGTGGTAACCCCTGACAATGGCACTGGGACGAAGGTTGATCGCGCTGGTGCTAGTGATTGGGTGTGCACTGGGGCAGCAGTCGAACGATGACAGTCTACAGTCACTCGACAGTCTGAGCCCCCCGACACCCTCGGTACCGATCGCGTCGGGCGAAAAGCAGTTCCGGGTCGTGTACGAATGGAACGTGCTCGATTTTGCCTTCAGCAATGAGGACGAACGAGCGCAAGCCCTGTACAGTGGACACTACATCCCGAAGAACGTGCTCATCTCCGACTGTAAGCCGTTCGCGAACCGACTTTATCTAACGATTCCGCGCATGCTGCCGGGAGTTCCGGCGACGCTTGGGTACGTTGTGCGGCCGGAAAACAATGGCCGTACGGATCCGGAGATTGTGCCGTTCCCGTCGTGGGAGATGAACGAACGGGGTAACTGTTCGGCGCTACAGTTTGTCCAGGGCGTAGCGGTGGACAAGCACGGCATCATGTGGGTCGTCGATTCGGGACGCACCGAGACACTAACGCGTGGTAAGTGAGCGCTGGTGGGATCGGTTTGAAAAAAAGCAACTCAAATCACTTAACTCCTATACTCTTCCAACTTCTCTAGGTAAAGATCATGTCGTCTGCCCGCCGAAGATCCTGTTGCTGGACCTCAAACGCAACGGTAGCATCATTCTGCGCTATCAGTTCCCGGAGTCGGTTGTACCTGCCGGTAATAATTACCTCAACAAGATTGTGGTAGATGACGCGTTCGGAGGGTTTGCCTACATCACCGACAACAGTGGTGCCGATCCAGGAATAGTGGTGTTTTCGCGCCGACTCCTCAAGTCGTGGAAGGTGCGAGAGAACAATTCGATGCGGGCAGCTCGCAATGCGGTCCGCTTTGCCGTCAACGGTACGGAGCTGAACTTTTCGATTCACATTGACAGTATCGCACTCGGACCATACTACAATCCCAACATTTCCCCGGACCAGCCGGTTTCGGATACGCTTGTCAACAGCCAGAACTACGAGCGTAACGTCTACTACAGCCCACTGTCCAGCTATCACGTCTACTCGCTGCCAGCATCCCTGCTGCGTGACCCGGAGTACAACGCCCGTGCGACCCCTCGCGACATTCTCGAAGCGGTCGTAGACTACGGTCAAAAGCAGTCGCAAACGGACGGCATGTTTATGGACAATCAGGGTGTGCTGTACTTCGGACTGCTCGGCGAACATGCCATCGCCAAGTGGGACAGCTACAAGCCGTTCACGGCGAAGAACCAGCAGATCATCGCGAAGGATGCCACCTACATCCAGTGGGTGGATAGTATGGGCATCGACCACGAAGGCTACCTGTACGTGGTGGTTAACCGATTGCACAACTTTGTCGCCGGTCGCCTTAACCCGCTCGAGGTGAACTTCCGCATACTGCGTGCGAAGACGGGTGCACTCAGCTACGTTTACACGCCGGACAACTTGTTCAACAGCGATGGGAAGTTCCTGTACTCGGGCGCGTCCGGTGAACCGTTTGCCGACAATGGGTTGATTTACCAGTACGAGGGTACAACGCCGGCCTCGAGCAGATTGGCAGCGGCGGGTATACTCGGTGGTGCAAGCGGTGCCGCGGTAAAGACATCCTTCGCCGGATTTATTGGTGCCCTTGTCCTGTGCGGCGTGACTAGCATGTTGGGCCGGTGGGGTGTTGCTTGATGCGTCTATCGGAATCTCGTGCCACGTTGACATCATCGTTCGCAAGGACGAGTTCGACACGTTAGATATGGAAAAGCAAACCCTCCCCCACGTCTGCTCCCTCCCCCAACAACCCCGTTACCAGTACTTCCGTATCAGTATTTGTATATAGTTGAGCTTAAGTGTAAATAAGCGAAGCGTGTTCGTCGCCAGCGTTCTTGGATTTCATGTTGACTTTTAACGAGGATATGCTTCGGAAATAAAAATGGTTATTTTTTTTTACGACACCTGTCCCTGGGTGCTGGTCCGGTACCCCGTGCGCGAACCATTCCGCGAACGAAGCACCAACATTGATGACTTTTCATGGATCGAAATTCGCCGAAAACCGAAATTATCACAGATTTATGTTTTCGTTGCGCCTGTCGTCTGCCCGCGGACGAAATGGCATTTTCGCTCATGATGACTTTATGATACGAGCGTTCTAGGAAGGATATGAAACCGTGGAAATATTAATAAAGAGACTTGCCCAACATTGACGCCACCGCGTTCCGCGCAAAGCATCGCTGACAGAATGAAGCTTACGGCGCGCAAGACGCACAATTTTCGCCGACGACGAATTGATACCGTGGAAATCAGTTCCTATTGCTGCGTCAACATTATTAATCACCTGACTGTGGGGGAGTGTGTTCGCCCCGAACTGCCACCGCTGATTGCGCGGTATTATCTTGTCCTTTGGTGGTGTTTCGAAAGGATTTGCTGGTTTTTCTCGTTGATCAAGATTTATGCTCGTCTCGCCTGTCAAAGGGAGACAACGATTTTTTTGTTGTTGCTTCATTGCTCCTCAGTACTTCAACTGCTATGAAATAAATGCAAATAAATTCCCATCGTGTGCCTTGCTAGTGAGAACACTCCCCGGCACAAGGACCGGTATCTCGCGTTTTTGGGAAGGATTTTATCTGCGTCTGTCGGATCTTGTCCCCTCTATTCGTTTCTATCAAGCAACAGCCTGTCTTTAGCTATAAAGCACCAACGCGAAGCTCTGGGCGAAGGTTTTCGTGTAAGCGGAAAGCGTGCAAATTTGTGACTCTCTTAGGTCTCGTTTTGGAGCTCACAGCGCAACAGCAGCAACAACAGCAAAAAAAAAACCCCTTTGCCATCATTATCAACTAAGCTGCAGGATCTGAATGCGATGGCTGCAACCAGTGCGGCAGATGAGGCAGAAGACCCAAAAAAAAAAAATACAGGCACAGTAAAACCTCATCGAGACAAACCCAACTGGTAGCTGAAAAATTTATTTTCCATCCATGATGCAGAAACACTCGCTGACTGAGCTCGTGTACGGTACAAATCTTTACTTTACTTTTGCAGGCAATGGGCGCTCGTTAAGCTGTTTCTCTAGGGAGACAGTAGTGCGCAAGAAAATTATAGGCTTTTGAGTCGCGAGGAGAGTCGTGAATAGACAGCAATTTTAGGATGAAGAAAAAAGCTGCCCTTTTATGGAATGATGCAGCCGAACACTGGTGGTAGGTAGTCTGGGTCGATAGCCTTTGGAAGACATTTTTAAAAAATTGTTGGTTTAAATACACCTACGTTCGGAAGGGTTCTCTTTAAATTGCTTCTTCACCCAACACCCCAACACGTGAATATAAACGATACATTGTTAGTAAGCTTGAGTACTTCGAGTTTAGTCATACAGGAAGCAAACAGTATCACGCGCTGTATTGTTTGTTTGCCTATCTCGTAAGCAAAATTAGCTTACAACGAATCTCCAAGTACATGCTTGATCGCTTTAAGACGCATGGTAAACAATCAATTAGGAAGTAATCCGATAAGAACGGTGCAAAGTATACGTTTAATTACCAACAGTACCAGATCGCTGCAAACAACGCTGGTGTGCTGGAGCAACAAGATTTTTGCATTATCGGCTTTTATGAGCGTCGTAAAGATGAGCGCTGGATTTCTGTTGTTTCTGCATATTGGACACGAAATTTTTGGTTGCTTGTAGCGTCGAATCCGTTTCCGTTTTGGTTGCTGGACGGAATAAAATTTAATGTGTTTCCATCAATGATTGCTAAATAAAAAAACGTGAGCGAACCATTTCTATTTTTCCCTCTTGAAGGATTTGATCCTTTTTTTTCTTCTCCTCGTTCGGGTTAGATCTTTTTATTGCTTCCCCTTTTCAATCTGCTTTGAGAGGGATTCTTGGCAGCAAACTTCCAAATTTCACTTTGCGTAGGATTATGAAGGATGTTTGGCGCTTTTTCCCCCCTTTTTTTACGACAATGTAACCATCGGTAACGGACCACTGTTTACCAATTTTTGTGACCGACGTGGTGGATATGCCATTCAACGGAACCGTACTGGTATCAAGCACCGACGAGTACCTTCACCTAGGGTTTGTGTCCGGCGCCACATTCCGAAAGGTTTTGTACTTCCGGGAATCAACCGGTGCCGCATATTTAATCTTGCACCCTTCTTCGGGGATCTTGCCCTTCAGAAGAACCAACCTGATCTACCACGTTGCTAAGGATTGATTTTTACAATGAACCCTGCAGAAAAGAACAACCAAAAGCAGGGGAAAAAATTATGTTCCAATCGATTTATAACTCTTCATACTTCGCTCGTTCCAAAATTGTAGTAAAAAAAAAAAACTGCTCATATAAAGCTAGGAAACAAAAGCGTGTAAATGGTGGAAACATTTGTTTATGAAAGGGGTTTTCCATTCGAATAATCCCACCCGCACCGGTGCAGCGATTGCCATTGTAACGAACACGTCCTTTCATTCTCAGTAGCGACAAACTCAAATCGCAAAGAACAATCTTTACTGAATAATTTACACTACCTCATCATAGTGCAAACATTTGCTATCTTATCATGCAAACAATAGAAATGTGAAATGCTGTTCGCCGGGACACAGAACCTTCGAAAGCAAACAACTGAAATCGAACCGAACGGAAAACTAGACTAGCAAAGCGTGTACCGACGTTCACATTTAGATACCGGGTCAGCGCGGCATTCAAATCACGATAAAAGATAAAAACGTGCTTTTACCCAAATTTTGTAACCCAGCCCAGCCCGAACGCGGGAAAACTCTTCCGGATTCTTTTTATATCATCGGTACACCCACCAACAAACAAAACAAAAATGGCGAAAAGAAATGTCCAAAGATTGTAAGACGTACGGAGCTGACAGTTACACAGGTTCAGGTGCAATAATACCTTTGGCGTAAACCTTTCCTCACGTCGTTCTGTCCTTTGCCGCGTTCCAAAGGATGTAAAATGGAGCAAACTGTTACCCAAGCTGCCCAGTAAAAGTTTACTTTCTTTTGCTCGTTAACCGTCTCCACGCTGATAAGGACGAACGAAATATGCACGTACCGTACCGACACTAGGGTTGAAAGGAAAAATAGGCACAAAATGTCTAACAGAAGTCAGGAAAAAAATATCAAAGCAAATAGTCCAAGGCACAGAGAGTGTCCTGATGGCATATTTTCGTACTTAGTTTTTTTGTCAAAGCATTTCCGCGCAGAGGACCCCAAGAGATGGCCTCTTCACAAACACACCGAAAACACCTTGCTTGATAAGGTGAAGTAATTTTATTTCTCATCCCAAGATTCCAGCTTTTCGGAAATGTTCTAGGATGCAAGATTAAAACAGAGGCCTCCACAACTGCACGCGTCGGAAAGCAGATGGTACGAAACATTAGCGAATGACAGCGAAACGATATCATAAACTGTGAATCGATTCACGACAAAACGTGACAGTCGTTGACACGAACGCAAACTTTCTCCACTCTGACCGGCGACGCTTCACTAAATGAATCATTCATAAATGATGTAATTTTCTTATTTCTTCTAAGATAGCAGTGTTGATGATGGGTAGCTTATCGCCCAAAACCTAACCTAGCCGGATACCGGATGCCGGAACGGCGAGAGTTTAGCAAGGTACAGCAGCGTAGCGTCCAGATAAGTGCAGATGCTCATGCAAACCAACCATCCGCGTCCTTACAACGGCAAACTTCTAGGCAAAAAGTAATGAAGTACTATTTACGATCCTGCTGCTACTGCTACTGCTGCTGCTGCTAACCCGCAAATGGGAATTGTTCGCTCGTTCACTGGTCAGAGGTTTCGCCATTTTCCTTGCCACTAGTGAACTGGGTCCTCCAAAATTCTACCACCGTTCATAAACATCCGACGAGTAACGATTGTCATCAACGTAGATTGCCTGGTAGCAATCGAGAAAAGTAATGACATTTTCGCACAAGCACAAAACCGTTCCAGGGGATAGATTCGGTATCCGGTTCCAGCTCGGTGTTGTTCGAGAGAGATCCTTGAACGCATATAGACAAATTTGTGACCGTAATATAAACTCGCATCCGTTTTCGTTTCCCGGGTCCCGGGATATAGTTGTTGTTGTTGTTCTGGGCACCAAGGGCGATCCGTGCCGTATTCCAGCGAATGGAACATATTGCATGCCATTCACTTTCATCTTTCATCCAACCACCACGTCCTGGAAGTGCTGGTACGTAGTACTACGTCGTAGTACAACACACGCTGTAGTACGTGATTAACCTTGATGTGCGATTTTCGGAATATGGTTTCGTGCCCTTTACGAACTGCGGAGACTGCGAGATCTAAAGAAAGTTTTACACCACTTCTATCAACCGCGAGTAAGCTTCATACAAAGTGGGGCACACAGCTCCACAGGCCGAGAGCACCGTGAGTACCAGTGCATGGTATAAATCGCTTCATTTATTTCCATTACTGGGACGTGGCATTAGATTTTTTTCTGGAAGACCTAGCGGGCTTACACTAGAAAAAGGATTGCACATAGCAGAATCCGGCAACAGATGGGATCGGAAGAAAAAACGTTCTCCAAAAATATGAGAGCTATATTTTTTTCGATCTTATTCTTGTGTAAGAGCTGCGACCTAAAACGCTGAGTTCATCAAATGGCATTTGAGCGTTATGGAGGTGCAATGCATCAGAAGAAAATCCTCAAAATGGATAGAAAGTTGAAACGTATTTCTTTAAGGATTTTAAGATTATGATGTGCAGAAAAAAAAATCCCCCACAATCATGACCTTGACCTCAATTAACAAACAATTTGTTTGGGAATTGTAAGCTTTCTGTGTATCTTCACGCACTATCAGATCCATCTAGAGCAACACTGGCATCCCGTAACGCTAGACGTCTACTAGGGCACTAGGGAACTTTTGGCAGTTCACTTCTTGCGAGTGCCGTTTGGTTAAGCTTCCGAAAGTTGCAAATTCAATTTACACTCGATCAAAGCAAATCTGTTCATCGGTGATATCAGGACGGCAGTTCCTTCTGCCACAAATAAAATCAACTTCAACGCTCGAATCGTATCGCTAACCGTTACACGCGCGAGAGGGAGAAAAAGTTTTTGACATCGTAGTGTTAAGATAACGTTTCGTTAGTTCTTTCATGTCGAAAATGGCTAGCTTGATTGGTGGTATCATTCCAGCATAAGTTTGCGTTGCTGTCAGACTGCGGCAAATCTGCCAACCGAACACTCTCCTCCACGCTTGTTTCAAATTTCTTTTCTCCCAGGCCAAGCAGAGGAGCGTGAGAACGAATAATAAAAAAAAAAGTTCGAACACAAACCCACATTCTTACCGCCTGAAGGGAGCACAGTAATAGCTCCCGAACTGGAAGTTACATACGGATGGAGCCAAGACGAATCAGCAGTAAATGGTGCCCACCATGACCATTGCCAGAAACGACTTACACTTGTCTTTCCGTTTATCGGACACAATTTTATGTGCAAACTTTACACCGAGCTAGAAACGTGCTGCAAGTTTTGCGGGATCTTCTGCAACCCATTCAAGAAACCGATTCGCCAACCAACGTTCCCCAACCTCGGACGGGCAGATTTTGGGGTAAAAGAGTTGGACAGCTTAGCAGCAGCATTCCGGTTGTGCGCTATTCAACGGCCATCGTTAAAGTATGGCGGACGTATGCGGGAATGCCGAAAACAAAAGATGTTGCCCAGTGCGGTTCCAATCCAAATCCGGGGCATGCTATTTGGTAAATTGCACGAACACTGGGAAAAGTTCCGGCACGGTGCTACGTCCGCTTCCGCCCATATGGGCGGAAATAGTTGTGTAATCTTTCTTTTCATCTGCTTTCTTGCTCCCTCGAGAAAGCAGCGACCGCTGCCCACAGATTGAAGCGGAGGCTAATTTGTCCGACGATACTGAATTCCGAACCGAAATGCCATTTCATTAAAGTGCATTGGTTACAATCCCTCATATGTGCTGTTCGAGGAGCACGGGAGCAAAGCAGTTCACCGCAGGCGCACACGGAGAGAGAAGAGAAATGCTCGTCAATATACCTCATTGAACTTCAAACGAATTTCGTCAGAATGAAGTGCCATACGAACGGATGTATGCTCCTTACATGGTTCCTGTATGCTGCCCTACACACATTTCCTGTTTTCTCTGTGTCCGTCCGGTCCATTAGTTGATTCGATTGAATTAAAGTGTGTCTTTAGCGGCGATATGCTCTTGTATTTTCTGGTAAAACATTCTACTCTCTTCAATCCTACCCACAGAATTCAAGCGCACATAAATCGATATAAAATCTACTTAACTGAACTTAAGTTAATACATGCAATACATTTACAGCGTTCACCCAAGTCATCCTACTTTGGTCTTGTTTCCTGCTCGCTCACGTAACGTACGTACAGGGTCGGTTCCGGGTACGGTTCCGGCGGGGTTTCAGCCTCTTCCATGTACGAACAAGCGATCGCCAATGCACTTCCATCGTCACTGAAGCACAGGCTAGAAATTGAGCTGTCGTACATGTGAAACTGACACAGCCGCTTCTTGTTGAACCCGTCCCAGATGTTTACGAACCCATCCGAACCGCCCGTGGCGAACGTATGGTACACATTGTGGAAGCTAATTGCGTTCACCGGATAGATATGCTCGATATCGTTCTGTTTCGACCGGTGACACTTGAATGCGAACTTTTTCTTCTGCCATTCCGGGCTGGGATTGAAGTACTCCAGTGCCACACGGCCCTCGATGGAACTCATCACGTACCCTTCCTTGTTCGGGAAGCAGCGCACGGTGCGGGTCTGATACTTGAGGGACGATTCACGCCGCTCGACGTAGTTGCTCATGTGTCGCAGATCCCAGATCAACACCTTCCTGTCGGAAGTGGCCACAACGAGCCGCTCCTCGATGCAGCTCATCGAGTACACCTTGCCGGCACTCTGGTCGTACGTTCCCACACACTCCTTCTCGCGACCATCCCACAGCTTCACCGTCCGGTCCCAGCTTCCGGTGAGGATCCCGTTGACCATGGACGCGTACTCGACACACTTCACCGCTGCATCGTGCGTTCCCAGGTTGTACTCCATGTGTGTGTTCAAATCGTACAGCTTCACCGTATTGTCCAGCCCTCCGCTGACGGTTTTTACGGAATCCTAAGCAACCCCACCGAAAGCGATAATCGGATTAAAAGGGGATCCGAGCGCCGGACACGAAAGTCGCCGATGCACAAGAACTTACCAAAAAAGTACAATCCAGCACCGGTGAGGAGTGGAAAAACTTGTGCCGCAGCGTATTGTTGACAACATCGTACAGCCGGACGCTGGTGTCCCACGATGAGACGAGCAAGAATTGGTTGGTTTTGGGAGAGAATTTCACCGTCGATATCACATCGCTGGGTGGGTTAACGATTTGCACCTCTGCTTTGCGTGCCATTTCGGAGTTTAGGTCAAGAAAAACTTTAAAATTACACTGGAACACAGTCTCGCGGCAACAGCTTCCGAATGCACACCAAACAAAATGATGCCAAGATCAGCTGTCAAAGTTAAAAAACGACCGGTAATAGTACGAGCGTTGAGATGCAGATGGCGCTACGGCAGACGATATGATTACCGAAAATTGTTGAAGCTGTAGTTCGAAACAAATTTCGAACTTTAATTTGAATCGATCAGATATGGCGCAAAAAGTTTAAAAGGTGCGCAAAAAATCTTGTTACATTTCCGATAACAAAAAAAACTGAATAATTGCTAAGGTTTTCAATGAATAATTTCATAAAAAAACACTACTTAGTGATTGACAATACAGTAAACGATAAATTAGAGCTATTGAATGAACTTAAAAAGCTCCTTTTTACAACAAAATGAACAGAGCGAATAATGTTTTGCTGAGAATATCTTAATGCAGCTTTGAAAAAAAAACCTTCAAACCCACACAGCAGATTAGAAATTATTTGCATGAGAGGGCTTCTTCCGAAAAAAGGAGTGTGTGTGTGCGTTAGATCCGTTTGAAAGAGAAACAGAAGATATTATTTCGCTCACAGCCAGATAACTACTAACGAAAAGAAATCCCCCAAAGAGATTGAGCAAAGCGGTCTGGAAGGTAACTTGTTGGGAAATTCATTGTGGATTAAGCATTGCTCTGCCCCTGAAGATATCATTATTGTGCGTGCTTAAAGAAATAAGTCCCACCGGAACCTGTGATCACGTGCTGCGGTGTGGATTGAGGTTCTTAACTTTCCGCCTCACGGTAGCTTAGGGGTGAAGCCAGCATATCTGCACACACTGCCACGAGCGTTTGGTAAAGTTATCGTCTTACTTTGCTTTCTTTGTGGGTTTATGTCGCGCACTCGCTTCGAAGCAGTCGTCGTTCCATCGAGCGCTCTCGACACGCGTCGACGTATTCTAATCTTTTAATTCGTTCATTTGCACGCGCCTAAGCATCGTTTGTCTGGTGTGGAACGCTGTGCGTAAGTTTAATCAGATTTCTGCTGAATCTCGAAAGCGACCTGGCAGCCACTGGAAAATCGTTCCGCCTTCATGTGCGCTCATTCCTCTTATGCGCTCGAGTTGGAGAAACCATTTTCCTGTGTAGTTTCCAAAATTTTTTCGTGCTTTCAGTTTTATCAGACTGTTGATTTTGCTTGCTGGATATAACACGCGTAACAATTAGGCTTGTGTGGAAAATTCACCATACGAAAAGCTGCACGATACCAGGATGCGAAAGCCATCCACTTTCAGTCTCTTTCTCACACCCTCGTCAAATGGTTCGAGTGGGGGTGGCAATGGTTTGAAGGTAAAATATTTTAGAACCCTAACCGTTTCGCTCTAATGATTTTAATAAGCCCCCATGTATAATTTGCTGGCTCCTGCCGAGATTCGTGCGATGTGTGCAGCTTATGCGCGTGGGCGGCTCAAAAATGGCAGCTCCCACATATCAGGCGGCAATGTGTCGTTCCCATGAAATGTCGAACGACAGGCTCACGAATACTTCACGGGGTGCTTGGATGAACGTTTGCTTATTAAATAATGAACGATAACGCCTTCATTAGCATGCGTTCTAGTCGGATGACGGACGTAGGGAGTAAAATTCGGAAGTAGTTTGCTTTTTCAGTAATTGATTAGATTTAATTTCATTATGTGCAAAATCATTATTGACGTGTATGATAGATTAAATGTCACTTATCAATTTTGAAGGTTGAAGGTGGAGTCGAAATGGAATTTGTCCAATATCGGGCAAGTCTACCGAAGAAGATGGCAAACTTTAAACCTAAAACACTTCTTTTGTTATGGGAAGCGAATCTAAACAAATCACAAACACAAAGCAAAACACAAAATAGAAGCTAGAAATTTATAGCACAATAAAAAGTTTGCATTTTTTACGGTTTGTGTTTAATGAAGGACATAAAAATATTTATCGACCACTAGCACTACCCGAAACCACACTAGTGTAGTTGATGAAACTTCGAAACACTTCATAAAACGGCAGGATCTCGTGAACCGTTTCCGGACATTCGCGTTGATGGCTGACCAGAGCGGCGGTTAGCTATTCAGATGTGCGCTTCAGGCACCGTCTGCCTTGCGTGGATCCATAAATTAAGAGAAAAAAGGCCCGCTGATTCCAAAATCCAATTGCATTGAGAGCAACACACGTCGCGTGTTTTTCCAAAACTTTCCGCCATCGAAACGCTGTCCAACTGATGGTGTGCTTACCACACTACTGCTTCTACTGTTGAAACTACTACTGGTTCATAGTTAATTACGTCCTTTTTTTTTCACGAACATCAAACCGGGATTGTCCTTCGCCGAATGACCGATCGAAATGGGTACAGTTTTCGCACACAGATAGACACAACCCCACGGGTAAGGTAACGCGGGGTAGGTACCGTCGTGCTGTCATTAGCTGCGCTTGTGTGGAATTTATAATCTGCAAAATTTACGACCTTCAGCAGAAAACCCCAAATGCAAACCACAGCGGACCAGCTGGCCTCAACATATATCCCGGGCCGCGTTTGGGTGAAAGAGGTGCGTAAGAAGCGAGACACGAGCACATGCCGCCATTTACGGGGATGCGTGTAGCTCTTCGATGACCGAACAAACAAAAATACCGAGCACAATGATCCATTAAAATGTCTCCAAACTGCGTCTCATCGACGTTACCCGTGCAGCTTTTGCTCGGGACAGTAGGTTTAGTGTGTGTTGTCAGTGTGGTTCACGTTACCCACCGTCAGATGGCACTCGTGCGCCTCGTTCAACAGCATTCATGTTCCTATGCACGTGTTGCCGCCTGCTGCGGTACCTTCTTGCATCTCTCCTGTGCCATCATTATTGAACATTTGTTTGCACAAACCCAATGTCCAACCAGAAACGGAACGCCATGAACACAATATGATACCAAACGCCTTCACATGAATGGTAAAAGGTGCCTGCACTTATAAGCGTTGCCGGTCTGCCAGTTGCAGCATAAAACCGGGACCCAGGCTTTTCTGCATAGCAATGATGCCTCTGTGTGCTTTCTTTCTGTCACTTCTGGCACAGATAACGCCGGCGAAGCTGTAGGTTTTGCGAAAGGAGATTTATTCGTTAGCGCAAGGCTAGAGACTACACATGCCTCGTCCACTACACTGCGGGTGGGATATCCTACGGCAAAAAAAGGGGATGTTCGGTGCTTCTTTAAGACGTTCAACGTTAGTCGAAGCTTAAGCTTCTCCATCTTTTCCACTCCAGTGCTAATTTATGGTGGCAATGTTCAATAGTGGAAGCAAGAACAAAAAAGGGTTCGCCCAACGCTTTCCGATACGTCCGAAGTTGTGTAGAACAAATGTTGCTCCCCCCCATGTCTTTGAGGTTAGGCCGTGGCGCCATTTTTCTTGCATGCATTTTAAGAAGATCCGCAAAGGGAGATTATACGAAGGACTTTGGGCGAACAGGGCGTTGTGTTGAACAGGATAAAGCAAACCAGGTGTCACACATGGTTATAAATAACCCTTATAGAGCTACAACTGCTGCAAATCCCAGGCAGGATATGATAATGGCCAAATTGCTAGCATCATTCACCAAAATTCCAGGAATAATCAAAAGATTTCAATCAAACACCAAGCGCCTTGGGAAAAGCAAAGCATTTGAATAGCAAATCCTCTCCACCCAACATTTGCCCCGGAGCGGAAAAATGCTTTTCACGACCATTTCCGTTCAAACTGCGCTTCCCCGAGCGCACAATACGCATAATAAATTGGGCATAAACCGAAAAACCCATATCGCCCGGAGACTCATTAACTGACCCCAACATCACACACACACACACACACAGTGCCCCCTAAATGGCATCAATTAATTTCCCTCCGAATGCCAATCATTCATCGGTGCTCGTTGAAATGGCCATAAATCCTCGAACGCTAGCCAAAGTGTGTGTGTGTGAGAAATAAGTGCACAACCGCCATTTGCCACGTTTATGGGTGAGACTACAAAAATAAGCATTAATATATCCAAATGCACCCGCTCTCTCTCCCTCCCTTCGCTGTGTTCACCAATACGGTTCCACGGTTTAATCGATGCATCCGTACAGCGGTTGCACAATCAATCGATCGCTCCACTCACGATGGTCGTAGGGTCGGAAAAATTATTTCATTTCCGCTAAAACACACACACACACATAACTCGGTGCTGTAAAGGGCGTTTGGATGGACATAATGTGGTGACTTTGCTCTTTTAGCGTTGTTTATTATCGATCGAATGGGACCAACGTTTGATACAGATTTGTTGTTTTAGGCCAGCGGAAGGAGCGAAGCAGACGTAAATAACTGTCAGTAGGACATTCGCATTGGGATGGAGCATTTTTATCTCGCTCCTCAAGTCCTTCTCGATGGCACCGGCAGCAGATGATCGCCATGTTGAAGTTGATGGGAGGATTATTCATCGCTTTTTGCGGTCAACTTTTTACTGCGCGACTATCAAATCCCCATTGTGACTGTCTGTAATCGATGGGTTTTTTTTTGGAGCCGATTAAGGTACGTCGATTATTTACACAACTTCATGTAGCATTGGCTACAAAGCGTAATAAATGCAGACATAAACTGGTTCGCTGCGCATAATAAATTTGTCACCATTAACGTTTTACTCTATTAACGTTTCATCTTAAAACGTCTTTACGAATGGCGAAATAAATACATACACGCACACTCACAACAGTTTGTTTCCAGCTCTAATCGAACGTTTTCAAAGCCGCACGATGCAAATATGCTGTACCAATAAACCGCTTTCCAATAAGGAATGAAAAATCCGCAACCTTGCCGATTACAAACGTGAAGCACTCATTACGAATGCAAATGAGCTCTGAGTTGGTTTCCTTTCTTTTTGGAGCACAAAGAAAAAAGGTCGGAAAAATCTCATTTGGTTGCCGGCCAAATCGCCAACCAAGCGGCTACTATTTGGCCACAATATATAACGCAAAATAGTGCCCGGAAAAGGAGCACCACAACATTGCCCGGAACATTATTGGACCACTTGCGCTGTGGGGATTCGCTAAAAATATTTGATGTACATTTTGCCCCATCGGGACCGCGACTGGTGCTGTGATAAAGAGTGCCAAATTGCTATTGGCAAGGTTATAAAAAAAAAAAACAACAACAAGAAATCCTCCTCTCCCTGTGCTATCGGCCATATCGCTGGGATCGGTAATCCATGCACCAGGAAACGTTCGAAGGCTCATTACGCACGCACGAGAGGGTCGATCGTTGTCCATCAAATGTAATCAATGTATTTACGATCTCGGGTCGAGTAGGCGATTCCACGGGGCAACCACAGTGATCATCAGCAAAGGCTAGCGCGTCGTCTAGCGGTGCCGAGCATCGGGCCAATGATGGCGATAACTGTGAGTGAACTTTTGCGCCATAAATACGGTGTTTATGACGATGGCAGTTTTATACCGTCTCGCGTAATGACCAATTCACTTGACCTTCTGGGTGCTTTGGCGTCAGAGAATCAGAAAGGATCAAACAGATTCCCGGGGATAAATGTAGTGAAGATGCCGTCCAGCTGCCCGGCGGTTTGAACGTGCGGCAATGGACGAAAATTGAAAATTCCAATGATGCACCGTCAGGCATGTATGGTTTCGGATCCGGAATGGAAAAAGTTTAGTAGCGAGCTCACGTGTTGACAGCATAACAACGAGCCATAAAAGATGTGTGGAGGAAGAAATAGAAGCATTTTGTACCAAGTGGCTACACCGAATGCATGGTAAAATCGTGACGGAAGCAGTAAGAAGGAAGTGCAAGTAGTTGGGAGCATTATTATTTGCTTGTTACGATCAAAACTTTTTATCAGTGTTGTGTTGTGGGAAATGGATTTGTGTTTCATGTAGCCCCATCGTAAAGACAGATGAAAAGTCAGCACAACATAGTTCAACAATACATTTGGAGTCAAAAGATAAATATCGAAAAGTTAAAGCCCATAAAATGGTTTTATTCGTTAATCAGTCAAGAATTTAGCAGAATATTACTGCTATAAGAAATAAGAAGTATCATTACTTCGAGATTTTAAACATTAATACTATAAGCCAAGTATCTCCCTCTTATATGAAAAATATATGTATTAATCTTAACCAAAATTTTTGTATTTGATTAAACATTTTGTGACATTTGACACATGACAAGGAATAGGAATACATAGTACATTGAGTACAAAAAACCTTGAAGATTTCCTATTTGATAAATTTTAGAACCAGAACTCAGAAAAACTCAGGAATTGGTAGTTCTATCTCACTTAACAAGTACCAACGAGCACTATTATCACTATGGATGACATATTGACAGTTATCGTGGATGCTAGGTAATCTAAAGGATAAAAGTCTTGTGTCCAAGGTTTCCTAATCATGTCAACAACTGAGTCCTACCAGTTCAAATTAGTAGCGGGTTTCTAGTAGTTATCACAATCGTTTTATGCATGTGGCTCTAGAACTTACAATAATCGCCATTTTCAGTGGTTTTGCGAAGAGTACACATTTGTAAGATTCTAATTAACATCCACAGATAGGCTACAGATTTTCATGGGAAACTCAGACGTAGTCAAGCTTAGGGTTAACTAGTGTTTTCTTTTGACGTTCTTGTTCTAGGCTCTATTTCATGTTGCCCTGGTGTAGTTACTCGTTGTACCAGATTTAAATGTTTAAAAATGTCTAGTAACAAAGACACCTCAAATTGTTTTCCTTCAATTCCTCATGATGAAGTCCTTATCCACCAGTAAACTATGGATCGTGACGGAGCTGACTAGTTTAGATACCTTTGATACACTTAACGCAGCACATCACGAAAGGCAAAAGGTATCCAGAATTAACCCGAGGTAACAACGACACCGGTCTTAAAATGGCTGGACCGGGGTCCAAATCTTTTGCATGCACGGGTTATCCAGTAGTGACGTCTGACTTAATCAACTTTGACAGTTCCTTGCACGACCTAAATCTGTCAAACCCCATACAAAAGATTTGTACGACCAAGTACCGTAGGACCGAGTAAGGACTCCAGCCAAAGACTAATATCAATGCTTAGTTGTACAGCTGAGGTCGTGTATCCTCACCCTGTTGGGTCCCTTACATGATTGTACGGCTGGGTCTTTTGTGACTGAGCGGTATCGCTTAGCTACACCCATAACCTCTGTCGTAAGAATTAAATACTTTAACATTATCTTTAAATAATTGGGTCATCTCAATCCTGTGAATAGGTTTGAGGGGTAGACATCAACATCAGCAAGTCTTAGTAAGCTTTTCGATGGCCGGCGTGGCCTAAGAGGGCTAAGCCAAGGAGAAGAAGCGACGACCCACTTCAGAGACAAAGAATTTCTTATGAAAAAATTCATTGAAATTCGAATTCTATATTGATTAATCTGAAATATTACTCAACAGGTAGTGCCTTGAGATAATAGAACTACTAATGTAATCGCTATACAAATTTTGCAATGGGCAAAGCATAGTTTTTTCCCCTACTTGGATGTCAACTTTTGACGCCATACAAATTGTATGGAGAAGGACGACGCCGTAGGCAAGAGTAGACTTGCCTTGCAAGTCTTGCAAGTGACTTGCAAGAGTAGACCCCTACTTGGATGTGTAGTTGCTCCGTCACTTCCACAAATCACACATCCTATGGGGTATAATTCCCATAGGAGGTTTCCTAACCCGCGAGGCTCTTTGATCGATAAAGTTCCTCTGTCTGGCGGGTCCCTCTTGATCGAAGAACCCCCCCCCCCCCACCCTCTGATCGACAAGGTTCCCCGTTCCACGAGGCATCCTTCGTCGGTGAAGCCCCCTGTTTGGCGGGGCCCCCACTGCTCAGGTTAATCCGTCATTGCATCAGACTATGCTAAACGCGCTAACTATTTTTTTGAGCTGATGGCCAACGATGTAACCGCATGCAGATTGACGTATCACGAAATTCGTTTGCAAAGCCAACTCGACGACTGCTGTGGTACAACGGTCCTAAGAAATAGTGGATTCCCCGAGATCATCTCAACGATATCGTGGTCGGTTGCATGGACGTCGGTTGCGTGGACGGTACTGCCTTAGGTTAACGTTCTGCTATTGAAAGGGTCCAACGTCATTTATGGATCTACGGACTGTAAAAAGTACCATTTGTGCTTCCTTTCAACAGGCAGCCACGGCTGTCGGACTTTTGCAAGACGATGTCGAGTGAGATCGTGCACTCGAGGAAGCTGTTTCATTTCGGATGTCCTCGCAGCTGCGTCAACTGTTTGCTCTTATTCTTACTGAAGAAATGCCTTAGAATCCTCACCGACTTTAGGACGCGTACGTGGACGATCTTTGCGAAGATTTTCATCGGAAGCATCGAGATCGATACACTACAGAGAATTCAGATCAGAATCCACTTTTGGATAATGTTGAGCATTTTCGATCATTTTGTACCATCGATCAGTATATTCAAGAAACGACTCCATCAAAAACGCTTGACATTTTCCCTGAAATGCCTCAGATCTTAAATTATTAGCCGGTCAAATTTGGATATGTTTTTATGCAGCCCGAAAAAGCGTACACTCTGATAGTTAGATATACCCTGGAGTTTTGTTGCGTAGCCCTGTAATCGGGCCAATTGACTATAAGACAGCCTAAAGAGACGAATAAAAGCGCGTAAAAGAGTAAAGGAATTATAGAGTTTAATACAAACAATCGAAGATATAAAAATCGCAACAAACACAAACAAAACCCATAAATAATCAAGTTTTACAGCAATATGAGCAAAAGTCATCCGGCGAGTGTCACATTGTCCCATTGTGAGACGTTCCGTATCGGCAGTAAGTTAGCAAAAGTTCGAATAAGAAATCCATTAGCTTTGCGCGTCCAATCGAACGTATCAATTCCGTCCCGAAGGGGAAGAACGCAATGGACCATCGTACTGTCGCAGTCACGAAGCACCACTACTGCCACTAGTGCCCAGTGAAGCAGAGCGGATGTGGACAGTGTAGCAACTTTTCAATTTTATCACCACCGGGACAGTTCTCAAGGACCATGGGTGTGTGTGTGTGTGTGTACATGTGTGTATAATTGAGCTCCGAATGTGCCAGTATCATGAAGCAAAACGAAACAACGATAAAGTACTTAAAAATACGCTAGTTTCCTGTCTTCGGATACCATGTTAGCGATGGGGAGAGAGCACCAAGTTCAAGCTTTTGTAAATGGAGAAACCTGAAAGAAAAACGGCAGTTTCTTCCAGTGCACCATTTGGAGAATGGTATTGATTTCGAATTTCCCGTAGTAAGCATTTTTCTTACCGATTAGCTTTCCACTCGGCCGAACGTCGTGTCTCGTAGGAAGCGATGCATTCCCCCGTTACGACATGAGCCTTTCGTCGATTGCTTTGTGGAAGCAGCTCGAGATCTTTGCGAGCTCGCACTCGCACTAGAGCACCGACACGTGGGAAGCAAATGGAAAACTATTTCCGCTGGTTGCGCTTTCTCGGCGGAAAGCAGTGTCCCTCTTTTGTTTTCCGTCCCGGCAAACAAACAAAGACAGTGCGCTGCCTTTGAACGGGTGGCGAAAGGAAATGCAACATTTGGCAGTAGGAGTAGGATGCAGCATTTTGCAGCAAAAATGCAACGAAAAATCACTTGCGAGTGAGCATTTCGAGTGAGCGCAGGTCAACCCCCGCCCACCACCGGGGTTGGAAGATTTATGGAACAGCTCCGACAAAATGAAAGGACACAGGAGAGCCTTTTCTTTTCCAAGGAAGCATCTGTCTGAAGGAGAAGAAAGATGGCAAAATGGAGACTTTTCTTTGCTTGGACGATTGCTTGTTTCACTGTCAACGGACACGATGTATGTGCCAAATGTAACCGTCTTTCTCGGCGTATGTGTGTGTGTGAGTGGAGGCAGTTTAAAGAATGGCACGAAACACACACACGACGGATGAACAACTTTAATCGCTCGAATGCTTCTACACATCGCTCTATTTCTCGGGGGAAAAATACTTTTCCCAAACTCGAGACGCCGGATATGTGGTTTATTGTGAAGGTGCTCTTGAAGTCTAAAAGGGCGTGGAAATGCATGGCGAGTGAGGCGGAAAAGCTTTTGCAAAAAAAAAGGAATCGATCTGCAGCCGGCTGTGGCACCATCGGGCGCAGTATGCAGGTGATGAAAATAAATGGATGCACTGCTGGGAACATTGCAGTGCTTTTAGCTTTCTAACCTTTTTTTGTCCAATAGTTCAGCATGGAAAGTGGTTTAGAGAGGCAAAAGGAGAATAAAACACGTTAATCTAAAAAGCCAATGGTGAAAGAAAAACTGTTTAGAATGCAGGTGAGAAAGCGTTTTCATTATTCAGCATCACTTAAATGGCCCACTTGTGAAGGAGCGTGCGATCGAATAAGAAATTTCAACTGGATGGGATGTTCTTAGTGACGAAAAATACTTCCAATTTTGTACAGTTTTTTTAATAGTTGGGCGCAAAACAGTTGAACTGATCGATGGAAAGCAAGAAAATGGAACAATTTTGCAAATATTCAAATGATTTATTCTAAACAAAGCTTTCTTACTCAAATATACTGCAATAAGTACTCTAAAGCAAACATAAACGATAAAGGATTATCACACAATCAAGCGCTAGCGGTCAAGAAGCAAGGATTGTCACATTTATCAAAAGCTATGAATTCTCCATCACTTCTTATCCATGAATTTCTAATTAAGCCAAACGAATCACCATCACGATTGTGGGTATTCACAATTTAGATTGCTTTCCGCATCGCGTGGGCTACACCAGAAGCACCAAAATGAATGCTTTATTTTTGGCTCATAAGAGGACAAAAAAAAAAGCAACGTGTACATGCACGTTAAAAGCTCTATCGCAGTGCTGGTGCTGGCTGGACATCCGCATCGCGCTTTCCATTCGTTTGGAAAATCGGCCAATTAAAGCATTAATCAATTTTCATTTCATTTTTTTAATGTTTTCGTACGGCGAGGTTTCATTTTCCCGTTCAAGAATTTGAGACGAAATAGCGAAAAGGAAATGAAAAGCGAAAAACAAAAATATGCAGCGAAGGCAACAGCAGCAAAATCCGCAACATAATTCGTTGCGGCCGAAACTAGGTCAACGGGTGGGAAATGTGTGGGGAGAAAATTCGTTTGTGGTTTAATAAAGCAAGCGGGGAGTTTTATGCTTTTTGGTGGTAGTTGTGCATTCCTTATGACAAGCAAATAACAATCGTCCCTCGATGCTCGCAGGAATTTGCATTCGAAAGGTACGAATGAAGGGAGATAATAGTTTCATTAAACGTTCTGCAAACATCAATAAGGGTGATGGGTTGGGTGCTTTGACATAACAAAAAAACTTTTTAAGTATAACTTTTTTTGGTATAACTTGTCGGATTGGAAAGATGATGGAGACGTGGAATCATAGGACAATACCGCTGTCTCTGGCGAATCGGAAGATGAATCATCCGCCTCCCACTTGCTCTGGCAGTGAGACAGGAAAAGTTGCTGTGGGAAACGAAGGAACTCCTGGGCCGAGATAGGTCAGTCGTAAAAAGAGCCTTCTTTGACGCCTGTTTTGGCCAGTGAGTCTGCCTTCTCATTGCCACAATGAGAAGGGACCCAAATAAGCGAGATCTTATACGCCTTATCGAACATTGAGCCAAGCAGTTCAATGATTTTGATGGTTAAGAAGTCCTGACTTTTAACAGCCTTCGAAGATCTCAGAGCATCAATAGCACTAAGGCTATTAGTGAAGATGAAATACTGGTCCGAAGGTCTCGCTGCTATCATCGATAGTGCGTAAAATATTGTGGCTAGCTCTGCGGTGTAAACACTGCATGGCTGCCTCAATTTGAAAAAAGCTTCAGTGGACTCGCTAAAAACACTGAAGCCAGTGCTCTCCTCAGAGGAAAATGTAAATATGTATTGTTTAACACATTATACGTTTTTTAAAAATATTTTATACATTTAAAAAACAATGCAGGATTTATTATTTTTGATATTTTTTATATTTTTTTGTGTTTCTGATTTAAATAGTATTAATGTGTTATAATTATCATAATTGTTTCTTTTATTTTCAAATCAAACCTAATGGAATTAAACCAGCAAGAATAAATTGTTAGTAAAAAAAAGCTTTGTGATACCGTTCACGGTCTAGCGCAGTCATCTGCGAAACCTATTTCCCGGCTTTTCTGAAGGACTCATCAACGCCATCACTCTATATCAATTGAGGCCTCTTTAGCTTCTTCTGTCCATGAAGACGACTTAACACTAGAACCGCCGGGTTTTTCAACCTTACTAGAACCGCCATATGGGACAATTTCGTCCCATACGTTATCTATACATATTTTAACATGTTTATTATTACCTCAGGGTTTCTTGTGGTAAAACAATTCATAAACATCATAATTAGGTAAAATAAAGCTTTGTTAGCAACTCAATCAATAAATAAATCAATATTAATTGCCCAACCAAGGATATCAAGGCCAGTTTTCTTTACACTAATATAAAATTATAGAACTTTAAGTGATAAACGCTTATAATTATTCCTTCGAGGGTTGAACGACAGTAAATCAAGACTTAGAGCTATAAATTATTTAAACAATCAAGTGATAAGTAGGGTTTTTATGATAATAAAACAAATCTTTCGTTCTAAGTTGTTTGGGTCTACGCGGGCGTCTGTAAGTCCCTTCAGAAACATTTAAAAAAAATGTGATGTCAATACAGCTTTAAATTGCCAAAAAGAAGAGGACAAAGCTTCGAAAGCAAAAGGAACACCTAGATTAATTATTTTGATGCATCTTTAACACATATTTAGGTTTCTAAATATTACACTGCTGCGTCAAAACCAGGCTCACATGAAACGCATACGTACGAAACACTTTTAGTACATTTTTTTATATACTGGTCTATTGCATGTGAAGCATTCGTTAGCACTTTTGCCCTCGTGACAAGACTTTCGAACATGGCAGCGCCGAAGAGAACCTCCAGCACCTGACACAGGTAAGTAGACTTAGTAGTAGCGTTGGCGCTTTTATTTTCAATTTGAATGGAAAGTCGCGTCTAAATCTCTTTTCTTTTGTAAGTGCGTTGTACATGGCCCAAACATTGATTCCCTTCTTCTAGCACTTTTCACGGAGTACTTTCTACACATTTACTCAACTACATCAACTCCGTACTTGATCGAGATGTACAAACACACAGTTTCAAACTTTGATTTTCTATGTCCTAAGTGCACCAGGCACACTGGTTGTGCGGGTGTTTGGAGAGCATACACAGCGTCCAAGCAAGCCGACAAGTCGAAACGTGTAGGGTACTTGTTTGAACCAGTAAGTATTGTGCTGAGGATCCAAATAGCCAACAGGTGATGCTCACACGAACCAATGTTACCAATAAAATTACGGTAGAGTGTACAAAAATGGTGCCAATATAGACTAGCTGATTTTTTTTTTATTCATAAGGGAGACTAGCTGATTGATGACAGCCAAAACATTCATGCACTTTTATTGTCCTATTCGTATTGACATGCTTTATCATGAAAACCCGTACACGCCAGTGGTGCCAGACTTGCAGATGCAGATCCGACACTCGTTCACAGCATGAATATCAGCCATCACAACGTATTTTGCATATGGGACAACAATGTCCCATACGGCGGTTCTAGGTTAGAAATGATTTTATTAAAGTACCATATCGGATACACAATTTTGTACGGGCGCATTCGAAAGATCGTTAAAAATAAATAAAAGTCAGAAAATTTCAATGGGTTGTCATGACGGCAAGCGGAGTAACACACTTTTTTCGAGTGCGATGGGACAAAAAAATCCCATCGGCGGTTCTAGTGTTAAACCTGACGGAACTTTACGGGCTGATACATCCGGTGCTTTACTTATGACATTACCAGCCCAATGTATCTCGTGGCTTACTACTGAATTGGCTTGTGGGAGGATAGTTAGTGGATTTTTGTGAAGTGGAGGATTTTTCCGAGGATCTTTATTATGCGATCAAAGGCAGTTAAAAGGGTTTCCGTCAGAATCTATCCAAGACAGAAGTCAGAGAATATGAGGACTCTGTCCATGTGTATGGCCCAAAAAGACTTCACGGATCGGGAGCCCTCCGGAACCATTATCAGTGCACAATACTTTAATAAACGTGGACGAGATAAGTTAACTTAGTGTGCGGTGTGCGACCCACTGCACACCGCGAATACAATTTAAAACAATTTTACAATCTTGAACGACGTCACACGTGTGCTTTCTCCTGACAGCCACCTACTTTACGCGGATGATGCTAAATTGTACCTTGCGATACGCAACCAGGAAGATCAGCTGCATCTCCAGAATGCTCTCAGTGCGTTCCAGTTCTGGTGCTGTACGAATGGCTTGGAGATATATTATATACACGTATACCATTAACGACACTGCCCTTGTCCGTAAAAGTGGCGTCAGAGATCTAGAAGTACTCCTTGACGATAAGTTGAGCTTCCATGACCAGGTAGAGCACATCGTGGCATTCTGAAGAAGCTGCGCGCGATCTTACCGATCCGCTTGCCGTTAAGATGCTGTACTGCTCCTTAGTTCGGTCTGTGGTGGAATATTCATCCGTGGTGTGGTGGCTCATATCGGCAAGCAAGTTGGCTCGCCTGGATTCCAGCGTAAATTTACACGGTTTGCGCTGCGTGGCTGGCTGAACTTTTTGTCGTAGGTCTACTTGACAATCGCATCGACACGCCGGCGCTGCTCTCTGCAATCAACATTTACGCCCCGGCTAGATTGCTCCGTGCTCCGATCACTTCTTGACGTAGGGGAACGTCGTACTCGTTTTGGTGCCTCTGATTCGTTCCTCAGTATTTGCTGCGAATTCAACGCCGTGTGTGATCGTTTTGAACCAGACCTGTCGCGCTCTGCGTCCCTAATTGTGTACGTACAGAGCGGCCCATTTCTTGTTGAATGTAAAAATGGCACATGCATAAAATCGGATCAGAGGCGCCAAATCGGCTACGTTGAGAATCGATCTAGCTCGGAACGATCTCGGCGGGACGTATAGGCTAAGGCCCCGGCGAGTCGATCCGATTGTCCAGGAGTCCCGCAACAAACGACTCTAGGCCTAGCAGCAGCATTCGCAGCAACGAATGTGAGATCAACATACACATTGTAGAACTCCTTATCGTAGTGACTCTTCCATTTGCTTACACAAATACAGAGCTTAACATCAGTCTGAGCATTTTGCTCTTGAACTAAACTAAGAAGACAGACAGTCTTCAGTTTTAAAAAGGGAGAGAGGCTTGTTTGACTACTGAGCAGTAAGTATTCAGTGGCAGACACTCTACAAGCTATAACTTCGCAGGTGCGATCGGATGGCGGTGCTAAAACTAGTTAGCCTCGTTAAACTCCAATAATAAATTTAGTCCGTCTTACTCAATCTTTTGGCCAGCTTCCGGTATACAGGACCCAATATACAAACCCATGATTAATATGTCGCCAACGCATGCTAGATTTTAGATTGAGTAATCTGTAACATTCCTTGGCGAAGGTTATTGGTAGTGAAGTACTCTTCACTTTTGTACTAATAAGTGCTAGACCGGGATTTGAAATAATTAGGGTCGGCTTTTTTAAAATTTCCCTTCCTAATGATAGTGAAAGATTTTCCCTTGTAGAATCCTACCCGTTGGATCCTTTTAAAAACTTTGTGTTAAATAAATAAATTATTTTTTCCATAGTAAAACATAATTTTCGCCCTAACTTTTGGAGCTATTTTCGTAAAGAACCATTATTCTATAAAGTAATTGTGTCATGTTTTTCTATCAAAATAAAAAATAAGCAAAATTTACTACACGACGTAAACAAATCGCCAAAAGAAACACGCCTTCAAGACACAGCACATATTTCATAAAAACACCTGAAAAATGTGCAGTTGCATTGCATACGAAAATGTACTTCGGTGCAAACAACAATGCTTGGCTTCTCGGTTAGAGTGAGCGTTTTTTTCCCTCTCCCGGTTTTTTTGAGATAGTTTATTACTTTATGCTGAAACTAAGCAATAAATACCCCGGACCCTTGGTGACACCATTGGAAAATCCATTTCTCGTACACTGCCCCCACAACAAAACGAACGATTCTTTCACACTCTAAAGAAAAATGTCTTCCCTCTTTCTTTCGGTTTTACCAACCCCACCCCCCTCCCCCCTCCCCCTAAAATGCCGTAAATCATGGGACCAAGCACTTACCTAGCACGTACGCCAGCAGTATCCAGATGTCCAACGTAAGCCGCTTGTGACACTTCATGGTGATTGGGTTGTTATGCTTTGGTGGCCGCAAACAACGACTTGTGCTATTTTCACTCCTCTTCCCTTTTCCGTTCTGCAACCACCACCACACAAACCTAACCACCTTCAAAAGCACACGCTTCACAGTAGTAAGAAATCACTTCACAAAACGATTTTCTTCCCTCCGGGCACTTTTACTCCACTTCCGGTAGCGATTCCTTCTTCTTTTGCGCCTGTGGTTTCCCTTTACTCGGCCACCGATTCCGACGAAACGTAAGCTACACTCGCGAGCGAAGTGCAGCCGGGATGCAATTTATATTTTCAATGCAAAACCTTCGCACAGCTCCTCAGCCGAGAGCAACACGAAACTTCTATTTTTCACACATACGTACGACCCAAAAGCTTGGGTGGAGTTTTCACTTGTTTTATCCTACACCGGGGAAGATTTTCTTTTTTACACGACTGCCCTCACGAACCCCTTCACCATCGCACTTCTCACTTGGCACCCTGCTGCGCTCCTTCCGTTCGCGTATGTGTTTGAGTGAATCGTTACGTACACCACCAACTGCCCACTTGGCCCTGACCACAATAGAACCGTTCCAGGCGTTACTGGGTGGGTGGTCGGGACACGGGCCAGATTCTTCCTCCTCCCTCCTGGACGAGGTTAATGCCCTTTGGCAAGACCTACCGAGTGCGGTGCGTCGGTGCGCGACGGGAGCACCCGCGATCGCATTCCGCCCTGGGCCACTTTCCAACAACGACGGCACCAGTGTCACAGCTGGAGCAAATTCTCACATTTTTCAATCTCATCCCGACCGCGTTTGGCTGCGTTCCCGGGGTGTTTTTCTTTTTGCACTGCAAAAAGCCGTTTTTCTGGCGCCCTTTCAAATGTAGATTCTACTTTCCAATGTGTTTGCAGCCGTTCTTTCGAAACAAACAAACTATCACACACACACACACACACACACACACACACACACACACACACACACACACACACACACACACACACACACTGCACACTGTTTTCTTATTGCTCCGAAAGCTCCCGGTTTCACATTTGCACCTTATAGATTGGGCAGCAAGTTTGTGCTGGTGGTTTGGTTTGCTGAATTTGTGTTATTTTCGTTTCGGCGGGGCTTCTATTTCCGTTTGCATTCATTTCACTACTTTCAAAATGCCACTTTTCATCGTCAGCTGGCTGTTTTTCTTCTTCAAAGATTTCACACACACACACACACACACACACAAACACAACGCGCTAGGAAAGGGAAGAAAAAACGGAGCGAAAATAAAGATAAAAAAATATCATTCCATTTATCGCGCAAGCAATCGGGTTTTAAACGACTACATCTAGTAACCCACGACGAAAGCTCCTTTATAGCAGTCCGGAGCTTGCTTTTTTTGTGTCCTCTCGTTTGCTACGATTATTTGTTCTGGCCGGATGTGGAAGTGATGGGTTTGTTTTCTGTTTTTTTTTGACTTATTTTGGGATTTTTTTTTCTTCTGTCCTACAGAACCAAAATAATGGAAAAATCGCTTTGCGCCGCGTTTGGCGGAAATGCTAGTCCGCGGTTTGAGTGGTCGCCATGCGTCACACTTGCCGGGTGTTGAAAGCGGGGCTCCACTAGCACGAAGTTAAGACGCACGCTGGCCTGCAGGAAAATTGCAAATCACATTTATCTAAATCACTTTTTCTCGGCTTCGACCGCTCCATGCACGGAAAGCATGTATTTTCTTCCTATCCCGGATGTGCGGTATGATGAATCTCTTCGTCGCGGTTTGACACACGAGCTCGTAGCCGGGCGAATCTGCGAATGAAACAGGAGGAAAAATTGATCGTATTAGAGATGTGCTCGGTGCAAAAATGGTGCGGCTGGCGGGCAAGTGAGAACAAAACAATGATGTAAACCAGACTCTGTCAGTCAAACGATACCGGAAACGGAACGCGGACGGGCTAAGAATGGGAATGAAGAGTCTTTTCAAGCTATCGTAAAAAAAAGTCCTCGTGTCATTGTGGTTTAAAATTCGTGCTCGCGGTATCACTTTTGTGATAAATTTGAATGGAACGCGAAACGCGCGACCCACCTCCAATGATGCGGTTTTGCTAGGAAAACTGTCGCTATTTCCTTTTGTTTTGCTTCGTTTTTTTTTTGCTCCTCCTAGTAAAAGCCCTTGTTCAATGAGTTGCAGAATGCTTCACTTAAACGATCGTCTTTTTATCCACTGCATATTGTGTTTGTGTGTCTGTCTGTCTTCGCTTCCGCGCAAAGGTCGAAAAGCTCTTACTTGCCATTTAAGAATTTCCAGCTCGTGCTGAAATGGAGCTGGTTGGAAAATCTTATTTGAGTATCTGTTTTGTTTCGCTTGGTTTTTGCCCTCTTTTATTTCAAGCACTCGTCAGAATTGATGCTGGGATTTTTGAAGTGAAATAATCATAAAAAAACGAGCCTCTCCTCTTGCCAACCACTAGCAGCTAGGTGGTAGTAATGGTATGATGTTCTTGGCACACATACACACACACACACCAACACACTGCTGAAAATGATTTCCGGGTTTTGTGAATGGTTTTTTCATTGCCAGCATTTGGATGGGAAAATCATCGCTTTTCCAATTGAAAACCGACAAACTGTTGAACCCACCCGAGTGCCGATGCGACAGCACACAAGTGGGGGACACTTTTCAATTTCATTATGTACTGCAAACGATGGAGAAGCGATCGAACCATCCCGTTTTTTGAAACGGGGGAGGGATGGTACGGGAAAAGAAAAATGGAAAATTTATTGTAATTTAATACACCCTCCCACGTGCGGGGTGGTGAGAGTGTTTCACGGAAAATCTCTGCCTGGAAAAATAGTGCTCCGCGGTGAATGGTGTGCAAATATTTTTTGTTTGCAATGCTCGTAGGAATTTGAAGAAATTAATGGTTCTTATAGAAATATTTTTTTTGTTCCCACCACGTTGTAGTGAAATGATTTTAGAGCAGATTTTTATGTAAAAAAGTCTGCTGCTGTACGATACATGGAATGATATGGTTGTACATTTTTTTACATTGATGTTAATTTCATCTTCAAAAAGCATTTAATCGCACAAAAAGTTCTCCTTTTTTGTCTATGAGGAATATAAATTACATCAATAAGCTCATCATTGACGCCTATTGTGGTGTTCTAAAATAAAATGTCGCCTTTCAATATGCCGAATACACCCGAGGAACATATCGATACTAATGAAAACCAACAACGTTATTCGCAAACAAACGTGTTAACATTCCACACATAATTATGACTGACTTTTATTTCCTTTGACAAATGTCATCTACAACAAAGTCGATCATTCAGGATTTTTCCTGACATGGATGTTCCATTTTGTGTATATATTGTGTGGAAGGAAGGAAATAACAGCTATATTGCGTGGAAGGAAAGAGATAACAGAGAGAAGATATATAAGACGAGGAGTTGTACCAGCGTAGTATATGAAACAATGGATCCTGAGGAACGGGCTGAAGCGCAGCTAAGGGCAAATACGAAGGGAATAATTTGATAAACAGAACAGAAAGGAGCAGAATAAATAAAGAGCATCTAGACAATGCACTCCAATTGATCCTAACAACCTTAAAGTCAGAGTAAGGCGTCAAGGTAAGGTCAACAAAGAATCGTACGAATCGTTAATGACATTATGAGGACGGAATCGTAGCCGAACTGGTCAAAAACGGGGGAGCCTCTCTAGAAAATGAGGATCATCAACTTGTTACTGAGGTATGGGATAGCGAATCGATGGCTTGTGATTGGAATCACGGCAGCATCTATCCCATACACACATTACAAGAAGGGATATATGTTGAACTGCAACAACTACAGGGGTAGTACGGTGCTGAATACCGTCTACAAAATATTCTTCCTAATTCTAAAATAAAAATCAGGATAAGCTTGTCCCTTTCGTTGAACAGATAGTTGGAAACTATCAAAGAGGATTCCGAAACGGAAAATCTATCACTGACCAGATCTGCCCCATGCAGCAAATCTTGGAGAAAATGGCTGAACAGCAGTTGAACACGTACCATCTCTTCATAGCTAGGGTAAAACTCTAAAAGGCCATGAGGTCTTTTGGAATCCCGGCAAAACTGAACAGGCTTATTTGAATGACCATGACCTACGTCACATGCCAGGTGAAGATGGATGGAAAACTCTCAGGGTCCTTTGCTACCACCAAAGGCCTGCGTCAGGGATATGGGCTCGCCTGTCTCCTACTCAACTTGACGCTAGAGAGGGCCATCCGAGAGTCGGAGGTAGAGACTTCGGGAAGAATCGAGAAGGCGGCAGAAAACCTCGGGTTGCATATTAACGACGTCAGCGGCCCTACTAAGAAATCTGGAGCTACATGGGGGTGATTTACGGATAGGTGATCGCACTTTTGAAGTCGTCTAAAACTTCACCTACCTCGGGTCAAAAGTCAGCACTGAAAACAGCATAGAGACGGAGTTGCGCGCTAGGACCGGCAGCCAGCCGGTCATTCTACAGCCCGAGGAAACATCTCACCTCAAAAAACCTGTCGCGACGGTCGAAGCTGGGACTGTATCGTACCTTTATAGTCCCAGTACTCACATACGTCCCTAAGACATGGCGGCCCTGTCCAAAACAGATGAAGCCCTCTTAGACGCGTTCGAGAGGAAGATGCTCAGAAGGATTGTTGGCCCCGTATGTGTGGAAGGACAATGAAGGAGCCGCTACAACGACAAGCTGTACGAACTGTATGACGACCTCACCGTCGAGCGAATTAGGCTCGCCAGGCTTCGATGGGCTGACCATGTTTTACGTATGGCACCGGATGACCCAGGAACCGCTCACGGGACCGTGAGTGGTTCCGGACTGTGCTGCGGCAGGCCAAGACCGCAAAGCGGATGTAGCGCCTGATAAGTAAGTAACTAATGATGTTAATATTATAGTAGTTCTTGCCGCACATGCTGCAATCGAGCGGACTGACTTTCTTGAGCACCTCGGAGGCTCTCCGTTGTGTATTCGGATGTGGTAGATAAGGTTGTTCTTCTGGATGAAGCTGATGCCACTGAACAGGCACTCGTGCAGCCGTTCGCCGGTGTGTATTTTCGTGTGGTTCGACAGATTGTTCGAACGCCTTACCGCAGGTTAGAAACATTTGTACCGCACGCTCACCTAGAGGCACAAATGAGGGTTGAAGGGTTGAGTTTGAAATAACAACTTAGAGAGATTCGATTTGACGAAAGTTTTCCATTGGCTAGAGCTACCTTGATGGAAAAGAACGGAGCAAGATCGATGTTAGGTTCTATGGTAGAACTAAACATTATTATTAATTATTTCATGCCATCATCTACAGAAACCGTCAATAATATTAGTTATGTCCGCTTTTCCAAAATCCTTTTTGGATACTTTTGGTAGGTATAATTTTACCAAATTATGGTAAAATGATCACCAGCAATTGAATTATCTATAACATCTTTGTTTTTCTCCAAAAATTCATCAATGTTTGTGCAATCATAAAAAACCCCAAAATATGTTTGAAAAATAAATGAAAACAAATCATTTCTGCCTGATGTGCATTAACAGTTGATCTTATTTTCTTGGCGGTCACTGTAAAATATTGCCCTTCTTCGAATCATTGTTTTAGTTTTCCAGGTTCGGGATGTTTTCTAACGCTTTTTCGCAATGTTTATACGTCCTTTGAACTATTAGTTTTGTTTTTGAACTAATTTTAGTTTTGAAGAATCTGTTTTTCTTTCCTTAAACTCAAAAAACTAAAATTCCTTAAACTATTGTGCCGAAAAAAAAATGTCTAATTTTTACTAAATGTTCGTTACAAGCTATTTCACAGATATTTTCTACCCAATGAAGTAAAGAACACATGGTGTTGTCTCGTGAAACTCTACCAGTTAAAATGACTGGGAGTTTTATCAAATTAATAAATTGTATTTTACGACTAACATGTTCATAATTATGACAATACGGAACTGGACCGTAATAATCAATTGTAAATAAAAATAAAAATTTTCATAATTAAGAGATTCAATCCTCTACCACCGATGTACCAGACTGAATTCCTAGTGGCGAGATGATAAGGTCAAGCCTTAAGTTACAAAAAAACCATTTACATAACATGAAATCGCTTCTTCTAGGAGCAAACACTGTGTCAAATCTTCTAAAGCGGGTTCGCCGTTAGTTTGCTTCATTAATATAGATTGACCAATTTTATTGAACTATCCCACGTTACGTTCTCTATCGGCCAAACTAGCTGCACCCGTGACAACTGGTTTGAAAGTTTCGCTTGTTTGCATTATTCAGCGTTCTCCCGCTCAACTGGCCGGATATGAAACCGGGAGCATCCTGAACTTTGCCACTCTGTCTGGCATTTCCCATCAGGCGCAGAAAATAAGGTCACACATTCAGACGAAAAAAAAAAGAAGAACCAACATGAAAGGATTCGCTTCACCCGGTGGACAAAAGAAAACCGGGGGTTGGGGGGGGGGGGGGGGCGAAGATTCATGCAGCGTGTCGGGAGTGTGCGAAAAATGACACACGTGCCCGGAAGATGAGAGTGACCCTTCGGTTCGTCTTGTGCTTCGTTCAATTTTTAATGGAATCGTTTCCGTAAGTTCAATTTTAAACCTGTCTGTTTTTCTCCTCTCCACGTAGGCACGCCGATTCGTTTGGTTGCTGTACCCGATTGCATGTTGAATGAACTATCGATCGGTGGAGCTGTCGGGTTGGTAGGAACGGCACGAGAATATATCTTTTATTGTGACCTAGAAAGAATGGTTTTGACAAACAGACGTACATTATTGTGCAAAATGATAACGTTGTACATCTTTTTGTGGAATTTGTTTGTATAAATCTAACAATACGAACTACAAGGATAGTGTCTTGCCTTGCCTTGAACATGCCCTGAACGGAAATGAATACAGAAATGTAATAATAACCTCTTTTTCCGTCCATTTTTTTTGCGATTGTTAATCAAATTATAGTATTTATAAAGAATTTTCGTACAGTAGAAAGAACAAAAAAAGGGATTCTATATCAACTATATGAAACAGAAACGAACATAATATTGAATCATGTTCATGCTTGAAAGAAATTACAAAGAAAGAATGAAGAATACATCAACTATCCCGTTGCAGTAAGGAACTCAGCGAAGGTATAGAAATGGTAAAAATAAAACTAGGAAGAAAAAAAACACAGAACAGGCGTACTACAAATGCAAACAGCATCATTATACGGTGCGATCTCACCCTAAAGGCCATCCATTAAACATTAGATTTCGCTATGTAGATACACGTGGTAGCATTCTGGTTCATACCAAAGAAGGATTCTGTTTCTGCTCGTTTCAATTTCCTTTTGCAGGAAAGAATATCCTTCAGGGCTACGTGCGGTTTGGACGGAAACTGAAGACGTTACAAAGTGCTGCAATTGCAAATGGTATTTTTCTCTGCCGAGCAATGTCAACCGGTGTGAAGCGACACACACACAAAAAGAAGAGCCTTCCAGCCAAGAAATCTGTGTTCCCGGTAGGATGTTACAGCATGTCTGGTTTTAAAAACGAAACGGAACCGAAAGAAATAAAATCAGCATCGCGGAAATAATAGAATAAAGTATTCGGTGCATTTTAATAACGAACGTTCTGAAATAATACATAGCGTCTTCGTTGCACTTTAGCTGCCAGCCAAAATAGAAATAAATACCTGCTAAAATTAAGCACAAAAAATCGCATTTATTAAATGTTTGTTAAAAACAAATTGGCAGATAACCAACAATAGAGGCACGGAGAATTCATTAGCCGATAGATCTAAGTCAAAGATTCCTCATTTATAAGCTTTTGTCTGACAAGTTCTGAGTACAAAATGTCAGAAGAGGTAGAACTATCGGATGGAAAAATTGAAGGACACATAGCACATTGAGACATAGCAATGCTTCTGTAATCTTACAAAGTTTTTGTGGCTATCGGTTCCATGCGTTTTGCAGGCGTCAGGATCGCCAGTGACAACATTAGATGACTGAACCAATTGAATTAGGTTTGGAAGACGTGAAGTTGTGACTGGTGTTGGCAGAATGCGTGAGTTGGATGCTTCTGTAGTCAATGCCTGGCTCCAACCCAAACTGCTCTACGGCAACGAGATTGTTTCACGCGAACGAGCAACCTTTGTGAAGAGAGTAGCACCTATTTACTACACAGCAATCCGCTATGCCACTGGTGCATTTGTCACCAGTCCAATCAACTCCCTCCTCTGCGAAAGCGGCCTCCTTCCTATGGAACATATCATCACCAACCGACTGGTGGAAGCTGCAGCTCGGATCCTTGAAAAAGGACTCGACGTAACTGCACTCATCACCAGATCAAAAGCAGAACTACCAACACCAACCAACAACTACCACCGATCAACCCCGGCGGGTGGCCGGGGAATCCGTCCCTCCGTACACCTGCCATAGACTGGGAACTTAAAAGCTCTCTCCGGAGAACCGGAAAAAACAGCCAAATCGCCAATAGTACCTTTACTCACTTAATTCAGACTAAATACAAAAAAAAAATTTCATCATATCTTTACAGACGGCTCCGTTCATCTGGACTCAATCGGCTGTGGGATTCACTCCACCAATGATAACTGCGACATCAAACTCCATAACTTCACTTCCAACTTCTCCGCCGAAGCAATAGCAATTCAACTAGCCGCCGACGAAAGACTACAGACTGACCGATCGAACGTCATCTTCAGCGACAGTGCCAGTGTTCTGGCTGCCTTGGAACACGGCAACTCCAAAGACCCCCACATCCAGCTCCTAGACTCCATACCTGCATCCCCAACAATCGTTTTCTGTTAGATTCCGGGTCATACCGGAATCAACGGAAACGAGAAAGCCGACCAACTTGCCAACAATGGTCGGCTCCGCCCTGATGAACCACACAACACCCTTTCACGCCGTGATGCCATCCGCTTCACCAACACCATCATCTCCCAACACGGGAACTACACATGGCACAACGTAGACGCCAGCAACAAACTCCGTCCTATCAAGCACAACACCGCTTCATGGGAAGATACCGAATCCAGCCTTATCCAACGAGTCCTTTCTCGCCTTTGTATAGGTCATACCCGCCTTACGCACTCCTCTGCAGCTTCTGTGGTGTTGACATCAGTGTCCGCCAGATCCTCACCAGTAACCACGGATACACGACAAACGAGCTACCCGCCAACTAGGCACCGATTACACGATAATTCTATCACCTGACAAACTTCATCAGAACCGCCTCATTAGATTTTTACGGATCAGTCATTTATACAGAGAAATTTAAGCAATAGTTTTAACTAATCCATTATCATATGTCATAGTTGCAATAGTGTTCCATAATATTTAAGCCACACCTGCAATAGTTTTGTATTAGATTATGCCACTTATTCATACAGGAGAGAGGCGAATGTAGTCCCTAAGACTCAAAGCCTCTATAAATAAACGAAAAATAAGATGCTTTTGTAGCGGATGCTTTGGTTGCCAGGCTTCACGGTGCAATGCTACGAAGAGGCACCAACCCTTTGGATCTAGAGAAGATTACAGCATCAGAACGATACCTGGCAGCAACAACATCCACAACCGATAAGGTGCACTTGAATTTAGGGAGAATGATATATCTATCTACCCTCCAAATATGATAAAAGTTGAATGAGTTAGCTAGTTAGTTAGTGTCAGATGTACTAAAAATCCTTATTTCAACGATATGTCAAGCAATTTCTTTGTCCACTTAACGAACTACAAAGGCAGTGTGTATAAGTTTAGAATTTGTGTAGATGTAATTCTTTTACATAATTATGATCCTGTCAATTCCGGCACAAATATTTCAAAAGCAATGTCAAACATTGAGACCAGCCAATATTCATGTTGGCAATGATCGAAAGAATATTAATCTTGCAAAACAATCTTGACACCTGTACTTCTCATCTGTCAAAGGTCGAACTCTAGCAGGTCACGAGTCTAACATTCGTACATTCGTCTGCATGTATTATGAAATATACATCGGAAGGCATAGATTGCTCTACGTTTCCGTTTGTAACTGAGTTATGCATTTAAATTTTACCTCATAATCCCTCACCTGACCAATGAAAGAGTAGAAAATTCATAAGATAACGTAAAAAAACAGCATCATACAGCCATCCATCCAGGTCAGCTACGTTAGGTGTGAAAAAAATTCTCGAACGAACTTGAATGAACTCAGTTGAAATCTGGCGTATTAAATTTTATGTTAAACCCTTCCGGATGTTTCGTAAACTGCTGTAAGCTATTTGACTTAAATGAGATTAAAGCAAGGAATATAAATAAAACCATAATAGCATAAAGCACAACACTGAACTAGTGCACTTCGCCCCACTCTTCCCAAAGAACAACGCCATTCACTCTGCTTACACGCAATTTTACAACACAACGCTCACACCGGACGAAGTTTGTTGTGCACATCCTGTACTACATCGGCTGCCCGGTCCGGGCAGCCCGGTGTCCTGTGTGGTTGTTACCGATTACATCGTAGCTTTTATTGCATTTTGCAAAATTGAACAATTTCACACATAACATGCTCGATAAACATTTCGGTCTCCCTAATGGCTATCGAGATGCGGTTTTGATGCAAACAAGCCCAGGCAAGCATTGCACCCAACCATGGAACAAAGAAGCTTAGGTTCGTTAGTCCTTCCATCTCGGAGCATCATCGGAGCATCACCGACCAACGGGCTCCCTCCCATCCCCAGGGCCCCTTTTCGTCGTGCCCCTTCAAGCCACAGCAGGATGAACCAATAAATTATCCTTCAGCCCTTTCGTTCCGTTTTCGAACCCGATGGATCGAGTTCACCTCCCGGTGGCACTTCAAAAGTTTATTTATGTGTGACTGGCACACACACACACACACTAGGCAGACCGGGTTTTCAGGCTGCGGTCGTGTTTTACAGAAATGTTGCTCTAGTTTTTGTATTTACTCGCCATCGAAAGCTGCTCATCCTTTCGCTTTCCCGTGTGAACAAATACCACCTGAGTCTTGTTGGGCGATCGACTTCACCGATTCCCGGGCTGGAAATGGTTTGTTTCGTGTAGAATTTATTCCACCCTTCCTAACGTCTAACGTCAATGCTCACCTACCATGGATACATGAAGGAATACAAAAAAAAGGGACCTCCGGTCCGCCTTTCTTACGCATGCATCCAGTGGAGCGCTTCCAAATCCACTTAGACGGACCGCATCGATCGTCCGGTGGAATGTTATATATTAAATTTTGAGCATGTCACGATAAGAACGGCAAGACACGGTATGGTTCTTACTTTTCTTGACGGCTAGAAGGAGCAGCAAAAGAAACAGCTGGAAGGAAGATTATCGAAGATTCCATCCGGCAATACAGAGTCGTTTCTGCTTGTCCGGGCTTAGGTTGCACTGTAGGATGAAACTAGAAACATGCTGAGCCCGACAGACCTATTGACATTTTAGCCTCAATTAAAGGAATAAAGGTTTCTTTGATGATTTTGATTATGATGAGGTCTGTATAAAACAATAAGATTTTCATTGCTCGAAGGCCCAGGATGCGGTATCAAATTCTTTCCAATTATTGAACATCACTTTAAACCAATCCTTATGATCGAATTTTCAATATAAACAACCTTAAAGAAGCTGATAAATTGCACGAAATTACAGCCTCACTATCACCTCTACAGCCATCTGGAATGTGCGGTGAAGATCACTGAAGTCATTAAAATATGAAACATAATTCTGTGTGATAAATAACCCAGCACAGGCTTAATCATGCCGGTGTAAAAGAATAAAGCTCGTAGCAATTCGCTCGAAAAACCGCAGAAAAAATGTGTGTGTGTGTGTGAATTTTTTGCCTCCTTATTTCCTTCTCCATTATTCCCACGCGCCTCTTTACGGTGGCCAATCAGTGGGGCAAATATTTGCTGGTCCATTTTCTGGACTGCGCACGGAAGAAATGGGGTGACTATAAATTTTGCTCCTATCAAATTTTACAGGACCAATGAAAATTTATTGCCACTGACTGATTGGGGCGAGCAAGCGAACGCTTGGGCCCACTTTGCACGCCATCCTCTCGCTTTTGCAGGATGCCGCCAACAAATTCCTCGAGCCGGTATTCATTCGAGCCCGGACCCGGAGTTTGTTCAGGCAGGGCGAAAGTAAACACACGGCACCGACCGGTACAACCTTTCCATGAGGGATCGTTTTGTTAGAGTTGCACATCGAAACTTGACTGTTGGCAAGGTGGACGGTGGATCTGATCTTTCGTATGTGAGAATGTGCGGAAATCCTTGGCTCGAAAAGGGCAGACCAACGGTTTGTCAAGGGCTGCCTGGCATGTTGATCGATTAATCTTCGCTTGATTTCGATCCAGGCGTGTTAAATCAACAGAAACAATTCTACAAGGGAGTGCATGTCTTCTTGGTGGGAAAGCTTTCTCCTTTGCATGAGATGGAATAAATCATAATGTTTTATACTCAAACAATAAACGTAGTTCTTTGGATGGTTGCAATCGGAGAGCCATATATATTCAGTCTTTTAATAAGTTGATAGAAAAGAAATTGAGTGATTTTAAATTATAAAGAATTTTAGTTTTATAACAAGAGTTAGGCAGATATCTCTGCTAAAAACATTTTAAAGAATAAAAGAAGAATACGAATAACCAATGGATGAAATAGACTAAGAAAACTTTGAGAAGATTTTTTCACAGTATTTAATTATAACATCTTAAGCTAAAACCAGGAACTAAGAAAAGGAAATGTGTCTTATTTATTTAAAAAAAATTCCACTCCTTCAAAGAGTGACCCTTCATCGCCTGGGGCTACAGCACAAGCTTTGCCTTTTATTTGATCCTTCCTCCTACCTATCCACACACTTTTTTGTTCATAGTTTTACGGTTGATTTAAAGTTTTTCTATCCCCATTCTGAAGCCTACATTCTTCGGTCATACTTTCCACCAAACAAAGAAATGTGCCTCGAATGTCAGCGAAAAAGTTTCGGGGCGAAATGTGTACCAGCTGCACCGTACTGCCGATCCTTATGGTCATCTATCCGCTTGGGGACATAAAGCTTCCAGCTTCACCTAAAAGGCTCGTAGTGTGGTGGCTAGTGATGTGGGAAAGTTTTGCATAATTAGTTCAGCCGATCCATCCATCCAGCCGTGTTCGCCCGAAGTGCTTCAAGCGACTGGGAGAAGAAAATGGGCAGTGTTGGGCTAGCAAAAATTTTTATGAGGACTATAGAATTTTGCTTCTTTCTCTCTCTTTCTTCTCTAATGCAGAATACATCACAATCAGCAGATCAGAATCATGCTCATTAACTCATGTACGCTCGTTGAAAGCTTGTCGAAACGTCGGTGGTGTCGGTGTGTCTTCTAATCTTAAAAGCAAAAAAAAAATGGCGAATAAAACTTTCAAATTTTCTCACTTACCGCACTAAAATACTAAGTGCTTTTAATTACTGTACCATAGTGGAATGGGAGCTTAAAGTTTGATGATCTGAAAGTGTTCGACGAATTTGCATAAGGAATTTGAAGTTTACTAAAGGTAATGGGGGACGAGGGGGTATGTGTGTGAAGAGAATCATTAGACTTTTAACGCGATGAAAACATAACAACAAGGTGCTGACTAAACGTACAATATCTTTCATTTCATTGACCGGCTAGGCAATCTGAAGAATTCAGTTGGGAAACTCCCTTGATGGAACTTTGTAGACATCGAGGCGTTAGCTTAGCTAGAGAGACTCTCCACAGAGAGATGAGCAAGGTCTGCACACGTGCACCGGTATAGTTCATGTTTTAACAGGCGCTTTTAGCTATTTAAAAATGAATTTCTTGCATTCCTGTTGACATATAGGTAAGTGGAGTTGAATTGAGTCAGACAGAATTTCTCAGAGTCTGTGTGAAATTTGGGAATGAAATATTACTTCTTTCTTTGGCGATGAAAAATGTCTCTTTCCATTAGGTATTGTTAAGATGTTTAGCATGCATGATTTCCACATTCCCGCCATTACCACAACAGCGTTGCTGAGCAGGGATGCCTAACAATAGGCGCTCAGCACATTGCTTGTGCTGAGAATCCACCGAATATAGGCTCCATTGCCACAACGTATCGGTACCTTCGGATGGTAATCCAGCAGCTCGCATACCATCCGGTACCTACAGTCTCAACCAAAAGTTTGCGGCAAATGATGGTCGACAGACTTCCAGACTCCAAAGTGGCTATAGAGTCACCTTCCACGGATTGGTGATGGAGCTGGAAAAACGTCACCCGCTACAGCCTTTCATCAGACCAACGCTCGATGCTGTATTTGCTAATGCACATCAAGGTGACACACAGGCTGCTGCTCGACAGGATGAATCGGGGTCCTTCAGCCTGCTCAGTCTGCTCTCAGCCAGAAACTCTGGAGCACAAGTTTGCCCTGTGCTTGGAGCATACTGATGCAGACTATGGAAGCCATCGTTCCAAACCATAACCTCTAATTCCCTTCCCTCCTTTTACCTATTGTATGTCACATTAGTATAAGTAAGAAGATTCCCATCCCACGTTTGTTTGCAACAATTGTGGATGAATGTAACACTGTAATTGATGTAAATATCCTTAAATGTTCTTTGTAAAACCTGTACGTCGTCCTTACATATTTTCTTTTGTACACTAGTTTTTAGGTTGATTGAAATAAACAATTTATTTCAAAAATACTAAATTTGAATATTATCATTTCTCCTCCTTAATAATAAACAAAGCTGACAAGGTTTTAGAGTGGATTTGAGTCGTGAATCATAATGCACTAGTTACTATCAATTCATCGAGTAGATATTGAACAAAACCCTAAAGCCATTAACTCTCACATCTGAAGATCATAGGCTCTAAAACACAAGTTTGATCAGCTATGGGTTTCTGATAGAGGATGCTGCATGCCATAAACTTTGACCTCTGATGACTGATGATTTGAGCCACATTTTAGCATCATAACCTTGTGTAATGGTAAAAAGAAATCACTGTGTCGTGTATTGTTAAGAGGATCCATGTCGTGTGATATTTACCACACTCTCTTTCTTATGAAAGAAACGCATAACACTTTGTTTGGGATGAGCCAAGATTATCAACTGCGTCCGTTTATTCATAACAACTTTTGAAGTGTGGAAAATGCCTCTTGTATTTTGATCTCCCTGTTTATTCAATTTTGATAAGTCATAGGCGATGGCGCATCCATGTTGTACATGTAGTGCGGATTGTTACTTGACACTGTGTATAATTATGTGCAATGCTTGTGGGAACTGAATTACCTTGGTTGGGTTTGTTGAATTTCCCTTGAAAACGCATTACTGAAATTTAGTACCCGTGGGAGCTACATGTGATCAGTTCGATTCTGTTTAATTCTAAGCTCAGAGTCATCTGGATAATTTCCAATTAATCTGATGTTCTAATATCACACACCTCCTACACCGCGAGGCGTAAACCCGACTGAAACGCGAGGCCAATATAATTTGATTGAGGATCAATGCGACGAAGACAAAATACCTGCTTGCCGGAGGCTCTGACCGTGATAGAACCTGAGTCGGAAGCAGAGTATCAGTTGACAGCGACGTTCTCGAGGTGTTAGAGGAGTTCTGCTACCTTGTTACGATCGTAACTTCGGACAACAACGTAAGTACCGAAATCCGAAGGCGCATTGTTCAAGGGAATCGTGCCTACTACGGATTCCAAAAACTCCTGCGATCCAGAAGACTCCAACAACACACGAAAGTTACGATTTACCGCACCTTGATGTGTCAGGTAGTCCTTTACGGATACAAATCCTGGACTATGCTGATGGAGGACGCCAATGCACTCGCCATTTTCGAACGGCTGGTGCTAAGGGCTATGCGAGCAGGGCGTGTGGCGAAGGAAGTTGAACCACGTGCTGGCTGAGCTGTTTGGCGGTGCTGATATCCTGATGGTAGTCAAAGCCGAAAGGATACGTTGGCTGGGGCACGTGATAAGAATGCCGGACTCATGTCCCGCCAGGAAAGTGCTCGTCTGCGACCTGTTCGACACGAGGCGTAGAGGAGCACAGCTAGATCAAGTGGAGGCAAACCTGTCGGAGATTGGATGCAGCCGTGGATGGAGGACTGCAGCCCCAGATAGAGTTTTCTGGAAACTGATTGGAGACCTGGCTATGTCGACACGACGGGCTTAATCCTGAGCAGGCCAAGAAGAAGAAGATGAAGATGAAGAAGAAGTTCTAATATGCATGTTTGCATTCAATGTTCGAATCAGTTGTATTGCAGCTTTTATGCAGTTTCATCATTAACATCATGTTGGCCTGCTCTTTTAAAAAGCACGTCGTCGTGACATGACCCGGTCAACAATAGATTTTCAGTAAACTCGATCCCTGGATGCAGCTTCATATTCATGTAGGCACCCGATATCCGACAGGTCTCCCTTCACCTGTTCCAGGCAACGAACTCGCTGTGATCCCCGACGTCTCGTGTTGTGTGTGTTAAATCGGTTTGCAAGAAGGTATGGTGAGATATGCTACACTTGTACTCCATATTATTCCAAAATGTCAAGGAGTTCATAGGTGGTTTGTTCCGAATTGTCCAATCTACCGCCAGTTATCCGAAGTTAGACTAAAACCTTCTGTGAAGTAATTAGTAATATACTTAGATCAGAAAGCGTTTCCAATGAGCCGTCAATACATACATATAAGAACAGGTTAGAATAATTTTGGTAGCCAATCAAAAGCCAAATGGAATGGAGAGAAAATTATATGCGCAAACACTATCAATGAACCAATTCAAAGAGACAATAATACTTTTCAAATTGAAGATATTCATCAATTTAAGAAGAATAATTGTCACCTAGACTACAGTTCAATGCTCTCTATTTCGCGATCATAATTTATAATTTATGCATTATAATTTATTCTACAAAATTTCCCTAATCGGTGAAAATCTTTATCTCCATTACAACTGTCCCGTGCGCAATGCGTTTTCACTGACTTTCCATTCAGTAAACCACTTTCGTTCGGTCACTTTCCAACTTGGAAAGTTCATTTATCCTGTCCCGTCAACTCTCGACAAAACCGACCGACCGGATATTTATCTTCAATCATGATCCGGTGGAATTAATTATCTTCCGCTTGACAAATTCATATCGGCATCATCCTTTTTTTTTTTTGTGCTCGTTTTTGCCGTTCCTGGTGTGGCTGTTATCGACATCAGTCGCGCTGCTTTTGCATACCTCCGGTCCGGAAATCGTCACCTCGTGCCCGCTGATTGACGAAACCGGGTTTTCGGTGCAGTAAAATTTTCACAAAACTGATAGAACCGTTCAACCCATTTACAAAACCACCGCAGGATATTTCATCCCAAGCATCATAAACTGGGCGCCGTCTTTGCCTTCCCACCGTAGTATTTCTAAGGAGCATAAATAAAAGCAACCGCTTGAAACAAGCCTCGAGCAGGAAAAGCAGGCAATTTAATCGGAAAAACTTCCTCTTCCGGGGAAAGTTCCGCGTGTGCGCGCCCTGCTCGCCATCTCTTCCTTAAAGGAGTAATTTTCGGAATAAACAAAAGGCAACAACAGTACGCCATGTTTCAAAAGCGAAAGTAGGAGAACGAAGGGGGGAGAAAAAAAAACACCGAATCGGATCGATCATGATGATACTGATAATGATGTTGATGGAAATGGGCACCATCCTGGGGCAGCTCTAGCTTCCAAGGAACAGACAGGCAAAATGCTTCCGAAAATTCATCCCCTTCTAAGCGCGTTCAGGAAAAAGGACCTTCAAGAAATGGTCCCTCCAATCCGAACGGGGGTTTTTCGGTAAGGAATTATGGGAGAAAAAGTTTTCCCCTTTTTACTTCGTACCAGCGTTACAGCATGCAGGCACGGTGTACGCAAAAAAGGAACAATCATTTTCCAAAGCGTAGAAAGCAATCTTTGAACGAGCGGTTAGACAAAAACCCCACCACACGCAAAGGCAGAAAACGAGTTGGAAATGAAAAATCATAAACCTTTTGGACAGCAGCGAACACAATCTGTGTATTGGGAAGGAACTAATTCCGTGAAGATCGACCCCTACGGGTGTCCTTTTCTTTCGACGGAGAAGAAATTGAAGAACTGGCAGGAAGCATTTACATGACATCCCGGGGCGAGATACTCGACAACTTTGGCAACAAATTAAATTGAACAACTTTGAATGGTTTCTTCCAGTTGGTGCGTGCCGCAGAATAGTCAGAAGGCAAATAACGTTGTTGTTTTTTCGTAAATAGAAAGCGCAAACAAAAGGTAAAGTATTTATTGGCGTGTTTATTTATCATTTCACACAAATTAGTATCAGTTTTGTTTTCAATGGGACGGTAAAACACGTCACGAATCGTTAGGATTTTTAGCCAGTGTGCGGTCGAGCGATTGAGAAAAATGACGGTTTTTTATTGATAAAAAAAATTTATTGCCTTCAAACTAAACATCAAAATCATGAATGGCAAACGTACAATTGCCAAAGTCCAGCTACAATATAAAATGTTCTCTCTAAAATGCATCTAAAAAAAATCGTTTACTATCTGCACTCGATCGTCCCTTTCATGTTTTTCCTGCTGTCGCCAAATTGACAGATTTTTCACTCCCAAACCAATGTTTAACACGAACGTACACAATGTTCGATGAGCTGCTCTCTGCCTCAACCCGGAAGGAAGTAGGTAGCAAAAATGGGAGAAAAATCGAAATGCAAAATTTCAAGAACTAATCAACAAAAAAAAAAAACAGAAAAACGTGTTTACCACGGAGACTTTTCTTTGCTAGTGGGAAAGCCCGGGTGCGAATGTTTGTTGTTTGTTTTGACGTCGGTGCTTGTGCAGCCTGTTCTACTGACAGGTTTTGAAAGAGTATGAAACGCTTAAAAAAAAAGGAAGAATTTTAGCTTCATCGATCACAAGCGAGCGAACGAAAAAAAAATCCATTTTCCTTCATTTTTTTTTTTCTTTCCAGTCGTTCTCCGTGACAGACGGACGGATTGCTGCCCGGACATCGATTTCCTGTTGATCGGAGGTTTTCCGAATCTTTCCTCTTCTTAATAGACTTTCGTTACCTTGGGCAAGTGATTCGAGCATAGGGATCAATCGTGCACGAGCAGGTTTGATTGAATGTTTCGACGAGTTGTTTGCCTCCGGGGTTGCGGCGGCACAATGGACTGGTCCGTTGAAGTGTTTTAAAGGAATAATTTTCAACTGCCATCAAGCATACTGTAGAATGTTTGCCAGTTCCGTCTGTTTGCATCAGAAAGCTGTTTTTAAATGTGATCGTAGAACTTGAAATGTATCATAAGATTGCAATTTTATGCAATTTTAAATGATTGTTGTTCGCATATCTGACGGATAATTTTAATTTAGAATTTTTACTGGAACTGTCATTGTTTTTCTAAGCTTGGAATTTTATGTCAAACATAAATATTTTACATATTTCACATGCTGTCGCTAAAACAGAACCAAAAATCAAGACTATGTATATAAAACTATTTTTATTTGATTTATATAAATAAACCGTGATGTTAAACACGGCTTACCACCGTGTTGATAACAACGCCTCTGTAATGTGCAAATTCCCGGGCATGGTCGGTTATTTTTAAAAATGAATTTTAGAAAAATTGATTTTGAAAAACTGAGGTCAAGAAGAAACGGTGAGTATCATGATCAGATTTATTTTTAAATCCCGACTTTGCTGACCGTTCGAGGAGTACAGCTATTTATAAATGAGTCTAGCAAACGAGATATTTTGATAACGGCAGTCAAAACAAACATCCTAATTCTGATGAAAATATTATTTTAAATTTTTACGTCTAAAGTTAAACAAAACAAAAATTTTGCAGCAAAGATCTAAGTCCCAAATAAAGTTTTTGGATCATATTAAAATTTTAAATGTAACATACCATGAACGCCACTAGTTTCCATTTAATTTTCATCGTCGATTGACGGTTAAAAATTAAAATTTTTAACTTTTAACTCCATCACTACAAACCATTATTCGTTAAACTAATAGCTTACACAATTACAAAACAATAGCAAAACTATTTTGTAAATTATTGTAGCTGAGTCTTAAAACATTTCCAAGGTACACAATTATTGTGTCATCAATTTTTTAGCAAAGTTTCATCAATTTCTAGCTTCATATCTTCGTTACAATGATTAGCTCTGAGATTACCGATTTTATATGTATTCTGTCCAATGGTGATCTGCCTTTTTTATAGAGTCAGTAAGGGAGCAAATTGGAATTGTACATAATTTCCACATTTCATGGTGGCTGCAGATTACACATTCAATAATATAAGTTAAAAATAAATAAATTTTGTCACGGTACGGTTCAAGTAATGTCTTACAATTCATAGGGATTATTCCATGAATTTAGTTTGAATTTTTGTTCTGTTAAATATAAAAAAACAAAAAAAAATTCGTAAGTAAAATAAAAAAATTTTTTTTTGTGTATTTTTGTCGCTATGAACTATCAAACTGGTACTATACTACTACCTTCCACGTTAATGTATGCTAATTCATTCGTCAGCCCGGCTAGCTCAGTCGGTAGAGCATGAGACTCTTAATCTCAGGGTCGTGGGTTCGAGCCCCACGTTGGGCGCGGCAAAAGCGGTTTTTTGATTTGTGGTTTTGTATTCTCAGAGTAATAGTAATGTGTAGTAGGAGTATTTTATTGATGGATTTCATTTTACATTATATGTTTGCCATTGGTGCTGAATCTCGTTTCTCATACATATATAACTTAATTCAATACATTTGAAAACTGTGTTGGGCGAGGCCATTAGACCTTTGGGAAACTTTCAACAACCAAAAAACCCTGGTACTGATATTTTTAAGTATAACCTAGGCTTAACCTATCTTCTTCTTCTCCTTCTTCTTCGCGCGAGGCTTCGCTCACCCGTTCATATTCAGAGGCTTACCTCTCTCTATTTTGTCTTTCGACTTCCAAGAGTCATATCGGCGGTTTATTTTCTCGCTTGATGATCGCTTACGGCAGGTTATCGGTCAGTTGTTTGCCTTTTTTAGAATTCTATCTTGTTTCTTTTTACATAGCTAACTATTTCCTTCACACACTTTCCATGTTCATCCTTCCAATGCTTTGCTAGTGCCTCGAAAGACAGTCCTAGGGGCGGGTTATATTTGGAACATTTGAACAGATCATGTGTCTGGCTGTTTCTGGCACCTTGCAAAGATCGCAGTTTGCCTCGCTAACGATTTTCATCTTTTCTAACCAGTATTTTCCCAGACCGTGTCCTGATGTGATGCGATTCATTTTCCGTATTTCTGTGGCAGATGGGTCTTTATTTCGGTGCCATGGCATGATCTCAAAATTATTTTGAAATTTTTCAAATTTCTTGCTTTGTATCCTCTATCTTTTTGGTTTTGGCCATTTTATCGCGTCCTCTATTCTCAATTTGTTCTTTATAATTATTTGTGAATCTATTCCTAGTGTGTCAGCTTCCTATTCCTATTCCTAGTGTGTCAGAATTTCCCGTTACCCATTATGCTTAAATGACCAGGAATCCATCTGATTTCTCCTGTCATTTCGCCTTTTCTATTGCGATTATTTCTATGGAAGTAATGTATGTGCTTTTTTCAAACTTAAATTTGTATGAGGAGTTTTTACCGTGAGTCATAGTAAATATTCCAATCCCAGCACCTTCCGTGGTTTTACTACGGTCAGTGAAAATTTGTGTTTTTGTTCTGATTGCTTCCTGGATTTCTTTCTTGTATTCTAGTTCCATCATTCTACGGTCAGCTGTGCTTTTTTTATAGTTTCTTACCTAGTTGTGTTCTAACTTTTACTCTATGGTCTATATTATTCAGTTTTATGTCTTCTATGTTTTGTATAATTTCTCTATTGTCTTCATACAATCTTTCCATGTAGTTCTTTTTTCGTTTTCTTCTTTTTCCGTTTTTTTCCAGTTGTTTTTTTGTGAATAGGAGAATGTTTAACCGTTTTAAAAAATTATTTTGAGGCTAAGTACGTCTTTCTGTAGTTCAATGGAACTTCGGAGTTTAGGGCGTATGATGTATTCAAAGGCGTGGTTTTCTTGCAACCTGATACTTTTCTAATTGATTGTGATACTATGCTGTTCATTGTCTTGAATTGCTTCTTTTTTCCATTTCCTAGAATGGATGCTCTGTATTCCAGTGTACCTTTTACGATTGTGCGATGTATTCCAATTTTTTTGTTTGGGCTCAGATTGTTTTTGTAGTTACATATGTGCTTTAGTACATTGAATTTGTTTCGTGCTTTATCTTTCTGTTCTTCTATTTGTTTATGGAAAGAAAGTTGTCATCTAACCATATGCCCAGATATTTGTATGAGTCCGTTTGTTGTACCGTCTCTGTACCTATCTGGATTTTTATGGAATTTGCTTCTGGTTCCGTTACCCACAGTTTGCTTTTTTGTATATTTATAGGTAACTGTAATGCTTTTGCAGTTTCGCTAAAGTGATTCATTGTTTCTTGCAACCTTTGTTCTAGTTCACTTAGTGACTTTCCCGATTGTATTATGGCAAAGTCATCCGCATATTGGATGATTTCTACGTCCTTCTTATTTTTGTTTTTGTGGAATGCGCTTGTATATATATTGAACAGGGTTGAATATAGAACATCTCCTTGCGGCAGTCCATCCGACACAAGTTTTCGAATAGTTTCCTTTTCTACTTGTATTTCTACTGTTCGATTGTAAAGGAATCCCGCAATCCACCTATTGATATCTTCTGTTACCTTTTTTTCTTCTAAAACCTTTATTAGCAATTCCGTCTTGACATTATTATATGCATTTGCCAGGTCTACAAATATGACTCCGGTGTATCTGTTTCTGCGTTTGTTTTGCGATATTTGATTTAGTAATAGATTTAAGCACTGATTTGTAGTTCGATTTTTTCGAGAAGTCGAAAGAAGTCTCAAGGATGATGTTTCTTTCGGCAGCTTGTCTCTCTAATTTTCTTAAGACCTCTGATTTTGCCATTTGCGTAAGCATTGGTATCACTGCTATCACGCTATAATTTTCATTGAGCTCGTTTTGGGGTTTTTGGATAGCTATTAATTTGATTTGTTTATATTGCTTTTTTACTTTTCCAGTTTTCCACATGTTGTTGATTTCATCGACAAACTTTTTGGTTGCCACAATGTTGAGACCTTTTAAGATCTCAAAGGATATGTTGTCATGTCCCGGAGAGGTGTTTTTTTTTCTTTTTAATATATCATTCCAGTTTTCTATATTCATTAAGTTACTTGATATTTCGCCTTGGTAAATTTTTCTTTTACCTCTTCTATTTCTATTTTTTTTTTAATTAAAGTTCTCTTCCAAAAAGCGTTTCGCTGCTTGTTTGTCTTGGTGATTAAAGATTTGTTCTTCTCGATTTGTGATGTTTCCTTTAAGGTTGCCTAAGAGTTGCCACATCTCATCTTCTAATTTCAATAATTTCTTCTCAAGCTCGGCTCTTTTGTGTACCTTCTTCGTATATCTAAACTGAGCCATAGCTCTTTTGTACTTTACTTTGTTTTCCGTTGTACGGTTTTGATTTAATATTTTACGTGCTTCATTTTTTCATACCAAGCTTTCTCAGTCTCACGGTTCCACCATATCTTTGACGTTTTTCGTTGTTTGTGTTTTTTTATTTTATTTTGTGTTGGATGGTTTTGTTAACTGAGTTCAGTTATTATAAGCTTTAAAAACGTATTTATTATTTTATGCTACGGAAATCTCACCGTACACTAAAGGAATAGAAAAAAGAGTAATGATAGATCAAATAATAATTAACGTTTGTGCAATTCTTTCCCTTGGCGTAATGTTAATTCTTCTTAAATTATATTTACACTAGCAATTTCTGAAAAATTCAACAATGCTTGGCAAATTTGAAGTTCTACAAATATCAACTGTGCTAAGCCACGGGGGTAGGTGTTTTCAGAGTAAAACGCACTGAGTATTCTTGAACTTACTTAAAATTGTTTAGTACAACAAGAACACTATACTTGTGAGTAAAGATTATTAAAGCATTTTTATGGTTGGCCAAATCAAAATTGCTCAAGCGATGTGATTTCGTGTGATGCAGTGAAAATATGATTTTTTGAGCATGAAATAGTTTTTTTTTTAATGTAATGTGCTTGCTTAATAATTTCAAGTAAATAAAACACTATGCGGTGCACACTATGCAAAACAAATTCTAGCACTATCACTTATAGACTCCACAACAATCCAACTACGTAACGGCAACAAACAAAAGGCCTCCTACTTGCCTATCTGCCTACAAACGGATCAAGCCTCCAACGGAACCATGGCATTCATCACCATTCATTTGCTTTCCACCGGAACGAACGAAAAGCGAAAACCGTAACCACCGGAACCCACCGTTCAGGACCGTATAGAGCTAGACGAATGATGGTAGGCGCTTGATGACTAGCATTGGGTGAAACATGACATTACTCACTTACACAACAACAGCAACGCTGTAGAAGCTCAAGGCGTGTGGATTATGGATTCGAAGAAAAGCTTAAAAATTTCGAAAAGTGTAACAAGAGCGAAAGCTACCATTGCGTAAAAATCAACAACACGGCGGCCCGCACAATGGTGTGGTCATGTAGTGATGAGCAAGAAACAAAGCGTACCGTGAAAAATGGCTACAAAAGGTGTGGGTCGAATGCCTTTCTCTCGGTCGGAAAACGAGGCCACGAAGGCAAGGACCTATCAGCGGCACTATCGCACCACGCAGCATCCATCGTGTTAAAGGAACGTGTTTAAGCCGGTGTTCCTTGACGAAGGGAAAGATATTACAAACTCTTTCCCTCCGTTGGAAACACCTGAAGACAAGATGGAATGATGGAGTCCGGCTTTCTTTTTTTTTTCTTTTCTAGAATTGTGCTTTGTTGGCAAAGGAGCTTCATAAATCACTTTGTTTGTTTAGTTTCGTTTTTTTTTCTTCTGTTCGCCTCGTTCGCCACTGTTCGAAAGATCTGAGAAAGGTCCTTGAATGTTGTTTGCAGTATTCTTGAAGTATGCTTTAGGTTTGCGCGTGTCATATTTTCATCAGTCACGTGAGTCACCCTCACCTGTCCCGGTTGTATATTCTTATCCATCTTTGTTGTACGATGAGCCAGAGCTGATGGAGTTCCAAAGCCGCCTTTTGAAAGTAGTTATTTGACTCGTCCGGGCGTGCGGGTGTGGTTGAACAACGGACACCATAATATGTAAAGACCATTAATAAGCTGACGTGCCTTTTACATCACCGTGCACCGTTCACACGCGCCATGATGAAAGCGTCGATGATGATGATGATGATGATGAGTTGTCGCGTATCCGTTACATTCTTCAAACCGTCAGTGCCACACTGGGGTGGAATCTACGGGTGGTAAGTTTGACAGCGACGGAAGCAAAAATTTGTCACTCATTGAACAATGCCAACAAAGCAAATCGCTACCGAAAGGCGCTCAGTGAGCAGAAGAATGACTTTTTCGAGTCATGCGGTGTCGGTCGTCGCTAAGCCTTTTTTTTACGACGCTGTTCGGAGTAATGAGAAAAAGTAAACTCGTAAACCCGAAAAAATGGATACAATGTGCCACTGATCAAAAATCTTGACTGCACGAATATTTGTGACCTAACGAAGTCGGAAAGCGTTATATTGATCTTACATTCACGTAGAAAACCACGTAGAAGACAAAGATTTTTAGGCGAAATAAGGTCAGATCTTTCATAAAAAAGAATAAAATGTTTGTTCTATTTGTTGATGTACAACATGCGAAATGTAAACTTGTTGTCTATGTCTAATCAAAAACGAGAATAATTTGAATGTTTTCTTAGTTAAGATTGGTTTTTAAATTTATGCATTGCAATGGCCTATCCATCTATGGCATAGTCGCATCAAATACAAGTGCACTTATCAGCCTCCGATCCAAGCGCGATCAATTTCCTATACATTGAAATGCGTCGTGTCTGGAGAGAATTATACGCTGGCGAGCGTAAAAAAAACATGAAGAGAGCCCTCTGCGACTCCAAAGCAATCTTGCAATCCGGTTCCTATCCTAGGAATTCCGAACAAAACCTCACAGTATCGTCTCAGCTCTTGCGATTAACTGTTCTACGATGCAGCGTGTCTGTTTAGCTGTGCTGCTGGGTGTTATAAAGTGTAACTAACTTGTCTCATCTAAACTAGCGTAAATCGTCTGAGCTAATCGTTCTATTTGTGCAATTCATTTATAGTAATTTCTGCCATGCTTTACCCCGTCGGTTCTGGAATAGATGAGAACGCAGACAATGCCTTCATGCCGAATGAACGTACTACGCTCGACGGTAAGCGATTTCTCACTGACAGTTTAATAAATATAACACTAAACGATTTAACTCTTTGTCAAAGATTGTCACCTAAGGTACTACAATTTTGGAGGACGAGGTTTAGTAGCACCTTCGTTTGCTAAACCTGCTTTTTTGACTGAGTTTGCACACATCGGAGCAATTGGATGGACCCGGCAGGATGGTACGATTGTGTGGGCTTGCGGTGGTTCCTTGATATGGGACAATTTCGTGCTAACGGCCGCTCACTGCACAGCAAATGACGAGTTGAGTGACGAGTGCGCGATTGCGCTGACACAGTAAACCAGTCCGCGGTAAACTGATTCAAGGTTTTGTTTTATTCTTCCATAGAAACATTCCACCCGATGTTGTGCGTTTCGGCGATCTAAACATATACAGCGAAGAAGATGATGCGTATGCACAGCAGTTAGCGATCGTGAATATATTTCGCCACCCAAGTTACGTCTTCAGTGGCAAATACTACGATATAGCATTGCTACAGTTAGAGCGAAACATCACGTAAGTGCGGAAGAATACCGTTCTCAGCTTAAAATTCTCATTTGAACGGTTTGACGTTTCACCAGTGTCCATGAGACAGTAGCTCCAGCGTGTCTATGGTTAGATCAGGAAGTACGATTTAAGGAGCTCGAATCAGCCGGTTGGGGTCAAACAGGGTTTGGTAAGCTGTTGTCTTAAATTGAAGGCTAAACACACCTCCACCTAACAATGAATCAAATTGTACTGTTGCAGCTGAAGACCAGACGCCTATACTGCTGAAAATTACATTGAAACCGATGAGTAACGAAAATTGCAAAGTGCATTACACGCCAACCACTGTTCGAGGTTTGCGAAATGGACTTCATCACCATCATATTTGTGCCGGCGATAAAAGGATGGACACATGTCTGGTAAAACAAGTTTTAATGATGGTTAAATCAGGTTAAACAGCTTGAAATATTTTCAAGGGTGATTCTGGAGGTCCGCTGCACATACGACTGCAGCACAATGGCAAAGTCACACCGTTTCTTGTAGGGTTAACTTCGTTCGGACTGCCTTGTGGACAATCTCATCCAGGCGTGTACACGCGTGTAGCACCATTTCGTTCCTGGATCGTGGAAACACTGCAAAAAAATGGTGCCCCGGAGGTGACGGACAGTCAGTTTGATCCCGCGGACTGTGCATTGCGACACGTTGCCATACGACAATTGGCCATATCGAATGTAGTAGCGAACGAGTCAGGCATATACGAAACGTTCAATGCACAGCGTTCGTACATTACGACGGAAGTGGATGAGCAGATGGTTCTGCTGAGGTGGCCTGATTCAGTCACGCCGCAGAAAAATAACTGTATGGGTTCCATAATCGATCATGATACAGTCGTTACGTTGGGTGATTGTACAGTGCATGCTGGGTAAAATAGTCGAAAAATATTTTTATAAGTTAGCTTACAGTTTTAAACGGGTAATTTCTTCTTACAGAGTACCTCCTACACGTGTACTACATCGCAAGAGAGCGGGCTACTATTATGATCAAACCGAGGAAAAGCAATATGCTGTGGTAGAGATGCACGTACATCCAAATCACACCAAAGGTTCCTACTATGACAACATAGCAGTGCTGAAAATCAACGGATCATTTGATATTTTACCTGCCTGTATTTGGAATGCTGCAGAACTACCTGATCCACAAATAGAAATAACCACCATCGGTCGTGTTGATTTGAACGTTTATCAGTACAAGGATCGAACAATACACGGTAGGCAGCCAAGAGCTCCATTTGATCCAATTGGAGTGACTAAAGTGCGTGTTAAATTATGCTTTTTCTTCCAGATTCAAGCAGCATGCAGCTAACGCCTCGAGTTTTCGCGTACGACAACAACAGCTGCTTACTTGCCCTCCAATACCAGGAGAAATTAAGTCAAGGCCTTCTGCAGCAACATTTATGTTTTGGGAATGATCCATTCCTGGTACCAGAAGTGTGTGAACTCACCAATGGAGGACCACTTCAACGCACGATTACTCGAATGGGTCGCTTTTTTAAGCATGTATACGGAATAAGCCTTTTTGGGCGAGATTGTGGATACGGTGAGCCGGGTGTAGCTGTACGATTGCATACTCATATGCACTGGTTGGAGTCAGTGCTGCTGCCGAACAGATCAGCCTACAATAAATCACCAGATGCGGTTTTGTTCATCAACACTGATCTCGAGCTATTCGATCGGTGCGATCAATATGATGGTTCCGTAGGGCTGTGTGTTCCCGTTGATCGTTGTAAAGGAATTCGGCACCGTATCGATCGAAGAGAAGGATTGATATTCTGTACGAATGGAACGATTGTCTGCTGCTTGCCGAAAAATATCATGGACGATGAACAGCTTCTGCACGACGAGGATCAACAGGTGGAGGATTGTGAAAATCGATACGAATCGTTTCGCCGGAGGAACTTCATTGGTAACCCGGAGCTGCCCAAAACAAAACCGCACATAGTAAGCGTAACGCTTTGATGATGGTTTGCCGATGGTTAGACAATCTACGTCATATATTATTCCTGTTTCAGGTGGAGGTTATTTGGGAGGAAAAACCGAGCCGCAAGCTGTACACCTTGTGTCTGGGTTATCTCATTACAACAGGCACGGCAATCACCAGCGCTGGCTGTACTCAGATTAAAAACCGCAAGCCTCACCTTCTCAGGTTGGGTTCCATCAGCAGTCAGTACGAAGATTCCTCCATTAGTGCACCAATAAAACGCATCATACCACATTCCCGGTATGATGCTACTACTGGAGCCAACAATGTCGCTCTGCTGATGCTATTTCAACACATAGAACCTACGGCAGCTGTCTATCCTGGCTGTCTATGGAGGAATGAAACACACACTCCCTTGGTTTCGGAAATACACTCCATTGGTAAGTTTCAGATAAATCTTTTAAAAAAACCGCCCAAAGCTAACGCCCAGTCTCGTCTTTATTGCAGTCGAATCACAGCTAAAACAGGAAGAAGTGCATCCGATGTATAGTTCACACTGTGAGCGAGCTTTAAATATCAAACTAAACGATGGGGAATATTGCACCATTTCTACCGATTCTATGGCATCAACCTGTCCTACGGCAGGCGATCCAATTGTGTGGCGAGGTAAAGGAACGAAAGAGGCACCAGTCGAGTACTTGGTAGGAATGTTTAGCAACACAACTTGTGGAACGGATGATCCTCTCATCAATGCACGCATTTCGGAATACGTTCCTTGGATACTGGATAACTTGCGAAGTTCGTATTAGAAGATCAGTCGGTTACGTCCGTCCGTCAAATCATGGTATTTCCTTGAGCAATAAATAACCTTTGACGCTGCAATCAAAGCCTATACTTCTCATCTTGTATGACTGATTGTGATCTATAGCTTGATCTTGTGTTTGTACATACAGAAAATGGGTTTTGCCTTCCATACTACATAATCCCTTGTGAATTCCCAGCTTCCTCCACAGCTCTCACGCCTATCGTTCTTGCATGCGTGAAATCTATCGTACTGATAGAACTGTAAGTTCTATTGCTGAGATGCTAACGGCAGAGCGAACTAAAACCGGTTTCATGAAGGTGTATGTGAAAGCGTAAGGGTTGAGAAGGTGGTAACCGTTGCCGCTGCAAATATCACTTCCACTGCATAATTAACTTCAAGCGTGCGTTAGTAAACGATCAGCTGCAGTGCAGTGATAATGGCGTGTGATTTGACGCTACTTGTAATGTGCGTGGTGGTGATTTTACCATACAGTGAGTATGAGTTACTGCCCTTAAACAATACTTTATTGTTACGTTAACGTTAATTTGTTTGTTGTAAATTGTAGGTGCATCCAAATTGTACCCGATCCCTGCACATTTGCCGGAAGATCAAATGGATATGATGTTACCGTTTGACAAAATATCGCTAGATGGTGAGTGAAAGATGCCGATAAAAAACGCGAATTGTAAGATCAATAACGCGCTTTTTTTTTTTTTTAACTAGATTGTCACACACGCAACTGGAAGGACGGGTTCCAATGGACGGTGGCACCGGCTTACGGTAGTCCTGCGTTGCTGCGCGAATTCGCTCACATCGCCGCGATCGGCTGGACGGGAACGGATGGCAAAATAATCTGGGGATGCGGCGGGTCGCTGATATGGGAGAATTTCATTCTCACTGCTGCCCACTGTGCGGCAAACGATGAGTATGTGATAACACTCGCCTCTCGTGCTCGTTTCTCATCGCCTCCCCCTTTACTTTCAGAGATGTTGCGCCAGATGTGGCACGAATGGGTGACCTCAACATCTACAGCGATGAGGACGATGAGTTCCCTCAGCAGTTACGAATTGTGAAGATCATACGCCACCAGCAGCACCGGTTTAGTGCCAAGTACTACGATGTAGCGCTGATGCAGCTCGAAAAGAATATCATGTGAGATTTTCGTACAAGACAGACGGCCGACGGTGGAGAAGTGTACGTCAGAGAGTGTTTTTATTCCCATCCACGCTATCTGCTCCTGTTCTTTTGGTTTCGATCTAGTGTACATGAGACGGTTGCACCGACCTGCCTCTGGCTAGAAGACGAGGTGCGCTTCCCGAAGCTCTTTGCAGCGGGTTGGGGTAAAACAGGTTTTGGTATGTAGAAAATCCGTACGATAGGTAAAAACCAAGCAGTTTATCCCACAACTATAATTAAAACTCCCGAATGATGATGAATGATGTCATTTCAGCTGAGGATAAAACAAACATTCTGCTGAAGGTCGAACTTACTCCCATGAACAACACTGAGTGTTCGCGTTTCTACACCTCGTCCGAGCGTGGACTGCGCGATGGACTACATGCACATCATCTGTGTGCCGGTGATGAGAAGATGGATACGTGCCCGGTAAGACCGGACGGGATGATTACAATCGTCCAGAATAATTGTCCTTTTTTTCTTCTTCTTGCTTCTAACAGGGAGACTCCGGTGGGCCACTGCATGTGAAGTTGCTTCATAACGCCAAAATGACACCATTTCTAGTAGGCGTCACTTCGTTCGGTAAACCATGCGGACAAGCAAATCCTGGTGTGTATGCCCGTGTGTCCAGCTTCGTGGATTGGATAATTGAGACGCTGAAGCGGGAAGGAGAACCAGCCACGGCTCAAAAGTTTGAACCATGGTCCTGTGCTCTACGCTACGTACATGTGCGTGAGTACGAAGATGATGTTGTTGAATCGAGGTCAAACAATTACGAGACCTACAACTCGGACAAGGCTCATCTGGTGAGTGGTGACAGCAGGCAACGGGTGGACATTGTTTGGGCGAATAAAATAGTACCGCGTCGAGAAAACTGTTCCGGTACTCTGATTGAGCGGGACGCTGTTGCAACATTGGCGGAATGTGCATCTCATATGGGGTATTTTGAAAAGGAATGATTTACTAACTACAATGCCTATATTTTTTTAAATTTTGTCCGTTTGCATTTCAGGGCAAGCCCAGAACGAGTAAAGCTGAGTAATGGAAATTTTGTCAATATTACTGAAACCATCATCCATCCAAGGTACAGCCCAGCAACAGGACGTTACTATAACAATATCGCTATTTTGAAGCTCCCGTTTGCGGTAACAGTTGTGCCAGCATGCGTCTGGTACAATGAAACCATTCCCGATCCACAGTTTGAGGTCATCGGTAAAGGTCGTGCTGATCTCACGCCATACAACGTCGATGAAGAAGTTACTGAGCTCGGTATGTAGAAGACAATAACGATTAAAACTCTAATAAGAAAAACGCTTTTAATAAATATTTTTTTAAGATGCCCGCATCGTTGGAGTGTCACCTCGTGCGACTTTGCAGTCCAACAACGAATGTCAGCTGGCCGAGCAGTATCGCGCATTACTAGGACGCGGTCTTCAAACTGAACACATTTGCTTCCAGAACAAACCATTTCTGGTGCCTGCCACTTGTGAACAACAGTTTGGTGGGCCTATCGAACGAGAAATATGGCGCTTTTCGCGTTACTTTAACTACGCTTACGGAATGAACTTGTTTGGACGGGATTGTGGCTTCGGAGAAGCGGCCGTGGCTGTGCGGTTCAGCACTCACAAGCAGTGGATCGAATCGGTACTGTTGCCTGAAATTGGCAACAGCAATAAGGGCAGCGTGACTAGCTCAAGAGATTCTGTGATCTTCATCAATCCCGATCTGGTATTGAACGATCGATGCAACTATGGAGGAGGTGTTGAGGGCTTATGTGTTTCGCATGATAAATGTCCCAGCATAAAGCAGCGAATAGCCAACGGTGTGCCGGTAACTCTTTGCTCGAACGGTTCGGTAGTATGTTGCCCAAATCAGGACATCAGAGGTCCTCCGAGCGCAATCGAAAAGGAGTTTAACGAGTGCGAGCAACGCTACGCACACCTACGAAAAGAGCGTCAGCAACGTTGGGATGGATTTCAACCATTGAAAACGAGGTTTCCTCATGTGGTAGGTGTAAATCGAATAGCTCATCAAAGTTTCCGATTTTCTAACATATTATCTGCTTGAAGGCTGAGATAGGATGGGATGAAGCGTCCAATATACGGTTTCAGTGCATCGGATATCTCATCAGTACGCGTGCCGTTGTATCGGCAGCTTCCTGCGTGGCGTCTAAAGAATTCTTTCCAGATGTTGTGCGCTTAGGTGGGTTTCAAGCTGGACAGTTTTCCAACGATATCGCGTTTATACCCATTGAAATGACAGTGGTACATCCGGAGTTTAATGTTAGCACGTTTGGAAATAACGTCGCATTGTTGAAGCTTGTTACGCCGGTACAACCTACCGTTACCGTCTTCCCAGGTTGCTTGTGGCAGAACATGACCCATAATCCAGTACAGGCTGAGATATTGACCGGGGGTAAGCAAAAGTTCATTCAGCAATCATTACGGCGAGCATCACACCACCACAGCTTTATAAACGTTTCTTTTCTTTTCACAGGTGGTTTGCAGCCCATCCATCCGATGTATTTGAGGGATTGCAATGCACGCTATGCCAGGCCCTTCACAGATCCGCGGATAACATGCATGATTCCGGGAGTGCAAGGATCAGAAGAGTACTGTTACGCTCCCGGAACTCCGATCGTTTATAGGAAGAATGAGGATCTCAATCTCTTCACGGAGTACCTGGTGAACATATACAGCCATGGTCGATGCAATTCCTCCTCACCGCGCATAGTGCATCGTATAGCCATGTACATTGATTGGTTCAAGGAGGTGCTGGAATAAACATTTTATAACTTTCACATTTTGCGGTAAAAACAGTTTCAATCCAGTTTCGCTGTTAGGGTTTATAGATGCTATAGGTTAAATTTGCTGCGAGTGGTACAATGGAATAAAGAATCAAATCCATGAATTCTTTTAAGGTAGCGTACTGACACGAGAACTGACTATCCAACTACGAGAGGCGAGAAAGTCAACATTCTAAAGTGTCCCTTTTTCTAATGCAAGCTTTAATCACACTATCAAACGGCCGTCCGTCTTCACCGAGGTTCAAATTCCATCCCCAGCTGTTGCTTGAATTTTGCTCCCCGTAATGAGGATTGCTCATCATACGGAATGGTATAAATGAGCCTAGTATGTCTTTAGCTTGGGGCGACCCGGTGGCGTAGGTGACAGCGGTGGCGGTCTTCGAACGGCCGGACCGGGGTTCAAATCCCATCCGCGGATCGTCCCACAGTAGTGAGGACTGACTAACCAAGTACGTGGTATCGGCAGTCTAGAGTAAGCCTTTTTCGATGGATGGCATGAGCTTAGAGGTCGTTAAGTCAAGAAGAAGAAGAAGATGTCTTTAGCTAGCCAACGTGACCTTACCTCTTTACCTCAGACAAGAAGGAGAAATAGAGTCACATTGACCATATATGGCAGTAGTGTTAAAAACGAGTCACAATAAAGGTAGTCTTGAAAACGAGGCACAACAAAAAATCAACGATCCGATGCGTGATCTGTAAATAAGCTGATTATTCATACAAAAATACTTTTTTACGTTTCAATATTCCATGACTCAAGGCTGTTAGTTATTGTTTGCATACATCACCACTGTATTCTACGACCTTTCGGTTGTTTGTTGATTAGAAACCTAACCGGAAGTATATATTAACGACATCTGCTGGCAAGGCTCTACCGCTGCTACCAAACAATAGAACATGTACATTCCCGGCAGCACCAGCGTTCTATTAGCAAGCGAATGAAGAATTGTTCTTTTTTTTGCTCTACAAAACATTCATTCTAACTCGGAAGGAAACCGGCACACATCCTTGCCAGTGGCACTCAAAAGCATATTCAAAACCGGAAACGGAAGCCTTGTCTCTTTATCTCGAGCTTTGCAATACAGCGTGGTGAAGTTTCTTTCGTGCGGTTGTTCAGAATGATAGGCCAATTTCAGACCGGATCGACGTTGAAAGCTGCGCTACGAAATTGTCTTGTTACGCTGGTTGCCTTCCCTGGGTCGGTTGAGTTGTTGCTAACTAACGAAGCGGATCAAACCTTCTATCCCTTCTGATGAGTGTAGTGTTTCCCACTCTCTCGTCACAATTTTTCTGCCAGCGAACCCACACTATCGGGGGTTTTTAGCTCGGGCAGTACTGAAAGAGCTCAATCGCTGCAATCCGACTATCCTCATTGACAATCAGCACCACCAGCCGCCCGTTCGAAGCTTCTCCGCACAGCCGTGCCGTTCCATTTGTGTGCCAAGATTCGACGGAACAGAGCTGAAATGGATCAGACGCCCGCTGACGAACGGCAACTAGGAAAGTAGCTCCCGACAGTCCATAAAGACACGGTTTTCCATTTGCAATAGCTGTGGAGGGCATTAGGTTCGGCTGATTTCACACCGTTGGACTGGGCGAGTTTCGTTCTGCTTTCCGTACCCTTCACTGCAAGGAGTGAGCTCGTTGATGAGCTTTTAAATTTCGATTGCTCCGATAGCGCTGCCAAACGGAACGGATAAGCTGGAACGGGAAATGCTCTCAAAAAAGCACCCAAAAAAGAAACGCAACGAAATCAGTAAAAATCATTTAGTACAAAACGTAAAACATAAGCAAAACCGAACGAACCGCGAAAGGTGGTGTGATGAAAAATCATCAGCCAAAGAACTGCGCGTGGGAAATAGAACGGAAAATTTTGTGACGCGAAAAGAAAAGCCATCCCCTGCTGGACAGTTCCCTTGGCGCTAATGTAGCAGGAGCTTGACAAAATTGCTTCATCATCGTACTGGGTAGGAGACGAACTTGCTCGGTGTTGGACGATCACCATTAAAAACCCATTATTCTGCGTGCCTATGGCTGGTTTAGAATTTGTGAGCTCGAACTTTGATATTACTTTCAGATTAATTTCCACGCCCAGGGAAAAAAAGGGTTGTGAAATTGTGTTCTGAACTGGCGACTGGGAACATTTCTCAAACATTCGATTCCCAATTCTTCGTATGAACAGCGAAATCAAGATTCAACCACTTCGATCAATTTAAATACAATTTGCTTTGATTAACTCGGACAAAACTCTAGGTTCAGGATGAATCTCCTGAGAGATATTGTTTTGTACGATATTACCGAATTTATAATGCTTCTTTCGACACAGGTGGTATTGTGCAATTTTTATCCTGTATCCGATTGTAATTCTGCCTATTTGTTGGCAAATAGTTGAACCAGTTTGCTCTTTGATCCTTTGATCCTTTGATACTAGCATCAAAACATGCGCCTGAACTAACAAAGAGCCTTTTTTTCCAATGACTTCAAATTGTCGCATGATGAGAATACATGAATTGATGAAAGCAATCCTTCTTTAGACCCATCGACGCAGAAGGAAATCATTTTCAGCCGCAGCGCGAAATTTCATCCACAACCACATAGCACCATTCCGAACCATAATGGTGTTTACCATTCGGTGCTAGAAAATTCCCTTTAAGCCACATCATACATGCCAGAATCTTCATGAAGCTCACTCGCAGCTTAAGAGCTCATCAACGCCAGAGCAGGCGTCAGAAACATCCTTCCCACGTCGTGCCGCTGAGTGAATTGCGGTGTTGATTCAAGCATTTTCAACACATCCAATAAGCAATGAGGTGAAAAATCTCCAATCACGGCTACAAAAATGAACCTGCTGATGGCACCATTTTGCCACTTCCCTACCGGGCGCCTAGAGGCGTGGCATACTGCGTTTGCTTTGGCTACGATTGACATCACCCCGTGTTATCGATAGCATTGACGAGCGTACATGTTGTTTTGCGCCAGCGTGTTGCCGCAGGAGCAAAAGAAAAAGAGAAACAGATTATCTAGAGTCAGCCGACGGGCAGTGCTTTGGAAAATTAGGTATAATCGGTCGCTTATTTTCGCTAAATTTATAGTTCATTTTGACCGACCGATGGCAGCGGCGAACAGATGGGACCTTTGGGCGCCGGATTTTCTGCGCCGTGTCCTTGTTGACAAATTTCTAACAATAAATCAGTAAGAAATTGGCTCATTAGTGACGCTTTAGTAAAAGTGATCATCCATCGGATGCAGTGTTGTGGCGGTGTAGTGGAAAACATTCCAGTAACAGTTGCGTTAATTTTTTTTTTAAGCGAGTTTGAGTTTACTGTAACATTTAATGCGTATTTGAACAATGTAATGCAACAATATTGTTATTATATATTGTAATTGATGTTAAATGTTGATTGATGTTGTCTTGAGAAATTCCTCAAAATCATTTTGTCCGTCCGACTTTATATTTATTCCAATACTTGTTCTACAGTTTGGCAAGTTTATTGTATTATTCAGAGGTTGTCTTGGAGAATCTTAATGCAAGCAACTATTCAAGTTTCTCCTTCTTGGCTTATCGACCCTTCTTACTAGGTTACCCCGGGTATTGATGGCTTACTAGACTTGCCGATAGCACGTAGTTAGATTGACAGTCCTCACTACGGAGTGACGATCCGGATGGGATTTGAACTTCGGTTCTGTCCGTTTGAAGACAGGTGCTGTTGTCACCAAATACCAAATCTTCAATCCAAATTGATATAGGATCTCCATACCCTACTCCGACTCACTACGTCCACGGCGTACAGAATGGTAACATATCTCTCCAAATATCTCAGCTTGGGTACACGGAGAAACCCAACTCCTTGGGAAGATGGGTTATATGGCTACATTGAGCGGGGGTGGGGATGGCCAGCGCCTATTCTCCAGGTAAGGGGCGGCTGGTTGTCCTTCTGTCCTGGCATCCTACGGGATTATAATCAGCTAGGATGCGTAGGCCCTCTGACGAGCCATGGGGTTTGAGGAGAGGCCTTGCAAGCCACCCCCAATACCATTGCAACGAAAGGGAACCAACACATTTCGAATCGGATTGAAACTTGGTCCGTAATGTGTTGGCCTTGGGACATGGAACTGCAGATCCCTCACATCACCCGGAAGTACCCGCATTCTTTCGGACGAAGTGAGGGCTCGCGGCTTCGGAGTAGTAGCACTTCCGGAGGTGCGCTGGAAAGGAGTAACGGAGCGGCCCTACCGCAATGATCTACCAAAGTGGTGGAGAAAAGCATGAACTCGGTACGGCGTTCCTGGTCATAGGTGAGATGCGAAAGCAAGTCATCGGGTGATGGCCGATCAATGAACGGATGAGCAGGTTGAGGATCCGCGTAAGGTTCTTTAATCTGACCATTATCAATATGAACAGTCCGCACCTTGGAAGCGGATCGATGACGATAAAGACTGTTTTTATACGCAGTTGGAGAGGGAGTACGACCGCTGCCCATAACATGGCGTCAAGATTGTCATCGGATAACACACGATAGGAAGATTCAGTGACCACCAGCTGACGAACGACAACGGGTTCCGGCTCGTGAACTTCACCTCCTTCAAGCACATGACTCTTCGCAGCACCGGCTACTAGCACGTACCTCGTGCCTCGTGTTCAGTTACACCTGGAGATCACCACAACAGACATATTTCCAGATTGACCACGTTCTTATCGATGGAAGGCCAATAAGCTGCGCTTTCAGCCTACCCCAAGGCTCAACAAAGATCGGCTGAGGCAAGCTGATGTGGCAAGGGACTTCGCAAATGCGCTTGGGGAAGCGCTGTCGGAGGACATCACCAAGGAGGCGATGTCCCTCAATGACCACTGGCGTATGGTGGAGCAAACCATCAACAACACAGCCGAGCGAACAATTGGCCGCGTGACACGTAACCACAGGAAGGAATGGTTTGATGATGAGTGCAGGCGAGCACTAGCCGCGAAGAACGCAGCGCGTACCCGCATGCTCCAGCGCGAGACCCTGTAGAACGTAAAACACTACAGACGACTGAGGAGGCATCAGATCCGGCTCTTCCAGGACAAGAAGCGGAGTTTCGAAGAGTTTGACGAGCTACTGATGCAGTTATCCCAGTCGGGGGAAGCTCGCAAGTTCTACAGGATGTTGAATGCGGCACGGGTGATCAATAGGTGGAAGTGCTCCTTTGACAGATGCAGGAGGCACCGAACTAGGCGCAGGAAGCAGAGGAGTGCAGAACTACAACAGCCAGCATGACGATGACGATGGTATCTCCGCCATCCCTGGCCGAAGTCATCAGTGCCATCAAGCAGCTGAAATGCAACAAGAGGCTCATGCCCCACCAAGAATTAGACCGGATGCAGCCGTAGATGGAGGACTGCAGCCCTAGACCGAGTTTCCTAGAAACTGATTGGAGACCTGGCCATGCCGACACGACGTGCTCAATCCTGAGCAGGCCAAGAGGAAGCTTTTATTATTATTTTTAAACTTTGACTGATAATCAATCTGAAAACCGGCTCCAAAATTTAATGATTTTTAATATGATATTGAAATGAAGTTTTTCAATTTACACAATTTACACAAATTAATATAACGCAACACATAAGTTCCGCGATGTTTTAACTTTCCGCTGAGCTACAGTAATCAAACAAAGTTGCAGTTGAAAAGCTATGCGATATTAAACCATTTTATTCAACAGCAGTCCGCACAATTTTCCGCACCATCGCAAACATATCTCAACACGCAAAATAGCAGCATAAATCCTGTCATCTAAACGGGATCGGTTTTTAGTTGCGAGAAGTGACAAATTTGCAAATAAAATTAAACTGCCCAACATGTCAGCCGATCTGGTAAAAAGCAAAACCGTGTTCCCAGTTGGAATTTTGCACTGGAAAAAAAACCCAACCCAAGGGCATATCGCGAAATTGAAACTGAAAACCATTTTTTTGCTGCTGAAATAGAGAGCACAACCAACCTACGCGTTACATGCCCGTACAAAACACTCGAGTTGCGTTGTTTGACCTCTAAGCGGGTATTGTTTTATGTTGGCAACGAATTGATTTGGAGATTTGTGTTTTTCCTTTTTTTTTTGGTTTCATTCCAAATCGTTCAACTTTTACTGCAACGGTTACATCGGTGTGTGCTTCCTTCCCTCACGAACTCCCACATCACTTCCATTCTCGCATCCAATATTGTCAATTTGGTGTGCTATCATCATCGAATATCTGATTACAAACAATATCGTCCACTGCCCCGGGGATAAATGAACGATTGAACAAAAAGTACGATGTTCCGAGAAGCAGACTTCAAAATTTGACGGCATCCACTTTGGTCTCGCTGGACAAAGTTGTTTGTTTCGTCCATTCATTGACACTAGAGCGCGAAAAATGTTTCCTTTTTATTTGTATTCCACTGAGTGCATGTCAATAATGTAATTTGAATCTGGTGACGTCTAAATTTCGGCTAATATTCACCATTTTCAAGGAATAACAACGTCAAGATAAGCTTGAAAATGAGATGGAAAATGAAAAAATAAAATCGGTGGAAAAACCAATTAAACCAAAATCAATTTCACAAACGGTTTTCAGTTAAAGCGAGCAACACAAGCGATTGGATTCTGTTCGAAAAGAATTGGAAAAAAAATATTGTAAACGGTACAGAATAAAAAACATGTACACATCATTTACTAAATTAAATGTCACAGTTTTTTAACTTTCAAGAGTTAATTGGATGTTAACAAATGTAACCTTATCGGCCTTAGTAGTGCGGTAGGTTCGATGTTTCGAAATAAGAATAAATTAAAATAATTTTAACTTTAACTTTGATTAACTTACCACTATTATAGGTAGTCATGGACCAGTGCTATGCAAAGAGCATTATATGTGGCCTGAAATAGAATAAAACCAAAGTGTAAAGAACATGTTAGAAGATTGATTAACTTATATTTAATACACATAAATGCTTAAGAATACGGAATCACGATCGGAACAATGAAACCAAATATAAACTTTATCGGTTTCACATAAATATTTTTATGGAATTTTAACCATAAAATATTATTCTTAATGATCTATTCATTTTTCTTCGCGAGCATAACTTTGATCTGTTTAAGCAATATCAACACCGGTCGCCCGTAAATAGCTCGTATTGGCCGATTGTTAGGCTGTTATTTGACTTTCATCATCATTTTGATATAATTTTATTAATGCCATAGAAATCACATAAATTTTCCTTTCTTTCAATGCTACCCTCGCAACAGGCAAACCTGACATTTTCCTCCATTTTTTCAGTGACTGATGCTGGTGAGGAAATTTTATAAAACGAAACAAAGAAAAGCTACACAAAGAAGCTACCCAGTATGTGTGTGTGTCGGTGTGTCTGCTTTAAAACGAATGCAAGCTGGAACAAGGCGGAACAGATAAACTTTGGTTTGCGCCAAAAGCGAACAAAACCGATCTGACAAAAAAAAAAGCTCGTTTCGCCAAAACCGATTAAAATTTGCTCATATATAATGAAGAAAGGTAGGAGGCAAAGGTGAACCGGCAAAATGCGCGGTAAGTGGAGAGCATGAAATCGGATGAAAAACATAGCGTAACGAGTAAAAACTTTGCCAGTGGGAATATTGTGTCTTTTGTGCCGGAAGACGGTATACATTTCACCGTTCGATGGGAACAGCTTTTCTGGTGGTGAATGTGTATCACACCCATACACTTGTGTTTTGAATTTTGTATGAACCGCAACAAAATTAAAATAATCCTCTGCGAAGTAGTTATCAATCAGTAAGATGAGTTTTTCGTGCACATTGCTGCCTTTTTTAAAAATTATTATCGTAATTTGAAACTATTTCGGCTCGATATAAAATAAATCAATAATCAAAGCTCAATTCTAATGAAAATGTAGCATATCATATGTAATTAAATATTTTAAAAATCCAAGAAAGACCACAAAAACAAAGGATGATAAAAAAAAATATTTTATTAAACTTCTTTCACCATAAAACCAGTTAAAACGAGAGCAACAACCTTCACCACTCTGCACACACACACACACACACACACACACACATGGCTCCACAAATCAACCATTAATGTGTCTTTCCAGTTTACAACACCGTGGATAATAATGTCCTCCATGACCGACAGCGACAATGGACGAAATAGGGAGTAAACGGCATGCTGCACTCCGTGGGGAAATTTTCAATTCCATTTCATTTGCCACACACACACACACACACTTTTGGTGGCAAGTTGGAGCATTACCGTAGGAGCGTTGTGAATGGAGTGATAACAGTTTCCAATTTGCTAAATCACCAACGATTAATTCCTTTTTTTCCAATTTTACACTTAATTGCATTTGCAGCACTGACAAATGCTGGTGCCAGTAGTTTAGCGCTTAAATTGAGCTTGAAGTTTTATATTCCCCATGTAAGGACTATTTAAAGAAAAATCAATTTTTATTTGGATTAATTTAGGTTATTGAATGTTGCAAGTTCTGTAGGGAGAATCTCGTAACTTAAATACTATACTTTAATGGTATACTACTGTGGCACCTGCACATAGGCAACACCATCTATAGATATATGATAGGAATAATTATAGCAATAGATATATCAAAATAGTGATTATAGAATTGTAGTAAGATATTGTGTGATGGTAAGATTATGATTGGTAGAAGATAGTTGGTATAGGTTAGAATAGGATAGATACTACTTAAAGATTTAATAATTCGGGATACTTAGATAGTTAATAATTTATGCTAGGATTAGATTAATAGTTTTGAGTATAAATAACGGAATAGAATTTAGAATGTCACAGATAAATTTGAACAAGATAAGGGGGAAACTCTGGTCAACTGTAATAAAAGTCCGCTAGTGTAAAAATTCTGCCAAGAAGGTACCACTCTGTGTTCTTCTGATTTGTGTAGTAAATAATGGAATACCACACTACAACTCTGATACTTTTGCATGTATCGAATAAAATGTATTTGTTAAATTTAAAAAGAAAAACCTTCAAAAAAAACCGCCATTCTTAATAATCCTCGAGCAGATTTGTGCAATCTTTAATCTAACAAATGTCCTAAGCTTTGAGCTCCGTTTTCGTCCACCTTCGTATGTCTTCCGTAAGTCATAAGATGAGAGCTGGTGTGCCGGTGTCTGAACGAGACTTATTTAATATTCAATCATAAATTCACTGTGATAGCTTCATCGGAGGTCCCTATCCCGACGTTTATCTATGGCTGCGTATGTGAAACACAACGCAACGTCCAATCGATACTTCAACCATCGGCCCCGGAGTTATACGGTTGTCGAACAGTTTGTTTGTGAATTTATCACGTCTGTCAAACATGGTTTAGGGCTGTTTAGGACGTCCTTTTTTCTCGCTCCTTGTGGCGAAGCGTTTCGCTGAATGTAGGCGAAAATCACGATCGTAAGATATGTAGATAATCTTCCCATTACCATTGATGTATCGTTTTGGAGCCTGTTGGATATAGCCTTTGGAAAGGATGTTATTCGATTCGAGTGAGAGACCACGCTTTGATCTGTTGATGTTGTAGAGCTCGTGTGAATATATCAAATATCCATAAAATGCACAGCAAATAATCTCACAAGCTTGAAAACGTGTAAACAATGAAATGAACCTGTCTAACGGTGGGATCGAGGTTCAAATCGCATCCCGATCGTTCACCCGAAGACTGACTATCCAGAAAATTCGTATCAGCAAGTTTAGAAATCCATTGGGTGGCCGATGTAGTGTATTTAACAGTTAGATTAGTCAAGAACGTATACAATTTTTTTATATTAATTTATAATGAATGAAAGCAAATCGGTTTAATCTACAACCATAATTTGTTATATGAACACCAAAAGCCGATGAAAATAATAGAAAATTGCTTAAACTTACGCATGAAGTACAACACTTTGAACTTCATTCAACGCAAACTTATTCGCTGTCTTGCCGAATAATAAAATCTTATCCTGTATGACTTCTTTTTCACCTTTCAAATCATGCTTCTATCATCCGTAAGGTTCGATTTGCCCTTCTGATCCGCTCAGTCCCGAACCCTTTCAGCCTCATTTGGCAGTGATTTTATAATTTTGAATTATTCAGTCGTTCATTATAAATCTTCGTGTTCAGCTGCACCACAACAGTGTGTATGTGACCGGCCAACACAGCGTGCATAACGAGTGTACCGGAATGATAAATAGATTTATCGGCAACCGTATCGATTTGTAGTTTTCATTTTGTAGCTGTCGCACCGGTTCAGTGGTTTGTCGCTTCGACTTTGACGTTGAACGACGGCAGCGACGGTACGGATGAACTATGAATGTTAATCAGAGTTTGAAAGAGCTCTCCGCTTCGGGATCGGTTGCCTGCTAATGCAGCCGGAAAAACGGAGTCGATGCTGCAACATCGAAAGCTTATTAGCCCCAAAACCGTTCGTTATCGTTCGTATAGCACGTACAGCACAGCGGAGCAGTATAAATTTGTTATTTTCCCTCGCGTGCTGGGTCAATTTGGTCGTGAAACAGGCGTTGAGACCGGACACTGTTCGGTACAATGGCTCAGCTAAGCCATTCATAATCATTTTGTCAAGGCTTATAACTGGCAAGGGTTATGTGCAGTGCTGCAGAGTGTTCGAATAAACATACGGTGGATGGGATGAGATGATCTTGGAAGTACATTTAGATCTCGTGCTAAGGGAAAGAGTAGAGGTGCGTTCGAAGACTGCGTGTACAGTATCAACTGAGGTGACAAGCAAATTATTGTGCACTCAGAATTGATGGCGACATTGTGCGAAATTTATTTGGTACTAAATAGTGTTCAGTTGTACGAGTGCTCTAATCAAATATTTTCTCGCTAAATATAATAAAAACATAAATTTGTACAAAAGCAGATGGCTGTGCAATAGATAAATATAAATATGCAAAAACTAATTTAAATATTTGCTTCGTGAACATTTAATCAAACCATAACAAATTGCATACACAACCTACTTTCTACGAAATAAAAACATAAAATTGTCACAACACAAATTGCTTCTGGTTGCGACTCGTTTCGCATTTTCCCTTCCCACGGTTCAAGCACGTTTAGAGAGCTTTATGTTAATTAGCCTTCAAACACACAAACGCCACAAAAAAAGCGTCTATCTGGCCTATTAGTGTCAATAAACTAATACCCACCCGTTATTTATGTGTCCAGCGTGCCATCGTTGATTTTCTTCTTTTGCTTTGCGTTGTGCTTTCCAGCCCGCCGAAAATGTCAAACGCTCAAATATGCCTAATGACACATGACGTGGCCGAAACCAACCACCACTGGACATACACACATTCAAATCGTTACCGACAGGGGAATGTTCGGTCGAGCGGTTTGCTTTTCCTGAGCCGTGATTGAAGAGCAAAATAAATATGGCGTAGACAAAATATCACACACCATTAGGAAGTGGGCTGACAAAATGCGAGCTGCAAAAAAAACTATCCAAACAAACTATCGTTTTTAATGCCACAATTTCTGAGAAAAACCTTTCCAGGACCCAATGAAAAAATTACATGCCCACATGTCAAGGCTCATTAGCTTCAAGCGCACTGAGATTGTGGAATGGTGGTTTTTAGTGTGGTGTAAGAGAATCGAATCCACCCTAACCGGGAAGTGGCTCAAACAAAAAAAGCGACATTGATACCTTTTGTGGAGTGGTGGAGACCTGTAGCAGGTGATACAATTAGATCTGGTGGCTTTTCTTCGCTCGCTCGTCCCACTGGACTGGACGATTCGTTCATTTGCCGTCCGGATGGCAATCGAATTAAGGTAATAGAATTGAAACCGATCAGGCTGCTCTACGAAACCGATGCCCTTAATGGTCTAATGGACGTAGTTCTATTTCTAGATTTGGTTGCGTTTTTTGTTTCTCGTCCCAGCATTTATTCGGCGAGCGAAACGTCAAAAGAAATCCGTACGACAGCGAGAAATGGCAGGAAATTGGAAACACTCGTATTAATCTACATTAGGCCTATCAGGTGCAGGAATTCACTTCCGGGAACAGATTTTTCGCAGATTTCCGGTATAATTAACAGCCATCTCTATCGTCTGCGGATGTAGATCGTTTGGTGAAGACCTAAGACCATCCGGCACGACTATCACTCACAATAAATCAATCAATCAATCAGTTGATCTGAGCACGAATGAACGATTTAATCGGCTAAAACAGCTACTCCACTCGAGTGTGTTTGAAATTAAGAAAATAACCTATTGAATAATGCAAGAATTTATCTGAACCCAGTGGAAGGTAAACATTTCTAGGTTAAGCCTCAGCGCTAAAGCGGTATGCAATAAGGAAATTTACATCATCTTGGAACACAGAATAGCTACCGGTTGATAGCCTAAGCTAAGCTGGGTTTCGGATACTAAAGCAAGCCTACCAAAGACATCCCTACTTACTATGCATCCCACAAACACCGAAACAGCTTACCAGTAGACCCATCCGTATTTTGCTCAATTGATTTACAAGAGAGCCCTAAAAATGCGTTTCATCCCCCGGGGATAAAAGCTTAAAGCTTTGGCGAAAATCTCCATAACAATTTATAAAATATGCTATCCCGGTTTTCCTGCTCCTCGCCAGCTCACAGTGCCGTTTCAGAACACTTCTTTCCCGAGCCGGATATAAAGATGACACCGTTCATCGATGACCATCAGCTCGTCATTACGCTTGGGCTCGGGCAGCCCGATAAGTCTTACAAAACGTGTTTCAATTGCTCTTACGGAAGGTTCCGTAACACTCATACACAGACACAGTTTTGGGACTTTATATCGATCATTACGCTCTTTGCATCCATAGCCCCTCACGCACAGGACGTGGCATATGGTTAAAAGGAGTTTAAAGCAACAAGAAAAAGGATGGAGGATTGAAATGTGAATTCAGGACCAAAGGTTCGACTTCGGTTTGACGATACCTTTCCGATTGGAAATATGTTTCGTCTTTTTGTTGGGTTCATACATAACATTTCAACACACAGTATTCTCCCCTTTACCAGTTGCACGAAATCAGGGGTGGGAAGGTTTTAGTTCCTTTTAGCTAACCGGTAATGCTAAACGACCTGTAAAAGAATCAATTTTACTGAAAGCTTGCAGAGGTAGAATCGATTGTGTGTGTGATATCACTAACATATCTTCAGTTGCTTGGTAACATGTTGTTCCAATAAATAATGAAAGGATATCGAGAGTGACCACGATCAATATTTTGCAATGATGGAGACGCCTGGTGGTTATCAAATTCGTATTGAAAAAATTGGTAGTTTCCTGAAGTAAATGAGTAAACTAAAAGAGTGCTCTGAAAATTAAAAAAAAATTGAATTTAGTAAGAATGAAAATATTTGTGAATATTTGTGAAAATATTTAGCTCTTTTTGGCGTACAGTTTCACAGTAACTTACTCTATTATTTCAATAATTTTAAGACCTGACAGAACGAAAGGTAAGATGCAATTGATTCAAATGACCAAAACATGTTACGAATTATTCATCTATGATGAGCTGAGTGACAGCATCAGTTAAAAATGCTGATTATCATATCCCATATCAAGCATTGAACAATTTTCATCGAGCTTGCCCATACACAGGGGGCCTAAAGTGTGAATAATCCTTAATTCATTCCAAATTGTGTGCGTTTGACACATCGTTGCGTTGTTCGGGATTGGTAAAGGATTTCTACTCGGCAAAGAGATTGTGGGTCGTAAGATTAAAGCAGAAGCACTCCAACGACAAGATACAATTTCACACCGAATGAAAGATTCATCCGGACGCATGTTTCGCCATTCGCCGTCGCCACAGTGTTAGCTGCTTAAGCTTCATTTCGATAGCGAACGAAACGACAAAGTGAAAAAAAAAGAAAAAAACAGATAGAAAAGATATAGTTCACTCAGTGTCGCTGTCCCGTCGGCCCGGTTAGTCGTTTGATTCCTTTTAAGATAATTGAATTCCGGTCCATTTAATTTCACCAGTCAATGGCCACTTCCCGTACCCGTGGTAAGCCGCTTCCGTTGCAAAGATGCTTTCTTTTTGGGAAGTTGCGTTGTTTTTTTCTCCTTACTAAACATAAATTGAAATGAGAAGCTTTGCCGAGCCAGGCTGCGCTGGCGACAGCGAATGCTTGCAATTTTGCTGAATGATTACCTGCCCTTGCGCGTCTTATAAGAAAAAAGGACACAAATCCAGGAATGGCTAGGTTTCGTAAAATTTGTGTCCTCTCAATTTAATTAACTCTCAATCAGGGTTTTCCTTGCCTTTATCCTTTCCCTTATGTTCAGGTGATGTAAAATCTGCACGAAATAGAGCGTCTGTATGTCACGTGGTAATTAATGAGGTTTCAAGAAATGCTTACAGCATTGAAGGTCATCTTTTTGGTCGTTCAATAGGTGTCGATGGCTTTTCGCCTTGATTGTGCGTTTTCTCTTTTTAACCTTACCTTTTCCAAACGCTGAAGACAAGTAAACTACGGGTATTACATCGATATTTTACAGTAAAAAGAAAAATAAAAAATCATTTTTAATCAAAAGCAAAGCAAAATTGATAGCATTACAGACAGGTCGTTCTTACAGAATGATAAAAAATAAAACAACCCCGTGCTGTGCTTATTGACGTAGAAAAAACAGATGCTGTATCCACTTCTATATCTTTTATCGTTTTATGCAAAAGAAAACAACCATCGCATAGTGGGACTAATCGAGTGGAAGTGGCGTAGGAAAAAATAACGACCAAAAATGCCACTGTCACCAGTTCAAGGTCGATATATGAAAGCCAAAACCACCAGCCAACCTCTCAGCTGTGCGCGAAGAGTTATCCGCCATTGAAGTGCTCCAAAGAGCGTGTCACTTGACAAAGCTCGTCCTCAATTCGTCCATGCAAGAGTGGCTCACTTGACGATGTCGATGAGGATGGAAATGCTAATCGAAATCCGCAGCCGACTCGCAATTCAGAGGGACTGATCTGTTGAAGAGTTAAAAACGGAGAAAAACGGGCGGAAGAGAATCGATTGGTGCAGTGTATATTGAGCCAATTCGTATGGTGGCTGATGAAGTTTGGCAAGTCAAGCACTGGTTAAGCACCGGATGAAACATGGCTGCTTATGAAGCTCAGCAAGTGGTAGCAGGACGGGTGAAGGTTGCTTAACTTATGACTTGTTTGGTAATAGAAGTGATTTTTTGTTCAGCGGGGTTTAAGAGTTTTGGGCTAATATTTTATTTATTATTTATTTAATTCAGTGTGACGGCTCAACGCCGTATTGTCACTGTAGTTCAAATCAAATTTGTTTCACCAAAACGAATAACGGAAGTGCAATGGAGGCGCCTGGTACCCCAGTTGTCTTAAGTTACCATACAGTGTTTGTATTGAACGAATACAACAATAATACATAATATTATTAAATTTAAAAAGGCTAAAATTAAAAATCTTTATTTTAATTTGAAGCTTGACTCGCCGATCGGTATAGGACCACGCCAAGCAACGGCAAACATAAACAAGATCAGGCGGATCAACGGAACAGCATGAGCAATGTTCCATCGCTTCAGCGGCTGACATCTGCATAGTAGCATAATGTCAACATAGCATAAGTGGTGCGCGATCGCACCGAGCACTTGCGCGCTGACAAGAAAGTTCAAGAGCAATAGAAACCTAGAGAAGGCGATATGCGATCGCTTGTAGGTCTTTTAAAGGTACTTTCAGGTTCGGGCAAGTTTCACATTTGCCTCTCCGGATGTTGGTCCCTCACTCCAGCAGTGCTTCCCCACTCCGTCAGAAGAATTAGGAGAAGGTATAATCGGCTGTGCTTTTGTCCACGGTTAAAACCTTTTCCTGGCAAGTCCAGAGCTGGTGTCGCCCATACTTCCAGAGATCCGGGAAATCATCGCTAGCCGAACTTGGTGACACGGTTGGATACTTTTCAGCAGATACCCCGATCCACTAGTAGGAACTGGCCTGGTCGACGCAAGAATAAGCCTATTTGTCTGATCCAAGTGAATCTGCAAACGCCAAGAAACTGCGCGAAAGTTTCGCATTCGGTCAGTCATTCGCGTAATCGGTCCACCTAACGGCGGATGCTTCAGATCCGGTTTGTTCCCGTAAGGAACATGTAGTGTTAGCAGTTTTTAGACTAGACTGAGTCAAAGATTCTTTTTCTTTACACATTCGATTCAAATGAAATCCGATTTGGATTTATATTTATTTATTTATTTAATTATTTTAATTCAAATTGTCTGCCTCTCCGGGCTACGCGATGTATGTATATCCCTCAACTAGGGTAATTATGGGGGGAAATTATGATAAGGAGTCATTAGAGGTAAAGGCTTTTTATGGAATAAAGGTCGTGGACTCTAGAAGGCGGGTTCGGAAGTTGGAAATAGGAAAGTTGAAGTCGAACAGCTCGAGATCTCTGTTGGAAGACACGCAACATCTTAACCAAGGTTCATTCTGGCCAAAAACCGAACGGCGGGAAGGGATGAATATGGGTGGCCTATCAAGAATTCAACGAGAAGGGGCATACAGGGGTATCGAAGATAGAAGTGAAGGTACTTCGAGTTCAGAGGAAAGGATACATGCAATGAAGTAGGACTAATATCTATTAAACCCAACATACGGCAGGGGAGAGAATATAAGGCCACAGGAACGGTGTAACCGTGTAGAAATCTACGAACAGCGATGCGCGTACACTTCCTCTGAACCCTCTCTATTCTCGGCATAGCGCTTTCTCCGGCTGGGGTCCACACTACGCTTGCATAATCCAGAACGGAGCGAACCCAGCAACAGTACAGTGCCTTTAAATATAAAGGATCTCTGATCTTAGAAGCCATTACTCAGATGCGGAAAATTAGGCCTAGTGCTCTATTAGCTTTATTAACTACATGGTTAATGTGTTCATCGAATGAGAGTCCCTCATCCAAACAGACCCCAAGATCTTTCATTTAAGGAGTAGTTCCATAACAGCCGACCAGCAGAAGGCCTTCCGAAAGAGACGACATAGCATTTAGGGGGGCCGAGCACCAACCCTTTGTTCAAACACCAAACAGAAAAGTCACTAAAAGAGCGTTGGAGAGATCGAAAGTAGGAAGACGAAGACATGGGGAGAAAGATTTTGATATCATCAACAAAAAGAAGATGTCCATCAGTTGGAAGAACATTGATGCAGTCATTGATGAATAGGGTAAAAAGGATAGGACTAAGTGCACTTCCCTGACGAACGCCAGACAAGTCTACAAATGTCGATGAAAACGAGTGTTCCAATCTGACTGAATAAGATCGATTCGAAAGAAAGGACCCGATCCAGGAAAAGATTGGTCCTCCAAACCCAAGTTTCTCCAATTTTGCAAGCAGTAGGTCATTTGGCAAACTATCAAAAGCTGCTTTGAAGTCAGTATATATAGTGTCTACTTGACGTTTACAGACAATGTTGGATATAATAACAGACACAAAACACATAAGATTTGTCGAATTAGAACGTTTGGGCATAAAGCCATGCTGGTGCGGAGAAATGCAATTAGACACTACGGGAAGGATTGAACAAGGACAGAGAATTGAACACTTTGGACATAGCACAGAGGATGGCCAGATGGTTAAAAAACTTCCTTTTCTGAGCAATCTTGAAAAAAGACGAAACAGAATTGGGACAAAAATTTGACATTTCTTCAAGACACATGATGGTATGCCATCTGGCCCGGATGAGAAAGATAATTTTAGTTGGTAGTTGAGATTTTATTTGCAATTCGTTTGAATCTTCAACCAAATCGGATTTGATTGAGAATCGATTGGGAGTCTAAACAGACTCGAAAATGACAGTTCTACTCCTACCTAGTCTCAACCCAATCAAGTCAGTTCTGTTTTTAATATAGATTATTATGTTTTTTTTAACTATTCAAGCTTCTTTGGACAGCTATCAGTTGAGCGTTGCCATCTTGGAAGATAAACGTTGACATACAACGTCTCAGAACGCTGAAAGCCATCGATTCAACCGTATCGCGACGAAATCAGGATGTTTGTTGGAATCTTTTGTAGGGTTTCCAACGTCTTGCAAGCGAGAAGGCAAATATAATCAACAGGATAGTAAATGGGAAGGACAAAGATCGTGAAAGGGTAAAAACACGCCTTCTCAGGGATCATTCACAATCCAGCGAGTTGATGAAAGAAAACCTAGAACGAAGGCTATTTTGAAATTGTTCATGGTTCTATTACTTATAACTAATTCTCGTCTTTACTCATATTTTTAACTAAAACCTACGCCGTTTTAAAAAAATGATATTTCAAAAGAACCTTCAGAAAATTTAGAATTTCTGATCTTAAGTATTTGCTTATTAACATTAATCTCTGAACCCAATGCGATGAACAAAGCGTCCCCTCTTAGCAGTACCTAACTCACTTTGCAAGTCCATTTGTGACGAACCTAATGCACGTGCCCTTAACCCATAATATCTTGGGCTTAACGTAGTTCACAAAATCACATCACGCGAACGCACAGCATCAAACTACCCACGCCTAGCAAGGTAAAGCGCTTCGTTCAAACGAAATTTTATGGAACCAAATATTTACACATCATTGGGTTAACAGCAGCCCCAAAAAGACGAAATAGAAAGAAAAAAAAACCATCCCCAAATCTTAACGGCTCGCGTAACGAAGAGCAACATCCTGAGAAGTGAATCCTTTTTTTTTTGGCTGCTGCTGTTGTTGTTTTGTGTTCTGGGCGTACAAGATTGGGATACATAAATATCTCATCTATTACGGCGACTGCTTGCATGATGCCTTTTTTTTGTTTGTTTTGTTTCCTTTTGGCTTGGATGGAGAGGAAGCTGGGGTGGACGAGAATCCGCATCAAAAGCTTACAGCTTTTGCTTTGCGTTATCTATCCAAGGGTTCCGTTTCATAACACGCATGAGTAGGAGCGTTTGATTGAACCAATGTTCGTGTAATGTAACGTCGGGCAACACCCAAGTGCGTTGGTCGCGTACAGATAAACACCTTGCTTGTGTGTGTGTGTGTGTGCATGTGTGTGAGTGCAGTATATTTTTAATACTTCAAAACACCTTCCCAAACACCTACGGTGGTACTGTGATGAGGTTAGCCACCGCCCAACCAGTTGGTGTCGGGGGCAGTTTTGTGTAAGAAATTCCGATTTAACTCATCGGCATGCATCGACACGCCAGACAGACAGTGCCGGATGTACGCTTCCTCTTTGAAGCCATTCAAGACACAACGCCATTATTGACTCACCGTCGTGTACGCTTCCCCCCCATGGGGTCGTAAATATGGTGACGACGACACATTATGATAGCTACGGGTAATGATGATGTTTCGCAATAAACTCAGCCACCAGCCATTACCACTCGAATGCGCATTTTATGTAGCGCTGATGGATGATAGAATTGCGATTACCGGAAGAAATAATGATGCGGGAAATGGATTTTTCTCTCACGAAACCAATGGCAGCGGGTAGTGGTGTCCCACTGCTGGGGCCAACAAAAAAAAAAAAAAAAGGAGGTTCACTGACGTCGTTCTGACGGCAAGCTTGGCAAGCATTTCAGGGCGGGAACGAGTCTGGGAACACAAAAAGACGCGGAAAACAAACCACCGAAAGAAACGAAACGAAAAGAGAGAGAAGAACACCATTAACCGTTACCGGTGGAAAACAAATGGAACAAACGAGACTCGGAGGAAATTTAAAATCCTATCATTGAGGCAAAGAAAATCCTTTCCCAGCCCGGCACCGACCACTCTGCCGCTGACATTATTTCGCATTTTTGTGCGCTGGCTGCTGTTACTGCCGTTCTGCTCTTTTGGGAGGCAATTAATGTCAAGCTCGGTGACTAACGGGTGTGTGAGCACGGGAAGTAAAAATTGTCATCCGTTCGACGCAGTGTTAGATTTGGTGACATTAAAAAAAAAGGAGCTTGTAAAACAAATGGAAGGAACAGTCGGAGCAGCTCGATCAGTCGCAAAGGGTATGATTACTAGAGAGAGAGAGAGAAAAAAAAGGCCCAAGAAGCAAATTACTCAACTTTGATCGTAAAACTGCACCAAACCGAGCCAGATAGGTGTGAAAGGACATTAAAATGTTTTGGTGAAGAAAAACATGATTATGACGGTGTTTCATTGGCAGACTGTTTGGTAATAAAATTAAAGCCAAAAAGTAAAATGTAGATTCACAAGGTGTCTGTGATTATTTCTCAAGAATTTTATACAAATAGATGAGTACCTATTGGACATTTTTCATTTTCAAATAAGAGTTTTAACGTATTCGGGATATGGGAGAGTGATAAAGGTTAATAATATGATATGTTAAACAATAATCTTGATTTAAATAAATCAAACAATACTAGAATCAGTCTTCTTAACAATAAATTAATGTTTTTTAATTGATTCAGTTGATCATGATCGAAAAGAACGCGATTTATCTTATTTAAGGAAAGATCAATTTATGCTAGGAATTGTATGTAAGATGATTGTTGTTCCGAGCAATCGTTCTTTAGGATTGTTACAGATATTGTTGGGTTGCCCAGGGTGGATCATAGGAGTACTCTTTTGTGTACAAAAGAGTAAGTTCACAGAGCATTAATCAGAGGAAGCATGGAATATGGAATAGCTTTTAGCCTCAATGCCACAAAAACCAAACTCAAATCCATCGACACACTTCTAAACCAATCTCTGAGAAGAGTGACAGGGTGCACTAGGACTACCCCCATTAATTCCTTACATGCAATTGCTGATGAAGTTCCTTTCCCAATAAGAAGTAGATATATAGTCGCTAAGCAGCTAGCCAAAATCACAGCGCAACCCTCAAGGAACGCTCACATTTTAGCCCAAGTACCTGATCAAAGCAACAACCAAAGAAGCTCGACAATAGAACAAATATATAAGGAAAACGTAGACATTTTGAAAAAAATAACTAAGATAAGTTTTAACAATCTAAAAAACAACTATCATTACATTGACATAATGCCAAACGTTCCAGGTTTGACTGTCAGCAAAGAAAACTGCAACCCCATAATAGCTAAACAGCTAAGCATAGAAATGATTAAAAATGACGATTCAAAACTTAAAATATTCACAGATGGTAGCAAAACCAGCAACGGCTGTGGAATAGGCTTGTATATTAGAAATGACAACAAGGGAGAGCTAAAACTAGCCTTTGAATTAAAAAATAAAGCATCAATTTGCACAACTGAACTGTACGCCATAAAAAAAGCTTTGGAATATGCAGCTCTCGAAAAAATCAAAAAGCCAATAGTCCACACCGACAGTAAATCATCATGCATAATACTAGAGCAAGCTACAAGAGAAAAATACACGGAAGACATTATAAGTGGAATCATAAACAACTGTGAGTACCTCGTGGCCAGAATACAGTGGATTCCCAGTTATGTAAACATAGATGGTAATGAAATAGCAGATAAATTAGCCAGAGAAGGTATTACCAGCAACCTAGTAGTTAACAACACGATATTTGAAGGATGCCATAAGTATGCTACAAGAAAAGGCCGAAAGAGAGACAGAGGTTTGGTATGCAGAAATGTGTGCAGTCAAAGGCAAAAAATATGAAAAATACCAAAACAAGATAGGAAAAAGGATGTGGCATCACAATATGAAGTTACTGCCAAAAGAAATCAAACTGATTAATAGACTGATATCAGGCCACGACTACAGCAATTACTGGCTCAACAAACAAAAGATTATAGATAACGGCTCTTGTAATATTTGCAACAGCCTAGACACAAGAAAGCATAGAGTCTTCAAATGCAGAAGGCTGGATCTAGAAAGAAGAAGAGATAATCTTCCAACGGAAAATTTTTTTATCAACAGCTGGAAATCAAGAACAATAAGTGAAATTCAAAAAATCATTAATTTCATACAAAAAAAAAAAAAAACAAAATAATACTCTGATAACAAACAAACCAATTTAGCACAAAAGAAAAGAATCAACGACACCTAATCAAAAGAACAAAACTAGATAGTATAAACAAAACAACAAGAAAGCAAGCAAAACGTCAGACCAACCAGTATAAATTCAAAACACAGCAAAACATTAAGCATTAAGAAATCCAGACAGTCGTAAGATTCACCTTGGTAATAGTTAAATTGAGACATATGGCCAAAGTTGCCGGTCCAGGGCTTGTTAGTTATAACAAATCTACGAAGTAGCGCAGGAAGGCCCAGGAAGCTGGATTCCTGAGCCGTATCGAGGAAAACCTCGACCGAAGAAGAAGAAGATGAAGAAGCCATCTCACTGATGGCAGATTATATATTAGCTTGTACAATAACTGTTTGTTCCAAACAGTTTTTCAAATCCTAAGGGAAGAGAAGATTTGTCATATTTGTTTGCTTTCAATGAGAACGTTGTCATTTGCTCATATGTTCCCAAGAAAAATAGGGCTGTATTACTGTAGTCAACATTCCACTATGATACAGAAAACTATGATACTTCCTTTGGCCACTGGCGTTTTTTCTTTAAAATGTTGGATGTAGATGCATTTGTCGCCGTTAAAATTAAAAAAAGAAAATAATTCATTTCTATATAGATCTGTAAACTACAGACGCCTATTTTTAAAAGCTCTTTGCAAACAGTTAGTGGCAAAAGAAATACAACGTTGCTCAGGAAATATTCAAATAATGCGACATTTTGGACCACGCAGTGGGGCAGAAAGTATGTTGGGACAATCTTTAGCTTCAGCTTTGCGAGAAAATGTAGATTCAACCATAGAAGAAATCCGTGATGCGTCAGGACAGGGTAAAACACAAAGGTAACTGTAACCTATGTGAAAAACGGCAATCGACTAGAAAAAAGCATATAGAAAATGTGAAAAACCCGTCTGCGCTTCAGGCTCATGGGGAAAAAATAACTGTAATCAGCGTAAATAGCAGAACATATTTTTTATATGCTTAGCTTAAATGCTGTTAATTTGTTGTTTAAAATTTTGGAGTTATGATAAAGAAATTGAATTATAAGTTCTTAAGATTTTTAATTTCTAATAAATTTAAGCTGTTGTAAATCCTTTCATATATTATTTGTTAAAAACGGGCTGGAATATATTTTGCATATTCATAGATGTCAAATTGTATGTTGCAGCTTCACTAAAAATAAGAAATCATTTCATTAATTAAAACCGGAAAAGTTGCCTTATAAAACGAAGTCATTTCAATAGCTTGAATCGGAGATATGCACAATTTAACGCGTAGTAATGAAAAATCCCATACAAGTCGTATAACCTACCCATGTAGGTGGTTATAGAATTAAGGGTGTATGTTTGGTCGTTGAAACAAAGGTTAAGAGTTTTATTAGATCTGCAAACTAATAATTTTTAACCACTACTTACAACAAGAGCAGGACAAAGGAAAAGTGAGCTAGAGAAAAGAAGTTTGGTAAAACCATAGAAAAAAATTGGGGTTTTCAGCTCTATTCCTCTTAAATATTATCATTCATTCTTAGAAATATTGAATTTTACAAAAAAAAAACAAGTTTAGAGTATGCAAATTAATTTTATTTTGTTTTGAGGTCTTTTGTATTCACTGAACAACAGCCCGCCATTTTAACTGAAAAGTTGGAAAGCTTTTATCTAAAAATTCATGTAAGTATGGCTGGGTGGGATTTATTTCCTTCTCACACCATTTGCATACACCTTATTCCGGGTGGGCTCGGCTGATAGTTTTGTTGCCATTAAGCCTCTTGGTGGTGTGGTGTGAACTTTTTGCTTGGTTATTCTCTTGGATTTTTGCTGGCAGTGTCCAAGGTTGTCGTTTGTGTTGTTCCTTTTCGTGGACAAACAGAATAGACGCACTAATTGTCCTTGCTGGCCTAGCTTCAAATCTCCAAACCTTTGGCGTACATGGTGGTTTGCTATTGATAGCTCTGATGCTGATAACATGTATGTACCGGGGAGCCACAGAAACTTTGCAGAGCCTCAAAAGCAGCACGCTCCATACATATCACAAGCATCAAGACCACCGACAACAGCTTCTGATCCTGTGAAATCGAAGGTGCTAACCAACAACTAAGACTGGAAAAGATTATGTTCTTCGTATTAAAGGTTAATTTGGCATGCCGATTTATGTGACGAGCTTTTACATAGAATATATCAAATGCTAAAAACCATCAAGTATTTATTTGTATTTAAATATTAAACCGAGTATACCTGGTATAACGCATAGAAGAAGGAGTAAATGACTTACCAATCAGCTCATAAATTTATTAATTATTTCAGCTCATTAATTTATAAATATTTTAATATTGTAGTTCTCGAATGTGACGGAATTCATAGAAATACATCTAAACGGATCTATATATTCCATAAGAACTGGGAGACACGTCAGGCCAAAGGTCGATAATATACAAATTTCTTACGAAAATATGGCGGAGAGCCGTAATACTCAAATATAAAATAAATAAATACATATTTCATCCATCTCAAGCAAAAAAAAAATCACAACAAAGCAAAATAGGATAGCCTCTAGTGTAACGCAAAACAATAAGTAAAGTCTTCTCACACGAGGAAAGCAATTCAATAATTCCATCATCTTCCACCCATGGGCCAAAGTCTGTAACGTGTTAACGAGGAGCGAAAAAAAAGGCGCGCCCGTAGGATCTATTCTCAAGGTTGAGGGAATGTTTCCCACTCATGATGGGAGCAGGAAAGAAAAAAAATACACAAACACACACGCAAGCGCCCCTTTAAAATTGTAAGTAAAAAGAATGAACAGAGTGAGTGTACTTTCTTGCCCTTCTGCTGTACGCGAACCATACAAACAAGCGCAAAGCTGAAAAAATACCCTCCACTACCAGCAGCAACCGGAGCGCAAATACTTGCCCTCGCAAGCGCGCGTGCAGATAGAAAACGAAACAGATCAAGCAACTTTTGGGACGAGGAGCTGAAAACGCCACCATGTCAGCGTGAATGGTTCAAACATACTTCTGATTGTTGCCAGGGTTTGCCTGGATGGGTGTGTTTTACATGACTGACTTTTGCTGACTGGCAGCTTTTGTTCACCTTTCTGAGTGATGGTAGAGACAAAAGAAAAAAAGGTTCTGGTCGTGGCTTTGGCCAACGCGTAGAGTAACGCAAAGCTCCAGCTAAGCAGAAGCACAAAATGCACTAGACACTGGAATGAGCCTGATGAGGCCTGTGCGCTGGGCGAGATTGATGCTACAAAGGAAGCTCAACGACAGTACCGACGGTACCGAAGGCATACACCAAAGGTATGGTGGATATGAATCCTGAAGGCACCATTCGAAAACTGCTTGCGAGTGAACTTTTGCCACACATCATAACCAGCTGCGCTTGCAAATGAACGCACGTGTGAAAAGTTTTTTTTGCATCCCCGCGTGCGCTGCTATGTGTTTACTGTGTGAAGAATAATCTTGTCAAAAATACAAATTTGTTGAAGTGTTTACATTACGTTTTAAAGAATTTCACCTAGTAACACTGTTGTAAAGAAGTGGATTATTGTTTTGTATCAAGCTGCTTATCTGTGTTCGATCATCTTTTAAAGTTAAAATGGTGATTTTTATGTGTATTTCAAATAACAAACAACTTACCACCCAATAACCAAGATTAAAGGGCTTGGGAAAAAGAATGACAACAATCAAAACAACTATGCGTTTAACAAGGGGATTGTTTCAGGCTGACGTCTGAATTCGTTGGTTTTATGTCATGAACTTGAACGACGTTGATGAGGCCCTCATAAATGTCCCGTTTGTTTCACATTTAATAAATTCTCTTTACATATTTGCAGGGTGTTTGGTGCTGTTTTAGCTTCTTCAGAATAGGGGAAAATATCACGTCAAACACTTCAGTGGTGTGAGAATAAGGCGGAGATTCAGTCGTCATTCTCAAATATAAATAAATTTCAGTCATGCAAAGGTCAACCAAAACGGCCTAAGAGCAGTATAACAACTAATAGATAACAAACATTCAAAAGCAAGTCTTTAAGAAACGAATATTTTTACATTAAGGTATATAAACACAGGTTATGTTTTGTTGAGATAGCGAAATTTGCGACAAATACATAGCATGCGAGCAGAAAGCTAAATCACTTCTTAAAGTGAATGTTGAATTTTTTAAACGTTCATGTCAATACAACAAACATCATGTTTGGGCGAAACGCTTCGTAAGCGTTTAAGCGTTGCGACACTAGCTCGCACGAATGGTCACTTGGAAGACAAGCATATCTTAAGGGTGTGGCTTCAGAGCAGAAGATTCGGAAGAAGAAAATGATAAGGGACTTAAGTTAGCCGAAACGAAAAAGCAAACAAAGGGCATTAATTACTCAGAAAGCTATGAACCGCCGAAAAGTGGTTCTGAATCAAAATGAACGAAAAGAAGTTTAACCAAACTGTCTTAATATCCTATCAGTCGGTTCATAATCAATAGACAACCGGTTCTATTTTGATGGAGTGATTGTTAGTAAATAATAATTTGCTTTTAGCAGTTCTATTTTTAAGTACAATTTCAGCTATTCCACAACGATTGATTCCAAAACGTCAATTAACCTATGTTCCAAAAAAATTCGTTTTTTACTTCATGAACTCTCATCGAAAAGTTCTTTATTTTTACGCATCGGTCTCAATTTGTGTGTCATCATTGTTTGCAGTGAAATATTTATTTAGAGTCTCCCCCATTTCCCGGTTCATCATGCCAGAACACAACTTTATCAACGAAACATGTGTAATATATTCCCTTAAAGAAGTTTGTTCGTAAACGGCAAGATAAACACAGTGAAAAGCAACTTCATTCCAGAAAAAAATGCTGAACTCACTCTTTCTCTGCTGTTTTTCATAAAGAATTAAAAAACAAACTCTCCGAAAACTTCTGTATACCCTCACTGAACGAATACTTGCCCTACGCATACCATTAGCATCGTTGTTGTAACAGTGCTTTAACCAAACAAACGTCATGTGGTTAGTACGCGTGTACAAAATGTTTCACAATTGAACATTATCGACTAGATCGGCAGTTCCAATTGCTGTCAGTTTTGCTACAAACGAGAAAACAAGTTGCCATAGTGGGCCATAGGTGAGCCCAGCCCCAACACCAAAACAAGGGGAGCCCTCGTTGACAGGCCGTTATTGAAGTTGCTCGTAGTGGGAACTTTGCCAAACGCTGCTAGTCAAATTGGCGTGCCGTAGCAGTCACGAGGCAAGCATTTTGCTGCGTGTGAAGGCTGTTGGTTTTTGTGATGCGAGCCAAACCGACCAAAGCAAGTGCGATTGGAAATGAATCGGTAAATCGGGCTGACGCGTATAATTGCTCGAAGTGGATGGACGTGCTTGGAATATCTAATTTCGGTCGCGGTGGGCGTGTGCCATTCGCAGCGATGACGGTTTGTATCGAAAATCGACGCATAAAAGGGCGTTTGGTAACGCGAACTTTTCTCGGTCATAGTTTCGACCTGGATTAAATGAGGAACGGAAAATGGTTGATGAAAGAATTCAGTGTTTGACTTGTGGATTAGGATGAAACAATAACAAAACCAAAGTTAGCTTTCGAAGTTTGATCCTAAAATGGGTTTCCTATTATTTTTGGCGCCATTAAAAGTTAATTTGGTTAGCAAACCGGCCTAGTCCTTCTATAGAAAAAACCTTAATTCGAATCTGGATTTTTAATGTGTACTGCTGGAGCAAATTTAGTTTCAGTTTCGAGTTAAACATAATTTAAAATAAGCATACAAAATTGAGCAACAAGCTTAATTCAAGGGTATTCTAAGCGTTTCTTTTAAAACAATAAATCAATTTGTTCTTTATTTGCTACATATCCTTATTTGCTTTTTGGGAAGAAATCGTTGCATAGATTTCTTCTCCTTGGCTTAACGACCTCTAAGGTCACGCCGGCCATCGAAATGGCTTACTAAACTGCCGATACCACACAGTTGGTTAGTAATTCATCACTACGGGAGGACAGTCCGGATGAGATTTGAACCCCGGTCCTGCCATTTGAAGACCGACGCCGCTGTCGCCAGACCAGCGGGCCACCTCAATATAAATAGATTTAAATCGTACAATATGACAGTTCTTCAAAATTTCGTATCATGCATGGATCGTTTCGAGAATTCCATTTGTAATGGTAAACGAATTACAAATATAAAACAGCACAGTACTGCAATCAAAGGTTTCTATTTGCTTTCGTCACAATTTTCTATCATTTCAAGCATTTGCCCAGCAGCAGTAGAGACCACATGCACGCTGCAAAACCAATGAAAATCACTAGCGAAGAAAATCAACCAACACAAATGGCACCTGTATCCACAAAGCTAGTGATGTGGTAATTTAACGGCCCGAAACGCAAATGAAGATAAACGGGCTGCAATCCTTAAGCGTACGAAAAAGGGACTCCACAACATCACCATCACTCTCATTCGCCTGGATGCAATCATACAAATGTACTCGAAAAAGCTCCATTTCCCTCGGTATTTTTTTTTTCTCACATGCTCCCCCACACAAAAGTAACCCGATTTCCAATGAAAAGTGGTACACAGCATTGCCTTTTTAGTAGCGCTTTTTTTTCCTATCCCCTTGTCTCACTGTGCTCTACCCTTCCCGTCCATGGCAAATGTTTGCTCGCCGTGCGTGGGTAAACACATGTTGCGCTGCACCGTCTCGAAGCTCGGCACGTTTCAATTTCACCTATCAACGGATTTAATCAACCGTTCATCATACGGGCACTGGAGTTCCACACTGTCAACACATACACACATACACAAGCACACGGTATACACCGTTCGGTCGCAAATGGAAGTCTCTTAAATAATTGATCGTGCAACCAACAGGCGGATAGCCATTTCCACAGCGCGAATGCAGTGGTTGCATTGACCGGTCTGGGTAGAGTAATGGATCATTCAGTGCAACAAAATAGTACCATGAAACCACGACCATTAACTTGCACCTGAATAGCAATGCACGAGCCAGCAGGTATACAAAACATAGTATTTTAACCTCCAATATCATTTTATCCAACCGATCGACCATGTTTCCGGAAGTAAAGGTTGCATAGTGTAACTGTGTGTCGACCGACTTTATTACTATTTATACAAATAGTGAAAGATATTATTATTTTCGTTTAATGATTAGTTCCACACAACGTTGGTTTTAGTACTAAGTCAGTGATAATTATCAGTGAGCCAAACTGGACTGAATATTAAAATTAGCCAGATCTTGGAAAGCATGACGTGGTCAAATTATTTGCTACTTCTTATTATTTGTTTTATCAATCTTCAGTTTTCAGTTTTCAATAGACAAACGTGAGATTGAACTTTTGCAATCGGCTTCTGCATTTTGATTAATTCTACACCAGTTTGATTAACTCACTCCTCTGCGAAAGCGACCTCCTTCCTATGGAACAAATCATCACCAACCGATTAGTGGAAGCTGCAGCTCGAATCCTTGAGAAAGGACTCGGCGCAGCTACAAACACTAACCAACCAACAGATACCACCGATCATCCTATCCACCCTCTTGCCGGCAGTAACGTATGCGGCACCAGTTTGGGACTCATGTGTGAGGACTCACCTCTGCAGACTCCAGGTCATGCTGAACAAAATTTTGCGTCACTCGAAACACGGACATATACGCGATAGCCGACGTGAAACCTCTAAAAGAGATATTGGAAACTCTATCAGCAAAATTTCGGGATCATTGTAGGGGGGATCCTTTCGCGCTTATCTATAGCCTCCACCCACAGTCTTATCCATAGGCACAATAGCGTTAGTTTAAGTAGTATCAAATAGGGGTAGTTTAATGGACTAGGATAAGTAATTAGTAAGTAGCATTAGTAGCTCAACATAAGACCTCATATTAACGTCAATAAGGCAACAATTTGCTCATACTGTTAAACGAAATCGTTCGTCCTTATGAAACCTTTATTATATATGGATTATGTTTCGAATTCTAAATGGAATAAACTTTATATATATCCTATCCACCCGCCGGGGAATACGTCCCTAGTATCATCGTACACCTGCCATAGACTGGGAACTCAAACGCTCTCTCCGGGGAACCGGAAAAAAACAGCCACATCGCCAATAGTATCTTTACCCACTAAATAAAGACTAAACACAAGAATTTTCATCATATCAACCGACGGTGCGATCCACTCAACCAATGATAACTGCGCCATCAAACTTCCTAATCACACCTCCATCTTCTCCGCCGAAGCAATAGCGATTCAATCAGCCGCCGACGAGGGATTACAGACCGACCGACCGAACGTCATCTTCAGCGACAGTGCCAGTGTTCTGGCTGCCTTGGAACACGGCACCTCCAAAGACCTCCACATTCAATTCCTTCACGACATCCCTTTCATCCATTCAATTCCTTCACAAAATCGTTTTATGATGGATTCCGGGTCACTCCGGAATCGCAATCGCACTTTCCGCCTTCGTATAGGTCATACCCGCCTTACACACTCCTCTGCAGCTAACAGGTTGGCTGATAAGTCCCCGATCTAACAAAGAAAAACACATTTTTTTGTCAAAATTTGTTTTTATTATTCAACATAGTTCCCTTCAAGAGCGATACAACGATTATAACGACCTTCCAATTTTTTGATACCATTTTGGTAGTACTCCTTCGATTTTGCCTCAAAATAGGCCTCAGTTTCGGCGACCACCTCTTCATTGCAGCCAAATTTTTTCTCTGCGAGCATCTTTTTGAGGTCTGAGAACAAGAAAAAGTCGTTGGGGGCCAGATCTGGAGAATACGGTGGGTGAGGAAGCAATTCGAAGCCCAATTCATGAATTTTTGCCATCGTTCTCAATGACTTGTGGCACGGTGCGTTGTCTTGGTGGAACAATACTTTTTTCGCGTCTCGTTCTTTTTTCGTTCGTCAAGCAACCAAAAGTTGCTTGACAAAAGACTCTCTGTCTCACAAACTAATTGACATACAGACGTCAAATTTTGACACGAATCATTTGAAGGTTGGTGCTATATAAAAATAATATGCATTTAATACTAGCGGCGCCATCTATGTGTCAGACCGGAGACTTATCAGCCAACCTGTTACTGTGGTGTTGACATAAGTGTCCGCCACATCCTCACCGATTGCCATGGATGCACGACACACCGAGCCACCTGCCAACTAGACACCTATGACACGGCAACTCCATCACCCGACAAACTTCATCAGAACCGCCTTATTCGATTTTTACGGATCAGTCATTTATATAGTTTTAACTTATCCATTATCATATGCCATAATCGCACTTGTTTTCCATAATATTTAAGATACACCTGCAATAGTTTTGAATTAGATTATGCCACTTATTTATACTGTCGAGAGGCGAATGTAGTCTCTTAGGCTCAAAGCCTCTATAAATAAACGAAAAAAAAAATTTCTTCATTAATCAGCGACTGCTCAATTTATCGAACTCAGTAAAATATAATTCTTGAGTTCGCAATTTTTCACGGATGTACATCCTGTGGAACACCTGTCTCGGTGTTCAAAGACCTTTTTCCCTTATCGGTCTTTGAATATTTAAGTCTCCTAAGGGGTTTAGCCCACTACTGTCCTTTTTCTGAAGATATTTTTCCAAACGGCGCCAGATTACCTGCGTACAGCTTAATAAATTCACAAAATTATTTGCACCTATGTGTCAGTGAAGTATTGCTGGAACAGGCAGTGTTTTGTTAATGTTAAGTACATTCTTACAGGCACTCTTAACGTCTCTCTAATTTAAAGCGTTCGTTCAGGTGCATATTGATTCTTTATCAATTTTCAGTATTGGTATTTCATTTGGTAAAAGTGGTAAATCAGAGAATAAACTGCGGTCAAGAATACGTAGATGTTTAGTTGTCTATTCTATTAGAAAGAAACTTCTGAATTTGCCAAGTCACGAAATTAAATTCTGGAGCAGTGCAAACACCAATTTCAAAGGGTTTTTTTAGGGCTTATTGAATCTTTTATTATTTTTTATTTTATTTGGTATAGAGTCTAAAACTCGATTATACTTGCCTATCACAATTTAAAAAACTTGAGAAAAGTGTATTTGATAGTCAAGAATAATTACAATGACTCAAATTTTGGTTGTACCATACAGTGGTTTATATTCAAGCAATCGGATAAAGTGGAATTTTTAATAATATTTTAAAGAATTATACTTTATTTATCTCCACACAAAGCTAACAGATAAAACACCACTTAGAGAATTTCTTTATCCAATGTTGTATAATTTTGCAGACGCTTTTACTAGTTATCAGACTTTATATGTTTCTGTCGTCTGCACACATAGCATAAAATGGTCTGGTATAGCTAATTAAATGTCATTCATATAAAACATAAACAGGGACACGCTATAAAGTACAAACTACAACAGAAGTTATATTGCCTGTTTTCACATGATAGTCCCAATCTGTTTGTGGTATAATGTGAGCCATTCGATAGCTTCTAATGAAATGTGTACATGGGCAACGTTAACCGGAAGTAAGCAATAATTTATGGAATCAAATGCCGCTTTGAAATCGCTTTACACAACATCCATGCCCATGGCTGCCTGGGTGAATGACTTGCGAGATGTTCAGAGACAAATTGAACAGGATCCGCAGAAACAGAACGACGCTTTGGAACAAACCCTTGTCGGTTTACAGACAAATAGTTCTTACACGAAGACAATAACGCTTCATAAACAATCATTTCAAACACTTTGGTACTCGAACGTAGAGACGTTATTTCGCTGTAATTACTGCCGTCACTACATCACAGCACCTGTTTTGTGGATTGTATTTATGAATGAATATGTCCATGCTTCTGGAAAGTGATATTGGATGAATAATTTACGTGGAAGGTTTAATTATAGGACACATAGTTTTTCTTCGTAACTTTACACATCGAAAATCCTTTTAATTAACGTTCTGAAGAATGTTTCGCCTACTAATAGGATACAATTGTTCAGGTTTACCACTATTTTATTACAGCTAGCAGTGATGCAATAAACGCATCGGTTTGACCATAGTCAGTAGTTACTTGAGATAGCTTTAACGTCCTTTATTTGAACTATGTAATTCATCCGTAAAATATGATCTTGCTTTTCTAATGCGTACTTGTCAATTGCTTCTTCTACAAGAAGCAAGAAGTATAAGTGTTCTAGTATTTTTTCACGATATTTATGAAAAGAATCTTCGCCCCATCAAATCTTGGGCGATGATCGACCAGCAGAGAAATTATTAGCTACTTTCGTTAAGAGCAATTTAGACTAAAACTATTTCTGAATGAAATAAATTATAAAGCAAACCAAGCAAAGCTTCACACTCTCGACCTCACCAGCGCAAATAAAATAAATTTAAACTTTTACACAGATAGCACAATTTGTGTGCGTGTTTAGCAGCAATATTTGAAGTAAAATTCCGAGACATGTTTTGTTCCCGTGCTCGACAGACATTAGAAATCTAGGTTTACCTCCGCTTAACGAAAGCCCGTCTACTTAAGCAACCGTATCTTGCAGCAGCCTTGGAAAACATGACTGTACGCCAAATGAAATAACACTGGTTTTGTATGCCAAATTACTTCATGGTAGGTAAAAATGTAGATTAAAGTAACGAAAGCCGCATTACCGAAAATGCAACACAAGCTGCTTCTGGAGATAATGGAAGATTTTACATTTCTATCAACACTTCTGGAAGGAAAACTTGAAACCTAGTAGCTCGACTTCAAACATCGTAAAGTGAACAGAATGGTTAACCAAACGCCACAAGCTCTTTAGTGGTTCGAGAGGTTATTTTTTTTTTTTTTGCAGACAATTCTGCCTCTAAAACGCGATGCTATGGAAGTATTTTTGTTCAGCGGTTGGCATGAACAGTGAAACGTTAGACGAATACCTCTCACACTTGACACGCAATTAGCGGGAAGCGCTTTAGTAGCTTTCAAGCATGCAATCAACTTGATTCAAACCAATGGATGTACATAAACTCGCGTACACAAACACACACACACCATCTGGTTCGTGTAAAATCGAAGCGGGTATGACATCTCTTCCGCTTTGCAGCCACACACTTGAAAAGCCCCATCTTCGTGGAAAGTCAGTACGTCGACAATTTATCGTCTCTTTAAATAGAAGCACCTGCAAGTCACCTTCATAACGTTTTGCGGACGTAAATGTCGACGCCTCGGTTTTTGGGACTTGGGGGAGGATTTTATCAAAATTGTTATCAACCGAAACGACCTCTGCACACGTCCACGGCAGAGTGTGCAACCATAGTCTCCAATGTGGAGGAAAATGCTTCAAAGCTGGCAAACAGAAGGCGAGATAATGGCTTGTGTTGCACTCGAGACCCCCCGAAGCACACCAAGATAACCATAATTAACAAGACCCACAAGTTTCCTTCGCTGTACACAAACGGTTGTTTGCTCTTCCGGTGCGCCCAGGCACTCCTGGAGTCCCGGAAGTCCCCGGATGTCTACGTACGGACACGTCCTGATTACACCAACAACCACCATCGCTTCTCGGGTGTGTATGATGAAGTTCCTCTTGAACGTGGCTTGCAGCAAACCTTCGTCTTCATACTGTCTTCCTTACACACTCTCTATCATAGAGTCTCGCTTAATTGGGAGGAGAACGAGCATACAGAACCATGCGCGTGCAGCTACTGCCTTCAAGATGGTAAAGATTTACTCTCGCACAACATCTAAGACAGCGCACTCCTAAACGTACAGCATCGACTGGCCGGAAGTTGGGCTCAGTTCTGCTCCCACGGCAACGATATCATGATCCAATCGCTGGTCTAAGATTTTCCTTCCACGAAACCACGTAGCCTTTCCAAATACCAAAGCACTGGCGTCCATTTACGACGTGGGACAATAAAATCTGACATTTCCTCTCCTTCTAAAAAGAGCATCTGAGAGAGAAACAGATAGGGTTAAAGGCGAGCGAGAGAGGGAGAGGAATTGGATAAAATTTATTCCACCTTATCGCTATCGTTTATTTCTACGTCGGATGCATCTCACGTGCATCCGATCCAACTGGCACCCTCAGTGTCGTTTGCGTCATCCCTCGCTTTTGTTGTGGTTCGGTGCACCAGTGTCAACATATGCAGGGGCATGAGTGGTGCGACGATACCGAGATACCCAACCATCCGATACGGGTCGTCTTAAGATGCCGACCAACCAGCGAATAACTAGGACAAGCATGACAACAACACGGTGTGCTCTTGCACACTTCATCCGGGGAAAAAACTTCCACCAGCAGAACCGAAACGTACCTTCACGGCCGAATGTGGTGCGGTCCGTTCGGAGCTAGAAACCATGGAACGTTGGTGGTTGCTTAGTCCCCACGTTCAGCATTGGAACATTCCACACTCGTATCGGAACATTCGGATGTGTGGGTACGGGGGTGGGTGTTTCGAATCGAATTAAGATAAAGACATGAATTGATTTCTTTAAGCTGGAATGTTCGAATGCAAAGGGAACCATTGGATCACGATGCAATAAAATAAATGGGACAATGCAATCCACATCCGGATGCAAATTGCAACGGAACACTGGAAGGGGATTTTAAAGATGCCGTTCGTGCCTGCCAAAGTCTCGCATTGGCATTCCCGTTTACCGAATGCAAAGTGGATGGACGATGGCCGTACAAATATGCACATCTGGTGGCATTTACATTCCCACGCGTCGCCTGTTGCTGCTTATCAATTTATCAATCGATCGAGGTGAGCTTAGCACTGGTTAGGAGTTTAAGTCGTTCGGTTCAATTGCAAAAAGGAAGCTGAACTGCACGTGACAAAGTAGATTGATTTACAACTTTGTAAAACGTCTTGATGCAGGTGGGATGCATGGGTTTTGGTGCTAGTAAACAAAGGATTGCACGAAGTTTATTTGAAGTGGAACGTCTTAGGGTAAGCTTTAAAGTTCAGTCTAATCCGGAGTGTCCCTTTTCTTATCCTAAATCAAAGCATAGTTATTTGAACCATTCTCTGCTTTCATCTCGCATATTTTCAACACAATCGAATGAGATTCTTCTTTTAATGTCCAGGACCTTTCCTCCTATCTTATCTCTCACCCATTGCATCGCATTGTCCGATGGAATTTATTCCTGGATCCGGTTCCCCATCCATCTCACGGTGTGACGTGTGCAGATCCTTAACCCAGCCCATTCGCTACCTAGTCACCATGAGACCTCCCGCCACGAGCGGGAACATTCATTTGCTTGTTATTCATCGTTCAATGCAACAAGCTAACTAACCGTCTAACGAAGCAACCTGTCAACAGCTCTGGCTTGGTTGACCTGTTTTTACACTACTTTCAACAGACCTCGTGGCCGCAGCACAGCACATCGTGGGGAAGAAAAATCAACGACTAAAGCTGTACCTTTACTCGCGCACTTCTTGAGCGAATGGTGGAAAAATGATTGGCACAAATAGAAAGTGTTGGGTGTCAGCAAACCTTACCTCCCCGAAATTCCACGAGTCACGTGTCCTTTGCGGGAAAGTTTTGCTGCCCGACTCATCCACATCCCGGCCGCGTGCGGGTTTGTGCGCGAGTGTGTACTGTTATTAAGTATAATTTGATTTATTTTCATTACCACAAATGTCAATCACAGCAGGGCACCTGTTGGCGGAATGGAGTGCGTTTATAAAACAGGACTCGTTGCATTGAAACACTGGTTGCGAGAGGTTGCACGAGCACGAGTATGCCTCAACAAGTACACTCTGGTCTGAAGTTTGGATGTTCTGGGAACCGCAAACAGCATTTCGTTTGAAAACGCTGCGATGCGTCGAACGGCACCTCAGAGAACTTCAGGGAGCCAAAATCGTTAAAAAGGATTTCTCTGGTTACTGCTCGAAGCAGCAATGCTAATATCACCGCTTCTACTCTTAGTTCATGCCCAAAACTTCATATCATAACATTTTCACCACAGCATACAAACATAATGACCAGTACCTTTACAGAACAGATAACGAAACGTTACGTACTTCTGCTGCTAATGTTACGTGATAAGGAGAACAATATGCAAACAAGTTCTATCTGAACCGGAAAACCGCAACATCCAAAAAATGCTCCCAAAAACTCATCGCAACTCATCAAATTAAGAGATACAGCAGTGGCAGGAGGCTTCCTTTTTTTTGATTACCCCACAGGAACATCTCATTTTTGTGTGCTGGTTTTCAAGTTTGCTTAACAGTTTCCTAGGAAAAATCACCCCACATCACATGCAGTTTGGCGTGAGCTTCCCATTCGGCATGCATTTCTATCGCTCCTGCCCGGCGGGTGTGACTGGCGCCACTGGCATTAGGCCAACGTATGCTTATTTAGGGAGCTGCCGCACGGAGTGCAGCGAAACGAAATAAGCGGATAAGTTTGCGGCGAGAAGCAGCAAAATAAGTGGCAGCAAAGTACGCGCAAAAGCGCCTTCAAATGCTTTGCGGTCGACCGCACCCGGGTGGCTCTAGCGCAAGGCTGCATGTTTAAGTAATTAAATGGAAAATCTCGCTTCTAATGTACACACGTCCTACGTGCCAGTGTGTGTGTGTGTGTATGTGTGAAAGTATGTGATTGTTGGAATGAAGGGACCCCAGTGAATGGGGGGAGGTGGGATGATTTGAAGGTGAGATTTATGATCCAGCAACACAATCATAAAGCGGAAGAACTTTTGCAATGGTATTAACATTTTATATGTTACCCGGCGGCAGGAAATGACTTACAGAAAAATAAAGGTATTAAAAGACAGTCTGACTCTTGAAATATTACAACGGCCAAGCTCAAAATATTGATATGAAATCATTTTGAAATTTTCTCGATCCCTCCGCACAAGTGTCTACAGCGTATAACTGTGGCTCAGACAATAGTGTGTAGCTGTGGTGATGGATTCCACAATGTGGATCTCTTTCTGTGGTCCTGCGTGGGATTTGAAACCCCCTCCATGTTGAGCGCAGTCGACCATATCGGCATAACTAAGGCACTACTAAGGCAAATTTGTATTGAAACGAACCTTAGCCGTGGCTATCAAGGCAATTTTGTCAATAGGGTGGCTACCAGGGACCTCACTTTCGCGAGGATCATATATCGATTCGCCAGAGACAACGGTCTTGTCCTATAATTCCACGTCATCATAACAGTGCTTCTCAGTTCAATGTTTGGAACAGTGAGCGATTTAGGATTGAACAGTAATAAGAAGTTCTGTTTGGATTGCTTGTTCTGTCAAAATCGACGATTGTCTTAAACATGGAGACACTTGTCCTGTGCCCTGTGACCGGAGAAACATTGTATCCTACCTATCCTTATCCGTTTTCCACTTGTATAATATTAATGTGGAAAAAGCCTGCCTCCTTTCTACGTTATATATAACCGGAACCGCCTGCCGATCAATCTTGGATCCGATGATGACCACACAGAGCTGTTTCAGGCCCGAAAAAAGACGATAATAGCCAAAACATCAGAAACCGGCATCAATCAACTAGCATTCGCTATAGCCACAACAATAGTAAAAAGGCAAAGAATAAGGAGCAAATGACTTATCTTTATGTTCATATAATTTAGTCATCACAAGCGGTGTTAATAATGCGGCATTCTTCCGTAATGATCAATTGTAAATAATTAAATAAATAAATAAATATTTTTGAAATTCACCCGTCAAAACAATTTCTTATAGTAGACGTTTCCCTTACAAGCATCAAATTTCTCATCCAAAATATAAACTAAATCGGATGATTTAAGACTCAAGTTTAAATTGTTATCAATTTACGGCTCCTTTTTCTCTTTCTTTTATTTAACAAAAATCTTGCTCTTAGTTAATCAGATCTTCTTAGGATAAAGCAAACATAATACGGTGATTTACATGGCTTTTTATTAATACATATGGTAACATTTTCAAATATCTTAGGTTTCAAGTTCTACATTTATTACAGTCATTTCTATACTTTTATCCTTCTATCTTTCTCTTAAACAATTTACAAGTAATTTTCACGGATTATTTTGTATCCTTTCTTTTCTCCCATTCTGTTATAAGACGAATTCGCCCAGTTATCTCGCCAACAGACAATGGTTCAATATCCTGATGATTAAATGACTCGTCTTGCAGCAAGCCATTTTGCTCTTCGGTTCTAGTTGGGTATATGAACAACTCCATTGTAGCACGCAATCGAAATGCCTGCGCCAGCATACGATGTTCCGGTGGCCAGATGCGTTTATAATTGCCGATAGACTTTTCAACATGCTGCAGCGCACGATCGCGATGCCCAGTAACGTAAGCTTGCAGACATAATCCGTACGCTAGATTGCCCTGGGCAAGCGAAAGCATCAGATTTCGCGAACCGTACCGCTGCATGTAAATTTGCTGTGCTTCCTCGTACACGTCTACACTTTCGCTGACATGATTGCAGACGAGCAGCAGAATGGCCAGATCTTCCAATGTTTCAGCGTACAGGGGACTGAAACGCCCGCAATGCTGCACCACTAAACCGATCGCATGTTTGAGAATGAATGCGGCTTTGGCATGCATCCGCCGGCCAAGGCAAGCCCGGACAAGCTGCCGAAGGACATCAATAACTAGTCGGCTGGGTGATCGTTCACTGATTGAGGTAAGCGAATGCATACCGTACGCATAGCTGAGATCAAAACTTTGTTCCTCAAAATGGTAGAGCGAAAATGAGTGGAATACGGCGACTTTCAGATCTTGCAAACTCTGCCCTTCGTTTAGATTGTTGGGTAGCTGTTGGGAAGATTCCATTTGCTGAGTTATTCCACTTAACAATATTTTCATTCGATCATAAGTTTGCATTGCGTTGATCAGTTTCCCGGTAAGTGTTTGAGCACGCATAAGCTGTCGCAATACGGTTAGTTCCTCTGCCGTACCACATCTTGCATGTTGGTGAGCAAGTTGTAGTATGTCGATCGCTTCCATGGTCCATCCAGTCTCTGTCAGGAAGGTTCCAATTCGTAATCCACAGCGATAATCGAAACGGACCGGAACATCCTTCCATTTCTTTTCCTCGATTAGCTTCTTGTACTGACGAAACAGCTGAAACGGTACGGGTTTTTTGACACTTTGTAGCCACTGCAGACATTGAACGAGCGGCGTCAGATCAGCGGACAGGTACTTGATGAAATCACTGACTAGAAGCGGATCGGAAAGTATCTCCCACTGAACTTCCACCAAACTTGGGTAGTCACACATTTCAGCTAACAGATCCAGCCGTGTGCCGAGCGGCAGCTCCGCAACAGCTGCCCTGTACTTTGGACATCGTGGATTGTTGGAGAAATTTCTCGCGAGAGCTTCCACTGCCAGCCGGTACAATGGTTTACTGCTTAACGCTAAACTGGAACTGTTTCGGTCCAGATAAATGTCAGAAAGGGGCCAAAACTTCGTAATATGATTCATCGCGGTCAATGCGGTTCACTTTTTGCACAGCCAAAACGAGAGTTCTATATGTTTTTGCCTAAAATCACACACACACACATACACTTGTTACTCTTGCACAGTCGATTCCAAGGGAAAGAAAAACATTACATCCTGCGCACCTTGGTGCAGGAGCTTGTTCTTCCTCGAGTGGTAATTACATACTGACAGGGTTGGAATGGTGCGGTCTTTTTGCCCTAGAAAAGACCCATCAATCCTTTTTCGGGCTGTTGCGGGAAACCGTGAAGGAAAACCATAAAGCGAAAAACATAAAACAAACATAAGGTTGGAATGGTAGAGAAAATTCACAAAATTATTTAGCAGAATTATATTTTTACAAAGTTTAAGTAAAATAAAACCAATTGCTCAGCCGTGAAATACTTGAAAAAAATACGTTGGAAACAGTAAATGAATACATATAATTTGCAAAGATATCTGTAAAGGTAACAACATAAATAAAGGTATTTACCAATGCTTTTCGAAACACCATTGGACTGACATTATTTGGTCAGGATAGCTAAAAGGGAAAAATCATTTATTGACAGACATTCCACACGAACGATAATTTAAGATATCTCCCATGAGAGGTTTGAGGAAAGTCTAATCACTTCGTTACCGACAAAAGAGCATCGTGTTCAATTTGCAAGCAATACCGAAACGGATGCTTTCCTTTTTGACCTTCAACGAAGATCTATGTTCGCGAAAAAGCACGCACAAAAAAAAGGGGTGAAACATTATTCCTACACCTACAGCATGTCCTTTCGGCAACATGGTAAAATCTCTGATGGAAGGCACAGAGCAGTATGGCCGCACACTAAATGGAACCATGGTGAAAGCCTGATGTAGACATGTACCTGTAACAAAAATTAACATCACTATGGATTTTAAACAAGACAGGTAACGTCAGGCGCTGGCTTTGGCAAAAGCAAACTGCGGGGTAGCAAAATCTGGGGGCCCACGGGACGTATATTACTGAAAAAGGGCACTTTCACACAACCTTCTTCTTAGCGTCCCGAGGGTGTACACGGTGAAAGAGATTCATTAGCAGATAATCGGACCGAATGCTGGTTTTTTCAGATCGAAAAAGGGAAACGAATAGATCGAGCAAGAGGGCACGAGTGGAGGTAGCAAATTGCGTTTTGGGTCTACTGTTCCCTCAAGGTGTACCTTAGCTGACACCTAATTAACACGCATATTTGCTGAGAAGCTGGCAGCAGTAGAGGGAAAGCCTCCAGCAATGAGTCACATAGGTTTGATCCCGAAATTCCCTACTGACAGTCAAAAAAGACCATAGATTCGGTCTTGGTTTAAAATATCCTTCACGTTCTGTTTCAGGATTTCCGAGAAACAATCAAGTCGTACGAAAAAAAAATGCTTTAATTTATCGATCGCAGACTGGCAGGAACTTCATCAACAATGGGCATTTTCTGGCTGCTATCTCTTCCTAACAACAACAAAGCGACTAATCTTTAAACGAAACTTGATCAAAGCAACATCAACCACCGGAACAGGATTTCAATAGAAGGCGATGACCTACTTTGCCGGGGAGTTATTCAAATATCCTGCACATCAAAAGCGGTAACAGATAATCGAAAGAGGCAAGCGACATCTCCAACTCAAACGAGTGAAGCAAGAGGGCAGCAAAAAGAAAACGTTATCCACTGTCTTCTCTTGTCGTGTTGGGTACGTACCATTAGCCTTGGTACACGTTGTCAATTGCCATGGTTGTGGGGCACGTGTGCACCACAATCGATGATCTCCACAGAATACACGATTTGCTCTTCATCGTACAACAAATACATCGTAAAAGGCTCAAACACTGGATGAAACTTTCGAGTGAAGCAAGTGCATTGTTTTAAGCTCAAATCGATTTTAGTTCATCATGCAAAGCCAAGCCCAGCGAGGGTCGACGGTAGACAGTTGTCTGATGATTATGATGAGTCTCCAAAACTTGTGCTACACTCATCTATGGTTCCAAATTTTGGGCCTTACTAGGATTACTAGGATACTTTAATTCTGTTCGATATTGTCTAGAAAATGTGCTTCAAAAAGCCTTCATAACACGATTTTTAAATATCTCTTCCGTTACACCTATCATCCCTTTAGGAAATGTTGGTTGGGGTTCCTTTCTTGTGGCTCTCTTCGGTTTTCAATCCCTCCTAATCTTATCGTTGCTTGCTCTCCCTCTCTCTCTCTCTCTCATACTCTCTTTTATCGTAAAAACATCGTAAGCGGATTTGAGTGTGATGTAACTTTTTGACAGCTTGCCAGCGCCCGAGTCCCGGCCGCTGCCAGCTGCATTCGCTGCGATGAGCTTTCGCGTACGTTCGGAAATACAAGCAATGGCGTCAGCGTGGCGCATAGCCCAGTACCATCGGGAGCTTTGGAAACCATCGTGGTCCGTGGGAGCTGGGTAGGCTTTGCGCGTGGCCAATTTCTCGTTAGTCGATTTGATTGATGCAAATAAGCGGATTTGGTTCGGTTGGGTTGGCGCGCGACGTGAAACATCCATCGCAACAAAGCATGTTCTAGCAGCTCAATGCGGACAAAACTGGTACGATGTCAATGGCAGACCATGTGGCGAATTTGGAGCCCTGAATAGATACGGGCCATAATAATTCGCAATGGAAGAATACCTTTTAAATGGGAGGGAAGCGATTTTTTTTTGCGATCCGATAAAACACGCTAATGATCAATTAATAGAGAAGCTACTCAACGTTGCGTTGTAGTTTAAATTTTATACAAAATATAGTTGTCTGCATGTATGTTTGAACATTTTAATGAGCTATTTTGGCAGGGGTGACTTCACACGGCAGGATCGGGGACTAAATCCCATTGAAACCATTTCCCCGTAGCAAGGACTGACTAACTAGTTTTACAATTTAGTTCTGTAAACAAACTGCACTGCCTTGCCCATAATTTCTACCAAAGGTATTCGAAACTCTCACGGACACTATCAAAAGTTACAAAATCTACGAATAATTTGGCTAAAAGCGCACAACGCGAAGGAAACTTCAAAACATCAGGAAACATTGTTAAACAAGATATTATTTTTTGCAGATGTGAAACCATTAAAAATCAGTAATGTTTTTAAACCTTCATCGGAAAACATTAAAATGTTATGTTTGCATAATAATATAGCATACAAACTAACATCCGAAAAGAATTAAAACCACCTCTAAACATACTTTTTATCGTGAGAAAACAAATCCTCGTCTCAAAGCTGCTAAAACCCAGTGGCAGGTGTTGTGCTGCTTGGGGCTGGAAGAATGCTCTCACCTGTAATAAAAAAAACATGAATAAAAAGTCAAAAATTAGCACCAGAAACACCGCTGATCGAAGGTTTGGTTCATTTGAAATTTAAATATCCAAAAACTACCGTCAGAATACCGTAAGGATGAAATTTGGTGCGGCGAGTGCTGCAAGATTCGACAGCCAATTTATTACCAGCAAAGGCAAACACGATGAACGCAAATGCCTCGAGAACGATGGATCTTGTTGTAAAGTAATGTTCTAATTTAACGCAACGCAGAAACCCGAAGCAGTTCACGTGACGGCTTTACGGCTGTAAGCATCGTAACCCCTCATTTTTGGGTGCGCAATTCTTGTCCGAATGTGTTGTGAGGTGAGAGCAAAACGGAGCAAACTTCCTGCGCCGGTGGAATAATCAACGAAACAACAAATGGAGCACCACGAACACGAAACTTTGTCACTTAGTAAAGCGGGAAAACTCATGCAAAGCTTTTGTTGGGGAACTAGTTTATGGGAGGGTTCTGGCTCGACTTGTTTCGACCTCCGTTTAACGTTTGTTTTGCTGGTTGTTTTCGTTCTCGCGCCCAGTTTTGAGACGTTGAAAATCGATTTTCGATTTGCTTTGCGCCTTAGTGTGGATGGCGGCGAAAAGTTCCCGAAATCGGTAAAAAAGAAAATCGAAAATGATGGACACAGTAACACGCCGACCGTGGAAATCATTTTTGGTGCTATACACGGTGTCTTTGTCAAACAGTCTGGCGCCAACGTTGCTACTCCACACACCCGTCGTCCAAAATGTTGCCTTTTTCCACAATTCAACCGTGAATTTATCTCCCATGCAGAAAGGCAACTAAAATTTGGCAACATTGGGACAAAAGGAAACGACCAGCAGAATGATCGCCTCGGAGCAAAATTTGATAGCCATAGTGTGTCCTTTACGGTGCCACGTGCGGAACCCGATGGCGCACCTACGGGTGAGACCAATCAACTGGTAAACATCATAATTTTCGATCATTTGTGAATGCATAAATAAACGGATCGAAAATGGAAAAGGCCCACCGTTGTTGGGCAGCACTGTAACTGCGAACGATGATGGTGCTGATGGTGATGATGATGATGATGCGAAGCAGAATAGCTCCAAACGAAGGTTTAAAAGAAAACATCCACGATCGCATGACATGCACAAAACCGGGCGCCCATTCCACGTGAAAGGCCTGTCCGGGTAGGGATGGAAAATTCAATTTGATGAAAATGTTTCACCATTTTACACCAGTGTGCCCATTAGCGCTTTGCACCAGCGAACCATTTCGGAACGTTAGGTTCTGTGTTCGCTCGCTCGCCATCGACGTTCATGCCCGGTTGCTCATTTCGATGTTTGCCGATGAAAATTTATCTGCCTCAAGGGAGCGAAGAGCGCAAAAAAAAACTTTGCACTGAAACTTTAGAATGTGATTGAAGGAAAGACTTTAACAAAAACTATAATTAACAGCAATGTAAATGGGATTTTCTTCTGCCAAAATGAGTACTATTAAGCGGAATTTTGTAAAAAAAATTAGTATAAATCATGATTTTATTCAGCCATCACAAGTGAACAGCAAAATTTAAGCCCGAGCCCAATTATTCTGACATTTAAAGACCAGTAAAACAACAAAATAACTGTCGCAAATTCAGACGCGTTGATATAACTGGTTTTTATCAAATATTTCCCAAACCAAACCTCAAACAACGTACCCAAGCTGGCCAAATATTTTTCACATGTTTCTCAAACACCCCCACTCAAAAAGCACCCCCTGTTGACAATATTTTCACTGGCGTGCACACATTTTGTCTGTTTTCGGGAAGGCGATGAAGCGACGAGCAACATTTTTCCTTCCCCGGTCTGATAAACAGTTTCGCGAAACACTTCACAGAATCCATTGTAATCGAAACGATGAAACATTCCAACGCACGGCTGATGATTGATGAATTTCCAATTTCTACACCAATGTTTATTTATTAATTCCCAATCAAACGGGAACGAGTGTTTAATAAAATTGCCAATTTGGCCGGTGGGAGTTTGCAGGCCGATGGCGGGATAACATTTCAAGCGGCCGATTAAAGTTTGATACGATGTGGGATTTTTCTCATTGTAGCAGTTATTCGATTCCGGCAGCGTTATTAAATTTTTAACAATCCAATTAGCAAGGCGGTGAAGTAGTGGCTTCATGAGCGTTATTTCAACCGTTGTTTCATTTTTTCCTTAGAAAAACTCCCTGTGATATTGAAAAAAATATTAATTTATGAATTCGCCTTAATGTATGCAATAAAAATGACAATTTCTCTTCAAACTAAGAAAATCAAAAGAAAGGAGTAGAACTTTGTTTACTGTGTCCTGTTATTCTTATATTTTCCCTATGTCTTCTTTTATACCTGTACATCCACCCTCGTACTTTACCAAATTTAATTATAATTCTTCTACTTCTTCTTGGCCAAACGGCCTTCTACTAGGTCACGTCGACCATAGAGCAGATAACTAGTCTTATTGGTACCACGTAGTTGAATAGTCAATCCTAACTACGGGGGAACGGCCTGGGTGGAATTTGAACCTCGGTCCTGCTGATTGGAGACCGGTGCCATTGAACCGGATCGATGCGTGATCACAATAAAAAGAATCACCCACGAAATCACCCGCCTGCAGCTACTTGGACTCGATTCGCGAGAAACTCGTTGAATCCTATTCTAATCAAATCTCTCCTGTTGAATGATGTTGATGCATCTCATCTTCTTTCCTCTTTCTTTCCTGTTGCTAGGCGTCGTACGCAGTTAGGTTAGGTGCTATCATCTTTTTAACGCAATGGTCGATTTGCTTGATTTAAATGTTTTTTTTTGCTGCTTTCTCGGTTCGTCTTTGATACTAGAATTTACCTTGTTTTTTTTTTAATTGCTTAACCTATCTAGAAAAAATTATTCAATGATTAGACTTCAATGAGTATAGCCAAAATGTTTATAGTTTATTTTAAGGTGTTGTGTGTCCCGATTTAAAGGTTCATTATTAGTTAATTATTGGTTTGATCCCTAGTCATAACAATGTTATGTGTAACTAGCATTCTTAAACAGTCATGCAATGCGCTTTTCACTGTCCCCAATTAATTATTGTTATGTCTGTTCGAATGGGGAGCGTCCATAAATTTGCGAAGCGTTTATCTCGGAGGGGACAACAATTGGTGGATCAACAAACAAATGAAAGCTGCAGCGCCCACCAGTTGACAAACGACAACGGCCTGAGGCTTATCAATAATGCCTCTTTCAAGCACATGAGAATTCGCAGCAGAACGCACCTTTTTTTCCAGAACGCACCTCGGTTCAGCTACACCTGGAGATCACCACTACAAACCCACTCCCAAATCGACCACGTTCTAATAGACGGAAGGCACTTCTCGGACATTATCGACGTGAAATCGTACAGAGGCACAAACGTCGACTTGGACCATTTCCTGGTAATGGTAAAGCAGCGCCAAAAACTCTCCGTGGTCAACAACCAGCGGGGCAAGCCTACCCTAAGGCTCAATCTGGGTCGGCTGATGTGGCAGAGGGATATGCGGCATCGCTCGGGGAAGCGCCCTCGGACAACAATGCCGCATTGCCCCTAGAAGACCACTAGCGTATGGTGGAACGAGCCATCAGCAACACAGCCAAACTGAAAATTGACCGCTTACCACGCAGAAAGCGAAAGGAATGGTTCGACGAAGAGTGCACTAGTGCACTATCCGAGAAGAATGCAGCACGCGCCCTCATGGTTCAGCATGGAACCCTTCAGAACGTGGAAAACTACAAACGACAGAGGAGATAACAGCAGACCTTGCTCTTCCAGGACAAGAAGCGCCGCTTTGAAGAGTCAGATGAAAAGCTGCTGGAGCAGCTCTCTCAGTCGGGGGACGCCCGCTCGTTTTACAAGAGGTTGAAAGAGGTACGGAGTGAATTTGGTCCTAAAACCGCGATGTGCAGAGACGCAGACGGAAATCTCCTGACAGAAAGAGCGTAAGGTGATCGAAAGGTGTAAGTTCGAAGGACACTTGAACGGAGCAACTACATCAGTGACAGCAACAGTGCAGAGGACGAAGTGCCTCCGCCATCTCTGGATGAGATTGCCAGCGCCATCAAGCAGCTTAAAAGCAACAAGGCTGCTGGGAGTGATGGACTGGCTACCGAGTTCTTCAAGATGGGGCCAGAGAGGCTTACCGTCGAAATGCACAAGCTGATCACCAAAAATTTGGAAACAGGAAGAATTACCGGAGGAGTGGAAACTGGGCGTCATTCATCCAGACTACAAAAAGGCCGACAGACTGGAATGCTCGAACTATCGTGCCATTTCAGTCCTTAATGCCGCCTATGAGATCCTGTCCCAGATCTTGTTCTGCAGACTTGCCCCCCGACTGATTTCGTCAGCAGCTTCCAAGCTGGGTTTGTTGGAGGCAAATCCACTACCGACCAAATCTTCACTCTTCGGCATATCCTCCAGAAGTACCGTGAGCGCCAGATTCCTACGCACCACCTGTTTATCGATTTCAAGGCGACCTACGATAGATCGAAATGAGATATGGAACATAATGCAGCGGCACCACTTTCCTGGAAAGCTGATCTGGCTGTTAAAGGCCACCATGAATGGGGTGCAGAGCAAAGTGAGAGTATCGAACATGCTGTCGGAATCGTTCGAATCTCACCGGGGTCTGAGGCAAGGGGACAGACTCTCCTGTCTACTGTTCAATATAGCCTTGGAAGGTGTCATACGAAGCGCGGGGCTAGACAACCATATCCGTGACACGATTCTCTGCCGGTCTCTTCAATTTCTTGACTTCGCGGAGGACATTGATATCGTTGGCAAGACGACAGCGAAGGTGTGTGAGGGGTACACTCGACTGAAACGTGAAGCAGCAAGAATTGGATTGATGATCAATGCGACGAAGACAGAGCCCGAGTGAGAAGCAGCGTGTTAGTCGACGGCGACAACCTTAAGGTAGTAGAGGAGTTCTGCTATCTTGGGACTGTCGTAACTTCGGATAACGATGTCAGCAGCGAAATCCGGAGACGCATTGTTCAGGGGAATCGTGCTTACTACGGCCTTCACCGTCTGATGAGATCCAGAAGACTTCGAGACCGCACTAAATGTGAGACATATCGCACACTGATTCGCCCGGTAGTCCTATATGCCCAAGAGTCTTAGAACATCTGAGCGGAGGATGCAAACGCTCTTGGCGTGTTTGAGCGTCGCATCCTCCGGACCATCTTTGGCGGTGTGTTCGAGCATGGAGTGTGGAGTTGAAGGATGAACCACGAGCTTGCTGAGCTGTACAGAGAACCGGACATCCTGACGGTAGCAAAGACCGGCAGAATACGATGGCTGGGGCATGTTATAAGGATGGCGGACTCATGCTCCGGTAAGAAGGTATTCGTCAGCGAGTTCATTGGCTGAATCAGGTGAAGAAAGGCCTGTCGGAGATCGGGTGCCTACATAGATGGGAAGCTGCAGTCAGGGATCGAGTTTCCTGGAGATCTATTGTTGACCGGGCCATGTCACGACGACGTTTTCTTTAAAAGAGCAGGCCAGCATGAGTGAGTGAGAGCCATCTCGGAGGATGGTTGGGGGAGAAACCTCCAGCGTTACGATTTGTTACACAAAAAAGAGGGACTTTGTCTTACGTAACAGAAAGTAATACGCAATTAAAATTCGGGACAATTTTGTCTTATTTATGGCGATTGCTCCAAAATTGTAATAATAACTTCATAATAATCAATTTTATGACCCTTGGTTCAATATTGCATCGTTTTTTATTCCAACTCAGATAAATTCCTGCCATGTTAAGATCAACGCCGCTGTCGCTTCTACCACTGGATCAATCGATTTTTTTTATATTTGGGATAAAAAGTTAAATCAACTTGACATTTTATAAAAATTTTTAATCTACATTATTTTTTGAAGAGAATGGCGTGCATTGTCGTTGCATAATATTGAAGGAGAGGAGAGTCCCTGCCAGCGTTACGTTTTGTTACGGTAGTGGAGGATGGAGCAAAAAAAAAATCCCGATTTTAGCGTTACGTAGTTTGTGGATCGCTTGGTGTCATCTATGGTTCACCAAGCGAACGAGGTGCGTATTTTTGTATCCATTTTTATAAAATGCGTGTAGCTGTTTTCGGTTTTTACCAAATGAGTCTAGTTCAGTGATTCCAAAAGTGGTCCCTACCACCCACCAGTAAGTGCAGGGATTTTTTTTTTCGTGGTGGGTTTTTAACGAGCGATAGCTTTTCATTCCTATCTTTTCCAAACCGGGCGGTCTACAGTCGATGAACATAAAAAAAAAAACTGTCAAAAAACTGTCAATTAATCTAACAGTTTTAGTTCAATGCTCAATGACCTCAATTGTGGACCGCCACATCCCGGAAAAGGAGGCTTTATGGTAAATCAATTGAAGAGCTAATTTTTGCCAAATGCATAGCAACTTTTACTTAAGGTGAGACTATCTTCAACGCATTCCTTTGATAAACATTATAAGGGTCGCAACGGATGGAGCTCCTGCTATGGTAGCTGATGCAAAAACTGCCAAATGTTGTTACAATACATTGTGTCATTTCTCGAAAAACATTTAGAGGTGAAAATTTTCATTGGACGCCTTCACGAAGGTTTGCAACTGGTTATTAATGCTATGAACAAAATAAAAAGTTATCCATTCAATTGCAGAATATTTCGAATACTCTGCATTGAAAACGACGACAATTTCCAACAGTTACTGCTACACACAGAAGCTCGTTGGCTTTCTAAAGGAGCGTGTTTAAGACGTTTAATCAATCTGTTTTATACAGTTGTGGAACATCATAAGATAGAGAATCCCATACTAGCTGAAAATATTCTTTGCATGGAATGTGACGTAGCATACTTGACGGACTTTTATTCGGATTTCAATGAAGTCAATTTACAATTGCTAGGAGAAAAATGAACATAGTTTAAGCTAAAGCTGTGATTTCAATATCCACAAGTTAACTTGTAAGTTTTAAACGAGAAGTTGAACGCACACAATTGAATCAATTTCCTCATCTGAAAGAACGCCAAGGAAAACTCACGAATGACGATATAAAAGAATATTGTTTACATTTGGAACTGCTACATCTGGAATTTCACATGAGATTGCACGCTAAATGAGGGACAACGCTAAAAAGCCCTGCTTGGATCTTCGACCCTTTCCACAGTAGTAGTAGCAAAGGAAGTAGGAAGTAAATTTGCTTCTGGAAAAAGAGATGATTGAGCTTCAAACAAAGGAAGAATTAAAATCGATATTTTGATTTGGGTATGCAGACTTCTGGTTGCAAAATGTAAAACAAAAACTATATCCAAATTTATGAAAGATTGCTGAAAAATAAAAAAACAAGGATTCGGTGCTGTTAACAATTTGCTGAACAATAAAACAAACCGCTTGCAAATAGTTGAGCGAAGGCGATTTACGCATGAAACTAACTAAAACAGAACCTGATTAGTTCAATGTACTAATCGATAGCTAATCAAAAACAAACTATACGGACTCATTGTCTTCATAATTGAACTATTCGTCTGGAAATTCGTTTAGAATTCCACGAGAGAAAAAGGTGTCTTGGGTAAAAATAGAAGATTTCCCTGGTTCAAATTCGATTCTTCTATTCGCTTCTTGTTAAAACAACAACAACCCTTTAAAGAACCTCAAGTTTAGCGAACCATAAACGAATCCATTTGACACCTAATTAGTAACCATTCGTGCAGAAAGAAAGATCGTTCCGGTTTCTCTCACTATCGCCGCTATGTTGCAACAGACGGAATAAAAAAACTCGGCAAAAAATTGGCCTTAAAGACCTTGACAAGGGTTGTCAATCGTCTAGTCTGGAGCGTAAAAAAAACGCAAACCTTCACGCCATTGCCAGTCAAACTCACGCAACAAAGTATAGAACAACATGCCGAGAAGAATGCCAATGAACACACACACACATCTAAAACATTTTTACAAAAATCCACAAAATCGACCATATCACAAACAACTTTTCGAGCTGCTGCAGCTTACAGAACCATCATACGGCACACTATTCACTCTACTGCACCAGCATGCTAAAAGGTAACCAAACAAAGGCCGAAAAATTTTCCACGTGCAAAAGTGCAGCGCAGCGCATAAACGAGAAAAAGTTTGATAATAAAATCCTGACCAGTAGTCGGCAGCGCAAACTTTGCACTCGCACGAAAAATAACGTCGAACCTGACTGTTGAGGTGAGTAAAGGTGTAAAGGAGCGAAATGCATACGTCCATTCCCTTCCACTTGCACTGCTCGTTGGGTGAATAAATACGAAATGCAAACTCGACACAGCACAGCGTCCAACACATGCCCGTCCCAATGGCATCAGAGCAGAGTCTGTTGATGGCTCTCAAACCAACCGCTGACCAGCGGCCGGAAAATGGAGCAAAATGCGCTGTTCGTCTGATGTTTTGCGATTCAACGTCCCGACGTCTCTGTCCGGGTGTGTTTTGGTGCGCCGTAAGGGGTATGCATGCATGTCGCTGCTGCTTGCACCATTATCGTTTGTGCCGCAAATAAACGCAGCAAAGAAATGCATCAGCAGTTCGGTACACATTCGTCATATAAAAAACAAGGAAAAAATTCTGTTTGAATGAACGTTTACAAAGAACAGCGCAAATAAGAAGGCTGCATGATGAGGAACAGGAGCATGCAATGGATTCCGAAAGCAAAATGCGGGTCTGGCAGTCGGGCTCGGTGACAGGAATGAATATCCGGAAACGAATGCCCGAATGGAAAAGTTCCTTTGATCAATAAATTCAAGAAACCGGAACTGATAGATGAAATAAATAAACTAACTCTTTAACAGAATGCTTTGCTCAACAGTAATTTGATAATGTTTATGAACAGAATATTTTGCCAAAGAGCAAAAGAATAATTTTTTAAAGCTGTTTGGCGATTGACCATTATTCCAAAAATGTGTATCTTTCAATCTGATCATTGGTTAAACTATAGCTTGATTCTGTGTTATGAGTAACGTCTGTTCAAACATTATACCACAGTAGAAAAGACTTCCGTTTTCGAAACACATACCAAACCGAGATGCCTCAAATGATGTGGCCCGTTTTCCAACAATTCTGCCATTATCCGCATCTCAGGCCTGCCAAAAGGGCATTGGGTGACAAAAACAAAACTGCGTAAAATACATCCCACCGCACCAACTAGCGCGGGGCACGTTTTCACGAAACAAATTCGTACGGCCCGCACTGATGCAGAACTTTGTCTCGAGATACATTCGGCAACAAACTGTACATTTTGAATATTTTCCATTGCACGTTTTGCCGCTATCGTACCCGGTTGTTCTTTTTTCGCACGATCTCTACGAACTGGCGCAAAAAAGGAAAAACGATTTCATTCATCTGGCCATAAAAAGTATAGAATTAAAAATGCAAATTTCAACACCACAGCATTTTCTACATTTTAATAAGTTTTTCACACGAACACTGGGAGGGTTGCACCGGGTCTGCATACAGGAAAAGCATTAGTATTATAGTGTAAACCATAAACGCACATTGTTGAAAAGGGTTTTTCGTTTTCTGTGATGACACTCCTTGCAGATTCGAATCGCAACTGGTAAGCGCGTCACTGTTTCTCCTTTACGAGGACATTTTAGTTCTCGTACAGAAACTGAAGGAGAAGCTTGTGTCTGTTGATTTTTTAAATACCTTTGCAGCCATTTATTTGTCTAAGGATATTTCGATTTTAATTCCGTTGTTTGAAAGCTATCCTACAAATCCAACTAAGTTTGTGTATGTGTGAGAAACATGATTTTTCATAAATTTAATTATTTGTACTAAACCGAAAGAACCTAACCAGCAAATGTGAACGCATGCCACTTGACACAATTCGTTTGACAGTTAGCAAAGTGAAGATGAACTATGAATAAAATACTTATTTGTCAAATGAAGTCAGGCAGATGCATTACATTTAGGCCGGGCCACATAAAACCGAAACAGACCGAAACGAAACATCAAATTTGACAGTGTATAACGCTCTTCCCTGGTTGTGGTGCAAAACAATTAATATTTTTTTCTATTTTTTGGATATTATTAACCAAATTACTGCACTTTACGGTCAGAGAACTTTGTTTTGGAATGTCTTATTGTTTCGATCAAACCCGCAAGAACAGCGAAACAGTCAAAGAAGCGTTACGTAGCGTTACATTTTGATGTTTCGTTTCGGTCGTGTGTGGCCCCGGCTTTACAAATGAATACAAATGTAGTTATTATAAAGTTACAAACGAAAAATTGCCAACACTGCAGGCAAACCTAATATGTTCACTCTTCGTATTGTAAAATATAAGCAGATAAGTGAAGACTAAAAAAAGAAGATTCGTTATAAAGATATGAAAACATACTTGTTGGATGAATAATGAGTTTATTTAAACAGCTTCTTCTTCACTTTCGTATAGGATTAACGACCTTTAAGGTCATTCCGGCCATCGATATGGCTTTCTAGACTGCCTATACAACGTAGTCGGATGGGATTGAACCCCGGTGCTGCCGTTTCCAAACCCATTCGGACCGTCCTCCCGTAAGGCGAACTGACTGTTCAACTACGATGTATAGACAGGACTAGTAAGCCATACGATAGACGGCGTGACCGGAGAAGGTCGTTAAGCCTAGAAGAAGAACGATTTATTAAAATATCAAAATGAGTGTATCTATATCTTGTTCTCACTTAAGGAGGAAAGTCGTCGTTATTCGTCGGAGGAAAGTCGAATTATTACTAAAATACTAAAATATTTGTTTTCACAAATACTTCCAGCGAAGACTAAAAGAAAGATTGCTAAAATACTCGCAACTCTGCACGAGTTACAGTACCGTTCACCAATTTCTTATTTGACAAAATCCCGACCCTATCTGATCTGGTTTCTTTACCGCTGGCAGCTGTAAAACATTCACCTATAAATTAAGATATTTGATAACAGTTTTAGTGCCAGTTGTATCAAGAACAGAACATCCGACACGTCAGCAACGATTCAGCATGCAATAATTCCTACAAAAACGCGACACAACTACCACTCACACCGTCATCATCACCATCAGAATCAATTAGGACTGTTTTACTAACCAGCCATGAACAACGTTCTACTTTATGGACACAGGCACGCAGATCGCTGTAAGCAGACTGCCAGACGCGGAGTGAAGTTTTTGCCGTTCTAGCAAAAACTAAAATCGATCTAATAATGCTTCGTAGCAGTGGATCTTAGAAAAATGTTTACCAAACATTTTTCTCTATTTTAATAAAAACGATCGATAATGCTAGCAGGTCAACTTACCCTCAACGACTCGGTCACAGCTGGCAGTGTGCCTTCGGTGGAAGCAAAAAGATCGATAAAGTTCACACCTTGTGTTTAGTAGCTTCGGGATTAACGTTTAAAAGAAACCGGGGCGAAACAACACCCTCAGCATAAAAAAAGTTCACCTATCATCACAAAACATGGTCATTCACCGGCTGGTCGCCGTGAAGAAACATGGAAGTGTTGAACTTTATTAGAAGGAATATTTTTCCCTACTTTTCGGCCTGCAAGGTGTCGCTTTCGTGGGCTCTCTCCCTATGGTTACGTGTTCTACTTTCAGCACAATGAATTCTTTCCCTATTTACAATGTTTTGCATTTGCCAAGTTGCTTACGCACCCTTAGAAGAAGAAAAAAAAGGAAGTACTTTGGAAACATTGGCAGTGAGCAGCTGGCTGGGCCACCTTCCCGTCGATGGGTGCTTTTAATGAAGGTGTTAATTTGCAAATTAATTTCCATGAGATGAAATAAGTTTACTTCCGCAGGGTAGCGCCTACAAAGCCCATCCGGTTAGGAAGAATATGTTTATCCGCCTTTCGTGAAGGAAAATATCATCATCGCATGCAACAAGCCCAAAACAAGAATTAGTGAAACGTTGCCGGACGGAAAGTTTCGCACAAAATCTGCATCACCAGCGAATGCCGAGACATGCAAATCGTGTGATCTGCGGGTTTATCTCCACTTGCAGGCTTGTACGCTAGGTGTGCAATCTTTCGAGTCCATGAACCAACCCTGCTCAGCATACCTTTCATCAGGATCAACTATCTTAAGCGTACAGTGGGTTGAACGTGAAGAACTTTTTAAGCCTTGCATGCTCTATCTTTGCCTTTATCACAATCACCGCAATGTGTGTCAGGACGAAGTTTCCGCGGTGCTTTAGTGTGGGCACCTTAAACGAGTAACTTTGGCCTCGTTGGAAGCACAGCACGGTAAAAGTTTGCTAAGCAAAGAATCACTATCGCTAAGGACTCTGAAGTGAGCGTGGTTCTTTACGAAAACAACGCAAACATAGTTAGTAGTGATCGAATAAATGGTATGATTTATGTAAATATGCTTTTTTGTCAAAGTTTTCACTAAATTTACTTCGCATCCTAGTCACATTACTGGAAGTAAAATGAATTTATAAAAATTATTTGGAAACAACAGTTTATTAGGAAAAATAAAGTTAATATTGCTATTTTAATTTCATAAACAGTCTTCTTTTCGTGGTAAAATCTTCATAAATTATAAAGCAATTGATGATATTTTAATACAGAGTATTCTTGCGGTTTTTTCAGTTTAGCAACATCAAAATGCTATCAATATGACTGAGCTGTTTATGCTGCATAAGAAGGAGATCGCATTTTCGGAATCATCCTAAATTTGATCAATCTAGGGTAGATTGGCCGAAGCGGTCCGATGCTACATCTGTCAGCGTCGCTACATGTGTCACAAGTCTTTAGCGAGCAGTGACTATCCTACAGAGTGGTATCAACAAGTATAGTAAGTCATTTGATGGCCGACGTGACCTAGTTGTATGGTAGCCAACTGCTGCTAGACCGCTAGCCCGGCTGGAATTCATCCAGTGCAAACTCAAGAGCTTCTCTCTGCGCTTTTGGAGGGTGGGAGTGGACTATGCTGCCCACTATGCGCTGCTAGGCCTCGAGTCGTGAGCTGCGAAACTGCAACGCTCGGAGCCCCTTTGTAGCGGCACTCCTGGACAACTGGATCGACTCGCCGTCGCTACTATTTGGCCTTAGCCTATACGTCCCGCCGAGATCGTTCCTCGAAAGATCGACGCTCGCCGCACAGGATCACCGTGAATTAAATTTCGTTTGTGATCATCATCAACCGGACATGTCACGCACCACATTTTTAAACTCTATTCGTGGTGAGGGACCTACCCTCTATTAATCTTTTTCGTTCGCATTTAAATCCATGTACAGATGCACAACCTGTTTTGATGTCCTGCTTGACGCGTCCCGTTGAATTCATATAAACATAAACAAACAAACAAAAATGTCGTTAAGCCAAGATAAAGAAGAGTACAAAATAAGCATCGACAATCACATACAGTTAAGCAAAAGAGTGCTGATGGCAAAACGACGATCATACTGCAATCTCACGAGACTTCAATCAAGACGTCTGTCTTAGTTCTCACATTAGCCATGAACACAGGGTATTTTTCCAGATCTTAAAAAAATTATCAAAACTTTTCAAAAAAAAAAGATACTCTGAATGTTTTTTGAAGCCGTAAGTGTTGGGAGTAAAACTCAGAATCCGTATGAGCTGAACGATAACCTCACTTTTTTTAAGCTAATTAGACTCTCCATCTTGACAGGCCTGCTTGTGAAACCTAAACGTCTTCTCAAACGTCACATATTTGTCACTTTGGTATTATGACTTTCCGTTTGGCTATCCGTTTGGTTAAATCAGACGTTTGAAAGCCGATGACAGTTCTTTGTTAAACGGAAAGAAAAAAAAATGCGTCAGTCATGTGCAACGGAATGCATTGCTTGCATTCATAACAATCATTTTTAAGTGTAAATCTATAGAAAAATGTAAGTATTTTTCGTCGACTTCTTATGACAACCATTAAGAAGACGTTTGAATGATTTTATTTGGTGGTTTTCAGGAATCATTCCACGAGAGTACACCATAAAAAGTAAGTTCTTAAACCAAACTGATTCATTAGCTACTGGTTCTAGTCATTTGGGGGATAGGTTTAATTCGAAACAAAGCACAGACTCGTACACAGAGGTTAGAATCTTTCCGTCCGAAAGTTTTCCGTTTGGCTTCGACAATGAGGCCTAATGACACCTATGGATTATCGAAGTCCCTATAGCCATTCTAGGTCACACACACACACGAAAAGAGGGTAGTTTTTAAGGCTAATTCGGCATTATAAAATAAATGAAAATAAATTGGAGTTTTGAAACGTGTACCATTGCCAAGAACCGGTGGAATATTGAAATCCAAATTGACAGCTGTACACCGTGCCATCCGAAGTATTCAGTTTTCTGATCACGGTTGCTGCATGGGAGGATAATGAAAGAAGCACCAATTTCTAACAACAAGGAATCGTGATCCATGCCATCACATTCTCTAAGCGATGGCATAAGACGATAGTAAACACTAAATAGTAGCAGTATTAGTAATGGTAGTAGTAGAACGCTTCAAATAATTCGTGGTTGCAAACCGCGCATTTTTATGTTGTTCAGGATAACGTTGTTATTGATTCTCCTCAATGAGTGTACGTTTTGAGGAACTTTGTTCATTTTTTGGTTCGTTTTTTCCGATATTCGAAAAACGTGGAAAATATTATGTTACGTGGAAAAATGTATATAAAAACACACTGACACGTTGTATCACAAAAAAATTTTGCTCCTATTTTAACCCTATGCCTAAACTATCTGTTAGAAATAAAAGGCGCAATTCGGTGTTTGATAGCGAGAACTTTACACTTTCGTTAATTCCTCCCGTCACCTTCAACTCTATCAATATCAACCGATCCCTAAACTGGCCGCACAACCACACACGCTTCTGTCACGGCTTAGTAGCAGTGTGGCCAGTTTGCGCGCTGTCGAATATAGCGTTTCCGACAACCGTTTCGTCCGGTTGCAGAGATCGCTCATGTTCCTTTCGTAACACTATCTAAAAACTTCCTGCACTGATGAATTTGTTAAAAGCTGTGTCTTAGTTCGATTTTGTAGCATGGTGAGACTGAAGAATGATTGTCTGTGAATCGTTGTACTATGTTATGAGCCACTTATAACAAAACTTAAACCTGCCTCTATTGAATAGAATCTCTCTGAAGTCCTCTTCAAACCTTGTTCTCTTACGCAGATCTTGTCAATCAAATCAATCATATCAGAAATAACAGACCAGATTATCTCCAAGTAGTAATGTGAAACATACAAAAAGCATAATCGTTCATTTTTGAAATGCAAATGTCTTGCTTATTAACCTCTTTTATTGAACTATAAGAAAAATAAATCGAATGTCTCTCGTGCTGTGTGCCGCTAACCGTGCAACCGCTCACCAATGGCCAATGTTGTTCAATTCTGATCATCCATTCCTGTTTGCACTACTCACAGAAGGACAATTACGATGGAATCTCATTACAGAGGACAAAACCACGCTGCTACAAGAGCATCCCTAGAACGCATCTTCCACACCAAGCACAAAAAGCACATCGCAAACGAAACCCTGGATTGGCAAAGGACGATCCACCGGGGACTACCAGTACCACCTACGGAAAATCCAATCAAGCGTACCGGAAAGGTGCGACAAACACACACACACACAAACACACACCGCTTTGGTACGCAGCTCGCCGAGGAACTCTCCGATGAGACTCGGTTCAGTGTGTGAGCTGTCCCGCGTCATGCTTTGACCCCGAATATCGAAAAACAACATCGAGGTATGCGTGTAGCAAGGAGTGAAAATTTATCACATCATCCAACCAGTTTCAGTTCCCATAAGCGCACAGCTCGTACATCTTCCAGAATCCGCACATACACGCACGCCTCCGGCAGTGGGACAGTGGAACGCGCTAAGGGAACGTGTAACTTTGGGAACATGTCGTTGCGTCTTTTTTTTTTTTTTTTTGTAACTGTGCTTCATCTCACGCACCCGGAATGGTTGGACATACTCGGTAGGAATGAGTTACCCGAGGCCGTACAAAATATTCACACCGGGTTACCCTGGTTCATGGCACGAAATGGTTCAATGAGTTGGAAAATTGAAAAAAGAATCCTTTCCACCATCTCCTGTGCCACGCACGCATGATTGTGTCGAATCTTCATCACGCGACCACTGACACATTCGCTCCCAAAAAGGGCGCTACAGAGCGCTGTAACGCACGGTACACCCCTTACTTGTTAAGGTATGTGGCCGATTATAAGCATGGAACGGCGTTCACTGCGTATCATGGGAAAAGATCCGGGAATGGCCGTTGCAATGGTGGGAAATTCTTTTACCCATGCGAAGGAAATGGTGGATCATGCTCGATTCAATTATTACGTGCCTGCCGCACAAGGACTATCCTAGCGATGGAATTGGCCAGGATTTTAAAAGTCATAGGAACTGAACACAGTCTTTCCAGGGAGCACCCGGGGCAGTTCTTAGATGCTAATGTAATACGTCATAAAACGTGGTCATTAAAAAGGCGAACATCTAAGCTAATCTCACGTTTCTCGATTTGAACCTAACCTCACACATATTAGCAGCGCCAGCAAACAGCAAGGTACAGGATCCTAAAGAACGTGCTATCGCTGATATCCACCACGGTTGCGCATTACGGCAAAGAGAAGATTAGTGCAAAGGGGTTTCTAACCCCTTCTACCATCCGTCATCCAGTGTCGATGATTTAGTCCAAACCCCGGCGTGTTCCCTTTGACCACACGGTCTCGTATGTAACCTTGCGTAACCGCAAAACCAGCAGGGAATTAGTGAGAAGCATTTTGTTTCTCGACATTACCATCCGGCCGTGCACGCTTCTTCTTGTTTTTTTTGTTGGTGCCGCTCGAAAAAGGTCTCGAGCTCACGCAGGTACGTTCTGCCACAATGGATCACTTATGGTTCTTCCGGGGATGTATGCAAAACGGTAAAGCCTGCTTCCAGCCGGAGCCACCGGCTCGGGGTTCGCTGAGCAATACGATCCAGTGCCCATTTCGCATCCATTTTCATTACCCATGTGCTGATGCGGAAACATCCCAAAACAAACAAACCTGTACTACAGCGTCCCTAACGACTTCCATTTTGGGTGGATTAATGGGGCCACCTGAACACCGTTTTTTTTGTAGTTCTTTTTTGGTGATATACTACTACTACGACTTGCTTTTAGTTTTCTGCTCTGTTGTATGTGACATCCGGCTTCGTTTCCATTTCTAACCCGTGGCAACAACAAAAAAAAAAGCTGCTTGTTGCTATAAAACATACCGAACGACGTAACAAACCGAATACAACTAAAGAAGAATTACATTCAGTCAGCCATGGAGCGATCTAGACACCTCAGCTGGAAGATGTCTACCAGACACTCGGTACTCCACGTGTTTATGTACGTGTGGTTAAGCCGGTACCAACAGTGCAATGCAACATGGTGACGAACTCAGGCGTTAGCAAGTTATACATTACACGTATTTACGTTGACAACCTGCCAGAAGTAACCCGTCCATCAAACGGTACAGTCCGGGAAAAGTTTCTCCATTTGCTGCCCTGACCGTGGCGCACACAAACATACATACAAATGTGACATAATGCGTCTTAGGTACGCGTACACGCTTCGGTTGACTAGTGTGCAGGATTTGTGTGTTGCAATTTCGCTATTTGCTTCCATGCTCTGTGGCTACAAAAATAGTAAAAGTTAAAAAATTGTAACTTGCGCTGCGTGTTAAAGCTTCCATCATTTTAGGTATGCATAGAAACGCAGGCTTATTTCACGTCGGAAAAGAATCAGTACTCAGTAAATGGATCATGTTGTCAGTATGGAAGAAATATGACACGTGAGAATTGCAGATATTTGCTCAACATTCGTACAAGCACAAGAAAGCTATTGCCATATGATGACGATAGTAGTTGAATGGAAAAGATTTGTTAAAGCTATAACAAACATTGTATAAGTTGGCAGTATACTGTGTACGCTTCAATCAATTCAGAAAAAGATGCATTTTTCGTTATTTATAGTGCCTACAAATGTACAGAGTAATTATTGAAAAAAAAAAATTAATACCACGCCGAATGATCTTCGTCTGAGGGTAGTTCCGGGCATTTTCATGAACAAGTTTGGTTATTTAAACCAAATAAGCCAGTACTACACTGATGGATCATCCTCTGAGGAGGGCATTGGCTTCGGTGTTTTAAGCGAGTCCACCGAAGCATTTTTCAAATTGAGGCAGCCATGTAGTGTTTACACCGCAGAGCTAGCCGCAATCTTGTACGCACTATCGATGATAGCAGCGAGACCTTCGGACCAGTACTTCATCTTCACTTATAGCCTTAGTGCTACTGAAGCACTAAGATCTCCGAAGGCTGTTAAGAGTCAGGATTTCCTCACCATCAAAATCATTGAACTGCTTGGCTCAATGTTCGATAAGGCGTTTAGGATCTCGCTAATTTGGGTCCCTTCTCATTGTGGAATTCCCGGCAATGAGAAGGCATACTAACTGGCCAAAACAGGCGTCAAAGAAGGCGCTTTTTACGACCGACCAATCTGGGCCCAGGGATTTCCTTCGTTTCCCACAGCAACTTTTCCTGTCTCGCTGGCAGAGCATGTGAGAGGCGGATGAACTCGGGCGTTTTCTCTTCTCGATCTCTCCGCAAGTGTTCCTTAAGCCTTGGTTCGATAGGTTCTCTGTAGACCGGGCATTCATACGAATGATTTCTCGACTGATGTCGAATCATTTTGCGTTGAATGCTCATCTACAGTGTATAACTCTGGCTCAGACAAAAGTGTGTGGCTGCGGTGACGGATTCCACGATGTGATTGATAATCTTGAAAGAAGTTTCAAGCGTTTACTGTTGAGTCAGTTGCTAGCAACGATATCTTAACGATATCTTAATCCTTCAAACATTTTTACAAGGAAATAAGATAATAATTCCCCGAACCTAGAATCTAGACTAGGCTAGATCGTTTTTTTCTTCTACTTAGCTTAAAGACCTCCTACGACTCCATAGATAATACTAAAGTGTTCGAAAAGTAAGGTGACATTGGATGTAAAATTTCGCGCACCAAGTCCAAGTCTGTGGGTCAAGGATTTGGTGTTAAAGAATCGTTTGACGATACGAGGCCTTTTGGAAAGTGTTGGGATTTCCAAAGCCTCGGTCAACACCATCCTGAAAGATGTTTTGGGGTTGAAGCGGGTGAAGTCTCCGTCTGGTACCGTCATTTTGAGGGAGTTTTTCGCAACAACTGGCACCCATATTGTTCCGCAACTGCCGTATCCACCAGATTTGGCACCAGCCGACTTCTGGCTGTTCAACAAGCTAAAACAGCCGCTTCGGGGACACCGTTTTACCACTATCGAGGAGATAGAAGCCTTAGCGACGACGGAACTAAAGGACATCCCAGCATCCGCGTTTTCCACCAGCTTCGAGAAGTGAGAGAAGAGGTGGAAGAGGTGCATTGCCTCGGAAGGGGATTACTTCGAAGGCGATGACCCTCATTTGGCCTTATAAAAACCATTTAGGGAAAAAACGCAGTCACTTTATTTTTCGATCACAGTAGTACGTAATTTGATACTGTCCGGATGACATTTAAACGTGGCGTAAAGACCGGTGTCACTATTGTCTGTATCACAGCTTTCCAAAGACCAGAGCACCTCAAAATCCTTTCTCACTAAATAGATACAACGTTCTGCTGGCATGTACATTCATCAGGTCTTCTGCGGCTTCTAATTAGAGTTGGAATGCGGATGACTGTTCTATCTTTGGTGCAGCTAAGTCAAGCATGCTTAACTTGGAAAAAAATCCATGTCGTCAAAGAAAACCGCTGATCAGTATGAAGTTCTTTTAGTCTATGAACTCGCTAAGTTAATGTTTTCTGCATCTATTCGCAATATCCAAACCAGTGATGCTTTTCAATCATCTAGAAACTTCTCTACAAAATTAGCTCTTTTGTAGCTAATAAAAGCCTAAGTAAAGCCTTGAAAAAAATAATAATTATGTTCAAAACACGATGTCCGGACAATAGCCTCTAAGTACGACCCTACCAAACAGATATACAGTTTTGCCTTTCGTCCTTTTACCTGACGCAAAAAAAAATCCTTGCCCAACTTTGCAACCAAACAATGAAAGGTGCAGCATTTAAATAACTGCAACACTAGACCGTTCTGCCAAACTTGCCACGAAAGGTCATTAATCTGTATACATGGGAGGGAAGTACGTACACAAGCTAATGTTCGTAAATGATACTGCTCAAACCGTCGAGGTCATACCGTCAATGCTACTTGCGGGAGAGTAACTTTAGTAATTGTTCACACATTCACATTAGAAACACCGGCACAGTTTCTCGCACCCTGCGTAAGAGGTTAAACTCGGAATCGTTCCACCCGCGTTCCTTTCCCGGGAAAGTCCCTTGTACCAGTTTGCCCTTGCCCTGGCTTTCTCACCAGCACCGCACTTAGTGCGACACAATGGGAAAAAAGCAATTAAAACTTTGTCTTTCATTTTCATTAAAAATTTCATTCATTCCCACAGTGCCATCATGCGCCATGGCTGCAGTTTGCGCTAATTCTATGCTCTATGCTTTCGCATTCAAACAGCATCATTGGAAAACTTCATCACCTGATGGACGGAACGGGTGTGTTTGTGTGCTCGATGGGCGTAACATGATTATTCGTACCAAAACTCGGGCAGTAAATTATGTCTGACGGTTGTATCGTAACGGAACCTCAAACTCCTGATAGTTGACAATTACCGATAAAATGTTATCACACCATAAAGGGGAAAAAGGTTCTTAAACGGTACCGTTTGAAATGTGGTTGATATGTCAAAATAAGCATTATTTGTATAAAACTGGCGAAAGTCTCGTTGCCTCAAAATTGCATTATGTTTTTCTGCACATACATCTGGGACGCAAGCTAGCATCCTTCTCATCTTTTCCACCTTTAGGAGATTCAACAAGCTTTAAGGCGCTCAAAATCGCAGCCCGACTATTGGATTGTACCGGACACATTTTGGGAAACAAATTTTCCTCAGCATGCAAACGATAAGAACCTCCTGGGACATCGCTGTTTAAAGCAAGCAGAAGAACGGGCCCACAAAAAAAGGGAACAATGATGAACGCTTTCGCGTTTTACGCAAGGTTTCACTTTATTACGCCTTCACACGACTGTTTGCTGCCGTCAAAATGAAATTGACTCAAGAAGTTCTTACTTGCCCTTGCCTTAACGGCCCTTGTGACGATGGCGTTTTAGGCTCATGAAACGAATGAATCGTTGACATTTCGCCATACACCCGCTGGATGATATAATAACAAGGGACGGCGTTTAGAATAAGGACATTATGTTGTTTGAATTTCTCAGCCTTTAGTAGCTCCCTTAAATCGTACGTCTAAACCATAACAATAGCAGTGCTAGGGTCAATGTTTCACCTTGCTTGCCGTAAAAAAATCAGTTTGGAAAATTCATTACAACAACTCCGACTGGTAGCCTTGTTTGGTTGGAATGAAAATTGGAATTGGAACCGAGGCGTATAATTAGCGCATTTTGTGTCGCAACAAGCCTCGTTTGGTCCAAGCGCGCTTGCACAGTAGTGGCTGGAGCAAACGCTGAGCCACAGAAGTAAATAATTTCGTAAAGAATAATTTAATGAAGGAGGCAACTCATTACTGCAGCAAAGCTTCTAACGTTGACCGTTTCCAAGAAAACCAATATATGTTTATTAAAATCGAAATTCCAAAAAGGCGTTCTGGGGGGAAATATGAAAATCTTTCAAGTCTCTTACATTTGATGTGTGAGTAATTACTTCTAACTTAAATACCATAAATAGAAATACTTTTCCCAAAACTGTTCACCCATTCGAATCGTTTTACGAATTAAGTGCAGCCATTCGCTTTCTGTTGGCATTCAAAACAATTTTCCAAAAAACCAGAATTTAAATTTTCCCATCGTGACTGTGACGCTATCTTCCAGGGTCAGATACCGCTAGCATAACAATTGAGTGTTTTTTCTTCTTGCGATAGTGTTTCAATTGCACCCACCGTCACCAACTGCACCTAATCAAGACCCAACGGCAACAAGAAAAAAAAAAGCAAACGTGACCACTTATCGTACGTCCAAAGCACAACCGAACCGTAAAGTAGCCGTTAATGAATTTCCTCTTATCGAATCCCTACCGGAAACCGGATGTTCTGAGCTTTGGCCCAAGGAGGCAAATCGGCACACATAATCAGCGAACGAGCAAAACCAGCACGTCGGAAAAAGGGAGGCCACCGCTTCCCCATTCGCTCGTAACGAAGCTCCCAGATGAAAGATAATGGGACCAGACTGGGGAAGCATTTGTAAGCGCTGGAAGCGAGAGAAAACAAAACCCATCCACTACCATGCAGTTCCAGAGCCGTCGGTGTTTCCGTACAGGGGGGGGGGGGGGGGGGAGCAGTGTGTGAAAATTTTTGTGCTTTTTTTTCGCCTCTCACCCTGAACAACTGGTGAGAAGAAAGGGGATTTCATTATCGCATCCGTTTTGCCGGAAGAAGGAGCATGGTCTATAAATATGGAGAAAATCGATACCAACATCTTTGCGGAGCTTTAAAGAAAACAAACTCATTGGTTCAGGTTTGTGCATGAATTATTGGTTTTTGCTGTGAAATATGTTCGATAAGGAGATGGCGAGGGAACGATTACACTTTCAAGGAACCAAAGCTTGTGAATCGAGAATTTAGAAATAAAAATTAGTTACTTAACTTGTGAAGTGATGCCAATTTTTAGAAACAATAAAATGTAATGTTTGATATGCATAGGTGGAGCGAAGTTCAACAACAATAGAGAAAATTTTAGAAAATAACTTATCTTACATACTTAAAAAAATCGATAATGCCACCCGTGTTGTCTCATACTCCCAAAATAAAATAAAAGAAACGTTTCAACCGATAACGATCAATTGCAAATTGTAAAATTGACACTGGCTCTGGAAATGGAAATTAATGGATATTGTATGTTGATATCCAATCGTTTCGAAACATTTCATTTCCACTGCTAAAGGGAAACGATATGCCATAAAACCCTAACATCTCCACCCAGCCCAACAGCTCGCTTCAAGTGTGTTTCATTAATTTCCTACAGCTTATTAGGAAATAATCAATTTTCCAGAGGCTTCGATTCGACGAGCATAGGCGCTGTAGCAAAAATGTTCTGTTATTCAGCTTTTTCAAGGACAAAAATACGTTCGAAACTTGATTGAAGAGTTTTTAGGAAGAGGAATTTGTAAAAACTTTAGAAACAAGGTTTGTGTTTCTTACTAGAGAAACTAATAAATCGTTTGTCAAATCGCAAGATTTTTCGTGTTGAAATGAAGATTAATGTATCATTATGACAGCTGCAAACTAAAAGAATATATCAAGAGGACATTGAAGATTGCAAAACAAATTAAGCAATCGAGACCAAATTATCTAATACAATAAAAAACTAAGCATTCAAAACCATCTGCATTGAAAATTGTATGAACTTTTCATTCCGTTTTCATCAAACACATTTTGTTACGAACCAACTTTTCCCAGTGCAGAAAGTTCCATCACCCCGCTTCCAACCGAGCAGCTCAAACAATTTCCGAAAATTGAACACCGCACCAACACGAAAATTCCATCCCGTATGAGTAACACACTCATTCCCCGTTCACTGCACACGAAACTTCAACCTTTACCGTAGCGATGATTTAGCGGAAATTGATTAGGGCACCACTTGATTCCGGTCCGGCCCGTGGGGGATGACAAGCGACGTTTGTGGTTCAATTTAACTTCACCTCAGCTGGGTGATGGAGTTATAACCACATTGGGAAGCTGTGTTGCGAAGAAAACTGTTTGAGTGTGTTTGTCTTCCTGCTCTTTCAGAGCATTATCGATCACGAACCACGATTCGAGAGGCGACAGTTACCTGTGAAACAATTTACCTTATAGCTATCGGTGACGGTCGCTTATCAAATGTGTGTCAACATGGGCATATGCGTAGAGCTCACCTGTAAGAAAACGAGCAAAAGTCAATGTTTAATTTCCGGAAAAAGATGTTGGGTTTCGTTGAAAGAAATAAAGAAACAAATTTATTGGTTTTTCAGTAGAACTAAACCTTGTTGGTGTGCATGGAGCATCGCTAAATTTTAAAAAAATATTTGAAAGCAAATCTCACCCGGCAGAAAATCTTGGAGAAGATGGCTGAACAGCTGTTAAACAAATACCATCTCTTCATAGTTTTCAAGGCTGCTATCATATGCAGCACGGCCAGAGTAAAACTCTACGAGGCCATGCGATCTTTTGGAATTCCGGCCAAACTGATCTGGATTGTTAGAATTTCCATGACCAACGTCATATGTCAGGTAAAGGTGGATAAAAAACTCTCAGGGTCCTTTGCTACCACAAAAGGCGTGCGTCAGGGAGATGGGCTCGCCTGTCTCCTATTAAACTTGGCGCTAGAGAGGGCCATTCGTGACTCGGAGTTGGAAACTTCGGGAACCATCTTCTATAAGTCAACTCAGATCCTGGCATACGCAGATGATATAGACATCATTGGTCTGCGGCTCTTCCAGGTAGCAGAGGCCTACCAAAGGATCGAGCCTTTGGTAGGCCTTTGGTAACCTCGGTTTGCAGATAAACGACGTCAGCAGACCTACAAAGAAATCTGGAGCTACTTGGGGGTGATGTACGGAAAGGTGGCCGCAAATTTGAAGTCGTACAAAACTTCACCTACCTCGGGTCAAAAATCAGCACCGAAAACAGCATAAAGACGGAGTCATTCTACAGCCTGAGGAAACATTTCTCCTCAAAAAACCTGTCGCGACGTTCGAAGCTGGGACTGTATCGTACCTTTATAGTCCCAGTACTCACATACGCCCCGAAGACATGGCGGCCCTCTTGATCGCTTTCGAGAGGAAGATGCTCAGAAGGATCGTTGGCCTCGTGTGTGTGGAAGGACAATGGAGGAGCCGCTACAACGACGAGCTGTACGAACTGTATGACGGCCTCACCGTCGTGCAGCGAATTAGGCTCGCCAGGCTCCGGTGGGCTGGCCATGTTATACGCATGGCACCGGACGACCCAGCTCAGAAAGTCGTTTTTGGCCATCCGCACGGACAGAGGAGCCGTGGTAGGCCCAGATTGAGGTGGCATAATGGCGTGGATCCATCCGTATTTAAGTTTTTTAAATCAAACTTTTATACTTCTGATGCCAAACTAAAATAACATGTTGATGCTTTTATTCTCCAATTATTAATTGGTACGATGTACGTTATTATACCCCAAACTGTATTTAAACTGTGTTTCCCTTTACACGAGACGCCGATTAGCACGGAGTTTTGCAGGGTTGCTGTTTTGGGTGGGAATCGAGTCGGTGAGGGTTCTTTTGCTCGAGGAGTTTAAAAATACGTCTGCTAATCTCACTGTTCGCCGGTTAAGAGACCGGATGGAGCCTCCTATTCTTGTTACATTTCATTTCCCTTATTCTTACATATTACAGCTTCTACCTAACGCGTTCATCCTTTCCAGTTTACTACGTACGCTCTATCTTAACATACGGGTTTCGATTTGGTTTCCTTTTCATTCGAGTTTAACTTAAAAAAATTATACAACGAATTACGAACAACCAGCACAACCTGCAAATGCTGTAAGGTGATTTTTTTGTTTATCATAAAGTAAAACAAAACAAATAACCCAACCAAAAAATACGATTTGTTGCACTAGAATTTCCCACACTCACACAGGAAGTTGAAAAAAATGAAGATAAAAATCACAGCTTCATTAAACTTGAATACAATTAAGTTCTCGAATACATCATGCTGCATTCAATTCTGAAGGATATTGAATGCAGCAAGAATAGGTTTCACTCCCATGACCGTAATAAACACAGAAGCTGAAGGCAGACGAAGTGCCTCTAGCCATTCTTGGATGAAGTTATCAGTGCAATAAAACTGTTGAAAACAACAAATCAGCTGCCAGTTATGGGCTGGAGATCGAAATTGGACCCAGAAAGGCTTGCGGATACATTGTTGAATCGTCAGAAGTTACCAAGTTGGATTTTTTGGAGGCAAATCAACCACCGATCAGATGGTTGCTCTACGGAAAATGCTTCAGAAATGCTGGGATCTGCTGTTCTGTTCGTTTTCTTCTACTTTTCTTCTGTTCTGTATGTGGCCTACCACAGATTGAACCGAAACGATGCAGCTGTGGAGGACCACTATGAACGGTCCTCAATTATCTGCGCTGTAGATTAAACATGCTGTTGGAAATATTCGAATCTTCACGGGATCCGAGGCAAAAGGTCGGACTCTATTATTTAATGTTTAAAATTGCCGACGACCGTGCTTCGACTACCGAATTACTCAGCTCAACTCAAATAGCTTTTTGGTGGGCTGATATTCTGACGGTAGTGAAAGCCGCAACGATACGATGTTTGGTATTAGCAGTGATAGGGCGGGAAACGTGGGATAAGATATCGAAGAGTAGCCTAGCGAGCTCATTAGCTGAATCAAAATGACACCTATCTGTCCGAGACCAGAAGGAATAGAAGGGACCAAGTATTTGGAAACGGATTGACGACTTGGATATGTCTCACAGTCATGCCCGATGGATCGATCTAAAATGAAAAAGATCCTAAGACCTTATGAACGATTTCTTCAAACATTGTTTTCTTCATTTATTTTACTTTGAACGCCGGACAGAACGCAACACTGCGAATTTCCAAATCTGTTAGCAAATTCGAAGAATCCCCGATAGCGGTGTTAGTAAAAGCGATCATTTTCGAAAGAATTCCATTTACAACGTTCACCAAAGAGAAATTCCTACCGTCTACCGAACTTGAAAACGCTCGTTGATTACAAGGTAATGGCCATGCGTCAAACGATCACAATTCGCACAGCATAATCGATTTATAGCTAAGCTTTTTTCTATCGCCGCTATATGCAACAAAAACGTCTACTGTTTCCTTCGAAATGTTTTCTTCCGTCGTAGATTTTTTGTTCAATAAGCACTGCTTCCTGATGGACGTGAGCTGCGTGCAGAAAGCCGTGCACACAACAGCCCAAAGCCATCGCCTCTATCTAACAATAAAAAATCACACAACGTGATGCAAAAACATACCGATAACGTGTTGGGCGGTGAAATCAAATCAAAAGATTTCAATCCTCTCGAGAGGCTGCCGGCACGGATTTTGACACCTGCCCAACTGTGAATGCGACTGGACGCGAATGCTTACCTTTGCGGATCGAAAAACAAAGCTACATACTTGCCATCGCGGTCCAAGAAGAATGGGGAAATGGCTGGACTCTTCTCCTGCCGTTCGATTTTCAGCACTAAAACAGAAAGCTACCGTAGGCCGATGAGAATGATTGGTTCTCGGCTTTCGTAGCGGAACCATTGGACGATGCTGGAACCGCAACCTTAACGACATTTTGATTCACCTTCATGCCGTGTCACTTTCACCGTACGATCGTTCCGATACGCTCGCCTATACCGTTTTTTGGTGTGTGTGTGTGTGTGTGTGTGTGTGTTTTTTTTTCAGCGTGGCGCGTTCGCAACATAGAATCAAAAATCCGATCACGTACGAAATCGAAGTAAGACGCAATCATTTCGTCAAAATAATACAATAGCTGTGCTTGAAACGGTGGAGCGTGAAAACATCCTCCAGGAACCTTCACCGGGGGAAGACCTTTTATTTCGTCTCAAATTGTGGCTACGAATTAGAGTATACTTGTGATGCAGAATTTTTAACACGAGTAAAATGGAGGCGCCCAGTGTTTCATGATGGCTTACATGATGTTCTAAAATAGGTAAACGAACAAGAAGTTTTAGACCTTTTCAATATAACCAAAAAGATTGTTGCAGATTGGGCAACATTGAAATGCAAAAAAAGTCTCAAATATATGTGATAAACATATTTATTAGCAAAAGATTATTAGAAAAATCTGGAAAAAAATCCAACAGCATTTAATCTAGAATTTAAGTGTCATTATGCAATTTAAAACCTATACTCATACATTTCAATTTAATTTAACTGAATATGACGTGAGTTCATCCTCAAATTTTCATATATTACAATACAAAAATTTTTTTTTCAACATGAAAACATTGAAACTTGAACATGCAAAATCGTAAATTTGTCATTAAAAATGTTTTTTTTTTTTGTATGTTTTGAAAATCCTTTGGCAAGTTCTTGGACGAGCAAATTAAATTCCAAATGGTGCTGTGAAATGAACCTAGGGTTCCTGAAAATGTTATAATTAGGGAGCGAAATCTTAACTGCGACAAAAACTTATCCGAAAACCAATCCGCGAAAGAAAAAATGGTTTGAAACAGAGGTTATCATTAAAGTGTTTATATTAATACGTTGCTGAAATGATTTTGAATATAAGATATTTGAATATGTAAATAAAATTATATAAATTTGAAGTACATAACGTGTACAATTCCCTCAACCGTTATTATTTAAAGTTTGCATTGCATCATTTGCGTGATTATTTAATATTATGATAATATATTAAAAAGAAACATTGAAATATGATGACATCATCAATTCGAAGTAGAATGAAATTTATAGTAATAGAGTTCTGAAAGTAAACCTATTCATACTCAGTCATAAATTAGCCTTCAGTTAACACTCTAAAAATATCAATACAAAACACAAATGGAGCCGCCCAGTACCTCATACAACGAACGACAAAGACATAAAGTGTTTCCCACCGCCCTAATAACATTATTTCCCACAAAACCCATAAATTCAATCAAAATTTGTGTTCGCAAAATGAAAGAATGGTTCAAATTATATGACGCAATGGTACCATTCAAATTTTTCCATTCCATTCCATTGCTCGACTCGCAAATGGAGGTGCATTGCTGGGTGGAAAGTAAATAGAAGCCCAAACTGCGCAAATGTCACGTACCGCTCATCAACTTAGAGGTGGTCAATCAATGGTTAGCATATTTTCAATTCGTTACCACCTCCTAACTTCACTAATTCAAGCTGCTTGATCGTGGTCTAGTTCAAGGTGGAGGAAAGCATAACAAGTGAAAATTTTATTTGTAAATACATTCAAAACCAAGGGATGATGAATCAGATAAAATAAGAACTTTTTTCTTAAATTACAACCGACATTTATTTGAAGAACATAAAAATACAACTTGAATGCTTTCATTTGCAACCAGACACATTACACATTCGAAGCCATTAGTCGGCAACTCGCACAAAGAAAAGAGTTACACAATAGGATGGTGTAGCTGAAGGAGAGACAAAAATAATGTTCAAATTTAATACTGAAACAGGAACGATTCAAACAACTTTTTCTCTAGCTCCAAGTGAAAGTAGCGCAAGGCTACAGGAAAACAAGCAGTTGAAAAGAATTGCTTACTCGGACAGAAATTCACACACATATACTATACCCACCAAAAAAAAAAAAACACAAGCTCAGCACAGCAAGAACAGTCGTCGAACGTGATATAATTAAATAAATCTTCAATTGTAAGCACTATTCTTTTCGAAAGCGCAAAGAAAGGTGATCCTGCTGTCTTGTTGTAAGTTTCGGGAAAATTTGTTGGAACCTTTTTTTCCTTTCACCATTTCGGTGTTAGTTTTTTCTTGCTGTTTTACTGGTTGCTGGCAAACTTTTAAGGTTTTTGCTCCAAATAGCGAACTACGGTGAAACTATAGCAACTATAAATTTTTCAACCCCCAAAAGCGAAACGCTAAACTCGACAGGGAATATAATTCTCTTCGACGATTGTGGACCATTCCGTGGAGGGCGAACCTACCTAAAACTAGCAAGCCGTGTTTGGCTTTCATTTCGAGGAAAATTCGCGAAGGTAACTGTCACCTCCTTCCCATGAAAGCACGAAAACGGTAGGCGAAAGGAACATCACCAAACCCCAGAGAAGAAAGCAAAGCGCAACCTTTGAACAACAGTTCCGAGGTTTTTTGTTCAAAAATCAATATTTTCTCAATCCCCTTCGCTCGGGGTCAGACAAAAACGGCACGTTTGGCACGGCACGGGTTGTACAGTTGACCAGAAAGCACGGGGGAAACATTTTTCGGTTTTATTCGATAAAGTATTTTCAGCCCCGAATGCGCTTGGAAAATATCATTTCATTTACAAGGCTTAACCCGCACTCAATTTTGCGGGGCGCTGTTGCTGCCACATATAGAAATGCCGGTGTGTACGTGTGTCTACCTGCAGATCGGCCGACAATTTTGCCATCGCAAAATTTCAAATTTCGTCTAGAGTTCGGTGCGCAAAACAGCATTCAAGTAATACGCACCCACGGTGCGGTTATTGAAAAGAGGCTGCGTATTTATTCGAGCGTCCAATTTGCCAACCAAATTGAGTGCCATTTCTGGCACGGATACTGGGGTATTGGACCAGCCCAACATGTGTCTGAAACTCTTCTCCCACGCTGTTCTTCGAGCCTTGCTCGACAAGGTGAACGTTTTTGTAAGGTTAAATTGTTACAAGTCATCAACATCATTGGTTCATTTGTTTCGCTTAGCTTCTCTTTACTTTTGTTTCTGTTGTCTGATGTTATTGCTGTAGTAAGCGAGTCACTGGTTTAATCAAGCAAACATACCAGCTGTTTAAATTACAAATTTAAATGCAACAGTTTTCATTACGCATATCACCTACCTTTACGCTACAAATGAATTACCTTAGTATTACGAGTTTTGATTTGATGAAACGATTTTGTGCTATTAAACTAAAAGTAAATAATCACTGATTTATGTACATTTTTGCTGTTGAGTTGTTCCAACAATAATTTATCAAAAGAAATTTCAAGTATTTGATTTTTGATTCCATTAGGCTGAAAACCTTCGCCTTCAAGTGGCTTCAACAACCAGACCAGAATATGGTAATCCTTTTTGCAGGATGTCGCATGAAAAGTTGTTGTTGCGAAAATAAATACGGAGTTTACCTAGCCGATTTGGAATTATCAAACTATTATCGGGCAACGTAAATGCTTATTCTGGCGTCGTAAACTCGCAATTTGGCATCGCCCATTCTATTCGGGAGTCGTCAAGTTTAAATCCGTCGTTGTTATCAAACACAACGGAACCACCGATTTGACAGCTTGAAATCAAAACATTGATGGTCGACGAGCCGGCCCGATTCAATCGTTACAGAGGTGGCTCAATTCAATCTTTACAACGACGGAGTTGAACTTGACGACGCTCGAATACAATGGACGATGCCAAATTGAGAGTTTACGATGCCAGAATAAGTATTATTAACGTTGCCCGATAATAGTTTGACGATGCCGAATTGGCTAGGTAAACCCTGTAAGTAATGAGAAAACAATGGATAATTCGATGTTGAAAAAACAAAACTTTAGAGTGATTTTACCATTGGTTTCACGCGCAAAAGCATAAGGCGCTTTCTTAGGCCCTTTTTATTTCTCTTTAAGTTGGTCCCATGTCGACCCAACTCAGTAGAGTCCTACAACAGTCCCACATTGACGCATATTTGTGAGCTCCAGCTAACGTAAGCAAACGCGTTTGCAATAGTTATTTTTTGATCCCGTCTATATTTGTAGAGTTTGCGATCCTTATTGATGATCTTACAATAATGGTTTATTGGCCTAACCTAATGTGTGTAAGGATACACATTTACAACACATTTAAACAGAAAACGGCACCGCCTAACCCAGCGAAAAAAGGCACAAATCATTCTGTTACACCTGTAGAAAACTACGTAACGTAAAAAGTTATGTTTTGAGTAAAATTATGCATAAATCGCGAATAGATGTTTCTAGAAAATCTCATAATTTGATAGGATAATCTTGCTAAAGGGCAATAAAAAATAATAAATCTTTCTCGAGCCCTGAACATTAATATTTGATAAAATGATGGATTCAAGACACTCGTGGACGAACTTCGTTCGTCAAGAGCTTTGAATACACGCTGAGCGAACAGCAGGTCAAATTTAGATCACAACCTAGAACCAAATGTCGAACGAATAGCACATCGAAAATCGCGAGCGAACAGGAACAATAGGTCGTACGAATAGGACGGAAAAATCGCGAGCAAACTGTAACGACAGGTCGAACAAAGGAATGCTGCGTATGAGTAATATTGAGAACACGTGTTGTTCTTGTTATCATTTTTTTGTTGTTGCAAATTTGATTAGCTGTTTTAGATATCGGCTAGTGAATTCCCACAATGCTTAGGCATGTGTTATGATTATTTTCTTTGCTTAAAACAAGGCTTTCTTCATTTTTTTTAGGCATAAAAGTTTGAGTGGACAGAAAGAATTCACCGGTTTGAAAACCATTATCCAAAAAAAAAAGAAATAAAACTGTCATAATCCTCTTTGTTTTTCCTGCTACAAAGCAACGTTCACAATTTGAACAAACGGAGAAAAAAGAAGACTTGAGAAAAGGTTTAAGTGATTGATCAGTTAAAAATATAGTTTACTTAAGAAATAAAGAAACGGATAAATCGACTTATAATATAAAAGAAAAAATGAAAGAATACATTCTAAACCTGTAGAAGAAACATAAAACAGTTTTTATAATCGAAAAGCAAAGGCAGTTACAATAACAAAGGTTACAAAAAATATGAAGTTGAAAGTAAAGGCGAACAAATGAATAATAATGTCAATCAGAATGAAAATGATGTAGAACATTTTTAAATCTTAACTTAGAAAAATGAAAAAAGCAAATAAATATGACTTTAACACAAAACATGCTAAGCACGAACAAATTTGCAATTAAAATAATGTTGGAGAAGATATAAAAGGAATCAATGATATAAATGATAGGTATGAAATGAATGATTTATTTGATGATATAAACTGCAAAGCGACTTAAGAATCAGAAGATGCAATTGACAAAATGAAATGCGTAAAGAAGATGCTTAAGAGAATCTAACTAAAAAGATAAAAAGTACATGACACTAAATATAAACTACAATGCCAATCAAGAGAGGCTTATAGCGATGAAAATAATAATACCACTACATGAGAAGCACAGCGCAAAGCATCGATAACTACCAATGTCAAAGAGAAGTTGAAACAATTACTTAAAGAAAAATTGCAAGCATCACCATTCATTAAGAAAGCGAAAATCGATTTGAAAAAAGATGAGGACCTCTTATCTCATTTTAAAAATATCAAACAATCTAATATAAAACTCGAACCAAATACATCTGGCTATAAATATCCCAATATCAATTCTCTAGTCAACAAATCAATGTACATACAGTACTATCCTCCTTAGTAAAAAACTTGACGTAAAATTAAATATAATTTAATTAATAAAAACCAACCATAAAAAATTGACAAACAATTATAGAACTGAAAGAGAATAATGTAACTCTTTGGCTCAAAGAATTTCACTCAATCTAACATTATTCTTCTAAACGGGGGAGGTGTAGCAGATCTGCTAAACATCTCACCAGAGTATACATTATTTCGCATACAACAAGCTTTACGTAGCATTATACGGTGAGCAGAAATTCACCAATTTAACAAATAACCTGCAATAGCCAAGAACGTGAGAAATGTACATTCAGCTATTTTGACCACGCGAACGCCTTAACATGAACATTCAAACACTTACCAGCGCAGCCGGCTAGCGAGTGACGCAATGCAATATGATATCAGTTCAAAACAACCAGCGAGTCTAGACAGTGGTCAGCAACACAAAACAACAAAACACAAACAAGTAACTTCATGCATAGCAAGCATATAGATCCAACGACGAATGATATCCGACACATTTCTTGCAAGTGCAGCAATCGATCGCACCGCGACATACCCAAAGTCGCCTGGACGACTTGCTCCGCTGATGAGCATTGAGAGTCCTCCTACCAAAGGTAAGGCCTCGATGTCTCCAACTTTCCAGTAGGGAAAATTCTCATCTAGATTTTTCAGACTGCCTGAACAGTCAGATAAAAGAAATATATTTTAGTCCGCACAGCTAGCAATCACGTTGTTCCATTCTCGTCGCGATTATAAGTCCGAGTTTCTTCGTCTCAACCACATGACGACTGTGAATACAATTCTTCTTCTCAACCATATGACGACCGTCTGAGTAAATTCTTCTTCCCACCACAATATAGACAATCAGTAAAAGGAAAGGCTGAAAACCAAGGAGTTTAAATAAACCCTCGAATCGATCCTACTTTTAGTGCAGAGGAATGTCCAATCACTTGAAGTTTAGATACTCCTGACATAAAATTTGGATGATTCTATTTGTTTTCATGATTGTGTTCGGCATTTTAACCACCGCCATTCCTCCCCCATCCTCCCCACCCTGTAAAATGAATTTAAAACCTACAACGTTCGTTCAGTTCATCATAAAGAACGAATCAGATCGTTTATTTTAGAAAGTACGAACTTTACCAACTCTAATACATACCAGCCCAAAAGGTAGCCAAGAATAGCACCAAAAATAAACAGAAATCTTCACCAAAAATAAAAGAAAGCCATCGAATGGCTTACGAGACTTGCCGATACCACGTAGTTGGATAGATAGTTCTCATCTTACGGGGGGACGGATGAGATTTGAACCTCGAACCTGACATTTGAAGACCGGTGCCGCTATCTTGATTCCATCGGGCCGTCTCAAACACAAATTGATCATACAAATAAATAATTAATGTGTAATGAAACGCTTTAATTCCAATTTATCTACAATATTAAAACATTTGCATCAAACTATAGAAGAAGTATACGCTACAGAACTCTTTCTGTTTCAATAATGTAAAATCCGAATGTTCGTGATAACAAAATAAAACACTCATTCCTTCCATCTATGGATACTAACCTCGAACTTGTTGTTCAATCTGATACACATTGTACGTTATTGACTGTTTTAACTCGACATTGGAACAACTGAATAGGCACAAAATGTACAAAAAACACATGTGCACAAACTGGTCTCAAATCACAGTTTTTCTCATGCTCTACCGATTTACCCACAAAACCTAACACTCATCTCATCTCAAGAATTCGTTATCGCCTAAAGTGTTCGAGACTAAACTTCAAGCACAGGCAACTGGTGGTGTCGTAATTCCGGGACCTGTCAGAACTTGGTTAATATTCGTCGCCGAGAATGGCTGTCTTAACGGTTCCCGGGGGAGGGGTGCCTCCCAATCGTTTGCGTCAAATAAAAATCGTTGACATTCTCGTTCTAGAACCGGGAAGAAAACCAGTTGCCGCCCACATGCTTCAGCACTTCGATTGATATAAGCAACCCACCACCCGAAGAAAGCAACATTTCTACACTCGTTGCGAAGTTTTGCGTTCCAACGTTCCTGAGCGTTCGGGCGGGATTCAATGGACCTGTCTGGAACGGTGCCTTTTCGAGCAACAAAACAAAGACACAGCTCACCACAATCCTACACCCCGGAGCTTACGTCAGCAAATATTTCTCACATGTTCCCGCCACGGATACGTGTGTGCCAAGCGTACCGAAGCCCTCAAGCGTCCCCCAACCGTTTGCTGACAAAGCCAGCGGTGCCAACACTTACGCGACACTTCCCTCCAGTGTGTAAATGCAACGATAAAACCGGAATCTAAACGGCCCCTTCTTCGCCGGTTGGCGTACCGACTTGATACAGACTTATTGTGATAGCTTCACAAACTTCCATTTCCTGATGAGATATCGCGAGACAAAAGTGTACCCCGAAGCTCTTTGACATTTCTTATCTGTACGGGGTTTGGAACGACGGGGATGCAACGTCCACAGTACAGTATCGGTGACGCCGACGGACGATGTTGGCGTTGTGTGGGTGTGCAGCTTCTCATTAGTAATTTCTAAATGGTTTCGTTGCAGTAAATTGGCAGCTAGCAGTGAATCATCGCCTCAGTAGCCTTTGTTAGCAGATGGACTCATCATAACCTGCTTAAAGCAGGATCAGAAATTTAAGATTCCGAATGCTGGCGCTCGGTTACTTCCGTTTGCGAAATGTTGCTAAAAGTTGTATGGTTTTTTTTTTTCGTTTTTCCCATCCTTTGCTCCATCTTCAGCACTGTGCAAAAGTATCCATACTTTGGAAAATTTTAATTGGCGAACGTATTTGGTAGGAGCCTAACATGAAGCAACGAGGAAACCCTTCACGATGTCCTAATTCGCTACCATCCATTTTGTGCAGCCGTTCCGGTAGCGCCTGCAATCATACTGCCGTTGCTGCCGTTTTCAAGTGCCATTCCCTGCCAACACAGCCTAGTACACTTTTCTACCATTCATACCAGTTTCCCGTTCCGTCTCACTCTGGCGTGGGTAAATGGAGAGCAGCAACAAACTAGATTTTGTTATTTTGCTAGCAAACAATCTTTTACCTTACGAGGATGGATGCGGGCACGCAAGAGCTCCTGGGAAGCCTTCAACAAATGTGACCAAGACGCTCTGTATGCTCCGTTTGTATACGCTGCCATAAAAAACAACCCCTAATTGAATTATGTTCTAAATGTTATACACCCTTCAAGCGGATCCGAACGAGGCTTTGGAGCAAGATGCCAAGAAATCAAGCCATGTAGCATTTGCTGGTTACGTTTTTGATACTTGCGATAAAATAAGAAAGCAACAAACATTCGACTTTCACGTTTTCAAAGCACTTATGGTTTTTTTTCCTCGCTTTTCATTTCTCGAAAGAGGGTTACTGTACTGAAGAGTTCGTAATTTAAGAGGGTTGTTGAATTTTTTTTTACTTACTTACAATGATGCACTAACTTTCCTTTAAAAATAGATCTGCTGAATTGAATACCAAATATTATCAAAAACTTGATGGAAGTATGACAAAGGATAGTGAACAATAATGTTGTTTATGTTATTCATTTAATTTTATTTGTTTAAAATTAACTTTGACGATACAATGCCGTTTTGTCAACATCGCTTGTGATGATTAGTGTAATGATAAGGCAAATGTTGTTTATATATTAAAATATAATTTCGGTCCAAATCCTTATCAAAGGTACGTTACATTCTATCCGATAGAGATAGTGTCTCGAACGATAGGGCCACTCACAAAAGGCTAGAAATAGGGCCAGGATTACAAAATAAAATTCCTCTTGCAATTTGGAGCTACGCAAACCACACTGTCTTGGGAAATATTTCCGTAACACGTTAAACGATCCGGAATTTCGCAAAGCTGAGGAAACTATTTTTCGTCTAGTGTCTCGCTTGACGTCTACGCACCAACAACGTCATACAAGGATATCCAATAAGTAGAGTCTACAGTGCACCTGAAAATTTGCGAAAATATCCAATCACATTCTCAGGGTTAAGTGCAAGTATTTTTGATTAATTCAACTGAACAATAGTGTAAACTTTCTTAACTGTGTCCATAATAATCCATTCTACTTTAGAACAGCCAAGTCCGTGATCTCAAAAGAAATTTGCTCAAATTTGTATGTACCATAAGATGTGCAGAATAGCACCAAACGGAATTGCATTGCAAAAAAATTGCATTATGAAATCGTTCTTGTGACAGACAAGTTTCGTTAGGCAATTTTTTTTTTTCGGTAAACCTTCAAAATCAATCTTTCAAATTGATGAAACCAGCAAAAACAAAGCCAAAAGTGTAAACAAATGTTCTGCTTGAGAAGATATGTTGCGTTCTACCTGATATTTTAATATGAAAATAATTTTTCAAATCATGTGAGCGATGATAGAAGTAGTGATGACGAAAGAACGCAAGTTCTTAATAAACATCATCGCCTGCTTCGTAGCATGATCGATCCTTTAGAACTAACGAATCAAGCGTGAGTTTATCTTGTGACTTTTTTGTAACACCTTTATGATATGTTCTCGAGGTTGTTCTTTTCAGATTTCAGAAATATTTTCGTATATCGAAGGAAATTTTCCACGATTTTCTTAATAAGATTCAGCTAATGTTTACGCCTGTAAGGGCAAAAGAACTCACGGCAAGAGAAATGTTGGCTGCTACGCTGTGGTTTCTTGCGGAGGGGATTTACCAAAATGGAACCTGGAAAGATTTCAATAAAGCAATTGCTCAACCAACTTTCTTCGTGGCATTTATCAATTGTTTAAAAATTTTGGATGAAACAGCACGCATTTTGGAGCAGCACGAAGGGTGACGATATTTTTTTCTCTCGTAGTGGCATCCCTGGCTTTCTGAATTAAAATATTCACTTTTGGATTGGAACTGCACAAGCAAACGAGCTGGAAACACACAATAGCTGCGAATAGCTGACGGAAAACAGTTTGACAAATATAAGTCTCCGTTTGTGTTAGAAAATACAAATACTTGACAGTGTACTTGTAAGTTTACCTTTCGTTAAGTTTTTCCCAACAGACAACACAAACGGCTGTCATAATTGGAATCTTCCATTTTTGACTTGTCTTGACAATTTGTATGTGGCAATCATTCAGGTACCAGGTATGGCCTAAAGGAGACTTTGATATAAAGCATGATTCAATTGACACCATCAAAAGCAAAAAGAGGACTAAACCTTCTTTAACCGGCTTAGAAACTGAATTGACTCCTAACAAACAGAAAAAAATTCCAAGCCCTACACGCAACAACACTTAAAACACACAGGAAACCCTCCGACTATTACCAAACTGCCTATATTCTACCCTTGTGTGGCCATAATCGCAGAAAACAGTGTCTATTTCCAGACGCTGTGTTAAAAAATCCAACCTCGAAGATAATTCCACAAATATTAAAATAATTTCTTCCATCAAGACACGTCACAACAAAACATCCAACAGTCGATTTGAGGATTGTATGGCGCTATATAAATGATAATAAACTTAATTGAGGATTTCCAATGCTTTAAAATGAAGCACTTATTCCGAAAATCTGAAAATTTTGAAAAACCTTTATGAACTACATAGAACTTATATTAATTCAAGATATAAACTAAAACAAAAAACCTTAGAAAGTTTAATTTGCGAATAAATTAAATTTAAATGAGAGTATACAAAGTCCCATCCGGACCGTTCCACCGTAGAGCCAAGAAGAAGACTTTAAAACAGAGGACACAGAACAGTTGCAGAACAATTTTCTTTGCGCCGTTACTCTCTATTAACAGGTCTTCCAGCTCTATTTTGTTCTACTCCTGAAAACCCCAGCTAAAACTAGCTAACCGACACTAACATATAATCACACTAACACATACACCCATAACTGTCAATACAACGAACATTCATTTCATACCTTCCCACGTTTGGCGCACAATCTTGTCAACACTAAATCTTTCGTCAAGAGCAGCAATAGACCATCCAGCATAATGCTTGGCACTGTTCCCTGAAACAGCCGCACACTTTGTGAACGGGCAATGTTTACGACACTTATCGAAGTTTATTTGTTGGTCCGTTTGCTGTTCATCCCGGGCAGTCAGGTGGGCATCCAATCGAACATTAGACCGTTAAGCGGTGAAGCAATACCATGGCTGGAGTTGCAAAGTATAGCTTTTGAATTTTCCTGCCTAATGTAGCTATTCTTTGAACTGCACCAAACTACGCTAATGGTTGCAACCATCGTCATCGTTTTCACATCCAAGACTAGACGGAAAATTGTAGCAAAGTCCACATTGCTCGCTTCGAAAGCCACCCGCCAGCGGCAGATAAAAACAATCCAAAATCAAACGAAATGAAGCAATGCAAAGTAAAACCCAGATATATGAGTCTCATGGGAATGGATGTAGAATTTCCGAACGGAATTGGGATTTAGTTTTTGAGCTTTGGATTTTGTACCCTTCCAATTCGAACTCTACCCGAAAACGTCCGTTAAACTCGAGCCCGACATCGACCGTATAGCCGAAGGATAGTTTCGTATCCCACCAGTTGAACGACTCTCCCGCTCTTGCTCTCACTCACTCTGATTCCCGGAACCCTAAACTTCGTCCAGCATTTTGCTGTTGATCGTTAGTTTAGAAGAAAACAAACCTCCGAGCTGTTTACCTTTCCGTTTGCCCACTCAACGACAGTGCCATATCCAAAACATCACACAATCGGACACCATTCCTCGAGGGAAGGAATCTTATCGAAGGTCTCGAAATGACCCCGAGAGAGCCACACTCCAACACCGTATAGGGGTAAAGAATTAGCGTTCAGGTTTATTGCAGGCCGCAATGTCTGTGTTTGCTTATGGCTGGCGAATCAGCATCCCACATCAGAAACGACTGATGTTGACCATACAAGGCACACTTTCTATCTTTTTCTCTCGCACCCACACACGCTCTAACTCTATCCGGTAGGCAGTTAGCCAAAGCAAACGTAATGCACCCATTTCAGTTAACCTAGCAAATAGCACGCCGGGTGTATCTGCAGTAGAGAGTACGTGCGAGCTGGAAGAGTGCTCAAAGCTAAATTTCTTTTTTTTTTTGGGAATGGAATACAAGACTTAACAAACATACATGTTGCTATGAAGTAGCCTGCAGCTTCGAAACGTTTTCATCTCGGTTAGAAAGCTAATTTCGTTATTTGCTGGCCCAAAAGCATTCCGAGTGTCGTTAGAGTGTGGTGGTGGCAAAGAAATGGAATGATTTGTACAGATTCCCTTTAATGCTGGGAGAGCACTTCAAATAAACAATCTTACCAAAAATTGGAATGACGTTGCACTCATTTGGTTACTGCCCACAGCTGATGTGTGTATTCTGATAACGTAGTTCTCTGTACATCGTTTTGTATGTGTTGTTTTTATTGCGGAATAAAGAGGATGCATTTTCATACACAAAACACATTCGTCTACAATTTACATAGATATAGATGTAAAACGACCGGAGATATTTTGTGTAACATTTTATTTGCCACTGAAATCGAATAAAACTGAAAGCAAAAACTTTATTCGCCGAACAATGTCTCTTACGGCTTTTGTTTCTTTCTCCGTTGCTGCCTGATAAAGACTCTAGGAAAGGGATATTCTTTTTTTTTTTTATCTCCTAATCTTTAGAGAAAGACGCTCAGAAGGATCGCTGGCCCCGTATGTGTGGAAGGACAATGGAGAAGCGGCTACGACGTCGATCTGTGAGAACTGTATGACGACTGCTCAGAAAGTCCTTTAAGGCCGTCCACACGAACAAGTGGGAGGATGGCGTGGAATCATCTGCCATCAAGGCCGGAATAACTAACTTACTTATCAGGCGCTACAACCGCTTTGCGGCTGAGAACTCTCAAGGTTGTAGTGTAAAAAACGGAGAAACATTCGTATTTTAATTCATCTGAAATTCATTAAAATTTGATTTTAACAATTGTAGGATTCAACATCATTCTTGGATCAATAAATGATAAATTTTTTGTTTTCGCACTATGATAAAAACTTGTTATGTGGACTAAAAATATTAGTTTTAATTAAATAGACATACAATCGAGCCTGCCTGGGATAAGGCAAATGACAAGAAGAAAATTTCTTGTTAAATCTATGTGTATTTATGTGATAACTAACATCACAGGCAATGAAGCTGCCCGGTGGTTTAGGCGACAACGACGCCGGTCTTCAAACGACAGGACCGGGGTTCGAATCACATCCGGACCGTCTCCCCGTAATCAGGACTGACTATCCAACTACGTGGTATCGGCAAGTCTAGTAAGCCATTCAATGGTCGTCGTGACCAAATAGAAGGTGGTCAAACCAAGAAGAAATGAGTAAAAAATGCACCTAAAAAGAGTTTGTTCTAAATCGTAAAATTCCAGATAAAATGCATTATAGAGAAATGTGAAATGTGAACGATGTACGTTCATCGTAACAGGTTGGCTGATAAGTCCTCGGTCTGACACATAGAATGCGCCGCTAGTATTAAATGCATATCATTTTTATATAGCACCAACCTTCAAATGATTCGTGTCAAAATTTGACGTCTGTGAGACAGAGCGTCTTTTGTCAAGCAACTTTTGGTTGCTTGACGAACGAAAAAAGAACGAAGGAGAAAAAAGTGTTGTTCCACCAAGACAACGCACCGTGCCACAAGTCATTGAAAACGATGGCAAAAATTCATGAATTGGGCTTCGAATTGCTTCCTCACCCACCGTATTCTCCAGATCTGGCCCCCAACGACTTTTTCTTGTTCTCAGACCTCAAAAGGATGCTCGAAGGGAAAAAATTTGGCTGCAATGAAGAGGTGGTCGCCGAAACTGAGGCCTATTTTGAGGCAAAATCGAAGGAGTACTACCAACAAGGTATCAAAAAATTGGAAGGTCGTTATAATCGTTGTATCGCTCTTGAAGGGAACTATGTTGAATAATAAAAACGAATTTTGACAAAAAAATGTGTTTTTCTTTGTTTGACCGGGGACTTATCAGCCAACCTGTTACATGTAAAAACTAGAAATATCTTTAAGCGAACCAATTATTACTTAATTTGTGTTCTAATTACAAATTCGATCTCTTAAAGATAGTTCTAATCTTTACATGGGGACTCGTGCGTGATCAAACTGTTTCGAAATGCACTCGTAGACATATTCATGCATCGTCTCGGCCTCTCCTTTCTTCCGACCTGAAAGGATGCGATGTACATCACTCGATCGTACAAGCGAACCGAACTCGTCTATTAGCTCTCGCTTCAATTCCACATATCTTAACACGTTGCGTAACGAAAACACAAAAAATCCACGCTACACCGGTCAACTTTTTGCAACACATAATCAGCCATTGCTCATCATCCCAACGCGCTGATTTTGCTACAGATTCGAGCTAAGATAGGCACATTTTAACATCTGCTCCAAGTTTTTCTTCCGCTTCAAAGGCTTCGTTGCTGTCCACTATGCCACGTAATGTATACACTCTATGTGACCGTCATGGCAATGATGTTTGCAGAGGCGTTTGGAAAAGTTCTTCCCCGAAATCATCATTTTCATCAGCATCATCGACCTCGCCGTCATTGTCCTCGAGAGACCGATTCTCCCCGTTTTCTTCTTCACTTTAACTACTGCCAAACGTTTGGACGCCCTCTTCTTCGCGGTTGACGTCTATAGATTCCGCAATATGTCCACTCTTGGACGTACCGACATTGTCTTCCGCAGCCATCATTTTGCGGTATTTCGCTGTACAATTCGCTATATTACCCGTGGTATTTAGCCCTAGCATATCTTCTAGCACTCACGAGTAGGTTCTAATTTTGTGAAAATTTCACAAAGTTCCTCTACTGTAGCTATGCCGATATGCTAATTACACACACGCACAAGTCTCAATAATCCGCACAATCGCGCAAGATTACTCGCTGCAGGAACGAACGCCACTAACGCCACGCTGTTTTTTCATACTCAGAAACGTCACAAGTCTTGTTCTACGTAGCCTTCACAGATTTACTTATGAGCCTCACAAATCAACACGCAGTTTGCTAATAAGCCACACAGCTTTCGCCCAGACGTCGTTTTGGTCAATGGGATAGTTCAATCGTATCCCGGTTCCATGTAAAGATTAGAAATATCTTTAAAAGATCGATTTATACTCAGAACACAAATAAAGTAAAAATTGATCCTTAGAGATATTTCTAATCGGCACTGGACCGTCATTATTAATTATAAATAAATAAATAAAGATATTTCTAATCTTTACATAGATGGAAGAAAAGGTGGATTTTTGTGTAATTTTGTATATTGTTGATTAAAACGACATTTCTATTTTGATAATATCGGTTTCGTAATTGACCGAAATGCAATTATATCATCACATTTCACGGCATAAATCTTCATGAGTTTGCTGTCAGAGACTGCTTCTTTGGAGAAACTGACCGTCACGATTAAATGTATGTCATGTAAAAAGACAATATATTAAACTATTCGATTTCTTCTACTCACTAAGAACAGGCTGGAATAAAACTACGTTTTTAGCTTCTTAGCGGCTAATTCAATTATAAATTAAGCTAAATGTTAATTAATCCAACTTTAGAGGAAACTGTCTAGCTAGCGTGAAAAATGCATAGAGTACTCTAATTAAATAATACACAATATTATGCACATATTGAACAGTTTTCGGAAGCAACTACTGTTTGAACCCACAAATCAAACATTCCATGTAAAGTAATACTTGTGTTGCTTACATGATCGTTTCAACAGGAACAAATTTTTTTGTGTGCTATGCATGTTTGATTTATCGACAAAGAGCAAAACTAGTCCACCCCTAAATAGCGGAGGGGACCGCCACGTCAATTCCCACACGGCAGGGCCTGAATTTCGAATCCAACCCGGGCCAATCTCCTGTAGTTTGAATTATCGTAGGTGGATACCTACGAAATATCAGTTGATCTCGTAACACATTTTTAAATGGCCAACATGACATCCTCTTCTTAATATGTAACAAAATATGTTTTACGTTTTGCTTGCAGGGAACACTTTTATACAAATCTTTATAACTAGCATTAAAATTTTCACAATAAACTACAACTCACAGGAAAATTTAAACAACTTTCACCGGCGATGGTACGTGAAGATATAAAACCATACATTAATTTCCATTATAATCTAATCTGTTGCGAAATCAGCTGACAACCTATATCTGCCATTCTTTTCCAGCTTGGCCAACACCCAAGATTATACTGCCGCTCCCGCACTTTAATCCTTCCCTCTGAGTTAATCCTAATTTTACCCTACGTCATGGAAATCGTTTCAAGCAAATTGGTTCGAATTAAGGGAAATGACGGTGATATCTTGATTAAGGGGTTGACCTAAAAGGCTGCTTCAAGTGTGCTTCAAACCCAACATAACACACACACACAGAAAGGGGACCCTAATCGGAAGTGCATCATTTTCATATGCTAACAAACACTTACACACATCTACTCATTTGTACCATGGCCGCACTAAAAAAATAAATTAACATCTTCGACAACATCACAAACCCAATCATTTAAAGTGATTCACTCACGCCACACATGTGTTGCTACTTTCTTGAGCTTCGGAACCAATTATGATGAATATTTGCTCGTGACTGCCATACGGGTTTTTGAACTAAATTCGAGAAAAATGAAAACCAACAACCTACTCTGTGTATGGTTTGGATATTTTCTTCGAACAACCGCAAAATCCCAATACTAGAACCTCAAACACAATTACTGTAATCAAATCGCTCGGACCTGTTCGGGGCCTTGCTGGAGGATTTTGGAACGATGAGAAATGGATTGCCACGCTAAACCATGAACATACATACATACACAACCCACACTCACACATTTGTAAGAGGCTGTGAACCTACAATTTTCCAATTATCCACAGCGCACAACTTTGCTAATCAAATTTGCCAACTAACTCACGGGCCTCTCGCTGCTTTTCTCTTCTTTTTCAATCCACAGTGTCCTACCGAAAGTCCTGGGGCAGTTTCGCTGACTTGGACTTCCATTTCCTTCGACGACGCGTTCGCTTGACGGAGCCGAACAGGAGCACAAAAGAAAAATAGTACCAACGGGAATTGAGATAACGAAAATAAAAAAAGTTCGCTCATACCACAACAGAAATCCTGCGGGAAGTGATTAAATCGATCCGCGTTGCGGTTATGCGCTAGGTAAACAAGGCTCGCCGGATGTGCTTCAGCAACAACTTCCCATCCCGAAGGATGTTAAGTACGCACAAGGGCAGACCAAACACTGGAAGTGCAGAGCCGCGTGCATGAAACAATTTTTCATTCCCGTGAAGCACCGTCGTCAAACACCGGTTAGCCCATTTCCGGGTGCGTCGTGAAACTACAAGCTAATAAAGTTCCCCCACTGGGCGGTAGCCATCGCCGTTGTCCTGCCGCGGTTCACGCACGCCAGAAGCCACCGGTTAGCCCGAGGGTTCGCAAAAGTTCAAACCTCGCAAAAGATCAAGTTAGCTGCCTCACAGCCAGCCGATTTCCTGTCCCGGTTTGCTGTCCGCTGCAAAATGGCTGAAATGTCTTGTAATATAAAATTAATTGAAAGTAATGTTTAAATTAAACCACAAGCGCCACGCAACACGCACCTTTGTGTTGGATTCGCACGACCCCGCCCCGTCGACCCGAGACGTCGACCGTCGAGTGAGTATTTACCGGAGCGTAAAATGACGTTCGAATGACGGTTGGTTGGTCTGAGGGACCTTTGGACTAGGTTTTTGTTGTCATGTCTATACATCCGCTCTGATGAAACGAGGCTTGCTAGCGTTACGGCATGAACATGTGCTTTATTAAGGGCAACCACCACGAACCACCATCAGGAGAGGTTTAAGCAGAGTCATTTACAACAACCAGAATCTCCCAGGGGAAAACCACAGCTAAGCTCAGCAACGAAAGTCCAACGGACCGCCAAGGACACAGATAACGAAATGGCGACAAACATTTTGACATTTCCCACTAAGCTACTCACGACAGTGCTTTTTTTACAGCAAGCTACGACAGGATCACCTACTCGGCGGTGAAGCCGGGAAGGATTTATAATTTTATGCGCGTCACGCACGTCAGCATCTACAAGGAAACTTAAGCATCATTAGCATCGCACTGTTTCGCAGAACGTTGGTTGTTCATGTGCTGAGTACACGTTCCGATATGTTGAACGAAGGTTGAACATGTTCTTACTTAGGGTTGCCGCCGTTACGACTGCTGTTTAGAAAACCTTAAAAGAACATTTAAAATTCAAGATATGAGCTTTTGGATTACAGAGTTGTTGAAAGCAAAAACATTCATACTTCTTGGGCACTTCTTGTCAACGGATAAGTGTAGTCCGGAGTGAGCAGCAATAAAAACAGACTTCAAAATATCATCATTTTTATTGCGGAAGGTTGAAAACTCTTTACGTCTTGTTGGATATGAGTGAAAAGGCACAATATCACAATACAAGAGTGTAAATAAGATTAGATGAAGCTTTAAAATATTAACACATTTTATAACGCAAAACCCGACCAAAAACAGCCAATTGCTGACACAAACTGTGCATAATAAAACACAAAAGGGATATGAATGACAAACATACCAAGCATTGCCAAACAATCCACCTGCAGCACATCATGAAATTTACACACGGCTACGGGTGGTTAATTAAATTCTCTAAAATACGCTGCTTGCCAAGCTTAGGCGTGCACTCCTCTGCAACAGAACGTTCGTTCGTGCTCTCTTAAACCCTTCAGTCAGTGACCCTGCCGGAAAGCCTTTCCAACCGGATTATCCTTTACTGTGATGAAATTTATAAAGCTATCGCAAGAATTCTTCATTACGATGCGGTTTGGTAACCGCAACGTAATTAGTCGACAGAATTGATAAGCACAATAGGCGTCCGCACAGCCAAGCGAAAGATCCATACAAACCATTCTGCTTCTGAATTCCCGTGTTCTGTTCATAACTCTCGATACGTGAATTTGACATTGCGCGTATGTTTCGGAGAGCATGACTTTTTTGGACGTTAAACCAAGATTAATGACGCTCGTGATAATGATGCATTGTACGTAGTCTCTTTTCGGCAGTCAATTTGCTATTAATATTATATAATATTTTTGGTCTTTTTTGCAAGTTTTGTTGTTAGGAGTTTAATCCAAAGCAAAGTGTTACAAACGTGTGTAACGGCCATGTAAGCGTTTTGCTGCATGGGCACATTGCGGACGGGTATCGTCGGGATGCGATGGGGCCTTACAAGTAGAGGGGGAGACATACCTTCTCTCCCTTCTTTTCAATACTGGCTGAATGAAGGATACGTTCCTTAAAGTATATTGCAAAACCACTAAGAAAACACACGTGTTTTGACCAGTTTTCGCTAGGCGATAACTGATTTGCGGTCTTGGCCTGCCGCAGAAGAGTTCATAACCGCTCACGATCCCGCGCCGTCGTCCGCCAATCCGTTAACCCGGCCTTGATGGCGGATGATTCCACGCCATCCTTCCACCTCAATCTGGGCCTGCCATGTCCCCTTTTTCCATGTGGACGCCCTAAAACGACTTTCTGAGCTGGGTCGTCCAGTGCCATGCGTATAACATGGCCAGCCCATCGGAGCCTGGCGATCCAAATTCGCTGCACGACGGTGAGGCCGTCATACAGTTCGTACAGCTCGTCGTTGTAGTGGCTCCTCCATTGTCCTTCCACACATCCAACGATCCTTCTGATCATCTTATTCTCGAAAGCGGCTAAGAGGGCTTCGTCTGTTTTGGACAGGGCCGCCATGTCTCAGAGGTGTATGTGAGTAATGGGACTATAAAGGTACGATACAGTCCCAGCTTCGACCGTCGCGACAGGTATTTTGAGGTGAGATGTTTCCTCAGGCTGTAGAATGACTCCGTCTTTATGCCGTTTTCGGTGCTGAATTTTGACCTGAGATAGGTGAAGTTTTGTACGACTTCAAATTTGCGGCCACCTTTCCGTACATCACCCCCACGTAGCTCCAGATTTCTTTGTAGGTCTGCTGACGTCGTTTATCTGCAAACCGAGGTTACCAAAGGCCTACCAAAGGCTCGATCCTTTGGTAGGCCTCTGCTACCTGAGAGAGCCGCACACCAATGATGTCTATATCATCAGCGTATGCCAGGATCTGAGTTGACTTATAGAAGATGGTTCCCGAAGTCTCCACCTCTGAGTCACGGATAGCCCTCTCTAGCGCCAAGTTGAATAGGAAACAGGCGAGCCTATCTCTCTGACGCAGGCTCCCTTTGGTGGTAGCAAAGGACTCTGAGAGTTTTTTTTCCATCTTTACCTGGCATGTGACGTTGGTCATGGTCATTCTAACAAGCCTGATCAGTTTGTCCGGGATTCCATAAGAGTTCATGGCCTCGTAAAGTTTTACTCTGGCAATGCTATCATATGCGGCCTTGGAATCTATGAAGAGATGGTACGTGTTCAACTGCTGTTCAGCCATCTTCTCCAAGATTTACCGCATGGTGAAGATGAAGATCTGGTCAGTGGTAGATTTTCCGTTTCGGAATCCTCTATGATAGTTTCCAACTATCTGTTCAACTATTGCCTTATTACAGCACACACAATTGTCTCTGAATTTCCAAGTGTTACAGCGTAACGGTGCCGTTGCACCGCGTGGCGGACAACACAGGAGTAAACAAAAACAAACAATCAGTTGTCAGTTGGACATAACACTGAAACGTAACGCCATGACGTTACAGGATAAGTACGTCACAGGTGACCTTACTGAGAAAATCGCCCTAATAACCACTACTAAGGCTCTTTTCAAAACAAATTTGCCTTGGGTGGCGGGTTTATAAAGATTTTGTCAATAGGGGAATTATTGCAAAGATTAATTAGAATCCTTGATTCTACGATAGCATTTGATTCGAAAATACTAGTTTTTTTTTTTTTTATTTGAAGATAAGGACAATGAAAGCAAGGAAACGGCCATCGCTCTTCAGCAGAATCATAAAATAAGCGTGCGATGGGCGAACTTGCTCTCTTAAAACCAAGGCCAAGAAGTAATACCACATTTTTTGAAACCCAATCGTGAACCAATAGCGTTCGCTTGCTCATTGGTCATCGTCGTCGAGGAGCCAACGAAGTTGCGTCCACAACACCACAAGAGTCTCAGTTTCTCATCAGCTTCCAAAATGCAAACACAATCTAATAAATGATAGTGAATCAAAAATGTTATTGTGTTGCTCTGAATAATAGTAACGATTACGTCTACACATGTTTAAATTATTTCAACATTTTTAAATAAAGTAAAACCAGTCAAATCACACTTAGTTACAAACGTTATAAACGCAAAAGCGCTCTACTTCATGGGCACAATCGCTCTCGGGAAACGAGCCTTCAAGGCCTCAAAAAAACACAGTCAGTTTGCTGTTCCTAGACGGACCGGATAGTGGAGGTGTCGCCTGAATGTACCGATGTTCCCACGGTCGGTTAACCCCATGTTTTATTTTTCCGCACAGGATTGCATTCGCAACATACTTACTACAAAATTCATCACAAATGCGTGATCAATCAGTGACGGAGAAGTAAACTAGCGCGCAAGAAAATTATTATATAAACTAGTTTACAGCGTCGAAGTTCATTTCCACATCAATCAACCAGCCTCCAGTTCACATACACGCTATGCGCATTAGTCTCGCCAATAATGGCAAGCAATCTGTGACCAATAAAGCTCTCCTATAAATTCTCGAACCAACCGTAGTAGGAAAATTATTTTTATTGCCCCAAACAACAAAACCAGACGAAAGATATAACGATTTTCTTCCGCAACAATGTTGTTTTAGTCGCAAAACGACTAATCGAAGCAGATAACCTCTGACAGCGAAGGTTTCGTAGCGCTTACGAAAACATGGTTCGATGTAGAGGAGAGAATGAAGGGCAAAATAATATCCACCACATACCCACATCAAACATGGGAATGGGTCCAGAACGACGGGTCCTTTTTTTTTGCTTGCTGCAAACTAGATGTGTCCATCGCCATTAATCGCAGATTGGACTTTGGTCTTCAGAATATCAAGGGACATGCACGTGGACGCGCAGTCCTGTATTACGTATATAGCTTTTTGTGTTTCTCTCTTTTATGTGATCTTTTTCCCCCTTAGCACATAACTGAATTTTATCACCACAATGAACGCCAAGCTACGCTATAATCCATCAATTTGGAGAAAAGAGCGGTATGGAGTTTGGGATAGCAAAAAATGCCCCAAAATCCTGGTAGCTTACAGCAAACGGCAATGGAAGAATTGGAAGGTTGGAAAATCAAACATAAAAACCATACACCCATCAACCAAAAAGAAAATGACGTCAAAAACTGGTATGAGATAAAAATGGTGGTACTAAATTTGAGGGAAGCGAATCCCAGTGGTGACAAGGAAGCAAAAAAAAAATGATTGCTTTGCAGGATTCACAGAAATTATGCAGTTTTGAGCTAATGTGAACTATTCATTATCCGATAGTTCATTACGAGTCTATATGGAATCAATTACTATTTGTTTTCAACCTGTAAGGGCGAGTTATTCTGAAGAACGAATAAGTTTAATTTGAAATCGATGTTGACATCAAACGCCTTTCAATCCCATCCTCTCTTATGCTTTTTCAGTAATCTAATTAAATCTCCTACAGGCAATTAATACACCTCATTCACGACAAGCTCAAGCCACCTGACGACAGTCAGCGTTCAGTGTTAGACATGCGTTAATAGAAGGCGACACTGTTCGACCTCATCAGAAGCATTTTTAACACTCGACTACGTTTGTTCTTCTCCATTGCTTTTATATACGCCCAATGGTACTTAAATTTATTCACATAAATGCGTATGGTTAGCGACAAAGCAGCATAAAGAAGCATCAACACCGCTAGATTGAAGCACCCGATCTGCAGTCGAACAATAGGTGCATTTATAAATTTCCACATTCCCAACCGGCAGCTAGGACGCTACACGCGTAGAGCAGCTATAATGGTGCACATAAGTTTAGCCGGATAGCCTCGCCTGAATGCAAATCGACGCCCAGTACGGTAAGGAACCATGGGTCCGATGCGAATCCGTGTGCTGGTGCGGAACAATCCGAGGTTACGGGAAAGGTTTGGGAAAGTTATTGAACCTTCCCTGGCACCACGTATGCACGGTAACGCACTAGTGTCCGCAGCAAAACGCAAAACCAGCACACTCACTACTGCCAAGTGCGGCACGGCGTAAGCGTACACGTTGCGTGCAAATGTTTATTTGTGCTGAAGAGAAAGCGCGGAAAATAGGCCACCAAAGCCGACGACGGTCACACGGTCGGTTTGCCCGACCGCTAACTTATGGCGATCGGTAGCAAAGCGGCGTCCGACGATGGCGATTTTAATGTTTTTCAATGCCTGTGAAGTGACCCTTTACGCATCGTGCCAGCTTGGTAGCAAAATAGTTAGCTAATTTATGGCTAGCTAAGTGGGCGCAGACAAAAGTTGCAACGGTGATAATTCAAGCAAAAGAGAACCATTAAAGAATTTGTTTTAGCATTGCAATCCTTCATTTATAGCATTCGACAAGAGCTAAAAATATTATGAAATCATTGTTTGAGTACACTCTCGAATATTGCAGAGTGAAACTACAAATTAATTTTCCTGCAAGTATGCAATCCGCATAACAAAATCGATTATTAATACTTGGATGATTTCTTCGTCGTGTTCGGGCAACCCTTAAGCTCTGTCAAATAATTCAAACCAGTCAGTGTCTTCTTTTTGACTTGACGACCTTCTAGGTCAGGCCGGCCATCGAAATCCTTGCTAGACTTGCTCAAAACCACGTAGTTGGATAGTCAGTCCTCACTACCAGGACACGGTCAGGATATAATTTGAACCTCGGAGCCACGCCTATTGTAATTGCAATTGTAATGCGCCACATCTTTCCACTGTCGTGACAAATCTAGTGGAGTAAATGAAAACCATTAGGCACTCAAAAAATAACTGAAGTTTTAAAATTATTACCGTGAAAGATTTCCACAAACCTAAAGACTTCAATTGATATTAAAACAGTCTCAAAGTAAATTTAAAAAGCCGCTAGAATATGTGAACAGGCAAAATTTTATTACTTTCAACATCGGACACTGATTTTTTTTCCTTTACTCTATACTCTTTTACTCTTATAAACTGCAGATCAGCATGTTTACATTGAAACCGCGAAGTTTTTTCATACACCAGAAGAAACTTTCCACAAAACGATGTTTTCTTTTTACCACACGAAAGCTTGCAGGTATTTTATTGTACCAAGAAAACTTCAACGCTCTAAGATGTTTGAATGAGTGAAAACTTTCGCTGAGTAAAAACTGAGCTCTCAGTAAGAAGTATCGCTCAACGGTGAGGGTAACACAAGTCAAAATAGAGCTCTTACTTTTTAAACAGCTTGTAAGTCCTTGGCTAGTCTTTTCTTCTGGACATTACCGAGTACAAGTTCAATAATTTTCGTTCTTGCTGTTTTACTTTCCAATTTATTCTTGTGAAGCAGTTGCTGTAAAACGACTACAAATTTGTAAACAAAAAACTGGTTTGCTGTGTAAGTACTTTTTTGATGTAATCCAAAAAAAAGTAGAAATTTTACACATGAAAGATCAGTACACTTGTACTACATCTACTTCTATTTTTATCCACAGTAAACATAATCGATTCGTGCAAATCGAATACGACCGTCGACAGCTCGTGACCAGCCCTAACGAGGCACTCGAATACATCGTTACCACCTCATCTAAAGCGACTGATTCAATCGATTCAAGCAAGCCCTTACGGAGGAAACAGAATGAAACAATCAGCACACAGAAGCAGCGGGCCTACCTAATGAGCTGGAAGATACTGAAGAAACGAATGGAACGGAAGGCGAACTTTTCCTAACTACGAGCCCGTCTTTTAGAGTTCTACAAGAGCTGCTCTACGAAACTCTCCCACTATATCCGGCCAACGGTTACCATACCCTTTACTTTGATATCCAGTCCACAGAAGCAAACGGGCAGCTTCGAAAAGAAAGCGATTTTTGTACGACTCATTTCACCTCAGACACATGTATGCCGGACAAGATACTTTGCTGTAGTTAATATTCTACAGACGAAACGCAACAATTTGGTGTTTCTAACTCGGGATAATGCTATTTTTGTTGCGTTTGCTTCCTCCCATTGCCAGAGGCTAAGACCACCTAAGTACCGCTCCTTACAGATTATTACGTTGCATTGTTCTAATCATAAGGTCAACGGAAGAAATGCTCTAGGGAACATCTCCTTCCTGTATCCATGTCTAGAATCCAGAACATACAGCTTTGATTACAGAATGAAGGTAGTATTTCTCCTAAGGTAATTCAGATAGGCTTAACTATTAATCAACGGGATGACGTGCTTCAACTTGAATACTGCGTGACGGGTTGGTTCTAGTTAAGAAGCCCTTACGATTGAAATTCTGCTCAAGCTGTGTCGAATTAGTAATTATTATTGAAACAGTTTCGGTATATGTGTGGACGAAAAATGGAGTAAGGACTCCTTGTAAATTGGTTACAAATTTGTAAAACAACCCAACAAATGTCCTTTTTCGCCTTCAAACCTTGCACCACCTGTCAAAGTAACCGACTTACATCTTAAGTCCTTCCGCAAAGATATCGCTTTTATTTAAGCTGACGTCTCTCTCTTCAAATCGAATTCCCACAAACTACTTCCTGTTGACATGTTCATTTCGGCGGCACAGGAAAGCGAAGGAACCGTATAATCATACTCGAAAGGTTAATCTTCCGGATACGCTCGCTCAATATTTCGACCGTACCGAGTTCAATCGACCAGATCTACCTGAATGGACGGTTGGCGAAATCAAACATCTATCTCACTGTCGCTGACCTCTTTGCTTCGTGCTGGGAAACAAACCCACTGCATGTATCTTTTCCCAAAAGGATATGACACCCAAAAAAAAAAAAAAAGGAAGCCAAAAACACACACACACACACTCAAGCTAATCCATAACATGTTTGTAGTTTTGCAGAATCGGTGCTGAAATGTGTAGAACGATTTTTTTTTCCTTTCCAGGAAAATTTATTCCCTCTCAAAATGCTGTCCCTCATTTCCAGCGTAAACTCAAGGGTTGTGGGCAGGATGCGTGATCTCAACTGGAAACGTACAGCCGGTCAGGATATTGAGAGTTGTCCTGGTAAAATCGAACCTTCCACTAAAGATGGGATTCACAATCCGTAACACTCACACGACGGATGGTTTGCCTGTCTTCGTTTGAACTACGAACGTCTTTTCAGATGGAGCAAATGCGAGATACACTGAATTGTTGATTTGTACAGCTCATCTAGTGTGAAGGGCATCACCCATGAAGAAGGGCACAAAAAAGGGCCTTCTTTTTCCGATTTGGAAATGAGACTAAACCGGATGGACCACATGGATGCTAAATGGAAATATCTTTTGCAATTTTCTATTTGGCACGGGACCATGGCGGTGTTCGGTGTTTCGAACAGCGTGTATCGTACCGCATGATAGATGAAAGATTGAAAGGTGCCCAAAGCGCAAAACACATCTACACCCTGGCGGGGTGATTGATTGGACCGAACTACCGCCCGCCACGTGAGACTTGATGAAATATCGCTCAAAGTCAATTGGGGCGACATCGTTCCACAGTTTCGCCTGCTCAGGCCCCCTCCATCAGGAGGAAGGTTTTAGGGACTTCAGACGCCCCATTCGAACATCGTTGTTGGCGGTGTTTAGATAAGCCCTGATAATACCATACCCCGGACGATGTGGAACAGGTCAGGATCCTGTCTTTGAGAATGCTGACTTAATCATTCCCGTTATGGTATGACCATTATACAACACTGCCGAGCAAGATCGGAGTGTCACGCATGGTGGATGAAATAGATGAGGGTAACTTTCTTTGCTATTTCTCTCACTGTTGGTCAGACCTTGATGGTAGCCGATCAATTTTAGACTGCTTAATATGACCGACATGTGTTTGATTTTTTCTTTTTGAAATTTTATCGTTCCGAAGCCAACTTCAAGGGAGAGTTCTGCGTTAGAATATTTAATGACGATGATTATTATATTTTTTCCAGGCATTCAAAAGTTCCTTCACACAAATACAGTGTTTTCAGTTCATAAAACAAGTGTCTCAGTGGTTAAAACAATTAAAGATTTTAATGGAACGAACACTCAAAGCATTCTACTTAGCTAGTTAATCAGTTAAGTCAATTTCCTTTATTAAATTGTTTCCATGCAATAGTGATTTTATAGCTTATAATTGCTGGGTTTGAAGCCAGGTTCACTCCTCATCAGTCTATTCACTGAATAGCAACTTGGCTGATGTAAATTTAAGGTTTAATTGTGATTTAAAGCTTTTTGTTAAGGGAAAGAATTTTTTAAATTTAAAACCCTCGAAAGCGTTGAAAAACTAAAACTATTGGTATTATCATATCCTTAAATCTACTGATTAACTTAGACACGAATTAAATACTAATTTTGAATGATATAACCTACCGACTAATAGTTGGCATTCTATGCCGATTTAAACTCTATGTGATTTATTCTATCGAGAGTGAAACCTAACTATTTAACTGAATAAGTTCACGGGATTTCGTTTTTGTCCTTCTATCAACTCTTTAAAGCTAACTTGCGAGGGCTAGTGAAATTGGTGAAGAATAAGGCCTCGGATTTGTCACCGCTCAGTTTGAGCTTTCAGAATATTTTTAATATTTTTTAGGACCTGAATTAAGTGCTTTTATCGCCGTTTTAGAACTTTTCACAGATGACAATAATGCTATATCATCCGCGTAGAGATATTGTTTGCTATTCCTCATTATTTGAATATCCGAAGTGTAGATGTTGAAGAGTGGCGGCCCGGTGGTATAGGCAACAGCAGCGTCGATCTTCAAACGGCAGTGAGGACTGACTATTCAACTACGTGGCCATTGGGAAGAGTCTTGTAAGCCATTCGATGGCCGGCGTGACCTTCGAGGTCGCTAAGCCAAGAAGAAGAAGATGATTTTGAAGATTAATGGGACCCCAGCTGTGGTAGAGTAGGAACTAGATGAAGAGCTTGCTATTTTTATTTTGTTTTCGCAATTGGAAATATATGAAAAAGTAACACCAATCAAGTGCTCCGGGATGAATTTAAATCGTCCCAGCTTACCAGCGTCCTGCAGTTCTCGGTTTACTGTAGACATATCTTTGAGAGAGCAAAATAATTATTTCCCCGATAGTCTTCGCAGGACAGCAATTCTCAGCATTTTTGTGGGAAAGTATGGCCATTGGAGCAGCAACCATTTTTATACTGACGGATCCTCATCAGAGCAGGGCATCGGTTTTGGCGTATATAATTTTTCTACGACAGTGAAGGCTATTAAGAGCCCGGACTACTTCGTAAAAGAAATATAAAAGGTCTTTAGCTCATTGTTTGAGAAAACATTCCATATATATCTTATTTGGCTGCCTGCACATTGCGGTATCTTCGGCAATGAAAAGGCAGACCAATTGGCCAAAAAGCGTGCTTCGGAAGGGTCCTGCGCCCATTGCAGTCTCCCACTTCATGACTCGGTGGCAGAGTTTGTGAGACACCGATGAGCTCGGGAGGTTTCTATATTCGATCACTCCCCAAGTGTCCTTGAAGCCTTAGTTCCATGGCATTTCAGGTGATCGTGCGTTCATTCGAATGATGTCTAGGCTTAGGTCTAATCATTTCGCGTTGGGCGCGCATCTCCAGCGTATAGGACAGGTCGACTCCGAAGTATGTTGCTGTGGCCTCGGATATCACAACATAGATCATCTTCTATGGTTTTGTGTGGAATACGAGGATGCTTGACCCGCCTTGTTAGACGCAGTTCAGGGCATTGGAAAGTTGCAAAACGTTCTAATGCGGTGCCTGCTGGGAGACTGCGACGAGGTCTAACTGAGAACAATCTTTCTTTTTTGTCGTGCGAATGGATTATTAGTGTGATTCCCCTCTTGATCCTGTTTGTCTGTCTTATATGTGTTGTACCTCGCTTGTATGAATGATGATGGATGAATGAATGCATGAGAGAGTACGATGCGTGAAGGGTTTGGTACCACATGGAAGTAGTTGCACTGAACACAATCATAGAACCTTCGAAATGGAAAAAGAATCAAGACCCCCGCTACCATCAGGACTTCAAGCATAGAAACGCCCGCACACACCCGTGATAAGGTGCCCGCTCACGATAAGACCCTCGCTCTGGACACGACTTTGGCATTGGATGACGAAATACTACGCAACGGAACAGACAAAGCACACCCGGGATACTTTGCCCTTTCACGGCTCGGAGAAGGAAATGTCTCCCAGCAAAGATGAAAGGAGTATCTTACTCTTAAGTTAACTATAAGCAATATGAATATGCCGTCCCTTATGAATAAAAAAAAGTGCTCCGGGAAATTAAAGTTTGGAGATTTAAAACTAGAATTTAAGAGTAGATGTTTGAGAAGTTTGTAGATCAAACCGTGATACCAAACAGAGTCAAAATAGGACCAATCATGTTGATTTTCGATTCTATTAGTTTTGTAGGATATTTTTTGTAAGTCTGTAAAGTTGATTAGAGGAGAAAAACGATGGATGGAAACCAAATTGACTTTGAGGAATTATGTTATTGTTGTTTGTGTGCAGAGCAAGTCAGCATTTAATAAGTTTTTCGAATCCGAATTTCCCTTGACAGCTCAGTAGACTAAAAGGTCCATAGAGGCTGTGGTCTTTACCTGGTTTGAGTATGGCAAAAACTCAAGCTATTTCCCATGAATTAGGATAGTAGCCAAGTTTAAGACATCCGTTAATAATTGTGTTTAGGTATATAATAGCTCAAAGCCATCTACTACATATGGTTGTTTAGTCTAAAATCGCATATTATTTCAAATATAATCTCACAAATTGCAATATGAATATTATGCTTTGCTGTATGATAATTTGAAAACTTCATAAAGATTATTTGTTTGCAAAAAACAAACAAAAAACATTTTAAAATATTTCTTCGTGAACTAAGTCTTCTATCCTTTTTGCTTCAACGGAATAAATAAATTTAAACAGAGCTTTCTACAGGAAATAAAATCAACAAATTCATAATACCACTCACCTTGTTTCTATCCTTGCCAAAAGGGAAACAATGCCACTCAATTCAATCTTTACCGGATCGATTGTATGTGCACTACCATCCCGCCAACTCTATCGGCATATCCTTCAAACACCTTCTAAACGAATGCATCGCCAGCAAGCAACGAGGCAAGTTTTCCCGTCTGGCATAGTGGCAGCCACTGCTCACCACCATCTGGCAAACAAAATGAAGACCATTTCCACTCACAACGTACTGCAACAATAGCCTGGTCAACAAAACAATCAACAAACTTGCACACACACACACACACACACACACGTGTACACACTCACCACACAAATGCGATACGTTACGAGCAATTTAATGCCGAGCACAACTTGCACAATTTCTCTATTTATTTTTCATTGCTCGGGTTTTCTTTTCGCAACACACACACACACTCGAGAAACAGAAATCAATATTTTGCACATTTCACTGCCAGCAGCACACTATGGCTATTGGTACTTTATTTTCAAATTCGACCCATTTGTCGATGCCTACACGTTGGTTGATGGTTTTATTTTCACACCACTTTTACGTTCGTTGGCTGAAAGCAGAGAGAGAGAGAGGGGCGTGGAACCAGAGTTTTAGTGAGGTTGCTTTAAAATGTAACAAAATTAAATCAACCACCGATAGCGTTTCATGCCGTTCGATGTGTGTCTCAGTTTTCGTAGCGCGACTCCGCTTTTGCTCGGGAAAAAGTTTGGAAAATGTTTCTGAAAATCACGTGGTCAGTCGATTAACAAATAAACCAAACAAGGGAATGGCAAAAAAATAAGCTCCAAACTTACGGCGCGTTCCCAAACAAGCTCGTCAGGAGCACGGGGGCAAATAAAACTTAAACAAGCTTGCATCACCCCACTGGGATCTAATTCCGTGTAGCCTCTTCCGCTGACAGATTGCCGTGGGAGCGATGATTAATACACGCCACGAGACCTGGCCACGGGCGGAAACATTTCGCTGCACAACGGCCCCACGATAGGTAACGTGGGACTATAAATAATTCAAAACCATTTACCCCGTGTTCGGGGAGTGCCTGGCCGCGTACCACGATGCCGAAGCGATCCAACAACATCACTGCCCGTTGTGTTGGGTTTTGGCCCTTTCTTGGTTGCTTGCTTGATACCACGAGATTTATATTCCCAGCCTTGGACCATCCGGTCGGTGTCGGTACGTATGCGTGAATGGCTCGGTGACCAGCGCGTCACAAACCACCCTAGGCTACCTTTAATTATTTTATCTTCCACGAAACAGTGTGGCACACCCCGGTTGCCTGCAGCATCATCAAACGGATAAATGTACATCCGAACCGGTGTAAATCTCACCCATGAAACAGCGTCTGAAAGGATGCTTGGACATCTGTGCCGTTATGTACGCGTGTGAAACGAGCAAAGTCGACCTTGCTAAGAGGCAGATAGCAGCGCCATCTAGCTAAGCCTAGCCATTAGTGAGCAAGGAGCCAAGTAAAGCATAGTTTCTGTTTGGTTTTAATTATCGAACCAACAACAACGCCTCCGATGGCATTCAAAAAACTTTAAGTGGAGGTCACCAACAAGCAGCATTACAACCTTGCAAACGTTCCGGGTAGATAGAGAATTGAATCAGGACATCCGCAAATCAACATCCGACATCAAACAGCATTACCGGAAGACACTTTTGGGAAAGGTTTGTGACGCCCGTCTGTAACCGTCAAGCATCGTCATCTTCGTCTGAGATGTGGAATCGAATCGTGTGGATACGGCGAGGCCTCTCGCTCTCGCAAAAGGAATCGGTAACAGTCACCACCCAGTACTGTTTTCGAGAGGGATTTCGAAAGTGTAGCAGCCGCTTCAAGTGGAGTACATGTTGGGAATTAATTTTGCACCATCAAGCAACGTAGGCACGCTTAAAGGCTTGGAAGTCAAGAAGCGAGAGATTGTTTCAGAAATGCTGCTCTGAGGATGTACAAGGCCTTTTCACTAAGCCTTTTTTGTTGGTGACTCAATTGCATTTCATCTGAGGCGCTTAATCGCACGGTAAAGGACGCAAGGGATACAAGAAAGTCTGGGTAAATGGGTATGGGAGCATGCCCGAGAAGGAGCCAGAGATTAAGGACATTTTCCAAGCACGTTTCCGTAAATGGAAGACGTCACACATTCACACGCAGGGCCGTAATATTTGACTCGGGAGTTGATTTTGGTATAAAAATTGGGACATGGTCATGGTCGTCGTGGACGAAAAAACAAAACCCACAGCTGCATAAGGCGATGATTGATGTACAGGTTTTCTTGCTGTCCTATACTGTATCCGTTTCCGAGCTTTTGCTTGTAAAAAAAACTTATTTGAAAGGCTAAACCCTGACTATGCGTACAGAATATTGCGTGGCAGACAAGCAAATGCAAACACATCTTCACAGTGAAAGTCTTTGCAAACAATACCCTTCCAGAGTGGACAGGTTGCCCGTGGCGAACCCTTGCCTGGTGGGCAAGTTTTCCGTCCGTTTTATTTTGTGTTCTGCCATGTGATTTCCGAAAAATTGTGGCTTTCCGGCTGTAAGGATACGTTTTTATCTGCCACTCGCAGCTGTTTCCGGGGAGCTGTGTAAGAATTGTGTTGCATGCTTTCATCACTTTAGCACCAGCTCCCTGCTAGAGCTGGTGTAATACGCATAAAAGAAATCCTACCCTCCGATCCGATCCCGTCTCCATTTTCCGTTTCCGGTCTTACAGCAAAAAAAGGATCAAGATTTGGAGCAAACGCTCGCTTCCACACCCACGTAGACACACGCACCGTTTTGAACTCTACCGAAGTTAGACGCATCTAAAGGTGATGATGATGAAAATGGGATTAACTTTTGTGTCGGTTGGATACTGCACCCTTCACTCCAATCTCTCCCTCTATCTGGAAGGGAAATGCGTACAATGAACAGGCAAACATAGAACCCTAGGACAGGACTGGTCACATTCCACAGTCAACAATGTGGCTTAAGTTAAGGACCAAGACAAACTTATGATATAATAAGGAAAGAGCCCGGTTCGGGGCTCAAAAAAACCTCAAAGCGTCAGCTGGTGGGATGGAGAATCTTAGAAAAAATGAAACACAAAAGTAGTAGCAGCAAGAAAAACACACTAAACCTTTGCGAATAGTTCTCGTTGTTTCGCATTCTTTTATATTTTTCTCGGCCGTCACTCGTTTGCGCTCGTACTCTGCGTGTCTTGTGTGGCTTTTTTAATGTTTGGCTGCAGATTTGTTGTGTTTTATTACATCACATGATGGACTTCTGTTTCAGGTTGTCCAGTTTTTCGTAGTTTTTCATGTAATATCACTACCGTTTTTTCTTGTGTTAAAGCCCCATTGGCCCCACATGCTTTAGGTTTTTCGTTTTCCATTCCACTTTTTTTTTGTGTTCCCTACCAGCGCACAAATCCACACGCTACATAAATCCAGCGTCCGGATATGGGCTCACACGTGTGTGGTTTGTTCACATCCGTCAGCAAATTATCGTCATATTCTGGTACGTCTTTGCGCTTCCCCAAATCTACCCGGACGAGCTACGGAAGTGCGTAGTCACCTAAATCCCGTTAAGACCACCATGCACGATGACCGGAACTGCTGCTAGACACCAAAAGACACTGAAATCCGTTTTCTTTCGCCGTGTTGTTAGCGCAGTAATGGCATGATGGGAGACGTAACATTTGCTTCGGTTTCAGGATTTGGTTTGTTCGTCCGGCCGAATCGCCAAAGCTACCGTTTTCGAAACGCGTCCCCCCGAACCACCAAGGACAAACGCACTGTGTGTTGGCGGCCACACGGCTGACGGAAAAGCCTCATTTCCGCTTCCGTAAGCACAGCAGCCGGCATTTTGTTTTGCTGGAAACGGATCAACCTTTAGGGACGGAACGGCGCACTTCTCACGTTTCTTTTGCAGGTTACACAGAACGGCACAAAAACAACCAGACATAAATATAAAGGCAAGGGAAGGTTTTATGAAAAACAATTAAACTTTTTTGTGGGGTTGCTTTTTGAAACCGTAAAGACAATACGATTTTCTTCACAGCATTCCTCGAACGCGTTCACCATTCGGTGCGATTTGCACATTATTTATCATTTATTTACGTCACTTTACCTAACTTCCATCAGCCTTATATGCACGCTTTTCATACTTTTATACAACCCATTTTCACACAAACACAAACAAATGTAACCGCTCACAAACGCACCGATGGAAGCGACCGTAGTCGTATGAATATTGTACGCACAACGTACGACGAGGAAAAAACTTTCTTCACCTCGCCGGCTTTTTAGAACCGCAAGCGAAGCGAAAGGAAATCTCCTAGGTCGGGCACTGCGGTAACTACGACTTCCTTTCAGTTATTTTAGCTTTTTTGGCTGTAGCTGATTCACTGCTTTTTCATAGAAAACTCGTACGCTCACGTGGAGCACGATGTCTGGCAGCTCGGACGATGACTGGTGTTTGCTCACTGCATGGATCTGTTAAAGGTGGGGTTTTTTTTCTGTTTTCGAGAAGCGCCCACCGTAGGCTTTGGCACACAATCTTACTTTTCTTACACTACACTACAGAAGAATGTAACTGTAAGTTGATCGAAACCATCGCCAATCGGTATGCTTGATTCAGTTGAGGTTTTAAACTACACTCCATCGAGAATAGATTTTGGAGGAAACGCTAGCCATTCGTGTTTACTCACTACTATGACACACACCGATCACAAATCTTGGATTTATTTTGCACGCTACACAATACGCAAACGGTACGTGGTAACGGATGGGACGAGCCTACTTGCGAGCGGACACGCACACGCCACGAACGGATACGAACTTCCAACTACCTATCGGGCGACACGGCCGATCCTTTCGAGCCCTCGTGTCCTGTTTATAGCTCATTCGCTCTCTCTCGCCCACTCTCGGAAAGCGAGTTAAACGCTTTCCGAAGGCACACCGGATGTCCCTGGTAAATCCTGGCTCTCCGAAACACGTTGCGAAACTGTAACCCAGAATTCTGCAAGCTTTTTTTTTTAACTACACGAAGGCACGAAGCGAAAGCTTTTACTCGAACCGAACAGGATGCACTAAACTGAGAGAGAGAAAGCGAGAGCAAGAGATTCAACTTTGCAAAGAGCAAATAGAAAACGCACTGGTTCTAAGAGAACGCGCAAGTGTCAAACTGTGACAGGTGACACCGGAATTCTAGTACTTCGCCGGGTTTATTCGCGTTATGCAAAAAAAATAAAATACTGAGAGAGCGCTCTCGGTGCAAGGAATTGTCCGTTTTTATGGGTTATGAGAATTTTCCCCACTCGAGGAGCTTTAGCACATCGCTCTTCCGATTTGCTCTTTTGCAAATAGTTGCCGTAAAGAGGTAGAGGGAGACTTTTCTTCGATTAATGATACATCACTAGGAACACCTTGCTAGGGACACGATGAAGTTAAAGGAAGTTAGTTTACCAGAGCTCAACTACACACAATACCGTCCAAAAAGTACCACAAACACGAAATAATTGAAGCTGATGCACTACAACCTAAACACGCAGCTACGCTCATCTGCCTTTAAAACACACTTGCTTAGTTTTCGTGACAATCGCTCTTGTATTTTCATCCCATTTTCTCCATTTTCCTCTCTCAATGCTCAACGTCGCTCTGCACTGTTATACCGTTGTTTTGATCTGTAGCGCACGTATAACAGTTAAAGGCTTCGCTTTCATTTTGGTGGTGGAATGTAACAAATCAACCTTGTTGGTCTATTTACACGTGGTGTTTTTATTCGTTTTACTGTAGAAGAAAAGCTCAAAACTACGTTAAGAATTGACGTTAAGTTTGAATTAAAATAGACTGCAAAACTGTTTGAAATCTTCATGTGTTTGAAATGAACAAAAAAAAACATCCCTGCAAACTCAACATCAGTAGCTTTATTTAATTTTCCACTTGCAGTGAAATTTGCAAGCGAACCCTTTATTAACAATCACTTACATCAAAAGTACCTGCTACCGTTTATTGCGATTGCATTGAAGTATAATTTCGAGTGAAGTACCTTAAAAGCTTTTCCGAAATAAATCGCGGCTTGTGCAAATTAAGGAAATGGGGCTTATTCGCCGGAAATGAAATATTTTCAATTGACTTACTTTTCCTCGCATTCAGGCGATTGTTACGCTTGCACTGCTTCCAAGAAATGCCACTACTATGGAAAAGCTACCGACCAATCCCAATTAAGTCGCATGAGCTTCCATTAAAGCAACGTTTTGCCGGGTCACTCGCAAAACGGTCACCAATTCACGCGCTTGTTGCAATCGAATATACATTGCGAACTGCCATCATCACATCCGCTAACAGCACGCCGAATGTACGTTTTCCCGCCCTTACTTTCCCCGTCAGCACTAAAGGGAAAGCAACCGGTGAACACGAAAGTATCGGAAATTATGTAACCAACCAGCAGCAGCACACAATGTTTGAGCCCCGAATGTTTATTTATGAATCCTCGCTACATGAATATGCAACGCTGTGTGTTTTTCCCCCACACCTGCCAACTCTCCTACACCCGGCCGGAGAAAGGCACGCGCCAAACCGGGAATCCGGGAAAAAACGGAATCTGGTTCCCATTTCCCCCACGATCGCGCGCTGACCAAAGGCGAATCCCATGTTCGGTGGCCGCCTGCTAATGTTGTGTTTGCATTCGATACGCGGTGTTGTTCTGTGATCGCTTTCCAGTACATCCCCGTGTCGCTTTGGGCGCCCCTTTTATTGCTACACAATCGGAAGTGCTCTTGGCAAATCGACTGGCAAGTATTGGAAATCGCCGAGGCAACGGAACGAACGGAACGGAAAACGGAACGAGATCCTTATGCACACGCTCGCTACAAATCACTTCATTAGTGAGTGGAGCTAGTTCGGAAGACGCAAGACGTGTACAGCTTATAGCAGAACGCAAGCTCTAGGCCACTGTGCTGCGCGGGGTTAGGAATGTGGAATGGTGTAAATGCAAACCTCAAGCCACTGTGAAGCTGCTTACTCTGGCATGGGTTGGTTGAAGTTATTTTTAAAACCATCCAATCAAATCCTTTATATTTAAATTTGCTGGTACAGGTGCTGGTAAATGGTGGGAGGAATTAGATTTACGTGTGCCATGAATATTGAAGAACAAATTCATTAAGTTGATTATTTGACCCAAATGTCGCGAGATACCGATCTGCTAATTATGCTTCAACTAGCTTAACTGAAGTTAGGAGGCAATACTTCTACCTCAAAATCATTCTGTAAAATTTAACAATTTAATTTCTTTCATTGGGTTTTTCGTTGTATGTAGACTTAAGAGTTTACTATAGCTAGAGAGAAGTTAACTTTTTCCTAATGGCTTAACGATCTTCTGGGTCACGCTTACAAGTCTTATTGATACCACGTAGTAGGATACAGCGTGGAGTTGGATGGGGGCTCCCGGTAATATAGGCGACAACGGCGCCGGTCGTCAAACGGGAGGACCGAGGTTCAAACCAGCTGTTAAAGGCCACCATGAATGGGGTGCAGTGCAAGGTGAGAGTATCGAACATACTGTCGGAATCGTTCGAATCTCACCGGGGTCTGAGCCAAGGGGACGTACTCTCCTGTCTATAGTTCAATATAGCCTTGGAAGGTGTCATACGAATCGCGGCTAGACAACGATATCTGTGACACGATTCTCTTCGTGTCACACTTCGCGGATGACATTGACATCGTGGGGAAGATGGCAGTGAAGGTGTGTGAGGCGTACACCCAACTGAAACGTGAAAACAGCAAGAATTGGATTGATGATCAATGCGACGAAGACAGACCCCGAGTGAGAAGCAGCGTGTTAGTTGACGGCGAAAACCTCGAGGTTGTAGAGGAGTTCTGCTATCTTGGGACTGTCGTAACTTCGGATAACGATGTCAGCAGCGAAATCCGGAGACGCATTGTTCAGGGGAATCGTGCCTACTACAGCCTTCACCGTCTGCTAAGATCCAGAAGACTTTGAGACCGCACGAAATGTGAGACATATCGCACACTGATTCGCCTGGTAGTCCTATATGCCCAAGAGTCTTAGAGCATCTGAGCGAAGGATGCAATCGCTCTTGGCGTGTTTGAGCGTCGCATCCTCCGGACCATCTTTGGCGGTGGGTTCGAGCATGGAGTGTGGAGAAGAAGGATGAACCACGTGTTTGCTGAGCTATACGGAGAACCGGACATCCTGACGGTAGCAAAAACCGGCAGGATATGATGGCTGGGGCATGTTATGAGGATGCGAGACTCATGCCCCGCCAATAAGGTATTCGTCAGTGGACCTCCAGTTCGGCACGAGGCGTCACGGAGCACAGTGAGTTCGTTGGCTGGATCAGGTGAAGGGAGACCTGTCGGAGATCGAGTGCCTACATGGATGGGAAGCTGCAGTCAGGTATCGAGTTTCCTAGAGATCTATTGTTGACCGGGCCATGTCACGACGACGTGCTTTTTAAAAGAGCAGGACAACATGAGTGAGAGATTGAATGCCTATTGAGTTGTGTACAAGTACGCGACCTGGGAGTGACACTTGACACTAAGCTTCTTTTCGACGACCACATCGCGAACACTTGGAACTTATCCCAAGACTATCCTCTGAGTTCTCGGACTCCTGGTGCTTTAAAACCCTGTATTGTGGCCGTTCCCAAGCTCAAAACATATTTATCGCTGGATTGATTCTTGGAGTTTCCGACGCGCTATCCCTCCTTTCTGTTATTCCTTTCTATGTCCCATCACGATCCCTTCGTCCTTGTCCACCTTTTATGATTGCTGGGCGCAGCACAGTGTTTGGCTCAAACGATCCACTGCTAGTTTTTTTCCCGTCATTTCAATGCTTTTTCTGACCATTTTGAATTTGGCATCTCTCTGTCTTCTTTCCGTTCTAAACCTGCTTCTTTTTTTACTTCTAAGTGTTTCTGTTTTCTAATTCTTTTCTTCTATTTGCTTCGATCCTGGGTCAATTTTAACTCTGGCTCCTTCAGTTTACAATACATTTTAATTAAATTAGTTAGATTAGAATAAGTTTACGATAACTTGTGAAGCAAACAGTTTTTGAACAAACAATAATGATAACAGCATTCAAACATCTTTTCAATTAACAATACTCATCCAGGTATCGAATTTCATTCCTGTTAACATTTCAACTAGTTTTGCTACATGAAATGCAAATTTATCAATCACAATCTCTTTGATTAGCGTGGCTCATGTTGATTCCTAACGATAATTTATACCCAACATGGTACTTCAGAGCATTCTCTGAACGTATGCATGTACCATTCGTACTTCAAACCCCTTTTCACTACAGAACTGTCACCTGTGAATTCAACGAAAATGTGTTTGAACTGCATTGTAAGTGTGAGAAAACATCTTAAAATCACAATCCGCGTCATTAGTCTCGTACGCTGAGTGCTGCGTGTAATAACATGCACAAATTGCACCATGAAAGGAACCTCTTAACTACATCCCTCCCGTGTCTCACCGAAAGGATAGCGCCACACGCAGTATTGCTTTAAACTAAGCAAATCGTTCCCTAGAACGTAGACTTACAACCGGAGCAGAATTCCGTACCCGATTGTGCCAGCACAAGACATCCTGTCATTCGCACATTATGCGCAATGAATGCACCGCTTGGCACGCGGTCCATATGGACAAATGGCTCAGAAAAGTAAACATTTCCTTTCGCGCGACGAAAGGAACAAGATTGTCATTATCAGCGTCACTCTTCGCGCACTGTTCGACAGCGGAGCGAAGCAACAGAGACGGAAAGGTACGGAAGAGGAATCCGTGGCGCGCTAAGCACACAGTCGCTGGGAAAAGAATATGGATAACCATGGTTGGGTGGGTGAGGTAATTTCCCATCTCACCAAGGAAATAAAAACGAAGCACGAGCCACTGAGTACAAGGATGATTCGGTTCGGCAAATTGTGTTCGAGACAGCAGGCAAATAAGTGACTATGTATTAAGCCGAGCAGCTCTCATCGACGTTCCATAGAATAGTGTGTAAGGATCTAGTTTGAGAGCTTTTCACCTTCCATTCATCATCAAGCTCGAGAAATGGTCCATCCATCGGAAGAAGCCTCATTAGTTTATCCGTTTTGAAACATTTCTCAGTAGAAACTTGTAGTTTCTACTGAGGAATTCTTGTAGGAGGAAGTTCTTGTAGGAAAGATATGCGCATTATCCACTTGCTTGCACTAACTTATTGATTATTGAACAATGGTTAAAATTATTTGAGTGCAATTAAGCAAATTTTTTCAAGTTGGGCTGAACTTCCTTTTTTAAACGTTTAGTTTTACTTCTTGGAAGCCATTTTTGAACATCAGAACATCTTCAAACAATCTTTTTTAATGATCGGTTCAGCATGTATCTAAACGGTTACATTGTTATTAGCCTTTTTAGTTATCTTATTCACAAAATGTAAGGTTTACCGCACCTTGATACGTCCGGTAGTCCTCTACGGGTACGAGTCCTAGACTTTGCTAACGAAAGACGCCAATGCACTCGCCAGCGAGCAGGGCGTGTGGCGAAGGAGAAAGAACCACGAGCTAGCTGAGCTGTTTGGCGGTGCTGGTATCCTGACAGTAGTCAAAGCCGGCAGGATACATGGCTGGGGATCGTGATGAGATCATGCCCCACCAAGAAGGTGCTCGTCAGCGACCCGTTCGGCACGAGGCGTAGCACAGCGAGTTCGTTGGCTGGATCAAGTAGAGTCTAATCTGTCGGAGATCGGATGCTGGCTCATGCAACCTAGCATGGCATAGAATCACTTAGAAACTCATGTAAAACTCAATGTTCGTTTGCTTTGAGTTATATGTATTTAGATCTCTGTATTGACATTTCCTTCTCCGAACCGTGAAAGAGTTGTTCCCTTGCGTAGTGTTCCCTCATTCAAAGCCAAAGTCGTGTTTGTTGCGAGGGTTTTATCGTGTGTTCAGTTATCAATGCGTCTAGTCCAGTTGGTAGCGGAGATCTTAATAGATTTGATTGTTTTCTTGAAGGTTCCTGGATGAGTTCGATCTTCTCCCTTTCGCTTTCCGATCGCTCCCTTTCCAGAAGGGGCCCAGGAAGGGATCTTTCGAGAAGATCCCTTCCTGGGCTAAGGGATCACACTAATAATTCCTTAGCCCAGGAAAAAATGAAGATAGTTCTCACGTAAACCTCGTCGCAGTCTTCCAGCAGATTCCGCATCGGAATGTTTGGCAACTTTCCAAAGCCCTGGACTGCGTCTAACAAGGCGGGTCGAACAGCCTCGTATTCCACACAAGATCCATAGAAGATGATCTATGCCGTGGTATCTGAAGCCACATACTTTGGAATTGACCTGTCCTATACGCTGGAGATGCGCGCCCAAAACGAAATGATCAAACTAAAAGCCTAGACATCATTCGAATGATCGAATATAAGCTCATCGAAAAAGGACCCATCCGAAGCACGATTTTTGGCTAATGGCCTTTTCATTACTGGCGATTGCGGCGTAAGATTGGGGAAAGCTCCGCTTTTTATATTGAGCACGGTTGGCGTATTTGAAAATATAAGTGATTTAGCAATATCACCATTTGATTTGTTTGCAACTGTGCTTCATAGCCAATTTTAATTCGAAAAAATATAAGGATAAGGATTAATAATGAATAAAAGAAAAATCGATGCAATCGTTATCTAAAGCCCAATATAACATTTACGCATTTAAATTCCTTTCATCACTTTTACACGGTTTTAAGACCAAATGTTCATGTTGTTCATACATCAAACTTAGATATGAACTTAAGTGCAATATATAAAAAAGGCGTCGACAATACGGCACAAATATGGCAAACAAATTTGAAAAATTCAGGACTATAGCATTATTAGAAAAAAAACACAACATTTTAAAATTGGACCTAGGGAATGGGTCAAAAAGAGGAGCTAGATAGAGAGGACGTGTACGAAGACGAGCTCGGAAGAAACATAGGGAAATAGAGAAGACAAACAGATCGGAATAAGAACTAAATTAACTTATTGCTTGCAAAAGCGGATCATTCGTACCAACAGAAGATATCTCTGATGCAATCGCAAGGGAAGGACGACGAGAATTAGGAAGGAGCGTCAATGGCATTAAGGAGAAGAGAGGCTTGACCATGTGTGCACCAAGGTTCTAAGGGCTTCAGACCCAGCAAGTGACAGCGTACAGGATACGATGACAACGCTGCACCGGAAGTGCCAAATACAGTGCGCATGCCAAAGCGAGTAAAAGTCCTCTAAATCCGCTCCGCTATTCCTATAACTTCCACGTTAGAAGGGGATCAAATGATTGAGGCATATTGCAACGATGAGCAGAGTAGCAAACGAACAGAGACTTCAAGCAACTGATGTCCACCGATCAATCCGCTTACAGAGAGATTCGCCGCTGGAATAGATGAGGGATGGATACCATCAAAACCGGGCGATAAAAAGAGCTTCAGATTCAGTAGCGCAGTCAAAGGTATTAAAAATCAAGACGTGTGTTAAACAGACGTATTTGGTTTTGATATCTTTTGTTGGATACAAAAAATACGACACCCAGCACAAGTTCGCTTCCGGTTATGCTTTTATTCAGAAAAAATGGCTGCAAATACAGCAAGGATTCTAAAGCTCGTTTTCGCGACTTGCATTGTCATCGCAATAAAGTTGCAAACTAGAAGGCAAATACAACCGATCGCAAGGAAGCATCATTCCAACCGATACCTTCTTTTGAGTGACATCCAACGCTCCTTGAAGCTTATACAGATCCCAGCTGAACTGATCGATTCATACACCCTGAAGTATCCCTGCTCGCACATCTCGCACGATAGTCCACCATAGCCTGGGTGACAGTCGCATTCTTCTACTGTAGTCACCTGTCCCAAACCTTCGTTGAACAGTGTTGCCATATCGATGCTGAGAACGTTATCCACGTTACGCGTCCTATACCTTCCACGAATGTATATCTCCTGAATGTTGCTGAGCGTGCTCATGAAGATAAACTTATCAATCGTATCCTCTAGCACCCGTTCACCACGTTCATCTCTCGTTGGTACAACCGTCCAGCTCGATTCCTTCATAGGTACCTGCACATGTCTCTGGTCATGTGACGGAGGTAGATAGTATCCAATCGCTCGATGACGGTTCCGCCTGTCGAACATCAGAATGCAGGGTTTCCTTCGATTGGCGTAACAGTCATCCGTAACTGGAAAACGTAAATAGCCACCGTAGGCCGTAATCAGGTTGCCGTTCCATACGTATGACGGTATTTCTAAATAGTCCGTGGCCGTCTCATCATCCAACAACGTCGTCGTAAGGGGGATTGCTTTTGCGAGGGTGAAATTACTCTACAAAACACAGATGTTACTTAACCAAAATTACGAAAAAAACCAAAATTGCAAACATACTCTCGTCCAAAACAGGTTTTGCGCCATTCCACATCGATTGGTCACACCGGAACAGAAGCAATCATCCCATAGTTGATACTGTAGCTGTCGTTCGACCGACTCAGCTTCCTGCACAATCGGTACAACTGGCTCGCTCGCTCTATACGACCCATGCTCAACCTCTCTCATTACCTGTACGTTCGCAGAAAACATCAGCCGTTTCTGACCGTGACGAGTGCCATCCCCTGCCCACAGGTCATACCGTCCAGCATCGTTGCGTGTCACTGCCAAACACACGAACTCTCCATAGTTAGAGTTGCAGTGTGACTTTGCAACGGGTCTACCGTTAAAATACCACACCGGGTTGCACAGGGCGCGTTGACCATTATCCAACCAAAGCTTCAATCGCTTACCCTCCGCTACCACCACATCGAATTGCTTGTATGGTTGCAACTCTTCTTCTGAGTCTGTAAAATATTGTTTTCCTAAATAAATTACACTCCGGATAAATGGTATTTTAGCTTACCGGAACAATGGACGAACAAAACAGTTCCAAGCAGGATTAAAACACCCAGCTTTTTTGTCAAAAGATTCCACATGCTACTATACTTAACGTGCTGCTTCACTTGGCTACATGTAACGATCAACTGATCGGTTTCGAAAGCGTGTTACAGTTGCTCAGCGTAGGTGCTGATGCTTACATACAAAATAATAATAGACTGATAAGGATGCTTTTACATTCCTAGTTGATTGCTCCCAGACTTCAAGTATAAAAGTAGAAATGCGCAAGGGTTAGAGTAGTTACATTGTTGCAGCACTATTCACTGTATGTAAACATATGAATCATTACCAAGCCGTATCAGCCTGTTTCATTCATATTGAAACCAAGTTGAATGCATCATTGTATTTTAAATCTCTAGGCTAGGGTGTGTTCTACAAAAGTAAACAAATAATTAGATTTATAATGTACTGTGCATAGCCATGCTTGGCTGTAGTTTAAAATGTCCCTTAGAGGCGATTCTGTGGTGAGGCGACAGATGTATCTTCTGAACTGCCGAACGCAAGATGTTAAAAGACCACCCCGGCCCGCACGATGTAGATTTCCTATCAGAGGTACAGGGGCCTCGGTCCAGTTTGTCAAGTTCAAGTCAAGTAAAGTCAAGGGAGTTGAGTTTAGGGCCGATAGGCAAAAAACTAGACCTGTTACAAAGTAACGGTGACAACATAGAAGTAAACAAACGATCAGATGTCAATTGGACATAACACTGAAACGTAACGCCAACACGTTACAGAATAAGCACGTCACAGGAACTGGAAATGATAGCGTGTGGCGGACCAACTTTAGAGAATAGCGCAAGCGCTTATGAAAACCTCGACCACTGATATAAAAACCCCCAATACTTTAGCGTATCAGTAAAACCAGATAAAGAATCATCCAAAATAGTTACGGAAGTCGATGCGATTGATATGGAAAATGTGTACTAGCCGGTTCGAGAGTTGAAGAATTGTAAACAATTTTTTTATGAAAAATATTTTATAAGTGCATGCTCCAAAAATTAACACACGTTGTTATTTTGATAATACTTGCAATACATAAAATTCACAAAAACATACATACGTTTGGTAAAATTGTACGCACTGCGCTTTCGAGACGAACATAAAATATTTTTTGAGCCTAAACGGTTCCGTTGAACCGTTGAACGACTGAACGATTTTTAAACGCATTTGTATATATGCAGTGATTCAAATCTCGGATTCAAATATTAGCATGTTTTTGGAAACAGTTTTTTATTATTCCTTGCCATTTGTTGGTAAAAACCAAATACTTTTTAATTTTTCTCTATGTGAATTTAATTTTGATTTGGTTGTCGCGCGCAGAAACTAGGTAATGTTATAAAATATTATTGTAAAAAAGTTTGTTTACAATTGTTCACCTCTCCAACCGGCTAGTATACATTTTCCATGTCAATCGCACTGGCTTCCTTAACTAACTAGGAGGATTTTGTGTCTATTTTTGCTGATTCGCTAAAGTATTGGGGGTTTTTATATCAGTGGTCGAGGATATTCGCTAAAGTTGGCCGCACGCTATTATTAGCATTTCTCTGTAATAACTACTGCTAAGTGATTTTCAAATACAAATTTGCTTTATTTGACCGATTTACAAAGATTTTGTCGATAGGGGAATAATTTCAAACATTAATTAGAAAGTTTGATTCGAAAATAGGAGTTGTTTCGAAGAGAAAAAGGGTAATGAATGCGAAGAAACGGCCATCGCTACTCGGCGGAAAGACGAAAAGTTTTAAAAGGAGCGTGCGAAGGGCGAACCTTTTCTCTTTAAACCAAGGCCAAGAAATAATACCATGTTTTTTGAAACCCCATCGTGAACCACGTGTGATACGTTTATAATAAAGTGGAAAATTGTGATAAGATTGTGCAAAAATCCCAACCCGTTGCATCCGCAACAAAATCGTTATGTAAACACATCATCAAGAACAACAACTTGAAATTTATTTACGCGTGCGTTAAACGTTCACTGAAAATTAGAATCACTTTTTAATTTGCAGTGCCATTAAAATATTTTCAAGTAGAACACGATGAGTAGGAACAAAAACTCTTCAAAACTTTTCATTAAAATATTTCTAATATTTACACTTGATTATTTCTCATAAACATTAGCAAAGGAACGAGTAGTTTACTGTAAGTCTCCTAAGCATCGGATAGTAATTATTTGCTGATTGTTCTTAACCAAAAGAGCGGTGCGGTACGGTGTTTGTTTGAATTTTTCCCTCGGTTCTTAGCTAGACTTTTTTCATTTACCATTTTGAGGTTTTTTTATTTCAAATCTTTAAGTGATGTAATGTTTATAAATAAATAAAACACTCTTTTAATTAAAAACACTTGTGGTTGAATTAAATTTTACGCGAGGAAGCAGCAGCAGCAAAAATCTTGATTATACAACGCGATACTAACGATAGCTTCATCCACCCTTAATCCTTCTCAGGAGTAACAGGTGGTCCATCATCATCATCATCATTAACTCATCATATTCATCGTGTTGAGTTCATCGTTGCATATATTTAGCACCGCTATATGATGAAAAATAGACTATAATTTTGCCCAATTTTGTACGATTATTACCAACAAACGACGATTACATTCCGATCACGTTTGGCAGCTTCCGTGAAAAAGCACCTCCATCTAATTGCCAATTACGCTTAAATCGATCAGCGATGAATCATACCGTCAAGGACGCCCTGCAAGTTTACCCGTACGGATATCCATTTCCGATACGGCTGGCCAGACGAGTGCATTCACCAATACGACTGACATTGCACCCGGTTTCTTGGTAAGCTTTGAAACAATGTCATCGAACGACGTTTTCTACAAGCCGCGGAAATATGCGATAGAAACTACGGATGCAAAAACACCCTGGCAACACCATGCAAGCCAAATGCAATGCCGCTGGTTGATGATCCTTCCCAAAGGTACGTTGCACCGCTTTTCTACCTGGTGTTTCTTTACCACTTTTTTTTACTATAAACCACCGGCGATACTGTAACAACAGCCGACAGCACGACATTGTTGTAACAAGTATCGGGTGCAACGATGAGCTCATTCGAAACGTTTTCCGATCCAATCCGTAGGCGTTGACTGTGCCCGGAAAGCAGTGTGGAGTGTGTGTTATTTTTACATTAACCACGGAAATAGCTCAACTTCGGTGTGATACGTATCGATGGGTGAAAATGAGTCACCTTTGTGTCGGTTCCGTTCGGTACGGATAGAACATCCGTCACTCAATGAGAATTGGTTGAAATAGAATCCACGTGGTGGAGAATATATTGACACGTGGAGTGATAAGTGTTTTGAAGTGTAAAAATCAAGCTGTTTTTCGTCAACTTATAATGGCGATGAACACATGATGAAAAATGTAAAGTTTTAGCACAATAAAATGCAAATAAAGCTATTGGTTGGTGTAATTAAACACTGTAATGGATCATGATTTCAAATGTGAGTTAAAATACCACTCTGCTCACGGAAATAGCGCATGTATTCTTGCTATGTTTAATACCTGAACGATGTCCAAATAGTATGCTTATTATTGTGTTTTCAAGTTACCATGTTGACATGTCAGGCGCGATCCGGTGATCTACACGGCGACAGGATGGACTGTGCTAACTTCCGGGCCATCACAGTCCTGCCACAGTCCATCACAGTGCTGCCTACAAGATCCTGTCCCGAATAATCTTCTGCAGACTGGAGCCCCTTGCAATAGATTTTGTTGGAAGCTACCAAGCTGGATTTGTTAGAGGCAAATCGACAACCAACCAAATCTTAACTCTACGGCAGATCCTCCAAAAATGCCAGGAGCACCAGATCTCTAAGCACGCCCTGTTCATTGACTTCAAGGCGATCTATCATAGATTGGACCAAACTAAGGAACACCATGCAGCAGTACGGATTCCCTGGGAAGCTGGCAGGGCTGTTAAGGGTCGTTCAAATCTCACCGGAGTCTCAGGCAAGGCGACCAACTCTCCTGTTTGTTGTTCAACATCAACATCGACATGACATCGACATCATCGGACGGACTGCTTGCCGGAGGCCCTGACTCGGAAGCAGAGTATCAGTTGACGGCGACGATCTCGAGGTGGCAGAGGAGTTCTGCTTGAATTTTGTGTTGTGATAATTGCAGCCGTTAATGAAACAGCTAAAATTTCTAAGGAGTTTATTGGTTTGCAATCGATGTCAACTTGAGAACTGCTCTGCTCAATTGAGAGCTGTTTAACGAAATTAATAGTGATATTTTCTGAGTGACTTTTTAAACACTTATTTATTATAATTTTATGAATTTCGTGTAACATAACAAAATATATTATAGAATAAAATAAAACCACTTTTAAAGCGGCTAAAAATTCCCTTGAACATCAACTTCATTAATGAGGACAAACTTTAGTATTGTACATTTTCTGTTTATTTATTTCGCTATTCTACACCCCTATCTATGCAATGTAAAACATCCTTGCTCTTAATGTTACCTAGCATCAAGAGCATCGATACCGTCATTCATTTTCTTTGTGATCTTGCCCCGACGCCCTGCGGTGCTTCATCACATGTTTGATGGCAATTGACGAGGTGGAAAAAAGTGTCCATTCCCTTTAACCCTTCTGCCAGCGGTACTGCACATTTACACAGAAACACATACCCAACAACCACGTGGCCACGATTGACAGCGGAACGCAGTTTGCCGAAGTTTTTCACACCCATCATCGCCACGGCACACCCGATGGACGGGAAAACGTGGCAGAAAATTATGTATGCCTCATATCCACGTGGTTTACCTTGGTGCCTTTACCAGCCCACCAAGCAAAAGGGCAAACGCTACCACCCGTGTACAAGGAGTGCCACTTTCCTTTTTTTTTTAAATTTTCCATCACCGATGGCGCTGTTAGTGAAAAAAAGGGGTAAAAAGGGTAACACCAGAGCGGTAAAATAAATGCACGGCGGTAGCGAAAAACGGAACGGAGCAAGCAAATAGCAAAAGTGCTACAGAAGAAACAACTTTCCCGCCTGGAAGAACATTCGCTCCTTGGGCCGCCATTCTGTTCATTAACATAAAGCAAACATATTTTTGAGCAAACGATGTAATTTATGCAGAAATGTGTTCGATTCTTCGTTGATGCCTCTTTTTTTTTAGCTTGTTTGCTTTGTTTGTTTGTTCGGTGCTCGGTGTGAAATCATTTCGCTCGCGTCCGGAAAACGGGAAGTTGTGACAGAATGGAACGGTTTACTTTGAACCTTTTCAATGAGTAAAAATTTCTTTGCTCAACTTGTGGGAAGTTGTTGATGTTTTAATGTGTATTTTATGTGCAACATGTCTTTGAATTTTGGGAAATGCGCTACTTATGTGAATGGAGGACCGTAGCTAGAAAATGTTTGGCTGAGCGTAATTCGGTTAAATCCTTACATGACGCATAAATAAAACCACCCTTTGCTTCAACTATTTCAGCGACCAGTCACCGTTAACTTTACGCGGTGTAATTAACAAATTAGTATAATATTTTTTTTTGTTACGGCAGGACAGGGGTTCAAATCCCATCCAATAACGTAGTATCCGAAAGTCTAAAGTGTTTTTCATTCATTTAGAATTTTATTACTAAATTTTATTACTAAAAATTAGTCATTTTCAACGTAGAAATAAATTGAATTCGCGCATCCTTCGTTTGATACCTCTCCTAAGCTGCCACACAACCGATTTATCCACTTCAGTAGCTGTTTTGTTTAATATTATGCGTGCTTAGCTGTTGTTTTGTGGGATTTCCAGTCTTTTTAAGTTTCCGTTTCATTATGGCCCAATATTTTCCTATTGGGCGGAAATTCTCGGAAAATTCGGTGGGTGGATTCAGAGGTTTGTCGATGACATCCACATTATTATTGTTGTACCATTGTAACACTCTCGACTGTAGTTTGCCGAAACTGGCCACAGCCTGGTTGGGGCTTTATGAGCTTTGATAAAAGGCAAAACACAATTTCCCAGAATGTTTTATAAATTCTCGATTTCATAGATTGATATGCTATATAAAACCCGTGTTTTGTGCCCACATCTGCAGATTACTTGCAATACTATGAATTTACGGGCAAATTTGTCAGCAAAAAAGAACTTACGTATATTTGTTGGGAACATTGCCGGAACATTGACCAGAATCCTGCCTCAAATCTATTTTTATGTACATTTCGTCATCCATAAGAACGCAACCCGCGTTCCTCGTTACAACCTGGTCATACAATTTTTGGAGCACGTGGTTTGGCGATGTAATTATGCTTCTGAGTTCGGTTTGGTGGCTTTCAGACATTAAAAGAGCGGAAGTCTGCACTCCATCCGTTTCTTAGGGCGGTACTTATGCTACACCGTATTTTTTAGCAATATTCCCATCCGAAAGTTCAAGGTTAGCCTGAACGCTCTCAACACCTTCCAGCTTAGCTGACGATCCACTGTTCCCTGAAACAAAATTATTCAGCTTTTCTAGCCGTGCTTTGACGTTCCCGAAACCATTTTAAAACACATCCGACAGTAGAAGACGCGATTTTCAGGAGTTTTCCTATATTTCTCCCGGACTTAGTTGAATTTTCTTAGTGGGTGTGCACAATTAATTGTCCACGTTGTAGCTCCATTATTAATAACAACTGAAACAAGCACGATCATGCCAAAACAACTCCATAAGAAGGAAGAGTGAACTAATACCTAACCATAAGTATTAAAAAAATCCATACAGCGTACACAAGATAGAGTGACCAAGACGTAAAAGGTCGTTAAACCCAGAAAAAGATACTTCCATTCACATACTTCACGTATAATATTAATATTAACGAAAATGTAACGTGGCACTGTTCAGCCACGTTACGCGAAAGCTCACAGAACATTCTCCTTCCTTCCAATGGTACATCAAACATTTTAACAGAAATGAACAATGACAGTCGCTAAAAAGGGCACTAAAATTCCACCTTGCAAACACTTTGCTTGTGGTGCGGTATAAAATAGATTGAACGGAAGATACACTGACAAACCCTTGCAGAATGTCTTCCCGAACAATTGAAATCGATTGTTCTTTTTTTTTTTTGTTTATTTATTTATTTATTTATTATTTCGCCTTAGATTAACAAAAAAGTATTCTTAAGTAACTAAAGGAAAGAGGAGCTAGAGAGTGCTAGGACGGAATGTGAAGAAAGGAAGGAAGTATCACGAAGACGAACACGGAAGCGAGACATAGAGACATTGGAGTCAAATAGGTGCTAAGTGTTGTTGAAGTCCGATGGATAAAGGGTTCGTTCGACCCGCTATATAGATAAATAGAGCAGATCTATCGCGACGGCCACGAGAAGGGACATAAATGGGGACAGGAGAGACAGAACATCCAGTTCATTTAACAGGAGCTCTGCAATGAAGCTAGCACGGCTATTGAAATTATTTTTTTCCATGGTCTCAAGTCCAGGAAGGTGACAGTGGACAGGATAGGGAGGGGATAGGAAGCCAGATGATAACCAGTAAGGAAGCACCGAACAGCTACACGCTTAAATTTGCGTTGAACACTCTCCAGTGTGGTCATCGTGGTTGATATCAGACCGCAGCTCCGTATTCCAGCGAAGATCGAACCCAACAACAGTAGCGGGACTTCAGCTAGGGGGGGCCACGAATTTCGGACGATAGCCTATCAATCAAGCCCAGTGATTCTTTAGCTTTGCTGATAACATAATCAACATGGGAGTTGGACACACACAGAAGATGCCCGATGTATAACTGTATCACAGAGGGTGTAACTGAATTACATCACAGGGGACTAAATTATAGAACTTAAACTTTCTTACGGCACCTCACAGAAAAGGAATCTGGTACAACAGTTAGCGGACAACGAAAGGATCTTGAGATCATCTGCATATAGCAGGAATCCTTCGGATGGGAGGATAGAGGTACAGTCGTTGACAAGTAAGGTAAACAGAAGAGGATTAAAGACACTACCTTGAGGAATTCTACGCATTTTGACTCTATACACTCTATTACAAAGGTAGGACGAGAGCCAAAACAGTAACCAACCCCTGATCCTGAGTATTTTGAGTTTGGAAGCAAGCAGATCAAGGTCAATGTCTAAAGCAGCACTAGAATCGGTGCACACATCGTCGGTATGTACCCATGTACCTTGTGCCCATTTAACTCACTCACTCAGGTTGGCCTGTTCTTTTAAACCCGTTCAACAATAGATCTCCAGGAAACTCGATCCCTGGTTGCAGCTTCCCATCCATGTAGGCACCCGATCTCTGACAGGTCTCCCTTCAACTGATCCAGCCAACGAACTCACTGTGCTCCGTGACGCTTCGTGCCGAACTGGAGGTCGCTGACGAATACCTTCTTGGCGGGGCATGAGTCCGGCATCCTCATAACATGCCCCAGCCATCGTGTCCTGCCGGTCTTTGCCACCGTCAGGATGTCCGGTTCTCCGTATAGCTCAGCAAACTCGTAGTTCATCCTTCTTCTCCATGCTCGAACATACCGCCAAAGATGGTCCGGAGGATGCGACGCTCAAACACGCCAAGAGCGTTTGCGTCCTCCGCTCGGATGGTCCAAGACTTGTGGCCATAGAGGAACAACGGGCGAATCAAGGTGCGATATATCTCACATTTAGTGCGCTTTCGAAGTCTTCTGGATCTCAGCAGACGGTGAAGGCTGTAGTAGGCACGATTCCCCTGAACAATGCGTCTCCGGATTTCACTGCTGACATCGTTATCCGAAGTTACAACAGTCCCAAGTTAGCAGAACTCCTCTACCACCTCGAGGTTGGCGCCGTCAACTAACACGCTGCTTCCCACTCGGGTTCTATCTCGATCAGAGCCTCCGGCAAGCAAGTATTTCGTCTTCGTCGCATTGATCATCAATCCAATTCTTGCTGCCTGACGTTTCAGTCTTGTGCACGCCTCACACACCTTTGCTGTTGTCTTGAAAATCGTGCCACGGATTTCATTGTCTAACCCCGCGCTTGGCATGACTCGTAATGCCCATTTAACAGTGTGGGTAAATAGAATTTTTTCACCTAATGTTGTGATATAAATTGCATAATTTTGTAAATAACAAATGTAAATTAATAGACAATACAACGCAAACCGTCATACTTAGAATAAATAAAAAATAAAAGTAAATTTCTAACCAAACAGATTGTATTTCCACATTATAATTCACTGAAAGCATGCATTTGGCTAAACAATACGGCATTAATCACTTCAACATAAGCCTCATAAACCTTTGTGTGATTGTTTTTCGTAGCAAAGGAATTCGTCTGAGTTAGATTTTTCCATACATAAAACTTCTCAATTCAAACGCCCCCACGAAGCATAACCGAAGTCAAATTTATGCCAGAGGGAAGGGATACAGTATGTATTCTAAAGTCCAAAACATCTACACTCGTTTGTACGATACACCACCTTTCCGTCTAAGTGCGTGATAAATGTGTATTCAGAGTAAGTCGTTAGGCAGATGCATCGACTTGCATTCCACTAATAACAGCAGTGAATGGAAAAATACCTACTTTTCCTCATTCTACCAATAAAGCCCCGTTATTGCGTTGTGTGTGAACTGTAGTGTCCGCCAGCTTGCCGGCCGGTTCGTTTTTCCCTTTGCACGATACTGCATCAAGATATGGCAAACAAACATAGCTATTCCCGTGGACGTTGGAGCTTCCGCTTTCATACTGTGAACTGGTAGAAACTCTCCCAAGTGGAACAAGAGCAACCAACGATCGATGGATGTTATGAAAATTTGTTTTGCTATTATCGATGCATGTATGACATAAATTATTGACCGGGGCCAGATGGTGGTTACCGAGTGCTCCCCAGTGCTTAAGGTGTATGTTACAGCGTTCCCTAGGGAGCAGCACGTTAACAAGCATCGTTATAGGTTTTGTTTGCAACTTTGTTTCTGAGTCATTGTATAAACCTGAATGTTACAGCACAGATAATGACATTTTGAATTGTCATTTTAATTATTTCTAATCGTTAAAACTTTAATCAGCTTATAATCAACACGCTCGAAAGAATGTGTCTCGTTTGTTGTACTCAAATTTTATTTCAACTCACTCACTGATGTTGATATCTTTGGAAAAATATTTAGTTACACTTGAGTTACATATATTTTATATCCTTCACTTACATTATATTCGTTTTAAATGTATTTTGTTGTCCTATAAAAATTTCATTTTTTTATATCTGAGGAACGGGTTGGCCATGTTGTTTAGCACAACTTCTATGTCAATATAAAATATTTGATCAAAGCCGAAAACTCTAAGGTTTTGTTCTTTAAAAAAACCTTGCCCAGCTTGCTCACGGTTTTCAAGCGTAGATGGTCAAACGTTTGACATAATCCACAGGCGGTACTGGCTAGCAAAACCAAACAAATTTCAACCGTCTTTTTTCCTCTTATCTCGATCATCTGGTAGAAAGCACGTCCACAGTCAGGATTCGCCTACCATTAGAATGTCTCACCGACCGAAGCAGAGGATCCGGTCTAGGATCCATTTGTATCGGCTTCTATCAGAGCACACACACACGCGCGCGCGCATACCATGCTTACCCAGAAAGGAAGAACCCTTAAAAAAAACTCAAACATGACTCAAACTGTGTCTGACAAAGCATTTGCCAGTGCTTCTCACTTGCCGACGGAACCGACAGCAGATTATGCTAGTTATGCTTGATTTATGCTGCAGGCTTACCAAAGGGCGTGCCTATCGCTGATGAAGAAACCTATCCGCTGTGCTTGACCAGGCCTCGCCGGGCTGCAGCTGATCGACCGTGCACACACACACCCCCCGAACACCGGAACACGAAACATCATCGCACGCGTGAAGCTTCTTTCAGACATTTGCCTCCATTTAACTTCGGCTGCAAATTGCATGGCGTGCAAAGGCGTCCGTGTAGCACACCGAGCACACCGGTAAGAAAGGATAACGATAATTTAGGGTAAAATTTACGTTAAGCCTGTTTCGGATTGGAAACCTTTGCAATGTGGGCCGCTTGCGAGGTGAAATTCAATTGCTCGACCAAATTGAATACATGCATTTTGCAACAATAATGCGCGTACGTGCCAGTGCCGCATGAGTGCCCGGGCCGGACGCGATGAACCGATGGCAAGCTTTGTGTACGATAGCAACGTGCCGGCCGTAGAGTGGCGCTCTACGTAAATCAGCCCCGGGGGCGGAATCGAGATTCTCTGACACACCCTGCTCATTTCCTGACGGGGTAGTTTTATAAACGATATCGCAGTCAGGTTTCTAAATCTGAAGCAAGGGGGAAAGTTTCGGTGAAACCCTACAGTGTGCCTGAGTTCAACTGAGCTTAGTTGTCTTGAAGTGTTTCACTTTACCAATCTTAGAATAAAGCTACTTTTGTAGGCCTAATATTGCTTCCCGATAGCATTGGTTAATAAATTATTCTAAAATACATTTAAAAACAACTTACCATTATTTGATCTTGTCAAAAAATTAAATCCAAGTTTAGGTGAGAAACTAAGATTTAATTAAATTTTTCATAGCGTTCATTGTTTGACACGTTAACTGCCACGTCAGCCATATAAAGGCTGACACATTTCAAATTGAAACAGACTAGTTACACGAGATAAATTCGCACACACTTTTTGTGATTATTCTTACTAAGAAAATAAAATGTTTCTAATATGTTTCTATTCCCATTTATTTAATAATCCACAGTTATATGATATCGGTGACAATTTAATCATTCATATATTCTTACTTACTTACTTATCCAGCGCTATAACCGCTTTCCGGTCCTGGACAGCCGCAGAAGAGTTCGTAACCGCTCACCTGGCTATCCCGGCCTTGATGGCGGATGATTCCACGCCATCCTTCCACCTCAATCTGGGCCTACCACGCCTCTTCTGTCAGAGTGGACGGCCTAAAAGGACTTTCTGAGCTGGGTCGTCTGGTGCCATGCGTATAGCATGACCAGCCCATCGGACCCTGGTAAGCGTAATTCGCTGCACGACGGTGAGGCCGTCATACAGTTCGTACAGCTCGTCGTTGTAGCGGCTCCTCCGTTGTCCTTCCACACATACGAGGCCAACAATCCTTCTGAGCATCTTCCACTCGAACGCGACTAAGAGGGCTTCGTCTGTTTTGGACAGGCCCGCCATGTCTCAGAGGTGTATGTGAGTACTGGGACTAGAAAGGTACGATACAGTCCCAGCTTCGACCGTCGCGACAGGTTTGTTGAAGAGAAATGTTTCCTCAGGCTGTAGAATGACTCCGTCTTTATGCTGTTTTCGGTGCTGATTTTTGACCCGAGATAGGTGAAGTTTTGTACGACTTCAAATTTGCGGCCACCTTTCCGTACATCACCCCCACGTAGCTCCAGATTTCTTAGTAGGGCCGCTGACGTCGTTTATCTGCAAACCGAGGTTTTCTGTCGCCTACTCGATCCTTTGGTAGGCCTCTGCTACCTGGAAGAGCCGCACTCCAATCATTTCGATATCATCTGCGTATGCCAGGATCTGGGTTGACTTATAGAAAATGGTTCTCCACCACCTAGTCACGGATGGCCCTCTCTAGCGCCAAGTTGAATAGGAGACAGGCGAGCCCATCGCTCTGACGCAAGCCGCAGGTCGTATATATTCATCGAGAACAATATTGAAACACTCAGCTTAAAGTTAAGGTTAATTGGGACAGCTTGAACAATATTTAAACAATCTTTAAACAGTGTCACGTGCCTTTGATCGATCTATATTTTGTTTTTTATCGTTCTAGCTTCGTTTGCATGTGCGTCACAAATCGCAGAGTCTTGACGGATGGCTAGAACATGGAGTTCTTGTTGCGGACTGAAATTAATTGTATTTTTGACCGGTATTTTTAACAATTTAGACGCAAGTTTTTTTGTTGTTGTTTAAGTATAGAGGCTTCGAGTCTTAGAGAATACATTTGAAGAGGTGTTGTGCTTGATGGGACGAAGTTTGTTGCTGAGATCCTCGTTGTGCCAGGTAGTGTTCCAGTATTGGGAGATGATGGTGTTGGTGAAGCAGATGGCATCACGGCGTTAAAAACTGTTGTATGTTTCGTCAAGACGAAGCCGACCATCGTTGGCAAGTTGGTCGACTTTCTCGCTTCCGTTGATTCCGGAATGATCCAGAATCCAACAGAAAACGATTGTCGGGGATGCAGGTATGAAGTCTAGGAGCTGGATGTGGGGGTCTTTGGAGGTGCCGTGTTCCAGGGCAGCCAGAACAAAGGCACTGTCGCTGAAGATGAATTTAGGAGCAATCATTTGACTCAATCAGACTAAGATTAAGACTAATTAGTAGAAGACTAATTCATGTAATATTTTTTGGTAGTTTTTACCGTATGTGCAGCATGCATTTTTACGTCGCGATAGTCTTTCTATTTCAGAATCACAAATCCGGTTTCATCCTGTTTGGCAATCGTTTCACCTTTTTTTAAATTTACTATCCAGAACAGCTCGTGGCATATTTTGTTTTGTTTTGCCGTAAAGTTCCTAAAAGATGTCAAAAAATAATATTACGCTTAACTTGGAATATTTTGTCTAAACATGAGTCTCTCACACCATCGAATCAATGTTTCATCCATGATTACGTGGGCTGCTTCATATATTTCAGGCCTAGGCCACAAGAAGTGTTGCCAGATGTAATCTGATGTTGTTGTTCGAAGGTTTCACATTTTGGAGCATAATCACACTTACAACTTTTTGACGTACGACGTTTTTTGTGATGTTTACATTGACTTGAACTAATCAATTTTTTTCAGAAAAAAATAGAATTTTATTTATTTATTTATTTTTTTATTCATAAAGGACGGTCAGGCCGTTAAAACGGCCGTTGTGCCTGAGAATATTGATGCCGTTAAGGATCTATTTGCCTGTTTCTATTTGATCGCCTGTTTCTTCGACAAAACTGGTCGTATGGCAACTGTTCCACTTGAGGAAAGTAGGACGATCAATTCTGAGTGGTACACCATATATTTGTTTGCCAGAAGTCTTCGAAGAAATTCGAAAAATTAACAAAAGAGGACGGATCATTCTTCACCATGAGCGATGCGAGCCTTCACACATTGACTCAAAACATCGCTCATTTGAAGGGCCAAAACGTCGAATTGATGAGCTCTATAACCCTGACTTGGCACCCAATGACTTCTTTACATTCGCGCACAGAAAAAATGCGGGGTCTACGATTTTTGTCCCCAAAAGATGCTGTTGAAGCGTTCAACAACCACGTTTTGGAGGTATCTCAATCAGAAAAGAAAACTTCAAAAGTACACGGTATGCACGATAAGGAAGCTAGGAAGCCAAGCATTGGGGGTGGTAAAGTCGTAAAGATTGTCTTTAAGCCATTTTTGCGATTTGGCGGCTGTATGACAAGGTGCCGAATCTTGCTGCCACAATACGGCAGTGGCCACATACATTGGCCACTAATAATTATCCAGGGTTTGACGACCGTTTCCAGAGACGGCTTCACATAGCCGTCCGCGTTCAGCCTCAGGCCCTGCTCGAAGAAATGTCGAAGAACTTGTCGTTCCGTAAGCAATCCGACCGACCTTCCGTTGTAAAACAGCCTCAAAATCTCCGTTGCAGGTTTCAATCTGCTTGCGAATATCCTTCACCGTGTTCTAATGCAAACTGCGCCGCCGTCTTGATGGTCCCGGTTTGTGTGTCCGGCGCGGATCATCATGATACTCGTAATTCGCTTCCATAGTTCCGGCGGATTCCACTGATTTCATTCATTCGACATTTTTTTCTCTGTTTCCAAACACTTGTGGCTTTCGAATGACGTATCGTTTGTTTTGATACGATAACTCAATCCAGAGCTATAAATGAAATGGCCAAGCGTTTAAATTTGTGTTGCACACGGTGTAAATGCGATCGTTTTAAAACGCGTTTCAGTGACCTGACGCGTTCAGTGGACGTCTATAAATAAAATAAATAATAAATAAAAAATTCTACCAGTTATGGTTAATGTGAAATACTGTTTTATTTTACAGATTTAAACATCTACTCGTAAAAATGAACAGTATTTAATCAATATCGTAAGATAACGGGATGCATCTCAATTCATTGTAGGGGTCAGAGGTGGAATCTTCTTCATCATCATCACTATCATCATTAATCAAAATACTTCCACTTTTTTTCACGTCCCACCAAACATTTTATCTCGCATCCTGACAAAGACTTAAAGTATAAGAGAAAATCGCCATAAATTCGTAATTTTTAAGAATTGCAAACATTCAACACATTTCAAGTGCAGGCACACAGTGTACATGCAGCATTCCGCTCTCACACAGATGCTTGTAATCAATATGGTATCCAGCTGAGACCGTTTGAAAGCAGCTTGAAATTTTCATCGAAAACGTTTATTGCTGTTGGATGACATGCCCAGACTACAGACTTCCCCAGCCGTTCAACCAACGCGTAATCATTTCGCAAAACGTGACAATATCAACGGACGTTAGCGTTCTGCTGTCCTTGGAAGGAAGTGTGCCACAGTTTGAACAAGCCTAGCTGACGCGTAAAGCGAACCCCCCGCCGTAGTACACGACGCACAGGCAGAAAACGATCACAGTCAAGAAGAAGAACCTTCCCGCGAACCCACAACTAGACAGAGACCGCATAAGATAAAAATCTAGATTCATCTTGCCAACCGCCAAGGATGGTTTCGTTCCTGGTGGGATCTCTTTCGTCCTCGGTTAACTATTCCCCCTTCCCCTAAGCTTCCAGTGCCGCAACTGCCCTTAGATGGTCATATAACAACTCGGTTTTATTTATTTCATACCATTTCCACTGAGTTACCAGCCATAACACGCCTCGTTTCGTTTGTTCCTCTTTTGTCCGCTCTTTGTCCGAGTGCGGACGGAACGGCACGATTTTAACTGCGTGTCCAAGCCGATACAGTGTCCCCCTTAGCGCCTGGTGAAACGAAGACGAAGAAGGAAAACAAGCCCATTGCGATAGATAGCACTCATGAACCGCAGTCACGTCACGGTAGTCCGGCCAAGGGTATGGAGGCAACCGATGTGGAGTCGCTATCGAATAGGTTTTCGCTCGCATTTTATGCAAATTTTCCTTTATTCCATTTCTTGACAACTGTTTCCTTTCATCGCTAAAGATTCACGATCGTGACTGTAGATAGCAGGAAACAAACAAAAAGTGGAAACAAAATGCTACCATTCCGATTGGGGTGTGTGTTTCTGTATCATGGAGACGCCTGGTGGATAAAACCTACTTCCGGTTTGAATCGGAGAATTAAAATATTCTTGATTTGTTCATACTTTAGGAAGACGAAGTAAAGTTTTTCAAAGCAAAACAACAAGGATAGCTATTAAAAATGAAAACACACAATTAAAATTTTGTTTTTTTCTCTAACTTTTGTTTCAAATTCAATTCTAACAGTTAGAATACGAGGCGTAGCTTCTTTTGCTTTTTTTATATGCTTTAGTTTACTTGTAAACCCGTGGCAGAAGAAAACCAAAAACTAGTTAACTTTTAGCAAGTGCTTGTGCTCGTTTCTAATCGTTGTTTGTTCTTACTCTTATCATTCGCGACTGATCGTTCGCTCCCTTACTGATCCCAGGGCAGGTTCGTTCTGCCACTTTTCTGATTCTTCTTTCCCTCCTGTTCTTCTATTCGCCTCCTAACTGACAGAGCGTTAGAAACCTTTTAAAAGTTTCCAACACTAAGACTCGATCTAAATAAAGTAAACCTAACCTCAAAACCCGCAAATCAAATTGTTATGCCACCTGGGCATAATGTGTCAACGGTATGTTTATTGGGAATGGTTTTTGGGCTACGAACAGTAATGTCACACATACATGTAAATAAATAGAAAGCAAGTAGTGAACTGAGCGAACGGACGTGTTCTCCTTTTCCTTCTTTTTCTCTTTTTTTTTGAAATTCCTCCTTTTTTCTCCTTTTTTAATACAGTCCACTCGAAAAGGACACAAATATTCAAAAGAAAAACAAAAAAGTATAAAATTAGCTATGCGTACTGCACGAAAGCTTACGAAGGAAGAGGCCTGTGTTGAATAAAACCCGTATTGTCAGTATTTAAGAATTTTATAGTTTTTTATAGTACATTAAAAAAGTTCATTTTACTGTACAATATTCTATATACTCGTGTAAAATAATGAGGGATACTATTTTCATGGCTAAACGACCTACTATATGGATCGTGCTGGCCACTTAATATTCAGTCAGCTAGTTTAGTAGTCAGTTAGTTTTCAGTCAGTTTTCACTATGACGGAACGATTCGAGTGAAATTTTATCTTAGACAAAGCAACAAGCGCTTGTGTTTCAAAAAATTAGGTCAACAGAATTTATTTATTAACAATTGATAATGACGGTCCAGAGGTCAAAATAATTTATTTAACTGTTTTTGTTAACCCCATATGACAGCTAATTGCGGAATGGTCAGCCGAAGGAATTTGCAAAGGGGTTTTTCGGTAATCCCGAACCCAAAACTGTAAAAATAACATTATTTGCAGCTTTAATACTTGGATATAAACATATTTAAATAACTATAATATGATCCATTATACAAAATAGTAATCTTTGCCATGCGTCTCCATCAATATTGTCAACTACCATGCGTCTCCATCAGTATTACCAACTACCTTGCGTCTCCATCGTTATCATGAAATTTATATCCATTTGAAAAAGGCTACAAAACCTTTAAATGTGTGTATTAGTTGTGTATGAGCTGCTCATAAAAATACAAAAAGATGTTTTAAACATGAACATAGTCTAACATAGTCCGTTACATTATACAAAAAAAAACAATTCATTATTTCACCAGGCGTCTGCATCAACGAATGGTTTGAAAGATGTAGAAAAAGCCAGTGTGGTACCTTTTGAATTTTCGAACAAAAACATAAAAAGTGAAAACCCATGCAACCAAGCAACATCATAGAAACACCAACTTCCCACAACCGGGTTCAGTTTGTACACTACTGCTAAACCGATGGCTGAGATTCAGGAACTGTTCCGGCTAACCTTATCGGACCAACCATGGAAACTATGCACTGCGCTACGATCAGAAATGTTTCGCTGCAACTCGGACACGGCAAACCATTTTTACGATAATTGACAGTGGTAATAGAACGAGACAAACCATGAGCAGACGTGTTACCTTCCAACATCTTTCCTCCAACGCAAGCAGTATTCTTTGCACTCTGCCTGCACAGTTACGAGAGTGAAAATGATAGTAAAAGTAACAAAACTTAACTGCATACCTACTGAAGCTGGGTAAATCAATTCTGTAGCAATTCATGCTATGACCTTTTCCGTATCGTACATGGCAACTGGCCGAAAGCTGTTTACCAGACGATCAATAAATAACGGTGTCAATGTCATTTGACGGTTATATTAGGGTTGCTTTTAATTGTGATAGTTTCTCTTTGATATTTCTAGCAGAACTTTCTGGTGGTTATATGAATTTTCCACTTCATTACTACTTGATTACTTTTTAATAATTATAGTTTATCTTGTATTATGGGAAAAAATATAGAGCTATTTACTGCTATAATAAATACTTTCTTTTTGGAAGGTGATAGTTAAAATACAACTGAGCCTTAAAAATATGATGTCAAAGTAGTAATTCAGCTGCTCCTTTTCCGATATAAACGCATTAAATATAATGTTCTAGTTTTTTAAACTGAAAATCTTTTATCATATTTTAAATTTCTAGGAAAAACTTTTTTCATTAATTTTTCTTGGGAGCTCCGAAGTAACTTTTTGCTTCCCTACATTAATGTCTTATTTTATTATCCTGCACAAAAATCTCACTTTATTGAATCTACGTAAACGAGTTCACAGGCTAGAGAAAACAAAAACTCCTAGCTACCAGTCTCTTAATACTTTTTTTCACTCCTTGTTCACAGTACACTTGCAGAAAATCCCGATGAATCTTCAGTTTTCTCTGCAGGAACACGAAAAAGCACAATAGACACACACGTCAAACTCATTTTGTCTGAACCAAACGGTTGACTCAAATGTAGGCGCCTCGTGGGTTTTCGTTGTTCTTCTGCACGCTATTCCATCATGATCATAACAATAATTTACTTAAGCCCCCCCCTCCCTCCCCCTTTAGATCTATAAAATTTCAAGCAATTTTACGAAAGTGAAAGAAAATTTGCAAAAAAACACACAAGAAACGCCCAGCCGACCTACCCCGCACAGCAAACACGAAAACAACCTCGGAATCCTCCCCGGACGAGGCAAGCTCATCATCTAGGGCGTTATATTCCATCATTAGGATGAATATGTCTTCCTTCGAAGTGGAAAATGTTTACCACGGCTCTACGCTACCGCTCTCGCCCATTCTTTTCAATCATTCTAGATCTATCGGCAAAGGTTTGGTCATCTCGTTCATCCTTTCCGCTTCTATTGCGTTTTCCATTTCAAACCACTTCACACCGAACGGAAGAAAACAAAAACCAGCAAAACCAGCTAAACGAATCTGATCAAAACAAAGGTATAAATTAAGCATTATGTGTTTTTCATTTTGATCCTAAATTTATTGCCATACTTCGCCTTTATGGAGTTTACCCATCGTTTAACTACATGTGCGACATTCGTTTTCAACAGCCCACACGCTCCGGGGTTAAGTTTTCGGACGTAAGAAAACCAGCAGAGGGCAGAGAGAAAAAAAAAAGATTAGGATGTGTGCCCTTCGCATAACACGCTTGTTCCGCTACAATCAAAAACAGGTTTCACAGCAAAGAATGTGAAGCCGAAAATGATGTGACTGCTTATGATGTGACATCCGACGAAATGCTCACGACATCCAACCCAGCAGGACGGTACGGCCGGGAACGATAACGAAAAAAGTTATTACAGGCCGTTTTGGGAAAATGATACGCTGTCAAAGTGGTGCAACTAGCAGCAAAAAAGCACTTAACAACACCATTATCCGAACAACGGTTTACGAATAGAATCTAACTTTAAAAATGTGATTTGGCTCAAGGTAAGTTTAACTCTAATATTTGTTGATCAACTCGCAAGCGATCAACATTATTTAAGAGAATTTGCTCTCGTGCTGATTGAGTGCTTTTTTTTAGCATATTTTTACTAAGTCTATATTTAAAGTTTGACTCTTAATGCTAAGCCTTACTGAAATACAAAAATTAATCGTTGTAATTAAAGAATTTTTTTAAAAAAATTTATGATATACAACGCAAATTACATGCATTTTTTTCTTATTCCGATCGAACGGCTTTATGAATTGCATGCATTTAGACTCGAGATTCCCAAAAAGCTTCATTTTTTTCGCGTCGTAAATGACGCTCTACATGGGAACATACCTAGCTGCTTTCTGGATGGGCTCATTGTTTTAGTGTCAAATAAAAGCAAAAGCTAATGGTCTGGCTAAGTTTTGCATCTCCTTAATATGGACTATAAAATACTATCCAGAATGCTAAAGCTTCGTATGCAAAGGATTATTGACACATGAGAAATTATTTCTCCTGTCCAAAAATGTAGCAACAAACCACGAAATATTTTTGAAGCTGTTCGTTCAGTTAAGTAACAAATATTAAGCTTGAAGAGAAAGAGACTTGGTGGCAATTTGGTCTCATTTGACCTTTCTCAGGCCTTTGACTGAGTTGACAGAGGTTTCCTTTCGACAACAAGGATTTTATTGGGAATCAATTCCTGATTAGTTGAACGCCTTCGATTAATTGGTAATCGGTCTGCATCTCGTCTACTAGTGAATGGATATCCTACCAATCCCTTTTCCATCCAACGTTCCGTAAGACAAGGCGTTCTCTTGTCAATGCATCTCTATATTCTATATCTACAACCACTCATCACTGAGCTCCAAGGTATGTTAAACGAACAGGAAGACCTGGTCAATGCATATTCCGACGATATCTCAGTAGTAATCACTTCCTCATCCAAGGTAGAGCGCGTAAGAGAAGCGATCGAATCATTCGGTATCTGTTCGGGGGCTCAGCTCAACCTCGACAAGCTAAACAATTGCACTGGATATAGGACACACAACGCCAATCAACCAGATGCAAATTTCTTGGCTTTGCAGCGTCTTCGAAGAAAGTCTTCTCGACTCGACTGCTGGAAATTTTGTTTTCTAATGATGTACGCCAAGCCATGAACAGTAACTGGGATATAGTTATCCAAGTGTTTAGGCAACTGATACGCTACCACAGGGTTAGTACCATAAACCTGTGTGTTGAACCTTCAAATGTCGTCTATTAATGCACCTGCCCTTCTATGCAGTCGCTATGTGACACATAGGGAAAGCTTGTGTTTTGGACCATCAAACTACCCGTCTTTAAAAATTGTGGTCCAACAACTGGCAACATCATTTAACAGGTTGGCTGATAAGACCCCGGTCTGACACATAGATGGCGCCGCTAGTATTAAATGCATATTATTTTTATATAGCGCCAACCTTCAAATGATTCGTGTCGAAATTTGACGTCTGTATGTCAATTAGTTTGTGAGACAGAGCGTCTTTTGTCAAGCAACTTTTGGTTGCTTCCCCACCCACCGTATTCTCCAGATCTGGCCCCCAGCTACTTTTTCTTGTTCTCAGACCTCAAAAGGATGCTCGCAGGGAAAAAATTTGGCTGCAATGAAGAGGTGGTCGCCGAAACTGAGGCCTATTTTGAGGCAAAACCGAAGGAGTACTACCAAAATGGTATCAAAAAATTGGAAGGTCGTTATAATCGTTGTATCGCTCTTGAAGGGAACTATGTTGAATAATAAAAACGAATTTTGACAAAAAAATTTGTTTTTCTTTGTTAGACCGGGGACTTATCAGCCAACCTGTGAAAGTACTGACAGCTGAAACTACGAAAAGTTTACCAGATTCCAAGGTTACGTTGGAAACTTTTTCCATACCCGTTTTGGAAGGTATTTGGAAGAACATCAGTTGCAGGAGGCTTTCTTCCGAGCAAAGATCATGCCTGTTCCTGCGCGTATTGTCCTTTGGATAAATCTTTGGACCATAAGTTCTCCTCATGTCCCAGGGTCGTTTCGGCATGGATGATGAGGCAATAAGCATTACAAACCGCAGTTCCAAATGCAACACTTAGCTTCTATGATTTTCATGCTTCTATTCTAGACGGAATTAGAGCAACGCATAGAAAAATAGTTGTAAAGACTTTTGCAAACGCTGGAAATCACGATGCCGTGTTTGAAATATACTAAACTGTTATTTATAATTCTGTTATTATTTCTGCAATATTTAACACACACGAAATAAAGGTTTTTATAAAAATTTGGTTTAAAAACAGAATTTGTCTTTGGAGATAATTCTTAATTTGCTTTTAATAATTATCTAACCAAAACGCAAAAACTTTAATATTTGCCAATATAACAAAACAATTCAACGAAGCCGATTTCACAAAAAAATTTCTTCTAACAAATTTACGAAACCCCTGTTTTTATTTATTGATGGTTCGCCTTTTGCAGCCTTACGTTCTCTTAATTCGATGTTTCGTCAAATACACCAAACGTCGGTAGTTGAACGTCATCTGGAACAACTAACTTTGCCTTCGAGCGGCCCAGTGGCTAGTACGAGCATTAGAATAACCGGAACAATGTAGAATTTGAGATGCACAACCACCATCCGACTTAGTTAGATCAGTTGAGCTAAGCTGTTTCAATTGACAGCACAATTTCTAATTATTTTAAAACACCATCAGATTCGGCACTTTTTCTGTACATTTACGGTGGCTATGTTTAGCATTAAAAAGGTGAATTCTTGGATTGGATTTTTCTATGCTAAAAGCTTAACAATCCAAGCGTCTTGAGAAACGAATGGCAAATTCTAAACGGAACACGCTAACCGAATTTCGAATCCAAGCCGATGTTCAATGTATGAGAAAAGGTGCCGAATCTGACTGCTTTCTAAACCAATTGCGGATTGTCTTATTCATTGAAACAGCGTAGCTAAAGTGATATAATATGTGTTCAAGTCGGATGCGGTTATGGATCTTGAATCCCGCAATATTTCAGCTATTCTTACGCTTTTTCTATGGACTGGTAAACCCTGTATCAAATCCCATCTTGTGCATTTTCTGAAAGGGACGACTAACTAATCAACTATAGTTCAAAAAGTTCATAGAATGAAACCAAAAGTGTCAAACAATGGACTCTGATAGCTCTAATACCAAAGAAAAACAAGGTTTTAAGTCAAAAAACCATGCTTTGAAATACTTAATACGTCCTAAGCAAATCTGTCTGTTAAAAAATTAAGGAAATATTGGTGAAAAAAAATTTAAATTCGCCAAAAAAATGTCCTACTCATTCGTACATACTTTATCATTTACATCGCTTTACGCTCTACATTTCTAAACAGTTTGTAACATCAGAACTTAAAGAACGCAAGCAGCACGAAGACAAACGTGAACAAGCACTAGATTTTAAAGCGCAAAAAAACAACAAAACGATCAAAACAAGATAATGCTATTCCAAAATAAATTGGTTTCGAAAAAAAAAATAAAGGTTTTTATAAAAATTTGGTTTAAAAACAGAATTTGTCTTTGGAGATAATTCTTAATTTGCTTTTAATAATTATCTAACCAAAACGCAAAAACTTTAATATTTGCCAATATAACAAAACAATTCAACGAAGCCGATTTCACAAAAAAATTTCTTCTAACAAATTTACGAAACCCCTGTTTTTATTTATTGATGGTTCGCCTTTTGCAGCCTTACGTTCTCTTAATTCGATGTTTCGTCAAATACACCAAACGTCGGTAGTTGAACGTCATCTGGAACAACTAACTTTGCCTTCGAGCGGCCCAGTGGCTAGTACGAGCATTAGAATAACCGGAACAATGTAGAATTTGAGATGCACAACCACCATCCGACTTAGTTAGATCAGTTGAGCTAAGCTGTTTCAATTGACAGCACAATTTCTAATTATTTTAAAACACCATCAGATTCGGAACTTTTTCTGTACATTTACGGTGGCTATGTTTAGCATTAAAAAGGTGAATTCTTGGATTGGATTTTTCTATGCTAAAAGCTTAACAATCCAAGCGTCTTGAGAAACGAATGGCAAATTCTAAACGGAACACGCTAACCGAATTTCGAATCCAAGCCGATGTTCAATGTATGAGAAAAGGTGCCGAATCTGACTGCTTTCTAAACCAATTGCGGATTGTCTTATTCATTGAAACAGCGTAGCTAAAGTGATATAATATGTGTTCAAGTCGGATGCGGTTATGGATCTTGAATCCCGCAATATTTCAGCTATTCTTACGCTTTTTCTATGGACTGGTAAACCCTGTATCAAATCCCATCTTGTGCATTTTCTGAAAGGGACGACTAACTAATCAACTATAGTTCAAAAAGTTCATAGAATGAAACCAAAAGTGTCAAACAATGGACTCTGATAGCTCTAATACCAAAGAAAAACAAGGTTTTAAGTCAAAAAACCATGCTTTGAAATACTTAATACGTCCTAAGCAAATCTGTCTGTTAAAAAATTAAGGAAATATTGGTGAAAAAAATTTTAAATTCGCCAAAAAAATGTCCTACTCATTCGTACATACTTTATCATTTACATCGCTTTACGCTCTACATTTCTAAACAGTTTGTAACATCAGAACTTAAAGAACGCAAGCAGCACGAAGACAAACGTGAACAAGCACTAGATTTTAAAGCGCAAAAAAACAACAAAACGATCAAAACAAGATAATGCTATTCCAAAATAAATTGGTTTCGAAAAAAAAAATGAATTCTCGCTTCCACGCGCCAGGACACCCAACGCCGAAACATACCGCAAGGAGAAATGTGGCACCAGACGCTTACACCGGTCGTGCCGGGTTTTGTTAAAGCCAAAACACCGACCGACCAGCACGACATTCACCTTCGCCCCGCCCTTATCGGGCAGCTCAAGATAAGCAAATCGTAGAAAACGAATTAAAATTTCTCCAACCTTTTTACCATATTTTCTCGTTGTTTTCATTCCTTCGGTCGCACCCAGCCATTTCTACACGAGACGGGCGACCACTTACTGTGTTACTATTGTGCTACAAACCGACCGCGAAGCTTTGAGCTGCTCATCCCTAAAAGGAAAACGGCACCATAAACCTGGTCACTGTGTGCGCGGACAAGCGGAATGAAATAAAGCGTTCTTTCGAGGCCAAGGTTGCGCTACACCGTGGTACGGCTGCGCCTTTTTCTCTCCCGGGGGCGGGAGCGTCAGATGTCAGTGCTGCCAGCGGCAGACATTGGCCCGGCAAAGGTAGTGCTTTACAGCCGCTCTGCTCACATTACAATGCACCCGAACGGCTCGCACGGAAGCGAATTGAAAACCACGGCGATGGAAAAGGAATGTAGTGGGTAAAGCGGAAAAGGTATGATGGCCCGAGAACTCATAAAGGAAAAATAACCGTCGGTCTCTTTCCACTGCTTGCCTGATTCTGTAAAAGATCTGTGTAACATCAGCCCACTAATGCCAAGTTCTTTGCTTTTGGATAGCTTGGCTTGACAGTAGTGTGAGTGCTGTAAGAACACACATATGATGCCTAGCTGAAACCGTTGTGCACGATATTGCCAGATAAGGGCTTAGAATGGACAGGATACAGACAGGAAATTGTATTTTTTAAAATTAAAATTTTATGTTTTTAAATTAGTCATCAGTGTCCCTGCTCTTATGTGCTTCAAAAAAGAGTAATAAATATTCTTTAGACGTGCAATGTATAATTCAAACCATTTATTTATTGAGTAAGGCAATGCTCTAGAGTATAACATTCAAATTCAAAAATATGCATTCACAAAAGCAATATCTGACTAGCATTTTATTTATTTATAATTGACTATGGCGGTAAAATGACGTATTGTCTGACAAGCAGCAGAATATTGCCTAGTATCTGCCAGCGACACCAAAAACATTAGCCCTCCAATTTTGAAAGTACAGATTTTAAAATTTGTTCATAGTTAAATTTTGTTTAGATTTTGACAGCTTTATTGTGCTATTTTAATGGCAATTTTGTAAACAATTAAATATTATCTGCAAATCCAAGTCCTTTTGTAGAACTTACCGTTGGTGTCTATGACGCAAACTTATGTGGTAGGCAAGAAGAATATTAAATTCACGACCACCTTGTAGTGGGAAAGAAGTACTCGGATTTTTAATCGTGTGTCGAGAACGGCACGTGGGTGCCAGCTGAGCAAACCAGTATCTTCTTTTTTTTTAGTGTCCAGGGAGTCCAAAAATTCTGGATGAGAATCTTCCTTACTGGAACGTTGGATAACATCGAGGCCTTACCTTTGGTAAAGGGACTCTCGATGCCCATCGGCGGAGCAAGTCGGCCAGGCGACTTTGGATGTTCAGAAGGAATATCCCTTACAGGCATGTTGGAGGTTTGAGTCCTAACCTTGGGTAGGGGGACACTCAAACCTCTCGAGAGAATTGAACGTCAGATTTAGCTTGTTGCACCTTCTCTCTAGGCAGGTCTTCTAGACAGCTCCTCAGTGACTGAGAAGACAACTTTATTTATACCCAATTCTCACAATAGTCTTTGCTTGCCTTTTGTAACCAAATATTGTTCCTTAATGGTTTCCCTTTTTGTTATTGCATTTTGTTCAAAAATGTATTACAACTATTGATCTATATGTATATGCATTTCTAGCATTCTTGATGTAGGTTACTTGAGTTTGATTCATTTTCCGTCTGAAATTATGGTATGGAGAATTTTTTCTTGGTTTTACTACCATCTAACGTCACGCTTACTAGACTGGCTGATACCACGTAGTTGGATAGTCAGTCCTCACTATGTGGGGACGGTCCGGATGAGATTTGAACCCCGGTCCTGCCGTGGGACCGACGCCTTTAACGTTTCAGCACCATACCGCCCTGAATAGCAAATAAGCAGTACACATTTAATGTATTCGCCACTATAACACTACCATTGCAACAACTTTTCAACCGTCATTCCATCGCAACGGTGACAAAAACCGACACCCCACCTCGGCGCAAGGATCAAAGCACACACCAAGATCAGGGTGCTGTACAATTCGTAGGCAAAGTAAACACTGCCTTACATCCCGCTACAGCCGGTAAGCCAAATGTCAACGAAATGTGCCACTGGTACGCAAGACGGTGCGCACAAATAATTAGTTCCCCGGGATTACTTTATTATGCGATTATGGAAAGAAGGTGAAAATTCACCGAATGCTAAAGAGCAGACAACCAGATTTTGCAGGTTGAATATTGCATTTGGGAGAATGAGCGGAGGCGCATGTGTTGGTGAGTACCCTAGAAAAAAAACCCCCCGACAACAGCAACCTGCCAAACCAGCCAGCATTTGCCAGTGTGGTTTAAAGGATGAAGCTTGAGATTTCATAAAATAACTGCACACCTGGGAGGCGCACGGGCTTTGAACAGCTCACAACCATCCGCCACACCTTCGGTAACTTCATCTCTGTTTTGGCCGCTTGGTAACATATTTTCTTAACCTACGCCTGCCACTTGAGTAGCCTTACCTTTGTGTCAGGAAATGTCAGTGTACGTGCAATGTACAACGCACAGTTCCAAATCATTGGCATAATTGATTCAACGGATGCTGCCGAAAGCTTTACGAGGCCCGAGACTTCGCTGCTGAACTTTTGGCAGGCGCACCATCGTTTTTATTTATTTTTCTAAACCTGTGTTTCATCACCTACCAGCGCGGTGTTATTTCCCCTGGCGGGCACACCACACTTTACACCGTCTCGACTAGGCAAACGTGTGTAAGATTTACACAATGATGCACAAGATGGTACTTCAGTTGAAGAATGATACCACTTAAAGAACGTTTCATTGGATGGATGAAAAAGTGTGCCTCAATTGAATAAATCGTGCTCGATGGTGTACATTTGGTCGAAGCATTTCCTTCTAGCCACTAGTTTACAAAACAGACGTCAAACGCGATTCAATAGGGATGGTTCAACAGCAGCTAGACGTTCGAAATCGTTACACAATGATGCAGACAAATGATAGCAAGAAGAATTTCTACTGTTTGTAACCAATACAGTTCCATTTCATTCTATCGATTTATGTAACTTTAAAATATACGCGAAATTTATAAAAAACCGGAGAACAGTTAGCTATTTTGAAACATAATTTTGTCTGAGACACTAGCAAATCTTCTTACTGCTCCACCTGCGTGATTTCAATAAGTCTAGAAGGAGAAACATAAGTATCAGAATATAAGTATTTAGTATACTATGCTCGAATAAAGAGTAAAAAAATCCACAAGTTACACGGAACTCATATCAGACTAGCGGAAGATCATGGTAGATTGTAACCATTATGCGTAGGATATAAAAATATTATTTTTTAGGGGTTATCTTTCGCACAAGGCGTTCTTACGTTCGTTATAATGCTCTAACTCCGGTTGGTTTCGTGGTTCGGATCTTACTAATTATCCTTTATTTCTGATAAAAGGCTCTTTGAGAACAGAAACTAAAGTTGCCTAAGATTCGGTCTTAGCCGGGAGTAGAACAGATTCGGCCGCGGAAGAGAAATCTGATACACCCGGTTCGGATTCGTAGAACATCTGAGGTTCTTCATCTGTTCCTTTGGTCTGCTCCTTTGAGTTCAGATCCGTCGAGATGAATCTTTTTTTATCCCTTCCGAAGAAACAAGAGAACCTCAGATGTGATCTTATATGGTTCTTTGACCCTTTCAACTGATGAACAGGGAGTAGTTTCTGGAGCTGCCTCTCACGAAGAAATAGATCTTGATCTGCCTTTAGGGGATCTCCTTGATTCTCTGGCTGCGATTTCGAGCGCTCCTTGTTAGCTGCTTTCTGAGTTGAGGTGGAACGTATTTCCCAAACTCTATAGTGTTACCAAAGATTGCACTAGCATTTGACCATCCTCGGAGTTAATCAGCTGTTAGAGAAAGTTCTAAGGTTTTGGCCATGGTTTTTTTAGGTCTTGAGTCGTAATATTGACATCATCAGCATCTTCCAGAGTAAACGGATCGGCTGAACTGACAGTGTTAGTCAATTTAGAAATAGTTTTATCCAAATCTACCTTAGCTAAGGTATCAACTTTTTCCTGACTCAATACAGGTCCACATTCTTGGGTCTCCTCGCTAGCAGTAACGTTTGATGAATCTTTTTCGGTATTGCTCATCTTGTTGATTTGACTCGTAAGAACGTATGATGATTTGATGTTTGTCTGATGATCTGACTCCAGATCAGAAGGTTGCGTATTCATATCACGTCGGGGGTCATCATTTTGGGAGTAATTTTTCGCACTAGGCTTTCGGACGGTCGTATTATGATGATGCTCTAACTCCGGTTGGTTTCGTGCTTGGGATCTTACTAACTAACCTTTACTTCATACTGCGTAATCTATTCATCGTGGCCTGTTTTTTGGCAGTCCTGTCCGGTGCAGGTCTTCCCGGTGGGCCTGGTCTGGCTTCAAAACCGGGGTTCAAATCTCATCCGGACCGTCCCACCGTTGAGAGGATTGACTATCCAACTACGTGGTATTGGGAAGAGTCTAGTAAGCCATTCGTTGGCCGGCGTGACCTTAGAAGTTAAGCCAAGAAGAAGAAGAAGAAGAAGGAGAAGATCATTCAATCATACAAATATCATCTTTTAACTTAATTTTCTAGGAGAAAGCCTTCTTAGGGGCATTTCTGCAGGCTCATGTAACAAGAACACTCCATTTTATTATAAAACAATTTGTCACAACTACAGTTCATTAGAATTTATTTTCTTATAAATTTTAGAATTAATATTTGCTTCCAATTCAGTACAAGCACCACAAAGGTTTTGAACCTGCGATTGGCAAAAAAATAGATATAAAACTCATACGTACCCTTTTGTTTTCGCTTCGGTTGGCATGCAATTTACATTACCCATACGCATAGGAGGCATTTGCCGCATCGGTATGTAGCATACGTTCAAATTTCCAAAACGTGCTCGTACGGCCTACGAGACAGATGAAGCAAGAAAAATTTCGAAAACCCATTTTTTATCCATCTTTTGTACTCCTGTACGGTTTAAGCACGCTGAACGGTTCTAACTCCATATGCCATGTATCTAGTCCAGTTTGGTGGTCAGACATTTTTGACTATGGATCATCTTGTACGTTGATCAGCACACCGGCAAGATAAGATATTCATCTTCTGCCAAGCCCAAAGTCGTCCTCCCATCGTGAAGGTCAACGTGTTTGGGCCGTGTATAGTTTCCGTTTCGTTACGTCTCGCCGATTTTTACTTCCGCCCGAGTGCTTTCGATTTGGGTTACGGGTGACTTGACCCCTTAGACGACTTTTCCTTCATGCGTGTTTCTTCGGTTTTCCGAACAGCCATCGTTTGTATATTTTAAGCGAAGAGTAGAAGGCTTCTTAATTTGCATAACAATCCACCATCGGTTCTGCCCGTATCGACAGCAAAAATTCTTGTGCAGGCAAGGCACGACTCTACTATCAAGGATAAACCTTCAAAGAAACTACGATTATATCGAGCAAACCGTTAAGACGCTGATTTTCTTTCTGTTCCATGGACGCAAACATACACACCAACACACATCACGACCATACGATACCGCTCAACGATTTAACAGCCTAGCTCCTGGCTGGCTAATCGAACGTCCGGCAGCGTTGCTGGGATTGGTGAACTAATTGATGAATAATAGATACTTGTTATCGACGCTGCTAGTGGACTTCCGTGTAGAGAAAGCTAATTCCCTCCCCAAAGCCATGCTCAGCTTATATCCATGAAAACGATACATTCGGAATCGAAAGGATGAAAGTTGATAGCTTTCCGAATTCACCATAAGAAAGAGAGCCGGTGGACAAACCTTTTCTGATACAGAAAAAGCGATGACCAAGAAATGCGATCCTGTTTATATTCATAATATGCGTTTAACCCTTCAATTTAATCTCTTACTCCCTGCCAGCGACCTTTCTTCTATTTCTTTGTGTAAAGTTAAAGTTTGATCGACTGAGGACCACATTGAATCGGAACGTAAAGCAAACCACGTTTTTAAAACACAACGATAGTTGTGAGATTTACTGCTTACAAATTATTTGAATTCATATATTTGAATAGACGAAGGAGCTAACAAGATATTATATAATTTATACAAAATTTAGACAATGCGGCACTGGACCGTCATAATCAATTGTAAATAAATAAAAAAAATATACATATTATAATATTGGTTTATTTTTTTTTTCGAGTTACATCTTAAAAGCTCTTCAACGAAAGTTACCGTTGTTTGGAGACATTGTCCATCAAAGGTAATGTGTACTTTTCAATTGGGATACCTTTTTTTTACTCTAACTAACCTATTTTTACTTTACTGGCTTACTAACCTAATTTTCAATTATAAACTAATTTTTATTTACAATTGAATATGACGGTCCAGTGCCGTATTGTCAATTATAAACTAAGATTACTATGAAAAAATATCCTTAATAAAGATCTGAGGTGTGTTTAGTGAACTATATCTAATTTTTTCGTTAGAAATTATTATTACGTCCTTTAAAGACAAGCATTTGCTTTCACTATATACATAAATTCACTAGTTTTGTTGTAGGGGGAGCATTTAAAAGCATTCTAAGAGCCCTATTCAAGGCGACCTGAATTCTTTTTAGGTTAGTACTGGCACACGATTGCCATACAGTCTGCCATATGTTGCTGACGGCAGAAAAACTTGTTTATAGGTAGCCATTTTGTTTTTTAGCAATAATATTGACCGAGGACCGAGTATGCTACCCTGAGGTACACCCGCTGGAACATTTGTGGTTTGTGAAGAAGTGAATTCTAATGCTACACAGAATGTTCTGTGTTTCAGATAACTCTGCAGAAACTTGATGAGGTTAACTGGCACTTTGAAACGCATCATCTTGTGAATAGGCTCATCATGCCAAACGTTATCAAACGCTTTTTCTACGTCGAGTATAACAACAGCAGTAGATTTTTTGTCACGTTTGTTCTGCTTAGTATTGTTTACAAAGCGAAGAAGTTGATGAGTCATAGAATGGCCTTCACGGAACCCAAATTGTGTTGGTGGAATGATGCTTAGTTCGTTTGACACTTTTAGTCTTCGTAGGACCACCATCTCGAATAGTTGTCCAAGAGCTAAGAGGAGACTGGTAGGCCTGTAGCTGGATGACAGCGTTGGGTCCTTCCCAGGTTTGATGACAGGAACCACTCTAGCACATTTCCATGTCTGAGGAAAATATCCTGGCTCAAGACATTTGTTAAAGATGTTTGCTAGAAGAACAAAAGCATTCTCGGTCAGGTGCTTAAAGAGAATGTTGAAAATGCCACCGAAACCAGGTGCTTTTATGTTTTTCAATCCCTTAACAGTACAACGCAGTTCCTCTGGTGTTATGCGATTTTCGGAAGGGAAAGATGACGGCTTACTCTCAAGTTAACTCAGCAGATAATGTAAACACACAATTACAATGAACAACTGCTATAATCATCGATTTATAGTTAAATAATAAGAACACATTTGATACTTTAAATCTCAGAAAAATTTTAAATTAATTGTTCTAATCGGTGTCTGACGGTAAATTTTGTTTCAAAAACTGACGTAAAACCTCTCAGTTGGGAAGTACACAAATAAATCTATTCTACGATAATAGCATTGTGCTCTAGACAAATTATTTTAGGAAGTGGCCTCATAGAGTCCTGCACATTAGAATCTATAAGATCGAGAAGAAGGAAAGCGATGAAAGAGGATTGAGCCAGAAAGCTGCTATCTTCCAGAGAGCGTAAGGTTAGCAGTTGACATCTGGACTGGTAAGGAAGTAGAACAGAGACCGAATCACCCAGCAATTTACGAGTAGCAAACCTGGTGAAAGACCTCCAACCCACTCAATACGTTCTATGTGAACCCTAGCATAGGGGAACTCCAGACAACTGAGCACCGTACTCCAGCAATGACCTAATCAACGAGCAGAACAGAGCCTTTAGACACAGAGGGTCGAAAAAATCACGGACAGCACGTTTCAACTAACCAAGTGTTTGTTGATATGAAACACAGAAAACACAATTTACACAGTCGCCACTGAGGACATGGAACTACATTCAGCAGGACAGAGAGTAAAGGAATCTTTAGCGACATGTTCTGCATACACATGCGTTTTATTGATATGTGATATTGCCGCGTGATATTGCCCTGCAGAACCATAAAACCGGAATTCTCAGCCGTGTTTACAAATTACATCAGTTTTACGTTGGACTCCAATATCTACAACTGCATCCGTACGTAAAAGTAGGACGATATCAGCACCAGGCGATGATGGAGCCGAAGCCGAGGTTCGTGAAAATGACTTTGCCACTTCGAAGCAGATTACTCCTCGAGAATATGAGGAGACAACTCATTGATCCTTTGCTCCGGACGACTTATGCAGCAGTACTGCGTGGATCAGAGTTATAAAATCGAGGAGCAGCGCCTAAAAGTCACGGGCCACGAGAGATTTCAAAAATTTCTCGCTGAAATTTTCTCGCTTTGCAATTACTTTTTGAGAACCTGGCGCATAAACAAGCTGCCTGCACGGGGTAGGGAGCAAGGAAGAAAAACCTGAAATCCTAATTTTGAGAATTTTGGCCCAGTCGACCAGCAGTTGCAAAATGGAGCACCTGAACAAGGTCAAACATTGGAGCAAGAGGAAAGCGTGTTAACCTTGCAACAATGGTTTCCTGGCAGAAATCGTTTCATGCGAGCTCAGTACCAAGACTTAATAACCTTTGTATAGCGATTAGTGCGATTGATAAGCCTGATCTCTCCATCACAGTAACGTGCAACCCAAAGTGGCCATAGCAAGCTTCCGGCGGGAGTGCTTGGGCTTCAGATCGCATGCATTCATGTGATTGAGCATAAAATACGTGGTCTCCCCGATGCTCACTGTTTGCTGATCCTCGGTGATGCGGACAAAACAACGGTCTGCGGTAGATTATGATCGATTGGTTTCGGCTAAAATTCCAGATTCTGCAAACGAAGAGCTTCAAGAAAATGAAAGCAAATGCATGATACATTGACCATACTGCAGAGCGAATCCAAAGGCACCTTGCATGAAAGATGGAGTATGCTCGAAGCACTTCCCGAAGCGTTAACATATACACCAGAGCAACCGGGAGAGTGTGACCGGGCAAATTGACTAGTCGCAAAGCAAATAACGAATGCACATCCAGATTGCGATGACTGTCGAGGACGAGCTCCTCGCAGCTATCGTGTTGGGCCAGCCGGATGAGGCAAAAACCGAACGAATCACTCAGCGACTGGATGCTCAGAGACTGGATCCCAAACGTCCGGAGCTACGGGTATGATCAGCTACGTGATTCCAGTTGCCAAATTGAGGCAATTACCGCTCCAGCGGCCTTCGATTACCTCTACACGATCAAGTTTAAGCCTGACCGGTATAAGCGGAAAAGTTCGTATCTTGAATCAGATCCGAGAAAAGATCAACGAACGGAACTCATCGATTAGACGCCAACTTCATCGTGATACCAGAGCTTATTGCACACAACCTTCCCTAATCGGTAAAGTTCGACCATCTCGGTGACTGTTAGGAGCAAGCACAACGACGATAATAATTGCTTGAATGAAAATTGTCGCAACATGAACCTACGCGGCATACCGAAAGTTCATGCGCGAATATCTGATTCTGCATTTCCGCGTGATCAAGCCAAACTCCATCACCATTATCATCACCACCAGTATCTGATGCACTTGTGGCTATCTTTTCGTACACAAATGGTAGTCGTGACGGCAAATATCGCTAAAATGTACCGACAGATATGGATGTCGAAGCTCGACACCTGGATGTAGTGTACTTTGTGAGGTGACAATGCAGTAAAATCCGCGCAAATGTATAAGCTGCTGCACTCCATTACCTACAGCGAGGCATCATCTTCATACTTTGTCTACAGGGCACTATATAAAGCCAGGGAAGAAGTGTACCCGTCACAACCCAAGATCGCTGACGCCATCCGAAGATCATTCTTCATGGACGATTTGTCTTTGGATGCAGCAACAAAATTAATTCAAATTCTAGAAGAAGTATTTCAATACTCTTTTAAAAACTTCCTCTTCTTGGATTGACGATAATCATGCCGGCCATCGAATGACTTACTAGACTTGCTGACACCACGTAGTTGGATAGTCAGTCCTCACTACGGGAGGACGATCTGGATGGGATTTAAACTCCGGTCCTGCCGTGTAAAGACCGGCACCGCTGTTGCCTGTACCACCGGGTCGCCCCCAAAATCGCAATATCACATTAACGGTTTTTTTTTTTTTAATTTGTAATACGTTCCCGAAACGCTTGCAACCGTTTCACCAACCATTTTCACCAACCATAAAAACGACTGTTCCAGTTCTACTTGACCATTGTCCACTTCATCCTAGCGTTCGTCTAGTTCAACTTGATCATTGTCGAGAAACGGCTACGGTTGTCTAATTCTACCTATCCGGTGTCCACTTTATCTTAAGCGGTTACGTAGCTTTAATTCGAATACATTTAATGGGATATTACCCATGTTCTGATGTTCTGCTGTTTCAATTTTTAGCCCAATCGATCAGCTTCAATATGGACGTGTTATTGTTTGAATCCAACTTCAATATTATCTGTGACTGCTCCGTTTCAGACATTGCAACGTAACTAGCTGACCTGACGGTGTGTTTTGCAACGATGCACAATGTCTCCATGAAATGCACGAAACCACTTCCACACATAGTTGAGAAATGAAGCGCGATGGTTCGCAAAATCCAAAGCCAAGTACGTATGACACACTTCCTTCATTCGCACCTCGCTGCTTTCTTTTGCGAATACCTTCAGCGAAATGTCTAAGTCGCAATCAAATAAATCAACGTGAAACAGCAATTGCCGTCATCTGCACGCGAGTGTGTATTTCGTTGTTTTGCAACGATCGTAGACGAAAGGACCAATTTCGCCGTAGGAGCGCAAACCGTTCGATTTCTACGATGTTTTGAAAGCATGTCGCTAGAGGAAAACAGGGGTTCAGCAGGATATTGGATTTGAAGGTGTCTGTCTGTTTGGCGAGAGGTAATTCTAAATGCAACTGAGCTTATCTCATGAATATTGTTTGGCTGTCTGTCTTTTGGTTGTTATAGACTAAACGGAAGAAACAATACAAATACTACGGAAAATATGAACACATAAGAAAATAAATAATCAAAGACAAAGCCGCACATCAAAACAGATAAATATACTTATAACAAGTATAAAATACGGTATTAAAAACGATTTACCATTTTATTTGTCTGCTCCTAGCACAGCGGGATAACGATAATGCATTCGAAAATCCCATCACCGCATGCAACAATACTCTTAACGCACTGTGCTGTTTGTTATTCATTGCTCAAAGCGCCAACTGATGCAACATTTTCCTCCACAGCAATAGCAATCGAACCACGACCAATGTACGAATTCTACGGCGCAAGTGCTTTCCAACGAGAGGATTGTATCGGTCACAGTCCCTCAGCACACCCGCCATAAACTATAATAAACAGATATTCAATCTTCCTTGGGCCGTAGTCCACGGCTCTAGGGGCATTTGTTCCAGGCGCGTTCCAACGGACACGAAACGCAAAATGGAATCTTGAATGGAAATGAAACTGCAGCGGCGTGAATCTTGCAAACAGAGCCACGCTGGGCCATGTGTTTTTATCACTGCCTGGTAGATGCTCAATATAAGGCCCCGGAGGAGAGTACCACCGTTTTGCAGTTCGGTAGCGGTCCGTTTGAACGAAAGATTCCGTTTGCAGCGCATCAGAGCATCATGTAGCGAACGTGTTGCTAGGTTGACGTATATAGTGCCGAGTTTATTGTGACATTAGGCTGCTTCTTTTAGCAACTACTTTACAAGCGCAAATCCGCCGTGTTCGGTTGCCTGGTTGGTGGCAACGGTGACAGCGGGAAGTGGAGTGGCGAAACTTCGCCGAGAGCATCATTGAGTCCCAATCAAAGCAGATCTGCCAGTGACGGAGCATAACAAGCTAGGCGCGCTGGTCTCAAACAAAACCAAAAACTAAACTTCCAATTTCATATCCACTAGCTCGTTTGCATTTTCCAATTGCAATGCTAGCAAGGCAGCTAAAGGAAAGAAAAGATATCTACCCCACATCAACGAATGATCATGGGTAGTTTTCTTGCCAAAAAAAAAAAAAAGTTTTCCACTCGGAACCTTCCGCCAAAGAGCAGATTTCGCGCGAATGTTTCTCGGACGTGACCCACATTCATGAGCCTAAACGAGTCGCCAGGGTAATGTGTCGAACGAAAAATCGGTGGGAGAAGACGTTGGAAGCTTAACAGAAAATCCTTCCCAAACAGATGACATTCCACATCAGTTCGCAAGGGATACTGTATCAGATGAGTTTTTTACTGAAAACAAAAAATTTGCACACAATGAAATCCGTACATTTGTCATCAAATATTTATTTATTTTTCACATTTAAATTATCACAACAAAATTATCCCTTATTATATTATTTAAATTTTTAATTATTTTTTATAACAACATTACGTTATTGTTGTTATAAAATACTATTATTACGTAGCGCATTGAAGCGTGCTAAAAATTATGTGTACTTGGGAAATTAACTATTGAAAAAGCCGATGCAAAGTAGACAAATATGATTATGCAATAATTTCCTAAACAGAAACATGGCTAGACGAAACTATCGATGGATCGAAATGAAACAAACATTTTGCGGTCTCATGAAGGAGGTGTATTGTATTGGGAGCTCTCTGAAGCACAATTTCATCCCGTGAGCGCCAAATTCCAACTGTAACTTTCGAAATTATCGAAACAAAATCGACTTACTTCTTCTTTACAGCTCTAACTCTAACATCCACTAACTTAATTTGTGCCTCTCGACTTCTCAACACTGCACTTCTATTTGTTCCAGTACTATTTTACTTTTATTTGGATAAAATCTTCTCTTTATGTTAGCACAATTCTTTACACAAATGTTGCGTGCGTCTTCTCATTTTCTGTGCAGCAACATCTATAGCGTCTTCTATTCGTAGCTTATTGCTAATGCCGCTTTAGGCGTATGTCCCTGCATTCGCAAGTTCACCTGCTTGCTCTTTATTCCTCTCAATATCAGGACAAGCTTTTATCTATCTAATTTATGATTGCGTCGGTTGGCATTTTAAGAGTGTGTTGCATATAATTTAGTCCACATGTTGTTCTTTTTGCACTTTTTGGATTATGCTCTTTCACTGTCGGTATATACTGCCGGTCTGATTGTTTATTTATCTATTTATAATTAATTATGACGGTAGAACGCCGTACATTGCCTGTGTAGTAAATGATTACATCAACATCTCCACGTAGTTTCTTTGGCGGCTTTTTTGCGTTCGGTTTTCTTCAGCCTGTGTTTTGTGAATTTACGAGTGGAAGCTTTGTTTGGAAAAGTTCTTCGAGTCTCATTCGCTCCCACTGCAGCGCTAGACTGAACCAAGTAAGGGAGAATGGTCCTTTCATTGGTCCTTGGTGGTAGTAAAGCGTCCTGAAAAAGTTTCATGCACCTTCACCTAACATGGGATGTGATGCGGCTTTAAAATTGATGAAGAGGCATCTGTTGGTACCATCCAGCTTCTCCAAGAATTGATGCATGGTGAAGTTATTATTGTTAAAACTATATTATATTCTATAATGTTGTCTATTTGCATGCTAAGGCGCCGGTTTTTATAAGGCAGGAGTTCCGGAGTTCAAATCGCATTCGTAGTGAGCACTGACTACCCAACTACGTGGCATCAGCAAGTCTAGCAAGCCATTAGAATGCAGGCACAACCTCCAGAAGGTCTTTAGGAAGGACCTATGATCGATACCAGGGAAGTATCGATAATCAACAATTCAAGAGAGGATCGAAGACGTTCACAATAGAATAATAGAGTTAATGAGGCGCCTGGCAAGCAACAAAGGATTGTTATAGCCGACTGTAGTACGCATTGACGGAATGTTTAAACGAGGACAAATATGTAAAAAACGGGAAGGTATCTACATAGAGATCGCAAACAGAAGATCGGAAGCATTGGTTCAATCCAACAAGAGCGAGCGAGGAGCTTCCAATGCTTCTATTGCCATTGGACACAATCGATGGGGATTCCAGCAGTGGGTGCCCAAACTATCGATAACTACTCCAGTCTCGACATGATCACCTTGATGCACACGGGGTCGTTAAAATTCACAGGTAAATCTTTGGATAAATTCACAGGAACTCTTTTGGAATTCGAATCGAGAAAAGGTTTTAAAACTCTTTAGGGAGTAGAAAAACAGAGAGTTTAAAAAACTATTTGTGGGATTCCTATGAGAGGTAATCCGGCCAGTTTCACTACTTCAAGATGTTCAGTTGCTAAAAGGCATGCCAAAAACTCCGTATCATCAAAATGCTATTCAAAATTTCGTATGCATGGACATGTGGTCTTTTTATGCTCTTTATTATACAATGCATCCTCATCGATGTCCTGCACCGATTGAGGCTCCGGCTGCACCAAAGCAATGGTATTTACCTTATTCGTAGCGCAGGAATGTTTCCCTTTGGAAAGTGGGGTAATTCACACATTCTCAAGCATGAAAGGGTATGGATTAGGTTGAGCAATGGTAGGTAAAGCCTTTGGAACGAAAGCTACAATGATACTTTGAAGGCGAGGATTCAAGCTGAAATCCTGATTGTAGTCCCATGAAACTCCTTCTTCATAAGCAATTTGGGAATGGCTCATTGTTCGATGTTGAAATAGAGCCATCATTCGATCCAGAGCCCTGGTATTGTGACGCTCCCTAGAGTAAAGCAGGGCTCGGGATATTCAAATATCAAAAGACATCCAAAACGGAACGTAACGTTACGTTTGTGACGATGCTGGTCGATTCATTCAAGCCCCACTATCCGGCCATTAGAATGCTAACATTCCAGTGGCATGGGATACGAAATTTTACACTCACTTCTTTCCCGAGATTTCCTCCAAAAACATCAACGAGTGTGGTTGCCAGTACGTTCGTAAGTTTGGCACAAATTTAACGCATTTGATTGCTCATACGGCACCGCTCCGAATACTGATTTGGGTCGTTTGGTGAGTGGTTGAGAAAATGCCTAACCAGAGGGATGACGAGGAAGACGATGATGTACAATTTCACGCCTACATTAGCACATTAGATGTGTTAAATGTGTGCCGTAACCAAATCAGTTTGCATGATTTGAAGAAATCCTAGATGGATGAGGGAGTGCAGTGCACATGGTTAGTAATCTATTTCGCTGTTCGTATGTTAGTCTAGTCTAAGACATAGAAAATATAGGAACGTATAAAAACGCTCTTGATTAATAGATTAAATTTGTTTATCTTCTTCATTTTGGCCCAACGACCTAATGGTCATGTCGCCCATCGAACGGTCCAGCTAGGATTTGAACCTCGATCAAGAGGTCGTCTTCCCCCGAACAGCCTCTTTGTTTATAGACACCGTTTTTGCTTCTTCACAATGTCCTTATTAGTTACATTTATTAAACCCAACTTAACCCGGCAATCTCGTACGAGCGCTCATTTTAGGTCCTAGGAATACGGCGTTTTTTATTGACATGTAAAGGATTAAAAGCACCTTGTTACAGCCCGACGCGGATGTTATACTAGCTATGTAATCATATGAGCTTCGCACATTTAGAAGGAAGTTCTGGACATGTTAAAGAACTTCTTCGAAACAATCCAAAAAGAGCTCTGTCGAAGAACCAGAGAATCCTCTCAGTCACACGATTTCAATCGACAGAGACTGCGATACTGTTAGTACCGATTTTAATCCTTTCTTCTCTTTCCTACCCCTTTTACACTATAGTCTTGACAGATCTTGTCCTTCTTTTGTGGCCTTCCTTGACATCGTTTTACCCGCAGCTCGATAGTCAATCATGCATAATAGAAATTGGTCCAGACAGAATTAGGAACCCGCTGATATCGCTGTTGGCACCGGACTGTCGTTCATCGTAATGACATGTTCAATATGGAATCTCAACTTTTCAACTTGTAAATCAGTGTAATCAGTAAAACAGGATCTGATCAGACGAAAACACAATGTTAAAATTTAAGTGTAGTTTTTTAAATTAATTATTAAGTATGACGGCACGTCGCCTTAATGTTCAACATTAAGTATTAGTATTTAGTAGTAAGGCGTATTCAACACTGCAGTATTCTCTAATCCATTCCAGCCTTGGTACAACAACTTTGGCTGCGTTGGTGTTGGGTTCGGGGTGTTTGGCGGGTTCATTCTCGAGAGTAGCAAAGTCGCTCTTGCTGGTGCGGGATAGCACTTGTCGAACATGCTAGGGTTGTCCGCTGACCAGATCGCGCTTGGAATGTCACTGCTGAACTGCACTGAAAAACACTGTACGCAGGCGAATCCATGTTTGTGCTGTTCAAATAACTCTGCTTGTTTTGTTACAGCGTCGACCCGCAAAGTATCGGGCGGCTCGATGGAGCAGGCCACAGCGGCGCCGGTCTTCAAACGGCAGGATCGGAGTTCAAATCTCATCCGGACCGTCCCCTCGTAGTTGAGGACTTCTATCCAACTACGTGGATAGAAATCGGCAAGTCTTAGTAAAAGCCATTCGATGGCCAGCGTGTATGTAACTTTAGAGGTCGTCGTTGCTGCGGGAAAAATACGGAATGCTAATTCCGCCGTCTTGAGATTGACCGAGCGAAAGTTCGGCCAATCTTGAAACTACTCGTGTTAGTTTCGGATAAAAGTGAAGACGTTCGTAATTGATCGGTTCAGACCAAATAGCCTCTGCAAGAAGAAATCAGAGCAAGTTTCTAAGTGCGGAACTCCGTTCAATCCAATTGTCGACCCAATGGCTCGAAGATATATACTGTTCGGTTTGAAGGTTTAAAAGCGAGTGTTTTATTAACAATTTTCTTGTCCTCATCTGCTAAACATGAACTTGGTAAGATGAACGTAAAAGCGGGATGTAAGAATTAGAAAGAGATACAATGGTTATCCTTATATTCTTACGTTAGCCTACATTTTGGATGTATCCGAAAGAATCCTTTGTTCATTTATTAACCCTAATAGTTTATTATTCGACCCTAATAGCGTACCTTACGGTTCCTTAGCTCGTTTCATTTTATTAAACACCAAATGCGAGCATACTGTATGATATCTAAACGACCAAGTTGAAATGCACTATCTGCGCCATATTTTCATGTAAGGACGATCGCGCCGTTTACACGACACGCGCGCGCATCTCGTACGTTAAGCGTGTTTTGCCTGAGCCTAACTAGTTTACATATGTTTGAGCGATCCTTTTTTATTGCACTGTCACACTGTCTCTTTACCCGTATGCAGAATTTGGCACTATTAAAGTCTCATGCTTTATGTCAATATTGTGAGCGTTTCTATATTTCAATGTCCGTATGGTCCGTCTTAATATACGATTCGTTACCGCGATGTTTGACTTTCTCATACTGTAACTCCTACAAGGCGAAAGAACGTTTGTGGTTTTACGATAGCTTGGCTTGTTCCCATATGCCCTTACATTTCCTGTTTGATGTATAAATAATTATATAGTTATGCGCAGAATGTTTCACACGCTGAGTTGCATCCGACACCTTGGTCCCGTGTTGTACAACGTGACTTCCGAGCATCAGCATGTCATCTGATACTCCAGGAATGTCAGCATGCAACATGGTACCGTGGGACAAGCGGCCAACGGGAGAACCATCTAGCGCAGTCTAGCAGTCTTCGCCCATCGTGCAGCCGAGGTGTATCTGCTCTCAATAAAATATTAAAAGTTTATTTTCCGTAATTAAATAATTTAATTTTTATTATTTTTTTTTATTATTTTACGTAATTTTTATATTACAAAAAGAAAGATAACCATAACTATATATATATATATATATATATATATATATATATATATATATATATATATATATATATATATATATATATATATTTCAGTCGTTAAGCCAAGGCGAACCCACAAATTATAAGATCACCAAAAAACTAGCCATAAAACACCACAATAGCCAAACTAAAAGCACTCCACCCTCATCAATAGGACAACCACAACAAAACTATCGGATCAACAAATACATCTACCAACTTACTTACTTATCAGGCGCTATAACCGCTCTGCGGTCCTTGCCTGCCGCAGCAGATTCCGGAAACGCTCACGGTTCCGCACCGTCGTCCGCCAATCCGTTATCCCACCTTAATCTGATTGGGATGGGATGGGATGGGATGGGTGATTCCACGCCATCCTCCCACCTTAATTTGAGCCTACCACGCCTCCTCTGTCCGTGTGGACGGCCTAAAAGGACTTTATGAGCTAGGTCGTGCGGTGCCATGCGTATAACATGGCCAGCCCATCGGAATCTGGCGAGCCTAATTCACTGCACGACAGTGAGCTCGTCATACAGTTCGTACACCTTCGTCATTGTAGCGGCTCCTCCATTGTCCTTCGAACCCCACCGCAACTTTTGCTGTCAGAGCCAGAAGAAAATAAACCCGAGGCAGAGGAAATCATCACAGCGTCGGAGGAGCCAGAGGAAATCATCACAGCCTCGGAGGAGCCAGAGGAAATCATCACAGCGACGGAGGAGCCAGAGACCAAATCGCCACCGAAATCCTTCGATGAAGCGGAGAAACGGTCTCCAGCAGCTACCTGCACAAAGAAAAATGACTCTAAAGCAGTGGCTAAGTGGACCCTCGTGCGGGGAATCAGCAAGTCTGATTTTGATAACAACACACGGGAGTTTAATCATTAAGCTTAGCTCAAGTACCGCGAAATAACTGAACAAAAGAAACAGGAAGCCAAAGTCCAGAAGGCGGTTTTGAGAGGTTTCGTCTGTTTTGGACAGGGCCGCCATATATCTGAGGCGTATGTGAGTACTGGGACTATAAAGGTACGGTACAGTCCCAGCTTCGACCGTCGCGACAGGTTTTTTGAGGTGAGATGTTTCCTCAGACTGTAGAATGACCGGCTGGCCGCCAACATCCTAGCGCGCAACTCCGTCTCTATGCTGTTTTCGGTGCTGCCTTTTGATCCGAGGTAGGTGAAGTTTTGGACGACTTCAAATGCTCCAACATCTACCAACAGCAACCAAAATCGACCAGGACATCAACCACGCACTCAACACTCACCCACAACCGAGCATGCCCGGGAAAAACAGGGAAGAAATGCCCTGTTAATCGAGTTTTAAAAAAAAACAGTCAACACATGCTTTTTTGACAATGCGGCGCAAGCCGTCATATTTAAAATAAATGAATAAAATAATTTAGCAATTTTGCGTTCCAAAAAATGAAGAACGACGAACAAAACCTTGTTGCCAGCAATAACTCGTCCATAAATGATCACGATTTAGCATGATTGGAAATGGGTGACTAATTCACCTGAAGAAGCAACAAAATGTTGGCATGCACCATGTTCAGTCAGTCTATGAAATGGTAATTTGCTTAGTGGAAAAAAACTGCGTTCCCATCAACAAAGGACAGAAGTGATTTTCTTTATACCAAAATCAAAAAACTCGTCCTGTGCTGTTCCGAAATGTTACGCTTCATAGATTATGAATTCACCGTCAAATGGTATATCTGTCGTTGATTTTTTCCAAATAAACAAGTCAGGCCGTTACATTTTTGGACGCACCACCACGCACCAACCGAAACATGGTTCCAAACGAAAGTCTTCTTTGTTCTGGTAATCAAAATGAAATGGTAGAATTTACAAATGCTAATCTTTATTAAAACTTCTTAAAGATACAACTGAACCTGTTTGGAATACTTGGAAGCTCACCCTCATACTGCTTTCTATTGCAATTAATCATTTCTTTTAATCACACAATACTTAGAATTTACTAGAATAGAATAGAATTTACGTTTGACTAGTTTCAGACAGATCCAACAATCAAAATGTTTGACCAATAAGTACTATGAAACAATCAACCAAGAATAGTGAAGATAAGAAGCGAATTTAACTCAGAAAAACGATATATTGTTTCAATTCACAAACAAAGTAGTTAAATAATTGAAGACGCGTCCCAAACAGTTAGGATCGCTGTTTAAAAAATGCAAATTTTTGCAGTTATTTTGCTACCACCGAGTTTAAGGGTGATTTATTACCAACGGAGCTTTTTTGACATCGCTCTAGCCCGCCTCTTGGCGATCATTAACACGAGCGCTGATGGTTCGTAAGCTTTTATTCTTCACAGCATTGAAGTTAATTGAAAATTCAGCCACCAGACGAAGGAAAGTGACCATGGCTGTCTCAAGCTCGGAGTGATAAATAATCACATCAACACACACACACACACTCGCTCCTTTCTGATTGGGCAGCAATGTTTGCACACCGTTTATCGGGGTGTGAATTTACACCATTCCTGGTGGAACCATTCTTCACGCAACTTCCATCCCCTAACCGAGTACTACAACTTACAGCTAATGGCTCCACACCAGCAGAAGTCCGTTAAAACTAAGTTTTCTAAATTGCTCGACGAGATGCCGAACAGCATACTGCGAACCAGCGGAATCACAGGTAGGAAACGCAGTGAAGCAGTGGAAGTAAGTTTCCATGTGGTAAGTGATACACTCGCCAAGATCCAAACTTCGTACGCCAGTACACCGGCAAAGGTAAAACACCATAAGGAAACATAAATTATAATGCAATGAATAACAGGTGTTGCTAGTATGATCGCTTTGAGGTAACCACTCACTTCGGCATTTTGGCCACACAGTTTCCGATGTTTGGCTTGTGTTATACACGAATAAGGACATCAACATTACGTAGGCTCACCAGGGTTTTGGCACCGATGGTCTGTTGAGATTTATACAACGACCCACACAAAAAGAAGCTGGAAACGAAACATTAAAACCTAAGCCTGGATGGCTACCTCCTTTTACTCTTAATGGGACGCAAATGTTATTGATGAAGTAGCTAGTTTGAAGTTGAGTTATGTTATACTCGGTTGCGTTTATTTTTGCCTGTTGTTACCTGTTCCATCGGGGCGGCTCGGTGGTATAGCTGACAGCGACGCCGGTCTTCAAACGGTAGGACCGGTGTTCAAATCCCACCCGCACCCGCCACCCCGTAGTGTGAGGACTTAGTATCCAACTACTTTGTATCGAAAAGTCTAGTAAAAGCCATTCGATGGTCAGCGTGACCTTATAAGGAGTTACGGGTCGGTAAGCCAAGAAGAGAACGTGGTCCTTTGTGAGGGACACACTGACTTACTGCACTTATTCCATACATACAAAATTTAAAACATAACTCCCCAAATCATCAACTTCATCTATATTTACGAATCCATGAAATCAGTGTAAAAATAGAGTACTTCCAAGGAACCAAATTTGTTTGAAAAAAGTTTGCCAAAACGTATCAGTTTAATGCATCAGTGATTCACGTTTGCCGGCCTTCCTTCCTTGACGAGCGTTGTAATAACATTCTGCATGTTTTAAAAGGAAAGCATCCTGTGGGTAGGTTGTTTCTTTGTCCTTTGTCCTATCAAAGGTACACGATGCGAGGGATAAGATCTAGATTCACACACTCAATCACACTCAACTTACTTTGAGAACACACTCAAACGCACAATTCGCTTTGATGGAACCATTATTTTTTAAAGTTACTTCGTGTGAATGAAGGTTTTGTTATCTGGAAATACTTTCGAAACTTGGGTGCAAAAAAATGAGAAAAAGAACCATTTTTTCAAATTGCTTAGATGGCCACGCCAAAACAAGCATCAATGCAGCAAGCTTTAAGTGTAAAGAGTCATTCATCTAGAATTCGGTTAGTCATCACAGACTGTAAAACGAGAAAAATGTTAACGTAGAAATATAATTTCTTAATCAAACGCAAGGTGTTTTATTGTACTTTTATTAAAAAATTCAAGAAAATTAGATATGTTTATGTATGGATGAACTTAAGCAACTTTCTTTTGATACCTTTCATAAGCTGCCGCACAACTGGTTTACCCACTTCAGTAGCTGTTTTTTTTCCAATAGTATGCTTGTTGGGCAGTTGGCAAATCTGACCAGAGCCTTATTGCTCCTCTATGAGCTTTATTAAAAAGGAAAGCACACTTTTCAGGCATTGATAAACTGTCGAGTTCATAGATTGATTTGTTATAAAAATCTGTGTTTAGTGCCCACAGCAGATGGCTTGCAACACCATGAGTTTGAGGGCAAATTTGTTATATTTGTTGGGAACATCGCCAGAATCCTGGCGCAAATCTATTTTTTATTTAAGTTCAGTCATCCATAAGAACGCAACCCGCGTTCCTCGTTATAACCTGGTCATACAATTTTTGGAGCACGTGGTTTGGCGATGTAATTATGCTTCAGAGTTCGGTTTGGTGGCTTTCAGACATTAAAAGAGCGGAAGTCTGCACTCCATCAGTTTCTTATGGCGGTACTAATGCTACACTGTATTTCTTAGCTATATCCCCATCCGAAACTCAAAGCCTGTAACGTTCTCAACACCTTCCAGTTCAGCTGACGATCCACTGTTCTTGAAAGACAATTTTAATGTACCTTTCTAGCTTTGACGTTTTCGAAACCGTTTCAAAACATATTCAAAAGTAGAAGACGCGTTTTTAAGGAATTTTCCTATTTTTCTCCCAGACCAAGTTGAATTTTCTTAGTGAGTGTGCACAATTAATTGTGTACGTTGGGGCTCCATCGTTAATAATAACTGTAACATGCATGAGCATACCTAAACTACTGCATAACTAGGAACTCTACTCATAGGTGTCAAACAATTCCATATAGCACCACTGGGGGCTCTACTATACATATGATAGAGTGACCAAATTTCAAATGAACAGTACTTTATATAATAACAGAGTTCAGAAATATTTCCCATACATGACGGGATATAGAAGACAACGAAAATCAGTACAAATTGAGCATATATAAGAATCAAAACTATTGTATAGCTCGAAAGAGGAGATTACTAATCACATGCAAAGACTGAAGCTCACGCATGAGCACTGACGTTAGTACATCACACTGAGAGCGATCTCTCCTCTGTCCTTACACGCATCGCTAGGAGACCGATCAACGTCCCCTACGAGCGGCACTCACCACTTCGTCCTCAGGGGCCGGCAACCCATTTCATTAGCATACAACAGTCAGCTTTCCTTTTCTTTTTATAAGACAAAGCTACCTCTGTCGGTCCTGTACCTCCATCCCCCCATGACGAGATTTGAAAGTATCTGCAACGGTCCGGATGAGCTGATCAATGCGTATGCTGACGTTGTGTCAGTGGTGATCAACTCCCTTTGCTAAAATCGAGTTGGTGAGAACTACGATTGATGCATTTATGTATAGGTTCCGTAGCTAGGTTAAACGTGGAAAAGACCATTACCTTGACATTGGCCTCATCACTCCTGACAACATAATCTCGACGCTATGGCTCCGCGCCTGCTGGCGATTCTAATTACCAACAACATGCGTCAAACAATGTGCACAAAATCGGACATAACAATACAAAAATTCACTTGCTATAGTTGTACCAAGTAAGTCGTCTGCAACTGTGAATCAAAATGTGATCCTAATCAAACACATTCCTGCTGCTCAAAATCATGCTCATTTCGTCGATTTGTTGCACCTTTCTTTGGCAAGGTAATGGAGGTACACGAGTATGCCAATTGAGCAGATGGAGCAATATCGCACATAAGGAACACCGATTATAGCTGTCTTTCAATTGTTGGATAACATTTTCTTAGTAGTATTTGTCCTTTACCTCAAAATAGACCTAAGTTTCAGCAATCACCTCTTCATTCATCGAAAATTTCCCCCAGTCTTTCCTTTCTCACGATAGTCGATGAAGATTATTCCTTCCGAATCCCAACAAAAACTGACGCCATAACCTTTGGCAGCTGATCGAGTACATTGTGGAAGCGGATCACATGCATCATGATGATCCGCGCCGGACGCGACAACCGCCGACACGGTTAACACCCAGAACAACCAGTGGCTGGCTTACTGCCCGGCGGACGTGCCACGGGTGCCGCAAACCAAGTTCCCCAAGACGGTGATGGTGTTTTCCTGCGTGTCATCGGAAGGAGCTGAGGCTGAACGCGGACGGATACATTTCCATGCTGGACACCGTCGTAAAGCCTTGGATCACGAGAGTGGCCAACGGCAGACCGTACGTGTTCCAGCAGGATTCCGCTCCTTGCCATACAACCTCCAAAACGATAAAGTGGTTGGCGGCCAATTTCAACGACTTCACCGCGCCGAATGTGTGGCCTCCCAGCTCCCCGGATCTTTATCCAATGGATTATTTCGTGTGGGGCGCGGTGGAACGGGACACCAACAGAACCTCCAGCAACACCAAGGCGGAGCTCAGGTCCGTTTTCGCGGCCCTACCCCGCGAAACTGTGGCCAGGGCTTGTTCCCGGTTCCGGAGACGGGTGGAGGCTGTAATAGAAGCCGAGGGCGGATATTTGGAATAAAATGAATAAATTACATGGTAAGCTACTATTTCTAAAACAAAAAAAAATCCCCGATGATTAATTTTGCCATATTTTTTTCTTTTTCTTTCTCCGTAGGTGACTGTCAAAATTATTCCGAACGCCCTGTATTTGTCAGGCCAAACAATAATCCACCGACCTGTTAAAATACTAATTTATCTTAATAAATAAGTTTTACAGAAAAATATCCCCTAGTAATCTGGTTTCTAAAAACAGTCAATACATCGTATTGATAATGCGGCGTAAGCTGTCATACTTAAAAAAATATAAAATTAAATTTATTTAGAAAAATACAAATGTCCCATGTCAGAGCTTTAGCGTACCGCACGCAAAGGAATTGGTCGGGCACACAGAAGTTATCGTCCGATGTAAGTCCATCGCAATCGATGGTGGTTGACCATCATTCACAAAGCCCACTAATAAAGACACCATCAAATACTAAATATTCCCCGAATAGACTCCATAACCTACTAGCATCAGTTACCACAATTAAAATCCTTTCACATCGTCCTATCGGAGGTTAAAGCAGCAAATGTAATTCAACGGGAAACATCAACGCATTAACACGGTGTGCAAAATTTACCAACCAACGCTATAGCTTTCCCTGGTGTACCGTACAGGCATTCCTCTCGATCAGTCATCAACGGGCTGCAAAAGAGACCTGGCAAAGTGCCGCCGCCCTGAGAAGTGCACACCGAGCACAACGTTCAGCTAGCAGCAATCAGGTCAGCGGAAAGTTGTTTTATGTTTCGCATCAAACTCGCCCTAAAAACCGCTTGACCACGAAACCAGGTCCACTCGTATGCAATGAAGGTGGTGGATTTATGCCGTGTTTATTTCTCAAACCCACCAACAGTCGGTTGGCGGTACGAAGTGTTTGGGCCGCTCAGTTTGCAGTCCCCACTGCCCGGCTGCATTTGCGCCAATGGTTGGAATTTGAAGCAGGAAAAATGGATTTCACTTCGTTTTGTTTTGTGTCAAGTTTCACATATAAGTTACTTTTTGGTACATGCATCTAAAACATACCCATTTGAGGTTAGGATTTACATTAAATGTTCTCATCCAGTATGCATGAGAAGAGTTCAGTTTATGATACAGTGCACCGAAATGCGAAATTGCTGCAGTAACTGAAATTCTTCATTCAATTTCGTGTAAAAACAGTTCACCCAAAATGCAAACAAAACTTGAGTTACAAAAGTTACAAATGTCCTTCTGTGCCCGAAAAATAAAGTGACTGCGTTTTTTTTTCTCACTCCTCGAAGCAGGTGGAAAATGCGGATGTTGGGATGTCCTTTAGTTCCGCCGTCACTGTGGCTTCTATCTCCTCGATAGTGTCAAAACTGTGTCCCCGAATCGGCCGTTATAGAATGTTGAACATCCAGAAGTCGGCTGGTGCCAAAGCTGGCGAATACGGCGGCGGTTGCGGAACGATATGGGTGCCACAGTTGTTGCGAAAAACTCCCTCAAAATGACGGCAATGAGGGAAAGGTCTCGTCAACCGACGATTGTTGACTCCTTGATTTGGACGACGTGGGCGTCGTCGGTCGAAGGTGGATGGTCTCCACGCACGGTCCTCGTCTTCGACCTTCTCCCGGCCATTCTTGAAATCACTGTAACATTTGTACACATTTTTCTTCAACTTAGATTCTTCCCCGAAGGCTTTTTGTAACACCCGCAATGTTTATGCAGCGTTATTTCATTGTGCAAACAAAATTTGATACATGCGCGCTGCTCCACAAACTTGGACATGGTCAATATGGCGAAAAACACTTGGCGCAGCTCCGAAAACAAATTGTCACTCCTAGCCGGGTCGATGTTGCGACTTGAAACGTGGCAGAACTGTCAAAAACATACATATTGACAAACTAAAAATAAAAACAAGGGGCGCTTCTTTCGGCGCGCGAAATTTGACATCAAATGTCACCTTGCTTTTCGGACCCAGTAGTAAAGCAAATGCCATGAAACTTAAATAACAGTGACATTCAAAAATATTCAAATAAAAAAAATATTACCGGAGGTGGACCGGTGGTGGAGGCGTCAACGGTACAGAGCTTCACACGTGAGGAATCCCATACGGACCGTTTCTCCGTAGTGAGAACTAACTATCCAACAATTATTTTATTTATTATTAAGCATGGTGGCGCAACCTTGCACCACACACCAATCCCCAAGTGTTGGGAGATTATTGGGGATGAGATGGGTTAACATATAAACAATATTACTAAAATATAATGCACCAAACCATACGCACAAACGTAACGAATCTATTTAAAATCGTCTTTAGTATGCTGACCAGTCGCAGAATAGAGTTGTATATTAATAATTCCCATACGATGTGTTGCACTGTCCCCGCAACTGTAACCAAACTGATTACATGAATTTGCATAACCTAAACACAAACACTCACACAAACACAATATAAGCAGTGATACGTACTCTCGCGGGAGAATGAGGCATATCTGGTAACAGGCTGCTTTTAACGCGCAACATGAACCCATCAGGCTTACGGTATGATTTGTGAAAAAGCTTTGATGTCACAACATTCGTGTAACAGACACGTTTAAAATTCCATCCCATGACCCAAAACTCGTGTGCAATGCAATAGCAATAATAGATGGATAGCGGAAAGCCTTTCGGAAAACATGATGTATTTAAATGAGGCACTTTAGAGCAATGTAATGCAATCCATCACATTTGCACATCAGCTAAGGTGCTCAGTGAGCAAGAGGCACAAGAAAGTGGAGCATAAACGTCTTACTCATCTTAAAGCAGTAAACTGTCGTTCGAACCGGTCTGCTTTAATTAAAATTGAAATTGAAAGATAACGAGACGTTTAGTGCGTGCGTTTTGGTTGGTGCAGTTGCCACATACCTTTCCTGATGGGTTTCCAGATTCTAAAACGATTACCGAAAATCTGATATACCCAAATCCAAATTAACCCATTGCTGTTTATCGTACGAAATTTCCAACGTTTGCTAGTTTTCCGCTCTGGCTCGCTAGGGACTTCAGTCAACATTGCTATGTCGTTTTTTTTTTTGCTCAAAGTGCATCGACATGTTTCGTAAAATATGCTCTGACTTTAATGGTTTAAATCGCTAGCAATATTGCAAGATGACAGATAATCATTTTGGGTCAACGACATTATCCAAAGTGACACCAACCAAACTGTAATGTTTAACGTAAGATGTGTTTGAAGTTGTTCTTCTCTTGCTCGGCCTGCTCAGGATTCCGTTTTCAAGAATCTCGGTCTAGGGGCTACAATCCTCCATCCACGAATACATCTGATTTCCGACAGGTTTGAATCCACTTGATCCAGCCAACGAGCTCGCTGTGTTCCTCTACGTGCCGAAAGGGTCGCTGACACTTTCCTGGTGGGGCATATTCCATAGCTCATTCCGATCTATGGTCACATGCTGCCTTGAATCACATGCTGCCTTGAAGTCGATCACTGCTGGGCACTACTGGGGGATCTAACGAAGAGTTAAAATGTTGTTGGTGGTGGATTCCACCGCAACAAATCCAGCTTGGAAGCTGCCACCATTTTGAAGAGCTCGGCCGCAAACGCATCGCTTTCAGCAGAATTATTGCTCTTAAGCTGCTTGATGTCGCTGGGTATCTCATCCAGAGATAATAAAAGCAATTCGTCTTCTGTACTATTTGCTGTCACTGATTTTATTGCTGTGTTGCTGCTGCTATTGGCTTGTTCTGCTACTTGCACCAACCTCTCCTGTCTCTGCTCCGTTCAGGTCTCCTTCGAAGTAGCACCTTTCGATCATCTTCCACTCGTCTGTCAGGAGATTTCGTTTTTAAAACGACGCCCGCTTCGTTTTTAAAACGAGTTGGCGTCCCCCGACTGAGAGAGCTGCTCCAGCAGCTTTTCATCTGTTCACTGTTCAAAGCGGCGCTTCTTGTCCTGAAAGAGCTGTCTCCTCAGTCGTTTGTAGTTTTCCACGTTCTGATGGGTTTCATGCAGAAGCATGAGGGAGCACGCAATATTCTTCTCGAATAATACTAGCTTGCACTCTTCGCCGAACCATTCCCTTTGATGTCTTCGTGGTAAGTGGCCGATTTTTAGTCCGGCTGCGGTGATGATAGCTCGTTCCACCATACGCCAGTGATCTCCGATGGGCATCACGGTGAAGGAATTGTCGGCCGAGAGCGCTTCCGCGAGCGCCGAAGCATACCCCTCTGCCGGTCAGCCGGGTTCAGATTGAGACTTAGGACAGACTGACTCCGTTGGTTGTTGACCAGGTTTCTGAAGCTTCCAATCGTGAGTTAATAAGACTCCTCCCGTCCGACCTGAGAGTAAAAGTCTCCAATAACCATCTTTACATCATGTTGTGGCTAGAGAAGAGCTCTTATTGTAGAGGAGGCTCTTATATATTAGAAGAGCTCTCTGCACATCCGTTCATTGATCGACCACCATCCGATCACCCTCTGTTGCATCGCACCTAACACCATGCTTTTTCACCTTTGTAGGCCGAGAGCCACACGATGAAATATGCTTCCATGCTGCAAAACATTACAACATAACACAATCCAAACATACTGCTCAGATTAAACTGTAACAATCACGCTAATGCACTACACCGGGAGCGAATCACGCTCATTAAATCGTTTTTGCTAAGCGCTTTGCAGTTTCGTATCAAGCAGCATGCATCATACGAAACTGCAGTATTGTGACGAACATGCGATCCAGATAAACAATAATTGTATTTCGTGGCAAAGCAATTTAATTCCTGTGGAAAGTAAACTGTACAGTACATTTAATTGTAGCTAAACTATGACATTTCTACTCTACTTACTTTATTACATCCGTGTGCTTCTTGGGTAAAAAATACAATTGGTGGTTTTTGACTCCTTTAACTCAGCCTTGTAGCATAACGGAACTTATCATTTTAATTCTTTACCGTAATGTAAAGAGTTATAATCCATAGCTTTGTCCAGCTTATCTGGTTCGTAAATTTATCTCTGTACACACGGCAAACATCAAACAAGTAAACAAATTAGCGTTTCTAATTGGCAAACCTACATATCAACACCAGTAAAACAGTGACCCAACGCTGCAGCAATGGCCGGACAGTTAGTTTACTAATTGCAGTTATTGTACATGCAATCCTTTCATCGTGGCTTAGATCGACGCAGGATACACACATCGTAACATCAAAGATCTGCCATGTAATGGGTACTGTGCACGCTCACAAATGTAAATGTATTACACTAACAATGGTTTCAGTGAGTCATCATTTGTTAACTGCCGCAATATGTTTGTTCATGGAAGCTGCCCGTGTCATTAGTTGTTGATCAAAAACATTACGAAATATTTGTAAACTTTTTACGTTTATTTGGCGATATTCTTAGATGGCATTTAATAAAATATTTATACTTCTCCATAATAGTAAAATGAGGGGCGGTTCGGTGATGTAGACGACATACGCGCCGGTCTTCAAACGGCAGCACCGAAGGTCAAATCGCATCCGGACCGTCCTCTCGTAGTAAGGACTATCCAACTACGTGATATCGGCAAGTCTAGTAAGCTATTCGATGGCCAGCGTGACCTTGAAAAGTCGTTAAGCCAAGAAGATATCCTTCTTCCTCTTCTTAGCTTAATCACGTTCTAGGTCGTCGCCGGCCATAAAACGAGTAATATACTAGACTTATTGATGGCACATAGTTGGATAATCGATCCTGGACTCGGAACGGACTTCGAATGCCAAACGCCAGGTTTAAACCATCCTTCTCTCCCGGCCTAGCCGGTATTCCTGCCTCTGTCCTCATGAACTGCCACATCGGACTGGAAAGCGATGCGCTGGCTGATTCCTGTATTTAAAAAAAGTTCTCTCTCGGATTTCAAGTGGACGCCATTTACACGATTTTTCAGACTGTGTTTGACCGGGTTTGACCATGCACTTCTATTAGCGAGCGCTAAGTAAGCTGGGGTACCCCCAGGATTTGTTGTCCTGGCTGAACTACTGCCCTGGTTAAGAATAGTTCCTCCACTTCCTGTTGTCCTTGTCTGTCTGGACGCCCCAAGGAAGTGTTCCCCGACCACTTTTTTCCTCCTTTTTGTTAGTGACGTATGTTCAATCCTTCCTCCTGATGGTCCTGATGGCCTGATCGATGGCTTTTCGCCGATGCCCACAAAATCTTCCTTCCTAACCGTAGTCGTAGTGACTGCTCTTTCCTCCTGCCTTCTCTCGCTCCTCTCGTCCACAGCTGAACACTTGTGCAATCGACGGTTGTCTGATTAAGCGAGTTGACCTGGTCCGTAACTTGGGTGTGTACCTGGACGTCAGACTCCAGTATCACGATCATGTCACGGGTATAGCCAGCTCTACTTTCAGGACCCTAGATTTGATCAAGCGCTTAACCTGCGAGCTAACGGCCTCTTCCCGATTGGAAGAAGACTTCCTATCCGTCACACGCACTATAGTACTGACGACCCTTTGCTTGTCTATTTTACGCGGTTTAATGATTCGATTGACCGTTTTGACTTCTCACTTCCTCTTTCTACTTTTCGCTTAAGTCTTTCTTTGAGGCCTCTTCTATCCCAATAATGAAATAATGATCAGGCTGCACATATTATACCGGTATTTGGAAACCCTCTTCTCCTACTTCCAGAGGCGTACTCTACAACCTCGAGCGGATTAGTAAATAGGCCTGCTATTATTGACTTGCTTTCACTTCGCTTTACCCCTACCAGGATAGTCAACCCTACATACAGGGCACCGAGTAAGAACCGACGACGCTACCGCTTTGGTCACCGAATCACCCCACCTGCCGTTTGTAAACGCGTTCAGGAAGTGTAAATTTTAAATGATGTTATGAACAACTAGATGAGGGATGGAAAAGTGGGGAGGAACGTATTAAGTCATCGGTGTAGATCGGATAGGGTTAGGTTTTGGATTATCTAAGGATGGTCCACATAGAAGCGGGGAGGAAAAAAGTGACTTTTGACATCGGCTTCCGGCACACTTACGCCTTCAAATATTGCAAATAGATAGGACGAGTTTCTTCTTTATCTAAGTTAGAAAGAATCCAGTTCCCATCGGTAAGGAATGCTGACGGTATGGTTGAGAACCGGAGTAGGCCAAACTTATTTTTAATGATTGTATGAACAAAATACATTGGACATCCTCATCCAAGCACAAATATTTTATTTTGACGCCCATTTAACACAACAAAACGTATTCATGTATATCATTTAAAACAACATTTTTCAACTTCTTTTGCTTATTTATAGATAATTTGAGGTTTACGCAAAACGCATTAACGACATCGAACCCAAATGCACATCAAACTATAGGTATCTGGTTTAAAATGTAGCTATAGACTACATGCCACTCCTGATCGGTTACGAATCCGTATGCTGAGCTATGCTCAAGCGAGGAGAATAAAAACTCTAACGTACGTTCCGTCCCCTGCTTCAAAAGCATTCCGTCCATTAAATTTATCATTGCAACCACTTTTTCATCACAGGAAAGGCTGGAGTATTGAGCCTGGACTAGCATTTGTGCCTCTAGCCACGACCAGCAGGTAGTTGAAATATCAAACACGCTTTCTCCCGTTGTGCTCAAAGTGTCGAAACAATCGACATGTCCTAGGCGTTGAAAAAATGCCAATGCTTTGCGGCCGCGTAAGCTATACTCGTCCGCACAGGACATAAGGTAATGAAATCCATTCCAATGATTCTGGACATTGATCTGCCGCGGATCAAATCCTTTAGACATTAGGCAGGGTAGCATGTACAAGCATCCGTTTTGTGCGGTCATGTGAAACAAATTACGCCCTTCTTGATCAACACTGTGCAGATCGCGTGTCTTGCTTAGAAGATACTGGTACGCTGGAATGGACTGTTTGTGACACAAAGGACTTAATTTCGGGAATAAACGCATTATCGTCACAATCAAACGGTTGGTAACAGTCATTTTCGTTTTCTGAAGTATGTAGCCAGCAATCCGTACATTGCCGATGCTTATCGCTCTGGACAACAAACGTTGTACAAATATTTCGTCGACGTCATGATCAAAGTCTTCGACCATTGAATATTCGGGCAATGAGAGTCTCACATTCTTTTCGCTACGTACACAACATTGGTCTTCTAATTCAATTTCGATTTCAAACACTTCCTTCTCGCTCTCACCGTTTATATTATCGACAATATCACTTTCTACAACATTGACAATATTGTATCGTGTGCACAACTGTTGAAACAGTATCTTAAACCATTCATATTGATTTTTATCAATAGCGCGTTTAGCACTTCCTAATAGACCTCGATTGTCTTCTATCTGGGGTAGTGGAAACCTGCATTGTTGAACCAGATAATCTATAATATCGTGGGACTTTCTCTCGAATGCTAGCTGAAACAAACGATTAACCAATCCGTGCAAAACCTGTGCCGGTTGACCCGACTGTGTAACTAGCTGATGAAACATATCACGGAGATTCCAAGCGGTGCTAAATTCTAACACCGATAAGGATTCAAATTTTGGCCGAGGAGAATAAATATCTAGCCCTCGCTCCTTTATTAGATGCTTTACCACGCGTTCGCAAATTCTGATATCTGCTACATCTGATGGTTTTCCGTAATTTCGTAAGAAGTATGCATAATTGGTTCCATAGATAAATATATTTTCTACATCATTGGAATACAACTGCTGCAGCAGGATGTCCACATTCAACCGTGCGCCCCATTTAAGAAGATCTCTTATTGCGAAACCATCATTCAGTAGAAACGCATAATCTAAAGCATTCCAACCGAAAAGATCGTCTTTTTCATTTACAAGCTCACATGGCATCCTTTTTAACAACTCGTCTGCAAAAATATTACTTTTCGCTACAAGATGTACCGGTAACCGGCCAACTCGATCTTTCACAGTAACTGCAACGGGTACTTGTAATAAAACTTGTCTGAGCCCTTGCATGGATTTATTCAGCAGTGTCCAGTGCAACTTACAACCCTCACTTTCCCGAAGTATCATTCGATCAAGGAAGTCTCGCATTTTCTCTAAAGAGTGTGTCCAAATTGTTTGAGATTTAAAAATGCTTTCATTCCTAAATCGATCCCGATTTTTGTTGAGCCAACATGCGGCAAAGTATTCCGCAAACATTCGATGCACAAACTGGGGCACACCGTCTCGTATCCCATCGACGATTCCTGTTCTCTCTTCTCCCTGGATCACTTTCTCCATTTGCTCTGAGACACTTTCTTGTTCCGGCTTGGACAGCAGCTCCGCCCTACTGTTCTTGTCGAAAATGGCGCACAGGGCCAACAGGATGTGTCGTTCTTTTATATCTTTACTGTAGGCCAAGAAAATTGCATTCGCTGCGGCTGTCTTAGAAGCAGACATGAGTGTCCCTAATTTGTCAGTGATTAGTATCTCGATCTTTCTGTTAATGAAATGTTCCACCAGCGCCATTGTGTCAAGTTTGGCGTTCGCCAGCAATCGTTTCGATATCGTATGCAGCTGAAAATTGATGTGTTCTATTATGACAGGCAACAGAGTGACCTGCGCCATATACAACAACAGTGGAACGGACGTCAAATCACCCAAAGCCTTACTGATAACAATGTATAGCACAGTCAGTACATGTATGGTTTGAGCTTTTTCGCAAAGCCTGTAGTCTTCTATATTGTGCAGAAGAAATTTGTGAAGGGACAGTATAATGTCACCCCTTGCGAATGGTTTCAACTGCTTCATACTACAATTGCTCAAGGTGTTTTTAAATACTTTCTTAAATTCTGTGTTCTCAAAATCGGACGGCCGGCTCGACAGATACATGCGTTGTACTCCTTCTAGTCTGGCAAATCGTTCGAAACAGCTCATAACCACAATCTTATAGCATGGTGCGATTTCGTCGAATCCATCCAGCATCAATATCAATTGCTGTTCGTTAAACTTTTCACGAAACAAGCGTAACTCGATCAGTTGTATTGCTGGCAGCAGTTTTGTTTCTATTTCATCCAATACAATTCGCCCATTTGAAACTGTAAGCAACTTTGCACAACGATCGGCCTCTTTTCTTTGCAAGTCGGTTTCCTCGTCGCTTTGTCGGTATAAACTCGGTGCGAAAAGTGCCAGATGAACTAAGCGATACAGCACTCTTACCAGATCCGTATCGTCAAGGTTCTGCACACCAATAGCCTCCAACTGATGAAAATCGGTCGAATATTCCATTGCGTTCAGTTTTATCACAAGCAAGGCATTATTCTGCTTAGCCAAGCGCCAGGCCAGCCAGGTAAAGAAGCTACTTTTTCCATGTCCGGCATCGTTTAGGAAAATGCATATCTTCCCACGGCCCCATTCTTGGACACCAGACGGATCAACATTTTCCTCGTGCATTTCTAGAACACGCTCAACCTCGGAGATGGTGCTTGCATTATGACTATCAACATATCTAGCCATTTCGGCAAAAGCTACACCGTCCTGCTTCGAGTAAGGCAAAGCGTTACGGGTTTGGCTTATGTGTTGGGCTACGTGCTCTTTCTCTGCTTTGCTGCCCAACGGTATAGCGTTACGCTGAATGTACCAGTGCTTAATCTTGTCATAGTTGCGGTCGTTTACATTATAGTCGCTGCTAACCACGCTCAATTGCTCTAATACCTCTAGCAAGCGTCTCAATTCGTCCGATTTGTACACAATGCCGCTGAGTGGAGCAATAGTCCCGAACATCGGTGTGTGTTCATGGGCTTTAAACAATTCGCGTGAAGCATCATGTGCAAGATCTTCTACGAAATATTTTTCATTTGGATTGTTCGTTTCCAAATTGTCTGACGTCGCTTCTATTACTATGATCTTTTGCTGATATTTTTTCGACAGCACCTTAGGATCTTCGATCGAACTACAGTTTGGTTTCGCTAGGATCATTATCAATTTGATAGCAGGATGATTTACATCTTTCAGATATGACAACATATCGTGCAGAACATCGTTCAGATTTTGGGCTTCTCGACAGTTCGTACTATCAAGAAACAGAGCTTCATTTTGAAATAACAGTAGAGTTTGTGCAACAACCAGCGAGCACAGGTTCGAATCAAGCGAACAGTTAAACTTATACAAACCACAATCGTCGTCATTCTGAAGGAATTCAGCTAAGGTTGAGCTTGATAAACGTTTTGGATCTAATACAATATGGGGAAAACTTAACCGCAACTGTTCAATATATTGTTTTGAGCTATACTTCAATTGTGCCATAGCTGCGTTCATGTCTATCGCCCTAAACATTTGTTGCACAAACCCCACATCGATACGCACTGGCTTCTCGCTCTTCATTGCATCAAACAACATCAGATGCAACTTGTCTATAGCCGCTGAAGAATTACACCATTTAGGAAGCAATTCAGAAGCCTTTCTGTACAACTCTTCTTCATTCAGTGAATTGCAAACCAGTACGAATGAATCATAGAACATCTTCAGTTTCCTGTCTAAAACGTTTCCTGCTAAAAGCACGGTTGACATAGATTTTCTATCAATCTTGACTAAGACCTCACTCAGAACCCTCGCGATATCTAATCTCTTATCTTTCGCTAACTTTCTGTACGCTGTGTCAAATTCTGTTCGAAGACTTTCGATTGGTGACGATGTGGTTGGATTGAGAAACTTTTCGCTAAACATAAAGCTACGGCTTGATGTATCGATTCCCCCAGGGACTGCGGGTTTCACACATTCGTTTATCAAAGTGGCAAACGCATTATACAATGGGCGCTCGAAAGTGATTTCTGTTCCGTTGAAAACATCTTCTGCCAATAACTTTCCTAGCTGTGGAGTACAGGAGCGTATTAGCTTGCGGTCTAGATACTTGTGAGCTACTTTTGGATTAATCTGGTAACAGGACGCCCCAATATCATGGCAAAACTGTAACTCATCATTCACGTCAGCTCGTTTGACCATCAAAGGCTCTACTAATCTGCTATAAAACATTGCATTAGTGCACAACACGTACGTGTGAGTGTGCGTTTGAAGGTTTTGGTCAACTTCTAGAAACGATAGAAAATACCTTGGGATCGAAAATGAATTATTGACACTGTTTGCGGGTTCAAGCAGCATATTTTCCTTAAGTATTGAGTGCTGGCCCTTGTCGCTACGTTTATGTTTCGCCTGCACGCAAACAGAGCCCGATGATGATAAGCGTGGCGAAGCGAAATGATACATCACGTCATCGAAATCTTTTCCAGCTGGATCTTCCATTGCGATTACAAAGTCAAATTTGCAATCTTCCTGAAACACTTTGAACGCTCGTAGCAAAATCACCAATCCCAAACGTAGCTGATACGAATCACCATGCAGGGTGGACCTTCCCTTACCGGAACTTACGTTGACCGATAGTGGTACCGCACTGGTTGTCAGTGATGCTGACTCATCACTTGTTTCTGCTAGAACGGACCCCCGTTTCGGAGTGTCGTCTCTGTCGATACCACGGTTCATTTTGTGTCTAAAATGAAAGAAAAACTACACTAAACCACAACTAAACAAAAAACTATTTTTTTTTTTTTTTGAGCATTTAATACATTTTCATACTGATGATTGTATGACTTTTTTTTGTACGATGTACGATGACTTACTTGAATTTCGAACGATTTCTTGTTCATACAAACACTGAAATTTCCGTGCTGTTCCCGACAAGGTGCTTACAAGACTGTTTTCAACAAGAATTCAGATTCAGCCTGCGATTAGAGAAAAAGATTTTTCGTCACTTAATGCCTGAAAAGGCAGGGCCAGACGGAGCAGCCCTACCAAGCCAGGGACCAGCCGGCGACGCGGATTACGCATCGGGGATGCGACATTTAGAACCGGTGGGTTGAGGAGTTCAAATGCTAAAGACGAACAGTCAACTCATAATTTTAAATATACATCGTTACGAACCCAAAAAAATTATACTACATTAATTATACTACACTACAAATGCATACATACATTTGAACAAAACTAAATGTTAACGTGAGTACGATACCGGATTGTTGTTTGTTTACCTATTGATTTTGACAGCTGCAAGACAAGCCCAGTGCAAATAATACAGCAATAGAAAGCACTTCGAGACAAAATTATGCTTCTCACTCTAGTGAGAAGCACCTGCTCACTAAAGTGAGAAGCCTGATTTTTTAGGCTGGGAAGGCAAAGCCCACTTGATGGAACACTATGGCACCATATCGGACAATGCAATACTGGACACATAATATTTTATAGGGTAACTGTACCAGTTTTCGATAAAGTATCAATTTTCGGCAGGTTAGCAAACCCAGCAATAATACTAAAAACTAAAATCATTAATAATTAATCTTTTGACTATTTCTTAGGATAAAGAGTTATGTTTACTCATTAAGGACATTTAATGAATAAACACAGAGTTTGGGACACATTTAGGATGGATATTTACCGATCTATGGAAAGATTCGAGCATCGCTTGCAAAGTTTCGTACGATTTGGTTTATGCCAATAGTTCGCAGGTGTTGTGATTAAGAACACAAGTGCATGAAAAAACTTGTGCGATTTTCTGATTGATAAAATACTTCGAAAGTTTGGTTCAAAACTCAGTCAGATTTATAATTGCGAAAATTATTAATTTTTCACTTTTAAGGCTGACGAAACAAGTTAGGGTAATTGTACTAGTTTTGCACCATATTGGTTGATAAACTAAAGCTGATGTCATTACTCAGTGGCATGCCACTAGTTGCCAGGGAAATGTATGGGATGTGACCGATGGGGTTGAACGTCAATTTTGGTCGTGCCACCAATCAAAACAAATTTTATTTCGTTACACGGTAGCTTGCAACAAATTGAACTCGCTTGTATAAACGATTTTTTCTGGAACTGACAAATGAAAATGTAAACAGATGATTTGTAAAAAAGGATATTTTTTCATAAAAATCAGCTACAGCAACAGTAAAACTGTTGGGAGACTATTTCTGTTTCTCATCAGTAGGGGTAATGCGAACCCTGCAATGCGTTTCAGCGTTATGTCATTTTGACGTTTTTGTTTTGGCGCCTTAAGCAGCCATTTTGTATATATCATTTTGCTTCTTGAATATTCTTGTAAATAAAACGTCTTAAGAAACGAAGCTCTTGTCAAAGGTGTCGCCTCCGATTATTCCTTCCGAAATTCCGCTATTCTCATCAAAAACAACTACGTACGTACAACTTCAATGGCAACCGCTTTCTTATATTGAAGACAGGAAGTTTAGTATTGTCTACAGATAGTTTAGTATTCCTGTAGAGAGCCGAATGAAGTCGCTAAGACCAGCTAAGATCCGATCCAACAAAGTTTAATGTTCACTAACCGGACTGCCGATACGAGACATAATTATCAGTGCTGCAACCAAAAATTTGGAACTGCTCTGGTAGCAAAATGCTTGTATAAAGAACACTTTCCTTCTTCGTTTGTTTACATGCAAACGTCAAACCGAAAATGGTCGTACAACTTATCTCCCGAGCAATGACACCGCTTCTTATTTGGTCGTACGATAAAATCGTCTGTCACCGAGCAATGACGTCAGTCTGACTAAGGAGCTGCGAAAACCAACTATATAATTAGTTTCATAAAAGTCTAATCTACATTGCTTTTTCTTTAAGAAGGTTTTTTCTTGTAAAAAAAAATATATCTGGTAGCGAAGAAATACCAGTTTGAAATTTAAATTTCCTGGGGGCCATGTCTTTGATAGAAATGATCGACAGTAAATTTGTAAACAAAAACGCCGTGGCCTGCTAGGAAACCAACAAAATAAGCGTGCCACACAACGTGTTAAAGTAAGCATTAACTGTTCCCTTGCTGAGATGTACGACCGATTTGTGATATGGGGTTTTATCTTATTCAGAATAAAATAATAAGCATTCTTTCTCAACCTCTATACTCGTAAAATTGTAGCTTTTCCGTCATAATGGTGTGTGAAAATTTTCATACTTACAGGGTTTTCGGCAAGCGACAAAGGGTACATTATTGGATGATTTTTTTTTTATTTTGGTCGAGAGTGGATTTCGAATGAAATTCATACGCGGCTTCATAAGTGCTGCAGAGCTGAAATCGTGATACAGCTCTTGATAGTGTGTGAGTGTGATTCATTAGAGCTTTAGGCTGCGGACCACAGGAAATTTCAAAATGAGAATTTCCGGTTTTCATGTTTGGGAAATTTTCTCCCTTTGAAATCGCTTTTAGACAACCTATCACATATACAACCTACGTACACGGGGAAACGGAGAAAAATTTAAAATCGCAATTTCGAAAGCCGCGGGCCACGAGAGATTTCTAAATGAGAATTTCAGGTTCTCATGAGTGTCTGTGAATTTTTCACGAAATCACAATTTTGAGATTTTTTGACAACTTCTCTACGATTTCAACAGTTTCAATTTTCCCGTGGCCCGGGCCCTTCAGATTTTTGGACAGTTTCTCATCGATTTCAACAGTTCCCGATTTCTTTCAGTACACATAGCAACTCTAATACTTATCAAATAGCGATATTCCACCATCAATTATTATTGCAATTACTTGTAAACATGCATGAACAGCAATTTGCCGGTACAAAACACACTAGTACTAGTATTGTTCAACTTATCGATCTCATCTGATGCAATGCGGTTGGGCCCAGGAGATTTTTCGGACTTGTTTACATTGAAAGTACATGATTTATTTTCTGATTTACAACGCTCGTGCAATATACTTTCACAAAAACTTCGACATCGATTATCTTTGCTGTGGTTCTTAGTCATAGTATTTTGCACCTTGTATTGAACTGAGCTCTGATGAGCTAACTGATCTTTAATGTCGATCAAACTTTTCTTGTTTTTTGGGTTTCCGGGTGCCGGGTTCGATACATCATATTTCCTACCAGTTCAACGATATGCTATCTTGCTTCAATTTGCGCTGCTCTAATTCTCTATCCTGTGTCCTTTGCATGATAAATGCGTACGTAATACTTGGATGTCCTGTTTGATCTGCTACATGTGGTCTTATAAATCGTACTCATCAAGCGTTAAACAACTTTTTCTAAAATATATGACTGATTTGTACAATAATATTTCTTAATTCAACTGAGATATTTTAATATGAAATTATTTACTATTTGTTACTACTACTCATAAAAAAATGTGCATCCTTGAATTGTGTTCTTGAACTGAACTTTAGTTTAAAATGTGCTCAGTTGTATTAGTTACGCCGTGCAAGCCTCGTAACGGTTACCGAATCAACCGATTTGACAGCTTGAAAACAATACAACCCAACGGAGTATGAATCCCTCTAACGGATTCATACTTCGCGATGCCCGAATAGAACTTATAACGCCCGATTGATGGTTTACTGTTGAGAACGCAACCAACATGCGTAAACAGATTACAGATGTCATGTGTGACATATCGTATATGTAGTTGGCGCTGAATCCGCCATAACTCAGTTGTCCAAGAGATAATCCTCGGTATAGATGATTTCATGATCGGAACTTCCTTCGTAGAATCTTACGAAAAGGACAACAAAAAAGAACGGATACTTTATATCGATTATCAACAGGTCAAAGTTTCTGGTTTTACGCTCACTCTTACACCTGCCGTCGCTGTTTGCCCCTTGACCTTCGCACGGTGGCACGGAAATGTCCGGAACAAAGAGATAGACTTCAGTGTTTCCAGTGTAACGGGCTCGGGCACCGTGCTAGCCAGTGCGAACAAAGATTCGCGAACCAACAAGGTAGAAGTGTGAACTAGATAAATCATGTTCAAGCCGCGCTTCCGAAGAAAACGATTCGTTGAGAGGGGAAAAATATCATTGGCCGTTATTGACACAGGCAATGAAGTATCGATCGTGAGTCAAGCCGTGTCCAGGGTTTAGGAAAGTGTAGGACAATTGCGTGGTTTCGGTGGTATAGTACAAAAAACCGTAGGTGAAATGGTGATCAATATTGAAATCGATAATGACGAATACGAGATCGATTTGTTAACATCAGACTTTGCAACTTTGCGTGTAGTGATAGTGAAAAAGAAGGAAGGAAGCAATCGAATTTGCGTTGACTTTCGGAAGCTGAACACAATGATTTTAAAGGATGGTTTTACAGTTACCTTGATAGAAGAAGTTTTGGAAAATCCTATCGAAAAAGAAAGTCGCAAGTTTACAGCTTTTGCTACGAAGTCAGGTTTATACGCATTTAATCGTTCGCTATTCGGACTGTGTAATTCGCCAGCAGCGTTTATCAGATTCATCAACTAGGTGTGCCTGCAGCAGCATCCAAGCAGGTACGACCACCGTCTGTGGTTGTGAAACATCCTTCGATAATCCAACTTAAGGATGATCTCAAATATATTCCTGACGAGTAATGATATGAGTCGTAATAGGTGTTAAAGTCTTCATGAAATCAGTTGAGAAATCCAATAAACAAATGATTAAATACGTCCAAGGAAACAAGGATGCGAAGTTTTACTCGCATGACATGCCTAAAGAAAAACCGTACAAGGCTGTCCTATGCGGATTACCACTGTTGGATGCTAAAGAGATCATACCAGGCTGCTAAAGGAGCTATGCGCTGTACTTATTGTGGTGCAAAGCACATGGCCAATGACCCTGAGTGTCTGCAAAGAGCGAAATATCGCCTGATCGGTCAACGCGTATCTGCCAACCAGCGGGTGAATACGCGCGCTACTCCGGCGCTGCTTAAAGTGCAGAACGATCCAGAAACGTTCCCGCCGTTGAAAAAATCTGCTGACATAGCTACCCCGGCCAACGTTGTTACTGAAACAACTCGAACGAAACCTCCGACCATCTTTATCCCTCCTGGCATGCAGTATGCCATGGTAGCGAAGATGACAACGCCATATCAAGCTACTGCACCGTAAACTCCTCTCCCTGAAAATTCAGAGGCTACCCTCCATGCTGCGGCAACGTTGATGCAGATTTTTTCTGAGATGGTTGAGCGGCTAAGCACATGCCGCACCTGTCGCGACCAAATCACCGTTATCGGGGAGTAAACTATTCGCTGTGGGTAACAAACTTCGTGCAGCAACCTGGAACGCTTGTTCCGTGAGATCGAAGAAAGTGCTGACTTGCTGACATGCGTCATCGACGACAAGTCATCGACATCGCATTCATCACCGAGACGCATCTTAAGTCGAATGCACATAAATTTTGCACTTCCCGGCTACACTTTTATTAGAAAGGATCGTCGGGGGACTATCCGAGGAGCAGGGGTAGGTAACGCCATTAAACGAGGGCTACGGTTCACTCAGTTACCCAACTATAACACAACAATGTTAGAAGCCATCAGTGCTGAACTCCAAGGTCGGCATTGGCCTTGGCCACGATGCTGCCTTTAAACGCGATCTATCAATCATTACTAGGACAAATGCAGTTTTTTTTTATTATTTATTCAATTTAGTATGACGGCTCTACGCCGTATTGTCAAACAAAATGCACGTAGATTTTTGTTTTTGAATAGACGGAACCAACTCTACTACCGGAAATGGAAGCGAAAGTATCCACAACCCAGCGCGATGAGGAGAAAGCAGTAGAGAAGAAGAAGTTCGATCGCAAGGGTAAAGCGTCAGTAAAGAAGTCCCAGGACAGATACTGGGCCAGACGGCCAGACCAGGGTAGCCTCAAGCAGGCACTGGAGACTGTCAAGGTCACTAAAGCACATGTAGCTGTGCCATTGACTGTCTCAACTCGGGGTGTAGGAGTCCAAACGGCTATGTCTTATGGCCGTACTTGCACGACCTGGAAATACGCGGGAGATAGGAAAGATTATTTCAATCTACCAAGTCTACCGTGTACACCTGTTATGTGCACACGTCAAGCTCTACAAAGCTCAGCAGATACAAACGGAGTGTCTGTCAACCTATGGGGCGTTACGCTGAATATTAGTCGGTAATTCAATTCGGGAATTAATGGAGACCGTCGAGGAACTGCCTTCAGCGATGATGGCAGTCATGGACTCCATGGGCAAGATCGAGGTGGATGATCGTATCTTGGATACTTCCATCTTGGATACGCCGAGATCCCAAACATCACCGACGTCTATGAGCGAGCGGAGACAGCAGCCCTCACGTTGAATCCGGATACCATCCTAGCATTGGCATCCAATTTTGCGACGCCTGTAGTATGGCGAAAAATGTTTGAGGAGATGTAGGAGCTCAAACGTTCAAACGCTCAAACACACCCTGACCAATTCCGCTGACATTTGGTCTGATGGATACGGCGAGCTTCAAATATTCGTGGACCTCTACGTCTACAAAATTGTATTAGGTGGTGACCTAAATGCACGACATCGTATGTGGAATGCGCGCCAACTGTAGCGGTAGACTTCTCTTCGACCATGCTCAGAGAGGCCAATACACAATCGAGGTTCCGGACTTTCCGACCTACATTCCATCATCAAACTCGAGTAGTACTCTTGATTTATTCCTAACCAATGTCGGGATCGAGAAGCCAATGACGCTGGGTGAGCTAAATTCTGACCTTTTCCCAATGATCACTGAAGTAACCTTCGCAGCAAACCGTGGTCCAAAGCTACGGCTCAAGGTAACCGAGGTTAATACCACCGATGAAATTGACCTTGCGATTAATAATCTAGAGAGTGTGATCAAAAATGCTGAAGAGGCATGTGCTAGGACCATACCCGTTACAGGTGAGTTTCTGAACATAGACCCTCGCACATTAGACTGATACGCATACGAAGAATTTAGAACCAAACCGATTCAGAAGAATTTTTCAAAATAATGGAGATACACAGTACTAAATGAAAACAGCAACATTGGCGAGAGTGATCTCCTCTAGGGTTGCAGACATTCGAAATGCTAACTTTGGTCGTGTAGTTGAGCGATTAGATATTCGGTCTCCGCCTTTATGGAGAGTTGCTAAGATACTTTAGCAGAGACCAAAGCCCGTACCTCCTGTCTGTCGGTGGTAATATTTTAGTCACCCCTGTCGAAAAGTGCAATGCCCTTGCTGCACAATTTGCAAATGCCCATCTTCTGGGTGAAAATATTGCTAATCCTCTTGAGGGTAATGTAGCCGTCAGCATGTCGCAAGTCAAAGAGGCCAGCTTCTCAATAGCTCGACGTGACCGTGTCCACACTCTTACTGCGACATCCGACCTGGTCGGACGTGTTCTTTACGTGCTCCTTCCCGTAAACTATGCCTGTGAGATTTTTTCTGTGCTATTCTGTGCTTCTTCGTGATTCTGCTGCCCCGTGTGCTGTGCAGTGTTGTTACCTGTGTAATCCGGTTACATTCTCACCCGGTGATATTGTACCCCAGGGTAGAGTGCACGTGGTTTTGTGCTGTGCAGGGGTGTGCTGTTGGGTTTTACCCAGACAAATTTATTTTTAAGTTATACCCGTTCTATTGTGCATAAATTGTGTGCCTGTACGTTTAAGGACAATAATATTTTTTGGGTGTGTTGTGAAATAATTATTTTTTGTGGACAGTGCAACATAACGGCCATTGTGAAGTGAACGGACAATACTCCTTTTTTTCTGGGCCCTTCACCTTCCCTCGAGAGGGATTTTCCCCCTCTCGGCGGCCCCTCTCGTAATGAGAGGACCATGCCACATTTTATAGATAAGGAGAATAAGTATGATGACATGAAATTCTTAGTGGTACAAACTTCCGACGGTTCTCCTCTCCCTAAAAATCCTTTCGTTATTGGAAAATCCTTATCCTTCCATGCTGGTGACCTTTCCGAGCCTGGAAAATTAATTGACAACGGAAAAAACTCTTCATTAAGACCCGCAGTGACCGCCAATTCCAATCCCTCCAAACCCTTTCCAAACTCGTCGACAGTACCAGTGTTAGTGTGATCCCTCACCAAACCCTAAACAGCGTACAGTGCGTAATCTACTCTCCTGACCTAAAAGACATTAACGACGATGACAGCTGTAATGAAATCAAAGACCAAAATGTAGCTTCAGTGCGCCGTTTCACCCGCAAAATCAATAATGAAATAGTTCCAACCAATATCTTCCTGCTCCGTATCAACGCCACCACCATCCCGAAAACCATCCACATCGGTGTTCTTCAAGTACCGACTAGTCCCTACTATCCAAAACCTATGATGTGCTACAACTGCACTAATTACGGTCATACCAAGATGAATTGCAAAGCAACACAAGCCAACTGTTCCAACTGCGGTAACCCTGCCCACGGAGACTGTATCGTCGATCCCGTGTGCGTGAATTGCAAAGGACCCCACAACGCCTTCTCCCGCGCCTGCCCTCGTTACAAGCAAGAAGAAGCGGTAATTAAGTTCAAAGTAGATAACAATTGCTCGTACGGTGAAGCTCGTAGATTTTTATCCTCCCCCGTAGTTCCTTCCCCTGTCCAACAACGACTGACATACGCACAACAGACTGGCACTGACGAAAAAAACGCGACCATCAACGCCCTTAAAGCTAAACTGGAAGAACACTTATTGTGTGCTCATGTAAAGCTATGTAAAGTTATAAAAATAATCGAGTATGCCCGAGATAAGGCAATAAGGATAAGGCAGAATAAGGAGGAAATGCCTTATAAATCTGTGAAAATCTATTCAACACAAGCGGTGTTGACAAGTTAATTAGTTAGTTAGTCAGTTTAATTTTAGCTTAGTTAGTTAGTTACGTAAAAAAAAAATATCAAGTTCAAAGCACACCTAAAACATGAAGTGCTTAACTTAAAGTTGCCAAACAAAATCTATTAAAAATGTTAATTCAATCCGTCTTCAACCACCGAGCGATTAAGACGTCTTCTAAAGCGCTCCTAGGCGACGAAATAGGCGAGATTGCGATAACAGCAAAGCCGTTGACCCAGAAATCACGCATCGTAAGTGATAGTGTAAAACGCGTGCGGAGCGATCCGTGTGTTCGGCGTTCAGTTATGCCCTCCGAGTGTAGGTGTCCCTGTGCAGTGTTGTGTGTGTAGGAGAGAGAGCGGTGCCGCCTATAAGTACTCCCGCTCCATGCGCAGTGTACTACTTCTCTCACGAAGTGCCGTCCGGTAGTTTATTCTTTCGTATCGTGTCATCCCTCTCCCTCTCATTTGTTCTGTGTTGATCCGTTGTGTTGATGGATCAGAAACGTGCCTCACTACAGTGAAGCGCAATAGTTCTGATCTAAGACTAACAGCCAAGAAGAGATCGGTTTTGTATCACGGGGCATTTTTGCACCAATCAACTCTTCGTGCCAAGGTCCTTGAAGTTAAAAATTTGTACGCTTCAAGCTTGGTTGACGGAAAGAAGGTGTATCGCGAGACATCCTCACTCCGAATCACCTTCGAGGGTACAGTCCTTCCACATTTCCTTCTTTTTGAGGGACTTCGTGTACCAATCTGTCGACCATTCGTAACAAAAATTGCGAATTGCATTAACTGCAGTCAGATTGGGCATTCCGCTCTTTATTGCACGAATGCAACAAAATGCAGTAAAGGAGCGCACTCCACATTACAGTGCAAGTTCACAGCTGAAAAGAGTCTGCATTGCAATCAGCAATGGCACGAGGTAAACGCCTGTCCTGTCTACCGTAGAAGACAGAGGCAGAGCACAAGCGGGCCACTATAAAAAGTGCCAGGGGATCGTACGCCGATGTTCTGAAGACGGCCCCAAGCGTGAATCCGTTCGACACGCTCTCAATAGTAGCGGAAAACGAATCGTTACCCAATCTGGCTCCTTTTACGGGAGTAAAACGATCGATCTTCCCAAGGTTGCCAGCAAAAAAGACCTTAAAAAAGACACAGGGTGTGCGGGCTAAATTTAACACCTGGCCTTTGGGTTTATATCTCAGGGTTGAGTTGACGTATCGAAATGTTTGATATGTCATTCGATTGCTAAAAGTTGTGCGAACAAGTGTAAAAAATGTCTAGCTCCGTAAATATGTGGAACCCGTCCGAATTGTACAAGCGCGTAACGTGTGTTATGATGGTTTGTGCCGGCCATAAGAATGCCGAAATTCGGAAGGCGGCGATGTGTTCGCTTGAATACCGTAAAAAAAATACGCGTACAGCTCGAGGAGTGTGGTGAAGACGTGGATAGTGTTATTGTTTGCAAACAGCATAGCAGGCGGTCAGATTGTGTGCGGACCGACGCGTTCCTGGCCGGATTGCAGCAGCGGACGACGGCCGATCCCCGCATCGGCATCCGGGCCCTGGCGCGAGGCGTTGGCGTGGCCCCGTGCACCGTCAAGGTGGCGTTAAATGAGGACCTGCGGAACGCGTCGTACAAGCGACGTAGGGGACAGCTCATAACAACATAAACGCGCGAAAAGCGGCTTGCCAACGCTAAGCGCTTGCTGAGCTGGCTGAAGCACCCGGCGCAGCCAGGCAGGTTGTGGTTCTTCTCTGACGAGAAGAACTTTTGTCAAGACCAGAAGCACAAGCCCTACCAAGCCAGGGACCAGCCGGCGACGCGGATTACGCATCGGGGATGCGACATTTAGAACCGGTGGGTTGAGGAGTTCAAATGCTTAAGACGAACTGTCAACTCATAATTTTAAATATACATCGTTACGAACCCAAAAAAATTATACTACATTAATTATACTACACTACAAATGCATACATACATTTGAACAAAACTAATTGTTTACGTGAGTACGATACCGGATTGTTGTTTGTTTACCTATTGATTTTGACAGCTGCAAGACAAGCCCAGTGCAAATAATACAGCAATAGAAAGCACTTCGAGACAAAATTATGCTTCTCACTCTAGTGAGAAGCACCTGCTCACTATAGTGAGAAGCCTGATTTTTCATGCTGGGAAGGCAAAGCCCACTTGATGGAACACTATGGCACCATATCGGACAATGCAATACTGGACACATAATATTTTATAGGGTAACTGTACCAGTTTTCGATAAAGTATCAATTTTCGGCAGGTTAGCAAACCCAGCAATAATACTAAAAACTAAAATCATTAATAATTAGTCTTTTGACTATTTCTTAGGATAAAGAGTTATGTTTATTCATTAAGGACATTTAATGAATAAACACAGAGTTTGGGACACATTTAGGATGGATATTTACCGATCTATGGAAAGATTCGAGCATCGCTTGCAAAGTTTCGTACGATTTGGTTTATGCCAATAGTTCGCAGGTGTTGTGATTAAGAACACAAGTGCATGAAAAAACTTGTGCGATTTTCTGATTGATAAAATACTTCGAAAGTTTGGTTCAAAACTCAGTCAGATTTATAATTGCGAAAATTATTAATTTTTCACTTTTAAGGCTGACGAAACAAGTTAGGGTAATTGTACTAGTTTTGCACCATATTGGTTGATAAACTAAAGCTGATGTCATTACTCAGTGGCATGCCACTAGTTGCCAGGGAAATGTATGGGATGTGACCGATGGGGTTGAACGTCAATTTTGGTCGTGCCACCAATCAAAACAAATTTTATTTCGTTACACGGTAGCTTGCAACAAATTGAACTCGCTTGTATAAACGATTTTTTCTGGAACTGACAAATGAAAATGTAAACAGATGATTTGTAAAAAAGGATATTTTTTCATAAAAATCAGCTACAGCAACAGTAAAACTGTTGGGAGACTATTTCTGTTTCTCATCAGTAGTGGTCATGCGAACCCTGCAATGCGTTTGAGCGTTATGTCATTTTGACGTTTTTGTTTTGGCGCCTTAAGCAGCCATTTTGTATATATCATTTTGCTTCTTGAATATTCTTGTAAATAAAACGTCTTAAGAAACGAAGCTCTTGTCAAAGGTGTCGCCTCCGATTATTCCTTCCGAAATTCCGCTATTCTCATCAAAAACAACTACGTACGTACAACTTCAATGGCAACCGGTTTCTTATATTGAAGACAGGAAGTTTAGTATTGTCTACAGATAGTTTAGTATTCCTGTAGAGAGCCGAATGAAGTCGCTAAGACCAGCTAAGATCCGATCCAACAAAGTTTAATGTTCACTAACCGGACTGCCGATACGAGACATAATTATCAGTGCTGCAACCAAAAATTTGGAACTGCTCTGGTAGCAAAATGCTTGTATAAAGAACACCTTCCTTCTTCGTTTGTTTACATGCAAACGTCAAACCGAAAATGGTCGTACAACTTATCTCCCGAGCAATGACACCGCTTCTTATTTGGTCGTACGATAAAATCGTCTGTCACCGAACAATGACGTCAGTCTGACTAAGGAGCTGCGAAAACCAACTATATAATTAGTTTCATAAAAGTCTAATCTACATTGCTTTTTCTTTAAGAAGGTTTTTTCTTGTAAAAAAAATATATCTGGTAGCGAAGAAATACCAGTTTGAAATTTAAATTTCCTGGGGGCCATGTCTTTGATAGAAATGATCGACAGTAAATTTGTAAACAAAAACGCCGTGGCCTGCTAGGAAACCAACAAAATAAGCGTGCCACACAACGTGTTAAAGTAAGCATTAACTGTTCCCTTGCTGATATGTACGACCGATTTGTGATATGGGGTTTTATCTTATTCAGAATAAAATAATAAGCATTCTTTCTCAACCTCTATACTCGTAAAATTGTAGCTTTTCCTTCATAATGGTGTGTGAAAATTTTCATACTTACAGGGTTCTCGGCAAGCGACAAAGGGTACATTATTGGATGATTTTTTTTTTATTTTGGTCGAGAGTGGATTTCGAATGAAATTCATACGCGGCTTCATAAGTGCTGCAGAGCTGAAATCGTGATACAGCTCTTGATAGTGTGTGAGTGTGATTCATCAGAGCTTTAGGCTGCGGACCACAGGAAATTTCAAAATGAGAATTTCCGGTTTTCATGTTTGGGAAATTTTCTCCCTTTGAAATCGCTTTTAGACAACCTATCACATATACAACCTACGTACACGGGGAAACGGAGAAAAATTTAAAATCGCAATTTCGAAAGCCGCGGGCCACGAGAGATTTCAAAATGAGAATTTCAGGTTCTCATGAGTGTCTGTGAATTTTTCACGAAATCACAATTTTGAGATTTTTTGACAACTTCTCTACGATTTCAACAGTTTCAATTTTCCCGTGGCCCGGGCCCTTCAGATTTTTGGACAGTTTCTCATCGATTTCAACAGTTCCCGATTTCTTTCAGTACACATAGCAACTCTAATACTTATCAAATAGCGATATTCCACCATCAATTATTATTGCAATTACTTGTAAATATGCATGAACAGCAATTTGCCGGTACAAAACACACTAGTACTAGTATTGTTCAACTTATCGATCTCATCTGATGCAATGCGGTTGGGCCCAGGAGATTTTTCGGACTTGTTTACATTGAAAGTACATGATTTATTTTCTGATTTACAACGCTCGTGCAATATACTTTCACAAAAACTTCGACATCGATTATCTTTGCTGTGGTTCTTAGTCATAGTATTTTGCACCTTGTATTGAACTGAGCTCTGATGAGCTAACTGATCTTTAATGTCGATCAAACTTTTCTTGTTTTTTGGGTTTCCGGGTGCCGGGTTCGATACATCATATTTCCTACCAGTTCAACGATATGCTATCTTGCTTCAATTTGCGCTGCTCTAATTCTCTATCCTGTGTCCTTTGCATGATAAATGCGTACGTAATACTTGGATGTCCTGTTTGATCTGCTACATGTGGTCTTATAAATCGTACTCATCAAGCGTTAAACAACTTTTTCTAAAATATATGACTGATTTGTACAATAATATTTCTTAATTCAACTGAGATATTTTAATATGAAATTATTTACTATTTGTTACTACTACTCATAAAAAAATGTGCATCCTTGAATTGTGTTCTTGAACTGAACTTTAGTTTAAAATGTGCTCAGTTGTATTAGTTACGCCGTGCAAGCCTCGTAACGGTTACCGAATCAACCGATTTGACAGCTTGAAAACAATACAACCCAACGGAGTATGAATCCCTCTAACGGATTCATACTTCGCGATGCCCGAATAGAACTTATAACGCCCGATTGATGGTTTACTGTTGAGAACGCAACCAACATGCGTAAACAGATTACAGATGTCATGTGTGACATATCGTATATGTAGTTGGCGCTGAATCCGCCATAACTCAGTTGTCCAAGAGATAATCCTCGGTATAGATGATTTCATGATCGGAACTTCCTTCGTAGAATCTTACGAAAAGGACAACAAAAAATAACGGATACTTTGTATCGATTATCAACAGGTCAAAGTTTCTGGTTTTACGCTCACTCTTACACCTGCCGTCGCTGTTTGCCCCTTGACCTTCGCACGGTGGCACGGAAATGTCCGGAACAAAGAGATAGACTTCAATGTTTCCAGTGTAACGGGCTCGGGCACCGTGCTAGCCAGTGCGAACAAAGATTCGCGAACCAACAAGGTAGAAGTGTGAACTAGATAAATCATGTTCAAGCCGCGCTTCCGAAGAAAACGATTCGTTGAGAGGGGAAAAATATCATTGGCCGTTATTGACACAGGCAATGAAGTATCGATCGTGAGTCAAGCCGTGTCCAGGGTTTAGGAAAGTGTAGGACAATTGCGTGGTTTCGGTGGTATAGTACAAAAAACCGTAGGTGAAATGGTGATCAATATTGAAATCGATAATGACGAATACGAGATCGATTTGTTAACATCAGACTTTGCAACTTTGCGTGTAGTGATAGTGAAAAAGAAGGAAGGAAGCAATCGAATTTGCGTTGACTTTCGGAAGCTGAACACAATGATTTTAAAGGATGGTTTTACAGTTACCTTGATAGAAGAAGTTTTGGAAAATCCTATCGAAAAAGAAAGTCGCAAGTTTACAGCTTTTGCTACGAAGTCAGGTTTATACGCATTTAATCGTTCGCTATTCGGACTGTGTAATTCGCCAGCAGCGTTTATCAGATTCATCAACTAGGTGTGCCTGCAGCAGCATCCAAGCAGGTACGACCACCGTCTGTGGTTGTGAAACATCCTTCGATAATCCAACTTAAGGATGATCTCAAATATATTCCTGACGAGTAATGATATGAGTCGTAATAGGTGTTAAAGTCTTCATGAAATCAGTTGAGAAATCCAATAAACAAATGATTAAATACGTCCAAGGAAACAAGGATGCGAAGTTTTACTCGCATGACATGCCTAAAGAAAAACCGTACAAGGCTGTCCTATGCGGATTACCACTGTTGGATGCTAAAGAGATCATACCAGGCTGCTAAAGGAGCTATGCGCTGTACTTATTGTGGTGCAAAGCACATGGCCAATGACCCTGAGTGTCTGCAAAGAGCGAAATATCGCCTGATCGGTCAACGCGTATCTGCCAACCAGCGGGTGAATACGCGCGCTACTCCGGCGCTGCTTAAAGTGCAGAACGATCCAGAAACGTTCCCGCCGTTGAAAAAATCTGCTGACATAGCTACCCCGGCCAACGTTGTTACTGAAACAACTCGAACGAAACCTCCGACCATCTTTATCCCTCCTGGCATGCAGTATGCCATGGTAGCGAAGATGACAACGCCATATCAAGCTACTGCACCGTAAACTCCTCTCCCTGAAAATTCAGAGGCTACCCTCCATGCTGCGGCAACGTTGATGCAGATTTTTTCTGAGATGGTTGAGCGGCTAAGCACATGCCGCACCTGTCGCGACCAAATCACCGTTATCGGGGAGTAAACTATTCGCTGTGGGTAACAAACTTCGTGCAGCAACCTGGAACGCTTGTTCCGTGAGATCGAAGAAAGTGCTGACTTGCTGACATGCGTCATCGACGACAAGTCATCGACATCGCATTCATCACCGAGACGCATCTTAAGTCGAATGCACATAAATTTTGCACTTCCCGGCTACACTTTTATTAGAAAGGATCGTCGGGGGACTATCCGAGGAGCAGGGGTAGGTAACGCCATTAAACGAGGGCTACGGTTCACTCAGTTACCCAACTATAACACAACAATGTTAGAAGCCATCAGTGCTGAACTCCAAGGTCGGCATTGGCCTTGGCCACGATGCTGCCTTTAAACGCGATCTATCAATCATTACTAGGACAAATGCAGTTTTTTTTATTATTTATTCAATTTAGTATGACGGCTCTACGCCGTATTGTCAAACAAAATGCACGTAGATTTTTGTTTTTGAATAGACGGAACCAACTCTACTACCGGAAATGGAAGCGAAAGTATCCACAACCCAGCGCGATGAGGAGAAAGCAGTAGAGAAGAAGAAGTTCGATCGCAAGGGTAAAGCGTCAGTAAAGAAGTCCCAGGACAGATACTGGGCCAGACGGCCAGACCAGGGTAGCCTCAAGCAGGCACTGGAGACTGTCAAGGTCACTAAAGCACATGTAGCTGTGCCATTGACTGTCTCAACTCGGGGTGTAGGAGTCCAAACGGCTATGTCTTATGGCCGTACTTGCACGACCTGGAAATACGCGGGAGATAGGAAAGATTATTTCAATCTACCAAGTCTACCGTGTACACCTGTTACGTGCACACGTCAAGCTCTACAAAGCTCAGCAGATACAAACGGAGTGTCTGTCAACCTATGGGGCGTTACGCTGAATATTAGTCGGTAATTCAATTCGGGAATAAATGGAGACCGTCGAGGAACTGCCTTCAGCGATGATGGCAGTCATGGACTCCATGGGCAAGATCGAGGTGGATGATCGTATCTTGGATACTTCCGTCTTGGATACGCCGAGATCCCAAACATCACCGACGTCGATGAGCGAGCGGAGACAGCAGCCCTCACGTTGAATCCGGATACCATCCTAGCATTGGCATCCAATTTTGCGACGCCTGTAGTATGGCGAAAAATGTTTGAGGAGATGTAGGAGCTCAAACGTTCAAACGCTCAAACACACCCTGACCAATTCCGCTGACATTTGGTCTGATGGATACGGCGAGCTTCAAATATTCGTGGACCTCTACGTCTACAAAATTGTATTAGGTGGTGACCTAAATGCACGACATCGTATGTGGAATGCGCGCCAACTGTAGCGGTAGACTTCTCTTCGACCATGCTCAGAGAGGCCAATACACAATCGAGGTTCCGGACTTTCCGACCTACATTCCATCATCAAACTCGAGTAGTACTCTTGATTTATTCCTAACCAATGTCGGGATCGAGAAGCCAATGACGCTGGGTGAGCTAAATTCTGACCTTTTCCCAATGATCACTGAAGTAACCTTCGCAGCAAACCGTGGTCCAAAGCTACGGCTCAAGGTAACCGAGGTTAATACCACCGATGAAATTGACCTTGCGATTAATAATCTAGAGAGTGTGATCAAAAATGCTGAAGAGGCATGTGCTAGGACCATACCCGTTACAGGTGAGTTTCTGAACATAGACCCTCGCACATTAGACTGATACGCATACGAAGAATTTAGAACCAAACCGATTCAGAAGAATTTTTCAAAATAATGGAGATACACAGTACTAAATGAAAACAGCAACATTGGCGAGAGTGATCTCCTCTAGGGTTGCAGACATTCGAAATGCTAACTTTGGTCGTGTAGTTGAGCGATTAGATATTCGGTCTCCGCCTTTATGGAGAGTTGCTAAGATACTTTAGCAGAGACCAAAGCCCGTACCTCCTGTCTGTCGGTGGTAATATTTTAGTCACCCCTGTCGAAAAGTGCAATGCCCTTGCTGCACAATTTGCAAATGCCCATCTTCTGGGTGAAAATATTGCTAATCCTCTTGAGGGTAATGTAGCCGTCAGCATGTCGCAAGTCAAAGAGGCCAGCTTCTCAATGGCTCGACGTGACCGTGTCCACACTCTTACTGCGACATCCGACCTGGTCGGACGTGTTCTTTACGTGCTCCTTCCCGTAAACTATGCCTGTGAGATTTTTTCTGTGCTATTCTGTGCTTCTTCGTGATTCTGCTGCCCCATGTGCTGTGCAGTGTTGTTACCTGTGTAATCCGGTTACATTCTCACCCGGTGATATTGTACCCCAGGGTAGAGTGCACGTGGTTTTGTGCTGTGCAGGGGTGTGCTGTTGGGTTTTACCCAGACAAATTTATTTTTAAGTTATACCCGTTCTATTGTGCATAAATTGTGTGCCTGTACGTTTAAGGACAATAATATTTTTTGGGTGTGTTGTGAAATAATTATTTTTTGTGGACAGTGCAACATAACGGCCATTGTGAAGTGAACGGACAATACTCCTTTTTTTCTGGGCCCTTCACCTTCCCTCGAGAGGGATTTTCCCCCTCTCGGCGGCCCCTCTCGTAATGAGAGGACCATGCCACATTTTATAGATAAGGAGAATAAGTATGATGACATGAAATTCTTAGTGGTACAAACTTCCGACGGTTCTCCTCTCCCTAAAAATCCTTTCGTTATTGGAAAATCCTTATCCTTCCATGCTGGTGACCTTTCCGAGCCTGGAAAATTAATTGACAACGGAAAAAACTCTTCATTAAGACCAGCAGTGACCGCCAATTCCAATCCCTCCAAACCCTTTCCAAACTCGTCGACAGTACCAGTGTTAGTGTGATCCCTCACCAAACCCTAAACAGCGTACAGTGCGTAATCTACTCTCCTGACCTAAAAGACATTAGCGACGATGACAGCTGTAATGAAATCAAAGACCAAAATGTAGCTTCAGTGCGCCGTTTCACCCGCAAAATCAATAATGAAATAGTTCCAACCAACATCTTCCTGCTCCGTATCAACGCCACCACCATCCCGAAAACCATCCGCCTCGGTGTTCTTCAAGTACCGACTAGTCCCTACTATCCAAAACCTATGATGTGCTACAACTGCACTAATTACGGTCATACCAAGATGAATTGCAAAGCAACACAAGCCAACTGTTCCAACTGCGGTAACCCTGCCCACGGAGACTGTATCGTCGATCCCGTGTGCGTGAATTGCAAAGGACCCCACAACGCCTTCTCCCGCGCCTGCCCTCGTTACAAGCAAGAAGAAGCGGTAATTAAGTTCAAAGTAGATAACAATTGCTCGTACGGTGAAGCTCGTAGATTTTTATCCTCCCCCGTAGTTCCTTCCCCTGTCCAACAACGACTGACATACGCACAACAGACTGGCACTGACGAAAAAAACGCGACCATCAACGCCCTTAAAGCTAAACTGGAAGAACACTTATTGTGTGCTCATGTAAAGCTATGTAAAGTTATAAAAATAATCGAGTATGCCCGAGATAAGGCAATAAGGATAAGGCAGAATAAGGAGGAAATGCCTTATAAATCTGTGAAAATCTATTCAACACAAGCGGTGTTGACAAGTTAATTAGTTAGTTAGTCAGTTTAATTTTAGCTTAGTTAGTTAGTTACGTAAAAAAAAAATTATCAAGTTCAAAGCACACCTAAAACATGAAGTGCTTAACTTAAAGTTGCCAAACAAAATCTATTAAAAATGTTAATTCATTCCGTCTTCAACCACCGAGCGATTAAGACGTCTTCTAAAGCGCTCCTAGGCGACGAAATAGGCGAGATTGCGATAACAGCAAAGCCGTTGACCCAGAAATCACGCATCGTAAGTGATAGTGTAAAACGCGTGCGGAGCGATCCGTGTGTTCGGCGTTCAGTTATGCCCTCCGAGTGTAGGTGTCCCTGTGCAGTGTTGTGTGTGTAGGTGAGAGAGCGGTGCCGCCTATAAGTACTCTCGCTCCATGCGCAGTGTACTACTTCTCTCACGAAGTGCCGTCCGGTAGTTTATTCTTTCGTATCGTGTCATCCCTCTCCCTCTCATTTGTTCTGTGTTGATCCGTTGTGTTGATGGATCAGAAACGTGCCTCACTACAGTGAAGCGCAATAGTTCTGATCTAAGACTAACAGCCAAGAAGAGATCGGTTTTGTATCACGGGGCATTTTTGCACCAATCAACTCTTCGTGCCAAGGTCCTTGAAGTTAAAAATTTGTACGCTTCAAGCTTGGTTGACGGAAAGAAGGTGTATCGCGAGACATCCTCACTCCGAATCACCTTCGAGGGTACAGTCCTTCCACATTTCCTTCTTTTTGAGGGACTTCGTGTACCAATCTGTCGACCATTCGTAACAAAAATTGCGAATTGCATTAACTGCAGTCAGATTGGGCATTCCGCTCTTTATTGCACGAATGCAACAAAATGCAGTAAAGGAGCGCACTCCACATTACAGTGCAAGTTCACAGCTGAAAAGAGTCTGCATTGCAATCAGCAATGGCACGAGGTAAACGCCTGTCCTGTCTACCGTAGAAGACAGAGGCAGAGCACAAGCGGGCCACTATAAAAAGTGCCAGGGGATCGTACGCCGATGTTCTGAAGACGGCCCCAAGCGTGAATCCGTTCGACACGCTCTCAATAGTAGCGGAAAACGAATCGTTACCCAATCTGGCTCCTTTTACGGGAGTAAAACGATCAATCTTCCCAAGGTTGCCAACAAAAAAGACCTTAAAAAAGACACAGGGTGTGCGGGCTAAATTTAACACCTGGCCTTTGGGTTTATATCTCAGGGTTGAGTTGACGTATCGAAATGTTTGATATGTCATTCGATTGCTAAAAGTTGTGCGAACAAGTGTAAAAAATGTCTAGCTCCGTAAATATGTGGAACCCGTCCGAATTGTACAAGCGCGTAACGTGTGTTATGATGGTTTGTGCCGGCCATAAGATTGCCGAAATTCGGAAGGCGGCGATGTGTTCGCTGAATACCGTAAAAAAAAATACGCGTACAGCTCGAGGAGTGTGGTGAAGACGTGGATAGTGTTATTGTTTGCAAACAGCATAGCAGGCGGTCAGATTGTGTGCGGACCCTGGAATCGTTGCACTACTGGAAAGCCTCTGAATTAGGTAGTTTTTTAAATTAGGAAATTTAATTTAAATTAGGAGGAATAGTAGTACTACAGGAAAGAATAGGCAGAGTAGCATACGAGCATTTTAAATTATTGTATTGCGCTTTAACCATGTTATCGTCTACAGCCTTTAAAGAGCACTGGCACTATGCAGGCATATTATTGCTTGGCATGTTTTCATGTTTGGGAAATTTTCTCCCTTTGAAATCGCTTTTAGACAACCTATCACATATACAACCTACGTACACGGGGAAACGGAGAAAAATTTAAAATCGCAATTTCGAAAGCCGCGGGCCACGAGAGATTTCAAAATGAGAATTTCAGGTTCTCATGAGTGTCTGTGAATTTTTCACGAAATCACAATTTTGAGATTTTTTGACAACTTCTCTACGATTTCAACAGTTTCAATTTTCCCGTGGCCCGGGCCCTTCAGATTTTTGGACAGTTTCTCATCGATTTCAACAGTTCCCGATTTCTTTCAGTACACATAGCAACTCTAATACTTATCAAATAGCGATATTCCACCATCAATTATTATTGCAATTACTTGTAAATATGCATGAACAGCAATTTGCCGGTACAAAACACACTAGTACTAGTATTGTTCAACTTATCGATCTCATCTGATGCAATGCGGTTGGGCCCAGGAGATTTTTCGGACTTGTTTACATTGAAAGTACATGATTTATTTTCTGATTTACAACGCTCGTGCAATATACTTTCACAAAAACTTCGACATCGATTATCTTTGCTGTGGTTCTTAGTCATAGTATTTTGCACCTTGTATTGAACTGAGCTCTGATGAGCTAACTGATCTTTAATGTCGATCAAACTTTTCTTGTTTTTTGGGTTTCCGGGTGCCGGGTTCGATACATCATATTTCCTACCAGTTCAACGATATGCTATCTTGCTTCAATTTGCGCTGCTCTAATTCTCTATCCTGTGTCCTTTGCATGATAAATGCGTACGTAATACTTGGATGTCCTGTTTGATCTGCTACATGTGGTCTTATAAATCGTACTCATCAAGCGTTAAACAACTTTTTCTAAAATATATGACTGATTTGTACAATAATATTTCTTAATTCAACTGAGATATTTTAATATGAAATTATTTACTATTTGTTACTACTACTCATAAAAAAATGTGCATCCTTGAATTGTGTTCTTGAACTGAACTTTAGTTTAAAATGTGCTCAGTTGTATTAGTTACGCCGTGCAAGCCTCGTAACGGTTACCGAATCAACCGATTTGACAGCTTGAAAACAATACAACCCAACGGAGTATGAATCCCTCTAACGGATTCATACTTCGCGATGCCCGAATAGAACTTATAACGCCCGATTGATGGTTTACTGTTGAGAACGCAACCAACATGCGTAAACAGATTACAGATGTCATGTGTGACATATCGTATATGTAGTTGGCGCTGAATCCGCCATAACTCAGTTGTCCAAGAGATAATCCTCGGTATAGATGATTTCATGATCGGAACTTCCTTCGTAGAATCTTACGAAAAGGACAACAAAAAATAACGGATACTTTGTATCGATTATCAACAGGTCAAAGTTTCTGGTTTTACGCTCACTCTTACACCTGCCGTCGCTGTTTGCCCCTTGACCTTCGCACGGTGGCACGGAAATGTCCGGAACAAAGAGATAGACTTCAATGTTTCCAGTGTAACGGGCTCGGGCACCGTGCTAGCCAGTGCGAACAAAGATTCGCGAACCAACAAGGTAGAAGTGTGAACTAGATAAATCATGTTCAAGCCGCGCTTCCGAAGAAAACGATTCGTTGAGAGGGGAAAAATATCATTGGCCGTTATTGACACAGGCAATGAAGTATCGATCGTGAGTCAAGCCGTGTCCAGGGTTTAGGAAAGTGTAGGACAATTGCGTGGTTTCGGTGGTATAGTACAAAAAACCGTAGGTGAAATGGTGATCAATATTGAAATCGATAATGACGAATACGAGATCGATTTGTTAACATCAGACTTTGCAACTTTGCGTGTAGTGATAGTGAAAAAGAAGGAAGGAAGCAATCGAATTTGCGTTGACTTTCGGAAGCTGAACACAATGATTTTAAAGGATGGTTTTACAGTTACCTTGATAGAAGAAGTTTTGGAAAATCCTATCGAAAAAGAAAGTCGCAAGTTTACAGCTTTTGCTACGAAGTCAGGTTTATACGCATTTAATCGTTCGCTATTCGGACTGTGTAATTCGCCAGCAGCGTTTATCAGATTCATCAACTAGGTGTGCCTGCAGCAGCATCCAAGCAGGTACGACCACCGTCTGTGGTTGTGAAACATCCTTCGATAATCCAACTTAAGGATGATCTCAAATATATTCCTGACGAGTAATGATATGAGTCGTAATAGGTGTTAAAGTCTTCATGAAATCAGTTGAGAAATCCAATAAACAAATGATTAAATACGTCCAAGGAAACAAGGATGCGAAGTTTTACTCGCATGACATGCCTAAAGAAAAACCGTACAAGGCTGTCCTATGCGGATTACCACTGTTGGATGCTAAAGAGATCATACCAGGCTGCTAAAGGAGCTATGCGCTGTACTTATTGTGGTGCAAAGCACATGGCCAATGACCCTGAGTGTCTGCAAAGAGCGAAATATCGCCTGATCGGTCAACGCGTATCTGCCAACCAGCGGGTGAATACGCGCGCTACTCCGGCGCTGCTTAAAGTGCAGAACGATCCAGAAACGTTCCCGCCGTTGAAAAAATCTGCTGACATAGCTACCCCGGCCAACGTTGTTACTGAAACAACTCGAACGAAACCTCCGACCATCTTTATCCCTCCTGGCATGCAGTATGCCATGGTAGCGAAGATGACAACGCCATATCAAGCTACTGCACCGTAAACTCCTCTCCCTGAAAATTCAGAGGCTACCCTCCATGCTGCGGCAACGTTGATGCAGATTTTTTCTGAGATGGTTGAGCGGCTAAGCACATGCCGCACCTGTCGCGACCAAATCACCGTTATCGGGGAGTAAACTATTCGCTGTGGGTAACAAACTTCGTGCAGCAACCTGGAACGCTTGTTCCGTGAGATCGAAGAAAGTGCTGACTTGCTGACATGCGTCATCGACGACAAGTCATCGACATCGCATTCATCACCGAGACGCATCTTAAGTCGAATGCACATAAATTTTGCACTTCCCGGCTACACTTTTATTAGAAAGGATCGTCGGGGGACTATCCGAGGAGCAGGGGTAGGTAACGCCATTAAACGAGGGCTACGGTTCACTCAGTTACCCAACTATAACACAACAATGTTAGAAGCCATCAGTGCTGAACTCCAAGGTCGGCATTGGCCTTGGCCACGATGCTGCCTTTAAACGCGATCTATCAATCATTACTAGGACAAATGCAGTTTTTTTATTATTTATTCAATTTAGTATGACGGCTCTACGCCGTATTGTCAAACAAAATGCACGTAGATTTTTGTTTTTGAATAGACGGAACCAACTCTACTACCGGAAATGGAAGCGAAAGTATCCACAACCCAGCGCGATGAGGAGAAAGCAGTAGAGAAGAAGAAGTTCGATCGCAAGGGTAAAGCGTCAGTAAAGAAGTCCCAGGACAGATACTGGGCCAGACGGCCAGACCAGGGTAGCCTCAAGCAGGCACTGGAGACTGTCAAGGTCACTAAAGCACATGTAGCTGTGCCATTGACTGTCTCAACTCGGGGTGTAGGAGTCCAAACGGCTATGTCTTATGGCCGTACTTGCACGACCTGGAAATACGCGGGAGATAGGAAAGATTATTTCAATCTACCAAGTCTACCGTGTACACCTGTTACGTGCACACGTCAAGCTCTACAAAGCTCAGCAGATACAAACGGAGTGTCTGTCAACCTATGGGGCGTTACGCTGAATATTAGTCGGTAATTCAATTCGGGAATAAATGGAGACCGTCGAGGAACTGCCTTCAGCGATGATGGCAGTCATGGACTCCATGGGCAAGATCGAGGTGGATGATCGTATCTTGGATACTTCCGTCTTGGATACGCCGAGATCCCAAACATCACCGACGTCGATGAGCGAGCGGAGACAGCAGCCCTCACGTTGAATCCGGATACCATCCTAGCATTGGCATCCAATTTTGCGACGCCTGTAGTATGGCGAAAAATGTTTGAGGAGATGTAGGAGCTCAAACGTTCAAACGCTCAAACACACCCTGACCAATTCCGCTGACATTTGGTCTGATGGATACGGCGAGCTTCAAATATTCGTGGACCTCTACGTCTACAAAATTGTATTAGGTGGTGACCTAAATGCACGACATCGTATGTGGAATGCGCGCCAACTGTAGCGGTAGACTTCTCTTCGACCATGCTCAGAGAGGCCAATACACAATCGAGGTTCCGGACTTTCCGACCTACATTCCATCATCAAACTCGAGTAGTACTCTTGATTTATTCCTAACCAATGTCGGGATCGAGAAGCCAATGACGCTGGGTGAGCTAAATTCTGACCTTTTCCCAATGATCACTGAAGTAACCTTCGCAGCAAACCGTGGTCCAAAGCTACGGCTCAAGGTAACCGAGGTTAATACCACCGATGAAATTGACCTTGCGATTAATAATCTAGAGAGTGTGATCAAAAATGCTGAAGAGGCATGTGCTAGGACCATACCCGTTACAGGTGAGTTTCTGAACATAGACCCTCGCACATTAGACTGATACGCATACGAAGAATTTAGAACCAAACCGATTCAGAAGAATTTTTCAAAATAATGGAGATACACAGTACTAAATGAAAACAGCAACATTGGCGAGAGTGATCTCCTCTAGGGTTGCAGACATTCGAAATGCTAACTTTGGTCGTGTAGTTGAGCGATTAGATATTCGGTCTCCGCCTTTATGGAGAGTTGCTAAGATACTTTAGCAGAGACCAAAGCCCGTACCTCCTGTCTGTCGGTGGTAATATTTTAGTCACCCCTGTCGAAAAGTGCAATGCCCTTGCTGCACAATTTGCAAATGCCCATCTTCTGGGTGAAAATATTGCTAATCCTCTTGAGGGTAATGTAGCCGTCAGCATGTCGCAAGTCAAAGAGGCCAGCTTCTCAATGGCTCGACGTGACCGTGTCCACACTCTTACTGCGACATCCGACCTGGTCGGACGTGTTCTTTACGTGCTCCTTCCCGTAAACTATGCCTGTGAGATTTTTTCTGTGCTATTCTGTGCTTCTTCGTGATTCTGCTGCCCCATGTGCTGTGCAGTGTTGTTACCTGTGTAATCCGGTTACATTCTCACCCGGTGATATTGTACCCCAGGGTAGAGTGCACGTGGTTTTGTGCTGTGCAGGGGTGTGCTGTTGGGTTTTACCCAGACAAATTTATTTTTAAGTTATACCCGTTCTATTGTGCATAAATTGTGTGCCTGTACGTTTAAGGACAATAATATTTTTTGGGTGTGTTGTGAAATAATTATTTTTTGTGGACAGTGCAACATAACGGCCATTGTGAAGTGAACGGACAATACTCCTTTTTTTCTGGGCCCTTCACCTTCCCTCGAGAGGGATTTTCCCCCTCTCGGCGGCCCCTCTCGTAATGAGAGGACCATGCCACATTTTATAGATAAGGAGAATAAGTATGATGACATGAAATTCTTAGTGGTACAAACTTCCGACGGTTCTCCTCTCCCTAAAAATCCTTTCGTTATTGGAAAATCCTTATCCTTCCATGCTGGTGACCTTTCCGAGCCTGGAAAATTAATTGACAACGGAAAAAACTCTTCATTAAGACCAGCAGTGACCGCCAATTCCAATCCCTCCAAACCCTTTCCAAACTCGTCGACAGTACCAGTGTTAGTGTGATCCCTCACCAAACCCTAAACAGCGTACAGTGCGTAATCTACTCTCCTGACCTAAAAGACATTAGCGACGATGACAGCTGTAATGAAATCAAAGACCAAAATGTAGCTTCAGTGCGCCGTTTCACCCGCAAAATCAATAATGAAATAGTTCCAACCAACATCTTCCTGCTCCGTATCAACGCCACCACCATCCCGAAAACCATCCGCCTCGGTGTTCTTCAAGTACCGACTAGTCCCTACTATCCAAAACCTATGATGTGCTACAACTGCACTAATTACGGTCATACCAAGATGAATTGCAAAGCAACACAAGCCAACTGTTCCAACTGCGGTAACCCTGCCCACGGAGACTGTATCGTCGATCCCGTGTGCGTGAATTGCAAAGGACCCCACAACGCCTTCTCCCGCGCCTGCCCTCGTTACAAGCAAGAAGAAGCGGTAATTAAGTTCAAAGTAGATAACAATTGCTCGTACGGTGAAGCTCGTAGATTTTTATCCTCCCCCGTAGTTCCTTCCCCTGTCCAACAACGACTGACATACGCACAACAGACTGGCACTGACGAAAAAAACGCGACCATCAACGCCCTTAAAGCTAAACTGGAAGAACACTTATTGTGTGCTCATGTAAAGCTATGTAAAGTTATAAAAATAATCGAGTATGCCCGAGATAAGGCAATAAGGATAAGGCAGAATAAGGAGGAAATGCCTTATAAATCTGTGAAAATCTATTCAACACAAGCGGTGTTGACAAGTTAATTAGTTAGTTAGTCAGTTTAATTTTAGCTTAGTTAGTTAGTTACGTAAAAAAAAAATTATCAAGTTCAAAGCACACCTAAAACATGAAGTGCTTAACTTAAAGTTGCCAAACAAAATCTATTAAAAATGTTAATTCATTCCGTCTTCAACCACCGAGCGATTAAGACGTCTTCTAAAGCGCTCCTAGGCGACGAAATAGGCGAGATTGCGATAACAGCAAAGCCGTTGACCCAGAAATCACGCATCGTAAGTGATAGTGTAAAACGCGTGCGGAGCGATCCGTGTGTTCGGCGTTCAGTTATGCCCTCCGAGTGTAGGTGTCCCTGTGCAGTGTTGTGTGTGTAGGTGAGAGAGCGGTGCCGCCTATAAGTACTCTCGCTCCATGCGCAGTGTACTACTTCTCTCACGAAGTGCCGTCCGGTAGTTTATTCTTTCGTATCGTGTCATCCCTCTCCCTCTCATTTGTTCTGTGTTGATCCGTTGTGTTGATGGATCAGAAACGTGCCTCACTACAGTGAAGCGCAATAGTTCTGATCTAAGACTAACAGCCAAGAAGAGATCGGTTTTGTATCACGGGGCATTTTTGCACCAATCAACTCTTCGTGCCAAGGTCCTTGAAGTTAAAAATTTGTACGCTTCAAGCTTGGTTGACGGAAAGAAGGTGTATCGCGAGACATCCTCACTCCGAATCACCTTCGAGGGTACAGTCCTTCCACATTTCCTTCTTTTTGAGGGACTTCGTGTACCAATCTGTCGACCATTCGTAACAAAAATTGCGAATTGCATTAACTGCAGTCAGATTGGGCATTCCGCTCTTTATTGCACGAATGCAACAAAATGCAGTAAAGGAGCGCACTCCACATTACAGTGCAAGTTCACAGCTGAAAAGAGTCTGCATTGCAATCAGCAATGGCACGAGGTAAACGCCTGTCCTGTCTACCGTAGAAGACAGAGGCAGAGCACAAGCGGGCCACTATAAAAAGTGCCAGGGGATCGTACGCCGATGTTCTGAAGACGGCCCCAAGCGTGAATCCGTTCGACACGCTCTCAATAGTAGCGGAAAACGAATCGTTACCCAATCTGGCTCCTTTTACGGGAGTAAAACGATCAATCTTCCCAAGGTTGCCAACAAAAAAGACCTTAAAAAAGACACAGGGTGTGCGGGCTAAATTTAACACCTGGCCTTTGGGTTTATATCTCAGGGTTGAGTTGACGTATCGAAATGTTTGATATGTCATTCGATTGCTAAAAGTTGTGCGAACAAGTGTAAAAAATGTCTAGCTCCGTAAATATGTGGAACCCGTCCGAATTGTACAAGCGCGTAACGTGTGTTATGATGGTTTGTGCCGGCCATAAGATTGCCGAAATTCGGAAGGCGGCGATGTGTTCGCTGAATACCGTAAAAAAAAATACGCGTACAGCTCGAGGAGTGTGGTGAAGACGTGGATAGTGTTATTGTTTGCAAACAGCATAGCAGGCGGTCAGATTGTGTGCGGACCGACGCGTTCCTGGCCGGATTGCAGCAGCGGACGACGGCCGATCCCCGCATCGGCATCCGGGCCCTGGCGCGAGGCGTTGGCGTGGCCCCGTGCACCGTCAAGGTGGCGTTAAATGAGGACCTGCGGAACGCGTCGTACAAGCGACGTAGGGGACAGCTCATAACAACATAAACGCGCGAAAAGCGGCTTGCCAACGCTAAGCGCTTGCTGAGCTGGCTGAAGCACCCGGCGCAGCCAGGCACGTTGTGGTTCTTCTCTGACGAGAAGAACTTTTGTCAAGACCAGAAGCACCCCAAATGACAATTTGAGAGCATCTCACTATAGCGAGCGTGATGACAGCTGATGGTTTCCATACTGAGCAGCACTGACTGCCTGCCTGTTCCATAGTGAGTAAGCATTCTGCTTCTCTCCTCCATGGTGAGCAGCAGAGGTTTGTATGGAGAGCTGACTGCCAAGCAAAAAATGCCCTCATGAGCCTCTCTCTCATTCGCAGACCAGCCTTATCACACGGTAGCGAGCTCGGATTTTGCATCGGCACCCGATCTTGCTCACATGAGCTGCATGGTATGATCGCCGTGTGTGGTTATGTGTAGCGTGTGTGTGAACTCCACCCACATTTTGCTCATGCGAGTTGAACTTTTTACCGTACGGTATGACCACCGTGTGTGGATATGTGTAACGTGTGTGAAGTACACCCACATTTTGTCACGGTGTTGCTGTTCGGTATGATCACCGTGTGTGGTTATGTACATCGTGTGTGTGGACAACTAACGCTAGCTAGACGATCAGCTGAACTTTATAACCGCCAAAACATTAGCTGTTACTGGATTGTGCAAAAATCGCTACGATATTTATACAAAATTGAACGAAAGGATAAAGGATGCAACTACGAGCGATATTTTGCATCTGGTTCATGTTGGTGTCGTACATAAGCTTCTGCTAGGGTGGACCGAAGGAGATCTTAAACCCTTCAAAAAATGGTCTAAAGATGAGATAGCCGAAATTTCAGAGGAGCTTGTAAGCATACAATTGCCTTCAGAAATCCACAGAAGATTTAGGTCCCTGGAATCGTTGCACTACTGGAAAGCCTCTGAATTAGGTAGTTTTTTAAATTAGGAAATTTAATTTAAATTAGGAGGAATAGTAGTACTACAGGAAAGAATAGGCAGAGTAGCATACGAGCATTTTAAATTATTGTATTGCGCTTTAACCATGTTATCGTCTACAGCCTTTAAAGAGCACTGGCACTATGCAGGCATATTATTGCGGAAATTTGTTGAAGATTACAAAATAGTGTACAACCGTACATATTTAGTCAGTAACGTTCATCTGCTAATTCATGTATACGATGACGTTTGTAAATTTGGCCCTTTGAACACTATTTCCACATACCCTTTTCAAGATAAGCTACAACATATTAAGCATAGTTATGTACGATCTGGCTACCGAAGTTTACAACAAGCGATAGGAAAAATTACATTGTTACGAGATATTGAAACTGCCGATAGGCGCGACAATATTGTTTATCCTATATTAAAAATTACAAATGATGAGGTTATCTTGCAGGTTAGGAAAGGGTTTATGCTAAGGAATCGATTCAAGGATTGTTGGTTTTTAACAAGGCGAAATATTATAGTTAAGTACGAGAAAGCTACAGAAGAATCAGGGACCATAGTTGTATACGGGTATCCTTTGATAAGACGATTTCAAGCATTTGCAACTCCTTGTACTTCTGAAATGATTTATAACTATAAAGCTTATGAAAACGACTTATCAGGAACCCTACGAATTATGTCTATTAATGATATAAAATGTAAAATGGTAGCAATTAAGAAAACTCGAAACGAACCTAAAGTGCACTTCAATCCATTGATTCACACTTTAACAGAATGAAAAGTAGGTTAAGTAGGTTAAGTATAGATTGTAAGCAACCGAGTAGACCCGGTATAAGGTCGGACTTAATCCAGAGGCAGAACTAAATACTCAGCCTCAATTTTTTCTTAGTTTAAGTGTGGATTGTAAGCAACCGAGAGGACCCGGTATAAGGTCGGTAGTATGTAAGATTAATGTGTAATAAAATAAACGTAACATTGATTTTTTTCCTTGTTCCATTGATATTATAAATGATAAGAACTACGGACAAGCCTTTTGTCTTTATTTGAATTAATTTAGGGTATAATATGATCTAGAACTTATAATCAATGAAATTCAACTAATTGATACAAGTCCTGCAGTTTAATCTACAACAGCAATAATAATAAATTAAAGAAAGAAATCATTATAAATTATACCATTACAATTTTAACCATAATTAATTTCTATTATTATGAACAGAAAATTTTGTAAATTTTTAACAATAATCATAATACTGAAAGTAATAGCAATAAACAAACGATAACAAAATGAGATTAAATGCGTTTCTTTAATTAATTCCCAAAAATTTGAACAAAACACATAATCAAGTTCATGGTGTCGCACATTGTAGTAAGAATATTGATTCATCTTGATAACAAGATTTCCAGATACCAGATATCAACTATTTTAGATATCTATACAAACTTACGTGGAGTCTATTTTCGATTTTTTCAAAGTTAAACGATTCTTTCCATATGGTAGTTTTAGTTTGAAAAAGTCTTCTACGTCTTTTTCAGTGGCCTCACTAAACGAGTTACTTCCAATTAATCGGAAAAGCTCTTATAGGTTTATATAAGAAGCTATAGGGATTTTTGGATTGGAATACGGACCACCTTTCCAGCTGCAACCTGCAAACAACTCTGAACAGAAGATTAGATCACGTGCCTCATTCATCCTATTTTTCATATCACCTTTGGTAATATTTTCATCCAACCACTTAACTACACTGTCTTTAAACACTTCTTCTGATCCTAATTTTGTATCAAAATCATCTAAATGCTGTTTAGATTTTAGTTTGCTAAATCCCTCTGGGGGATTTTTTTTAATCGCTTTTCCTACACACACAACACTACTAATTTTCTCCACGAACACCTGTACTTGGAGTAGTTTTTTTGATTGTTTGCTAACAGTTTCGTTGAGGGACTTCTGGTTTTCTTTTATTTCCATTATGTCCATCCTTTGCCGCCGCAATTCATCAATAATGGTGTTTTGATTAACCAATATTTTCTTTAACATTGCCATAATGTCATTAGCATCCTCATGCTCGCCTTGAATCGTCCCTGCATCGTCGTTGCAAAGGATCAACTCATCCACGAAATCATCAATGGATGAAACTTCCACGGTTTTGCATTGACGTTTTGGCAAAGGTGTATCCATTTTAGCTAAAATTGAATGAAAATTAAAAAAAAACCTATACACACACACTCACACACGCATACACACCTCACTGTTGCGCGTCTTAAATTCTTATTATCCGCTTGACGATGATCGCTGCTGATGATATTTTTGTAAGGCTCTGTGCGACTATCCAATCACACCTCAAATTGGCCAAACGCAGATGTTACTGGATCGCTAAACACAGGCACCACGGTTCGATTGACAGACAAGACTCCACGAAATAAAAGTAAGAAATATATAATTCCTCACTTCTTCTCTACTTACAGTTCTTCTCCTAGCTGCACCACAATATATATATCACCAGTGAAAGCACACGCTGATATGATCAATACTCAACTGATAACATATCCACACACACAATTGTCCCAAAGAGTAACGATCTCGCTAGTTCGGTTTTTTTCGTTACCGATTTTTTTTATTTCGAATTTATATTATCAGTTCACCTTATTTTTTCTCACTCGCCCTGGTTCTCACATTTTTGAGCTTCTCACTCCTCTCACCTCATCATCATCGTTCTCTCGTCTCACTGATAGAAGTCCGGATTTGTGATTCAATCCGAACCAAAATGCGAAGCTGTCAGTTTTGTCCTGTTTTTCATGCTGTCAAATTGTCATATGGGACAAGCCCTACCAAGCCAGGGACCAGCCGGCGACGCGGATTACGCATCGGGGATGCGACATTTAGAACCGGTGGGTTGAGGAGTTCAAATGCTAAAGACGAACAGTCAACTCATAATTTTAAATATACATCGTTACGAACCCAAAAAAATTATACTACATTAATTATACTACACTACAAAGGCATACATACATTTGAACAAAACTAATTGTTTACGTGAGTACGATACCGGATTGTTGTTTGTTTACCTATTGATTTTGACAGCTGCAAGACAAGCCCAGTGCAAATAATACAGCAATAGAAAGCACTTCGAGACAAAATTATGCTTCTCACTCTAGTGAGAAGCACCTGCTCACTATAGTGAGAAGCCTGATTTTTCATGCTGGGAAGGCAAAGCCCACTTGATGGAACACTATGGCACCATATCGGACAATGCAATACTGGACACATAATATTTTATAGGGTAACTGTACCAGTTTTCGATAAAGTATCAATTTTCGGCAGGTTAGCAAACCCAGCAATAATACTAAAAACTAAAATCATTAATAATTAGTCTTTTGACTATTTCTTAGGATAAAGAGTTATGTTTACTCATTAAGGACATTTAATGAATAAACACAGAGTTTAGGACACATTTAGGATGGATATTTACCGATCTATGGAAAGATTCGAGCATCGCTTGCAAAGTTTCGTACGATTTGGTTTATGCCAATAGTTCGCAGGTGTTGTGATTAAGAACACAAGTGCATGAAAAAACTTGTGCGATTTTCTGATTGATAAAATACTTCGAAAGTTTGGTTCAAAACTCAGTCAGATTTATAATTGCGAAAATTATTAATTTTTCACTTTTAAGGCTGACGAAACAAGTTAGGGTAATTGTACTAGTTTTGCACCATATTGGTTGATAAACTAAAGCTGATGTCATTACTCAGTGGCATGCCACTAGTTGCCAGGGAAATGTATGGGATGTGACCGATGGGGTTGAACGTCAATTTTGGTCGTGCCACCAATCAAAACAAATTTTATTTCGTTACACGGTAGCTTGCAACAAATTGAACTCGCTTTGTGAAATATATTCACGAAAAGGGGCTGGCTGTGATATTTGGAGGAAATATTTCACATTTTTGGTCCTTCGAGCCGGATCGTGATATACGGAGAAGAAATAAGTTTCATTCTGCATCAAGAGTGGAATTCGGTATTCGTCGTCAAGTGTGCAAGTCATTCCGTGACAATTCCCGCCATCGCATATCGCCCCGCATCAAGGGCAACGGTCGGTTACACGCCATCATTTTGAATTTCGCGCCATCGCTTTGTTCGTTATTTTCGTGTGATATCGCAGTATTTTCTTTGTGCAATGGATAAGAAAATTAAAGCAGTGCAACTGAAAAAGAGGATCGCCCTGGAGAACATAAAATCGCTGGAACGGTTCCAGGCGAAATATTCGAGTGATGATGCCAAGCAGATTCCGGAGGTGTTAGAAGATCTGGCGAAACATAAGGAAGAGTTTTTCACCGCAGTTTCGAAACTGGAAGAGCTTGAAGATAAAGACGAAGTGGTCGAAGCCAGCATAATGGAACGGATCGACATTGAAGAACGCTGTCGCAAGCTAAAATCATTTCTACGGGAAAGACAGCCAAAGGAAGAAGGTTCGCTCAACGATACAACGGGCTTGGCTTCCTCAACGCTTGCATTCGGTCGACCCCACGCGCCAAATTTACGTTTGCCCAAAATCGAACTTCCAACATTTGACGGAGATCACACAAAATGGCTTTCTTTCCGAGATCGCTTCATCGCAATGATCGACGCTTCAGCCGAGCTTCCATCTATCGCGAAGCTACAATACTTACTGTCATCGTTGAAGGGGGACGCGGCGGTACCCTTCGAGCATACACCTTTAACGGCGGACAACTATTCGGTTACCTGGGCGGCGCTTCTTAAACGGTACGACAATTCTCGTCTTTTGATTCGCGAATACTATCGCAAATTGCACTACCTTCCGGGAGTGCAATTGGTGTGCGTTGACAAGCTCACGCACCTGGTGGATGAATTCACCCGCTTCGTCAACGGGTTGAAAAAGCTGAACGAACCGGTTGACTCGTGGGACACACCCCTCTCAAACATGCTGCTGATGAAGTTGGATCGAGAGACATTGTTGGCTTGGGAGAAACATTCCGTGCACTTCACGACGGACAAATATAAGGATGTGATCGACTTCGTGCAAGATCGTATCCAAATCTTGAAATCGACCAACAACTTCGTGAAGGATCAAGCAGCTAGTGGTATCAAGGTGGCCGGTCTCATTCGTCAACCAGGGCAACGGAGATTCATCGCGAATGCAGCTACATCTCGCTCGGCTCCTGCTGCATCGACTGCGCACACCCAAAAGCCAAAGTGTCCATTGGAGTGTTCCGAAGACCACACACTGCGCAACTGTCCAGTGTTCATCGCCAAGGAGGTCCAACAGCGACGGGACGTCGTCGCATCGAAGCGGCTGTGCTGGAACTGTTTGAGCAGCAATCATCAGGTTAGAGCGTGCAAGTCGGATTATTCGTGTCGCACGTGTCGTGAGCGTCATCACACACTTCTACATCATTCACCACCCTATGCTCCACCCGCAACGGTAACATTGTCAGCTCAGTCGAATGAAGACAATGTGTTTCTGGCGACGGCAAACATCCAGATCAAGGATGACTACGGGAACACCCATGAAGCAAGGGCGTTGTTGGATTCGGGATCCATGTCGAATTTCATCGCTGAGGAGTTCGCACGGAAACTGCTGACGAGTCGCAAAAGGGTCAACGTCGCTGTATCGGGCATCGGCAATGCAGTACAGCAGATCAAGGGTTCCATCGTCGCTACCGTTCAGTCCAAGACACAACCCTTCGCAACGGAGATGACTTTCTTGGTTCTGGACACGCCATCCGCAAACATCCCTACATCACCAACGGACGTCTCTTCATGGAAAATGCCGGACGTGGCATTGGCGGACAGCACCTTTAACAGTCCGGGGCAAATCGACATCGTCATCGGAGGCGATACGTTCTGGGAGCTCCACACCGGTCGCAAGTGCTCTATCGGTAGAGGCAAACCGTGGCTGGTCGAAACCCACTTTGGTTGGGTTGTCACCGGCAACACTCATCATTCGTCAGTCGGTCCGCGGCTGTGCCATCTATCTGCATACGACACCCCACTGGAGGAGACCATGCAGCGGTTCTGGGAGAGTGAAACCATAGCCGAGGATCCTGTGCTATCGGTTGAGGAGAATGCTTGCGAGAAGCATTTCGCAGCAACAACTGTTCGCAACTCAAGTGGAAGGTATGTCGTTAGTTTGCCATTTAACTCCAACCCTAATATCGTTTTAGGAGAGTCGAAGGAAATAGCCGATCGCAGACTGCGTTCTATCGAACGGCGGTTGAACACCAATGCTAAAATGAAAGAAGAGTATGTGAAATTTATGAAAGAATATGAGCATTTGGGGCATATGAAGCGGCTTACCAGTCCTGCAAACGATTCGGTAGAGCATTACTACCTCCCACATCACGCTGTCGTTAAAGAGTCAAGCACAACCACGAAGGTGCGTGTCGTGTTCGATGCATCCTGTAAGACTTCGAGTGGTTACTCATTGAACGATAAACTCTTAGTGGGACCAGTCGTTCAAGAAGATCTTTTATCGCTTATCCTTCGGTTTCGTTCTCGTGCCATTGCTCTCACTGCAGACGTAGAGAAGATGTATCGGCAAATTTTACATAGCCCTCATGATCGTAACTATCTACGCATCCGGTACAGAGAACATCCTGCAGATCCTATATCGACCTTTGAGCTACAGACGGTTACGTACGGCACAGCCTCTGCTCCATTTTTGGCAACCAGGACCCTCAAACAGATTGCTCTTGACCACAAGGAAGAGTATCCTTTGGCAATGAACGCGGTCATGAACGATTTTTACGTAGATGATTTGCTAACGGGTACCGATGATTTGTCCGAAGCAATCGTTATACAAAGGCAAATCTCAGACATGCTAAATTCAGCTGGTTTCACGCTGAAGAAATGGGCATCGAACCGCTCCGAAGCATTGAAGAACGTTCCTTCAGAAGATGTGGCGGTACAACTCTCGCACGAGTGGAAGAGCTCGAAACAAGTATCCACACTAGGCATCGTTTGGGAACCGGCAACTGATACACTACGGTTTCGTATTGAGATACCACCTACAACACCCAGCATGACGAAAAGGTTAATTTTGTCATATATCGCCAAGATATTTGATCCCCTCGGGCTACTGGGCCCAACGATCATCATCGCAAAGATGTTCATGCAGCAACTATGGGCTCTCAAGATTCATGGAAAGGCATATGACTGGGACAGCGAGCTACCATCGCACTTACAGCATGAATGGTCGAAATTTCACTCTACATTATCTTCACTACGCAATTTGACAGTCCCACGGTACATATCGCGATGCACGGCAACAAGTCTGCAAATTCATATCTTTGCTGACGCATCACAACTAGCATATGGTGCTTGTTGCTACATTCGGGCTGAAAGCATGGAAGGAGTCACCGTGCAGCTGCTAACAGCCAAGTCAAAGGTCGTTGCGTTATCCAATTCACATTCCATAGCTCGATTGGAATTATGTGCAGCACGACTAGCCACACTTCTTTACGAGAAAGTCCAGCAATCACTGAAAATTTCTGCTACCACCATCTGTTGGACCGATTCCATGACTGTCCTTCACTGGCTGAATTCAGCACCAAATCGATGGAAGCCCTTCGTTGCAAACAGGGTTGCAAAAATTCAGCACACGGCTGGAATACAATGCTGGAAGCATGTTCCAGGCTCGGACAATCCAGCAGACGACATTTCGCGAGGTTTAACGCCGGAAAAGTTGCTAGTGTGTGAGCGCTGGTGGCACGGGCCACATTGGTTAGCACGCAACTCGGAAGAATGGCCACAGAACACACCATCACCAAGCGAAGATGAGAGCGCAGAAGAAGAAAAACTATCGTCACGGGTTGCAAGCACAGCATTAATCTGCGAATTTCGAAACAGTTTGTTCTCACGATTTTCGATCTACCACAAACTGCAAAGAGTTGTTGCACATTGTTTGCGCTTTATACAAAACGCAAAGCGCCGCGTAGGAAACAAGGTCCATGCTAAGGATATCCCACCGCTCACTGTAGACGAACTCAAGGCGGCAGAACTCAAGTTGTGTTATCTTTCGCAACAAGACACCTTTTCCGAGGAGATACAACACCTGCAGAAGGGCAAAGAGATTCCGAAGAACTCCAAACTGAAATGGATTTCCCCTTTCATAGATACGCAAGGTATTCTGCGCATGGGTGGCCGGCTCAGTAACGCACATCTGTCGGAATCAGAAAAACACCCGGTAATATTATCATCGAAACATCCACTGTCCGCACTACTAGCTGTTTCGATACACTTGAGTAAGCTGCATGCTGCACCACAACTGCCTTTAACAACACTACGCCAAAGCTTTTGGATAATTGGCGGTCGCAATTTATGCAAGTCTGTGTACCACAGTTGCCACGCATGTTTTAAGGCCAAACCCACACTTATTAAGCAAAGTATCGCCGATTTGCCAACATCACGAGTCACACCAACAAGACCATTCTCAGTATGCGGAGTAGACTATTGCGGACCAATCTATATAAAACAAACCATACGCAACAGAAGTCCGATTAAAGCATACATCGCCATATTTGTATGTTTTTCAACAAGAGCGGTACATATCGAACTGGTTGGCGATTTAACATCAACAGCATTTATCAATGCACTTCGTCGTTTGATTGCACGTCGTGGTCAAATCAGTGAACTGCATTCCGACAATGCAACCACCTTTAAGGGAGCGGCACATGAGCTGAATCGCGTCTACAAGATGCTAAAGAGCGACGAACACGATCGAGCTGCTATATTTGATTGGTGCGCGATGAATCATATGAAGTGGAAGTTTATCCCACCAAGAGCACCACATTTTGGAGGTTTATGGGAGGCGGCGGTGAAGGCAGCTAAAAAGCATATAGTCAGAACAATAGGAACAACAAGCATCACTCAGGAGAGCATGCTTACCCTACTTGCCCAGGTAGAGCAATGTTTGAATTCGCGACCAATTACACCTCTATCCGATGAGCCGTCGGACTTGGAACCATTGACACCGGGACACTTCCTCGTCGGTGGCAATCTGCAAGCGGTACCAATCATCGATTACACCGAGACACCGAGCAACTATTTGAGGGAATACCAGTTGGTACAAAAACATCTGCAAACCATTTGGGCTCGATGGTATCCGGAGTACCTGCAGCAGTTACAAGCTCGAGCCAAATATTGCAACGGGAAATCAGCGGTTCTGAAAGAAAATACACTGGTGATTATTAAGGAAGACAATGTACATCCTACCTCGTGGCCGATGGGGCGCATCGTTGCAGTACACCCTGGAAAGGACGATGTTATTCGCGTCGTTACACTGCGCACTGCTTCAGGGAAGCAAATCGTCCGCGCAGCTAATCGTCTGGCAGTTTTGCCTAATCCGGACGTAATTGGCAACTTAGAACAGAAGGAAACCACTGGCACTGAGTAACGCGCAGCTGCAAGCCACGCGACATTGTTTACATTTCGCACTCATGGCAGAACAAGATACACGCAACACACATTCACACATCTACACACACGAGCAGTATGATAGGAGATAAGCGTCAGGTTCAAGAGTCGAACTGTTTTTGAATTCTTTTTTGAACTCATTTTTGGATTTATATTTTGCATGAAATTTAAAGAAGTTCTTCTTTGGTGGCCGGGAATGTTGGAATTAGAATAATTATTTTCGAACATAAATTTGAATTGCATAAAACAAAGCGTTAGGAAACTAAGATTAGGTTATAAACTACTCGACGTTAGAAACTGCTCGATCTACACGAATTATGAACTGCATGAAATATTATATACAAAAAAGGACAAACGAATATACAGTTGCAAACCGACCAGCGATAAAGGTGTACACTTTCCTATTCAAATTTCCTCCAAATATCACAGCCAGCCCCTTTTCGTGAATATATTTCACACGCTTGTATAAACGATTTTTTCTGGAACTGACAAATGAAAATGTAAACAGATGATTTGTAAAAAAGGATATTTTTTCATAAAAATCAGCTACAGCAACAGTAAAACTGTTGGGAGACTATTTCTGTTTCTCATCAGTAGTGGTCATGCGAACCCTGCAATGCGTTTGAGCGTTATGTCATTTTGACGTTTTTGTTTTGGCGCCTTAAGCAGCCATTTTGTATATATAATTTTGCTTCTTGAATATTCTTGTAAATAAAACGTCTTAAGAAACGAAGCTCTTGTCAAAGGTGTCGCCTCCGATTATTCCTTCCGAAATTCCGCTATTCTCATCAAAAACAACTACGTACGTACAACTTCAATGGCAACCGGTTTCTTATATTGAAGACAGGAAGTTTAGTATTGTCTACAGATAGTTTAGTATTCCTGTAGAGAGCCGAATGAAGTCGCTAAGACCAGCTAAGATCCGATCCAACAAAGTTTAATGTTCACTAACCGGACTGCCGATACGAGACATAATTATCAGTGCTGCAACCAAAAATTTGGAACTGCTTTGGTAGCAAAATGCTTGTATAAAGAACACCTTCCTTCTTCGTTTGTTTACATGCAAACGTCAAACCGAAAATGGTCGTACAACTTATCTCCCGAGCAATGACACCGCTTCTAATTTGGTCGTACGATAAAATCGTCTGTCACTGAGCAATGACATCAGTCTGACTAAGGAGCTGCGAAAACCAACTATATAATTAGTTTCATAAAAGTCTAATCTACATTGCTTTTTCTTTAAGAAGGTTTTTTCTTGTAAAAAAAATATATCTGGTAGCGAAGAAATACCAGTTTGAGATTTAAATTTCCTGGGGGCCATGTCTTTGATAGAAATGATCGACAGTAAATTTGTAAACAAAAACGCCGTGGCCTGCTAGGAAACCAACAAAATAAGCGTGCCACACAACGTGTTAAAGTAAGCATTAACTGTTCCCTTGCTGATATGTACGACCGATTTGTGATATGGGGTTTTATCTTATTCAGAATAAAATAATAAGCATTCTTTCTCAACCTCTATACTCGTAAAATTGTAGCTTTTCCTTCACAATGGTGTGTGAAAATTTTCATACTTACAGGGTTTTCGGCAAGCGACAAAGGGTACATTATTGGATGATTTTTTTTTTATTTTGGTCGAGAGTGGATTTCGAATGAAATTCATACGCGGCTTCATAAGTGCTGCAGAGCTGAAATCGTGATACAGCTCTTGATAGTGTGTGAGTGTGATTCATTAGAGCTTTAGGCTGCGGACCACAGGAAATTTCAAAATGAGAATTTCCGGTTTTCATGTTTGGGAAATTTTCTCCCTTTGAAATCGCTTTTAGACAACCTATCACATATACAACCTACGTACACGGGGAAACGGAGAAAAATTTAAAATCGCAATTTCGAAAGCCGCGGGCCACGAGAGATTTCAAAATGAGAATTTCAGGTTCTCATGAGTGTCGGTGAATTTTTCACGAAATCACAATTTTGAGATTTTTTGACAACTTCTCTACGATTTCAACAGTTTCAATTTTCCCGTGGCCCGGGCCCTTCAGATTTTTGGACAGTTTCTCATCGATTTCAACAGTTCCCGATTTCTTTCAGTACACATAGCAACTCTAATACTTATCAAATAGCGATATTCCACCATCAATTATTATTGCAATTACTTGTAAACATGCATGAACAGCAATTTGCCGGTACAAAACACACTAGTACTAGTATTGTTCAACTTATCGATCTCATCTGATGCAATGCGGTTGGGCCCAGGAGATTTTTCGGACTTGTTTACATTGAAAGTACATGATTTATTTTCTGATTTACAACGCTCGTGCAATATACTTTCACAAAAACTTCGACATCGATTATCTTTGCTGTGGTTCTTAGTCATAGTATTTTGCACCTTGTATTGAACTGAGCTCTGATGAGCTAACTGATTTTTAATGTCGATCAAACTTTTCTTGTTTTTTGGGTTTCCGGGTGCCGGGTTCGATACATCATATTTCCTACCAGTTCAACGATATGCTATCTTGCTTCAATTTGCGCTGCTCTAATTCTCTATCCTGTGTCCTTTGCATGATAAATGCGTACGTAATACTTGGATGTCCTGTTTGATCTGCTACATGTGGTCTTATAAATCGTACTCATCAAGCGTTAAACAACTTTTTCTAAAATATATGTGAAGTAGGGAAACGAGATAGCGATATCGTGGCGAGCGCCGAGTGAGCGAAGGGGGGTATTTAAGCGGCGCGCGCTGCTGGGTCGGGAGGTCAGTTGAACGCGAAATGTCGAAGGTGAAGGACGTGCGAATTGGAGAATAAATAAAGTGAACTAAACGAAAGCCACCCATCTTCTTCTTTTGATGTTTAACTGATTCTCACATGGGGGCTCAACCGGGATACTGTTTTCCCAAAGGAGTGAGGCTTTTGCGATGAAAGCAATCGGTGCGATATAGTGTGATGTTTCGTGAGGCTATTTTGTGATTAAATAGCAAAAAACTGTGAGGCTTTTTTATGAAGGCAAATAGTGAGACGTTTTGTGAAAGAGATGAACAGTGAGGCTTTCGTAGCAATCCGTGCGAATCAGTGAGGCTTGTGAAGCAATTAGTGAGGCTTTATTTTTAGCAACCAGTGAGAATCCGTGAGGGATAGCGAGGCTTTCCGAAGCAATCCGAGTGAAGAAATTTAGCGAGGCTTTACAGCAACCTGCCTGTGAAAATTCTGTGTGAATTTTACGAGTCAACTAGTGTGACATTTGTGCGTGAGTGCGGGAAGCCGCGAGAAAATTGTGTGGTAGTGTGTGTGTCGGCTTTGTGAGTGAAAGATAGAGAGAGATAGAATGGCAACGGTCAAGGAGCTTTGTGAAGATTTCACGAAGATTGGGTTGGTGCGCGAGTGTGAGAGGCTTGGCCTAGAAACCACTGGAGGAAAAGTGGAAATCGCGAATCGAATTGCGAAATACCGAGCGACGGTTGCGTCAGGGGACAACGCCGGTCCGTCCGGGAGTGGACACAGAGCAGAACCAGCTAACGCCATAGACGACGTCGAAAACTACGCGGGTAACCAACCGTACGAGAGTTGCGATGATGATTCCGAGGAAAAAGCGGATCTGGATCTTCCGGAAGAAGGTGATAGCTTTGTTGCCGAGGATGACGATGAAACGGAAGAAGACCCTTTTCAAACTGCTGTGCGAATCTCGACGCCTAAACGACCGCAACGCGTTTACGCATTTCGAGATGTGGAAGATAGCATTGAGACGTTTGGAGCAGAGGATGGGCACGATGTGCGTATTTGGCTGGCACACCTCGATTCCGTATCAAAGTCAGCAGGATGGAATGACGAACAAAAGCTAATCATGTTACGTAAAAAGATGACGGGAATCGCAAGAAAGTTCGTGTCGTCTTTGCGTAATGTGCAAACTTATGCGAGATTGAAAAAAGAGCTGATCACGGAATTTGCTCCATTTGTGAGGTCGAGTGATGTGCATCGGATTCTCGCAAATCGGAAGAAGGAAACGGCCGAGACGATGCGAGAGTACGTTTACGAAATGCAACGAATTGCTGCCCAAATTGATTTAGACGAACCAAGCTTGTGCGAGTACATCGTGAACGGTGTGACCGACGATGATTTTTTCAAATCATTGCTGTACGAGGCGCAAACAATTCGAGTGTTAAAAGAAAAGTTGCTCAATTTTGAAAAAGTGCGCATGGCTCGAAAGAAGAAAACGACAGATAAAGAAGAAAACAAACGAGTTTTGTCATCCAGTAGCCGCGTTGACAAACGGGCGGAGCAGCGATGCTACAATTGCGGAAACAAAGGACACCAAGCTCGCGCGTGCGCGCAGACACAGGGTGGTCCGAAATGTTTCTCGTGTCGTGAGTACGGTCATAAGGCGAGCGAGTGTGCGCGGAACAAAAGCGTCGTTCCTGCGAAAATAAACGTGACGGAAGAATCGGTGGGAATGGTTGATGTCGTGTTAAACAAAACATCGGTCAAGGCATTGTTTGACAGTGGAAGCAACCAAAACTTGGTGACAATAGGTTGTTACAAAAGAATCGAGGGATCACCGCTGATCGATACTTCGATGTGGTTCCAGGGCTTTGGTGGCATGAGAACAAAGGCGATCGGCATGTTCACGGTGGACGTTACGGTGGATGATAACGTTTTTAGTGGTGTGCGATTTTTTGTGGTGCCAAATGAAAGCATGTCTTACGATGCAGTATTGGGCAGAGATTCCTTGAACTATTTTGAAGTTACGATGACAACGGCGGGTGTCAAAGTCAGGCCATATGGTTCAACGGATGAAATGTTTTCTATTGTGTGTGACAATGAAGACAATTTGGATGTGTCTCCTCGATTTTCGGAAAGAGTAAAGGCTGTTATTTCGGGGTACAAACCTGCGGGAAACGTGAATAGTCGTGTTGAGACGAAAATTATTTTGCATGACGAGACGCCTGTGCGTTCGTCGCCAAGGCGTTTTGCTCCGGGTGAAAAGGCGGTGCTGGAGAAAACAATCGACGAGTGGTTAGCCGCGGGAATAATTCGAGAAAGTGAGAGTGATTTTGCGAGTCCGGTAACGTTAGCGAGAAAAAAGGACGGTTCCTTACGCGTTTGTGTTGATTATCGCGGACTTAATCGAAAAATGATTAAGGATTGTTTTCCCATGAGGAACATAGAAGATCAAATCGATCGCTTGAAGTCAGCCAGAGTTTTTACCACACTTGACTTGAAAAATTCGTTTTTTCATGTTCCTGTGGAAAAGTCGAGCCAGCGGTACACAGGCTTTGTTACCCACACAGGCCAGTACGAGTTTCTTAGAACGCCTTTCGGGTTGGTCAATAGTCCAGCGAGTTTCAGCCGGTTTGTAGCGGATGTGTTTCGGGAATTCATCAAGAGTGAGCGTGTGTTGGTGTATGTGGATGATTTAATAATTCCTTCATTAGATGAGGAAAGTAATTTTCAAACGTTGAAGGAATTGTTAAATGTCGCGAGTGAGAACGGTGTGCAGTTCAATTGGAAAAAATCGCAATTTTTAAAGGATGAAGTGGAGTATCTCGGGTATGTGATTCGCAACGGGTGTTATCGCATAGCGCCGAGTAAGTTGCGATCGGTTCAGCTTTTTCCGGAACCGAAAAATGTGAAGCAGCTGCAAAGATTTTTGGGACTTACGAGTTACTTCCGAAAATTTATTGCTGGTTACGCGACAATTTCGAAGCCTTTGACAAGTTTGCTTCAGAAAGGTGTTGAGTTTGTGTTTGGTGAAGAGGAGCGTTCGAGTTTTGACGAGTTGAAACGGTGTTTGGTGACCGATCCGGTGTTAAAGATCTACGACGAAAGTGCCGAAACCGAGCTCCATACGGACGCGTCAAAGTACGGTTATGGTGCTGCGCTTATGCAGAAGAGTGACGATGACAAGTTTCATCCTGTTGCCTTCATGAGTCAACAAACATCAAACGCGGAGAAGAATTATAGTGCGTATCATTTGGAAGTGCTAGCGGTGGTTCGCGCTGTTGAAAAGTTTCGTGTGTATCTCTTAGGCATCAAGTTTAAGATCGTTACAGATTGTGCAGCGTTTGGGCATACTTTAAAATCGAAAGAACTGTCGGCAAGAATCGCGAGATGGGCTTTGATGCTCGAAGAGTATGAATATGAAGTGGTTCATAGGCCAGGTTCATCGATGAAGCATGTGGATGCGTTGAGCAGGGCACCGGTGATGATTGTGAAAAGCGATCCTATGATGGAAGCGATCAGAAAAATGCAACAAAGTGACGAGCGTGCGAAGGCAATTATTGAATTGTTAAAAACGCAATCTTTTGAAGATTTTGTCATGTGCAATGGGCTGCTGATGAAAGTAGTGAAAGGTAGGGAAGTGATTGTGGTACCACCGGGGATGCAAAGCGATTTGATACGTAGGATACACGAAAAGGGTCACTTAGGAGCTCGTAAGATAGAGGGTATTATCGAACAGGAGTTTTACATTCCAAACGCGAGTGAGAAAATAAAACAAACGATTGAGTGTTGTGTGAAATGTATCCTCGCAGAGCGTAAAAGGGGAAAAGTTGACGGTTTATTATACCCAATCGCGAAAGGTGACGTTCCGTTAGACACGTATCACGTAGACCATTTGGGTCCAATGGACATTACGGAGAAAAGGTATAAATATTTGTTTGTAGTAGTTGATGCGTTTAGTAAGTACACTTGGATATATCCTACTAAAACGACGAATTCATTTGAAGTAATTCAGCGATTAGCAACACAGAGCGAGGTATTTGGTAATCCAAGGCGTATTATTAGCGATAAAGGGGCTGCGTTTACGTCAAACGATTTTAAGCGGTATTGTGAGGATCAGGATATCGAGCGTGTGGAAGTTACGACAGGTGTTCCGCGCGGGAACGGGCAGGTAGAGAGGGTAAATCAAGTGATTATTGCTATGTTGCGAAAGATGGGTGTAAACGATCCTGCAAAGTGGTATAAGCACGTTGCCAATATTCAGCGGTGGATTAATTCGAGCCCACATCAGAGCATCGGTGTTACTCCTTTTGAAGCGATGTTTGGGGTACCGATGAGACACGAAGGAGATTTACGACTAGGTGAGCTGATGGAAGAAATTCGAGTGGCCCAACATCACGATCAACGAGAGCAGACTCGAGCTGGTGCCAGGGTTTCTATCGAGAAAGCCCAAGAAGAACAACGGAGATCGTACGACTTACGAGCGCGGTCGGCTACAACTTACCGCGAAGGCGACCTGGTGGTGATTAAGCGGACGCAGTTCGGGCCTGGAAGGAAGTACGCAGCTGAGTACCTTGGACCATATAAGGTAACCAGTGTTCGTCCACATGATCGCTATGACGTAGAAAAGATCAATGGCGAAGGGCCAAAAGTGACGTCGACGGCTTCGTCACATATGAAACCCTATCGGTTTTATTGCAGTGAGGATCCTTCGGGGCGAAAGGATCGGTCGAGGAAAGGCCGTGTGAAGTAGGGAAACGAGATAGCGATATCGTGGCGAGCGCCGAGTGAGCGAAGGGGGGTATTTAAGCGGCGCGCGCTGCTGGGTCGGGAGGTCAGTTGAACGCGAAATGTCGAAGGTGAAGGACGTGCGAATTGGAGAATAAATAAAGTGAACTAAACGAAAGCCACCCATCTTCTTCTTTTGATGTTTAACTGATTCTCACATATATGACTGATTTGTACAATAATATTTCTTAATTCAACTGAGATATTTTAATATGAAATTATTTACTATTTGTTACTACTACTCATAAAAAAATGTGCATCCTTGAATTGTGTTCTTGAACTGAACTTTAGTTTAAAATGTGCTCAGTTGTATTAGTTACGCCGTGCAAGCCTCGTAACGGTTACCGAATCAACCGATTTGACAGCTTGAAAACAATACAACCCAACGGAGTATGAATCCCTCTAACGGATTCATACTTCGCGATGCCCGAATAGAACTTATAACGCCCGATTGATGGTTTACTGTTGAGAACGCAACCAACATGCGTAAACAGATTACAGATGTCATGTGTGACATATCGTATATGTAGTTGGCGCTGAATCCGCCATAACTCAGTTGTCCAAGAGATAATCCTCGGTATAGATGATTTCATGATCGGAACTTCCTTCGTAGAATCTTACGAAAAGGACAACAAAAAATAACGGATACTTTGTATCGATTATCAACAGGTCAAAGTTTCTGGTTTTACGCTCGCTCTTACACCTGCCGTCGCTGTTTGCCCCTTGACCTTCGCACGGTGGCACGGAAATGTCCGGAACAAAGAGATAGACTTCAATGTTTCCAGTGTAACGGGCTCGGGCACCGTGCTAGCCAGTGCGAACAAAGATTCGCGAACCAACAAGGTGGAAGTGTGAACTAGATAAATCATGTTCAAGCCGCGCTTTCGAAGAAAACGATTCGTTGAGAGGGGAAAAATATCATTGGCCGTTATTGACACAGGCAATGAAGTATCGATCGTGAGTCAAGCCGTGTCCAGGGTTTAGGAAAGTGTAGGACAATTGCGTGGTTTCGGTGGTATAGTACAAAAAACCGTAGGTGAAATGGTGATCAATATTGAAATCGATAATGACGAATACGAGATCGATTTGTTAACATCAGACTTTGCAACTTTGCGTGTAGTGATAGTGAAAAAGAAGGAAGGAAGCAATCGAATTTGCGTTGACTTTCGGAAGCTGAACACAATGATTTTAAAGGATGGTTTTACAGTTCCCTTGATAGAAGAAGTTTTGGAAAATCCTATCGAAAAAGAAAGTCGCAAGTTTACAGCTTTTGCTACGAAGTCAGGTTTATACGAATTTAATCGTTCGCTATTCGGACTGTGTAATTCGCCAGCAGCGTTTATCAGATTCATCAACTAGGTGTGCCTGCAGCAGCATCCAAGCAGGTACGACCACCGTCTGTGGTTGTGAAACATCCTTCGATAATCCAACTTAAGGATGATCTCAAATATATTCCTGACGAGTAATGATATGAGTCGTAATAGGTGTTAAAGTCTTCATGAAATCAGTTGAGAAATCCAATAAACAAATGATTAAATACGTCCAAGGAAACAAGGATGCGAAGTTTTACTCGCATGACATGCCTAAAGAAAAACCGTACAAGGCTGTCCTATGCGGATTACCGCTGTTGGATGCTAAAGAGATCATACCAGGCTGCTAAAGGAGCTATGCGCTGTACTTATTGTGGTGCAAAGCACATGGCCAATGACCCTGAGTGTCTGCAAAGAGCGAAATATCGCCTGATCGGTCAACGCGTATCTGCCAACCAGCGGGTGAATACGCGCGCTACTCCGGCGCTGCTTAAAGTGCAGAACGATCCAGAAACGTTCCCGCCGGTGAAAAAATCTGCTGACATAGCTACCCCGGCCAACGTTGTTACTGAAACAACTCGAACGAAACCTCCGACCATCTTTATCCCTCCTGGCATGCAGTATGCCATGGTAGCGAAGATGACAACGCCATATCAAGCTACTGCACCGTAAACTCCTCTCCCTGAAAATTCAGAGGCTACCCTCCATGCTGCGGCAACGTTGATGCAGATTTTTTCTGAGATGGTTGAGCGGCTAAGCACATGCCGCACCTGTCGCGACCAAATCACCGTTATCGGGGAGTAAACTATTCGCTATGGGTAACAAACTTCGTGTAGCAACCTGGAACGCTTGTTCCGTGTGATCGAAGAAAGTGCTGACTTGCTGACATGCGTCATCGACGACAAGTCATCGACATCGCATTCATCACCGAGACGCATCTTAAGTCGAATGCACATAAATTTTGCACTTCCCGGCTACACTTTTATTAGAAAGGATCGTCGGGGGACTATCCGAGGAGCAGGGGTAGGTAACGCCATTAAACGAGGGCTACGGTTCACTCAGTTACCCAACTATAACACAACAATGTTAGAAGCCATCAGTGCTGAACTCCAAGGTCGGCATTGGCCTTGGCCACGATGCTGCCTTTAAACGCGATCTATCAATCATTACTAGGACAAATGCAGTTTTTTTATTATTTATTCAATTTAGTATGACGGCTCTACGCCGTATTGTCAAACAAAATGCACGTAGATTTTTGTTTTTGAATAGACGGAACCAACTCTACTACCGGAAATGGAAGCGAAAGTATCCACAACCCAGCGCGATGAGGAGAAAGCAGTAGAGAAGAAGAAGTTCGATCGCAAGGGTAAAGCGTCAGTAAAGAAGTCCCAGGACAGATACTGGGCCAGACGGCCAGACCAGGGTAGCCTCAAGCAGGCACTGGAGACTGTCAAGGTCACTAAAGCACATGTAGCTGTGCCATTGACTGTCTCAACTCGGGGTGTAGGAGTCCAAACGGCTATGTCTTATGGCCGTACTTGCACGACCTGGAAATACGCGGGAGATAGGAAAGATTATTTCAATCTACCAAGTCTACCGTGTACACCTGTTACGTGCACACGTCAAGCTCTACAAAGCTCAGCAGATACAAACGGAGTGTCTGTCAACCTATGGGGCGTTACGCTGAATATTAGTCAGTAATTCAATTCGGGAATTAATGGAGACCGTCGAGGAACTGCCTTCAGCGATGATGGCAGTCATGGACTCCATGGGCAAGATCGAGGTGGATGATCGTATCTTGGATACTTCCACCTTGGATACGCCGAGATCCCAAACATCACCGACGTCTATGAGCGAGCGGAGACAGCAGCCCTCACGTTGAATCCGGATACCATCCTAGCATTGGCATCCAATTTTGCGACGCCTGTAGTATGGCGAAAAATGTTTGAGGAGATGTAGGAGCTCAAACGTTCAAACGCTCAAACACACCCTGACCAATTCCGCTGACATTTGGCCTGATGGATACGGCGAGCTTCAAATATTCGTGGACCTCCACGTCTACAAAATTGTATTAGGTGGTGACCTAAATGCACGACATCGTATGTGGAATGCGCGCCAACTGTAGCGGTAGACTTCTCTTCGACCATGCTCAGAGAGGCCAATACACAATCGAGGTTCCGGACTTTCCGACCTACATTCCATCATCAAACTCGAGTAGTACTCTTGATTTATTCCTAACCAATGTCGGGATCGAGAAGCCAATGACGCTGGGTGAGCTAAATTCTGACCTTTTCCCAATGATCACTGAAGTAACCTTCGCAGCAAACCGTGGTCCAAAGCTACGGCTCAAGGTAACCGAGGTTAATACCACCGATGAAATTGACCTTGCGATTAATAATCTAGAGAGTGTGATCAAAAATGCTGAAGAGGCATGTGCTAGGACCATACCCGTTACAGGTGAGTTTCTGAACATAGACCCTCGCACATTAGACTGATACGCATACGAAGAATTTAGAACCAAACCGATTCAGAAGAATTTTTCAAAATAATGGAGATACACAGTACTAAATGAAAACAGCAACATTGGCGAGAGTGATCTCCTCTAGGGTTGCAGACATTCGAAATGCTAACTTTGGTCGTGTAGTTGAGCGATTAGATATTCGGTCTCCGCCTTTATGGAGAGTTGCTAAGATACTTTAGCAGAGACCAAAGCCCGTACCTCCTGTCTGTCGGTGGTAATATTTTAGTCACCCCTGTCGAAAAGTGCAATGCCCTTGCTGCACAATTTGCAAATGCCCATCTTCTGGGTGAAAATATTGCTAATCCTCTTGAGGGTAATGTAGCCGTCAGCATGTCGCAAGTCAAAGAGGCCAGCTTCTCAATGGCTCGACGTGACCGTGTCCACACTCTTACTGCGACATCCGACCTGGTCGGACGTGTTCTTTACGTGCTCCTTCCCGTAAACTATGCCTGTGAGATTTTTTCTGTGCTATTCTGTGCTTCTTCGTGATTCTGCTGCCCCGTGTGCTGTGCAGTGTTGTTACCTGTGTAATCCGGTTACATTCTCACCCGGTGATATTGTACCCCAGGGTAGAGTGCACGTGGTTTTGTGCTGTGCAGGGGTGTGCTGTTGGGTTTTACCCAGACAAATTTATTTTTAAGTTATACCCGTTCTATTGTGCATAAATTGTGTGCCTGTACGTTTAAGGACAATAATATTTTTTGGGTGTGTTGTGAAATAATTATTTTTTGTGGACAGTGCAACATAACGGCCATTGTGAAGTGAACGGACAATACTCCTTTTTTTCTGGGCCCTTCACCTTCCCTCGAGAGGGATTTTCCCCCTCTCGGCGGCCCCTCTCGTAATGAGAGGACCATGCCACATTTTATAGATAAGGAGAATAAGTATGATGACATGAAATTCTTAGTGGTACAAACTTCCGACGGTTCTCCTCTCCCTAAAAATCCTTTCGTTATTGGAAAATCCTTATCCTTCCATGCTGGTGACCTTTCCGAGCCTGAAAAATTAATTGACAACGGAAAAAACTCTTCATTAAGACCCGCAGTGACCGCCAATTCCAATCCCTCCAAACCCTTTCCAAACTCGTCGACAGTACCAGTGTTAGTGTGATCCCTCACCAAACCCTAAACAGCGTACAGTGCGTAATCTACTCTCCTGACCTAAAAGACATTAGCGACGATGACAGCTGTAATGAAATCAAAGACCAAAATGTAGCTTCAGTGCGCCGTTTCACCCGCAAAATCAATAATGAAATAGTTCCAACCAACATCTTCCTGCTCCGTATCAACGCCACCACCATCCCGAAAACCATCCGCCTCGGTGTTCTTCAAGTACCGACTAGTCCCTACTATCCAAAACCTATGATGTGCTACAACTGCACTAATTACGGTCATACCAAGATGAATTGCAAAGCAACACAAGCCAACTGTTCCAACTGCGGTAACCCTGCCCACGGAGACTGTATCGTCGATCCCGTGTGCGTGAATTGCAAAGGACCCCACAACGCCTTCTCCCGCGCCTGCCCTCGTTACAAGCAAGAAGAAGCGGTAATTAAGTTCAAAGTAGATAACAATTGCTCGTACGGTGAAGCTCGTAGATTTTTATCCTCCCCCGTAGTTCCTTCCCCTGTCCAACAACGACTGACATACGCACAACAGACTGGCACTGACGAAAAAAACGCGACCATCAACGCCCTTAAAGCTAAACTGGAAGAACACTTATTGTGTGCTCATGTAAAGCTATGTAAAGTTATAAAAATAATCGAGTATGCCCGAGATAAGGCAATAAGGATAAGGCAGAATAAGGAGGAAATGCCTTATAAATCTGTGAAAATCTATTCAACACAAGCGGTGTTGACAAGTTAATTAGTTAGTTAGTCAGTTTAATTTTAGCTTAGTTAGTTAGTTACGTAAAAAAAAAATTATCAAGTTCAAAGCACACCTAAAACATGAAGTGCTTAACTTAAAGTTGCCAAACAAAATCTATTAAAAATGTTAATTCATTCCGTCTTCAACCACCGAGCGATTAAGACGTCTTCTAAAGCGCTCCTAGGCGACGAAATAGGCGAGATTGCGATAACAGCAAAGCCGTTGACCCAGAAATCACGCATCGTAAGTGATAGTGTAAAACGCGTGCGGAGCGATCCGTGTGTTCGGCGTTCAGTTATGCCCTCCGAGTGTAGGTGTCCCTGTGCAGTGTTGTGTGTGTAGGTGAGAGAGCGGTGCCGCCTATAAGTACTCTCGCTCCATGCGCAGTGTACTACTTCTCTCACGAAGTGCCGTCCGGTAGTTTATTCTTTCGTATCGTGTCATCCTTCTCCCTCTCATTTGTTCTGTGTTGATCCGTTGTGTTGATGGATCAGAAACGTGCCTCACTACAGTGAAGCGCAAAAGTTCTGATCCAAGACTAACAGCCAAGAAGAGATCGGTTTTGTATCACGAGGCCTCGTCGGCGTCTCCCGCAGTGGAGCCGAAACCGAGGAGTAGGGCGTATCATGCCTCCTATAAAGGGGTGCATGATGTTTTCTTCATGCCCAGGAATAAACCCCCAGATGTAAGATCGATTACAGCATCAATCTATAAAAAATATCCTAATATAACGAACAGGCCAATATGATGCGAACAGGCGAACATGGCCTATATAGCGAACAGGCCAATATGATAGCGGCCGACCCGACCTTTACGAAGGATTACCGGGTATATATTCCCAGTGGATTGGTGGAAATCATCGGTGTTGTAGATGATTTCGAATACCCCCTAGAGGACATCCTAAAATACGGAGAGGGGGCATTTTTGCACCAATCAACTATTCGTGCCAAGGTCCTTGAAGTTAAAAAATTGTACGCTTCAATCTTGGTTGACGGAAAGAAGGTGTATCGCGAGACATCCCCACTCCGAATCACCTTCGAGGGTACAGTCCTGCCAAATTCCCTTCTTTTTGAGGGACTTCGAGTACCAATCCGTCGACCATTCGTAACAAAAATTGCGAATTGCATTAACTGCAGTCAGATTGGGCATTCCGCTCTTTATTGCACGAATGCAACAAAATGCAGTAAGTGCAAAGGAGCGCACTCCACATTAGAGTGCAAGTCCGCAGCCGAAAAGTGTCTGCATTGCAATCAGCAATGGCACGAGGTAAACTCCTGTCCTGTCTACCGTAGAAGACAGAGGCAGAGCACAAGCGGGCCACTACAAAAAGTGCCAGGGGATCGTACGCCGATGTTCTGAAGACGGCCCCAAGCGTGAATCCATTCGACACGCTCTCAATAGTAGCGGAAAACGAATCGTTACCCAATCTGACTCCTTTTACGGGAGTAAAACGATCGATCTTCCCAAGGTTGCCAACAAAAAAGACCTTAAAAAAGGCACAGGGTGTGCGGGCTAAATTTAACACCTGGCCTTTGGGTTTATATTTCAGGGTTGAGTTGACGTATCGAAATGTTTGATATGTCATTCGATTGCTAAAAGTTGTGCGAACAATTGTAAAAAATGTCTAGCTCCGTAAATATGTGGAACCCGTCCGAATTGTACAAGCGCGTAACGTGTGTTATGATGGTTCGTGCCGGCCATACGAATGCCGAAATTCGGAAGGCGGCGATGTGTTCGCTGAATACCGTAAAAAAATACGCGTACAGCTCGAGGAGTGTGGTGAAGACGTGGATAGTGTTATTGTTTGCAAACAGCATAGCAGGCGGTCGGATTGTGTGCGGACCGACGCGTTCCTGGCCGGATTGCAGCAGCGGACGACGGCCGATCCCGGCGTCGGCATCCGGGCCCTGGCGCGAGACGTTGGCGTGGCCCCGAGCACCGTCAAGGTGGCGTTAAATGAGGACCTGCGGAACGCGTCGTACAAGCGACGTAAGGGACAGCTCATAACAACATAAACGCGCGAAAAGCGGCTTGCCAACGCTAAGCGCTTGCTGAGCTGGCTGAAGCACCCGGCGCAGCCAGGCACGTTGTGGTTCCTCTCTGACGAGAAGAACTTTTGTCAAGACCAGAAGCACAACGTGCAGAACAACCGCTGGCTCGCTTACTGTGCTGCTGATGTGCCCCGTGTGCCGCAGACGAAGTTTCCTCAGACTTTGATGGTGTTCGGGTGCGTCTCGTCGGAGGGAGACGTGATGCCGCCTCACATCTTCCCCCAGGGCTGAATGCTTCCCCGGCTGAATGCTGACGGGTACATTGACCTGCTGGCCACCGTGGTGAAGCCGTGGATTGAGACGGTGGCCAATGGGCGGCCGTACGTTTGGCAGCAGGATTCTGCACCATGCCATACGGCCGTAAAAACACGCCAATGGCTCACTGCCAATTTCGACCGATACACCAGCACCGACGTTTGGCCACCCAGCTCCCCTGACCTTAATCCTATGGATTACTTTGTGTGGGGCACAGTTGAGCGGGACAGCGGCACAGACGGGACACAGGGCGTCCTGCAATACCAAAGCGGAGCTGGTGGCCAGAATAAAGACCGTGTTTGCGGCCATCCCCAGATACATGGTTGTCCGTTGTGGGAAAACATAACATGCGAGTTTTTCAAAAAGGCATTTTAACGCAAATTACATCTTTCAAAATGCTGTTCAACGATATGCAGGCCAAACACCTCATAAAATACCTATCAACACATAAGGTAAGCGATATAATGTAATTATGTATGTGAGATGATGGAATGAAAGGCAAGAGAGCAAGAATGATAGAGAGAAAATAGAAAAGAATATTTCGAGAGAGAGAGAGAGAGAGAGAGAGAGAGAGAGAGAGAGAGAGAGAGAGAGAGAGAGATAGAGAGAGAGAGAGAGAGCGGTGCTAAGCACCATATATAAAGAGAGATGATGGTTCGGAGGGACAGTTGCAGACTTCAGCAACGGTTTCATCCCACCAACTGGTGAGAAACCTGGTTTTTAGATAATAAGGTAGTTAGATAGTGTTAAGTTATTAGTTTGATTTAGTTTATAAGTTGTTGATTAGTATGTAAGTTTAAACTAACAATGAGCCTTAGTGCTTCTAACATTTCAAAATTAACCAATAGAACTGCCTTTTGGCATACACCATGACAACAGCGCTGAAAAGCTTTTTAGCTGCGTCTCGCAAAATATGTAAATTATGTTAATTCTAAGCCATTTATCAATAAATTCTTGAATTGAAAAAAAAATTGAAATCGGAGGGACAGTCGAAAACAGGTCGAGCAGAATAAAGGTTAAGATATCGGTTAACCTCATTCGTGTTTTAATTTTCACTTCTTACATGGGGGCTCGTCCGGGAAAGGAGTGTGTGTGTGTGTTTCAAGGAGTGAAAATTTAATACGCTGAGTGCGTATCGACAACGCTGAGTGCGTATCGACTGTGTGTCGCTGAGTGCGTATCGCTGAGTACGTATATCTGAGTGCGAATAGCAGAGTGCATATTGCTGAGTGTGTATATCTGAGTGCGAATAGCTGAGTGCGAATCGTGGAGTGCAGATCGCTGAATGCGGATCGCTAAGTGCGTAATGCTGACTGCGTAACGCCGGAGTACCAAACGGAGTACGTATCGAAAACGCGAAGTGAGAATACGGTGCCAAGGTTTGGACGTATTTTGCGAAAAGGGTGGAATTTGAAGATCTACAATGAGCGAAGAGAAGGTGAAAGTGTTGGTCGAGGAGTATACTCGACCAGGATTGATAAAACGATGTGATGCAAGGACTTGATACGACGGGAACAAAAGAGGAACTGGCGGCGCGGTTGGTGCGAAATAAGACGAGTAGTCTAGACACGACCGTTTATGGAGATGCAAGTGATCGTGGATACGGCAGCCGCACTTACACCGGTAATGACACCGTATAGCTTCCGAGATGTAGAGGAAGAAATAGAGGTGTTCAACGGAGATCGGTCGCAGAACATCACGGCATGGCTGGCCGATTTGGAAGATGTTGGTTCAATGGCGGGCTGGAATGATCGGCAGCTATTCATCATGTGCCGGAAGAAACTGGGCGGAATAGCGCGCAGTTTTCTTACCACGCTGACTGGAGTGACGTCGTTTGGAACGCTGAAGCAAGAACTAGTGAAAGAGTTCGGAGTTTTGGTGCGACCGGGAGACGTTCATCGGGAGCTCGCATCTCGACGCATCAAAAAGGATGAGAGTGTTATGGAATTCACGTACGCGATGCAACGTTTGGCCAAAACAATCCATTTGGAGGAACGCAGTGTATGTGAGTATATTGCTGATGGTGTGACAACGGACCAACACGTGCGTGCATCACTTTACGAAGCGCAAACCCTCGAGGAGCTGAAAATAAAGCTAACGTTGTTAGAGCGAGCTGCGCAGAAATCCAAAGTAGCAGAAATACAGCACAGAAGAAAACCGAACTAGGAGCAATCGGTACCCAGCAGTTCGAGGAAAATAAAGTGCTACAAGTGTGGTGCTTTTGGACACGTCGCTTTAAGCTGTGTCACAACAAAGGACGTGAAGTGTTTTCAATGTGGTGGGCTGGGCCATAAGGCGAAAGAATGCTCGAGGCAAATCGCAGAGAAGGGTGTGAACAATCAGAGCGTGCATGTAGCTGAGGTGATAAAAGAAGCAACGGTCTCGGCACAAATAAACGGGAAAACACTGCATTGTTTGTTCGACAGCGGCTGTCGTCCAAATCTACTGTCGTTCCAGGCATTTCAAAGAATAGGGTCCCCGAACCTCTCACCTACGGCGATGGTTCTGGCCGGCTTCGGAGAAAAGACAACAGAAGCATATGGAACAACGATGGCTCGCATGATGATCGACGGCGTTGAGTATGAGGGTATTACTTTCCATGTCGTCCCAGATCAGGCCATGTCGTATGAAGCAATTCTAGGAAGAGTGTCGCTGGAACATTTTTGTGCTGTGGTGATCGAGGAAGGAGTGAAGATCGTGCCAAAACAAGAAAACAATGTGATGGCAATTAGTTCTACAGAAAGTGAATCATTTGGCAACCCGAGGCGTATTGTTAGCGATAGAGGATCGGCCTTCATGTCCCACGAGTATAAGGATTATTGCACGAGCGAAAATATTGACCCGGTAGGGATAACAACTGGAGTACCTCGCGGAAACGGTCAGGTAGAACGCGTCAATCAGGTAGTGATAGCTATGTTGATCAAATTAAGTGTGAATAATTCTAAAAAGTGGTATAAGCATGTTTCAGCCATCCAAAAGTGGATAAATGCGAGTCAACATCAGAGCACTAGTGTATCTCCTTTCGAGGCTATGTTTGGCGTGCGCATGCGTCATAGTGAGGATCTTAGGTTGGCGGAATTACTAGAAGAAATTAGAGTATGCCAATTCAATGACCAGAGATCGTCTATTCGGGCTAAGGCCAGGCATGTGATTGAAAAGGCACAGGAAGAGCAAAGAAGGTTCTATAATTTGCGAGCTAGGAAGGCACCAGAATATGTCATTGGGGATCTTGTCGCGATAATGCGAACCCAATTTAGCGCTGGAAAAAAAACATGTGACGAAATTTTTGGGACCTTACAAAGTAATCGGAATAAAAGGTAGAGATCGTTACGAGGTTGAGAAAATAGAAGGTGATGGACCGCGTAAGACCTTAACCGCAGCAAGCCATATGATAAAGATCGATGTGAATTCCGGGGCGTAATTCGAATCAGGAAAGGCCGAATGTGAGATGATGGAATGAAAGGCAAGAGAGCAAGAATGATAGAGAGAAAATAGAAGGCGTCCGGAACTGCAGGCGCGAGGCATCACACCAGAATTCCGTATCTCCGATCCGTCCGATCTCCTGCTGAACAGCAGGAGGTCCTTAACTACCTGCAGCAGCGGAATGCAGAATATTTTTCGCATGACGCTAAAAACATGCGTCCCTTCAAGGCGGTGCTTCGTGGGCTTCCAGAAACGGACCTCGCGGAGATCGTCAGTGAGTTGAAGGAGTCTCACCAGCTCGACGTTTTGGAAGCGTTCGAGATCAAGCGCCGCGCAGAGGGCATACAAACCAGGTTGTATCTGGTTCATTTCAAGCGAGGAACGTGCTCGCTTAAAAAGCTGGAGGCAGTACGGTCAATTCAGCAAGTCATCGTGCGATGGGAGCCGTACCGCGGAGGGAAGAAAGGCCCGACGCAATGCCATCGATGCCAAGCTTTTGGGCATGGTACTCGCCACTGCCAGATCAAACCTCGGTGTGCCATCTGCGCGGCGGAGCAACTCTCGGAGCAGTGTCCATCGAGTTCGGGCACGGTAAAGTGCTCGAACTGTGGTGCCGCTCATCGCGCCGATGATCCGTCTTGTCCAAGGCGGGCGAAATACATTGAGATTCGACAGCGCGCCAACGGTCGAAACTCTGCTGCTCCACCAACCACAACTAACGTGTGGCACGCGCTTCCACCGTTAGCCTCAATTGCAACCAGCATTCCACACTCCATTCCTCCTCCGATATTGCACACTGCTCCCAAGACCAAAAGCTTTGCGCAGATTGTGTCAGCACCAACCACTCCAAGCGTCCGACCTAAGGCAGCGCGCATCCCACCATCAGTACCACAACCTAAACCTGTTCCATCTTCTTCTTCTTTGCAATCCACAGCACCGAAGTACAACCTAGCGAAACGACTGCAGGACATCAGGAAGGCTCCAGACACTCCAGCTAAAACTCCAACCACAACTCCAGCCACAACTTCCGCGGAAGACTTGTTCAGCCCGGAAGAACTCTTCGCTATATTAAGCAGAATGCTCCCGAAGATCCGCCTTTGCCGCAACAAGGGAGAACAACTCGCCGTTATCGCAGAACTGCTGATGCTCCTTCATTGACCAGGCACTGCGAGTCATCAAATGGAATGCTCAGTCCGTCCGATACAAACCAGTTGCAATAGATTCCTTCGACTCATCCTGGACGCTCCTAGCTGGACACGGCTTGAGGAGCTCTACGATGCAGCGAACACAGCACCATTCGACGAGTTAGCAGACAACATCATTAACCGGTTGCAGACTTCAGCAGCGGTTTCAACCCACCAGCTGGTGGGAAACCTGCTTTTTAGAGAATAAGGTAGTTAGATAGTTTTAAGTTATTAGTTTGATTTGGTGGTGTTGTTCGTTACATCCGTTGAGTGCAGTAGTGAACGTCGTGAAGAAGAGGAAACATTTATTTCGGCAACTATGTTCAAGGAAGCGGAGATAGATTTGCCACTTCCCGAATCAACTGACATGTATGTAAGAAGTAGAAAAACTCGTCCTGACGAGTTTGATGGAGAAATAGAAAAATAGAGGATGATAGGAAGATACGAAGGGAGAGAGAGAGAGAGAGAGAGAGAGAGAGAGAGAGAGAGAGAGAGATGCAGGAAGATGCGGAAAGATGGAGGTAAGGAGAACGAATTCAGAAAAGTATAAAAGGAGAAACAACACCAGTATTCGGGGAGTCGGTTGTTAACAGTGAAACAAAGTGAACGTATTCTGCCGTAGTAACTCATTCTTTCATATAAAGTAGGTTACAGTTCTCATTCTTTCATATAAAGTAGGTTACATAGCTAGGAAATTTAATACCAAATACCCGATACATACAGGGTTTTTCAGATGATATTGTAAATATAATTAAATGTAATTAAATGTAATTCATATGACATAGCACGCACAGCTAGATGATACCGTAAATGCTCCAGGTGACATGGCAGGCCATGACGTTTTATTGTAAAGCCACCATATGAAATGGCATCCGTAGCAGATGACATTGTACGCTGGCTTGAATCGCCCAGGAAAGTGTGTAAGCTACAGGTATAAACGCGGGCAGGGAATTGACACAGCGTATGTATTATTTTGGAATGCATTGCTTTGGAAAATTCGATCACAACTATCACCCACTGAAGTAGTTCGAACGAAGAAGAAACCGTGGTGGATCCATCGCCACAAACTCCACGTGCCAAACGCAAAACTACAAGTGATGAAGACAGACAGCGGATTGTATCCGTGTATTTGAGCGGCACGGCACCAGGCATTATAAGTCGGATGTTTGAAGTAAATCTGTCGACGGTGTACAACATCCTTCAGATTTCCAAAATCCGGCAAAACGTGATTTCCAAAAACACGTGGCGGCAACCACCGGAAATTCGCCGGTTGCGGTCGCTAGTATACAGAAGTGGATCGACGAGGACTGCACTATAACACTAAAAATTTTGAAGGATAAGATATACGGACAATACCACATTCATGTTAGTGTTTCGACGATTTCGAGAGAAATTAAAAGTTTTAACTACACGTTAAAACGCCTGCATCTCATTCCGGAGCGTCGAAATACCGAGAGCACGGTTGCGGAAAGGAAGGAGCACGCAACAAATTTGTACGACCTTTCGCATCAGTATCCAGATACTGGAATGCTGTTTGTCGACGAGGTCGGGTTCAACGTCAGTATGCGGACTTCTTCGGAGCGGTCGGTGAAGGGTACTCCAGCAACGGCTGTCGTCCCTAATATACGATCGCGAAATATATCGATCGTGTGCGCCATGAACAAGCAAGGGATTCTGCACTATACTGTTCATCACCAGGCCATAAACCGAAATACGTTTAAAGACTTCGTTCTACAGTTGAAGTTGAAGTGGAAACGTGCGTTTCCATAAGTGCACGGAGATAAGGGAAGCTATTGGGGAAGAGCAGGACCGTGCTGTATATTTGCCACCATATTCTCCATTCCTGAACCCGACAGAGAATCTGTTTAGCAAATGGAAGAAGATGGTCAAGCGCACAAATTTTAGGATTTAGGATTGTTGTGTTATAACTACTCTGATAAGCACAAACGTTCTTCACATTTCTGATCCAAGAGTAAACCTACTGTCAGTCGCACGGTAGCTGTTCACGGTGTTGCATCATTGGTTCTATCTTTGTTACAAAATTATAACACAACAAGGATTGCAAACTTATAAAGATTGCAATGACCATACATACTGCCAACCTTCATCATTTGTGGACCATGTATCAGTTGGCGGTTTATATAAACCTAGCAAAGAATTTTTGGAAATAGAGGAAAAAATGGAAACCATTTTTCAAAACATCCATAAAGATGGAATATTATTGAAAAGAACAGGAATAGTTAAAACACTTGCTAATTTTATAAAGTAACAGCTTCCAGAAGTTCCTTTAAATATTGCGCAAACTTTTGCAAAACTTATAATAATCGTAAGAATGCGACATATTAATATGAAAAAGATGTGTAGTGACAGGAAACATACCCAAAAACGTAAAGCTATGATCCCTAATAGGAAAGGAATTAAAAAAATTAAGAAGATAGTAATGTAAGCATGTTGAAGCATTGTTAAAACACATAATTGTAGTTAAGTTTTTTTATTCATGATGAACGGCCAAGCCGTATTACTTATAACTAAATGAATGTGAAGTAACTTTATCTATGGTACAATTTACATAAGTTTGGAGATATTTTCTTCTCCTAAGACATAAGTTCACGTTCCCAAACGTTGAAATACAAATGCACCAAATTAAAACTCCTTTTTGTTATGCTATAAAACAACCGACCCTACTATAATTTATCCAATATGGAATAGATGTGGAGCAACAAAAACGCGTCTAATTAAAAAATAAAATTGATTATATTGAACAGCACGTGAAAGAAAACATCACCATATCATTAATATATGCTACATATTTTACCATACCCACAGATTACAGTTTACAACTGTAGAGCAACTCATCTCAAATCATATCTCCATCGTGGTTTAAATAAACATCAACGTGAAACGAAAGTGTTGTTTTTCTACCACATCAATTAAACTTACGATCACAAAACTATATTACTTGAAAATGTTGAAAATTATAAAAAATTACACAAGAGTTTTGACGGTACAAATACGATCTTCTCAGCCTGGTCGTTCTTAGTAAATAAAACAAATGCGATCTACTCATCTACATGAGCGATCCTGCGCCAATGAAAGGAGCTTTCTTACACTGGAGTGTATCCACATATTAAAGAACTTCTGAAGTTCGCTTGCAGACCCCAAAGTGTCAACGCATATTGTTATTGTTCTGCAAGCCTCGCGATGAGTGACGATAATTATTCACGATACGGCAAGAAAACCTTCCGTGTCGATTATTCAAACATTCCGGTAAAGCCTACCCTGAATGAAACCATTGATTTCATGGTGGATACTTTGAAGATTGGAGTGGAAAACGTATCCTTGGTGCAGCTGAACAGTGTGAAGGGCATAGTTTATGTCACGATGCACACACTTGAGGAAGCGCAAGCTCTAGTGAGTGAACACGCTGGGATGCACTTCCTGACGCACGAGGGGAAAAAGTTCCCTTTAACTATTGCCATGGGAGACAACACGACGATCGTGAAAATCCGTGATTTGCCCCCTGGAGTACCAGACAGTGATTTGAAGGCAGCATTGTCTGTGTATGGAGAGGTGTTATCGATCACCAGAGAAGTATGGGCACCGTCAACACGATTTGCAGGGGTTGCCTCTGAAGTTCGAAACGTTCGAATGAAGATTACCAACCCGATAACATCTTACATCACGCTGGGCGATGAAGTGACCAGCGTATCCTATCCGGGGCAGCGACAATCTTGCCGAAGCTGCCAAGAACCCGTACATCACGGGCTTAATTGTGTGCAAAGTCGGCAATGCCGCTTTAGGGAATCCCTGTCCCAAGATAAGGCACCGGTGCAAAAGGCATCATATGCGAATGCCTTACGCACAAGCACCAACACCACCTGCTGTTGTTCAAGCGGGGAGAGCTGTCATCGAGAGCGAACGGTCGTACAAAGTGCCCGCTCCGTTATTACGTAAAAAAAGTGAAGAAAATACATTGTTAAGTGTCCAAAACTACGATTAGTTTTCGAGTTAAAGATGTTTAACGTGCGCTTAGTTAAAATAAATCTGGAAATTGAACAAAATTCGCCAAATAAACGCGTGTGAAATCCCCCCATACACATAAAAAAAAAGATACAGTAAAAGTGAGTGGCAATATCGCACATCCGAGCGGCGTCAGGTATCTCGGTGCCTGCGTGTGTACCGGCAATTGCGAGGACACCGACACGGGGGAGCAGCGCCACCTGTTGTAATATCGGCGAACAACGGAAAGTGGCGCCACTGTTCGTCGGTCGAAAAAGGGACGTCATCCTGAATCCCTTGAGCGAGCCATAATCATATGTTTGGCTGATTGCATACAGGCTAGGCGCGGAGGAGGTTTCAAAGAATGGCGGAGAAAAGAGAGCTTCGCCCAAGAGCAGACACCGAGGACGCGGCGAAGTCAGCAAGGCCCCCGCCCATCATGGAGCCTCGGGCGGTGCTTACCAAGCCATCCGTTGGAGCAATCGTTAATAAGTCAGGGATATCAGGGACATCGAACGAAGAGCTTCGGGAGATGGTGGCGAAGCCGACGCAGGTTGCATTGCTCCGTGCGCAGATGCAGGAGGCCTCAATGGAGGCAAGGAAGCAGCTGAAGGAAGCGCGTGAGGAGACAAGTTATCGCGAGGCAATGGCCCGCGAATGCAGGCGTCTTGCGGGTTGAGCTGCAAGCGGAACGTCAGGCGTTGCGTGAGCTGCTGGCCCAAACGCTGGGTGATGATGGCAATCAGTAGCAACAGCAGCAACGCAAGCAGATACAGCAAGACAAGCAACCGCAGCAGCAGCAACAGCGAGCACCTCAGCCACGAGGCATCACCAGCTCCTTCGTTTCGGTGGCATACGAGACCGGCGTTGTACTGGCAGGCGTCTTGCCGTTTAGGCTGCTGGTACAGGAGGACGCAAGGTGCCTTCGGAGGCTCCAAGCTACCCCTGGCGCCAGCCGCAAAGACATTCGGCAGGAGGAGCGTTTGAGGACCATGTGGCAGACGTCGTGGGACCGGGCTGCTTCGAGCCCATCCGCCAGCCGCTACATCAAGTGGGCGCATGTAGCGGCTGATCCTGATCCCCGACTTGGTCCTGTGGACGACACGGCGACATGGAGAGGTGGATTTCCATCTCTCACAGGTGCTCACGGGACATGGCTTCTTCCGTGAGTACCTGAATGTCTGCGGTTTCGCTCCCTCTGCGGTTCTTTTTCGAGAGAACCGAAACCGTGCCAGTCGTAACCGCCGATCCCGTCGTCGTCTTGAGGACCGAGCCGAAACTCGGTTGGCTTCGGCAATTGCTGCGGCGGAGCGGGCACGCGAAGAGGACATTCTGAGGGAAGCCATTCAGGCCTAGGCATCAGGGACAGTCTGCCTCCAGCTTCCGTAGTGAGAGGACGTATTCCGCTCGGAAGCGTCTTTGACTTTATCGCATACGGCAGATAGTGGTTGTAGTTCTCGAGTGCGAATGCGTAGTCAACGCGATTAGCGTGCCAAGGGTGGCCACCTGTTCAAAGTGCAGTCAGATTGGGCATGCCGATCCGTTTTGCACTCGCAAAACTTGCTGTGGAAAATGCAGAAGGGCACATGCCACCGAGGAGTGCAAAGCCCCTTCCCAGAAATGCTCGCATTGTCGGGATGAGTGGCATGAGGTAGCTTTGTGCCCCGTGTATAAAAAGCTACAAAAGGAACAGACGAAAACTGTATCCGAGAGGGCACGCCGCTCATACAGCGATGCTCTAAAGGGAGCAATCGCATCGAACCCTTTTGCAGCTTTGGGTACTGATGCAAATGGCGAGACCAGCACGACTGCACCCAAACAGATGCCTCTGAGATCAGCTAAGGCCACGAGAGTATCTTATAAAAAGATATAACGGAAGGTCCTAAATAAAAAAAGTAAACCTTTGGCACAACAGCGTCTTGCTAAAGCAAATTCCTCAGTCCCAACTCGAGACACTGCTCCTTCTACTCCCGCTCCTCAAACTGCCAGGAAGAAGCCCAAGAAGAAGCGATCCCCCCGGACCGAACCTCCCGCAGCACCTGCACATGATCGCCACTTGGGCCCTTCCTTTCCTGAAGGGGTTGATCAAACAGTGGCTGGCTCAATGGCCATGCTTAAGCATGATGGTCCGATTGGACGATTAATTCCTCCAAGGGAAGTCTGTATATAATGGAAAAAAATGTATTGAATAAACTCTGAATCGTTAAAAAAAATAAAATAAAAAAACATCCAGGCGCTGCTGACCAGCAGAACAGGACTATGTCGCAGAACAGGACTATCTGCGAGTCGGGGCCAGCAAATTTTGTACGCGGGAAACTCGCCGAACATCAACCCTGTTCCAACAACTTACCCGTGCCAGCAGCTAGCATACATACCAAGCACAACAAATAAGATCACCGCCCTAGCGATTCGTCGAATGTTAGTTGATATGCATCCCGACACAAAGGTCGAGCAGGAATCTCCAACCGTAAACTGGTGACTAGTGTAGGGCAACATCGGTTCGCAACGGCTGTCCTCCAAACAGAGATCAGTCTTGTACTTGCTGGCACACAATAAAATAACTCACGGAAAGCTATTTTCCAGGATGAATCGTGGATCCTCAGCTTGCGCAGAGTGCTCCCAGGTGGATACAATTGAACACAAATTTGCTTTGTGTTCCAGACTGTCCACAGCCTGGAGTATTCTGATGCAAGCTGTACAAAACGTCGAGCCCTCCCTTACTCCCTCATTCCAATCCCTCCGCTTACCTGTTCTAACAAATGTTAGTAAAAGTAAGCGGATCCCAATCCTACGTTTGTTTGCTAACTACATCATCCACGTTGTTGGTAACAACAATGCTGTGATTGATGTAGAAGTCATTAAATGTTCATTGTAACCTTTGTAGTTGTTTTTTATATCCAGTTTTTGTTTTCTTTAAATTGTAAACTAGAATTTAAAGTTTTTTATGTTTTTTTTTCTATTAAATGTTTCAAAAAAAATCTTAGGGTTAACCGGTTAAGTTCATTGAAGGCTACGCGTTGATCTCGAAACCACTAACGGACCTACTGCGTAAAAACGTTGATTATGAATTCCGTGAAACGCAGCGTGAGTGTTTTGAAAAGTTGAAAAGGTGTTTGGTTTCAAGTCCGGTATTGAGCATTTACAACCAGAACGCGGAGACGGAAGTTCACACCGATCATGGGTGATGATGATCAATTTCACCCCATATATGTAAAAACGAAAGAAATTTTCATTGGGAAGGACGACAGGATCACCCTGTGCTCGCAATCGGGCTTATAAAAGCGTCCCGAAAACGGATAGTTGAAGGAGTAGTGAAACACATAAACGAACAAGCATAAACGAACAAGCACATAAACGAACAAGCACGATTCTCGCCTGTGCACCCGGTTTAGGTGGCACATACGTAGTGATTTACATTGTGGTGGAAATTGTTGGTGAAGTGGAAGTGCAGTGTATTTTTCTCGTGAATTCTACAAAACTTTGTGTGATAAATCTATTGAAAAGTGCCGTGTTTCCTGGGCCGACACTATGTCAGGCCCACCCACCCTTGAGAGGGACTTGCCCTCTCTTGGCTCAACAAATAGAGACAGAACAGTGCCCCGGTGGATGGACAAAAACAATTCAAATGGTGATCTAAAGTTCCTAGTGCTCGAAACAAGTGATGGTTCAGTGCTCCCCAAGAATCCCTTCGTCATCGGCAAGTCGATCCATAGTGCAGTTGGTGAGCTCGCAGAACCTGGACGTTTACTCGACAACGGACATAAACTTCTCCTCAAGACACGTAGCCTTCAGCAGTTCCAACAACTACAAAACCTGACAAAACTAATTGACTCAACCCCCGTAAAAGTTACTCCCCACCATACCCTTAATAGTGTACAATGCGTAGTTTTTTCCCCGGACCTTAAAGGCATTAGTGACGAAGAAATTCTGAACGAACTCAAACCCCAAAACGTAATCCACGTCCGTCGTTTTACCCGTAAAATTAACAATGAAATCCTGCCCACTAACATCTTCCTTCTCCGTATTAACTCTACCAAAATCCCGCAATTCATTCGTCTTGGCGCACTTCAAGTTAGTACCCGTCCCTACCATCCCAAACCCATGCAGTGCTTTAACTGTGGACAATTCGGACACACCAAACTCCATTGCAAACTTTCCCAAACCTGTTTAAGCTGTGGTACACCAGCGCATGGAGAATGCACTGCTGACCCACGCTGTGCCAACTGCAAACAAAACCACCATACCCTATCCCGCTCCTGTCCCCGCTATAAGGAAGAAGAAGCTATTATCCACTATAAAGTAGACAAAAACTGCTCATACGGTGAAGCACGTAGAATGTTATCCTCTCCCGTAACTCCTTCCCTCGTACAACAACGACTGACGTACGCGCAACAAACCACACAAGACGAAAAAGACACACTTATCGCTACGCTACAAAACGCACTCAAACAACAAGAAGCCACCATCACTAAACTAAACGAAACAATGGACAACATGAACAAACAACTACTCGAACAACAAAAACTTATCAAAAACTTGATTAAAGCAAACAATAAGAAAAACTCAGACAGCACACTTGAATCCGACACAGAGACGAACTCTCCACTAACTGATTCAGATGAATCAATTACATCCACCGCCTCCTCCCTCTCCCGCAAACGAGCCCGCAACAAGGGCTCCCCTTCCTCGGAAGAGGAAACCCCCCAAACCTCCAGCCCTTCTCCCATCTCCCAAATTATCCCTTCCTCCATCCCAACCCAAAATCCCATCCCGACTCGCAGCAAGAAGAAGAAAAAACCCAGCTAAACCTCACACATACAACTGGACCCAACCCATGCTCCTGAATAATACCCTACGATCACCACCTCCCCCTAAATCCTATTCGGGTCACAAAATCTAAATAGTGTAGTAATTTATAAATTTCGTGCCCAAACGTCAACCTCTGACAGCTGAGAGTGAAGCGAAGTGATGCAACCCGATGACAGTTGTTATGTCAAATCTTAGAAATAAACCGGCTAAATTGCCACTTGAAAACCGAAAAAGCCAAACGTGTTTTCTGTATGACCCCAAGTGTGAGGTGAGATTTAGCTACATTTACAAGATGGAGACTTGAACTAGAGAATTTTGACTACGACATCCAATACAAACAAGGAAAAACTAACGTTGTCGCAGATGCATTAAGCAGAAAAGATGATTCTAAAGATTCTTATCTTTCTACAGGTACAACAAATACGGAACCTGGAGAAAATCAATCTCCTATGGATATCAATATTAAAGAAAACGATTCTATTTCAGAATCCCGAATGAACAACCCACCAACATCCGAAATTGACTCTGACATTGACACAATTCATTCAGCAGAAACTTCAGATAATTACTTCATTCATTTCACAGAAAGGCCAATTAATTATTATAGAAACCAAATCATTTTTAAAAATGCTGATGAATCTTATGATTTAATTGAAACCCCTTTCTAACACTCCAGAAGAGTAACACTTTTAAGAGAAGCATTCAATGAACCAATCATTAAAGATGGCTTATTAAAATTTCACAATGGAAAACAAACCGCTATTATGGTCCCAGAACAAGTAATTCCAATTACACAAAAAGTATATCGTGATTATTTCAATCAAAAAGGACACTTTGTTCTAACTCAAAAAATTGTAGAAGACGTCACTGATGAAAATAGACAAGATGTAATCGTCTCTAAAGAACACGATAGAGCACATAGAAGAATAACCGAAGTTGAAAACCAATTAAAAAGATCATACTTTTTCCCAAGAATGGCCTACAAAATCAAAGTAGTTTGCAATTCATGCAAAATTTGTAACATGCATAAATATGAAAGAAAGCCATACAATATTAATTGTACAACTACAACTCTCACCGATATAATTACAACTCTCACCGAGACCAATAACGGAAAAACCGTTTGAACGAGTCCATATGGATATTTTTCAAATTGATAATAATTTTTTTTTTTTGTCATTAGTCGATGCATTTTCAAAGCACATTCAACGCATAAAGATGGATACAAAGAATCTCACTGACGTAAAAAACGCATTAGCACAATACTATGCTTCATTCAGTATACCCACTCAAATCATAACGTTTAGATAAGTTCAATTAATAAATTATTTAACAAACCTTAATGTTGAACCAAAATCAATTTCCTGATACATGTACGGAAGCAAAGATAGGAATATCCGTACCACTTTACAATAATTCAGTTCATTCATCTACTAAATACACTCCTAACGAGGTAATATTTAATCAATCTAATAGTTATCGTAACACTGAAGAACTTTTTCAAAAAGTAAAAGAAAATCTCGAAAACAGCTCGACTTATCCAAATTAAAAGAAATGAATTAAGAGAAGATCCACCAGAACTGAAACAAAATGATGAAATATTTATAAAACCGAATATTAGGAAGAAACTAGATCCAAGAGCTAGATCATTAATAATACACAGCTCTAATGACGTTCTAAATACGTTCAAAAATATTAAAAACATAAAATGGCATAAATCTAAAATCAAGTGTCAAGAAAATCAATCACGTAAAATATCATTTGAAAAATTTCAGATGCAGATCATATTACTTTGCCTCTTGTACGTTACAAGTGTCTTAGGAGGAACCTTGCACATACGAAACCTGAACGTAGACCCTGTTTTACTCTTGGAAAAACAAGATTGTAAAATTCAGACAGGAAATCTTAAAATTGTTCATCCTACCAACATGTCTAATATTGAATATAATGTTGATATTTATAATTAATAATGACGGTCCAGTGCCGTATTATCTAAAAATCCCGTGAAGGAAAGGGATCGCGAAGCAAGAAGCAGGATGAGTTCCGTCGTCGCATCGGACAGCAACAGGTAGCTGAGGCTGATCGAAAGCGGGACGAGCACTTCGGTTTCCTGTCGCGTGACCTTGAGCAGTCTTTGACTAACGTAGTCAACACTGTGCAGCTTACGCCTCAAAAGTTGGCTATTCCATTATCAATTACAACTCGAGGCATTGGAGCAGCAACTGTCATCGCTTACGATGAAAATAATGTTGATAAATTCGAAAAGATAGCTAACAAGATTAACAAAAACCTTCCAATAGCAAATCTTATAGCAAGCAAATGTAAGGAGATGAGGAACAAACTAACCCAACTTGACCCAGTAAAACGATTTAAACGATGGGACACTATAGGCATAGCATGGAAATGGCTAGCAGGTTCACCAGATGCTGAAGATCTAAGAATCATCAATACAACCCTGAACGAACTCATAAGCGAAAACAATGAACAAGTACGCATAAACGACGTAATGAACTCTAAAATTGCGGAAATAACTCATACCATTAACGAGCTCATAGACAAACATTCATTGAAAGAGAAAATTTTGCTGCAAGAGATAGATGCAATCACTCTATTAGTTTACATGGATGCAACAAATCGTGTATTAGAAGATATAGAAGATACGATATTTCGTACCCGCATTCAGCTAACAAGCATTAAGCTATTGTCACTAAATGAGATACTTGCTGTAGAAAAAGTAATCAACAACCAAGGCATCAGTACAGATTTCCCTGAACAAGCACTAAACTATGCAATACCAAAAATTGCAATGAAAGGTAAAACGCTATTCTACATACTAGAAGTCCCCAAAGTTGAAGGTAATTGCAAAATATTTCAAGTAGAGCCGTTATCAATCAACAATACAAAGATGATAAACATCCCGCCTTACATTATAAAAAGCGGACAGCAACTTTAAGAAACAATCAAACCCTTCGACATCATACAATTAGGGGAATACATCAAACCTTTCGAAGATGGCTGTCTTAGACCGATGAGCATAGGACAAGAAAGCAATTGTGAAGCAATTGAAGATAAAAGTACGAGTGTCAGACTCATTGGTAACAGCAAGGTTTTAATTAACAACGGAAACGATGTAATTATGAAATCATATTGCGGACCGCATGATAGAACACTTCGAGGCAATTTCATTCTCACATTTGATAATTGCACAGTGATCGTTGATAGTCATACATTCACATCGGAACAATTAACTCACGACATTAAAGAGTTACAAGGAGCCCTTACCAATCTTAAGATGAAGTGGAACGTTATTCATCAGCCAGACATAACAAAGATCCATGACGAAACGATGAATAATAGAAAGCAATTGAACCACATAGCATTGAAACAGTATTCTCATACAGTAGTGACATTTTCAATATTCGGAAGTACATTGATTGCAATCATAATTCTCACAATTGTAATGATCGTATTTTGGAAGAAAAAAGCTTCTATGAGAATCGTTATAGAAAAATCTACAAACGCAAAACAAAAAGGTAAAGCAAAGAAAGTAGAGAATTTCGAGGACGAACTTCAGTCTGCACCCGGAGGAATTATGTTACACGCGTAGTCAACGTTGACTCTCATACGTTCGTTCGCTTCGATCAACGGAAACAAATTCTTCACTACGGAAGTTGGATGTCTCAACAAGTATCATCCGTGCGTCAGAATCCAGCCCCAATGGAACGATCGCGTTAGTCATCGGCCAACGGACAATCTTCTCCCCCACGGAAACAGATGCATTCCTGAGAGTCCGATTCTCCTTCAACAGTTAAACGGAAGCCAACTCCCCTCTGCAGATTGGCGATCGTCCAGCAGCCCGTTCCCCACGATAAGAATGCCTGATTATAATTTGTCCCTTCGCGATAGGTATAAAAGAACAGGGAACATAGAGCTCAGGGCCTCATTTTCATTTCTAGTTTTGTCATAGTTAGGAAGTGGGACCGCGTGGTGCCATTTGTAATCAATAAAAATATTTTTTTTATTGTGAACTTGTGACACCAACCACATAATTATATGTTAAAAAGTGATAGGCTACAATGAATTCGGTTTTAGAAGTACTGTTTTCGTCTTTTTTTCTACCTGCTGATTTATTTTTTGGAAAATGAGTGTGACAATCGAGCAAATACTATTTCCCCTGCAACTGAAGTTGGTACAGCAACAAGTTTACATTTTACACAAATGACATTTTTACAAATGATAGCTATTGAGTCTCAAACACAGCAAATGCAAAATCGAAACTATTTTGTTTCGTTCTCCACCTCTTTCTCACTCTTCTCTTTAGCAAATTCTATATCGTCAATCGCCTGCCGGAGAATGCTCCAGGAGAGCGTGCTAGCAACTGGATGCCGCTTGATAGAACCCGAAGTACAATACAAACTTAAAAGAGCTAAGCGGATGCTCTGCAGTGGCACGAATTAACAATCAGCATTTTTCAGTGTTGTTAACCGACGCCAGCAACGACCCCAGCAACAGCCACAGTAAAAAGCGTCGATCAGCAAGCAGTGTGGATCGTATGACGTAGCAACCAACTGCAAAACAGCCAATAGCCGAATCAGCATTATCGGGACAAACAACAATCAGCAATAACCGCTTACATTTACCCTTTCCGAGAAAAAATATGTTCGTGTCCGTATGTTTGTATGGGTAGATGGGAGTGTTAGAAAGTGTGTTGGTGTGAGCGGTGACACGACCGGACACTTGTCAGTCCAGGTTAGTCGATGTCAAACGTTAGAATAAAGCGCACGCAAATAGCTGCTTAACAAAACTTAAAAAAGGTGACTGGTTATTGGACTCAAAAATTAAATATATCACAACGTAGGGTGGTTCGACAGTCACGGGTGACTGGACTCAACATTTGGTGCGTAGTGACCAGGATTGTTGAAATGTCTTAAAAGTAAGAATGACTACCTCAAGTCTATCAACCTTTGCTCGTTGCCAAATTTTGACAACTTCATGAATAAAGACGCTACTCGTGTTCCTTTTTCCGTCTGACCGGCTTGCTTAAAACATCGTGTGTCCGCGTCGTCAATTTATAGATCCGAAAGTTTAGTTACAACAGGTTATGGGCCCAGTTTATGCCTAGCAGAGTGAAGAACAAAAGTGCGTTTTTCTATAAATTTCCATGATGGGCCAGGACGGCATTAACTTCGACAAGTTGGACGGTCGGTCTAACTTTTCGACATGGGAAAAGAAAATGGCAGCCTTTCTACGTACAAAGGATTTGTACAAGTGTGTTCTTCCAGCACCACAGACTGAAACGGATGAGGATAAATTGTCGAGAGCTGCAGGATGGATCTTCCTTGCTTGTGAAGATCACATCACGCACCATTTCGGAAAGGATGATGCGCCGCTGCAGATCTGGGAAGCTCTTCGGAAAACATTTGCTGAAACTGGTCAGGGGCTACATCTACAGGGAGTGATGACGCTTTCGCACACATATAGGGCCAATTGTGAATCTAACGATGAGTATGTGGGGCGAATGATGGAAGCCTGGAGACGCTGTACCGAAGTTGGAATCAAGTTTGAAGACAACATAGTGGCATTGTTCATGATCGGCAATTTGGGACCGCAGTATGATTCATTCCGGCAGAGCCTTATCGGAAGCGGCCAAACGATCACGGTAGATCGTGTAAAGGCAGGGTTGTTGGAATTGACGCCTGTCCAAAATCAGGTAGCAGACACAGCATACTACAGCGGACCGCGCCCGAATAAAGAACCACACAAGAAGAACCACACAAGAGACATGTCGAAAATAAAATGCTATCGATGTGGTAGAATGGGGCATTTTAAGAACAAATGCACAAACGGCAGCGGCAAAGACGACCAAAGCAGTGGTGGTTATAGCGGCATGGAAGGCAGTAGTGTCGTTGTCAGTGGTACTAAACCGAAAAGAACGCCAGACGCAAAGTACGCGAGTGCATTATCCGCAAGTTGTGAAGAAACAACGAATGACTGGTTTTTGGACAGCGGAGCTTCGTGCCACATGACGTCAAGAAGGGAAATATTGAATAACTTTGGTGCTTCGTGCAAACGTTACATAGCAGTTGCTGACGACAGGAAGCTGAATGTGGAGGGATGCGGTTCTGCAGTGGTGGTAATTGGCGGCAAACACTTACTACTGAGAAACGTCCTCTATGTTCCCCAGCTGAAAGCCAGTTTGATCTCTCTTGACGTGGCATCGCGTACGGGTCATCGTATCGTGATTGAAAATGGAGTGTGTACCATGATCAAGAAACGATGTGGCAGTGTTTTGCTTAAAACTCCGTCGATAGGAGGAGTTTTTAAGATCGATTCAAACCACGTTAAATGTTTGCTGGCAAAGGATGGCGATTTGATCGAGTGGCATAGGAAAATGGGCCACATGGGTTACAGCGGTTTGAATAACCTGAAGAAAACGAACAACGACGTCCGATTCGAGGGCAACCAGGAAGACATCCGTGGTTGCATCAGCTGCTCCGAGGGAAAACAGACTAGAGCCCCGTTTCGAAAAAAGGAAGTCAACATAAAGACAACTGGGATCTTGGAGTTGGTGCATACCGATGTTTGCGGTCCAATGAGCACATCCTTAGGAGGTATTTCCAGGTATTTCCTCGTTTTCATTGACGATTTTTCACGTAAAGTTTTTGTCTATTTCTTGATGGAAAAATTTGACGTAGTAGGGGCGTTTCGGAAGTTTAAAGCTGAGGTAGAGAATCAAACCGGTTTAACCATAAAAAGGATTCGGTCGGATAACGGCACGGAGTTCATTAATAAGGAAATGGCGCAGATTTGCGAGACTGCTGGCATCATCCACGAGAAGGCACCGCCATACACACCTGAATTGAACGGCGTATCAGAGAGGATGAATCGCACTCTGATAGAGCGAGCGCGCTGTATGATTTCAGATGGAAATCTCGATCGAGCGCTATGGGCCGAGGCCGTGCAACATGCCGCATTCATTATTAATCGATCCGTCAACCGATCGTTGGGAAATCGGTGTCCGGAAGAAATCTGGACAGGAAAAGTACCAGATCTTATATCGCTTAAGATTTTTGGAAATCCTGCCATGGTGCTACTTCCAAAAATAGCACGAAAAAAATGGGACCCTAAAGCCGTTGAAATGCAGTTCGTGGGCTATTCTGGTAATGTTTTTCGATTCTATTGGCCGAAAACTCGACGTGTATTCACCAGCCGAGATGCGACGTTCCTTCCTCAGAAGCCAATGAGGACTAGCTCTTTGATCATAGCCGGTGACGATGATGATGTTGAAGGAGTAACCCCTTCAGTTGTGACATCAAATGTAAAGGCAGAAAATATAAAAGCTGAAGTAGTCCCTCACAACGAAGAGGAAGACGAGCTTGAATCTCTCAAGGAGAAATATGTGGATGCAGAAAATGACAGTGGTGATGATTGTGAGAATGACGAAATCGAAGAGCAACCGATTGTGAGACGATCACAGAGAACACCTCGTCCTATCATACGCAACGATTTCGTCTCATATTTCACAGAAACCCGATGCACAGAAGACCCAAAACAAAAGCTACAACGATACAATGATCTCGATGTAGTTTATCATCACGACGAAGAACCACTCAATTATCGCGAAGCATTGAATATCCCAGTATGGAAAGCTGCTATGATTAAAGAAATGGAAGCTCAAAAACAGAATCAAAAGTGGAAGCTTGTAAACCTACCTGAGGGAGTAAAGACTGTTGGTGTGAAATGGGTTTTCAAACTGAAAAGAGATGAGACAGGAAAAATAGTACGACACAAGGCGAGACTTGTAGCCCAGGGTTATACGCAGAAGTTCGGCGTTGATTATACGGAAGTATTCGCCCCTGTTACTCGACAAACGACAATTCGTACGATGTTAGCCATAGCTGCGAAGAAGAACTTGATTTTGAAGCAGTATGACATAAAGACTACCTATCTGAATGGCACTATCGAGGAGGAGTTGTACATGCGGCAACCACCTGGTTTTATTGTTCGTGGAAAAGAACAAATGGTATGTCGATTGCAGAAGAGCCTATACGGATTAAAGCAGTCCGCTCGATGTTGGAATAAGGCTCTACATGCTATTCTGTTGAAGCTTGGATTTGTACAATGCGATTCCGATCCGTGTCTATATGTGCTTCGTGAAAAACAGTCTCCGGTATATCTGCTTGTGTACGTCGACGATTTATTGATAGGATGTGCAGAGGAAGCAAAAATTGATCGAATTTTTGCTAGTCTCCAAGAGCATCTTAACATAACTTCGCTTGGTCCTGTACGAAATTTTCTGGGATATGAGATCCAGAAAGAAAATGGAGTGTACGCCGTGCGACTGAAGGCGTTTATTGAGGAACTAATTAAACGATTCGAAATGGAAAATGCACATCCTGTAAATACACCAATGGATCCTGGCTACTGCTTAGTGAACGAAGACAGTAAAATGTTCCAAGATAAGACCCTGTACCGCAGCTTGGTAGGAGCTTTATTGTATTTGGCAGTAAACGCACGGCCTGACTTGTCGCTCAGTGTTGGGATGCTAGGCAGAAAAATGGAAAATCCTAACGAGAGTGATTGGACCGCCGCAAAGAGAGTACTCAGATACCTGAAAGGAACAAAAGACTACAAGTTGAAATTCGGGCCTGGAAATGGATGGATTTTACAAGGGTACTCTGATGCAGACTGGGCAGGCGATGTAAAAACACGTAAATCCACGAGCGGTTTTGTTTTCCTGTTTGGTGAAGGACCAATCTGTTGGACTAGCAAGGCTCAAACAAATGTTGCGTTATCGTCACTCGAAGCAGAGTATAACGCATTATCATTGGCGTGCCAGGAGGTTTTATGGTTGCGGCGATTACTGAAAGAATTCGACGAACCTCAGACCGCACCAACCGTGATATACGAGGATAACCAGGGTTGCATATGCTTCGCTACTGCAGAGAGATCAAGTGGGCGAGTAAAGCATATCGATACGAAGAGGAACTTCATACGTGAATTGTGTGAACAAAGGACGGTGGAGTTAATCTACTGTCGGTCTAACGAGATGATAGCTGATGCATTGACGAAGCCGTTACCTGCACCTCAGATACAGAAGTTTTTGAAACAAATTCATTTGAATTGAAAATAACGACACGTTTTAAACGGTAGTCATTCAGGAGGAGTGTTGAAATGTCTTAAAAGTAAGAATGACTACCTCAAGTCTATCAACCTTTGCTCGTTGCCAAATTTTGACAACTTCATGAATAAAGACGCTACTCGTGTTCCTTTTTCCGTCTGACCGGCTTGCTTAAAACATCGTGTGTCCGCGTCGTCAATTTATAGATCCGAAAGTTTAGTTACAACAAGGATTTTGGTAAATCCTTCGGTTTTTGGTAAAACCGCTTGCGCAGCATTAGCGTGTGGTGTTATTGTGTGAGTGTTGCTGTACTCGGGACCTTAGTGTTTGTGTACGTGAGTTTCCTGATCGAACATGTCGAAACCAGACAAATTGCGCTGCAAGGAGCTCAGACGGAAGCATTATTTGGATTCCATACAGCGCGTGTGTGACTTTATTAAAGGCTATTCTGTAGAATATGAGAATCAAGTCGCTACACGATTAGACCGGCTCGAAAAGATTTGGGAATCTTTCGAGAGCGTCCAAAATGACATCGAAGATTTGGACTCTTCTGAGGAAGGAACGGCCACGAATCAACGTATCAGAGCGGATACGGAGGAGCTGTACTTGTATGCTAAGTCACAGCTACAGAGCATGCAGCCCATGGAGACCAAGCCTGTTACCGTGATGCCAGTTGCCGCTGCTGTTCAGTCTTCTTCTTCCAGAGTGAAGCTTCCAACGATAACTCTACCAGAGTTCGGAGGAAACTTCGAAGAGTGGTTGACGTTTCACGACACATTCATCTCACTCATACACGCATCTACGGACATTACTTCTATTGAAAAGTTCCACTACCTTCGTGCTTCGTTGAAAGGAGAAGCAGCGAATCTCATCCAAGCAATTTCGGTGACGAATGGAAACTATGAATTAGCATGGAACACGATTGTTAAGCGTTACTCGAACAAAATCATATTGAGAAAGAAGCATATTCGTTCGCTCATCTCGCTTCCAAAGATGAAGGACACCGGAGCAAGAGCCCTTAACCGTTTAGTGGATGAATTTCGGCGACATGTTCTTATATTGGAGCAATTACAAGAACCTGTGAAATCGTTCAGTTCGATACTCATCGAATTGATGGCGGATAAGTTGGACGACGAAACTCTGCGTGTGTGGGAAGAATCCCAAGCCGATAAAGATCCTTCATTTACGGAGATGATGGAGTTTTTGGAAAAACGTGTTCGAGTGTTGGAAACATTATCGATGGGAAAATGTGATTCGGTTTCGAAAAAGCAAGTGAAAGCGAGAGTAGCAGTGCACGCGGCTACTACTCATACCAACATCGCAACAGTGTGTGTAATGTGCAAGAAGAAAGGACACAGTATAGCGACGTGCCAAGTATTCAGAAACACTAACATTCAAGAGCGTGTGAAAGTGATTAGTGAGAAAAGGCTGTGCAGAAATTGTTTGAGCAGTTGACATTTGGCTCATGCATGTTCATCGAAATACAATTGCCAGCATTGTTCCCAGCGCCACCCCACTTTGCTTCATATAAATATTGGAAACAGTGAAGTATTAGTGAGTGACACACCTAGCACCTCTACCATGGCGTTGGCATCGTCGAAGAAATCTGCAGTCAACGCTTTGCTCTCCACAGTGGTATTAGTGGTAGTTGATGCGTACGGTATGGAGCATCTAGCACGAGCATTGCTAGACAACGGGTCGCAACCGAACGCGATCAGTGAGCGTCTTTGTCAGTTGCTACAACTACCACGAAAGCATGCGAGGATTTCGATCGCTGGTGTAGATTGCACTACTACTAGTGCAAGGTACGTTGTATCAACAGAAGTGAGATCGCGGATCTACAACTACAGTCAAAGTATGGACTTTCTCGTGCTGCAAAAGGTAACGCACAATATTCCTTCAGCCTCATTTTCCACCTCAGCCGTTGGTGTTCCATCGGGCTATGTCTTAGCTGATCCGGATTTCGGAACAGCACGTCGAGTGGATATGATCATAGGCGCAGCACACTTTTATTCTCTTTTACGTGGTGGGCAAGTGCATTTGCCTGGACAGAGAAATCTCCTGATTGACACGGTATTTGGTTGGATCGTGACAGGAGATACGCCGACTTCTCATGAACCGCGAGATGAAACAGCGTTAAGTTGCCACATGATGGAATCAACAGACAAGATTCAGGAGCAACTAGAGCTGTTCTGGAAAGTCGAAGAGCTTGCTGTAGCTAGCTTGTCTCCCAATGAGCAGCATTGTGAGCAGTACTTCAAAGAAACGACCAGCAGAGATGCTACGGGAAGATGCATCGTTCGAATGCCAAAGCACCACTACTTTCCTGAAATGCTCGGCGATTCGAAAGCTGCGGCGCAGAAGCGGTTCCGATTGCTGGAAACGAGATTGTCAAAGGACAAACATCTGAAGCAGCAGTACGACGACTTCATGCAAGAGTACTTGTCTCTGGGGCATATGTTTCCAGTTCCCATGGAAACTGATGGTGTGATAGCAGCGCATTACCTTCCGCATCATCCCGTTGTCAAGGAAGCTAGTACGACAACCAAAGTGCGAGTAGTGTTCGACGGGTCGGCGAAGACAACTACAGGGCACTCATTGAACGACGTATTGCTTGTTGGGCCAGTAGTGCAAGACGAGCTATTGACTCTCGTTGTCCGGTTTCGTAAGTATAAGGTTGCGATTATTGCTGACATCGAGAAGATGTACCGTCAAGTGAGTATGCATCCTGACGATAGAAGTTTGCAGCGGATTTTTTGGCGATTTAAGGATACAAAACCCGTGCAAGCTTTCGAGCTGGCTACCGTGACCTATGGGCTAGCTCCATCTTCCTTCCTGGCAACGCGGACGCTTCTTCAGCTGGCTGAGGATGAAGGGGCTCCATTCCCGTTAGCAACCGAAGCGGTAAAGAAGAATCTTTACGTAGATGACCTGATTTCCGGCGCAGAAAATATTCAGCAGGCTGTTCAACTGCGTGATGAGCTGACCTATTTGATGGAGAAGGGAGGTTTTCGTTTTCGCAAATGGTGTTCGAATGACATTGGTGTGCTTGATGGTTTGCCTCCTGAGTTGCTCGGAATGAAATCTTCGCACGAATTCGACGCATCGGCTAGCGTGAAGACGCTAGGCATATCTTGGGAGCCACCGAGTGATATGTTCAGGTTCACTATTTCGTTTCTCTCTGTCCGACCATATACAAAGCGTTCCGTTCTTTCCTCCATCGCTCAGCTGTACGATCCGCTTGGACTAATATCTCCCATCATTGTTCAAGCTAAAATCCTGATGCAGGAACTTTGGGCTCGTAATCTTCATTGGGATGAAGAATTGCCGCGGCAATTGAGTATCAAGTGGGAAGACTTTTGTGGCCAGCTTCCCTGCCTAACTCATCTTAGAATCCCTAGATTTGCTCTGACTCCCAACCATTGTTATGCAGAACGGCACTGTTTTGTAGATGCCTCGGAAGCAGCATATGGTGCGTGTGCCTACTTGAGGTCTCGAAGTAACGACGATATCATTCATGTTACGCTGCTGGCATCTAAATCGCGAGTAGCTCCGCTGAAGCTACTCACTATTCCTAGGCTGGAACTATGTGCAGCCTTACTAGCTACAAGATTGCAGAAAAAACTTTTAGTGTACATGCCAATTAACGAAGTTCACATGTGGTCTGATTCCACTATTACGCTGCAATGGTTAGCTTGTCCACCTCGAACATGGAAAATATTTATCGCGAATAGGGTGGGAGAAATACAAGCAGCTACCAACGGATGCACTTGGCATCATGTACCAGGGACCGAAAACCCCGCTGATATGCTATCCAGAGGCGTGTCTGCGGAGATACTTTTGGAAAGTAAAATGTGGCAACAAGGACCAGATTGGTTGATGCAAGATAAGTCATGTTGGCCCAAAACACCGCTATGCCATACGAAGTTTACAGAAGATGAAATGGAAAGAAAGGGTGATGTCATGTTAGCTGCTCAAGTGGTTGAACCTGATCCTTTATTCCTACGGTACTCTTCGTTTCGAACGCTTGTGAACGTAACAGCGTATTGCCTACGGTTTAGTTACAACATCTGCAACAAGAGTCAGCGTAGAACAGGTTGTCTATCCGTGAGTGAGTTGCAGAATGCAAAATACGTGCTGCCAAAGTTGCTGCAGCGAGAAGCATTTCCTAACGAGCTGAAGCAACTCACAAGGGAAAAGAGACTTACTGGCAGATCAGCCCTTAGATTACTCCATCCCTTCGTCGATCCTGAAGGCATCATACGTGTTGGCGGAAGGCTTGAACATGCTGATTTACCATTCTGCGTGAAGCATCAAATCATTATGCCTGGTTTTCACCCATTTACTAAATTGTTGATAAGACATCAACATGAGAAGCTGATGTATGGTGGCATCACTGCAACGTTATCGGCGATTCGCGAAGAATTTTGGCCATTGAATGGAAGAAGAGCAGTTCGATCCAGCATCCGTGGATGTTTCCGTTGCAGCCGAGCTTCACCAGTTCGAGTTCAACAACCGATGGGCCAGCTACCTCTTCCTAGAGTGACAGCAAATGAGGCGTTTGTCTGTACCGGTATTGATTACTGCGGGCCTGTTTATCTAAAGCCTGTTCACTGAAAGGCTGCTGCTCAAAAGGCATAACTGTGCATTTTCGTTTGCCTAAGCACCAAGGCGGTGCATTTGGAAGTTGTGAGTGATTTGAGCACATCGGGGTTCCTGAAGGCTTTAGACCGTTTCATCTTTCGACGAAATAAGCCACAGCACGTCTATTCGGATAATGGCACAAATTTCATCGGCGCAAAGAACGCACTCCACCAGCTGTATCAAATGTTTCACGATGATTCTCAAACCAGGTTTACAGACGTCTCGCAGAGGAGGGAATTGTATGGCATCTCATTCCACCTCGTGCACCAAACTTCGGTGGGCTTTGGGAAGCCGCCGTTAAAGTAGCCAAGAAACTTTTGATCAGACAGCTGGGATCTTCATTGCTTTCCTACGAGGATCTAACAACGATCCTAGTAAAGATTGAAGGATGTATGAATTCTCGCCCGCTGACACCTCTATCAGATGATCCGAATGACCTTACAGCCCTTACACCGAACGATTTCCTCATCAAAGGAATGATACGTCCACCTCCTGAAATTGACGTGCGAGACCTGCCCGCCAACCGTCTCGACCAATTTCAAAGGCTGCAGCAGCATACTCAGCAATTATGGCGACGATGGCTGTCTGAGTATCTCCATGAATTGAACCAACAACACCAGCGAGATCCATCAGAACATCAAGTATCCATTGGGGATATCGTCATCATGAAGGACGAGCAACTCCCTCCTGCTCGTTGGCCGCTTGCTCGTGTGGTAGATACACACCCTAGACAGGATGGAATCGTGCGAGTGGTTACTATTAAAACCGCTTCTGGCGTAGTCACGAGGCCAATTTCGAAAATCTGTATGCTGGAATGTTCTGGAGAGCGTTGAAAACTAAGTTGTTCAAGGGGACCGGTATGTTCGTGTCCGTATGTTTGTATGGGTAGATGGGAGAGTTAGAGAGTGTGTTGGTGTGAGCGGTGACACGACCGGACACTTGTCAGTCCAGGTTAGTCGATGTCAAACGTTAGAATAAAGCGCACGCAAATAGCTGCTTAACAAAACTTAAAAAAGGTGACTGGTTATTGGACTCAAAAATTAAATATATCACAACATGTGGTTCGACCGTCACGGGACTCAACAAAATACAAATGCAAAGCTTAAGAGATGGAAGTCCTATCTTGAGGAGCATGACTACGAAATAGAATATAAACCAGGAAAAACAAACCTTGTGGCAGATGCCCTAAGCAGATTGTGTTGTTCAATAACAGCAACACAACATTCGGCTGATGATAGTGAGCCACTATTCATACCCTCTACAGAAGGACCACTAAATGCATTTCGTCATCAGGTCATAATAAAAGAAGGTATACCAGATATAGAAATAGAATACCCGTTTCCAAACTTCAAAAGGATTATAATTTATATAGACGACGTTAGAGACGAGGGACTATTTCATATTTTAGAACAAGAGTCCTATAAAAATCATTATGGACGACAAAATATTTTTTAAATACGTTTCACTCAAACAATTTTAGAGGACATTGAATCTCCTTCAGATCAAATGAACATAATTAGTAAGGAACATAACAGAACACATAGGGGATGCGAAGAAAATAAGGCACAAATTCTGAAACGATATTATTTTCCCAAAATGTCTGCTCAAATAAAATATTTCAAACAGACTTGTCACATTTACAATGAATGCAAATATGATAGAAAACCAATATCACCACCTATGCAAAAAACCGCTTTGCCAAGTGCACCATTTGAAATTTTACACATCTATATTCTTTTCTTGGAAAAATATTACTTTTTAACGTGCATAGATAAATTTTCTAAATATGCACAAGTAGTATATATTGAATCAAGAGCTATTGCTGACGTGTTACCAGCATTGGAAGAAGTAGTTCTCAAACATAAACCACCCGATAATATTGTCATAGACGGAGAAAAATCTCTTAATTCAAGGGAAATTACACAATTTTTCAGTACATATAATATTAAACCATATTTAACAGCTACTGGAAGAAGTGAAATGAATGGTACAGTTGCAAGATTCCATTCTACCCTTCTTGAAATATATCGTATCACAAAATATGAACACCCTTACAAATCGGTTTTAGATTTAGTTACGATATCAGTTCACAAATACAATAATACAATTCATTCTTGTACTACCTTCACTCCAATTGAAATTATAACTCCCACCGATAACACACCTGAAATCTTAAGTAAAGTTCAAGCCAAACTGAAGACAAAGCAAGATAAAGATATTCAATATTACAACAGAAAAGCAAAGGCCAAAAACATAACTAGGGAATCTGCAGCATACATGAAAACAAAACGAAGGCTCGAACAAGCAAAACCATTTAGAAAGATCGAAATAGAGAAGGTTAATAGATCAACTGTTCTAACAAAGAAAGGAAAGAAGATCCATATGAGTGATTTAAAGATTAAACCTATATAACTTTTAACATTTATAACTATATTCTCACAGGTGCCTACGTGTAGGTGCTACGGCTGTAGCCAGAACATTACGATTTCTAACTTGGATAAAATACCAATATGGCATTTAACAGGGAAGAAGCAAGAGTAGCACAGGACAAAAACTATTTGTTGACGCGTAGACGTCAAGAGGGCCATTTGACGAAAGCTAGTTTCGTCAAGTGAGTAGCGAGAAAATAGTGAGTAGTGAGATGGTCTCTCACGGAAGGAACACTCATGAAACACTTATAAATAGGGCTAGAAAAATGGAATATGCCCTTCTTGAATTTTGGAACCTCGAAACCTACAATCCTGTTTGGTAACTATTGCAACAAAAAATCGATCCGAAATTTCGCGAAGCTGTTCACGCATAACGGTGAGACAGAAACTTGACGAAGAGCAATTCGTTAAGTGAGTAGTGAGTTCACTGAAGTGAGTAGTGAATGAGTGTCACTGGCATGAGTGACACTCAGAAAATTATAAATAGGGCAAATTTAGATAATAAATCTCTCTTGCACTTTCAACACAATACACGACGACTACACTTGGTAACTATAACGCAGCGAATTATCATCCGAAACCTCCGCGAACCAACATTGGTGCCGTGACCAGGACATTACTTGCTCCTGGTTTTTAATAGCGAATTTCGATCATCACAACGATACCGTAACATCGTTTCCCGCTTTCGTACCACATTCGTCGTGATTTTGTGAAACGCACAGCTGATTTTGCCGCCGCACGCAAAACACTGTCAATCCCACGCACTCATAGTCACTTGCGCAATGCCCGTGCAACCCGTTGTCTTGGCGTCCCGACGGACAATTTTGTTGGGTTCTCTTTCGCGGTACGAGAAGTTTTTGGAGGATTTCGTTCCTGAACGGGATCAAGCAGAGGTGGAAATACGTGTAAAAAGGTTCGAGAGGCTATGCCTTGATCTAGAAAGTGTTCAGCAAGGTTTAGAAGATTCTGCTGCCAATGCAGAAGAAATAGCGCAAAATGCTGCTCTAAGGGAGAATTGCGAGGATAGGCTGATCTACGTACAATCGCAGTTACAGATTAAGTTACCATCAGTTCCGATCCCTCAAACGAGCACCGGATTGAATCCGTTAAAGGGCATCAAACTACCCACTATTGCACTGCCCGAATTCACGGGAGATTATATGCAATGGTTGACATTCCGCGATACCTTTGAGTGCCTGATACACGCAAACTTAAATTTGCCGGCAATACAAAAGTTCCATTATTTGCGCGCCGCGGTTAAAGGTGAAGCGGCTCAAGTGATAGAATCTATCACCATAAGTGCAGCTAATTATGAGTTAGCATGGAACACGCTAACCGAGCGATACTCAAACGAGTATTTGCTGCGAAAACGCCATTTGCAAGCAATGTTTGCCATTCCTGCTGCCCAGAAGGAAAGCGTTTTAACACTGCACCATCTTGTGGACGAATTTTTAGCGGCATAAAAAGATTCTACAGCACTTGGGAGAAGAAACGGACAGTTGGGGTAGCATTCTTGAGCATCTGTTATGCACCAAACTCCCAATAATCACCTTACGCGATTGGGAAGAGCACGCATCAAATAACGCCGATCCGAGTTACGATAGTTTAATTTCGTTCCTTCACCGTCGTATGCGTGTATTGGAGACGTTGTTAGTAAACAACCGTCCTACGTCACAGCCAAGCCAGTTTTGCTTTGACATCAAATGAAACGCCAAATTGTACGTTATGCAAGTTCGCGCACTATCTTTTTAAATGCCCGCAATTTGAAGGGATGGACCCGAAGGAGCGTCACCGTTTTACCATGTCCGCGCGTTTATGTTTGAATTGTCTGCGAGAGAATCACATGGCTCGTGATTGCCGATCGCCGCACAAATGCCGTTACTGTAATGCGGCACACCACACGAAATTGCACTACGTACACAACACCACTAGTACTACTGCACTTCCGCACCACACACCCGACACCACTAGAGATCACACAGCCACCAACAAGGCACAACGCACTTTTGCAGCAGCTTTCCAGCAAGCACCCGAGCAGGTCTTACTCCAAACTGCATTGATCCACATTATTGATGATTTCGGAATAGCTCATCCTGCGCGAGCGCTGTTGGACAGTTTTGGTGTCGACCGTCGATCCGTGCAGACGTGTTTGATAGTGCCTCCAAATTTTGTTTTTCTCATTCCTGGATAAGTAGAACCGCTTTTGTTTGATTGCATTAGTATTGGTGTAAGAAGGAGAGGACGTTAGTTATCGCCAAGGAAGAGTTTGTTTGTGTGAGTGTTTTGTGGAACAAAGAGATCGATTGTGTCGGCGGGTGAGTATAAGGGCCCAGAAATGCCTGGGTCCCCTATCCCGGAGGGGAAACCTTCGTTTAGGAACAAAAACGAAAGGCAAATACCGGCTTGGCTAGACGCAAATGGATTGAACGGGGATATGAAATTCCTAGTATTGCAAGCAACTGAAAACAACGTGCTGCCAAAGAACCCATTTGTAATTGGAAAGAGTTTGACCAATTCTGCCGGAGAGCTTCCAATACCTGGAAGTAGATTTGACGATGGATCAAAAATATTGATCAAAACCCGCTCGCTCCAACAGTTCAAAAAACTGCAAGAGCTAAAATGCTTGATTGATGGTACAAAAGTTAGCATTCTACCGCACAACACGCTTAACACAGTCTCATGTGTTATTGTTTCCCCTGACCTGCGAGATGTTAGCGTGGAAGATATTTTGACGGAACTAAAACCACAAAATGTACAAGAAGTGAAACGCTTTACCAAAAAAGTGGCAGGCGAGTACGTACCAACCAACGCACTTCTACTAAAGATTGAAAGCAGCAAAGTCCCAGAATACATCCGTCTGGGTCCGATTCAGGTACGGGCTAGGCCTTACTATCCAAGGCCCATGATCTGTCTCAATTGTTGCCGGTATGGCCATACCAAGATCCGATGCAAATCGCAAACAACCTGTGGAAACTGTGGACTGGGCGTTCACGGTGATTGTACAAACACGTTGTGCTGTAAAAATTGCAAAGGCCAACACAACGCTTTTGACAAAAGCTGTCCGGTATACAAGCAGGAAGAAACAATAATAAAATACCGTGTTGATAATCAAATTTCACACCAAGAAGCGAGCGATCTAGTGAAAAATGTGAACAGCGTACAAAATCGTCTGAGCTATGCACAAGTTACAGTAAACTCTCCAATGAATAACAAAGACACCATAATTGCTAATCTAACAAAAACAATCGAAACCATAAACATACAGATCACTAAAATGAATGAAACAATTCAAAATATTTTTAGATATAGAGCCAACAACTAGAGAAACAAGCTAATATCATTGATAATCTACAATTTGAAACGGATACAGAAGGAAACGACAATTCGGAATCGGAAAACAACGAAACGGAATATTTGCCGGCTGCCGAAAGTCATAAAATTTTGGCTGCCGAAAGTCATAAAATTTTGGTAGAAGTGTATGGTGACCATGCTCTAGCTGAACGAACGTGTCACAAGTGGTTTGCACGGTTCAAAAGTGGCAATTTTGATTTGGAAGATGAGGAGCGTTCCGGAGGACCACGAAAGTTTGAGGATGGAGAATTAGAGGCAATACTGGATGAAGATCCATCACAAAACCAAAAAACACTTGCACAGACACTGGGAGTGGCTCAGCCAACCATTTCTCTTCGATTAAAAGCAATGGGAATGATCCGGAAGGTGGGAAATTGGTTGCCCTATGACCTGAAGCCAAGAGACGTCGAACGCCGTTTGTTCACTTGTGAACAACTGCTCCAAAGGCAAGAGCGGAAGGGATTTTTGCATCGAATAGTGACTGGTGATGAAAAGTGGGTACATTACGATAATCCAAAACGTCGTGCAACGTATGGATACCCCGGACATGCCACATCATCGACAGCCAAGCCGAATATTCATGGCGCGAAGATCATGCTGTGTATTTGGTGGGACCAGCTGAGTGTGGTGTATTATGAGCTGCTACAACCAAACGAAAAGATCACTGGGGAGGTCTATAGACGACAATTGATGCGTTTAAGCCGCGCTTTGAAAGAAAAAAGACCACAATACGCCGATAGACACGGCAAAGTCATATTGCTACATGACAATGCCAGGCCACATATAGCGGTACCGGTTAAAAAATATTTAAAAACACGCAAATGGGATGTCCTACCCCACCCGCCGTATAGCCCAGACATTGCCCCTTCTGATTACTATTTGTTCCGGTCGATGGAACACAGCCTGGCTGACCAGCAGTTCCATAATCACCAAGAAGTGCAAAAATGGATGGAGGATTGGTTAGCGGCCAAACCGCCATCTTTTTTCCGCGACGGGATCAGAAAGTTGCCTGAAAGGTGGAAGAAGGTTGTGGAAAGTGACGGACAGTATTTTGAAAATTGAATAAATTACCATTTCGCCAAAACAGAGCCCAAAACTTTGGTTAAAAACCGCACGAACACATTAATACTCCTAATAAAGAACGGCCGACCTGGCTATAAATTACCATTAGCAAGTTAATGGTAGTGAATGCCAATTTCGTTTCTGATTAAACGGGACTCATCATGTCCAACCCATCCAACGAATTTGATGACAAGAGAAACGTACCTGATATGACTAATACTATATCGAAGAAACCTTGTCGTCACCGAGGAAAAGGGTCGTAAAAGTAAAAAAAAGAGTCAAGAAGAGTATCGAATCCGCATTAGTTACCAGCAGATAGCTAAAGCAGACCGAAAGCGGGACGAACGATTCGGATTTCTGTCGAAGGACCTAGGAAAATCGATGACCAATGTCGTCATTACCGTACAGCTAACACCGCAACTAAGTGGTGTTGAATCAGCAACGGCAATAGCGTATGATCGCGCCGTCATAACATGGAGCATTGATGCTATTAGGCAGATACTCACGGAACACCAGATGTACCGATTACACTTGTGGCTATTAGCCTACAAAGTGTACCTCGTGTGACATCCGGGACGCTCTCCGCCTCGTTAGTGAGACCCTGTCCATCATGGTACTGATCCTTTATTGTGTCGGAAAGATTGAAGCTTGTGACAACTAGCAAGTTGATGGTGGTGAATTAGTACAGAAGAAAACCACAATATAAATCGCTACTAACTACCGGATGCCAGATTCATTCAAGCTAGGAGCTAACGTACTAGGGAGTGATTGATTGAGTGAGTATTAAATGAACGATTCAACTTCTACAAGCACTTAGAGTACATCGTGAAGAATGCAAGAATGGGTATGGATTTTCTGGTGAGGCTCATCGAACAGGAACGCGTAGCAGCGAAAGACGCCTGATATCATCAATGGTGATGGCAATAAATCGATATCGGGAACCATTATCGGTGATTTTTTTTTGACGGTTTGAGAACACCCATGTGGAGAAGCACATGAGAAGACCAATCAAGGTAACCAGAGTATTTTGCACGTGTTCGGAGGATACTGCAATTAAGAGGAGAAACGAATCTTCGAAAGACGAGCTACCGATCCAGAGGCAAGAACAATAAGAGCGGCTGAACGACAGATAACATTCACTGGCCAGTGTGCAAGAGATAAGATACGAGTCAGCATAGTGCCCAAGATTTGCTACGACTTTTGTCAGACTTTTGAGTTTTGAGAGACAGAGTATACGTGCAGCCGCCAAGATGCGCCATAAGGACAATCTTTGAAGCTTGATGTGTGAAAGCAAGGAAGTGGAGAAGCCTTTTTGTCCAAGACGGGGCAATTAGAAATGACCGAGGGATATCTAGCGTCTACGCTGCTAAAGTTGAGGTTAAAACAAATAACAGTCAACATTTCAACCCCTTCAGGTTAGGTGCGGGCATCCCCAAAGCGACTATCCGGCTCCATCCGGGTATCTGCCAGAGGACGGCTCAGCTCAGGCGCGACGGCCCCGATGATGTCAGCCAGACAAGAGGTCCTGCTCACCAGACGCATGACTAGAAGCTCCTTGCCGGCCGTGCCAGCCCTACCAATAGCGGAAGCTACCGCACCTTTGAAAACGTCAAAGGTTGGATGGGGCCTGGCAGGGCAGGCGAGTCTTGAGCCGGTCATGGAGAAGGGAACAGGGCCGTTGGTTGCGTCCGTGGCTGGTCGCAGCTTGGAGGCCTTCCTCGAGCGGTACCCTGCTGGTGCTAGCCCCGTTGACCCGGTGGAGAGGGCGATCGCGACGCTGACCGGCTTCGTCCGTACAATACGCGATGGACAGAAGACTAGAGCCCAGTCTGTTCTGCCGAGGAACTGGGAGCCTGTCATCAGAAAGGTCCTGAATACGCTCGCAACAGTAACTGACAACGTGACGCACGACAAAGACGCTACGGCAACGACGGACATTCCCAAGTCACCGCCATGTGCAGACGAACCTCGAGGCCCCAAGGCCGAACCGGTTGAGCGGCAGCTTGCGGGTAGTGAGGGCGAAGTGGCAGAGTCCTCCCTTGTGGAGACCCAGCCATCCCCCCAATCTCCCGTAACGCAGCTGTCTCCCGGTACCACCGATGCGAAGGCTGAGGAACTGGTGCACATGACGGCACTGCTCTTGGAGGCCAACAAGCAGCTATTGCTGAAGTGGGAAGCCTACACTAAAATGACCAAGGAAATCGAACATGGACAGACACAGACGGTAACAGCGTTAGACAACCCAAAAACAAGACAAACTACACTCACAAACAAACCAAAAAACACACAAGATACACACATAGACACTCTCTCGACAATCGCAAACAAAATGACAAAGACACAAACGGAAACAAACACCAAAACACAAACAATCACAAAGACCACAACAACATGTGACAGCCAAATGGACACCGCCACGACCACGGACACTCCCTCGACCCTGCCCCCCACCAACAACGCGACAGACCAACACACAAACACACAGCCAAACAAAAAGACCAACAAACGCAAACGTCAACGGAAACCAAACAAACAAAAGACCACGGACAACGGACAGGACCAGGAAAAACTACAGGAACCGACACCCAAATGGACGAAGGTGGTTAGTAAGTCGGCAAAGCGACGGGCACGGAAGAAGCAGCGGAAGCAGGAGGCAGCAGCACTTGATGCAAACCAGCAGCAGCAGCAGCCGAATCAACCGCAGCCACCGAAACAACCGAAGCAACGCGCACATCGGATCCAGAACGCGTTGGAGTTGGAAGCAACTAACGACGCGACACTGGGCGAGATACTGCGCATCGGCAACAGGAAGCTGGGGGACGACAAGAAAAAGGTGCAGCGCGCTCGGATGAACTTCCAGGGGAACCTCCTACTGGAACTCAACTGCGAGAGCCACACCGAGACGCTCGAGATGTGGAGAAAGGTGTCCAGCCTGCTGGAGGAGGGCAAGGCAAAAGCCCGACCACGGACCCCCACAACTCGCCTCACTTGTACCAATATTCCTCCAAGCTGCACCAGTGAGGAGATTGCGACGGACCTGAGCACAGCCCTGGGAGTGGCGATTGATGCCGACCAGATTACGACCGTAAAAACCAACTACGGCACGCTGGTCGCATTCTTCTGTTGCCCTGAGGTGGCCGTGACCGACGACGTACTGCTCAAACAGCATGTAGTCGGTCTCAGCCAGTGCTGCAGACTGAAGAAGGTGGAGGCCAAACGACAGTGCTACCGGTGCTACGAGTTTGGCCACATCGCCATGAAATGCCGCGGAAAGGATCGGTCCGGCAGGTGTCCTCGGTGTGCGGAACTGAAACACACAGGACCATGCACTGAGGAGCGGAAGTGCCTCGTCTGCAAGGGCCCGGAAGCAATTGGCCATTCGTTTGGATAGCGCAACTGCCGTCAAGTAGTTGGAATAAGTATACGGCCTCCTCAAAAATAGTATACTCCAGCAGAACGTCAACCACTGCCGGTTGGCGCAGGACACCAACTTGCTGCGGAACTACTTCGTCAATCGCACGCTCCACTACGAGACGGACGAAGGAATGGTCTCGCTACCAGTGACGGCAGGTGTTCCGCAGGGTTCGGTTCTAGGGCCAACACTGTGGAATGTCATGTACGACGACCTTCTACGTCTGGAGCTGTCCGGGAAGCGTGCGGACATTATTGGATTTGCGGATGATGTGGCGTTCACCCTTATCGGGAGGGACCCACAGGAAATCAGCAACCATGCTACGAGGAACCTGGAGAGGATCGAGCGTTGGATGGATGGAGTGGGTCTGAAGCTGGCCCATCAAAAGACCGGCTACATGATCTTCTGCACGCATCACAACCCGCAAGTAGGTCAACTACAAGCGGGTGGACACACGATCACTTCCACGGAATCGCTCAAGTACCTCGGCGTCGAGCTCTGCCGCAAGCAGCACTACGGCCGGCATTTGGAGAAGGTCTGCACCAAGGCAACGCGTATCGCAAATGCCTTGACCGCTCTGATGCCGAACAAGTGCGGCCCCAAAAGCAGCAGAAGGAGAGCCCTGGTTAACGTTGGGAACAGCATTGTCCGTTACGCGGCACCATCGTGGGGACGGACACTTCTACACAGAGATATTCATCGCACAACCGTTCAGAGGACACACCGCACAGGAGTACTCCGAGTAGCCAGCGCCTTCCAGACGGTTTCCTACGATGCAGCTTGCGTGGTCGCAAGTACTATCCCGCTAGTCCTCCTCCTAGAGGAGGATATTCGCTGCCATGACGACAAGGTAGCGAGGGGATATACTGGACCAGACATACGAAAGCGACGCAGAGAGGAGACCATGGAACGCTGGCAACAACAGTGGACAGCCGGAGCAGAGCAGCAGGGATCGCCGGGGATGAAGACGAGGAGACTTATCCCGGACATTATGTCCTGGGTAAATCGTAAGCACGGAGAAATTGATTTCTTTCTATCTCAACTCTTTACAGGGCATGGGTTTCTCCGGAGCTACTTCGTCGAGAAAGGCATCCTCGACGGTTCGCCAAACTGCCCGGTGTGTGAACATGACGTGGAAGATGTCGAACATGTAATGTTCCACTGTCCACGGTTTGCTCGGACCCAACATGAGATGCAGCAGCAGAGCCACACCCGCCTGACGATGGACAATCTGGCGGCGGAAATGTGTGCCAACCGCGACACCTGGGAAGCAGTCCGGACTGCCGTTCGGACCATCTTGGAAACCTCCAAGTGAGGTGGAATGAGGAACGTCCACCAACGGCAAGACGGAGGCGACATCAACGACGGCGGAACACGGAACAACCAAGGTAGCAATAGCTGCCGCCGTAACCGCACACATAGGTCTATACTACAACGGAAGCAGCAGCAGCAGCGACGAGAAACCAGAGCAGCAGCAGGAGCTTAGACCCAACCGGGAGTAACGGCTACGGACGGACGGGTCTGAGCAGCAGCAGCGGAAAGGAAGGCACGAAGCAGCAGCAGCAGCAGCTGAGACAACAAGGACGAATGACGCAGCAACCGCTCGTCAACGGGATGAGTGCATTGCACAAACGAACCTGCATGGAGTACTACGCACATCAGCGCATCAGCAGGTTTCGGATCAGGTCGAGGAGTGGTTTAGTTGGGTCGCATCGGCTGCCGGGTCCGCTTCACGGGCCCAGCGTCACGATGAATCCCACATACCCCATCTTGAGGGTCGGTCTGTAGCCGCAGACCACCTTCCGAGATGGGGACCTTTTGAAGGTTCCCTCCCCGTTAACAAAAAAAAAAAAAAAGGTTAGGTGCGGGCGGGCAACAAAAAGCAACCCACCCAAATCATCCCGCTGCTCGATGGCTTTGATGAGACAACCATCACCACAGTGGCCGGTGAGGCCACTTCCCACAGTTAGCCCTTCAGATTTTGAACTACGGTTGATTCAGCTTGTCGATTCAACGGAATTCTCAAATAATTTAATGTTTCTTACGGTGTTTCTTTACGGTAGTTGAGTGAAATCACAATACAGACCTTAGTGAAGTTGTTAGAGATAACTTGTTATCTTGAAACATACACAGGCTATGAAACATACGTAGACCAAAACATGTTCGAAGAGCGAATGCTCCGTAGTGGAGGAAATGCCGCTGAACGAACTGTATGGCAAGAGCGAATGTTCGATTCAAGAAGACAATTAGAGCTGTTACGGCTTTAAATTAGGGCACAGCAGTAATGCATTGGAAATGTTATACGAAAGAAATTATTTAGATGGAGAAGTGGCAAGTTGCGTTCATTACGCAACATCCAATGTTATAGAAGAACGCGTTCGCGTTCAATAAGTAATGTAAATGGCAGATTTTCTCTGCCTCGATCCAAGAGAAGTGTCATTCAAATAGAACTGTGTTAAATGAGCAACATAACCTAAACTTTGAACCACAAATACAAAGACTCTCAATCATGACTGGCGGAACATAGCGTCATTACTTTTTCCCTCGCATTTTAACGTAATCGCATTGTTTCTCGATTCCATTGATCTATTCTAACTACATCTCACTTGCCTTATAGTACACTGCCCTTGAAAATTGTCCTTTTCTACCAAACAAATCAACAGCTCGAACCTTATAATATCCAGTTATGCCGGAACATACTGTTGAATAAAAAAAAAAAAAAACGATGCACCAAGGATTTTTCCCTGTTCAGTATGGTTACAAGTTTTAAAATGTTCATACGCACAGCGACTCAAGCTAAAGATCGGACAATTTAATATAGAACAATTGCTTAACTTTCAGAACGATATTTGTAAGCAATACGGCCTGGCCGTCCATGATGAATAAAAAAAAAAAATGTTGCCTTAAAACAGATTTTTTCTGAATTATCTCTTTTCAAACCTTCCTTTCATTCAGCAAAAAAATGTAATTGTTAAAAAATCTTATATAGGTCCTTCCTACAGTTCATTAAAAAAAGATCAAAATTAAATTTCGAAATTGCCACAATCAATCATTCCAAGCAATACGGCTAGGGCGTTGCTTAGAAAGTTTATAACAAGACTCATATGTTTTATATGAGGTTCACACTCTATAATAAAAAAGCGTAAGGTTCGCCACTTCTTAAGGCTAGAGGCTAGGTCAATCGTACAATTTTTGGTGGTGGTCAAACTTGTACGGAATGAGAGATGTTTATTTGCTGAGGATGTGGTGCAGTCATTCTTTTCATCTGGCAAATATCACATACAAAAATTGAAATTATCATACCACCAAAAATCTCCGTCCCATCATCAAATAAGACCATCGCTTAAAAAATAAAACAAAAACCACCATAAATCGTACGACTGACCAGTGACTCCAGCCTAATAGGAAGCTTTGTTAGCAGAGAAAACTGGCACCAAAGAATTAAATTCACCAAAAATATACGGCGATAGTGATACCGAGTTTTGATCAGATAAAATTATTTCTCATACTGCTAGGTCTGCTTGCCAGAAAGATGCAAAACCACTACAGGAGAAATATTGTGTCGAACGTATGAAACATGGCTGTTGTTTCTAAGGGACGGATATCGTCCGAAGAAACTGAATTATTCATGCCGCATTGTTGTAATTATCGTACATGTGAAAACATCAATCTGCATTAGAAGTTACGGAAAATTATGAATAAAAATTGCAGATTTATGAAATGATTCGATTCCCATAATTGTAAATAATGGGAATAATCCACCGTATTAAGGACAAACTATCCAAATACGTGGTTATCAATAATCCATTCATTGGCCTCATTGGCATTGGGTCTAATAATCCATTCATTGGCCGGCGTGACCTAGTAGGTCGTTAGGCCAAGAAGAAGAAGAATTGTCAATAAATGTGCTACTGTTTGGTTTTAACTGGCAAAAGTCGGACTTTCTGAACGATATGATCCATTTTCGACACAGTTCGACGAAGACATTTTAAATCTTTTTTTTTGACGGTAATGAATAGAAAGGTACATAAAGAGATGAAATAAAAAAAAAACCTTTTTTTGGCCATCACTAAGCAACAAAAAAATTAACCTCAAACTAAATAAAATGGTCAATTTTGAGGTGTCCGGATTTCCGTTTGAGTCACTGTATATTGGTAATACATAAACAAAGAGCACTTACCTTCTTTGCAGGCAGCACGTGTAATTGCAGGAAAAGTAAAGTTTTGCACATATTGGTAAAACATAAACGGAGTATGCTTGGAAACATTGATATGACACCATTTACACTGCACTCTACCGGTTGCTTTACACTTTACACTGCACTTTATAGATTTGAACCACACTTCATACGTTTGAATACACCTGAAAAGAATTGAGAAATGAAACATATTTACATAAATATTTATATTTTTTATCAATAATGTTTGCTCACATTAAGCCAAAAGTACATACCGCTTTCCTTGTTTTTTCCCCATCGCCGCGTGCCAAAAAATTAAAACTTCGTCACGATGCACGGTCCTAACGCGTACGTTGCGCACCCGACCGGGTGGAGGGTAATGTTCACTGCACAATCTCACACTAACAATCCAAGGGCCGCGCAAGTTCAAAACAATGTCTGTCCCCTTCGAACCCTTTCCAAACTCTACCACTTGGGATTTGGCGTACAAAATACTGGGAAGCTGCACTGCACGCATTGCAGCCAGCTGTGCAGTTGTCGGAAATGGTGGCTTCCCTTGCCGCTGCCACAATCGAAACGGATCGTTCCGACCGTCCTGGATGGTTTCTATCAGGGTGCTTATCCGATGGAAAGTGTGAAACCGATCATCACGCACCATAACGGTCGGGATGGTCAAATTAACATACGATCGCTTTGTCCACAGCGGGAAGCTATCGTTTGAGCGTGATGCCACCAGACACACGTACTTCATGGGTTTATCAACCGAAAGTACGTATGAAACGTTCCCATTTAAAAATTGCGTCGGTCCAGCGAATGGTCCCAGGTTTGCTAGCAGTCCGAGTGCGGAAAACGCAGGCTTTGCGATGAATTGCACGTGTGGTGGATTGGTAAGATTCATCTGGAACCGCGCCAACAGCGTACGCTGCTCGAACACGTACGGATAGTAGCTGAGAAACGCATTATCATGGGATAGAAACTGCAAACGTCGTCCCAAGTCGCTACCTTCGGCGATTTCTGACCAGTGTTGAGTGACGATAGAGAATAGCATAGCCGCGTACCGCACATCCGCCTGGAAGGGGCGACCCGTCGACCATCCGGCTATAGGATCGGCTTCGCTAATAAAAATAAATGAAGCATTTTAAATACAAGATATGTCCCGAAGCTCATTTCCAACTGCTTGTTGGATGGGTGATAATTTAGCATTTAGTTTTGGCTTTGTTGTAAGTTTAGTTTTACAATTTTCTAGTTATTTTTGTTTTCGTTCCGCAGTTTTTTTTTCTTTTTTTTAAGATTTATCATATTTGACATTATAATTAGTATTATTAACTGTAAAGGTGCATCCATAAGTTGCGTAACGCTCGAAGGGGGAATGTAGAAAATTCGGTACAGAATATTTTTGAACCTGTTATTTAATGGCCTTTGTGTCATATACCATATCTTTTAGTATATCATAATTTCTTGTATCATATCTCTTAGTTTCAATGAAAAATGTACAATTCACAGCGTTTAATCGAAATAAAAAAAAATATATCTTAGTCGCTTCTACCAACGGACCACCCCCTTTGCGATAGTTGTGATAAAAATGTTTAAAATCATTTTATTGATAAATTTATATTTCAGTGAAAATTTGGAAGGAGGAGGCGGTTGCATTAGCGTTACGCTATATTTTGGGAGCTTGGAGGATCTGTTAAAGCGCTACGTTTTGTTACGATAAGTGGGAGAGTGGTCGATAATCCTGATTTTAGTGAAAATTTGGAAGGAGGAGGAATAATCCTGATTTTAGTGTTGTCTGATTTATGGACGGCCCCTTATCTTAAAGCGAAAAGCAAATAATAGGGTGCAGCGAGCCCACTTTAGAGAACAGGCCAAGCGATAATGAATATCTCGACTATTTATATACCCAATACGAATAGCGAATCAGCAAAAATAGATACAGAATCAACATAAATTTTATTAAAGCGCATGCAATTGATGTGGAAAATGAAATTTGACAGGTGGTTTAATTTTTTGCTTATGTGTATGTTTCGATATTCAAATCCATAATATTGGTTCCGTAAAACAAAAAAATATAGAGGACGAAGTAAACGTGGTGTGTTATTTCGTAAAAAAAATTAAAACAAATTCAAATATACGTCAGAAAGATGCAATAATTGTGACATGAAAACAAAAATATCTGGAAAACCGTAAAAACAAAAACAGCAAACAACCAAACCACATGCATTAAATAAGAAGAAATTTATAACTCGATTGTGGAATCTAACAATCAGCAGTCCTTTAAGAAACGTTCATAATGAAGTTTAACCATTAACTGTTGCGGTAAAATCGTCTCAATAGTGAATGAATGATTTCGCCCGTGTTTACGCTCCAAACGCTCAGCTGAAATTTCACAGCAAATTACAAAGTTCCACAGTCGAGATGGAAAATTTCCCCTAACTAAATAGAAGATTCTAGCAATACGGCCTGGCCGTCCTTTATAAATAAAAAAAATAGAAGATTCCGCTGTATGATTGTTAAGTTTCATAAGTACCATACAATAATCCACTGTCAATATGAAAAATTCTACTGCGTGACAAAATACTTCCATTAGAAGGTTGAAAACTCTTAATTGAAAATCATATTATGAAATTATTGAATGCATACTTACTCGTTAGCAAACTTAAGTCGTCCGACGGGTGGAAAACTGTTCAGAATATCCTCAAGCAACTGGCGGCCACCGTCCAATACTTCCGATGCCCAACGGCCGCTGCCCTTTCGATGAAACGTGATCGTGTCGAATGGACAGCCATGCGTAACGTTCGCACTACACACCTTTATCACGGACCAGCAAAACGGATGATGTTGGACCGATTTGAAGAGACCCGCCGGTCCGTAAAGTGGAAACAATTTCGCCGCCGAGCTCATATGCCTGTACGGCGGCCGTGTGTGAGCTTTTCGATCCATAGCAAGCAATCCGTCCCGGATAGCAAATACGTAGGATAAGTAATCTAAAATGACGGAAATGTGTTAGAATTTATCGAACGATTTCTAACCTAGGTAACGTTACCATGTACGGTGAAATTTAGCAAATTGTAGGTCCTTAAGTCGGGCTCATTCCACGCTTCAAATCTCCACCTGCTTACATACCGTCCACCGTACCGGTCTTGTGAAGAATAAAAAAAAGAACAATAACAACAAAATGAAAACAATGTACAACGATCAACTTTTGTCGGGCTGGAGTGGATTTGAAGTATCCACCAGTTTACCCATGTATCTTCCCACCAGTTGCTGTACCAGGTCCTTCCAAAATACCGGTGCATAAGATTGCAACCACACTGCTGCTGGCAGGTTTCCTTTCGGTACACCCATTAGCTCGAAGCCGGGTTGCAGTCCAACATGCCGGAGATGATCCAAGAAGACGTCCAATCCGGTAAAGTTAAAACGAAACTGTTCCTGTTCCAGGGAACTATAAATGAGCAAAAAAAACATTTTACGAAAGAAAAAGAGCAACAAATGAGATGTGGAAAATAATGAAAAAGCAAAATGAAAAGAAAATGTTAACAAAATAATGATGCGCGTTTGCTGAATTTCTTTCAAACTATGGCTCAGATACTGTTTCAAAATTTCTTCTTTTCATTAAAAGAATATATTTTACAACAAAGTTATCACAATCTGCTGTACTGCTTCTGTTTTTGTTTTTTCTTCTCTAAACTTCAAAGAAAAAGGAACAATTTTTTCTTGCATAAAAAAGGTATTGTTCCCCTTTTTAAACAAACGTTTCCGATGTTTCTACCAATTTGAAGCCTTGTCACAGTTAAACTAATCGTTATGGTAAGGTAATGTTAGAAATTGGAAAAATGTTACCTAACTCTTTTCCTCTCCCTACGCCTAATATTGCAACAAACGTCCCAAGGATTTAATAAAGCACGTGGCCAAAACTTACACTTCAAGCAGCTCTAGAAGCCAATGAACCCGCACATGGCTTATAGCACGGTTCGGCAGCGCGGCAATCAGCTCCAAATTCATCAACGAATCTCTCGACAGCAAGAACGCTCCACTTCTGTTTCGTGGCTCCGGCGGACATAATCCAGTACTGGTCCAAAAGCGTTTCATACGTCGAGTGGTGACAAATTCCTCGCGTGCGAATTGCAGCACGGTGTGATAGTTTGGCAAACTACCACTAACCACAACCATATGACCACTACTCTTCTCCATCGTTAACAGCCATACTAGTAACATTTTCTCCAACAGCAGCAATATCGTCCACATCGTTTTAATCATCGTTCTTCGGTCAAACACTGGGGTCTAGTAGTTTGTTTCCGTCTAGGAAGCGTTCGAATCTTTGTTGTAAATATCTTCCGGTGCACACCAGCTGCAGTACCGGTACCCAGCATCTCACCATGGCAACCACGGTGGTTGATTTATCATGTGCGGCTGAATAAACGTCAGGTTGACGGGAATGTTAACGATCGCGTACGGCAAATTCATCTTTTTAAGCGTCTGCCGGATAATGATACCATTCTTGCCGTGCAGAAATCCTGCCGGAATGTTCGTCTCGCGATCGGTGTTGTCATGCACCATCTCAATGTAGTAGTCAAAGTCATCGATCTCCGTATCGTACTCGGTAACTATAATTGCTGCACCACCGATTGCTTCCACGTTGATGGCTTTCGTTAGGAACGAACAATGACTACAATCATAAGAAAATACACATTTTTGTTAGTGCGGGAAGGATACAACTCTGCGTTAAAATGTATACAAGGATACGAGGGCTATCCCATACGAGCCCTTTTTCATTCGCATAGCAAAGCGTAATAAAGGGGTCGTTCACACAAAAGCTTATTGTAGCGTATTTTTCGATAAACCCCTTATCCATGTATTTTGGCAATGCGTTTGAATATTCATGCTAAACATTTCGCCAACTATGAAAGACAACGCATAATTAATCGATTCGATCGAATATCTACGCTCTCTTCACTCACGTCCACACATGAGCTTTTTCTTTCGCATAGCAACGCGTAGTTAAGCATCCGCTGTAGAGCTTAAATATGCGTAAGATATTCGAGCATATCCATGAATTAAGCGTTGCCTACCGTAGTTGGCGTATTTGCGATCTATCAGGACTACTTCATTCGCACAAGCGATAGAACTTTGCTGAAACCAGTTGCGAACGTTAAAATTACAAAATACGTTACAATAAGCTCTCGTGTGGACACGATCTTACCAGTTACAGTCAATGCGCCCATTGTTTGCTTGGAGTCGTACGACGATCGGAAGTAAACGATGGGTGATCCGACTGCATTCGACTATAGTATGCTGATAATAATAATATTTCAAAAAAAAATCCCATAACTATAAACAGAACTGTAGCTTTGCAGTTTTGCATATGGTTTAGTAGAACAAAAGATCCATACAGACTAAAAAGTGCACCACGATCTGTTTTTCCTCCAAAACTTACCCACGTTCGACGAGTGCAATGTTTCCAACCAACTCATCGGCGTTCTCAAATTTGGTCGAACATGCATCGGCTGGTAATGCCGGCACAAGCTTCCCGTGTGGCGATTTGTACGTAATGCCAAACGTACCTCCAAAATCTTTCGCCGGTCGCAAGCGGTACGTGTACTCCAGGGCCGACGGTTCTATAATTTCGAAAAACACATCACCAGCAATAATGTCCTGCGTCCGTACGCCATCGTTCATGTGCAGGTTGTTTGCTGAAAATATAAACGAATCCGGCAACACACCGCCCCCATGATATATGGATGGAAAATGTACATAACGATAGCTACAACTATCATCGCATCAGTACATACCACCACACCAGACGAACGTTAGCAATGCAAACCAGTAGATTGTGCTAGCACCGAGCTGTAACCCCATCTGTCGACAACATCGTCCAAGAACCTGGGGCACCACAACGGAAAGAGCGTGGCGCGTCATTACACTTCTTTCCGGCACCTTCGACTCGTAACCTACCGAATGCAGCACCGCACACAGTGTCTTTCGCGCCCGCAAACTTACACTCAACTAGGCGCAACATTCAGCGAAGATTTTTCCTTCCCTAAATGCCACGCATTACGTTTTTTTTTTATTGTTTGCTGGCAGCAAGCTGATAGCAAGCAACAACGTATAAAAGTTTCCAGTGCCGATTATCTTACGATGATATTGTAATCTCACCTCTCGAGGATCGAAGCAGTGGCTAAACTACGCCAAACACTAACTACCTGCAACTGTATCGAAGCAATAACATGTGAATCGTGATGACTGGTTAAGATTGCAGTAGTATAGCAATTGCTACTACGGGTTTGATACAATTCTCAGCACTATATTCCTATCTTTCTAGAACCGATGCCGACCGTATGAATGCAAAATGGTTGATTGGTCCGCACGTTATTTTATTGGCGTCCATGATGACATACAAGTTAGCATGTGTCAAATTGTGCGTTTGACAGCTAATGTTCGAAACACCGTAAATCCAAATATTCGAAAAGCGTTTTTTTTTTCAAATTTGTTTTTGAAATCAAACGCTTGGTAATAATGCAAATATTATATTACCGTTGAAAATTACACAGACATTATTCAGTAAAAAATGACTTGTTGCTCTTATACACCCATTTTTTGTACAGCATTTATAGCCAGTTGCAAACGCTTTGCTTTGCAGCCATTTTCGTTCACAAGCACACTAATTTCCTGCATCACCACCAACCGCAAACGAACACAACAACACATTTAAAGTAAAAATAAGAAATTTTATTATACTTCTTAGTCTCTATCTGTTGCATATCTTGCCGTTACAATAAACGTTTTCCCTTCGTTGCAATCTGCACGCGTCCACAGCACAATTGTGCGCACTTCCTCCTTTCATTTATTCCTTGTTCCTTTCTCCTGCACTGAAACTATCTAAATACGGTACATTTCTCTTAAACTTTTTACTCGCCCCTTTTCCGTCTACATAATATATATATATATACGTGTCTAGAATCACGGAAAACAACATCCCATTCCGTTGTGTATCACTCAGTTCAATGTTGGCTTACCACGTGCGCCACTTGGTTTACGTGCTGTGGAAGAAAGTGGTGTGTGTGTGTGTGTGGGTGGCTGCTTGTAGATTACTATATTTTCACCTTTTCTTTTTCCGAGCCCTTTTTCAGCCCCCTATATCGTACGTTTATCGTCGCAAGGAATTGGTTGAACTTTTTTTTTGTCTTGGCCAGTACGAAAGAGTTGGTATCAAACGATACCGCTACACTAGGATTCCTTTACCGATTCCGACCGAGCGGTCCCGAGCGGGGTAGGGCCGGTATGTAGCTTGCCGAAGGAGGTATGGTATGCGTTTGTTTAATGTTTTGTACAATAGTGTAACAGCTCCTTACAATTAAAATCAATAACTTTCCAACTATACAAACCAACTGAAGTTTAAATTGAAATAAGACCGTAAAACAGTAATAAACCCATGATTATTATCATCAGCTAGCAAAGCTTATCAATGGAACGCGAAAACCAATTTTGATTAATTCGTTTACATTAACGCCCGTTTTACCGATACGCACTCGATAATATATTGCTTTACAAGTTTGCACGTGAAAGACTGCACATTACGGGTAGGGAGACTTAATAGAACCAATGCATGTAGAAACATAAGACCAGTGGGCACACCCTATGTTGTGTTTTTCGCCGGTTCCGTTAAGAAATATTTACACAGAAGAAGAAAGAAGAAAAAACAGACTATATAACACATATCCATCCTACTCGCCTACCAAAAGCGACATGGCGCTAATGGTTCAGAAACTATTGTTAAAAGTTAATCTTTTAAAATAAAACACATGTCCCTCGACTATTACGCCCTAGACATTTTGATACCTAGACATTTTGTTCGCGATCTTGTCAAACCGTTGGTGTATTACTTACAGAGTTTTATCTGTTGATAATGTGAAAAACATCAATGATTATGGTAAACACTTCTGATGAAATGCTGTACACTAAACTAGATGAGGTTGTTGTAACGCGTACCGATGACATGGTAATCATTTTCCTTGTCCTTTCGTTGTGAAGCTACCAGATGATATTGTAATCGCGTCACTTACCCGTACGCTGCAAATATCATCGCAATTCAATCTCATCTGATGCGATTACAACAGTTTTACAATAAAACAAAAATGTTTACAATGTCATCTGAAGCCTTTACAATGGTATCTAGCTTACGCTACCATTTCATCTGAAGTGTTTAAAACATAATCTTTGTTGCTTTTCTTCAATTTCAAGTAAATGACCCCCTAAAGACAGCCACTTATCAACCTTCTTACCCACCGTTAAATACAAATCAATCACTTTAAATTAACTGAATGCAAATTCGCTGCAACTCTCGGCCTAGCTAACACGTACATTCCATTTCTTTTATCCACAGTCTTCAAAGTTCACATAAACCCCCAACAGGACACACCTCACCTCACCTACCTAACTACCTACTGGAAGAAGAAATCGACCTCGTGATTAGTGAACCCTCCCAACCCCCACAATGACGGGGGCCAAAGAGCACATTTAGCTTGAAATAGCAAATATTTTACAAAACAATTGACACACCCCTAATTAGGTTAAAATAATAAAATATAAAAAAAAACCACGCGCGCACACATTTTGGCAAACAACAACGGCAGTTTGTTGAGATGTAAGTAATATTATTGTACACACAAGCGAAGCGCGTGGGACAAATACTTTGCATGAACCGATTTCAATTGCTACACCAACATAACTCATCTGTGCTGTGTGTATGTTAAATTAAGTTACAGTTTTGGTTGGTTTTAATGCTTGTCGTTCGATTATACTCTACATGTTGCGGCTATTTACTAGGGCCGTTTCCAACTAAACGGGGCAAACTATTATAACACTAGACGATAAAAAAATTTACACACTTTAACAACAATTGGCTTCTAGTCTGCGGCACACGAGCTTTTTTTTTTTTGCTTCATATGTTGGGCCGATGCTTCATATGTTGTGGGGATTAGCTCATAGGTACTAGCCAAGATCTATTCCTATTATCATTGCTTTTATGAATCTTACCGCTCCGGGACGCTATTCTCTCTTTACACGTTTACAATGGGTTAAGCTGATTAGTGCACAGTGCGCGCCATCTTTGCTAGGCACAGAACAATTAGCTACTGAGCGCGTTTGTTGCTCCTTTGTTTTGGCAATTTTGCCTTTACAGAAACACTTAGCAAAATAACTAGCTTACAAGTCCACACCGTACGAATCTCCCGTTTTCATTCACTTAACTGTTGGCAGAACTTCTGGGACACTAACGATCGGCAGGTAGCTGCGGGAGGGGGCATACGGGTGTGCTAGCAAAGGTGCAGCAAACAGTTGCCCTCCTCGATCGACCACACTACTAGCTGCTGCTGTTCCGGTAGCTGCTGTGGCCGGTGCTGCTGCTCGCACCGCCACCGCTCGTACCGGTTCCGCTGCCGCTGATACTGTTGTACCGTGCCCTGAAGCCCGCCGCCCCCTGTCATGCGCCCAATCCATCTGAATACGAAGAAATGCTGCTCCGCGTTGACCCCCCGACTTGCAGCAGATGATGGTGGTGTACGTGCGGCGGGTGTTGGTCGTGTGCCGGCGGCGATTGGGGAGGCATCGGCACTTGGCTGTTGCCGTATAACTGTTCCATCTCGTCCAGCTGCTGGGCAAACGTTTCCTCGAGACGCTGCACGACGAAAAGGATTAAATGATTGTTCATTGAACGTGCAACAACGGTTGGAGATAAATAAGAAACAAAGAGAGAGAGAGAGAGAGAGAGAGAGAGAGAGAGAGAGAGAGAGAGAGAGAGAGAGAGAGAGAGAGATACAGAGAGAGGAAACAGAAAAAACGTAACATTAGTACTAGGGAAATAAAATAAAACATAAATTTTGTTCCAATACCACACAGAGTGACAATCAATGAGGGGAACGTAAAACCTTCCGAACAACGAAATGAAACAAAGTAAATTTCAAATGTATGACGATAATTGTGCAGCTACTCTTCGCGAGTAAGTTATCGCTAGTAAGAGGGTCTAAATATGTATAAATAAAAGTACAAAAGCACCACTTTAAAACATACATGTATGAGGGAGGCTGTTGTATTAATCCGTCACCGTAATTGATTGAACATTTATAAAGCCATATTCAGTTTGAATTATATTATCACGTACAATGAAAAAAGATATTAAAAGAAAAAAACAATACTGATGATCTACTAACCAAATACCATGAAAGTAACCTAAGTACCTAAAACACAAAAAAGGTCAAAAAGAGTATCAACTGATCGGAGAAACTGCAATTGATGAGTGGTTCGTTTGATGAGATTTGTCCTGACCAGCAAAGTTTGAAAGTAGTTTACGAAAAACATTCGTTTAGCGTGCTGCTGTATCAGTTGACAAAAAATATTAACCAATTTTATCCTAAGATCGTCGTCAAAACATTAGCCCTACAACGAACAAACGTCAAGTTGATTGAGCAAGTCAAGAACTCCGTATATCTCGCTTTAGCTGCGTTTAAGCTCCGAAAACGCCTTTTCATGGAGAGTTGGGAAAGCTTATCTGGGACATGCTGAAAATTTGATCAATTTTACAGCACTTGATTTCAAATTATTTTTTAGAATGTCCAAACACTTTAATCGATCAATTTGATCCATCTATTGATTCTAAAAACGAACCTCAAGTTTTCGGTGCCATTTGCACTACAGGCCAAAACCCCAAACCATAACAAAATCACCACCATGCTTCACAGTCAGCCGTAGAACGTTTGGATTTAAATGAATATTTGGATTGCGCGACACTCTCATCAGTGTGTTTGACCCAAATACATAAAATAAGCTTTCGTCCGTGATTATGACCATCTATCAAAACTAGTCCGGTTTGACCAAGTAGTTTTGGGCACACTGTACCCGTTCTTACCGACTTCTTCCCTACAAAGTAACTTCGATATCCTTCTGCATGTACAACGTCCTGTACCGTTTGCGTACTGTCTTTGATATTTGTGTACAGTGTCACTAAACTAAGGTTTTTGTTTATTTACCCCTAAGATAATGCGTTACTGAAGTTTGCTGAGCTTAATTTTGTAGGCTCTCTTATGTAAGTGATTTTGTCTTCTAGAAGCTATGAACCACATTTTTAACCTATTATTGCGAACGATTTAATACGTCTGCACATTTGAACAACTTTTTGCTTTCAATCCTGAGCTCAACGATCAGTTTTCGAATTTTAACCAGGACTTTTATGGGTGAAGCAGCCATTGTTTTGTATATGTGCAGTAGCCAAGTAGTCCCGATCCCTCGATTTGAATGCAGAAAGTCTTTCCCATCTTGAGCAAGATAGAAATTGTCTGAGATTGATTGACCAATGTGACACTCACATGGGATGATGCTGTGGTAGAGACAACAAGGGCGCCGTTTTTCATACGACTGATCAGAGGTTCTTTCCTTCCTAGTGAGGGCTCTTGACTATCCAACTTACGTACGGCGTAATAATAAATTGTAGTAAGCCTAGTCTATGGCCGGACATGTCGAAGAAGAAGAGAATCACTCAAAACGAACAACGAAGACGGTTTTTCAAAGATACATTTGCATCGGTTGGCGATCGAAGGGACGTTCAGCTGATTCTCGACAAACAGATTTTTTTTAGTAAAATATCTCTCGAATATTTAATTGGATTTCATATGAAAGTCTCATCCGAATCCAAATATATAAATGTATATGTTACCGTAAAATAGCCTTCGTACTACCATTACAGCTTATACAAGAGAGCAGAAAGCAGGAAAGCGAATGTGGCAGAGTGACGAATGTTTATTTTATGCACGTTTATGATAAAATACATGCATAATGCTCCCACCGATTACATCACAGCATGTGCACGATGCATTCCTACTCAGGGACATACGCACAATCGAGAGTGAAGTGCAATTGTGCCTGCACCTTTTCCAAGCCGTAATCGATCCATCTTAATAAATGGGGTTGACAAACAAATGAACAATTACACTAACGTTCTCGCTTACCAAACATTACTCACAAAATTTGTTACTTCCGCGGAATTCCAATAGTGTGAGATCACTTGTTAGTGTTAGTTGTTTAGTGTCGCGATCACTCGGCATGCGAAAACATCAATTAATTAGCTCTATTGGCTTGACATTACAATAATTTTGTCATTTTCATGCCACACTTCAGTAACACGATGTAAACGTTGTGCACCATTGCTTACATCCCCACCTACCCAATAGTAAAGGATGGCTTGGAATTAATTTGACAAACCGCGGGCACATGAAAGCCAGATACGCAATAGAGATATGCACGGGTAGTAAGTGATCTTGAATGTTAAGTGTCACCTATTCTCCTACTGTCGGCTATCCTTCAACACCTGCAAAGCCCCCTTGCCTTAACCTTCTCGTCGATTGCGTTGGCGCACGTCTCCACTATCAATCTTATCGTCTCAATCCGTCGTTGCATCGATGACGTTACCGCTCGCGGAAGCTTCCAAGGCACAAGGGTGCGAACTACACCGAAGCGTGTCATAAGTAGAGTGTGTTTCCTCCCCCATATGCTGTCACACCTTCCCAGACCGCCTCATGCCCCGGTCGCATGTAAAAGCGAGAACTCGAAGTGGATCAGAAGCGTAAAAGACATCTCAGTGCAGTGATAGTATCCGTTCTGAACGGTTCGCCCCGTCTTACGCTAGGAAAATGCAACTGTTTGTGATGTACCGGGTCCTGCTACTTCTCGCGGCTACTACCGGTAGCTTGGCGTTCGATTACTGCGCTGCCTCGAAGGACCTCTGCCCGATGATACCCGGCGGCGCCCGTCACGTCGTTTGCAATGGTAGAAAATTTTCACCGTCTTGCAAAGATCCCAAGCTTATCAAGATGAAACCCGAGTATCGGGCGCAGATACTGGAGTTCCACAACCGATTGCGGAACAATCTTGCGTGCGGATACTTTCACCGGTACGCAGAAGCAAGCTCGATGGAGCAGTTGGTAAGTTCTAGGCTGCTTTTATGGTTGCTGTAACGGATACCGATTCATCGCTGTCTCTATCGCTCCACACAGCACTGGGATAATAAGCTGGCCCGTATGGCTGAATACAATGCACGTACATGCAACTTTGAGCACGATCAGTGCCGGAATACGCGCAAGTTTCGTACGGTGGGTCAAAATCTCGCCATCAATTGGTTCTACGGTATGAACGTTACCGTGTCGCAGGCATTGGAAAAGTTTCAACGCCACTGGTTCCTGGAGTATGGCAAGGGCCGTCAGAAGCTGCTCGATCGCTACACCAAACACTCGATGGCAGCCGGCATAGGGCACTTCACACAAATGATACACGCGAATACGCAGTACGTCGGATGTGCGATGGTACGGTTCCGAGGCATTCAGCAAGGCTTTCTGGTGAAACAGTACTATCTGGTGTGCAACTATTCCGAGGGCAATCTGTACGAGCGGCCCGTCTATCGGAAGGGCAAACGGTGCAGCAAGTGCAAGTATGGATGCTCGAACGACACGTCCTACCGATGCTTATGCCGTTCGCTCGTGCGGAACTAGCAAAGCGTGTGCACTTTACAAGAAAATCAAACAAGGGTAGATTCATGTAAATGCTCTACTACTCAAGGAGGTGCCACGGTGAACTTCAAACCATGGGAGCCATCATATCATCCAATGGTTCTAATAAAACCACTAGGTAAGAGTATTTAGCCACCCATGTGTACAGTACTTCAATAAATTAAAATGTAAATCCGTCCCATTTTAAATGACAAAAGCATTCACCTTACATTGTATATATTTTGCGTGTGCGTAACAAAGAAAGAGATATTCAGGCCAATCATAATCCAAACGTACACAAACGTACTCTGGAAGATAACATTGTGGGGCGTCCATAAATTAGGTGACGTTCGAAGGGGTTAATGAAGGAAGTCTCTAAGACTACAGTCGCTTCTCTTTGGGGCAAAAGGAACATGAATGCCGCACCATTTTCGCTGATTTTAATGAGAGTTGGACTATAAAAAAAAACTTAAAAGTTGTTGTTCACAAACAAGAGTTTTTTTTCCATAAGTAATTCCGAAAGACGCAGATTGGTGTGTACTTATAAACGGAATAGGTCCCAAAAAAGGATGGCCAAGAGCTAGAATAGAATCGGTAGTGTGATCTGTGACCGAGAGGAACACGGTTCGGTGACACGAACCGCATTAGAACACGAAATTTCACCGATAACACACGTGAAATGATAGGACTGGTCGTTTCAAACCCGTTTTTATAGCCCAAAAGAGCAATCGGGGAACCAAATATATCCGTAGCATAGAGTAATGAAATACCTGATCTGATATTCCATTCTTACATAATTTTCGATTATTTTATCTTTCCCCGTATGCATGGCACTCTTGCCCCAATACTCCAAAAATCACATTTTTATACATTTTCTTAATTTTCTAAAACCAGTTAATTTTACTTATATATTTTCTGCGTCCGATGAATAAGTTAAAAAAAGTGTAATATGGAAGTGACAATACGGCGACGTGCCGTCATAAAATAAAATAAAAATGACGATAAAAGCAAATTCAGCCATTGAAAAATAGATTCAAATAAGCTACAGCATGAATTGCTTAACCTGGCACACTTGCCGCAATTGGTTATTTTAAAAAGATATATAATATTATTTCAAAATACTTCATTTAAAGAACCTTTTTCCAATGTCTCATCGTTTTTTGTATCATATATTGTTACAGTCAAAATATTACAGATTTTTTAAACTTTTTAATCAAACAACCAATAAACAGGAATTGATGATTTTTTTCGCATGAGAGCCTCTACCGCTGGTTCGCTCCCTTCCGTTATATTTGCTATGGAAATTCAAATTAATTTGTCATTTTAGTCAAAAAGTAATTTTGGAAATGGGAGCGAATTTCATCAGCGTTATGTAATGTTGGAGGGGATTTCTTCCAGCGTAACGTTTTGTTACGATTATATCGTAACGTATAAACGTAATTTATGGACGGCCTCTTGCGCGTTTCGTCTAGTGCATCCAGCATGCATACGAACTACTACTTGCAAATGGGCTGTAAAGTAAGATTGAAAACAATCTTCAAGCAGCGCAAGAAAACAACATTAACGACAAGCGAATTTTCTCCTTTTCGTCAAACATGAAGCTTCCCACCATAACCATCGACGGTGGCTATTATCTGCACAAGTTTATTACAGCCCGGGTGTAGCAAAACAGATGAGATAAATATGAATCACTTGCCACCGCTGTGCTCGTTCGGGCGATTGCACGCGCCCTCCAGCCTCCAAAGATCACGTGTGGTTGGTTTGTGTTAGTATGACGCCGCGACGGTAGCACGATGAATCCTAATTACCAGTGTGCGAGAAATGAGTTATGTTGTAGTTATTTCGCGATTGTCCCCGAGCGACCCACGCTTTGCTGGGTAAACAATATTCTGTTTAACATAAAACACATGGATTCCTAAATAAGTACCATTCAAACAGATACAGCAATACAGCATTACATTAGCACAAAACACACAGATAATGATCATGCTGAAACACAATAATAAAACAAACCATTTCTTAATTAATAAACATACATAAATAAATGGTATGAAACACAAATGAAAGAGGAAGAAAAAACGGTAAACGAACAGTAATCAACAACCAACTGCACAACACAAAACACAGGTAGTGGGCACATGTTTGTAGGTGCAACGAATAAAAATTTCTTCTAAGAAAAAAACACCAACCTGATTTAACGGACGGTTGCATAATGTCAGGCGTCAAGAGGCGTTGACAGTTGAAGCGGACGTTAATTGAGGAAGCAAAGAGGAAGGATTTTGGGGAACGGAAGGTTCCGTTTGTTAGCACTCCATTAAAATTCGTCCAAGGACTCATTCCTCTGTATTTCCGGAGAAATTGAAGCCGCGCACAATCTTGCATGATCAAGATCGTTTTTCTACGGAACTCTGGTTTCGTTCATCATGGCTTTTTTCTGCACATCCGCTGAAGACTCTCTTACACAGTTTTTTTTTTTAAACATATAGAACATGATGTATGTTGCAGTAGATGTATTAGTAGGTGCTTTTTTCCAATCGCCTTAGAGGTTAGTAGCCATTCGTTGTGGTTAGTAGCAGTGGTAGCAGGTTAGTATGAATCGAAACATTTCGTTGACGTTCTTCTTGAAGGTTGGTAGTTCCACGTTGTATCTCGTTGGATTTTGCGTGACATGCTGTTTCAGGTGCGTTGGAAAATTGGAAAAAGCATATGTGGGCGTTTGTGTGGGTGTGTGTGTGTGTGCATGACTAGGATTCGAGTAGTGCTAGGCGTTTAAGGAAATTGATAGGATGGATATATTGACAAAAGTGTCAAACGTGGTCCTGTAACGAAATGGTGTTTCACCGGGCACAGCTATACACTACACATCCGGTTCTAGAGTCGGGCACATGCGTCATCGTTTTAGATGGTTTAAACCACCGTATCATCATCCTTACTCGGTGCAAGTAGCACAGGAGTCGAAGGTGATAGTTTCAAACCCGGTGTCGTAGTCTTGAGACCACCGCCGCCGCTACCATTCGCAGTAGGAAGTGGAAGCCCCCCACGGGCGGAACTGAACGTTGTCAGGCGGTTAATGTTTGCGTCCGATGCGGTAGTGAACGTGTTGTCTCCGAGTCGGCTCGGTCCCCAACCGGCGGACGTACGACGAGGCATCGTACCACCGGAAGCCGTGTAAGGTTGTGGTATATTGGAGCGATTAGACATACCCTCGAAAATATTGGCCGGTTTCCGATTAGTGGTCTGATTGTTCACACGGATCGAAACAACCCGATCCTTCGAATCGGAATAATACGCCATCGGTCCGGTCGGTGTTCCCCGAGACCCACCACCATAATCACCACCGTAGTACAGAGATGATCCAGTACCGGCGTACTCGTTCCGACTCGTTCCAACCGGGGTGTTCGAGTAGAGGAATGATTTAATCGGAACACGCGTAGATCGTGACTTGCCCGAAAGCATGTCTTCCGATTTGCGTCTTACATGCACATTACCGCTCACTACCGGGTCGTTCGTGTGGATGTACTTGATGGCTGATTGGGGCTGATAGCTACCGCTTCTACCACCGCTACGACCCGCAACCGCCGGCGGTTGATTTTCACCCTCATTCTCTTCTAGCACCGAATCGTACGACGACGCGAGTGAAAGTTTGTGCCCGGAGTTGGGCGTGTTGGGCATGGACCGACTAAGATCCGGCACCGAGCTGTGTATACTGTTCCGGTTTGTGCTACCACCACCGTTACCGCCGCCACCAGCAACGCCACCGTTTGCCATCGTGGGAAGCGTTAGGAACGTACGGGAGCGCGTGATGTTCAGCAGCCGGAGGGAAAGGGTATTGAGGGAATTGGTGCGATTACGCAGCTCCGGCGGCACGGTAAAATCGCCATCAAACTCGCGGCGATCGACCGGACCCCAACGGTCCTCGTACTCGTCCACCATGCGGCTTAGATGCTTCTCAATCGCCTAAAACACATTCATTCCGCGTCCGCGTCGGTAGATAAGAGCGTTGAAAGCGAGGAAAAATGGGATTGGATGCCGTGTTGAAAAAAAAAACAATGGGAATGTAATCCAGAAGGACACATTGTGTGTGTATGTGTGTGTATTGGATAATGAGTATGTTTGTGGCATGACGAGGGTGTTGTTTGTGTGTGTGTGTGTGTGTGTGTGTGTGTGTGTGTGTGTGTGTGTGTGTGTGTGTGTGTGTGTGTGTGTGTGTGTTTGTGTTTGTGTAGCACATGGTTTACGAGTGTTTGGTAGAGGCATAAGAAAAAGAGGAAGGAAAAATACATTTCATTACGGTTAGTTTAACTGTACAGCAAAATGTTATTTGAAAAACAAAGAGGTTACGCTGAAAACGTATTATCTGTTAAGAAGCCAATTAGTTTTTTTTTTTTCAATCAGCGACCATGCTACATTGCCATTTTTTACATCATCGCAACCATATTCCGAACGATTAACGAAACACGTATGCAACTGGGCGCCTTAGTGGTAGTAATTTTACGCACACATCATTTTAGTTTAGGGTAGGTTTTAGGTATTTGTTAATTTCGAACTCTTTTAAAATAAGTATTTCAAATTCTTGATCACAACCGTTAATCGTTCAGAAAAACAAAGTTTGAATATGTTATTAAAGTTTAACTTTTTGTACTACTGAAAATATGGTTCATGTAGCAATTCGTCAGCAACCTATGTCGTCCAGTAGAAACTTAATCGTTTACCAAAATTTAAATATTTCATTCACTGTGTTGCGGCACAAAAAACAGGTACACACCCTTTGCTGTTCCTACAAAGTCCTTTCCAACTCCCGCTATTGAGTGGAAATATCATTCATCTTAAGCCTCGTCTATCGCACACTTACCTGTTTTCGGGGCATCAGTTGGGCCTTCCATTCGCGAAGCTCCTTTTGCAATGCTTCGTCGCATTCACGAAGTTTAGCCGTTTCGTGCTCAAGAAGCTGCTTCCGCTTTTCGTTCTGCAGTTGCTCCAGTTCCCTGTAGGTAGCAAGAGAAGCGAAACAATAAGCCACAAAAATTATGATAAAACGGCAATGCATTCCCTGTTGGCAGTAGAATTTAAATCAGGATTTTTTTTTTTTGGTTTGAAGGCTTGCATTTTTGACTGCGCTCAGCTAGAAGAAAATATTCATCTGCTATACTTCAAAACAAATCTGGTTTGTATGTGTAAAAAAATTATGTCGAAGAGTCAACAACTATTACCCTAGGATCAAAAATTAATGCATTCTCTCGTAGATTGATACTGTACAGACAAAAATTGATGCTGTACATACAAAAATTGATGAGTGCTGTCAAAAATTCCTGGCTAGAGATCAAATTTGTCGGCAACGGCTGTATGCCGAAACATTCTTTCTTGTCTAACCTCATGTCCCTTGTCTTGTCAATGTTTGGGAATATGTCCATTGTCCGTCAATTAGATACTGTCTATGCCGACTGTACAGCAGCATTCGACAGTATTCCGAATGACTTCTTGGTTGCCAAACTATATAGACTCTGCCTTGGTTAAGTTCATATCTTCCTGGTAGAACTTACAAAGTTAGAATTCAAGATTCCTTTTCTGACATATTCATTGGATCGTTGAGGGCAGTGTTCCTCTGACTCTCCCTGTTGTTTGTTAATAATTGTGTAAAAGTTCTTCTCTTTGGAAGAGTGTTCTCATTTACGCTAATGATCTCAAAATATTTCTCCCTGTAACCACGTCATCAGACTGTTTCCTCGCTTCCTTTTAAGCTTGGTGCAAATTGTCTATTACTTTGTCCGAAGGAATGTAAAGTTATCTTGCTTTGTCGTTCTAGCAATCAACTCTTCTGGAGGTATAGAATTTGTGGTATCGACATTAATCATATTCCATCGATCAAGGATCTAGGTGTGTGGCTAGATAAGAAACATAAGTTTGACAAACAATTGGAATTTACTCTCGGTAAAGCTAACCGTATGTTGGGTCTCATTACTCATTCACGCGATTTACCACTCGACGGCCCGTTAGGCTTCGAAACCCTCCAAATCTGCAAACAATTTTATAGCAACATTGAGGCTTCTCTCCTTCTTTCCTATATTTCCATACATGCACTTTCCTGTCACCTGCGTGTTAGACATCCTCTCCATTTCCCAACCAGACTAACGCCTTACGGCCTCTCTTCAGAGAGCAAGCTGCATTTAACAACTCTCTGCATCTATTCGACTATCATGTCCCGTTCTCTTTTTTCCGTTTTCGTGCTTCCTCATCCTTATCTTTCCCTTAATGTCAGTTACTAACTAACATTGTGATGCCTTTAAGGCAGACATTTGAAATAAATAAACAATAAGCAAACAAATACTTACCTAATCGACCCTTCTGAGGTAGCTCGTAACTCTTCCAGTTGTTTGCTGTGCTTTGTTTCAAAACGCAACTGCTCCTGGTTGTATCGCTTCTTCTCCTGCTCTTGGAACTGCGCACATTGGAATAACGAAAGATCACACAATTCGCATGAATTATACCATACAAATATATACTCTTGAGACACATCGCGCACGATGTTGTTACCTTTTTCAGTTTGTCCCGCTCCACCTCCGGATCGGTGGTCATCGAAATGCGCAACGATTCACGGAACATCATATCGCGAGCCTTCCGTTCGGCCCGGATTCTCTTTGGCAGTGCTCGCCTCTCGATCGTTTGCCGCTTCAGCAGTTCCTCTTCCTTCCGAGTGATCATACTGTGCGCGGTATCGAAGGCAGTACAACATTAATGAGAATCAAAAAGAGAAAAACTTAAGAATGCACGACCCTTACCGCTTGATTTGATCCAATTCCTTCTCGTGGCGGATAATCATCTGGTGCCGTTGCATGAAACAGATGTCTTTCACGTGACGCTTCGCCAGCTGATGCTTGTCGTGAATGTGTTTCTCCTCAAGCTCCCACAGCATCGCTTCGCGCGTTCTCATTGCCTGGTGTAGTTGAATATTTATTACAGAAAAAGTTGGTTAATGAATACATTTTTCATTAGGTGTTGGCGTAGCCCAATGCACAGTAATAGCCAATAAAATAGGATCGCCTACTATCGCACATCTGGTAAATATGAGATTGTGAAGCCAATTTTCAACGAATCAACCTAGTTTTTTTTGTGAAATTTATTTGAATATTTTGGGAACATGTTCCTGTCCACTCATATGTGTTCCACTCATAAATTTTAACATTCAAAACAAAATTTTGTTGTAATTTTGAGCATCCCTTCGTTGCATATTTAAACTCTAGGATCAGTTAAATGTGCTAATAAAAAAGTTATATTTTTGTTAGTCGAAAATGCTTCAAACTTATGACAAATTATTTTATTATTAAATTATTGATTAACTTTTGGACGAAAAAAAGGCTGTAGATAGTTCAATTGCTAATGATCATTCTACCAAAATTTTGTAAAGTTATACCTAGTAGAAGTATTGAAATCGGTTTTTTGAAAAATGAAAAAGAAAGTGGTCTTATATTATTGGCGGTCACTGTAAGTATCCCATTCTTGTCCTAAAATTGAAATTATCTCAAAAACATTGTGCCACAGAGTGTACCACCTTAATACGTTATAAAAACAAACATTTCCACTAGCCCAAATCAATTACCGTTTGCTTTTGCTGCAGGTAACCTTTGTCGGTAGCGGACAGCTTTTCGCGATATATTTCGCTGATTCGCCGCAGTGCTAGCTCATGATTTTCTGACAGCGATGACAGGAACGATTTTTCCCGCTCCTCATGCTCAAACTCCATCTGTGTTTTCCGCTTGCGGAACTCATCTTTTCGCTTTTCCTTCGGCAGCAGATCGACCTCCTGCTTGAGCAACCGTATTTCCTGCTTCAAACTGTCGCGGAACTAAATAGAAACAAAATAAAGTAAAGCAAAAAAACATTGATGAAAGAATTACTCTTCATTGATGGACATTATGCTGCGCATTACAGCGTTTTACAGATTATTTTTACTTATGAACTGCACTTTTAATTTCTGTAAGGATATTTTTTCACCATCAAATGAATAGAGCGGGTTGTTTAAGGTTAAGCAAATTACTTTTTGATTAAGCATGATGTATACGAATGAAACTACATTTTATATTTATATGTGGGGTAAGCTGCCTATTATGACACACCACCCTACCAATTGTTGCACACATGTTGGTAAAAATAGCTGTAATACTTAAACATTATTGCACATCAATGACTGACATAAAATGTCAGTCATTGAAATCAAGCTTCAATTTCTAGAATGAAAACGTTCTTCTATAAGAATCGCCGGTAAAATGAGTTCAAAAATATCGGACTAGGTGAATCTGTGATTCATTAAAATTATTATCACCATTTTAATTAATCTGATGTTGAGGATTGAAATAAAGTGTACTAAAATTACGGCGGCGAACGTGCAATCATTAGACTCAATGGCAATTTTGAATGTGTGCTATAATTGGATATCAAGTATGGGTAAAAGACCATACTTTTATTATTATTATTTTTTTTTTATTCATAAGGGACGGCCTGGCCGTATTGCTTACAATAAACTTAAAATTAGTATACTCCTTTCCTCTTTGCTGGGAGACATTTCCTTCTCCGAGCTGTGAAAGGGCACCATATCCCGGGTGTGCTCGGTTGTTCCGTTGCGTATGTTCCGTCATCCAAAGCCAAAGTCGTGTTCCTAGCGAGGGTCTTATCGTGTGAGGGTAACTTATCCCGGGGTATGTCAGGCGTTTCCATGCTCGTGGTCCAGATGGTAGCGGGGGTCTTGATCGTTTTCCATTTCGAAGATTCCTGATTGTGTCCAATCTTGAAGTCTTCCTCTCCCTTTCGCTGGGATGTCCATCCATAGCATTGGCCGCTGCAACTGCTTCCATATGGTACCCAACCCTTCACGCATCGTACTCATTCATACATTCATTCATTCATTCATCCATTCATCCATCATCATTCATACAAGCGAGGTACAACATATATAAGACAGACAAACAGTGGGAGTAGTGGGGGGGAAGGGGATCACACTAATAATCCGTTAGCACGGCAGAAGAGAAAGATTACTCTCAGGTAGACCTCGTCGCAGTCTCCCAGCAGGTCCCGAATTGGAGTATCCGGCAACTTTCCAATGCCCCGGACTGCGTCTAACAAGGCGGGTCGAGCAGCCTCGTATTCCACACAAGACCATAGAAGATGATCTATGTCATGGTATCCGAGGCCGCAGCCACATACTTTGGAGTCGACCTGTCCTTTACGCTGGAGATGCGCGCCCAAAGCGAAATGGTTAGACCTAAGCCTAGACATCATTCGAATGAACGCACGATCACCTGAGATGCCGTGGAACCAAGGCTTCAAGGACACTTGGGGAGTGATCGAATAAAGAAACCTCCCGAGCTCATCGGTGTCCCACAAACTCTGCCACCGAGCCATGCAGAGAGACTGTGGGGCACGCATGTACTCGTGAGGTAAGATAAGCCTGTCGAAAAAGGACCCTTCCGAAGCACCCTTTTTGGCCAATTGGTCTGCCTTTTCATTGCCGAAGATTCCGCAATGTGCAGGCAGCCAAACAAGAGATATCCGGAATGATTTCTCAAACAATGAGCTTAAGACCTTTAATATTTCTTTTACGAAGTAGTCCGGGCTCTTAATAGCCTTCACAGATTTTAATGCTTCGACAGCGCTTAAACTGTCGGAGAATATAGAATATTCGTCTGGAGGACAAGCACTTATTATTAACAAGGCGTAAAAGATTGCGGCGAGCTCCGCTACATATATCGAGCATGGCTGGCGTAGTTGGAAATATGCCTCGGATACAATGTTATATACGCCAAAACCGATGCCCTGCTCATACTTTTATTATTTGATAATCGTTAAAAATGACTAGACAACCGTGAAAATTATCTTAGCAAAAGTGAAATATTCATACGATGGTGTAAAAGTTCTTCACATAAATTTAAAATTCGACAAACTTACCAGCTTCAAGTCTCGTTCCTGTTCCGCCCGTATCTTCTTGGACGTGTTGCGAAGTTCCGCTTCCTGCTGTTGTTCGAACTTCTCCACCGTCTGTCGGTGCTGGCGGGCCAGCACGTCCATGTCTGCCTCGAACGTACGCTCGAGTTGCATACGCTCCTGTTCGAACTTTTTCTCCTGCTGCTCTTTGGCGATCGCTTCCTTACCCTGCAGATCGTAGAACTGTTTCTTCTCCTGTTTCTGTAGCATCTTCAGCTCGCGTAGTTCCTGCTTGCGGAACAGATGATCATCGTACAGCTTGTTGTTATCCTCATCGCTGTAGATCACCTTGCTGGTGGTGGTCGTCACCTGTACCCCATCGATCTCGAATTTGCGCGTTCGTTTGCGCGTTTTCTTTTTCAGATTTTGCAGATGCAACTCTTCCTTGGTAAAGTTACGGTTAGTTTTTTGTCTGATGCCAGCTGTACCATTACCGCCGGTGGTTGCTGTAGCAGCAGCAGCAGCAGGAGCAGTACCAGCAGCAACTCCAGCAACTCCCGGTGTTCCTGCTACTGTGGTTGTCGTAGCAACACTGTTACCACCGGCACTACTGACCAAGGTGGACGATCCGGATGATACTGTTCCTCCGACAGATGGTGGCACCTTGTCATCTTCAAGATCAAGCGAAGGAAGTGGCTTCCGCCGGAGTGTTACCTCTTCTTCCAGCTCGACCGATGCATGTTCCCGACTATCATGACTAGTGGTGGTTGCAATGCTTTCCGCATCGCTTCGATCGTGTAGATGCTTTGCCAATACTGGAGCCGTTCCACTGCTACCTGTTCGTTGATGATGGTTCCCAGCGATCACGACGCCACCACCATGCTGGTGCGAATGATTATGATTCTGATGAATGGGCGTGCTGGCCGAACGTACGGATCCACCACCATCCAGCGAACCAACACTACTGTCCGGGGAAATCCGAGACTTTTCAATCTTTCGCTTATTCACAATTATACTAACGTCCTCGCGGCTCTCGTGGAACTCGGTGCCACCATTATATCTATTACCATTGATAACACTACCACCACTAACGGCTCCCTTGCCCGTTTGGCTTGGAAGCGATATCGAGGACCCGGATGGTGATCTTTGCTGTTGGTGCAGATGATGCAAAGCCTGTTGCTGTGCGGATATCTGCTGACGGCCGCCCACTCCCACCACTATGTCCACCTTCACATCATCACTCGATTCGCTCGGACCGCAGCTAACGTTCGACAGGTCGCTGGTAGAATCGTGATGGTATTGATGCGGAGACGGGTGCGGATTGTTGATCAGCTGCGGATGATGTTGTGAGGAATCCTTCACCTTGATTTCTTCCTCACCCACCGTTACGACTGATACATGACTAGTGTCCAGCAATAGTTTGCTGCTGTTATTCAGTGGATTATTGCTGCTCGCATTAAACAGATCACCGTCACCATACGCATCCACATCACGATCCGGCGATCCGGCGTTTATCTCATCCACCAACTGCACTCGATCACGCCGATCGTCAAAGCCGGAGCTAACGATCAGCACCTCGCTTTCGTCCAGCTTTCGTGCAATCGCTCGTCCGCCAGCTGCTAACTGAGAGGGTGTTCGAATAGGATGATGACGCGTAGAAACATTCTCCAGACTGTCCAACGATTGGAAGTCATCATCCGTCGACGATTCGTTCACATGCGTTTTATTCAGCTCGTTCGAGACGATAATCACCTCATCGTGGGCACCCGTACCCGGTGGAGATATGACACGAGAACGGCGCTGCTGAGAGGAACCGAATGATTTCGTCGACGAGGCAGACGAAGATGTGCCGGAAGATGCAACTGCTGTTGCTACTGCAGATCCGGCCGCTGGTGGCAAAGGAATAGAGTTATCGATGATCACCGGTGGGTGACTGGTGACAACTGTCACCTGTGCCACGTTACTCGCTAAGCTGTTCGAGGGATCAGACAGTACGGTAGCATCGTTGATCGTGATGGACGTAGTTGAGGAGGAGGACGAGCTATTCATCAACGTAGCATGATGTGGCAGTTGATTACGTGCTGCGGATGGCGTTGAGGTGGAGGTTACTTTCACTCCCTCGTCAACTCCAACCTCCTCCTGTAAAGTAGAGGAAGGCGGATGAACCGCTCTCGGAATGGCAACATTGTTATTACTAGAAGGAGCTTTCGGTGATGAAGGACGCTCCTGGAGGCTACTAACGATCGATTTAGCGCTCGTTGGGGTGGAAGTCTTGGAACTATCTCGATCGTACGGTGGTGTCGGTGCATGCTCCTTGCGGGGTGACTTGGTGTGCTGCTCTTCAATCACACCGCTGCTTCCCATTCGCATCAGAGCCGGAGGTGGTGGGGGCATCGCACCGCCCAGTACCGTTGCATCTGGACGATCGAGTGCCCGTACCGTGGAATCATTTTCCGGTGGTGTTTGTGGCGTTTCAGGTGGTGTTGGTGGTACCACATCCTTCGACACAGATCCATCAAACGGCAGCAACATTGAAGGTTGTTGCTTGACCGTTGGCGATGTTGGTGTTTGTGGTGGTGGAGGTGCTGGTCCTTTTTTGACAGCGGAAGAATTGGCCGAACTGCCAGCAACCGACGTCCTCCTCGGCTCACTACCAACCACTGGCTCAGAATGGAATTCGCTCGTGGGCAGCGGTGATGGTGGTACTTCAGAGATAACTTCTTTAGGCACCGGCAGCACCGGTGTGGGAACATTCACCGCTCCACCACTGATGTTCGATGAGGAAGAAGCCGTTCGGATCGTTTGTTGCGGTGAAATCTCTCCGCCGGCCGGTGATGTGGCGTTTGGCGGCGCGGGTTGGGATTTTTTGATTTCCGTTTTAGTTTCAACACTGGCAGGAGTTTTCTCCGGCGGTACCGTGACCGGCGGACCTGCCGCCGCACCGACCGGAACCGGTATCGGGCCAATTTTCGCTTTGCTGGAATCATCTTCGGTGGTAGGAACGGGAGTAGACTCTTTCGAATCCCTGGACGATTTCGATAGGGACGTAGGTGTATCTGGAACTGGTGCGAAACAGTTATTGCAGATTCTTTCAATTGAATAACACGATGGTAACTTACGCTTGTCAGTTTCTTGACTCTGCAGGGACGAAGAATCATCATCCAAGTCGAGCGGAAGAGCAGAATTGCGGGGTTCCTAAAGAATGACACAAATTGGCAATATGAAATCAATTAATTTACTTATAAGGTATGTTTTTTGCTTTTAAGTATTTTTTTTATAAACATAACTTCTACTAAATGAGAACAGAAGTACGCAAAAGTAAAGGATATTTTTCGTACAACGTATTCATTTGAATATGCACAACTCATACGAATTGCGTTAAGATAGAGAAAAAAAACCGATTTTATTCAAATAAAGAAATGATATTCGTTGTTTTGAAAAAGAAAACAATCAAACTACATGCTATTTAAAAGACAAAACAATTATCAAACAAACAGGGCAATCAAAGTCAAAATAAAACTCGAAAACTTCTAAATCAAACAATATAAACATTACAGAACTATTGCCAGACTAGACGTTTACGCACTACAGACCGATTTTCCTTTCTTTAAGTACGCAATCAAGGGAAATAGGGTGTGTAAAACGATTGAATTCTGAAAGTTTACCCGAGAAAAAAGCGATCAAACGCGAACAAAGATTCTAAATTTAACGAACATTTACATTCACTCACACACAGACGGTTTAAATAATAATTTAACTATGAAATATTCCGAAACAGCTACAAAAGGATGTGTACAAACGTACTGCCGTAGCACAGATCATTGTAGAAATTTATCGAAACAAAAATAAAAACGGAACACACACACACGCAAGCCAACAAAGAAAAATATCACACATTGCACGCGCAAGAAAGGGGCAATTTTTTTTTCAATCGGACTGCCGGTTTGTTACGGGGCAAAACGCTCTAGTCTGACAAAACTTACCAACCCTCTGATAGAGCGATCTGCGTTTCGCTTGTCGTTTTGCTTTCTATTGTTTGTGTTTCATGTGAAAGGTAATCATGTTGTTAGCAGATTCATTGTTCGAATTTAAATGAAGAAAACCCGTAGGTCAATTTTATGGACGCGATGATGTTATTTAGTATCGTTATTGAGGCAGCGTGCAAAAGAATGGAAAAGAATACGTGTGGATTAAACATGAGATTTGGTAAAGAAAATGAAATGGCATTTTGTGTTTTTGGGGTTTGGTTCCTCTAACCAACGTTTGGTTCTAACCCGCGTCACCCTAAGACGCGGTACATTCATTGAAAGGATGCTGCCCTTGTGCAAGGTGCACGTGGCAAATGTCCATAAGTACATTCGTACTATACGCACCTCAGCTTCCTCGTCCACCAGCTCCTCCTCGACGACGTCCGCCTTATACTCGAGCAAAAGGTCTTTGATGGGTTTCGAGTCTAGATTACCGCTGATGAACGGTAGCCCCATAAGCACGTCTGTTGACGGCCTTTGCTGAGGATCCTGTTTGATAACACACGAAAAGAAATGAGATTTTATTAATACACTGAGTTGATGATTTTTTTTTACAGCTTATAAATTCCAACCTACCTTCACAAGCGCACGTGCGAGAAAGTCATTAAAGTGTTTCGACCACTTTGACGGTTGGTCCAGCTTGGGTGGTTCACTTTTCTGTATCTTGAGCAGCACTCGCATCGGAGACATTTCACTATTCGGCGGTTCCATCTGAGCAAACTCGATCAGCGTGATGCCGAGCGACCAGATATCGACCTTAAAGTCGTACGGATTGTCCCGGAACGTTTCGCACAGCACCAGCTCCGGCGCCATCCAGTACGGTGTCCCGATAAAGGTGTCGTGCTTTTGCATCGTGTGCTTGTTTTTGGCCGAAACGCCGAAATCCGCTGCGAAAGAATAAAATCAGAATCGATCATTATTATTGACGTTCAACCACACGTATACTCTTGCAGCAAACGCAGCATACCTAGCTTAACGCCACCGTCCATTGTCAGCAGCACGTTGCCGGCCTTCAAGTCCCGGTGTATCACCTTGTTCTTGTGTAAATGGTACAGTCCGGCGCACATGTGCTTGCATACGTAAGCAATCTGCGCCTCGGTGAGAGGTTTCTCCAGCTCCACCATAATACTATCTAAGGCACCACCATCACAATATTCTATCAGCATCTGCAAGCAACAAACAAGCAAACATGCAAACACGAAGAACGATTAAATTGCTGAAATGCTTTCAAACCATGCAAAAACCACCTTTCATATCGAACCACCTCCCCCTTAGTTACGCCCACAACTATCTACCGAACGAACACCACCCTAACGGATCTCTACTTTCCGGCCTATTTGCTTGCGCTAAAAAATCACATTGGATGTTTATGAATGGAACGACTCCTATGCCGCTACTGCGTCGGTGGGCATCAACCATACCAGCTTCAAAAAGGGAAAAATACGGAGAGAAAAAAATTCCCCGTCGAGAAATATGATCCAACAGGTCATTCAACACAACTCTTGTGCATTTCATATGATTCTGGAAACAGCATCATGGTCGTATACGTTGTCACACACTCTGGAGTTCGTTTCTAGTTGCCGAGTGTAGTCTCGTACTTCTCGAAAAGGGTCTGAATCATCGCATAACTTTGTGTCTTAAAATAACGGGAAATTTAAACTTCAAGTTATAAAGACGGGGACAAAAAAGTGACAAAGGGATCAGAGCAAATGGATGCTGAAATTCTTTGAATTCAATTTGTATTTTAGGGTTAGGTTTTTTTGGCCGCAAGACTTAATCCTGATTGAGGGTATAAAGCGGTCATCCAAAATGTAATCAGCATAGGGCGTCAAAAGAAATGGAAGAAAAGGAGCATCAAGAGCGATTCACAAAAGCCCAGCATTTCAGGAAAGGTTAGAAATGTGAATGACGAATTTGGAGTATTGCAAGATCTACTCGAATAGATCAGCAGTGCCGTTTTTCAGTGAATCAAAATCTGCTGTAGAAAGGATCACATATCTGTTGTGCCGGTAATTTCAAATATCCCTGAATATAAATATATTCAGGATCGTTTACATTAAAAAAATCTTCTTATCATTCTTTTTCTTGCCTTAACGACCTGCAAAGGTCACGCCAGGCATCGAATGATTTACTAGACTTGCTGATACCACGTAGCTGAATTGTCAGTCCTCATCACTCTACATGGGATTTGAAACACGGTCCTACCGCATGAACCCAGGCGCCGTTGTCGCCTTTAACAACGAACCCGCACACTTCACGACATAACAAAAGTCGAATAAAAAGACCTAAGGTAGTTAGCAGGTGTGATTTGAGCGCCCTCCGCCTTCTGAAATCAATGTGGTTCTATAAAACTTCACGAAAGGTATTACTCACCCACAGCTTGTCGTCGATCGAGAACGCTTCATACAGACCAACAATGTTTGGATGCTTGATCTCGGACAGGATATCGATCTCCACCATATGATCGCTGAGATTTTCCTCATCCTCCAGTGTGCACATTTTGGCCGCGGCCAACTGTTTCGTTTCCCTGTTCTGTGCTTTATACACCTTGCCAAACGCACCATCGCCAAGCTCGCCGATCATGTCCCAGAAGTCGGCCGGATCCGTATCCATACGGATGTTGTTGAAGATGCGCTTCTTCTTCGCCTCTCCACTGCCCAGGTGAAACACCTTCTTCAGATTGTTTAGGAACGACATTTTGAACCACTGTGCAGGCGGGTATTAATTATATCTTGTGATTCACTTAGCAAGATCGCAAAAGATGCTAACTTTTGCTGCTTTGTATATCTTACACTTTTCTTATCGAGATGACGGTGTGTGCACTAAAAAACACTAGATTATTCTGCAAACCCGCACCAGCCGCAGTACATCCGACGAGTGTTTACCCGTGTAACCAACGGTAGGAGCGATTAACGCACCTTCGCTTATCTACCGTACCGGTATCACTTAATATCCTTGAGAGCCTTATCTTTTGCCGTTGCGCTCGCGGGGTTTCTAAACCTCTACTTTCTGGAGCTTCCAAAGAGTAGTAAGATTACTATATAAATCTTGACCGTTACTAGCACATGTAACCTTTTTTTCACACTATTTCATTACCCCGGGTTTTTTCCTCCGTAGTGTCTCTTGGGGCAACAAAAAGATTACCACTTTTCTGAACGCAAGACTTTATACGCAAGTCGTTAGAAAACTTGGCGTAAAGTTGATCGAAAACAGGTTACCCGAACCCTGCACTCTTATCACACACTGTCCTGATGGGGATCCAGACATGGATTCGACCCAACGCGATGATGTCGCAGCTTTCGTGCAGCCGTACAGTTGCTGAAGACGACCATAATTATTCAACCGGCAGCGTCCTTCCGCGCAAACATTATCGGTAAGGTTCAGGGCTACAGTAACGTCGTCGTAATAGATGGGGTCAGCTTCCACGCGCACATCTTCTCTGGTTGCCATTTTCCGTAAGGGGGTAAGGCCGAACAACTTCCCACTGCCGTGGGATGTTTGCTGACTCTTCGATGATGAGCGTTTTTGTTTAGAGTTATTTCTCTAAAAGAGACCGAACGGATGTTCCGGGATTTTGAGGGTGGTGGTGTTACCGTTTAGAGGTTCTCCTGGCGTGGTTATTCGCGATAATGGAGTTGTGCAGTAAATTATCCACGCAAAAGGTAAGCGCTGATAGAGTCCAACCCGTTGCAGTATAGGCTTTTGGATAGACCTGAATGAGAGAAGGAAAAGCAAAGACAAATCATCTTTTTAGTCATGTTTATTTGCGATGCGATCGTGAATCACGTTTATGTGTGGCTGATAAAATTAAACCTAGAGCATTAATTGTTTGGAAAGTGTAAATAAACGAACAACCGATGGTTGTCGGCACGTACAAACTGCCGAAAGAATTTGACAAACGGGCACGAAATTATTACGATAAAGTTATGGTTCTTGTTTTCCTATCTACACTCCACCTCCTCCCCAATCAGTCCGTTAAGGGAAAAAGGTATTTAAATGTTTATTTACCTTAGATGATAATTAATGGCTATAACGCTCATAGACGGAAGGCGAACGATTTTCGGCATCGACAAAAAAGGCAGCACAACACAATCAACACATGGTGAAAGTTTGTTTGACAGAGCAAAATAATATAAATTGCATTTCGATTGGCCCTAAAAAGAACAAAATTTCTCGTTTTTTTTGTCTAATAAAAACAAAAAAAACATACCCACATCGTTTCGTTACCGCTATGCCGAGTGCAATACGTGGATGGCGTAAATAAACGAAAACTCTCTTCACGATTAAACGATTATACTGCGTTAAAGCGCTAATCGTAATTTTCCCTCTTTTGGGTAAACATTGCGCCCAGAAACCAATTAATCTCCTAACATTCTCCCATACACCCACACACGCAACCGAAACAACAATGCACATTATTCGTGCTAATAAAACTGTGAAACCCAATTGGGCCGCCTAGTAGTAGTACCGGGCGGAGCGAAATGATGTTGTAGTTTGCGACCACCATTGCGCGACACGCGAGTACAAAAGTGTTCCAATAAACAAAAAAGCAGAAACAATTTGATTGGCGTTAAATTAACGTGCTCCCCCCAAGTCTCGGTGCATTTATTGCAGCTGCTAGGCGATGGAAAATCGCGAACGAGGTGCTTATTTGAGCACAGAAGGAGGAAAACTTAAATTTGCTCGATTTTTGCACGTTGTACATTCGCTCGCCTAACTCACATTTTTTACCAGAATATGCGTCCCCAAATAATGGCTTACTAGACTTGCCGATACAACGTAGTTGGATAGTGAAGTGCACACTCCGGGGAAACGGTCCGGATGAGATTTGAATCCCGGATCCGGCAGTATAAAAAGACCGTAGACGTGTTGTATTCTATGCAAATAGGAAAGGAATCTAGACTGAAGTGTTTTGCGATTTATGGGATTTAAACAATCTGTTATCATATTTAAATCGTTTTTTTCTATAAGGAACAGCCTAGCCGTATTGCTATCTTTCAGTGATGGGATAAATCCTCGTTTTTCTCTGAGTCGTTTTAATCTGGATCCGAGGCATTCTGGAATTTACTCTGGAGTAACTATGGTATAACTACTCCGGATTAATTAGGAGCTTTGGAGCCCGGCCCGGTGGTCCAGGCGACATCGACATCAGCGCCGGTCTTCAAACGTGGTTTCGTGGTTTCAGCAGTCTAGAAAGCCATTTTCGATGGCCGGCATGACCTTAAGTTCGTTACGCCAAGAAGAAAAAGAAGAAACCTATTTCTTTTATTATAAATCAACCTTTCGCATGAGAAAGAGGTGCCTGGCATAATTTAATATTTTTGGACAAACAATCCAACTGTAGGGGAACATTTCTATTCTACATTTACGGAGTAACCTGCAATTGATTCCGCAGTGCACTCCTTAGTTGAATCCAAAGTTACTCCTGAGTTGAATCCGGAGTTACTCCGGAGTTACTACGTCCGAATCAGAGTGTATTAATGGATCCACTCCGTAGTTCCCACCACTACTATCTTTAAATCGTTAATCGCATTGAAAAAATGAGCAACATTAAAAAGAACTTCCTTTGGCAGATGAGAAATTAAAATATTCAGCTTCAATTAAATTCCTCAAAGGAGCATGCACAGATTCTGTACCATTTCAACATTGTCTCCCAAAACGCTAAGCCACGAATGAAGCTGTTACCGGCCATTGCAAAACGCTTTTGGTCACACCACTTTGCCGACGACAGGTTAGTTTACGGAGTGGGGGTTGAACAACGCACAGCACAGGCACACCTCAAGACTCAAATGCCGGAGTGACCGGTAATGCGATACACGATACGGTTGAAAACGATCGGTTCAAACGATCTCGAAATGCGTAGCGGTATCTCTTTACGTAATCGATAGAGTGCAGACACATTCCACCGACAGCGCGCCCCATGTGGAAACGCAAGCTGTCGGAAGGGGAGAGTTTTTTGGTTACTTACCCCGACAAGTGAATGGTTCACATAAATACACCTCGAGTTCGAGGGAGCGAAGATGCTGCGCCAAGTAACGCCTTAAAGTACACGTTGTGGTTCAAGAAGAGGTCAAACGTGAGATACCCTCTAAATGGTGCCATCTTTCAGCGCGATCCGTGTCGATCAGACTCGTTTGTAATGTTTTACTATCTAAAGCTGAGCGATGTCCCCCACTTGAGCAAGCACCAGTCAAGGATTTCCATTCTCAAGGGCAATGGAATCTATTCGATGCAAGGCTGTTCAACATTCGCCGAGCGTTAGATACCCAGCAAACTCAACATATGTAAAGCAATGAATAGGAAGCGTTTGTTGCACTGTCCAACACGTGTACGACTTTGAAAAAGGCATCCAAAATTAAAAAAAGATTCGACCCTTGCACTAATCAACCCGACGGGAGCTACTAATTTAGGCGATCGTTTCGAAGAGGTTTAGTCATTTAACGACGTTAATGTCTACGTAGGAAAGGGCAAGATTGCCGATGGTCCTACTCATCAGCTTACCAACTTCTAGTTGACCCCATCACCGCGCGTATATCTTAATGGTTACATTAGATGGTTCATTTAGATGAACACCACCCAGCATGAAAGACGGAACCGAGCACAAAGCCTCGCCACACTATCTTACCCGCAGTATGCGACGTTACATATTAAGAGAGCGCTTTGTTGTCAACCATCATTTTTTGGTATGCCGGAATGGTACTTTCTTGGCCGCGCGGAGTTACAGACGCACTTTCTTTTTGTCTGATCTTTAATTCGCTTACAATTAGCCCTATTCAGCTGGGATCGGTGAGAAATCTCCAGCATGTACCCTTTCAATTGCACTTGATGCGCGAGAAGTTGAGATCACTCTTCAAGACAAAACCTAGTTAAATGACTATTAAATGAAATTAAATGACTTCAAAGTTTTGTCTGAAATATTTGCACATACATAAATGTTTTTGAAAAACCAATTCTTCAAATTCAAATGCACATACATACACTGTGTGCAAGATAAATTTGACACTTGGCCATTTCGTTTATAGTTCGTGGTTGAGTTATTGCATCAAAACAAACGATACGTCATTCTAAAGCCACAAGTGTTTGGAAACAGTGAAAAAAATGTCGAATGAACTTAATCAGTGGAATCCGTCGGAACGCGGATGATGATCCGCGCCGCAACACACAAACCGGGACCATCAAGACGGCGGCGCTTTGTGCATTAGAACACGGTGAAGGATATTCGCAAGCAAGTTGAAACCTGCAACAGAGGTTTTGAGGCTGTTGTACAAAGGAAGGATCATACCGGGCAGTCGGATTGCTTACGGAACGACGAGTTCTTTGACATTTCTTCGAGCAGAAACCGGGGGCTGAAAGCGGGCGGCTATGTGAAGCAGCTGGACAAGGTCTCCTCAAGCCCTGGATAACCTAAAGAGGCCAATGGTAGGCCGTATGTGTGGCAACAAGATTCGACACCTTGCCAAACGGCCGCCAAATAGCAAAAATGACTTAAAGACAATTTTTACGACTTTGCCACCCCTCAATGTTTCCCTTCCCAGCTCCCCGGCCCTCATCCCGATGGTTTATTTAGTGTTTTTGCGGCCCTACCCAGGGCTATGGTAGTCCGGGCTTGCTCCAGGTTTCAGGAAGCGGATACAGATGGTCATCGATGCCAAGGGTGGATACTTTAAGTAATTTGTGCAGCCAAAATGGTAAGCTAAACTCCGTGGAAAAACATGTTTTTCTTATTCTTTAAAATTTCAATTCCCACAGGAACTGTCAAATTTATCGTGTTTAAAAAAACAAAGTGATAGATTGAGCCTTCCCTGTTTATTGTTTAGCAAAGGTGATTTAGGAGGCGACAGATCCTTCAGAGGTACAGCGAAACATACAACATTCCGTACCAGCTTCACATGTCAATCTCAAACAAAAACCGCTAACTTCTTGAAGCGTGTGAGTAGATATGTTCCCCCGCGGTATCCATCTAGTGGGAGGGGGGGGCTACCTTAGCACCCAAACCCCCCCCTCCCCCCCCAGATTACAGCAGCCCAAAATTGGAAGATGAAATTAATTTCTATGAAATTAAATTCCAATGCGCCAATAATGCGTTTATTTCTTATCCTCTCTTGGCCACAATCATCGAACCGTCGCTGACCCCTCCCCTTCCATTGCGTACGGTTCAGTCGCTGAAAGTGAATTAGATTGGAAAGGGAAAATATCGGAGAAAAAACTAACAAACCGATTAGCTCAATCAAACTTATGCTCCGCAGCAGCTCTTAGAGCAATAGAGCGCGCGTATGTCAGTAATGGGGAGGGGGGGGGGGTCTATCGATTCCAATCTAGTGCAACGGAAGCGGCCCGGGTGCGTAACAAGTGAAAGAAGGACAGGTGGGAAAGAGAAAAAAAACAAGCAAAGCAGAATCAAATCAGGTGAAAATGTGCCCATACATATGTGATCGCGAACGGCAGGAAACATAAGTGAAGAAGTGGAGAAAAATTACTTCCTACTGATCTCGATCTATCTGGTGGTTCTCCAGATTGGCCCAGGATTGGAGAAAGCCGTGGAAGGTCACACTGCCTTCAAGGGTGGTCTCTCTCGCCACTCATTTGGCAGCCGACAACCAAATTAGACAGCACACATACACACGCACGCGCTTTCCTCCACCATCAGTTAGGCGCTCCCCTAAGGGCACACACAAACAATCCCCAGCGTTCGTTGGGCCACTACCTTCGCGACAATCGAAACTCGGTAAAAAAAAGCCTCACCAGGCAAAACCCTGACTCCTTGGCTAGCGGCAGCGGAAAGACACGGACCCTCTCTCACGTGGACGTTGTGTTGTTGCCCAACATCATTTGAAATTGGACAAATTCCGAACCTCACCGCAACGAACGGGCATAGAGAGAGAGAGAGAGCAGTCAAGCCGCTTTTTATTTAAGGCAGCTTGGCGTACGGCCGGGTAACTGGATGTGGATAAAGCCGCCCCAAGTTGGAATGAGTTTGTTTGTGCTTTCGAGACACACACATCTTGGGCTTTTCTCAGTTCGAATGGTAGTGAATGGAACCAATGCGATAAGTACACGATCACAGCAAATCTCGTCGGAAGGGTATCGGGCATGACCATACCAACTGCGCGCGATCGCTGAAGAACTCCTAGAAAGAAGTATAAAACAAACATTCAAGATAGTTCGCGAGAAGATCGTATAACCATTCATTGCAGCGCGTTTGGCAGGCTCTCTACGCTCATTCACATTTCTTAAAGCAACCGCTCTAGCTGGACCCCTGCCTGAAGCCCCACCTATCTGAATGGCACGTAAACACACACGAGCACCAGACACAGGTGGTGCGTGTGTTGACGAACGTTTGTATCATTATCCAATGGTTCAACTCCAAACGGCTCCCCCATGCAGGGTTTGTTTGTGGCACTGGTTCATGCCGATTATGTATGGGAAAGGTCTCAAAAATGACATACTTCCGCTAGAAGAACAAGGTTTAGCAGCTACTAAAGTGGTGTGAAAAAATTCGCCCATTCCACCCGTTCCCAAACATCCCCACACATACACAAAGAGGCACGCACGCCATTAATGTGGAACAGGTTAAATTGTTTTACGACCAAATTTAAAACCCATCATATTCCAGTGTTTCTCCCTTTATTCGAGCGGCTGACTAACGGCTCGTTTGATAGGTTATTAATGGCAAATTGGAGGGGGAAAGATGGAAAGCACCCGGTAAAGGAACGTCAAGAGGTAAATTGTACATTAACACCAAAGGGTTCAAAGACAACTTGTAACAGTTTTATTACCATTTTTTATTTCAAATCTGTGTGAAACTATCGCTTTCAATTAATTCATAAATTCCAATTTAAATTCAAGCGCTCAAGTGCATTTATTGTATGTGTAAATGTCTATTTTATTGACTATAGAGACAAAAGAAGCACACAAAAAATGTTCAAAGTCATTCAAGAAACTTTAAACAACAGCATATTGCTGGTTAGTATCTTTATCTCCTAAAGTCAAATAGTCAATAGTTTTCAGTACAGTGTTAGTTAGCTTAGATTAGATAAGATCCATTAATTTCGGTTTGTTCTTTTGTACGTAAAAATATGAGAATCATGAGACTCTAGCTTTACGTCAACATCAAGACGCCAAGGCTGGTAAATTTTCCTAACGAAAAAGCACCATACAGATAGGTGATCGCACTTTTGAAGTCGCACAAAACATCCATCTTTTCATCTTTTCCATTCGGAATAACAAAAAAAAAACGGATAAAGCTGGGACTTTATGGAACATTCCTAGTCCCACTAGAGTCCTATTAGGTCATCCAAATGGACAGAGGAGACCTTGAGGGCCTAAACTGAGATGGGATGATGGCATTGATACGTCCGCCAGAAAGTTTGGATTATTAGAATTCCAGATGACGACGCAAGACCGAGTGCGGTTTCGAAGATTTCTGCACCGGACCAAACCCTGATGCCAAGATACAGGATTTACCTAGCCAATTGGGCATCGTTAAACTATTACAGCGTTCACTTAGCCAATTCGTCATCGTCAAACGATTATCGGGCACCGTAAATGCTTATTCTGTCGTCATAAACTCTCCTTGTGTGAAGTGTAACTAATTACCATAAATTATCATATAAATAATACATAATTAGTTACACATCACACATCCAACGCATTTTTGTCGAGCTTTATGAATCAAACACAACGGAGTCACCAATTTGACAGCTTGAAAGTCAAAACAATCCAGAGGCGGCCGAATTTCAATCTTTACAACGACCAATTTAAACTTGACGACGTCCAAATAGAATGGACAATGCCCAATTGAGAGTTGAAGACGTCAGAATAAGCATTTACGTTATCCGATAATAGTTTGACGATGCCGAATTGGCTCGGTAAACCCTGTAAGTAACTACAGGGTGTTCAATAAGTTCGAATACAACTTTTCATCGATTTGTAGTTGTGCACTCTGTGTATTAATGTTTTTGTCAGCTTTAGTATCTTGTTATAGGCTTACCGTTGCATGTGGTGTCGACTAACTGTCACTTAGTGTGCAAACACTGTTCACGATGAAAGAGTACCGCGATCAATTATAGAAAAATTGTTTGTAGGAGGTAAGCAGCCCAGGCGACATATTCCGGCGGTTGAAAACTCACGGGGTGAAGCGGAATTTTATTTATACTACCATCCGTCGGTACCGGCATATGAGGGGCTCGACCAAGGACCGTACAAGATCCGGGCGACCGCGTTCGGCGAGGACGCCAGCAGTCATCAAAGTGGTGAGGGAGCGGATCCGTCGAAAAATGACCCGCTCGATCCGGAAGACTGCTGCTGACCTGAATAAATGTCAATCGGGACGACTCACACTATTATGACGAAGGACTTAGGACTATTATGACGAAGGACAAGCCGTACAAGAAACATAAAGCACATGGAGTAACGGAGGCTGCAAAGAAGAAGAGGCTGGACGGATGCAAATTGATGCTTTCGCACGCACGCAGGTCAGGAGTTCGTGTTTTCCGAAGAGAAACTTTTCGTTTTGGAACAGCCGCACAATGTTCAAAAGGATCGACTGTGGGCGTCGACGTTGGCCAGCATCCCCCCGTCCCAAATAAACATACCGCGGTTCCAGAATTCCGCGTCGGTAATGGATTTGGGGGCCGTATCCAGGCGTGGGAAGCTCCTACTGGTTTTTATTGAGAAAAACGTCAAAATTAACGCAGCGTACTACAAAAACGAGGTTATGGAGAAGGTTGTGGCTCCGGCACTTCAGGATCTCTACGGGAAGGATCCTTACATCGTCCAAGCTTGCTGTCAAGAGAATTTGACGGAATTTCTAACATGTCATGTCCACCCAATTCCCCGTATCTCAATCCCCTTGATTACTATGTATGGTCGTACATGCTGGCCAAGCCAAGCGAGTATAAAGTAAACACAGTCGACCAATTCAAGAACGTTTTTTCCTAGAACTGGGACGAAATACCGATGGATCAGGTGCGTGCCGCGTACGAATCGTTTGAGAAACGTCTCAAGCTCGTGATAAAGTACAAAGAGAGGGTGCTCCCTCCTAATATGCCAAAAAGGTAGTAAATAAACATGGCTTCAAGAAAAAAAATACTCCAAAAATTATATCTTATGTTTACATTGTTTGAGCACGTTTTTAAAGTGTATTCGAATATATTGAACACCCTGTAGATACCTTAAGAATTACTTCGTCTTCTTGGCTTAATGACCTTCTAGACTAGACTTAATGATATCACGTAGTAGTTGGAAAGTCAAGCCTTCAACAATAAGGGGGATCGATCCGGATGGGATTTTTACCTCGGTCCTGCCATGTGAAGACCGACGCTGTTGTCGGATTACCACCAGGCCGCCCGTAAAGCAAAGGACTATATTCAACATAGAGTTGGATTGAAAACAGATAATGTGTGCTTCTATCAAGAAAATAAACTTCGATTTAAATCAACAACTACAACGCATACACGAATATTCCAAGATCAACTAATTTTGTAGTCTTTTTGGCTTAACGATCTTCTAGGTCACACCATCTAATGGCTTGCTAGACTAGCTGATATCACGTAGTTGGATAGTCAGCCCTCACAACTTTTTTATTCGTTTATTTATAGAGGCTTTGAGTCTCTGAGACTTTATTCGCCTCTTTTGAATCCTGCTGTGTGAAGACCGGTGACGTTGTCGCCTTACCGACCCGAATTTGGTTCAAATGTTTTAGTTAAATCATGACAGTACCTCAGAACTTGGTCTGGTATCGTATTCTTACAGGTATATCGCAAAGAAATAGATATCATCCCTTCCCATACAAACTCGCTTGGATGATATTACATCCAACAAGCTACCAATTCATTCACCACAATGTAGTCACTCACGACGAATGTATAAACAAAACACACAAACACTCCTCCTCGCTAAGCAGATAAGCGTAAAAAATGCAAACAGCTCTAAAGCACGCACCCATTTTCATCGCTTTAAAACAGGAACCTAGTTTACGAATTTGCGACCAGCGCTACAAAACCAAGCAAATATTGTACCGTGTGGTGTCGTCCTATTGCTTTTTATTTATTTAGTTACCACTCTCACTGTTCACTTATCCACAGTGTGGTGTGGTACCGGGTGTGATAGGGAAAAGGGGCACATAAATCACGCCTCTAAAGAAAACGCAGGCATCTGAGGAAATCGCAGCTGCACACAAGATTCCTATTTCCTTTCAAACGTGAAAGTGAAGATACGGCGTACGGTGCAAACATAGTGCGCAAAGAGTTGCAACCGGTGGCATTTTCCCCCCTTTAGCTCGAACGGTTAGCTTCAAAGCGCTCCGGAGGGCTTTTAAGTCATACATCGACGAAAGCGGCGTGTGCCGAGTGTGACGGGTTTCGATTACTTGTGCTGAATGGATGACGATGCAACGAGAACGGAAGCAATAACCTAACCTGCTTTCAGAGATATCATACGCACTTGCACCACTTGTAGCGTCCAATTTCGATCCAGCCCGGGGGGCGGGTTTTGATCTCTTCATCATTCCTCCCCGCGCCAATTGGACAGTCCAATGAACTTTTGTCCACTGAAACACCGTCAGACACGAATGCGATTTCATTTGCACGTATCTATTAGTCCATGTTTTCCGTTGCTTTTGCCGGTGTCCCTCGCACGCCAGACGTAAACGATACATCGGATCCGAAGTGGGAGATTTCGCAAAACGAGACACTTTCAACGACTTTATCGATAGACACTGATGGTGGTGGTGGTGGTACAATTGAGCGTGAAACGAAAATTGCAGTGGAATGGGCAAAGGAAACCGGCGTGGGCATTTACTTTCCTTCCATCACGCGCAATGATTGCTAATGATTGACTTTCTATCTAAACACTGCATGTAGGCACGAGCAAACCATCATCATCACCATCATCACCGGTATGATTTGCATCGCACAGCTCGATATGCCAATAACCTATTCTGCGCGTCTTGTCTGGCATTGTCTTCCCTCAAGACACACTCTCTGCACCCTTCTTTCCTTCGCGAAATTCCGTCTAACACCGAACGCGAATGTGTATTATGATCGAAAGGAAATGTTATGATCGATGTGGAAGCAATCAGCGATCGCTCCAATAATTTTCGTCGACCGTTGCATCGAAACTGACGGCGATGGCAAATGCAGATCTTAATGCGGTGGTGAAGATAAGTAAAATTTCGAGATGGCGTGAGGATAGAGATTGAGCACTTGCGGTTGAATAGTAATGTGATTTACTAGGAGGATAGTAAATCTTGCTTTTTTACTAATAGGTATATGGTTCGTAATTAGATTTCGTTCGTTGTTGGCGAATCGATGCCTTGTGATTGGAATCTCGGCTCATATACAAGAAGGGAGATATGTTGGACTTCAACAACTACAGGGTTATTACGGTGTTTAATACCACCTACAAAATATTCTCCCTAATCCTTCAGGATAATCTTGTCCCATTCGTTGAACAGATCGTTGGAAACTATCAAAGAGGAAAATCTCCCACTGATCAGATCTTCACCATGCGGCAAATCATGGAGAAGATGGCCGAACAGCAGTTAAACACGTATGATACTCTTCATAGTCAGGGTAAAACTCTACGAGGCTTTGAGCTCTATTCGAATCCAGACCAAACTGATCAAGCTTATTAGAATGACCATGACCAAAGCCAAATGTCAGGTGAGTAAGGATGGAAAACTCTCAGGGTCCTTTGCTACCACGAAAAGTCTGCGTTAGGGAGATGGACTCGCCTGTCTCCTATTCAACTTGGCGCTAGGGAGGGCCAACCGTGACTCGGAGATGGAGACTTCGGAAATCATCTTCTATAAGTCAACCCAGATCCTGGCATACGCAGATGATATAGACATCATTGGTGTGCGGCTCTCCCAGGTAGCAGAGGCCTCGTCGGGTTGCAGATAACACAATATATGGTGGCGCCATCAGCGACCCTACTAAGAAATCCGGAACTACGTGGGGGTGATGTACGGATAGGTGACCGCAAATCGTCGTCGAAGTCGTCCAAAACTTCACCTATCTCGGGTCAAAAGTCAGCACCGAAAACAGCATAGAGACGAAGTTGAGCGCTAGGATGCTGGCGGCCAGCCGGTCATTCTACAGCCTGAGAAAACATCTCACCTCAAAAAACCTGTCGCGACGGTCGAAGCTGGAACTGTATCGTACCGTTATAGTCCCAGTAATCACATACGCCTCTGAGACATGGCGGCCCTGTCCAAAACAGACGAAGCCCTCTTAGCCGCTTTCGAAAGGAAGATGCTCAGAAGGATCGTTAGCCTCGTATGTGTGGAAGGACAACGGAGAAGCCGATACAACGACGAGCTGTACGAACTTTATGACGGCGACGGCGCAGGATCATAAGCGGTTCCGAATTCAAGACCGTAAAGAAGTTGTAGCGCCTGATAAGTAAGTAAGTTTTTGGCGGGAATATATACAATATGAACTAAGAAAACGCATGTAAAGGGTGCCCTCGAAAAATAGTCAAACCTAAGGCGCTGCTATAGAATCTGTCGTAAACGACAAACGACAACGACAAGTTCTGCACATGCTCTAGGATTTTTCTTACGACACTGCTTGATAACCTGTCACTCCATGAAGGAAGAAACGTCAAATAATCCAACAACAATAACAATATAACTACACGACCAACACATTATATTTTAATCCAGTTTAATCTTTTTTTTTTTTACAGGATTAGAAATCAAAAACCTTTGATAATTTGCCATTAAAGATTGATTGAGTTCAGTTCCTTGTTATCCTTGGTGAACAAACAATGTACTGCACCGAAAAAATGTTTGACAGGTGGTATGGGCAACCAAGATGCATCTATGCAAGATGTGATAATGACATGTTTTACGAGGTGTATAGAAAAAAACTAATTCCTATTGACAAATTTACCTTAGTTGGCAGATTTACACCGATTTCGTTAATAGGGATTTATTTATTCTACGACCGATGTCTGGCAGGTTTTTCTAGAGCACCTCGATAAAGCGCCATACGTTTCTTCTTATCGTTTGTTGTTCGATCGAAAAATTTATAGATGCATTTGAAGAGAAGAATCCATCTAAATAATTACATGGTCAGAGTCGGTGATTAATTGATTGAATAGGTGACCATTTAACGGAAAAAAGTTTAACAAATCATTTTTTAACTCTTATAGGCCACAAGATGAAGAGGCAAAGATTGAATTTTTTTTTCTTAAATTAAAGACTTAACTTACACTCAAACACAGCAATGTAATTTTGATTGGTTACAGTAACTTTTACCGTTTAATTTTACCAACCATCCAAACAAAAAAAGCCGCTTTTTTAATGTATACGTTATTCTGTTACTTATTGCCATTTTTATTCAATATTCTCGACTAACTAACGAAAGAAGAAATCCTATCACCTCTTAGTTAAATTAAGTGGAATACAAATATCGACTTGTTCAAAAAACTGATCCGGGCACATACATTTAGGATGTCTTCTGTCGACATTGAATAATAACATTAACGAAAACTGTTTGAACTTTTTACTTACAGGGTTTCCGTCTTAGTTTGGACTGGTTGCCCACATTGTTTGACTTTTGACATTTTTTGACTGCCTGTGTAAATGTTTGAATGCAAGAAGCATCGCATTTTTGATTGAGAACATTGATTTTCATCCACCCAATTTACGACGGCTTGCAAGACCTTATGTTTATCCGAGTTTCAATCCCACAGAGAAAGGTTTATCTCCATGGATTCACTACAACACATTTCAAGAAATCTGCAACGAAAATTTAATTCACACGATAAACACCGAATGCATGTTCCATAAATTAACATAGACTTTTGAAAATATATTATACAAAAAGAAAACGCTTCTGGAAAACTGAAAAAACAAACATTTTTGCAAATAAACAACAATTCACAGTCCAAGGCAATCATTCATAGAGGGAGTTAAACACATGCATGGTCTTACAATCTGTCATAAATCGGGTGGATGAAAATCAATGCTCCCAGTCAAAACTCCGATGCTTCCAATCAAAAATGTACATAGTCAGTCAAAAACCGAAGGCGGTGAGTCAAAAATATGTGGGCAGCCAGTCCAAACTAAGACGGTAAACCCTGCAAAATCACTCGAATGTATGTACATAATTTGATGCGTCTTTTGCACGAAACAACGTTTCTAAGTCTGCTAGCCTTTGCCATCATTCGCAACATCATCGATTGCGATGATCTCCCCTTTCGTTTTTAAACAATTAAACACATTAACTTTCCATCATTTTCTTACAATCAGCAGCAGTACCCTTTCATGAAATCACGTTCAACCACTGTCGATGTTGAGCGAATAATTTTCTTCTCCCGGTATCGGTCGTAATCTGTTTGGTGAACCATTTCGTTGTTTTTTTTTTTTTAATATGTGAGATTTTTGAGATATATTTACTTGCATTTGTGTTTTACTAAACGAACATGAGGTGCAATCTCAAATTTTCTACTTATTTGTAGGCAATCCAGACATCTTATTTCTTTACTTAATTGTTTAAATTTTTAACGACTTCTCTAGAAAAAAAAACCATATATCCATTCTAAATGCACTATTTATTGTTACACTTAACAGGAGAAAACACCCAGGTCGTGTCAAATATATCGATTAAAAATTGATTTCTCGTGAAATGACGTGTACACTCTCTGACGCTAACGTTTGCATGACCTAATGCGCATGGTAAACAGCACACAAACTAACAAACAACGGCCCTCCCAATCCCTTCCAGTCGGTTGCTATTGTGCAGATGCTCGACAGAAATAGAGGTCATGAACGTATCGGTTCGCGATTCATCAACAACCGCTTCCCTCAACGTGTCTTCATGTGTACCATGTTAAAGCCCTGTCCGCATCAACCCACTCACTATATGCCCCAACCGCAATCGGTGCATTTATGCACTTGAATGCATTGCGCTTTCATCCGTCCAACATACCCCGGCTCATCAACATTGCTCCATCGCTCTGTGCCATATCTGGCTTTCTATGGGAAGCGTTAAAACACATGAGAGCTCAACACACAGACAAACAATCTGTAGCCTCTAATAATTGCTCACTAAAAATACTTTGCCGCTCCCGATGGGCGATAATCGGGTGGGCGAATGTAGGAGCTGGAAAAAATAGACCTCAAGGCACCGCGCCGGTGGTGTAGGGTGAGAAAGAAGAAGGTTAAACTGGTAGATTGCACCTTGAACTCGCACCGCAACGTCGTCGGCTGGTGTCTCACTTTCTTAACTTCCCAAGCGTGATGAACAAGAGACGTACACGTGCGTACACAACCGAAACCGTAGGGTGGTTGGTGTACAATTATCGAAAATTAATGCTAAACGGCAGTAGCTTTGCGTTAAATTGCTGAAAAAAAACGGTAGATCGCCCCCGAAAACAAAGCACTCCCAGTAAACGAGCATTGTCGTGAAGGAAAACAATTGCCAATTAGCACGTATTGCTCGTTGTAAATAGTTCAATAAGTGGTTTATTTAAGCAAGTACTACGAGCATACGGAGAAAAGGCAAATAGCAGCAAACCGAAAATAACGTTGTTGCTGAAGACATTTTTTCTAAGTCACGAGGGGGAACGGCCATTGGTGTTGTTGAAGATATAAGCAATATTAGAATAAATCTATTAGGACTCAAAATAAGATCGTGCAGTTTTAGTACAAAGGTCGTGCAACACTGCCATTTTGAAGTGTCATCTTTAGCCTTTCTTTTACTCCAGCTGTCATATTCCTGAAGTGTAGAAGAAAGTAGTTACCATGCGGAGAATTCTGCCTCATTACTACTGCATGAAACAAATCGGCTACCGAATATCATCGTGTAATAGTAGAAATTTATGATGCTCATGCTCTATCAGAAAGAACTTGTCAAAAGTGGAATTAAGTACTAAGAATAGTTCCGGATATTCCTTGAAATATGAAGCAAGAGAACATCAAGCTTACGCTGTCGAATTGTCAAAATCGCACAAACGGACGATGTACTAATTATTCATTATTTAGTTATTTCGCTTATATTTAGTTTATATTTAGTTATTCATTATTTATCAGAAATTCGCATCACATTCCTCCCTACATGTCCCTTGGAGAGATGATTGCTTCGCTCCGAAATATGTGGCCTTTTTTCCGGAACATTAAGCCAGTTTGTTTGCGGCTTCTGCATTTACTTCTGGATCTCAAGCAACTGGTCCTTCTCTCATAAGCTCTCTTTATCGCCCGGTCCTAATGGTCCCTCATCTATCCCAGAGGTGAATCTTTCTATGAGCGGATTGATCGGTGGACATCAGGTGCTTGACGTCTCTGTTCGTTTTCCCAGGCTGCTCATCGTTGGAACATTCCACAATCATTAGCATGGGAGCTATAGCAATGGTGCAGCGGATTCAGAGGACTTTTGCTCGCTTTGCCATGCGCAATGTATTTGGCACTTCTGGCTCAGTGTTGCCGTCGTATTCTGTATGCTGTCACTTGCTGGGTGCTACCCACACACAGTCTTCGTTCTCGTCTTTCCCTTGCGATTGCATCAATGATATCTTCAGTTGGTTCGAATGATTGTTGTTTTAATTCTTTTTCCAATCTGTTTGACTTCTCCATTCTTAGTGTGTTCTAATGTTCCTATAATCCAGCATTTTTCGAATTTTTATCATTACAAATTAATAAATAACGTAAAACAAAGCATAAAACTTGTAGCGATAGGGTAACGCATCCTTCCCTTATGTGCTTCTGGATATAAGGCCGAAATGTGAAATGCAAACGTCTTCTCAAACGTCACATAATTGTCACTTTGGTATTATGACTTTCCGTTTGGCTATCCGTTTGGCTAAATCAGACGTTTAAAAGACGATGACAGATGTTTGTCGAACGGAAAGTTAAAAATTTTCATTGCCTGACCCTTGCCTGTATAGTTTGCATTCATAAAACCTATGTTTAAGCGTAAATCGATTAAAAAGTGTGTATTTTACGAGGATATGCTATGACAATAATTTTGAAGTCGTTTTAGTGATTTTATTAGGTGGTTTGCAAGAATTATTCTGAAGCAAGAGCCACGAGAGTCCACCACGGAAAATTTTCCGATACAAAAAGTATATTATTAAATAAAACTTATGCATTAGTTACTGATTCTAGTGAAAGTTAGCATTTAAGGACTGGTTTTATTCGAATGATATCATCTATGAATGTATGAACTGAGCAACCTGTGCCTGTATGAATGTATGGGAAACGTCGACGAAATATTCGTCGACTCTAACGGGTGACCGTAATACAAATTTGCTTTCCGTTTGGTTAGAGTCTTTCCGTCGGAAAGTTTACCGTTTGGCTTTGACAATCAGGCCTATAATTTGGAAAATCTTCAATCTAGTGCTCGTTGGAAGGACTTACTCCCGCCTTTCTCTCCTTCCTTCCTTCGTTCGTTGTTGCTAAGCTACGACAAAGACGACGAAGTTCGGTTCGGGGTTGATTCGGCTGCGTCACACGCTCGGGTGTTAGCCTTACGTTCTTTTATACACAGAAGATAGGGATGATCCGCGAGAAAGGGGCCCGGCCCGGTGGCGTAGGTGACAGCGGCGGTGGTCTTCGATCGGCCAAATCCCATCCGGACCGTTCCTCCGTAGTGAGGACTCACTATCCAACTACGTGGTATCGGCAATCTAGTAAGCCTCAAGAACTCAATAATATGTGGTAGAACGGGTAACAAAAAAAAAATTTAAAACGCCCAGACAAGGCGCTTTCTGATTATCATCTTTCCCGATCGATGCAACATGGCCTAGCAGAGTAGCACTTCTCCAATTTTGGAAAAGTGAACAAAAAAAATGGATCGATGAATGCATATCAGCCAAAGAACCCTCTTTTTTTCTCGGAGAAATCCGTAATTTGCCGAAACGATTTGAAAAAGTAATATTAAATGATAGAAAATACTTTGGAAATTGAAAGAGTTATCAACTCTTCATAATAAAGCTTTCCTCACGAAATTATGTATAGTCCCGATATAAAATGTATCCTTGCAAAGTTCTATTAGGCCATCAAATCAACAAGATCATCTTACACATACGGGAATGTAACTACAAATTATTGAACAGAGACAAGCAATAAATATTTTAAAAAACTGCCAAGTTATGAAGTATAGATAATGTTTTTGTTTTCTTCCCTTTCTAATAATTTCTGGCTGGAATGATAACTTGTATTCCCAGTCCTAAGCGTGGTCTCTGTGCAATTACAAACTGGGTTGTCATAAATATGGAGCGCTATACAACGATTAAAATGCAATTTATTCGAGCAGTGTACATAAACAATCGAACGCAGCACGAATATGGCAGCGTGAAAATGAGAATCAAGCTGCCTCTTAATGCATCAAATGAGCTTGCAATGGAAGCTGGACGAAGGACAAACCTGTGACAAACTACTAGCGATACTGTGTGTGGACAGTTAAGGCGCTTCCTCCGTTGCAGCTGTTGTGTCTCACCATCACCATCAGGTGATATAATTTTTGCAAACATTTACCAACATTTCCGTTGCTGGTACGCAATCTAACGTGGAAAGAAGGAAACACATAAGATCGAGAGAACTGGGCCGATCTTACATGCGCGTTTAGCGCATAGAGATCAGGAAAAACACAATTATCACCACTCCACTCTGGATATTGGTCCAAGACGCAACCGTTTTGATCCATCCTAGAAGGATTAATGTGCGCGAAGATGTTCCCTTTGCGGCTTAAGCATTGGTCACGCGGCGGCCTCCTTTTGTTTGCCCTCCGAGCAAGCTGCCCACTTATCGGCTGTATGCTAATTGGCCGGTGGTCGAACATATCGAAGGACCAGGAAACTGTAGCAAACTTCAAACCGATGGGCCACACGGTGCCGCACCGTCGTCATCGTAAGCGCACACGCTCGCGGATTTCATAATGCCTTTCATAGGTCCTACATGGGGCAAAAGAGTGCTAAACGAAGAGAGCTGTAAATTGGCAGTCCGTGCACCAGTTTCGCCTGCGTGTGTGCATGATCGAAGGTATTACGGCACAACGTCACCGTTCCTTGCGGTAAGAGGGACAAAGACGAAGAGATTTTCTTGCACAAACCTTCACCACAGTTAGCCGCTATGGGACAAGGAAAATATTTTTAATTATTTAGTAGTAATTAAAACATGTTCGTTTAGTTGTCGATGTAATCATCAAATACATAGAAATAGAAAGAAATGTAAACTAAATTCCAAGGAAAAGTATTTCCACGATACATTCACACATGAATAATAGAGTGATTAATTGGGTATCGTTCAACAAAGCATGACATGGTAAATAAACGTAGCGGCTTGTGGCTCTTTTTGCATCCTAAAATGTCGTTGTTTACCGATATCCACCAGGTTTGCTTAACAGTCGTAGAATTGGCATAGCATATCAATGAACGCTTCGTTTCGATATCGTCATGGAACGTGAAAAAAAACGTTCCCAAGACCCTAAGCACCAAGCATGGGTGGTTATCTAATGCCTCATCGACAGGACAACATACAACCTGACCATCGTCTGGACAAGGCACAACCGTCCTAACACACTAACCTTACCGACTCTAGCGCCCTCTTACAACATCAGACGGTTACGACCGACCAATCACGGCTTATCGTACCCGGCAGGTCTTGTCTTAAGCCCTTTTTCTTTCCCTGACAACTACGCGTGTAGTTCCATAAGCCGCGGCACGACTACAAACCAACCCCTCCCCACAAAACCGACGAGCCCTGTCCAAGGGTTTGTATATCACCCGGCCACGATGCTCATCACTTACGACCGATAATAACTCCCCGGTGCTTCTCGATCGCAACAACACCCCGGCGTCAACTTTACTTCATCGTGTTTGTTTGTCAGTCGGTCATGTAGCCGCCGACATCGGGGTAAAACAGTGCCTCCGCTCGCACCATCCGTCTGCTGATGTCAGCATGCACACAGAGGAGAACTCCACCCCAAGCGCGTTTAAAACGGGTTAAGATTTTCGTTCATTACTCTCACCCATTTCGCCCCTCGTGCGCACTCTCTCTGTTTGTTTAACCAGTCGCAAAAAAATGATATCCAAAAGCGGTATGCATTGGCGTACACCGATGACGTTAGGCTGGCGAGGGGGAGGTGGTATTTCGTAGCCTGCGCGCATCATTGACTCCTTTCTGTGTGTGCATAACGTACATGTGGCCCGGGCGGGCAGTTGTGTACAGGAGCAATGTACCCAAACTGCATCGCAACAAGCAAAAGCATGGATTAATTGACCTAAATTGTATAACTCCACAGCAAGAGGTCCTCCCTTCGACGCCGCGCAACTTTGCACACAGCGGTACAAGCGAGCCTAATAATGATGAAGTCTTTATTTACGGCGATGATCTCTTGTTGTATTAAACGTGGCAATGCACCTTCGAACATGGGCTTTGAAATTCTTGTAATTGAAATGTTGCTTTAACGCGTAATAGCGTAATAGACTTCAAAGAATGGCCTTTCGTAGATTTGCTCAGAGGCGAAGTCTATTTTTTTGTAACACTAACACAGAAAAGACGTTACCCAAACACTTCATTTTTATTATTTCTAAAATACAACTCCATTCATCAGTATTGATCCCCAAGTAGGGTTCCCAACATGCTCATTTTGTTACCGTTTTACACGAACGGGATTAGGAACGGGGGACTAGAAATTAGGCGCTAGTGAATGTCTTGATCGAACAAATGAAGAAGTGTTACAAAATTCAGCTTTCCCCGTTGCTGCCTGTTCGTACTTTTGAATTTTGACTACAGCTACATGACAACTGCTACAGAAAAACTTCGCCATGGATACTGGGTCTACACCACACGCTGATCCGGATCTAATTTAATTCGTTTCTCACGCACCATCATGTCACACTTGCCACATCGCGAAGATGACAAGCGGACGAAAGCGGTAAAGTGCAGCGTACGAACCAAGAAGCGATTAACAGTTGAAGATTCCACATCACCACGTCACACCAAACTTCGGAAGACTTCGCTCGTGGCTAGAATGGATGTGTACAGTAGTGCCGATGTGAATTGGAACCGGTTCGACGCGTCGCGAATGGTAGAGGAGGAAGAGCATTTCAGCAGCAGAAATTGGACGACATCGACGACGGTTGTCGATCGACGCTTGGTGTATATATTATCGCAATTTCGATGTTCCACAGCAGCGCCAGCCTGTATGGTGTATCACCCTCGGAATGGTCGTGAATTATGGTAACAAGAGCCCTCTAGCGGAGGGAAGGCGTCGGTCCGCGATCGTCTAGAATAGACATAGAGCAATCTCGGTTCCTAAAATAGATTTCAGGATCTAGAAGGCACGTTTACGCTAACTTGTCCATCGGAATAGATTATCTGTGAGAGTGTTATAGTGGAGTGAAACAACTTGAACATGCTTTTTCCGATATTTTATAGCTCATTAGTTATTGTAGGTTGAGTTGTTCAAGTGGTGTCTAGATTTTGAGCCGTTTTTCCATAAGAGTCTTGACAATTGAGCAACCTGTACACCATTTTTATGAACTATAAATCTTCCTTTCCGTTTGCAAATGCAATTTAATGCTTAGCAAAGAACTCATAAGGAAAGATGAGACCTCAACCACATAATTTCTCGGGATAACTCAGTGCAAAGCTTTGTTGAGTTTATAACACTTTCTTCTGACACAACCGCAGCGCAGTGTAGGAATGAGAAGAGGGAGAAAAAAAAACATTACACCACTTTTCCTCTCAATAATCAGTTGCCGAGACCGAGCGATAGGTGAGTTCCGAAAAATGGTTTTCCTCAGTTGTGCGCTGCTTTTTTTATTTTTTCCGCTCCGACACGATGATTTTTACAGCGGGCTGGTAGTGATTTAAACGATTCAAAATTTCATTTTTGCTGTTTTTCACAACCACCCTGGCTTTCGATCTCGCGCAGTTGTCGCGAGTGCAAACACCGGAAAAGTAATCTTTCGAAAGGGACATGATGGGAATTTCACATCGCCAACACACCCGCTCGCTAGCCCTCCCTTTCTCTGTCTGGCCTACCAGCAACAAGCAATTTTCACACGTTAAAAAGGAAAACAAAAATAATCATAAAACTCACACTTTCAATTTGCTCTGGATCACGATTTTGGGTGGCCATTTTTCGACACTATCCAAAGCTTCCGGCACTGTCCGGAGAAGAGTGTTCTGTTATGAGCGTGCGATGTGAAAGCTTAACCACTGAATTGATTGCCTGCAGGTGCCCGAAATGTATATAAGATTGATTCCAAAAAGAAGATTCATCGGTTTCCATCTTACAAAGAAGGATGCGCCTAAGGGTAGCATTCATTTTTATCAAATCTTTCTTTTGAGATACTATCGAAAGGCTTTGAATTTTAGTTGAGTCAATTTTTGTAAGGTACACAACCTCACCATTTACTTAGGCGGACATTGAGTGCCTTTTGAACAACAGCAAAAAGATACGCATAATTACAGGGTTTCCGAGTAGAACTAGATTTGTGCGAGGTATTGCTAGACAACGCTCAAGATGAACTGGACAACGGATAGGTAGAACTTGGCAAATTGGAAAATTAAAAAAATAACTCCCGAAATACACTTTTTTCTAATTTCTAATACTAAATAATCCCCAAACATATGTATACTTTCACAAGGAAACGGTTTTATTTAAAAATGTAAAGTAGAAATAAAATATTTGCAATACCTGTTCAAAACTTTATCTTTTGACAGAAGATGACAGAAGACGTTTCTGTTTATAATCACTGAATCATGTTCTTGTAGCTGTTGTCATGGATATTTTACAGAATCAAAAATATAAAATCAGACGTACAAACCATTCATGTACATTTGTTTTACCGCTTTCAAACATGTTCAAAGTACAAACTATATTAATGTTATTATTGAATGCATGTTATGCATGTAAAATACAAAAAAAAAGTGTTTTTCAACGGTTACTTTTCAAATATTTGTCAAACGACCCACGAAACGGTTGCAACCGTTTCACCAACCATTTCAAATATGTCCTGTCTGTCCCAATTCTGCTTGACGATTGTCCACATCAACCTAGCGTTTGTCCAGTTCAATTTCACCAGTGTTGAGAAACTGCAACGGTTGTCCAAGTTCAATCTACCCGCTGTCCAGTTCATTTTGAGCGTTCTGCCAACAATGGTCGACTCATGGCTGATGAACCACAAAAAACCCTTTCACGCCGTGATGCCATCCGCTTCACCAACACCATCATCTCCCAACACTGGAACTCCACATGGCACAACGTAGACGCCAGCAACAAACTCCGTCCCATCAAGCACAACACCTCTTCATGGGAAGATACCGTATCCAGCCACATCCAACGAGTCCTTTCCCGCCTTCGTATAGGTCATACCCGCCTTACACACTCCTTTGCAGCATCTGTGGTGTTGATATCACCGTCCGCCACATCCTCACCGATTGTCATGGATACACGACACACCGGGCCACCTGCCAACTAGACACCGATTACACGACAATTCTATCACCCGAAATACTTAATCAGAACCGCGAAAAACTTCAATCAGAATTTTTATGGATGCCATAATCGCAATAGTGTTCCATAATATTTAAGCCACACCTGCAATAGTTTTGTATTAGATTATAAAACTTATTTATACAGTAGAGAGGCGAATGGAGTCTCTTAGGCTCAAAGCCTCTGTAAATAAACGAAGCAAAAAATCATGAGCGTTGTCTAGAAATACCTCGCACATGTCAAGTTCTACTCAGAAACCCTGTAAGTAAACTAAACGGATTGCATATAAGTACACATTTTCTACTTTATACAGTGTGCTGTCAAATAAATTTCTAGGGTATTCAAGACTCAAGAATTCAAAACACATTTTCTAGAACATGTTCCACCTTACTTGCAAAAGCAACGATATAATAAAAACATCATATAACACCTTTTCTGGTTTCTTCGCCTACACCTTTTTACCGTGCTTATCTATCTCAAGTCGTCTAGAGTCAAGAGTCCTATCCCCACGCGATAAGACGATGATAAGTTTTCGGAAAAAAAGCATGATAGCCGTTTTGTTTCCTGTTAGCTGAACCATTTAAGAACACATCAACCCTCCACCCGTGTCTTGTTTTTGCCTTTTTGTACTTTAAAAGAAAGAGTCTTCCATAACGGAAACACCTTTTTCCTCCCATACCTTTGATTTGCGAAGCCTTATCAAAAGGAGGGCAAGAACATTCCCCTAGAGTATCTACTACTCAACTTTACATTTACTTTAAGCAAACTTTACTCACCCCTTACGTTGAGTTACTTCTTTACTAAAAAAAATCAAACCCTCTGCAACTTAGGGTGGTTCCTGCAGCGCATAAAATCTCGCCTTGCACATCACATCATTATATCTATCTCGCCCTTGTCATGATCAAATCATTCCAGGAAACATATATAGCATCAGCAGCAAAGACGAACTGGACGTCAGGCATCCGGAAGGGTATGGATAGACTGCGAAAAGAAACTTCACCATTCGGTAACTTCGGAAACTTCGCTAGACTTTATGTGAAGACGTTGACTCATGCTGAACACCTGCCGGTTGCTTCCTGACAGCAAATTCCGTCACCAAGTATGACTAAGTTGGCAATAATGTCGTACAATCATTCACCTAACTAGCCGCACACAGTGGTAAATGCTTCATTGTGGTGGAATTTTTAACGGCTTGTGCGATAAGATGGATTGTAGATAAAGTGTAGTTAATCGATCAAAATCATTCAAACAACGATAGATGCTATGAGTACAAAGAATGTGGTGAAACATTACATTTTATTTTTCATTCTTTTACGTTAAAATTGGCTCGAAGTGTGCTATTTATTTCCATTTAAAGCAATGATCATAAAGCAATAAAAATCAAATCGTTAAGCCAAAAACGGATGATGTCTCGGCACCTCTTTTGGATGCACTGCAATGAAAAACTTCCAACAACTTTTTAGTCCAGACGGTGCCTTTTGTGAATTCCACAACAATACGACCCTCCGGAAGCTGCAATTGAAGGCTAAAGGAAGTTCCCTTCCGCACAGATACAGTTCCTTCCGTACCTAAGTGCACCATTATCAACTTTATCATATCGTCTACCGGAAAGCGAACTCTCTATCGTCAGTCTAGACGAAATCGGAATCGGCATCGGAATCACTGGAGTGCAGCCCTCTCGGCATCATAAGACCTAGAAGACGACCCCATCAAACTCCAAATGTCTGGTCTGGGGGAATGGAGAGAAGCCTTCCGATACGTAGCCAACACTTATGAAAATATTCTTCCCACAGTGCTCCACCGCTACCGCGATCTCTTCCTCTCGACTCCTATTATTATGACGTTGTGTAACCAACCAACGACACACGGAGTGGATGCTGCTGATGTCATTCTACACTTGGGCTCATCATCGGCTATAGAAGCAATGCACACAAACCCACACACACACACACAAATACGGCCATACTTGTAAGTTTGTATGCACCTATGATGCATCCGCGATAACGAGACTATCCCACAGAGTGCAAGAATCGGAAATCTTCTTTCCCAACCCATCGTCATCTTTCGTCGTGTTTCCACCAGTTCTAACTTTAGAACCGGCGGCGTCGAGGTGTTCGTTGGAATGGAACTGGCTGAAAGATAACTTCCGTCTGAATTTTGGAGCTGCTTGTGGGCAGAATGAAAGGGACCCGAAATAAGACTTGTGGTGTGTCCATGGACCCAAAAACGAAAACGAATCAAAGAAAAACACACACACTCTTACAGTTATGTACATTGATAGACTATTTTAGCCCTCTTGCTGCGTGTCTTTCTTCAATTTATTTTCCTTTCCCATTCCCACCGGGTGGAGTTTTATTGGATGGTGGTGGGAAACAAGGTATGGAAATAAACAAGTTACGGTACATTTCGTCGCTTAAACATCGCCACACACACACACATATGTCCACACGGATGACCGTTTTAGAGTTTTAGACACTTTCCGGTTTCCGATTTCCGGATAATAGAAATTCAGCCCAGAAAAGTACGCACGGGGGCTTACTGCAGAGCAAGACAGATTATGATCGTACCCGCCTGGGTAACTGTGGGCCATGTTGGAAGCTACGGCCATCCAGCGTTTTTTTTTTTTTCATTTTTGTTTTTGTGATGGAGCTTGGATGCGTTTGTTTTTCCTCTGATACACACCTTGACATTGATTCACGGTTTTCTAACCGTCCGTATGTTTGTACATGTGCAGTGGTGTACACCATCGGCCGTGGAGTTTGTATGTGCCCAAGACGTTTACTTAAGCGTCTCTGGGTGCGCTTTCGAGAAGGTCATGTTCCTGATTTGTTGAATAAACAATACGGAAACAAGCTGGTCTTTTTATTCATCCATCCTAGTTTCTCTTACCTAAGAGTATTTACGCTAAATCGTTAAATAAAAGTAAAACTAGTAGACGTATTTTGTATTAAACTATTCCTTCGATCATCCCGCCATCGCCATTTTTAAAATCAAATCAACAAAACAAAGCAACTTACGAAAACTAATAATCAAAACAAAACATTCAGAAAATCAAGATAAAAAGCTGGCTTTTAAAAAGGGATCAACATAGAACTCATTTTCAGAAACCGTTGTTGCTAGTTTTTTTATATATTACAAAGATTGCGGGCCACGTTGGATTTCAAGATGAGAATTTCAGGTTTTCATGAGTGTTTGTTAAATTTTCTCGCTTTGAAAACGCTTTTTCAGAACCTGACGCATACACAAGCTACCTACCTTGAGTTAGAGGAGCAAAAGCTGTAAACTTAGTTTTGGGATTTTTTGACAGTTTCACATAAATTTCAATAGTTTGAAATTTCCTTTAGCCCAGGGCCTTCAGATTAAATCTAAGTTTCGGGCGTTCGTTTTTAGAAGCAGTTGGAGTTGTATATTTGCATAAATGATTTGGTATTGAAGTATGAAATACTAATTACCGAAGTATCGTCATTGAAGTTCGAACATCTAGATGGCGCCACTAAACCCATTTTTCATATGTTGAATTTTACATTTTTGAATGAATTTTCGTACCAGCCACAATATAAAGTGTCATTCATTTAGAATTTGGTCACTCATCACAGAGATAGTATAAAGTGTCATTCATTTAGAATTTGGTCACTCATCACAGAGTGTAATGCGTAAAAATACAATTTTTACATCAAACGAAAGGTTTTTTATTGTTGTTTTATCACAAAATTCAAGAAAAATATATTTTTTATGTACGAATTAATTTAAGCAGCTTTCTTTTGATATCTCTCATAAGCTGCTGAACAACTGATTGAATCCACTTCTTCTTCTTCTTCATATTATTATTCTTCTTCTTATTCTTCAACTTCTTCTTCTTCAACGTATTCTAAGGTCATGTCGGCCATCGAAATGGCTTACTAGTCTGCCGATACCACGTAGTTGGATAGTGAGTCCTCACTACGGGAAGACGGTCCGGATGGGATTTGAACCCCGGTCCTGCACTTTTGAAGACACCACCAGACCAGCACCGGGTTTATCCACTTCAGTAGCTGTTTTTTCCAAAAGAATGCGTGTTGGGCAGTTGGCAAATCTAGCCAGAGCTTTATTGCTCCTCTATGAGCTTTATTAAAAAGCAAAGCACATTTTTACAAGCATTGATCTTCATAAATTGTCGAGTTCATAGATTGATTTGTTATAAAAACCTGTGTTTAGTGCCCACAGCAGATGGCTTGCAATACCATGAGTTTGAGGGCAAATTTGTCAGCAAAAACGAACTTATATTTGTTGGGAACATCGTCCCGTGCTGTGGCAACATAACATTTTTGGCCAGAATACTGCCTCAAATCTATTTTAATGTACGTTTCGTCATCCATAAGAACGCAACCCGCGTTCCTCGTTATAACCTGGTCATACAATTTTTGGAGCCCGTGGTTTGGCGATGTAATTATGCTTCAGAGTTCGGCTTGGTGGCTTTCAGGCACGAAAAGAGCGGTAACCTGCACTCAATCCGATTCTTGTGAACGTACTTATGCCACACCGTATTTCTTAGCTATATCCCCATCCGAAACTCAAAGCCTGTAACGTTCTCAACACCTTCCAGTTCAGCTGACGATCCACTGTTCTTGAAAGACAATTTTGATGTACCTTTCTAGCTTTGACGTTTTCGAAACCGTTTCAAAACATATTCAAAAGTAGAAGACGCGTTTTTAAGGAATTTTCCTATTTTTCCCGCGGACTAAGTTCAATTTTCTAAGTTGGTGTGCACAATTAACTGTCTACGTTTCAGCTCCATCGTTAGTAACAACTGAAACAAGCACGATCATGCCACAACTACTGCATGACTAGGAACAGTGCTCCAATACCTACTCATAGTATCAAAATTATCAAAATTAAATTTTTATAGTAGTTAAACATAAACTGCTTGGTTTTCACCATTAAATGACAAAAATAAAAAATTGTATCCCACAAATATTTTAATATTTGATTTCAAGATTTGAACCGGGACGTATATACAAGTGCGTACAAACATCGATCTGTCATGCTAGGTAAAATTCGATTAGATACAAAAAAAATTATGTTGATCTTATTAAATTAATTAAATTAATCAACAATTAAATATGCAACATTTTCGATGGAACTTAAATTTTTTTATGAGACTGTTCAAAAGTATGTTCAAAATCCTTTCCAATGAGGTATAATTTTCTTAACAAATTTTAAATGCAATTAGTTTTAAAATGAATGCAAACTTATCATTGCATTTGATCGATGGTTTAAAAATCTGTCAAAAAAAATGTTCACTCAATGTCCGGGCTTTGGGCCATTGTGGCGGTGGTAGTAAATTGTTTTCCACCGAAACCAGTCGACAGGACCGTCTTTATTGAATATTTTTCATACCTTACACACACCTGGCGTTCAAAATCTTCATCATCTGCCAGACACAAGATTGCATTATCGAGTGAGAAGCTAATTAGAAATTGACACCTTCAACGACACCTTCACAGCGTTAACTGCCCTCGCTCTATTGTTACTCGCGACCGCTACGCCGGTTTAGCACAGCTCGATAAAACGTGTCTCACGTTTCTGACGTGAAAATCTCCCACAAGGCAAATTGGATTTAGCAAAACAACCATCACCAAATACTCCGGAGAGGCATTCCACAACTGTCACCAAAACAACCGTCTGGCCCGCCGTTTGTCCTCCACATCATGTGTCACGATACACATGATGTGTCCCGTGCGGGAATTGCGGGGTTGCGAGTGTAATTTGGTCCGCTGGTCGTCAGCGACAAACCAGAGAGAATTGGCTTTTGCAATCAAGGTTCTGTGTTACACTCGGCAGGTTCGCCGCATCGCGATGGCGGACATAATATCTCTGCCTTACAGATATCAGCAGCAGCGCGTCGCGAAACATGATAAATGGTGTAAAAAGCACTTGCACACGCGCTGATTAGATAAATGTTTGCGCGGTAATTGTTCGAAAGATTCATTATTGTTCTTGTTTTTGTTTTTTGCTTTGAATCATAAATGAATCGCGTTTGACACACAACTATCTTATCTTAACAAAGTCTACCAACTTCTTCAGATATTGATCGCACCTGGAGCAGAGGTTCACCCTCATAATGTGTTTTGATTTGCAGGAAATTCAGAAATGTTTCCAACAAGCAATCAATTGAATTTTCACAAACAGAATTTGGAAAGCAAGAACCAAACTCGTCGTGCACCACCCACACACTGTTCGTCCCAAAACGAATGGCGCCACAATGTGAAGATGTCTTCCTTAAATAAACAGCTCACCACATTTGCCACATTCGCAGAGCATCCACGCACCCATCCGTACGAAATAATCAAGAATTTTCCACACCGATTTAATGGGATAAACAAGTAGAAAGAGCTATATATCATCGAGTGGAGTAAAATGGCTGAGGACCAATCACCACCGCCGCCAGCTATCGCTCTTGTATAAACAAACCATCTAACAAGGGCAGCTACAAAAACATAGCATTCCCAGCAAAACAGACACCTAAAGACGGATGGCGTTAGCTAACGCACTATCAATCCATCCGTAATTTCCCATATTTTCAAGGTTTTGCATCAGGATAGGGAAAAACAACCGAACGATCAATCCATTTACTACACAAAAAAGCACCGTTTTTACTGTTGACAATGAAACACACCCATTAATGAGGCGGCACAGGTTGTCCCCACCTTACCACACACTTCTCACACAACATAGCAACGTTTAAAATGGCCAACTACCCCAATAGACCGACCGGTGGCATTAGTCGGTACACTGCCGTGTATGTGTGTGAAGAATGATGATGGCACAGAGAATCGGTCGAAATTTGAAAGCAATAAAGCATCGCCAATAGTGTGACAAACGGAACGTTGAATTGTTAATTCGAAAGAAAGGGAAGGGAAGTCAAAGTCGGCGGACCGAAGCATATGCTCAAGTATGGCCGAATTCCACAGCATGACCTCAGCGCAACAGGTCGCAACGGTATCGTCCGGTTGAACCACACTCAAGTCACATCGTCGTAACCTTGAGTGGTTTGTGGCTCTTTCCGAATGCCCGACCACCGAATGGTTGGTATCATGCTTTACAGGGTTTACCAACCCAATTCGGCATCGTCCAACTATTATCGTAAACTCTCAATTGGGCATCGTCCATTCTATTTGGGCGTCGTTAAGTTTAAATCCGGCGGTTGTAAAGATTGCATTGAGCCGCGCCTCTGGATTGGTTTCATTTTCAAGCTGTCAAATCGGTGGCTCCGTTGTGTTTGATCCATAAAGCTCTACAAAAATATGTTGGTGTGTGATGCTAAGGTTATGCTGGTGTCAGTGCTCGGTTGCATGTCACTAGTTGCAAGGGAAATGTATGGGATTTGACAGATGAGGTTGAACGTCAATTTTAGGTTTAGGTATAGTGTTCACAAACCCGACTGCCACTACGAGGCATAATTAGCAGTGCTGCAACCAGAAACTTGGAACTGCTCTGGTAGTAAGAATGCTTGTATAAAGAAAGCCTTCCTTCTTCGTTTGTTTACATTCAAAACGTCAAACCGAAAATGACCTTGTTCTTCATCTTCTTCTTCTTTATTCAAGGTATTCCACGACACGGCACAGGAATCCAGCCCACTGGGCCTTCCTGCGCTACTTCGCAGATTTCTTAAAGTCAACAAGACCTCTATGCTTGTGGACCGGCAACTTTGGCCATATGACCAAGGTGATTCTTACGACTGTCTGGATTTCTTTGATGCTTTATGTTTTGCTGTATTTGGAATTTATGCTGTTTGTCTGACGTTTTGCTTGCTTGTTTGTTTTGTTTATACTAGCTGCTTTTGTTCTTTTGATTAGGTGTCGTTGACTCATTTTTTTAAGCTTAGCTTTGATTGTTTGTTTTTGGAATATTATTTTGTTTCTTTGTTTGAGACAAATATTTTTTTTAAATTCTCTTGTTTTTCTTTTTTTTGTTTTTTAGCTGTTGATTCAAGTTTCTTCTAGTGGAAGACTATGCCTTCTACTTTCTAGTTCAAACCTTCTCTATTGGGCAGCGGCAAATACTACAAAAGCCGTTAACTATAATTTTTATTTTGTTGAGCCAGTAGTTGCTGTAGTCGTGCCCTGAGATCAGTCTGTTAATCAGTTTGATTTCCCTTGGCAGCAACTTCATATTATGATGCCACATACTGATGGCAGTCTTCAAGCGTATCGTGTTGTTAATTATTAGGTTGTTTGCAATACCTTCTCTGGCTAATTTTTCCGCTATTTCATAACCATCTATGTTCACGTGACTGGGAATCAATTGAATTCTAGCCTCTAGGTATTCACAGTAGTTTATGATTTCGCTTATAAGACCTTCCGTATATTTTTCTTTTGTAGCTTGCTCTAGTATTTTGCATGACGACTTGCTATCGGTAAAGACTATTGACTTTTAATTTGTTTTCTAGAGCTGCATATTCCAGAGCTTTATTTATGGCATAAAGCTCAGTTGTGCAAATTGATCGTAAATGCACTGAAAATGGTCGTACTACTAATCTGTCGAGTTATGACTCCAGCCTTATGGGTCAAACACAACGGAGCCACCAATTTGACAGCTTGAAAATCAAAACAATCCAGAGACGACTTGATTTCAATCTTTAGAATGACGAATTTATACTTGACGAGAGTTTACGACGCTACAATAAGAATTTTCGTTGCGCGATAATAGTTTGATGATGCCGAATTGGGTAGGTAAACCCTGTAACAGCCCACCAACACAAAGAAGAGTTTGATGCCACAGGAAAGCGTGCCACATGATGTAGGCACATTCGTTTAAAGGAAGGAAAAAATGCTAGCAAAAAACGGTCTAAAAGAGGACCGCACAGTTGATGTGACGTGTTGAGGACTTTGCACTAAGCCAGTCAAATTATTATAACAAATCAGTAAAAAAAAAAATCGTCATTCTCAACGATCTCGACTTTTATTTCACTAAATCTAAAATGAGACCTTAATTTGCTCAAAATAATAACCTTGCCTAAACGACTTGCTATCACACTCGATGATTGTGCTTTTAAAAAAGGAAGTTAAACCCCACCAGGGTGAAGAAGGAAGGAAAAGATGTTGTGTTAAAAGGTGCTCTCCGCAATGTCTGCTCCCTTGCCACGGCAGACGGGCGGGGAGGTACACCACCCTCGAAATGCGAGGTCCGTTGTTTACACGACAAATTAGAGACACTCCGTAAGATATTGTACGCGACTTTTGCGTCGCATCAAAAGAAGAGAAAAAGGAACTAAAATACAACGCGGACGCACAACGTGAGCAAAAAGTCAAAACGAAAAAGATTGGAAAACATTCACATTGGCCACCGCTATAAATGACACGTTGATGTGTTCGATGTGTTGGGTAGGGGAGGGACGGGGGAGGGGGGGGGGGGGGAACATGAACGCTCAATGGCAGTAAATGTGAGTAAGAAAACATTGGCAAGACCGCACACCACACGGCTACCACAAAGTAAAAATTGCTTCCATCTTCTTAGCAGGGGAATGTCTCCAGACGGAACACGGTTGATTCAGAGCCATGTGCAGGAAGGAAAGAGATAAAAGCTCGTTTTTTTTTATACATCCTAAACATTAAAGAAACACATTCAAATTGTGTTTTCATTCATGAAAATGTTGCTGTTAGCGTTTGAAACAGAGAGCTGTTTGGCATTGGAATTTCTGCAGCTCCGATTTACATTAGCAATGGTACGCTAATACACAAATCGTTTGAGCAAGCAACAGGCAGATAGATTTGATTGTGGTACACAATGTGTAATCATTTAGCAACAATCAAGCAAGTGACTTATCCAATAAAAAAAGTTTTGCAGGTCATCCGAGATGAAATAGTAACTCAACTCTGCTGAAAATGAACTGGACAATTTGTGGGTAGAACGTGCCTAAAGGTATTACACTAACATATAATAATGAACTGAAGTCATCAATATATAGATTAAAGACATAATCAGTCAATATTTGACTGGCTATAGAAATTTAGGATATCGCTCACGGTTCAAGGCTGTCATCTGCCAATCTGATGGAGCTTTACAGCCAGAGATGAAGCAGGCATCTTCTTGGCTTAACGACCTTCTAAGGCCACGCCGGTCGTCTAATGGCTTACTAGAACTCTTGATACCACGAAGATGGATAGTAAGTCCTCAAATTACTACGGAGAGACGGTCCGGATGGGATTTGAACCTCGATCCTGTCGTTTGAATCCTGCGCCTCTAATCACTAGGGACGACCACCGGGTCGCCCCTAGTGATGGGGAACTCCGGAGTGGAGTAATGAAAGCACTCCGACTCCGACGTATAAAAACCGGAGATGGTCCAGAAAAAAAAATCGAAGTTAACTCCCTAGTAATGAAAAATTTGCTCCGGAATAATCCGGAGTGCACTGCGGAATTAATTGCAGGTAGCTGTTTTTATTGCGGGTTCCAAATCGAAATCGAAATCGCTGTCGATGCCGGTGTAATTCCGCATTTCCCCAAACAAAAAAAGTATTTGTTCTGTAACACAAATTTGTTTATTCGTTGGTGATAAACCCGTTTTGTAGATTTACGTTCTATTTTTGTTTCATTGTCAACGTCTACACCAAAGTTGAAAATGTCATAGATGTACCCTATTGTGGGATTGTTGGCCCAAAAGTATTTAAGTGTGCCAGGCAGCTCTGCCCCATGCGAAAAGTTGTTCTCAAAAACAAGGCAAAACTCCGTAGTTTAAACAGCTACCTGCAATTCATTCCGCAGTGCACTCAGAATTATTCCAGCGCAAATACAGGGTTACTTCGAAGTTACTCCGGAACACCTTGAAGTCCGATTGGTCCGACTCCGGGGAAAATGAGGATTTATCCATCACTAGACCCCCCATGAGATGAAGCTGTCAATACTTTTACAGCAACTGTATTTAGGCCTAGCACGCCTAGCTCTGTCCTGGGCGACCCTTAGAGTCCATCAGGACCATTACCATAGTCGCCCTGACTATAGTGGCGACCGAGTATTCAACTGCATTGTACCAATAAGTCTAGCAAGCGATTAGATGGACGGAATGATCTGCCGGGCCGCTACAGCTAAAATGCAGATGTCTCCTCTATCCGGGAGAATGGTCATAAAAACCTGTGTCATTCTATAGACATGACTAACCCTTTGTAGACTTCTTTTTCTTGGCTTAACGACCTATTAGGTCACCCCATCCCATCGAAATGACTAGACTTGCTGATACCATGTAGTTGGATAGGAAAGTTCTCACCAAGGACAAACGGTCCGGAAGAGATTTGATCCCGGATCCGGACTTATGAAGATCGGCGCCTTTGTCGCATAACCAACGGACCGACCCTGGAGTACAGTCATAGAGCTCCTAATCGTAGCTAGTAGCGTCATTTCGTGCAAACGCAAACGATAAAACGAGTTCTGAGTCCATGCTTCAGAGGCTTGTTACTCAATAGCTGTGGGAAGAGCTTGTTAGTAAATATTCAAAATATGATAGCTTCTTTTAGTTTTGGCTTTACTACCCTACTAGGCCACGCCGGTCATCTAATGACTAACGAGATTTGTTGATACCACGCAGATGGATTAGTCAGTCCTCACTACGGAAGCACAGTCCAGATGGGATTTGACCTCAGATTCTTCCCGTATGAAGACGGGCGTCTCTTTCGTCGAATCGCCTGGTAAATAAAGGAAATTTAAAAGCTATTAACGTAACTAATCCAGCTAGCTAGACGGTATTAGATGACTACACGCATGCCTAAAGCCTGATTGCATCACGTAACAGAAAAAAAAATCCATTATTGCTTACAATGCCCGTTGAAATAATCACCAACCGATATGAATTGACGTATATATGGTTGATTGATCTACACCAAAATCGATACATTAATCCATTCATCAACTGAGTCAACGTTACCATTTCTATTTGCAATTGCCAAATCATTTTAGAGTTAAAGAACAGACACATAATTCATAAAAAATACATCCTCTTCGCACATTTTGTTAATATCTGTAAACAGAGAACCACTTTAAAATGATAAACTAAACCCATATTTTATGATCGTATTAAAAGCTTTTTGATTTCTTGCCTTTCCAACCGAACACATTCGCCCGCCAAACGCCTGTCCAAACGCCAAACGAAAACGTCTGTCTCGACATCTAGACGCAAACCGATCGAACTTAATTCCACTCAATTAAAATGTCATTTTAACACGATAGAGCACGCAAACGAAAAATGCAAAAGTTTCAACTACAAAGCAATCAAGGCAAAATGTTATGCGTGCAAGAAGACACTTCCACACCGCGCTTCACTCTATCAAAGAGTCATTTTTATAGACATTAGTGCCACCTCTGCTCTGGTGAAGCTTAAAGGTGTACCTCCCACAACGCGGTACAGATAACCTCCCATTTGCCGAAAAATCAATGATACTAACCTACACATCATGACGGACCCAACCAGGCTTATGGAGCTCGTGTATTACATTATAAGGACGGTGTGGGTGCCATGTTTTTTATTAAATCATTTTATGTACAACGACATTGGTTTTGTTCGCCGTTTGCTTTTGCCACAATAACAAAAAATAAACCTTTCAATCGTCAATTTACTTCAATTACACTGTATCACATTATCAAATCGGTAGTCGACGCAATTTGAAAAGGTTTAAGTGCTTCGCGCACTACACAACGCACAAACGATCGTCATACACAACTTTATTACATCAAAATCTGGCATTTATTGCACGCTATCGGCTCAAGGCAATGAGGGAGCGTTATTCATCTGTAAAATTATTTTTTCAAAGCTAACATCGTACAAGAAGACCTACAATGCTTATTTTCTGATTTATTTTTTATGGCAAAACAATTATGATTACAGCAGTGTGCAAGATAAATTTGACACTTGGTCATTTCGTTTATAGTTCGTGGTTGAGTTATTGCATCAAAACAAACGATACGTCATTCGAAAGCCACAAGAGTTTCGAAGCAGTGAAAAAAATGTCGAATGAACTTAATAAGTAGAACCCGCAGAAACTATGGAAGCAAATTACGAATATCCTGATGATTCGCGCCGCGACACACAAACCGGGACCATCAAGACGGCGGCGCTTTGTGCATTAGAACACGGTGAAGGATATTCTCAAGCAGAATGAAACCTGCAACGGAGGTTTTGAGGCTGCTGTACAACGGAAGGATCATACCAGGCAGTCGGATTGCTTTCGGAACGACGAGTTCTTCGACATTTCTTCGAGCAGGAACAGGGGGCTGAACGCGGACGGCTGTGTGAAGGTGCTGGACACGGTCGTCAAGCCCTGGATAACCCAAAGAGGCCAATGGTAGGCCGTAGCTGTGGTAACAAGATTCGACACCTTGTCATACGGTCGAAAAATCGCAAAAATGACTTAAAGACCTTTTTTACGACTTTGCCAGCCCTCAATGTTTGCCTTCCCAGCTCCCCGGGCCTCATTCCGATGGTTTATTTTGCGTTTTTGCGACCCTTCCCAGGACTTTGGAAGTCTGGGCGCGCCAGGTTTCCGGAAGCGGATACCGGCGGTCATCGATGACGAGAGTGGTTACTTTAATTAATTTAACATGGTAAGCTACGCTTAGCAGAAAAACATATTTTTCCTATTTGCTTCATTAAAACTGAACAAAAATTTCAATTCCCACAGGAACTGTCAAATCTTGCTGACAATCAATATATTATCTATTTTATCAATACACAAATATTTTTTTGGCGGTCCTTTTCGCGATTTAGTGGCCCTCTTCTCACGACTTCTCACGAAACTGCATCATCGTTTTCCTCCTGGATAAAACAAGTGCAACTTCTCAACTACAACTTTTCAATTACAGCTTTGCATGCGGCATTGCATTGCAGCCTTGCGATGCATTTGGTTCGTGCAAACAGATCCTTGTGTCGAACACCTTCACGATCAATTCGCTGATTCACGATCTCCCACAGATTCTCTACAGGGTTCAGATCCGGAGATTGGTGTGGCCAGTTCATCACCATGATTTCGTCATCCGTAAACCTCTGCTTGACCACTTTGGTTGTGTTCTTGGGATCGTTGTCTTGTTGGAATTTTAATGTTAATGGCATATATCATTTAGCACAAAGCCACATAACATTTTTCAGAATGTCATTGTAGATGAAATGGTCGATTATTCCATCGATTTGATGAATTGGGCCAACATCCCCAGGCCATAACATTGCCTCCGCCATGCTTTACCGTCTTCTGACAGTAACGTCGACGTACAAGGCAAATCCCATCGCTTCCAAAGATGTTGAACTTCGACTCATCACTGAACAGAACCATCCGCCATTTCTAAACATCCCAGTCCCATACGAGATTGAGCAAACAGAAGTAATTTCTTCTTCGGTTTCTGAGTGAAATCAGAAGTCTCCTCGCAGGACTTTGGGAAAACAATCCGGTTTCAACGGCACCGTCGTCTGATTGTTCGGTCCAAAACAGATAACTGCAAATCCATTCGCACCTTGAACGAAGAAGATTTGAAAGGGTCCTTTTTCATGCTTCGTACGATCATACCTCTCTTGGCGTGGTGGACCGTGGTCTTCCACCACTATTGTCCACGGAAATCTTTCCGGCTGCACGAAATTGTGAGCACAGTCTGGATACGATCCATTTTTTCACCTCGTACTTGTCACTAATTGTTTTTTTTGTGACATTTCACTCTTGAATTCATCGATTATTTTCTTTCTTAGTTTCACTCCAAGGCTATCAGGTGACATTTTGTTTTATTGCAACAAACATATAAATAAAACATTAGCTCTGCCCTTCCTCAATAATTACCAATTAGTATTTACCTTGTTTAGTTACAATAGGACAAAAAGAACACTTTCGCCAGCAAACTTATCTTTTTTCATTGTAAAACTAAGTTCTTAAACGATGCTGGTAGAGAAAAGTTGTAGTTCTTGTCCACAAAACACTTGCTGTGATCTGTCAATTTGACAGCTGATAGCTGCAATAAACATTTAGCAAACATCTAGACTTCTGAACTGTCAACTGCTGCAGTAAATGTTTCATATTCGATGTCGAAAATTTTTATTCATTGCTTTTTATCATTGCTATAGTGTCATTGAGATGCACATGTTTTGTCCAATACTGTATATACGTAAAAAAAAATTAGAATGTAAGCTCCAAATAATTAATCGAATCAATGGTCGCGGAACATACGCGACCAGACTTACCAAAACACAAAAGCATCACTCAATGGTACACCAACTGCTAATTCTAGTTGGCAGACGACAAAGAATTGGATGTTAAATGTACGTGACCAGATTCAACACACTGTTCTTGCCTTGACTGGCATTCCTCCCAACACATTACACCACGTATCACTCATTTATTAGAAGAATACTGTATCGAGTTCATCTCACAAATCGGTTTATTAATTCATTCTAGAGCTCAGATGTCCCACAGACATTGTCATTCTGGGCAGGTTTCACTGCAGATGATCTCTATGTCTTTTACAATTGTCCCTGTTTGGTAGGTCAAACATATGTTTCAACTTTGCTGGTTTGGTTACATAAATAAAAAATAATGAATCATATTTTTGTGCGCAACGCCAAATAAAGTGAATCCGCAATTTGTTCCCAATCGTACCTGGAATCGTTCTCGGATAAGCATTGCCATGGATGCATACAGAACGACATTAACAAATGCAAATAACGGTTAGCTAAAGTCATCCAGTCCTTGAACGCACGGCCATTCATCAACGCCACAAATACTTGCTCTTATCATTCCTTTATGGAATACAAGCCCTTGCCCCAGTCCTGTACTACTGCCCCCAAATACACGATCCATCAAACGTGCTATCGGGTCGAGACTAAAGCAACCAAGGACGCCGAAAAACGTTTCGTTCCGCACAAAAGAAAGCTACCGGCTAAAGAAGCAGCAAATTTTGGGTGCCCGGCTTTGCTACTTATTCCGGGTTCTCTCGCCTGCAGCCCACCTGGATACCTCGGGCCGCTTGAGGCTTGCGGATCCCTTGAGGTTTGTAATGGAATAAAGTCAAATTCGCACAATACACACCACACACGCAAAATATGCCCACACTCGCACCAAATAGATCGGAGAGGGTTTTTTACCTTCCATTTCCCATATAGAAACACGTGCTCAATTACGAATGTGTGTTGGCAGACACAGGAGAAGACAAACCAATATTGAGTACTGATTTACATAACTTCGCGGAAGCGAGTGATGAAACCAAAAGGTAAGGCGCCTCGTGTTTTATGCGATTGAAAGCCATTTTTTTTTTGCTTTTGCTGAGCACAAAGTACATGGAGTACACACTACACTTTAGTGTGCCTTTAACTGATGGACCGTGTCACAGTCAAAATTCAAAATAGACATCAAACTTGACGTCCTATGCCAGGTTCAACCTCCGCAGAAAGCACGTTTCCGTGGGATGGCCAACAGACATTAGTTAAACTCTACACCGAAGGACAAAAGTCTGGCCAGCCTACGGTGTGGATGCTGCTATGCACGGTGACATATTGAGCAATTTATTTGGAATTTCTAATAAGACAATAGCTGCAGTTCTAGCATTGACACACTTTTCTCACAAAGACACTCTGGTGATGATAAAAAATTAATAAATATACATATAAATATTCACTATTATGCCTTTTAAAGGGCAGGGAAGGGGTATTAAACCCCAACCGGATCATACTAGCGAAAAAATGATTAACTGTCTAACTACGGGTTTGAGAAAAGTCAAGCAGCCAGACAGCCTCACTCTTGTTTCTCTGCGGGAAAACGGTCCGGATGGGATTTGAACTCCGGTCCTGGCGTGTGGTTATCTCCTCTACCTGTCCTGACGTGAGTCGGTGTCATGTAGTAGCGGCTACATTATCACAAGACTCGTTATGGTAAACGATGTCGTACATTATCACCTCTGTTATATAAATTTAATAAACTATAAACGAAACGTAGAAACGGCTATATAATTCGAACTTAAATTAAATGATATACTGTTTTCATCCTTACCTTGTATACACGTAGAAAACATAGGTAGCACGTTCAATACAACGCAAAACTACTCATGAGTCCTTTGTAGTTCAGTCAGTGATTAGCCTTTGATGCTGACCACTCGAAGTATATTATCGAATTGGTAGAACGGAAAACAGCATAAAAAATCCGCACCTGAGCTTCTTAAAATATGCTATACTTTTCGTTCGGTAGCAATCAAAATTGTTTTACAACACGACACACGCACACGGACGACCTCCCACTTCACCGCAACACGATGGCGGCGTATAACGTCAAAACAGGTTGACAGGACGAAACTAAAAGGATGCACAAACACACATACACACTTGCACGTATCCTTCCTTTCCTACTTCACGCACACCATCACACACTATCACGGGCGCTCGAGCGCACACAGCCACCCTCCTCCTTCACACTCGCACACACACACACACACTTACACCACTGACGCACGGTGTGTAGATGCTTGCGAAACAGAAGCGCATCTTCCGTTACGCCGCCTTAACGGACGTAACGTAGCCTCTCCGCATTGCCATTAACTTTTTCGCTTTTGCCATCATTTTCAACTATGCATGTTACCACACTGCCACAGTAAGCTTGTAAGCCAATTTTTAAGCAACTATTCGCACTACACTTCTTTTTTTATGTTGCCTCGATAAATTCACCTGCATTAGGCACACACACATACAATCAAACGCAATTGCTTGTGCGCACACCAACACTAAACCAAGGAAAACTGTATTATTGAAGATGCGGCGGCTCTATTCTTTGTTTACACCGGTAATTTTCATCATTGTTCTCCTGTTGATGATTTTCCACTCAGTTCACTCAGTTCAACACACACAAAAAAAAGATTCACTGATAAAATCTGTTAGTATTAAAATAAATAATGTAAAATATATTATGAAAATATTAATGCGCCGCACTCTTTGAAGTAATTATTTCTCTAGAATCACACTAAATAGCAATACGGCCTGACCGTCCTTTATGAATTAAAAAAAAATCACACTAAATAGTGGATTTTCTCTTTATTCTCGAGTATCTGGGTGAACCTAACGTTACACGGAAAATTCACAGAAATTTCAATAACGTACGTAATAAAAAAAAGACGTCACGGTTATCGTTTTTTTATTCGATGACGATTAGTTCGCCAAACCAAAAAAGTTCACATCCTTACTTCGAGGTCTGACTTCGAGATCAGAAAACGATCGAGAAATTTTAAAATCTATTTGTAGTGTAAGTCAGGCACCATCACCTGGTCGTCAAGAGAAGGACGAAGTCAAATGATTCAGTCTCTATGATTTTACATCCAACCACAACCCGATAACTGCTGATAACTGCGTCCGATAGGGGCAGTTTTTTAATTTATACATCTATTTATTAATTTTATTTATTTTATTCGTCGAAGCACTATTTTAGCTCTCTCGGCAGCTTCCGAAATATACAAGCAGCGTACTACTACACACATATTTCTCATGGTCACGACATTCAACAACGTTAACGGTTGGGATAAAACGCATGTAGGACATTGGCACCATTGATGAATTCAGTTGACGACATACCTGGTTCGAAAAATTTGGAGAAAAATGCGAAAAATTTGTGGAAAGACAATGGAGGTGCCGCTACAACGACAAGCTGTACGAACTGTATGACGACCTCACCGTCGTGCAGCGAATTAGGCTTGCCAGGCACCGATGGGCAGGCCATGTTATACGCATGGCACCGGACAACCCAGCTCAGAAAGTCCTTTTAGGCCAACCACACGGACAGAGGAAGCGTGGTGGACCCATATTGATGTGGGAGGATGGCGTGCAATCATACGCTGTCAAGGCCGGGATAACGGAGTGGCGGACGACGGCGCGGGACCGTGAGCGGTGATAGTACGTTAAACGATCTTCAAATAATGTAGAAACTAATGAGGTTTCCCAAAGCTTACGTTGTGAATGTTGGAAACAAGGAACAGAACATACGTCTAAACGGGGACAAATATTCTGGATAAGGTGAAAATTGCTACATGGTACATGACATAGACAGGTCATCCTTTTACCAGAAATTTCGTACAAGGCTGCATCCAATCTTCGTCCGGTTCGACTCGGGTTGAACGATTGAATCATCGTATTTGTCCAGGGTCTGTCTAGCGTCAGGATACAAGCACCGCCAAACAGCTTAGCAAGCTCGTGGTCGTCCATTCATAGGACCCTCCTCTCGAAAATGGCGAGTGAATTGGCGTCCTTTGTCAGCATAGCACAAGTGATTCCTGGCTAGGAACGCCGCCTACCAACACGCCAAAAGCAAGTGTCGAATGATCACCATACGCATACGCTGAACTATTTACAGATAGTTTAAGGATTGGATCGGTAACGCTAATCGACTCAACTTAGGAAGAAAAATATAGAAAGATTTTTTTTATTTACAGCAATGAAAGATGTTGGTTGATTGTTGAATTCTTAAAAAAATCGAATGTTGAATGGTGAAACTGAAACGTTTGCGAGAAATTCCTAATTAACAACTCAAATTATTTGACTTGCAGCAACCTGCGACTGCGAATGGAATAACCAGCTGAGATAAACTGGATCCCCCCCACCCCCCCCCCCCCCCCCAATCATGTTTTTGACACATCCAACCAGATTTTGCCCAGCAATGTGTCACTTTCACCTGTACAATACACCTGATCACAGTGGAACACTCCGTTAGAGACCGTTTCGATTTGTTCCGTTTCATTTTAATTGGAATTCCAGTCATCTTTTTAGAAGCAGATTCCAGTTTTGCTACTATTTCTAGCACTTTTGCTCATTTTCCTACTAGCTCAAAATGCAACACAAATCACTGTTAAAATTTGTTGCTTCTTATGGATGCCACGGATGTGTGCGTGTGCGCTTAGAAGGTTTTGCTTCGCTTCGTACGGTGGTTTCCCTACGCCAGGCGGCTCCTCACACACAGCGTACGGTGAGGCCGTAATTTGAAGAGGTAAATCTTTTTTTTTTGTTGATGCTGTTGCGAATACTCCACCGGTTGTAACAACAGCAGAGGCATCAGAAACCAGGAAAATAAAAACCCGGTGCAAGAGCGTTGGCTAGGAAGATGGAACGGAATTTTTCGCTGCTTCTAGCAAACACACACACAACATGGATAAAATAACAAGCGAAGACGACGGCGACGATGCGGAAGAAACCCCCCACCCCCCACCCACCTAACCGACACCCGATGATGGGAAGAATGTGTGCATACTCACTCGCCACGCTCTAGAGAGGAGGCGCACACACACCCGATCGGCGTGGTTCGCACAAACACAACAGCACAGCCCACTTGGGACCTGAGCCTGCCAGCCAGCCAATACTCCACACACTACGGGTGCCCATTCCTTTTCGCAGGCTAATGAGGTTTCATTGCTCCCTAAATATGTTGTTCACGCTCGAAAAACCGCACCACCATGTATGTATTTTTACCACACACTCCGATCTGAGGGAGACTGAGGTGGTAAAATGGTAGTTGAGGAAAAAAAACACACAAAAAATACGTCACCACCTACTCCGATCTGTGCGAAACAGGAGTTGCGAAAAGCCAGCAAACACTTGGACGTAATTCATTTGCACACCGCAAGAAAAAGTCAACAGTTCACATATACGCTGATGCTCAACATCCATCGCTCGCATCAAATTTGCCAACAAAAAATTGGTCGGTTTGGTTGCATCAAATTTGCCACTGGTTTGGTCGCGCATGCAAGCAACCGCACAGCAGAACAACCGAATGTTCTGAATGCATTTTCTACCATTTTCAACACTCGCACGAACGTTAGTCATCACTCCACCGCCGGGCAGGGTCGCGAAATTCCAATACGTTGCTATATAGTGGTGATGATGCCCGCAGAGACTGCAAACGTTATCACGTCACCAAATTTTCTCAACATACAGACACACACGCACGTACACACAAACTCTCCCCTAGCGGCAGTTTTGCGTCGAGCACGGGAAATGCGCTGTCACCACGCTTATGCTGCCGCGGTAACACACAGCAGACTTTTCTCAAGCGATTCTGCTCCGCTGATGAACAATTTCAATCCACGCCGAACACAACGAACACAAAACCCGCGATGTCGTCGCCGTCGTCAACATCGGACATTTTTTCGCTGCCGTTTACACACACACACAAACGCGCGCGCGCGTACGCGCCCTACTAGAAAAGTGGTGCTACAGATCCGCACACACACACACTGTTGCATTTCTCGATGGGACTGTGTGTGAGAAATGGAACGCGTATAAGCAGTGCCCCGTGTCGCGTACAACATTCGAATAGGGCCCGCACCATACATTTTGGACGAAAATTTCCACCACAAAATGCAACGTAACACACTGGTAAACTATTTTATATTACGCTGTGTATATTCATTTTCACTTTGTAACGTTTTCCGTACGGCTTGACGACAGCTTTTCTTACCCGACACCACTGGAGTTGCACACGTTTCAACGCATCAACCTAGCGAGTCAACACAGATTCACTTTACGACTGTGAAGAATTTTCGGATCCTTCCCTAGGCGCTTTTTATCCGTGTCTATCGTCTTCTCGCTTGCTCCAGGGTGTGCCCTCCATTCTGTTTCTTTTACTCTATGTGCCATCTCGTTTGCACTAGCGTCAGATGTTATTCTGACTCTCTTACTCTCGAATGATTTTGTTTTTCTTGGAAAAATAACACTTTTATGCAAAAAAGGGTCAACTGCAACGAACAAATAATAAAATTAAGTATTTATGTAAACATAAGGTAACGTAATACATGTGCAAAACCACACAAAAAAGTATTTTAAAAATGTCATCCACGTTATCGTTTGTGCCATACGCACCCTACTTGACAGCGCCATGTTTCAAATGTCAAATTAACGTTTACCATCGATCGCTTTGTTTACAAAATGCTTCAGAAAATTTCAACACCGGTGATAATAGTTGCTGAAACTTGCTGTTTACATAATTACTGGAATCGTTTGCTGTACACTCGTTTCCGAACACAAACATGGCCAACGGCCCACCTACACGCAACTTGTTGCGCATTGTGTTGGACAATTTTCTGAAATCGTTTCGACCGCGACAGATGAAGGGAAACTACGTCGGCGAAGATTATTTTGGCAATAAATATTATGAAATTCCGCCCGATCCGTCCGTTGGCCGTCGTCGTGCTTCACGCTGGTTCGAGCCAACTGCTAAGGAAGCGTACGATCAGGAAATAACTGCCGAATGGGAAGCTTGGCTAAGGGGCCGCAGGTACGTAGATGAATTAGTGGATGTTATTCTTCGTTTTCCGTTTAATACACATTGCTCCGGATCGCATTTTGTCTTTTCAGGAAGGAGCCACCGACGGAGCAGGAATTGTTAAAAAATTTAGCCATCATGAAAATGAAAGAGCGTAACGCAGCTGAGCTAGAAGCAAAGTACAGTAAGCCAAAGGATGCAGCTGCGCTGGAACAACAGCGAACCGGTATGGGATCGTTCCCGCAGTACGACGACTACGAAGTTATGCCCGGGAAAGGAAAACACGAAAAGTAAAAATATCTACCGCCGATCTCAAGAGAAAACAAAAAAAACAACACGTGTTACGTTTGTGAGGCATTAGTCCTATATTTGCTTGATCAAGTAGAATCGGAAGGTCTGACGAATTGTTCGTTAGATACTCCCACAATGTGTATATACAAGTAAATGATAATATATATTACCGGAGAGACGTGGTGTGACGCTCAAACTTTATGAATATTATTAATTCCATGTGTTTCTATATATTGCGCGTTCCTGTTACACACACAAGTCGTCTCTTGTCAGCATACTTATGTTATCCTTAAGACAAGACTAATTACCACATTAATGAGAAAAGGTGTATTTATGTGTGCAAATCTTAAATGTACCGTTTCTCTTTCAGTTGCACTTGATTTGAATGACGACAATCAAATTTCTTCCTTCCTTCGAAAATCAAAACTCGACAGTGCATCGTTCATAAGCTTTGCTATAGTTAAAGGTTTCTAATAACCGTAGTGTCGACGACCAAAAAAATATACGATGTTCTATGACCGCCTATCGGAGGTAAGCCTTACATTTTGTAGAGTAGTTTTCAATTTTCCGGACAACGAAGCAAACATCTTTTAAAATCCTTACAAAAGAACTTTATGCGGCTGATTTTGATCAAAATAAGTCATTTTGACACAAAATTATTAAAATCATTTTAACACAAAATGACAACACATTTGAACGCATAGAAAATTCTGTTTAGTGTTCAAGTGGTTATCGCAGATGTGAGGAGTTTACAGCTTTGAAACTGAAAAATATATTTTTTATAACTCTCGTCTAAATGTAATTGTAAACATAGCCTCACATCTCTGGAAAATTTCACGCAAATATAACGAGAAGCTCAAAAGATACAAGCTTTACAATCCGAAAAATGGCTAACTCCCATAAAAAACCAATAGCCTACCGAAAAAAAATCGAAAGAAATACTTAAAACTAATTTGAAATTTTTCTCTTTGCACGAAAAGGCGAAAAACAAATTGGTCTAAGCATTCTATGAATTTAAAGTGTGTACGACCTCCCTATCAAAAAGATATTGATGAATTTAAGTGCAAAACATATACAGGAAGGAGGATATTGACAATAGGGTTATTCCTCTCATTATATATTCTCGCATTATTTGAATGAAAACGTACCTTATCGAAGTATTGTTCAACGAAAAAAAGGGACAATCAACCCTTTTCTTGCCTTATTTCAAAAGGTATTCAAGTTGAGTGGGGCCGAGATAGTATTGGTGGTAATACAATGGTTGCAAGTGACACAAACTGTTCGGTACAATCTCTCTGGCAAATCGACGATGCGGTCGCTCTGCTTTCTGGACAGATAAAGAACGTGGCATCAAACTTTGTATCCATTTGGACAACACAGCATGAAACTGTAATCAGTTTCAATAGCAGATGACCAACACACATACATGCCCCTAATGCAGTTCTTTCTATCCATACGCACACACACACGCACACTTATTATTCGCTTCGTCTGTTGGTGTACAGCACGCAACAGAGGATCCTCTGTGAACTTCGAGCGGCAATAAAAAAATGCGGTATGCAATTCTCGCCCACACGACCCATCGGTTTAGCCAGACAAATCGCCGTGGTCAAAGAGAGCTTGATCGTAAGACTCCGCCTTGACCAGCCGGCCGCCGAAATAGCGACCGTTCAGTGATTCACGGGCTCTATCTGCTTCGGTGGCCTGCGAGAACTCGACGAAGATCTTTACGATCACGTCTGTATTATCGTCCTCGGCGAAGTTGCCCTCCGATTGGCGCTCCTTGTAGATAATAACCCGGTCCACGGCACCATACTTGCTACACTCATCTTGAATCTCCTCCTGCAGCGTCTCGTCCACGTCCTCCGGTCCGACCATATTGCGCAGTATGACTACCTTACTTTCGCGCGGCCGCATTAGTCGCTGCATTACTAAATGCCGAGCGCTCTGGCCCTTGATCGACATCGATTCTTGCTGCTGCAGTGTCTGCGGTTCACCCTCTTCCAGCAATTTCTTCTGCAACTCTTCTTGCTGTTTCTCCTGTGCCTTCTTGTACACGTCCTCGGCGGTAGCGTTGGGAGCTGCAGCAGCTGCGGCTGCCGCTGCTGCCGCCGCAGCCACTGCGGCCGGATTGGCTTGGCTCAATACTGTGGGGAGTGGTTTGGCTGCGCCTCCCAGTACCGGATTAACCAGCAAGGATGGAGCAAGCGATACGGGTGGGACCAGCAGACCCGGCTGACTGTTGATGGCGGCTGCGGCCTGTGTTGCGGCGGCCAACTGTGCTTGGGCGACGAACCCTGCGCTGGCGGCCGTCGTAATGGCTGGATTCAGCGGAAGTCCCGTTAGACCCACCTTTAGCGCTGGTGTAGTGGCGGACAGTCCCAGCACCGCATTAGTGGCCACGGCATCCATTGCTTGAATTTTGGCTGTTGCAGCAGCGGCCGCAACGGCAGCCGCCGTGGGCATTGCGGAATTTGCCGCCGGTCCCATTAGCGCATTCGGTGGGGTAATCGATCGGCCAACCCTGCGACAGAAATTTCAAAGAGAGATTAGTTAAAGTAGTCCACACGAGCGAGTTTGTAATTGTTCCGATCAAGTCCAAAAATTAAAAATACCTGAGACCTACCTTAGTAATTGTCCTCCTAAATCAAACAAATTCATACTGGCGATTGCTTCGATGGCCGACTGGTTCGTCTGATACTCGATGAATCCGTACCCTTTGTGTGTATGTACAGCATTGCCCTGCGACATCTTGCACGTCATTATTGGTCCAAACGCTTCGAACACACTCTTGATGTCCTCCTCCGTTAGATCCGGATGAATCGAAGCGATGTAGATGCGATTGTAGCTTTTTGCCTCCTCTTGGATCTCATCGATCACTTGCTGTGCCTGGGGCATATTGCTTGGACGACCCACCTTGATGTTGCGTCCACCGAGCATTGCACCGTTCATCTGCTCCAACGCAAGCTGCGCTCCTTCGGGTATTTCATATTCCACAAACGCAAACCCTTTGTGCTTTTGCGTAAACGGATCCCAGGACATGTTGATCGATTTGATGGGTCCAAAGGGAAGGAAAGCCGCACGAATCGTATCCTCTTTCAGTTCGAAGGAAATACTGCCAACATACACACTGAAAACGAAGATTTAAAATAGAAAAAAAAAAACGTTCAGAAAATCGTGCTGACAAAATTAAATAACCTCTACAGTAGATGTACGGGTGACCAGGTGATCAGTTAAAGGCGATCAGATCTTATCAGCTTGTATAAAATTGGCATCAATGGTAGCATAAAAATGGAGTTACCACCACGCTAAAGCGATGAAGCGCAGTAGAGGGAGAAACTCAACGTTTTTCTCTTTCAGAGTTGTATCGTTTAGCATAACATCATATTCGTCTTTTAACTTGTTTTGGTAAAGGCTGGAGTCAGTGCTCGGCGGGAGGATTTATGGTTGTGCGATTTTTTGAAATATTGAAAGGGATTTGACAGATGGTAAAACCTTTTGATATCGAATCGGATTCATTTGACAAATCCCATACATTAGGACCAAAGATCGTACGACTGAGCAGTGTCTCCATCCTGAAACCCCTTTTTTGGATCGATCGTAAGAAAATAATTTAACAAATGCCCATATAACTTACCGACACATGAGCGCCAATGCTTGCTGCCGTTGAACTTGCGTGCGCTGGCTGGCGAGCTGCTGCTGCTGATGCGCTAACGTTTGCTTCATCAGCACCATCTTAATGCTCTGCTCCATCGCGTACTTCTTCGCTCTCGATACAAGCTCGATCTGCTCCGTAGTTAGCCGGGGCAGTGCACCACCCAATATGCCCAACAATGCGGAGCGCGTGCCCGGTCCAAACGCCACATCGCCAATCTGCCGTAGATCGTACACCGGCTGCGTAATGTACGGTAGAATTTTCGGTTCTGCGAGGGGGGAGGATGGAGGAGAAAACATTGCATTAGATAAATCCTCACAAAGACAAACTGTCGTTTCGCTTCCTCTGGCAAAAGTAACGCGTGTGAAGGACTTTGCCTCACACGGATACTTCTTCTTATCATCTATTGATTCTCGTATAGTTTCGAATTTGTTTCTCCCTGTTTTGTGGTTTGTTGCCTCAAACGGCGAAAGATGATATTAAGGGCGGGCTATGATCAAGAGATGCTAGAAAGGAAACCCACTTCACTTGTAAGAAGCGGGTATCATTGAGCAGAAGAAAACCCTTTCAGATTTTTTGCTTGGGGGAGCTCCAAAAGCTGTAGCAGTTGAACCATTTTGTATAAAACAAACAAAAAAAAACCCTTATATAATCATTGTTTATATAATAACGACAGTCACAATATTTGCATAGGTTGTCGCGCTGGGCATGAGGTATTGCAAAATTAATTTCAACATACGTTTTCTAACTGTACGCTGTGTGTAAGTATAGCAAGACAATTCTACCCCGTGAACTATAAGTGAACCGTAAACCTAAATTATCTATTGCGAACAATAACATAACAGTGGCCTTCAGCAGGTACTCAAAACGAAGTAACGAAAAGAAGAGTTGATCGTAGGCTGACCAGAATGCGTGTTACATTTTTCTTTAGTTTTCAGAATATAACAAAGCGAATGCATTGTTACTTCGCTGCGCTACGCTGAGATCGTATTTACGGCTTCTTTAGCCGCAAGTAATCGGCGGTTATACTGAAACAGAAAATTAAAACAAAAAAAAACATCAGGACATCAAAATAAGGGACAAATTTTCACGACACGACACGACGGGACTGTCCCGATAAGTACGCACGTCTGGTCAGCCTGATTGATCGCAATCAACTGATATAATGTCATTCCAATTTGTTGAAGTATATCAGCAACAAAAGAATAAAATCTTTTCTTCTATTTGCTTCACTAATAAAATAAATAGAGCGTCCTAAATAATGTGCGCAAATATATTAGGGGCTTCGTCAGTGGGGCGGGGGAGCCCAGGACAACCGAAGATCAGCTTGTTTGCACTACTGGAGAACACGTAAAAATATATTTAAAGAAAAAGAAACAAATTTCAAATCAATTCTAACCTCTTCCATGGATCTGGGGGGGAAGTCAACTTGTGTGACGGCTTCTGTGTGCGCACAAGAAGTTCACAACTATTCATACATTTCTCGCCACGTGCTGTGAATGTGTGTGTGTGATACACTCTTTTGGTTCTTTTCTGTTCATTTTGCGCTCTACATTTCAGCGAGCGTCGAGATTTAGATTCTTGTTCCCAACCATCGCGAGTACGCAGTACGCATCTTAGGCGTCAGTACGTGATGCAAAAATCTTCAAAGGACGAACGAAAGAACTGTGGTAGCAAGTATGATGGGTAGTAGTAGTAGTAGTGGTGATGGTAGTAGCGGTAGTAGTGGAGATAGCAGTTGGCACTAGTTTTGGTAGTATTAGTAGTAGTAGTAGATAGATCAACGGACTCATTGTACGGCTATTGCTTTGCAAAGAATCAAAATGTAACGTGATGACGAAGGAAGAATAGTTGTTGTTGTGGTGGTGGTGGTAGTAGTAGTAGTAGCGGATTGCTTGTATATCGTTCTTTGGGCGGTATTTTTGCATAGAAAGCGCGTTTTGGTGCCTTTTGGCACGCACAAGAAGGTAGATGGAACAAAAAGAGAAATAGAGAAAGATAGAAAGAGAGAGAGAGAGAAACAAAAACAATACGAGATATACATAGATCCTGAAAATAAATAAAAAACAAGAAAAAATAATGTGAATTAATTAGTTGATTCGATGATGGCGAGAGGCAAAGCGTCCTAATCAGGTACGGGGAAGGATCATGAATCACGGACACATACACATGTACACGAAGAGCGCGCATGTGGGTAGATAATAGTTTGAAATTTGATACAATTTCATTCCCAAAAACACAAATTGAAAAAAAAAGAGTGAAATGTTTTCACACATAATCTGGAGTATTCAGAAAAAAACCAGATATGTTGAATGCTTTTTTTCACAAACTATAAGAAAAACAGCATCGTGAAATCATAATCAATGAACAGAGATTTTAATATTGAAAGCGAAATTGCACGTCGCCTTCAAAAACAATGTAAACGTTGTTCTATAAAGTGCACAGTCCGGTTTTGTGTTCGTGCACTTATAATAAAACTACTACATAAGGCATTAACATGCGTTATGAAACATGTAACACAGAAAAGAACACCCTAAGATCCATAGTATTAGTTGTGAACGCGCACATTAGTAGTAATGCAGTCTATCCTCTCAAAACGATTTAGATTGGATCCAGTGTTTTGGACATACAAGATAAAACATCATTTTGTGGGGTTTTAAAGTAGAATTTATATGAAAAGTTAAATGATCCACCCATATAACGGATAGTGGATATACTCAATGCATAAATTGACATTTTTAATATAAAAGCATTATAGTAAATTTCATACTGTACAGTTATATATAGGACAATGGTTTATCCGTTTGATAGAGGCTTTTTGGTTGACCTCCAATGTGAAAGAGTGAATCAAAATCCGAATAATGTTGAAACCCATGAAGGATACAGTTTCAATCCCTTGAGTAAAGGTTTTTATTCGAAAATTACCTATTTCTGTACTGTTTCGTTGCAAAAATATTAAGAAACTCCAAGTAAAAGTTATACGAAAACTTGTTTTAAAAAAACTCGTTAGGAGGGAATCGACTGTAGTTCAAATGTTCGGTCGGATCAGTACAGTGTAGTACAATTTATGTAGTGTACCAGTACAATTTATCAAATTTAATACTTTCTCCGCGTCAGCACCAAAAACCAACCTTTACATTTAGGTGTGTTTGAAAAAGAGAACAATACATATATAAACACAATTACAGTTTACAAAAGGGGAGAAAGAGAGAGAGAGAGAAAAGAGAAAAAAACCAAAATTGAGACGAAAAAAAAGAAAAAAATCCGCTAACAGCCGCACGTCACTGGCTCTGTAATTTATGTAAAGTTGCGATGCTGAGATGGGTGGTGGCGATGAGATTTGATGGTTCTACCAGATCAACGGGATGCACACGCCCCACACACGGACACTGGATGTCCGCACTTGCTGAATTTCGAGAGCCATACCGTTCCATACCGTGCCTATACATTACACACCTCCCTCTTTTCGTGGCCCCATTCCAAGACGATGGCTGAGAAAAACAGTGGAAGCACTACTACTAGTAATTCAAAACGATTAAATTGACTACCTTTACTCGTCCCGTGAATAGCGTGAATTTCATACTGAGATACTCAACGACAAGCGTGTATATGATGATTCTCTGAAGGTGTTAAAATAATGGACCAGTATAGAGCACATTCAAACACGAAGGTCGAGAGGGTCTTAGTTCCTTCGACGCATACTCATTTCATCTCATGTAATTCACGAACATTACCCAGTTCGCTGAAAGTATGGTTGAAGAAAACACGGATTGAACAAAAAAAAAACGGAAAAGAAAGAGAAAGAGATGGACGAGAAATATGAACCAATTATGATAATATAAACACACACACACACAATCGCCGTGTTTCCACAATTTTCCGTTGGTCAGGACCTTTTTCCCCCATTTTTGGAGGTGGGATGGGAATTTTCTTAAACAGTGTACCGTCTCTTTCTCTTGCACGCAAGAAAGGATATATTGAGCAGATAAGGTGAAGAGTAGCCGCCGGTTTGTGTTCAGTTTGTTCGTACGTCCCCGCATTACGCCACACTTTCTCTCTGTGTACGTGTGGGACACACTGCACATGCTTATATGACGCAATTTTATCTTTACTCTGTGTGATAGAGATACAGTCAAGTGATAAGAGGTTAAGAATCCACAAAGAAAGAGAATAAAAAGAGAAAAGAGAGAGAGAGAGTGAGAGAGAGAGAAAAAAATGATCGATCATTTACACACGATCTCTACTAGCGCCTACTCTCTGTTCCCCTCTAGGAAGGTAAGGTTGATTCGTAACGATTTGGGGTAAACGCCGACGATGGTTACAGCGAATGACGGAGAAGAGAAGCCTGTGTCCTCGCGATACGCGCGTCGTTCAAACAGTGTGCTGTGGATGGTACTGCCCGTATACAGAGGGATGTAAGCATAGAGGGAGAACAACCCACTCGATCTCCCATTGAGTTCGATAATATTCAGAAAAAAAGAAGAATTAAGAGAGAAAGAGAGAAAAGAGAAAAAAGAGAGAAGGACATTCGTTAGCCGGTCCCTAGGACGAGAACGTAATTTAGTGTAATCAGAATTTAAACAATTCGGTAACTGTGTAAACACGCAACAGGCGCGTATATTACCCACATTTACATCCAACATCATCTCTCACGTGTCTCCTTCAACACACAAACCCCAGTCGCCGGCCGATCGATCAACCCTAGCGCTGGAACGCGTATCGGCAACCATTTCCGCTCCCTTTACGATGGGGCCGCAACGATTGGATGTAAAGCTTAAATAAAAATATACAGAAACACTGACCTAGTAGCAACACTTAGTCGTATTAACAAAACAACTCTAACCACCGATACAAAGAGATGATTAGAAATTGTTGCCCCTCTCGTGCAACACTTTGTGTTGAGGTCACGCTACTGATATCAACAAAACAGTGTACCTTTCATTCGCATATCTGTAGAGTGTGTAACGCGTTTCCTGCTGATTGCCGGAGCGTTGCCACATCTGTCATTTTACCGCCCTCCCCAAAAAAGACTATTAACAGTGTACACTAAAAATATGTTACCTCCCAAAAACCACACAATCGTTCATCCATACACCAACGGATGGGAAAGGCATGCACCAACTGATTCTCCTCTCGGAAGGATGATGGGAGGCATATTATAGTTTGTCTTTTTTTTTTAGTGTAAAGCTTTATGCATCCTGAGTCATGTACAATATTCTTTAGAAATATTCTCTCAACTATAATAACTTTTAGATATCAAAACCGCTGAAAGTACAGAAACAAAAAAAAAGAAAGAAAGAAAAACGAAGAAATCTCATGAATTGATTTGGCTGTGCGGTGCGAAAGATGGGCGGTGGAAGCGATAATGGAAGTTAAGGATATGTATGGAGGATATGTAAAGAAGGAAACATCAACTACGGGCACTATTTTTGTGTGTTTTCAAGGCTAAAATTTTTCACTCTCAATCGTTACTATCTTTTAAAGCCGTTAGACTTACTCTTCCTTTTTTTTCCTAATTAGCTTTTTTTGTGGTTGGTAATATTATATCTTTGTCATAATTCTTCAAAAGCAAATAACGAAAATCTAAACATAAATGTATAACTAACAGTTACACAAAGTAGTATAACTTGCTTGCTAAACGATTGCTTGCTTAGTGCATTTGTGCTAAATTCTGATTCTGACTTATTGGTATCATTTTAATCGATGTCAAGAGCGAAACAAAATTTTTTGGTTTACGTGTGTGTGGGTATGATGGTATGTCAAACATTAAAAATCGATACTAAACACCTATCATTGAAGCAGAAGTAATTTACCAAATTAAACGATAACAACTTTCAAACAATATTTGGAAAGGGTATGAATAAATGGCACTGGGGACAAGTACACAACTGAACAAAAGAACACGCATTGAAAGGATTGGAGAATGAAGATGGATAGCACATTTTATATGATTTGGTGAAAATAACGCACGTTTTGTGCTTATGATATTGTACTTTACCTATAATTAAAAAAGAGAGAGAGAAAGAGAGAAAGAAAAATGAGAGAAAAGAGAAAGAGAGAGAGAGAGAAAGAGGAGGTGGTGCACAATAAAAGACACATCTGATTATTTTATGGCGACTATTTACAGTAGCATATGGTACATGATCAGTATATCCCATTTTACAGTATCATTTTGCATAAATAGCTTCCGGTAACTGTATGAAAAGAGAAGACAAGAGAGAAAGAGAGAGAGAGAAAGAGAAAGAAAAAAAAGGCATGGACGCGAACTAAGAATCGATATCCGTGCGAGAACACCACCAGTTTGTTTTTTCAATAATTCCTCTTGTAAACGATCGATCGAAACAATTAGCCCGCCAATAAGGTTTTCCATATTGAGCTGTTCCATGCCAACATTATTTTACCATTAAAATCGTACATCAATACACATGCATTTTATGGCCGTTCTACAGGTGGTGTGTGTCCCCCGCGAGCGGATTGTTTCTCTCGTGTTCGATTCTCGGGCGAAACGTGGACTCAAGGGGGAGAGGCCAAACATTTATTAGACAATATCAAAGGCTAACTAAGAACTGAAATCCATATACAAATGACACTTACCTCGTTCACGTTCCTCGCGGTCGCGATCCCTTTCGCGACGCTCTCGGCGTTCACGATCACGTTCGCGCTCTTTATCGCGCTTTGAAATTTTCACCGGTGGTGGCGAGCTTTCAGCATCCTTGCGATACTCTTCGCGAACCGGCGAGGCTTCGCTGTTGTTATTGTTTCCGGAATTGTACTCGTTGCTTCCCTAAAATGGTACACCCAGAGGAAAATTTTAATATTGATGCAGCTTTTAATTAACCACCCCGCCAAACATTATCCACTATGAATTCATCGACGCAAAGGACCTTCATGAAGGACATTTCCAATAGGAGCCGGACACACATAAAAAAAACCCCAACACACTTTTCTATCATTGAAACACTTCAAACCCGGTTCCAATAGTTCCAACCCCCTCCAGAACAAGCTCATAGCAGCCGCCATATTGGTTTTCTCATCGCAACTCTACCCCGGATGCACCCAACTTTTCAATCCATTTTTTCCACCCAGCAAACATCGCTGGCATGGAAAATTTATCACACTTACCATTGTTACGGCACCATTCATATTCTACACACCACACAGAAGCGTGAAATTGGTTTTTTTCACGATTTTATTGTTAATTAAACAACGAGCTATACTTTGCGTGCTCTTGGCTGCAATCGCTTCTTATTTTGTGTTTGACATTTTCAGATGACAGTTCGTGACACATCCCGAGTAGGTCGCGGTTCCACATTCATTTGAAACGAAAATTGCGAAGCAATAATATTGTCCAGCTAAATACATTAGAATTTTATAACATTTGCTTTTAAATTATAAAATAATGTTCAAAAATATATTTACTTTAAATTCGTGAGCAAATACTTATATGTATAAAAAAAAACAAACAAACTATGCTGGCAACCGCGCCACAAAACTCTGACGTTTGTTTGTTTGGAAGCTTGTTTTTGTTGTTGCCCTTGAATAAACTTTCCCGGCTGTGAACGCTTTTCAGGATAATTTATATTGCTGAAACTTTTTCTCACCATAACCATAACCGGAAAACCTTAAAATACCTGTGTTTGTTGCTGTAAAAATATCATTTTACAATGGATAAGTGCCTCCAAGCGATTCTGTCGATAGTTCCCGATAAATCTTCGCTTCTTAGCAGAGAATGTGTAAAAGAAAACAAACTTTACCAATCGGTACTTTCTGCTTTACTAAAGCCCTTATCAAACGCTTCTGAACGGGTCATTGCTGATCAAGTTAAATTTCCAACAAATTTAGTAAAAGTTGGTATTATGTATGATACTTTATATAATCGCTTACATACCGGCCAGTGGAATGCGGTGGAACCGGCAGATAGAGAAATGTTCACTATCCTAACATACGTAAGGGTAAGTCGCAATAGAACTAGTTCAGAAAAGGTTGCATTTTGGATAAAAATGTTGTAATATTTTGTAGATCGTTTATGCCTTATGCGTATCAACAAATTACATGGATGCCCTAAAAGATGCTATATATTTGGCCGATTTGGGAATTATGCTGGGATACCCATTAAAAATAGAGCACAAGAGCATAGCTACCGACCTGCTCGAAAAAACGTCATCAACACTCGCTGAATATCTATGTATGCATACTAGAGCTCGCAGACTGGGGTCTCGGATGGTTCTATGGTTCAATCCTTAGAAAGATTCGAATCGGACAAGAGATCTAGCTATCTTAAAATTTAATCCAAAATGACTTCTGTTTTCTCATTCACAGCTGAAGTCACTAAAGAAGAAGTTCCTTTGAAGCGTCTGAGGTTGGATGTAACGGCAGAAAACATTACCACAGATGAAAGTAATTTTAACTGCGTTCCCGTACTAAAATGTCCTTCGATAGAATATTTTGGGTAATTGTTTGGCATAAGATTGCCAGTGCAAACAACATTTAATCAAATTATATTTTCTTACTAGGAAGCATTTCTACGATGTGAAGAAGCCAGCCTTACTCAAGGGAATAATCGATGGCTGGCCGGCAATGGAACGATGGCACGATCCAAATTATCTGCTCAACGTCGCAGGCGAGCGAACCGTCCCGATTGAGATCGGTTCACAGTACAGCAATGACGATTGGTCTCAAAAGCTAATGAGGTTTCGAGACTTCATTGAACAAAACATCTGCAACGAAACGTCAGCCACTTCTTCGGGCGACCACCGTACAGCCTATCTGGCGCAGCATGATTTGTTTGATCAAATTCCTACCCTCCGTGCGGACATAGCCGTACCGGACTACATCGGACGTACGGACACACGTCCACGCATCAAAGCGTGGTTCGGTCCTAAAGGCACCATATCGCCGCTCCACACCGACCCATGCCATAATCTTCTGTGTCAGGTATATAATCCGATCATGTTTCGTTCGGCCATTAAATATGTGCATTGTTATTAAGTGTCGTTGCCGGTTTCGTTTGCGGTAGGTTTTTGGCGCTAAAACCGTCATCCTCGCACGGCCCGAAGACACCGAAAAGCTTTACCCACACGATCACTTCATACTGAGCAACACCTCGCAGGTGGATGCACGCCAGCCCGACTATGAAAGGTTTCCACTAGCGCGTGATGTATCGTTCTACCGGGTGACGTTGCATCGTGGCGAGGTCCTCTACATACCACCGAAATGGTGGCACTATGTCGAATCACTGTCAACGAGCTTCTCGGTTAGCTTTTGGTTTGAATGATTCATGCCGATTGCTGCGACGTGCTGCGTGTGAGCGTGAAACCCAGCATAAACACTTATCAAAACACAGGCCAAGGGTACACTGGAATGAGTCAGTTGATAGGAGGAAGAGGGGGGGGGGGGAAGGGGGATGTTGTCGAATCGAAAACAGAAACGAAATCGAATATGCTGTTGCTTCGTCAGCGCTTTGAACGCACGAAGTGAGAACGATAGGATTTGGAAGCACATGCGCTTTGATACAGCTTCCTCAGGGTATCAGGAGTCGTTGCCAAAGATACAGTGGCCCACGCGAAAAATCTACAGTTGCATATCGAAATTCTGCAAGTACGGAACCGAGTGGGTATTCAATATAATTTAATTATAATACAAAAACTAATGATTAAAATTACTAATAGGGATGGTATTGTGCTGCTGCCACAATCTGTAAGAAAAATTTGGAGTTTTGTTTTGTTTTTTCCTGATATTCCTCATTATGTCCAATATTTGTCGCATGATTACTGTCTTTGATTTACGAATTTCACGACGCATTGAAATCAATCAATATCACAAAAAAGGCCCATTTCTCACTACATGTACTTAGCTCTCGCTCTTGTTGTACGCATTCTACAATGGATATGTTTATATATTTTAAAAGGTAATGTTTTGTAGTTATATATTAAGAAAAGTACCAATGCGCATGAAAAAAATCAAAATATCAAACCAAAGAAAAAAAAATAGTATACGAAAAGATTTGAAAAAAAACATGACAAGGCTTTTTTAAATTCACTATAACGTTGTATATTTGTATGTTTGGTTTATTTACAACTGATCGCGAGAAGCCCCCTTGAAGCGGAACGATACAAATAGTGCACAATAGATGAATAAACGTGGACCGAGATAAGTTAACATAGCGTGGGTCGCACACCGCGAATACAATTTAAAAATTGGCGCGCGCTATGTCCGGATTACATTGTAGAACATCACTTTTACCTATCTCTTCAACTTTTCAAGTTATTCTCTAAAAACTAGTGGATTTATTTTTCCTGATACGTACTGTATACTGCACAGTGTCATACACTGTACCATCCGAAGAACATCGTGCTTTTTAAAATGCTCTCCTACCACAAATTATCTTCATCTTTCAGTGTGCTCAAAGGCCTCGGGGTGAAAGCATTCGCGTCGCTCTTTACAATCAGGTATCGTACGTACGATTTAGACCAGAGCCGGTCCGTGAAGCCGAATGCTGACGGAAATATCCGTGCGTATGTTAGCCAATTTTTGGCGCCTTTAATCCCACTTAAGCTAAAATTTGCACCGTACACCGTATATAAAGGAACATACAAAAAAGGCCCAGTTGAGGAACAACCCGGTATCATACGCTGTGCACTGTGCGTATATTTTTGTTGTTCGTTTCTTTCGGTCATGTTGATTGTCTTTTAGAGTTGTGCATATTTTTCTACTACCCTGTTAACCGAACGTGCATAACCCGACATTGTGTGGCAAACAGTGGAAACTACGACCTTTGGTGAAAACGTGTCCCCGGTTCGGTCAGTGGAAAATTGAATGTGGCGCGCAAAAATTCTACCGATGAGCACTGGTGAAAGCAAACGTGGCTGACGGGTACAATATCAAACCACACAATACACGCGCGCATACATTTCTCCGTAACGAAGTCCCGAAACCGAGGCGAACGAAATGTTTGGTATTAATTTGTTCAATAGCGTGTTGACAGTTTGCGTATTTGCACAAGGTGAGTAGCATAAAGCCAGGGCGGAAGGGTTTGCTGGTGGTGGAGTGGCATAAATAAAAGAAGGGCGAAAACACATCACAACCAAAAATGGGACAAATAAAACGGCACCCGCTGGCAACTAACCAGGTGGGGTGGGTAATCCGCTGACACGAGAAGAAATGGGTTAGCGTAACGGGAGATTGGGTTGGCGGGATAAAGCGTGTTTTCAAATTGTGACGGCGGTGCTCGTTTGCCGCTCGGCGACGTTTGCCAGTTGGTTAGACAAATCCCATTTAATACATTTTTGGGTTTTGTGGTTTTTGGTTGATTTTGGTGCTACCGGAAACCTGGTTTGCAGCGCCTTACCCATTCGCACCGCAACCGCGCGGTGTTGGAGATTTTTCGATTGCCAACGGCATATTATTCCAGCTTGAGACGATCACGACCACTTGAATGAGCACGATGAAATCCAATCTGTACTGTACCTACCCACACGCGCCGAAATTGAAACTCCCGTCGAGCGATTTCTCAACCAACCTGGCCGTGAGATGAGCTTTCCACCCTCGGAACAGCAGTGAGCTGACGGTGGGAAACCGCATTTATACACATCGCAATTCCGTATCGTATTTCTTTAACCCACCACTACCACCGGTGTGCAAGCTTTCAAAAGGAAAGCATTTCCTTTGTGGGTTTTTTTCCCCCTTTTTCCCCCGTTTTGTCTGTATGCATTAAGCTTTTGTTGTGAGACACGTGGGCAGCAAACAACAACAAAGATCGCCATTTTGCTGGAATTGCGCCAAAAACAAATCCCAAACAAGCACGCTTTCCGTTGACCGTAAGCTAGGATCGGCAAGGATTAAACATTAATTCGCCCTGCCCTGTCAGTCCTGCAGCTACTAAGCTGGGGAGACGCTGCAAGTTAAGTGGAGGTGAGAGAGTTTGAACTATTTGTTTTAATCCCTGAACGCTGCGCGCCTCGTTCGCTTCCAACCCCTCCCTTTTGCTATCATCCTGTGAGCTACTGGGCGTCTCCATCCGCATTGCGCACCGCAATAACCGATACCAGACGGTAGATTGTTGTTGTTTTGTCACTTTTTTTGGCCCCACTTGGCCCCGTTTTTCATCATTGTCTCCAGTTCGTCCGGGCCACGGGCAAACCGGTTGACCATTCAATTCCAGATTGCTAATCCTGCGGCTTAACGGTGTGGAAGAAATCCGATTTTATTGTTTATTTCTTTTTTTATGGCATTTTTAACGGTCCCATTCGCTTGCGTCTGGCTGGGGGACCATTTTTTTTATAGGCTTTGCGCACAGTATTGGATTGTTGGATTTGGTGACGGGCAAAAGTCACCGGAGAATGCCGAAGGGTGGCATGAGCTTTTCGATCGTTGCGTTAAGTAAGGGTTACTATTACTTTTTACTCAATTCAATATTAATGCTTCCAGAGAATATTAAAAAAAATCCGTTTAGTTAAATGAGACATGAGTTTGATCATTCTTCATTACATAACGGCATAATTTTAGTTTAGTGATTTAGTTAAATTTAAATAAATAGTTTTAGATAATCGGTAAAAAATGCGCAGATTTTTTTTTAGTTCTCTGAAGAACTTAAAAGCAAGCTTATATCCTTATAGCCAAGGTTGAGTGGGAGATATTTGCTTCTCCCACCATTTGCATAAACCTTATCCCGGGTGGGTTCGTTTGATAGTTTTGTTGCCATATTGCCTCTTGTTGATGTGGTGTGGACGTTGTCTTTGAATTGTCTCTTCTTCTAGCTGCCAGTGTCCAAGGATGGCTTAGATGTTGTCCCTTTTTGGGGACAAACAGCATATACGCATTATTTGTCCTTGATGGTGAGCTTCAAACCTCCAAATCTTTAGATGGTGCGTAAGCCGAACAACGCCGAAGTGGATACGTCGGGTCCTGTAACACAGTGACAGGACCGAGTAACGACGTTACGCTCAGCGCCCACGGTGTATAGACCCGCACACAACACATATAACCAGCATGAAGATCACCGACAATAGCTACTGTTCCTGTACCCCGTTAAGGGACAACCTCCTTTGCCGACAGGCGACTGGCATGCTTCGTTGTTATTGGCACAAACATTTAAATAACATACAAGAATCATCAAACATGAAGAACAAGAAACTGGTAATGATTGAGACTAAACATCAATTCCGGTGATTCCCGGTCTCTTTGGTGAAGAAAAGAAATCGCACGTTTTGGTAGTCCTTCTGACCCAGGAGGTCGCGCATTGGCACAGCAGGGGTTCTTCCTGATGCCCGAACGGCTGCTAAGAGCCCGGATCTAGCCACATCAAACTTCACACATGACCAAAGGACACAATGAAATTATTACGACAGAAAATCCACCACTTCAGTGGTGGATTTTCAGTGGTTTTTTCAGTGAATGTAACATTCCATAATATGATTGCAAAATTCTTGAGTCGGCTTGTATTTTTTTTATTTCGTAATTACGGCCAGGCCGTATTCCTTTCAGTGTAATCTCATATCTAGCTTTACAATTAAACTTATGTGCTAGTTGGACGGTAGATATTTCCTTCAGGTGGACCTTATCCCGGATGAGCGCGGTTGTGGATGACTTTGCTGCCAGGCATCGTTCTGATGTTGTTGACCTCTCTGGTTCCAGGGGATTAGCATCTCTTTGGAGCATCATACCGTGGAAACTTGGAATTGGTTCCCAAGAAAACCCCCTTTGCTTTAGATACTCTGTTGTGTTTGCCACTCCATATCGATGCCAGCATTTGGATGTTATGGCTGGCGGCCCCACTAGCGGCAGAACGCACCAGTCCGAAAGCAACAACAACTTTGTGAAGCAGTGAAAACTTCACGTCGTCCAAACCTAGTTTAATTGGTTCAGTGATCTATTGTTGTCGCTGGCGACCCTAACGCCTGCAAAACGCATGGATCCGATATCCACAATGACCTTGTAGGGTTACTGCAGAATCGAATCCAGACACTCCGCCAACGACAAGTTCGCCAGTTACAACTTTAGATCTCCTAAACCAATTTTAATCGATTCTTAGGTCAAAATGGCGACTGGCGCATGTCGATGCCACCGTTGCGAACGTGTAGCAAACATAAAGGGGAAGGGATGATTCCCATCTTTTTGGCGAAGTCAAACAGAATCCGCGCATATTCGTAGTCCTTCTGTCCCAGGGTATCGCGCATCGGCACAACCGGGGATCTTCCTGATGCCCGAAAGGCTGCTAAGAGTCCGGGTCTAGCCGCATCGAACTCCACACATGACCAGAGGATGTGGTCAAAGTCGTGGTATCCGTTGTTGCTAGAGCTACAAACCTTGGAGTCGGCGCTACCTATACGTTGAAGAGGTGCGTTCATCGCATAATGGTTCGACATAAGTCTCGACATGATCTACCGAGAGTCCGTGAAACCAGGGACGCAGGGAAACCTGTGGTGAGAGGGAGTGCAGGATCTTCCCGAGTTCGTCCTCATCCCACATGCTCGGCCAGCGAACCATGCACAGCTGTTGTGGTGTGCGAATAAATTCGTTAGTGGGAATCGACCTCTCAAAAATGCGGCCATCAGAGGAACCTCCTTTGGCCAAGGAGTCTGAAATCAATCAATTGAAGTTCTGCAATCTTATAATGCCGTTAACGTGAAGTGTCCAATTCGTGAAACAGTTAGCGGCGGCAATTCTTCTTCTGGGCTTTACCCCTCTCTAGGTCACGCAGGCCATCGAATGCCCTATTTTAGACTTGTTGATAACCACGTAGTTGGATAATAAAAACCTCATCCCGGGAAAACGGTCCGGATGGGATTTGAACTCTAGACCTGCCGTGTAAAGACTCTCGCTCCTGGACCGCCCCAACTTTGAATTCGGCTTTGAAGCTTCCTTAAAAGTGTTTTGTTTTGTCATGCTTTAAGTGCAGAAACGTAATTTTCGGCAAATGAATTTCAATAATCAATGCACTATACAGCCCATAATCCCAGTTTCCAGGAAGAACGTTAGTTTTAACCCAGCAAACTTTCGTGAACGTTCCTGAATTTCATGAAAGCAATTTAATATTTAATGATTCAATGACTTCTCAGCTACCAAAACCTACTAAAACCTTTACACAGCTTTTAGGATTAGCTTTTCATTTTTCAACAGACCCTGCACTGCCACTCCACTCAAGTGCCTGGATGAAGCGGAACGGTGTACGGCTCTGGCTGGTGCACGAACGGACACAGTGTACAGTTGCTTCCCAAGCGTACCACCGGCTAGCAGTTTGTGTTTCGACACTTCAACAAGTGAAACCATTTAAAAAGCAATTTTCCAATTAGTTTAGTTCGACTGGGCTTGATTGGGCAGGGGTTATTCGGGTGAAGAATACTGTAACCGTATACCTTAGAAATGCATATCGAAAAATCAAAAGTTCGTGTCATGTACGTACCCCGGTACTTGCATGAGGAAGTATAGCACACAAGCACACAACGTGCAAAGGCTGTCGTGTTGTTTATTTCAAAGCGCCAAATTCACCTGTTCTGTTCTTCACCAGAGCATTCGATTTCGAACCTATCACGATCATGCTTTGGTATGTTCAAAGAAGAACGAAAGAGTACTTATAATAAACCTTACTGTGCTACCGAATTTATTCCATTCGTCCCACGTTATGCAAAAATCGATCCATCAACTCCTTTCTTCACCGCTACTCAGCCGAAACAATAATAATCGCACATGAATATTTAAGCATCTTGCAAAAATTAAAATTTCTCGCCCCTTCTTTTTTACGTCCCCCGAAACAAAGGCTCCCACTGTCAGTACACACAAAAAATTGTTTCAAAAGCGTGTAGCAAAAGTTTTTCTTTCTTACATTGAATGGGAGGGAAAAAAGCTCGATTGCAGTTCGGCAGGTGGAAAGAGAAGTGCAGTGTAAAAGAAAAGGCAGCGCAAAAGATTTACTGTAATTTTTGGTCTGCACAAGAGCAAACCCGGAGCAGCGGGCAGATGGGAAAGCTTGCCTTTTTACCTTGTATTTTGTGCATATTCTGGTTTGTCTAAAGTTTCTTTTTCTTCCCCCGTTGACTGACGTCCGACCGTGGAACGTTTACGGGTCGGTCGTCTCGTTTGTAGATATTACACTGCGCGCGTGTGAGTGTGCAGCACCGAACGCATCAAAGGCGGGTCACACGTTTGCAGCGAATTTTAATGAATTTAAACCATTTTTCGTCCATAGTGTACTGGGGTTTGGTGTGTGTGTGTGGCCTGTGTGGTGGTGTCCTGGTGTTGACTTGCAAATTTAAAAAATAAGCCCGTCCACCGTGCGCACTGTGTCGACTCATTCTGGGTTGGAATGAATATTTACGCGGTGGTCATTATGGTTTGACTTTATGACTTCTTGAACGAAAAAAAAAATGGACTAAATCAATAGGCTGAAGGTATGTGTTGTGCTTGTGGTAACATCCCCACTGGCCTTTTTATCTAAATTAAGTAAATTCATTTCTGTTTGCGCTGTCAACAATGAAAAGGATGCGAAACAATAAAAAACGTTGCAATATAGACTACCGTTATTAGGGATCACGGCATTACAGTGTCGTCGGGTGGACACATCTCGGGTGAACTTTATTATTCTTATTCCTACCAGTCTCCATTCATCTTATCAAGTTATCGCTATCCAACACATGATCCTTCGCAATCGTCGTCTCAGCCGACGACGGAGGTGGTCAGACAAGCTCTCTTGGCTATCGGAAGCATCTGACAAGGGTTCACTATTCCCAACCGGTCCTACCAACCCTGGCGCATAGGGCAGTGCTAATAAGAATGACCCAAGTCACCCCGTTTGCAACCTTTCCTATTAACTTCTTCTCATGCGTCTGCAAGTGGTGTGACGTGATCTACAAATACCCGGCCTCATAAATTCCCCTTAGAGTCCGGAAAGCAACGGAAGCATTCCTCCGGGTTTTGTCCTCTCATACGATGGCAAAAACACACACACACAAGCTTTCAATAGATCCGATTTGATAAGTGCTGCCTTAGTGGAGAGTTGCAGTATTTAGACACAAAAAAAAATCCATTGTACTGTACTTCCACACTTTGCACTTTCCCTTGCTGCACTCACTCAATGTCTTGTGCTTCCTGGTTATGGAGCACTGCTTTCCCTATTGCACCGTTATCTAGCCTGTTTGTTGTTGGGATGCTGTGACGAACGATCCGTATATTGTGTGTGTGTGTACGAGTTTTTGTACGTGTGCACGTGGTTAGCACTCGCATGTGAATGGTTTTGTCACCGAAGATAAATAGCCTCCATTCATTTGTGAGACGTTCGTTTGCTATCGCGCACACCCCGAGGACTCTGTCGGTTAGTCCTCTGGTCAACGGCAGCGTTGGCACTTCATTGCAGAGCAGAGAGGCGAATAGCTGCTGGAAACCTGTTGGGGCATTTGCTTTGTGCTTTTCTCACTTGCGGTGCTGGTGCCGAAGGCGCTGAAGTGACACCTCGGGCAATGCATACTTCATACTGGCACGAACACGTACACACCAAATCATACCATAGGATGGGCTCAAACAAGCTGACCATAACTTGCGAGCTGCATCCATGCGTTGCGGAGCGTTCTAAATCAGGTTGTCCAATTAAATTCTTCAAATAAAGAAAGGGCGTGTGAGGCATGAATTTTCAGGCATTTTTCCAAATACTTTAACTTGGAAAAAGGTCAAATTTTATGACGCTTAATGTAGCAAACTATAGCTGGACAAAAAGATTTGTTGAAACAATCAGTGCATTCGAATAGAGAGCTCTTCTCCTTATACGATGCGTTACCAAGAATCATAAACCGTTCGCATGAGAAGGGTTAATTCCTGGAAATGCTTCATGTTAAGGTTCAGTATGACTGGAAATGGTCGACCTCCAGGTGCTCCAATACCCAACACTCAATTTTCTACCAAACCACTCGTACCGCCACAGTTAATGATGTTGTCCAGAATGACCTGGAACGGTTAGCCTCTCTGGTCCGAGATTCTTTCAATGGCCTAGCCGTTGTTCTTACGCTGTGTTGCACAGTCTTTAAACTGGTAGAAGAAGCTTTTCGTCTCTTTATTTTTACCTTTCGTTTCATTCCATAACTGTACCACAACAGCTATTTTCATGACGGTGACATTTTCTACCTCAAGCGTTTTCTCAATTTCTGCTCACAGCGCTCTACCACTTAACGAAATGTTCAAGCGCTTGTATGTGCTTTGCCCTTTTGCTCCGTATTCCCCGATGGGGGGAAAAGATCTCTAAGCCAAGCTGCTACCAGGACGTCAATAGTTTGACCTTCACGCGGCAAACCGCTGCCACTCGTCTGTGGGAATGCGCTGAAATATTGCATTTGCGGTGAAAATCCGGTCGGTCGGACGGAGATTGGATTAATTTTCGATTTTTCCGTCCCAGCTTCCACGTCGCTTTTGTGTGATTATTTCTTCCATCATGTATCGGGCGATGGCCCAGCAGTATGTGCACGATAGGGCAGAAGATTATACGATGGACCGAATTTGTGGCAGTGATTTCGACAAACGAACACGGAAACGATTTTCTTGATGACGGTACGATGAAGGAAATTGTTTGATTGTGGAAGAATTTAAAGCAGTCCGAGCGGCGACGAGAACCTGCTGCTGAATGGGTAAATTGATACAAACCTGATCGGATCGTTTCAAAATCAAGCCATAAACCAGGATGGAGTGCAGGAATGTGGAGGGTACATTGGAATTAAATTGAAATGTCCCTTGCGAGGTACAGCTGGTATGCAGAAATGCAGATTTCGAGTACCATCAATCAATACAGAATTAATCAGATTAGTTCGGATCTTTGGCGAATATTCGAAGAATTTGTAATTATGAGTGAATTAATTTGTCCGTCTGATTGTAAAATGAAACACTTTCTATTGTGTTTGTGGACATTAGCCATGAACAAAATAGTATCTGAATTATTCTAAACAAATACACAGTTTATACTGATTTTTTTTAAAACAAGAAATAAATTTCGACTTTTATACCTCACTTTTCTCGGTATAAACCTTTCCTAAAAGTGTAAAATGCATGAATATTTCATTAAATTATTTTGAATCCCACTATTTCTGTAATCGGAAAAATAAACATGTAACTCGCTTCCATGAGAGGGTAGTAATAAATACTCAAACTCCATCCACAACGGTCGTACTTCCATTCCATGGCTTACACTCGTTATGTCTGCGGAACTACCACACTTTGGACGTTGGCTGACCCTTCGCTTCGGTGTTGCTTATCAAGTCAATTTATTAAATTTAATTGGCACATTTTAGCTCATTTCCGGTTGTACCAGCTAGCGAACAGTGTTATCACACAGTACACTGCCCACGAACACCACGCAGCAAGTACGTAGAAAATGAGGGAAAAGAGTATTTGGTGAACAATTTTCCTATAAACTTATCGCCCGAAGCCCGAAGTGGTCATGTAAAGCCGCATGACTCTGAACTCTGGACCAGGGAAGGGAGTAATGTGTGAGTGTATATAATTCAGCCCGCATCTCGATAGGTGTGTATACTGTGTGTGTGTGTGTGTGTGTGTGTGTGTGTGTGTGTGTGTGTGTGTGTGTGTGTATGGGATGCGAAGTGAACAGAGAGTTGTGGATTTAATTTAAATTTTATTTAAAAATACATTTCCGCTGCCATCGCAACAAGCATTATGCCGTTATCATGTTTCTAATGTTGGCACGCAAGATGCTGCCAGTAATTAATTAACTACCCTTTTGTCATAAGGAAAACTAGTGATTTCCGTTGTGCTGTCAGTGAAAGGCGTAGACTAGAGTATTTTTATTAATGAAATCATTTTTCATTCTATTACATATTATACTAAACCCAGAATATGGCTAGGGCGTCCTTGTCGAAGCAAAACTTGAAATTAAATAGGAAATTGTACCCTCCAAAGACTAATCTTGCCTAACTGATCGGCCTAATTTTTGCTGTTATATTTGCAAAAATATCCTCATCGAGAAGAAAAACAATCCCATAATATCCACGATAAAGACTATTTGATTTATTTAGCAGAGCTTTGATCGTAGATAGATGGTCAGTCCTGCGTACGAGACGTTCTTGGCGAGATTCGATATCCGATCCTGTCACACGTGTCTGTCTGTGAAAGTCAGCAGTGTAACCGCCGCCCAAATACATCTTACAGACTTCCAATAGGGAAGAAGGGGTGTAGGAAAGAGAGAAGACTTTCAATAGTGAAGATGCAGCGTTAACCATCTTGGTTTGAACTGGCTGACTTGACTATATTTTGACTTGTCGCCTGCGGTTTTTGACTCTAATAGTCAAAAACCGCTGGCGGATTTTCGATTAAGAGCATTGATGTTTATTGTTTTATCCACCCGTTTCATGGCAGCTTCAGTAGACAAAAACCGAAGGCAGCAATTAACATAGGCGGCTGTATTAACATAATCACGAATTATGCCAACCTGCTTCATTCGAATACCTTGTTGAGGCGTTTCATTTCTTCTGGGTAGGGACCATGGGTTCTACGAGCTGCAATATATAGCTTCTATTCTAATAATTAAGGCAACAATTAAGCTCATGCCAACTATATTGCTTACTTACTTACTTATCAAGCACTACAACCGCCGTCGTCCGCCAATCCGTTATCCCGGCCTTGATGGCAGATGATTCTACGCCATCCTCCCACCTCAATGTGGGCCTACCACGCCTCCTCTGTCCGTGTGGACGGCCTAAAAGGACTTTCTGAGCTGGGTTGTCCGGTGCCATGCGTATAACAAGGCCAGCCCATCCGAGCCTGGCGAGCCTAATTCACCGCACGACGGTCCTTCTATGCATCTTCCTTTCGAGCGCGGCTAAGAGGGCTTCGCCTGTTTGGGACAGGGCCGCCATTTCTCAGAGGCGTATGTGAGTACTGGGACTTTAAAGGTACGATACAGTCCCAGCTTCGACCGTTGCGACAGGTTTTTTGAAGTGAGATGCTTCCTCAGGCTGTAGAATGACCGGTTGGCCGCCAGCAATCCGTCTCTATGCTGACTTTCGACCCGCGATAGGTGAAGTTTTGGACGACTTAAAATTTGTGGTCACCTATCCGTACATCACCCCACGTAGTTCCGGTTTTCTTAGTAGAGCCGCTGATGATGCCACCATTAATTTGGTCTTTGCCTCGTTAATCTGCTACCCGTGGCCTCTGCTACCTGCGAGAGCCGAAGACCAATGGCTTATAGAAGATGGTTCCCGAAGTCTCCACCTCCGAGTCAAGAATGGCCCTTTCTAACGCCAAGTTGAATAGGAGACAGGCGAGCCCATCTACCTGACGCAGGCCTTTGGTGGTAGCAAAGGACTCTGAGAATTTTCCTTCCACCTTCACCTGGCATGTGACGTTGGTCATGGTCATTCTAACAAGCCTGATCAGTTTGGCCGGGATTCCAAAAAAAAGCTCATGGCTCATAAACATGTTATCAGATATCCCAAAAACCTTCACTCACTTCTCTTGGCCAACGAAGATTTGGTAAGCTTAACATGCGATGATATTTAAAAAGCACAAACAATCGTGACAGTGTCAGACATTAAGCGAGATAGCTCGCACTCAGATTTTTTTTTAAATTTCGTAATCAAAAATCAGCCAGGCCGTATTCCTTAGACACACAGAAATGTCATTAACACAGAATAGTTTTGTGCCTTAATCTTTAGGGTTTCGTCGTTATAATTTTTTAAAATATTGTTTGATTTTTCTTCTATTTTATTCCTAATAAGGTTGTTTGATTTCCTTAGAACGTATTTTATAATCAGCGCCAATTTCAGTCACCTTAATATCAATTCATTGCATAAATTGATTCGTTCTTACACCATTCAAATCACGAGACGCACAATTTTCATTTAGCATGAATATATGCATTTCCAAAAGACAACTAAAATAGAACACAAAATGGCGAAATGGGCGCTACATCCGTGTTGGAAATGAATCGAAATCACACGTGCATTATGTAGATTACATTGAATTATTTTGTTTTATTACCTTTTAACGACATTGCGGTGATGATGATGGGATATAATCCCTTTCGTCTGTTCCGTCCCAGCGCCTGCAGGCTTATTATAATTTAACCGCATTGCATCATGCTCCACGATCCTGCCTGTGCTAAACCAAAAGCGTTAGAGAATGCTTTCCCGCTTTCATCATCCACCGTTGCCGTGCAAAAGCTGCAATTAATTTTCAATAACATATTTAACATACAATTCCCATCATTCTCTTCATCGCTAATCAAAAGTATGGACCGTTGCATGGAGGTTGTGTCGCGTGTCGAAAACATGGTTCATCCATTTCGATCGATTTTCACCCAGACCCTTTCGGCGAGAGAGGCGTGTGCCCATGTCTTGGGTCGGGCGGGCAAAGCAAAAGGCGGATGAAGCTTTACCGGAGGTCACCTAATCCAATAATCGTTATTATTGCAAAACACTTTGCGAACGGTTTAATTAGCTCCAACAATTCCACGCGGCCACCCAACAGCAGCGGTATAGGGATTCATTAAAATGTGTTGTGCTTAATGTGTTTGGGATGCCGCTGCAAAACAGCTTACGTTAGCGTCATTAAAACACGCCGGCAAAGCATCTCCTTTATGTGGGGTTACCGTTCCAAACCTCGGCCAGCTTACGGTCTAGCGGTTGGGAGCGGGCAGAGATGGAATAATATAAATTCCAAGAACGTTCCAGGGAGTTCACCATGAAAGGGGTGACAGGCGAAGGGTGGGACTTAAAGGAGCAAAGGCTAAACTTTGAATGAGTCCCGAATGACTTCTTCCCCACAGGAAGAAGCACTTTCGTGAACGACAGCACGGGAAAGCATAGTCGATTAACACAGTGGCAGAGAAATAAATGCTTTTCATCATACTTTGGCATTCCAATCGGGCGCTACAGTGTTGAGCAGAGCGGTAGTGGATAGGGTGTTGACTTATTTGAAAATTTGTGTTCATAAGTTTCTACACCAAAAGCGCAAACATTGTGTGAAATATAGCAGTTCAATTTAAAATTTATGTAACGTTTGTAAAATTATTTAAAATGTTATCAAAAGATTAAATTCAAAAGCAACGATTGAACGTAAAAACTTCTTGTAATCGCCCTTTCCGGACAAGTTTCACTGCCCATAATTCATTTCTTGTTCAAACAATTCGTCCACGCTTATCTATACACGCCGCAGTGTGATAAATATCCATCAGCAAACCCCGGCTAAGAGCGCCCGGTTCGTTCCTGCTGCAATCTCGAAAAGCTCCTTTATATGGAGAGCACACAACGGTGGCAACACTTAGTAGACGATAGACAAAACAAAGCACTAGCAACAACAGCTACAGAAAGCTACATTCTAGCATCGGTATGAATAGAGGGATAGGGTGAGTTAAATTTTTGAGATTTTGTTTGCGATAAACTAAAGCTTAGGCGGATGCTTGTGATGGTGCTCTGATGGTGCTTTTACTGTGGCAGTTCTAGTGCTTCGCAGACACTAGCCGAACTCCATGCTTTGGGAGCATTGCACGGGCAAGTGGTAAAAGAAATTTGCCTATCTCTCTATATCCGGCTGGTGGTGGATGGCTTACACTGTGCGAGCAATCCGAAGCGAATAAAAAGGGGAGTGTGCGTCAGCTTAAGACAATAAAAGAAATCGTTTCTCCACCTTTCGCTCTTTGCCTCTGCGTGAGTTAGTTTTGTTTACTTTTGCTAGCGGATGTTTACACTATCGTACAATTTCTGCTATTTCTATCCATTTTCTTACGCATCCCACGAATCCCGAACAAAGCTCCTACCAGATAAGCAATAAAGTTGTTTCTGCTCCATTCCTTAGGAACTGTGGAGGAATTGTTAATCTTTTTGACCGCTATTTATTTTCTTTGCTATCCACTCATATTGGCCACTTTGAGTTGGCAAAATAGCTACAATTTTCTTACAGGAAATAATAAAGTAAAAATATAAAGTAATGGAGGACCAAAGCGATGGTGAACACCTAAATGAGTGATTGATTTTTGACAAACATTAATTCAACCCATGGTGACGTTTCTCTCACCATTAAACCAGTGTCTCGATTTTTAAAACATTTAAAAAGCGAATATAATAAAAAAATCTAGATAATCTACTTCTACTGACACTGTACAGAAGATTAATTTTCCCAAAAGGCGAACTCTAAACTTCCACCAATAGCCTATTCAAGGGCCACTGGCTTAACTGTCTTTTTTTCAATCTGGCTCTAGACATTCGAGACTTGGAGGAGGAATCTTCGGGAACCATAAGCTTTAAGTTAACCCAGATCCTGGCGTATGCTGATGACATAGACATGGTTGAGGCTCTCTTGTGTAGCAGAAGCTTACCAAAGGATTGAGGAATATTTCTCAATCAACTTCCGAACTAAATGATATTATACGGCTTGTGTGGCTCTTGAATTAGTTGTGTTCTTAATATATTTACATACTAACTATTGGCATAGCACATACATATAGATTATATTTGGCTCCAGGAAACCTTGCTCGACCCTGGAGATTAACGATGCAAAATTAAAAAAAAAAAAAAGGTGGTACTCCCAGCGGCTCTGCTAACAAACACTGATTTTTGCAGAGATGATCTACAGATTTGTGATCGTACGTCCAGTTGTAGAAAACTCAAAAAACCTGTCGCGATGCTTGAAACAGGGTCTATTCAAAAACCTTTAAATTTCCGATACTCACACGGTACTACGCCGTAGGTATCGGGTGGCATCGAGAATTGTTGCGGCAGATCAAGACCGTGAAACGGTGACAGCTCGGTTGTAGATCGGTACAGCTGTCAACAGTGGCGGATCAACCTCTTTGGAAGCCCTTGGCGGAATAAACTGTCCCGGGGCGGAAGAGGTAAGAAGGGTCCTTAGATCCACTACTGACCATCAAATAATAGTACCGCTCGTCTGACTTCCAATGCTTGAAAAAATTATTAGGGAACTGCTACAATAACGAGCTTTACTGCCCAGCTGTTACCCATTACTGCGCATCGAATTAGACTCGCTAGATTGCCGGAAAGGCTGGCCAAGCCAAGAGTAAAGTGTAGTACAACACTCACCAAGATAATTTGAAAAAGATTCTATAACACATTTTTTTTATTAGCATGCACGTAGTATTGTAGTATTTATTTATATTTATTTATAATTAATTATGACGTTACAATGCTGTATTGTAACTTTTTTTTCGTTTGTTTATAGAGGCTTTGAGTCCTAGAGCCTATATTCGCCTCTCCACTGTATAAAAAATCTAACATAATCTAACACAAAACTATCGTATATGTAGCTTAAATATTATGGAAAACAAGTGCGATTATGGCATCCGTGAAAATCTAATGAGGCGGTTCTGCTGGAGTTTGTCGGGTGATAGGATTGTCGTTAAATCAATTTCTAGTTGACAGGTGGCTCGGTGTGTCGTGTATCCATGGCAATCGGTGAGGATGTGGCGGACGGTGATGTCAACACCACAGAAGCCGCAGAGTGGAGGACTGGATTTTTCTAGGAGGTAGGAGTGCGTAAGGCGGGTATGACCTATACGAAGGCGGGAAAGGACTCGTTGGATGTGGCTGGATTCGGTATCTTCCCATGAAGAGGTGTTCTGCTTGATGGGACGGAGTTTGTTGCTTAGGTCCAGGTTGTGCCATGTGGAGTTCCAGTGTTGGGAGATAAGGAAGTTGGTGAAGCGGATGGCATCACGGCGTAAAAGGATGTTGTATGGTTCGTCAGGACGGAGTCGACCATCGTTGGCAAGTTGGTCGGCTTGATTCCGGAATGACCCGGAATCCAACAGAAAACGATTGTCGGGGATGCAGGTATGGAGTCTAGGAGCTGGATGTTGGGGTCTTTGGAGTTGCCGTGTTCCAGGGCAGCCAGAACAATGGCACTGTCGGTGAAGATGACGTTCGGTCGGTCGGTCTGTAATCCTTCGTTGGCGGCTAATTGAATCGCTATTGCTTCGGTGGAGAATATGGAGGTGTGGTTAGAAAGTTTGATAGCGCAGTTGTCCGTGGTGGAATGGATCCCACAGCCGGCTGAGTCCAGATGAACGGCGCCGTCTGTAAAGATATGATGAAAATGTTTTGTAATTAGTCTGAATTAAGTGATTAAAAGTACTATTGGCGATGTGGCTGCTTTTTCCGGTTCCCCGGAGAGAGCGTTTGAGTTTCCAGTCTATGACAGGTGTACGGAGATACCAGGGACGAATTCCCCGGCCGGTGGATCGGTGATAACTGATGGTTGGTGAGTGTCTGTAGTTGTCGTCGATTCCTTTCTCAAGGATCCGAGCTGCAGCTGCGACTAGTCGGTTGGTAATGATGTGTTGCATAGGAAAGACGCCGCTTTCGCAGACGAGGGAGTTAATCGAGCTGGTGACGGATGCACCAGTGGCATAGCGGATAGCTGTGTGGTAATTAGGTGCTACTCTCTTCTCGAAGGTTGCTCGTTCGCGTGAAACAATCTCGATGCCGTAGAGTAGTTTGGGTAGGAGCCAGGCATTGATGATGCGGTTTTGGGTTATACGAAAGGCCCGAGATTTGCCGGCTCCAAGCATCCGGAACTGGTTCAGCCGGTTGTTTGCTTCCTTCTTAACTTGTATTGTAACACCGCTTGTGATGGCTATATTATATGTTATGTTCTCAACCGTTGTTCGTACACTACAATGAGCACGTTTACGCTGATACGCTGATCACCAGGCACAGAGTCGAATGAATTGCGCGCCGATCGCAGGACTATCGGGCTCATCACGCTCATCTCGCTTTGTATCGTCTGTTACTATTTTGCATAGTAATTGTTGGAATACAAAAAAAAATCCTTCGTGTAAGCTCCACACCATGTCGCCTGCATCTCAACCTGTAAAGTTCCTGCATTGAAACTACATTTATAAATGGTAAACTAAATGTAATCCGAGTAATACATAATATAACCCCCTTTAATGAAACAATCCGCTTCCTGTAACATCCGATACACCATTACAATGAAAAGCAAAGCACAAAAACCTATCCCATAAAGCTACATCGAACTACGTTTCTTTTATTTCCCCAGCTTGCCATTACAACCCCGCTGGGGTTTCCCGCTTGCCAACAGCCAGCGTAAGAAACACCGAGTGGAAACTATCCGCTTTCTTTAGTGCGACGGGCAATGTTGTACAGGAGATTTTGCAAGTCTGTAGTATGACTGGTTGAACCGTATCTTGAACCGCAAGCAGGCGGCAGACGACAGAGGGCGGCAGAATTTCAATAACAGGCTAACATATCTGCCTTTCCTCTCTCTCTCTCTCTCTCTGTGGTCGATCTGCTGCTGCTGCAGCTGGAGGGTGGAACATAGCTTCTGCTGCTTTGGCGGGCAGCATAAAGCGGCTTCAGGTTGACTGACGAAAAGTGGGCAAAAGCCGGCTGGTTGCAATCACGATGGCGGTATCGCACCGAACTGTACAAACTTCATTTTGAGCTTGAACCACGAAGCGTCGTCTTCCTCCGCCCAGGACTGTTGGCAGACGGTCTTTAGTCTTCGGGTTGGAACCGCAACTGGCAGCTAAACTCCCCGTTCCCGGGTTCCCGGGCACATCGATGCTCGTACGCTTGAGTCGCTCCAGATCTGAGGAAAGCTTCGGTTCACACCATGCTTGATTTTCCATTTCCGCTCGCAAACACACTCACATAAGGAGCAAAATAAAAACCGTTTTCTACGCTGAATGAAGATGATATGAGCGTGTGTGTGTGTATGTTTTTGGATGTGTGCATGCTGGTCGGACATAAATAAACCATCTTGTGCTGCGTCTACCCCGGTCAAGCCGCTACGGGTCGCCACATAAATAGATGAAAGACCAGTGCAACAGAGGGTTGCAGAGTCGGGTTTATTTTCCTTCTTGCCTCTATCGTTCGCCATCTTTGTGTGGAAAAGGAAGCCGAATGAAACGGGGATGGTTGATAAAATAAACATGCCCGCCTTCCGAGGCTACCGCTACGGCTGCACTACGACTCCTAGCTCACTGCTCCTTCGTTACTGATGTTGGAAACACATCGGTAAGGATTTCGCCCGAATTCTGAAACGCAGCATAATAAAAAAAGGATAAAGATACAGATCAGTTTCCATCAGCTTGGCCGGAACGAAAGGAGAAAAAGAAAGCATGCCGAACCAAACCATTCTTCAATGTTGCTTCTGGATTTTATTTTTAGTTTTTAGAACATCTTTTTCTTCTGCCAACCAATCCACCGGCCAACACCTATCTATCCCTGCGGAGCAATTCCGTCTGGAGCCTGGAAATCGGCTTCCCTCTTTTCTGTTTTCTGTACAAACACTCGCACACAGCACCCATACCAACAAGAAGCAGATGGGGTCACTGGCCGTCATACGGGGTGCCGGCCCCGATGGTGCATTTGCCTGGAATGAACCGTAGCAGGGTAGTTGCTCCTGACTGGCCTTTCAAAAATCAAGTGCTTCTAAATAAAATATAAAAAAGCCTCAAAGCCATGATCCCTCAGCTCATGTGTGTGTGTGTGTGTGTTGAGAGATTTTTTTCTTCTTTCAGGGGTACTATTCTACCCTTCGGCCCAGTGTACACAATTGCACATTCCGGGACAGCAAGTCAGCAAATTGAATTCGTGTGGGCAAAAATTATCCTTACATAAACTTTTTTTTCCCCCACTTGTTAAAGAACCTTTGAACTTGTTCTTTGATATTCCGTGGATTGTGTGCTGATTTTTGCACGGATGTGTTGCCCAAACCATGGACCAGAGTTTCATTTTCTGGCGCTGTAAATAGTCAACATTTGGCACCCGGTTCATTTTTATGTCCTTTCGGCGCGTTACCAATGCGTCCCGTTATTGGGTGGATGTTTTATTTTGGGAATATGGTTCGGAATGACTGTTCCCGATTTCGGATACGTTTCCCGTATCCGAAACTGGAAGTTGATCAAATATTTAATACACTTACTCGGACACGGCTGGTCAGCGGAAAAGCGGGTGGAATACCAGGTGGATTGGGTTATTGATTTTTATTTTCACTGTTGTTTTATTAGTTTATCAATCTTATTATGCAGTAGCAGAGCAGAGAAATAGAGTTCTGTGCAAATGAAGCCCATGTTTTGGGCAATAAAGTTTATTGATATGATGGTTAGGAAAATTCTTATTCAGCATATTTAATTAAAGATGAGATGTGAAGTGATGTTATGGTTTTACATTTACAAAAATGATACGTTTTTCGACGCTATCCAGGTATCCAACCAATTCTGGATCTGTTCATAGGAAGAGAACAGCTGGTCAGCCAATCCATGTTCCATGGATCTAAACAGATTAATTTATTTTATTTTTATACTACTATGTTCAATCAAGTCACTCTAGATCGTTATTCGTAGAGTATTGAGTATTGCTAGAAGCAAAAATTTTTAGTGTATTTTGCCGCAGAAAACCTTCAGCGTAATCTTCGCTTTGATACTTCCGTGCGCTCGATGGAGACGCCTGGTGGCTGGCATTAAATGGTGCGATGGTGCCTGTTCCGGTGAATACGGCGGGTGCGGTAAAACATCCCATTTGAGGTAGTATTAAGATAGTTTTTCAAAGGTTGCGCAACATGTGGCTGAGCATTGTCATGCAACAGAATAACTTTTTTTAAACTCATCAATTATTTCCGGTAGCGTTCAGAAGTTCGTAGTAGATGACTCCGAGCTGGTCCCACCAAATACTCTGCATAACTTTCAAGCTATGGATGTTCGGCCCAGCTGATGATGTTGGGGTATGACTGGGGCAACCCCATGATTTTTTGCGCTCCGGATTGCTGAACAAAATCCACCTTTCGTCTCCCGTCACGATTCTGTGCAGGAACCCCTTTCTGTTGCGCTGCTGGACCAGCAATTCACACATGAAGAGTCTGCGTTCATTGTCACGTGGCTTCAACTCGTGTGGTATCCATTTGCCCTCCTTCTGTATAATGCCAAACGTGTTCAGCCGTGATGATATGGCCTGACGCGTTACACCAAGCACGGCTGCAAGCTATTCTTGCGTTTGGCAGTGATTTTCCTTTAGTAAAGCCGTCAATTCTTCGTTTGCGAACGTTTTGGGCATTACTTCACGTTGAGCGTCGAAACCAATCCCAACATCTTGTTTCGCTTAGAGCAGCATCGCCGTAAACACTCGAAAGCTCTCGATGCGCTTGGGCTGCCATGTTTTTCGCTCGAAACAAAACATTTTTAAAGCTCAAAATCAGACATTTTCAAGGACTAGGAACTTTTACTTGCACGAAATAATCACTAATCTGTTTACACCGTTCGATTATATCATTCTCGAACTTGATTTATGACGTTTGTAAACGAAAAAATTGCGGTGCAGTCCACAGTGGCACCATCCATTTAAAAACGGCCATTATTTAGTTGCGGACCTAATATATTATTTTTCCTTCCTCAATATAAATAAAATTATTACTCCGTTCAAATACATAGATTTTAAATACTCTGCTTGTTCAAAGTACATAATTTCTCTAACTGAAACTTGTGCTAAAAACTTTCCCATGCATCATTTTTTTCTGCATCATTAGCAGCAAAAATGGCAGCTGTTTCGTTTCTCTGCCTGTTTATTCCTTAAAAATAATTTCAATCAAACTTCTACTCCCACTGACTGTGGTACTGGTGCCTACGCACATAATTTCGTATCTTGAGCACAACAACTTTTCGGGCTTTTTGATCTTAATGTTAGGACCGAAATTGAAGTTGCCTCGAAACCATCGGACCTTATTAGTTTGTTTTTATTTCCGTAAAATGGACTGGTCGTATTGCTCGACGGACATTATCAAAGAAAGAAGGAAAAGAACCGAATACTGTCCAAGAAGAAAAGAGTTTTTTTGTTGTTGTTGTTTGTTTTCGATGCTGCAAAATGCAAACCACAAGCTCTCAACCGTAAACCAAACTGTTTGCGGTAGTATTTGAAGTTCGTATTCGGCAAAGCGGGACAGATGTTTGACCATTAATTAGCTCTTGTGGTAGTTCTTAAAATTAAATAATCTGAAAAAATCATTATAGTTTTGTTTATGTTTCAGCAACTATGGCAATAATGTTTTTTTAGTTTTTATCTAATTAGCTTTCTTCCTTTATTCATAGAAATTTTTATTTTATTGATTACAAACATCATAGGAAACTTCAAAATTTGATAACACTTACCCATCGTTTTATTATTTTTTATTTTTAAATTTATTTTATTTTTTTTTTCAAATAAACCATTGATTGTTGTTTCGGCTTTAACATAGTTGAAATAACAAAATCTCGTTACAAATTCTAAAAAATTTTTTTTAAATTATTTATCAAATCAAGAAGGTATTTTTTAAATGTTTCTTAAGCTTATTTATATTAATTTATTTTGTTTTTATACAACTATTTTCAATCAAGTCATTCAAGATCATTATTCGTAGAGTATTGAATAATGCTAGAAGCAAAAAATGTTTAAGTTTTAGTATATTTTGCCACAGAAAACCTTCAGCGTAATCTTCGCTTTGATACTTTCGAGCGCTCGATGGAGACGCCTGGTGGCGGGCATTAAAATAAACAATGCCGATAGCTGACCGATACTGACCACCGGTATAGTGCAACGTTTGCATTCCATCCCCACATCCCCAGCACTGTCGCTTTCACCCGGCAAACGTTAAATTGTAAGCTACACCATCGGTCTCCCCCCAAAAAACCCGGCATGACATCTTTGCCCCACTTGACCGTTTGCTCTCTCCTGCACTTGGTGGTGTGGTATGAAATTGAATTAAACTTTCCCACTCTGTTCTCTTTTATGGCTGTATGTGTGTGTGTGTGAATTCTTGTGTGACGCTGCCACCGTGCGTCCCTGGCCACCACAGTGCTCGAGCTATCTCTGTAGCGCTCTCGGGCGCGCTGTGCTGCACAGCAGTAAGTTTATCATGCATTTTTCCAATTCCCTGAGCAGATCCGGTCCGGCGGGATCGGTTGAGGCCCGAATCTCGATGGCCCAGTCAAAAACTGGAATGAGTATACATCGTATTGATATTGCTTTAATTGCACTAAAAGCACACCGAACAAGGAACGGCCAAAGTTGTGAGTGGTCCCCAGTGGTGGTGGTGGTAGGTGTTTTCCATCCCGTAGCACGGGCAGTGTTGTTTTATCCGAGAAAGCATTCGTACAGCAAGCCACTATTGCATAAGCTGCAGGCGCTTACTAAACCGAGTGCAGCATAGCATTGAAATGGAACGAAGGCTGGAAACGATGAAAAATGATGCAACTGTACAAAATGGAGGAAACATGCTGTCGGAAAGAAAGAAAGCAACACCCAAAAAGAAAGTTGTTGTTTCAAAATCAAATCACAATGCGTTCGTGCTCTTGGGAGGGAAAGAACAAAAAAGCTATAACAATAAAATTGAAATGAGCACAGACGGGAGCCATGTAACTTTAGCCATTCTCCACTAAAACAATGATCAATCATCTGACGCTGGCGAGTGCAAAAAAAAAAAGTATCAAATTTCATTAGCGAGAGCTAAGAGACTTCTCCTCCTTTCGCTCAAACGAATGGTGATAATGATTATGTTTTCTGTCCATTTTGTATTTTATTTCACGGCAACTACCCCATAAACAACACAGCTACAAACACAGTGAATGAAGTGCAATGTGTTTTGTAGAGGTTTTTTTTTGTAATAATTCCTCTTTCCCATTCAAGAGCTTGCTCCATTAATCGTAGCGATGCGAACAACACAGAACGGGAGAATCCGTAGCACAAACAGAAAACAAAGAAAAACAACTATCTGAGGTTGTTTTTCCCCCTGTCTTGCTTCACATCAGGCACAAGGTACGCGACCGTCCAATATACGCGTAAAACAGAGCATAAGGATAAGAAAAGGAACGAGTTGAATGAAATATTCATGTTCTTCAGCAGGCGCTTTTTCGCCTTTTCCGTGCCACCCGCTGTGCCTGAAAAAATTGCGAAAGGACCACGAGAACCGGGAGGAAACGTTGAAAGGACGTGTGATAGTTACGTTTATGCTTTTCAACATCGCCACAACAACTTGCGAAACGGTGTGTACCGTTTGTGCTACATCAATCTCATCTCCGCGAGCGAAACGAATTTTCATTTAGCACCACCAAACTCTTCCAAACCCACCCGAATTGCCCGACAAAACAAGTTCTCACCCACCGTCAGTCAGTGGGACGACGAGGCTAAAAGTTTCGCCACGTTTTGCGCAAGTATGGCCTCGTAAAATCATTCCCGCGACAGGTTGCCTCACTAAGGCCCGTCCCCACCCGTGCCACCGTAGTCCACCGTGATTAAGATAAATGAATTTACATGCAAATGATGATGATTATTCCGCGTGACATCGGTATTGGTAGCTTTGCTTTGGCGATGCAATCGCTTCATGTTACCTACGGGGACACGCGTAAAGATCGTGTGTGTGAGACACACACACACACATAGACCACGTGTATGGTCGAAGAACCTGTGATGGAGGGTTAAACGTATCCACCATCCAACCGAATGGAGCCACCCAGCCATGCGGGAGGGAATTGCATAAAATTATAATCTAACCACATACAAGAGCTACAGCCACTCAACCTCCCTGTACCGGGGGGATTTCCCTTGCTACCTGTCCGTGCTCCGGTTTTCTCATTTGCAGCGTACCATTCCGTGCACATAACGAACCTAAACGTACCGAAGACGTACGTCCTCGATCGGAGCACTTACGATGCGGTCGGATCGAGCACACTGCCAACAGTACAGCACGGTGGCGAGGACTTTACCACAGGCCTGCCGATGACATCGACCACCGAGGAAGAACACCTTCCTGCCCTCGTGTCTGCTACGGTGCCGACCGACGCTAGCAACCTTACCGACGCCGGTTTGAAGCCACTCATCATGGACTGTCAGTACGAGATTAAGGCACGCGAGTGTGGCTTCGTGCTCAAGTGGTACTTCAACAAGAAGCTCATCTACCAGTGGATTCCGTCCCGGACGCCGGTGGGAATGGTAAGTAGTGGCTGGTAGGAAGTGCTGAACGCGCGAGCTTCTTTTGGGGAGTTGAGTGAAGAAATACTGGGCTTTGCTCTTCATTAACATCGTCGATCGTGAAATGGCATGCTGTTAGAGGGTGGTACAGTGTGGCTCAGAAGTGTGTGATTTACAATATCAGTGATTTTATTTTTGCATTTTATTATTATCCATTCTCAACACCATGTGTGACGGAAACCATGAACATTAAAATTAAGGCATTTCCTCCTTATTCTTTGCCTTATTCCGGCCTTATGCTCGGTTGTGGATGTGTGGTTGTTGTCCAGCTCTATTGTGAGTTGTATTCCTCAGGTAGATGTAGATGTTTTATTTCTAAGGAAGTTGAATGCATCTGGGTTGACGATTGTGATTTGATCCCGCCGCCAAACGCTTCCGAACCCAACGCCAACACAGTCGAACTCGTTGTGTCAAGGCTGAACATTGAACATTTCGAACAACATTGAACAGAGAAAACCTGTAATAATGACATGGAATCAGAGGCCAAGTCTTTTGGCTCTAGCGAATCGGTAGATGAGCCTCATGTACGTGAGGTCCCTGGTAGCCAACACTTTTCTTATTGTTGTGCCCGTTCGTCTGCCGATTGCAGTTTCAAATTCGACGAAGCGACATAGAAAGTGATCCACATTTTAATAGTTATAATATTTAGCTGCGCAATTTTAAATTACAAGCCAATCACGCCCGAATGTATGTTTCACATTCAACGATACTAACTAATTAAATTTGTGTAATATTATCAAATCTTTTGACACATTATTTCTTTTAGCATCTTCTTCAAAAAATTCCCTTTAACTTGGTTCTCTAACAAGCCATTAATTTTGGTTTTCAATATTCAAATTCTAATCTCACCAACCACACACTGCGACCACACTGTAGACGCACTCAAAGCAATCCATAATTCTAATTCCATCAATTTCCGTGCACATCGACAGCGCACAGTAAGGTCGGAAACCGTTTCAAGCACTTCATGCCGTTCCAATGTTCATTTCCTTTCTGCAAAATGCGGCTGCCCCACAACGGTGGATGGATCTCTTCATCATCATCTGGCGTACGCGGCGACGCGGCAAGCAGAACCAGTTCAAGAACGAACTGCAGACCAACTACTCGATGTCCGATTCCATCAACTACAAGTACCGTGCCTTGGTGATACGTAATCCGAAGCTGAACCACAGCGGCGAGTATATGTGCTCGGTGCAGACGTACGATTCGTTCGATCGGCGGATGGCACGGTTTCAGATTGTCGGTAAGCATACTTACTCCTGACGTCTGTCGTAGACGGAAAGATGCCACCTCTTCCACCTTTTGCACTCCTGCTCCTGCTGGTGTGTGATGCGATTAGGCCGGGGATGTAATTACCTTTCCTGGCGGAATGTGCCTGTGGTATGGTTCGTAAATGTCAGCTGGCGGATCGTGTTGCGTTGTGCCATTTTACGATGTAATCGCATCTATCGATTTACATCTTGGAATGCTATCTCGTGCGGAGAAAGCGAGGTGTTACGGCATATTATGTTACTTCATTCATTTCATTTGCTGTTCCCATTCGGGTGGACATTTATTTATAGTTTGTGGAACGTTTTGCCGGATGAGAACAATTTTGAATGCGACAGAAATTGTTCTATTACAAAGCAAAAACAAAATTTTTCTATTATAATCAAAAATGATCTCCAATTTTTTGACTAATCAACCTCGGGGGAACATGAAAAACGTTTGTTCAAGTGCAAGTATTTATTAGTACGCTTACGCTGTAAGTTATTAAAATATAGCTTTTCAGTTTAAAGCTTTTTATATTTTTTATGGGGCCGGACCGGTGGTATAGGCGACAGCGACGCCGGTCTTCAAACGACAGGACCAGGGTTCAAATCCCATCCGGAACGTCCCCCCGTAGTGAGGTTTGACTAAGCAACTACGTGATATCAGCAGTCTAGTAAGCCATTTTCGATGGCCGGCATGACCTTAGAGGTCGTTAAGCCAAGAAGAACAAGATTTTTTTTAAAATAAGTTATCTTATTTAAAAAAGTATCTTCATGTTTTTTTACGATAATTTTAATATCCACTCCAGCATTTAAAGATCAATGTTTTCAAAGTCATGAATTTTTAATTCTTGATTTAAATAGGTATCGTTCGTGATGATTCCACACATAACCTAGTGGGAGGATTTAGAAATGAACCAGAATTATTAAATTATACCTTTTTTCCGAAGGCTCTTCCTTTGGTTTCCTATGCTCATTTACCTTTTATTTATTTGGTTTCGTTCTAATCGCGAAGATTCTCGGTATCCTCGGTGGTATTAATTTCAAAACTAATTTTAGACCAAATAAATTGTTGCTTTTAGTATTAATAGTAGAATTGCAGGTTCCATTTTTAAAGCAAACCCCTTTTTCCTTAACCATTTTGTCAAAATTTACCAAAACATTGAGGTTTTCTTCAGTACCTTCAAATTTAATTTTGTTCTTGAGTATATTTTTCATCATCTTGTCTCAGCAATATACTAGGCCATGCCGGCCATCCAATGGTTTGCTAGACTTACTGGTAATAACACGTTGTTGGATAGTCGTTCTCCATTACGGGGAACGGTTTAGAGGGGATTCGATGTCCGATTTTGTCGTGTAAGATCGACGCCATTATCGGCTCGGTCACTCAACGTCATAGGAAGGGTCGGGGATAATTATTTTTAATATATTTTTCTATTTTAATTTATTTTTAATTAGTTATTTGGAAAAACAACCTCTCGTCTGTAGACATGTGCCGATCATCTTATCTTTTAACTATGCATATCTAAGACTGTGTATATTTTCGTGTATAGAGCATACACGAAATAGAAGCAAATAGAAAGAGGATTTTTTTCCAACAACCTGTGCAGCCTTGCGATCTGCGATCTCGAACTGATTTTACGGCCCCGTACGCAATCGATAAAAACTTTCAATTGCAAGACTCCTTTTGATCCTCCTCTTCTAACCTCACTTACGCATTAAACAATTGAGCCTGAATAAGTCTGCTTCCTTTGTCTTCTTTTTCTTGGCCGAGCTACTCTGTCACCCCGGTCATCCATTTGCTTACTAGACTTGCCCGATACCACGTAGTTGGATAGTCAATCCTCAAAACGTATCTCATGACATACACGCCATACTCATACATACGCGAATTCGCTTTCCGCTAATGTTAAAAAATTGACAGTTTATGGTTTTTTATAAAAAATTTATGAAATTTTCACAATTTGGATAGAATAATAATGCAAAATGGTTCCAAATATTTAATAAACTTAAATTAATGCGAAAATATCCATTACACACATACATGAACCTGAATTCGAACGGATCAATCACCTACATACAAATAGTTTCATATATTTATTGGCTGTCAGATTAAATTGGCTGTCAAATTAAATGCGGAAATTAGCTTTAAAGTACTAGCACTCGGTCCCTATCGATATCGGGGAATATCTGTATTTAACTCGTCTGGTGGCTTTGATCCTTCTCTAACTACGTGGCTGAGCGTGGCTTTAAATCAGACTTTTGGGCTCAGGTTTCTAAGTTCTCAGTAACTCTATGTCTAAGAAGTTTAGAACTGTTTCAAATCGCTGGTGGTGCAATAATCGGTTTGAAGTTTTCTTCGACGAATTCTTCGTAATCTGCAGCTTAACAATTCCTATATTTTGGTATGTTCTAGATTTTTTCACTTAAAGTTTTCCATTATAAATTTTATAATGGAAGTTATAAATAACTTCCATTATACGCCTAAGTTATAAATAACTTAGGCGTGGGTCAGTTATGAGAACAAAACGTTAGCTTTTTTTAATTTAAATAAAAATTGAAGTTAGGATGATTTTAATGTTTTTATCAAATATTAGTACACTTTTTTCTTAAGGGACAATCTTGCCATATTGCGTAATATTGCTACAATTATACCTAGTGGAGCTACCGAAAGTTATTTATTTGTTTATTTATAATTAATTAATTATGACGGTCCGGTGCCGTATTGTCAACACCGCTTGTGTTGAATAAATTTAATAATCATATTGATAAGGCATTTCCTCCTTATTCTCTGCCATATCCCGGGCATGCTCGGTTATGGTTGTGGTGATGGTGATGATGATGATGATGTATTCGTGGATGATGTGCGTTTTGATGGTCCGGTTCTATTGTTGTGGCTATTGTTTTGATGGTGGTTGGTTACATCCGAATTCAGGCTATTGTGGTGTCATGGCCGTTCTATTGTTGACCTTAGTGGTTTGTTCTCGATTGTAACAAACAAATAAACATCGTTAAGACAGCACGAACATTTATTTGTCAGCGTACCGTGTTCTCCTGTGCATTCCAGCAATGACATTCCAAGCTCACTCTAGTCAACGTCCAATCAAAGGATGATCGACAAGCTCTATCCTGCAGCAGTGAAAGCGATTTCACTACTCTCGAGACTGTTCCCGCCAAACACCCCGAACCTGACGCCAACGCTGTCAAACTCGACGTGTCAAAGCTAGACTGGAGTAGAGAACACTGTACTGTGAACAACACCTGCTACCCTTTTACGGCAGTATTGGAATCACCCTCGAGTGTTGTTGCTCAGTCATCGGATCACCCGTGGCACTACAAAAAATACACTTAAGACATAGACAACACAACATTTAACACAAAAGGAATGGGGAAATACGAATAAGGATTGGAAGGATACTTGGGATGTGGAAACATAGGACAAGACCGTTGTCTCTGGCGAATCAATGAATGATCCTCATGTAGGGGAGGTCCTTGGTAGCCAACACTTCTCTAATTTCTGTACCCGGTCGTCTGCCGATATTCTCGACTGCGCTCAACAAGGAGGGTCTTGCGGTATCAAATTCCACGCAGGACCACAGAAGGTGATCCACATCGTGGAATCCGTCACCGCAGCCACACACTTTTGTCTGAGCCAGAGTTATACGCTGTAGATGAGCATTCAATGCAAAATGATTCGACATCAGTCGAGACATCATTCGTATGAATGCCCGGTCTACAGAGAGCCCATCGAACCAAGGCCTAAGGAACACTTGCGGAGAGATCGAGAAGAGAAAACGCCCGAGTTCATCCGCCTCCCACATGCTCTGCCAGCGAGACAGGAAAAGTTGCTGTGGGAAACAAAGGAACTCCTAGGCCGAGATTGGTCGGTCGTAAAAAGCGCCTTCTTGGACGCCTGTTTTGGCCAGTGAGTCTGCCTTCTCATTGTCGGGAATTCCACAATGAAAAGAGTCCCAAATTAGCGAGATCCTATACGCTTTATCGAACCTTGAGCCAAGCAGTTCAATGATTTTGATGGTGAGGAAGTACTGACTCTTAACAGCCTTCGGAGATCTCAGAGCATCAATAGCACTAAGGCTATCAGTAAAGATGAAATACTGGTCCGAAGGTCTCGCTGCTATAATCGATAGTGTGTCAAATATTGCGGCTAGCTCTGCGGTGTAAACACTACATGGCTGTCTCAATTTGAAAAAAGCTTCGGTGGACTCGCTAAAAACACCGAAGCCAGTGCCCTCCTCAGAGGATGATCCATCAGTGTAGTACTGGCTTATTTAGTCTAAATCACCATACTTGTTCATGAAAATGCCCGGAACTACAGGAACTACCGAAAGTGTTAGTTTAAAAATTTGGCATAAAATTGGTCTTATTCTATAGCCAATTGCTGTCTTTTTTCCATAGCCTGCAGTCAAAATCGATTAATGCTTAATGCTTAATCTTGTTTTAGGTTTAGTTTTCATCCCGATTCCACAACACAGTTTCGAAAGCCACATTCTAGCAAAGGTTTTACGATGTGACCAACACTTGTGCCCGAGACGGTTTGATACACAAAGCGTATTCTTCTGCTATTATAAATGTATTTGTACTATATTTTTACTGAAAAAAAAGCCCGAAATGAGATTATTGATACATTATGGTTTTATTTTCCTATGAACTAGCGCTTTGTTTATAAAATAATTTTCCAATGTGAATTTAACAACCCATAAAATGCAAAAAGCATTAAAAGAAACGAATGTCCGCCTCTCGGGTGCAACAAACTAGTGAAACCAGGCATTTGCATTACGCTTCCTTTTGCAGTACTTGCTGCTTGCCCGACCCGCCCATACATATTGAATGTAGTGAGAATTATGCAAATGAATCATTAAAAAATATAAATAACCTACGTCCATCAATGCCACTACCGGGCTACCGGGAAATGGCACATAAACCAGTAGTGGTGACAATGCAAAAGTAGTTTACTTTTTCCCCGAAAAACCGTTTTCCATTTCCGTGACGCCGTTAACGGCCCAATCAGCACAGCACAAAATATTGCTTGAGCGATTTAAAAAAAAAAATTTTATCAAAAATTCATACGAAATAAATACACACAACGGGGAAGTGTTGCTGTCTATCTGCTCTTTACAGTACCAGAAAAAACGTTACTTCTGCACTACGAAAACGATGGCGAAAGTGAAAATATGCTGCTGATCAAATGCAGCGCGTTCATGATATATCCCGAGCCCAATCTGCTACTGATGTAAGTATTGTGAATCGATCTTTTAGCATAGCAAGCCCGGCTGACCACAACATCGGACATTTCATCGGATAATTCTACCTTTTGCATCCTTCTTCTTTCACACCGCGCGCCCAACCACACAGCGTTAGCGGTAATCTGTTCCTGGTCAGCTCGCGCACACTGGTCACCGCCGATGTAAACCACATGTACAATAAGACCGTTTACGGCAAAATCGATAAACATTTGCTCATCTCACCGACCTCGATCAGCTGTGTGCTGACCGTGCCCGATTCCGGTTACATCCGCAAGCGCGAAACCATCTATTACGGTAAGTGTGTAACGAGGGGTTTTCGGGACGGACATGTAACCACAGAACAGCGACGGGACGATACCGTGTCGACCGCTTAAGCCGAGCTTCACCACAATTGGTTGCCATTTTTGACAGAACCGCTCTTCCCCAAAAAACCTCAACCTCTGTCTATTTTCTCCGAAACCAACAGATCCAACACCACTGACAAAATGGAGTCGCTTGCGGATGGACGAACGGGGTCACTTTCAGCTACTTTCCGACGATGGTGCAGGTCAGTAGTGTTCTCCAAGTCCAGGTGATTGGTCCATAAATTTTCGATCCCAATGTCCTTCATTCGAACGACCGGAAATGACAGTTTCCATTTCCAAAATCCCCACCCTGCATGCTGCCAACGCTGCTGGGCCGTGCGATTGATTGCGAAAGCGTGCGGTTTGGGTAGTGTTAAAATTTTGATCCCATATCCTATTTTCCGTCCATCCACAAACACCACAAAACACCCCACGTGGGTGGTCGAATGGGTTGGTTAATTCCATCCGTAGGCGGTGTGCATCGTCTGTGGTGCGGGCGCGTGAATTGTATGCATTTTTCAAAGCACCACCTTCTCGTTTTATCGTACCTTTGCTTTGTATCGGGTTTGGTTTTGCTTCTTTTTCGTTCGCAGGACAATTAAATCCACTTGCCGGTTGGTTGATTAGTTTAATTGTATTTCTACAGCGCGCCGTGCTCTGGCGGCACGATACGGATTCAATCAAATAGGACCGATCGAAACCGGAACCATACGTAGCGTGTTTTGTGTTTCATTTAGATGATTTGTTATTCATTCGATAGATAAAAAAACGCGTTACGAGATACCTAATGGGTAGCAAAACAAAAAAGACACTATCATCGTGAAATTGATCTACATTCATTATACTTTGTTAAGCGTGATGACAATGAATAAATGAATTGAGAAAGAATAGGTAAGTTGGTAAGGTAAAGTTATGTAAAGCATTGGTTATATTAGGTAATGTTATCAGGACTATGAATAAGTTCGGGCAGATTTTTTTCAAAAAGATTTGAATTGAAAGCTTTATTATGAAGAATTGATAACCCTTTTGATTTCCAAAGTATTTTCTACGAGGGCAGACAATAAAGTAAGGTCTCCAATTTTTTTTTCATAGAAAATGACATTTATTTACAAAAAGCGATACACCGTTGGAAAGGTCAAGGTCTTGGCCCTTGCGTATCCAACACCTTGCGTATCCGCACGATGAACTTGTCTATGCCTGCACAATACCACTCTCCGTCCGCTTCGCGCAGCCAGGTGTTGACCTCTTCTGAACCTCCGCGTTACTTTCAAACTTCTTCCCTCCGAGATGTTTTTTCGGGGCGGGGAACATGTGGTAGTCACTTGGGGCCACGTCGGGACTATAGGGAGGGTGATTCACGTTTCATCCCCCGTAACAAACCCTCCCAAAAAATCATCGCCTTCCTCTTCAAAACGGGCCACAACTTTGGTCGCACATTCCACGCGCCGCTTCATGTGGTCTTCGGTCAGCTGTTTCGGCACCCATCGGGCAGAAACTTTGTGATACTGCAAGTTGTTCACAAGGATATGACGGATTGTTTCGCTGCTACACACTCCTCCAAGCTTCTCTTCCAAGTCCCTAATTGTCGCACGGCGGTTTTTGAGCATTTCTGCCTCCACTGCTTGAGCAATCGCATCCGAGACCGACGGTCGGCCACTTCTCTCCTCGTCGTGAACATTAGTGCGCCCGGAATTGAACTCGCGGTTCCACTTACGCACGTTTTTTATGTCCATACACTTTTCCCCGTAAACTTCAACTAGTTGACGATGTATTTCAATAGGTGTCACCTTTTTCGCACTCAAAAAACGTATTACAGAACGCAATTCGCACTTGGACGCTGACGCGAAGGGTACCTCCATCGTTGACGGCTGCTCAGCCAAGACTGAGCGGTCAGGGAAGCCTCACCCAGCAGCAAAGTGATAGTGGGGGAACCAAGGAACACGGCGGTGTTGCCAGATTTCGCCTAGCGCGTGATCCGGCGAAGTTGCAGCGTTGGAGACCTTACTTTATTGTCAGCCCTCGTATAATTGATTGTAACTTTTTCCCATCATTTTGTTAAATTACGGATTCCTCCGAGGAAAACAGAAGGTTCTTTGGCTGATATGCATTCATCGATCCATTTTTTGTCCACTTTTCCAAAATTGGAGAAGTGCTGCTCAGCTAGGCCATGTCGCAGCGATCGGTAAAGATGATAATCAGAAGGCACCTTGTCTGCCACATATGTTCGAGTTTTTCTTCAATATTTGGCTTGGGTGTCGATGATCCCTTGGCTTCCGTTCGTAAGGCATCCAATGTCTGCACCTATCTTGCAGATCATCCCCACAGTTTTTAAACTTTAGCAAATGGCTGGCTGTGTTACCTGAACCGCTTTTACAAGTTCGTCTTGCGGTTCGGTAGCCGATTTGTTTCATGCAGCAGTAATGAAGCAGAACTCTCCGCATGGTAACTACTTTCTTTTACACTTCAGAAAAATGACAGCTGGGGTAAAAGAAAGCCCGAAGATTACACTTTAAAAAGGCAGTGTAGCAAGATTGCACCTAAGTAAAATTTAATAATTTACGGCGCTCGTACTAAATCCGTACGAACATATTAATACTCCTAATATTTAAAGGCTTGTTTGAATGACCATGACCAACGTCACATGCCAGGTGAAGGTGGATGGAAAACTCTCAGGGTCCGTTGCTACCACCAAAGACATGCGTCAGGGAGATGGGCTCGTCGGTCTCCTATTCAACTTGGCGCTAGAGAGGACCATCCGTGACTCGGAGATGCAGACTTCGGGAGCCATCTTCCATAAGTCAACCCAGATATAGACATCATTGGTCTTCGGCTCTCCCAGGTAGCAGAGGCCTACCAAAGAATCGAGCAGGCGGCAGAAAACCTCGGGTTGCAGATTAACGACATCAGTGGCCCTGCTAAGAAATCCGGAACTACGTGGGGGTGATGTAAGGATAGGTGACCGCAACGGCCAGCCGGTCATTCTACAGCCTGAGGAAGCAACTCACCTAAAAAAACCTATCGCAACGGTCGAAGCTGGGACTGTTTCGTACCGTTCAGTATGATCCAATTATCGAGGTATTTCCTTGCTCTGTTCCCCATCTAAAGTCTTGGAAGCTATGGTTCACTCCTCCATTCTTCCTGCTATTATCCCCCATCTATCCCCTCATCAACATGGCTTCATTCCCAAACGCACTACTTCATCCAACGTTATGTGTCTTGTTTCTGCTGCTTTTGTGAATATGGTGTCCGGTTGTCAAAATGATGTCATATACACGGATTTTAGAGCGGCCTTCGATAGCATACCGCTTGATCTTCTGATGTCCAAACTTGCAAAGCTTGGTGTCGGAGGTCAGCTGCTGGTTTGGTTTGGCTCATATCTTCAAGGCAGATCGTATAAAGTTAAAGTGTTGTCCTTTTTTTTCGACTCCTTTGAAGGTCCTTCTGGGGTTCCTCAAGGGAGTGTCATTAGCCCACTCCTATTTTTGTTATTTGTTAATGATTGTGTGTATACCCTCCCCCATGATGGTCATCTCCGTTATGCGGACGACCTAAAAATTTTCCTTCCTGTGAGTTCGTCTGCTGATTGTTGTCTCCTTCAAGATGCCCTTAATACCTTCTCCGTGTGGTGTCTTCTCAATGGTCTTAATCTGTGTCCTGATAAATGTTGTGTTATTTTGTTTGGGAGATCTTCTAAGATCCATCACAACTACACCCTTCATGACACCGCCATAGGTCGAGTAACTTCCGTGAAAGACTTGGGAGTGTGGCTGGACCCTCTCTTTTAACGTACATGTTGACCGTTAGACTGTTGACATGTTGATTGTTAGACTGTCCTCAGAACTTAGAGACCCCTTATGCCTGAAGGCTTTGTTTTGTTGCTGGGTCCGATCTACCTTGGACTACGCCGCCGTTGTCTGGTCTCCCCCAGGCTCGACTGCAATGGCCAGGCTGGAGAAGGTGCAGCGAAAATTCACACGAGTAGCTGTTCGTCGCTTCCTTGCAGGTTATCAACTGATCCCTCCATCCTATCCTGTTCACTGTAGGAATCTTGGGCTAAACGGGCAGTGACGGGCTTCTATAGAGAAGCCACTCCCACCTCCGATCATGCTTTATCGCAAGTCTCCTCTCTAATGATCTGGATGTTCCTTCTCTTCTGTCAGCCATCCCCCTTTATGCCCCATCCCGCCGTCTACGCGATAGACCTCCCTTACACATCCCATCCCGCCATACGCGATACGGTTCAAACGAACCTTTTTTAAGAGCGCTATCGGCCTTCAACAACGCGTACCACCTGTTCGACTACAATGTCTCCGTGTCCCATGTTCGTTCTCGTCTACGCGACTCCTCTTCCTTGCAACCTCGTTAGTGTCGTGTGCATTTTTTTTCAATCCCCCTATTGTCCCCCTCACCATCCTTAGTTATTAAGACAATTTTTGTGTAGCCCATGAGGCAGACAAAATATTAATCTAAAATAAATAAAATAAATAAATAAATAAGTATCTTTATAGTCCCAGTACTCACATACGCCTCTGAGACATGGCGGCCCTGTCCAAAACAGACGATTCTAGCCGTATTCGAGAGGAAGATGCTTAGAAGGATCGTTGGCTTCCTATGTGTGGAAGAACAATTTATAAAATTAAAAAAAAAATAATGACATTTTCTCTTATTTGAATATAGAAAAATTTTATCAATATAACCTGATTAAAAATAATAAATAATTGCATTGTAACGAAGTTTTTGTAAAATATATTTTTTATTAAAACGACAATAAGGTCGGTAAGCCGTAATAATATGATATAAATAAAACAAAATGATTAAAAGATAGCTTCATTTTTTATTATTTATAGTTTCCAGAATGCTAAAACTGTAATTGTTGTTCAAAACTTCCTTTGAAAGTGTCCAAAACATCACTTATCTTGGGTCAAAAGTCAGCATCGATTACCGGTAACACCTATAAGAATGCAGTATAACAGTCATACTAGCCTGAGTAAACTTTTCTCCCTACAGCTGGGACTATATAGGACAATGTATCAATGTTTTTTAGGTCTTGTTTCTCTTATCATGTAGAAAGACACTCTCAGGAGTGTTTCTTTTATAGGTAGAAACACAGTATAGAAGTCACTACAATGACGTGCTTTACTTTTTCTATAATGATATCACCATCGTGCAGTGGATTGTACTCGCTTTTGTCTATATTTTCTGCCATCCTCGACTTAGTTGGCCCGTAGTTGGATAGAGTAGGTTCGGATTGAATTTGATGCGCATCGTTTCACCTTAGCATTTGACACCGTTTTCAACTAAAACACCAGGCGGCTCCATTTATCATTTCCTTGTTACGGGTGAACAAAAAATCTTGATTTTTCGTTTATTTTTTGTCTCTTAGACTAAATTCGCTTCGTTCATATATAGTGTATGGGATCGCATATACACAGGGTGGCATCGAAGAAGTGATACAATCATTCGAGTGGGAGCTATCTCGACCAAAGGGAAGTTACCGTTTTTGTTTATCGACAAAAGCGTAAAGATCAACAAGGAGAACTATTTAGAACACGTTCTTCAAACCCATAAGGCTTGGGCCATTCATGAGTGGTGCAAGGAGCATTTTTTTCATGTTTCATCAGTGCATCGGAACGGTATGTTTCGCATTCAGCTTTGAACCCGATAGTCTTCAGCATATGGGGTTACATACTTGGAAAGTTTGGCGACGTTAAACATTTGAATTTGTACATCAAGAGACGGTTGTTTAATGCCGGATGTAGTTGTGCGTGCGACCTGCATAACCTTCTATGGGTCGTTATCAAGTACAAAGGTGAAAGATTTGAAATAAATTAAATAAGATGCTAGTTTAGTACAAATAGATGTTACTTAAATCATTTTTTTTTCATTTTTATTAAAATTTTCATTTAAAAAAAAACAAAGTATTTTACTTCTACGATGCCATTTTGTACTTGGAAAAATTTAAAGTAGATTAAAGAAGATTTAAAAATGATAAAATGAAAAAGATATGGTACGTTATTTAAGAAGCATTGCATAAGAAACAGGTGTCAAGACCATATGAAATCGACAACGATCGAGTGGCAACTAAAAGGAAGCGAGAAGTAGAGAGTAGATCTAGTACGGCAAGAAATTGTTCCGGAATCGGGTTCGCCACTAGGCGGAATCATGTTCGACCCGAATGTCTCCTTGCGTCACTTCCCGAAAAGATCTGAACTTTACGCTGCACTTCGTGCATTTCGAGAACTTCAACAAACTAATTAACTTCCCAGAGGTTTCGTACTACGCCATGATCTTTCCTAGTGCTCTTGGATCAGTAGATTAAAAGGTTCTACGGGAAAACCTTGAACTACTACTATTTCTGGAAGATTGAACATAGATTAGTGGTTCAATCCCTTCAAAAACCATGACCAAAACTTGTTCATCTTCTGCTTGACTTAACGACCTTTTAGGCAACGCTAGCCATCTAATGGCTTACAAGAATTACTAATACTACGTAGTCGAATAGTGAGTCGTCACTACGGAAGAGCGGTCCCGTTGGGATTTGAACCCCGGTGTGAGTCCCCCTGTCGTTTGAAGACTGGAGCCGTTCTCGCATTACCAGTATGATCTTTGGGGTTCTCAACATGGAGGCATATGACTATGGAAGTAAGAATCTGTCAGTCAGGATGGCAAGGATATTGGATTGGCAGATAGATGGCCCTAGATCGTGAGCAATTTAGAAGATTTCTGCAGCAAAATAAAACCACAAGGCGGTTGCTGTGCTCGATAATGAATGGATGAATGCAACCAGCGTTTAAGGCACTTATAAAACATCCATATCCAGACAATTAAGCCATCCTCGAAATGTTTGCGTTAGATGCTCCCGGCAAAATATAATATCCGCAATCGGGCTCACCCGCGATAAGGTGCACTTGAATTGAGGGAGAAGGAAATGTCTACACTCCAAATAAGATATAAGTTGATTGAGTAGTAAAGCAAGATATAAGATTAGATTTTAAGGAATACGGCCTGGCCGTCATTACGAAAAAAAAGGAAACTTACGAATTTTTTTGTGAGGAAATGCTCTGTGCTATAGAAAATCTACTGCACAAGCCCAAAAAATAAATTTGCCGACCAAACTCGTAAATCTTATCTTGACGAACGTTCGACAGATTATGATTATCATGACAAAAGGGCGCACACACTATGTCTATCGCGGTATGTGTGCTTATTATCATCAAGCGATTATGAAATGGTCTACTGAATTGCATGATGCATCAAAATTCTTTCCCCTTGCGCTCCAAACCATGAAACTACCCAACACACCACCTCGTTGTTTCGTTATTAAACATTTATTGTGTCTCGGTGTCTTACATTCAATAGATTGGTTTTAGTTGCAAACAGTTTCCATTTGTGTTGCGGCTCGAAATTCAGTACACTCGTTTTAATATCACCCTGTCTGGTAAAAGACTTCCTTTTCTAAGCTACGTTGGAAAATTTTCACCGTCTAAACTCTCTGTCTCTCTGTGCTGGCCTCGAAGTTCCCTCAGAACACCTTTCCCAAAAAATTGACTTCAAAAAACCATAATTGAATGTAACAAGATATTAAATCGAAGGAAATGCATATGGGTCGTTGCAATGGGAAAGAAAGGTCACTACATTTTTCTAACAAAAACCGTAAATTAGTCGAAAACAGCATAAAGTGTAAGGGAAAAAGCACTTAAATTTAAATGACTCATGAACACGCCATAAATGAAAGAAAATCCTATCAACCGTTATAAAGAAAAAAATGTGACGGAAAACAGTAGAAAATGACCCCGTTCCGTTCCTTAGTCGCTCTTATCTGCACTAGGAATGGTAATTTTCTTTTGCAGTTTGCTGTACTCTTCTGTTAGACGATCGTATTCCCGGTTAAGGCTTTCCGATTGTGATTTCATCGCTTCCTTATCCTTGCGCTCCTTGGCCAGCTCTTGCTCGAGCTCGGTAATCTTCTTCTTTAGCACTTCGGTCTGAAATTTACAACACAATAAAAACTTGTTCCTTCCGGCAACAATAGAGATTTTTGATAAGGGTAAACTTACATTCGAAGCATCACCACCAGCCGGCTTGTCCTTGGCGTCCGTTTTCTTATCGTCATCCTTCTGCTGATTCATCAATGTGCGTGCAGCGCTGGTTGCACTTTGTGCCTGCTTCATCGAGGCTTCTGCCTGTGCCAACAGTACGGCCTGGCCACTGATGAGCGAAACCAAGCGACGGATTACCAGCGACAGGAAGATGGCAAAGCCGGAAATGTAAAAGTTGCGCTGGGCCCGGAACAATCGCATGCTATGTTGCATCTCCACGTTCAGGTGTGTTTCGGTGTGCGTGTGATCTACGGTCGGAAGCAATGATCGGTGTAAAGTATGAGTCATTATAGCAGCACGTTTCCAAATGATGTGTTTTGTTCTTATTTCTTACCATTGGACGAATATTTACGCATCTCACGGATGGCCTCCAGCAGAAAAAGAACCAACACGGCCAGCAACAGATAGAAGTACGTTTGTGCCTGGCGGCTCAACATCGCCAGGAAGCGGGATTTGAAAAATCGATGCCATTGCTGTGGGCTCCGGAGTGGCAGAACGAGCAGCAGCACGACAAATATCTCCACGTACAGAAACGATGCAATAATGCCCCAGACGAGAGTCATTTTTTGGCGATAGTATAAATGCGTTTTATCAAGATTTCAGAATGGGTACGGCACGATCTATAAATATCACAAACGAGAAAGCACTGTTTTTTTCTTTTCTCTTATGTTGCTATTTGCACGACACCAATTGTGTTCCGGTATTGCAAGGGTTCACAGAGACGGGTCACAACTCGGTCACGGTATGGTCAGACTGGCAATGGCATGCACCGAACATACGGATGCGCTTCAAATAGCCGCACGGTAAGCGACACGTACATATGTTGCTGATGAAACTTTGAACCCAAACAACACACGGAGCAAGGGTGACGATGTTGTGGGGCGTCTCAAGTGAGAAGATGCTTACCTGTATTTGGCCGACGAAACAACAGATTGTAGAACACGCTTGACTCACCGTAGTCCAACAGCTGCAAAGTGCTACAGGAGAAAAAAACGTTTTTGCTGCGAAGTTGGCCTTGATTTGTTGTTGGTACGCAGCGGTGCGATGAAACGTCAAACGGAAAATATATTCGAAGAACAGCGGACTAGCCCAATCAGCTTTTTCGAAGATGGAATCATTTGCATTTTATTCCGATGTATTTTAAATGTTTCTACGGCAATGATAAGTTTTTATTAAAAACGGCATTTATCAATATTTTTAATGTACGAAATGCGAATTTGAACAGTCAAAAGTCGAGCGTTTTTGAAAAGTTGTCAGCACTTTTCGAACATGGCTCGACAAGCGTTGGCGTTTGACATTCCTCCTTTTGTTTACGTTTTCCAATAACAAAAGATTCCAGCCCGCTGTGCATTTTTGCTTTCTAGTACCCCAAGGGTTAGTCAATAGCTTGTCCAAAGTGGATTCATTCGGAGTAACAGACATGCTGAAGTTTTTGGTAAGTTTTAACCAGAATTTTGGAATAGAATTTTTCTGTCGTGCACTCATCACATGATCGAAACGCTTGGGGGGATCAAAAACCGTTGCATAATCATCACGCCTCGATCGAATCAACGATGAGAGAGCAGCAGGTGTACCGCTTAAATTGGTTATTTTTAGATCTAAATAGCTCGGTGCCTCTTGATCGCAGAGAAGAGAGGGAAAGTATTCTTTCGCTTTAATGACCATTACTTTTGTTTTTCGGCTTCTTCCCAAAACAGCTGACGTTCGGTGCCGGTGTTTACACCGGAATCTATGTTTCACAAAATTATGAGGTTCGAGAAATACTGGCTTCCGCCTTCCAACACATCTACTGATCATACTAACGTTCTTCCGCTTTTAGGTGCCGAGAGTTGACGAACCAGGGAAGTTGCTGGAAAAGGCGAAAGAATTCGCCGACCAATATAAGAAACCGTAACCTATCAACTCAGAGGGTTGCTGTCATGCGATAAGTGGGATTGTGTACTTCGGTGCATATACTATACTCAGGATGGCTCTAAATTAGTTTCGCTCACCACCACCATTGGTCGGGGACCATTTGTTTTGTTGATACTTGACTACAAATTGATGCAAAGCTTCACTTCATTGTATATGCATTACGTCTTTTTATTGTTACTCCGCTCACCATCCTCTATGTGGTAGTGAAAAATAAATACAAACTGTTCCACCAAAATGCACTCCCGGATGTTGTATTGCTGGTTCCCGGCTCAAAGTAACGAGATGCCTCCGCCGGAATATTCCAACCGTTTCTGCGGTTCGACGAAAGCCAACCAATCGGACGCATGCGTTGGTAGAAGACCCATGCTGTGGCACTTGTACAGAGCCAGTCCAATGTTGACGAGGTTGCCCAGCAAAAATACCAGCTTCTGACCGGTGGCAGAGATACCTTCGATCACTTTGAACGTGGAATGCGTCGACAGCATCATCTTGATCGGTCGGATGAACATCATCACCACCATCATGATGGGGAAGATGCTGATCGAATTTCCCGACATGTACATGATGACGAGGTTCATTGGGAACTGCTTAATCGGTCCGAGCGCAATCTCCCACGATTTCTTCAGGATGAGGTGGCTTTGGTCTGTCTGGTTGACCACCTTGCTGCTGATCACGTCAGCCGACGGATTGTAACCAGGCGGTGCAGCAATATCGGAACCGCTGCTGCGAGGTCTGCAAACAACACACAAAGATAAGAAACATTTAATACCAAACCAGGTATTGAGGACAACATAAATTGCTTAGCCTTCCGCCATGAAACGCGGGGAAGCACCGCCTTTGCTAGTGGCTATTGCTGTAGCTATACGAACTTGGTGTTGAAATCCAGCGCCCATTTAAATTTCTTAGTTGCTACTTTGGTGGCCATTGTTGCTTTGTTCCGATCGACACTAGGTAGTAAAAACTATTGCACAAAATTTAGAATTCTGTATGGCTACGGGGAAAAAACATGCACAGAATGTGTGTGTTGTTTTTTCTTCTAATTTGTAGCTCCGCTCATGACGTTTCTTTGACAAGTGCTGTCAGTCGCGATGAGTTGTTCTATACGTTCTTCACCACCTGGGTACAAAAGCGACAGGATGTAAACAAAATAAAACTGGCGCCGGTGTGCAACGAGAGTTCGGTACGGATTTTCGTTAAATAAGTGTGTAATTCTTGAGTTTAAAGCAGTAAAACACGACACAATGGCCGACGAAGAGGACCCAAAGGAGTACCGCTGGGAGACGGGATACGAAAAAACATGGTAAGAAAATCATCAGACCTCCCCCAAGATGTATCCACTGTGAAATATGCTTCGTGTGCCGGTTAAATTAAAAACATCGCTTACCAAATTTCTTAGGGAAGCCATAAAAGAAGACGACGATGGGCTGATCGAGGGCTCCGTGAGCGACATCATTCAGAAGGCAAAGCGCAAGCGGCAAGCAATGAAACGAGGCTTCAGCAAGCTCGGTATGATGCGTCATCTGTACGTTCTGCTCGATTGTTCCGAAGCCATGACGGTGCCGGATCTAAAGCCAACCCGGTTCATATGCTCGCTGAAGCTACTTGAACTGTTTATAGAGGAGTTTTTCGATCAGAACCCTATCTCTCAGCTTGGCGTTATTGCGATGAAGGCAAAGCGAGCGGAAAAGATCTCGGAATTAGGCGGTAGCTCGAGGAAGCACATTAAAGCGGTTCACGCGCTTAACAGTGGTGTCCAGCTGGTCGGTGAACCATCGCTTCAAAATGGTCTGGAGCTAGCGCTGAAGACGTTGCGCATGATTCCACAGCACGCTAGTAGAGAAATTTTGATCATCATGGGAAGCTTGACCAGTTGCGACCCCAACGATGTGCATTTGACGATTGAAAATCTTAAAACCGAAGGCGTTCGATGTTCCGTACTTTCTCTCTCGGCTGAGATCCGTATCTGCAAGTTCCTGTGCACCGAAACCGGTGGCTTGTTCGGTGCCGTGCTAGACGATGCCCACTACAAGGATCAGCTGCTGCAGCACATCGATCCACCGCAGGCAGGCAATCAGCAGGAATTTTCGCTCATCAAGATGGGCTTCCCACACGGCAAGACAGAATCGGGCAAGGAACCACCGTTGACGATGTGTATGTGCCACATTGATAGTGCCGATGAGCCAGCCAAGCTTACCTCGGGCGGATACCATTGTCCCCAGTGCTACAGCAAGTACTGCGAACTGCCGGTGGAATGTTCAGCGTGTGGGTTGACATTGGCTTCAGCGCCCCATCTTGCGCGCAGCTACCATCATCTGTTTCCGGTACCGCATTTCAACGAACTACCATTGGAGCAGGTGCAGGTACAGGAACCACGGAATCCTCCCGTAACCAATTGTTACGCCTGTCAGAAAACGCTCGCCATAGGCACGGATAAAATGGTGTACGAGTGTGGTGCCTGTCAGCAGGTGTTTTGCATTGATTGCGATATTTTTATACACGAAACGTTACACTCGTGTGTTGGCTGTACTACGATTCCGGCCTCCGCACAAAGTTTACAGGCGCGCAAACCCGTGCCACCACCGCACAGTTTATCCGTCATTTAAGCGAGCGTATGTAATGATATATTGGTGAATAAATGTACTCTGAACCGTTATTCAGATGTTTCCAACCGTAAGCATCAGTATATTGTATTTCATTTCTCATTTACTTCTTGAGTTTGCAACGACTTTGCTATATTAGTTATATTATATCTATTCTTAACAATATTTAAACTAATCTGAAACAATTCTAAACCTAAACCTAAAACAAACATCATTGATAAACAAAACAAACAACAGTGGACTTAAGACCTTTGAACGAGACTCATTAACTACGACCCAGGAAATAACGGAACTAGAAAAGAAAGAATGTATGTATGATAAATGAAGATAATTTGAAAATGAGGAGTGAGTGAGGAATCAAGGACATATTTGAACACGGTATTATCGAGATCAAGCTGAGAGTAATACACATTAGGCTAATTACAGTCAATCCTTTGGGCATGAATCCATGTTTTTGTGGAATAATGGAAGTACAAATAACATTAAGGAGATGCGAGTGGAGAATCGTCTCATACATTTGAGCTATTTCACATAGTATGGATATACCCCGGGGACTGACGACTTATCACTAATAAGCGAGGCAAGTTTCCGACAGGAAGCAAAAGAAGATGTCCACAAAGACAAGAGGAATAGTTTTGTTTAGAAGAATAACGAACGTTGTACAACATTTTTCAATACAGATTCCGCGGGTCTGCACCAGCTTTGCAGGACAGTTTAGGCGAGCCTAGGGCATCGAGGGCTGATTTATCATCGATGATCCCCAAGCAGTAGCTCTAAAGGCCAACCTGGGTTTGGACAGCGTTAGATGATAAGGTTGAAGACAGATCGCCCAGAGGTCGAGAAAATATTAGTGGCATTATCGGCAGTTGAAGAACCAAGGGTAACATAAAGGTAGGAAATGAGGAGGATTTTGTGTACTCTTTGACATAGGACCAGAACGATTTGGGATGAAAATGGAACAGGGATTGAAGTCGAATCATATAAAGGAAATATTTTGCCGGGTTTTAAATGTGGTATGCTGTATTACAATCTTTATCTTTAAGCAATGTCCGAAAAATGGGGTTAAACTGCTTTGCTATAAACTATAAACAAAGTTCACTAATAAGACAATCCTAGTGTTTCATATAAGCTTCCAAACTTGACTAGATTTGCAAAATATCCAAAATGCTTCCAAAGTACGTTGGAACGCTCTTTTTTGCCATGGTTAATTTACTCCAAAGAACTAAGAAAGTGTAGGCTTTAATCTCTTGAAACAGGATGGCAAAGTAAAAAAAAAGGTAAAAGCACACACTATTTAAACATTAAGAAAGTAAACCTGAAATACATGACACTCATCACGGACTCCTGAATCCTTGCACTCCTGCACTCGCAGACAATTTATTCACAACTTAAAAGCACAGTTTCCTTCTGCCATTATTTATCCATCACGCAGCGTCCGGAGATAGTATTCGTCCGAATCATAAAAAAAGAGCTTGTCTTCATTGTCAGCACCATATATTACATTTTTTTTATTTTTGCTGCATACCACTTCACCCTAATTACGCCCGAAAGCACATGCTACAACCGGTTTCGGGAGGTTGATAACAGGGTATCCGAATGATAACCTCCAGCGAGCGATGCGACAGCGCTAGTGTTGATACAGCTTCTTGTTGGTTTTGCTCGAATATTTTGGCGGCATTATGCAAAAGTCCACCTGTAGTGTCCGAGGATCACGTTTTCGTCAGCTGTAGTGAGCGTGTGCTTTTGAGGGGGATTTTTTTTTATATGACCCAGAGGTCAACGGTGGGCATTTTTTGTGGATTTTACATAAAGTCGATGTGTGTACTTTCGTTGATCATTATCATTCGATCATTGTCTCATAGAATTAAGGTATTTTTTTGTAAATCTAATCAGTTAACAATAATTTACAGTATGTCTACCATCGCAAGTCCGGCCATAATCTATATCAGTGCAACTCAGTTACTTCACTGTTTACTAACAGACAGTTTATGGCACCGTTCGAGACGACAGTTGGTATCGTTTATCGGGTTGTTGTAAGATTACCCACGTCAATTCCTACAGACCATCCTATCGAAAACAATTCCTTCAACGCATTTAATAATCGCCTTTATCACTTGCTCGATCGCACGCGGTTTGCGGGTTTTTTTGATATGGAGCGATTACCATTGCCCAATCACCTCAGTCCAATCTACCGTTCGGCATCAATCAAACCGTATACGCCATGATTGGGTGTTTTGGAAATGGCACCCAACCACACCGAAGTGCCGAATCGTCGGCTGGACGAGCTTTTTAGTACTTGTTAATTGTGTGTGTTTTTTTGTTGTTGTCATTAATCGTCCATTCAAATCACCATGACAGCAAGGGATCCTTCAGGGGTTTAATTCCATTTGTTATCAGTGGAATCGTGGCGATAAAATATGCATCCCTCAATATAGACACACCGGACAAGGTACTTTGCCGGTGATTACCGACATTTTTCTTCAATGTGATAATCCATTATCTGTCTGCAGCTAAAACCACTCATTACCGTTCAAGGTATGTAAGGGTGTTGGCGTACTGTCTGGCCGGATTTTCTCGGGTAAATAACGTATCGGTTGAGTCATTTAAATGCATTCTTTTCGAGTTAAATGCACAGAAGATGATTTTATTTGTTGCACACAGCAAAAGAAAGCTTGTGGACAAGAAAACAGTGTGATTAAAGAAAGGAACCAATTTATCATTTTTTTGGTAAGAAATGAGTAATTGTTACATCTCGTCAAGTATCGAAGGGTGTGTGCTTGCCTGAAGGCATGCCAATGTATTGTTCAGTTGCCAGGCTCCCAAAAATGGTTTCAAACCAACCCAGGATCGATGCAACTGCTTCATGCAAAAAGCGCCTTAGTGATTATTGAACATCCCAATAAAAATCACCATAATTGATAATTTAGTTTATATTATACACCTTTAAACTAGATATTTAAAGGTAAAATATGTATAAATTTTATTTAACACATGCGGTGTGAACAATACGGCACTGGACCGTCATAATTAATTATAAATAAATAAATAAATAAATAAATTTAATTTAATTCAATAAATATTTAAAAAAAAATTAAATTTATCTTACTCGCTGTTCGTTGCGTTGAAATCTTTTGATTTGTTCCTTGAAAGGACTCAGCACGCCTGTAAATCCGCCATGCAGAAATGTATTAAAGGTAAAAACACAAACAAAATAGCTTAATCTGCTTGTTCGCTCTATGCACGATAATACAACTATCCATTTAGAATCTCTCTCTCTCTCTCTCCAGACTCAACTCCACGCTCTCCACGTGTGGAACTTATTTTTTCCCCCAACGCATTGTTCACTACTTATCTACTAGAGACCACCACCCACCTCCCGGTCCGGCTCCACACTAGCGAACGTTTTGGTCCAACACTGAGACGGCCGATGCCGTGTACGATCCCCTCCATCGTATGGACCGTCAGGCGAGCTCACCTGCACTCACCTGTGGAATTGCTAGAAAAAAGTGCACATTCTCCGAACAGACGTCGACCGGTGCAGTTGATTGTTTTCTGGAGCTGATCGAACAGTAAAGCCGGATCTTAGACCGATTTCCCATACCGTGTGCAGTTTGATTGTAATTTTACTACAGTAAGTCGTTCTATTGGTCGTATGCAAGTGTTGTTCTCGTGTGTTAAAGTGACGAAAACCACCCGTATGGCCTGTCAAAGTGACACCGTGAAAATGTCGAGCGTAGGAACTACATTGAACTCTCCATACTAGATGTGTGGCCATTTTATTCCATCGGTAAAAGTGTGGCCAAAAAGTGAAAGCTGTTTTAGTGTGGCAACTAAATTTGGTACATTTAAATGATCGTTTGTTTGCAAAAAAAAAAACCCCCAATTCGAAGTTTCACATCGAGTTCGATCTACTGCAGCGTTATTATTCCCTTCCAGCGAAACACTGTTGATGTGCTGCTAAAGTATCGTCTCAGAGTATTAAAGGCAATTTTTGCGCTCTCTTCGACAATCCTGGAATTGTTTAGTATTCTAACCCGCATCGATCGATTTGGTGTTGACAAGGATAAGGTTCCTTCAAAGTCATCAAGTTGTACGCTCGTCGTTGCAGCTCAAGTAGTGCTCTCAACGTGGTGTTCCCCGTCAAGCTTCACGTGGTGATCCACTCACACACACACACACGGTTTACGACAAATACCATCCCATTGACTTTGTGAAGGCTTCGCTACTTATTACAGCGCCCTGCACATCGGAATCACTCCACATTAATCGAGGCAAAGGGTTTTTGGGATAGACTCACCAGTCTCCTAAGTACCCTTTTCAGGCTTCCATGAATCGGTGGTGGTTGTGTGTGTCCACAGTCAATCACCTTTAAAAACGTGACAAACAACCCACCTAAGGCGCCTAAATTGTGCAACCCCGTGTGTCGTGGTGGTGCTGGAGTGTACCGTGCGAGTGAATTTGTCCTGCACGAGCGTTAATATGCGTGAGGAGTTATAACAACAAAATCGCATTAAAAAGCACGTTGATATGTTTGTGACGTTTACAGCAAAATAATGAATTTCATGTAGCAATATTACATTCGGCTGGATCGTTTTAGGCGATCGTTCATGTGTTACATCCACCGTACGAAATAACGCCATGTAATGCCCTTCAGCTGAACGCTCGATCGATCGACTACGCGGTGTAACGTGAGGTGCGCGGTGAATATTACGGTCAATGAGTATTACTGAACCTCGGTGCATGTTGTGGTGATCAGTTTTTGTTTTTCGTTGAAAGTATTAACAATGACAAATGGATTTTTGATGACTTTCAGTCCTGTCTGTCGATAAAATTACGTTGCTTTGCCATTTTTAAATCCTTTTTTTTTGGCACAGATACATGTCTGTTGCATCAAGAGAAAAAAAATAAGAAGAAACAATTTTATCAATAACTTCATCTCGCTTCTTATTCCAATGTTTGGGTCTCTATGTTTTTTCCCTCTTCTCCCACCAGAATTGTCGTCATCGATGTTCCAAATAGAGAAACCCAAAATAATGTGGGGCCCAAAGTATGGTTTGATGCAAAGCGACACGGCAGGGGAACGACAACGAGCAGAAGCAACCTTATTAATACAGGTGTGCGTCCGGAACGTGGTCGTGTTGAGGGGACTGTTCGGCTAGTCGTTAGTGCAGAATGCCTCCTGCCTTTACTGGCATGCCATTTTGGAGCTGGTTTTTTTTTGTGTTTTGTGTTTGGCTCCTACCATATTATTAACTCGGATGGGATAAAAACGAAACAGCAAGAGAGAAACGCGATGAGATGATTTGGATGTTGTTGTGGTGTGGAGTGCGTTTTGTTATTTTGCTGATGCCGCAAAACCTTTTTTTTTTTGCTTCCTACCGGTGGTTGGAGCTGATTGTTTGGTTTGTTTTTTTTTTTTTAATCCCGCGAATCCAACATCCAAACACAACGGGTTGATCCATTCAAAATGGCTGCTGAACCTCGAACCTTAGTGCAGTGAGTTGGTGAGATGATCGGACATAAAGCTTCTCGTGTGCTTCGTACGAAGAACGTACGCTGATGTCGTTTTATGACCTTCGCCATCATTTTTCTTTTGTGAAAGGGAAGGAAAGAAGTAGAAGGAGGAGGAGGAGGTCGAAAAGCTGGAGGGGGGGGGGGGGTTTGTGTGGGACATTAAATGTGTAAAAGATGATAGAACATAAAATCCACCCATTCAGAGAAGAATTCTTACGATCAGACATCAGTGCGAGGCATTGAAGGTGAACTTCGAGGGCAGTGATCGTTGGTATTGATCGAGCATTACTTCATTAAGTTTTGTTCCACCAAGTGTATAAAATTTCTCAATAATACGTAAACAACCAACTGCTCATTGCTCATGTCTTCTAGGCAGTCTTACGTATTTTTATTAATTTTTTTGCAACATCATTTTAACTCTCGCAATTATTTACGACCCAAACGCTTCCTGTCAAGTGCTGCAGTTGGTGATGTTTGCTGCAAATGAAGAGGATTGTTTTTTTTTATGGATTCATAGCCCCACAAACAGCCATAAAGTGAGTATTGTATGGCCCATTGGCAACTACTACTATCCGCCAATACTTTCCAATACCCCGTACTCCCAAACGAAGTTTGACTTGTTTAGGGATTTCCGTAGTAAAAGCAAACTTGAGTTGTAAGGGAACGAAAAACATTAGAGATATAAGTGCCCTACTTAGGGTGAGCGGGGAGGGGCATTTCTTCAGTGGGTTTAAAGTGTGCGTAAAAACCGGTTATATTTTATGGTTGAACCACAGGCACGGGTCAGCCGGGTGGAATTAGCATCGGCAAACCTTGACGAAAGGCGCGCGGGTGAGAATGCTTACATTTTATTTTGGCTAAGCAGCTCGCTTGTGGGGTTAGCAAGGTGTAGGTTTGGTGTGTTGTTTTTGCTGTCGACAAATGCCATTTGTGGGCGTCACATTAAATTCGGTTTGTTATTTATGGGATCTGTGACCTAAAGCTGGACTAGGCTGATCAAAACAAGCGGAAAATGTTGATCTTTACATAATCGTATATTTTTGCAATATTTAGCCTCAAGCAAGTAGCTCATCTTTCATAAGCATAGGTATCCGTTTTTTACCGTCTTTGCCTTCAAACAACGGCCTGGTGGTGGAGGCGACTGCGTCGCCGGTCTTCATACGGCAGGACCGGGGTTCGTATCCCATCCACCTTCGGCTATCGACTATCGGCGCGAGACCTTAGAAGGCCGTTAAGTCAAGAAGAAGAAGATGCGACAAGCTGCTCCCAAGTAGGGTAGAATATGCCAATAAGAACATGCCAGCGATCCAAAGATTCTGTTCCAAAAACTCAACTACTTACTTATTATGACTGCATTTCACCCTCTGTCTAGCGTACCCGTAGTACCTGTACCTATGCCGCTCTCATTAAAACGGGGCAAACAACGCATCTCACTTTCGGCTAGAATGTATCCACTAGAGATGAGACCTTCGGTTCGTTTCATTTTTTTTCTTTTATTCTCCCTCACACAATTAACCCACTTTAGACGCCCTCGATCGTTCTTAACAGCCGGTACGGCTGAGAAGACGCCACCTCGCAGGCACATGCTGGAGGGGCAGCACAATTCAACAATGAACCTGCTTGGCTTATCAGCGTCACTGGCAGTCACGAGCCTGGGGTGGCTCAGCAAAGATAAAGCGCAACTCGGCACCACTCCAAGCGGTGCTCCGGGTCCGGGTATGATTTACTACCATCTGATCGATGGCCAATTTTTTACGGCGTGGCAATCGTGGGGGGGGGAGGGGGGGTTCTTTCTTTTTTTCAGGGGACGCTTATCGGGATGGATTGTTTACTACAAGCATTTGAGTAAGTCCCAGCTTGATTAAGGGTCGATCCATCAAACGGAGGGTAGTATAAGAGCGTCATCGTCATAGTCCGAAAGCTTTGCTGCTTCGTAATTTGTCAAAAAAAAAGCAGGAAATGTCTGTTGGGTGATGGGTACCGGCGATAAACCAACGGCTACGACTCATCGTATTATGTGAGACCGGTAAAGCCAAATGACAGAATACGCCTTGGGAAGAGAGTTGCCGCGAAGGTAAGCGTACGGTCGTTCCGGTCCGGGGTCGTGTGCGCTTTTATGGAATGTAATTAAATGTAGCCTTTCGCGAGATTTGATCCGCACGAGCGGGCTGAAAATCTGCATATTTAAACTGAGCGCGGACGGACCACGACCTGCGCGGTTTAGAGTTTGCTTATTGAAGGAATTGTGAAGGTATTTGCAGTAAGTGGTGAGCGTATGCCTCACTGTTTTACCATCCGAGTAAAAGAATGTTGACATTCCCTCCCCTAATCTACTGCTGAGTGCTGAGAGTCTTTATTGGTGATCATACCGCATCTCCACCCTTTCTGGACAACCTCTCTGGACACATAAATACGCCGGCATGTCGAACGGTGTGAAGTAGCATTTGGCACGTTTTTACGTTCCCACTTTACGTTAAGACGGCAACGATAACGCTGGTGACGGTCGAGCACGCGTCAGTGAATTCTTTCCTGCAGGAAGAACAGGCGCGTTATCACATTCTACCGGCTGATCCGTTTATTGAGTAAGCTTGTCATACGCTCGAAGTCAACTATCAAGTTGTTGCCGGGAGCTTCATGAAAAATACCCATCAATAATTTATGAGATTCAAGAGACCCGAGCAAAGTCTGTCTGGTTTTTAAACACTCTCACTGCACACCCTGTGCGTACTTAAATGATTACGTTTAATCACCCTTTATCAACTGATCACCCTTCACCGGCAGCACAGGAGCAGCCTCTAATGCCGCCGTTTTGAGGAACAATCGCACAGTGGGTGTAATTGTCCGTCTGATTTACAGTGTAAATGCTACAAAAAGCAAACCGGATGCTTATCAGGTGCTACGAGTCCCTGAGATCGTGTGCGATACGGAAACACACGAATTACAGCCCTTGTTTAATTGAGCTGTCCATGCCAATTGGAATGTAAATGGGTGCGATTATGCGTTTGATGGATATGATGGTGAAGTTTTGTACGCTATCAGCTAGTATTGCTCATCGTATCGGTTCATCAGTCCGGACCGGTTGACTAATTGAATGTTCGATTTTCTGTCTCAAGTGGTAAATTCTTAAAATCTTCAACCGGACGACAATCATGGTGATGCTACATCCGTCTTATAAAAAAAAAAAGCTTGACGTGTCTGTTGTGTTGAGTATATGTAAATGAGCCATCAACCATCAACAAATTACCTTTTAGAGTCAGACTTCCGATAACCCGTCTGTTTGTTCTACCAACCGATTTGGACCCAAGCCTTCTTTTAATGTCTCGACTTCCTGCAATGCACAGCCGACGTTGACAGAGGTCATCAAGTGGGGTCGCTTTCACTCGGCATTGGTCGTTAACCTTCTGCGGGTGCAAACTGTAAACCACGGACAGCCGTTGCGAGGACCGAGGAGAACCGCTGCCCGGGACACAGATGACACACTGGCACAGTATCAAGGCGGTTTCGAGTGGAAACCCGCGCGAAATGAAAGCGAATGTAACGAGCAAAACAAAGCTGATAGTTGTCTGCCCGTGCGTCTCGCCCATGGTGGCCTTACGGCGCACCGGTGGTCAATGAAACTCGCTCATGCTGTTTGCGCTTCCCGGGGCCAAAACAAGGCAATCGCTCGAAAGCTGTCAGACATGCTGCAGCTGAACGCGACCGCCATTTGTCATTTTCGGGGAGCTGATGATCCGAGCTTGAAGCGAGGCAGAGCGAAAGAGAGATCAAGAGAAGGTGCATTGATCAACAAACACGATCGGTGCATACACCGGTTCACTGACCGTCCTTGCACTCAGCTTTTGAAGCACGTCTTTCGACATTGGTTCCACAAGAACCGCGACACCATGCCACAGAGTGGTTCAAAGTCTGTTGTCCCAGTGCATCGATCATGGTGCACGAAGATGACGATCCACCTCGACACACCATTATCTTGAAGGGTGGTATGTTTATTCTCAAAACTCTCCACTCTCATTGGAAACTGGTTCTAATCGAGGACGGAGATGACAAGTCACGAAAATGGTGTCTTAGTGCTTGGCACTGTATGAACATTGTGCAATAATTTAATTACACCATCCGTTCCAAACGTATGGGAGACATGATCATTTTGTCTCGATCATAGTAAGTGCACGAACAGGCACAAATGGCGGTTGTTGCTACATAGCCCACAGAGGTTATTATGATGTGGGGTTTTTTTTTCCGACGACCACTAGGCTTTATTCCCTTGTATGGCTGCACAAGATTAGTGAAAGCTGTTGTGCAAATACTTCGCCTCTAATGGCATGAAAAAGGATTTGTATGGTGGGATCTGATACTGAAGATACGGATCATGATGGATTTTTGCTACAGGTACCGAACTTTATTCTTTCGTCTATAGAAATTACTATTCTATGTAGCTTTCAAAAATGTAAGTTTACCTCTGTACAATCCATGTGTTGATTAATCACAACAGCAAACAACAGCCCGGCGATAACACTATAATCAATCGACAATGAGACTGCTAATGTGTCCAATTAAACGGTTTCATTGTCGATTTCGTTTATCTTTTCATTTGTGCCGCGAACGGTCCTCCATTCATCCGTCCATTTAGATGCAATGTTTGCGTAAAACGTTACACGCAATTCACACCCCTTATTGCAGGCCGCACCATTAAGCGCCACGTACGATGTGTTTGTGGATAGGTGTGTAGCTTGGCAAGTGTTAATTCGCGGAACAAACGATAGTGGGTTGGTACACAATCGTAACTGGTGCTTAAAATTGGAGTTTTGTTTCAAATGTGTACTACAACGAAAAAGAGAGTTCCTGTTACGATTTGAAGGTAGCTCACAGTGTGTTCTTCTTTGTCTTCTTCTTGGATAAACGACCTTTAAGGTCATGCAGGCCATCGAAATGGCTTACTAGACTTGCCTTACTAGATACCACGTAGTTGGATAGTTAGTCCTCACCTGGAAAATGCTCCGAATGGGACTTGAACCCCTGTCCCGCCGTGTAAAGACCGGCGCTGTTGTAACTTGGCTAAACGACCTGCTGAAGATCACGCCGCCCATCGAATTGCTTACCAAACTTGCCCAATACCAAGTAGTTGAATAATGAGTCCTCAACTACATGGGCAACCGTCCGGATGGGATTAGAATCTCGGTCCTACCGTGTAAAGACCAGCACCGCTGTAGCCTATACTACCAGTCCGCCTCGTCTCAGTGTCTTAAAGAGGAACTAATTTATTCTTTACTACACTCAAAGCAATCAGCTTGTACGCCTGTACATTCTAACTACTGCTGCGGGACCGATCTCTGTAGGTCATTGTGATTCAATATCAAGAACAGTTGGTCAGCCGTCAAGGTTTTTATCTCGAGTGAGTTCTCAACCTTAACACGCAAGCTTTGCGGCATGGAACCGTAAGTTAAATTAGTACGCCTGACGAGTTTCGTTCAGGTTCCGGTCAAACAAGTTCGTACCGACTCTTATTGGATTGCATTGACATGCAAATAATAGCCGCCGTATATGGAGGCAATTGACGGCATCAAAATGCTACACGGTCCATTTTTGATTCCTGCTTCCAATATGGACTTCTTTCGTTAACCTTCTACTTCACGCTCACGTTCCACTATCATGTAAAAGACACCGAATGGTCGCGTAGGTTTTACCAAAACAAACATTTTAAGGTTGACTCAAAAAATTCCCCCTCAACTGGAAATTCCCTTTCTGCTCGTTTTCGCGGTGAATAATTTTATTTTTACCGGAGCACCTGGCAATGTTCATTGATAAGCGTTTACGCTCTAAAAGCCAACGAACTTAAACTGTATGCATTTAAATTTTCAAAAATTTGCTTCCCCCGTACGCCTCATGTGGGTGAAAGTGGTTCGTTAGCGTATATCGGCACCGGAGAGATGGCCAAAGAGATGGCCACTGAAAATTAGTCTCAAATCTCTGGTGCCACTCTGGTTAGGTTGGGTAGGTTGTGCTAACGCAATTACCTTCGCTCGGTCCGCATTACACGCATGAGGCGGCCGATTTGGTAGCCAAACGAAATTGATCGACCGTTGCCAATCCGTAACTTCCGCAATGGCGGTACGGTTCGCTGCCTGGCACGAACCTAATTTATGCACATTGTGCCATAATGTTGCCCCATTACTCTCGTCACTTTCTCAAATGCATTACCTTTATCTACACCTTTACAGACATTCTCATCAGCTTGGATCATGCGAGCGGAAGGCCCTTTACGTCGCTTCTGGACAGCGCTGACGAGGAAGAAACAGAATGAAGACGACGGTTCCGACTCGAAGCTGGCCCGCGTCCTGACGCTACTCGATCTGACCGGGCTCGGTGTGGGCAGTACGCTCGGGCTCGGTGTGTACGTTCTGGCCGGTTCGGTAGCACGCGAACAGGCCGGCCCGGCAGTGGTTGTCTCGTTCCTGGTGGCGGCCGTTGCTTCCGCCATCGCCGCCCTGTGCTATGCCGAGTTTGCGGCACGTGTGCCGAAAGCTGGATCCGCCTACGTCTACAGTTACGTGAGCATTGGCGAGTTTACCGCATTCACAATCGGTTGGAATCTGATCTTGGAGTACGTGATCGGTAAGTGGTTTGCCTGATGTTGAACGACTTCCGCTGGGAACACATCTTCACTCCGTATCGTCCGTATCCTTCCAGGCACGTCCAGTGTGGCCCGTGGTATGAGCGGCTACATTGACTCGCTGGTCGACAACAAAATCAGTAAAGCGATGCGCGACGCAATGCCGATCGACGTCGACTTCCTGTCGGACTATCCGGACTTTTTCTCCTTCATCGTTGTGCTGATTTTGGCCGGACTGCTAGCGTACGGTGTGAAGGAATCGACGCTGATGAACAACATCTTCACCGGAGTTAATCTGATCGTGATCGGTATTGTACTTGTGGCGGGAGGCATCAACTGTGATCCGGACAATTGGACCATCGATCCTAAGGATATACCGGAGGGATATAACGGTGGTGCGGGCGGATTTGCACCGTTCGGGTTTGCCGGCATCATGGCCGGTGCTGCCAAATGTTTTTACGGGTTCGTCGGATTTGATTGTATCGCTACGACCGGCGAGGAAGCTAAAAACCCGGAACGCAACATCCCACTCGCTATCGTGATCTCACTCATCATCATTTTCCTCGCGTACTTTGGCATTTCGACGGTGCTGACGATGGCATTGCCGTACTATCTGCAAGACCCAGAAGCACCCTTCCCACATTTGTTCGAATCGATCGGATGGCACGCTATTAAATGGATCGTGTCGATTGGAGCGATCTTTGCGCTCTGTACCAGCTTGCTTGGTGCAATGTTCCCGCTACCTCGCGTACTGTACGCCATGTCCTCGGATGGGATCATCTACAAGAAGCTTCAGACTGTGCATCCGAAAACGCAAACGCCCGTGCTAGCTACCATGCTGTCGGGGCTGCTGGCAGCCATTATGGCGGCACTGTTTAATCTGCAGCAGCTGATCGATATGATGTCCATTGGTACGTTGCTGGCCTACACGATCGTCGCTGTGAGTGTGCTGGTTCTGCGCTACCAGACGGAGGAATTGCTAAATAGCTCAGAAATCAGTGTGACTGTGCCTGAGGTCATACGACAGCTTGTGAACCGGGAACGCCACGAAGCACCAACGAAACTCTCATCGGCGGTGGTTAAGTTTAGTGTTTGTGTTTTTGGTAAGTAGTCGCTTGAGCCTGAGCATGGTGTGTCTTGAGGTGTATAATTTTAAAATTTTGCTCTCATCCTTACAGCCGTGTTCGTCTGCGGTGCTTGTGGTATTCTAGTCCCGGCAGAGGACTACATTAACGCTGACTATCCAGGCGTCATCGTCGGACTGGCGGTGCTCGTCGCCCTTCTCGTTCTACTGTTCATCATCATTTCCCTGCAGCCAACGGACAGCATAAAGCTTACGTTCAAAGTGCCACTAGTGCCTCTGCTGCCACTGATTAGTGTGTTCTTCAATCTGTACCTCATGTTCCAGCTCGACTCCGGTACCTGGATTCGTTTCAGCGTTTGGATTGCGGTCGGATACTTTATCTACTTCAGCTACGGCATACGCCACTCGATCGAAGGTGAACGGTTGCTCACAAAGGCTGAGCTTGCCGCATCAAAGGCAAACGGTATCGACAACACCGGTTACGATGGTGCTTCGGATGTGATAGGCCGAAAGGATTCGCGAGACGCTCCAACGTACGCAATTGCGAACGAGTCAACGTAGAGGTGCCGATTGCTGGACCTATCCCCTTATTATATCACTCTAAAAACGTTCGACCTCAGTTCGAGAGGGGTCAGTATTATGCCGACATCAGCATGATTCCTGTGCGAATCAAGCAATCCTTTCAGTGTAAGAATTAGCTAAGTACAAAACGAACGGAGAGAGCATGTAAAACAAAACAAAGCGACCGAGTGCGTACCACAAGGAGACATGAAAAATTCGCACTTAAAGTGATTGTGATAATTATTGCATACTAGTGGTTTAAGAAATAGAAACATATGAAACAACCATAGCTGCCGTTTTGTATCATTGCTGTTTATCATCCTTCGTTAAGACGTTTTGGTACGCAGTTCCCTTCATCCACTGTCGGTATCTCCTCAGACTCGCCATATTCTTAATAGACCTTTGTGCTTTAGGAACTTATCAAGCTTTAGCAATAGCCCATTTACACCTAATCTCTCTACCTTTAGTGAGTCTTATAAAGTATTGCGCTTCGGATGGCTTTCCTTCACGATAAGATGGATGACGAACGAGACGAACAATAAATCAATCAATAAAAACGCGTGCCTACAACATTTTACCATCTAATTTATGTATCGTTACTGCTTCGTCATCGATACATCCGATAAGCAAACCAGGACAGCGTTAGCGTTAGCCGGTTGTAAGTAACGATGTCCATTGTTTGGATTGTTGCAGTATTATTTACGTACAATTTACCACCCAAACTAACTCATTCATCAACAACAATGTCTCGTTGCGAGCAGATTAAAGTGATGACGGAATTGGTAAAATGCTTCGTTGCTTATCTAATGACAGGACAAGCATTTATAAATTAGTTGCTAATTAGCTGCTGCGATGCGAAAAAAGATAGCTAACTTAGCACCTGTCACGTTCGCAATTTAGCTGTGCGCCTACGGTTAGGCAAACCGCATTACATCGGTTCAAATGCATTTGCTAAACTAGTTTTTTTATTCAATAAAAAAAAGAACTTAAGAGCATGTCACACCCACCATGCTTTTCTTGTCGATGTTTCTTCCACAAACCACGATCACCAACGCCATCGAACACATGCTGTGCGATGAGCGTGTGGAGGTGAATAAAAATATTGCATCCGGATATAAAATGGTACGGACCTACACCAGCTGCTCCTCAACCGTTATTGCGTCAGCTGAGCACTCTTCGCATTCCGGTGGTGTTTGTGAAACAGGTCCTTTAAAGACATGCTACCCGTTCGAAGATACCTATTTTCCCGTTTCGCTCTGAAAATAGTCACAGTCTTCGAGTGTTGAACAGCGCGCTAACATTGTCCACCCGTGGGTATTAGTGGTTGCCGTTTGATTCTGTTCCTGTTGGGTGCACGCATAGTGATTATACAATTTATAACTCCGCAGCGCGCTGTGCAAAGAAACTGTTAACAGTAACGGCTCAAGAACGGTACGTGCCGGGAAGGAAATGGGAAACAGTTTTACTGTGCAAATTCGTTTGAAATTGTGAAATCAAAGTGAATGAAATGCGAACGATGTTATCTACAAGACATGTTAGGCTTGCAGTGTTTGCTCAAGTCGTTCGATCCTTTGGATTACGTTTTGTTTGATGAATGTTACATAAACGGCACATGACATGGTGATCTACAATTAACGTACAACCGTTGTAGATCAAACCAACCGTACTTATTTATTCACATATAAAATTCCCTCTGTCAAGCACCTTATCTACTGGTGGTGCGTTCACGTCGAAAGCAGCGACGCAATGGAGACGCATGGTGGCGCACGTTTTTTGATGTTCGTCCGATCTGTTCTTGGAAAGCGGATGCGACAGTTTGACTGCTTTGGCTATAAAGCACGCGTTCGGTAATTGCATTAATGTAGGCGTCATTATCGTGCCGACAAAGAAGCAGCATCATGCGAACGGGAGTGTTGTTGTTTTCTTTTTTTGTAGTAGTACAAGGTCTCGGTCGCCAAAATACGCCGCATACACTGACCATTATGGGTGTGGGAAAACGGAACAGTGACAACGATTTGCGAGACGACTCGATTCGATTTCATTCCCGCACGGGTCTCGCTATAAATAGTGCAATTATTTACATACGTATTCAAATCATGAAGCGACCACGCGACCGTTGGCAAACATTTTTCTACTCCACATGATGCTTTGGGGTGGGCCAAGCAGCAAAGAAAACGGGAAAAAGCGTTTGCAAATCATTGCAAGACCTTCATTGAAAAAATAATAACACGTACAGCTTCGTCCATTACTTTGTCCTAGGTCAATGGCACCAAGAAAGACCCCGTGTAAGGATAGCCATTTTTGTGCGGGCGCACTAAATAACCTCGAAAATGCTCGTTGCCTTGAGCGTCGTTTGATGACAAGCAGGCATCAAGCAGGCAGGAATGTGCATCAGAACCCGAGCGGCGGACACGTCAAGCGATGGCGCATAAATCGGCCGCAAACGCATTTTGCTATTTAAAAAAAAAGGACACAATGCCACTGTACAGCTTCGTTTGAATAATATCCGCCTCATACCGGCACAACTGTTTGTGTGCGTGTGTTAAAAAAAAAGTGGGTTTTTTGCATTAATTTAATTGTTGTGACAAATCCACCCATTACACCACCCTGCCCGATGGAGAGGATTTTGTGTGTGTGTGTGTGCCGTGGATGATGTTTATATTGTGACGGGATTTAAAATTGGAGCAGCTGCGTTTTTTGGGGGTTCTTTTTTTCGCCAACTGCACACTAGCTAGTTTGGTGTGGAAGGTGCCACAACAAAGAGGGTTCATTGTAGGGATAATGAGAGCACCGTGCGAGCAACTATCGACGTGAAGAATCAATTCTAGAAAGGGTGTAGTTTACGGTTGTCTGCTTAGCTCACTGTCAGTTCTGCTGAGCTTAATGATTGATATGACAGCAGCAGGAACTGTGCCAACGTGTAACTAGGTGTAAACATATTCTTTGGTTTGAGGACGCTAAAGAAGGTTACGGCATTCTTAATAATAATTTAGCCTCGTCTCGGGAAAAACGCACAAGGAAGTATGAGCTATAAGCTATCAAAAGTCAAAAGAAATATTGTTTTTCAAACGGATTTTACATTTTATGCAGACAAAAATCGTTTGACCCAATATTCCATCGCTGAATATATCAATTTAAAAATAAAAATTTAATTTTAACATAAAACTTTAAATTCACTTCACGCCAATGGTTGTAGAAGCTTTCGATCGACAACTTCTTACGATCGGTTCAGAATATACACTACTTAATGGACCAGGCGATCCAAAATGTCCCATATTTTTGATCGTTTGTTTTAATCATTTACACCTAATGCGAAGCATCGTTGTTGACATTTTGAGATGTGTTAACAGTCTGCAGGCAAGCAACAGAATCAGATTCAAAACAATCCAGTTGAAGAATTGCTAGCAAACCTTTCAGCTTTACCACATTCTTCTCCAAAAATATTAACTGCAAATTATTCGTTTGTTCTAATGGTATTTTGTTTCTGATTTTTAGCAGGTGACCCGAGTCGAAGAACCCGTATGGAAACTTTTTGGAAAGCTGTCAGTCGCAAGAAACCTAACAACGACGATGGAAGCCATTCGAAGCTAGCACGCGTACTTACACTGCTCGACCTAACCGGGCTCGGTGTGGGCAGTACGCTCGGGCTGGGAGCCTACGTACTGGCTGGGTCCGTTGCGTACGAGCAGGCTGGACCGGGTGTGGTAATTTCCTTCGTAATTGCAGCGTTAGCGGCCGCCATTGCCGGGCTGTGCTATGCCGAGTTTGCATCACGCGTACCGAAAGCTGGCTCAGCGTACATCTACACCTACATTACGATCGGTGAGTTTGCAGCGTTCACGATCGGATGGAATTTGATGCTGGAGTATATAATAGGTGAGTTAGATCTGTAACACAACATGGTTGGTATTTTGTAAACTTTCGGTGTTTCTTACTGCTCTACCAGGCACGGCAAGTGTTGCGAGAGGCTTGAGCGGCTACATCGACGCACTGATCGACCATCGAATGGGCAACGCGATCAAGGATGTGGTCCAGATGAAGGTTAGCTTTCTGGCAGAGTATCCGGACATTTTTTCCTTCCTGGTTGTGCTAGTGATCACGGCCCTATTAGCGTACGGTGTGAAAGAGTCAACGCTACTAAACAATCTCTTCACCGGTGTGAATCTCATCGTCATTGCGGTTGTGTTGGTGTCCGTTGGCATTAAGGCCGATCCGGCCAACTGGGCTATTCAACCGAATGATCCAGGCGTACCGGCCGGTATTGACATCGGCACCGGAGGATTTCTGCCGTACGGTATTGCGGGCGTCATGGCTGGAGCGGCCAAATGTTTCTACGGCTACGTCGGTTTCGACTGTATCGCTACAACCGGCGAGGAGGCACAGAACCCTTCTCGAAACATTCCACTAGCCATCATTACGTCCCTGATCATCATCTTCCTATCGTACTTTGGTGTGGCAACCGTACTAACGATGGCACTACCGTACTATCTACAAAACCCGATTGCTCCCTTCCCGCGACTCTTCGACTATCTTGGGTGGCAGGAGATCAAATGGATCGTATCGATCGGTGCCATCTTTTCGCTCTGCACCAACTCACTCGGAGCGATGTTTCCGCTGCCACGCGTACTGTACGCCATGTCCTCGGATGGGCTCATCTTCAAGCAGCTGCGAACCGTCCATCCCAAAACCAAAACTCCACTTCTAGCCACAATTCTTTCCGGCCTTTTCTCCGGCACAATGGCGATGCTGTTCAATCTGCACCAGCTGATCGATATGATGTCGATCGGAACACTGCTGGCCTACACGATCGTCGCCGTAAGTGTGTTGGTGTTGCGTTACGAGCAAAACACCAACTTTATCGTCAGCACACAAACTAAATCGTCCACGGTGGTGAAGCAGCTGTTCAACCTAACCTGCTTGACGGTTCCGAGCAGTTTGTCGTCCGATATTGTGAAGGTGTGCGTGCTTATCTACGGTAAGTTTAGTTGTGGATTTTTGTCCACTCTTACCAACATTTAGTAATTTGTCGTTTTTTTATTTTCTGACAGCGATCGCTATCAGTGTGATCAGTTCGATTCTAGTGCACGCACAGACACATCTCAACAGCTACAATCCACTTATATGCACCCTGCTAGCGGCTATGGCTATTATAGCAATACTACTAACGCTCATCATATCCTGCCAGCCGACAGAGGAGCGACAGCTTACCTTCCGTGTACCGTTCGTCCCGTTTGTTCCTCTGCTCAGCATCTTTGTGAATGTTTACCTCATGTTCCAGCTGGACGCTGCAACCTGGGTACGGTTTTTGGTGTGGCTGCTTGTGGGCTTTATCATTTACTTTTCCTACGGCATTCGCCATTCCGTGCAAGGATCCGGCAGTCAAACGCTTTCGGAAAGTCAGCTAGATATACCATTCGCCATGTTTGCGACAGTGAAGCTGTAGGTCTAGCGCGATGATCGTATTCCTGGGAGTGGGTATGATATTCACAAATATTATAATATGATCAATACATTAGGGATTAGACAGTTGCATGTAGGGATAGCGTGCTAGAATGAATTACACTAGTGTGGCCATTGAGCAGAAACAGAAACATTCGCTGGTAAACGTGTAGCATTCAGTTCAATTTTTATACAAAGACCAGACCTTTGCATAGAACCGTTTTAGGTTAGGAATGTTGAGAAGGGATCAGGTAGGAATTTTGCATACATATTACTCACCAAACCCTCTTCAGGGAAAACTTAGTATGGCATAAGTACTCATTATCACAGTAGCAAATAATGAAATGATGAAAACGAGAAATTATTTTGCTGTTAATTTGTGTTTCTAATTTTGCACCCATAGAATCAACAGATCACAATAAACTGTTGCGTTAAAGATTTTTGTGTTCTTTCTTATAGATTTTGAAATGTCATTCTCATGGTATAAAGCGAAATGATTTAATGTCCCGTTTGAAGTTTGTACCGGCGTCAAACACAAATTCGGTATTACGTTACACCGAAATCAAAACAACCGGCCAGTTGAAGCTGCAACGCATGAAAATTGGGTCACCCGTTTGCATCAACAGCTCATCATCGCCGCACAGAAAAGTTCAAGAACACTTCCCCGTGTGACCGTTGATCTTCGGTTTGCTGCGCTGATCTTCCAGTGCCGACACCAGTTCCAGCTGCTGTCTGCCCTAATCACGTCACAACAATTCATCCCCAACGGCTTTTGGCGGTGCGATAATGTGGCGGTGCGAGCGAATGAAAACCGTACCGTGCACTGTTCGTAACGTCGTAACGGAATTCCGGTGGTGGAAAAGGAATGAAAAGCACATGGTGCAGACGTCAAGGTTGCGCTCGTGTATGTGAACTCGTTACTTTCTCTTTCGGTGTCAATGTCAGAACCCCGGTTGGCGTGGGATAGGGTTGAATTAATCGGCCAGTACACATTGCTCATCGTCTGCAGTAAACAAGCGCAAAAGAAGAGCAATGTAGTTGCGTTTTCCGCTAGCGATTAATTTTAATTCGCCGGTTCAGTCGATCCGCAAGATAGGAGCGCCTGAATGTAGGCAGAGCGTAAAGCATCGCGCTGTAAGCTGACAGGTGCACTGAAGTCGCTTAACGATCATCTTTTAATTCGTTAGTCTTTTGGATTATTATTTCTCTTTCTTATGACGTCCCGTTAACACTATTTTTCGTTACAAAAAAAAGAACAACCTAATACAAGTAAATCAAACTTAAACTTATCCCTTATCGACTTACCGCGATGCTTGGATGCTGGCCTCCATAAGCGGGCTAACCTTGAATCGTTTCATAGCACCTCGTACTGGTAGGAACAATCAACACTTACACTCTGAACTCTCCCGATCGGATCGCGGTTAGCACAATGTCAATCGGTGCTATTGACTATTGGGTTCTGGGTTCTAGGAGATAAGTGTAATCTTAACAACCGGCAAACTATAACAAAAAATAAACACACCAAACGGAAGCCATATGATGACGACCGGGAGAGCGTAAAAGCTCCAACTGCACTATACAGCAACGAAATATAGAGCTTCTCTGAGAATTCATAGCAAAAGGGAGAGAGAGAGAGAGAGAGAGCTTGAAATCGGGGCTAGATACGCCACTTCGACGGTACTACTACGGACGGTTGCGTGCGGTGCGTTATTCCAATCGAGACAGTGCGCGCGCGAGTTAGTTGTGTTCCGTCGCCGAAGGTATCTGGACCGTGTGATGTAAAAAAAAAAGAAACGCTGGTGTTTGCTTTAAGCTACCGTTAGCAAGTGGTTGATCATGGTATTGGTCCTGAGTGACAGTAAGCGTTAGTGGTGTTCTTATATATGTTCTCCTGTATTGGGCTCCGCAAGATGCGGCACTGTTATTCAATCGTGCAACGAAGTGCGTAAATGATCAGTGCACCAGATTGAAGGAGCAGTAAATGCTTGTAAACGTGTAAACGGTTAGTGTCCAGTGGAACGTGATTTTGGGTCCATAAAATAAGCTAAATCGTGGTGAAAACAGCTGCAACTGATGAGTGTGTTTTGTTACATTTATATATTTATACGTGGAGTGTGTATCAGCTGATAATGGACTTCTATTGTGGCCAATAGTGGGTGATAGGCGTTGCATTGATTGCCCCTGTATTTCAAGTGATGTTTATCATTAGTCACCGGTGATAAGGAACGACGACGAGGTGGTCGTTTTATACCCGTAGAGGAGGAAAAATACGTGTAAGCTACGTGCTGATCACTTGTGCTGTGGTTTGCTGTTCAGCTGCGGTGAAAGGATCCTCCCAACGATCCTGTTTGTTTTGCCACACGGTTACCAAACAACGCACACGTCCCGTAGTGGGAGCGAATTGGATACGGAGTCGCTTCAATTTTGGTTAGTATCTTGCGCACCGGTATGATCACCAAACGATGAGAAGTGTTTCGTGTATCGATAATACACACAAACATAGTAAAATAAGAAGAAGAAAAAAACCCTATTTTCCCATTCTAACTAACTGACTCCCAAAAAGGCGTCTTTACCCTGAGATAAACAACCGCAAAACGATTGATGAAACAAAGCTTAACGAAATGTTGTTGCCAACATGAAATAGGAGCTCTTCGTGGCTCTTATCAACCTTTTTTTTCACCAGCGTGAACAAGCGTGTTGATTGGGGTACTGGAATGTTGGTTTCTCGAATCACGACAACCTACGTAAACCTTCGAAGCTTCCCGTTCTGTTCGGTACCGTCACCATGCAGCATTCGGGGAGGAGATGTTACATACGGCCCTGCAGATAATATGATGCGCACAAACAGTGTCATTTTGTGCTGTGTGTAGATACTGCAGATACTGAGAGACACATACAATCTAAAAAAACCACCGTTTTTCTAAAAAAAATCGTTTGAAAAATTGATCTTTAATAATTTTGAAATGTTCAAAGCTACGGTTTGGTTAAAACATTACCCAACTCATCCAATCAAATGGATTAATTTGGTTTTGTTTCACATGATCTTATTCATCGCCGCTAACAACGTGAATCAGACCGGTTACCGGTTCTAGAGAAGCTACCTGTTTTCTTATCTGTAAAGACGCTGCTCATGCAAGATTACGATTAAAGCTAACATGGCTCGTATGTCATCTCTTGAACCGTGCGAGGTAGTACGGAAGGCATTACACAACACCGCAAACCTGTTGATTCTAAGGTGTTACACGCTAGAATTGAGGTTTTTCTGTGAGTTGTATTTTTTTTTTCAAATATTGCTTCTAAACAATTGCTGTGAGAAGCATTGGTTCTTTTGCAAGAAAGTACATACGAATACGAAGCGACGAAAAGAAATTTAGTTCAAGCCACGATCTGCGATACGATGACCCTTAAAGAAACCTTACAACTGACCTCAATGTAGGTCGAACGCTAGCAGTAAGTGGTAGCTTGCTACAGTTGTATTGAGCTTGTAATTTCTCAAAGATGTGTAATTTGCTCGTTTCAGTAGCTTATTTTGATGAATCATTGATATTTCATTGGGCCAAATTTGACGTAAAAGGTATACTTAAAGGTATTGCTACTACCACCAAGATCTGTGCCAAACAAGATAAACTTGTCCTGTTCTGACTTAGTAAAGATCATATCTTCATGGTAGAACTTGCAAAGGTAGAATTCAAAATTCCTTTTCTGACATATTCGTTGGATCGTTTGATGTTCCTCAGCACAGTGTTTTGAGTCTCCTGGTTGTCCCTGTTGTTTGTTAATAACTGTGTTATTGTTCTTCCTTTTTGGTGGTGTGCCCTAATGTACGCTGAAGATCTCAAAATATTCCTCCCTATAACCTCGTCGTCAGACTGTCGTCTTCTACAAAGTTTTCTCGATTCCTTTTCCGCTTGGTGTTGTACAAATTGTCTATTACTTTGCCCAAAGTCCAACTACTTAGGAGATACACAATTTGTGGCATCGACATTGATCATATTCCCTCGATCAAGGATCTCGGTGTGTGGCTAGAAACGAAACTTACTTACTTATCACTCGTTTGGCGTCAAATGTCCGTAATCGTTAATGTTCGGAGGCTCTGTACTGTTGTTGGATGCGATTGATCCTCGAATATGCTGGTGTCGTTTGGACGCCTGCTGGAGCGACGGCGATTGCTAGCGCAAGTACACGCGATTTACCACTCTTAGGCCTCGAAACCCTCCAAACTTACCATTCTCATTCCCAAGCTTCCTTCATTGCTGGACATTTGTATAGCAACATTGAGGCTTCTTTCTTTCTTTCTCATATTTCCCTACATGCACCTTCCCGTCACCTGCGAGTTAGACATCCTCTCCATATCCCAACCAGCCTCACGCCTTACGGCCAGAATAGCCGTCTCCACAGAGCGCCAGCTGCATTTAACAACTCTCAGCATCTATTCGACTGTCATGCCCCCATTATCAACTTTTCGTTCCCGTCTTCGAGCTTCCTTTTCCTTATCTGTCCCTTAAAGGTCACGCCGGCCATCGAATGGCTTACTAGACTTGCCGATACCACGTAGTTGGATCAACTACAGCAGTGAGATCAACAGTTGAGATGAAATAATTCTTTCTTAAGTCTGATTGTTTTAAAATGTCATTTTATGTCATGCTATTTGTTTGCACTTCATATTAGATGGTTTTAATATTATTAAGTTAATATTATAAGTTATTCATTTGCTTTGAGCCATTAAAAACTTTAAGTAGGTGTAACTAGGCTCGTAGTAAATCATATGGGGACAAGTGAAACTTTATCTACAGAACCATCAGTCTCTCAATAATAGTGTGAAATCTGAGTGAAAGCTATTCGACGCTGGATCAAATGGCTCCTGATCTCAACGGATGCGTTAAGACCACTCTCATTTTTTTTTTAAAGATTCATGACGTCTCTGAGGCTCACAAATGAAGCAGTTGGATTGACTTAAGATAATTCTCTCTCAGAATTTTGGTCAGTTTTTATCAGACGGGAAACCCGTTTGCACAGTGTACGAAATAGACGTATGTGTGGCAGTTAGCAAACGTGCCCATTTCCCGTTGTTTTTCATTTGAAAATATCAACAATAAATATCAACAATCTTTTTACTATTATAATTTAATCATTCATAATAGAAAAGTGGCTTAACCCTAGAACTACCGGACCAGTCATTTTGACTGGTGGTTTATTTTTTATTGTTAATTGATTGATTGATATTGACTGTTGTTGCACAATCAATAAAGAATTCATTTTTTTATTTGCTGAAGGACGGCCTGGACGTATTGTTGGGATGTTCATTTCCACGAATTAAAAATTGTAATCAAATATTTACACTAAGTTGTGTCATGGTCAAATGTACCTTTAACAGTCATTTTGACTGGTGATTTGTGGGACGATGAACACCGTATTATAATGCTAAATACTCACAAAAAGGTGATTATATATATAACCAACAGTCGTATTTCTTACAATATAACTATAACTATAACTATGAGATAATATGAAATATATAAGAATTAAATTATCGTCTAACAATTTCATGAGTAACAAGGCTGATGCTTTCATTTTGCCGTAAACGATTTTTTTTTCGTTTATTTATAGAGGCTTTGAGTCTTAGCGACTACAGTCGCTTCTCTGCTGTGTAAAAAAAGATGGTTTAATCTAATACAAAACTATCGTATATCCACATATACTTATACACACATATACACTTAAATATTATGGAATACTATTGCAATTATGGCATAAGGTATCGGATAAGTTTAAACTATTGCTTAAATTTCTTTGTATAAATTACTGATTACTGATGCGGTTCTGCTGGAGTTTGTCGGGTGATAGAATTGTCGTGTATTCGGCGTCTAGTTGGCAGGTGGCTCGGTGTGTCGTGTATCCATGGCAATCGATGAGGATGTGGCGCACGGTGATGTCAACACCACAGAAACTGCAGAGTGGAGGACTGAATTTTTGTAGGAGGTAGGAGTGCGTAAGGCGGGTATTACCTATACGAAGGCGGGAAAGGACTCGTGGATCCCACAGCCGGCTGAATATAGATTAACGGAGCCATCTGTGTATTTAGTCTTAATTATGTGAGTAAAGGTACTATTGGCGATGTGGCTGCTTTTTCCGGTTCCCCGGATAGAACTTCTAAGTTCCCAGTCTATGGCAGGTGTACGGAGATACCAGGGACGGATTCCCCGGCGGGTGGATTGGATGATCGATGGCAGTTACGTAGAGTCCTTGCTCAAGGATCCGAGCTGCAGCTGCGACTAGTCGGTTGGTAATGATGTGTTCCATAGGAACGTGTTCGCGTGAAACAATCTCGATGCCGTAGAGTAGTTTGTTTAGGAGCCAGGCGTTGATGATGCGGTTTTGTGTTATACGAGAGGCCCGAGCTTTGCCGGCTCAAAGCATCCGGAACAGGTTCGGCCGACTGTCGAAGTTTACGCCGAGTATGTCGGCAGTCCGTGCTTTGGGTATTTGTGTATTATTGTATTTGATGAAATGTGGAGGATTTGTGGATTGTGGATTTTGAATTTAGTGTGGGATATTTCATAACCCGACCCTCTCGACCACTGCCGAATCCCGTCAACCCCTGTTTGCAGGAGTTTACGGGATTCGCAAGCGGAACGATAAGACGAGGCCAGGATAATATCGTCTGCGTAAAGGAATGCTTTTATTACAATAGGAATAGAGAAAAACAGGGATTCAAAAACGAGTTGAATCTTCGAGGTTCCAACAGAACAGGATAAACTATTTATTTCCACTATGTCAAATGTGCTTTAAGCCAAGTATAAAAACTCAAAGAAATATGAAAATGTTAGTTAGATCATCAAAAATATTTATTTGCCAACCAACAGTCTGGTTGACTGGTCGCAGAGATGTACGCGGCAAAAATCGCGGCGGTTCTAGTGTTAGAATCAATCCTGATCGACCTGAGTGCATTTAAAAAACAAACTTCGCTCTGTATTTGCGTTGTACGCTCTCTATCAATCGTAGCTATTACATAAAACAGAGCGTCACGCCATGATAGTGACATCTTTAATCAAACGGCCTATGGGTGTTATATTACATATTTACCGAACATAAATCACACACACCATGTTCCAGCATAATGCTTCCAAATTGTGACTCTATTGTGTTTCTGCTTCTCGAAAAACGGTGGAATTTTGAGTCCTTTTGCTTCCGTATAACATTTCCCTGCCATGGAGCCCTAGAGTTTAATGAAGCATATCAAGGAAAGTTTGGAGAAGATCGAATTGTATAACACGCCTAATCCCTTTATCAATAAACATATCACATGCGCTTACCGCCTCGAACCATCCTTCACGCGGTCATTTGACTTTGGCTTCTGGCACATGCCGGGGGTCGTGTGCAGTTTGGCCGTAAACACCGATGTGGATGCCGATCGAGCGACCACCCTTATCGACATATCCCTCTAGCCGCGCATGCATCTATTTGGGGTCTTGAACGCAAGACACACAGTTTTGCAGGGGCGGCTCCATCGAGGTAACATCGATTATGCGTGCAGTGACGCGAGCCGGTGCGCGCGAAAGTGAAGGAAAGGAAAGAACCACTAACTTAGTCGCCCACGATGGGCCCGGCGCCGACGTTTGGTACTGTTGTTTTTATAGCTTTTTTTTCCCCCATTTCAAACACACAAGGTGGAAAGTGTAATAATTAACGCGCAACGCGCATTCCCCCGACCAGTGGACGGCTGGCGGGCTGTTTGTGTTGGGTTCGTGAGTTATCGGATTAACAGCAATGTTGTTGCCGGTGGTGGGAGTTTCGTGCTTGCGTGCATTTGAAAGTGAACCTCTACGCGATGAATCTGTTTCCATCAGATGCGTTAAATCAAGAGAACGTCTGCTGCTGACGTTCCTCTCGTGAAGTGATCAAGAGCAGTCCTATGCAGTTGATGTCTTCTACGCACTGGATAAGGGTGCATCATTCCTTCAAACTATAAAAAACCCTCCAAATTCTACCCCAGCCCAATACACAGCTATTGACCCTCACGTGTGTATCTCACGCAACGCGTTATCCACCTTGAAAAGCATCTTTTGCACACACGGGGCATACTATCGTGTTTCACGTTATCACGTCTAATAACGTGGTAACGTGCCTGGCGATCGCTTATTAGCGCACTCAGCCTTCCAACCGTACCAACAGTGCTCGAGAGAATACGAGCCACAAATCAGATGCACCACAAGTGCACCAAAACAAGACTTCGTTAAAGAAAAGCAACTGCAACTGTGCTTCTTCGCAAATTGGCAACCTTGCCCGATTGATATTGAGCCTTTCCGTTTGTGATAATAGCAGCATCATAGTAAGCGCCGTAAACGCATGCTGTTGCACGGTAGAGTTGTAGTAGGCCGTTTTGTGTTTTTGTTGTCATGCTGTAGAAGCTTGCTCTCTTACTCACTCTTTCATAAACACTATCTTCCTTCTCGCTTTCCATTCGCTGCCATATTATGCACGGTTTGTCTTATTAATTGCGAGCGAAACAAAAGCCCGCGAACCGTATCGCGCGATGATCGCATAATTGACGGACGCGGTTGAAGAAGCCATCGTCAGTGACTTAACCAGCACCCCTAGCGAAGAAGCGTATGTGACCGGGAACTGTCACACCGTTGAAACGATGCAGGCGAAATGACCCACTGATTGTGAAATGGTGGAAAAGTTTGTTTGTTAGAACCAGGAATTTAGAACACACACCAAACAGTGTCAAGGACGGGATGGGATGTTCTTTGAATGGTGGTGGTAGTGGTGGGCACTATCAACCGCTCCACACAATCGTACATGATTGTCGGTTATAGAATTATCATTAGCATAGGGGTGTAGCATTATTACTGTCTTATCGTTGCTCTTTGCGCTGTGCAGAGCGGTTCTGCTACAGTTTAGAAGAAGTATTAAAGACCTGAATTATTCAGCAAAAATGTGTTTGCTTAGTAGTGATTAGAAACGAAAATCTCACGATACAATTTATCTCCTTCGGTCATGCGAGTTTGTTTCAGTCATATTACTCTGAGTTCGAAAATTGGGGTGCACAGTGGGTACTTGCTGGGAAGAAATTCAAAAATTCAATTTTGAAACTGCAGTAAAATAATATTTTTCTGCTCAACTATACGACCAGACAAAAGAAAAATCCAAAATACTATCTTCCCGAACAAGCTACTTTTTAAATTGAAAATAGACAAAGATGCAACTTGACAAAAAAGGGTGTTAAAGCTTGATTTCCTTTCATCAACTTCGAATGGCTCCAGTTCTCAAACCTGTCTTGTGATTTTGATGATTGGCAGTGTTTTCACACTAGAGAAGAATAATTGTAGTAATTGTCTTACAAGGCCATGAACCGCCACTTCAGCCTGCCTTTGAATAGTTACTTTCGGGCAGTTAGTGTATTGTAAATCATGACTAGTTTGAGTTGAACAAATTTTCGTCTGCCTTGCACGCTTTGAGATCCATTAAGAGCCCAACCGGCGGTAACAATCATTGAACAACTCGTAGCTTGGTCAGGTTGGTTCCTAAATCTCTTAATCCTATTTACCTTCCTGAATGTGTATCAGTTCATTTCATTTCCTTCTGTCCTTCTTTTGGACTTTGCCCGTGTGTTTACTTCTTCACTATATATTTGTGTTGACTACAGAACAACAACAGTTATTTTGCATTAAATGCATTTGTTATTGAAAATCTAATGCTTCTTCTTGGCTAAACGACCTTCTAAGGTCGCGCCGGTCATCGAATGGGTAACTAGGCTAGTTGATATCACGCAGTGGGGATTTTATGTGGGGGGATGGGATTTTAACCCCGTGTAAAAGAGCAAAAATGCAATTTTTTACCCTATTTGATTGTAAACTTCTTCTTGGCTTAACGACTTCTAAGGTCATGCCGGCCATCGAAATGGCTTTCTAGACTGCCGCGATACCACGTGGTTGGTTAGTCAGTCCTCACTACGGGGGACGGTCCGGATGGGATTTGAACCCCGGTCCTGCCGTTTGAAGACCAGCGCCGCTGTCGCCTACACCATCGAGCCATCCCCATTGATTGTAAAAATGAATGTAAATTACACGGTTTCATAAAAAAATCTCATTAAAAGGTAATTTTATCCCGATACTTTGTTCTACAGTGCCCATAGTGCGGTAGTATAGGCGAGCGCGGCGCCGTTCTTCACATGGCAGAACCGAGCATCAAATCTCATCCGGACCGTTCTCCCGTAATAAGGATTTTACTATCCAAGTACCGTGGTATCAGCAAGATGAGTAAGCCATTAGATGGCCGGCGTGACCTTAGAAGATAATCAAAACTTGTTCCATAAACATTAACATAGGCTAAAACATTGTACGTTAGTGTTACTCGCTACATCAACGAACGTCCTTCACGGATGAGCGTTGCTGGGAAAAACAAATTGCACTTCTTTTATGTCATTGTTTGCTCTTAGTACCGGCTCTTTTTCGCTTGATCCACATTACGACGCGATCGTAATGTACGATCTTGACTTCTATTGGTTATGCTGGCCGCTTGAATGTGGCAGATGAGCCCACCAGCAGCAATCAAATCTGGGTGTCGCCTGACTACAACTGATCAGGTCCGGCATATTTGCCTCCTGTAATCTAATCACCATTTTGCTACGAAATCACGCTACGGTCCCCAATGCTTACGGTGGGAAGAGTGACATCTTTTGCGTTGGGTCATTCTTCTACTGAACAGCGTATTGACAATATGGTCAAAACAAGACAAGAGGCGCCTTATCTCTCGGCATGCAAAATGGATGATTTCATCCGTTTAATAAACCTCAGCTCAAGACAATCTCCCTAAGCGTTCTTGGCAAAAACAAAGGGCAGATTTCCTCACGGACATTACCGCTGAATGACACATGCACGCACACAGCACATTGGAAGATCCCCAGCAAAGTGTTGGTAATGTTGTTTCACTATCAGTGACCGTTTGCCAAAGAACGCAAAGATTAGGGAACACCATTTTTCTTTCCTAAGCTACGACTCCGTCCCCTATTCTCGATCCGGTGGTCAATCGGGCTTAAACAGCTGATCGGATGTGACACATAGTGTGCGCATTCTGCGCCGAAACGTATCACGTGCCGATTTTCCAACGCTACGTCCGGTGCGACGGCGGTACAAAAGTGTATGGGGAAGTATTTTATTTCTTCTGCGGTGGACAGGTGGTACAGCATGCCAATCAGTGTAGATAACCTAATTGAAGAGATACGTTCGCAAACACCACCGAAGGGTTGTAGTCCTGATAGGCAATTGAATTTCTTGTTTCTTTTCTTCTTCGGCAGGTACCTATGATAACGGCGTACCAGCACGGGAAAGTCACTCGCGATAAGACGCAGACGCAGTTTGTGACCGTGGAGCAGCAACGACTGTTGTATCGGCGGTGCTCGATCGGTGAGGTGTTACTCTTGCCAGCAGAACTGAGCTGAGCTGCCACCATCACACTGCGAACACCACGAGTACGTGCTAAGTGTTTGCGGTCATGGCCAGTCCTTCGTGTTGGCGTATACTGACCCGCAGGAAAGTGCTCTCCTTCGATGGCAGTTCGGAGAAGCTGGGCCGGATACTGAACACCTTCGATCTGACGGCGCTCGGTGTTGGCGCAACGCTTGGTGTCGGTGTGTACGTGCTTGCCGGGCATGTCTCCAAGGATCAGGCAGGTCCTTCGGTTGTGCTGTCGTTTCTGATAGCGGCCGCTGCGTCCTTTCTGGCTGGTAAGCATAACAAGACAAGACCAAAAGCGAGATTCTAGACTAATTTGGGCATATTTACACAGGTCTGTGCTACGCCGAGTTCGGAGCGCGTGTACCCAAGTCAGGATCGGCGTACATCTACAGCTACGTGTGTATCGGCGAGTTTATGGCATTCATCATCGGTTGGAACCTGATGCTGGAGTACATCATCGGATCGGCCAGTGTGTCGCGCGGCTTAAGCCTATACATCGACACGCTGGCAAACGATACGATGAAGACACGCTTCCTGGAGGTGGCGCCAATCGAGTGGGACTTTATGTCCAACTACTTTGACTTTTTCGCCTTCTCCGTTGCGATCTTACTTGGCAGTGAGTAGAGTACTATTTCCTTAAGTGTTCCCTCAGCTATTCCATTTCTTCTCTTCTTCCCATACAGTCGCTTTAGCGTTCGGGCTCAAAAAGTCTACCATGGTCAACAATGCCTTTACCGTGCTGAACATCTTTATCGTGCTGTTCGTCATAGTGGCCGGTGCCATCAAGGCAGATCCGGAAAATTGGCGCATAAAGCCGGAAAATGTTTCCAGCCAGTACAACGCTGGCGAGGGAGGATTTTTCCCGTTCGGCTTCGAGGGAACGCTCCGGGGAGCAGCTACCTGTTTCTTCGGTTTCGTTGGATTCGATTGTATTGCCACGACGGGCGAGGAGGTGCGCAACCCACGTAAAGCGATCCCGAGAGCGATCCTATGCTCGTTGACTATCATCTTTCTTGCGTACTTCGGCGTCTCGACGGTGCTGACGCTCGTTTGGCCATACTACAAACAGGACGTTAATGCGCCCCTACCGTTTGTCTTCAACGAGATCGGTTGGCACTTTGCAAAGTGGATCGTTGCAATCGGTGGTATTATTGGGCTGGTGGCAAGTCTATTCGGCGCCATGTTCCCGCAGCCCCGTATCATCTACGCGATGGCACAGGATGGGCTGATCTTTCGGGCACTCGGGGAGGTTAGCCCACGGTTTAAGACGCCGGTATTTGGGACACTCTGTGCAGCGTTGCTCACCGGCACGATGGGTGGTTTGTTTGACTTGCGAGCGCTGGTCAATATGCTGTCGATCGGAACGCTCATGGCCTACACCGTGGTTGCAATCTCGATACTCATTCTAAGGTACGTATAGCATCAAGGGGACCGTTCATTATAACTGTATCGTGTAGAAAAGAAACCCCAAACAAACATTAAACTGTCTCCAGTATGCACAAGACTGCCAATCAACGTTTCTGTTGCGCCATACCGTAAGCGGTGAAACTCTGCCACCCATTCGTCGTACGGCAAACGAAACTGTCAGCCTAGTTCCCCTGTACCGTCATGGTGGTATATCGGCAACCTTCGCCGCGTGAAATGAAGCCTGACTTTGATGCAGGTTTTTCCAACTGCTTCTTTCCTTGCTCGTTAGGTTAGCTACTCCACAGCTAAAGTGTTTTATTATGGCAAGATATGCCTTCGTTCACTACCATTAAAGTCGCCCAATCTGGCATGGCCTTTGTATGGGTTTGAAGAAAAAAAAGGCCGGAAGGAAACTATTTGCACACATGGTACGCTGGTACATTCTGTATTGCAAATCGAAGGCTTCCAAAACTTGCTTTTTGGTGCAAATTTTTACCTTACAAAATATTTTCCAAAACAGCTCAACATCAAAATTTTTGCCTCCCAAAATCAGTGTGATGATGGCCCGGTAATGAAAGGGTTCAATATGATAGCTTCGTGAACATCATCATTATAGTAGATCGAGACAAACTGCAACTTAACGGCTCTCGATTCGTGCTGATCGATGATGTCTTTGGTGTTTTCTCTTTACACGCGCAGATTTTCCGAAAACCCCGATCCAGCTATTCCATCTACAAGCACCCGTGACACGTACGAGTCATCGAACCTGCTGAAGGCACGGGAACGCGTTACCGGTTCCGCTTTCTTTAAGCAGCTGCTCAATCTGTCTTGCCTTCGTTTGCCGACGAACGTGTCCAGCAGTGTGGTTGGAGTGCTGGTGACAATATATTGTAAGTAATATGGGTCCTCCGCTAGGAGAATCGTTCTGCGGACATTTTCTTCTAACACGAACGTTATCCTGTAGGTCTGTTAGCAATAGCACTTTCGCTGACAATCTTCTACGCTAAGGACGCCATTTACGAGATGGAATCGTGGGCCTGGATACTGTTCGGTGTGTTGCTGGGCCTCACGTTGCTGGTGTTGCTGCTCATCTCGATACAGCCGCGTGAGCGAGCTGACGCACCGTTCCGGGTGCCGTTGGTGCCACTGCTACCGGGAATCAGTATTTTCGTCAACATCTATCTGATGCTTATGCTTGACGTTTACACGTGGATACGGTTTGGCATATGGATGGGAATAGGTAAGAGTTGTGTGATGTTTCTTTCCAACTATTCTAACCACGGTACTCACACTCACCAACAACCTGTAGTAGTAGCGTCCAGTATAACACAACACACTAAATTCCCAGTAGTAGATAGATCCCATTATCCTGTAGCGTCACTAACTTGCTTGCATGCAACATTTCTTTCCCTTCTCTTTTGACAACCCCTGGTTGTATTGGTACTGACCGTTAAACTCGATCCGGTGGCCCGATTGCTTCATCATCCCCCTATCCTGGACCATTTCCACAATAACATCCATCATCCGATAGGACTTGTAATATACTTTACGTGCGTTTGCTGCAACATGCGAGCTGCTACAAATCCTGACGTCCGTGTGCCACAGTTCCCTGCCGTAGAAACGTCGTCCGAAATGGGCTACAGGAGAAATGATGATGATGACGCCGAGCTAGAAAATGGCTCGGTAGTGAACCGCTCCAACCACACAGTACCCCGTGAGCACATGAACTTCCCACAGCAGAATGGGTACTATTCACAAAACCTAAGTACAGCGATATCCGTCGAGACGGCCGATAAGGATGGACGATTGATCGAGCTTAAAGCAAACGCTCCCACCAAGGAGCTTGCTGTGGTATCGGCATTAGTTGTAGCTGGGGCCGGTTCCGACCCGGAAGAGGAGCAACGGCAAACGAAACAATCAAGATCGAACACCTCCACGCCCAAGAGTAGCTTCGATGAGATCATACCACTATCCGAAGGGACAGTGCGAGGGTTTACGGAAAAGGTAGAACCAAATGGGAAGGTTTATTTTGTAACGCAGGAAGAAGACACTGCCGAGCGCGACGCGCGTAAAATCACACCACCGAGAGGTGGCGAACAGACAGAGCCTGGCTCACTGACGGATGAGAAGGAAACGTCTAAAGCGATCGCATTTTTAGATCACATTCTGGACGATGAAGATACGCTACCGTCCGGTGAGGAAACGCTCAGCTCGGCCGAATACATTGGCAGGACAAAGTGTGACGATGATGAGTCGCTAGCAAGTCCCGTCTTTCGGGAGCAGTCTGTTATCGCCGATATCCATCGAGCGGATGACAGTATCGTGGAGGTGGAGCAGAGATCACACGAAAACGAGACGGAAGAATCGACACACGAACAACCAAAATCTACCTCCGACAGTGAGCAACTGCAAGTACAGGAAGAGAAAGAGGATCGTGCTATCAATAAGGAGACAGATATGAGGACACAAACTCCTACGATAACGATAGCTAGTGAAGAATCTCCTGCAGGTTCTGGAAGCGATAAGCCTAAGCATAAGCCTCGAGTAATGTACATTGCAGGGATGGAAGAGGACGGAGAGCCCGCACCAAAACTGCTCACCGAAGAAGAGCAGGACCATATCAACTTCCGAGCGGCAGAAAAGGAACGGTTCATGAGCCGCCTTAGTACTCTGCTAGTCAATCCGGTAAAGATACCGCTCAAGCGACTTCATCCACCTGGCGAGGACCATATGAGCGGAGAGCAAGAGACTTCGCCAGTATCGAACCGACAGCTGTCTGCAATGTCTCCACCGAGTGGACCCGGTATTGTTCGCTCAACGAGTGAACCCAGCTTTGTGCTGCTACTGAACAAGCTCAGCCATTCAAACTCCCCACAGGAAAGTGAAACAGATGAACCGGATCCCGATAGGGCACGGTCCGAGCATAGTAGCGTTGTTATCCCACCGGCTCCAAAGTTTGATGAAACGCTCTTCAACACAATTCGTGCGGGGTCAGTCATTCCTGACACTCCTAGAAGTCCCATTCCGATGGCGCCCAAGTTTGATCCGGTGCTATTCAACACACTCGGCAAAGGAAAGTCTCAACGTGCTTCGATTTTGCCTACGGAGTCCGAACCACCAACACTTCTCCCAACACCTGTAGTTCCCTCCGATGGACAATATTACGAGGTGGAGCTAAAGAAGCTTAAACCTGTGCCCAGCTCAACGGCAGTATCTCCCACTGCTCTCAAACCCACATCACCTGCCAAGGAAACGGTACGAGATGAGGCTAATAGGCTCGAACTGGATAAGGAACCCTCCAATCCGCGGGCAGCCTTTAAGTCTCGGTTGGAAAAGATCCTACAACGTGGACCAATGGACGCAATGGGTCGTCCGAAATCGTTGCAACCGGCCACTATGATAGCGGTCAGCGAGGAAAACCTTCAGCGTACGATCGCCGACCAGCAGCAACCGGCATCGAGCACCGATTCCGGGCTCAGCATGGCCTCGTCTAACAATTCCATCGCTTCCACCACCAACACCACTACACCGGTTGCGACGAAGCCACGCGACGAAAGCTTTCGGGATCGTGCTCGAGGATTCGATACGGCAAAAAAGAAACAAAAGCTCCTGTTCGACGATGTGCTCAAGTCGATCAATCCCGAAACCCGGCCAAGCAGTATACGCAACTCGGTCGAGCATCGGGTATCGTTTCGCAACTTCAAGGAGGGCCTGCGAAAGACGGTACCACCAAAACAGTTTCTACCAGATGCGTAGCGATGAGGATGCCGTTTGTGTGTAGATTTGACGCTAGTCCCACCACCATTACTTTACCCTGTATTAACCTGCTACTTGCTTCCTTTTCTACCGTTGACTGGTCCTGTGTCCCGTCTAACACGTACCTTCTAGCTGACACCCGCAACTAAGTAAGCAACCTGGCATGCAAACCATTATAACTCTACTCATACTGGTCTGATTTTTGCTAGCCAACGTTCGATGCAATGTACATTCCTTGTATGGTTTCATTAATTTTCTTTTACTCCGTACTTGTTTACGACATTGGTAGGTTTGTCACTGTACGCGTTTTATGGTTACAAGAACAGCTACAGAGAGGTGTACGCAAGCCAGTTTGGTTGGACCAAACTGAAGTACGTTCAGTAGGAACACGAGCACGAGCATAAAAGGACCATTCCTTCACCAGCATGAGGTACCGTGATATAAAATGGGTCAGTAGGTGAGTTCCACTGCTGATCCCTGTCCGTTGAGGTTCCAGAAAACGGCCACATTTCAGCAGATAATAATAGCCTACAGCATGCATCGGCTATTAGGACATCAAGTACTTTCTTTAGCGTTACAAAGTGCAGAACACAAATCAAAACATCAAAGCACCCAGCCACATCTGAATTGTCAGTCTGTCGTCCCTGTTCGAGGCAGCGTCACATTCGCTTTCATATTCGTTTTGCCATAACACATTTATCTAATAGTTCACACGACATGTATGGGCTATTAATTGCGGCGGACTTGTGAAGTCCTGTTGGACGAGTGTGAATTTATGATAAATTACGTTGTTTGTTTTCAAATTTTTAATTTTAATTTATTTGTTGTCTGCCTGACACCGTGAGCATCTAGGTATAGTGTTGCGAACTGCGTTAGATAAATAAAAGCATATGCTTAGGTTAGCGCTCAATTCTATGTAGGATAGGATCACCGTAGCACGTAGCACCATAGCAGCATGGGAGCTGTACGAGCCCCAGATCGTAATTGCTGTTCACTCCAGGGTACGCTTCGAACCAGTATAGCGAAGTCACCGGAACCGAGCGAACGTACGAACGAACGAAAATAAACGAAACCATGTGATCATCTTTGATCGAGAAATAATTGCTACGGAAGTTTACTGATCCTTGCGCAAGTACAACGTGTTCATAAAGTCACCAATTCCAAGGTAAGTATAATACTCGCTTCTTCCACTGTGGTCCACACGGTGTGGTGCTGAAAAAGTAGAATTCTGGATGACTTTTTAAGGGTAGTAAAGCTGTTAATACTGGCCTGGCCTGATACAAAAAAAAACAAGTTTTAGAGCTATATGTACTAAGATCATTCTGTAAACCTGTGTCCTGATCTTGAAATGTGGCAATGCTTTGAGCTCTTATGTGTTCCGCTTCGCCTCAAATAAGATCTAACCAAAACATATCGGGGATTTAAATTCGGGGAGCTAAGCGATCACAAAGCTGCGTACAGGAAGTCGACAAAACTAACCCAATGCTTGGGTCATTTGTGCCACTCCGAGGCAATTGTCTCCAGGTCTTTCAAAGCCTTTTTGGGCCTGATCCGTAGACTTACATTTGACATCCTCGTTCCATCATGCCTTAAAGTGCTTTTTTTGCTGATTAATCCGCACTCCTGACGAATTTGCGTGTATAGTTTAGAATCCTGCTGCTATGGTTTGGGCCGCTATACTTGAGCTGGTGCAAAAATGCTTCACGAGGATTGTTTTACAACGCTTCTTAGGTTTTAATCGTGCTTCTCTGCCTCTTTACCATGTCCAGTGTCATACGCTTGGTCTAGATTCGATGCAGGAGTGCCCAAGCTATTTTCATTGGAGGACTGCTTCTGGGTGTCACTGATGTACCCACACTCCTCTAACGCGTCCCAATATAAGTTCTCTTCGCTCTCATGCTTACCTGGCAGATTTTCATAGACATGGCGAAGTCCATGTACAGGCTGTATCATTTTTTCGATTTCCATTTCTCTATGGCCTCTTTCCGCGCCCTCTCACTAAACGCCATCCAAGCTGCTTCCATTTTCCCAACTTAGGCTAGTCTAGTTAAATTACGAAGGCTTTGTTGAACCCTACGGGCGGTCAATAAGATGAAAAAACGACAAATAACAAAATACTTGCCGTAGGAGCTAGTGTGCCACAGATTTTTAGTACACTGGGATTAACAACCTTCTGCAAAACCTCAATTCCTCGGATCAATTCCTGATCAGTGTTCCGAGAGACCGTCATAAACCTTCGAAACGTCATGAATGTTACTTTCACGCACGACCTTAAATCCTTTCAGGTCCTTTCAGAGCCTTTCTACGTAGAACTTCCTTTCTCACAGTGATTTGACACAGTTGTTTTGTAGCTAGTAGAGGTGTCATTTGCCAGCATGAACGGATCGATATCAAATCCCATCCTGGACAAACCATCGTGACAAGCTGACAGCAGGAGCAGGGGATTTCGGATCGGTCCTGCCTAGTGAAGACAGACACCGTTGTCGACTTACCACCGGGCCGCCCAGACGCAGACCTACGCGTGATGAATGCAACTTCCGAATCTATTTGTGGACAACCGATGATACCACAGGTTCCAACAAGAAGCACAAACGCGACACCGTAACGCACACTTTAAATTGGTTGGTTTTTCGTTTGTTGGTTTTTATTTTTTTGTTCCTTTTTATTGGTTTGTAATCACATTTATTAGTATATTTCCTACTAACATTGTAACACCTGAATCAAATAATCAAAACACCTTTAAGCTGTCGACTCTTTTATTCCTTAATCCCATTACAACTCTAGTGCAGTTTCGTTCTGGTAAGATTTCTCGTCCTGCCTTGCTATCTGGGCACTCATCACTGGTTTTGTTCGTGACTGGCTTGCCGTATTCCGTTCTAGGTCTAGCACTATTTCTAACCCTCATTTCTAACTGCTCCGTACTTGTTGTTGTTATCCTTTGGGGTGTGTATGTGTGTGTGTTCGATTTTCCCCATTCCTTACCAGTTGTTGCATATTCGGTTCTTCTGTTATTATTTATTGTTATTATGCAGTACCGTTTCCCAATGTTTTTGCTGTTTCTTTTACACTTTCACTTCACTTTTACAGGAGTTGCTGTCTTTCACCGGTTCCATCATGATGTTCCTTGCACTTACTCTGGTAGTTCATTTGCTTTTAGCTGTTGATTGCTAGAAAAATATTCTTTTAATTGATTTTAACTTCAACTTGGCTTCGAATCTCTTCGGTGATCTTTTCATGAAGAGAAATACGTAGAAGTGCATCCTTGGCAAGGTGTGTTTTTTTTTTAAATAAATTATACACAAACTTAACTTTTTTAACTTAACTATAGAGAATCTAATCTGAATCACGATTTACCTATGATGTTATTCTACTTTAGATTGATAAAAGTAAGGTAAGGAAAGGAATCATATTTTATAAAGCATTTTTCGTTTACAATTTTGAAAATGAAGTCGCTACCAAATGAATTGGTTGCTCAATTTCATTAAACCATCTGATGATGTTCGATAAAGAGTTTAGTTCTATTTTGCTTGCAACCCGACCTTTCTTGATGGACGCCACTGATGCAATCGTTTTTTTTTGTATTACTTGCGTTTGCTGATCTATCAACGAATGGCTTTGAATAATAATTATAACGTACGACGTGTCTCAGCAAAATACGAAAAACCCAAGAAAATCCCATCATTTTCTTCATCATCTAAAAATATACTTTCTTTTGCCTTTGTTTGTATTTTAATTTGTTTTGTATGGTTTAGCTTTGTTTGTTTGTGTTGTCCCTTAATTGTTTTGCTTTTTTTGTTTTGTTTATTTGTTGTTCTCGTTCACCCAATCATCCCATACCGGGGAAGGGGAATGACTATATTTATTATAACTTTCTTCTTCGTTCCATTTTTCTGCACATCTAGTTATATTAATTAATTCTGTTCCATATCTTCTTTTCTGTGGTGAGAGTTTTGTTTTATTATACTTTTTTTTCTTTTCTTTTTGTTTCTTTTATGCTCCATGGCCCTTTTCTGTTTTGATGTGTCTGTTCGTAGCACTATTATTTCGTTTGAGTATATATAACGACCGCTCGTTTTTTGTTTTTTTTTATTTGCATACATTAAACTTCTATTGCCCTTTTCTATATGATTGAGAGTGTATCCTGTGTTCCTAACAACCGGGGATGTTATGAATAGGAAATAAGTAATAAAATATATTAAATTTAAATTTAAATTAATCATGTTACCCACCGTTTGGAAGAAAAACAAAATCAATCGAAAAAATAAACAAAAATGAAAATGGAATGAAAAAATGGAGACAGAGGTGTGTAGTGAAAATTGGTTTACTCCTGCTCGGTACGTTTAATTTCTTTCGGAAAAAGGGTGCACATCCTTCACGTTCCTTTCGCGATCTCCAGCCAGCTTATATTGTTTTTGGTTACATTCCATTGCTACAGATTGTGAGACAATTGCTCTTGCTACATGTAATTGTTCACGTTTACTTTGCATTTCTTTATTTGTTGGTTATACGTTTTCCTCTGCTTCATTCGGCTTCATAGCTTAACTTGTACGCTTTATTCTTTTCTTTTTGCTATTACTTGCACACTTGAACTTCCGTTTTCGCTTAGCTTGTGGTGAGGTTTACTACTACTTTACTTCTTCTTTAAGTGAGGACGAAGGCCCGATCGTTTTGCATGATGGTTTTGCTTGCAGGTTTGTTTTTGTTGTTGGTCGTTCTAGGTTTTACGTATCGTGTAAACTAACAGCATTTTCCTTTTAATGGTTTTTTTTTTTTTGTTATTCCCCACCCATATGTCCACCAAGAGTGCCAGTAACAGCGATGTGAGACACTTTAACGGTAACATCTGATACCCGCGGGTGTATTTCGGGTGGAGATTTGATCTCCGAAGCTGTCAGCGGCTTCCGGGTGCTTGCATGTATGAGTGTGCTTACACTCACTATCTCTAGAATCGTCTTTATAGTGTTTTGTGCCACTTTTGCACAGAGGGATTGATCACGTTTTGTGTTTCGCTGTTTCACTGTTCTCACTGTGTCTATGACCATGCACTTTTTTTTTGTTGTTATAATAATAATATATTCATTCTCTCATTAATTAAAGCTACTACGTAGGATGCAGAGTTTCTGGGAAACTCTTTTTCTCTTTCTCTCTTTGTATCTCGCTGTTAAACAACGGGATAACAAACAAATAAAAAAAAAGGAAACGGATAATAATATTTTTTCAATATGTATGTAAGGGATGCACGCATCGTTTTTGCCCTGGCTGGTTCTACAATCCGGCGTATATCGAACGGAATCTGTTAAACAGGGAACGGTGTCGGTGAAGTTAGAATTGTACGATGCGTTTGCTTCGTGTTTGTTTTAACTTTTAGTTTGAAACAATCGAAAAAACTATAGATTTACATTCGTTCTGCTTATAGCCAATTATCAGGTTGATCACATTTTGAAGTCGTTCGGAACCGAATACTGTTCCATCTTGTAAATAAAACAATTTTAGAGGATTTTTTTTCGACTCGTATTAGAATACATTACACGTTATTGTACAGGGAAATGCAAACGATAGGATGCGGCGAGCCAGCTTTAGAGAATAGCGCAAGCGAATATGAAATCCTCAACGGTTGACAGAGACACATGTCAAATTAAACCGCCTGTCAAATTTAATTTGACAGGCGCTCAACATTTTTCCATATCAATTGCATGCGCTTCTATAACTAGGTTTGCTGATTCGCTAATGTATATATCAATGGTTGACGTTTTCATAACGCTGGCTCGCCGAACCCTATCATTTGGATTTCCATGTAATGGCCAGAACTTGCTTGTTTGGACCATATATGATAGGAGCTTTCCCAAACGAAAAACAAAATCCTTGTAGAGAACACATCCTTAGCGTTATTGAACTTGCTGTCTTAGACACACTTACACGCTCGCACACAAACACACACACACTGAGCTCCATCGAAAACTTGTACATGAGTGCTTGTGTCAGGTGGTGGCCTTGTGCTTAGAGTTTTCTTCTTTTTTTTTCGTTTGTGACTATAATTATGGGTTTTCCATTACAATTGTTTTTTTTTTTTACAATTTCACGTACATCGAACGTGTTTGCTGGTGCGGCTTTGCCGGACCATCGAGTTGCCATACGTTTTATTGTGATCGCTTAAAAATCGCACTATGCGATAAGGTAGTGTCGTATAAATTCGAGAAAAAACGATTCTAATTTTTGCTGCTGTATTCTGGTGGAGGCGCATTAGATTTGACTGTGGTTTTAACGTTCGTTCGTTCGTTTATTTCTCTTCTCGCTGCAGCTTATTGTGGGAATTGTATCGGGAAACAAACTATTGCAATTATTAGAAGGTTGTTCCTATACGTGTGAATTTCGGCTTTTTTTTTTCTTTCTCTCTCTCTCTCTCTCTCTCTCTCTCTCTCTCTCTCTCTCTCTTCGTTCAGTGCTAAAGTGTTTTAAAGGCGCGTGTAAAAACTGTCGAACGTAGTTTGCGGGTTTGTAATTAGCGGGCCGGTCGTGTCTGCTCGATTGATCATCTATTTTCTTCCTTATAGTTTTCGGGTTTTGCTTTTTGTCTGTTTTGCGCATTAAATGCCTTAAATCGATACCTATGGTATTTACTTATACTTAACATTACGTTTTCCTCCTCCTTCTTTTTTTTTATGTTTTGTTTTGTGTATTTTATTTTCTCTTTTTTGTTGTTATTATTTCACTTCATTCTACTCTTCTCTTCTTACTTTTCGTTAAATGTACTGTTCATTGGTTTTCGGTATCGATTTGCGTACGTTGGTTCATTTTGCACGGTCACAGCTTGCAGCATTTCAAACATTTGTTGTAGCGTTAAGTTAGGTAGTCACTGTAAGTAGATTCGTTAAGTTAGAAAACTCTCACTAGTTAGGGAGTTCCCAAGCGGGGAACTCACATAGCCTATATAAGTGTGCACGTGGTGGGGAACGGCCTCTTGATTCCTGTTCTGACGTGGTGTCTCACGTGTGGAGATGCTGCGTAATAAAACGTAAAAACCTTCAAAACGCGTGTGTACGAATATAATATGGTAAAGACCGAAAGAGAGTGATATAACATGGCGATCCTGCCAGGAGCCCTGCTAAAGTTTACCGTACGACATCTGTGAATCGTAAAGTACGTACAGTGAAGTGCAGATAACAAAAAACCTGAACGCATACCATTACACCGACCGAAAAGAGCTACGCAAAAGCATCGAACCCAACACCACCCGCAGACCAGTGAACAACACAAAGAGACAACCATAATTATGCTGATCGTTAAAATCGTCAAACACCAAAATCGTTAACCATCATTACGCTGATCAGCCAAATCAAACCAAATCAGCATAACGAAGACCAAACCAGAACGAACACGTGACGTCAGAGCGTCGAACTCCGCCATCGCGCTGACCACGTCGAGCAGCAACACCAGCATCCGAGAAGATCATCACGCCGAGCGACAGAACGCGTACCATAGAACACCGTGCCGCGCCACCGCGTTAAACCAGATATCAGCTACACCAGCCCATCGAGTGCCGCCATCGCGCTGCTCAAACCACGCCGATCCAGGTGCAGACGCATAACCTCTACGGAACAAAGGCCACAGCATAGGATATCAGCTACACCAGCCCTTCGAGTGCCGCCATCGCGCTGATCAAACCACGCCGATCCAGGTGCAGACGCATAACCTCTACGGAACAAAGGTACGTGAAACCACCATACAAGTGCCACACAAAACCAAAAGTTTGTAAAATTTAAGCTAGATAGGATTTTTTTAATTGTGTTATTTATTTCGTTTTTAAATTATTTAAATTATTTCCTTATTTATTGCTATTTATTTATTTATAAATCGTGCCACGTGAAACCAAATCGTTTTGTGAAAGTGATTTCTTTTTTTCTACACGTATAACTCTACACTAATTGTGTTTGATAGTCGGATGAAACCTCGTGGTCTTTTCGAAAGCAAATAATATAATCACTCGACCGTGATGGGTCTTCTTTAATTCTATGATTTTTCACATATTCCCAATATTCGTTGAAAAAAAATAATAATAATATACACATATAAAAAAAAAAAAAAAAAATTTGAGTACAGTGATCTTTAGCAATTATATTCATTTCAAATGGTATTTCAATAGCTATTACATTTTCTTGTTCCTCCATACATATTATCGGCTCATACTGTTACACGCTCTACTAGTTAACCTACTTTTACTAAATGAAAAAAGCGACTAAAACTGCTAGTACACCTGCAAATAGATCCACTAGAAACAAAACTATTAGTACCCCTGTAAATAATACCAGCACGAACCAAGCTGCTAGTATCCCTGCAATTAAAACAACTACAAACGCAACCAACAGAAAACCACATACAATGACAACTAAGTTGGATATAAATCTAGCACTAAAACTGGTAAAGCCTTTCGATGGTTCAAATACCCTATTAAATGCATACATTGAAAGTGTTGAACTTCTGTTAGACTATGCTGAAGGAGTACCAGAAGTGGATATCATTAAGTTTATGAAAACCACATTGATTGGAATTGCTCATGGAGTCATAGACACAGCATGTACTATAAAAGAAGCTTTCTCACTTCTTCGTACACGATTTAGCGTGCACTTAACGCCGCTAGCTGTAGAAAAAGAGTTGACCGCATTAAATCAAGGCTCAAAAACCATTTCTGAATTTGGCAAAGAGTTAGAAATAATGGCTGCCAAATTAGCTGCAGCCCATGTGTCTGTAGGAACTTTTGCTACTGAATTTGCCGCACACAGCATTGTGAACCCGATTGTAGTGCGTGCGTTTATACAAGGGTTAAACGAATCCAGTACAAGATTTTTCTTACAAGCTCGCAATCCGCTTACGCTAAGCAAAGCAATATCAGATGCTTTGGAATGTGAACCAATTACAGAGAAATCAACAGCCTTTTGGTATCAAACCCCTCATCAACCAAGACGTTATACGAAACGCTTCCAAAATTCGCGCTACCCAAGGCAATCATACAACCCATCATATAGAGGTAGAACATTTCAACGATATTCTGCTCATCAAGGTTATGAAAACCAACCACGAAATTTTGCAAATAATAATCAACGTGGATATGGGAGCAGGAATCATCATCAAATTCAACAGCGAACGCCAACCCCAACATCCACTGGGCGAAACAATCACAGCAACAGAGTGCATTTGGGAAATGCTGACCTTTATGAGAACTGTAACGATATGGTTCAAAACTCAACTGAAGAGCAAAATGAAATAGCTAATTTATTTCGTTAAATTACAATTCGATACGGGCGTTAAAGCAAAATTTAATATTTTCGGAGTTTACCGCGATCTTGTCATTGATACAGGAGCTACTTGTTGTGTATTAAACGCAAACTATGTCCCCAAGCAAACCATCATAGATAAAACCATTGTATTAAATATTTACGGAATCAACGGCCCTACCAAATCTTTAGGTTGTATTAAAACGAACATTTTTGCTGATTCTCACAACTTTCCTATCATGTTCCATGTCATAAATACACTTCCATCCCACATAGTAGGACTATTAGGAGTCAACTTTTTGAAAAAACATAAAGCGAATCTAAATTTTGAAAATATGAGTTTGACCTGTAATGTCAACCATAGGCCAACATGTTTAGTAATCCCAGCTAGGACGGAATTTGTTACTTACATTGATACTTCACAAACTGATTCTTGTGTAGTACTTAATGAAACAATCCAACCGAATGTATTCATAGCGAATACAATTGCCAATCCTCAAAATGGTAAATTACCAATACGCATTGCAAACTTCCAAAATAAATCTGTAACTATAGCCCAACTGCAACCAACGATTAAACCTGCCTCAGATTTTAACATCTTAGAAATAAAAACTCCTCAACACGATACCGGTCATGCAAACCAATTGTTAAAAGAACTGGATTTATCACATTTACACGAAGACGATAAAAGTGCAATTGCTAAGATTTGTCTCAAATATAATGACATCTTCTGTTTGCAGAATGATAAATTGAGCACCACTACAGTTTACGAAGCTTCTTTGAAAATAAGAAATAATACAATGCCTATATATGCAAAACCCTACAGGCTACCATATGCACAAAAAGAAGAGGTTGATGCTCAAATTCGTAAAATGTTAAAAAACAAAACCATTGAAGCAACACAGTCGGAATGGAACAGTCCAATATTATTGGTTCCCAAAAAGACTAGTACTGATCAAAAGAAATGGAGACTTGTAATTGATTATCGCAAAGTAAACACAGTATTGCAGGATGATAAGTTCCCTCTACCGAATATTGATGAAGTCATAGATACCTTGTCTGGATCGAAATATTTTTCGCATCTAGATTTGTCACAAGGGTACTATCAGTGCAAGTTAAGGAAACAAGATCGACCAATTACCGCCTTTACGACCCCAACTGGTCAATACCAGATGACAAGGTTACCAATGGGATTAAAAATAAGTCCATCTACATTCTCAAGAATGATGACAGTGGCTATGTCAGGTTTAAACGCAGAGCAATGCCTCATCTACTTAGATGACATCGTCGTATTTGGTAAAAACATGCAGGAACATAACAAAAATTTATTAGATGTATTTGAGAGATTGCGACAAGTGAACCTCAAATTAAACCCAGAAAAATGTCATTTTTTAAAAAAAGAGTTAATATACTTGGGACATTATATTTCGGCAGAAGGGATAAAACCAGATCCACAAAAATTAAGATGCATCAACGAATGGCAACCCCCAACATCTTCCGATGAAGTGAAACGTTTTGTAGCTTTTGCTAATTATTATAGAAAGCATATAAAAGACTTTGCCGCAATATGCATGCCTTTAAACCGCCTTACACGAAAAGGAATTCCTTTTGAATGGACAACCACTTGCCAGGCCGCATTTGATAAACTCAAAGAACACTTTGTTAACCCTCCAGTTTTAGATTTTCCCGATTTCAGTAAAAATAATACTTTTGTTTTACACACAGATGCCTCTAATAGTGCTATAGGTGCAGTTTTGAGTAACCAAAATGGAAAGCCAATTTCTTTTGCTAGTAGAGCCCTTAACAAAGCCGAACTAAATTATGCAACTATTGAAAAAGAGTTGCTAGCCATAGTGTGGTCCGTTAAGCATTACCGCCCATACCTTTATGGAAGGCATTTCAATATTTTTACAGATCATAGACCGTTAGTCTATCTCTTCACAATGAACAATCCTTCAAGCCGTTTAACCAAATTTCGACTTGCACTAGAAGAGTACAACTTTACTGTTTGTTATAAAAAAGGAACTGAAAACCTAATAGCAGACACTTTATCTAGATTACCACTATCTGATCTGAAAGCAATTAATGCACAGGAAGAAGTGTTAATTTCCACAAGATCCAAAACTGATAGCAACGATACTTGCCAAAACGATAATGATTCAGCAGTATCTAAAGTAAACTATATTGAGCTGCAGTTTTGCCCTAACGTAAAAGATCTTGTTATTCTAAAAGAAAAAATTATTTTGCCAAAATTCAATACTATTGTTTACTTACGAGGAATAATAGTTAGAATAAAAGCTATTATTAAATCATTGAAGAATAAAACGTATTTGGTGATAAAGAAACGAGATGAAGCTACGAACAAATTTATGGAACAACTAAAAACCCTCAATGAGAAGGGAATGCCAGAGATAATTGTACTCAACGAAAATGTGAAAGTATTGGGAAATCATGAAAAAACAAAGAAACTGATTATAATGAATGATTATCACACTTTACCGACTGCAGGACACGCAGGTTTTCATCGGACTGTTAATACAATTAAACAAAGATATACATGGCCAGGAATTAATAAGGATGTAAAAGATATGATAGCCAAATGCAAACAATGCCAATTAAACAAACCAAATAAGCCACAAAAAATACCTCTTAAAATAACAGATACTGCAAAAACAAGCATGGAAAAGATATTTATTGATCTCGTAGGTCCATTAGTAAATTCACATGGTTTTGAATATATTTTAACAACACAATGCGACTTAACCAAGTTTGTAACAGCCACGCCAATAAAAAATAAAAGAACTGAAACAGTCGCAAAAGCTTTAGTAGAGAAAGTTATCCTTAAATACGGAGTGCCAGAAAGTATTTGTACAGACAGAGGCACAGAATTCCTTTCAACGCTATTTACCGAGATATGTAAACTATTGAAAATAGAAAAACTCCAATCCACAGCCTATCATCACGAAACAGTAGGAGCCCTTGAAAACACGCATAAACAACTAGGAAATTTTCTAAGAATATACAGTGATAAGAAAGCGTTAGATTGGCACGAATGGGTAAACTTCTACGAGTTTGCCTATAATAACACCGTACACACTGCTACAGGTTATACTCCATTTTATCTTATGTATGGAAGGCAAGCGAACATACCATCTAACGTAATAAACGAAAAAGTCAATAGAACACAATACGATCTAGACAATTACGCAACCGTGTTAGGGCTAAAATTGAAAATAGCGCATGAGGAAGTAAGAAAGCGTCTAATACAAAATAAGGTTAAAAGCAAAGAATATTATGACGAAAGAACAAAACAGAAAATATTTCAACCAGGCACTCAGGTAGTAATCCGAGGGGAAAATATAAAGAAATTGGAAACACCATACAGCGGTCCTTATTCAGTATTAGAAGATAAAGGTGAAAACGTAATCATAGAGGATAACGGAAAACCCGATGTAGTTCATAAGAATAGGATCAAGGAATGGCATGTATAAAAAAAAAAAAAAAAAAAAAAAAAAAAAAAAAAAAAAAGATTAGGCGTGTTGTAGCGTTAAGTTAGGTAGTCACTGTAAGTAGATTCGTTAAGTTAGAAAACTCTCACTAGTTAGGGAGTTCCCAAGCGGGGAACTCACATAGCCTATATAAGTGTGCACGTGGTGGGGAACGGCCTCTTGATTCCTGTTCTGACGTGGTGTCTCACGTGTGGAGATGCTGCGTAATAAAACGTAAAAACCTTCAAAACGCGTGTGTACGAATATAATATGGTAAAGACCGAAAGAGAGTGATATAACACATTTGTGTGAATCGTGTTTGTCAACCTTACACATTACAGCTTCCATTACGTGTTTGACTCTCTTTACTGCTCCGCCTCACCGCATCCTAACGATACTTTTGTTTTGCTCTTTCTTTCTTTTGTTTTTTTTTTTTTTGTTTTGCTTATTTATTCGCTATGATAGACTTGAAAAGAAACAACAGAATTTAAAATTTCACAATATTTCATAATAGATACTTCGGTAGTTTGGTAGTCACATTTGCTTAATTGTTAGCTTCGCTTCGATTCGTGTTTGTTTGGGTACTGTCTTTCCTGTTCCAGAGAGAGTGCTGTCCGCTTCATATTGCATTTGTTTGGTTGTAGTTTTTCATTTAGATTCGCGCTTTTTTCCCACCACATAAATACATTATTCTGGGCATGGATCTTGTATAATTAAACATATAAGACGTCGAAAGCAATTTAAGATAAAGAACAATCCTAAATATAGCAAAGTAAAGCATAACTCAATCTTGTCGATACTTTGCTGTTGGCTGTCGATAGAAGCATAGTGATGCAAACGCACAATAACACTTATTTTAACGATAATTTGTACTTCTTTTTTCCTACATGTGAGTGCCCATTCATGAGAAAAAAATGCGTATATTTTTCGTCATCTTTTAACAATACAATTGCTATGAAATAGCCTGTCGAAAAGTGTTCTCTTTGAAGAAAAGAAAACCAAAATTTGTAATTAAAAAAATAAATTAAACTAAGAACATATTGAGCCTTATTTTAACAGGTTTACTTCTTACACCAGTTGTTATGAGTGGCATGCTTTCATGTTAAAATTAAATACGTACAGTTCGCTGGTTTTTTATAATTATTTGACTGCCCTTCTTTCATCGTTATACCTTTTTTATTCCCACAAGTGCACCCTGTTTTGTGCTTGATGATGTTTGTATTGATTTTCGTGTTTCTCTTTTAACATTTAACAGTAATATATATTGACTTCGTTATAATTAGCGTTTTCCACATCCGGTTTTTTTTCTCACTTTAATATTTGTTTCTTGTTTTCTTTTATTTTGTTTCTACTTTAACCAACCACACTTTGCTTACACGCTTTGCTTTTCTTTCCATCTGATGGTCAAACTCAGATGCTGCTGATTGTATCGTACACTATCCATTGCACTACCGTTAAGTGATTTACACGAATGAGTCTTCATAATGTTCCAAAACAGCGAGGTGGAAAAATTAGCATGCCCGACCCAACAAATCAAAACTTTTTTGAAAAGAAAAATTACTTTACTGATACTCTACCAATATATTTGCTTTTTTATAAATAGAAAAACAACCCCTAAACGTTACGCGTAGTTAATTAATATAGATCCAACCGTAAGATGGGATAGTGTCAAAAATTCTTCTCAATTGTTTTCCCACGCGAAGGAACAATACACGAAGCCTATACACAAAAGCACTGCATGCGGCGCGAAAATGGAACGAAAATTACCTTCGCTACAACACTGCTATACGCTGTGGTATCTTTTTTACTTTCCCCTGGCGCAGGCACGAATGCTGCAATAACGGACAAACGAACAAATACAACGTAAACTAGCAGTACACAACAATTTATTTTAACCTTTCTTTTTTGAATAGTTTTCTTTCCACATCCGCGCTGTTAACGTACTCCATATAATATATTCAGATTTGATCTGACCACTTCTGATTAGTCTCGTTAATCGTGCGGGGATAGTATCCGCAGTGTGTGGGGTTTTCTGCCCATTTTCCTATTTCATGTTGTTTGCGATTTGGGATTTTACTTTATGCTCTTCTCTCTATCGCTCTCTTTGCATCAAGCAGCCCCAGTTTGTCCTGTGTAGCTACAGGACTGTATGGTTTTAAAATGGTTTACCCTTCTTCGTACACTAATTATCGATCATCAAACGTTTAGCGTTTTTCATCTGTTTTTACACACTGAGAAAATCAGCCTCAACAATCGCTGCTGTAGACTGTATTGATGAGGTCTTGTTGGCTTGGCCTGGGACCGGGAAATCTAGCCTAATCATCAACACACAGGGAATTGTTAAAAAGGGTACATGTGGCAATGACGACGATCACGGCTCCCTGGTGGTGTGGCCAACACTCGAACGCATTTGTCACGTGCATTCGTCGCACGTGTAGAAAGACCGGTGTTAGATGAGTCCTTTCTGCTTACTATAGCTTATCTGCCACGTTGTTCTTGCATTTTATAGCATGAGAAATAAGTAAATTAGAAAACAAACAAAAAAAACTAAACAAATTAACAGACGCAAACAAAAATAAACAAATCTTACAAAACAAAAGCCTAAGAACAATGAAAACGAAACATAATGTGGGAGAGCATGGAGCAATGTATGTAGCTAGCATTATCTTCCACATTACCAAACTGTATCTCCGTCCCATTTTTTTTTTTTTTTTTGCTTCATTTGCGACCATTTCCCGAACTACACCATATCTGTGTTACACCTCTTGCTTGCTTTATAATATGCGCTTTCTTGTTGTTGCTGCCGTTTAAAGTTTCCACGCAAACTACCTTCCAACCGCCACCATATTTTTTTTTCAAATTTAGCTTCAAACTACAAACCAACCAATTCGTTTGTCCTAGATTTTAACTGATTTTTTTGTTTTGTTTTGTTTTGCTCCACCACTCTAAATATTCCCAACTGTATGTTTTCTTTTTTTTTTGTTTTGTTTTGTATCCGTTTTTTATTATTTATCTGCTCATCATCAGAGAGAGAGAGAGAGAGAGAGTGTGTGTGTGTGTATTATGCTTTCTTTTTTTGTGTTCGATTTTTAATCCATTTTCCATGATCTGCTCTCATCACTAGTTGATCTACGATTTATCATTATTATAATCTTTATTATTATTTGTTTTTGTGTGTGTTTTTTTATATTACTCTCTTTCTGTCTGTTTCTCTTTTACCTTTCTCTTTCACTATCTTATGTGTTTGCTGTTGTATTTGAATGTGGTTTTGTATTCGGTTTCTCTCTTTGTCTCGCAGTTGGGGATTTGCTTTCTACCATGTTCCTTCCCTTGCTTGTTCACTTGTTGTTTTGTTTTATTTTGTTTGTTTGTTTTTTTTTTCGTAACGCAAAATTTTACATATTATTTGATGTTTGCTTTTGTAAAGTATTATCGGCAGTGATTGAAGAAGTAGTTGACTCGGACGTTTTCTTCATTTTGTCACAGTAATCGTTGAGGATGTCGCGGAACCGTGGCCAGCACTTTTCCGGCACCGTAATCGCGGTGCGGAAGTTGCTTTTAACCTCCGACACGCGCATATATATTCCCCGGCTATTCTGTCCGATGTCGAAGTAGAAATTTTTGTTATCGACCCGCATATGGCGACCCTCGGGCAGCTCGCCCTTGTAGCCACCGTCGTTCGTACCGAACTCCTCGAGCAGGTCGGTTAGTGCATCGCGGAACTCGATCATGCCCTGCGCCGGGATGGCGATCTGCGAGCGTGGACCGCCGCGCGTAATCGTTTGCGACACGCGCAGAAACCGGCCCCGCACGTTCTCCTTCAGGTCCAGGTAGTACCGCCGGTTGTCCTTGATCATCATCTCCGACTTTAGCTTACCGTCCTCGGGCACGTTGTCCGGGTTCGGCGGGCCCAGCGATGCGTAGTAATCGCTGAAGGTCGACAGATGGTCCCGGAACTCGGCCGCGGTCGACAGGGCGAGAAAGATCTGACTGCGCCGCCCGTCCGCACCGATTTCTGCCACCTTGATGAACCGACCGCGCCGATTCTGCTTCACGTCCAGGTAGAAGCGCTTCGACTGGATCTGCAGCATCTTCGTGGCAAGCTCCTGCTCCGTTTGTTGGCTTTGCTGGCCAGAGTCGAAGTCGCCGCTGCCACCACCGCCCAGCACACCGCCACCGTCCATCTTCTGTGAATAGTCCTTTTGGGCGCCTCCGTCGTGTCCACTACCAGTGTCGGACATTTCCGAGGTGCCACCGAACCAACCGAGAGTCAGATTAAAGTTTATTTTCTATGCCGCTTTGGAACCGGGAAAACAAGAAAAGTGACAGGGATAAGGCCCCTGTGTACTAGCAGTAGTCCTCTGAAGGTACTACTACTACTAACGGTCTACCACGACCACCTTCCCGCTTCGGACGTACCGCCAGCCGCTCGCACGCAAACGAACCACTGGATCGAATTTGTTCGTATGTGTGTGGATACGCGCCTGCAGTGCAGCGTCGATCGTTGTTGTATGAGCTTTGCTGGCCCCTGACCTGCCTTGTGCGTAAGTGTAAGTATTGTGTTGTCTTCTTATGGGACGTCTAGCGATTCCTCCCGATCCTATGCCTCCGCCGGCCTCCTCCGACATATACCGTCCACCCGGCCCGGCTTACAGCATCCAACGGTCTGCAGCGCGCACCAGCACCCGCACGTGTATCTTCCACTCCTGCAGCACCGAATCGGTATTCAACGTTGTTACATCTGCCGTACACTTCCTCAATGCGCAACGCTACACATTCCTCCTCCGATGCTATTGGTCATCTGCTGGACGCTGTACGCCACGCATTGGTGAAGATGTGGTTTTGCAGCATTCAAAGTAATTATCCACGGGCGTGTTACTCTCTTTCTCTCTCGCTCTACTAAAGCCTAAAATGTATGTTAATAGTGTGATAACGATGTTCAAATGAATCAGAATATCTCCAGGATGGTAACATACGTTCCGGGTTCCAGTTGTTATCGATGACGTCCGGTTGAAGTCATTACAGCATTGGGATGAATTTCCATTAAAAAAGAAACGAAGTTGGCATGTATGTTACCAAGTGACCAGATGTTAACCAATCCAAGCAATACGTTGTTGTAGCAGCATACGTTCAGCAAGAACCATGAAAAAGGGAGAAAAAAGTATAGAAATTCCAATAAATAAGGAATATTTTCGAAAGGTTGTTCCTTGCCCCATCCCAAACATTAGGTCCTAAAAATGTGCACGGCTCCCTGGGATTAACTGAATCACATCCATACGCGCCACTGTGGAGAGTCAAATAGAAGCCAAACACAGATGTACATGAGCGTGTACGTGTACACACTTCAGCTGTGTTATGTTGAAAAAGCGGCACATATTCAAACAAGCGCGCACACTTTTCACACCTGACGGCTAGGTCCACTCTGATACACATAACCACTGTCGTGTGCCCTTGATTCACATTCACGATGGGCAACATTAATTGCGAATTGGATTTCGGATACATAAAGCGACTGGGTTCAAGTTTCTAACTAGATTTCAAGATTCGTTTGCTCATATTCGTTGGTCCCAACGACGTTGCCGTTTCCCTCGGTTCAATACTGATGATTATGATGATGTGTCTTTTTTTTGCCCTGTCCACACCGGTGACACTTCACGCCTATAATGCACGCTTTTTTCGCACTGGCACTGGTTTTGTACGTGTAGAAGAAGCACAGGAGAATAATTTCAACATTCGGATTGTTTGCAGCATTGGACCAAAACGTCGCAGACGCAGCAGCATCCTTATGCGAAGGCAAACATTCCACTGCAGTGTGCGTGACTCTTGGACGTTCTCGACGCAGCAGGTATCGCATCCAGAATGTCCGATTCAATGTAGTGGGATTCAACGGACTGTTTGAATGTTGGTAGGATTTCTCTATTTCAACGCACTAAACACATCTCGATTCAGGCATTATGAAACGAGCTCAAAATTGCAATTTTTTGGAGCACTTTTTAACACATACCTGAAACACCCAACTCTCAACCGAGACACGGATTACTTCATCTCTTCAATATTTTTTCACCAGAACTATCCAAAAAACGGTCGATATTGCCACCAAAACGGTATCAAAACTAATTACCGCGCCGAGTGTTGGTACTGTCAAAAGTGCTAGTTTTGCTGCCAAGATGACGGCTGACGACAACCCAAAACGTTGATTCGCTTTTTTTCCTCACACTACATGACTGTATATAGTCGACAGCGCGATCATCTGCGTTACACAGACCTGACACGCATACAACTGAATGAATACACACACACACGCGATACCTTCTTCCCTCTCACATTCTCTCCCTCTCTCTCGCTCTCTTACGGATATTCTCGTTTACGCACTTTTTCCTTCACTCAAAGCATTTCAAATGCTCAGGCATTGCATTACAGCAGCGCTTGCATGGCGACAGTCACCTTCGTGTACCAACACGCGCACGCACGCACACACACACTTTCACAAGCACGAAGGGAAACGCACATTTCGATACAGCTGCCACCGCCGTCAATTATTCTCTCGCCACTCTCACGGTTTTTCTCTCTCTCGTTCTCCCGTCCGAAAACACAACCCCACAGCAGACAGCACTGTTACGATTTTTTTTCTTCTCCTTGTGCCATCTTTTATGCTAAACTTTTCCACATTTTCACACACAAAAAAAGCCACCCTTCCTGAGAAACATAATCCTTTTCCGACCCAACTTATTGCCGCTTTCGCCGATGACGAGATCAGCAATCGGAGGCTTTCCGCTTTCCTCAGGTTTTCCCTACCAACACTTAACTTATCGCTGTACGTTGGGGTAAAACATACCGAATTGTTGCAGATCAGCTGAATTCGCCTATGCGCCTGGTGCGCTGCTGCTGCTGGTGCTACTGCTCCGGTGGGGATAGTTTAGCGATAGCGACCTTTTTTTTGCCGCAGCCACACACGACCCGCCACGGGGCGCTGCTTCTCCTTTACGCTGAGGTCGCTGTAGGCTTTAATCTTTCCAGCAACACCGATTTAACAACAACACACCTATAACAATAGCACGGAAAAGAAGGAATTAGCAAAGGCGTTAAACGCTTTTTCCCACATCAAAAACCAACACTTATTGCTTGCCAAACGACCACCAAACACTCTGACGGATTGGTAAATTTTCGGCCTCAAGAAAAGTCACAACTGTCAAAGTGAAATGAAGGCAGAGAAAGAGCGAGCGCGAAACTGTGTTCGAGAGCGCATCGGGGGATGAAAAGAGATATCTCTCGCTCGAATTCTATGCATTTCTTTGTTACGCACTCTCTCACCCTCTCCGTCGTTCTATTCCTCTCTTTTATTGCTGGTGGAGGAGAAGAAAAATATTCAAAATTTTCTCCAAATCTTCAAGGATATATTTCTGTTAACATGTTTCCCTTATTAACGAAAATAATAATCATGCTGAGCAAATTGTTATCCTCGATCCTCCTCCTTTGTATTTGTAGCAAACGCCATTACTATTGCCAACATTTTTAAAACGTACCAGGAGTCTCCATCAACATTGTGTGCAAAGCGCACATCGGGGCACACACAGTCGTATCAAGGCATTAGGATCATGGATCATCAATAAGGTGAACGATCTTAAGGTTAATGCTCAGTAACGATGCCATTAGCCTTATGACTTTGGCCTTTAGGAAGGGATTAATACAAGGAACAACAACAAACAATCGCTGTTCGATTCGAAGCCATACGAATGATTCTAATCACGCTGTAACGTTAAACTATTTTTCATTTGCCACACGATTAAAACACTTTTGTGTGCAGTTTTATGAGGTCTTGTGGAGCTGCTGAACTATAAACGGACAGTATGTCGCAATCAATTGTCGAGAAAAGAAGAGTGCAATAAATGCTACAGTCCAGGAGAAAAATCGATATGATACTGATTTTAATTATACATTCAATGTCACGAACCGAATAGGCTCTTGCTTGCTTCTCAAGTATGTATGTTCTCATACTGGAATGCAAAATTAAAGAAAGAAAAAAAATAGTCCTGGAGAGAACTTCATCCGTTCATGCATCCGACTGCCATGCTTGAATGCTGCGCCGGAGACTTTTTTGGTAGCAAAAAACAAATAGGACTAAGCCCACTGGTGTTGTTTTGTTCAATGTTTAATGCTTTTGGACAGACACTGTTTAACACACTGTTGGCAGAGAATGGATGCAGCAATGAAATCGATACCGACCAGCTACGCGAGTCCTTATCGCTATGTCACCAATAATTTGAACAGCTAATGGAGATGCTTCTTCGATTACTAAACAGTCCATAGGATGAGGGTTAAATTAGTATTGAACACATTCGATCGTTTGTTCACAAAACTACCCCAAAATGTTGTTTTCTACCTGAAGTACACAGAAAATTATTTCCATCCCATATGAACCGAGCCTGTTGTACACTGGACGCACACTCCTCACTTTGACTGCTATAAATGACATTGCTTCCTCAGCGAACAACAACAAAAAACTAAATATTCACATGCTCATCATATGGCCAACCGACGTTGCACGGAATAACCATAGAATCTTTATCCTTGTCTTGCAGCACATCGATGTTGCGTGTCGATGTTGGATGGAGAGTCAAGATCTACAATGAATATCCTCCAAACACGGGCAAACGTGAGAAGCAGCTCAATCGAGCGAAGCTGCGCTCGGTGCAGAGAGCTCTAGTTCCCCGAGAGCCGAAACCAACCGAGAATAGACTGTAGCAGAAGAAGAAGAAAAATGTCATCGACTGCAAAGAAGAAGGACTGGCATGGAAGGAACTTTTTTGTGTGTGTCTTGCTTGTAAGACATCATTTCATAACTTCACACACTGAGCCACAAACGAATGATTTGCTGGAAGGAAACATTCCTTGGAACGTTTCTGCAGACCGTAAGGACACGGAACAGCGTTCTGTCGGTGGGTTCAATAGGAAACAGATTTTACTTTCCACTTAACTATGGCCCTATTAGAAAAGTCCGAAAAGGCAACTCGATGGACACAACTTTTCCCCAAATTCCCCAAGCACACCATTTTCTTCAAAGGCACAGGATTAGAAGGATTCCTTTACACTAAACACTGAACGTACATTATGTATAACGGTGTGAGCGTAGGGTCCGCATCGTTGCACATATAACACACTCACATGCGCAAGCACGCACACCATGCGCCTCCATCGGCATATTTTTTTTTTTCATCTGCTGGATAGATCCTTCAAAAAAGCTGTTTCATAGCCGTTTTCCACACAGAAAATGAAATGACAAATGGCGGTTGTGATGCGCTTACTTTTGCAGCTTGCCAGCAGTACGGTAGTACCACTGCCCAGCACAACTAGTGTACCGCGTTGTCCACAGGCAAGAACACACAATGTCTTTACCGTGCGCCGAACGTTCCGAGCGACTACTGCGAGAGTGCTGGAACCAAATCCGGTTGGCTCCTTACGGGTCGAACAGCAGTAGCAGCAAGGCAGGCCCGCGACTCTCCGTTGCTCACAGAGGACTCCGAGAGCCACCGACTTTGTTGCACCGGAGCGGACCAAAAATGTATCCTGATGGTGGCGACTTGGCGGAAAATACTATAATCAAATGACGACATCGCACGTGCAATGTAACGAAGCAAACAATCACCTAGTTCTCCCGAGCCAAGGTAACCGAGTGAACAGATGGTTGGTTCATCAGGTAAGGTGGGAGGGGAGGGGGGAGGAGGGACGGTTGGACGAAGTTTTTCGACTACTTGCGATAGTAGTTATGCCGTCAAGGGTTGTGCGAGAAAGGGTGATGGACATGTCATGTGAATGACACACTGTGCAGGATAATGCAAACAAGCGAAAGGTTCCACTAATCAACCCGAAGAAAATTATTAGATATTAGATATTGTAAAAAAAACATGTCCTTTTCCGCCATCTTGCAACGAGTTTCGATCGACTATAAACCGTTCAAAATTATCCGCCTTACGCTTCACATGCGTACGGCTTCGATAACGCCAGTAAGGAAGATCACGCGTCACACACTTATTGTGTGTGTGTGTGTGTGTGTGTGTGTGTGTGTGTGTGTGTGTGTGTGTGTGTGTGTCTGTTTCTTATCCCTAATTCAACTGGAACCGTCGCGTCAAACACCGTATCCTCTTGCTCTGTCTGGCCGGCATGGCTGGTGGCAAGATAAACCGTCCAACGGTCCCGTGTCGCCTCTTGGATGGTTGATCGTTGCCTACCGCAACAACCAACCAACCGACCAACAGAGGAATTACCTCCCCAAAAAAAAACCCCCCTAATACCTAACCACATTCAGGTGCGGTAGAGTTTTGCGTGCGAGCTTTTCCCATCGATGGTTTTTTTTTTTTTTGAAACAACTCCCGACTGTCCTACCAATGGGTTTCCCAACAGTCGCCCACCATTTCCGTGGGTTTGTGTGCGTGCGCACCACCCACAATTCGATGGTTCGGGTATGGGAAAGAGAAAGATAGACCGATTGGTGGAAAGTTGAAACAGCACAATGCCCTTATTTTACTACCCCGTCTACCCCCCCCCCCCCCCCCCCTTTCATCTTCATCATCCCCCTGATGTATCAAGAGCAGCTGAAGCTAACGGGGTCAACGAACTGCGACGCACGGCGTTGCTCTGGTCAATGTCATTACAAAACTTTTTAGAGAGAAAATTTGATCTTCCTTCCTTTCTTCTTCGTTGAATGAAGAGTTTTAAAAATAACTCCCCCAATTAATGGTTCGTTCGTTCGAAAACTTAACCATCGATAATAATGGTCGAACCGTGTTAGAGGCTCGTCCTTGGGCAATGCACCCCATAGGGAACCCCGTTTCAGAAACTGACCTAATACGAAACGAAACACTTTTCTAGTCCGACCATATGTAAGATTTGCGTATGTGGCAGACAAAGAGAAAAAGAGAGCGACAGAGAGAGGGAGAGAGAATATTACAAAGAGCGAATAGTTTAGAAGAGAGCGAGAAAGAGAGTGTTGAAACAAATATGCAATGCTGTATACTACACGTACTACAGGCAAATGTTGGAAGAGCGCGAGCTTATTGGACACAACAAAACTACTATACTAAGCGCGACCAAGAATTGCCTTTGTTTCCACGCGTTCAGAAGGAGCATAATGTTGCAAAATACGATTCGTCCTCCCTCCAAAAAGCGACGCAACATTACCGCTTGCGACATGTATTTTTCCCCATCCTGTATGGTACGTGTAGGGCGGCCCGGCGATGATGCACGGCAGGAACGAGATTCAAATCCCGTCTGGATCCGTAGTGAGGGCTGACTATCCAACTACATAGTACTAGCAGTGTCTAGTAATCCAATCGATTACCGGCGTGACCTCTAGTAGGTCGTTAAGCCAAGAAGAATTAGAAATATGGTTCGAATTGGCGTGGTTAAGCGCAGAGATGTGTCTGTCTTTTAACATTGAATTCATTTTTAATTGATACAACAGCTGGTTTAATTCGTCACAAACTGACCTATTTTATTTCAATATACACAATACACATCACATCGGAATAGGCAGATCTCGCGGAAAAAAAAACAAAGATTCTGTTAACATTCGTATGTTTCTGTCACTTTTTTTTAAAGAGTAAAACTCTTGCTTACTTTCTATAGTCTTTTGCATCCACGATGAGGATGTAAACGCAGGATTTAAAGTCCAATCGGTTACAATGCTAATAAACGTCTCACATGCGGATAATTCCAGGACAAGTAGGACTGGGCGAGACCTTCAAAAGCTATTCTTCCACAGGTCAGCTGATCGGAATATGACAGCCCTAACACCTACCGACTTAGTACTTGTTAATGCCAAACAATCGTACGCCATGGAATTGCGGTAGCTTGGGTACGAGAACCACTACTAGTGAGATAAAGTTTACAGTAAAATGATCGATGTCGTTCCGGGTGTAGAGACACGTGAGAAGAAATCTGAAAGGAACACAAGCTATATGAATCGATTCACAAACATACTGTAACAGTTTCGTTACGAATACTTACAGGATGATTGGAGCAGTAGTAAGAAACTTTCTCGTCGTCGTGAACTGCTCCCCGCAGTTGATCTGTTCCCAGTGCGTGTATTTACGATTTTCACCCGCATCGATACTCATCCATGGTGCGCCTTTGATCAGATGCAGAAAGTATAGGTGAGCCTGTGTATTGAACAACGAGATTATATTATTTAGTTTCGTTACAAGCACCACCAGAAACGTTACCATATTGTGGGAGATGTTTGTAATGGTCCAGGCGTACGGAATCTGCACGAACGGTATCGACAGTAGCACGAGATGAAAGATAGTAATACCCAGCACGTACGCTAGCCACAAACCGCGTGAATCGAGCCAGGATGAGTTGGGATTGGGATCGCCATTTCCACCGGCAATCATTTTGCGTTTGGTCGTTTCGAGCGAGTGTAACCAAATATTGTCCAGATGCAACAAATTACCAGCTGACGTTTGTTTGTTTATTTATTTGCCTTTCGTTCAAGGTAAGGGTGTACTCTACTGATTACGAGCTCTGCGTTGTCGGGTGAAGCAGGAGCTCTACTGTAGCGCGTTTTAAAAAAAACCGTTGGGATGTTTTTGAACCTCAGAGTGCCTATATAAGGGAAATGGGCACATTAGTATTCTCTTCATTCTGGCGGTAGAATGAACCATCACAGATTCGGAGATGGCATAATTGACCACCATCTTCTAAAATTCAATGCAGAACCTGCTATATGCTGCTGACATCATTGGATTGAGAATCTTCTGTGTAGAAACATAGTACTCTGGACTTTTTTCCGCCACATTGACGATCGCACTAACTCGTCGGGCATCGGTGAACTGGTTCTTCTTTTTCTTCGCCAATCTGTTTGTAGAAAACTCAGTCTAGGGCTGCAGTCCTCCATCCCAGGATACATCTGTTCTCCAACAGGTTTGACTCCACTTGATCCATCAAACTTACAAGCTGTGCTCCATTACGATTCGTGCAGAACGCTAACGAGCACCTTCCTGGTGGGGCATTAATCTGGCATCTTCATTACGTGCCCCAGCCAACATCAGGATATCGCACCCGCCATTCGAAAATGGCGAGTGCATTGGTGTCCTCCGTCAGCATAGTCCAAGACTCGTGCCCGTAGAGGACTGCCGGACGTATCAAGGTGCGGTAAATCGTGCATTTCGTGTGTTGTTGGAGTCTTCTGGATCGCAGGAGTTTGTGGAGTCCGTAGTAGGCACGATTCCCCTAAACAATGCGTCTTCGGATTTCGCTGCTTACGTTGTTGTCCGAAGTTACGATCGTACCAAGGTAGCAGAATTACCTCTACCACCTCAAGATCATCGCCGTCAACTGATAGTCTGCTTCTGAATCTGGGCTCTATCACGGTCAGATCCTCCAGCAGATAGGCAGGTATTTTGGCTTCGTCGCATTGATCATCTATTCAATTTTATTGGCCTCGCGTTTCAGTCCAGACAGGAGAGTCCGTCCCCTTGCCTCAGACCCGGTGAGAATCGTTCATAGTCCATAGCGGCCCTCAACAGCCGTACTAGCCGTGCCGTGTTTCATAGTTCAATCCTATCTATGTTGGTAAGCTGGTTTCGTCAAAAGAATAACATCGGACAACCTAAACTTTAAAATTTGTTTAAGTCGTGGACATGGACAGAAAAACCGGAAACAGACAAATAAGTCCAAATAAACATCAAAGAAATAATGCACTACGAATAAGAGATTTAGTTAAATTCGTCATATGTGTGTATACTTTATTGTTCTTATGGTGGTTTTGTGTGATTAGTTACGTTTATATTTGTTCAATATCTGTTTCTGTTTAGTTTTATACGTTGTAAAGCATGTATAGTTTGCATACACGTTGCAAGTTTTTTTTTTGTTTTGTGATAAATAAAAACATTTTACGAAAAAAAAACCCCAATAGAAACGGATCGGTAGTCGCCGCTACTAATTGAACTAGTGTGTGTGTATATACTTGATGGATGTACAATGTGAGTGCTTTCCCGCTGGTTCTCAATCAGTACCCAATTGTACTAAAGTATGGTTTTCGTATGGTCCGGAAATGGTGGTATTCTGTTCTTATAATTTTTCTACATTCCGAGTGTCTTCTGCTGAAGTGTACTGGAAATACGGAATGCGAATAAATAGCTTACTAACGACGGTTTTGGTGATTTATCTTATCGCGTAATTCCATAAGTTTGGTAATATGAATATGTACTCTTCATTGACTGTGCATTAATTTCTACTATAGGTCATTGTTAAATATACATACTGCCGATTACGGCTTGATTCGCTACCGGTGTACGAATGTGTGTTCCAGTGTTTATAGTATAGTTTTCTATAGAAAAAAAAACTCAAGATTTCATTGCCAACAAAGTAGTGGAAAACGGAAGGCGACCATCGAAAGCAATCATCTATTATTTGGCTTTGACACAGCTCAGCAATGATGTGGAGTAAAATATAGGGATTTGCTATGGCATAAATTACCCGTTTTAAGGATTGTTTTCCCTTAGTTTTTTCAAACACATAGCGGCAAAAAGCTTACAAAGTTCGGTGGTTACAAATACGTTCTCTAGGCATTGCAATTATCATAGTAAATCATAGGTCGGAAGCATGGCTTTTTGGGGGTAAATAATTTGTGCTTTTCATCACAGTACGTAAAATCTAACAGTTTGTGCTGTAAACCAATAATAATACTTCACTAGATAACAGTTACAATCTTAATCCTCTTTGTTATCCGTACTTTCAGCGGGTTCAGTGGAAGAAAGGGCAAAACTACCTCAAATAACCAATCACTTGGCTTGTTGGCGAAATAGTAAAATTAAAACACAGCGCATTACACTTATTTTATGCAGACACATTGTTTTGTTCTAAGGCAATTGTTAGTAGCATAATATCTAATACTGTGCATCTAATACTGTGCTACCCTACCTTTCATAGAATATTTAAACTGTTAAACGCCACCATTTGCACGCTTGCTGCAGGATCACCGCGCGATAAACGATTCACATACAAGATCCCGTAATGTATAATGGGTAGACCGATGTACAGAAATAGTTATTATTAAATTAGGCTTGTAGTAACAGTACCTCTATATAGTACACAGATTTGTGCTCCCAGCAGTGTTGTGTGATCCTGGCGATAGAGTCTTTGGTAGATAGCTTCGTAAAAAATGTTAACAAACTTGTACCTACAAATTTTGCACTGATGATATCCCTATATGGTATGACAAAGTGGTTGCCATTTGGACCATTGTAGTTGTTCGCTTTCAGTTAGCTCGTTCGTGTAAGAAGTACAACAATACCTCGGAATGGTTTGTGAAACAAATGGAAAATCTTAACAAATACATTGCTCGTTCTCTGCTCGCATCTGAAACGGTCACCAGGTAACTTAGAACTATCACCCCGTTACGTACAACAGGGCATTAAACCTTAGAGGTGGTTCATGTCAACGGAAATGGAAATAAATCGACACCAACAGCCACTCTGAATTAAGAATCTTCGTCATCGTCATCGTCCACTATCGCCTGCCTGTCGCCGGCTGTCTTGCGACTGATTCTTCCTTTGATTATCTTCGTCACCGTTACCTTTGTCCCACCGCCAAGAGCGGTACTGGTGGAACCCCAGCCACGGATCGCTTCGCTAGTAGACATCAGCATGGAGTACGACGTGCCGAGCTCTCCTTCCTTGCTGTTGTGAATGCCGTACAGGAAGTACACCAGCATACCGATCGACAGCCAGATGAAGAATCGTAACCAGGTCAAGAAGCTCAGATGTACCATCAGCTCAATGTTGCAGAAAATGCTTAACGCCGGTATGTACGGTACGAACGGTACCTTAAACTGCAGCCCACGAGTGTTTTGATGGTGAGCCGATATAACAACAACGCCTTGAAAGATAGTAAAAACCCCCGGTAAGAAGTAGTCATACGACGATCAAAACTTTTACTTACAAGCAACAAGACAGAACAGAAGAAATCCGTAAAGTCCCAGCGCCCACCATGTTCCGTTGTACAGCTCATCCCAGGAGTTCTCCAGCTGAAAGCAGACAGCCACACTCAGCACACAAAACATTAACACCGCACCGGAACAGGCCACACCCGGCTCGCACCGTCCCAGCACCGGTTCCAGCCACCGAAACTGTGGCCGCAGTCTACCGGCCAGCGCAATCTCAATCATTTCACTCGTTGGCGATGAAGGATCGATTGTGCTCGACTGAGAGGACGAATCAATGCCACCTCCGGCAGCGCCAGCTGTAGCATTTCCTCCACCGCCTGACAGAGCTGGCCCACCATCTTCCTCATCCGTGCCGGGTGTGTCCGGTGCCAAATGGACGGTTTCCTCTACCGATATCGGACGATAGCGCAGTACGATCACGCTTGCCGAAACGATCGTATAGGCGAGCAGCGTTCCGATGGACATGAACTCCACCAACTTTTCCAGATCGAAGAGCAGCGCCAACAGTGCACTGCAGATGCCCGACAGTGCGAGATTCAACAGCGGTACCTGTGTCTTCGTATTCACCTTCCCGAAGCATGAAAACAGCAATCCATCGCTGGCCATTGCATACAAACAGCGGGGCAAAGCAAAGAGTGACCCAAGCAAGGTAGTCGTCATTCCGCAGATGGCTCCCGTAGAGATCGCGTACTTGGCCCACGTGATACCGCGCATACCGAACGCATCGGGCAGAGCCGCGGCCGGGTTAATTTCGTTGTAAGGAATCATAAGCGTTAGTGCTGCGCTCACCAGCACGTACCCGACCGTCACTACGCACAGCGACAAAATGGTGGCCAACGGTATGGAAACACTCGGATTTTTCGCTTCCTCGCCGGACGTAGCGATACTGTCGAATCCGACGAAAGCGTAGAAGCAGGTGGCCGCTCCCGCTAGCACACCGCCAAACCCGTACGGCATAAAACCCTGCTCCGGTAGGGACCAGTTGTCTGGCGAGGCGTACCAAAAGCCCAACACCACCACAAGCCCCATGACGGCCACGTTCACCGTGGTCAGTATGCTATTTATCATGGCCGTTGCCTTGACTCCGGCCGCCAGTGCTACGGCATAGCTCAAACACACGAAGCAAGCTAGAAAGTCGGGATACTTGGCCAGCAGCTGTTCGTGCATTTCACCCGTAATTTCCATCGTAATGTTCGCCACAATGTTGCCCAGCATCGAGTCCACGTAACCGCTCCAGGCACGTGCTACCGAGGCTGCACCGAGCATGTGTTCCAGGATAATGTTCCACCCGATGACAAACGCCCAGAACTCGCCGATCGAAACGTACGTGTAGACGTAAGCCGAGCCGGCCTTTGGGACACGTGTTCCGAACTCTGCATAGCAAAGGGCTGCCAGTAGTGATACTAGCCCGGCTAGTATGAACGATAGCACGATCGCCGGACCAGCCATCTCGCGTGCAACGGTACCGGTGAGCACGTAGATCCCGGCACCGACCATGTGACCGATACCTAAAACGGAAACATTAAATTAGTGGATTTTTGTTCATTTTATTTATTGAATGATTAACTGAACGACGCCTCGCGACGCGAAAATGGGGCCTCTTGAGTAGGGGGTAATTTATTCTAGTTGATTTTTGATCCAATTTGAAGAAAAAAACGCTGTCGATCATTGGTTATCGACATTTTCGAGAAATAACCAAAAATAGCGCCAAGGATAAATCTTTAGAACTAGATATTTATCAAAATTTCATGTTTAGTTGCAACACAGCTATTAGCACTAAGCAACATGATTTTATGGCTGGACGTTCTACTTCTACTAGCCTTATGTATTGTGGATTTCAGTTTACACTAACTTCCGTGGAGCATTTGATAGTATCTCTCATGCTCTACTGATTGCTAAACTATAAAAAAATTGGGATTCAATAATGTAATTCTTAAATGGTTGGTCAATTATTTGAGTGCTCCAGCCAAATAAAATTTGGACAACATGTTTCAACAAGTTTTTTTTCGGTATTCCTCAAGGTACTGTACTAAGATCACTCTTGTTTGCCTTGTTTGTGAATTATGTTTGTAATGTTCTACCTCCGGATTGTGATCTGCGGTAGGCTGATGGCATCAAGAATTTTCCGAACTACTTCTTCCCTGATTGATTGTCCCCTGCTTGAGAATTGTCTAGATTCCTTTTCTAATTGGTGTTCTTCAATTTTTCTCCTGTGTAAGTGTTCTGTAACTTCCTTCTAGCATTTTCGTAGTCTTATTTTGTTTAATTCTTCATTATCCCCAACTTTCCTGTCCGTGTTACTTCTATTCGTGGCCTTGGTGTACTATTTGATGACAGATTGATCTTCAAAGAACATGTTACCGAAGTCATGCTGGGTGCCAGAAGAACTCTTGGATTCATCATTTGTGTAACTGTAGGTATCTGGGGTCCTACTTGTCTTCGGACATTGTATTGCAGTTTAATGCGCTCCATCGAGAAGTACGCATGGGTTGTATAGGGGCCGTCCAGTTCTGAGGGTTCAACCAGAATCGAGAATATTCAAAGATATTTCTTTGGCTCAACACCTATGCCGCCGTATGACTCAAGACGACTTCTATCTTGACTCATTAAGTCAAAGGCGTGTAGTGTGGCTCAACAATATTTTTTTTTAGGTAGCTTATGAATTGGATCTGTAGATGCTCCAGATCTATTGTCCTCTGTCTGTTTGTATGTTCTTTCAAGATCACTTCGTCATAGAGATCCTATGGTTTTGGAAACGCGTCATACTGTACATTGTAATAATGATCATCTTGTCTCATGATTCAGATGATTCAATCACTTTTAATCTTCCTTTCATTTTAATTAATCTTCATCTGTCAGGTAGTTTCCGCATTTGTTCCTCCTTGAATGTAACCTAGCATTAGATTGCCCTTCTTTCCCGCTTTAAGCTTGCTGCAGAGCAGAAAGAAGCATCAGTGTTATCAGTGTTATTGCTTGCAAAAGCATTAGAAATAAACTCTCTACACCCAATAATAAAGTCAGGATGTGGAAAATACTCTCCCCTTGGCTCGTCCTTGAACATATTTTGTTCCATATGCTGTTTTTCGTAACACCTATTTACACAAACCAAATATTACAACAATTGAAAAAAAATCTTTTTTTTTGTCTAAATTTCGGTAAACGAAACTAAAACAGAAAATTCTGGGAATCACCAAAATTAGCCAGAACTATTATAATGCAAACAACACAAAAAAAAGATGTAAACAACACAATACAACTGCCACCTGTTTACTTTGACGTAACGTAGAATGTATGTACTGTATCCTTCTGCTTTCGCTACAGGATAGTAGGCCATGAAATGTTTGTGTGTGTGTTTGCGTGTTGGAGGGGTGTGTATTACATTAAAGATTAATTATCCTTTTTTGGCCTCTTCTTCAGGGAACGTATAAAAAAAAAAAGAAAACTTACCCAGCAGCGTTATGTCGAAGGTATTTAAGCATCGATTCAACGGTGTTTCCATCAGATCCGCCGGAAGCTGTTTGGTGCGGTTCATTTTCGTGCACAGACCGGACATAACGTGCCCCAAGATCATCCTCCTAGCGCTGGGCATCGTCACGTAGTGCCCGATACAGCCTAATTACGATTCAAATTCCAACACACGCACACACGCACACAGCCTCCACAGGCTCGTATCCGGTTGCGTCGTACAATCCTGCCATATGGAACGAACAGGTGGAAGGTAATTACATTTTTCTTTCCGTTTCATTTCTCTTGGTATCGTTCCATTTGCTAGCGAACAAAGCATGCATGAAATATTTTCTTTTCTAAATATGACCCTTTGCTAGTATTATAAGGAAAACAAAATTCCTCAGTATGTTATCACTTGTTAAAAAATTTATAAGCGATTTGGTGGTACCTGCAATGCACGAGTGACCCGAGCGCACTGGATTATAATTCACAAACAGAGCCAGATAGCCAATTATTAACCGAACCAGATTCTGTTTATCGCCACTGAAAATACCTTCGGTCCACGGTTGGACCTCCTACCAGGTGCGGAAGTAGAAGGACCGTCCGTGCTGTACACCTTCAAAGTCTGTTTGGTTCTGTGACGAACCTAACACGCTACACCGTCTGGCACACGGTGAGTGGCAACTTGTTCGATTTTTTTTAGGCCCGTGTGTACCTTACCTTCTCACACCCGCACACATTGCGCGACATCGCTATGAACGTAGGCGTTCGTCATGCGCAATCGCAAAGCATTACCCATTTCTTGAAGAAGTTTTGTTGGGATAGAGCATGAAACGGCAAGCGTCCTGATTCGGGAAAGCATCTTCGATATCGAAGAGAGTAACATTTATTGCACCTATGGCCATCAATAGCTATAACAATTTTATTTGCTCAGGAACATACGTTAGACATTCTTTGGCGCTTCCGTGTCTTCCTTTGCCTTTGTAGCGGCTTCTGCCGTGGCTCGATTACGCAGTATGCTGGTGATGAAGAATTCACCCGCCTTGTAGGAACTGCGTACCAGTGGACCACTGGCGGTGTAGAGGAAGCCAAGCTCGTTGCCACGCTCTTCCCAGTGTTTAAACTTTTCCGGCGTCACATACTCGATCACTTTCAGGTGTCGCTTCGTGGGCTGCATGTACTGTCCAAGTGTAAGACAATCGACACCGACCGAGCGAAGATCTACGGTACAAAAAAAGAGCATTGAAAAAAACAGGGTCTTTCTTGTGCCTTAGCACATACTACACGTATTTGTAGTAGTGGTAAGCACTTCGGAGTTAAATAATGAGTTGACTCCGGAGTAATCTCGGATATTATTGCCCGGATTGAAAGGTGGAATTAACGGAATGTTACTCCAGATTACTCCAGGGTCAACTGTGGATTACTCCGCGGTCTACTGGGGATTTAACTTCGGATTTAAAACCGAAATCGAAATCACTGTCGACTCCAGTGCCATTCCTGTGTCTCCACCTCCCTTATAGTACCTATGAGTGTTTGTTCAACTTGTTCGTCTGTTTCGCCCAATCCAAGCATTATGGAGGATTTGGTCATGAGATTCGGATTGAAGCGCTTCACACTTGCCAAACACTCCAGACTCTGACGATAGCGTGCTCGACGATCGCGGACAAACGGTGTGAGGGCTTCCACGGTTTCGATGTTGTGCGCGTAGACATCCAATCCAGACATGGCGACCGTTTCGATACACGCAAGGTCACCACGAAAGTCTGGTGCAAGGCATTCCACAAAAATTCGCGGATTCCTACGGGAAAACTCAGAATGTCATTAATCATTTTTCACAAGCTTGTGACATTTTGAACATTTTTCCAGTGTCCACTAATGCTTACTGCTTCTTAATTTCTCTAATAGTTGCGGCAATATGGTTGGATCCCCCGTCAGGCAGATCATCCCGATCGACGGACGTAAGCACAATGTAATCCAAACCCCACGATGCAATAGCCGTAGCCGTATTTAACGGTTCTGCCGGATCCAGTGGTGGTGGGGCGCGTGCCGTCTTTACGCTACAAAATCGACATCCTCGTGTGCAGGTGTCACCCATCAGCTAAAACCGAAACATAAGCCTTGAATTAGCATATGGCAAGCAGTAGCCTCACCACGTTCACTTTCATTGATAAGAGTCGTCTATAACAAGCGCCGCTTATCAGTGAACCATGCGCTCACCATTATAGTGGCCGTCTGTGTGCCATGTTCGCCACCTCCCCAGCATTCACCAATGTTCGGACACTTTGCTTCCTCGCATACCGTTGCTAGCTTGAGCTCGCGCAACTGTTCCTTGATACGGGTAAAATTTTTACCCATCGGAATTTTTGTCTTCAGCCAGGGCGGCAAACGCAATCGGTCATTTTCGCCCTTCTCGCGCCGTAGCTTTCCTTCGTATGCGGACCAGTCCTCTTTATTGTAGTCCGGATGTTGTACAAAGTTCTGGAAGTTTGGGCCACTTTCCAATCGCTCGCGAATTTTCTCCAGCTGATTGCTGGCACTTGCTGCGCTGTGTTTGCATTGCTGAGGGATCTGAAAATGCATGAGGTCATTTTAGCAAAAACGCATTAGCAACTGGGAAATGTTTCATAATCAGTACATTTCGGAAGATTTAATTCAATCGAGGGTGGCTATAGCAAATGGGATTGGTGTTGTAGTTTTTATGAAAACTTACCAGCAATGGAACGTATTTGCCTTTTTGTAGCGAATTTCGCAACAACGGCACACTGCTAGCCATCGTGAAGGAAAATTAGAGAAAAACAAAACTGATTGGGGGTAGTGTTTTCATGTTGTTATGACATTCAATTTATGCAAAGCAGCAGGGTTTGATCATGGCTGAGTGCATTCTGCCATGTTGAACGAGCATTTTTGACAGCGAATAATTTGTTGACGTTTGAATTAATTTTTATGCTTCATTATAAAATATATATATATTTTTAATAAACTTTATTGAATCACTGGTAACATTTATGTAACAATAATTACTATTTAATAATCAACTACAATGAACTCTCTGTAATCTGCGACTCATCGGGACTGTTGAATAAAAGGGTTTTCAAATTAGAGAGAATTTTACGAGATGACGATTTCACAGCTACTTGATCCTGGAAACAGAACGCAGCAAATGTATAGGCCGTAGGCCACGAGAGATTTCAGAATAAAAGTTCTAAGGATGGCGTGCCACGAGAGGTTTTTAAAATCAAAATTTCAGGTTCACATGAGAATATGTGAAATTTTCTCGCTTTGAAATTACTTTTTGAGAATCCGTCCCATATATAAGCTACCTACACGAGGCAATGTAGAAAAGGCTGAAATCGCAATTTAGAGATTTTGTTCACCGTTTCGCATCAATTTCAACAGTTTGAAATTTCTTGCGGACCGATGACTTTCGATTAAGAGGGATTTTTCAAATTAGATCGCAAAAACTATTGTTATGCTTGAGGAAATAAAAAAGCCATTATATTGCACTAATCTATTAGAAAACTCACAGCAGAAAAAGAAAAAAGCTTGGAGATGCCGGGGATTGAACCCGGGACTTCTCACATGCGAAGCGAGCGCTCTACCACTGAGCTACATCCCCGATGATGAGGTGACGTCGTCCGGTGACGATCGGATGAGCAACGGTCAGAGGATGAGTTGATTAGGAAACAGGTGCGTCAAACCCACATGCATCTCTGCTTATTCAAACATTTCGTTATTATCCTACAACAAAAATTATTGTTCTTTATTATGCAAATGCTTTACTTTAAACACTATTCAGTATTGCACTTATAATTATTTAATTATCATCTCCTTTTAACATTTCTGCCGTTTTACCATCATCATCGACTAAATCTGTTGGAAACTGAAGCTTCTTAATCAGATACTCAATCATTCGGGGACGTTTCTCCAGCGTAAACTTGTGCAGCAGCGTGGCATTACGATGATTTTTAAACCGGTAAAGTAATACACTCTTCGGACTAGCTCCACCATTTATCAGTTGTTCTACAATGGTAAGATGTTCGGCTTCCAGTGCAACTACCAGCGGTGTGCGTCCGAAATTGTCTTCTGCCTCATAGTCAACCTGCGCTGCTAATAGTATTTTCGTAATGCCCGCCAAATTATTTAACGCCGCAACGTGCAAACAGTTCATTCCAAGTAGATTCACCGTATTACGATCGGCACCACGATCGAGCAGGTACTGTGTCATGGTAGCATCGTTCAAAATGACTGCTATCATCAATGGACTTCGCTGCAGAAAATCCTTCGCCAACAAATGCTCTGGCTGACGATTGATTAGCAGCTTCAAAATGTTTCGCTTTCCGTGTAGGGATGCGTGTAACACGTGCTCCGAGCCAACCGTTACGCCGGCAGTAGTTAGCAGGAAGTTGATTTGAGCTTCAGTCTGATCGGATTCGATGGCGATACTTAGCGCAGAGCGTTTATCTCTAGTGACCGCATTCACGTTCATGTTTGGCGTGGATAGTAACAAGGAAAGGATATTCCTTTTCCCGCCATGTACAGCACAATGCCAGGGGCTGGTATTATTTTCATTATGAAATAGTCCATCCGCGCCATGTAGTAGCAGTAGCTGTGCGGCTTCGAAATGTCCGGAGGCACATGCCACCATGAGTGGGGTGAATGAGATATCTTGACTGATGGAATCCACTGCGATCTTTCCCTCAGCAGTCAGTATGTACTCCAGAAATTGAACCCTATTTAAACGTGCCGCTAAATGAAGCAGGTCGCCTTTCTGGAGCTCATACCTGAACTGTTTATGCAGCGTCACGAACAATTCGTAATTGTTCGCTTCGATGGCCGCCCTTAGTGGATTGTTGCGGAATCCGTGCGCCTGTCCAGCTACGATTCGTCCTATATCAACAGGAAATCGCTGCAATAGTTGCTGTCTGTTTTGAATTGCTAACGTTTGTACGATTTTTGGCTCGATCCATGGATCAGCACCGTGATCTAGCAGTAGTTGCACTACCTCATCCGCATGGTATCGGACGGCGATCAGTAATGGAACATCACCGAATTTGTTTTTCGTTTTGAAAAGCATTTTGAAGCGACACAACACAAATTGCAACAGCTCCAAATCCGAACGTAGCACCGTCCAGTGAAGAAGCGTATTTCCGAGATGATCCTCCAGCTCTACAAACCATGTCGCAGGAAACAGCAGTACAAGTTCCCGTATCAGCTCTGAAGAATGACGCATAAAGATGGTAGACATTTCGGTCGTAATGATCGATTTCATCGCTTCTTCATTGATTCGGTACCACAACGATCGTAAAACATCAATTAATCCGTACTTTAGCGCTAAGTTGGTGCAAAACACTTTGGGACTGTGAATCAACTGCCTTATCTTTTGAACTAGATCGTCATTTTTAAAGTACTCTATGAGAATATGAAAAAAATTAGAACTATTGGCTTCAAAGTTCAGCAGCTGTCCAGCAAATTGGGAAGGATTTGCACTCAGTGCAATGGATACAATTTCCTGATCGAGAAAGTTTCGTCCCATAAGCAGCAGATCAACGCTGGAATGCGTTTCTTTTGCGCCGAGGATACGTTGCTGTAGGACGGCTGTTTGAAAGTTTTTAATAATTTGGAAAAACTCAACCAGTTCGTGTGTCCACTCGGTTTGATGCTGAAATATTTCCTGAAATTGCATCTTTTTCATCACTTCTCCGGAATCGATAACCTTGGTCCTTGGTGTCGCTGTTCCCGAGTTGCCATACAATTTAAATCGATTTTCCACCAAATATCGTGCATTTAGCACGACAGCATTTGCGCAGGCAGTTAGTGTATCGTACGCCAGCATATCGTGTGCCAAATAGTTTCTCAGATTGCGCCCCGTAATTACCGGAATGGGCATCGTCGCTAGGTCGGCTGTGTTATCACGAAATAGAGCTAAACTACAAAGTATTTCCGATGCTTCCAGCAGGCAATACTCGAGCGCTAGTTGATCGGTAATGGAAGGTAAGATGCCGTTGGTTTGATCGCAATTGCCCAATATGTGCTTCATGCTGTCGAGCAATCCGTCAAACATATGCTGAAAAGTGTGTTCGTCCTCTTTTCGAAGTTCTTTTAATTTTTCCAGCACGCCACGTACGTTAGATGTCTGTTGCGCTCGGCGATCCTTCACGATCTCCTTCAGCACGCGATATTTGTTATCCAGTACAAACACATTTTCGTAGTAGCTTTTCGCTAGCCGGCGGTTCACAAACTGTACATACTCGTCATCTTCCAGTGGGAGATGAAGTGCTTGGATCGTTTTGACCGTTGCATCGAGTGCCACATCGACGCGATGCTCTGTTCGTTCCAACAGTGTATCCAGTCCACCAAACTGTTCCTTAGATAAGCGTGTCCAGATGGCGCTCCACATGTACCGGCGCGTTTCGTCCGTTTCGGCCATCTGTAGACGGGTCAGCAATTCGCGTGCATACATCAAATCCGTTTTCTGTACCAACTTGTGACGTCTAGCGAGTTGCGTTTTTGAAAGAATGTAGTCGACGGTTTGTTGCACGCGGTTAAGCGTTGCCGTTGGTTGACGAATGTAGCCTTCCAGAAAAAAGAACTCATCGATCGTTTGCCCAAGTGATGCATTTTCTACACGAATAGCATCGATGCGAAGTTTCAGATCCTTTACTATATACATCAAATCGTCCCTCGTTGCTGGATCAATAACAGTACCGGTAGGTTCCGAGCTGCCCAACATGTATTCCACCAGTAACTTTGCCTCCGTGAGCTGCTCCGGAAGGTACGTCTCAATTAAACTGCCCTTAAATTCCGTTCCAATGAAAGCGATATAGCTACGCAGCGCTTCGATCGATCGGAACCCCTTCAGATAGGCTAAATATCGTCGATAGATTAAGAGATTTTGTTGCGTTTGTGTGTACACGAACCAGCGGCGTGCTTCACGAAGATTGATTTCAATCTTCTGAAACACCGCCCCCAGCTGATCACACCGTTCCTCTTCCAGTTCCCATTTGGCGAGCGAATAACCGTGGCTAAAAAATTGCCTCAAATCTTTCGTCCGTTCCGCCAACACTTCCGATGTGATCAGTTGCAGAATTCGATTTAGTTTTGCCGTTATGTTGGGCGATTCGCGTGTACTCTTGATCATCTCTCCAATCACCTGCAGGGTGCGTTTAATCGCACGGATTCGTGTGGGCGAGGGTACGGGCGGTTGCTTGTGCGGTGGATCATTGCAAGGACCTTCTCGCATGCCGTCGATGTATGCTATTAGCTTGCGAAGGGAATAGTGCTGCTTCATGATGAAGTACGTTTCGTGTAACTCCTTGAACGTTCGACTCGATCGCTTTCGATGGTCCCAATCGATCGTTTTTTCGTACAACGATTTTAATGTCTGTTTGGATGGTGGTGGTAGTTCAGCGAAGGAAACCTCCTTCCGCATGTCTTCCAATATGGAGGGATTAAGTGCTTTCACTTGCAGCTGAACGAATGTGCGAATGCGTTTCGGAACACCAGAGAGCTTCGTTTCAGTAGCACGATTTAACAAATGGCGTACGTATAGTACATACTGATCCAGGCTTACCGCCGGCTTCATATCCTTCGTCACGGCATTCCGAGTTATTTTCAGGAACCGAAATATGCGTTCTAAAATGATAATAATAAAAGATTATTGTTACAAACTATCTCGAAAATTAGTCCTACCTTTTGTCGTCTACCTTTGTCGATGGTAAACGCGTACACATCGAAACCATTAATCGGTTTGCCCGTTACCAGCTTTAGAAATACGGCAATACAGAACTGCAACTGCAGCAGTGGCAACTTGCGTAGGTGCGTTTTGAGAAAGAACACATGGGCATAGATATGGCGCAAACGAAGTACCAACCATTCATCAATATCCGTATACGAGTCCGGCTTGTGATCGGTAATGATAAGATCGATGCACTGCACCATATGCGCAATACGATTCGCAATATCCGTACTCTTCGCCGTGGCAGCATTTTCGGTCGAGTGATAAGCATTGGAAGCATTTTGATAGCTACCCTTCACAAGCTCATACTCGACAAAGTGTACCATTTCTTCCGATAGGACTATGTTGCGATGTTTCAGTTCAGCGTACGGTCCGGATAGTTGCAAATGTATCTGCCCATCGGTAATGTTACACGACGATAGTAACTGGTTTAACTGCTCCACATTTCCTTCCAGCATGGCGGCTTGTATCGCATGGTACGTTTTATCCATTTTGAATTTGAATAGCCTAGTGTTGTTTTTATAACGGACACTTACTTCACTCTATCCACCGACCGATGCAGACCTCACTTCAATCAAGACTGCGGTGTTTGTTTGTTGGTTTTCAATAACAGCATGCGTGTTATCTGCTTTCTTCCCACTTGATTATTGCTGCGGGGGGGTTGTATACTGTTGTAGGTGCTATATGTGAGCAGTCTGTAGATAATTGTTGCGTCATACTGTTTTAAGGATTTTACACGATTTTTCTGCAGGTCCATGGTACTGCAATAGAAAGAATATTAATATTCTTTTAGGTGTATAGCGAACCATCTTACCTTTTTTTATCATAATCACGTGCAATGTTTGATATCAAAATCAATCAGCACAGTTAATGTAGAAGCATATTTACACACTGGCTTATCTTGCAATAAACAAACAAATTGTGACTCATCGATGGAACATGTCGTATTATTATGATATGATCACAATGGGTGTTAGTAGGTCTAAAATTAAATTAAATTAAAGTTGATTAAAGTTGAAAGATATATAAAAAAATATATATCAACCCTATTATCACGGGCCGCCTTCCTGGGTAAGTATTGAACTTCAATTCCTTAATATCTTTGGATATGGAAGTCCTACACACTTGAAATTTATAGAATAAAAATTAATTTTAAATATTTTTTTCCCCCGGACATCTATGACCACCTACCCTGGTAGACCATACATTTTGTATGCGAGTTAGCAATTGTTGGAATTGTAAAGCTTGTATTTTCTGATTTACCCGTCGTATTTGCTTGATATTTTCAATAAAGATCGCTTCCAAAGCATGCTTGAATTTATGATGACCAATTGATCACTGATCAGAGTTTATCTTTGAAAATTGTATTGTGAATCTTTGTACTGTTTAACTTATTAATGTTTCTTAAATCAATCGTAAAGGTTTCTTTTATAATGATTTTGTAACATGGTCATGTGAAATTAACATATTACTTCAAATATCTCATATTTACCATCTAATATGAAATATCTGCATAAACTTTTTTTTTAACTTCATGCAAATACAACGAACAGATCAAAAGATACAAGCTTTGTAATACGAAAAATACAAAAACCCCTACAAAATGTATGACCTACCCGGGTAAGGTGGTTATAGAAGTAAGGATGTATTTTGGCCATTGAAACGAAGGTTAAGGAATTTAGTAAACCTTCATTTAACCACCTTTTTACCGCACTCACGTACAATGTGCGATATCAAAATCAATCAGCACAGTTACTATAGAAGGATATTTACATATTGGGTTATATTGCAACTGTGTTATATTGATGACTCACTTAAATCACTATTTTCGGCACAAGGGAAAGAAATTTAAAGATATGAAAAGAATGACTTTCTTGAAGAATCATTTTTCATTTACATAATGAGGAAAGCAAGCTACAGTTTTAATACAAGTAACATAAATGGAAAAAAAAGCTGACATAAACAACTCCTCCGCGATCGCTCAACTCAAACGATCCTTTGGGCCGAAGTCATGTTGCTGTTGATCTTGCTCTTCTCCTGCAGTTGCTTTTCCATCTTGAATGCCAGCGTGTTTGCCTTGCGTTCTATCCTGCGTTCGGCGCGGTACTCTTTGAGCAGCTTTTTGCGCTCACGCTTTTCCTCCGGTGTTTCGTCTTTAGGTCTGATCGAAAGCACGCTTAGTGTGGAGATAACGCTTCCGTCGCAGAGCGATTTTGGGCCGATTGGTTTGTCACTGTAACGAAACATTAATTGTATGATCATCATTATAAGCGGCAATACAAAACCAAGCAAGAAGCATCCTTTACCTTTCACCCTGTTCGAGTTTGGCAATGGATTTCATCGTCAGTTTGCCACCCTCGGCACCGAGCACATTTTCGGGCAGACCCGTTTTCGGATTGATGACAATTTTGCGTGCCTTCCTTGGTTCCTGAATCAGCTTCGGGTGGTTGTAGATGTTACTGTAGGTGGAGAGGATACTTTCACAGTCCCATTTTTTCTGTTCACTATCCTCCACTACCATATCGACTTCCTCGTCGGACTGTTCCTCTTGCAGTTGCGAAAGACTACGATGAAAAAATGAAGTTTCATGGATTATTTACTGCTTTGCAAACTAGTGGTACGAAATCCGGAGTTGATGAGTTAATCAACTCTGATTCTGTCTTATAAAACCGGAGTGTACTTCGGTCAAAAACAGGATTAAAGTCTGGAGTTTACTCCGGAATGAATGGGGAATCACTCCTGAATCGACAGCGGTTTGCTCCAGAGTAAACCGGAATATAATCTGCAATTGATTCCGCAGTGCATTCCGGAGTTAATATTGGATATTGCTCCGGATTGCTCCGGACTACTCCGGAGTAATTACTGCGAATTACTGCAGAGTAAACTCCGGAGGAATTACTACGGATTCATCCAAATTTATCTCCGGACTATTTCGGAGCAAACTCCGCACTACTCCGGAGTAAACTCCAGAATGCATCGGAGTCAGATTAATCCGATTTCGAGAAAAATGAGAATTATTACTTACCGTTCACGAATCCACTGCTTCTCAAACTCGGCATCAAACTTTACCTCCCGATTTCGCTTAAACTCTTCCGCACATCTCAGCAGTACATCATCGTTCGGTTCAACGTACCCTTCGATTTCCTCACAGTCCAGTGGGCCCACCTCCGGATCGTCGTACTGTTCGTAGAACTTTTCGAAACGATCGTCCAGCAACGTTAGCTGCTCGTTGCGTCGGATCACACTGCTAGACATTGAGTATTCTGTAAAGCGCGATTTCGTTTCCTCCCTGCCGAAACCATCCTCAAGCGGTCCTAGCCCATCCCGTTCTTCCCCATCCGAGTAATCATCATCCATATCCTCCGTATCGTATTCACGTTCAGAGCCTTCGCCATCGTAGTCACCATCCTCATCGTCATCACCGTCGCCAGGCTGCATCGCCAGCTCCATAAAGTTATCCTCCAGCGCATTATCAGGATCGCTGAAATCAAAGTCTTCATCCAGTGCGGCGACTACGTCCGGATCCCAATCGGGACGTGGACCACGCGTCACCTCAACCGCTTTCTTCATGATACCATCCTTTTCCTCAAACTCGGAAGCAAACACCGAGCTGGGCAGCTTAATCCGGACAGCCTCTTCATCTTTTGTGTCCGATGTGGTAGGCTGCTGCTTAGTGGTGGATGCTTTCGGGGCAACCGGTTCCCACACCACTTCATTACGATCCGGTTCCCTGAGATGCTGCAGATAATCGTAATCATCGTCGAAAAAGATGCCATATTTTGCTTGTTCTTTTTTGCGTTTGGCCTCATCAATCTAAAAGGAAAAGGGAAAAACGGTTCATTATTATTTGGGAATCCTGAGCGACACACACCATCGAGTGAGATTCCACGAGTGATATGCGTATTGAGTAAGAACTGTAGAGTTCGAGTGAAAATCGTTCCCCTTATGTAGAAGGCCATGCACCATTCGATGTTGAACAACAAACAGCAGAGTCCGTCGCCTAACCCGAGAATCCGGATGACGTCGTTATGAAGGGTTATTCCGCATCAAAACACCCCCCGCCCCCTCCCCCCTCACAGCGCTATCTTCAGCACTTTGGTTTTGAGTTGAGGACCGCGTTCTTCCTCATTGTACGGATTCAAAAAATAGTTGTTAAAAGACTTAAATCCCACTAATGGAGTGAGTAAGAGTGAATCAATTCCTTGCTATTTTTGCTGTTAACAGTTGCTATTCTCATAACTAGATTCCACTTACCTTTCCTTCGACCACTGGACGGGTACTGTTGGCAATCAAATTCGCGTACTTTGCCGGTACTCGTACCGGTACCAGTACGTGCTGTGGTGCCGTTTCATCGACGTACAGGGGATCGTGCTGGCTACGGTTTACCAGCCGGAAAGTGACTGCAGTCTTTTTGTCGATAAACTTTTTCTTACCCTGCAAATGTGATGAACACAGAGTAGGTTATGTAGGGGGTGCGGGATGTAAAACAATGCAAATGCTAGCCGAATCCGGGAACTTACCATCGTTTATGAGGGAATTGTACACTGCACACTACCAGATTAGCGTTTCTGGGTTAAAAACAATGCAAAAAATAAAGTTTTCTATCGCGCAGCAAGAAAACTCGTGCCAGCGTGCGAGGTGTTTTTCGACCAAAGAAAGAAACGTCAAATAGTTTCGCGAAATGTCAAACGCCATACGAAAACAACAAACATAATCCGAAACAAACACACACAAACGCGAGCGAACGAAGCGCTGTTCTTGTGAAATTAAACTTTATGTAAGTTTTGTTGGAAAAAAGATTATCAAAGAACATACTTTACCTTTACGAAATCTTTTCATTTGTAGTGCTGATCATTCAAAATGGGAGGCTGGGCATTGGAAATTGGCAAAATGGCACTTTATATGACCTTCCCTGTGGCAATGTTCCACTGGTTCAATCAGCCGGAGTATTTCGAGAAGTGGGTAACCGATACTAGGCGGCAGCTGTATCCACCGGAAAACCCTCAGCATCGGGCCGAAATTGAAAAGTGCATCCGCAATGTACGGGAGCGCCATGATCAGGAGCTACTGAAAGCGTTGGAAGAGATGGAGAGAACTGAAAAAAAGTAAACGGCGGTGGCGCGGGCCTTCGTACCTTCGCAATGTAAATAATTTGTTTTTCCTGTAGTGTAACATCGCAGATTAGAGACAAATATAAGATGTCTTAAGGCAGGACGCTTGAAATTAATTAATGTGACAGTTTTCAATTGGGAATTGGGAAACAATTCAATCGAAAAGCTATTGTGCGATCGCATTATTTTTCCAGAACGAGCAGAGAACAATTTTAGCCCAGTGAAAAACGTTCGACAATCACTAGGTAGACATAATTAGTGATTGTAATGCTAGTGATGGGAAAAGTTGAAAACGAAACGAGAATATCACATCAATTCAATTCAATATGAATTGATGTAGAAATGTTATAATTATAGTTTACAAGGAGTGATTTTTACAACACGATGTCGTTGACTCCAGAGCTAGAGCGGAACCGCTCTACCAAGTTCGATCATAATTTCGCTTCACTATTGTCAGCCCAGTGAAAAAAGTATAGAATGCTCGTATAGCATGCTCGCGCAAGTTTAAAAACGTGCAACAAATGTCAAAATAACAATATCACGCTTGCTTTGTTTTTATTGCCGGTGCTGGTACCACCGCGGCACTCTTTCCAACAATTTTTCCTACAAATTACTTGCAAAAATGGGTGGAAATTCAAGAAAGTTCAAAAAAGCTGAAAAATCTAAAATTAAGCTCAAGGGAGCTAAACTCCCCAAGGGCGCTAACATTACCAAGACCAACTTTAAGGTACGCAAAATAATCGTACCGGATCAGCTGAAACAACGAAACCTTACCGATGCCACGGTTCTGTCGAGCAGAAACCTCAGCCTGAAGGATTGTCTCGCCAAACTGAAGCTCAACAATGTTTCGTCCAAGATCGAGGGTTTGCGTGGAGTGCGAGAAATCATCACGAAAATGCCTTCGGAGCTGCAAAGGATGCTCAGTTCGGTGGTGAAGGACGTGTCCAGCTTGTCCATCGATATAGAGCACGACGTGCGTAAGGACGCGTACAAAACGCTCGGATGCATACTGGCCGCTTGTGGAGCATCGATAATGGTGCCGTACTACGATGTGCTGTTGTCCTTTTTGCGTTGCAGCATGACACACATTCAGTCGCGCATTCAGGAAGATTCGCTTCTACTGCTGGACGTACTGTTGCTGTACTTGCCCGATTTGATTGTGGCTAATCGGGACAAGATTCTGCCACAGTTTTTGGACATGATTTCAAAACTGCGAACGGAATCTAAACCGGGTCGCACGTTAACGATTAATCTGGACAAACAATCGACCAGTACACGTTGGCGGGTGAAGGTCCTTTCTCGACTGACGGGCATATTGAAGATTTTGATCGATAGTAAAACGTTGAATGATGAACCGATGGAACCGGTCGAAGAATCCGTTCCGTCCCGTCGAACGGAAGAGGCAGATAATCCGTAAGAATGATTCAAATATTGGTCGGTTGTAAAGGCAGCGAATAATGTTCCGTTTGCTTTTTTCAGCTTTGCTTCGAAAGCTTCAGATTATCAGCCGAATAAGCCTGTTCAAATCAATTTCGTCTTCGATGGAGCATCAACCATGTTTATGCCACTACAAAGGCGACATCTGTACACCGTCTGCCCAATGGACGTGCTGTTCCGTAAATCGTCCGGAACGGATAAAGAACTTTCATTGGGCGATCGTGTCGATGACGGTCGAAAGCTAAAAATGTACGTAGAGATGCTGATGCCCGTTTTGTTCGAGTCCTGGCTCGAGGTTCGGCCCGCAGGTACCGGTTCCGATGCAGTTCAGGAGCACGCACTAACACAGGAAGCGGCAGCAACGCTCGAACTGCTAATGGCCATTTTCATCCAGCTCTGGGATTTGACCGTTCTGTACTGCAGTGAAACGAATAACGACGATATGAAACTTTGGTTCCGAGGCGAGTACAGTGCAAAATTTTCTACCCAAATCCTCGCCGGGTTTCCATACTATCAGTCCGGTACGGAGGTGAAAAGTCAAGCGAAACGCTCCAAAACGACTGCATTGCCCGAACAAACGGTAGACGATCATTGCTACAGGCATAATTTCAACATTTGCTACTTCTACTGCTGCCTTCAGGAACAATTTCGCGCAGGCAAGAAGAAATCCCAAGCCTACACAAAGGTAGTGGAGTACGTGAAACGGTGCGTGTTGAATTGGAAGTTCCGTGGGGCCGAAGCTACCAATTTGTTGCTGCAGGTGCTTCGCTACATGCTACTCGACATCGATTGTATGTCGGTAAATCAGGAAACCCGTGCACTGCTTCAAACGTTGCTGGAGGTGTACATAACGGCAAAACTTCCGCAGGACATCCGTAACCGAATTTTGGTTCTGTTTTGCGATATCATCGTACTAAACGATTCACTGTGGCGTCGCTACGGACAAGACTTGTTTACTCTCTGGCTGAAAATGTTGCCCAATCTGCTGTGCAAACCAACGATCGATCAGGCTGTGTTGAAGGCTCTGCTTTGCCTGGCTCAACGGGGCAATGTTCCCTTTCTGGAGGTGTTGGAGACGAACGCGAAGCAGATCGTAGCCAATCTGGGTACGATTCGTGTAACAAATGAAGCAAAACCTGGCGAAGGGTTCACGCTGATATGCAACTTACTATTTTACATTCGCAAACGGGAGCTGATCAAAGAATTGTTTGCCTGTGATGCACAGGGTTTGAAGGAAGAAGCGCAGAGGGAACGCCTTTGTAGCGTCCTAGAACTAAAGTTGGGAATGCTACAATATTAAATACACTGAATAAAAAGTTCAAACAAAAATAATTCAAAGTTGAAATAAGTAAATACAACTGATAAACTTTATCCGAAGAAGTGTTCGGAAAAGGAGTCGAATCGCAGAATCCCAGTCCTTACAAGGATTCGAATCTCAGAATCCGAGTCTGTGTTTCTTCATCCGCATAGTGTTGACCGGGGAAGGGTGAGAGGGCTTTGTGGGTATGGTTTGCGGGTAGTGTTTGGAACGAGAATTCGATATGATTGCTGACCCACTTCCATAACAAATGTTCCGTATATTTTAATGTTTCATTTGTAATATGTTTCTTAGAATACACAAAATCACAAATCTGTCATAGTTAAATTTTATTCATCTCCAATCTATCACCGAATCGAATCAGCATCATCGTTTAAAAACTTTGAAAACGTTTAAAACAGCTCATTACAATGAGAAGCAACTGCTCACTATAGTGAGATGAGATTTGGTTCCTAGGGTATAGCTAGATTTTGTTCGTAGGATCTTTTAACTACAGTGAACAGGTGCTTTTCACTATAGTGAGAAGCAAAATTTTGTCTGAGAACAAAATCTTTACACTAAAGTCTAGGTCTAGGCCTAGGTTTGTTTAGGTTGCTTTTCACTAAAGTGTACTGATAATTCTCATAAAAGTGAGAAGTTATATTTTGTTACTACGGCTCAGTTAGAATCCAATCTGTTTCGAATTTTCCTACGGATTGAATGTTTGAATTTGCGCTTTGAATTAAAAAAAAACGCTTCAAATTATTTTTCATTCCTATTTCGGCAGGAAAGTACTATCTGGCAACACTGCCCAAGTGCGCCAAGCGTTTGTTTACATCATGAAGCGTTTGTTGATTGTTTTGCGCTGTCGTATAGGAAAGCGTGAAGCCATATTCAGTGTGAGGTTTTTTTGTACTGATCTTCCAGCATAGAAAACGTGCATTTGACCGTATGATACAGCGATGAATCTAGAATTGCTTGGTAAGGAGCTGGATGCAAAGAGCAAGTTTTCGGTTTAGCTGCTAATGGTGTTCTCTCCTCCCTAGAATCGTTCGGCCAAAACTACCCGGAAGAATTCGATGGCTCGCTGGATTGCATATCGTTGGCGGTAACGTGCGCTTTCAACAAGTACGGTACCTTGCTGGCCGTAGGTTGCAACGATGGGCGAGTGGTGATTTGGGACTTTTTAACGCGCGGCATCGCAAAGATCATTTCTGCCCACGTGCATCCGGTGTGTAGTTTGTGTTGGTCACGGAACGGGCATAAGCTACTGTCCGCTTCCACCGACAACAACGTATGCATCTGGGACGTGCTGAGCGGCGACTGTGAGCAGAAGTACCGATTTCCATCACCGATACTGAAGGTACAGTTCCATCCGCGAAATGATAACAAATTCCTGGTCTGTCCGATGCGGTATGCCGCGATCTTGGTGGATGTCGGTGGCAAACACGAGTGTCTACCGTTGGATAATGATGTAAGTTTGGGAGAAGGGAGTAGTGCTGAGCGGTACTTAACTTTATGACTATTTGACAGGGTGATTTGAACATTGTCGCCGCGTTTGATCGTCGAGGGGAACACATCTACACAGGCAACGCAAAGGGGAAAATACTCGTTCTGAATGCCAATACGCTCGAAATAGTCGCCAGCTTTAAGATCGTATTGGGCAGCTCGAGTGTGACAGCTGTTAAGAGCATAGAGTTTGCCCGACGAGGAGAGTAAGTGAAAAAGAAGTAGTTAAACACTGCATTCGCTAAAGCTTTCCGTTACCCCACCCTAAGGTCCGAGTGGAATTCCTTCGTTCGTTCTTTTCAATTGTGCTGATTTGTTTGATCTCCCGGTTTTCAAATTGAATCTTTTGTCGCTTCACACCTCATCCTTTTCGATGAAATCTAGCTGGTCAACAATTATTGATGCCTTGCCTCAATATTGCCATTATATTTAACTGTAACTGCACGGCTCTATGCCAAATAGATCTACCACGACCAATTTAACGAGTTTCTCTTTTTTGTATCAAGAGCACTTGACCTAGGTCACCAAGTTGACAACGGATACATCAACTTTAAATCGGCTTTATATTTAATAGAGAATATAACATTTTTTCTTGTAATTTGTTTGCAGGGCATTTTTGGTGAATACTTCCGATCGTGTCATACGAGTGTACGATTCCAAGGAGGTGGTTACGTGCGGGAAGGATGGCGAACCCGAACCGATACAGAAGTTACAGGATCTGGTTAACAAGTCAGTACGATTTGGAGGTTTTTTTCCCGTTTGCGAGACTAACTCATCATTTCTATTCCCTCTAATACAGGACAACATGGAAAAAGTGTTGCTTTTCGGGCGATGGTGAATATATTTGTGCCGGCAGTGCTCGCCAGCACGCACTCTACGTGTGGGAGAAATCGATCGGTAATCTGGTAAAAATTCTGCACGGAACCAAGGGTGAGCTGTTGCTGGACGTTGTGTGGCATCCGGTTCGACCGATCATTGCCAGTATCAGCTCGGGGCTAGTGTCGATCTGGGCACAGAATCAGGTCGAAAATTGGTCCGCATTTGCGCCCGATTTTAAAGAGCTGGACGAAAACGTTGAGTATGAGGAGCGGGAATCCGAGTTTGACATCACGGATGAGGACAAATCGGTCGATCTGGCGGCGGAATCGAAACAAGACGAAGAAGTGGAGGTGGACGTAGTGTCCGCCGAACCGATTGCCGCATTCTGCAGCTCCGATGAAGAGTATGAGGATGAGCACGCGTTACAATTTCTACCGATGGCACCGGAAGTGGAAGATCCCGAAGATGGGTGGGGTTCGCAGGATAACGATACGCTTGGTGGTGGGTTTGGTGCTTCAGTTGGTGGACTAGGCGGTGGCGGCGTGGGTGGTGGTGGTCCGGATTCAATGAAAGAAAACGACCCGATGGTGAAAAAGCGCAAAATGAGCCAATACGAGATCGCGCTCGATAATGCACCGATCGATGATGTGCATCCACTGTTGCAGAACAAAACGAACAAAGACAAACAGTCGACTACGAGCAAGAAAGCAGCCGGCCGTCCGCGAAAATGAACGTCATTTCTTTCCGTTTCCGCAACACGAAATTGGATAGGTGTAAAAGAGCAAACACAAAAACAGTCTTATAAAACAAAAAAAAAGAAACCAAACACACGTGTGCAAGTCGTTTGAAGCATTATTCACAGTTCATTTATCAATTCTTTGTTTAGCGCTTCTTTTTTCCACCCCACTATTAATAATAACGTACATGAGAATGCCAGAAAACAACAAAACAACACCGTTAAAAAAACTCGAGCCGTGTTACTATGGCGACGATGACGACTACTACGACGACAACGGCGGGATAGTTTCGACACTATACTGGCATAGGTTGCTTTGAATACAAAAAGACTCTCTCGCCTTCTACAGGTGTGTGTTTTGTGGTGAGATAAGGTGGTTTCCTAAGAATAAAATATCACTTCTCACTATAGTGAGAAGCATCTGCTCATTATAGTGAGAATTGAGATTTTGTTCCTAGGGGATAGTTTCAACAAATCGAATCATCGACAGATAGCATGTATGTGTGTGAGTGTGTGTGTGTTAACGCTACTATTGCTCTTATGATGGTGTTACTATTATCGTTGCACACAGACCTTTCCAGTACAAATGCCCATCCGATTATAGTTCCACAAATCAGTAGGTGCTCATCTCCTGACGGGCAAACTCTCGCACGTTATTGTTAAGTAGTGTCATCATGAACCGTCTTCGCTGGTCGCGTTCACCCTCGCAATACGCATAAATACTGTTGCTAAACTCTGGCTTGGCCGGCAGCTGACTGCGAATCATTATTCGACCAAATAGGCCCGCTAGAAAAATCAAAACAGAAAGAAAACAAACGTTGCATTACGTATATTCTCCGTTGTGAGATTAAATATCTTCGAGCTCAATTTCTTACCGATCGGTTCGATCCGGATCGATTTGTTAGCGTTCCAGAGATCCTGCAAAAAGAGACAAATGTACAGAAAAAGAAGCCGATTGACGGACTTAAGCTTCGCGCGCAGTAGCTCCTTGCACCGCTCGAAATTATCCGCCGCTATAATGCACTCCCGTTCGCTGATGGTCACTACCGGCTCTGGAAGGGCTTCCAGCATCATTAAAAGTGCTTCTGCTGTCGAATGTGGTGTACCGGCTGCGATCATAAATCTTAGTTAAGGAAAAGATTTTTTTTTCAACTGAAAGAAAAACCTTCAAAAACATCATAAAAGGATACGAAAATCATCGGTCGACCAGCTGTCCAGCCAGTCGCGAATTTCGAGCAGATTAGCCGCATCCGACTGTCCAATCTTTCGGTCTAGGGTGAACAACTGTGGCGTCTGCAGGCCCATCTTGCGCAGATTGTCCACCAGGCGCCAGATTTCGCGCGGAAAACGAAGATTGCTACCACCGACATCGTCCCCGACCAGATCGATCAGCTTCTCCTCGTGATCCAACGATACCAGCTCGTGGATTGCGTACATCGAGACGGGTTTGTTCAGCTTCATTAGCGTATCGAGCGACACTCCGAAACAGCTCGGCCTATACTCGCCAAAAATGGTAATAAATATGTCCCGACCATTCTCCACGTGCAGCACCAGAATGTCGAGCGGCACTTTAATGCCGGCCTGGGCGTCCTTAAGCTTTCGCAGCATCCGGGAAGCGGCCGGCCCATCGACCAGTATGTCGATGCGTATGCTTAAGCTGCTCCCGGTCAGCAGTTCCCCTTTGCTGTGGCTGATGCGAATGAACTCTTCGCACACCTGACTGTTCCGGTCGTCCTTGCAGGCAAACCGGAAACGTACCGGCAGATGGCAATTGTTCGCTACCAACAGCTCGCGCGAGTACTTTTCATTGAAGCGTATCAAACCAAAGTCGAGATCGGTCTGCTCCACCGTAATCTGTGGTTGATTGTCGTTTTCGTACTTGTCGACCGTTTTCAGTACCTCTTCGCTTATTTTTTTCAACATCGCTTGATCCTTCGCTTGCGCCTAGAAGTAAGAACGGCGAGAATGTATGTTAGCAGAGACATTGAAGAAAAGTTGGGACTTTAGTTCACACTTACATCGACCTTAAAATCTGCATAAACCGGCTTGTGGTCGCTTTTTCGCAGCTGCATCACGCTTTGGTACCCCAGCAGCTCTATCCGCTGACCTTTCCACAGAATCCGATCGCACCAAGCGGGTGTGCGACTTTTCTCACTACTGTCCCACTCGTCCGTGCCGGGATTGTATTTGTAGGTGGGTGGAAATAGTATCTTGCCCTCCTTGTAGTCGCGAAAGATGCGGTTCCGGCGCTTCTCCACGTACAGTTGATCGTGCTGGTAAAGCTGATTGTAGTCGCGATCCTTCCGGTTTACGTACTCCTGAGACACTTCCGGACCGTCGAGCCGGTAGTTTAAGTCACCGATCCAAAATATGTGACTAGAATGGGAAGAAAAAATATAAGATCAGTTTGAATCGATAAAATGAAACATACACAAGCATTAAAGGGGTAGCAGAACACTTTGCCGTTAGCTTTCAAACGTTGCATGCCGTTGCATTTTTAACCCTGCTCGACGCAACCGGGCTACTTAGGCATATAACTTTTGTATACGTAATCCAATCGTGGTACTATTTTCTAATGAAAATTAAAATAACTTTTCTTCTTGCTATTTATATGCGACACCACTACTCTTAGTCGTTTTTAAGATATGAATGTTGAAAATTAATTATTTAAGTGCTTTGGACAATTTTTGAACGATCATATCACAAGTTTAATGTGCAATTTAAAAAAGGTCAGTTAGGTAAAGTTAACTAGTTAACATTGTTTTCCTACTCGTAGTAAAATCCTGAAAAATAATCCGATTATATCCGTGCTTTACAGTTCAATCAACTGTTAGAGGCTTTTTGATAAAGCTCTTAAAATTGCCTAATGTTCTTTTTGCTTTTTGTCTGAAAAAAAAAAAAAACTATAAACTAGGAAGGCCCATAGCGTGGAAATTGCATAGAATTGAGAAGGGATATTTAATTAAATAGAAATAAGAAGAATTGATTTAACCATAATATGGCAGTAATATTGGATTACGTATAAAAATGTTATAAGCCCGCGCAGCCCGGTTTCTTGAAATATGAAGTTTTTCTGGTTGTTCCGGACAGGGTTAGCGCAATTATCTCGTGATCGTATTGTTAAAGTGTTCGAGTACATTATAACTCAAAAATACGCATGGCGTATGATACAAAAATCGAGCAATGAGGGAAAATATTATTGACAATACGACAACGTGCCGTCATACTTAAGAATAAAAAATAAGAAAAAATAAGAAATTTTGTATGATTTGCTAGTCGGTACCGAAGGCGTAGAGGCGTTAGTTGCCAAATGGAAGCCAAAAACAGCGGGATCGAAGTATTTTGTATGTTTCGAACAAAAAAAGTTTAGAAATCTCCTTATTTTTAGGTTACCTAAAGCTGTACCTATCCCTTACAGACATGTTGAAGTCATTAATCCAATCAATGACTCAACAAACAATATTTCCCTATCACATTCGGGGTTGACGATTTACTGTATCGGAATACGTCTAATAATGCTATACTTCCGATAAGAAAACGTGGCGTCTTTCTTGTGACTGTTATCTATGTTTTTTCGATAGGCATGTTGATTGATAAGCAAAAAAAGAGGGAGGGGTGGGCCCCGTATCCCCAAATAAACCTCTTATACTTACTGATGTTCGTCGATCGAACGCAATTGAAACCCATTTTCGAATGACATACGCCGTATAATATCGTCATGATCGTCATTCCTTCGCTCCACTTCTTGCGTGTGAGCGGCCAGGTGAGTGTTAACGAAGCAAAACAGGGCTTCGTTCAACTTAAAGCTCACCCCAACGCCACCTTTATTGCCCTGTAAGAGGAAAAAAAAAACAGAGCAAAAATTAATCGATAATGTTATTTTTGACTGATTCAGCATCGATTTGTTCGCAAAGGGTGGTAGTCTTCTCTGCTTACCCATTTCAGCGTCCCAGTACCGACGGCAGATGTGAGACAATCGGTTATCTTCGGATAGATCGTACTTTTAACAGCAACGGTTAGCATCATGCCCACCAACCGTACCGAGGCGAGCTCGGTATAGATCGCTCCCTTGTGAAGACCGCTCATAACTTTATCACTATAAGAACAGACCAGATCGTAAGGAAATGTATATAAAAAGCCTTGTTTCTACTCAAAGACATCTCCGACATCGAAGACTTACACCCAGGTCCGATCGATTTTGGTTTCATTCATCAGAATCTTCTCCGGTGTCCATTCGATCTCCTGAAACCCGACCGCATAGATGTCGGGCGGACTGTCCGTGGTGGCGAGCCATTCCGGTAGTTCAATTGCTTCGGACGTTTGTCCGTTCACGTTCCAGGTCGCGGTGTACACGTGGTAAGGTTCGTACACCGTGTACTCATGCCGCCGTCGTTCGAGCTCTTCGCGGAACTTTGCGTCACGCGTTTTGGGCGCTTGGCTACCATCCGCTACACTGCGATCGATCGCCAACAGACCGGCCCGTTCGTCCGCCGGTTTGTAGTACTGCAGCCAGTCGAATGCGGCCGGCGAATGTATCGGAACGGCACGGAACGAAGCTTTAAGATTTTTCACGCTGATCAAAAAATGTTCCTTTGCCACGTTGGTTTCCTCGGACGCGTGGTAGTAGAAGGTGGTTTGTTGATTCTCCGAATACACGGTGAACTGGTGACTGGATACGGCACCAAAACTGGAATCTAAACATTCGGGTGTGCAAGAAAAAGCATTATTAAGCAAACAAATCAGGCAAATAGGCTCCTAGCGTGCTTATTTCTATGCTCACCTGTGTTGACGAAAAATGATTCATTTATTGGGAAAACGGCCACAATCGTCAGGTCGGATATGCTTTCTGGAGGTTCGCGGGAAACGGAAAATGCAAACAAGGCAGCCGTTTCACTAGAGCTGACCGTCACGAGCAGCCGGTTTTGGAAGTTGTTGCCGACGATTTGGTACGCTGCAAGTATCTATCGAGTGGCGCGAGTCGTTGTGTGGATCTACTGGTTAAGGAAAATAAACTAACCCACACCCAAATATGCTTATGCTACCAACTTCTTTTCTAAGAGAGGGAGGTCATTTCCAAGCACACACGAACTCCCTATGTTTATACATGTGTCGTGCGTCATCAAATTGAGAATAAATTTCTGTTATCTAAATCCAGTGTTTCAAGAGAATCCAGAGCAACCAATACGTTTGGAGAGCTCAGTTTCAAGTGAAATACGCGATTCCATCCTGTCTGCGGTTGCTAAGATTGCCCACAGAGAGAGGAAAAAAAACACAAATAGCAATGTTCTACCGTCCACTTGCTTTCCATTCGCAAGTAAACCCGTTTCTCCTACCTCACGTACCATTCTTATCGTTGTGCAAAACGTAAACAAACCATCAACGCGAATTGCATTCGGTGCGGGCAGCGAAAAGTGAAAACGCAATCTTTCGTCACGACCTCTTGTAAGAAGTGTTTGTTTTTTTTTCTTTTTCGTTAATGAGCTGAACGCGTTGCCTTACCAAACAGAGCATGCGTTTGTACTTTAAAGCTGATTTCGGTTTCTTATCGTGTTTAAATTGTAATAAAAAAAACCACAGACCTTAGACCAACCTGTTCCTTCCCTTTTCGGTGAATTTCCCAGTTTGAAAAGGATACGGCCAGTACGGATTCGCCTTCACGGAACTTTTGTGTCACCGTTCGGATAATAATCGAATCATGGTTGGAACTGTTCATTTTCACATTCGTAAAAGCGCAAAAACCTCACACCACAAAACGTTAATCTCGCTAGTGCAGAATGGTTGTTCTTTACACCTTTCCTTAACAATTTCTCACTATTTTACGCTTTACTTCTTCTAAACTATCACTTTAACACGCGTATAATGCAGCACTTATTGTGGGTGTGGATAGAGTTTTGTTTTGTAAAAATGCAACAATTTTAGGGCAAGCGTTTTGTGTGACGATAGTTTTCTGGGTTGATTCTACGGCTTCGTATTTTGTTGGAGTTGTGTGTGATTTTTTTTTAATTTTGCACAACTTTGACATTAAATCGATGGTCGCCAATTCAACGTACATAGCTCCGGGTCCGATTCTTACATACTTGTCAATCATGTCGTTCAATGAAAATAAACATTGTGGATTTTTATTTAATCTAAAACCAGGTCCTATTTTGTTACAAAGGATTTAAAATGCATTTAAAATGTACTTTTTTATGGATCCAAATAAAATCATATTTCGTACACCCAATGTCATCCTTGTGTCCTTGTGTGCGTTGGCATCCCGCGTACTATTGTTGTTTACAAACAAACAGTTTTTCCTGAACGTGAACTTTCGTGTTGCGTTTTGTGCTTTTTGCTGGCCAGAAGAAAATGTTCAAATATAGCCTTTTCCGCATGTACGGTACGTCCGCAAAGCGTGCAAACACAAAGCTATCAAAAGCGGCTGTTATCAAACGTTTAAACTATGAAAATAAAGCTCTATTCGGTGCGGTCGTGAAGCCGGTAAAAACGCAAAAGAAATCCACATCAACCTGTGATAATGAAACGCAACCAATAAATGCACCGGCTGTTGAAACAGAGCTCCGATCCGAGATTTTCTGGCAAATGCGCAATATTTCACGACCGAAAACCACCACCAATGAATTGATGGATAGTATGTACACAGCAGCGGAGCATTCGGTGATTCCATTCACAGAAAAAGAACTGAAACACATCACCAAGTTCCCGATTGTTCCGAGTGCGAAAGGTATCATCGAAAAGGGTTGGATACTGCATGAACAACACGAAAGTGAAAAGTACCGATCGCCATCGGTCAATCGGATATTGTCGGCAACTATGTCGGATGCATCAAGGCAGGCGCTACTGCGCTGGAAGAGCACCAAAATCGCCGAACTGGGTGAAGAAGGTTTTGCACAGCTGCAAAAGGACATATTTGCCCGTGGAAGTACATTGCACACAACGCTAGAAACGTGGCTATCGGGAACCGATCCTTCACAGGAAATGATTCAAAAGACCGGTGTGCTGTGGAAAAGTATTCATGGAGCACTTAAGCATGTGGAACGACCGGCAAGGATTATTGAACAGAAGCTGTACCATCCCTACCTGCACTATAACGGTGTAGTAGACTGCATTACCTCGACTAAGTACGCGAAAAGCGAGTCAATCTCAATCTTTAAAGTTTCACGAATCGTTGGAGAATAGATTCTTTACTTGAATGACTCTTGAAATACGATTGATATGAATTGAATTTAAACACTACTCTTTTCCGTAGGGGCCAATATCATGTCATCGAATGGAAATCATCGGACAACCCAAAGGCAAACGTTGAGGCCACCTACGACGCGCCGATACAGTTGTGCGCGTACCTGGGAGCACTACAGGCAAATAACGAATTGAGCGATGCGCGAATACAACGGGGTGCAATATTTGTAGCATACACTAGCGGAAAACCGGCCAACGTTCACATACTTTCTGTTGGTGAGATGCGACGTTATTGGCAGCTATGGTTAAACCGCTTGCAGGAATATTGGACGCGCTACAGAGATGGTACCCTACCCGAACCAATCTAAAATATTGAATGATGTAGCATTTACAAAGCGAATCAATAAAAAGTGCCTAAAATGAAGTAACTTGCCCAATTGTCGTTATTTGCATATTACCGGCAGATTGTAAAATCAGCTGATATAAAAAAGGCGCCTTAATTTGGCAGTTTCAGTATGACAGCAAAGCCAGCTTGGCAACACTGTTGTATGTCAAGCATCGAAAACCGTTTTTCCGCTTTTGTTTTGCGTGATGTTGTATTGTTTATTGTTATGGAAAATAGTAAAAGAAAAATGAATTCTAATGGTAAAAGAGTTTGCCGGCTCTACTATTTTGATTGATAATGCTTGCTTACACATCCTGTGTCTCTTCCCGACAGCACCGACGAAAGAGTGCCAGTATGGAGGTGAATGCTACCGTGTGAATCCGGTTCATTTCCGCGAATATTCCCATCCACACAGTGAGTTCCACACTATACCGATCGATTGGGCACTACCTCCTTTATGCATGTGTTTATGTATTTTTACAGTTGAAAAATTACTTGCCAAGTCCGCTTCGTGGTCAATGGTCGAAATTCCCGACGATGTAAAGGTACACAAAAGCGTGTTTGCCGAGCAACTGAAAATTGTATCCAATCTGTTTCCACATCACCCTTCTTCCGATTCGATTAACCCCGAAAAGAAATCCAGAACGGAACACATCTCTTCCGGTCCGATTCCCACAACTTCTGCACTTCCGCTAGTCGGAGTCGCGAAAACGGATTCAAAACCTTCAACCACGGGAAAAGACAGCAAAAACCCGATTGAATCACTATTCGCCGAACGGAGGGCAAAAATGCAGTCCACACAGAGAGACAAACCGACAGCAACAGTAGTTGCGCCACCGAAGGAAGAGTCCTCAGCCAGCGTCTCATCCGTCGATACGGGGATATCCTTGAAACAGGCTATTCCGCGTGACATTAGTTCGTACTTTCCGGTTGTGGCACCACGGGGCCGTATGGCAGAAAAGCTTGCAGCGGCAGCACCGTATAACTTTTTCCTTACCACCATAACCGCGTCCAAACCCACGCATACGGAACCACTGGCCGTAACGTTCCAGGAGCTGCTCGATTCGAGCCTGGGTGAGCTCGAGTGTTCGGTGCAGATGAACTTCATGGTAGACATCGGCTGGCTGTTGGCGCATTACTTTTTTGCCGGGTACGAAAATGTCCCGCTACTCGTACTGTACGGCGATGAAACGCCCGAGCTGCGGATGGTTACGCAAAAGAAGCCGAATGTTACGGCGGTGAAGGTAGAGATTAAAACGCCATTCGGGGTACACCACACGAAAATGGGCCTGTACGGATATAAGGATGGTTCGATGCGTGTCGTCATTTCGACCGCTAATCTGTACGAGGATGATTGGCACAATCGTACACAGGGGTTATGGATAAGCCCACGGTTGCCAGCGGTTCCGGAGGGATCTGACACGACGTACGGTGAAAGCAGAACCGATTTCCGCGCCAGTCTGCTGACTTATCTCGACGCATACAAACTACCCCAGCTGCAGCCATGGTTGGCACGAATAAGAAAAACGGACTTTTCCGATGTCAAGTAAGTTCAGTTCTATCCTAGCGAATGATGCACGTCCTCATTACTATTATTATCTTTTATTAATGTTAACTTGCTTGTCTCTGGGGTAGAAATCAAAGAAAGGAAAGCAGTAACATCCAGATGATTGGAAAGGATGCAGGCAACATAGTATGTCTGGATGTTAGAATTGGGCGTTCTCAGAGGCTTGAGACTAAGTAATCAGCGGCCGATAGCATACGAATTTCTGCTGAATTAGTTCCATCCTTTCGATCAGTGTTAGCCCCAAACTACCGATGCATTCTCAGGTATCGAACGGGCCACAAAGAGAATGATCATGCTTGATATTGCTATTCGAACGGTCATAAGAAATTACACAACATTTATCTAGAGACAGAACAAGGCCCATCGAAGTTGCACCAAATATTGAAACAAACGAGGTAATCTTGGAGACTTACACAATCAGTCAGCGAGGACACTGGCAGGAAAATGTTGTTTTCGTTATGATTTTTGGCAAGTAGTGAACAGGAGGAAGAATATTTACAAACTCGTTGACAGTAGAAACAGTGGGGAACTGAGTACAATGCGCTGGGGCACTCCGGACGTGGCAACAAAAGAATCGAAAAACTTATTTTCTATTCTGACTTTATATGATCCATCTACGATATGTAGAGGTATGACTTAAACCAGGAAAGAATAGGGTCACAAAAACCGGTTTTTGTTTCGAGTGTTTCGACATTAAACCGCCCGAGGAGATGGGGTCGAAAGCTGTCTTAAAATCGGTATATATAATGTATACTTGGCAGCCGAGCGCCATGTGGTAAAAGGTCCATAGAAGAATGGACTATGAAAAGAACGATCACCTTTTTGTGGATAGGAATAAGCCAAGCTTTTTTCCACAAGGGCAGAAAAGAGACTTGAAGGAATGATCAATTGCAGGAATGCTATAGCAGACGGCAAAGAAGGGGTGCGAAAAATGAAGAACATTTCTTTAATAATGTGGATGGTATACCATCAGCGACGGGGGAAAAGAAAATTTTACAGAAACACCACAAAGACCGAGGGTTTACCCTAAATCGGAATTGTATCCGTGCAATATAAGAATAGCCCGGTACTATATAAGAATAGTATAAAAGACCACTGGTGCTGATTGTATACTTTAAATTCATGATTGCACATTTTAAATTCATTTCCAGAGTATTTCTCGTAGCTTCAGTTCCGGGTGGTCACACGAATACGCCGAAAGGCCCGTTATGGGGACATCCTCGCTTGGGCTACGTACTCTCTCAGCATGCCGCCCCAATCGATGACGCCTGTCCGCTGGTGGCACAAAGTTCCAGCATCGGTAGCCTTGGCCCCTCACCCGAATCGTGGGTATTGGGAGAAATTATGGCAAGCTTTCGGAAGGATAGTGCCCCGGTCGGCATACGTCGGTTGCCTGGCTTTAGGATGATTTATCCGAGCTACTCGAACGTGCGCCAAAGCCATGACGCTTTGCTCGGTGGAGGTTGCCTACCGTACGTTAGGAGTACGCACGTGAAGCAGGAATGGCTCAAGGACTATCTTCATCAGTGGTGTAGTCGAGCGCGTCACCGCAACAAAGCGATGCCGCACATCAAAACTTACTGCCGCTGGTCACATCGAGGTTTGTACTGGTTTTTGCTTACTTCCGCCAATCTGTCGAAAGCGGCATGGGGCGTTTACAACAAGACCGGTCGGTTCGAGAAGCCATTGCGTATCAATAGCTACGAAGCGGGTGTACTATTCCTGCCCAAGATGATGGTAAGCCTCGCAGTTGTTTAAAGTAATTAAAGTAAATCATTAAGTTTTGGTTACAAATGTACAATTTTAGCTGGATGAAAACTTTTTCCCGATGGAAGCGAACAAGAAACATCCCCCGTTTCCGATGCCCTATGACATCCCGATCATTCCATACGCCCCAGAGGATACCCCGTTCTTTATGGATTATTTACACCAGTGAATTTGGAAAATTTGCTGACTATATACAGGATCTGTTTGTTTTATCTGTGTAAGGGTGCGTCGAAGAGGAGGCTTCAATACAATTGATATTTTTCATACATTATACTTGCTTTTTTACTAAGGTCTTACTCAGGCAGCAGAGACCGCGATGCTTGATAAATAAAAATCACAATCACTTACCAAGTTATTTATTAGACGCTAAAGCAGTCTACAAAGCTGCAGAAGTCCGTAATACCGTTTAGAGTTCTAGCGCCGTCGTCGGTCAAGTCAATAGCTGGCGTACACATCAGCGCCATCACTTCATCTCAGTTTGACACAGGAGACTTTTAGATGACAATGGAATCAGCAGGAAGGAGATCCGGATGTCGGAACGAATGGCCACGATCCAGGAGTGGCAGCGCTCGTGGGATCGGTCAGCGGCAGCAACAACGGCTAGTCGGTATGTGACATGGGCTCACAGAATGATTCCCGATCTGCATCAATGGATGGGGCGGAAGCATGGGGAGGTGGATTTCTACCTCTCCCAAATACTCACGGGACATGGATTTTTCCGTGAGTATCTGCACGTGTGCGGCTTCACTACGTCCCCTGAGTGTCCACGGTGCATAGGCTTGGTCGAGTCAGTGGCCCACGTCATGTTTGAGTGTCCAGTGTTCGACGACGTCCGGCGAGAATTGTTGGGCTGGGGGACGAGCGATCCAATCCATTCAGACAATCTATCAATGAAATTGCTTGAGAGTCCAGAGTGGTGGGATCGCATACAACGCGCAGCAAAGTCGATCACCACGGTGCTCCAGCAGATATGGCGAGACGAGGAAGCGATAATGAATGGGAGGACGAATGCTGCCTTAACAGAGAACGACGAGGTTGGGCTGGACAGTGTGGCTGCTCTCTTTGCCGAGGAGATCGAAGAGGAGGTCTTGCTAGACATTACAAGACGGGTCAACGAGGCACGAGCAGCACGGCAACGGTCAGCTCGCAGCAGACGTGGACGGGCCAGGGCGGAGAAACGTGCACGGAGAAGGCTAGCAGCTGATGTCGCAGCAGCATCGACAGCCAGGGAAGATGATATTCTGCGGGCAGCAGCGGAGGCAGAGCGTGCTGGAACAGCTCCACCTCCCATTCCCAGACGTAGCTACGGGCGAACACCTTCCCCCGAAACGGTGCGACTTCGGCATGAGCGCCGAATCTACATGCGGAGGATATGGAGAGCTAGGGTAAGGGAGGGAACACTTCCACCTGTTCCTCCCGGAAGGAGACGCCGTCGTCGAGAGCCTCCATCAGCGGCGGACTTGATTCGGTCCAGAAGGAATCGTAGGGCTAATGCTCGAGAGAGGAGGAGAAATCGGAGAGCTGGAGAAACTCAGAGAGTCCCCGAGTTTCCTCAAGTTAACACCGAGAGGAGGCTGTCGCTTACCCCAGCGGAAGAAGCCTCGCTTTTAGCAAACATCACTTCGGGACGTTAAGCGTGCAGGCGTCAGTGAAGGACGAAGATAATAGAAGCGATGTATGCATCGAAAGACAACTAGCGGCGTCGGAATTACACTTGGTTTTTAATTAGTTATACTTAGTAAGTTTAATTAGTTCTTAGGTGAAAAACCACGTAGCGTGGGAACAACCCCCCATAGGGAAAGCTCTTGCGGAAATACCTGGGGGAGGGAGACAGGTAAATAACTTTGTTTTAAATAAAGAAAACCTGTAATAGTTAAAAAAAAAAAAAAAATTTATCTCAGTTTGGACTTAACTATGCCTCCTCTGCATATGTGGGCCTAGAAAGACACTATGAGATGGGTCGTCCAGTGTGATTATCAAACATGAAGCAATCACCGAAGTTTAACGAGTCTAATTCGTCGCAAGTCGGTAAGATCGCCCTACAGGTCGTATAGTTCGTCTTTGCTCCTGTTAGAAGAGTTTAGGCGGATTAAGATCAATTCACCAATTTTGTGTAGAGTCTGTGTGTCCAGAGGTGTATGTGAGAGCTGGAACTATAAATGTCCTGTGCAGTCCCAGCGTCGTCCATCGCGACATGTATTTTGATTGGAGAGCTTTCCTCAGGCTGCTGTAGTTCAACCGGTTGGAAGTGTTGGAAGAGATGCGGAGGTCTTTAAGATGTGTAAAATAGACATGTATTCGGATGAACGACCAGAGGATGGTGGTGATAGTCGAAGGATCTCTACAGGGTTTTAATGTATCATGCAAAAGTTGGGATTTCTGATGTGATATTCTCCGTGAATTTGAATATTAACCGTTATTGTTGTTCATTTTCATAAGAGAGGTTCTACTACAAAATGCTGCAATATGCAAAAGAAGTGCATGGGAAGCAAAGGTGGCTTTTCGTACCAGTGGGTTAGCCGAGCTTGGTACTGCCGGTGATTGTCTGCACAGGGCAGGGTTTGCAGTAGTTTCTGCTTACATCGGCCATTTTTTTCAACGGTGCTGTTTGGAGGTATCCTTTGGTACGATAAACTTTTGCATATCAACTTTTACGAGACGGGTATACTATTCCTTCCGAAGATGCTGAAAGTGCAAGCGAAAGTGTGCAAGCATTGCGTGCAACCATCAAACAGAGTTTTCACATCCTAACCTTTTCTAGTCGAAGACTAGACGAACGTCCTTCATTTCCGATGCATTATGATGTTCCAATCATTCCGTACGATCCAAGCGACGATCCATTCATCATCGATTATTTGGGCGAAGATAGTCCAGATCAACTCAAGTACTGTTCTGGTTGTTGAAAGGAACTAGAATAAAAGTTTATCAGTAAATAGTTAACATATTGTGTTCTTCTCTATACAGACTAGTCTAATCGCTAAGAGCGTATACAACCTTACCGATAGGTGCACTTGGTTACACTGTCACACAATCGTTTCTAACCAGTGGGTGGCGCATACCGAACGCATAATTCATCTCTGATGCCTTTTCTGTCCTTCTTTAACCCATTTTCTTCTCGCGTTGTGTGGAATGCGTTCAACTCGTTCTTATCACAATTCGTAAGCCACACAAATGTGGTTAGCGAGAGCGTGGCTTACTGCTTCAAAAACCGTTCAGTTAGCAAAAACCCATCGCCACAACACATGCTGCTGCTTGGTGGCTGTAGAGCAACATTTTGCTGCAGTAAGTTGCACATTTGATATCCTTCACTTGCGTTTGATCTGGCGACTGCATGCATTGGTAAAGTTTGCCTCTTGCAGAGATGCGTCGCATAAGTGGAACCGTGCTCGGAATAGCCCTGCTCCTGACTCTCGCTATCGTGTGCCACGCCGACACCCGGTATAATGTCAGCTTTGACGGTGAGTAGAGGTTGCATTATGTGCGAACCGTGCTTAGAATTCGTTGCCATTAATCTGTCTCTTATCGTCCACATCCTCGCGCGACCTTAACCGGCATAGAATTGCACAAATGCAAGCAGCACAACGCTATCAATGGGTACAACTATCGGGCGTTCTTCAAGCTGCATGAGCTGCAGCATCACGATCCAACAGCTGACCCCGATCTGGTGGTCGATCTTCTAGTGTACGTGTTGGCCGCTCGCGACGGTCATATTCTGCTGGCGGAACAGAACAAAACGAGTGGAACTGCGCTGGAAATAGGTAAACCTCATCGAGGAACCAATGCCTAGCCCGTTTGATTGCATTCCGATTTCGGTTCGCATAATCTTCCCGCTTGCCCGTTTTCTTTTTTTTGCCAGTGCTTGGTGGCGGTGGAAATACATTTTCGCAGATACGTTTCGGCCAGAAGGGTTCGCCGTTGAGGACGAAGGCAAGCGCTGGACTGTTGTCACCGATTGATCCACTTCCGGTGCGCGTTCGTATCTATGCAGAAGGGCAGATCAGAATTTACGCCGGCAATCTTACTGGGGAACCGTTCATGGAAGCGATGATGCCAAGCAAGAATTCGAGCGGGCTGAGTTACGTCAGCTTTACCACGTGGGGTACGGCTTTGGCGAAATGGTTCTATGACTGTCCGCTGCCCTCAAACGCCACCGACGGTACGGTGATGATTGATGGTAGCGAGCTCGAGCAAGAGTACGATGGAAAGCAACGTTTGATCGATCATCTGAAGTCGGTACCGCGATGGATTGATCCACCGGTCAACTTTACGGGCGTTCAAATTTCGCACATGTACGTGCAAGGGTTCGTTTACGATCAGACCACTAATCTGATCGAGCTGTCGGGTGCGATGGGCCTATCCTGGCAGGATTCACGCTACAACTGGAACGCATCCGACTTCGACAACGTGACCGTGGTCGGTGACGTGTGTCACACGATCTGGACGCCAGCTTTCGAAACGTTGAGCCTCTTCACTGGACCGTACTCGCTCTGCTTTCTCTCGCAGGAAGGAACCGTAATAGTCGAAATCGAGGAGTTTTCGTGGGTCAATTTCTGTACCCTTTCGGATAGCTATAGGTGGCCGTATGACGTAAACGCTTGCCAATTGCAACTTTTGGCGGCAGGCCATGAGCGAAACGTACCTATTCGTGTAGTTATGGGAATGGTGGTAAGTAATGATATCGGTAATAGATTTTTTTAAATGTTCAGTTGATACTAACCCTTCGTCATTTTTGTAGCTTTTTGATCCGGACTTTGAACAATCAGAATGGTCCATAAAAACCATCGGTAAGCATGAGTACGAGCAGACCATTACGCCGTATGGACAGCAACCAATGCTCGAAATGCACATCGAAATGATGCGGAAAAGTGATATTCATTCCGTTTCGATTTATCCATCATATTTTGGTGAGTAAGGTGAAGCATTTTGCTACCTCATAAATACAACAATTTGTAATTCAAACACTTATAAAAGGGATGCGTTATATGGGCTTTCAACAAAAATTACATCAAGTTATTGAATGGAATAGACTGATCAGTTGGGGCACTCTGGTGGTAAGACGAACCCAAATGAGACCGGTCTTTACTCGGCAACACCGGGGTTCAAATCTCATCGGGGTTCAATCTAGCCATCTACGTGGTACCAGCAATTCTAGTAAGAAAAACTCAGTTCAGTTGAGTTTTTTTTTTCATCCGCTGAAAAACGGCCAGACCGTATAACTTAAAAGCTAAGCTTATCTCAAACAATTCCCACCATTTTCATATACCTTATCCCGGGTAGGTTCGGTTGATAATTTTGTTGCCATTATACCTCTTGTTGGTGTTGGTGTGGACGTTGTTTTTGGATCGTCTCTTCTTGTTGCTGCCAGTGTCCAAGGATGAGGTTGTTGTTGTTCCTTTTTGTGGACAAACAACATCAACACGCTGTTTGTCCTTTCGGGCAGGCTTCAAACCTCCACACCATTGGCGTACCTGGTGGTTTGCTATTGGTAACCCTAATGCTGGTAACATGTATGGACCGGGGAGTCACAGAAACTTGTCTGAGTCTCAAAAGCAAACCGACGCATACATACCACCAGCATCAAGACCACCGGAAGAAGCTTCTGATCGTAGGCCCGTTCCATACTTTTGCCATAGTGTACCCGCTTCTGACCCAGGATATCGCGCATCGGCACAGCAGAGGCCCTATTTAATGCCCGAACGGCTGCTGATACACCGTTGATACAGCTACAAACCTTGGAGTCGGCGCTGCCAATACGTTGAAGATGTGCTTTCATCGCATGCTGGTTCGACCTAAGTCTCGACATCATGCGAATGAATGAACGATCTGAAGTATGACGGCACATCGCCTTATTGTCAATACCATGTATGACTGGAACAATAAACATTAATAATAGGGCATTTCCTCCCTATTCTTTGCCGTATCCCGGCCATGCTCGGTTATCCTATCATTATGGCCATTTATTTTATTATAGTAAATTTATGCTAAATGGTAGCCCAAAATCTATCGAGATTTTAGCGCAAAAACTAATTTTTTTAGCAGTTTAGGCTAAAGCCAAGGAATGTTTAATATTTAAGAATAAAATAATCAACCATCTTACCTCTTAAGTAAGTTTTTATAACACAATGTTATTCTTTATTGCAGTTGCTAACCTGCTGATATCCATTTCCTTCCTGGTCGATGGGCGATCGCGGCTGTTACTGAACTCGCTCGGTCTAATCGTGGTGCTGAATTCATTTCTGAGCCTCTCCGTCATTGTGCCACGTGCTGGAGTTCCAAAAATATGTACTTGCCTAACATTAGTAAGCATGGGAACCGAAAATTTGCTAATCTTTTTGTTCTTTCTTTTCTCGTCCAACGATCAGATATCTTCTTCCAATGGTCACTCGTGTTCTACACACTGTCGTCGATTCTTTTCGTGATCGAGCTGTGGTTAAAGAAAACACGAGCTCACATATCACCTGGATCCTGGATTGGTCGAGTTATAAGCTTCCCGGCACTAAGGTTCGCACTGGCCATGGATCAAAGGAGTGTAAGTGGTTTTCTGGACTTCCTGGCCGCAAAATCACTATATTCGCTAAATATTTTTTTTTTTAAATAAATTTTTAGAACTATAACACGTTGGAGCGTAAAAATGTCCGATGGGATGAAGTGACGTGCATTCTGAACCGAATCATAATGGTTGTTGTGGTGATCGTGTTTGGCATTGGATTCACAAAACCGTGAAGTGTAGATGTATCTCAACCGCACATATCTCCATGACCTTCGAAGAGCATAGTAGTTTAGTGTACATTTAAGCCATGTGCACACACGAGTACACTGCATGCTATCCGCAAGCATTTTTTTCGGTCGGTAACGGATTAATTATTTGAAGGTAATGTGTAGGAAAATGTCGCCAAAATTAATTAAGTAATAAAGAAGATTATGCTTTAAGTTTATTATTTGCTACATGCTTTTCTCTTCTTTTCTTCATCTGTAGAAAAATAATTAAAACATTGTAGTCTTTTGTGGAACAGCATAGAAGAAAGCAAAACTATTGGTGGATAATGATGGAGTACTTCCAGCATAATTAAAGGATGTCCTTAGTTTCACCAAACAGCTTCAAATCCAACAAGTCAACTGATAGCGATAGATCAAGATCGCTTACTGCTTTAAGCGTCTAGTCCTTACTATTACTCTACTGACTTGAGTCCTTTAGTTATGGAGTAAACTATACCAATGTAGATTTTCACTCTTCGTCAGATCGTCCAGAGTGTTGAGAAATATTCTGATGAAAGTCACATACGCTGCTTTTGAGCAGCAGATGCATTTTTGTCTGAAAGCTGAGAATCTCGACAAGCTATATCCTGGGTCGTATTGAAGCAATAATGCAAAGAACGTAGTGAATCGAAAAACAATCAACCTATGGAGAAACTTTGGTGTTGCTGACGGGAACAAAACCAGATGCGAAGCATCTGCCGTTGATTCTGATTATGCGAAGGACAGGACTGACCACGCGAAGGACTGACCGAATCCGAAACTTCCGCGCAGTTTCTTGACGTTATCAGATTTCACCGTTATCAGTCACCGGCTTTCCTAAGGTGAAGCGGGTTAGCCTTTTTCCTGGACTTGCCAGGTGAAGTACCTAACCGTACACCAAGTTCGGCTAGCGAGGATTTCCCGGACTTGCCATGAAAAGTTTTTAACCACGGACGAAGCACAGCCGATGATATCGTCTCCTAATTCTTCCGACAGAGTGGGGAGGCATTACTGGAGCGGTATGATCCCTTTTCTTTCTCCACATTGTTGTTTTAAGTTTCCGTTACGATCTTCTAAAATGTAGACAAATTCGTTACGTCCACCTTTCTTTCAAGGGCCTTTCTTTATGTCCCATACAATGTAGGCGAGTTTGTTGCATCGGCATTTCTGTTTATTTTCCGTTAAGTTTATTTTTAATTGTCGCGTTCGCAAAAGTCTGTGTTGTTTGCAAGAACTCTGGCACCATCCTTGTTCTTTGAATCAACTCGATTGCCCGTAATTATGACGTTAAGCTTCATCTGAAATTGCAAGCCACATTCAATCACGATATTATGATGCACACAATAATCCCCTGTTTTAATATGACCCGATCGAACCCTGCACCCGGTAACACGATCATCAAGATCAGAATATAACAGGTAAATAAGATGTTGGCAAAAATCCCGAATCATGAACGTCACAAGCTTGATTAGGCCGCATCGTGACTTGAGGGCGAGGATTTGACCGGTCATTCCATATTTCCTGCCATTTCAAAGAAGACTGGCAGGCACAAAATAATAGTTTTTACTCAAGCAGGAAGTAGTGCTTTTTGCTGTTTTGGTCTTCTGTTTTCGTGTACGATTTTAAAAATGGTTCCATTAAGCTAGATACAAAATTACCGTGTTTGCAAGCATGTGCGCACAACCCACACGCGGAACGTGTGCCTGCGATCGTAGGTCATCGCATGCTCGTAAGTTCCGATCGTCTCGGAAGGGACAAATCGAATGTCGGTATAATAGTCTGTTATTAAATGACAAACATGTCTCACGCGGCGAACACGCATCGACGCAACGCTGGATGTGCATCGGGATTACGGTAATAAAGAGAAACGAAAATGATAAGAGCATGTCTGCGACCATGATGATCACGCACTATCGAAGTCAGTAAGGCAGCCGAACGAGGAGTGTTGCTGGTGCTACCTTTTCCAGCGATGCTGTGAAACCGGTTTTGAGCATCTTCAACTGCGACCGTTTGTAAACGAAAGCGAGATGCATCTGGATACTGGACCTGATCTACCATAAGCAAGACGTGTAACCCACTCGAGGCAGCGTCGAGTTCTGAAGGCGGGGAAAGTGTCGCACATGGAAACCTGTCCTGCACGAACGGCTCACGTGTGATGGAACCTTCATTGAAGGTCGTTTGGAATGATGCACACGGCATCGATGGGACGACGGTTTGAGAATTGTTTTGGAAGCTTTTGAACATGACCATGGACTCGTCTCAAGGCAACTGACATACAACTCTTGCACAGATTCTGTACAATACCAACAAACGATCGAGATAATGATCAAATATTGCTATTAATATTTCATAGCGAATGAAACGATCGACTTTGGATTCGTTTTAGACCATTTCGGTGGGTAGGGAAATTCGATACATCTCGTATTAAAATTGCATAATCCGAAGGGCTGCTTGTTTTCCGGCATAGCAAAAAGCCTCGTTTGTTGGAGCATTCCGATGCAGATCACTCTGAAGGTGTGATGATGAAAGGTACTTTTCCATTTTTCCGCATCGTTTGTCACGAATGATTCTTTGTATGGTGCTGTGCTGGTTTCGGTTGATATTGCTGTTGGTCGATGGGATGGGAGCAGCAGTTATTTGATCTCTCGGAACCGGAACAAACCATCAGCAATTGTAATGATGAACCTATGCGGTACGGTTTGCGAGGTGTGTTGCAGAGTTGAGGAGGTGCGTTACAGTCACGAGGTAAGTCTTTTATGTCACACCACATTGGAACAGTAGCGGAATGAACCTCCCTTCGATGTAATTGCGTCTAAAACTGTGAGACTTCAATGCTAGAATATGTGCAAAACTACATGAAAGTCTAATAAAATATAAAATTGCAGACATTTAGGCGTCCGCATGCGTTCCACAAATCTATAAAGAACTTTGAATGAAAGGAAAACGATCGTGCTTTCGTTACTTTCATTTGAAAAAAACATCGTTCCACTGACACATTAACACATTGTTTCGCTTTCGTTATGGTAAACACATGCAAAAGGAATGATCTTGAACCACATCTCAACGGTAGCAGGCACGAGGCTCTAATCAAATTATCGATTTGTCAACGAGCGCATACAAAAACCGAAGGTCATCAGTGTGCAGAAGTTTAAAGCAGGTTTTTTGTCGTTTATTTATAGAGGCTTTGAGTCTCTGAGACTAAGTTCACCTCTTTGTACAAGAAGTTTTTAACAGCTTATCTATTAGGGACGGTCCACAAATTCTTGGATTTTTTGTATCTCTTTTCCTTTTGAGGAGCTCCCTAACAGGTTCGAGCTCCTTACCCCCGTATGCGGGACTCCAATACGAGACTCTTACTTCGAAGGTACTATTGCAAAGATGCTAACGTGGGGTCCCTTTTACTAGACCCCTTGTACCAAGCAGTTGCCGGGACCCTAGCCCTATCGACAAAATTGCCTTAATAACCACTACTAAGGCATGGGGATGGTGGTGTAGACGACAGTGGCGCCGGTCTTTCAAACGACAGGATCGGGATTCAAATCCCATCCGGACTCTCTCCCCGCAGTGAGGACTGATTTTTCAACTACGTTGTATCGGCAAGTCTAGTAAGCCATTCGATGGCCGGCGTGACCTAGAAGTTTGTTAAGCCAAGAAGAAGAAGAAGGGCTTCTTCATTACAAATTTGCCTTAGTAGTGCCTTAGTTGGCGGATTTACAAAGATTTTGTCAATAGGCGACCGCCTAGTCCGCCCACAGTTAGAACCGCTGTCCTGTCAACGGAACAGAAGCTACAGAGTGGAGGGCTGGATTTGTTGAAGATTGAGCAATGGGTCAGGCGTGTATGTCCTAATCGAAGGCGGGAAAGAACTTGTTGATGGTGGTTGGATTCGGTATCTTCCCATGGACCGGTGTTATGCTTGATGGGGCGGCGGAGTTGTTGGGAGATTATGGTGTTGATAAAGCGGATGGCATCTCGGAGTTTAAAGCAGTTCGAAACAAGGTGCAGTAGGATGCTTCAACACAAACGAAGGCGAGACTTTCGTTATCAGAGCAATGTAACACACAACTTTGCCTTGATGAATCCGTGGTCTAAGGCACTTGCTGAGGTATCTAAGTAGCCATGGCTAAACCTGTACACTAAAATAAATAGCAGATTAACAATAATTTAAATGCAAAAATTCCACCTCTAGCCAATGATCGTCGATCACGGTTTCATCGATTCTTCTACCCTTCTTTCTGTCTCTTTCTCTCGGTCTGCATGATCTCGTAATCGCCACTTGCGTGTGGATGATGATCATCAGCCGAGTGTTCTCTCATTTCCCTCGCTCTCGCGCTCTCACTGCAAACGATGCTCTCTGCATCGCTGCTGTTAGTGATGGCGCTAAACCAACTTTTCATGCTTTACCTGGCACGGCAGCATGGCACGATGTTGGACGCTCTAGGTTCCCTTCTTGGGTGTGTGCAGCTCGCACTCGGAGGGAGTGAAAACATCCGCGTGGCCGCCTGAACACATACTTCGTCCGATTCCGAACGGCAGTTCGGCACTAAATCTGGTCGCTCGCGGTTGTGCCCGTCGACGCGGTTTAGATCGTTCGCTAGTACGCAGTGGAATTTGTGCAAAGAAATAACCGAACCACGTGCCGCTCCGGTGTACTTGTGCTGTGGTGTGTTTATGCTGTACGTGTGCCATATCAAATTTGTGTGATGTTTTTTTTTTTAATGAAACGTGTTTTTAAAGTAAAATTTTGTCTGTAAAAGAGATTTTCTGCATCACTGGGCAAATGGTTTTTGGGGTAGAGTGCAGAGACTGTGTGCTGCTCGTTTGTGTGTCCGATCAACCTTTGCCAATGATGGTTGATCATCGTTTGCCGTTGACCTGTTGGACAATTGTTTTGGTTACATTTAGCAAACAATATGCGTGAGTGAGCGTTTGTGTTCGTGTGCGTCAAATATGTTTATTTAATGGCGCTTAAAATGAGCTATAAAGATGCGATCGAGAATCAAGTTGGTGTCGTGTAATAACATCATGTTCTGAATTTAGTGAATTACGTTAAAGCATACATGAATCTGCATTAAACCTCCAACACCAGTTTTGAAATTCTGCACAACTTTCATCCGTGCCCTAATTTCCCGCGCACCGCGTGTCACTTTGTGTCACGGTGAAAAACGTGTACTTGTGCTGGTGCAACACGTCTGCAACGGTCGGCAGCAGCAATTACCTGTGCTTCGATTAAGCAACGCTATTTGGAACTCGTCACTACTTGGGCTAGTTTTTAACAACTTTTGTTTTTACTTTCTTTCTACATTTCTCCTTCGTTTGTTTCATTCAGCTATTTTTTTACTGCAACCTGTTTTGTTTGTTTGTTTATTTTACTTTGCTTGTTTTTTTAACATTTGTACCAATGTTTTGATTTTTTTCTTCGTTACATCTTTTACTGCTTAACTTTTACCTTCTTTCCTTGCTGATGGTATTGCCGCGCTGTTTTCACTCTCCCTCTCGATCTATTGGTAAATTTCTCTTTCCGCTATCTCCCTCTCTCAATTCTGTTTTGGTTACTATTTCTGTTTTACTTTCCATCACCAGCAGCATCCATCCCGCACCAAACGTCGCCGTTGGGTTGAAGTTCCCCTCCCGCTTATCTACCATGCGCTGGGTATGGTGGGATGGTGAAATTTTCACTTGTACCCAACTCCACCTTAAAGCTTCGGCAAGATCGTTTACCTCTCCCAAGGTTTTAGAGCAAAATCGTTTTGTTCGTTTCAAATCATCGCGCCTCCTATGCCTATGGCAAGGTGCATGTAAAGCTCCGTCGTCCGTTGTGGTGTAGTGCAGTACCTTCACCGTCCTAGGCGTACTGAGCCGGGCATACCAAACTTACCAAGATTTCCTCCTTTCTCTTCCAATTTCTTACCGATCACGTATCACAGCCACTGCCGCCACTGCACACGGCATTTCAACTTGCCACGAAGTAGGCCCACTTGCCTATTTCTTTGCTTCTGTTGTAACGTGCGTGCAAACAGTGCTCCAAAGGCGGACATGGTGTGAACAATTTTTTGGAAACGATTTTTAAACAAAGTTAATCGTTTGAGAGCCATACAGTTATGCATTAAAAACCCCAAATATTATAAACTTCCATTTATAATCTTAAGAGATATCATTCACTGTATTTGGTAAAGGTATCATTTTAGAGGATATTCATAGATATTTCATAGTCCTGCACTTATGCTTGCTGTAGTTTGCTATTGTTGGTATTATAACGAACTCGAAATACAACACATTATAAGTGTTCTGTGAAAATTGCAGCTACCCCTAGCTGCCCTTCTAAATGTTATAGGCATTTAAAAATTTACAGTAAAATTCTTTTATTTTTTGTTTTTAAATAAATTTTGCACATAAAAATGTTACAGGTACTACTTGGCCAATGATTTCATTTGTGATATTTATTCAATATAAATGCTATATTATCTATTGTTAAAGAATTCATACAAAAATGTTAAATTTCATATACAGCACGTTGTTGACTTCAGGCAAAAATGGTTTAAGTGGAGCCATCTAGATGTCCTAATTTTAATAATAATACTTAGATAATTAGGATTTTATACTTTAATATCAAATCAATTACGAAGCTGTACAACTGCTTCGAAACGACAACGTCCACCCGTTTGTCTGAGCTGGTCCACTGTGCAGTGATCGCGCGGTGATCACCAACACCAGCAAAACCAAACACGAAAAGCAAAAAAACCGCCCAAGCGATACGGCGCATGGCGGCACACCTATCAGTAAACCGAAAGTAGTACTTCCTTTCGTACTTCTTAGCACGAAACGAAACGATGATCACATGCCGGGTGCCAGTGGGAGCTAGTTTGCAAAGATGCAGGTTAATCTCGGTAGCTCCCGGCAGCGATCGCACAAAGTGTGCAAAAATAATTGTTTTCTTCAATTAAACACACTTGCTGCTGGGGGTAACAGTTTTCGGTCGATCGGAAACCATCATTCCGGTGTGAAAGCTGATGATCGTGCTTCTTTTACTATTTCAAAAAATAGTGCACCAGCTAAACGTCAATCAAAACGTCAGCCGAGATAGAGCCGCTGGAGGTACGTAATTCATCCAAATTGGACACATCCCGGGTGGGAAGGGGTGGTATGGGCGGAGGGGTGAAAATTATAGTGACGCCAGTACTGTGCTGAACGATCAATCGAATCGATCGATCATTTGTTCAGCAGTTGCAGTTTTCCTCTTTTCCAGCATGAATTGTGCAACTTCACCGTCATTCGGAACTGAAGAGTTCGTGTGGAATGATTTTTCAAATTCCACGATCGTCGTCATTCCGGGGCTTGCGATGTGAACAAAACACAAACACAAAAATGACGAATAATTATCTGCCAGAGTTCTTTCTTGAGCTCTAAACAACGAAATAAAACAAAAAAAAGCGAACACGAATTATAAATCTGTTGACTCACTCTGCTGGTTGTTCTTCTTCCTTGTGTGTCTTGTGTTAGATGGTTAATAATTTATGTATCACTAAGCTATTTCCTGTTTTTTTTTGTGATTGAAAACAAAAATAAAAGAAAAACAAATCACTTAACGTTGGAAACACTCCTAACGGCCAATAGAGTGTGTGATCGCGTGCTGCCTTGACGAAGAGGAAGGTTCTCAACCGTAGCGACGTGCAACTGGTGTGACTGTGCCAGCACATGTCACTTTCGCCTATTTGCGCCAAAAAGTCCATTAGGAAGCATGCAAACGCCGTCGTACGGCAAGACGAAAATACGATCGATTTGTTGCTCGAAACGTACGAGTTGCGAGCCGAACCGAAGATTAATGGGGAATCACAAATTCAATGCCCAACAACAACCCGATACCGCGTACGACGATTAGTTGAACGAACAATATCAAGGGCGTTGCAAAATGTGCCATTTACAAGCTTATATTAAAAAAAAAAAACAGTTCACCCCCGTACTGTTGCATCTTTCTGTAAACAGTTTACAGCTGTATTAAGATTTGTTTCCCTTTTCTTTGCTATCAAATTCAAGCACGATTACAGTTTTCAGTGTGTGTGTTTTTAGAATACTTTCCTCCTAGTGTGGTGCAATATGGTTCGATCATGAAATATTGTTCACTAACGATAAGAGGTTGAAACACAGACATACACAGAGCAAAACAAGATTAGCACCACCATTTTTTAAATAATATCTTCAAAATATTTTTTTAAGTTTAGAATATTCTTCAAGCTTTTTAGCAACATTTTTTAAAATAATTTTGTGGACATAATAAAATGTAGACATTCGATAAATGCATGAAAGAGGGTACGAAATAAAAATAACATCACTATGACTTTTCATCAACAGATGCACAAATTACAACAAAAAATCAAATCTAGCTGCATTTTCAAGACAGTTTGAGTGAATGTGTGTGCTATGCTTTCGAATGATGGTGATAACCAGTGAGTTCGTGGCCAATTTTGTTATTTTCCAGACTATACCAACTCCACGAGTCCTCAGTACACAGGTGTACGACGTCCCAAAATGTGACGAAAAATAATAGACTAAAGTTTTCCCACGAGATACAGATCCGCAAGATGTACTGGGCATCCATATGCTTTAATTTTTTTGCGTGGAAACCAGATGTTACTGAGTCCAGGCCTTAATAATAGGGACAATATCCTTGTGGAAATGTACTATCAACCCGTATAAAACTCGTTGTGATCGCTTATGATTATGTTTGGCAGTTAGATGGCGTCCTTTGACTCCAGAGCGTGCTTGAAATCATCGCCAGTAGGAGCTTTTGTGCAATAGAAAAAGGTGCTTAAACCATTAAAGTTACAGCGCATAATGGAATCAGGTTCTTCGCGAATCTTATGCCTTAATTGTTATCAATCATTGAGACCATTAAACACCTTATGTTAGCTGAAAAGATCACATTTTAACACTCATGACGAAAGGCAATCTTGGTGAGGCTATTGTTCCGTTTCATATTTTTAATGCTTAACAGAGTTTGCAGCACACATCCTGCGGTAACTGGACATTGCAATTTCTGCTCGAATTTGCGATGCTGATCTTTTCTGGTTCACTAATATTTCACAAAAATTGACTTATATCACACCGCATTTTAGCTTTGTCTTCCAAGTAAAGATATGTGGCCGCCATTATTGTAATTTTTTTTATAATCTATCTTACTTTACTATCTGGAAGCTATTCAAATCGTTTGCACTCAAAAATAAGCCTGCGTTATTGTTTCTTTTTAAATATTGTTGCTTTTTCTCATAACTTAAGAAGCTGCACTTGGCCTATCGAAACTTAATGAGCAATAAGTACAAGTTTTTTTTGTGATTATTTGTACAAAACTTTACCTCCAATTAGAATAGAATTATCTCAGTTAAATCTAACCCGCAGCCAAAAGTTTACAAACATTCATGCAGGATGTAGTATTAGCAAGGTGGTGCTATTTTTTAGGTGGGTTTTAAAGAGGAAAAATGGTCAATGTTAAAACATAGGTTAAACAAATTTATTTAAGTTTAGAAAAGCTTCTGAATCGGTTCAACAATTTTGAAGATATTGTCGAAAAACATGGTGGTGCTATTCTTATTTCGCTCAGTGTATTAGAAACAGTTACTACGTATGGCATCGTATGACGTCATAAGAATACTTTTTTGGGTATTACTAAAAGAGAACTGATTTTTGTTTTAAATCATAGCATGGCCCAATATTCGAGGGATCTTTTGGGGACATTTGTCCATTGACCCTTTATCTGTGGACCGATTGCAACAGCTACAAGTTTTACAGCCTGTTCTAATTTTCCTCATTTTCATAGCCAAATTTCAACTTCCTAACAGTGTTATATGACTCTTTGAATGCTTCAGAAACTTATCAAGAAACCAGAATAAACGATGATGGTTCTGTAATGAGAAATGGATTCCCGTTAGTTGGAGCGTCTGTTTGAATTTGTCTAAAAATTAGGCGTCCTTATGACAATAACTCAAAATGAACAGAATAACGACTTTTCTGAAACATGTCTTAGCACCAATAAGGATGTTGTTAATCGAAGAAACTGGCAATTAATTAAGCTCATTAAGTATCTTAAGAGTAGATTCCTTTTTTTATTATTCCGATAGAACGGCCTTCCGATAGCCGTATTCCTAAGTACATTCCAATTAATAGCATCGAAACTGTTGCTAAGACTAGGAAAGATGTCAAGTAAAGAATGTTTCTTGAACGTAGAATCGAACCGCAATATAATTCATGGAGCCATTCAACGCAAGGCTATTTGTTTTTAATGCAAAACGTTGCTTGTTTTAGTACACAATAAGCTTCTAGTACATTGGGTCTGGGAGAATACAACAACCTCTACATCACTAGTTGCTTTCCTGATGAATCTTCACTGTCCAATGAATTTACCCTTCCAGCCAATCTTATTAGTGTATGACTCACCAGTATCATTGGCTAAAAATAAATTTCAAACCCTTAACAAATCTCAACAGCACTTCTCGCTTTGCATGTTCCGATCCTAGCGGGTTATCATCGTAAAGTGGTTCGATTAAGGATGAATGTTGCTGAGAACAGAGACGCGTCATACGACTACCGATAAGCACACGTTCACAAACAAGCACCCGATTCGCACAAGCGTGACATTCACTGCACTTAATCGTGACTATTCTTGGGCGCCTGGTTCATGCATCGAGCGATCGTTCCCTATTAATCCTTATCAACGTTCAACAGTCATGTCTGTGTGGATTATCATCGACTTATTGTGTCGATGTTGTGATTTTTCCTTTCCTACACTGACCTATGCAGCTTGTAAAATGGCACGTTAGGGTACGTTTCGCGCTTTAATTGCCACCGTAATCCACCACCAGGCCACAAACCACCGTTACATCTATGTGTCCCAGTGATACAGATTCGTTGGGCCAAATTCTTTGGACCAGACAGGTTAGACTTGTCAGCATGTCGTCTAGTGTCGGTCAGTCCTGCACAGAAGCAATTTCATCCCCGGGATCATCATCTGGCTACTTTTTTTTCTTCTGTATTGCAAGTGTGCGCTGTGTTTTGTATTCTCTTGCGCCCCGTGGATGATACGTCGTTTTTCACACCTCGTGCAAGACGTCGGAAGTAATTAGGCTCTAATGACGTGAGTCCCAAGTTCTCTGCACGGGTAAAAAAACCCCAAAAAACGGTACGAAAACGGTAAAACCTTGTAGAGATTGTGCACAGCAAGACATGTGTCTATCATTCGCATCATGTTACGAGGATGAGTTTCGATTTGTGGTTCGATGATCGCTAAAAAATAGCTTTAATGCAGCTAATCAAAAATATGAACCTTCAAAACGGGGGTAACAAATATCGTCACCAGCCAATTTTCCTGAATCCCCTCCACGCAATTATGACCCATCATCGTCGTCAGAGGACACACGCTTTTTTTTTTCACGCGTCTCTTTACGCTTACACGGGTCGTGATCGTTTCTATACTGCAACAGCACGCTACCTCAACAGTCACGCACCCTGGGAACATCAGCCCCAGAGGAGAGATTCGAAACTGGCCAAGCAACTGGTTGATTCGCCAGTCGAGTAGGGTGTAGTAACCTGCTCCTGCGAATAGATACGCAAACGGTTTGCCGGATCGAAGCTATTTTTACGAAATCCACCGCCCGCAGAGCATGCCGCCAACTGTCGCCACCAGGGTCGTTGATATAGTCCCCGCGGTTTACCGGTTGCGCGGTTAGTGTGCGCAATCTCGGCGTACGCGCTGGTGTGCCAAGCGAACGTTTCCATTGCTTTGGTCTTTGGTCCGTCCGTCCGCCTTACCGTTTCCCTTCTATGCTTCTCCCACCTTTGGATGCAGTATCTGTATCGCAACATACCATTGCATCTCCCCGTATCGTGTTTCTGCTCTGCAAAAAAAACGCGGGCAGTAACAATCCTGGGTGGCCAGTTTCCCGATTTCCTTTGCACTTGCTTGCCGATTTTTTTCTCCTTTCTTTCGTTCCGACGCTCTTCCCAGTGTAAAAGTTGGTTAATTTTACGAACAAAAAGAAAACAGCAACATCTGAGAGTTTTCTACCGTGTTCGTGCTAAAGGAAAGCGATGGTTGCGCAGAAAGCTAGTGTTTACACGATGGGATAATACGATAAACAAATATTTACATTTAATTGTTTTATATGAGACCGGCTTGATGAATGTTTGATACTTGTTTGAAATGGGCTGAATGAAGGGCATTAAAACACCTGTTGAGTGGCTTGGCACACGTTGTAGAAGAATACTACCTTAAGTCTCTGCACTAAAAGTAACGAATGTGAAAGTAACTCGCGGGACCCGGAGTTCAAATCCCATCCGGAACGTTCCTCCGTAGTGAGGACGGTACTATCCAACTACGTGGTATCATCGGCAAGTCTCGTAAGTCATTCGATGGCCGGCGTGAACCCAGAGAGGTAGTTAAACCAAGAAGAAGAGGAAGCTAAGTTTAATGATACGTTATAAAATGGAGTAACATACCATCTTCATCTCAAAGCAAAGCTGTAGTTGAGTGGAGAATGACTAACAGGGTAGAACAATTTCCTCCAAACTTCCGGCAGTTCGTTCAGCAATTGATTAGTTTGCACGGGGAACTTCCCCCGGATTAATAATGCCTGGAAAATCTCTTCTAACTCTACTGTGAGAATAAGCCCTCGCATCTCCATTTTCGTACTACCGGACCTCACCCATTTGACGCGTCAATTTAGTGAAGCCTATAATCGACATGAGAATATCTGGATTTGTTCTGTATCTCACTGAGCAGTACCGGATACCGTGGGAGACATTTTTATCCGAATCGTAATAAACCTCTACGTGTCAAGTGTACACGCGAACGTCTGCTGCCGCATCGGAACAGATGTATATTTGCACAGCTGAAACGATGCTGGAAAATAAAATTTCCCCATCACAATAACAATGTTCCGGGGTGAAGCGTGCAGAAACGAATATTTCTTATCAGATCTGAACATTCGGATTTTCCTTCCCGGAGATCAGGCTAGAATTTGATCGGTTTCTAACATCAGTTTGAAAGCTCCGTTCGTCAATCTATGGCATATCCCTCTATTTACCGTTTCTCGCTTGTTATTTTTTGTGACGTGATTAAATGTCGATGCTAATCGCAACTTCCGGCTGCTTCGCTGTCTAGATTGATAACTGCACCGGGTTGTTACAATGCAACAGCCCCACAGCCCGTGGACACACTAACACGCTACACTACACCGGCACGAACGAACGAATGGATCACGCAAAACATACTGTGCAATCTCAGCAACAAAAGGCATCAACCAGAAAACGTGGTGACTTGTGAGACCCAAGTGAAATACAACGGTTGAATAACTAAACAGCAGCAAGTAACACTGTCTGTCCAGCCCGGTTGAAGTCCAATCCGTCTCCCAACCAGGAACTATAGCACTACTGAGAATTGCCATCGAAGATGCGATGGAGTCGTCAATTAGGCGTACCATAACACTTCTGTACGCTGAACACGCCATGTTTCAAATTTGCCGCCTTTTGCATAACATTTTCCCCGTGTAGCCCACGAAGTGTCCGATCTATTTTTCAAGCGGTCGTTTTCATTTTCACCGGAAAGGTGGGACTTGGTTGCATCTTACAATAGTGGTATACTTGACTGTAGATCTTCTTTAGGCGTGCTAATGTCTATCAAGTCACGTATCGAATCCTTCCGTCTCCGTTCGTCTACGCCCTCGTCGTTCTTAATCGTTTATTCAGCTGGCATGCAAGAACAGGCTGTTTCCGTGTTGCGTTAATGCGTTAATTAGGGAAAAATAGTATTCTGATGTGTTTAAAACCTCTCGTCTAAAATCTGGTTATAATTATTGCTTAATTCACCGGATTTTGGATATACTGAACAGTTTATTTTTGTGACAATGGTCGCGAGTTTACTGAAGCATAACTGCCGCCCATTCGAGGTTACCGACCGGTACGTGTTGCTGCTGCTGGTTGTATCGGACGTGACCTCAAGCGAAAGCACACACTACACATAAGCTAGGCAAAATTGTATTATTGTAGAAACCGTCAGCTGCGTTGGCCGTTTGTTTTTAAGCACAAAACAGAGACATCAAAACCATGAGGCAACCGGCAACCGGAATGTGTATGAATGAAATGCGAGTAAGGGACAAACGGTGCTTGTGGGAGGGATCTCTAAGTGTTAAATTAAAGCAGTGGACTTCCAGCAACCGGAAGTCCCGATCTTTCAAGATCAGGAGTTTTTCGGCGATTTCAAGTTTAAATCGGCTTGAGCCGGCTTACTTTAAGAAGCTGAGGTCAGACAGAGCCATTGTTTGAAGTTTATGATGTCCAGTTTAGTTGTTTCACCTGAAAATCTCTGCTATAAAACGAAACATTCTCCAAAAATTGCTTTATTTCCTGATACGATCATTGAATCAGGTTCTTAAGTACGTTGCAAAGACACTCAAGTGATTTGAAAGATCCCCTTGAAACTTCGATGGATACATTCAAAATGGTAATCGATTCAAGCCCACCACATTCAACCCTATAATGATGGGTGAAGGTGCATCGATTGCAAACGTGTTGAAGCTTGCCATCTGAGGTCCGGAGGTGTTGAAGTAAATCTCGTCCGTACGTCATCGCAATTTCGAATTCGTAATACTCTGCGTGCAAATCAAGGCAATATCCTACGGTCGGAATATTCCACTTAGAAGCCAGCAGGCTCGATCAAAGAGGAACCACACGAATGGAAACTAACCATCGAGACGATCTGCGATCCGAGCGTCTAACGATTGTTTGACGCAAAATGGAGGCAACATTCCGCATTTGAAATCAACACTCGAAATCGAAAGCATCTTTAGTCATCGCCACCTACCATCCATCCATTCCAACCGTCGAGTCGAGTGTTACAAACGAGTTCCTTAATCAAGCCCAACCGTAGGAACCGGTTCGTCGCTTCCAAAACGGAATGGCACTGTTGAAATCGTAAGAATGCTTCAGCAAAAAAAAAAAAACAAAAAAACAAAAACTCCGGCTGGAAAAAAGTGTTCCAGCGTATTTTCCTGAAGTGTATCTCCCCACCTCAAGACATCCACTGTTTCTCCTTCACGCGTCAGTCCTCTGCTGAATCACAAATAGAATTTGATAATCTCGTGTAACCTTGAACCGTTCCGGAAAACGTCCGAAAACTAGTCTTTTTGGGCTTGGTTTTGGGGCTTGGGCAAAGTATCGTAATTCTAGCATGAGTGGGATCTTCACTTTGGTGCACTGGAGAGGAGCTTTTTTGGTTGCCTGTAAGGCCGTCGCTGTGTAAGAGCAAAAACAAAAAGTCCATACCGCAGATGGTCAATGTCGAAACGAAAACAGCGTGTCACCCCTTGTGCCCAAGTCCCACTAACCTAAGCTACCGACGAGCATTGCCGTTTGCCCATGAACGATCGTTAATGCGAGTGTAAATAAGGTGTACGTCAACGGCAACGTCCCATCACGCTGATGCATTGCATGTCGGGAACCGGTTTTTCGTTGTCGATTTTGGTATACAGCTTCCATTCTTCCCTCCAGACTCCCTTCCTGTATGGTTGCGTATGTGCAGCTTGATCTGCACACTTCCACTGCACCGGCAATATCAGATCAATTAGGCGAAGATTAATTGCGCTGCTGATGAGGCGGTGCGTACCGGGGCCTTCGAAGCCCTCGGGAACATTGCGCAATGCGTCAGCGAGGGTCTGGATTCGGGGGGAGATCTACTAGCGAGCATGACTCACTACAAACCAAGACGACTCCGTCTCGTAGTCTGATACGCTCATCCTTAACCTAACAATCTTGTCGCCGAGAACCTGCCAAGAATACTTAACCAACTTTATTTACGCTATAAATGCTATTTACATGAAGATGTGTGTTTTTATTCTAGCTCTTCGCCCCAAGAACCCCTCCACACTTCTCGCCAAAGTTTGTTTCACACCTCTATCGTCTGGTTTTGCTGCCAACTGCCAATGTCTATGCAAATGATTCCATCAGCGATTAGCGTCTCGGAATTGCAATGACAACGCAAAGTGCATTTTTTCGCCCCCGGTTTCCCATCCCAACCAATCCAATAACCGTTTAAAATGGAAATAAGGCACGCTGCGTGTTTACGCTTTGCAGTGGGGTGGTTTTTGTTCCCTGACGACCAATTTGACCAAAGTCGATGGATGTATCAAGTATCATCGCCTACTTCACGGTACGGTAATCGAAGCGCATTAAAATTGGACATCCAGCCTTAAAGACCTTACAAGAAGTTGCACTTACACCTTGGCTTAGGTCATTTGCCCAGTTTGCGCACCCGGTGGCCGGTGGTTGGTGGCTAATGAGAAGCAGAACCTGCAGCACTTGCAATGAACGAAATGAGGTGGATTATCGAGCGGTGGTGCTTTCCATAGCTTATGCTCGTGAGAACCCCATTACTCATCGATCGTGTAACCCAAAACTGTAACAATGTTTAAACCGCAAACTAAGCCTTACTTGTCTGTCGTCAGCTGTTTATCCTTCTCACTCACAGGGCAATCACTTGCGATGACGTATCTGGGTTACTTATGGGGCGCGCGTCAGAACACAATAAAGCTGAGAATTAGAAATTTCCCTGACCTATGATTGCCAGGTAGCTAGAACTTTTTGAGTCATCCTTCAAGACACCTCCACAAGGAAATAGTTTATAAACACCCAAATGCAACGCAGGAAAAGCGCATCTTTGTGCAGTTGAGCTTGATCACTCGTGGCGTGTTGTGCTCCATAAAATAATTTATGGAGAAAATGTGCCCGCACCAATCTAACGCATCTACGTTACCACATAACGAAAGCCTACCACTGCTTCCTTTGCCATTCGTGATCGGTATCGGCTTCCGCTCGTACCAACGCTCTTTCACACCGTTGCATGCAGTGTCGTAATCTGCTAAACGATCAATCACTGTAGCACATCATTAGCCCAAGCCCCGAGCCCACCAGCGAAACCAACGTGGCACTCATCGTGCTGCGAGAGACCGCCCGGCAGGAGGGACATTTCGTGAATCGGTTCCCGCACCGTAATTATCAAAACACGCACCCATTTCGTCCCGTGTGCTACGTGTGCCGGGTCCTATTAGTGAATTACATTAAGTGAGCGGTTAATTACGTTAAGTCGTCGGCCGTACTTAACTAAAACCCAGAAACCAACTCGTCCCGGTCACCAAGCATCCTGTGCCTGGCATGGGGAGAAAGAACTTCCTTTCTATTGTGTTTTGTTGACTCTGGTTGAGGCTCAGTTGTGAATCTGGAGGTTGTGCAACGGCGTAACGTTTGGCTTTAATTTGCTTTTTGGTGCTTTTTATCTACAGATTTGTGTATCCAGTGAATTAATTGTCTTAAACTAGTGCGCGTGTTTGTGTGTGTGTGTTTTATGTGCATTTTATCTAAATAAATTAATTGTGCAAGTTTAGAAGGCGTGCAGTAAGGTGCATTTACTCCAACTACAAACGGCAAAGTGTGCCCGGAATCGGTTCTCACCGGCCAAAGGAATCGTTAGCGCGCCAAAGGTCTTTCTTTTATATCGGTTTTAAATTAGTGTCAACTGACGGAAACGCTCATTAAGTCGGTTAATGTGAAAATTAAGGTTTTAGCCGGTGAAGTGCATCGTCTGTGTGTGTTTGTGTGCTTGTGGTGCCAAAAACGTAACCGAAAGAAAGTGCAAATCACAGTTACCTACCTTGGACGGTAGCAATCCAGTGTACAGTGTTGCCGGTCGAATCGACACTAAAGCGAGGGTAAAAGTGATTATCAGTGAAAGCAAATTAAGTTAAAGAGGTGTAACTGGTACAAACCTTTCAAACACAACGACACAGTAGACACCCATCGAAGCAATCCGTATCGCGGCAGCATGGCTACGTGAAGCGGCTAGGAGGAGAGCAGACAACAAACAACACAACACAACTAGCGCCAATTTTCAAAACACTAGCAGCAGTATCGCGTGCGGGTGCCAACTCTGCCCCACATTAACCGCGCCGACCGGTGTGGCGCATCTTCTGGTGAAAGTGCACAAGGTTAACCGCGTTCGACATCGCCCACCGAAACACTTCACTACGGAAGCAGTAACATGAAATTGTCCAAGCATGCAGACTGCATGCAAATACGAGCTTTGCTGAAGAAGGACTATCTCGCCCGAATACGACAACCAGTAAGTATTGTCGGGTAATTGCTTGTTCTCAACACTATTTGTCTTCTAGCAAATCGATACCTTTTACTATTAAATTCTAGTAAGCCCTTTAATCTAAGTAGGTCAATTTTTAGCTTCAATTTGAATGTATTTTTTTTTTCTTACACTCTGCGCCCTGCACAATATGCTACGCATTGTATGGCTGCACATCGCCAACGTCACACATCCGGCGGTTACATTGGCAGCGCACTTTGCGCAATCGCAATTCGTTCTACTGTAGTACTTTGATAAGCTCCGGATTCATCACACAAAATTTCCAACAAACCAACACTAGATCAGTTGTTTCGCTGTGCCAGTAGAGACGATCGCTGATCGGATGTTTCATAATCATAAGTGGGGAGCGATGGGATGAACCAAACAAAAAACCGCTCTGCATGACTAAATGCTGTTATTTGTTTGCGTATCATGTACATTGCAGAGAGATTAAACCTTACGATTATGGGTAGAAAGTTAGTTTCATTCTAATTCCAGCAGTTACGGATGCGTCATTCGTTTGTGATTCATGAGAGAACAGTTGTCGGATGCGCCAACAAATGTCTACAAGTGATTAATATTTATGACCTTATGACGTCCTTACATCCTTCCATCTGATCTAACCTCAAATTTCCTTCTTGTCCGCTCGGTTTTATTTAGTGCCTCAGCATGCGATCGACCGAATTTCTCACTCGTTACTTGTTGGGAAACTGCAACAATAAGGATTCAATTTCGCCCCTTTCTGGGGCACAGATATTCCTCAATACCATTGTTATCATGTCATTGGTTATCATGTTTGTTAATTAGGCTAATATTATGCCTTGTCACGAGTGTTCTTCTTCTCCTCCTTGGCTTAACGATTCTGTAAGGTCACCCTGGCCATTGAATGGCTTATTAGACTAGACTCTTAGGTACTCTTTACTACCGAGGAACGGTCTGGATGCTATTTGATTCCCGCCGTTTGAAGACTGGCGCCGTTGTCGCCTCACCTCCGTGTTCTTAGTTATGTAAATGATTTAAGAAATTTTTTGAGCAGAGAATTGTGCTTATCTGCAAAGTCTCCTCTACCGATTTTCCACCAAGCATGCAAATAACTCTATCTGATGTACTGATGCATTGTTAAGATGCATTGTTTCATTTAATTTTCCGTTGGTTAAGGAACATGTAGTATCGCTCGAGAGTGTCCTTACTTCAAAACCTCACATCGATTCAACGGTTGCCAGAGCTACTAAAACACTTAGTGTTCCACGATCCACGATCTACAGTAGCTGTCAGTCAATTCCGGACACATGAAAATACTAACGTTTTTACACTTTACGTGCTGCTACAGTTTTCCCAGAAACGTCGATTGTCATGAAATCATAACTATCTTTTCATCTACCTCTTCTTCACATACACATGCAGAAAACCCGATCCGAAATCATATAGCTTTTGACCTATAAAAGAAATTATAACAACTGTTTTACAAGAACTGTTTTAAGATAAGGTGAGATATTGTGATACGAAATCGCGATAAGATCAGTAGCAAATGCAGACATCAGAATAGATCGTATGATCAGTAATGATGTCAAAGGCTCATAATCAATTCAACGTCCGTTTCAAAATCGTAAATGGGTGAATCTGTGAATCTGTAAAAGTTCGAACAAATTGTAATCAATAATATGATTGGTGGCAAAAGTGTTAGTGTCGAGAAGCTTAATAACAAACGTAAAAAAAGGCACATGACACAATTAAAAGGTTTAATTTGACTGGGCAGTCGAGTGGCAGTTGAGGTCCGGAGCGGAGCGACAGGTACTGTAGCATCGTTCGTCTTGACTGAATATGGATTGTATTGAGTGTATGGAGAAGTCCTTAAGCAGGTTTACTGTTCGCAAATTTCCCAGAAGATAAATATCTTCTATTTCACTGGGCCTGATTATGTGTAAAGGTGTCAGTGTCTTGTCCTAGAATTTCACGAGGTACTATGTTTTCAACCGTTCCCTTAGTATCAGAGGCTTTGGGTCTCTTAAAGACCCAAAGCCTCTATAAAATTTAAAAAAGTTCCTTTAGTATTCGCCCTGATAATCTTCTTCTGCTTTTTGGCTTTCTGACCTACTAGGTCACGCCGGTCATCTAATGGCTTACTAGATTTACTAATACCACGTAGCTCGATACGGTCCGAATGGGTCGCCCTCATAATCTAAGTGGTTATACCTTGTTGGGATTTATCTCCAGCACCCTCCTTATATACCTGTTTGCTCGGTTTTAGCATTTTTTTTTAGATTAGATAACTTTAAAATTCAAGTCAGAAGTCTGTCTGACTATGTACAGATTAAGCACAAATACTATTCTAACAGATCTTTACAATATCTCTAACAAGTTGATCATTAGAATGATTCTAATACACAACCAATCCATCTCTCTATCACTTCGCTTCTTCAATCTTTTAGTGGATGACTTTCATTCAGTATCTATGGCCGTGCATGATCTTTGCCGCTTTGTACATACTGAGGAATCGGTTCCAGGCGGTGGAGATAAACGATTGCCAGTTCCCGACCCGTAACCTACAGGCGAATGGTATCCTGCCCTTCTTTCAGTCGTACATCTGCACGTTCGAAAACGAGTGTCAAGATGCGAATAGCTATGCCGAAACGGAAGCATTCAACAACGCCCCGGTAACGCCAGTGTTAAACATCGTTCAAATTATCTTGGATAACGAGCCGCTGTACGAAGCGATCGTAACGCTTCCGCTCGATCGGAACTTCATCTCCTCCGTCACCACGATCGTAACACATCCCAAGTTTAAAGAAATTGAACGTAGGTTTTTAAAATGGCGACGCAAACTGTGCTGAACCTTGTAACCTTCAGTATGCTAATACGCTCATCTCTTCCAACAGGTAATGGCGATCGGTTAGTGAAGATGCTGCCCGAGATCCGCAAAAAGATCGGTGGATCGTTTGATATATTGCAACTATTTTCCGACGATCTAACGTTTTCGAAATCGGGCAATATACTGTGCGGTCAGCCGTTTCCGCGCAGTGACAACATTCGGTTGGTGGACAACATTCTCTACACGCCAGACTATGCCGGGGCGGATGTGGACGAGCTAGAGGTGATGCCGACACCGTACTGCAAACAGCTCTATCTGGATGTAACAAACACGAACAATGGCAAAATCACCTGGCGTTTTCTGAAACCCATTCTGCAGGGAAAAATTCTGTACGGTCCAACAAGCGAGCGTAATGATGAAATTATGAAGCTGGTAAGTAATATTACAGGAGCGAGAACGTTTTACGATGGTAAAAAAGGAAAATGAAATGAACTATTGACATTTCAGGCCAACCAAACGTTCGCTGACATGGGTCGTCTGGGGGATTTTTTCCGTGCCCTCGATACCACGTTGCAGCTTTTGCGCACCGATAAGGAGGCACAGGAAAGCTTCCAGGGACTGATCGACCTAGCCAAAAGTCCGCTAGTGCAGATGCTCGCCGGTGGCAACGTAAATATTGAGTTGATCGAGGGTATGCTGAACGGTATCTTGCACGATGAGGAAGTTGCGAAGGCGGTGAACACGATTGCAAACATTTTTGACTGCTTTTCGGCCGACCGTTTCATCCCGGTGGCCGACGAGACGGCCCTGGAAGATCGTGCGTTTGAGCTAAATCGCAAAAAGTTATTCTTCGCTGGTATTTACTTCGAAAAAGGCGCCACGGACAAGGAAATCGCGTACAAAATTCGTATGCGCACGGATGATACGCCGGTGACGGTGGAGAATCGCAATCGCTTCTGGTTCCCGGGACCGGAGGCAAGCTTTGAGCTGGACATGCGTTATCATCGTGGTTTTATCCAGATTCAGCATGCGGTCGATATGGGTATTATACGGCAAAGGAAGCAGGAAATGGCTACCAGAGAGCGTCAGGGTGAAATGGATGAAACTTCTCCCTTTGGTGGCGAGCTGGAGCTGGATGATGAATTGGGCCAGGATGATGAGGATGATACTGACGATAAGAGCACTGAAGCAGGAAGCGATGAGGAGACGGAAAGTGGTACCACTTCTCCATCTTCAGTTCCCACCGAAACGACCACTGAAAATTTAACAGCAGTGTATGCAGATCTTAGCAAGCGTGTCAACGTGTCTCAGGACGTATTGGATCGCTTCGGTAGTGGCAGCAATAGCAGTGCACTGGAAGATTTTCTTGATTTTAAGGACGATGAGGATGAGAGCTCTGATCCGGAACCATCTACACCAACAACTACCGTGACACCGTTACCTACGCTCCGACGCCGGAAAAGACAATCGTTTCTCGATCTGATCTTTGGTGGTGGAGCGAAAAAGTCCTCCGGTGGAGTAGAATATAAGGTGGCAAATGAAAAATTCTACACAAAGCAATTCCCCTACCCGAAGTACACGAAAGACGAGTAAGTTGAACATCTATTTGTGCATTTTTTATTTGGAAAATATTTTAAAGGATTTACTATCCACCATACTATATTTCAGCTTCAAAAAAGGACTTTACCTTGCACAGTCCATACAAATGACCTATTTCATAGCACTGATCGTGCACGTCGCTTCGGCCGTTCGGCAAAAGATCTGGATGAAGGAGAGTGGCAATTCGATGTTGATGCGATCGATGGGTCTTAAGTCGGGTTCGGAAACTGTGTCCTGGATCATTGCCACATTCGTCGAAATTAGTATCGTGTTCCTGATTGGGCTGATCATTCTGTACAGTGGAGGTATACTGGCGTACTCCAGCCAGATCTTCCTATTCTGCTATATGGTAGTGTTTGGCATTTGCTTGATTGCATTCTGGTGAGTTGCGCCACAAAGACCCACCGCACCTGACCTTTCGAGGTTTGGTGCAATAATTGATAAATGATTGCATGATTTCTTTGTTCGATGGTTAGTATCTCGGGTGTGACCTTTCCTTCCCTTTTACCTTACCTTCTTTACAGCTACATGTGCTCCATGTTCTTCACCTCGGCCAGCATTGGGTCGGTGTCGAGCGTGATACTCTTCCTGATTACATTCCTGCCGTATATTATTATCATCTCGCTGGGAGCAACACTGTCCGCGGTGGCAAAGTTCGTCGCAAATCTATCCTTCTCGACTGCTTTCTGCTATGCCTGGCGTCACGTGATGCGCCTGGAGCTGCAGCACCGTGGAGCAAACTTTAGCAGCGCCTTCCGTGGTGCGATCGAGGACAATGATCTCAAGTTTGGTATTCTCATGATTTTGCTCGATGCCGTGATCTACTTTACCATAGGCTACCTATACCAGTGTTTAAAGAAAGGTATTTAATTTTACTCTACGATTTTAGCAGGGTTTCATACTAAACTGTCCCCTTCTTTCGCTCCCTCGCAGATGAAACAACATTCCATACGGTAAAGCGCATCAAGCTGGACAAAAGCATCGGTGCCGATCTGAGAAATGTGGACGTCACTTACGAGAAGGGTGGCAAGAACGTGTTGAGTGACGTTTCGATAACATTCCGCCGTGATGAGGTGACCTGCTTGCTCGGACGGAACGGGGCTGGTAAAAGCACGATCATGTAATAGCTCGAACCGGACTGAAATTCGCACATCGCAAGCAGCACGATTAACTAATGTGTTTGTTTTTTTTTTACGATAGAAAATTGCTAACCGGTCAGATAGTGCCAGTCGAAGGTGATGTGCATCTGCCACTGGACTACGATTTCATATCCGGCATAAGGAACAATGCGGAGAAAATTGGGCTCTGTCCACAGAACGACGTGCTCATACCGAATCTCACTGCTAAGGAGCATCTGCAGCTGTACGCACGGATCAAGCTGACGCGTGGGTTCGACACGGAAGTTTCGCGTACACTGGACAATCTAAAGATGGGCCCATACCAGCACTATCGGGCGTCTGATTTGTCCGGTGGGTTTAAGCGACGACTCTGCATCGCAATCGCCTTCCTTGGCTCACCGAATTTGGTCATTTTGGATGAACCGTGTAGCAGCGTGGACACGAAAGCACGCAAGTATATATGGGAACTGATCCAAACGCTACGCAAAGACCGAGCGGTTATACTTGCAACACATCATCTTGACGAAGCAGAGTGTTTGAGCGACAAGATTGTCATGTTGGAAAATGTATGTTATCAGAACCAGTTTTAGAGAAAATGATTCTGCGAGAACCGTTTTTTAATGTGCTTAACGAAACTGTATTTTTAGGGAAAAGCGATACTGGAACAATCACAAGAGGAGCTGAAGAAACGGTTTACCAATACGATATATTTGAAGGTTTTCCTGCGACATCAAACGGACCAGGAGCGTACGGCTTTAATTGCGCAGCTGAGTAAATTACTGGATGGGACCATCGATTTGCGATATGAAATGAGTGCTACACTGAATCAGTTGGACTTTAAGATCACTTCATCGACCAGTGACAGCCAGGTGTTGAAGTAAGTATCAAAATTAATCGTCTGTTATCATAGATCTTTAACTATTCAATGATTTTATTCCTTTTTATCACGCTTTAGCATTGAACCTCTGCTGGAACACATGGCACAGCTAAAACTAAGCAAACATATTGAAACTTTCGAGCTGCGCAATGAAAATCTGCTCAACATCTTCAACACGGTCAACGCAAGCGACCCAACGCCATCCGATCCAATGCTGCAAAATGGCAATGGAAACACCCCAACACACATTCCAAACGGTTTCCATGGTCCCAAAACGAATGACTCCCAGCTCGGCACACTGGCCATCATGTATACACTGTTCAGCAAGCGCGTCCGCCATTTCCTACGCAACTATCGATTGTTGGTGTGTTTGCTTGTGTTGCCAACAATTTTTGAAATCATTGCGATGGGTTTCATGACCATCCGGCCACCCGGGGAGTACGATCAGATGGTGAATTTTTCACCCGCGCTCTACCCGAAATCGACCGAGTTCTACACTAACACAACCGATGGGGACGAATATCGGGACGCGATCGTTACTGACCTTCTGGCCCACTGTACGGATGACTTGTGTTCCATATTTAACTCTTCGCTCGATGCTTACCGATGGCTTTTGTCCACCACGGACGAATACGCGGAGCGTCGGTACGGTGGCATTACGGTCAACCGGGAGAAAAATATCGTTTGGTACAATAACAAAGGCTACCATTCGATGCCAACCTGGCTAAACATGCTGGATACGGCTGTTTTGCGGGCAGAGCTGGACGATCCAAGCTACACGATCCGCACCATTAATCATCCGTTGAAGATCGAGGAGACTGATTTATCCATCTCGTCGATGTAGGTTTGACTTGAACAAACGATTTAGTGACGACAAGATTTAACGTACTCGTTCTGCATCTTCCACAGACTGCAGCAAGTTGCTGATGCTGGTATCTCGCTAATAATGTTGTTAGCCTTCAGCTTGGTCGTCGCCGGTGCCTCGGTGTATATCGTAAGCGAGCGCATGCGCGGCGAAAAACTGCAACAACGTTTGGCGGGAGTAAACGTCTTTACCTATTGGACCGTAACATACATCTGGGACGCTATGGTAAGTTGGAGCTGAATCGGTTAATCTCCGGACGCAAACATCCGTTAAACAACGCCTTGCTTTTGTAGATCTTCCTTATCGCTGTGGCGCTGGCCGTGATCGTATTCAAGGTGTTTGCCATACCGGCGTACGTTGCGCGAGAGCAGCTGGAGGGTATGTGTTTGCTGTTGGTGTTTTACGGCTTCGCAAGCATACCGGCGGTTCATCTGTTCGAGAAACTATTCACCGATGCTAGCTTTGCAAATATGTCTCTGTTTTGTCTGAATGTCATAACGGCACTCGGTACTCTGACTACTATCATCGTGTTCGATGTGCTAGGCGATAGCGACCAGTCCGAGAAGATTAGAAACTTCCTAAACCGTGCGTTTCTGATACTGCCGCAACACGCTCTCGCCGATGGATTGATAGAAATGTCGAAAAACTACATTACGGCGGAGATCTTCAAGCGCTACTACATTGATTCGTACAAATCGCCTCTGACTAGTGATCTGCTGCATCCGCATCTAATCGCTCTGGTAGTAATGGGACTTGTTTTCATGCTACTAAACGTGGCGATCGAGTACAAACTGATCCAGCGGCTGTTCAATCGGATCTCGGGTGTATCTCGGCCGAAAGCGCACGAACTGAACGGGATCGATACGACGGACTACAGCTCAATGATAAGCCGTGTGGATGGCAAGAAAAAGTCCATAACGGCGGATCAGATCCTATCGGTAGATAATCTGAGAAAGAAGTATCGTGGATGTGGTGGTGGTGGAGGTGGTGCGAAGGGTTTGGAGGTGGTAAAGAATGTATCGTTCAAGCTGCACTATGGCGAGTGCTTTGGATTGCTCGGCACTAACGGTGCAGGGAAGTCTACCATCTTTGCCATCCTGTCTGGAGAATTGCTTCCATCGGGAGGTAGCTTCACTTTCTACAGTAATGTAAGCACTAGCATTGTGGAAGCTATTTTGGATTCTTTTTAAAATCCAAACTTTATTTTACAGCATGGCCCGTCATACTGTCCGCAGAATAATTTCCTTGATCCACTGCTTACGGTGGAAGAGGTGATTGTGTTCTACGGTAAGCTGCGTAACATCGAATCCATCGACAAGCTGGTAATGGAAACGCTCAAAGAGTACCATCTTGAGGCGTACCGGAAGGTGTTGGTAAAAAATCTGAGCGGAGGCAACCGTCGAAAGCTGTGCGTAGCTGTTGCTTGCTTTGGTCAGTCGGAAATTATCCTAATGGATGAGCCTACGAGCGATCTAGATCCAGTCACGCGATCCATCGTCTACAGCACGATCGAGCGACTAAATGCACAGAATCGCTCGATACTGCTCACCTCGCACAGTATCTCCGAAATCGATCGGATATGCCAACGGATAGCGATCCTTAAGGATGGTGAGCTGCTTACAGTTGATACACCGGACCGGCTGAAGGAACGTTTCGGTCACAGCTACCAGATAACGTTATATCTGGAAGGCATTCGCGAGGTGGACTTCTTACGAGTAAGCTTCAAGTCCCAGTCACTCCGCTAAACGTTGCACCCATTGGTAATATAATTTCTCGTTCGCAAATCCACAGGTTATCAAGCGCGAATTTGACGTGTCGCGTGATATCATTCTGCACAAGAATTCCGTCCAGTTTGTGTGCCAGATTTATCCGGAAGCTAGTACGCTCGAAAAAGCAAAATCATCCAAAAACGGTCACGTAACGATCATGCTAAACGAGACCGGCAATGGGGTGGTAGCGCCGGGCACCTCCACAACCGCCACACGCACGGCCAGTGAACTTTTCCTCAAGCTGCAACGCTTTGCACAGGCGAATAAGTTGCGGTACACGATTTCACGCTGTCAGATGGATCAGGTAAGGATTACGAAAATGCTTTGCAGATACCGAAGACGTTCTGCGTATTTATGGGACATTATTTTTTGGTTTTGTTTGCTTTTTTTAGATATTTGAAAACGTGCTCCAAAGTCACGAGGAGGATCACGCTAATCCTGGATTCGTCGACAGCTAGAAAAAGGGTGATGACGTGCGTTATCCCTGTTTTCTTGTAACATATAGGTAACAGATAGGATTACATTTTAAAATTTGGTAAAGTTAATAAAAGGATGGAAACAGTGATTTTTGCTTTAATTTTTAGTTTTGTTATTATTGTAAAGAAATAAGTTTTTTGTCAGTACTTTAGCTTGATTGCGGGCGTGCGGAAAATCAATAGTGACGTCACCACTTTTATGACAATTTTGCATGGCGTCTGACGTCAACGGAAGCGTGGAAGTCTCATCGCCAGCCGGCCCTCTTCCATTCGTACATAAAAAAAAGATGTCGAGTCCATTAACCCCAAGTCTGGTTGCCCAGGTTATGTGCGTGCTTTACACTGAGCCAAAGTTAAATTACAGGAAAAGGAAAAGAAACTCACCTTCACGCAGCATTATTCACCGACCCAACTCTCAGTGTGACGAAGGGTTTCGATTGGAATATTCCTATCGAGCAAGCTCCGTACGAAAGAAATATGGACTAGTAGTGTTCCTGGGACACTGGCTGTGAGTACGCCGAAAGTAGGTCACTAGAGCTTTACTAATATTTTAGCTGGAAAATTTCATCGGAAAGAGTTTTCTCCCAAATCACGAGCATGATACTCTCTTTTGAGACATTAAGTGAGCATCATTCCTGACTGTCTTTCTCACCGCTTCTCGTGATGAGAAATCAGGGGAATATGAGCTTTCGGCTCCGATGAGCTTTGGAATCGGGTTTCTTCTTATTAAACTGCTAAGTGTACTTTATGGAGTTATCCTTGTCAGTAATGTTAGTTGTTGTACACACAGACACACTTGTACGCAACGAATACATGCTTGAAGAAATATATTTTACTTTAACCGTGTTCCTTTTCTTGGTGAATATTTCCCTGGGACTGGCAAGTCTTCCTTTTGCTTATCCTCGTTATGTACATCTCCACGTGTTTGCTGGTGGTGTTGTGTGGGGAGAGTAAGAAAAAATGGCCCTGTAGTTATCTACACCGTACTGCTCCAGACAACAAAGAAACACTTAGTGGATCGAGATCCGGTCCGTTAAGCCCTGATCTACATCAAACCGAATGTGGTTTCGTCTGGTCGGTTTTATCGCGTGAAATGGGGTCATGTTAGTTCCACCGTTAGGAGATGGGTGAGGAAAATATAAAAGAATTATGAATTTAATCCATCGTTCACAGATGTATTGAACCTTATGACTGATCACGTAAATTATAATAGATTTTCAAAATATTCTGCCAACGAAGTAACGAATATTTTAAATAAAAGAATACGAGGCGAGCTATTGTGAGTATAGCTATTGTTAGGAAGTTTTAGTATTTAATATCTTTTTTTCTATCCTCAAAGCACCTACAGAATTGTTTGAAAAATTATCTGTTTTCATACGATCTGCATCACACCGGATGGCTCATGTCCAAATATCCGAAAAAAAGGATGTTTTCAATGCAAAAAAGCATCATGCCAAATCGTCTTACCGAGTGGAGTTTGGTAAACTAGAATACTACACGCTCATTTAACCCTTACCTCACTCAACATAAAATCTCGTACAACCCCCACGACCATCGTATGCTATCCGAGCGAGATTTGGTATTGAGCAAAAAAAAACATGCTCCAAAAGAAAATGGAAATGTTTAGTCAGAACAGAGGATTTGCACGTTTTCGTTTATTTTTCCTTCTTCACACCACCCAAAAAACCTTCCTCTAGTTCTGTCTCCTTCGTCTGTCGGTTGGGAGCAATGGACCAGACGAAAAACACTCTCGGAGTAGGATCTCCCCAAGTCCCGTTTATTTCAAACGACCCACAAATCCACCCAAAAACGCAGTACAAAAGAGTAATGATGATTTCGTTTTGATATTTCCCTTTTGCCTAAAAGAATCAAACAAACAAAGAAGCACCATGAGCGAGTTTTGGGAAATCTTTGTCAAAGAATTCCCAACATTCTTCAGCCATATTGTGTAATGTTTGTCAATGGTTTGTTTGATCTCAATGGCTTTTCATCTTGCAGCACCATTGGCAACAGCAAGCATGCCACGACGCAGCACGATGAAAGTTAGCTGTGTTGCTCCAAGGTTTTCGTGTCGCGGGAGTTCCGTACTTTGAAGCTTTCCAGATGGTTTTTGTTCGATGTTCTTACCTAACTCCTGCTACTTGTATTGCCATTTGTTTTACCAGCTACAAGTAGCTTACCACAAGTGTAAAGGAAACGATTGAATATTCTCAAACGCACACTCCCGTCTAGACAGTTTTTAATAAGAATTCAAATGAAAAAAAAAAACAAGCGAAGGGCCTTCCCTTCGAAGGGAGCAGCAAGAGATTGTAACGACAAAGCTAAGGGCTTTCGTTCATCTGATGTTGTTCTGAGTGCTTGCGTCATCAACTTTAACTGATTTTTTTTTGTTAAATACTGCTAAAAGTAAAAGAATAAACTTATATTTTTCGATTCTTGGTATTGCTGGGAAGTAACCGCAACCACACCGGATCCCCGGAGCATGCTACTCCCATTTTTATTTTGTTTGGTCAAATTCGCTTTCAGACAGTTAGACCGTTTCTATTCTGTTTGCACAAATTGTTTCACTTATGCGGGTTTTTCTTGCACTATGGTTTTCATTTTGTGCGTTTTTTATATTTGCACGTCGAATGCAGACTGTATACCAACTAACTCACGTACAGTTATCCTCCCGGGCAAATACATGGAACTCCCAGACAACCTTTTATGACTACCGTTTTTTTTTCTTGTTTGTTCGTACAGCCACCAACGCAGGTCGGGATCCAGGGTTCACTGAACGGACGGAATGTTTTCACAGTTTTATGTTCCCGATCCGGACGATGCGAGAATAAGGATAATGGTGTTCTATTTTCAACGGTTAATATTTCCGTTCATGAGAGCAGATAAATATCCAGTTGTCTTGAAATGTCAGCTACTGTTTTGGATTGCAAATGCAACTCGATATCCAAGCAAGCAGAGTGGCGCAGTGGAAGCGTGCTGGGCCCATAACCCAGAGGTCCGTAGATCGAAACTACGCTCTGCTAACGGTGAAAGGGAATGCAGTAACGTTCCCGAGAGACTTTTTTAAAAGATGGCGTGGAGCGTGGAGGACCAAAACAAAGTTAGCAAATAAAGCATGACACAGGCACAGACGACACAATACACACTTTTCTTATATTCTGTTTGTTTACTGTGTGTTTTACAGAAGGACGTAAAATGATGTGAATAATAACTTCGTTCATATTCGTATTGAACTGCACCGGCAAAGTATTTAATTATTGCGTCCGCGAAAGGATTCGCTTGATTTTTCAATACGGGAAGAAAAAATCCTCTCAAATGAAAAGAAAGATTGACTTGGAACATCGTTTGCTCAAACCGGGGAATGGGTAGTGTGCACTATGTATTTTGTGATCGAATTTAAAGCCAAAATAAGTTATTTATTTTGCAACGAAACTATGGCTGTGGCTAAAGAGATCAAACTAAACATGGTGTTGAATATTCAAAATTATCTGAGAATGAAAGCACAAGAATTGTGTCCAGAAAAAAATTATTTATTTTAAGACGTCACTCTTGTGATGAAGTTTAAAATAGACATATTTGATTGTTTTTCGTTAGCTTACATGAGTCGAGTGATTTCACAGACCCTCTACTCTAATGCTCATATTTATGAGAGGTGTTAATAGCAATTTGAAGGTTACTGAGAAATTGTTAACCCTCAAAAGTCGTCAAGGAACAACCACTGGAGCGGACATGTTTCTGAAGGTTCAAAAAGCTGTGAAGGAATATGGTTTAGTTAGGGACAAATTAAAATCTATCACAACTGATAGCGCTAGAAATATGGCTTGATGGGACACATGTTTAAGGCTTGTGAAGAAGGAAGGTAGAAGCCGAATCCTCTGGCCATACATTGCATCATACATCAGCAGGTTCTTTGTGCAAAAAAGAAACACAGAGAGCACAAGCGTAATAGAAGAAGTAACGCCAGCAGTAAATTTCAGTTCCGTTCTCGAGGCTTAAACCACCATCAATTCCGCGCGTTCTGGCTGGAAATTGAAGCGGAGCATACAGACTTTATACCTTATCCTTATCATACAGCGATGATATGGTTGCGTAACAGAAATGTTCTACTCTGCTTTTTTGAACTATAAACTTGTGAATTTTTTTCGGTTGCAAAATCTTACAGACAATTTTTTTCTCTATTCAAAATACAAGCAGCAAACAATAATTTAATAATTTTACCTGTTGCCAAAAAATACAGTTGTCTGTACAGTTGTTGTCTGTATCTATAGCTTCATTTCGTTTTTTTTTTTTTGCATTAGACTTATTGGCAGAGCTTAACGGACAGTTCCAGAAAATTTTATTTTAATCCAGATTCAGATAAAAAATCTTTCTCTTCTTCAAAATCCTTTCAATGTAAATATTAGTGACATTCCACCTGAACTCCAATTAGATGTATTTGACTTACAAAACAATTAAAGTCTGAAAACAAAATTTAACTATTTAAATCTCATACTTGCTTACTTATCAGGCGCTACAACCGCTTTGCGGTCTTGGCCTGCCGCAGCAGAATACGGAACCGCTCACGGTCCCGCGCCGTTGTCAGACAATCCATCATCCCGGCCTTGATAGCAGATGATTCCACGCCATGCTCCCATCTCAATCTGAGCCTACCATCCTACCATTGAGGTGGGAGGATGCTCCCACCTCAATCTGGGTCTCGTCTGTCCGTGTGGACGACCTAAAAGGAGTTTCTGAGCTGGGTCGTCCGGTGCCATGCGTATAACATGGCCAACCCATCGGAGCCTGGCGAGCCTAATTTGCTGCACCTTCTGAGCATCTTCCTCTCGCGGCTAAGAGGCTATGCGGGCTTCGTCTGTTTTGGACAGGGCCGCCATGTCTCAGAGGCGTATGTGAGTACTGGGACTATAAAGGTACGATACAGTCCCAGCTTCGACCGTCGCGACAGGTTTTTTGAGGTGAGATATTTCCTCAGGCTGTAGAATGACCGGCTGGCCGGCAGAATCCTAGCGCGCAACTCCGTCTCTATGCTGTTTTCGATGCTGACTTTTGTCCCGAGACAGGTGAAGTTTTGGACGAAATTGCGATCACCTATCCGTACATCACCCCCACGTAATTACGGATTTCTTAGTAGGGCCGCTGATGGTGCCACCATCAATTTGGTCTTTGCCTCGTTAATCTGCAACCCGAAGTTTTCTGCCGCCTGCATCTTGCTTTAAATCTCATATCTTTCTATACAATGCTACCGAAATAAAAGTTCAATAATTTAAAATCATTTGCTATAAGCTATATTACAATGTTTGGCAGCACGTATTAATGTGAGAAAACATTTTCAGAAACGAAGTATGTGAAATCCTATTACAGATTACATCCTCCTGAAATTCCTATTACAGAGGGTTTTCGAGGATATAACAAAAAATATCGCCGAGATATTGACTTGTTGAGGTATATTATTGATTCCATCTCTAAGATATAGAATTCCTCGGATGTTGTGATTGTATTGTGGAATCATGCATTTTCCATCCTAGTATCCTCAGGCAACTGCCTGCCAAGCTCAGACAACTGTCCAGATCACCGAGACGTTTTACAGCACCGGTTGCTTGGACGAAAAATGTGTGAGTCCACAAAAACATCCAACAAACCAACGACAGCATCCAAGCAGATTGAACATTTCATAGATGGAATTAATAATATATCTGAGCAGGTCAATGTCTCGGTGAACTTGATCATTATATCCTCAAAAACCCTGTACAAATATTAAACCTAGACAATTTAGAATTGAGAATTATTCACCGACAATGTTGTACCTATGATTTTGTAACGGTATTACTTGAGCGAACAAAAAAAAATGCATTCTCCAGGCCTTTTACATTACTCGTCTGTCTGTGGATGTCTAGGCATAATTGAAGAGAGCAATTGAAAAAAGGAAAATTCTTTATGAGAATGAAATAATTCTGTGCTCTTACTCTACCTAAATTACTCCCAACCATTTGTACCAAAAGGAATTTCTCGAAACGGATGTCAAAAACGCAATTACATCTGCACGGCAGGGCCACGTTGGTGAAAGCAATCATAGAAAGAATTTCCCACAACGTTTTCGAATATGTTTAAGCTAGAATATTTGTTTTGTTTTAAAATAACGATGCTCGTAAGCGTGGCAACATTCAATTTAACATTGAAAAAAAATCCAATACAATGTCGCATCAACGAGCGAGCTGCAAAACAAATTATATCCCCAGCAAAAAGGGAGAAAGTTTGTTCTTCCTTCATTCATTCCAAACAAATAAATCGATCGATTTTGCCGATAGCACATAAATTGAAAAGGCTTTTCACGGTACTTGGCAAAACTCTGGGACGGGGAGGAGGTGATATTTTCCAAACGATTCACAGCAACGGGCACATCGCTCATCGTGCCACCATTCATCCCGTGGCGCAGCATAATAATTCTATTCCGTTCGACTTTTCCGTGTGAAGTATGAGCTTGAAACCAGCTGCATCAATTCAATGCGAAATTTCATTTTTTTTGCCGGGTTGTGGTGGTACGGTGCTGGTATAGGGTCGGATGATAAATCAGAGCATATTTTATGCAAATGCCGTTCGTTTTCCTGCTGTTTGGCAACAGGATCAGTCACACTCACACCCACGTACACCTATCGAGCGGAGCAAGGCTTTGATGGGGATGGGATTTGAATTTCGAAAGTAAAATGTTTATCCAAAGGCCAGCTTCTGCATCCAGCTGAAAGCTGTTGAAACTACATTACTTTCACCGAAAACAACATCAAATGCCAAAACTACTATCCAACATCCAAACTGGTTTGAAAACCAAATCAAGCAAGATCAAAGTCTCGGATGCGTTTGGGGTGTGCTTCATACCGATGCTTTCCATTCGAATCTTGGTGGTACAGTTTTATGGTAGCCGTAACCTGGACCTTCACAACCCCATTATTTCGCACGACCTACGAGTAAGCTGCTTCATCCTTTCACATCATCTAGCACTGCTGTCGTGGGTGAAATAAAGGACACTCTTTTGTTCTCGTCAACGCTAACAAGACACAGACAAGACAAACTTTCTAGACGTTGGTCATGTGATTTGCCCATTCCTTCCCAGACCAAGCGCTCGAATTTAATTTACGCTCCATTCTCCATGCCTTTTCACATCAGAACCAACCCCAAATGGTGGTGAAGTGGAACTATGAACTCGCGTAACCTTTTTTGTGTGTGTGTTTTTTTCTGTGTTCTTATGTATCACGACAGGGCGCGATGAGCATCGCGAGGACCCGTTGCAGACGCCACCGAATGGTTCATTGAGCAATCTGTGCCGTCTGGATGGGTTTGTGCTTGTGTGTGTGTGTGTCTTATATCCATTCGATGGTCATGGCTGAACTTGCGCTTTGTGAGCACGTCCTGCCACAACTTTATGCAACGTGGGGATCCGTCTGGGAATCCGGTCCCACACATTCCCTCCTCCTAGAAGACTAGACAGAATATTCCTCTCTTTTATTGCTACAACCTTATGTGTCCGATATGAAATCAAAGGATGATTCTACTGTACTTTAGCGTAAATGAGTTAAACGAAGAAGAAGTTTGATTTAATTTTTGCAAGAGTTTTTAAGAGAGCTAATAGTAAGATTATCGTTTTTTAACCTGTTTCACTTATTGGTAGCAAAATTAATCGAATATCCTTCCGATGTACTGAATGTTAATAGCGAATCATAGACATACGTCTACATTAATTTAATATAATAAAAACATGTACTATGAGATATTTTTGGACATTTTCTAACTAATCTTCTGATTGCCAACACAGCTACACGAAGTGCTATTAAATTTCGAGTGAATACGTCCATAAACATTGAAAGTCTATCTACTCATTCAACGATCAGTTGCAGCTGCAATTCTATGCACCGACACTTCTCACTACGACCCAAGCTGCTTGCGTGAAGTTTATACGGCGCTGACATTATATCCATCCTCAAAAGGTAAGCATCACCTCAACGGTATGTGAAGTTGTCCTTCGCACGATGCGATGTGTCCAGCGCTTTAGAAAATGGCACAGCTTTCCACAAATGGTCGTAAAACGATGGCCGCTTATGCGCTCAATTGCGAGCAAGTTGCACCGGACGGGAATGCAATGTTTTTTTTTTTGCTTTATTTCTTTTTAAAGCCGATTGCTGAAACGGATGGGAAGGAGGAAAACTGCATCGGCACGTGTCGAAAGAAGCTTTTCACCAGGGAAAGGTAGAAAAAAGTGAAGGAGAAGTTATTGTATCTCAAAATTGCTCACTCTCTGTCTCTCTCCCGCGGTTAACTCACTGCGTGCTTCTCACTATCGTGAAAAGTGTCTCGTTGTGAGGAAATCTATATCTGCTCATTCAAAATTGGGAGAGAGAAAGTTAGGCATGGTCAAACGATGTCCAAGTAGACAAAAATAATAAAATAAAAAAAAATAAGGGATTAATGATATCAAGTGATTTTTATTCTGTTTAATACACGTAAACTTAAATAATATTTGAAATATATACAAAAAAAAGCAATTAAATTGACGGAAAGACAGAAAGTAAATTCTGCGAAGAAAAACTAACAGTTATTCGTAATGTAATTAATTTTCGTAAAAAGAATTACATTCATGGACAAAGTACCATAAAAAGCCGAAGCTTCGCTAGATGGGATTTGGAAACCGGTCCTTCATTGTGAAGACCAGTGTCGTTGTCGCCTTACCACTGAACGCTTGGATCTACATACTGAGCTAGGCACGCCCACATTGGTGGTTGTCTAAAATTTCACCTATTTTAGGCCCAAAGTTAAGATAGGCGCAAAGATACTAGCTACAGATACTAGGTGCACTACAGTATACAGACTATATTCCTTTACATTGTTTACATATGGAATGTTTACGAGACTCAACTTGCTCCAGTAGGTCATGTCATGGGAATGACACTGGACACCTATTTTGTAAAATCGTTTTATGGTATTTTTTTTAATCAAATTGAAATGGAGCGATGATGTTGATAGGTTTAGCAGTTATGACAGGATATTAGAATGACAGAATATGCCTCATAGCCGTGATCGGTTTCGAGGACTTCTACAACAGGGCAAGGTCAAGCAAAAGCATATATAGAGCCTCACTAGTAAGTAAGCACTTACTTAGTAAGTAGTATTTTTTTTATCTGCTGCTCAACCATCTTTATCCAATGCTGACTGTACAGTGACCTGAGTAAGGTGCGCTAGTCGCCACGCATCAGTTGTCAGTCAGCTATATCATGAGAATGGAACCGGACAGCCCAGATCGAGGACTTCAGCAGCAGGTTTAGTCCGTCGAGACGTTTTGGTGCCGAATAAGTAAGTGAAACAAGTAAAGCGAATGGGATTGATGTGAACGATTTGCTCGCTTACATACAACTAATCCTCAAGTCATACCTAGTTATATTACAAATACAGTAAACATTGAAACAATTCTCAACTCAGCTCCTGATAATTTCTACAAACTGTTTCGCATGGAATTTGTCTACATGGGTTTGGAAATTGTTTGCAAACAACAACTCCGCGAGAGAAACGCTGAATTTCTCACGCAATAAAATTCTGCTCCCAGTCGAATGCTCTCTCACCCGAAAGGTGGAGCCCGCAGCATGCAACTCACGCGTTTTTATCTCGCATTACTCACAGCGTATTCAGTTCGCGCGGTCGTGTTTGTTGTTTGCTGCAGCCAGCCAGCTGTCAAAAAAGAGGTGCGCTGGTGGTTTTGCTTCTGTTTGTGGTGTTGTGTTGTGCCAAGTTTTCGCTGCAATCAGCACGTTTTATTCGCCGTGCATTATTGACGGTGCGTCGGCGTGTTTGTGTGGTGACAAATCGTAAGAAGGTGCACGCTGCACGTTGTGTCTGTGATATAAAGACCTTTTGTGTCGCGTCGATCAGCCAGGGCCCGCACTTGTTCGTCTTACCAACGCCGTTGCAGCTCGCACGCACTCATACATTCACACACACATATATCGCGAACCGCTCCATCTCACAAGTAAACCATGGAGGAGGACAACAAAAAGCCCTACAAGGTAAGAAAATAATGCTAGCAAGAGTCCTTCGTTCGAACCCGAACCATCCCCCGAACAGATTACAGAGGATGGCACGCGAAAATGGGAACACCTTGCCGTCCTGTGGGATGCTTCAATTCATTCACCGTCATCAACTCTCCTCTGCTGTTGCGGTGACACGATCCGTAGCACTGCATCCGTATGCAAAAGGAATTTAATGCTTGCGGAAGGAACTAATCTTTTCTTCTCGAGTCGGAAGCTTTACTGACCCGCTTTTCTAAAAGCGGTCGAGTACGTCTCCATGGCCGTAAGGTTGTATTTGTGAGTGTGTGTGTGGCGGCATATAGAAAAGGAAACGGTGCAGAGATGATGCTGCATCTCAAGAACTTATTATACGAAGGAGGACAAGGTTTGTTTGCTTGAGATGTGGCTCAAGGTGGTTCCTTCATTAGACTTCATTATTTGGTGACAGATGAGCACTATTCAGGATGAGATTAGAGATATCGTACTTGCAAATTATTTAGCTTTTATTTTGTTTGTCATACACAGCGGGAAGAATCTTCAGAGGACAAGTTTTTTTTTATTTAGAACGGCCTGGGAGAACCACTATTCAGCAGCACAAAATGTCACAAATGCTGTTGAAAAATGTGTAACGCTTTTTCCCATTATATTTGTCTTCCTTTTCAAGGCTTAACGACCCATAGGTCATGTTGGTCATAAAAAGACATACGAGAATTGATTGATACCTCGTAGTAGTTAGATAGTTACTCATCATTACTCTGTTTGGCTGGGATATGCTCTCCGGTCCTGTCGAGTGAAAGCTGGCGTCCGCTTTAGATTATTGTATTGATAATAATCATATGAAACATAACACGTGTTATTAACTAAATTAATTGATTTGCGTCATTTTAGTAAGCTCAAATAGTTCATCCATTTCCGTACTCTACATTGTCTATCTGTTGTTGTTGTCTTCATATCTCTCATCTCACTATGCACTTTTGTCATGTTTCCCTTCGGTATTATTTATTTAATTTTTTTGTGAACATACTATTTATTTAAATAGTTAAAAAAAAGGAAGCTTTTGGACCTCGACGGAAAACGACCCAAACAATCAAAGAAAATAGATGTTCCAACTCTTTAAAATCAAGAAATCGGTCTTTTCTGTAATGTAGAATATGGGATTCAAATAATTCCTGCTTTAAGTAATTCCTTTTCACTTGAAATATCATATCCAGATAGTCGAAATGTCCTATAATATCTGTTAGAAATACAAGATTCTACAGCTCTTCTAGACCTAACGACCTCCAAGGCCACGCAGGCCATCGAATAGCTTGCCAGACTTTCGGATACCACGTAGTTGGATGGTCAGTTCTCACTACGGGTGGACGGTCCGCATGGGATTTGAATCCCCGGGCCTGCCGTGTGAAGACCGGCGCCGTTGTCGCCTAAACCACCCAACCGCTCACATGTGCTTATCATATTCATTGTTAAATTTCAAGAACGAGATTATTTCTGGTAAAACTGTGCAGAAGAGGCAATTTAGAGAACGACATTATGGCATGACAACAAACGAAACTCCGTGTTGTTTCAAATTCAGTGACAGACGCACTTAAACGAATTTCAAATTGTCGATTATTTAGGACGTTATAAAATTCAGAACATTTGTTAAAGTGTCGAAAATTGGTTATAATTTAAAAAATGCTTTCAGTACAAAATCTAAATTCGTTCTCGCGGGTCACATTCAAAGTCTACGAGGGCCCGCGGGTCACCAGTTTGACATACCTATGTTACATTGCAGGTAATAGTGAATATAATTTATTCTAAAGGAATTAAAGCAGAAAGGTTTGAGCTCATCCAAGGACATAGATCAAAGAAAGTCAAAAAAATATTTTAATTTTAGAATATTTTTTTTAACTAAATTGAATAATTTTTAATAACTTACTAAGGTTTATATTTCAAATTCTATTTTATTTACTCGGCTACCAAGCTGTTAAGTTATTCTTTAGAACATAATTTCCAACTACGAGTGCAACATGTGCTCAAACCAACTATTTTATAATAAGAAATAAACGACTAAACTCTGCTTAATTCATGTTATGTGCGTAACTCTACCATCTTAATTGTTTCTTACTCACCCTTCCATATTTTTGTATCTGTATTTCTTAAAAACCAGTAAACAGCAAACAACATTTCATCGCATTGGAATATTGTTTTATTCGCATCTCCTTCCTCGCGGTTAGAACACTTGGTGCCATGAAGCCGGAAAATTTCTTCCTTCCAACAACACGTGGCATTCGCAACCGAACCGTAAATGAACACATTTTTATTTACTTTACTCGCTCACCGTTCGCAACAGCATCACACCCAGTGCGGAAAGTTTCGACCCACAGAATGAGAAAACCGTCTTGCGCCACGACGGTAATCGCACCGTCCTAGCGTTACGTTGGCAAATGGCACCGAAAGAGTTCCTTCAAAGGGGGGGGAGAGCTTTAATTTAGAGTGGCATTACACGTTTGTAAGAATTCTACTTTTGAAAGTTATGTATGCTGAAATGTCTGCACTTGTTTCAATGCGAAGTCCTTTATCTCGATGCTGTGTTGTGTTTGTTCCGATGAACCATAAAAAAAACCAGCGGAACGCAGTGTCTCGCAGACGAGTGCGTGAAGACAACTTTTGTTGTCGAGTGTTGAAGATGCTTGATAGCCCGATGGTACATAATATTTTGTCAAATATTTGAATTAAAAAGAATCCCTTAATGGAACGGCGTTGTGTATAGCAGTACTGTCAACTTTTTAACCCTTCAAACAGACGCCACCGCGTCGCTGTATCCAATTTATAGAGGCGATGAAAAGGTTTTTTTAAAAAAAGCAAAGCATTATCCAGCTTTGCGTAGCCCGAGCTAAGCTAGGCAGCGTTTTGACCTTTAAAGAAATTGAACGTACAGCCAAGCATGGCAGCCCTAACACGCGCCACACAATCCAAGGACAGGACAACGATCGTGCGTAGGATGGACCTTAGAAAAGGACATTGCACTACCACTGTCACGCGTTTGGCTCACCCACCTCCCCAGCGCAAGCCAGACACACGGTAAACACACCAGACCGGCATGTCGGAATCGTTCCAAGAATGTTGGCTTCCCCTCTCAGCAGAATTGATTCTTCATTCATGAAATACCAGTTTAGCGCGTTGGCGGAGTCGAGAGACGTTTTTCTCAATTGAAATAAATATTGCGCTCCCTGCACGGTACGGGCCTTGAATGGGCTGTTCACATTTTGCGCATAAATCATTGGCACAATCAATTGCTTTCCTTCCGTTTCCCGAACCTTTCAGTTGGGATGGTGTTGGTGCGCGACTTTTGTCCGGATGGCATTTGATGAGGTTTCCTTGGCAAGGAAAATCAAATGATGAATAAATTATGCCCGATCGTGCACCCTGACGAGTGTGTGCATTCATTTGTGGCACGATTAAGTTTAATTTTCTTTCGATTGACATGTTTTTAGCGATTTAATAAAACGTTTTTGTCAATTAACTTTGTTTGGGTCTTAGAATTCTCCGTTTGACTTTTTTTGGTTAAATAAAACGATATTAAAATTATTAAATCAAAAGATTTTCATGGCAGCCCTATCAATATTTCATCTACTTTAAATAATATCCTTTTTGCGTAATAAAATGTCCTTTTTTAACGCCTTTAAAGAGAATCAAACGAAAGCATTTAAAGAGGTCTGCTCTAAAGCTAGTCGCAACCTCATTGAACATTCAAATTGGCTTTCTTTTCTCTTACTTTCAAGAGCGCTTCGCAATAAAATCTCCTTCCTCTGCATCCACTTTTATACATTGAAAAGCCTTGGCTGAAACTGACTCCGGTCCGTGCGCCGGAAAATCCTCCAAAAAACTAACCTCCCAAAACCCTTCAAAATCGACTGATGAAAAGGATGCGACAAAGCTGTCACTGACGCGTCTCATTTGCATCCTCTCTAGGTTATTCGGGTTATACGAGTTTCGTGAAATATAAAAGAAAGAGAGAGAGAGAGAGAGAGAGAGAGAGAGAGAGAGAGAGAGAAAAGAGAGAAACGAAAGCATACTAAAACGCTTTTCGGTGACGGCGGCCTAGCATCCTTGTCCAAACAACCGTCATAGCCATCATCATCGTCGTCGTCATGATCTTGACCCGCGTGACTATTACCTCGGCAGATGATGGAACATCCCGGCCCAAGGGTTACACATCCTCGTGGACACATTTTGGTCGGCCATAATAGTACCTCTGCTGGCCCGTCTTTTCGTGGATCTTCCCATGGGTAGGAGTGCTGGTTGATGGTTGATGGATCTCGGTAGGACCGCCTCATGTTTATGTGGGAAGAAAGGCTTTATGTTTCCATTAAAATCCCCGAGCGCTACTAAAAAGGAAAGCCAACAAGCCATAGTACGGTTGGCTTTTCTGAGCTATCGGTTTCGACTAGGTTAGTCACCTAGCCTTGTCACCAGTGAATGCAGCAGAACACGAAATGTTCTTGACAGTATCACGGCACACACACACACACACAAGGTACCTTCTTTGAGCGGTACTATTTTTGGCATTTCTTGTCTGGCCGACCCGAGCAAACGAAAGCCCCCCCAAAAAAAAAAAAGACGAAAAAATCAATTTCTTCTTTAACGAAGCAAAGTAATGGCGCTGTCAGGATTTTGCAAAATGTCTAATAATACATCCAAATTAAGGGTTACGAGGCATAGAAGCGAATAATTTCGTTTCTAAGGAATAGTGTGACTGTGTGCTCTGCACAGGGGAGGAACTTGAAGGATTCACAATCTCGATGGCAGAATCCTCTCTATATCCCCACCAGCGATAGCATATAAATGGAACATAAACGAAACAGACAGCCAAAGTAACAACTTTTCCCGGTAATAAAACCAATAATGCCACACATCCTATGCGTCCTTCGCAGGGATGGTTAAAGCGAGGCTTTGTTTTTTTCTTTCTGTTCACCTACTCAATTCTCGCAACGTGTCCTATAGATTGATGTGGGAAGAAATCGTTGTGGAAATATTAATTGCGTTTCGTGTGCGTCATTGGTTGTTCGTAACGAACCGCACCAAATAGACTATTTGTTGCGGTTTGTTTGAGCTAAACCGCATCCTCCAATCAGTTGGCTGCACAACCCAAACTGACACCCAGCTTTGTTGCGTGACTGCAGTGAGGTTTTTTTTTTCCTAGGCAAGGAAAATCCGGCTCCGCTTGGAACTCGCTCACAAACAAATCTCCACAAAGTTGGTAAGAAAATCATACCAAAGTGACACAAACGGGAGCGCACTGATGAGTTGATTGATCGTTTGTTTCCTTGAAAAATGCTGTAAAGTCATCTGATGCTCGTGTGGATGTGGCTAGATACTGGGGAGGAATGCTGCAGCACTATAGCTTACATTCAGACCGGAAAAAGCCATGAATCTGCAAAACGAATGTCGGAAATTGCTTTTTTCTCTACCGACGTGCGTTTTCCATTTTGTGCTATCCCTCCAGGCAAACTAGAGAACCAGATTCTCCTCGCTTTTTTTTCCTTTCCACCAGGCTTTAGCTGCCTTTTTTCCCCCGAGCGATGGATCAGCAATAATGAGCACTGCAGTAATATTCCGCGTCACGAATGGTGATATGCGATCAGGAAAGGGCTTAAGGAACATTGGAGTGCACAGCTGCAGCTGGTATTGAAACATTCGCCCGTAAAGCGAGATTATAGCGGCGATTATAACACGTACGATTAGGGTTTTGTGTGTCAGTGTGCGAAACAAGTTTATAACATTTGTATTCCCTTACAGGACGTTCGCAGATTATGCTTTGGTTATTGGTTTTGCGATAGAGCAACTGGCAGCTCGCTTCCTTGTTTCTATCCTCAGAGTCGAAATATCGAAACAAATAATCATCTTAACTCCGTTGGAAGATTATTCCACTCAGATTCGTCTTTTGAGCGTGACAATGGTTAACGGGGTTTGACGATCGAAAAATCGTAGCAAGGGTTCAATTTCGTATCAAACAAATCTGTCCGGTTGCCATCTACCAGGAGACTACGTGTTCCGATTCGAACGAAATGCCGTACGCCTTCAAAGAGAGTAAATATTTGTCCCGTTAAACATCTGTCATTCTTGTGCGTACTTGCTCTTATGGTCGTTGGATTCCGCATGAGCCTTCAATGTTCCATCTCCCAAACTTTGTGAAGAATGCTTCTGGCTAGAGGCACTCTTGCTGTTTGTTAGCATTATCGGTGTCCTGTTTCCCTGCGTGATTGATTCAGGGAAAAGTTCAAGTATGTCAGTAGTGTTTTGCCAGATAGTATTGGGAAAAAAACGAAACAGTGGAATAGTTTAATGTTTTATCACACAGCGGATCGAACATTATAACTTATCTTTACAGCGTCTTTACAAATATAACAAAAATAAGTTTTTTTTTCTCGGCGTTGATCTTTTCTATCGTAGTGAGGATTGACTATCCAACTACGTGGTATCAGCAAGTCTCGTAAGCCATTCGATGGTCGTTGGCTTTTAAGGTCTTTGAGTCAAGAAGAAAAAGAAAATTTTCTCTGTATCATATTTTTTTCTTAATATTTCTTGATCATCTTTTTTATTTTGAACAGACGAAGCATAATTTACAACAGTTTTACATTATAGCATGGTATTGATATGTACTTAAATGCCTTATATGATCAAGTTATATGATTAATCGCTTTCATGGTAGGAAATGTATAGTTCATATTTAAAAATTATCCAAGAAATACATGTTTACACACAGCAATTAAAAAGTATTAAATGTTATTGAAATATTCGTTTTGCACGCTTCTTAATGTGTTGATTGCGCTACACAAGAGTCATGCCAGACAGGAACATGGCTGGAGGCGCCCAGTACTTTACTAATTAAGCTATAAATTTAAATGCTTGAGTTACGAGACAGTAACATGGCTGGAGGCGCCCAGTACTTTATAAAACAAGCTACAAATTTGAATATTTTTTTATTTACATTTATTTTAAGAATGACGGCTTACTGTGACGGTTGACTGTGTATATAATCTAAATCAATGGGGCTTTTCCTGCAATCATTGTTGCAATGTCATTCTTAAAATAAATGTAAATAAAAAAATATTCAAATTTGTAGCTTGTTTTATAAAGTACTGGGCGCCTCCAGCCATGTTACTGTCTCGTAACTACGTCCTGCTCTTTTCTCTGCTCTTGCAGCTGGCGAACATAAAAATAGCATTTATTGCACATTATCCGTTACACCTTAATTGTTCCTATCTCGTGGTGCTTTTGGGGAAGCGCGGGTCGAATTGTTGTGTGGATTAGGAATACTACTGTGTCCGAAAGGCGACATTGGATATCAAATTTCGCGCGCCAAAAGAAGCCTCTTGTTTTTATTTTTCGTTCGTAACAGGTTGGCTGATAAGTCCCCGGTCTGACACATAGATGGCGCCGCTAGTATTAAATGAATATTATTTTTATATAGCACCAACCTTCAAATGATTCGTGTCAAAATTTGACGTCTGTATGTCAATTAGTTTGTGAGACAGAGCGTCTTTTGTCAAGCAACTTTCGGTTGCTTGACGAACGAAAAAAGAACGAAGAAGAAAAAAGTGTTGTTCCACCAAGACAACGCACCGTGCCACAAGTCATTGAGAACGATGGCAAAAATTCATGAATTGGGCTTCGAATTGCTTCCCCACCCACCGTATTCTCCAGATCTGGCCCCCAGCGACTTTTTCTTGTTCTCACACCTCAAAAGGATGCTCGCAGGGAAAAAATTTAGCTACAATGAAGAGGTGGTCGCCGAAACTGAGGCCTATTTTGAGGCAAAACCGAAGGAGTACTACCAAAATGGTATCAAAAAATTGGAAGGTTGTTATAATCGTTGTATCGCTCTTGAAGGGAACTATTTATTTATAATTAATAATGACGGGCCAGTGCCGTATTGTCAACACCGCTTGTGTTGAGTAAATTTAAACTTTGAAGGGAACTATGTTGAATAATAAAAACGAATTTTGACAAAAAAATGTGTTTTTCTTTGTTAGACCGGGGACTTATCAGCCAACCTGTTAAATATATATGTTTTTGACAGTTCTGCCACGCTTCAAGTCACAACATCAACTCGGCTAGGAGTGAGACTTTGTTTTCGGAGCTGCGCCGAGAGTTTTTGTCCATATTGACCATGTCCAAGTTTGTGGAGCAGCGCGCATGTATCAAATTTTGTTTGCACAGTGAAATAAACGCTGCGGAAACATTGCGGATGTTACAAAAAGCCTTCGTGGAAGAATCTAAGTCGAAGAAAAATGTGTTCCCTGAACGAGCCGAAGCCTAAATAGTCGCACCAAAGCCGGTCGAAAATCAAGGTGATGCTAACGGTAATCTTTGTTTACCGTGGGGTGATTCACAAGACATTTCTTCCGAAGGGCCAAACGGTGAACAAGAAGCGCGTAATCTAAGCGTAATGCGGCGGTTGCGGACCTCCATCCGACAAAAGTGGCCGAATTTGTGGAAAAACAACAGCTGGTTTTTACACCACGATAATGAACCCTCCCATACGGCCCTCCCATACACATATTGTTCGTGTACACCGTTCGGGGACTCCGTTTGGACACTATCGCGGAGATAGAAGCAGCTTCCACCTGCTCCACCTGCTTCGAGGAGTGGGAGAAGAGGTGGAAGAGGTGCATTGCATCGGAAGGGGACTACTTCGAAGGTGATGGATGACCTTCATTTGGCCTAATAAAAAAAACATTTAAGAAACAAAAGGAAAAGCCTCTTAATTTTTCGGGCACAGTAGTGTGTTGCGTGCGAAGGTGTGTTAAAAATCTCCTGTCTCTTCGCACTATTGTTAGCTGAGAGGACCTTTGCCCTATCACCTTAAGCTTTTTATCCAAGGCACTCACGCCGATTCCTAGCTTCGTACCCTAAGCCGAGGAAAAACATAAACGATTATAGCACATAATAATCTATCTTTCAAGCTACGTACGTACGTACGAACGATACGTACTATAAATGAAAATTTATTATTTTGTTGTCTTTGTGATTGTCAGAGAACTATGTTTCTGCACATCAGGAAACAATAAAAAATGGTAATACTTAACTGTGAATTTTTGTAAAAATTGGCATGAGATTAAATAGGAAATGATTTTAGACTTACAATAAAATAGTTACGGTATACTCAGTCTTACCAGCAGAACACACTGTCCACCTGTTATTGTAACCTAGACGTGTGTGTTGCACTTCAAATACTCTAAAGCTAGACCGGCCAAAACATTTTTTAAATTTCTTGTTGCTTCCAGCCCTCGGAATACATTTTCTTTTTTATACGAAAGTAGCAGCCTATAAAATTCCGTTCCACCTCACAGTTGAACAGACAGAGCACCCTTTCACCTTTTTTTTCAAATACGTGAGTGTGAAAATAAAAGAAATGGTTCCCTACGACTTTTCGAAAGCTCTCCTAAGCGGCAAAAGCTCATTCGATGAAAAACCCCCGAATAGACTAGAAAAAGGCAAAACTGCATCGTACACGGTGACGGTGCCTGGAAAACGATAAATTATGCAACATCATTAAAGGTGTGCAGTGTGCTGACGTTCGCTGGCTGCGTTTGCTGTGTTGTATGGTGCAATAACCGTTACCGTCATACTCACTTAGCACTTTTCCGTTGTGAGAGAAAAAAAGCTCAGCAGCCTCACTACGGGTGGAACAGGAAGATCCTAATTTATAACTTTTACTCGGTTGATTTTTTTTATGTGTTCATTTTCATCATCATGCACAATGAAAACTGACCCCATGTGCAGAAGTATAAAGGAATGAAGGCCGTGGAAATTTGCAGCCTTTTTTTATTTTGTTCTGTTGGTGCTGTTTGGTCAATTTTCCATTCCCATTTTTCATCAGCTGGACACCGACACCGTCAGCTGTGCCGGAACGGTGGAGTTTTTTGTTAATAAAATTGTCTCTGTCAAATTTTGGTACGGCCTGAACCGAGGCTATGGGCATGCTAAAAGTTATCCATATGACTTGCACATTTTACTTCATATTAAATGTTTCGAGAGCAAGTTGAAACGTGTTGACTCGGTCTGGATGAAACGAGACGCTCGGTTCAGTGTTGTGGCGTCCAAATGTAATTAAAATCACATTTTCATTCTCATTTCTTTGCTAACCTTTCGGAAAAAGCCCTTAAGCAAGGCCAGGTTCGCTTCATTTTCTCCGCTTCACGGAATGATATTGTTAACACCAACCGGTTTGTTTCACTGGGGCTGTTTCCACGCTAATAAGCACCACCGAAAGCTTACTTCATTTAATTTAACCGTAGTTGTTTTTCTTCTCTTTCGTCAACATCACGTTCAACAAAGAAAGAATGCTAAAGTCAGCAACAAAAGCTGACGAAATGCTTACGGAAATTTGAGAGGTTTCCTGTGAAGGTCCTCGTATTTGGGTGCGTTTGGTGAAAATGAACTGCCGCCGAAAGAAATAAATAATTACCGAACGATCGAACACCGTGAAGATGGTGTAACGCTTTTTGCTATTTAGTCGACTTTGGTTTTGCTTGGGTGAAAATGTGATTCACTCCTTATTGAATTCCGTGCCGTGGAACTCCGTCAGACGTTTGGGCGGAGGCGTTTCAACTAATCTGTATTCGATATTCATTGGATTTTATTATCTTTTTTTCCACTTCGGACGAACGGTTGGTATATCAGACGGCGTAGGCCAATTCGAGGGGCAACATGCCGTGCGGGATTTCTCGAGCAATAAAATAAATGAATCGTAAATAGATTATTTGTAACGGCTTTGCATGAAACGCAAAATGGTTGCATACCAGATACTACTATTAAGGCAAATTACAGGTGTTAATGATCTGTGCAAAAGTTACCTTTGATTTTATGGACCAAGTTAATCTTCCGTTAAAAATGAGTGTCGTTTTAATCGATAATAGGTGGCAGTAAATTATGGTGGTTTGATCTAATTGATATAATTGTAAATTCGTCCACTTAATGGATCTAAAATGGAACGAGTTAACTAATTATAGCCTCGTCAAAGGATTGAATACGATAATCAAAAAGGATTTTTCATACAGTTAGAATATTCTCTAATTTATCATTTCAGTTATCTAAATATTTTGAGCTGAAAAATACATCAGAGCTTATTGAGAATTGTGCGCACTTTGTCAACTTGTGTTACAATACTGCTAGCCTCGTTAAGTTCGTCTGCCATTGCCATAAGGCCATCGATGCTGGCGCCTCGGTTGGCGCCATATACAGAGGCATAAAAGGCTTCATTTGATCGTGTTGCGCACTTCATTCTGCTGGCCAAACTTCAGGTGCTCGGATTCCCCGAGCAGCTGACAGGCGGGTTGCGCTGTTATTTGAGCAATCGAAGGAATTGCGTGAAAATGGGATCCCGCGTAACATTGACGCAGCATCAGGAGTGCCACAAGGGAGAGTCCTCGGTTCACTACTCTTCGTGGTTTACTTAAACAACATCACACGTGTACTTCCGACTGACAGTCACATTTGATACGCCGATGATGCGAAAATATACCATCCAATCTGCAATCGAACTGATCAACTAATGCTTCAGGCCGTTTAAGAGAAATTCCAGCCGTGGTGCGTCGTGAATGGCCTGCTTTTAACGTAAACGTTGTGTCAGGGACCTTGGAGTACTCCTTAACGATAAGTTGAAGTTGTATGATCAATTGGAGCACATAGAATTGGATTAAGCATCGATGCGACGAAGACCAAATACCAATTTGCCGGAGGCTCTGGCCGTGATAGAGCCCGAGTCGGAAGCAGAATATCAGTTGACGGCGACGATCTCGAGGTGGTAGAGGAGTTCTGCTACCTTGATACGATCGTAACTTCGGACAACAACGTAAGCAGCGAAATCCGAAGGCGCATTGTTCAGGGTAGTCGTGCCTACTACGGACTCCACAAACTCCTGCGATGTAGAAGGCTCCAACAACACACGAAATGTACGATTTACCGCACCTTGATACTCTCGGTAGTCCTCTACGGGTACGAGTATTGGACTATGCTGACGGATGCCGGATTCATGCCCCACCTTGAAGGTGCTCGTCAGCGACCCGTTCGGCACGAGGCGTAGAGGAGCACAGCGAGCTCGTGGGTCAAACCTGTCGGAGATCGGATGCAGCCGGCGGTGAAGGACTGCAGACCTAGACTGAGTTTCCTGGAAACTGATTGGAGACTTGGCCATGTCGACACGACGTGCTCAATCCTGAGCAGGCCAAGAAGAGGAAGGGGTAACCAGCTTATTGATTTGTCAAAGCGTCTGGGGATTGATATAGGTGATCCGACTTTGGCTAAAACGCTCTACTGCTTGCTCTACTGCTACGCATCCGTAGTGTGGTGTCCTACAGCTGCTCGGTTTCTGGCGCGCTTGGAGTCCTTCCAGCGAAAATTCATAAAATTCGCTCTACGTTCTTCGAGGACTCCCGGATATTACAGCGGTCGCTGTGCGCTTCTCGGGCTAGATATGTGACGGGAGCGTGCCTGAAACACGCAGAGATCCTTTGTAGCGGGCCTTTTGCACAATCGTATCGACTCGTCGTCCGAGCTAGGAGACTACTACACCTTGAGCAACGCCGCACACATTTCATTTCCTCAGACCGTTTCTTGTTAATGTGTCGTGTGTTTAATTTCGTGTCTGACCGCTATGCGCCCACCTTGACACGTGCTGCGTTTCTCAATTGTACTTGTTCCGTGAGTCCGTATACTCGTTAGCGTCTTAATCTTAGTACGCCTTTTGTATTATTGAATAAGATAGCTTTGCATGCTTTAAGAGAGTTTTAAGATCCATTTAAATGATGCATAAATGAACAAATTAACAAACCTTTAGATTCACTTATCAAACAGGGGTAACAGAATTCAAAAATGCTAACACGTGCTGCTATTCGACGGCTTTCCAACATTCCGGGAAAAATTTTAGGACGCTGTCAATATCTAATGCATGAGAAAAAGCGTGTTAAACCAATTGCTATGAAACATATGCTACGCTGCACCAGCAATCCTAGACATTCAACATATTAATTACAGCGTTAACCTTCATAATCGATGGTAAAACGGTGTGTGCTACTGACAGATTTTCTATCTCCAGCACTAACAGTAACATCCTCGCGAGCTTCCATTTTCGGTCAGAGAATAAAGCTGCTAGATGACCTAAAGGCTGGTGCTTCGCGTAATGTTACGATGTGTCCAATGCAGGCAACATCAGGCCGGCAAAGAAAAAACACCAGATAAACTTTTTGCTCGTTCTCTCGTTTCACCGGACTACGTGCGAAGAATTTCCGATTATCCCGAAACTCAGCGCTCGTAATCGTTTTTCTTCGGGAGGTCAGTAGAGCAAGGACGCAGCTTTCGATGTTCGACCGTACATTAACATTTGGGTAGGGATGGTTCTGACAGAAACTCGAGCTCACAGCTTCATAACGGACTATTTGTGGTTGTGGTGCTAAGTGGCCAAATATCTGTAAGTGTATTCTCCAACCGTACCGAACGGAATATTACTTTGATGCGAGAAATAATATTAAACGATTGTACACCCGTTTGAATATGCTTTTTCACATCTCTGCCAATGTTGTAGGTTCTATTTGCCGGTCAAAGCATTACAAAAGGAACAAAATCACTTACCAACATCAGGCGATAGCCATAGTAACAACAACGATCCTTTTCCATCGCCATTATTCATCGTCAAATCAAATTACCACATAATCAAATCAAGCACGAATGTACATCCTTTCGAGATGATCGAGATGTACTGCGATGTTTGGTGCTTTCTTTAGCGAGTCTTCTTTTTTTTTGCACCATCACGCGCAACGAGCTTTTTGTGTGTTATCATTTTCCTCGACTCGCACTGACCAATCGATCATAATTGAAGTTTAGTCAAGCGAACGAACGAAACAGTGGTTGCTGATGGGTAACGTTCGCTTTTCCATTTAAGACTGTCTGTTCTGTAAGTGCTCTTTATTTCCCGACCGTAGCCGTAACAGTGGAGCATCACAAGAGGTTCCCTTTTGTCGTAAGAAAGATGGATCCGAAGGCATAGACTCGCAAGTCTGTTTTGTCGCTCAGTCATCCGGACGCGGTAGAATGCTTACATAAGACCATTTCGAGTGGAGAAAAAAGTATCCCAAAACACACATTAATCCACGACGGACGAGCCAATGGAACTTGAATCCGTAATATAGCAACAAAAATAAGGCCTTTCCAAATATCGCCGAGATAGAAGGGTAGAATCCAAAAGGGGAAACCTTGAAACGATTTAATCTCGTACTGTACATTAATCTTACTTCGAAGTAAATCGTTAGTCTGTTATTGGGGTTAATGTTGGAAACACGCTTACGAGAAAGATTTCAGCTTCTCTTTTGTGTAGAATGTTTTCACAGCTCAACAAGCATTATAAATTGTTTCGATACTACGGGAAGAGCGTCGTACGAAAGACGTTCCACTTTGATTGCTTTTGATTATTTCAATATTTCTTATTTAATTTGTGATATCATATCTCAAGCTTTACTCCATTTTGTACGTAATTCTATACAGCTTTGAAATGTTATACATCACCTAATATTATGATAAAATATCCTAAAATATTATGTTTTAGATAGGGAATGTCCAAAATGGCATTCGAGGCCAATATTCAAATGTAAAAGTATTGAAAAATAAATAAATTGCTTGAACAATAATAAAATGGTGGTAACAAAAACCGAGACAGAAACCGTACCACAGCCTTTCTCTCATAACATTAAGTCTCTGAACCTAGAATCGGGCTAAAATCCATTCACCATCTAATCACCTGTGGAGTGTAGACCTTTCTAATTATCTGTTCGTCATTCCCACTGTATAATATCCTGTAGTATACATGTCTTTAATTTTTAGTTAAATTTCAAAAAGAAATCATTTTATTATCAAAACGTTATGTTCAACACAGCTTATCAAGGGCAATTTTGAAGCGTCTCTTTCGTATGCCTGTGTCAAAATGGAAAGAAAACATGTTTCTCCTTTGTATTCTTATCGTACAATTCAGAATCTTTAGCAAATGAAGCAATAACAACTAATTCAATAGAATAAAAAATTATTTTACTGCCTGCAATCATACCCACGACCCATGTGTGCTTTTCCTAGACGGTGATGTCCGCCGAATGTTTTTCTTGGAACATGCTACTTTTGTTGTACGAGCGGTTTTTTTCAAACGGATGTGCGATGTATTGCCCTTCAACAGTTTGTTTGTACGGTAGGAAACCCATTAAAAGGATCCTTCTTTTTGGGATGGATGAAATAGGCAGAAGAAAAAAATCGCTGCACGCACACCCACCGTTGGCAGATGGGAATTTGGAATCAAGACCGTCTAACGTTTGCAGACACTTAGAAGAAAGTTGGAGGATCGAAATTGTTTGCAAAATAAATTAAATGTTCTTCTCAACGGATCGAGAACATGCAAGAATGATTTCGCAACGCTTATTGTAGTGAAGAAAACAATATTTTTTTGTATATTTATAAATTATAGCGAAAATATTTGCCTGCAGAAGACATTTTAATGTTGCAGGATTGATTTTGATGTTTGATTTCACAGACAAAAATTTTAATGTTAATTTCCTAACTGCTTGATCGCGTTTACCAACATTACCCCACAGTAGGGTTATTTATAAAAACAAAAATTATATTTAATTTCTTGACAAATAATTTCCCAAACATTCAACAATTTCCATAAAATATGCAGCATTAGGTGGTGTAAAACTGTTGCTATCCGGTATTTGGTTTTGCATCGCAACGATACAAATCGTCATCTTGCTTGTTTATTTCCCGCTGGTGTTGAAGGCCAAAAAAAAGGTCTCCCTTTACTACAGCAGCAGCACCAGCAGCAGCAGCAGCATCGTTGAGAATACCCAATGCCGCAGCATTAAACATGCAACATAACGTGTGTCGGTGGAATGTTTCTTGTGGTGCGCGTGAACAAGTCGTGAATGCTGGCGGTTTCCTTTGCCTGCCCAAGGGAGGGGTTCCTGCAGACATTCTCAAGAAACAATGTCTGTTGCTGGTAGAAATTGATAAAATTTACAGTAAACAACAAAAAAACAGCACGTACAAAAATCCCATTCGCTGCCGTAAGTTGGCGTATTCTTTACCCATGTTTCCAAGGAGTGAAATTGTTTTTAATCCACGCGCTCAACACCCCAACCTTTTATCGGTGCTTCGGAACACGGAAAGCATGCAAGTAGATTGCATTATATGTTGCTCATAATCCAGTGCATTAGTGGGCTGCCGGGAATGAGGTTATGATAATAGCATATAAGTGCTACTGGCGCTAGCTGGTGGACACCAGGTAGTAAGGTCACCCCAGTGGACATACACCGTATGGCTGTAATTCCTTGGTTCGCTTCACGAAAATAGTACCGCTCGGATTTAGTGAAAAAGCTCAGACAAAATCTTTCTATCGCACACAAGTGTGAGCATCGTTTGCATATTCACCGGACAAGGTAAATTTTTCGTGATGTCTTTTTCGTCCTTTTATCCTGCTGGAATCGTCCTCCATCTAGCATCCCGCGTTGTCGGTGAGTAGGATAATAAAATGTATGCGGAAAATCATGACGAATGTAATTGCCATACTCACACACAATACGCCAACCCGGGGGCCATGCCGTGTGAAGTGTTTGTTGGCGGGGATCTAGACACTCATCTTTTATGTCCTCGTTTGACGTGCTCATGCAATATGCAATAGCAGTGGCACTCGTTCGCTGCTGCAATGATCAACTTGTGTCGAGTGAAGGTAGAAAACGGCACAAAAAGAGTTTAAAAGACAGATATGTATGTGGTTGCATTAATGTGTCGTTAGTGGAAATGCGGAGACACGAGTCTTTATTGTGCTTCGTAAAAGCGTTTCGCATGATAAGCTTGCAGCTGTCAAATATATTCAATGGATGGTCCATGGTTGCGTAGTTATATGCATTAATATGTTGTACCAAATGATTAGTTTTTCAGAACAGGCCTTCCGGCTTTATGCATTGAAGCCAGAAGAGCCGTCGATCATTACAAATACATGAATTTATGCATCAGCAACGCAGTCCTTGGATAGTACAGGAAAGTAGTGGATATATTTTTGGGAATGCGGGCTAAACCATAGTGCTACATGCGACATGCCGAATTAATGTGGCCCATTCTTCTGCTTCTTCTTGGCCTGCTCAGGATTGAGCACATCGTGTCGACATGGCCAGGTCTCCAATCCGGAAACTCGGTCTAGGGCTGCAGTCCTCCATCTACGGATGCATCCGATCTCCGACAAGTTAGACTCCACTTGATCCAGCCAACGAGCTCGCTGTGCTCCTCTACGCCTCGTGCCGAACGGGTCGCTGACGAGCACCTTCTTGGTGGGGCATGTGGGTGGGGATATCAGCACCGCCAAACAGCTCAGCTAACGCGTAGTCCTTATCACTCGCCGTTCGAAAATGACGAGAGCATTGGCGTCCTCCGTCAGCATAGTCCAAGACTCGTACCCGTAGAGGACTACCGGGCATATCAAGGTGCGGTAAATCGTACATTTCGTGTGTTGTTGGAGTCTTCTGCATCACAGGAGTATGTGGGACTCCATAAACTCCTATAGTAGTAACGTAGGCACGATTCCCCTGAACAATGCGTACCAGCTTCCCAGGGAATCCGTACTGCTGCATGGTGTTTCATAGTTCGGTTCGATCTATGGTATCGTAGGCCGCCTGGAAATCAATGAACAGGCGGTGCGTAGGGATCTGTTGCTCCCAGCATTTTTGGAGGATCTGCCGTAGAGTAAAAATTTGGTCGGTTGTCGATTTGCCTCCAACAAACCCCGCTTGGTAGCTTCCGATGAAATATGTAGCAAGCGGTTCCAGTGTGCAGAAGAGTATTCGGGACAGGATCTTATAGGCAGCATTCAGGACTATGATGGCCCGGAAGTTAGCCCAGTCCATCCTGGCGCTCTTTTTGTACAGTTCTTCATGATCCCAAATCTTAACAATCAGCCGTTGCATGATGGCGGAAAACCTCTCCGGACCCATCTTGAACGGTCCGGCCACCAGCCCATTGCTGCCAGCTGATTTGTTGCATTTCAGCTGTTTAATGCCATTGATGACTTCGTCCAGAGATGGCGGGGGTACCTCGTCACCGTCATGCTGGCTGTCGTAGTTCTGCGCCTAGTTCGGTGCCTGCTGCATCTGCTCCGTTAAGGTGTCTGTCGAAGTAGCACTTCCACCTGTTGATCACCTCTCGCTCGTCCGACAGGATATCTCCTTCCTCCCTGCGGCACATAGCGATCATGGGAGTAAAACTGCCCCGTGCCGCATTCAACATCCTGTAGAACTTGCAAGTTTCCCCGGAAATGTGACCCATTGTCTTTGACGAAACATGGGGGCATTTCAACCCACTAAAACCAATGTTGTTTAGTTATTGTTTTGAGCGTAATTTGAATCTCACCACCGTCCTGCTTGGTTGTTCGTTGACAACACTTTATGCAGTATTTGCTAAATTTAATATCCACGCAATAGTTTCATCCTTCTCAAACCTTTTTTGGGGTAGAGGTGTGACCAATGATCATTATAAAGCGGGTCAGCGTGGTTTAGTAGAAGTTGCAACGTTTTCTTGATGCAGAACCGTTATCAAATTGTCCTTTCAACTATAGAACTGGTGAAAAAGTTAAGAAAATCAAAAAATATATATATGTCCTTAAAGCTGTTAAATTTCTAACTTTTTTTATTCCGTAAGAACGGCTTGTAAGAACCGTATTGCTCAAATTCCTAACTGCTCTATAATTCAATAAAAAATCCCTTGTAGCAAAAAACCAAAAATAAATAAAATGTGTAAAAAGCTCTGAAATGTGTGGTTAAGTGTAAGAAGTGAGCCGATAAGTCTATCGCTTAAGAAAGAGCCGCTGACGAGACACGAGACACTAATAATTGTCGAGAAGCAGGGCCAAATACATTCAAAAACACTATTGCAATTGAAGACATTGCTCGAGGAGAATCCTTAGGATTAACTAGTCAATCTTTTCCCATACAAAAAGAGCCGAGACATGTATGAAAAATGATCCAGATCTCAGCTTAAGCTTCGGAACATCTGCTTCTTAACTTAAAGACCTTCCAGGTTACGCCGGCCATCCAGAGGCTTAGTAGACTTGCCGATACCACGTAGTTGGATAGTCAGGCTTCACTACGGGTGAACGGTCCGGATGGGATTTAAACTCCGGATTTAAACTGCCGCGTAAAGATCGGCGACCCTGTCGCATAGACCACCGTGCCAGAATAGGAACATCTGCGATATTGGCATATAACATGTACCGACACATGAAAAATTAAGAGAGAGACTTATTCCAGATGGACAGAGTATGTATCAGAGATCCCATATTATAAGATCTCAACTTGACCAACTGAAGCCAGATATTTTTAGTGTTTAAGCAAAACACTATGATTCGGTTATAGCACAGTCAGCATCAGCCTTCCCTACCCATTTGCATTTATATTAGATTTTATCATTTTTCAACCCAGACTCTATCCGGGTGGAGCACGATTTACAGTTTTCCTAGTGGCATTGTTAGCGGTCCCACCCTCCACAAAAGCCACCTTAAGATAGTGAGATCCACTCTGTTTATCTACAATTTTACCCCGTTTATCTTCATCCTGCAAACGACCGTACGAGCTAAATTATGCCACCCGTTTCGTTCTGCCACACTGTGCGAAAGTTCAACCGGGCAAACTTGTTTCCAATTAAAAACTTGCCATCCACTTGTGCGCCTACCGGTAGCGTAGTGCACGGTACTGCTAGGCTATTCATTCTAATTATGATTGCTCGAACGACCCGTACCGAAGTCAGCTGGTAAGAAGTTTAAGCTTCTTTAGAATGGTTCTATTGTTGGAGTTGGTTGTCTCATCTTTCATCAAGCTTTCTGTGTTTCCCGTGTTTTCAGCGCTAGCAAGCCTTATTTGTCCACAGAATGGGTTAAGATTTTAGGTTTCTTTCTTGCTCGAAAGGTTCTAGTTTTTGGGACTAGCTGGTGAACTACACGACTACATGCTTTTTACCTTCCCCCTATCCAGCTGCTACCTTCGTCATAATTATAATTTCAAGTCCCACAAAGGCTTCTCGAGACTTCCAATAAAATAGGTCACGGCGGTATGACTGTGCACCCAATCATCAAAAGCCCTTTTGAACTGCGGTAACAAAGCATGGTTTCTATTGTTCCCAATTGTTCATTCAAACAACGTTGAAATATCATCTTTAGAGCGGGGTACTGCCAAAGCATGGTGTGTTGTGCTATCTGCAAAGTAAAAGTGAACTGCACTTGATGGTAATACTATATATTGGCACATTTCGCTAAACAATTTTCCCGACTGTCAGTGCAGAAATCGAGGAAACTCGATCCCAACTTCGGTAATGGAATCGAGCGAAAACTTTTTCTCGATCGACCATTTGCAAGCAGAGGAGGCAGCAGCAGCAGCAGCAATAGCATATTGTCTTGTGGGTGAAGTTTTTCGTGTGCTGTCGAGCATTTCAGGATGAAATTGTACTGCTCTAGTTTATGTTTAGCCATAATTCATGATTTACTTGGTCAATTTCTAGTTTCCTCCAAGGCATTTACAGGGGAAAAGTTAAACTCATTGCTTTGTATGTGGTTAGAAATGGATTACTTTTCCGTATATTTTAATTTGAGGCACATTTTTGACTCGATGTATTACCTCGACAGAAAATTTTACATTTCTAGGGATTGTAATATTACGCGGTTACGTAGCTTTCGGTTCGATTGTACCACAAAGTCCTCCTCCTCCAGTTCCAATGTATCGCTCAATTTGTCCTGACCGAATGCTCGTCGGAAATTGGTGATGTCAAAACACAGTCGAAACAAGAGTGTCACCACTCGTTCGTTTGACTAAACTGCCGCCTGCAAATGGTTGGCACAACTTCATCTCCAACGCCACCCTGCGAATAGTCATCAAAATGCCATCAGATCGGAGTGATACGAAAATGGCACAACATCGATCGGAACAATCGCTTGCGCCATCCTCGCCAACTCGCCAGAACTCATCCAACTTCTCTAGATTGAGGAAATGGCAATGAATATTTGATTCGTGGATTCGTGGCGTTCCGGCGGTATAATTCGGTTATTTTGTGTCGCACGATCCCCCAAAACGGGGCGCGGCAATGTGTGCTGGTGATGTGTTTTGTGTGGTGGAAACATTTTATCGATTCGTTATCGAAGGTTTGGGAAAAGCCGCGGAATAGGGAGAGCAAGAGAGAAAGGTGCGGAAATTGTTTTAAATTTTAATGCTCTCATCCGTAGCCTAGAAGTAGCGTTTGAAACAGCGTACAGGCTAGACGACGATTAATTGGATTTTGTTTGTGGTTGAGAAATAATGGCTGAAAGGGTCGCTGGATGCAGATATTTTAACCCGAAAGAACCCGAATGGGAATGGTACGATGCAATGTTTCGATGCACCAAAAGGGTGCAGATGTTTGATATTCAAAATTCATGCTACCCAAACGGACCTGCTGGAAGCTCACTTGGTACATGAAGCTTTGTGAAAGCCGGAATTGTAAATTCCTGTAACTTTTGGTTAAAACGTTCACAAGTTAATCGAACGTTCGTTGTAAAAGGTAAGGGATTATAATTTTGCAGACGAAACCTACTGAGTTTTTGTTGCCTTTAAGTCGCATTCATGCGGCTAATGGACGAACCGTCCAAAAGCAGAATAAAATTTTAACAAGGTTACCTTAGAGAATCTTCGAAGCGTTCTAGAATGCTTTCATTTTTACACACCTTTTCACCGACGCCCATTATGTGATTAATTTTCACCGTAGAATAATACACTTTAGTATCCTTCGGAAACTTTCCACCAAGGTTGAAGAAGCAGTCTATTACCTTTTAGTAGAGTAATAAAGACCTGCCATCCATTTGGCCTCCTTATGGTAGATTGCTTTCCCATCTGGGGCCCATAAAGTGTCCTTCCTTGCTAACTTGGTGCACCTCTTACTGAAACCTGAATTTCGCAAAGGACCTTGAAATGTTCGTGTCCGATGGGATTCAAGAAAGGAACACACATTTTACACGTGTAAGTTCAACGCATGATTGACAGCTGGCAGGTGGAAAAATCGTTTTACTTCATCCAGATCACAATCACTTTACCTTACGCATCAACCTGAAGCACTTTACTCGGAAGCGCTGATAGATCTGAAGTGTGGAGAGGTAGATAAATCGAAGAATAAAAATAAAGCTTTTTCTTTGACTGCTTTCTTCAAGGGAGAGAGAGAGAGAGATGCATGGAGCCTTGAACAGTCGTTGGATACTGCATTACTGGATTCGTCCAACGGCATAAAAAGATGACATACTTATTGCATTAATAAGTAATCAAATTCAGTACAAGCATTGACGTGCCATCGAAGGAAAGAGATCATAATCGTATCACTTTTCATCTTTCACCCTGAGAGGATGAACGTGATACGTGACGGCTCGTCTATTGGCATTCGATTCGTGCGAGTGCTTTACGTGTTCGAACGCATAGATACAAACCGTTCCGTGTGGCTCTCGAACGTTAATCGAATTAGGCAATATTTATTATGCACTATGGCAGATCGATGAAGATGGAGTCCGTGGAACGCTTTCGCAGGATCATTCTGCTTATGTTAATTGAGCTGGAAATGATTGCAATAGATTTGAGCAGTTCCGATTACGATATATTTTGCTCTATTTCCCTGAGCTTGGCATGCTTAAAGTTACGAAACAAAATAGAGGAAATGTCACAGTATTATTCGTATTCGCCACATATTTCCAACGAAACGTGTCAGATAGCCAAATTATCGTTTTCCTTGAATTATTGACAGAGGGTTTCTGGTAAAGGATGATTATCATTTACTTATTTTGACTTTTGACAATCATTACCATGAAGAACAAAGTTTATTGCGCCGTTAAACTTTAAAACTCACCCTTTAACCAACACGATTCGCAATTTTCCTTTTACACGCCCTCCAATTCGTGGGAAATGGCCAGAAGGTATATTTTCCGTTCATCATAATTACGTTATTTCCCTACGGTACGTCTGATTACGTCGCACAGGCAAACCAGTCGGTAAGCTTTTCCACCACCCATACAGACACAGTGCAAAACCGTACCATTGTTTACCGCCGCACATCGCATCCTTTCTTGCCGCGTTAACGCTCAATGACCAGGCGTCTCCATCGCCCGGTGGCAGTTCCGCGCGTACTGCAAGCAATTTGTCTAGTCTGCCTTTGTGCCCGTGTACCATTAATTATAATCATACCAATTCATTCCGAATGCGAACGGTCATTGTAGGCTGGCCGTTTCGCTACAGTTCTTACTGGTGGCAGGAGCGATACTGGTTGGTGACTGGGCACGTGCCCAAACCAGCAATGAATGAAATGCTTGTCCACATTCCACCGCACTTCGGCTGTCAAAGCTGTCGGCCAATGATTGATTGGACGCTTCGGCAAAATAACTTACTGTTTTATTGCTGACCAATAAAACACCTCTCTCAGAGTGTTTGCGTGTGTATGAGAGGTATGTTCAACGCTTTGGCAAGGAATTCACAACACTGTCACGTGTCACGAAAAACAGTTTATTTCTCACTTGAAATAAAAAAAATAGCAACAAAATGTTGGGGTTGCGAACAAACATCCCTGGAGACAGAAGACTGCACTTTCGGCATCGTTAAGTTCGGTTCTTCTCGCCTGACTGGTACACGCAGAAAAGTAGCGCATCGTGCTCAGGGACGCCTACAACACCCGGAACGGTAAGGTGATGAGTTTTAATAATACATTAGACATGCGACACAGTACCAGGTAGCAGTTGCTCCATCAAACTGGATTAAGATCTAGCTACCCTACAGGGACTACAGTAACATCCCACAGCATTCACCGTCCTACAGGGCACGGGTTTGTCGTGGTGCACTTTTCTCAGAATACGTACGTGCCCTTGTATGATGTTGAGCTTTTGTTCTACGGAAAAAGTCGGCATGTTTCGTTACACCGGTCTGCTACATGCACAAATATCCGGCGTTTGCAACAAAAACAAACGGATCGTTAGTGCTAAACGGATTTTCCAACGATTGGATACAATGGGAGGATTTGGGCGTTTGCTTGCTCGTGCTTTACGCAGAACCGAAAGCATATTCTTCGAGCTTTTCGATTTGGTAATAGAAGCATGTTTTATTCGTTGCTTTTAAATTATTTCGGTACAACAGTTCACCGAGGTGAAGCTATCCGAGCATTTCATGAGGTTGAACAGAATTGTGAATTTCGGACGGACGCAGCAAATAATTACCATTTCGTTTGGTGGATTAATACGGAAGAGAGTGAATTTATTATTCGTGCCGGTATTTATAATATTTTGTTGAGTGCCCCTGGCACTCACTGTCTGAAGCGTGGGGAAACTTAACGAAACCGATCGTCCTGTCGGTTTCCTGGTTGCTGTCACTGGCGTTGTGTAAACAGAGGTGTTACATTTGTTTTAAACTTTTGTTATTATTAATGATAGAGAAAATGTGGGTTTAAACATACGATTTTCTTTTCATCGTAAAATGCGATTGTGAGGGAGAAAAAGAATCGTACGGATACGCCAAGCGTTAGCGAAGAAGGAATCAAATTTTTTGTCTCTGTGACTACATTCGCCTCTCTATACGAAAAGTGGTTAATACTAATACAAAACTATTGCGGAAGTGGCTTATCTATTATTTAAAACTATTGCAAACATCTATTGTAAACATAAGTTTAGTACAAAGTTAAAGCTATTGCTTAAATTTATTTGTATAAATGGCTGATGGCGTAAAAATCTAATAAGACAGTTTTGACTAATTCTGATCTAATAAGACGGCAGTTTGTCGGGTGATGACATTGTCGCTGTAAGGAAGATGAAAATCTTCCTTACCGGAATGTTGAAGACATCGAGGCCTTACCTTTGGTAAGGTGGACTCTCGATGCTCATCGGCAGAACAATCCTTCCAGGTCAAGACCTTTCATATTCAGAAGGAATATTCCTTACAGGCATGTTAGAGGTTTGAGAACTTACCTTTGCTGGGGGGACACTTAAACCTCTAAAAAGAATTGAACACCAGATTTGGCTTCTCTCTAGACAGCTCCTCCGTGACTGAGAATCCAAATTTATTTATACCCAATTCTTACAATAGTTTTGGCTCGCTTTTTGTAACCGAACAAGATTCCTGAGGGGGTTTCGTTTTTGTTATGTTATTGGAAATGTGTCATTTTCATTGTACTGATCGGTTGCGGTGCGATCGATTGCCAAGTCTGCTTAACATGTGCCGGATATCATCCGTCATTTATTCTATCGGATTGGTTTGATATTCATGAAGTTATTTGTTTTGTGTTGCTGACCAATGTCTGCAACCGTCTGCAAAGCCTTGCCTGCACGGGTTGTTTTGAAATGATATTAACAGGTTGGCTGATAAGTCCCCGGTCTAACAAAGAAAAACACATTTTTTTTGTCAAAATTCGTTTTTATTATTCAACATAGTTCCCTTCAAAAGCGATACAACGATTATAATGACCTTCCAATTTTTTGATACCATTTTGGTAGTACTCCTTCGGTTTTGCCTCAAAATAGGCCTCAGTTTCGGCGACCACCTCTTCATTGCAGCCAAATTTTTTCCCTGCGAGCATCCTTTTGAGGTCTGAGAACAAGAAAAAGTCGCTGGGGGCCAGATCTGGAGAATACGGTGGGTGGGGAAGCAATTCGAAGCCCAATTCATGAATTTTTCAAGCAATTCAAGCAACCAAAAGCTGCTTGACCAAAGACGCTCTGTCTCACAAACTAATTCACATACAGACGTCACATTTTGACACGAATCATTTGAAGGTTGGTGCTATATAAAAATAATATGCTTTTAATACTAGCGGCGCATTCTATGTGTCAGACCGGGGACTTATCAGCCAACCTGTTATATTGCATTGCGTCTCTCGCTACCCTAACGCGCTGGTAAAATCTTTAATGTTCTTTTTGAGCATTCAAGAATATGCATTTCTATTTTTGATGTAGGTTACTTGAGTTCAATGAATTGCCTGTTTCAAAGCCCTTTCCTAGCCCTCTCCTAGCCCGCGGTCTTATAAGGTTATCAAATGTCTCTGTTGATGAACTATTATTAGGATGTATAGCAGGTACAGTGACCACCAATCAAATAAGATCACCTGCTATTGCACATTAGGCAAAAATGAGATTGTTAAGCCAATTTTCATCGAATCGTCTTAATTTTTCTTGGGACAATTTAGCTACACATTTTGGGAACTCGTTCCTGTCATTGGATGAATCATGAAATTGATTATTAGTCACTTGTTTCGATTTTGATAAAAATATGGTTCAAACACATAAGACCATGAAATAAGACTTAAATAAGAATTGAGAAATTAAAAAAAATACTTTTTTTATAGTTTTGGCCTTTTGAAACTTATTACAGGTTGTTTCATTACATTGATACACACAAAATCATTGATAATTTTTTGGACAAAAACAAACATGCTTTAGATAGTTCAGTAGCTGATGATCAGTCTATCCCAATTTGGTAAAGTTATACCTAATAGATGTATCGAAATCGAATTTTTGAAAAGCGGATAAAAAAGTGGTCTTATATTACTGTCCGTCACTGTATGCTACACGATATTGCCATTGTCAAACTAAATTATAAATCAATTTACGTGATAAGATTGCGCGATGTAAGAGATGTGATGTCACTAAAGGATGTTCAATGTAACAATAAAAAAAAAGCTAAGATGAGCCTATTCTTGCAACTCAATTTTCCAATTAGTCCTGGAATACCTTAGACACAGAAATCCAATTATAAGCACAATGTATTCCACCAAAGTCTGAAGCTCGTTATGGCATCTAATAATGCCATCAGTCTTTTTTTTTGTGATTAAAATGCCATCATCCTTTCATCATTGATATACAGCACAGTATCACATCTTTCGTGTTCTTTTAACCTTTATACCGCCGTCCGGAACATAACTAGTCCTGGCATTGGGCTCTGAGAGGATACTTGTTTTGCCTGCAACACAGAAATGCTATCACAACCGCAAATGAACCTCACGAGCGAAACACAAAACTAACAATTCTTCCACACTCCTTTCCACCGTGCCTGAGGATGAGAACTACGGTGAGCCAAAACAACTGTATGCGGTGTGTGTTACGGCAAAATTTCGGATCCACTTCGATTGCACCTGCACCAAAAGGAAACCGTTCTACTGTGGGAAGAATGTTTTCGTACCTTTGCCATACGAACTGTGTGTGTGTGTGTGTATGTGTCTGTCTTTTGAACTGTCAGCATTGTCTTGTTCGAAGCTTGTTTTCTTGCATACTAACGCATTTGCATCTGCATCGTACGGGTACGAGGCGCAGTTTCGTGGTTTGCGGCAGTATAGGGCTTTCGGTTCGAATATCGATCAATTGTGAGCACTATTTGCTCATCCATAGAACACATTGTGTTCACATAACTATTGTGAAAGTTTCTCCATTCAACATGCAATGGGCGAACCCGCTTCCGTAAAGTAGCAAATGAACATACTGTATTCTTTCAATTGTTTCACAGCTCAGCATGTTTCTTCTCGAGAATCGCTTCTTTTATTGCAAATTAAAAAGAATTATGCGGTGTTTCTAACATTGACCGTCACCGACTACTCTTCTTTCCAGATAAAGGATGTGACGAGAGCAATCAAGAAGGCAGTGGTGGCCGGCACACTGGACGAGGTGCGTACGAAGGCGGCGGAAAAGTTTGGCCGCACGGATCTGCCCAACATTCATCTCGATTCGGACGGTACCGAGGTGGACGACGAGGACTACTTCCAGACGCTCGAACCGAATGCCGAGCTGATTGCGGTCTTTTCCGGCGAACAGTGGATAGATGTAAGTTCAGAACCGATCGTTCCACCATCTATTGTTGTCGTCCGTTTTGGGTTTGCCAGTATGCTCGTAAATCTTTCCCCCATCTGGCTGATCTCTCCGGTTCGTTGGGGGAGGTTTTCGTGGCACACTCTGTGACACAACGAGCACAGGAGAGGGGAAACCATTAACAACTTGTAGAGTGATTCAATTCGGTCACCTCGCGGTACCACAAGCGAGAAGAATTTATTGATTAATGGCTGACTCTGAGTGGTGGCAGGACGCGAACAACAAGTTACACGAACCTTAACCTCATCAACAGCATCACAAAGAAATCGAACAGGGAAAAGTCGACACAAGTTTTCCATGTTGGGGAAAGTTGTGTTTTTTTGGTTTGCTTCGTAGACTTGCTTCCCTTCTGGTAGACAAAAGCGTTGGAAGGAACAGATGGAGTCTAATGTACTTTGTCAAAATTTGATATAAAGGTTGATACATTTGATAAAGGCATGAAGCGAACGCAGCCGGATGTTGGTGCAGTAATTTAAGCTTCAGTTTACTTTTGGAGCGATGGAAAATTGTTTTTGTGGTAATTCTTGGTAGCTTCTACATGACCAATAATGGATAAATTTATCAAAAGTGAGATAACGAAGATTTTTTTGTTCATTGCAACTCATTTTTTTGTAATTGTTTAGGCAACTTTAGGACTTTGATCGAGGCTAGTCGTCAGTCTAATATTTTTCTCCCCTCGAAAAACAACTTTTTCTTCTTCGACTCCACTACAAATTCAAGTCAGCCCTGGATACCTGAAGACGGTCTAGACCCTTACTCATATTAGGGTTGGGGGGAACTCTGTAGTAGATCAACGAATTCACTCCGAACTCCTGCTTTAAAAACCTGAGCAAACTCCGAAAAAAAATCGAAGTAAAATCCGGAATTTACTCCGAAGTAATCACTCCAGAGCAATGCGGACATTACTCCAGAGTAATACGGAGTTAGCATCGGAGTAATCCGAAGTAATCTCCGATATTAACTCCGGTGTGAACTGCAGAATCCATGTCAGGATACTCCTGCTTGCTGCGGTGTCAACTCCTGATTTTACTTTGGATTATAAACCAAAATAAAATAAAAAATAATCCAGAGTAATTACTCCGAAGTTCCTCTAGAGCCCTCTCCTCGAAGAAATGAGGAGATACTCCGGGAAAAATGACGATTTACCTATCACAAGTCCAGTTGCTAATCGTCCTCTGTTTGTGTCTTCCAGCCAACACACTACGTTACAATTACGACGCGCCGCGATTCGGCGGACATTACCGACAGCCCAGACGTGGAGCGAATACATCTGAAGAAACTGGTCGCGCAGATGAAAACCAACCTGTGCAATGTGTCGGTTCTGAGCGAACCGGACCTGGAGCTGCTATCAAACATGGACCCGAACTCGGTGGCCGACATCACCGGGAAGGACTTTATCGAGCAGCTGAAGGAGGCATCAGGCAGGTTAGGGGGAAGAAGAGACCGGGATGTGGTTCTGGTTTCTTGAAACCCCCATCTAAATACGTCTCTGGTCCTTTTAGTTTTTGTTTTGTTTTATGTTTTGTTAATTTCGAGTGAAACATGTTTGTTTGTTAGTTTATTACCAATTAGCTGTTATTAAATTAATTTAGTTCATGGGGCTTTTTAGATTTTTCTTCATTTGCACTTTTGAACATTTTTTATTTTTATTTTATGATGAGAAATCAAACACGATCTCCTAGATTTTTTAGAGATTAATACGAGGACTCTTGTTTCAATAACCAGTAGAAGACTTCATTTGTAGTACACGCTTGCCATTCATCAGAAATTTTAATAACCCTAATTACAAACTAATGTCTTACCAACATATTCATTTGCAACACAGTGAGGTGATTTCTACATTTATATTAATTCTAAAACGGTGTAAAAGTAAATGTTTCCATACACTAACAGCGCTTATTTATTTACTAATTTTTCGTTCTCTTGCTTCTGTTGTTGGATCAATTAGTTTTATGTTTGTAGAAATAACAAGTTTGCCTTCTAGAGGCACCGCACTTGTTCCCACTTGATCAACCACTCCGTCTTCTCATCTTCATCCACATCAATTGAATCGAATATTGCATTTTCTTCGTATCCGTTTCCATTCTCATTTCAACGTGCAGAATCTTGCATGAAAAACGAAAGGCTGCTGACGCAATTGAGCTGCTAAAGCTGATCGCCAAGCAACCGATCGCGAGCAACGACGCAGACAGTATTAATCGCGAGTACGACGATGGTGCTGATGATGGTAATGCACGCCAGCTTCGCTCCTTTCTAACTGCAACGACGGTACGGTCCGGTCCTATCGTTAATCAACCTCAGCGCGCTGATATGACTGCTGCCGCTGCTGCCGAAGAATCGTCCTCCTCGCCTTCCACCACCACGCCTTCCACGACGATCCTTTCGATTCCGGCTACCATCGATAGCTACAGCGATGGCAAGCATAACATCACCGTACACCTGCAACCGACCGTTGGCAACTGCGGCTTCGAAAGCAGCACTGGGGAAGACACCCTTGACACCTGCCGGAAGCCAACAGACAGCAAACCGGACCATGGCAAACCCATTTGATATCTAATGTATCAGGTCAATGTGTGTCACAAGTAGTCGGTGACACACGATTGGCACGATTATTGTGATTTGTTTTAAACCGTTTTTTGTGCTGAATAGAAGCTGCCTTTTTGAAGAGTGTTTGAGCGATTAATTTGTGGCAATTTGTACGTGATTATTTTTTTTCGGTTTCCCTTTTTAACGTTGGCCATAATGCAAGAAAAGTGACTGCAAAGAAACAGTAAAAAACAGTGCTTGAGAAACTCCAAATGATTAACATTAATTTAACTGCCAATCACCGCCATTTGGAAGGTAACACAGCGACGAAAATATTACTACTAGAAAGAACAATAGTGCGCAATAGAATACAGAACACGGCTAATACGAAAATCAATAGACTAGTAACGAAGTAAAATCTAGAGCAGTTTAGCATTCGACAGCACATGTTGCGTGTGGTACCAATAGGACGAAAAACCGCATAGAACTAGCAAGCATCAAACCGAACGTCTACAGCACAACCAAGATAAATGAAGCTGGTCAAGAAACGCTTCCACTACTACGTCAAGTGAATATCCACATTTTAACAGGTATGCTAACTTTTTCGCACTATTAGCAAAGATCTTTAAATAGGATCTAAACGTTCTTTCCACAACTACTGAGACCGATCGTGAGTACAGGGTGCGGCAGGAAAAAAAATGGAAGGTGTAGAAATCATATCCATGTTATATAGGGCCAACAATAGACTCGCCTTCCAACTGTCGTCCGTTCATTTGATTCCACGGGCTTGTTACAGTACACTTCAAAGACTTCACACGTAGATGAAATATTTGACAGGATTTTTGAGCCAACCATTTGAGGTCTATACAGCTAGGGAGACCTTCAAATTTTTATGCAAAATTAAAATTAAATTAAATTACAATTAAAAGAGATGCCATTTACAAAACTATTGCAGTCAAACCAAGTCAAAAATTGTCATCCAATTTTATTCGAAACTTCAATTTTTTCTTCTTGATCAGAGGACTGGATTCTTCCCTATTCCTTCCAGGAATTATGCTAAACAAGTCTATCAAGTTTGAGTCTCGGGAGTCTCAAGTTGACTGAATATAGATGGTTTAATCGTTTTCGCACTCATCCTGCCGCATCATGTAATCGAAATTGGTAAGGGAATAAAAAGAGGAACCAACAAGGATCATACACAAGTTTGTAAAAACAAAACTAAACAAAAAAACCCGAATTAAACAAATCGCACACCCACGATGGCCAAACGTTCGTATGTGGTGATACAACGCCTAATATTACACATGTTAAAATGTAAAACAAATAACACAACATAAACGCATACCACACACGCACAGGAACTCGTGGTGGAAGCCACGAAACGGCCGAAACATGGCACCACAAAAACAAAAACAAAAAAAAACACTTGCAGACAACTCAATTATACGTGTCGGGGGGTGATTATTATAAAGACTGAGCAGTTCATTTTAGTTGTTCGAGATCGGAGAGAATGGGACGACGGCAACGACGAGGTCACCCTGGCAACGACGAGGGCTGCTGGATAAAGGATACGGCTTTTGGGCGGATGATGGAAATGAACTGTCTAAAATTAATCGAAAACATTAAAAATAATTAAAAATCAATTTGCAAATCAATTTTGCCCCGGAACAGATGCGATGAAGGCGACGTTTGTATTTGGGAAAGGGAAAGCATACACAACAATATTACAACTCCAATATTACAGGGGAGACACACAGAAGAAGAAAAAAATGTGGAAACAAAAGTGAACGTAACAGAAAAGCCTGATAAATTGTGAAACCGAGAGTGGTTAGTGTACGCGGCTAACAGAAAACATTAAACGAAAGTCAAAATTAATTACCAAACATTTTGCAAACTTGAACTGGTTTATTGCACCGATAGGCTGAGAACGAGCAACGGTCGTTTGAGAGATGTGTTTTGTTTGTTGTTTAAATTTTGTAACACGGAGTAGAGTTTGTGGCTGCAACTATATATGTGTAGGCTAGCATTATGAAAAAAAACATAAAAGCATAAGAAGGTTAGCTGTATACAGATACGTTTAAAATTCGTAAATTATAGGTGTGTCGCATCGGTTAGAGAATCATTGTTTGAGATGAACGTTCAGCCATTATTGGTCAGAATTTTTTTTCCACACAAAATGCATCAATATTGGATGCAAAAAAGATTAACCGTAATGTCAACGACCGCTTATCAATGTAATTTTTGCACTTTAATTCCTTAATTTCTTTTGATAGGGAAGACTTGAAATTTAGAGAATGCCTAGACCGAATTGTTTTTCATTTTTTGAAATTTATTTTAAATGTTTTGTTTCGATTGTTTTCGATTGTTATCCCTTACATCTGCGAGCATACGCTTTGTTACGGGAGTTTTCAATTTGTTTGAATTGTAAAGCTAATATCTTTCGATGTGCTCATCGTATTTGTTTGAAATTTTCCAGAAAGATGAAACGATTTGTTGTCTAACGAATTACATTTAGATGGGAATTTTAAAAATTCTTCCTTTTATTTTTCGCTTCCAAAACTGAAAACCCTTTACATCTACGATAACGAATTGATCACTAACCAGAGTTCTTCTCTGACATCTGCCAATCTGTGTGTTGTTAAACTATTTATGTTGCTTAAATCAATCTTAAAAGTTTCTTTTGTAAGGATTTTATTACACAGTTAAATTAGCATACGATTTCAAATATCATATTTATCATTTTATATTCATTTTTTATATGAACTCTAATACTTTAATACTTATTCACCTATTCCTTGGTATCCAATCGCTTTACTTAGTAGATGAATTTTCTTTTTTTTTGTAACGGAAGCCTATTTTAGAATAGATTCCGATGCACTTTCGGCTTATTGATACGGGCAAACACATATTTTGCCAGTCTTCACTTATGTGTGTTTGTGCAATTGCTTGAACTATGCATAAGAGAGTAACAAGCCTTTCGTTTGAATTGTTTACAACCAGAAAAATTGTTTGAATAATCATCCGACAATAATTATTCTACATTTTTCTGATCATAAATATTAGCTACATGGTTTTTTAGTAAAAATTAGATAGACGATGTGTAATAACTGAATTATTAGTTTTTTATGCTGACTTAAGCCCAGCTAGAGATTCTATAAAAAGAGAAAAAGCATAATCTTAAACAAAAAGTATGTTTTGCGCTTGATACGCTACCGTAGATGTAAGGTGTGCTTTGGAAGCCGAAAAATAAACAGAAGAATTTTTAAAATGCTCTACAAAATGTTGTTAGTTAGGCAACAAATAGCCTCATCTTTCTTGGAATTTTCATACAAGTACGATGAGTACAATCCAGGAAATTGAAAACTCTCATAAAAAATGTATGGCCTTCCTCGGGTCGTTGAACAACGTGTATTTGTTTGGTCTTAACAACTACGGTTAATGAAGGAAAGCATTCAACCTAATAAACACACACACACACAATTCCACGCTGCCAAATGTGCACCGTACTCGATCACGATCATTGATTCCAGGGAAACACGTGCGCACTGCAGAGAAAGTAGAGGTCGTTTTTTTGCCTCCCGTAATTTCGTAACACAAAATCCAACACAGAACACGTACAATCTGTAGGAAAACAGGTGCGACTATGTAACTTATCAATCAACAAGGGTCGTATGCAACGGTCCATGGGGTAGTGGATCGGAGACCGTAGCAGTTCTCTGAAGGAAAGTAGGATTCTAAACGTTAATACGAAAATAAACGGTATGTTAACACGAGTGCATCATCTACTACAACAAACCACACCCCAAAGCTCATCCGTGCGCCGTAGAGATCCTTACAATGCCGATCTGCAATCTATTGAAAGTTAAATAAACAGGTTTTAATCATACGTTTAGTAAAAAATACCTCTAACGATCCTTTTCGTGCTTTCATTGATTGTGAGAAATTTGGGCATCGGGTGCTTCAAGGTTCTAACAAATTGTTTTATTGAAACAACGAGCTGTTCATCAGCAATTATTTTACTTGTACATTTTTCAGCGTTTGTGCTTTAACTGCCCCTTTCCCGGGGACAACGAACGATCCGTCTTTGTAGCACGCGACCAGCTCTCCATTCGTTTTCAGATCCGGTGCGACCGTTTCAAAGATTTTCTTCTTCGGATTCATCACTACATCCGGTACGCGCGGGTACCCCTCTACGTGTACCAAATCTCCCGGTACGGAACCCTCCGGTGGGGCTAGAATTTCTACCTTATCCGGTGACGATGCACACATCACCATCGCTTCCGACAAGATGCCGCGCATTTTGGCCGGCTTTAGATTGCACAGTGCAACCACCAGGCGGTTCTCCATCTGCTCGATTGGGACGTACTTTACAAGCCCGGATATGACGGTACGCGGTCCATTCGGTTCGCCACAATCAATTTTCTCTACGTACAGGCTGTCGGCGTCGGGATGGCGTGAAACGTGCACAATCCGTCCGACACGCATATCGAGCCGCCCCACATCAACCGGCGGTTCCTCGACAGCTGGTGCACCAGCAGCCTGTTTAGTCTCGCCCGCCTGTTTTTCCTTCTTGGGTTTCTTTTCCTTCGGTGCCTTATTTTCATTCTGTTGCTGTGCCTTTGCCGGTGCTTCCTGGGGTGTTTCCTTAGCTACCGTTGGTGGTTCGGCAACGGGTTCCATTTTAACGGTCACCGGACCACTGCCAGCACGTACCTGTTCCGGTGTGGGAACGGGAATCTGTACCTTGCCGTGGGCTACCTCCAGTGTAATCAATTTCTTCAGACACGCATCCACCTGTCGACGGAGCGTTTCATTCTCTGTCTGCAGTACGGCGATCTTGCGCTGCACTTGCTCATTCTTGATCGTCTTCAGCTAGGTGGTGAACAATTATTTGCATTACTCTACCGTCGGGTTGTTGACCGTGTGGAAAATACGAAAATAAATCCATCCCTACCTCCTGCTTCAGCGACTCGAGCAGCTCTTCCGCTGCCTTGTTGTTGGACAGGATGCGCTGCAAATCACTCATCTTCACTAACCGAGGTACGGTGAATGTTCGTTTTACGATTGTGCCAAAGCTGATACTAAACATTCGCCGCAATAGTGAGCTGAGGGAGTCCGCCGGTATCGGGTAAAATTGTAACCAAAACACTTTCTGTTCTGTTTTCCCCGATTGCGACCGCTATGAAACGTGGAGACAGTTCGATGGCTGAACTGTCAAAATGTTGGTGGTTTGTTTTCATTTTCCCATCGCCCAACGACATGACCATTGATCGAATAAAAGTAGATTAAATGTAACAAAAAATACAATTCTTTTATTTGTTTTGAATGCTCAACTCCTTTTCATAATCGCGGAATATAAAGAGAAATCACTCGAAAAAAACGGCTAAATTTACATTTCAAACGTCCGTAGAAATGTCAAGCGACGATGTTGTTGTTGTTGTTGAAGATTTCGGATGATAACCCAACAAACAATTTTACGGCCTACGACGCTCGAATAAGTCCGCTCTGTGCGCTGCTCCGTGCGCAGCTCCAAGCCGTAGCACGACTTCGGGCGGAAGTGAGAATCGAGCGAGTTATAACATTTTAAGCACTGATATTCTTCTTCTTCTTGGCTTAACGATTTCTAAGGTCACGCCGGCCATCAAATGGATAACTAGATTGTCGGTACCACGTAGTTGGATAGTCAAGTCAGTCCTCACTACGGGGGAACAATCCGGATGGGATTTTAACCCCGGTCCTGCCGTTTGAAGACTGGCGCCGATGTCGCATGTACCACCAGCTCTCATATAAAATGTGTCAAAACCAACAGCTAAAATATCCACTATTCTATTCAAAATATGTGGTACGTTTGAAACATTATAATACATGAGCTAAAATTGACAATAGAATTTGCGATTTACAAACCCCCACGAAGGTACATTTATTTACAATTGATTATGACGGACCAGAGCCACGAAGGTACATGAAGCGCAAATTTTTATTGAGAGATTTTTTGGTCAAATCTTGCGTTTACGCTCAAGCTTATGCTTCGTGTACCGTTGCTTGGTCAACCACAATCATTGTTTGTTGGGAACAGACTGCTGTCAAGAGTGTCATTATGATAAGAAAGAGGAATTTATTGAAAACAAAAAACACGGACACGAAAATTGTGCTGTTTTGTAATTTATCCTCCCTCCCTAGGGATTTTATCGATTACATTCGAACGAAGAGGGCCTAATACAGTTTAAGGAATAAAGTGTGTAACGGTATAAAATGACTGGACGTGGTCGTAATCAAGGAACGAAGCTCGAAACTACCATCGAGCAGTGTCGCAGTGAAGGACGCTGGAAACGGGTGATTGAGCTTGCTGAAGAGTTAAAAACGGGATATCCTCAAGGTGTGTACTGGAATGAGTCACTCGCCGTAGGTTCTTACCCCATCACAAACCAACAATATGCTTGATTTGCAGAATGTCTTGCCAACTTTCTGACTGGTGAAGGAAAGCTTGAATGCTACCTGGAGGAACATCCGCCGATAGAGGACAACTACTCAAAAGCAAAGCTGGGACTGTCCGAGGCCAAACGCTACCTTAACTCCGTCACTGGTGAGAATGGCAAGAAGGCAGGCTTTGCGCTGGATGCACATTTGCTGTTGGCGAAGCTTTACTTCGCCTGTGGCCAGTATGAAGAATCGCTTCAGAACTTTGTGCTGGCGGAGTTGAACACACTGTCGGAGAAGCATCTATCATCGTATGTTTTACCGTGTTTTTCTGATTGTTGACGAATGTTTCTCATCCATGGTTTGCTTAAATTCATTCCAGGAGAAGTATCAGAATTCTTGCCGAATCGTACGCCATCAAGGGTATGTGTTTGGAGAAGAAAGGCTCCAAAGCACCGTCCAAATTTAAGCAAGCAGAGCAAGAAACGGAAATGATTACGTGCTTTGAACGGGCGGCCGATCTCGGCATACTCTATCTGCAGGGTCAGGACAATAGCAATCAGGGTGAGGTTCGGCGTATGGGAGCCATTCTTGAGACGGGTCTGCAGAGAGCGCCTATCGTGCTGATAAAGGCCGGAAAGCTGCAAAACGCCATCGAACGTTACCGGGTGATGTTGAGCGCAGTCGAAACGAAAGCAACACAAACGTTACGCCTTACCCTGGCCCGTCAGCTGGCGGAAGTTTTGTTGCGTGGTGTGTCAGGCACGATATACACCCTGCCGGCTAGTAACACCCCAACGCGCAATGCATCTGGCGGCAGCAACAAGCGCCTCTGGGAACCGCGCAAATATTCCGGCCGACAGCAATTCATCCCGAAGAATCAACACGAAGAAACGATCTTGCTACTGCTTATCGCGGAAACGCTCGCCGTACGAGATGCCGTGCTGTCGCAGTCGCCCGAGTTCCGTGACGCACGCGTCCACTCGCTCGGTAATGCGACAGCCATCTACGATCTGCTCACGTTGGCGACCGTACGCTGGAATCAGGTGCCGCTTCTGCATGATTCGCTCGAGAAGGCACTGAAATTTGCGTTCGGCGAAAGTCACGTTTGGAAGCAGTACGCCACGTGCCTGATGGCGCTCGGCCGCTACAAGCATGCCGTGTGTGCGCTCAAGGAACATTCCAATCTGGAGCCGAGTGATAGTGTGTCCTGCCTAATGGCGGCTCGCGTTTGCTACGAACATTTGGACCAGGTAAAGGAAGGCCTCGCTTTTGCGGAGGAAGCACTTCGCAAAGAGCAGAAAAGCCCTATCGGACGAAGATCGCGCGCTCAACTGTACGTAGGAATTGGACTGCAACAGATGGCGGTATCGTCGAACCTAGTCTCGGAACGGGATCGCTACAATCGGCTGGCGTACGAAGCGCTCGAACGTGCCGTCCAGCAGGATCCTAACGATCATCTTGTCGAGTACTATTTGGCCTGCCAGCATGCACACAATTACAACATTACAGAAGCGTTGGTGCACATAACGACCGCACTTTCGCTTCGGGCGGAACATGCATCCAGCTTGCTGCTGTTCGCTCTTCTTCTGACAGCCAATCGACGTCCAAAGGAAGCACTGACTGTGGTTCAGGATGCTGTCCAAGAGTTTCCGGACAATTTGAATTTGCTGCATGTGAAGGCCCATCTCGAGCTGTATTTGCGTGATGTCGAGACGGCACTCGAAACGGTCCAACAGATGTTTGCGATCTGGCGAGAGGTATACGAGGTGCAGCTTGCCAACGCTGCCAACGAGCATGACAATGAGAAACATTCGGATACGCGCAGCGTCATACAGATGCAATCGTCTCAAATGTCTGATAAGGATTCTAGTAAGAACATTGTTTCGTTTTTGCTAAGTATTCTCTAAAGCCGTTCCACACGAAGCACAACATTGGTTTTGCAAAAAAAAAAAAAAAAAAAATCAGTGATTTTTTTTATAAAAACGGAATCAAAAATCGACAGCATTTTGACAGAAAATCAGAGTTCCGCTTCGCGTAGACCATGTTCTAGCTCTTTGGCATTAAAATACTGCTCCATTACAGATTCTATCCATGCTGCATCGTTGGCAGCATCGCGTATTGAACATGCGCTAAGCGAAGCGGCCAGCTCGCTTAGTTCGTTCAGCCCACGACCCGGACCGCAGAAAGCTTGGATGATACAGTTCAAGATATGGCTGTTACTGGCTGATGTGTACCTGGCAATCGAGCAACCGAACGAAGCGATCAACTGCATCCAAGAAGCGAGCCTGATTAATCCCGTCTCGCATCAGGTTATGTACATGGTATGTGTATTGCATTTACTTTACTTACTTATAAGGCGTTAAATCCTCTAAACCGCTCGCGGTACAGTCTGTCAGTTACACCATCTCACTTTGGGCCTACTGCGCCTCCTCTGTTCATGTGGAGGATAAAAAGATTTTACGGGCTATCAGTCGTCCGGTGTCATTCTAATGACATGTCCGGTCCCCCATCGGAGCCTGGCGTGTCTAATGCGCTGTGCGATAGTGAGCTCATCGTACCGCTCGTAGAGCTCGTCATTTTAGCGGCTCCTCCATTGTCCATTGTCACAAACGGGGGCCAAAAATCCTTCTGAGAATCTTCCTCTCGAACGCGTCTAAGAGAGTCTCGTCAATTTAAGATAGAGCCCAGAGTTACCTGGGTGAGTATCGGTACTAAAACGGTTATCTATTTAGTCCTAGCTTCGATTGGGGCGGCTCGGGTTTTGTAGGCGACATCGGCGCCGGACTTCAAACGGCAGAACCGGGGTTCAAATCCCACCCGGACCCGTCCCCCCCGTAGTGAGGACTGACTTACCTCACTACGTGGTATTCATAAGTCAAGCAATACGGTCAGGCCGTTCTCACCAACGGTCGTTTCGGAATCCTCTACAGACTTCCAACTATCTCCTCTACTTATGGAACAAGTCGCTCTTGCAGTTAGGGAAAAGTTCTTAAGTTTCATCAATGCTAGCTGGCAGTATGGCAATGCTAGCGGACAAAATGTCGTCCGCTAGTGTAGCCGCTAGTTATCTGCAGGTCTAATCATTTAGTAATTCATCGAAAAGCAGCAGCGGCTTTAGTCTGAAGTTACTTCGGTGACTTGCTACATTCTTGGTAAAACGTTCTTCCGGATCCGTTACGCTCTCTGATTTCTTTTTTTCTCCTTTCAATTTTGTCTTCCTTTCAGCGTGGCCAAATTCACATCTTCCAGTCACAGTGGAATGAAGCGAAACAGTGCTTCCTGAATGCCGTCTCGGCCAATCCGTATCATACGGACGCCCTGCGAGCTCTTGGCGAAGCGCATCTAACGCTCGGTGAACCACGGTTAGCGGAAAAGACACTCAAGGATGCGGCCAAAATAGATCCCAACTGTCCAAAGATTTGGTACGTTCTTTTTTCTGACAAGTATTCTTTGAACTGTGTTTCATAATTATATCTTCCTTCGGTAGGTTCCTCCTCGGACGTGTTATGGAAAGTCTGGGTGATTATACGGCTTCTGCTGATTGTATGTCCACAGCGCTGCAGCTAGAACCGTACTGCCCCGTGCTACCATTTAACGCAATCGGACTCGTTTTCGATTAAGCGATCTAGTCGCAAAGTCGCTCGTAACAACTAATTTAAACACCATCTAGCCCTAGGACACTATTTGACTATTCTTATCGATCGTTGACTAATTTTAGGATGCAGATATTCGACCAGTGTGTTATGTATTCCACTGCCCAGTTGCGTATCTCCACGTGCGGCATAATCATATCAGTTTCAATATCACAAAAGTGAGGAAGTAAGGATGGATGGGTCTATTTTAGAACAAAAGTATTATGCCACGTTGTGTGTCATTGGATCTTTCCTAGGGTAGTAGTAATTGGTTCCTTTTATTCGGGGAAGGATGCATTTTGAAGATATTTGTTTGTACGTTATCCTTACTGGTATGTGGTATATCTATTCGACTAGACCTTAAAGATTATAACCGTATGCTCCCAGGGGTAGTTTTGCTTTATCACTTCTGTGATCGTTTCATTGTTAATAAGTTTAAATGTGGTATTTGTTTTTCGTGTGGATCGTTTAAGAAACGGATGACTAGGGTGCACTTAGGACATAAATTCTAATTTTTCCATCACTCAGACGAATTTCTCGTTAATTCAACTACGAGGCATCCCGGAGTAATTACTCCAGATTAATCGAGAGTAATGCGGAGTAATCTCCGCAGTAATTCGGAGTCATTAGTCATTACTTCTTATATGTCTAGAGTAATCTCCGACACTAACTCCGGAGTGCAGTGCGGAATTAATTGCAGGTTGCTCCGGATTACTCCGGAGTCAACTGCTGATTTTACTTCGGGTTCAAAATCGAAATCGCTGTCGATTCCGCATTCTCCCAAACAAAAAAAAAGGATTTGTTCTGTAACACAAATTTGTGTTACAGTGAATAGTAAACTTTATTCTTTTTTTGTTTGGGATAATGTGTAAATACTCCGGAATCGAAAGCAATTTCGATTTTGAATATAAAGTAAAATCAGCAGTCAAGTTAACTCTGGTTTTTATGCGTCGGAGTCGGAGTGGATTCATTAAGCCACCACTCCGGAGTTCTCACCATTAGTTCACTCATCTAATACGGGCTCTCATAATGATGTATTATCAATCGATGTGTTAAAGGAAATGGAAACCAAATATACAATAAAGTTCGGGCATGGTTAAATTTAGTTCTGTTGCCTTGCTTCGGATCAAATGCACTCTGAAAGAAAGTTCCTCTTTTTTTTTAGATTATTCTCCCAGCTTGAGGAGCAGATTTAAGGTGCTTTATTTTATTTCCTTTTGTAGCACTTAGCTCCGTTCATCAAACGGGTGTGCGATGAGTTATTAGCATTGAGTAGTAGCAACAGGAAATGTTCGTGTCGTTTTAGTCGCTTATGGTGCAACATGTTGCGAGTGTTTTTAAAGCAAAGAAAAAATTAAATTAGCGTAGATGAAGGCAAAAATGCTCAGACAGAACGAAAAATGCTCCAAATGAAAATGTGAACCAACGCCCAGCAACGTTTACGATTCATCATCACTTCCCAGACCACCAGCACGCGGTTTCGGACCGCCAGCCCGCTTAGCCATAATAATTTCGTCCACCTTCAGGATCGTACAGGCAGCACCGACCGCATACTTCAATCCCCAATACTTCGTGGTGTACAGGTCGAAAATGTTTTTCGTCGTAACGTCCACCGTTGCCGGCTGTTCCGACTCGATATCGAAACCCTCTGTCTTCTTGCCCTGCTTGTGCGCCAGATACAGCTGATGCACAACTTCCGTCGCATTAACGCCACTATTTTCGGCCAACGCTTTCGGGAAGCATTCGAGCGCTTTGGCAAACTTGCGTACGGCGTACTGCTCCAACCCCGGCAGTGTATCGGCATACTCGGCCAACTGTTGTGCCAGTTCGATTTCTACCGCACCGGCACCGGGCAGGAAGCGAGGGTCCCGGGTTAATCCCTTGAACGTGTTCACACCATCATCGATGACGCGCTCGATATCGTCCATGTAGTTGTCGGTTGAGCCACGAATAACGACCGTTGCGATGCGACTTTCCGTGCCGTCCGATTTGAAGATCGTAACCGAAGTGTCGCCCAGCTCGTGCACGTACACGTTATCGCAGTAGCCAAGTTCTTCCGTACTCGGGGGCGTTAGGCGAGGCAAAACCGTACCATTGACCGCTTTGCTGAGACGACGCAGATCAAACTTGGAGTTTAGTCGCACCGCCATCAGACCGTACTTGTTCATGTAGTGCAGGGCCATGTCACCGAACTTGGCACCAGCCACGATCGCTGTTGCGCCCGTATCGACGATCGCCTTAATCTGTGCCTCGAGCAAGTTTTCCTCGCCCTGGCTGAACGTTTTCAGTTCCTCGGCCGATTTGATCAGCACCGTACCCTTTGTTTCCGTCTGGATAATGTCCACCGGGCAGGAGTAGAGCGCAATCTTAGCCTTCGACACGGACGTTACCTCTCCCTCTACGAAACGCTTGAACACCATGCCGGGAATAACTTCCGACATCTGCAGCCCGCTGCCAAGAATCTTGCACACACGGATATTGTCCACGTTGAACGTTGTCTGTTCGGGCATAATAGAAATGCATGCCTTTGCGATCAGATCCGCTAGGAAATCTTCGTTGCCGAGCTGCTTCGACATAACCGTCGCACGGATTGCATTTCGCACCGGAAGCAAGCTACGATAGTCCTTGATCTCGTGACACGAAAGCGTGGGCAGTATGTCCAGCGTCTTCTGTAGAGCTTTCTCGTATCCCTCCGTAATGTCACTGCTCGTTACACCAAGCCGCAACAGTTCTTCCGCCTCCTGCAGCAAAGCACCACAGAAAACGACCACAAAGTTGGTACCGTCCCCGGCTTCCGCTTCCTGCATCTGGCTCGCCTCGATCATCAACTTTGCGGCCGGATGTTCCACATCCAGCTCGCGCATAATCGTGCCGGCATCGGATGTAACGAACTGCTTCTCGATGTGGTTGATGATCATCTTGTTCATGCCGTTCGGACCGTACGCCGACATGACCGAGTTGGCAAACTCTTTGCAAGCATGAATGTTACGGTAGACCGCTTCTTCGAGACCAGAATATGCCTGCAAACAAACATGTGTGTTTTTCCTCACGTGAATCATCGTCATGTACCGTGGGGGGGAGCTACCCGGGTGCCGGGTGTAGGATGTTTTTTCCCACAATGTTTCCATTATTTTTCACTTACCGTAGCTCCATCCTTGAGCATCGATGCAAATCCGGGTGCTTTCGGTACGTGTAGAGCCATTTTTGTGCACAGATTTTTCTCGTTTTACGGAACGACGGCTGGAACTTGGAACAAAACCTGCAATGCTCTCACTCTCGAACAAGGTTCGTTTGCTTCTTCTGCCGTGTGAGGTTAGATTCGCAGCTGTCAGTTTAGTCTCCCTTCCACCCAGATGTTGATGACTCCACGTTCGATACTTGTACTTTTATGATCTCTTTTTTTGGGCAAAGAATTAAATAATTATAAGGGTTTGAATTCATATTTTGTTGTTTTACTGTCTTTGTATGGATAACCAACAGATTCTCGGTTTGCAATTAATAGAAAAACATTTTCATTGTTATTTTTTTTAATATTTTACCACAGTTGATATCGTCTGTACCCAACAGGCAAATTTAACAAAGATTTTCTGTGTCGTACCCAGGGCAATGCCCAAGTACATGGACCGAGATATTAAAATGAAAACTCAAAAAGCTGAAAACTTACGTCCAAAAAATGTCGGTTCATGTGTTATTTGGACCACGCCATGCTATCTCGCTCTTCAACCGTAAACTCCCATAGAAACGCATAGGAAAAGACAGGGAGGTGAAATCTTTCCGAGTTTTCTGCTCGAGGTCGAAATCGAAAGGTCTTTTTGACGTAAAGTTTTCAGCAATCCCTCTTTCAACTGAAAATTTTAGACATCTCGTACGGTATACCATTTCTTTATGGCGAATTTGCACGTAGTACAAAGTACCAATTTTCGGCAGTGTTCCTGTTTTCTTAAAGTTAGTAAAAGCATAGTAACGAAAAAACGTTAATTAACGGTAACTTCTTATTAAGGCAAAGATCAATGTTTATTCGCCAAATACGAATTTTGGGCACATTTAGGCGGATATTTATCGAAATTCGGCAGGTTTTGTGATAAAACAAACCTGATTGCATGAAAAAACTTCAAGAGCAATATTTCTGACCGATAAAATTCGGTATTCGGGATTCGGTAAAAGCTCGAAAAGTCTCCATCAAAAACATTGTGCATTATTACTGAAAATGATACATAGACAACAATCAGAATAGGAAAAGTGAAGCAAAACATGCATTTTAATATATGCCTTACCCTTCACAATGTTTGACTTTTTATCAAAAGATTATGTAAGCCCGGAACCAAGTTTCTTATGAATATGTTACAAGGGCTATATATATATAGCCGCGGATGCGTAGAAACATTTTGAGATCAAAACTTAAGCTAATGATGGGAAGAAAAGGAGTTTAAATTCAAAATTTTGTAATATTTTTTACTACTTCATCCAACCAGTTTTGAACACACTCACATCATACTGTGTACACTAGGCGGCATGCGCTGCGTTTTGCATACATATAGGCGTTTTTCGAGTATTGGCGAACAAACCATTTTCGAGACCTTCTTGAGTTTTATTTTAAATTGTGAAAGTTTCATAAGATTTTTCCAAAAAAAAAAACAAATATTTTTTGTAAAATTAGCGTACAGCGAATTTCCGTATAGCGGGGAGCTGTTGTTTTTTTTACCACAGTTGATTATGTCCGTAGCATTTCTATTTTCGCAGCAGCTGTCAGATGGCAAAAATTTTCTCAGCCACGAAAAAAAACTTCGATTGAAACGATCATCCAATTAAAGCTTGCTGGAATCTCTTCGCACGGCAAAAAGTCAGCCAAAGCAGCAATAATTCACACGCCCTAAATTACTCGAGTAAACCCCCGATTTGCCTTATCTTGCGCGCTTCGTCTGTTTGCTGTTCGGTATCCCCGCGTCCGGATCTCGGATTGTTTTCCGAAAACCCTTTTTTTACTGTGTTTTCCTGTGCGCGGAAGCTACCGTAAAAGCCTTCACCATAGGGCTATCCGAGACAGCCGTGATGGATATAATGGCCTCGAACCTGCAGCAGCAACGAGCAATTACTGAGCAGCTCCGACGTGAAGCTGCCATCCAGCGCATCACGGTTTCACAGGCCGTGGCGGACATCGTGAAGTACGTGACGGAACATCAGGCCGAAGACTGCCTGCTGGTGGGATTCTCCAGCCAGAAGGTAAACCCGTTCCGCGAGAAGAGCTCCTGCAGTATCCTGTAGAGCTGCTGTTGAAGGAATGCTCCGACCCAGCCCCTGCCGTTGGCCAGCATCCAAAGAAGGATGAAGGTCCGATGACGTCATCGGTGGTGGTAGAGTCGGGAGCACAAGCTCAAAATTGTGTACGGAAAAGTTAATTGATGTGTTAAGTGTCTATTTTGGAAAAAGCAAAGTGTCAGCGCCCTGGCATACTAACACATACCATCCTATATATACAGCCTAATAACGAAACAAAACAAAATATGCCAAAACGTATCGAAATTGCCTGTAGTGAGGGGAGCGAAGGTAGGAAGCAACAGTTTGCTGCTTCGAATGTCACCTCACCTTACGCTTCTGATATGTACCGTAAAGCATGCAATAGAACCCCCAAGACCCTCCTCGCCCTATACCGCAAAAGGTGCGGCAGTGTAGCATTTACAACCTCATCCGCCTCAAACCGTGTTTTAGATCATCCAAACACTAACGCCACACAACACGCTAAAAAAAATTTTGATAGAAATTTTACTCCTGCACCATAACTCGTGCCCCACGGCACAGTGTGGCCACACGGGTCAGAATCTATTGCATCTTAACAACTACAGACTGGACTTTTCTCTGGATGCTTCCAATCGTTTTTGTTTTATACCTACATATGTATACTGAAAGGATGGTGGGATTACAAGCTAGTTCCGCAATTTCGTATCATTTTTCGGAAGGAAGAATCTCACCGCGCACAAAACATTGTAAACCAAAACTATTTAGAAACAGTTACAGAGGACGAAATCACAATTTGCTTACTAAAAAGCAACAAAAAAAAGGGTAAAGCAACACAGGACAAATAAGGAAACTAACTCTGCTCTCGTTCAACAAAAGGTGTAGTAGCCAATTTAGACTATTATAGCTGCTGACTGTCGTCGGTGTTGTACAAGTATATTAGGAAACAAAGCAGAAGCAAATCTTATATCAATGTTACTACTATATTATATTTGCCACTACCTGGAATTACGCCCAACCGTCGACGTCGGTTTGCTCGGTTCCGATTAGCCTGTGGCCGGGCGGTTTTACGACCGGTCCCTTCTCAATGGCTTGACCACATCTCCGACTGAAAGATTCGAAGAACTAAAACCCGGATTCAACCCGACACCGAACGGCGGATGGAAATAGTGTGTAATGTGCAACTAATAAAACAGTGGACTAATTAAATGTGCCGTGTAAATGGGTTCCGAGGACTTTGAAAAGTTTGTACGAGTACCATCCGAACAGTACGCTATAAAATTCCTGTTTTATGTCATTAAGTTTCCAAGATGTTTCCCGAATGTTTGGGAAACAGCGTGAATAAGTCCCACATTTAAGAAGGATGATCGTGGTGTTGTTATCCTTTGGTGCTATGTCCAAAGTATTCGAATCCCTTATTCAATCCTACATCCTCCCTTTAGTGACTAGTAACAGAGTGGTCAGTTAAATTAGACAACAGCTTCTCCTCCTCCTCATTCGTGGGGTTATCTCATGTCCCTGAGGGAAGTACACTTCATTCTATTCTTTTCTTTTTAGTTATCAATGACTGCATCACTGCTCTTCCGCGTGATAGACACATTCTTTTTGCTGACGATATTAAAATCTTTTTCCCCGTGTCCTCGTCCTCCAGCTGTCGATCTCGGAACGACCAACGCTCTCGGAACGATTTTTCTGTTTGATGCTCTGCTCCCCCAAAATATTGTTTAGTTTGTTTCCGGAGACTATCTGTAGGCCGATTGGCTTGGAATTACTCCTTATGCGACACCCAATTAAGTGGAGTTTCCTGCTCCAAAGATCTTGTGGTTGAACGAAAGGTTTCCGTTCATGCACGGGGCATCATTTTTCGCATGGCATCCGAAATACGAGACCCATTTTGTCCAACGCCAGTGTACTCTGGATTCCAGCCAGTGCTACTGCTATGCAGAGATTAGAGAGATTCCAGAGAAAATGTACGATGCTTGAAGTCCGTGGATCTCGAAACGGTTCCACCTCCCCATCATACCTTCCTATTCTCTCCGTTGCCGTTTGCTGGGCTTGGCTTAGATTGAATCTCAACATTCGCATGAGCAGTCCTACTTCATTGCCTGTGTTGTTCCTTCTCGACGACTTCGTGAAAGACCTATATTTATCCCTTCTCGTCGTTTGGTTTTTGGCCAGAATGATCCTTGGTTAAGGATCCGTACCCGCCTCATGGAATTTCTTTGTTACCACCATCATAATTATTTTCCTATCCCTTCTTCCCTCTACCCTAGTTATTAAGCAATATGAATTGTTAAATCCAAGGGGCAGACAATGGACTGTAAATAAAGCAAGAAACAGCAATTACAACAATTTTTGTTTGTTTCCATAGCAACTGGCTCCTTATATTAGCGCAACGACTGCTAGCTTTACTGCTATTCATTCTACCATGCATTTAACCACTTCAACCGGGAATCCTTCCGTAACGTTTCCCCATCCATACGTTCTTTCATGTTGCGGATCTGTTCGGCAGCCGTTAGCTTGGTATTGGCCACCTCAATCGCCTCCAGCTTACGAATCACGACACACTCGCCGTTCTCCTTCAGGAACGTGCGTTCCACATCCTCTTCCGTTGGTTCACCGTATTTGTACGTGATCGGGAGTATTTCTACCAAATGTTTCACTTTCCACAGGCGTGCATTATTTTCCGGGATGTTTTTCACCACAGCGACGGCATTTTTCTATGGCGGAATGCACGAAAAAAAGCAATATTACGGATCGTGTCGAAAACGAAGGGAACTGCACCTACCTCGTACAATCCTAATCCCCGCAATATTCGCTTTTCCCAGTACGGCAATCCTTTGATCGGTTTCAATCGTCGGACGCTAAACAATTTCGATGGTTCACCTTCGAGTGGTGGTATTTCGCGATTGCTATCTCTGCAAAACAAAAAACGATAGTGGAGTGCTGTAAACATTTACACAACACACCAGCGTGTACATTACCTTGGGTAGTAATAGATTTGATCCTTCAGGATACCATCTTTGTAGAGAAACTTTTTGTTCGGTTTGCCGTAGTGTCGGACCGATACCAGTGCCTTTAGCTGCTGGCCGAGCAGCGTTGAATTTTGGAACACTTTCAGCATCTTTTGTGAGGCCGGTAAGTTAGTTTACTTTACATAACAACACCTGTGCCGCCTGCTTCGATCGGTGTGCTTCGGCGTTTGCGATGTCATATTCTGGTGAAGGACCGCCGGTTTGACAGCTGTGGTTTGAAGTGACGGATTATGAGAAAAGTAAACAACAAGCCACAATTTGCAAATTTTGTTGCGCCAAAAATCTGTTTTATTTAATAAAAAGAAAAGAAAACAAACTGGACCTACATATTTCATGACAAGTTACATGATTGAGCATTTCTGGCAACTGTGATCCTTTCCGGAATATCCGACAAAATTAATATCTTTAGGCTTTTCTAGCAAAACAATATTTTGTAGTAAGTTAATGTAATCCAAATGCATTCCCAACTCCTACCATCATAACTACATCGTAAATCGCTTCCTTTTGATAAATAATATTGCAGCTAAACTTTGACTTGACTGTCAAAACACAATTGATAAACATCCCCCCCCCCCCCCCCCCCCCCCGGCCCATCAACGGGGATGAGGTACCAGCTGCTTTTCGTTGTAATGCAAGCTCGTAGAAACAAGCGCCGGGAAATCCTAACCTAAAACAAGTCAGATTACGGCAGAACCGCTTAAATGGTTTGGATACATCCGTAGGAAACCCTTGTGATTGCTTCCGCCTAGCTAGAAGAATATGGAACATGAGTAAACGCAAATACATATCTTCATCACATGCGTACAACATAAACATAATGCAGCCGGTCTGATCAGATGATGAAAGATGTTTGATGACGAGAATTGCAGCCTGGTTTGTATGATCTTACAAAGTACTACGCACGCAGGATCATGATTATATTAAGAGTTATCGGACTATTGATAACTGTTACATTGTATCATAGATGAGTTCCATGACATATATAACGCTGCTTTATTATAATAATTGTTGTTTTTCAGATTGTTACCCCTTGCGGGGTTTTCAAAAATTGCCATAGCGGACGGTATTTCACGTCCCCAAGGCGGGGTATTGGTATTAGTTTTCAACTAGCAATAATCGCACCTCGGTTGAACCTCATTGGTTACGATATCGCCACTGCGCAAAGCTAACCCTACACTGCCCAACCCGGACCGAGCCATTACGCACCGACATGTTGCTCTAGCGATGCGTACACAGATCACCGCTACCGGCACCCGGCAGCAGCATACACGCACCACCAGCATACATAGCAGCATAGCGCACGCACACATCTCTATGCGTGTTGCGGCGGTCATCCTAGATGTTTAAACTGCAACGGGATTACTGGCATCTCTCGTGGAAGAAACTGGTCTTCGGGCGGCACCCTACTGCAAATAGATGCATTTTTGCATGGGGTGAACTGCATTTTTGATGCAATTTTGCACCCTTTTTGAACGAGTTGCATGGAAAGGGTCAGTTTCAAGGATAGACGAAATCATCCCTAATCCTTGATTCGGCCAGCGGGAAATGAAACAACAATTGCATTATGAACCGTACCGATAGCAATGCATTTCTTACATTGATTATTTTCATTTTCTGTGGGACGATTTGTTCGAGATAATCTCACCTAATATTCCTAAAAGCAAACATTTCGAAAGAAAAAGGCAACATTCGCTATATAGTGCATATAAGCCAACGTTTTCTTATGCACCTATTTACCGAAACATAAAAATTACCATTCGTTTCAATGAGCAAAAATACACCCTTACTTCTATAACCATCTACCCACACGGGTAGGACATACATTTTGTATATGAGTTTGCATTTTCCCGAATAAGAATGCTAATAACTTACGGCCGTCCTTTATGAATAAAAAAAATGCTAATAACTTATGATCTGCTCCTCATATTTGGATGACAATTTTAACAAAGAAAGAGGCTATTGGTTGTCTAACTAATAAAAGTTAGTTGATATCTTCAAAAAATCTTCTTTCATTTACAGTAGCTTATCAAGCGCGAAACATACTTTCTGTGTGAAAATATGCATTTTCCGCTTTATAGAATTTATATTTTTTTACTAAGCAAAAGTGAAATTATAGCTCAATACAACTTCTTCTTCTTCTAGTTACTTCTTTTTAACAAAGTCAAGAAATAAATTTATACAGTCTGATACAAATAAGTGAAGAAGTACCAGATAATCATTCGCAAGGCTCCGGTTATGGCTAAAAAATAATTCAAACGAGACGGCATATTACTCACTTTTGTATAATTCAAGGAATTACACAGGCACAGAGTAAGTGAAGATTGGCATAATATGTGTTTCCCGTGTCCGTGTATCTATCATGCTCTTGAATCTCTGCTAAAACAAGCTCCCGTTGCACAGAAAATACAGAAAATCATGATGAGATATTTGAAGTCATATCGTAATTTCACTATACTATACAACAGAAGCTGAACATTTTAAAAATTACGGCTGATTTAAACAAAAAAATACCTTTTGTAACACAAAGATTGCCCATTTTCAAAGAAAAAATCTGATCTTTTGCTTATCGTAGATGCAAGGAGGATTACAGCTTTGAAAGTGAAAAATAAAAAGAAGAATTTTTAAAATTCTCAACTAAATGGCAGCAGAAAATATCTCCAGTTTCTTACAAATTCATACAAATATGACGAGCAGATCAAGAGATACATACTTTATAATACAAAGAAATACAACCCACCCATACAAAATATATAACCTACCCGGAAAATGGTGGCATAGAAAATAAAGGCATAAATTGAAAATTAAATTAAAAGTATATTTCTCAAAAAAATGTACCAAGCATGCCCGGGATAAGGCAAAGAATAAGGAGTTAATGGCTTATTAATAATGTTCATTGTTTCAGTCATCACACGTGGTGTTAACAATACAGCGACGTGTCGTCATACTTAATCAATAAATATATTTCACAGGTTTCAAGCATACACTCCAGTAAAGACCGTTGAAAGCACGAATAATGTAAAAAGAAATACTTTACCTGAATGCAAAATAGATCGGCACGCTGCTGCTGCAACATTTATAAGGTTCGTTACATCTTCACTCAGGTTCAAGGATTCTTTTTATTTTACAAAACATTCGTATAGAAAACCCACATCGAAAAGGAACGAAAAGCTTCCTTTTCTTCCATTCTTCCGTGCCTACTTTATCCGTACCACATCCAGCAATCTGTGTGGGACCGGTCCAATCGAACCGGCGGCAGAGCGTGCCGATGAACCACACCGTTGCTGCTGCTGTTGGACCACCGAACCGGGCCGGGTATTGCTGGCCGAAACGGTCACCACCGTGGTGGCCGAACTTCCCGGTCCGATCGTATGCCGCACCATATCTCGCAGGGCGGCGGTCGTTTTAGCACGATTCTTCAGCTGATCGAAGATGCGCTTCTTACTGTCTTTGAACTTCTGAAACCGGCTTTCCCGCACCAGGATACGTTCCTTCAGCAGCGACAGCTTGTACCGCTCCTGTTCAAGCGTTTGCTTCAGATTGTGTGCGTGCATCTTTCGTTCGAGCTGATTATCGATTTTTAACCGCCGCCGATACACATCCATCACCTTGCGGCGTAAACCTTCCGCCCGGTTGGCGCGCTCTTCCAGCGTTTCTACCAACGATTGGCGCCAGATGTCTCGATCGAGTACCTTCTCCTCCTGGTTAACCGTTGCATCTTCCAGGCGCTTTAGTTCGCGGCTTCTACGTTCACATTCCCGGATGCCTTTCTTGATTTCTATGTTCTTCAGCAGACTGGCCGACCGGAGATCTTTTTCACTGATTTCGTTCTGTATCTTTTCGATCTGTTGCTGTTCAAGCCGGGCCAACCGTTGCTTCCGATTGCGCACCTCGATCATTTCGATGGTACGCTTTTGACGGATGGCTTTGCGGTAGTTGCGCTCCTGCTGATCGAGCAACGATTTGCGGAATACCTTCTCCTGCTCCCAGCATTGCTGGGCAAGCACCGCCTCCTCTAGCTGTTCCAGCTCCTTTATGCGCTTCAGAACCATGCAGTGGAGAATGCGACGATCGTGATCGGTTAGATCGGTGCGGTTCGTGATGAGTTCTTCGGGATGACCTTCGGAAGGGTTGACGGACTCCTGCTGAAGCGAGACAGCATGCAGCCGGCGACATATGGCATGATAGTCACTGGAAATCGAATCGTTACCGGTATGTTCGATCGAATCCGCTCTGCCTCGCTGCGATGCCGAATGTGGCCGTCGCCCTCGCGTACCTGAAGGTTTTCCTTTCTTCGCTCCCTCCCCATTACGTGACCTTTGCTCGGAACGGCTTTTATACGAAGAAAGGTCACTAGTCGAAAGGCAACGTGTAGCCGTTTTATTCTCGGTAGTCAAAAGTCGTTTGTTAGCGACGTCTGGTTCCGAGGAAACTTTCGTTGAGGACGCCCTGGATCCAGCACGAGTTCTTTGCGGCTGTTGTTCGCTAGACACAGGACGGGGTTTTCGCGACACATCTGCTGAACTTTCCGACCCCAGCCCAGTCATACAGCTCGTACTCCCAAAGAGCGTTCCATCGGTATCGTCCGTTCCTTCCCGATCGTTACCATGGTGATGGTGGTGGCGATGATGGTGTCCCAAATGATGTTGTAACCGGTGATGCACATTGTAGTTTATGTGAAAATTATAGTTGTAGCAACAATTGTAGCTAAAAAGGGAAGAATTCTCGCTACTAGCGCTACCACCGCCACCAGCTCCTCGCCGTCCCACGACCGGTGCACTACAGCAACCTCGACCGTGCCTATGGTAACCGCCACCTTCAGGCACTACCACCGATGTATCGGATTGTTCCGATGCTGGCCTGGCAGGACTTTCCGATTCAAAAGAGCGCACATCGTAATCCACTCGGTTACTATTACAGTCTATCTTGGATGAACGGAATTTTCGTTTTAGTTTACTTTTCAGTTTCCACATTTTGTGTGCTGATTTTAAGCGAAAGAACCAATTAACTGTCCGATTCACTTGCACTTTCGAATGTGTGCGCACTCCTCGTGGTTCGCTCCGATAACAATAATAACATGGAGCTGTTTCGCATTCTATCGATCCAACAAATAGAAGCGACGCTTTTCTTTATCAAAACCATTTTTCCCTTGCCATGGCAACCTGAAGGGATTGTGGGTAGTTACCAATGACGATGGCATTTCTTTTTTTGTTCCTGCCGTTATTTCCCAGGTGGGATTGTGGAACTTGTGTGGAATAATTAGACAATTACGGAGGGAATACACCGAACGAAGCAAATGGTTCGAATTGTGCTGGAATGTCTGCAAGAACGGAAGTATGTATCCTACATACACCGTGTCAAATAATTGTCCGTACCGAAAAGGCAGGGATACAAAATAATTGGTAAAACATATTCAATAAATCAAAACAAAAGCATAATTTGTTCCACAAAATAGTTCAATGTATTGTTATCATCAATAATCTGCTATTAATTTATTCAAAAAATCGATTTCGTGATAAAAATGATTTACCATTTTTTCCAAAATTAACGCCAAAACATTATCCGTACAACGAACAAACGCCCGAACGCTTATCGAATCCAATTACTCAAGTTAGTAATCCGTATGTCTGCATGTTAGGTGCCTCTTTTACCACGTATGAACCAACCAAACTAAAAAAATATTATTTTCGTAACATTTGAAAATATACTCCCTGTACGGACAACTCACAAAAAGGACTAATAATAGCCCTGAATGCTTGGAGTGTAGAAAACAACTGTAAAATGTTTTAACTTTCTTCAAATGATTCTTTTCTTTGACTTACACTGAACGGGCTTTTTGAAAAAATGTAAAACAAGGCAAGGAATGGGTTTTCTTTCAGCGGAATTCAAAATTATATTAACAAGCGCTTTCACACGTTCGAAATAGGTTGTATTGTTATTTTCCATATATATGTTGAACTCCGATGCTGGAACATTCATCGGACGTACAAACAAAACATACGGGAACGTGTTTCCGCGTTACTTGCTTGATGTAATGTGAAGTAACGAACTAAAGCAATAACAGGCCTTAGTATTGATTGCACACAGTGCAATATGGTCGAGCGACCAGCGAGACAGAGAGATACTGATCACATACCGGTCGTCCAGAACTGGAGGGTTCGGGAGCAGCAGCTTATGGGTCAGCAATCGTCACCTCAACCTCTACACCGGGTTCCATGTTAATCGAGGTGATTTGTTTCACGATTTCCGATGGCGAGTGCAGATCGATGATACGCTTATGGATGCGCATCTACAATTGGAGTGAAAGGAAGAGAACGTAAGACAATACCAATAAAATGATTCATGGTTAAAGGGTGAAATCGTTAAAGATGATTTTCAGGAGCAAAAAGTTACTTCTCGCAATAGTGAGAAGCAAGACTTTGTTCCTAGGATAACTAATGTATAACTAATCGGAGACTTGAAGAATTAAGGACAATCAATCAAGCACTATGATGTTGATTTAATCTAGGCCCGCCTTTTGAAGATGATGCTTTTGAGGATTAAAATTTAAACCTTTAGCATACACATCTTGCTTTCGACTTGCCCTTACACCTTCGCGCGCTTGCTAAACGTACCTGGAAACGATCCCAAGTCTTCGAACCTTCACCGCAAGGAGTCTTACGGGTCGTGATGCGGAGGATCTTGGTCGGCATGCGAACTGGACCCTGTAAATGCACAACAAATGAACAACCGTTAAAACTCTATTCCTGGTCTCGGATAAATGAACCGGACACTTACCTTGACGCGCAGCTTCTGCTTCTTAGCCCCGGCAATCAGATCGGCACACACCTTCTCCAGGCTGCGAACGTTCCGGGATGTCAGCGTGATACGGATGCGATGCACGGTCGCAGTCTCAACGACTGGTTTCTCAATGTCCTTGGTAGCTACGGCAGCCTACAACGATAAACGCAGGAAAGAAAAACACAATAAGCATTAACATTCCCGTGACACGTGTATCAACACAGCACAAATACCCGCGCCCGCGACTCGAGCAACCTAACCTAGCATTTACAACACTATGCTGTTACCGTCTAAAATCCATGAAAGTGGTACAAAACCACAGGATTTTATACACGGATGGAATGAGCACACAAAATTACGTACCATGATGATCGTCAATTGGAGAGAAGAATTTCCTGGTCGAGATAATCAACAAACGATTGACCAGCGCTGAACCAGTCCAAACCACTCTGTTGTACAACTTTTGACGAAATGGACGAGTGTAGGTTTTATTTTCAGCATCAGCTGTCAGTTGGACGTATATATCACCGGCAAATAAAAGTTGTCTGTTCTAGGTTTATTTTATATGAAAATGGAACTGCATGTATGAAACATCTACTTGGAAGAGATATCCGTCCCGAGAAACGCAACGATGTTTGAACCTAACTGCAGGCTATAAACTCAAAAACGCAAATTAAAGCATGCGTTTTCAATCTTTTTATTATTAAATGGATGTGAAGGAAAAATGCAAGATTGAACAGTGAAAACATAACACAAATAAACCCTTTACAAATTAAAAAAGGAATTACGCTGTCCAGATCAAGACAAAAGTAATAAAACAACCTTTTTTCATTAAAACAGCATACCGCACAACCCTGCGAGCTTGGTGACAGTTGACAGATGCCGCGAAGCGCTAGGTTAACTTCCGGGCCAGAAGGGTAACAACTGTCAAACTCGGTCTCCTCTCGCTCTTTTTCCGGGCATCTTTGATGTGCTAGTGGACACATTTCGTTGTGAACCCAAATAAAAATCGCTGTAAGTGTCGCTTAAAATCGGTCAATTCCCTCAAAATGGTGCCCAACTGTTAGCCAAACAAAGGCCACGTCCGTAGAAGTTTTCATCTTGATGTGGTGCGGTTGATTTTAATTGAGAAAAGTGCTATTTGTGTTTTCCCGGTGGTTGATGTTGTCAGAAGGAGAGAATGTTGATGACATGACACCGCCTGAGGAAGCGCGCCTTAGCCCGAGAAGCACTCGATTATTGAGGATGGAATTGGCATCAACAGCATCATATAGTGTAAATAATGTTAATAATCAGAGTGTATTTCTTGGTCCCTAGATGGTGTTCGGTTCCAAGGTGATCAAAGCCGGCAACGGCGAACCCGATGCGTTCGAGACGCAAATCGGCCAGGCCATCCTGGAGCTGGAAATGAACTCGGATCTGAAGCCGCAGCTGCGTGATCTGTACATCACCCGTGCCCGTGAGGTCGAGTTCAACAACAAGAAGGTAAGATATTCTCCCCGGCCTGTGGTTAAAGGAATCGGCTGAAAACTTAGCATCATCTTGCTTTATATTTTAGGCGATCATTATCTACGTGCCGGTGCCGAAACAGAAGGCCTTCCAGAAGGTACAGACCCGCCTGGTGCGCGAACTGGAGAAGAAGTTCTCCGGCAAGCACGTCGTGTTCATTGCCGAGCGTCGTATTCTGCCCAAGCCAATGCGCGGTCGCCGCGATCCCAACAAGCAGAAGAGACCGCGCTCGCGAACCCTCACCGCTGTGTACGATGCCATCCTTGAGGATCTGGTGTTCCCCGCCGAGGTTGTTGGTAAGCGTATCCGTGTGAAGCTCGACGGTTCTCAGCTGATCAAGGTGCACCTGGATAAGAACCAGCAGACCACCATCGAACACAAAGTAAGTGTGAGAAGTGTGTGTGTGTGGATCGTGTGATCGAATGGCCGAAATTGTGTTGTTAGTGAAGTTCGTTAAAAAATAATTATTCAATTGTGGTGAAGTGTTTAACCATTTTGGTAGATCCACGAAGGACAAAATGTTGCTTTCAAATGGCCACGAATTAATGTTTCCTATTTTTCATTTATTGTACAGGTTGACACTTTTGCGTCGGTGTACAAGAAGCTGACTGGCCGTGACGTTACGTTCGAATTCCCAGAGAACTACCTGTAAAATAAGATGGGCGTACTAGGGTATAGCCGAAGTCAGCAGCAGCAGCACTTGCTTTTGGAGTGTTTGTGTTACTGTACGTCGTGGGAGATGAAGGAGTAAAGGGTGGACGCAGAAAAGCCGTTACAAATATCCATCAATAAAATCGTATGGATAGGAAAAATTAATACATCCTTCACGTGAGTCAATATCAACCGGATTGAGAATTTAGCTTCAAGCCTGAAGTTTATTTGAGGCATATCAACATGATAAATGATGGTAGGTGCAAATATTATCTTAGGAAAGATAATCATTTTGCGATTATGCACGGAAGAGATGGTTTCGGTCCCGTACACGGCAGCATTGTGTATCGAATCCTATCTGGATTGGCAAGGTAAATTTTGGTGCCAGGAATCACAACGTGCTCGTTTTGTGTGATTTTACTTTTCCTATCCATATGGACGGCTTATACATTCTTTTTGAGCTGGGTAGCCCGGTATCACTCTCATGAGATGACCAACCAACTGGAGCCTGGATTAAAACTAGATTTACGGGGCATATCCCTGCTTTTTGCCTTACCCCGGGCATGCTCGGGATAATTTATAGAATACCTAGACAAATATTTGATTCTCATTTTAGTGCAAAATGATTTTTTGAAAATTGATTTAAATATTTTTTTCGATTTTTTTTCCATTACTACCCCGTCTACTACCGCCCTCCCGGGTGGGCCAATTGGTTTGTATGGGAATTGACAATTTTTCGGGTTGTAAAGATTGTATCTTTTAATCTATTGGTTGTATTTTCTTGAAATATTAAATAACGGTTAGGCTATTTGTTGTCTAACGAATTACAGTTTGTTGAGAATTAAAAAACATCGTTTTTATTTTTCACATCCAAAGCTTCAAAGCTCCTTGCATCTATGATGAGCAATTGTTCGCTGACCAGAGTTTTTCTTTGAAAATTGGCAATCTTTACGCTGTTAATCTTATTTATGTTGCTTAAATTGGGCGTAAAAGTTTCTTTTGTAAGGACTTTGATACATAGCATAGTTAAATTAGCATATAACTTCAAATACCTCATATTTATCACATGATATTAAATTTTTGCATAAACTCTAATTTTTTTCTGATTCCCGACCTATCTGTGCATCGCTCCTGCTTACCTTTGTGTTTGTTAACAGGTGGTTTTGTCTTCAATACTTTAATTTTTGCATTAGTAATCTTCAATTTGAGGTTTTGTGTCGATCCTTTGGTAGCAAAGCTTCAAACCAGCCAGTGATGACTATGTATTCGTATACATAGGATACATATTTACCTGTAGGAAATGGGCTATGTAGCTTTCACCTTCGGATCTCAGATAACCTGATTGAAGATGAGACCAGAACTCCCATCTCCATTGGACAGAGCCTCAGAGTTCATCAAAAGGTCCTGAGAGGTTTATATCTATCGATAGCAAGCAAGCTGGCAAGCTCGGCCAAGTGTAGTTGATTGGAATGCCATTTTCTCCAAAATAAACGCCGTATGGAGATGATCAGTGGATTTGGAAATAACCTCTGTATGGGTAATAAACTCCGCAATTGCTTCAATCTAGCTTATTGTCCGTCTATATGAATATTTTAATCACAAGACATTCGGTGTGCTTTCCCACATTTAATTTAAAAAAAAATATGAATTTCTTGTTCGAGAGTTCGACTGGTAAAATATACGTTCTTCTTGTTGTCAATAAGTTCCTTTCTTGCATTCGACGATCGCTGATTGATACTATTTTCATCCCTCACACACAGCATAATTTAACACTACCAACCAAGCACACAGCATAACCAACTACGATTAAATGCTACCTATCGCAGCACCATCTATCGGTTAGTAGCATCGTTATCGCACCGTAGTTCGAATTTGTTCACCATTTCGATATCGAACAGCATCGGAAAAGTTCGACCAACTTCGGCTTTCAAACTGTGCGGATGACATTTACTGGGGGTTGAAGAGAAAAAAAAATCTTCAAAACAAGGAAAGAAAACCCAGAAGGACGAACGACGAAGCAGGGACAGAAAAGAAAGAAAAGCTAGCGCGCACTCCTCGGCAGAGGAGGGGGTGGGGGAGTTTTTCCTGCTGCAGTTGGTGTGAAAACTTTCCGTGAGTGAAAAACCAAGCGATAAATTGTATAAGGCCAATCCATCCTTTGGCGCGGTGTTTGTTTTCCCGCGGCAAACAAACTCGCCGTTAATATTCATCACCATCAACAATTTGCTGTGAGGTTTAGTTAGTTTATTTACCTTTTTAGTATTGTCCCTGTGGGTGGACTGTGGGTGAAGGAAGGGTTGGTAGGGGACACTGCATACGGAAAAGCTGCAGAAAGACGAAAAATTGCACCGAGTGGTATGTTTTAAGCAAAAAGTGATCGTTTTCCTTGTTTCTGCTAACTGTTCCTGTTGTGAGGTGTAGTGTTGGTAGCAAGTGGTGGTAGTGGGACGTAAAGGTGGTAAGGGGTGTTCTGCTTTGTGTAGTTGTCCTTTGCATAGTGTTTTCTTGTTGTTGCGTTTCCTGACCGGGGTATGGAGAAGCAAATCGGAAATGATCCTATTGGAACAATGCTCAGGTAACGTTTGGGTTGTATTTCACATCGCGAAGAAGAATAATAATGACACAAAGGTCTTGTTTTTATTTACAGCTCGACCACAGGAACGGTGGAGCAAAAATCTCCACAAGCTACCGAACCGAGCTCCACCGGCATCAATGGCACGAAAGAACCGCTCAGAACATGTTTAATGTGTTTGTTACCCTTCGAGGAGCTCAGTTCGATTGGAACCGATTCGGTGGAAGAGTTGAAACGGATAGTGGATAATATTTATAAGATTGCCAAAATAGAGGTAAAACACAAGTACAGACGATTGTTTAGCGCTACCACCACCATCACATTGTTGAAACTTTCGTCTTTATCTTCCATGCAGGTTAAACCAGTCAACGGAAAGATTGAACCCCTATGTAACGGATGTCGGGCGAAACTGGGCTACGATTACGACGAGGATGCCTACTTTGATATGCTTAGCCAGATGTACAACAGTGAGGCACAGTGTAAATCGCCCACAATCACAATGCACAACGGCATCCCGGTACATGTGGCCGTACCGTGCGATCCCAGTCCCGACTCACCGGCGTTGGGCCCCGGTGGACACTACATCGATGCCGCCTGCGGTACGTTTGTGGTGACGGAACTGGGCGTCGAGGCGTTGAATGCGGACAAGGATGAGCTGGTGTGCGCCATCTGCTCGAAAGCGTTCAATTTTAAATCCACGCTTCGGTTGCACATCCGCAGCCATCATCAAACGGCACCCCGGGACACGATCGAGCTACCGAAGCATCCGCGCAAACCGCGCACCTACGAGTGTACAGAGTGTAATCTTAGCTTTAAGCTAAAGTACGACTTTGATAAGCACATCGGCAGCCACAAGAAACCAAGCATGCACCAGTGCGAAGGTTGCTTCAAACTGTTCAAGCACAAATCCTACTATCTGATGCACCGGAATCTGAAACGGTGCAAGGCACAGTTTTCGATCGATCTGACCAATCCGCTGGAATCGTTCCTAACGTCGGCCGATGTGCAGCAGGCAGTAGAACTGGACACGACCCCGGTAGTGCCATCGACCGGACGGCGGAAGAACGGTACAGCGAAGGATCGTTCCAGTGGGTCTGCTGCGCTCAGTTCCGTGTCACCGTTTCCTTTACAATGTACGCCGGAGCTGGGTTCCCTAACTGACTGTGGCATCCGGAATGCTAGCTAAGGTATTTTTAGCATCGTAACTAAGGGGTTTTTTTTTCTGGCATACCCGGCGACCGTACTGTACGCATCCATATGGGTGCTTTGGATTAAAGTGTGGAGATATCGCCAGATATCGGTTCCTAGGAGGTACCGTCTTAGTACTGTACTTGTACATAAATTCAGCGAATTGATGATGCATTGCTTGCCGATTTTTACAGTAAACTAACAAATTCATAATTTATTCTATGCCATGTATGTGCAGGGTAATGCAAATGACAGGGTACAGCGAGCCTTAACGAATGAGCAAGATCATTCTTCACACGGCAGAACCGGGTTTCAAAACTCATACGAGCTGTTCATCCGCAGTGAGTACTGACTATCCAACTTAAGTCAAGAAGAAAAAGGTACAGAATCACCAAAAATAGTTTTGGAAGCGTGTCCAATTGATATGCTATAAGCCACGGTACACGTAAACTTGAGCGTAAACTCAAAAATTGACCAAAAAATCTGTCAAGAAGTCGCCGCACTCTATGATTTGCATTTCCCTGTAATGTAACCTTCTCCAAAGAATGAAACCAAATTTTTACGTAATTCGATGGCCATACCATTTCTAACGAATAAGTGAGATTGTTTTAAAGTTAAATTCGCGTTAAATTAAATCGCGAATCAATACAAGAAATATTATATACTTAATTTTTATCCCCCACCGAGGAGGTTCAAGCTAGTATTTACGTTCACCAATTTCAATTGTGTTGCAATGTTTTTTTTTTTGTTAAGTTTGTTCTTTCACTATTTAATTTTTAATTTATTCGATTTTAAACACTTGATTCTGCTAGTGTATCTTTATTTTTACTGTTTTTATTTACCTTGATTTGCAGCAGTGAAAAAAAGGGAAAAGGTCCTTTTCCTCGATTGATTAGGGGAAAGAGGGACCATTAGTTCCCGCATATTAGTGTCTACGTTTTATAAAACGTTTCTCGGTGTGTTTGAATGGATGTATGATCGGGGTCCCACAAACGAATGATCGTACTGTGAACTCCATACTAGGCTTAAGACAGGGATGATAAGTTCATTATTTAACGGCAGTCGAACAGTCCATATCTCTCTGGCAGTCATCTAAATTTTAACAGGCTTAGGGTATAGGTTATTATGATCAGTGCCATGAGGGGAAAAACACACACTTAAACACGATCATCAATTCTTTACCATATTTTAGAACTTAACGTAACGCATGAAGCTAACACGGTAGTCTAAGTAAGAGTCAGGAGATAATTGTTGAATAAAAAAAGAACGATATGCCATTTTACTTTAGTCCGGCTGTGTAGTAGCGAAACAGTGCCACAGTTGCTCGTTCGTTTGCTTCTCTAGCTGGCTGCATGAATTGAATTTTCTCAACCTTAACAAAGTTTTACATTTACTAAGAAACTTGTAGCCCTAACCTATGAGTTTCTTTATCATACATCTTCTTTATGTCAACAAATGCCGTAAGGGACCCCCGGGAGTAGCACGTTTCCCGTGCGTGTCCCGTTGATGATTACGGAACGGTCCTATTATGGGAAGAATGTATCTTCCTTACATCCGTGTGGTTCGTGTGTTATTGTGATGATGGTTGGCATGTACGAAGGAATTTAAAAACTAAGACTATAGATGTATAAAAGCTTGAATGCGTACCATGGTAAGAAGCAAACCGAGTATTTTAGGAACAAACAAAAAGGGAAATCAAATCGTATTCAAACAAAAACCCCAAAAAACGTCTAACTTTTATGTTGGAAAAAACATTTTCACTGCATTCGGCACTGAATCTGGTTCGAAAACTCTAAGCGAGGAATAAATCAAGGATGGGAACTCGTACCATATTAAATAACGCTTTGCTTTTTCTTGTCGTTTGAGAAAAAAGTATTTTAAAGGTAAACTTCTCAACCAATTACCCCTTCGAATGATGAAACAGATATTTATTTTTACAGACAAACCCGCAGAAACGTGGGAAAGAACCGTATGTTATGTATTTACGCCGTTAGCTTTACTTAATATATTTATCCATAAACTTTTTGTGGAAATCAGATCGCAAGGAATCATTTACAAACTGGTTCGCCTTCTTCTCCGGTTCGGAACGGGCACAATTCTTAAACACCACATCATCGTCCCACCGGCGTTTCACCTTCATTTCCGCTTTGGCAGTGGAAGAATAGTTCAGCAGCGGATTGCCCGACAGTATATTTTCCATCCGGATGCGTTCCTCTTCCTGCTGCTTGCTACGCTCCTTTTTCGCCGTTTCGGCCGCTCGTTCTTGCTTGATTTTGTTCAGCTCGGCTAGTAGTGCGGCAGTATCATCCTCATCCGAATCTGTGTCCGAGTTTTCGCTATCAACCGGATCATCCGCGTCCAAGTTCTGTGGCGCATCCAGCTTCTGGCGTTTGGTGCTGCCGCTCACACTGCCCGAGCCCTGTTGCTCTATGGCACGGCGTGCAGTCTGTACGGCCGATCCTTTGCCCTGTTTGTTATCGCGTTCACGCTTCTCGAGCTCCTCGCGGAAGTCCCGGTTGCGTAGCTCTTCGCTGGTGCTTTGGCCTTGGTCACGGTACTTGAGCTTTGTGTGTCCGGGCAGATCACGACTGCTGTACTGTTTGGAAAGGGCGCTTAGATCCTTCTCGCCACGGCCACTACCACCGCGCGCGGGATCGAATGTCGGACGGGCAGCGGTCGTCATAGTTGGTGGTTCGGTTAATTCTTTTTATCACAAAACTATTTCCAAGACGCTTTATTTCGATGTGTTTACCCTACAATATATGCGATGCGAATGTTTTGAGGTAGATGACAGCACAAGGATGGTTTTTGTTTTTTTTTTCTCCCTGACAAACGGCATTTCAACTGTCAAATTAGGGGTAGAAAATTGTCATTTGAAATGGGCCGACAAAAACCGTTGGGATTGAGGTGATGCAATTCGATTGCACCATCTGATGCATTTTTTGGGACAAAAGATATCAAAGAATGAAGAAAACTTCCTTTATTTAGGCCTTTATGTTATCTGGTTATGTTTAGTTTAAATAGTATTACTATTTTGTAGAACCTATCAGAAGACATGATTTAGGGGAGACTGGAGCAAAAATGAGTACATTCTTCTTGGCTAAACAACTTTCAAAGATGTAAGGTCTACTATAGTGAGACGGTCCGGATGGGATTTAAACCTCGAATTTAATTTGCTGGATAATGACTCTAGCACTCTTTTCGCTTTATACTCACTCACTTCTCCAGGAGTCAAATGTCACTTCTCACTGTAGTGAGAATTGCCTGTTCACTATAGTGAGCTAGATTATGTTCTAACCAAGTCAACAAAATCTCACTTCCTACAATCTCTGTCTGCTATAATGAGCAGACACTTCTCACTATTGTGATTTTCGGTTTACCTTTCGGTTTACTCGTTCACTCACTCTTTGTGCCGACTAATGACTCACTCTTTTTGCTTTATTTTCACTCCTCATTTACTCACGCACTCTGTAAAAGAGATTGTAAAACGCTCCTTGAACCTCAGAGTCGGTCAGGGTGTCTCTTTGGACCCGCTGGCCAGGGTGGCCTCGCGGAAAACAAGGGAGTCTTGCCGTCTAGGGAGGGGTTTGACAGGTCTCCATGGACCTCTATTCTACCTACAGAATCCAAGTAGCTTAATCCACTACTATTGGATCCTATGCACCCTCCCAAGAGATTCACTCATGGTATTACTTCGCACACAGCCCAGTGAGCAACATCTTATTTCTCACTATAGTGAGAAGTGTCTGCTAACTTTAATGAGAAGTGAGATATTGTTGCCTGGGAGAGTGAGTGAGTGAATGAATGAGTGAGAGAGTGACCGAGTGAGTATGAACCGACAAGAGTGAGTGAGTGAAACCATAATTTCTCATGTACGATTAAACTCACTCTATCACGCTCTAGTATGAGTGCAACACACTCATCCCGTCATTCTATAGAGCTCATTTTGACATACTCCCTAAAACGGATCATTAAGATATATTTTCCATGTCTTTTTCTGATTCGCTTAGTGCTATACAGCTAAGTAATTTTGAATCCCTTAGTACATACAAAGATACAATATTCACACGCCAGCAGATCACCACTTAGCTGACTCAACGTGCGCTTCACAGCTCGACACGTTGTACCAACCTCAACTAGCTATTCGATGACTGCCGGCGCCACATTGTCGCGACCGTAGCGCATTTTATGTGCACGATGTACCTTTTGCGTGCAGAAACTTCTACGGTTGATAAGGGAGCGAGAGCTTGTAAAATATGAAATTATTACACCATTTCAGAATAGTAATCTTCAAGTAGTTAGAAGATATTAGAGATCAATTTTGTTGGTGTATCCGGTGCCATCTTGTCAAGAGACTTGAGTCTACCACCCATCATAGAACACCACAATAGCTCAGCAGTGTTTCCATCTGAAATCTCGGTATCTTGGAGCGAGAGTGGGCGAAGTAAACACATATTGATGATGGGAGGTCATCGTTCACAAGCGGGCGAACAGTTTTCGAAGCACCTGTGATAAGATAATCAAGAGAAAACACACGATACCATTTCTTGGCGCTCAATTTTTTTTCTTCACCCTTCTTGTTATCGGATGGAGCTAGGCTAGTGTGTGTGCGTACATGTAAAGTTCTTTCGCTATTGAACGAAACTGATAAGCTTTCTTTTCTTGGCGAAAGGGCAATAGTTTTCTTGGGGGAACCTAGTTGCAATTGTGATTCGCCACATTCTGGTCATCTTGAATCGAACCGCACTAGGTTGATCTTTGATAACGATAAAAGTGAAACGCTCGTAACCATCCCAACCGTCAACCGGTCCGTAGTGACAATCTCGACCAGCGGTCAGATCCAGGATATCGCAAAACCCAATCCACTTCACATCGATGTCGATCATTTTCGGTTCGGAAATGAAAGCAATTTATTTGCTGTCGGTTGGTTTGATTTATTTCTGCAAATCCGTTACCAGTCTGGGTAGGTTGCAAGCGTCCGATTGTCTTCGCCGGCGTGCCACGCATTCATGAACATGTTGCACTGTTGACACAGCACCCAAAAGCGAACACAATTGTGTGGAGCTTCTCGTTCAAACAGTGGTGTAATTCAATATTTCAGAAGAACCAAACACAACGTTAACGCCGGTGGAAAATTACAAAACCAATCCGTACTGCTTCCGGTTTACGTGGATGGGCCCGAAGTACAACAAGGACACACCGTACAAAAATCTGAGCTGCGACAACATCCTGAAGAAGGCGAAAGGTATCCCGTGCTTTCATCCACTGGTCATAACGAGTGAGTATGCCCGATCCGCTGTTACGAGTTCTTCGTGGCCACTGTGTAGTTTGGTTTGTTTATTTTTCCCTCCAATTGGTGTTTTTTGCTGTGATGTGTCCTTCCTCTAGACAACACGAACGTACCGGACACTAACTACATGTGGGAAGAGTATAAGGATAAGCCGTCTCAAATCGCCTGCCGGCTGGTACGTGGCGAGGTGTGCGCCCGGTACTCTTACCGCTACAACGGTGCAAGTAAGTGTCGCACTACTTTGTTGCGGTGCTTTGAAGAGCCTTTTGCGTCACAACTTGTTGCCTGTGTGTTAACGTTGGGGTGTGCGGGGTGTGACATTTTTTTTCGCAGTCGAAAACATCACCTACATGTGTGCCAAACTGAACGTGGACAATGAATCGTCTACCTCGTCCAGCTGCTTCAAGGAGGACCGGCAAGGTCGCGAGATTGAGGTGTGCGTTTGCGAATCGGCCGCTGGCCGTACGCCCTGCAATCGATCGGCGATCGTACTGGCGGATAGTGCTCCCGTCGCTCCGATGATGCTGGCGCTGGCCATGATCCAGTTGTTGCTAATAAAGTGTTTGCAGATGCGGTAGTTGGTGCTAGAAAGTTTGCGGTCTGTGTGTTTTTTTTTTTTTGGTTCCGCCATATTTGTGACAAAGAATCAATCAACATCGCATTTTGGGTGGTTTTTGGAGTGCAGTAGAGTTGAAATCAGTGCTAGTGATTGTGTCGGTGATAGTGATGGTGTACGCGGTGCTTTAAATTGGATAAGAAAGACACTCAATGTCACACAATGATAACAAGGACACAAGCCCAGTAGCGTCTAGTAAAAGGGGTCCCGCGTTAGCAGCTTTGCAGTAGTAGCTTCGCAGTATGGGTCTCGTATTGGGGTGGCCGCATACGGGAGTAAGGGGCTCTTACTTGTACGTGTGACTCCTCAAAACGAAAAGAGATCCCCTCGGTCAGCACTCCATACCGTCTAGGTCCTACAAAGACATTGATCCGCCACTGCACAAACCTCGCGACGAATTTGACCAAATATCAAATTGTATTCCTTAGTTCTCTGTATGTTTCATTATCAATTACCTCCCATCAGAACTTTATCAGTAGTTTAAAAATGTACTGTGAATACGGATGTTGAGATAGCTTCCAGGTTCTGAAAACTTCAGAAATCGAATATGACACAAACAGCCAATAAGCGTGACAGTATCGATTCTGCGGCCAGTGGCCTCCTAGCGAGAAGATATATTCATCCATCTCGCAAAAGCTATGAGCCCCAGAATGGGCAGACACTCGCCAGGGATATCTTCACACCAGGCGCCGGTAGCTGGTGCGTGGAGTCACCGGAGTCAAACCACGGATGGACAGTTCGAGCGTGAAAAAGGCACATCACACATTTTCCGCTGACATTAGCAAATTAATGACCGGTTCGGTTTTGGCTGCTGCCGGCGCATCAGCTCCGTAACACGGACAGCACCGAAGAGGTACCCGCTTTTCATCCCATGGAAACGGACTTTTGTGCGACGGCTCGTCGGCTCACAAGCTCCAAGCCCTAAACCGCAACGCGGTTTAGACACAAACCGGTAAGGATACGGCTGTCCGCCTGCCGAACCGGTTTGCTTATGATGTGCATGTGACGTCTGTGTAAAGGTTTCATCATTTTTGCCGAGTTTGCAGAAACATCGTGGTTTCGTAGCGTGGTCTAGTTCCGGGACATCTCAGTTGGCTCCGGTCGGCTTTTCTCCAGTAGGATAGTATGTAGTAGTAGTTGGATGATTTGAAAGTGAGGCGCCGGCTGACGGTTGGGCTGAGAAAGCGAGAAAGTTTCGCTGCACTAAAAACGGGCGACAGAACATCCCGGGCACTGACGAACCAGTTGAAACAGGGACTGCGGGTCCTGGTGAGAGGAAGAAGGTGTTTGTGATACGAAACCAAGCTCCGCCCCCGGGAGGCTTTTGGAATTCTCATTTCATATGCAGCAGTGTTATTTGATACGAGCGTTTGGCATTATTGAATTTTCCATTTTCTCCACCGACAACGGACGAGCTTGCCATTGACGATTCGGCACACCGGTTTCCCCCGTTTTCGGTGCACACCGGCGCTACACCGTTTATGCAAATTACGTAAAACGCATTTGCGCGTGCATTCGCCGCATTTGCAATAAACACGCGGACACAGTATACTGACGTGGAATAAATGTACGATTTTCAGTGCAGCAGTACAGCAGCACTAACGGTGGGGGAATGGGGTAATAAGGATTCCGGAAATCGGTGCATTCTTTACGGTTGGGCCCTCTTAAATGTGTGCTGCTGACCGATCCAATTAGCGATTGATACGCCGATCCGTGTGACGGTTAAAGGGCGCAAGAGATTTCAAGCACAGCAAACGTAACTGCCAAGTACACGTTTAGGGACGTTTTTTCGCCGAGCTTCTCAAAATGAGTCCAATAAAAATAAATTGCTTGCTTGTGAATTGTGCATAACAAAAAAAAAAAAAAACAAGATGGATGTTTTGGAGAACCAAGGAAAGGTTCATGTAGGCAACCTTAATCTAGATCGATCGAAAGCTTCGAGAGAAGTTCGCTCAAGAGCGCCGTATCCGTGGACGTGTATCAGATAAGAAGCGATTTTACAGCCCCCTTCCCTCTCCATGAGTAAGCACTCGAAACGCTTTATAGCCTGCGACAAAAGCGACCAGGATGTTCTGTTTCTGCGGCCGAGATGTCTCCTATTTGTCAACACGAAAATGGTACTTCGGGCTAGTTGGTATTCGGTCTGGTGCAACGTGTGCTGGTAGCTTATCTGGATTGATGTAGTGCAGCAGTAGGTTACTGCGTGTGTATGTGTGTGTGTGTTTTGTGAGTGTACTTTATAACCATCCCAATGTCAATTCGGCTACTGGTGGACATTTTCGTGTACTCGCCACAGTACTTCGGCAAGTGAAGCTGCAAATTGGCTCGTGTTTTCTTGCCTCAGTTTTTTAGTATCGCTCGAAGGCGATACTAAAATGTTATCACATGCTTCTGCTTCCCTATATAACATGAGCTTCCTTGGTTCGATGAGGTGCCCCCAGCCACTGCCAGACAGTCGAACCAGTTTTACATGCTTTGTACATTTATATTGTCCTAGTGCAATAAAAAGAAAAGATCTGTTTGCTCGTTTCACTGCAGTGATGCGGCTGTTTTTAAACTAAACCTGAAACCACACTCGTTCGATCGGATACGGCCAAATTCGAAAGAACGACTAAAAAAACTGGAAAGCCTGTGTAGCCGGAAAACCAGCTCGACAAAATTTGCTACAGTAAGCGGATGTTTAAGTAGCTCCAAGCTCCACCGAACCTGGTTCAAGCCAGCAGCCGTTTGCAAAATTGGTCAAGTGAAAAAAAAAAAAAACGAAAGAAATGAGAATTTCTGGAGATGCATACGAAATGGGCGGAAGGATATGTGCTCGACAAAAAAAAAGGAAGCAAAACAAGCTGCCCCAAAGTGTAAGGCACGACGAGCCGGAAATGCTATGGCAAGTAAATGCAAACATTCAAATGATGTAAGTTCTTCGCTTTCTTGCCGTTCAATGTCATTTTCTTTCTGCTCTATTTTGCAGTCGCTGCTAAAGTTCTCCGGTCGAGTACATCCTACGGGGGCATCCCGTTTTGGGCGGTTATATGTTTAGCGATGCACAGCAGAGTTCTGCCCGGTAAAATGCATCGACGACCATTGTGGGCCGTAACGATGTCCCTTTTGGCGTGCAATCGGCATAGTGATGACGCTGGTTCCACACCAGTACTTTCGCTGGTGAACTCTTTCCAGACATTTAAACTGCTCTAACACACACACAGACACCGAATGATCTGATCGCAACATTTCCCAGCGTGACCAAGCGCATGGCACTTGTTTTGCTCATTCTCATCACGTTCGTTACACGCGAAGAACCAACCGAATGCACAGGAGGCTAACAACAAAAAATAGTGAATCTCCTTCTCGGGACAAAATCATCCCATTGATGCCAACGCAACCCTACAACACACTCCGCGATCGCTCAGTGTGGGTAGGGGCCAGGCAGGCAATTGAATCCCCGTTTGCAGAAGGCAAATTTGCGTCCACAGCATTGACATTCGAGAATGGCCGCCCGGCCGCCATTGCTGACACCGTGACACTGAACCGGGGAAGCAATGTCACAAGACGTGCGGACAGTTTGCTGAACAATTTTTCTCAATGTACCCGGCGTGGACGTGATTTGTTGCCGGTTCGTTTCAAATGCATGATGTCAGCAGTGGTGTGTCATTTGTATCAATTTTTCTCCCTGTTTTTCACGAGTCGGATTCGGAACCGGTACGTCTGTTCTTACGTGTAGCTTTTATTCCTGCTGGATAGCGAGACTCCCAAAAAATCACTTATTCAAGATCACATCTTAGTAGGCGGTTTAAAGCACACCGAAGCTTTGCGGCTCTGACAAAGTTGTGGAGCAGTATGAAGTGCTTTTTTTAAATGAAAAAATGGAAGATATTCTATGCTGCTCCTAGAGGCTTGCAGTAAAGCAAATCAGAGATTTGAAGTACATCCTTAATTAAATTAAATGAATTAATTTAATTCCATGCTAATGATAATGGAGAAGCTATGAGGAGCTTTTCACCTCAAGGATGATCTGGAGCAGATACGACTTTTCTAAGCTTGCGTCTGCAATTAATTTCTTGTCCAATCCTTGTTCAAAGCGCGGAGAACAAGACACTCTGGATAAGAATATCTTTTCCTTAACCATGTAACATCATTCAAGGTAAAGTAGAAACTCATGTCGGATACGTATCCGAAACTCACGGCGAAACTCACATGCAGGCAGCTTAAAATGGCGACGCATCGTATGCTTTCTCCGAGCCCAATCGGATCACCGACGATGGACGCATGGATCGGCTTATCTTTTTGCTACCATCAACACATCCCGACACTAAAACCCGAACGTTATTTATCGTTTCAATTTGCTGGTTAATGGCATGGTTAAGGAGACCTCTCACCTCGCTTTTCGGTTGCGCTATGTCACCAAGCTAGAGGGACGGGAGATTCTTCACCCATGTGCCCATGGATGGTTGAGGAATCTCTTCCGGACGGTGAAGCGGTTGGTTGGTTCGTAAAATTTTAATTAGAATCCGATCATAAAGAACAACCCTTCAGGAACAGGAACGGAAATGCGTGCCAAGAGAGTGGCACGTGGCTGTTCCTTCGTAACGTTGTTGCAATAAATTTCATCCACTTACACGGCGGAGACCCGTGTAACGCTTGGCACCTGGTAAGAAGAAAATGGCAAATTTTCACCGTTGAATATAACCGAACCCGTTCCGGGTAACCAGGCGTACGGTAGCCGGTGTGGCACCTTTGTTGAAGATTTTCGGACGTTAATCCTTGGTAAATATTCCTCCCTTCTATTGTGCGCGTCCCGATGGTGGCCGATGAAAGAAGGTATCGTCGTACGCTGGTGTGTTTGATAATAGATTATCCCATAACTTGCGCCCCCCAAAACGAGCGATGGCTTAGTATACACTTAGTATATGTTTTGTCTGCATATCGCTTGTCCGAGGTGCGTTGTGCGAAAACACACTCTTTCCTTAAACTTAAAACGCTGTGACCTGGATGGAACGGGAATGTGGGTTCAGCTGCTCGGTATGCATAATCGAGTGCAACGGCATCCGGTTTCCGGTCCAAGGCCATATGGTGTGGTTTTGCGTTGCGATGCTTCTTGACGGATGTATACCGTTGCCGGGTTGTCTGCTGTAAGGAAGCTCTACAGTGCGGACCAGTGGACCTTCTATACTGCCCACAACCACACTACGCTGCTGCTTCTGGTTCTGGTTGGTGATGTTCATATGGCTAAAGTTTTCCCGAGAAGACCAATCTACTAACTACCGCTTACGGGTGGAACGTTTTTAGCGTCACTTTGCGGCAAGGTTTGGTAGCTCGAATGCCAATGCTTCAGGTGTGGAGTGAATGCTGCACACTGCGGATGGTTGAGTGGGTTCACTTTCGAGGGCACTTTGCAAACTCCTGCCTTTGTGTGGGTGTGCCCCACCCACAAAAGCCAAACATAAAACATTCATTATAGCAATGGACAAACATCACTATCTTAAACACCTTGCCTTCTTGTGTCCTTGTGGCAGGGTGAAACTGTATTGGCGAACCGTTTGATAAGTGTTGGAGATACTTTCTTTTTTGTTTTTGTTTTATAAAGAAGTTATATGAGCAGTAGAATTCATTTTAAAGTTCTGTATGTGACTGTTTTTTTGTAAATGTTCTGCACAACTTGGTATATTTGTACAGCCAACTCGCTCAAGGTTGGTTGATGTTCTCTTTAAACTTTTCAATCAGTTTTCCCCACAACATGAGGGTTTTTTGTACTTGCCACAACACCAGCTTCCATTTTCCTTAAGCTATAGAGCAAATTTACCCAAAAACCCACTTTAACACAAATGATGTTTCATCCTTTAACGTGAGGGTAAGTTTTAGCGTCTCCCAGTAAAGACGAGTTGGCAAACAGGTGAGTGAGAGTTTGCCGGTGGAATACTATCTGCACCCGTACGTTACGCACACACGAGGCAGGAGGATATGTTTAGAAGACACTTTTAACTTTTATTTATAATTAGTTTTTTGATTTGCACTCCCTGGCGGTAAGGTTGCACAAATACGGTTTGTTGGTTGGCTCTGGCTAGCATGTTTCGGTATTTTGGGAACGTGTGAGGTCAGAAATAGTTTTGCCCAACTCGCGTAGGTTCGGTGTGCTCGGATCTTCAGCCTTTGAAATGCTCGGACGAGACGAGGCCACACTTTGCGTACTTATCGATAAAATCTAAACACACTTTCGCCAAGAGGTAAACTTTTGTGGGTGTGCAGGAAAAAAGGACATCTTTGTAGAAAATTGCTAAAACCGACTAGCCGTTTAGCTACGCTGTTCTTCTATCTGTCGGATGTTTGATGCGGCCGGTGATGGTGACCCGTTTCTTTCGAATTCGAATAAAAGGCACTCACTTTGTGTGGTGTTTTTAAATGTATGCAGGGGAAGCACACGAGGCGGAAAGAATGTGGCGGGGTTTGCACTTTTCAATTAAATAAAATGGTTTCCATAATAGTGGGCTATTTTAAAGGTCACAAGGTTAGATTCTTTGGGAAAAATATGCTTTCGATGTACTTTGCAGATAGGAACATAGAAAAGGAATGGTTTAGAGGATCGAACAGGTGTGATAATTATTTTCAAAACGTTGAAAGTTTATGTAATGGTTTTATTAAAACAAACTGAACTTTTTTTCTCCTTTTTTGAGGAACGGCCTGGTTGTATTGCTAGACATATTAATACCACGTAGTGAGGAGAAACAGTTCTCACTACGGGGGATAATCCGGATGGGACTTGAACCCCGGTTTTGTCGTGTAAAGATTCGCACCGTTGTAGCCTGTACAAACGGACCAGCCCTTCAATGCTTTTTTAATTAATTATTTGTTATATTTATACAAATATCATCTTCTTAATATTATCTTATCAGTTACGATTTATTTTGCTTTTCATAAGAACTAAAAACTCATTTCATGTGTTCTAAATTTGTGTTCTAAAAAATGTGTTCTAAAAAAAATATTTAAAATACCTGACTTTGTAGAATTTTTCCCGCGTTTTTCATAAAGGACCATGCGTCTCCTTCATATGCTTGTCAACCATAGTCCGGACTTCGTTCACCGATACCTAATCACCGCGGCACTTGGTTTTCACTCAACTTACTGAACGGTGTTTGCTTTTGGTAGTTTATACATTATTTCACACAGATATATTGATATCGCACGGTAGGACCGGACCTCGAATCCCATCCCAATTTCCCCATAGTGAGGTTTGACTAATCGGCTACGTTGTATAAGCAAGTAAAGTGAGCAATAAGATGACCGGCATGATCTAGAAGCTAAAATCTGTGCGACCTGTTAATCAGAATTGTATGACCGTTGTTCATTGCCTCGGAAAATATTAACCTAGCATTAAAATCTGTGAAGTCTATTAAGAGCCCGGACTACTTCGTGAAAGAAATAATAAAGGTCTTAAGCTCAATGTTTGAGAAATCATTCCGTATATCTCTTGTTTGGCCTGATTGCACATTGTGGTATTGCCGGCAATGTAAAGGCAGACCAATTGGCCAAAAAGGATGCTTCGGAAGGGTCCTTTTTCGACAGGCTTATCCTACCTCACGACTACATGCGTGCCTCACTGTCTCTTTGCAAGGTTTGGTGGCAGAGTTTGTGGGACACCGATGAGCTCGGGAGGTTGTGTTGAAAGAAGAAGTTGCTCCGACCGATGCCATGGACGGACAAACCATCTAAAGGGAGAAAGAGGCCACGAACAAAACCATAAACTCGAGGATCGCACACTATCAGAAACTCTCCAAATGGATGGATGGATGGATGAACCGAACATAACAACGGAACAATATGGGATATGGTGCCCTTTCACGGCTCGGAGAAGGAAATGTCTCCCAGCAAAGATGAAAGGAGCATCTTACTTTTAAGTTAACAATAAGCAACGCCGTCCCTTATGCATTAAAAAAATATATACACCTCTTGTTTTTGTATTGTGTTACCGCTCTTTGTCTATTTTACTAAAATGTTTTATTGAAGCCGTTTAAAAATTTTGTTCAACATGACCATGACCAACGTCACATGCCAGGAGAAGGTGGATGGAAAACTCTCAGGGTCGTTTGCTACCACCAAAAGCCTGCGTCAGGGAGATGGACGCGTCTGTCTCCTATTCCACTTGGTGCTAGAGAGAGCCATCCGTGACTCGGAGGTAGAGACTTCGGGAACCATCTTCTATAAGTCAACCCAGATCCTGCCATACGTTGATAATATAGACATCATTAGTCTGCGGCTCTCCCAGGTAGCAGAGGCCTACCAAAGGATCGAGCAGGCATCAGAAAACCTCAGGTTGCAGATTAACTAGGCAAAGACCAAATTGATGATGGCACCAACAGAGGCCCTGCTAAGAAATCCGGAACTACGTGAGGGTGATGTACGGATAGGTGATCGCAAATTTGAAGCCGTCCAAAACTTCACCTGTCTCGGGTCAAAAGTCAGCAGCGAAAACAGCATAGAGACGGAGTTGCGCGCTAGGATAATGACGGCCAGTCGGTCATTCTACAGCCTGAGGAAACATCCCACCTCAAAAAACCTGTCGCGACGGTCGAAGCTGGGACTGTATCGTACCTTAATAGTCCCAGTACTCACATACGCCTCTGAGACATGGCGGCCCTGTCCAAAACAGACGAAGCCGTCTTGGCCGCGATCAAGAGGAAGATGCTCAGAAGGATCGTTGGATGTGTGGAAGGACAATGGAGGAGCCGCTACAACGACGAGCTGTACGAACTGTATAATGACCTCACTGTCGTGCAGCGAATTAGGCTCGCCAGGCTCCGATGGGCCAGCTAGCAATGGGCGTTTGCGTAAAAAAAACTTCTGCTCTCTCTTCTGCCTAGTGATTGAATAAGCAAATCCTTGCCTCTCCCGATATCATCGTTAAGGTACCCAGCGACGACTACCACTTGAACCGTTTCTTAACAAAGACTTTAAATATTTTTTAATGTAAAAGTTTTGAATGATAGATTGTCTTGCATACTTAATTGCACTCTCAATGCTCGTCATGGCATTGTTATTTTTTTCTAGAATAGATTGCCATATTTTTTACGTACACAATGCTTTCTCACTACGAATTGTGGTTAGGAAAAACAGACGGTACTCCAGGTTCGTGTACATTAAGCCTACTCGTTGATACACGCATGCTATCGGTCAGTTTTTTTTTGTTTATCTACATTCAAATAACCTCACCAACAATCATCACGATGTAGGAAATACAAAAAAAACACTCTTCATACACGTTGGCTTTTCGTACGCCACTCAGCGTAGCACACTCGCGTAAGCCACTCCACACCAGACAGTTGATCCGTGCCACTTATGTGCCACGTACTGACTGACCGACTGACCGGAAATGACGGCTAAAGAATACGTGTTGCGCTTTCCCGGAACTATTTATGGCTGTCCGTCCGAATGCGGCGTACCGTGATGGTTCCGCGGTGTGTCGAATCATTGAAACCGAACGCAACGGTTCGGTCTTTACGGTGAAGCTTTTCAATGATTTTAATCTAGACATACTTTCAATCACAGACTCTCACCCTGTTCCATTGTTTCATTGGAAAGAGTAGTGGGTTTTGTTCTCACTTTTTCGCTATTGCCCGAGGCTCTTCGATCGATCTCGTTGATTAATACAAAATCGTTGAGTTTCCCATTGAGTGTGCCCGTGTTTTGTTGGGCTTTTGTTGTGGGCTTTATTATTCCCGTTGAAAATTTGCTGCAGAAATATCCTTGTCAGCGGATATTGATGAATGATGTGATACTGGAGAATTGATTGTAAAAAAGCGTAAGCATAATGGTTTAATGAGTAAACCATCGAAATAGAAATAGGTTGATCATTCTACTAGGGTGATTGTACCAGCATTCGTTGGAGGATGCGTTTTTGGCAGGTGTGTAAAATGAAAATAAGAATGAAAATATCGTAATGAAAAATTATTTCTACTACTCTAACTACTTTTAAAAAGAAAAAAAGCTACTGTTACAGGACCGGGGTTCAAATCCCATCCGGATCGTCCCCCCATAGTGAAGACTGACTATCCAACTACGTGGTATCGCCAAGTCCAGTGAGCCATCCGATGGCCAGCGTGACCTTACGATCGTTAAGCCAATAAGAAGGAGAAATAAATGATAATTTTTGCCAATTCAAGCTTGTGTGGTTTCAGAGTGGTTTTCAAGATCAGAAATTTGACTTCGTTGAGCTCGTGCGTTCATTCGAACAATGTGTAGGCCAATCATTTCGTTTGAGGCCGCAGTCGACTCCACAGTATGTGTGGATTAGTGTTATACGTGCTGAGCAAGAAAGAAAAAGATGATTTAATTTTTTCTAATAAATGAATTAAATAAACTCTTCGAAAAGAGTTTTACCAACTCGTTTGTAATTTGAATCGTAAAGAGTTTTTTCAATGCTTTTGAGAGTCGTCATGATGAAACTCACTCTGAATGAGTTGCCAGTCGGCAGAAAGGTTCGATTTTCATAGAGTTTTAACAATTAACTTAGGATTCGAATCGCAAAGGATTTTGTTTTCACTCCTTGGGAGTCGATATCATAAGACTTACTCTGAAAGAGTTGTTGGTCGGCAGAGAAATTCGAATAGCAAATAGTTGGCATTCGAATCAGAGTTTTGAAAACTGTTTTAAGATTGAAAGCGCAGCGAGTTGTCCGTCCACCCCCGGTTCGTTGAAAAATGGGAGCAAAGCTGTATTTTTTGTTTTATTAATGTAGGATCCTGACCATACCGCAAGGAGCAAAATAATGCTAAAGTTTGATTCAAATCTCAAAACATTGTAAACGGAAACAATCTTTGATATTTTAAAAACTAAAATAGTACCACAGTCAACTGTAATTAATACAATGAATAAGGGTATTTGATTTATGAGCTTAACAGTGAATAAACTGCCGAATACGGATAAAGCTATCTTAGGTACGATGTTAAATGTTTAATGGGTAATTGAGAAGTTCTAGCTAGTGTTGTGAAATGAGCAGTACTGAACCTCACTCACTCCCCTCATTAAAAAGAGTGAGCATTCTGCTCCCTCATCGTGAACTGAGGTTCCTATTTTTTACTGTTTGAATGTACATGGGTTACCATCTCAGCTGGTGAGGAAAGAGGTAGCTCATTGAGATATCTCTTTTTTGCTGTTCGGATATGCGTTTGACACCATCTCAGCTCGTGAGGAAAGAGGTAGCTCTTTTCTCGCCTCACTTGAGTGAGCATTTGCTCCTCCTCAGCTCATTAGATTGAGGTATTTATTCACAACACTAGTTCTAGCTAATATAAAATAAGGTAAGTTGGTTTAAATAGAACATTTGTACATTGAGCGTTTGTTTCTTTAAGCTTCTGTAGCAGTTACGGGAAAAGAGACTCCGGGGTCAACTCCAGACCCATGATTCTTAAGTCAGCTCCTGAGCCTCTGGTACGCTCCGTTTCGCCCATCACCAGAGTATAGTGTATAAAATGCAAAAGTTCATAGATAAGATTATTTATTGAGCCTAATTTTATGCAAAGTGCATAGCAAAGAAGAAGAGAGAGAGAGAAAAAGAGGAGAAAAACGGACTATAGACAAAGAGAAAGGAAGAAAGATTACTGAAGTGCTACAAAAGAGCAAAAGAGTTCAGTACGAAAATAAATTCTAAAGCATTTTTTGTCATTCTGGTGCAAACATAGTCGAAATACGTCTCCAATATAAGTTCATATATTGACTTTATTTATTTTTTACATTTCTTCTTAACAGATTAATCCATTAGTATAGTCTTCTTTTCCTCCTTCGCTGCTCGGGCTGCCATTTTTGGTGTTATTGGCACAATTTTAACCTTTCCCGCCTGGTCATTCAGATTGCTGGCGACATGGTGTAGCACTGTCATTGTAAAAAAAATGGTCCAATACAAAAAACCTATTTCAACTTTTTAGAGAAGTAGTTTCCATAATAGATATATGAGTGGCCTTATTGTTATGTCCATTTCTGTTTACAGCTAAATGAGATTCTCATATCCCTTCTTTTATAAACTTCTCTTTTGCACAGAAGCTCAACTTTTATATTGAAGTTTTACATGCATCGGTACATTTTGGGGGGTATCTACTGAACTATCGATACGAATGCTGTTTACAAAATCATCCCCACAAACCCTTACGCCCCAATCCTTTCACCCTGGGACGAAACACAGTTGAAACAGATACCACACCCGAGGATTAGAAGGATACGTGACGAAATCTGGTCAAACAAGATTAAAATCACTGCAAACAACCGGCCCGGGTTGCCGATCCCTAAGGGCATACGTTACAGCTGTTTGTTGATTGAATCGGATCCGAAACGTACCGACCAAGAAGCGGCACTACACACGAGAGCATGAGCGGATATATTCGGGGATCGAAATAGTAAATGCCCCTGGGGGGTATGCAATCAATCGTTCTGCTACATGCTTCTTTGCTCGCTAGAAAATCGCCCATAATGATAAGAGGCTTTAAAAAAAACTGAGCATCGAAAAAAAAAGGTTTCGCGTTCTAATGGATCCGAACGAACCATCAATGTTCACTTTATCGACGGTGATCCCATCGGTAAATCCTGAGATGGTTTTTTTCCCTCCCTTTTCCTCTGTGCTTTAAGCTGAATAAAATCGACTCACGATTGCGGACAATGGCGACGAAAAACCGTCGACGTGCAAACAGGTAATGCAGTCCGAACGATGCCCAAACCTATTAGCTAGTAAAATTACCTTTTTCTCAACGAAGCTTGTTAGCTTTTTGTCCGTAAATGAAATTGTGCGTGTAGGTGTGTGTGTGTTTATTAGTTCTCGTTAGCCATTTAAAACCGTGCCGTTTTCCAATCACCATTTTCGGTGGGTTCTATTAGCCATTTGATGCAATAGGAATGGTCGGTGCGTGTGAATATTTCGCTCCTAAAATAAAAAACCTAAAATCCCAAAAAGAAACAACTTGCAACCATCAGTAACAAAAGCAATGAGATAAAATCGACAATCGAAAATTTAGTCCACTCTCCAATAACCACCGCCCAGCACCGATGCTCGTAATCGTGTCCCACTCGTACGGTGCGCTGATCCGCTAAATCTTTCGTGCTTGTAACGATGAGCACCACCATAAGAGGGTAACGTACGAATCTTGGACGCACGGTCGTACTGCGTTCGGAAATGGTTTTGTCCATTTTCACTGACCAAACGGTTATCGAGTTCTGGATGGGATGGCTTTCGGATTGGAAAAACCATGATAAATGCCTTAGAAAAGCTTATCTTATCTACCGAGCTGGCTTTGTGCTGTTTCGGTCCAGTGAAAACAGGTACACACTTTGGCCATCGGCAGCAAGAGGCGTCCAGCATTGTTGAAGGCTCCCGTTTGGGGCGCATCATTCGATCAGAATGCCCCTCTGGCTTTTCTCCAGGAACGGAAAGTTAATACAAATTGTAGAGAATTAATAGCATCCAATCTGGGATTAGAGAAAAAAAAGGGCAAGTTTGTTTGTGTTTTGGGCACCATGGGACGGTAGTTTTCGTCTGTTGGGTGGAGAGGAGTAGTGTATGCTGTTTGTTTTGGCGGGAGTCAATTTTCTCTAGGTCTCCCAATTTTATGCCCTTCTGAATTTTCTCAGTGCAGTAGAACTGGCACGAACGGCGCTGTGGAAAATAATGCCCCGTGTGGTGAAGGCTGAATTCTAATAATTGCTAGGTTATGTGATTTATAAACCCTCTGTGGGAAGGTTGCCCTGTAGAGTGGGTAGAGTGGTTTGGTGTATATGCTATTATATGCGATTTTACAGCTGAATGCATGGAAGCTTGAAGTTTAAGGAGGAGCAACTCGAATGGGGGTCGAAGAACATGAGAAGACTGTTCGTTAATTTGAATCAGCATTGGCGTTCTATCAAAAGAGGGTTGACGGAATTGACTGCCAGTAGTTTTATAAAGAGTGTGTAAAAAATAATTTATACTTAAGTTTAATTGAAACACTTGACATGACATTGAATAGCTTATTAGTAGACTTTTTGATGCCACTTAGTTGGATAGTCAGTTCTCCACTGAATTGAAGCCCTGCACTCTACTTGGGAGGACATTTGTTGTGAAGTAAAAAATGCACTGCAGTAGAAAAATATTACAGATCTGCTCTTGACATGTCAGCGAATTGTTTTTATGTCTTATTTACGGCCATCTAGCGAGATCGGTGTGGTAAGATTGTACTAAAACTTTTAATGCCATAAAAGTGTGTGTTTAGTGTCGCTCAAATTGATGGACTTTTGGATGGATGGATGGATCGTCCGTCGTGTCGTTACATTGTCATACGTGTTATTAACATTTTTTATAATAATAATCTTACTACATGCATCAGCAGAACAGCGTGCTGTACACATGATGTCGACACAATAACTGACCTGAAATATTTTTTTTAAATTTCGTAATGACTGCCTTAATAACGACTGCCAAAATCTAATCTTATATCTAGCTTAATAATACATCAAACTTATATCCTATTTTGAGTGTAGACATTTCCTTCTCCCTCAATTCAAGTGCACCTTATCCCGGGTGGGCTCGGTTGTGGATGTTGTTGCTGCCAGGTATGGTTCTAATGCTAAGTTCTGCTAAGGAGTTGGCGCCTCTTTGGAGCATCGTGCCGTGGAGACTATCAACTGGTTCTCAAGAAAACCCAGTTTGTTGCGGATATTTTGAGGTGTTCGCCACTCCATATCGTTACCAGCATTTGGATGTTGTGGCTGGCGGCCCCACCATCGGCAGGTCGCACGAGTCCGAAAGCCACTACAACTTTATGAAGCTACAGTAGCATCTAACTCACGCATTCCGCCAACAGTAAAGCCGCCAGTCACAGCTACACGTCGTCCGAACCTAATTCAATTGGTTCAGAGATCCAATGTTGTCGCTGGCGATCCTGACGCTTGCAGAGCGTTTGGAGCCGACAACCACAATAACCCTGTAAGGTTACTGCAGAATCGAATCCAGACATTCCGCCAACGAAAAGGTCGCCAGTTACGACCTTAGATCTGCTAAACCAATTTTTATTGATTCTGGGGCCGAAATAACGTATGGCGCATGTTGACGCTACAAAAAACAAATAAACATGACAAAATACAATCCGCTAATAGGACGATAGTGCGTACAATCTACGGGAAGGGAGAGGGGCAGGGATTAAAGGACGATTCCCATCTCTTTGGCGATGTCAAACAGAATCCGCGCATATTCGTAGTCCTTCTGTCCCAGGGTATCGCGCATCGGCACAGCCGGGGATCTTCCTGATGCTCGAAAGGCTGCTAAGAGTCCGGGTCTAGCCGGATCGAACTCCACACATGACAAAAGGATGTGGTCAAAGTTGTGGTATCCTTTGCTACAGCTACAAGTCGGCGCTACCTATACGTTGAAGATGTGCGTTCATGCATGCGAATAAATGCACGATCTACCGGGAGCCCGTAAAAGCAGAGAAACCTGTGGTGAGATGGAGTGTTGGAACCTCCCGAGTTCGTCCTCATCACATGCTCTGCCAGCGGGCCATACACAGGTGTTGTGGGGTGCGAAGAAACTCGTGAGGGGGAATCGACCTCTCAAAAATGCTGCCTTCGGAGGCACCTCGTTTCGCCAAGGAGTCTGCTTTTTCATACCTGAAAATATTAACATGTACAAAATAAAAAATTCGCAGATAACTGATTGCTAGAAATCTGTGAGGTAACTAACAAAAGCCTTTTATTAATTGTTAATAAGCCATTCGCTGGTCGGCGGGACCTTAAGGTCGTTAAGCCCAGAAGAAGAAGAGCTATCATCTAGCAATTGACGCGATAATTACTTGCAAGCTTTGAAATAAGATATTCATTAAAGAATGCAGTTAGAAAATGTTGATTCCAGAGAAATCAAAAAGTAAATGGACAACAGGGAGATCAAGAAGTAATAATTATAACCCGGTAAGTCCCGTGTTTGGATATTGAAGGTATTGAGGGTATTGAATCTCGTCTGGGCCATCTCCCTGCATACAGCACTGAGCAATTTATCTACGGGCAGCGCTCTAGAGGTTGGAGAGCCAAAGAAGAAAGCGAAATCAGGATATTTCTTTGTGGTATGCTAATATTTATAGTGAATTTTAAACATTGTTATATTTATAGTTATTGCACAATAATAATCACTAAATAATCCATAAATGATAGTTGTGCTTGATCATTATGGTTGTGAAAGTTATGCTTATGAATAACAATCATCAGGCATTATGCATGCGTCCCTTCTAAAGCTAGAGCAGTAATTTAATTGAATGGAATTATAATTAGCTCTCTCTCCAGCATCCACTTCCACCGCCCAAGCGTCATCAAATGTTCATTCAACCTGTTTATCATATGACCTACCCGGTGATAAGATGGACGGAACGGGTCACAGGGGCATAAGGTGTACTATAGCCACGTTGTGAAGCACCAGCAACAACTTGGCTTGGTAGTTAATGCAGGTAAACGAGAGGGAAAAGCATAAACGAATCTATTCCGTTACACACCTTTTTAGAGGTTGAAGACTAAAGAACCTTTATGGTGGTGAACATGGTGCTGAAGTAAGACACCAGCATCTTTTGCCGGTGTATAATATCGGTGCCAATGCATCATCACCTGTATAATCATCTTGACACCTCTGGAAGGAAACCGTGGAATTGTTTTTAACGCGCACCTTGGCGTGGTGTTCGGATAGTACATGCGTGCATTCATTCCATGCACCGCTTGGTGCCTTATTTATGAAGCGCAACGAGTGATAAATGGTGTTACAGTTTGTAAGAAGCATGCTACACATAGTAAGGACTCGTTTTCCATCGTGAGTCGCGAGTTGTGCACCAGGAGGAGTGGTTTATATGCGACACAGGAAATGAATATCAACGCATTTTGTTCTGTTTTGTAAAAGAATATCTTGTGCTCGTGAAAAGATGGACAAATGGGTGCATGCCAGATGTAAGTTGTGAAGACTATTATGCATTAAAGACTAGGAAGCTTTAAGAGTGTACTCATTTGAAATGAATGTACGAAACTTTCATCTGCATAATCGCTGTGCAAGGCGGTATAATATGAAACAGTTAACTGTTGAACAGAGATGCATTTAAGGTATTCTTTAGCATTTCTCTAATTTATGTACAAAAGATGGTTGGAAAATATGCCAATTTTACTTGTTTTGACGTTAAGTAATTGTTAAACAACCAAATAAATTAAAAATGGAATTAAGGAAGGGTCTTTATGAGGTTTTAGATCCAAGGATATGAGAAAAGCAGTATGAAAGGCAGTTGATTTATGTCAAAGCCAACAAAAAATTGGATAAAACATTAATCGAATTCCCGGAGCAAGGACTGAACAGCAAAATCGCATTTTCACGTTTGAGAAGGCTTAGAGCCCTTTTAAAACCTTTTAAAAATAAAAAAAGACTTGCAATGTCCTACACTATTTGGTATTTTGAGTAATGATTCAAGACAAGAGCACTTAAAGAACTCGTAGAATTCGTGGTTAATTCATTTTCGAAACTTCAACTCAAAATCAAAAACGTCTGTAACGAAGCAAACAAACAAAGATCTGTGTAGTATAGCAGAATAAATGCTAACAACAATACATAAACTTTCATGTTTTACCCAACTATGCATATATTTTGTTGTTGCATATTTTTGTAAACTTTGCTCTAAGATTTCGACGCCAGCATCTGATGAATCGATGTAAATGATACTACCTAAACGATAGATTACAATAACACTTAAACATTAAAATCGCCTAACTAATCCTACGATGGCATGCAAGAAGGCGATGACTAGCACAATACTGCAGGCGGTACGTTGCGCACCGGACGCTTTGGTAAACTCCCGGAGGAAGTCGTCATCACAGGCAACGTTCAATCGTTTGGCAGGGCCTATACATCCGGCGTAACTCATTACGTACGCGATATAGTTCTGCTCGAACGTACCCCGAACGAGATTGGCACCGGGACCGGAAGCAAACACGGCCACATCTTCACCACCATGTGTTTCATCCGGCAGCGGGAACGCGGATAGATGCCGGTAGGTGACTTCACTTCTGTTAAGCTGGTTCAACTTAACCCAGGTCGCCCAATCGGTAGACTCTTCCGTCAGTATGCTGGAGTTCCAACGGTGTTGCAGGAAGCCGGGTCCGTTTGCGTAGGTAATCGTCTCGTACGGAGTTGCGTTGGGTCGATTACCGAAACCTTGTGCAAAGGTGTAAGTGAAAATTAAAACTGAACAAATGTGAATGCTCCAAATGCTTACCTAGGATGTCGTTCCCTCGGTCTGGATAGCCGTTAAAGGTCATCGCATGAGAATGGTCGGCAGTAACAATAATGAGGGTTTCGTCTAGATCGACCATATTGAGTGCAGTTTCGACCGCCTTGTCCAGCTCAACGACCTCGGCCAATGCGAGGTGTGCATGGTTCTGATGATGTGCGTGATCGATGCGACCTCCTTCAACCATCAGCGCAAATCCGGGCGAATCTGGCCGCTGCAGCACCTTGATCGCTGCCTCAGTCATCTCACTCAGTGAAGGTTCGCCGTCTGGAGATCGATCACGCACCGAATCGTAGCTAAGATGATCATCATTAAACAGACCGAGTAGGTGTTCTACCTTGTCTAGTTCGACTGCCCTCAGATCAGAAGTTTTCCAAGCGTAGGCCGCTTTCGTACCGTTCCAGCGCTGCTTCCACTCCTCCACCAGGTTGCGTCCATCGGTCCGAATGCACGTCTTCTCCATGGCGCCTTGAAATTGGTACTCCGGCTTGAGATGTGATGGCATGGATGCACCGAAATGGTTTCGCCCACCACCAAGCACAACGTTCAGATTCTTTCCCGGGGCATCCTCCATCATCTGGCGTGCAATGTCCTTGATGCGGTTCTTCAGATGAGCAGGAATCTTTGCACCACACTCGTAGTTTCGGTTAATGGTGTGAGCGTAACAGGCAGCGGGTGTCGCATGCGTAACACGCGTCGTGGTTACTATGCCCGTTCGCTTTCCTTCCGCCTGGGCCCAATCCATAAATGAAGGTACTTTGGCTGCCTCCAGATTCGTCTCGGTGATGGTGAAATCCACCCCAAGTACGCCATACTTTGTTTTAATGCCCGAGAACATGGCGGTAGCAGTACCGGCCGAGTCCGGTACTTGTCGGTCCGTGTTGTATGTTTTCGACATACCGGTGTTAGGGAAGTTGTCGAAGCTCAGCTGCTCTTCCTCACCCGAGCGGCCAGCCCGCTGACCCTTGAAGATGCGACCGGTCGATAGCGATGCAATTCCCATACCGTCGCCCACGAAGATGATAACGTTTTTCGCTACCGAGGGTGTGATACGACGATTCTCGTCGTACATTAGAACTTTCTTAAGGTAAGATTCAGCATTCCGTCGCCAAAAACGTGCATCTGGAAGAGGTAGCGAATGAATCGATAGTAACGTTTACGAATAAAAACAGGGATTTCAGTTTTGTTTAAGGTGGCTTGGCTTTGACCTAGTGCCAAGGCTTCTAAACACTTCGAAAAGATTAAAATTCTTTGTATACACATGCTATACAAAAAATAGTCTGTTTTCTTGTACGACACACGCGATAACGGTGGTGCAATCGAACAACCTTAGTTGTACCGCACTGGCACTAAACATTGATGCCGCAATCAATACCAGTCTTAGAGCGATTCGTTGCGATCATGTACAATTTGTTTCGCTTTTAAAAATAAAAACAAAACCAGCTCTAAAGCTCACAGCATCAAGACCAGTTCTAAAAATAGGCTGTCCAGCACGTGCCACAGCATGATCGATTATGTTGCTGGTGGCGAACTCGTTTCAAGATTTCAGCTGCTTGCACGAGATGATGGAGGAAGTGGCAAAAATTATGCAATCAGATGAAGTATTCCCCGTTCGATGCGATACATACGGGGCTGCTGTGCACATGGCAGTTGCACTTTGGGAGGGGGAATTTCTTCGCCACCAGCAAAATTAGTGTGCAAAGTCTGATGAGAAAATGGAGATACGATTATGATCGGTTCAGTACGACCGGCTCTGATCGACTCCACCGCTCGGCAGTGGTCACGTTTTTTTTTTGTCTCGTCTACTTTGGACCAGGTGAGCAGCAATCGGAACCCAACAAACTGTTGCTATCTGGGTAGGAGCATGGACCCGCTGTGAGGTAGGCAATTAATTACTATTCATACTGCATTGGGTCGAAGCTGGTCTAGCTGTTTTGTGGGTCAAATGAATGGCTCTAAAGTAGTGATTTGTGTTATAGCTTTGTGTTCAATTTACACAAAAGTGTTAATTTGAAAAATAATTGATTTGATGAAGTAGTTATTTGTCGCTACAAACATGAGTTTTTTAAAAACTATTTTCTAGTTCTATCGGGTGAAAACATCAACAAACCAATAATTGCCAGTCAATTTACAAATTCACACGTTTAGCGCTCAAAAAAGGCACCATTCGCAATCAGTTTACTGTGTCATATTGTCAATGTCATAGCCATGAACAATTGTTGGATTGCGAGTCTGCAAACCGCAAAACCGGGTGGTACCATGTGACCATGACAGTTTATTCCTCTTAAATCGTTTCAGAAATTGGTTACTCTTTTTTGGCAAAATTTCATTTTTCTTTTTTGCACAAACAACATTGAAAACATGGCCATGTTCGGATGAAAATGTGGTTTGATTGTGTTTGCCTTTCAAAAGCCTGATGCACACAAGTTAGCTTACTAATAGTTGAAGCTTGTTGTAATCAAAAAAAGATTCTAAATATAAAACTGATAGTAAAGATAGTTTTTTGGCAATAAAAGCACTATAAAAGGAAATCTTTCGAGATGTAGTTCACTTCACCAGAATGCTACAAATGTGATCAAACCAGTTGATCAAACAACTTTTTTCGCTGTTAGGGCGTATATCGAAGAATATCTAGCACATCTTGATTTGCACATATTGTAATTCCATAGAAACGCTTTATCAGTTGCGACGTTATATGGAACATTAAATGTAGACATTACATGCTAACGAATATTTGCAATAGTGCATCTATTCAATTTATATATAAAGCTATCTACTGCACACATTTCACCTACAATTTGAATGGTTCGTTGGTGTGGCACGGCCTATGATACGTACCGTCAAGATTAGGTGATTTGTAGACGGAAGCACCCTGTGCACGATCAATATCACAGATTAGGACGAACAATAGGCCACTTAGCAGCAATAACACGCACCGAGACGTTGCAAACCTCAAACACGACGCCATGATAATAGTTTGCAAGACTACCGAACGGAACAAACGTATAGAACGTACCCAGCCAAAAAGGTATGCTAGAGTTTGACAGTGGGTTGTAGAGCGGGACACTTTCACTACCAAGCACTACCACACTTCAGGAGGGAACGGAACTTGAACACAACCACTCAGCAGACCATGGTCGAACGCAAATGATCGGTTCCGATCAACACTATCGCATCGAGACACCGCGTTCGAACTTGTTTGGCTTTTGGGATCTTTACACACCACCAAAGGCACTAACTTTGCCACCGGGCGCCGCAGGTGTGCTTGGTTTCGTTGCGCCGTTCGATAACGCACGAGGCGCACACTTTCACTGCGTCCAATCGAGAAGCCGCCCGAAACGATCGCCGAATGCTGTCTGCTGACCTTCTCCGGGGCCCGATCGTGCTTAAATACTGAAAACGATGTACCTAGGCCCCGTACGCGAACTGCTTGGGCCACACGGTTCTGGCTAGAGCTGGGCAGAGGGAGTGGGTAAGGGTTGGGTGTGGGACGCGATCGTGCGCGGTTAGGTAAGTAAGGGTGTTGTTGTGCGTGTACGGGGAGGGAGGGAGAGAGGGAGAACACGAACAAATAGACGAGATAAGAAGAGGAGGGCAATAATAAGCAATAGTCTTGACAATCGCGCCCGACCACCGGATGGATGGCCGTGACGGATTGTTGCTCTCTTTCGGTGGTTGGTTCGATGCTCACGTGCGAAACATGATGTTTATTTTGCGACCACCCTTCGGACGCACTCCCTCCCGAAAAGCTGCTGCGATACCTGCATATAGTAAATCTCCAATCAAACTGTCCCCGATCGATATGCCACGCGTTTGATTAGAATAGAAAGAGCTAATGAGAGTGTGAGAGAAAAAAATAGGAGAGAGAGATGCGCAGAGAGAAGCATAAATTTTGATGTATACACAAGCGATCGTGATTAGTGCAATGTAGTCGTTTTAGCACCGATACCAGCCAAGTAACGCATATTCGTTCTCATCGACCTTCCCCCTTCTATTCGTTTTGTAAGCCTCATACCCTTCTACTAATTTTCGGGATCGTCACGCATGTCTATGGCGCTTATCAACTAAACAACCTGTGTGTTTGACAGTAGTCAAAGTGATGATGATCGGCTCGATCGTCTAGGGAGTCGGGCTTCAGTAGAAAACGTAGATGGGCCACGTTTTTTTTTTGCCTCGTCAGCGCTGAGTTTAACGATCGGCTATAAAACCCCGGGAATGAGGTGTATCAGGTGCGAGCTCTCTGCAGGAATTTAATGAAATCTAAATTTGAATACTTATAGTATACCCCTTTATTAAACGGGTGATTGATGCCTGTTGCGATTTGGAAGCGACCCGCTAGTATGGCTCGTGTACGGTGCGTGCCCCTATGACGCCATTAGTGGAGATAAACACGATCACGTGGTAGTGAGCAGACAGAATCCAACTGTTGATCAATGATCAGTGACGAATATTATTAACGTGTCGTACTGTGACGAATGTGTAGCGCAAACGAACGGAGTCGATCTTTGGTCGTGGCTCAAGAAAAGACCCTGATAATGACCGTGGTGCTGGAACAAGTTTCCGTACGGTGCGCGTTTAATGCGAACGTGTCGGATAAGCTGTTTCCCATTTGAAGGTACTACACCCGTCACACCCGTTCCGCCGCATTTTCCATTTTCCATGCATTTTTCTGAGTGGGTAAGGTCGCGGGAAGGGTGTGTTTGTTGGTGGAGAAAACGAAATAATAAATGACAGTGTTTGTAGCGCGTTTGCCTGTTACTTCTGTCCACGAGTGTACGGTGTGAGAACGTGATTAGAATGCTGAAAACAGGTGTAAAAGGTTTTTGGGGGATGTACCAGCCATTAACGACTAGCTAGGGGATATTTGGTGTCGTAGCAGAAGTATATAAACTAAACACCGCGTTACAGCGAAGTTTTCGAAGTGTGCATCATAATTTCTATCCATTTCACGCGTTTAATTTACACGCATTGTGTCTGGTACAATAAATAATGCAGTGCGTTTACTTCAGTTCCAGTAGTATGCATAATTGTAGTGGAAATTTAGCTGATGGATGTGAAAATTGCTATTAAATTATAATTAACATATCAGTGATTGTCCCTTGCATTATTGGTCTATTTGAAGCATCCCTTTATTCTGGCTCACTTTGTTCATATTCACGCTAATTACCAAGTACAAAGTATTACAAACTCTAGCACCGTAATGAGCACTGCTACTATATAATGCACCATAAACCATGCAACATCCTTTGAAGTTGAACATCTCCGGGTGGTGCGGGAGGTTCCAGGTAATACCAAAGTGTGCAATCAGCACTGGTCTCCTATTATGGCTCCATTGTGCGCTCCAGTGTAAATTTCTGCTAAATCCACCCGAAGTTTGAACGCTAAATCTATTGCTAATTGCATATGAATTGACCAACTACAAGCCATGCTCTCGAAGCTGGCGATCGAATCTTGAAGAGCTGTTAAAAACCGCAGATTCAAAGCCACAAATTTGTCATGCAACTGCAACGTGGCGTGTAGCGTACCGGAGTGTCAGGAGCAAAATCGAAATTTAAATGTTTGTCCGGAGAATAAGCGAATGCTGCTCGCATGGAGCTCGCATAAGCGCAGAAAAGGAAGACACTAGCTTTAGTTTGAAATGGATCGAAAACGTTTAGAGCTCAGGACGATCAAATCCTTTCCCTGGTAAATACTGCTAATACGACATGAGACAGATGCGATGTTCTTCTAGTGCCAACTTCCAACGTACTGCAGCAAAAGGGTATTTGGTTTGGTGGTGTGAAATGGTTAGGTGGACGCAGTACTCGGCCAAGAGGAAGCGCTGCATACGTCGACATTGACAACTTTAAGCGCTTGGACATGGTCACTGTTTGGCATTGGCACTGGCCGGTCGGTGCCGCTGCCTGCGCGAGAAAGATGCCTCATTTGCCACGGATGTTCCACTGATAACGGGGCCCAGGCAGAAGCTCAGTGAATGCGTCGGCACTAAGGATTCGCACTGACGTATGTTCAATTGGCTGTCAATTGCAGTGACGATGCAGCGCTTTCGTTTTGAAGCTGTCAGAATGTATGATGGGTCCGGTCGACAAACAACAGGCAGTGTGTAGGTTTATTTCGCGTGGTGGAAGGAATTTGTAGCCTTTATGGGAACGTGATCAGCACAGGTGACGCTTTGCTGCTGGAAGCGTGAATGGATAAGTTTCTAGCGCAGCTCATTAAACAGTTCTAATGCATCTTAGCACAAGAAATAATTTCTATAAAGTAGATGAAATTGATGCCGCTGGCGCTTTTGTTATCACCACATCGTAATTTTTATTTCGTTTATTTATAGAGGTTTAGAGTCTTGGAGACTCTAAACCTCTCTACTGTATAAAAAAAAGATGGTTTGTGGCTTAAAAGAGGTTGATATGTGGCTTAAATATTATGGAAAACTATTGCGATTTTAGCATAAGGTATCGGATAAGTTTAAACTATTGTTTAAATTTCTTTGTCTAAATTACTGATGCGTAAAAATCTAATGAGGCAGTTCTGCTGGAGTTTGTCAGGTGATAGGATTGTCGTGTAATCAGTTTCTAGTTGGCAGGTGGCTCGGTGTGTCGTGTATTCATGGCAATCGGTGAGGATGTGGCGGACGGTGATGTCAACACCACAGAAGCTGCAGAGTGGAGGACTGGATTTTTCTAGGAGGTAGGAGTGCGTAAGGCGGGTATGTCCTATACGAAGGCGAGAAAGGACTCGTTGGATGTGGCTGGATTCGGTATCTTCCCATGAAGAGGTGTTGTTCTTGATAGGACGGAGTTTGTTGCTAAGGTCTACGTTGTGTCATGTGGAGTTCCAGTGTTGGGAGATGATGGTATTGGTGAAGCGGATGGCATCACGGCGTGAAAGGGTGTTGGTTCGTTGGTATGGTTCGTCAGGACGTTCTGGAATGATCCGGAATCCAACAGAATACGATTGTCGGGGATGCAGGCATGGAGTCTAGGAGCTGGATGTGGGTGTCTTGAAGTTGCCGTGTTCCAGGGCAGCCAGAACACTGGCACTGTCGCTGAAGATGACGTTCGGTCGGTCAGTCTGCAGTCCTTCGTCGGCGGCTAGTTGAATTGCTACTGCTTCGGCGGAAAAGATGGAGGTGTGATTAGGAAGTTCTGAATCACACCTCCATCTCCTAGGAAAATCTTAATTGAGTGGGTAAAGAAACTACTGGCAATGTGCCTGCTTTTTCCTGTTTCCCTAGAGAGAACGTTTGAGTTCCCAGTCTATGACAGTTGTACGGTGGTACCAGGGTACGAATTTTCCGGTGGGTGGCTTGGATGATCGGTGGTAGTTGTTGGTTGGTGAGTGTCTGTAGTTCTGCGTTTGCTCTGGTAATGAGTGCAGTTACGTCGAATCCTTTTTCAAGGATCCGAGCTGCAGCTTCCACTAGTCGGTGGGTGTTCCATAGGAAGGAGATATGATATGTTCCATAGGAAGGAGGCCGCTTTCGCAGAGGAAGGAGTTGATCGGACTGGTGACAAATCCACCAGTGGCATAGCGGATGGCTGTGTGGTAAATAGGTGCTACTCCCTTCTCGAAACTAAATCGTAATCATTCCAAAAACAATTTAAATACGTTTTGCAAGCATCACTATAAATATATAATAAATAATTTTATTTTTTTAAATTCAGTGTTATGGCTTGGTTCCGCATTCTCAGCTCCAATTCAGCAGATTTTGTACAAATTTCTTAAGTCATTTCCTCCTTTTTTGCCTTATCTCAGGCATGTTCGGTTGAAAATTCATTAAATAATATCATTAAGACAATGTTATCAGAACTGAAAACCGAATTAAAATAATGTGAAACATGATTGTTTAATTTTTTTATATATTTTGCATATTGCATTTAGTCATCACAATCGATAACAATACGGTAAGCCGTAATCATATAATATAAATAAATAAAAAATGATATTCATGAATGTTTTCTACAAACTTATCGTTTGGTGGATTTAGCTTTCCCCATACTGTTCCGCTCTGCCGCCAATAGAACCAGCCTCAAAACAACAATTGCACGTCAAGTTGTCCGATTTTTATGTCATTACGACCTGTTATTAAGCGTCTGTTGACACGATCTAGCCGTATTTAGGTATGCCAGCGAAACAGTTAGTGCAGATCGTTCGTTTGGCGCGAATAAAAGCGAATCTGGCTAGACAAGACACCATCGATTGAAGGTTGGAAGACTCGCGCTGAACGTTTGTCGCACGTGTGCTGAACGTGAGCGGAACGGTCGATGTGACGGATTTTATTACAATTTAAGCTGATATCAAACTCGTCAGATGAGATGACAAAATAACGTTTAATCGGTCTCGAGCTGGCGACAGTTCACGTGCATCGTAGTTTAGAAGCGTCCTTCGGCATCAGCGTGATGAGTCGCTTCTTCAAGACGCGAACGGTTTACACAGTAACAGCGGGGTTTGTGTGTGCAGCTTGCCAAGAAGCCTATCAGCAAAGTACCGGCCGAGAATCCATCTGTTTACGCGCATCGTTTGATGAACGGGGCGGCTGTGTGCTTTTTTCCCCAGCTATTGACGTGAGCTATTTCAGCATCACACGTTGGACGGATGTATTTATTACTTCATGTTAACGGACGGTTGCTAATTGTGTGTCACTGGCATGTTGCACATTCCGCTGCCGGGGAACCATCAAGCTGACCATGATTATTCATAAATCGGTACAATGAACAGTTTAAGATCAAGATCACCGGTGAGCGAGATACGCCCGCGCCGGTTGTATTGTCGTGACGGGAGAATGTAGTAAAAGTGATAAGTAATTGGTGGTGAATGTGTAGCAATTTTATTAACGTACTTAGCGCATGGGATGAACGTTGTTTGTAAGCTATTGCTGAGGCGATCCGAATGGTACATACCATTCGGAGTACATTGTTACAGGTTTTAATTTTTCGCAAATGTGGAACAAGAGGGGCGTGAGAAATGTAAGTAAAATTACAGTTGGGTTTAAAACAGGCCACTGACACAGAGTTGCTGTCTAAAGATTTAAGTTTCTAAATTAAAACGCAAAGAATATGTTTTAACCCATCCAATAAAAAATAATTTATTGTAGTTTCATCATTTTAAAATATTAAAATTTCAGTTTCACATTCTCTCTAGGTCTACAAAAATGGCCTTTGAATGATTTACATAATATTAGTATTTAAATAGTCCGAATGATAGAGGTATCTTTTTTTTTTAATTTGCACCGTGTCAGAGACCTCAGTTTGACGCAAAAGGTGGTACTTTTAAACACCTTCTCTCTGCCCAAGCTTTGGTTTGTTGCATCGGTGTGTGACGCACGATCGATGGAGATAGATTTGGCCTCCAGGACGGTGCGGTCTTACCTATGGGACGTATAGGGGATTTTCGAATCCCATTGACCCAATTGGCGCTTCCACGCAATCGAGGTGGACTCAATCTTCACATTCCCGCCATTACCACAACAACGTTGCTGGTGAATCGATACATTACTGCACAGGGATGCCTAAAAATCCGGGCTCAGCACATTGATTGTGCTGGGAATCCCTCAAATATAATCCCCGGTAATCCAGCAGCTCGCATACCATTCGGTACCTACAGTCTCAATCAAAAGTTAGCGACAAATGATGGTCGACAGACTTCCAGACGCCAAAGTGGCTGTGACTAGTCACCTTCCACGGATTGGCGATGGATCTGGAAAAACGTCACCAGCTACAGACTTTCGTCAGACTGTAGCATATCTGCTAAACATCTCACAAGAGTATACAGTATCTCGTATACAACAAGCGTTACATAGGATACGGCGAGCAGAAATTCACCAATTTAACAAATAACCTGCATTAGCCAAGAACGTAAGAAATGTACATTCAGCTACGTTGAACATTCAAACACTGACCAGCGCACCCGGCTAGCAAGTGACGCAATGCAATATGATATCAATTCAAAACAACCAGCGCGTCAAACATCGACCGGTGGGCGAGTCCAGACAGTGGTCAGCAACACAAAACAAGTGAGTTCATGATATCCGGCACATTTTAGGCGGAGTCAGCAATCGATCACACCGCTCCGATCGATCATTTCAATAATAGCGACACATTTCTTGCAAGTGCAGCAATCGATCGCAACGCGAAACATTTTGTGCTTAGGTAAATATTTTTGTACAAAATGCAATAGCAAAACGAACAACCTTAAGAACCAATTTTTGGTTTCAAAAAACGAGCAAAAACTATTGTAAGAATTGGGTATAAATAAAGCGGTCTAGGAAGCCTTCAAGGGCTAGGGAGAGACAGCAGTCTAGGGAGAAGGTACAAGAATTTAAACCTTACGTTCAATTCTTTTTAGAGGTTTGAGTCTCCCCTTGCCCAAGATAAGGCCTCAAACATCCAACATGCCTGTAAGGAATACTTCTTCTGAATATGAAAGGTCTTGACCTGGCCGACTTGTTCCACCGATGAGCATCGAGAATCCACCTTACCAAAGGTAAGGTCTCGATGTCTCCAACATTCCAGTAAGGAAGATTCTCATCTAGATTCTTCAGACTGCCTAGACAGTCAGATAAAAGAAAGATTTTGGTTCGCACAGCTAGCAATGATGTTGTTCCGTTCTCGTCGCGATTATAAGTCCGTGTTTCTTCTTCTCCACTACATGACGACTGTGATTACAATTCTTCTTCTCAACCACAAGACCAACGTGCGATGCTGTATTTGCTGGTGCACAACAAGGTGCCACACGGACTGCTGCTCGACAGGATGAATTGGGGTCCTTCAGCCTGCGCAGTTTGATTCTGGACTCTGGAGACTCTGGAGCTCAAGTTTGACTTGTGTGCTAGGATATCTAGTGCTTGGAGCATACTGATGCAAGGTATGGAAGCCTTTGTTCCGAACCACAACCTCAACTTCCCTTCCCTTCTCTTACGTTTGTTTGCAAACTACATCATCCACATTGTTGGTAACAACAATGATGTGTTTGGTGAAAATATCTTAAATGTTCTTTATAAAACCTGTCCGTCGTCCGAACATGTATCTCACTTTTGTTTTGTAAACTAGTTTTTTAGGTTTTAAGTACAAAATTTTTATTTAAAAAAACTGGTAAATTGAGTCAAAGAAGCCGCGAAAGGAAAATCAAAAAAGTTGTAGTAACAACGTCGAAAAAAAAAGAAAAGGTCCCAAACCCAGTATGTTTTTAGCTTTTGTTTTGATAACATTATTGTATCAGAACATTATCGAAAAAACAAACGAACGAAAAGAAATAACATAAAATTTTATTTATATTTTTTACTTATTTTAGAGTGACGCCTCAAGTTTTGTTCACAGAAGCTAAAATAATTAAACCGTTTAAACTAACCGTACTAACTAGCAATACGGCCAACCGAGCACACCCGGGATATGATGCCCTTTCACGGATCGGAAAAGGCAATGTCTCGGTGGTATCGGTAGTCTAGTAAGCCATTCCGATGGCCGGCGTGACCTTAGAGGTCGTTAAGCCAAGAAAAAGAAGAAGAAGAAGAAATCCCATTTGTTCGCTTATCAAAATACCACCTTTTTCAACATCCATTTTTTATATTCTTATTTCAGTGCAGAAATACGGGTGGGGTTAACACGTGCTGGAACTCAACACGTCCGAGGAGCCTCTCAGTGCGATCGATTTCGAGCGCAGGATGAAGCGATCTTTATCTCTGGTATTCGAGTATAACGGTCACAGATGCTATAAAAAAAAGTGTTTTATCTTAGTGTATTACAAAAAAATCTTTTTGTTCTGCTTCCCACACTGGTGGATGATACTTAAAGCACTGGCGGGCTAAACCACAAAAATAATCCAATTCTTTTTTGTGTTTTGAATGAGAGAGTGAACCATGGCCTCCGTTCTCTTTCGTGAGAAATGGTTGCCTTCTTCTTCTTCTTCTTCTTCTTCTTCTTAACTAAACGGCCTAATAGGTCACGCTTACTATATTAGTTCAAATGGTTGCCTAATAAAGTAGTATTATTTGTACTTGTGTGTTGGTTTCCACTGCTAATACGATGGGTTCTGCTGCAATCTCTCTCGCAGACTGCCTCTTCTGCACGCAGGGTAAAAGAAAATCCAGTTTACAAGTGTATGCCTTCCATTTAAATATAAATTTACAGAGAAATAAAATTGTTGGTTTTGTGTTCTGTCGCTTGAATAAAATTACGAATACGGTCACGGTATTTAAACAACACAACAAACACAAATAATTTATTACATAGCTACTGTATTACTAATGAACGAAAACCGCCGTCTTTACGCTACCGGTGCTGGCGATGGAGAGAGAGCTCGGTGATGGTGCGTAAGCCGAACAACGCCGAAGTGGATACGTCGGGTCCTGTAACACAGTGACAGGACCGAGTAACGGCGTTACGCTTAGCGCCCACGGTATATAGACCCGCACACAACAGTAGGACATAACTTAAGACTTTTTTTTTGCTATTGTGTTGATGTTTTAAACAAACGTAGATTAAAAAAATTGAATAAGGATTTAAAACCTGAAATTTGGTGGATTAAAAACAAAAAGTAGAATCTTAGTAATATTTATTTATTTATTATTGAGTATGACGTTGCGTTGCCATATTGTCAGAACCTTTAAAATATTTTAAGATATTTCTGAGATAAGATTATTTATTTCAGTTAAAAAATCCATGAAGAGAGATCATTAAAATGTAATGATATTTGATGATTATTTATAAAATCCAATTACACATTTCTATTCCACAAATCCAAATGTATGTATAATCTTATTCTTTGTGGCGGCCATAAATGAGTAAACTTCATCACTGACCAACCGTTCGCTGAGATACAACTCCCGCAAGGTAACCGATTTACGTAAGCTTTTTGCTTGAATTGCAAAGTATTTCATTAGACCAAGCACTGACCAACCAGGGCTCAAGTCTCACCTCGCTGCGATGGTTCGATAATTGATTTAGTACCGTCTACAAAATAGCGCTCGGGAATAGTAAAACGGGCATCACAATAACAGTAACCCGAACGGTGCGATACGGAGTGAGAAAATCGGGCGAACCTTAAGAAGCATCTCCCGGTGCTATTACTGCATCGTTTCGGGAGCATCCCTGTAGCAGCAGGTCGTCAGACTTTAGCGGTAAGATTTATGATCGTCCGTGCGTTCGAGGATATGTTTCCGTTTTAATTAGAAGCATCTTCCTTCTCGTTTCTCTCTTGCTTCCTCCATGCCTTGCCGTGAAAGGCTGCAAGTATTTTCGCAGTGATGAGCGGAATATGTTGCGATGCTAAAACTGCCAACGCACAGATTTTATGACGCAGTGTTTACTACCAGTCGCACGATGGGTGAGTGTGTGTGTCTGTTTATAGGGTGGGATTTAGATGCTCGTTCGTTAGCGTAGTTTATCGTTAACGGTGGCCGCGTGGCATAATCCTCAACGTCATCAGCCGGGTTATATAATCGTGTGCAGTTGTGACGCGGCCGCTAAAGTTGTTGATTTAATTAAATTCCTTAATCATATCGATGAGCAATTTAATAACCGCCACCGAAAGCTACGCGGTCAAATTTCGACGAAAGCGGAATCTGGTTTCAGAGTGCCCTGCCTTATCGATTAATTCCGATCGGAACGATTTGATATAATTCCAATACACTCTTTTCTCCACTGGAAAACCTAATGGCCGCATTGAATCATCGCGTTGCACCTCTTCATCCACGTTGTTGAATGTTCTCGCATTCTTTTCCATTTCTCGGCACGTGGAATGCCCTTTTTCCTTTTCTTTGGTTGCCGGTTTTCCTTTATCCGTTTCGGTCATTTGTTGCTTACCCGAATCGTTCTGCTGACCACAAATCTCTTTCACTCGGAACCGAAAGGTCTTACGTTATATTTGCCGGTAAGGATTGGGAGCTTTTCCTTCCATGCCTCATTAAACACTTTAATGCCTACCGAGATCTCCCACGGGGTCGGTGTAATTGAATTTTCACTGTACGCTACTGGACGCGTCGACCGTAGCAACACAATCGAACGTCTCGGGAGTGATTAATCAGGGTCGGGTTTGTTTGTAGCCTTGCTTTACTTCCGTTGGAGGTTAGAGAAATGGGGAGTAAAAAGGGGGAAGGATTGTTAACGATGAGCCAGGCTGATTGGTATGGGGGATATGCGGATTGAAGGCGATAGACATGAAATGGGAAGCTTTAATGAATTTATTCTGTAATGGTTTAGTGTGCAACATGTATTGAATATTGAAAGGATGACATTTAAAGAAAATTGTACGATTGAAAGGTTGAATTTTATCGAATATTTTATTCGATCTTGGTTTTCTCTTGGATCTTGGAAGAGGGGATCTTCCTCTTGGTTTTGACGACCTACTAGGTCACGACGGCCATCGAATGACGCACTAACTAGACTTACCGACACCACGTAGTTGGGGATAGTCAGCCCTCACTGCGGGGGAACGGTCCGGATGGCATTCGAACCACGGACTTGCGATGTGAAGACCGGCGCCGTTGTCGCTTTACCACCGAGCCACCCATCCGATCTCATTGTTTATGAATTATGTATTGAACAAGGAGTAAATTTCGAAATTGTTTGTGAAATTAAATTATTTTAAATGTTTTTTAAGCCTATTTAAGCCCTATTTAAGATGTTAATGATAATATTAAACGAAAATAAAACGCGATCGAATCTCCCAGTCAATTCTACGGATTAGAACGGACCTTTGTGCTCAGTAATAATTGTTTAACCTAACTAAGTGAAATATTTTAAGGATATAGTAAACGAAAATCTCTTGTGAAGTTCTTATGTTAAGGAAAAAGGAAAAGAATGTTTGAAAGAAACATTGTATAAAAGTAGTTGCATTCTATATTTATTCTCCAACACAATTCGGTAATACGTCTTCTTGATGTTTGGCGTAACAACCTGCGAGATAGCGACGAAGTAGCTGTATGGTCAGCCCTCACTTCGGAGAAACGGTCCCGATAGGACTTGAACTCCAGTCCTGCCTTATGGAGGTTGACGCTACTATCACCTCTTCGAAAGGAATGCCTCAAATCGCCCTTCTGCAAATTATAATCGATGATTTATTGGTCGGTGACAACATCATCTCGTACATGCGTGTGGCTGACGTTCGTAAATTATTTTCTTAGGCTATACAAAACCAACGAAATGTGCAATGTTAGTGGACGGGTGGTAAGCTCAAAATGAAAGAAAACATTCCATTGAGCATTGTTTTCTTCTGTTACGTTGTGACGTCTTTTGACCAAGGATGGTAACTATAGTATTCGTTGATGCGAAAAATAAGATTCGCTTCCGAGACGGCCATGTTTGATGTAGTCCTGAAAATTCGTTCTAGAGCCAACAGTTCTGGTGAAAATAAAGCTAAGAATCCACATTTCTTACGCAATCCTTAAAGTTATGCTGTTGGGTTGTCCGTCGATGCGGACAACCTTGAGGTGTAGGATTGTCTAAACATTTTCATATTGTTTTAGAAGCGGTTTCTGGTGCCCGATTTGTTTATTGCTTTCCACGCGGTGGTGAATCAGCGAAACGGCCCGACAGAACATAAATCTTTGACAGGATCATAAATAACCGATCGGTACGTTAGGCTCATTCCTGGGCGTCGTAGAAGCGGGGCAACGATTTAAGGGAGAGCTTGATGGTCATCTTGGTGGCTAGGTTTATTGTATTTGGTGTGTGCAGAAAGTTCTGCAAAATAAAACGTTTTGTTAACCAAAGAGAATATTTTTGTTTTGCTTAAAAGGAATGCGGTAAGAGAAGAATCTCAGCGTTTGTCCATTTCGTTTGTGTTTCCGTTTGTGTTCTTTGCAATATTGATTAGAGTCGATTTTCAACTAGTGACATTCGGCAATATATGTTTTGGTTGTAATTGGGTCTTAAATCATATTTACAACTCTCTTTGTTTTAATAACTCATACAATATGGCCTTGCTAACTATTTACGTACGTTTAGTACTTAGAAGGGACATCCCTGGACTGGGGAAATAACAGCGGCCTACTGTCTTATGAACCGTCCGATTGTCTTCCATGCCCTAATCGAGTAACGCACTATGGGAAGATTTATGGGTGCCGGAAATCTGTTCGAATCCTATCCGAGCCTTCCAAGAATAGACCAATAATGTCCGGCAGTAATGTGGCTGCTGTTTGAGTTCACACAGTATTCGCCACACGGTGACGAATGAGTTTTCGTATTGCTGTGTGTTTTTCCATTCAAGCGTTTCAGCGTGTCCTTTTACGAAGAAAAAAAATATTGTAGTAATGTATGCTTGAAATAGGGAAACCAAAAACAAATCGCACCGAAAGTTTGTTTTGTGACGCTGGGGATTTTTTTCTTATGGTTGTGCGCCAGTTCCCACACGATCCATCCCAAGTCTATGAACTTTACTGCTAATTGGTTTTGTATGGTCTCGCGACGAAGTCCCGGGGAAAGGTCGGTGCCCTGTTTGCCATGTGGCGAGTCTCAATAAAAATGTGCAATCGATCGGAAAATTTGTTTTGTATCGCCCATAAAAATGGCCATACGTTTGTTATAGTTTATTGCGACATCTGCAAAGCTCGAAGGGTGGCTAAACGCCTTGCCGAAGGTTGCCCATGGGACAGCAAGTTAGATGTAATATTTTGGCCATGGATATAGGAGGACAACGAGTCGAACATTGAATCTGATAATGCGTGCCAATCGCAACGAGGAGGAAATTGCGTAAAATTGGAAAAATATGTTTGACTGTTTAACTGTTTGACTGTGGATGGTTTGGAACGGACGGCTTATAAATTCGCATCAGCAAGCGCTCCTGCTGATACCGATATATGCGAAATAATTCGATCGATAATTTCTATTGGTAAAAATTGACGATAGAAATTGGATGTTATTCCACCAGGGAAATAACTGACCAATTTAGTCTTATACTAGTCTTGCTGCCTTTATTATACAGGCTTGGCTTTTTTGAATATAATACAACTTAATCGTTTCATCGTTGGGGCGGCCCGGTGGTGTAAGCAACAACGGCGCCTGTCTTCAAACGGCAGGTCCGGGGTTCAAATCCCCGGTCCTGCCGAACTCACTACCGGAGTTCAAGTAGTGAGAAGTCATTCAGAATTCGATGGCCGGCGTGATCTTAGAGGTCGTTAAACCAAGCAGAACTTCTTCTTCTTGTCTTCTTGACAATTTAATCGTAAATTGTTTAAAAATAAATTATAAACCCCGGGCTGTCTTGATTCTCCATACCAAAGTATCTCATCCTCTGAAGATAATATTTCGGAGTCCTAAGAATGCTACATCTATTAAAAGTTTACTAAACGCACATTGAGCAAGACATTTCAATCAATTTGAGCTGCTAAAAGGTGTTGCAGCTAGCTCAGCATCCATTTCACCGCAGGGTGAAAAGTACATTGTGCCCGAAGGATTATCTTTTCACAAGCACAAATGCTTCAATGCATATCTAGGGGCTGTGTGGAGCTAATGTGGTAGAACTCTTAGTTGAACGTTTTAGGTCGGCACTAATCCTTAAATGAAGATGGTTAAATTTACGTAGTGTGACCCTTTTGTATAGTCTTTCAATAGGGTGCGGGTATTGTCTAGCTTCCGTTTTGCCATGCTGCTAGACGGTTCGGTTTTTTTACATTACGCTGCTTGAGCCAGTTGAGCATTTACCACTGAGGCTTTGTGTGTGTGAGTGTGTTAATATATCGCACCATAGGATTATGATGTTCCGAGGCAAACATGCTCTGGTGGTCAGCTCGAAATGTTTATGTCGATAAAGTTTTGCCTCTTTGTTTTCGAACCATTTGTGAGTATGCGAAGCGTTTGTGCATTTGAACAGATTCTCAGTACGTGCCAATGAATTCATTAGGGTGTCTTATCATGAAGACGTTTGCTAAGCCTCTATCCCCGTCCCGGTGATGGTCGTCCATTGTTGAGATACGATCGGTTATTTGGAGGCATTGCTGTTGCTCATGGAGTAAAGGGTAAATGATAGGGATGCTACTTTGCAAGCGAGTGGTTTAGAAGAAAAGCTCATGCAACAAGCTTTTTTGTTTGATGGGAAACAGATGGATAGTCTTAGATAGAATACACTCCTTCTTCACTTCACTGAATCGTTTTGATAGTCTTGAGAAAAAAGGATTGAAATTATCTTTTTCCTACGTTTCATGGAAAAGATAGACACTCACTTCCTCGTTCTCTCCTATACTATGATACTATGTATCCGTCCGTTGCATGGACAATTCAATTTTGATGTCATAACGTATGAGGCTGCAAAACAACTTAGAGTACTTCATTATTTGTGTGCTCGATGTGGAACAAAATACGATTACGTTATAGATCATCCAAAATCATCCAAGCTCAGCATGGTTGAATGATAATTTTAACTCGATTTATGAACTAAAGGGATATTCTTCAACGCATTACGTATGCAGAGTTCCCTTGTCACTGTCCAGTCTCCTGGTTTGCTGCTACTATACTTTTATACGATTATTTGTGATTTAATCCATGCTGTAAGGGTGGCCCGCTGGTGTAGGTGACAGCGGCGCCGGTCTTTAAACGACAGAACCGGGGTTCAAATCCCATCCGGAACGTCCCCGCGTAGTGAGGTCTGACTAACCAACTACGTGGTATCATCACGGCAGTCTAGAAAGCCATTTCGATGGCCGGCATGACATACAAAATACAGTATTTTGTACAAAACATGTGCTACCAATCAATCCCAATCATGATTGAAACTACAATGAAAGTGTATAATAAGTCAATTGCCAGAAAGATGTTTTGAAGTTGATTAAAACAGAGCAAAAATCTCATTACATGTAAATAACAATTTAGGAAAAAAATTACTAAAAATACAACACATCAACGATTTCCTCCTGGAAAAAATAAGTGCAACTTCGCGTGTTGTTTAAGAAATTTAAATCGGTAAACAAATTTAAAATACTTTATTTTTAATTACAGCCTTGCATCGAACACCTTCACGATCAATTCGATCAATCAATCTCCCACAGGTTCTCTATAGGGTTCAGATCCGGAGATTGGGGCGGCCAGTTCATCACCATGATTCGGTTATCCTTTAACCTCTGCTTGACCACTTTGGTTTTGTCCTTGGGGTCGTTTTCTGGTTGGAACATCCATTTTAATGGCATATACCATTCAGCATAAAGCCACATAACATTTTTCAGAATGTCATTCCTTCGATTTGAGGAATTGAACCAAGACCATCCGCAGAAAAAAAAAAAAAACATCCAGACCATAACATTGCTTCCACCATGCTTCGCTGTCTTCTAACAGTAACGTGAATCTAAGAGATTTTCAGTTGATCTACGTACACGGGAAATCCCATTGCTTCCAAAGATGTTGAACATTGAATAGAGCCATCCGCCATTTTCGCACAGGCCAGCCAACATGAAATTGATCAAATAGAAGTCTTTTTTCCGGTTCCTCAGTGAAGTCAGAGGTTTCTTCGCAGGACGTCGAGAGGTCGTCTGATTGTTCGGTCCGAAACAGATAACTGCAAATCCATTCGCCCCTTGAACAAAGCACTTAAAATGAATTTTAATGTTCCCATATGGTCCAGAACATCCAGAATCCACAACATTACTAACTCCCTACTAGAATACATAAAGAAACTTGAATTCAATTATTAAAACAAATGCCACAGTAACACACGCCCTGTAATCAACGCATTAGTTAGGATTTAGTATTTTTTCTTTTCTTTTGTTTTGCTGATAGGCATCTATCATAATAATTTTTGGTATTAGTTCCTTTAAGGTTAGATATTTAAACTTTAGGATTACTAGTTCATTAAATAGGTTTAAGATCTTGTCCATTAATTGTGGGTTTTTGTGTTATTTTTCCAACCATGTTTATATAATCAAATTATACCTAAAAATTGCCATACGAGACGAAACACCAGGCAATGAGGAGAGTTATTGTTTAAAGGACCCATTAAAATATTGTATAAGCAGGCTGATGTAACACATAAATTTCAAAATAAACTCTACTACTAGACTCTACTACTACTTTAAAGGTTTTGAGTCTTTAAGACTACATTTACCGTTCTACTGTATACAAAAATAAGTTATTACTAATTCAAAACTATCACCTATTCGGCTTATCTATTGTATCTATTGTAAACTATTGCAATTGTGGCAAGTAAAAAGTTAAAACTATTGCTTAAATTTATCTATACAAAGATTGCTGGCTCAAGTGAGTTACTAAAGATAAGCAATTTTATATTTTTTGTGTTATAAGGCGCTTTTAAATATTCTACGGGTTAGGTTTTAAAGCCAGTCCAGTGGTAGAGGCGGAAGAGGCGCCGGACTTCACATGGCAGAAGCGAACATAAAATCTCAACCAGACCGTTTCCCCTAGGAGGAATTATTGCCCAGCTTCGTGGTGCCTCACTCACTCACTCATGTTGACCTGTTCTTTTAAAGAACACGTCGTCGTGACATGGTCCTGCCCATGTCCCGGTGCTCCAGGAAACTCGGTCCCTGGCTGCAGCTTCCCATCCATGCACCTAATCTCCGACGAGTCACCCTTCACCTGATCTAGCCAACGAACTCGCTGTGCTCTCCGACGCATCGTGCCGAAATGGGAGTCTCTGACGAATACCTTTTTGGCGGGGCATGAGTCCGGCATCCTCATAACATGCCCCAGCCATCGTATCCTGCCGGTCTTCGCCACCGTCAGTATGTCCGGACACGCCAAGAGCGTTTGCATCCTCCGCTTGGATGGTCCAAGACTCGTGGCCATACCACCAACCGAATCAGTGTGCGACATATCTCACATTTAGTGCGGTCTCAAAGTCCTCTGGATCTCAGCAGATGGTGGAGTCCGTAGAAGGCACGATTCCCCTGAACAATGCGCCTTCGGATTTCGATGCTGACATCATTATCCGAAATTACGACAGTCTCAAGATAGCAGAACTCCTCTACTACATCGAGGTTGTCGCCGTCGACTAATACGCTGCTTCCCACTCGGATTCTATCACGATCAGAGCCTTCGGCAAGCAGGTATTTCGTCTTCGTCGCATTGATCATCAATCCTATTCTTGCTGCTTCACGTTTGAGTCGGGTGTATGCCTCACACACCTTCACTGTTGTCTTGCCAACGATGTCAATGTCATTCGCGAAGCCAAGAAATTGAAGAGCTCCGCGCTTCGTATGACACCTTCCAAGGCTATATTGAACAGTAGATAGGAGAGATTCGAACGATTCCGACAGCATGTTCGATACTCTCACTTTGCACTGCACAGGCCACCATGAATGGGCCTTTAACAGGCGGATCATCTTTCCAGGAAAGTGGTGCCGCTGCATTATGTTCCATAGCTCATTTCGATCAATGGTATCGTAGGCCGCCTTGAAATCAATAATCAGGTGGTGCGTAGGGATCTGGTGCTCTCGGCACTTCTAGAGGATCTGCCGAAGGGTGAAGTTTTGGTCGGTGGTGGATTTGCCTCCAACAAACCCAGCTTGGTAGCTGCCGATGAAATCTGTAGCAAAGGGGGCAAGTCTGCAGAACGAGATCTGGGACATGGACTTATAGGCGGCATAAAGGACTGAAATGGCACGATAGTTCGAGCAATCCAGTCTGTCGCCCTTTTTGTAGACTGGGTGAATAACGCCCAGTTTCCACTCCTCCGGTAATTCTTCCTGTTCCTACGTGGTGCCATTTAGTGTAATAAGCCTTACGATAGGCGTACGGGACTGTGTGTATCCAAAATCTTAAATTACTCTAGTAATGTCTCTAGCAATATTTTGAATTAATTTAGCGTATCTTTCTGATTCATCAACAATCCATGTTGCATGTTATAAACTATTGTTTTTTAAATTCATTTTTCATTCATGCGATGCAACTCTTCTTTACTGAAGTCTTCTTAGTTACAACGCAACAAAATGTTCTAATAAATCTAAAAAAATATCCTTCCATTACACCGACAAATTACCATCATTACTGAGAAAAAGTGACACTACAAACCGCTACACAACCACATAAACGATTAACAGATAAAGAATGGAAGACGCATAGCTTATGATGAATTGTGAACACAGCCGCTAAGTACGCTCGTAACCATACCAAGTGGTTTGTTGGCTCTGTCACCCAGTCGTCGAACTAATTCATCTCGGAAGCGGCTCACTTAAAGTCGTCCGGAAGTCCTTGCGGAAGTAAAAGCAGAGGATGATAATAATCTATGACGTTGCTGCTGCTGCTGCAGCGGTGACTGCTCAAGCTGTGTTTCCTTTGTCGTTTTTTCTCCCAGAGTCCGGCCCGGGTACGGAGCGAGATAATTTTTCAGCCCAAAACTTATTCCGGTACAAATCACCATCTTTCGCCGTCTGGCTTTAAGACCTTTGTCTGTGATGGTGAAGATTCGATTCTGGATGTTTCGTTTTCATGGAGAGGTAGTCATCACAAAAAGTAACACTGTGCACATGGTGGAAATGGTACGTGAGGTATATTTCAAGTGCCAAGCAGACATTCTGAAGCGTTAGCTAAATGTCCACCATCTACGGTTCGCTAGCAGGTTTTAATTTATAACCATATACACACACACACACACCGACACACCGATATACCGGCCATGGAGGATAAGGAGGCACTCTGTTTCATTTGTCGCTTCCTTTGGGGATACACGCGACAACACAAATCCGTAGCTTTATACGTAACGACAGTGAGTAAAAATTATGAGATAATTTATTTTACCGGATAAGGTGGTAAATTTTCTCGCTCGGCAGCCTAACGGGCGAAAGTTTTCTCCCCCTCCCCCCCTCCCCGGACCGTCCGGTTCGTTTTCACCGGATGGGCCACCGTCTAGCAAGGAGGTGAAATAAAAGAAAAAGTTCTGCCCGCCGCACAAGGTGGTGGAAAGTGAGAAAAATTACCATCGGCACCATGTGCAGCCACTCTATGGGAGCACTTTCGGACTCTTGCAGCTTTTTGGCGCTCGGTGGCTGTAGGTTTTTCCTAGACGGACAGAAAATTGTCATTTTTGCGCCTTTGGTTAGTGCGAGCGCGTGTTCGGGTGGAGGTGTTGGAGTGTTAGCATAAATTAAGGCGCCAACAACTGTGCTGGGCAGTTATCTTTCAGTGGTGAGTTTTCTCATTCGCGCTCGCTTAATCGTGGTGAATAGTTGCTAAATGTAGCAGGTTTGTCTTGAAGCCTTTTTTCTTTACCACATCTAGTACGTTTTCGGTATTACGTTGTGTTGTTGGTTTACTGCAAACTATACATTGTTAAAAGAAAAGATTGAAACTCGTTATATTAAATTTATGGTGTTGATTAAAAACACTCAGATTCAGCCTAAGGCGGAATCGACACCTCATTTTTAAGTGAATAGTACTTCTATAGACTAGGAACACTCTAAGAAGTAGAATTGCTTTACTAAAAGGGATTAAAATTAATCTCTAAGTTCACACCTATCACTTAAACATTGCCTACAATTACAAGGCAATACAAAAAAAAGGTTTGATTCGGCACATGAGCCACACAAAAAACGATCCAATCTGCTACGCATGATTTATGGTTCAGCACACAAATCACGGAACCAAAATTCAAACACACGAATTTGGTGAACCATATTAGTGATTCTATTTTTACGATCGGCGCTAAAATTGAGGAGCGCCAACATCCGTCACAAAGGCAACCTTGCACCGGTTAAACGTTTTCTTCCTTCCAAGCTGACTGCGAAGTAACTTGACGGACAGTGCGAGCAGAAACGAACCCATTAGTGGTGATTAATCACAGAGTAGGATGTTCTAGTTTCAGTGTACGAGATGTTGTATGTCGACCGTTGAAGTCTACGTCGTGAATTGGGTGACGAGAGCTTTCAATGATTGGAAGATGATTAAATTTGGGTATGGATTTAATTTAATTGTACGTTGAAGTATATTGTGTGAGATAATGAAGAGGAGAAGTGGCGAGCGTTTTAATTAGCCATACATTATTAACTTTATTTCAAACGGTCTAACCGGGGTTCAAACCGGGGTAGTGACGACTGACTAACCAACTTCGTGGTATCGGGAAGAGTCTAGTAAGTCATGTCGATGGCCGGCGTGACCTCAGAAGTCGTTTAGTCAAGAGAAGAAGAAATATTTATCTTGTTGGACCCTCAAATACCCAACACTGAAATAACGCCCCTTGAAAATATGTGATCGTGGCACTACTTTATCGTTCAACCATTCCAATGCAATTTTTGCGGTCATTTTTTGCAATATTTATAGCTGATTGCAGCATCAACTACATTGTTTGAATGATCGTTTAGTAATGCTGGTCCATAAAATTGATGATTTGCAATGCCTCCAAACGTGGAGGTAGAAAGAGAAAATTCCAAGTTCACTGTCACTCAGCGTACTGCACATCAATCGTTGATCGCGAACTGATCGCCAAATGTGATCCCAAAAATGGGCACACTGAGAGTAGCGTCAGTTTATTCGTCTCGCAATATGGCATTTAATGATGAATGGCCATAGTGGCCGTGTACTGTTTTACCGAAACCGAGGTAAGGTTGCACGTATCGCACGGGGTGCAATCAGTTCTTCCACCGGTAATTGAAGGGAATGCCCGTTGGATCTATATTAATCACTGTTCACCGCCCGCTCCGCCCCATTTTCGACCACCATTGCAACACAGAAGGTATGGTATGGTGGTATAACGCTTGATAGAAGAGGAAGGCTCTACCATTGTGTGCCCGATAAAACATGTTGCGAGCGAATAATCATTTTTCAAAATGGTTCGATTAAAACACACCGATGCGTCTGTAATCGATGTTGTGTGAGCGGATGTGTGTTAGAGTCGGCCGCACACACACACACACACGCTTCCTCTCATTTTCTCAATTTTCCCCATCTCCGGTGTCTTTAAAGACACTTTGTAAATGTCACTTAGTAGGTTAAAAGCATGCTTTCGTTAGGACCCTACCGTGGGGCCCAAGGTCAAGACAGGTGCTGCACGATTTTCCTGATACTGAACATTGAATCTTATTTACTGGGAACAAAAGAGCTTCTCCCTACGGCGATCACAACTAAACCATCATCATGAATCAGCTACCACAGATCGCAAAGATGCTTCGTACCGTAGTAGGGTTCGTCGCTTGGACGGCAGCGTTGTAGTTCTTCGTTTTGTTCAAAGGTTGTTCAAACTAGCTGGGGATAGAATTGGATAAAAACCGTTCCAGTCTATTAGTTTCAACTTTGGTAGGAGTTGCTGGTTGGTATCCGCTCTGTGCTGTTATTAAGCTATTGCAATAAAGTAGCCACATTAAATAAATACCGTCGGATAAACGATGTCTAAGGTCAAAGGGTAGTTAGAAGCGTGATCGATCGTTTTACAATATTTTTGTTCGTAAATTCGCGTACATCGCTTACTTACATTTTTGTTTACTATCGCCAGTTTGTATTCGAAAGAAACACTTAACAGAATAACAGGTGGGTAGATAAGTTGTATAAGTTTGATGTATGGATTGCGGCACAAAAAGAATTAATATTTTTGACAGTTTTGGCTAGCCTCGAAAACACACATGTATGAATTTGATGGCTGTCAGTTGATGATGAGATGATGAATAATAGTGTTTTGGTTGAAGAAACTTCTGATATGGGGCATAGAATGGATTGAAACTAATTTGGTGGGGTAAAAAAATTTACTTGATAAACCTTCTCCGGACTCTGCACAATGAGCCTACAAACATTAACTATTGGTTGTGTGAGTTTATGTGTGACCGTAGCGACACAGCCGACGCAAAACGCAGTGGTCGCCGAAAAGAGGTTGTGTCGCCAGAAAATGTTAAAAATGTACATAACCTAGTTTTGGATAACCGTAAAACAACATTGATGGAGATAGTAGAAGTTTTGGTGATGTCTAAGGAACTTTTGTATATGATTTACAAACATTTGGACATGCAAAATCTTTGCGCAAAATGAGTGCCGCGTGAGCTTACAAAATGTGAGTGATTCAGAGGCTTCTTTGAAACCTTTAAACTTATAAAAGTTGGATTTTTCTGTCGATATGTGACTCTGGACGAAACAACAGGAAACTAACTGTTTCCTATTTGCAGACCAGAAAAGAATGCTGGCTGGAACGAAATTGAGGCAATTTCAATGATGAAACAGAGCCCTATTTTGAGGTTAATGACAAACTGTATTTTAAATATGACTTCAAAAAGACAATAGATCACTAATAGCACAGCACAGCAAGTTGAGTAACCAAATTGAATCCAGAAAAAATCTTGTAATCGTGGTTAGGACTAAGACTTATTTACCCACCTGTTCAGTTTTTTTTTCCAGTCCGCAGTATTTTTGTGTAAAATAACACAAATGAGGTATCATGGCAGATTAGTCCAGAGTCAAGATTAAAGTCTACTTAAGGTATAGAGAAGCGAAAAAGAATTACAACAACGGTAGGCAGTAGCAAAAGCCACTGGTTTCAACTTATCCTATTAGCTTAGAATTCAGAATATCTTACAACCAATCTGACAACCTAGCTTAAGCTTCCTTCTTTGAAAACCTGGCACTCCATAAAAAACTCCATTCGCTTGCGATCGATTACCGCTTTAAGCTGTGTACAGGAGGCAAGAGTAAATGCATTTAAAGTGCATTATCCGTGTGTCAAAAATCTTTCAAACGAATTGCCCTTTCTATCCGATCCCCCGGACGTTCGATACGTCCAGGTCCAAAGGGACCAGCCGTTTTGTAGGTGTCCCATAATTTGTGCCTTAAACTTGCCTTCTCCGTCACAAAAAGGAGGGTAAAGCAATACGGAACGATGCAAATTATGGGCTCGAAAAGAGTTATGAGCGTTGCTTCCACCATGCCGGACAGTGGACAGTAGTCGGAGCTTGGTATCGATGGGAACTGGTTCGAATTCCGTTACCGGACGGTGGTTATTGTGCAAGCCTACCAGCAGTCCTACTAAGATAGGGTATTGATATTCGACATACCCGTGTTCAGTTGTTTTGGGGCGAATATTATGGGCGTTTTTTTACTTCGAAGGGAGTTAACTTAGAAAGAAGTTAAACAATCAATAATCAAATCCGTGTTGAATAAATCTATGTAATACTCAAGCTAGCATAACTGGTACGCTAGTTTCATGCAGAAAATACTACAATAAACCTTGGATCGGTTCAATCGCTATGGCAAGAAAATGAAACCCCATTAAAAAGAATGTCACCTGGCTCTTAGTCATAATGCAATAGGAAAACATTAGTTCACTGATCGCAACAGAACGAATCATATGATGGAAAAAATAAACTATAACGAGTTAACGTAAAGCGTTTGAGGTTTAGCGAAAGGCAAAGAGCACGTAAATCAGTTCGCTGTTTAGAAGTGTAATAAATATGAGGATTAGTCGTAGGAGGAAAGCCGTTTCTAAGTGGTTGATGACGAATTGCTTAGGTTAGTGAGGGTTTCCCTGTTTTGGACAATTGTACTTGCAATTGTTAAGAAGGAATTTGAGTTTATTTTACTTGGTCTTTGTAAGGTTTTACAACTTATTTGGAAATGTCAACACGTAATTTTTCTTTCCCAAAAGGTGTTTTTTTGACATTTTACATTCTATTTCAATAACAGTGTCATCTTATTTCAACATTTTCTTGTTAGCAACAAAAATAAGTAGCGGAATTTGTAATTGAAGTGAAGTCAGACTCTGATCTCACTCTGGTCAGCGTCCAATCTAAGAGTGATCGACAAGGTCCATCCCGCAGCAGCAAGAGCAACTCAAGAATGAACCCGCTAAACACCCGGAATTCAACGCCATCTCTGTCAAACTTGTGTCAAAGCTGAACTGGAGTAGAGAACACTGTACTATGGAATACGCCTTCCTCCTTTTTACCATAGAATTTTAACCGTCCTCGAGTACCGTTGAGCCGTCAACTAATCACCCGCAGCACTACAGAGAAAAATACTTAAGACATTGACAACACAAAATTTAACAAAGAAGGAATGGTGGAAAAGAATAAGGATTGAAGGGATACTAGGGATGCGGAATCATAGGACAATACCGTTGTCCCTGGCGAATCGGAAGATGATCCTCATGTAGCAACACTTCTCTAATTTCAGTACTCGGTTGTCTGCCGATATTCTCGACTGCTCTCAACAAGGAGGGTCTTACGGTTTCACATTCCTCGCAGGACCACAGAAGATGATCCACATCGTGGAATCCGTCACCGCAGCCACACACTTTTGTCTGAGCCAGAGTTATACGCTGTAGATGAGCATTCAACGCAAAATGATTCGACATCAGTCGAGACATCATTCGTATGAACGCCCGGTCTACAGGGAGCCCATCGAACCAAGACCGCAGGGACACTTGCGGAGAGATCGAGAAGAGAAAACGCCCGAGCTCATCCGCCTCCCACATGCTCTGCCAGCGAGACAGGAAAAGTTTTTGTGGAAAACGAAGGAACTCCTAGGCCGAGATAGGTCAGTCGTTAAAAGCGCCTTCTTGAACGCCTGTTTTGGCCAGTGAGACTGTCTTCTAATTCCCGGGAATTCCACAATGAGAAGGGACGAAACTAGCGAGATCCTAAAAGCCTTATCGATCATTGAACCAAGCAGTTCAATGATTTTGATGGTTAAGAAGTCCTGACTCTTAACAGCCTTCGGAGATCTCAGTGCTTTAATAGCACTAAGGCTATCAGTGAAGATGAAGTACTAGTCCGAAGGTCTGGCTGCTATCATCAATAGAGCTAGAATAGAAATTGATGATACATTTTTCTCCTCTTCTGGGCTCAATTCTGCATCATAAGGAAGTAATGTCGATTATATAATGATTTGATCAACATACTTACACAATTAAATTTTTTACAGTTAAGTTATTGACAAGATGTGAAAAACACCATATTAAGATAGATAAAATTAGTTTGTAGAACAGTTTAAAAATAAAACTTTTAAAACTAAGCCTTGACTCTTCATAAATTCATAAAAATTGACTGTAAACTATGTTTTGTATCCAATTTCTCTGTTTTTATTTTTTAAAAACTAAATATAAGGTTCATTTTATTTGCATGAAAAAATCTTAATGCTAGTATTATTAAATAAACGATTTCAAAATAAAAATGTTTCAAATTGTTTCAAAATTTAAAATGGTCTAGAACATCTAGTTTAGTTAAAGTTTTTCTTCATAAACACAATAATTGTACATCCATGTCTTATCGACTATATGTTTACTTCGAAATGGTAAAATTGGATTGAACAAAAAAAAAAAGCCCAAAGATAAATTTTTGGTAACCACAGAATCGATTAAAATAACGACCAATTTGGAACACGCGTTTGCAAAAACCGTTTATGGGCAATCTAGTCTGTCCGTTGCAAACGCCTCCATTTAACGAATCACCAATAACGCAAATCCTCTTCTCCCACTGCAGACGGTGTTATCGTGCAGGTTTGCGCCCCATTGCGCCCCATTTTAAAAGGTGCCAATTCCCGGTGCACCATCGTTATTGCAGTTTTCGCTATGTTTTTTTTCTGGTCGCTTACAAATATCGCACGCTTGCAAGATACCGTCGAATGCATGCATCGCCCGTAAAATGGCTGCGTGTTCCTAAATGGTCACCATTAGTCGGAAACGGAGGTACAATATTTGCCATCCACATGCTGTCCGACGCCCCGACATACGCGCCGGGAACATATTTTTATGTCGTAAAGGAAAATTCTCTCCTACGCTGCACATGTTGCGTGTTGCGAATATGTGCGTTCGGTGCAGTAGTTTTGCTTCTGGTTTTAGTTTGCCCGGGCGAGTGCCGCACGATGCTCGATGTTTTCTTCGATAGCACGTGCAGTCGGGCAGGTGAAGTAATGTCACAAATAATTACCATAACGAGTGCACCCACCGAAATGTGGTGGCTCTGTGTGTAATGAAGAAAATAATGTCTTTACGAAAAATTAATCACAAATCCAACACAAGAATTCTAATGCGTTTAGCTGCGTTTTGAACGATTTTTTCGCAGCTCTAATAGAGCGCTGTGTTTAAGCACGAAAGAAACAGTCAGCGAACGATACACGCAAACGTGGTTCACATGTTACCATTAGTCTTGTGACCGAGCCCTGCTTGCAATGCGTGATCTTTCTGCAACACAACGAAACACAGAAAAAGGCTGAACATTGCAACAAAAATGCGAAAGGAAGGCCAACGAAAGAAGTCTCAAATTCTAATGGCTTGACGTAAATTTAGATCGGTTGTTATTCTGATTCTGATCGCTTCAAGGTAAGTGGAACGTTTTCCACCCAAAAACCAACTGCACTGCCGGTGGTGCCGCGTGCACCGAAGGTATGCACAAGGTTTAGTGCAGTTTGTTCCTTCGTTTTTGTTTCTCGTTCAACAAGTAATATATGGGACCATTAGATTTTGTCCGATTACTTGAAGGCCATGGGCTGTAAAAAGGAATGCTTCGTACCCTTCCCGTGTGGAGTTTCTTGAACCCTTTTTGTTGGGCAGTGTTTTTCACCTTCCGATCGTTGGTTTTCGTTAGCATCTGCAAGGTTGATCTGCTTGCTGTTTGTTTGCTGTTAGAGTTTGCTACATTGTGTGTAATAAGAGGGTGAATTAAAATGCCATGATTTATGTGGGTGCTTTACTCATCTATCAAAATTGCAGAACTTTTTTTGTTACGCAAATCAGTGCACAGAAGACAAAAGAGATGTTTTTTAAAGAACTTTATCGTTCGGGATGATTTTGGATGGAGATTGGATTGCATTTTTTCTAGTCTAGTTGGTTGAACATTTAAAACTTTGATGGAAAACTTCCCTATGAGGAAGTTAATAAGTTTTTCTAATCATTCATATTTGATGGGCATTACAAGTTATGTTTAAGCTTGATAAATATTCTACATTTTTCTCTGTTATTTAAAGCTAAAGTTATTTTAGCTTAGTTTTAAGAGCAAATGCAATTTATTTTAAATCCGGATCGCAAGATTTATAAAAACCAATTTTTAAGTCCAAACCTCTTCTATGGATTCTAGACAGCACGAGCTGAACTGAGAAATAAAGGAGCGAAAAATGACAACGAATTTAGAACGGAACTGGCAGTACCGCTTGGATACCTTCCTTTGGCTTCGCGGATGACATCGACATCATCGAACGGACAACTGCGGCGGTGTGCGAGGCGTACACCCGACTGATTGAGCATCAATGTGACGAAGACAAAATACCTGCTTGCCGGAGGCTCTGACCGTGATAGAACCCGACTCGGAAGCAGAGTATCAGTTGACGGCGACGATCTCGAGGTGTTAGAGGCGTTCTGCTACCTTGGTACGATCGAAACTTCGGACAACAACGCAAGCAGCGAAATCCGAAGGCGCATTGTTCAGGGGAATCGTGCCTACTACGGACTCCATCATCTGCTGCGATCCGGAAGACGCCAAAAACACACGAAATGTACGAGGACTACCGCACCTTGATACGTCCGGTAGTCCTCTACAGGTACGAGTCTTGGACTGCGCTGACGGAGGACGCCAATGCACTCGCCATTTTCGAACGGCGGGTGCTAAGGACTATCTTAGGCGGTTTGTGCGAGCAGGCCGTGTGGCGAAGGAGAATGAACCACGAGCTAGCTGAGCTGTTTGGCGGTGCTGATATCCTGACGGTAGTCAAAGCCGGAAGGATACGTTGGCTGGGGCACGTGATGAGGATGCCGGACTCATGCCCCACCAAGCAGGTGCTCGTCAGCGATCCGTTCGGCACGAGGCGTAGTGGAGTACATCGAGCTCGTTGGCTGGATCAAGTGGAGTCTAACCTGTCGGAGATCGATTGCATCTGTAGATGGAGGACTGCAGCCCTAGACCGAGTTTCCTAGAAACTGATTGGAGACCTGGTCATGTCGGCGAGACGTGCAGGCCAAGAAGAAGAAGAAGAAGTTGAGCAGGCCACGAAGAAGAAGAAGCAGTACCGCTTGTGTCTAATTTCTCATTTGACACAAGTCACATTTGGAAAGGCAAACTGCAGCTTAGAAATGTGAATATTGTATTATTGAGTGAGAAATGAGTAATGTATTATTTATTTATTTTAACAATTGTATGAGGATGTATTAATTGGACAAAAAATATTAAAATATAAAAACAAATATTTTTATATTTTCTGCAATTGATATCTGTTAATTCAACTGATTGAAAAGCATGGACGCGAAATTCTGTTGGTTTAACGAAAATTTTATAAATTTTCACAGGATTGTTCCTACACCTGCAGCTGCGAAATGTGACACAAGATCGATTCTCATTTTTGCACTTTAATTTCTCAGCTGAGTTCAGTTCAGCTCGGACTATCTGAGAGCACTTCTTCTTCTTGACTTAACGACCGTTCTAGGTCATGCCGGCCATCGGATGGCTTACGGCTTGGAGTGAAAAATAAGAAGATTGCACATTTTTTATCATTTGCATAATTTATTTACGACTCATGAATTATAACGAGATGAGAATTGTGTTTACAAGATTATAATCTACTTTAAAATGAAAATAATAATTTTATTTTATTTAATTTTTTTTTTTATTCATAAGGGACGGATTTTATTTTATTTAATTTTATAATCAAATGACTTCTTCAACTTGATCTACATTCTTTCATGACTGCTTTATATCAATTACATCATTACGAAGACTTTCTTTGTTAACGAGGTTCAAGGAGGTGAGCCATCAGCATGCAACTGCTTTATAACAATGGCATGGACTGTATTTCACAACACTTGTCAGGGTTAAACTGCGTACCATCACACCATCGCAGAGTCGAATATTTGCAAACCTGCGTAAAACTGTAATCGGATTTACTCTAGACGATCTCCGGACCAAAACCCGTCTCATGTCGATTTCAAATCGACCAAATTGTGCCTTAACGGTTGCTCCCATTTTTTTTGCGTCCTTTATGCGTTTGTGGGTATGTGTATGTTTTTTTTTTATTTAAATCACTCCAGTTCCTTAACGATTCGAACGTTTTAAGGTGCGCCCGCACAGTTTTGACGGTTCTTGACAGCACGAACAATGTTGTGCAGCGTGTGAAACGATGCCACACGAACGCACGCTCTGCCATTCGCTGGGAGAGGCTGCGTTTCCTGTGAGTTCATTTTTTTTTTTCGGCACTGGTTTGCTTCTTCTCGTTTGTGGCGATCGGCGATCAAATGCGAAATCGATTTGGGGCATGAATTAAAACGCACCTGTCAGTTGGTGTTGGCGAATCGTGCCTGCAGTATGTATCGAGCTAATGCCTGAGGGGAAGGGGTTTTTTTTTACAATACTTTGTTCTGTACCTCCTAAGGTGCTATAATTTAATGTTGCTTTTTTGCATCGAGTTTGTTCTTAGGTGTTAATGGTGGCAAATTAAGCGTTCACATGTTTATCCTATCTGTTGTGCGGATCGAGGAAGTAATGGACGTGATGTGTTTTGACTCGAATGTGGATCAAACGAATTGTTTTAAGTTCGCAACCGCAGCATCTTAATGAAGAAGGATGTACTTTGGGTAAATCTCTAACATCATTTTGATTGCATTTGTATAAGCTACGAGTTGGTATGCCGAGGAAGTGGTGGTTGTAAAAAAACGATACATTTTTTCAGTGTTGGCAAAGTGGATACGGTTAAGCTGCCTTCGGGGCACAACAGTCGTTGATTGAGTTGTAAAGATTGTGCTGGGAAGTGTATGAACATTTCGATTTTAAAGCACCGTAAGAAACCTCCTGTTTTATGCTTTACAAATAGTAAGATCACTTTTCAATAAATAATATTAAAAGTTAAATACATGATCTAGCATAGCTATGATTTTAGTTTTAGTTAGGTTAGTAAAACCAAACACGTTTAATTGAGTTTGTGACGTATATATTGGAATGTTTATTTAAGTTAATGATTTTGAGTTTGGGTTGACCATGTTTGCTACTTTTTAAAAATTGCTTTAATTTAAGTATTACGACTCAATGCCACATTCGCAGCTGTTCTTGAGCTGATTTTGTACACCTTTTTGAGGCTTTTCATGTTTTTTTTGCCTTCTCCAGGGTATGCTCGGTTGACAATGTTTGTTGTCAGAACATTTAATATTGGTATTTGTATATGCATCTACCAAATTTATTTTTGTAAAATGCATGGTTCTACAACATCGTGAGGCTTCAACTACCTTGATTTTATTATATCCGTAGCTGAAATAGCCATTCTTACAGGTGCTACAGGTTCTACAGGTTCAATACAAGGTCCTACAGTGTGAAGATTACTCCGCTCCGCTCCGGATTACTTATTTACTTACTTATCAGGCGTTACAACCGCTTTGCGGTCTTGGCCTGCCGCCGCCGAATCCAGAACCGCTTACGATCCCTGGCCGTCGTCCACCAATCTGTTATCCCCATCTTGATGGCAGATGATTCCACACCATCCTCCCACCTCAATCTGGACTTACTGGTGCCATGCGTATAACATGGCCAACCCATCGGAGCCTGGCTAGCCTAATTCGCTGCACGACAGTGAGGTCGTCATACAGTTCGTACAGCTCGTCGTTGTAGCGGCTCCTCCATTGTCCTTCCACACATCCAACGATCCTTCTGAGCATTTTCCTCTCGAACGCGGCTAAGAAGGCTTCGTCTGTTTTGGACAGAGCCGCCATGTCTCAGAGGCGTATGTGAGTACTGGGACTATTAAGGTACGATACAGTCCCAGCTTCGACCGTCGCGACAGGTTTTTTGAGGTGAGATTTTTCTTCAGGCTGTAGAATGACCAGCTGGCCGCCAGCACTCTAACGCGCAACTCCGTCTCTATGTTGTTTTCGATGCTGACTTTTGACCCGAGACAGGTGAAGTTTTGGACGACTTCAAAATTACGATCACCTATCCGTACATCACCCCCACGTAGTTCCGGATTTCTTAGTAGGGCCGCTGATGGTAGGCCTCTGCCACCTGGGAGAGCCGCAGACCAATGACGTCTATATCATCAGCGTATGCCAGGATCTGGGTTGACTTATAGAAGATGGTTCTCGAAGTTACCACCTCCGAGTCACCCGGATGGCCCGGTTAGCTCCGGATTACCCCGATATTTTTCCACTCCGAAGTATTTATACTATTCCAGTTAAGTGTAAAGCAGTTTTTTGTCATTCTTAGTTTGTTTTGTTGTTGAAGTGTTACATCGAAACTCTTCAACAGTATAAGAAATGCAATGTTTTCGTTCCTTAAGACGGACTCGGACTCGGAATTCGGACATACAATTGAATAGGATCAAAAGAACATTCCATGTAATGAATTGGAATTTAAACTGATGTAATTGTACAGAAATTTGACTAATTTTTATTTAGTTCTCAACTTCTCGGTCAATTATATACGGTACCGAGTGGTAACACTTTAAACTAAATAAAAAATCTTAAACATTTGACTTGTCTGATGGAACCTTAAGGAAAATAGTGTTCGCGTATAATCCACTACAGATTTAGTTTTATTTCGAGACGGATGGCCTGGCCGTATGGCTCACTAAAGAATTTTAAACATTTAAACAATTTGAGGCGTAATATTGCTTGCATAAAGTGCAAGTTATCCCCAGCGCCATTCATTCGTAGTACCATACTCCTTCATCGGATAGCTTACTAGATTCGCTGTCAGTCCTCACTACGGTCCGGATGGGATTCGATCTTGCGTATGAAGGCTTTTCCCTTCTTCTGAAGACGTTCTTGCATCACCACCGTGACGTCTATATTTGCAGTGCTATTACATAGTTCAGTTAGTCTTAGCATAGCATAGTTAGTGTTATTTCGTTTACCTGGTCCCGCACCACTTTTGTTCATCCTTATTCCTTTGACCAGGTTCTGGTTGAGCGTGTTTCGGTCATTAAGGACTTGGGCATCTTGCGCGACACGGGGCTCACTTTCTCACACTAGATTGACTCCATAGTCAGCAAGTCGAGGAGGACTCTTGGTGTACTTAAACGTGTGGCCCGTGATTTCTCCAATGCTTGATGTTTGAAGACTTTGGTTTGTTCACTGGTCAGATCAATGCTGGAGTATGGCTCGGTTATCTGTTCCCGGTCGGCATGAATCCAAATTGATCGAATAGAGCGGGTGCAGAGGTCCTTCACCAGGTTTGCTCTCCGGAAAATTCTTGACGATCGATCCTCTCCTCTGCCCTGTTACGAGGACAGATGCTACGTAGCTTGAAGATCGCCGGTCTATTTCCCAATCCTCATTTGTTGCCGCACTTCTCCTTGATTGCATCGATGCCCCAGCTTTGCTCATGAAAATCCCTCTATATGTTCCCTTCCGCGCCTTACGTCGCACTGCGGTGGGCCGTAAAGATCGCCTCCTAAATGCTATTAAATTGTTTAATTTCTCGTTTCATATCTTTATTTTAACAAATCCCTGCCTTCTTACCGTTCCGGGTTGTTATCCACATCCTAATCTTTCCTTCATTTCCCTATTTTCTGTTTTGTTCTTTTCTTTTTATTCACTAATGCTGCAACTTAGTCGGGGTACAGCTTAAGTTTAGATTAGTTTAAGATTAGATATTAGACTACTTGTATAGCTAAGGGCAAACATATGAAATACATGAAATGAAATGAAATAGTTCAAATGAATGTAGTGAACATACAAAAAGCGGTTTCAGCAGCATAAAATCATACACTCTACTTACATTAATTTTAAATACTTACTTTTAAATTTGTTGTAACCCATGAACTATCAGAACATCATTTGCTTTTCTAATAAAAAAATGGCTACAGCAAACAAACAGCGATACGTTGCTCGCTAGTTTCACACTTATTAAAGCTAGCAGTAACAATGATAAATAAATTATGTCACTGGCACGCATGACACTCTACACGATTACACGTGATATACTTGTGGGGCCGTGTTTATGTCCTTCCGTTCTTTTCCAGCCCCCAGTCGAACGCGGTTCATCTCAACCAACGAAATCAATCCTTCAATCTAACGCATCACTTTCTGCCTCATGACCCGCGCGCAATGATCGGTGGAAAAATATACCATTCCAATCAGTGGCCATTACACCGGTAATAAAACTAAATTATGAAACTCATTTAACACGAGATCCGATCCGATCGGAGGTCCAGCCGAGGAGGGAAAAAGCCCGGCCCAATAGCAGTATCACAAGTGCCGATTGTTATGACGCGTTTTATTTTACCACTCAACCCGCGTTGTCTGCGCCCGAGCCAAGGGAGCCGGTGGTGATGATGTTGTGGTGGATTATTTTTCCGTTCTGTGCCAATGGCCCCATGGTGGAGATTTTTTTTCTTCACTCCGTTGGTTATTTTTCAACGCACGCGTTCCGATAATGATTCGATTAAGGGAGTGCGATGATGTGGTGAAGCTTATCGGTAGCAGGATGACAACAAAAATGGGGAGGAAACCTCATTGCAGGCACTACAATTGACCTCGGGATGGCACGGTGATGGGGTGTCGTGACTCGATTGTGCTGTTTAAAGCGACCACCCATTAGGGTCCGGTTCAGCCCTTTGCATGTCGGGCCTGTAAATTGGTACGTTTAGTTGATTTTTGTGTGTGTTTTGTGTCAACTTTGAGGTTGGGCGATTGGAGAGTATGGGTGGTGATTGGTAAAATATGCAATTACATGATTGTTTCAGGATGTATTTCGGGATTGTGTTCCTTGCGATACACATCATAACTTGTTTTAGAGGTTATGAAACAAGCCATTTTGAAGTATAATTGCTGGATGGCATTTTGATGAGACATAATTTAGTAAAATAAATAAATAATTTATTTCACATATTTTTGGTATGTTTTTAGACCCAAAAAATCATTTTGGGCATAAGATTTTGAATACGTCTCTTTAACATTAATTCATAAATCTTTTTTTTCTTCTTTGATGACCTTCTGCACCCTCACATTGCAGGAAAAAGTAACGTATTTATGGCCCAATTTTCATGCACAATTCATTCATGCTAGCCCATTCGCATACGACTAGCAGTGGGCTAATTTGTACGTTATTGAAATGGTGCGGCCTTGACTTGGGACTTCGGCGCTCGTCTATTTTTCTTGACCGCACCTTCTTCGTGACCGGTGACGAGGTAAGTCACGAGCAGTCAGCACCGACCTAAGCCTTTAATTGACGCGGAACGTAAACGCACTTTAATGTCGTTTTCGGCCGGCTGGGGGTTCGCCTTTCTAGCATTGGCTTTGAAATTTTTCGGGGCACAATGTTCGAGTCGCCAAAAATAAGTAAACGAATTGGGCTGCTTTGCAGCTGCTGTTAGAAACATGGGAGACTTTATCGGAGCGTGATCGACGCGGTTGATTTTTAAAATCCTATAGGAAGGCGGTGTATTTGGATGGGTTTTGTTTGTTTTGTTTGTGTGTCGTCTGCGATTTTCGTTTTTGCGCGTTCGTGTTTTGGGCTTTGGATAGCTAGGCCAAACCGTTTCGAATCTCGCTCGATTTTGAGTTTGCCGATTAATCAAAACTTTCCGGATCTAGATTCGGAGGGAGGTGGAGCAAGGTTTACCAAACAAAAAAAATATTCCGAATCTCCAGTTGAAAGATAGTTACGGCACGCAAGAGGGCGTGTGAACTTGGCCGTCATGAGTAAAATGCCATTTATGGCGCGACGGTGAAGTTTACCAATCTTTTCACCCACTTTTTGCCGAAACCATGACTGTTGTCCCTTTCTATCTAGTGATCGTATCGTGAGAATGTTGAAGAATGTTTGGAAAATAAAAGAAAACAGCTACTGTCGAGTAAAAGAAGCAAATGGTGGGATTAATTTTTAGTGCTGCTGGTATTTTTGCTTCTATTTTGTTGTTGTTGGGGCAAATGATTCCTCTCCGCACAATACCTGGATCGTAAAGACGGATTATTAGCAAATGGTTCTGTTTTTATCGCTCAACGGTTAGTTACTTTTAAGTTTGCCGGTGGACAGGTGTGCTTTTTCGCCAAAAAAAAAAACCTTTTTATGATGGATTTTGAATGAAAATGTCGTCAAGGAACGTTACGCTTTGCAGCTGAATGTAGTGAGAGTGATGGAATGTTCTTGGGATAAGAACGAAGGAAGAGCAGGGAAGAGGTTGATGTTTGAGACTTGATAATCGTTTTATATTTGTCATGTTATAATGCAGCGTAATCCACGGTTTGCGAAATGTGTTATGAAATGAAAGAGGAGTTAGAGCTGAAGAAGTCATATTCAATGTTTTTGAAGGTTTAGGAATCAAGCAAGCATCAACAAACAGGTTCCCGAATAGGTCGTTAAGCCAAGAAGAAAAAGAGAAGGTGATTATTCCTCTGATCTACTCGATTATAAATCTGAGTATCGTTTTTTAGACCAAACATTATTGTTAACTCAAATTTCTCAGTCCAATCTTTATCAAAGGGGTGCTTTTAAATCCTCCTTTATTTTCTATTGCTTTTGAAGTTAACAAGCCTAACGTGTGTGCCATATTTCGTTCCTGTTTAATTGTCAGGAACATTTGATGTGTAGCTCCCTTTATTGTCTTATCGTGTTTGTCTCTTGGATTTTGAAGTTTCTATTGGTTATATTAGTGTCTAAATACGATGAATGCACATCTTCAACGTATAGGCAGCGCCGACTCCAACGTTTGTAGCTGCAGCAAAAGATGCCACGACATCGATCACATCCTCTGAACTGTTGTGCAATAACCTGGAACAGAAGGGAAACATTTATTTCGGAGATCTAAAGTCGTAACTGGCGACCTTGCCTTTGGCGGAATGTCTGGATTCGATACTGCAGTAACCTTGCAAGGTTATTGTGGCTATCGGCTCCATGCGCTTTGCAGGCTCACCAGCGACAACATTAGATCACTGAATTTATTGAATTAGGTTTGGGAGACGTGAAGTTGTGACTGGCGGCTTTACTGTTGGCGGATCCCTTCCCGAAATCGTTTTATGTAGGATTACGGATCACCCCGGAATTCACGGTAACAAAAAAGCCGATCAACTTGCCAAAAATGGTTGACTCCGCCCTGATGAACACAACACCTTTCACGCTGAGATGCCATCCGCTCCACCAACACCCTTATCTCCCAACACTGAAACTCCACATGGCATAACGTAGACCTCAGCAACAAACTTCGTCCTATCAAGCACAACACCTCTTCATGGGAAGATACCGAATCCAGCCACATCCAACGAGTCCTTTCCCGCCTTCGTATAGGTCATACCCGCCTTACGCACTCCTACCTCCTATAAAAATCCAGTTCTCCACTCTGCAGCTTCTGTGGTGTTGACTTCACTGTCCGCCACATCCTCACCGATTGCCATGGATACACCGACACACCTGACAACTAGACGCCAAATACACGACAATCCTATCACCCGACAGACTACATCGCCTTATTCGATATTTACGGATCAGTCATTTCTATAGAGAAATTTAAGCCATAACTTTAGCTTATCGCAATAGTATTTCATAATATTTAAGCCACAAATGCAATAGTTTTGTATTAGATTATACCACTTATTTATACCGTAGAGAGGCGAATGTAGTCTCTAAGACTAAAATCCTTTATAAATAAACGAAAAAAAAAAATTACTATTAGATGCTTAGAAGGTAGATGCTACTGTAGCTTCACAAAGTTGTAGTGGATTCCGAACTCGTGCGTTCTACCGATGGTGGGCCCGCTAGCCACATTATCCAAATGCTGGCAATGAAATTTAGTTGCGAATACCACAAAGTACCCGGAACAATGGAGGTTATCTTCGGATTCAGTTTTTAGTCTCCACGGCACGATCCACAAAGGCGCATCAACAACATCAGAACCATATCTGGCAGCAACAACATCCACAACCGAGCTCACCCGGTGCTCGGTGAGTTCCAGGTTAGTTCAAGGATTCAAGTAAGGTGCATTTGAATTGAGGGAGAATAGAATGTCTACCCTCCAAATAGGATCTAAATTATTAGTTGAATTATTATAAAGCTAAGTATTAGATTAAATTTTAAGAAACACGGCCTGGCCGTAATTACGAAATAAAAAAATCTAAAAATAAGTGTCTAAGTGTATAAAATGATGGTAAACGACATTCGTCCGGTGCTGACGTCGGATAACCCGGCTGCCTCGATCATCCGGACCATCCGGGATATATGTACATTATTGGACAAAATAAATCATACGCGCAAAGTAAAAATGCTCTTTGAGGAGTATTTTCTTTATTTTTTCGATACAAACCATGATTAAAGTTTCATTAAATTTTAAGTATTGCAGAGAAAATTATTAAAAATAGCTTTATATCCTTCCAAGAAGTTGCTAGAGCCAAAAGTTGGTTTTTAAGGAAGAGCATAATAAATCATTCAATTAAAAAAAAACATTTATCTTGCCTTGATATTTAACTATCGTTCAGGCAGTACTTCAAAACTAGCAGTCCTGTGGCTTATTTGACAGCTCTTTTACTGGAAAGCTAGTCGATCATAATATTGCGTCATATGAAATGTGTAAAATTTCGCTCGATGTGAGGAATCTAATATTATAAACGATCGCAAAAGAGTAATTGCTTTTTAATTTTTATTGCTGAAAAGTATTCGATTTCTATTGGAGCTGTGCCGCATATCTGGAATAAAAACGAAGTCTTTGGAATTGTGCGCAACTTATCTGGACAAGGACGTCATCGCGTGACGACCCGTCGTGATGATGCGAGAATAATTTGTTTGGCGAAGCAAACCCCAAAGTTGTCTTCCAGGGAAATTGAGAAAACGATGAATCTGGATGTCGATCGCCGTAACGTACGCCGGCGCCTCAACCAGAGTTGTTTTGAAAAGTTGTTTTGCATCGAAGCGCCCTTTCATTAGCATGTAAAACAAACGGAAGAGATTGGAATTTGCCTAAAAGTACGCCGGAATGTCCATAGACTTTTGGAAAAGCGTTTTGTTGATCCAGGGTATGGCGCAGATCCGGTGACGCACTTAAGGAACTATACATTCAGAAGACGGTAAAGCATGGAGGGGGGAAATTTATAGTTTGGGGATCGTTTGCGTGGTCTGGAGTCGGAGGTTAGGTGAATACCAAGAGGATTATGACCGCAGATGTATATATTAACTTGTTGAATGAAAATTTGGAGGTTTCACTATTGAAAACTACCCTAGAAACAAATTACATTTTTCAACAAGACAACGACCTTAAACATACGGCCCAAAAAACAACAGCTAGGGTGTTTAGGGTTCAAAAATAAAAGGAGATATTCGATATAAGCATAACTTGTGAATAAGAAATCTGGTGTATGATTTATTTTGTCCATGCCGATCCTCATCCTTTCCTGAACGATAGCACATATTTAGAAAGTCATGCATAATTCTAATAACTTCACTTCTACAACATTATTGCCTGATGATAGGGCAACAACTTTTCTAAAGAGAGCATTGTTGTAACTATTACATTGAAGGAAATATTAAGCTTGTAGAAAGACTAGTTAAAGCGTATGAATTATTTTGTCCAGTACTGTATATGTAACGTTACGGGAGGTCAGGAAATGGTCAAACACCATCGCGTCAGTAGCAAATAACCGAGCGAATAAAAGGCAGGAAATTTATAATATTCCCCAAAAGAGGTTCACGAAACTATTTTTACGTATTTCGTTGCTACTCATGTTACATCCGTAACCAGTATATTTTGTATACTAAGTATCTTTTAATTACAATCACATTTGATTTGCTGAATGCTATTTGATTATGTATTTTCGTTTGGATTAATTCTTTCCGATATAAATTTCAATTAATGTAATTACGATATTCATAATGTTTTACGAACAATAAGTAGCAGCTGCAGCGGTGTTTAGAAGTTACACGAAGCAAAGCAAATAGTTTAGTTTAACGAGCAATTTTACAATCATCCCTTGGTCAAATATAATATATTTGAACACCTTCCGAATTGTCGGCTTTGAATCACCTGCGACTATCCTACGGACCATAATGTTTAACTTTTAGATATAATTTGACACTTTCAGCACCGAATACACCGTATTCGACAAAAAAGCTAATGCTTATGGCTATGTGTTTTCGGTGCATCGTAATGCATGGTCTACAATCGGTTCGGTCAGTTGGTGCGAAATAATAATAATGCTTCTGCTAGCTCGCTACCGGTTGCATCCTTTTTGGATGATCAACTTTTTGGGCTTCGGTGAAATGTTTGATCGGGGATGATACCACAACCGCGGAACGCGGTTTGGAAGTTAGAAGTAAAGATATGAGACCCAACTCAGTAGTAATCATTACATGCTAGCATAAGCCACAAAATGCGGAACAATATTTCGATGACGTTGCAAAGTGAGCCCTGCGAACGATTCGATTAACGAGCGATCAACCAGAACCAATTTCGTTACAGGTGCGACGAGCATTAGAATGTGGAGCGCGATGAAATTATAATCTTTGCAGCAGGACATTTGCAGCGCTGTGTCCATCGGTGGCAATCGGTAGGTGGTTTGCTTAGGCATGGGACAATCAACATTAGTCAGCCAAATGAAACAGATTTGAAGTTCCGGTGATAGCGTAGGATTGTGGTGCTTTGTGGTGCAAATTGCCGTTGGGATATTCGGTGGTTGTTTAAACGTGAACTGAAAGCGATGGAAAAGCGAGTTGCATCGAAGCGAGGAATTAAAATATTTGACTTTAGACTTAACTTTGCTGTGAAAATGCGGTTTTGATTGATTTGAATAGATAAATTATCGGTCTAACTGATAACGACCTATTTATTTTAGTAGTGTACGGTGAATAGTATGAATTTTTGAAATTACGTTTCACCTTATACGTTTCAGGTGTTTTGAAAAGTAATTATTTGGTAACGTTGTATTGGGAAAACGACAAATGTAATCAAACCATAATGTGTGTATTATCTCAAGCTGTCAATCTAAGCCTTTCTTTTTACTTTTATACAATAGTACGCAAAAATCTGAGGCCGTATGTAAACTTCTATAAGTAATTTTCCTGTTTTTAGCCTTCTAACCCAATTGAAGCTCTCTGTCCAGTGCGTTGTTTTTGCTGATGTCTTTGAGAAGGGAAACACAACAACTGTGCCTGTCTCAAGCTGCCAAACCGTCATCAATCCGGTTCGACATTCTCGTCCTAACTCTTTTGTGACATATCCAGAACCACATTACAGTGTCACGTGTGTGTCTTTGTGGATGCAGAATGTATAAGAGTGGGAACCCTGTAGGAGCATGGTTAAAGTTCTCCTCTATTTTTCAACATTAAATTCTTTAAGATACTATTCAAACAGATGTAGGCAAAATTTTAGACTATGCCCTGGAAATTTTACGTGACTAATGCGTATCAGAACTCTCCAAGTTTCCAAAAAAAAAAAAAAAAACTAATGATTCTAGACAGAGTTTGACCTGACTTACTTTAACTTACATGTTATAGTTTTTTTGTTGTTAGGATAAATGCTCGGCGAACAGTTTGGAGCATTAGAAAAAAGATGATTAACTAAGCTTTGATCAGTTGTTTATCATCAGAAAATAGATCCAAAGCGATCGTTAAGACAACTTTCAAGTGGGCGCCAGATATGGTTTTGTTTGAAACCGAAAACATGAACTTCAAACACAAGAATGTTGTTTACACGTTCAATAGCTTTGGACATAATTTGAAGTCTTCAATCAAGTAAAAAAGGCCCATATTTTGTAGGCTTTTAGAAGTTAAAAATGTACTAAGTGTAAACACCTTCTCGTTCAACAGCACTGCCCATAACGATAGGGTTGGATAAGTTCTCTAAGAGCCTCCAAAGTAGCATCCATGAAAAGGACCATAAATGTAACCCACGTATGAAATTATGTCAAAATGCCGGACTACAAAATTTTCCACCACACGTACTGCCTACATGTGCCCTGCGTTGTATTATTTCGAGTGTTTGTTTGTTACGATTTCAACAACGATCGACATTCGGCTGAAGGGTCACTGTGGTGTGAAGTATCCGGCCGTTCCATCGTTTCGGCTCGGTTTTATTTCGCAGCATAAAAGTACACCCGAAAAAAAAGAGGTGTTTCTAGAGCAGTTTGGAGAGACACTTAATGCACATCCACACAGTACGACGGGAGGTACGACGAAATGTGGCCGCTTTCGCAGATGGTTTTATGCGACTTGGCGCGTGGGGAGCAAAATGTCAATGAAGACTTTGCGTCGAAGAGGATCGAAGGTAAGGAAACTAAAAAAACAAATAAACACCTTTACGATTGCGATGGACTTGTGCAGTCAGTTTAGATGGCCTTAATGGTGCAGAAAATCACACTCAGCTGTGTTGATTATGCCCGGGCTGATGTGGATATTGTCATACGTTAAGAGGTACAACCGCCAACCACGGTAGCGTCGAACTCTGGCTGAAGCGTTGCGAAGGGTCTTAGAGATGTATAAAGACCTTGGTACGATTAATTACACGATTTCCTTGCTCCAAATATGTGTACACCCGATCGTCTAACGCTGTACGCTGTGATGATTGTTTTCTCAAATGAGCGTAAATTCTCTCATCGACAAAAAAGAAGTCCACGACTAATGTAATAGCTCTTGACAGCTGAAGAGCACCGCTTGACACGTTGCACGTGCAGTGCGGTGCAGTGACGATGTAATAACACTTTTAGGTAATTATTTCTTTACGAGGGCAGCCATCGGTTCAATGTCAGGACGGAAAGGAACAAAGACAACCGCCAACGTCAAACGATACGCGTGCCACCTAGTAGTGTCAGCATTGCGTAGCAATGTTGGCCCAAGGAGCATAGGTTTTTTTTTTTGATAGGCACCACTTGTTTCAACTGCAGCCAAAAATTTAGAGTGTTACATTTGAGTGACCTTCTGAACTTACAGAAATAAAAATAACGAACCAACCCGTTCTCTGAAATAAAAGCAAAAATCTGACCGATAATGGGAAGCATAAGTGTCACAGGGGCTTACCGTGATTCATATATGAGGCATGGATGACGTTATGCCGCTGGGATTTGTGTACCTCAGTGACCTATATGTGTGAGTATGATCTTGATAATAATTTTTGCGTCAAGCGAAAACACCTGGTCCAGGAGGTGAGTATGAAAAGAAGTGTTTAAAAACGTATTGCAGAGCATTAATGATTTGATGGAATAAATTGAAGGTTTTACGACTGGATTGTGGCGGGTCCAGTCGAAACGGTCGTACGCTGTAGTATTTTACATAACATTACAAGAGATTGTACAGACGAAGCAAAACAATCGATTTGTTCGTCAGGATGCTATCGGGACTAGGATACAAAAATGTTTCATTATCACATAACAAAATCCTTCGTTAAAAGTGCACCCAATCAGCCGGTTTCGTTTGATGTGGATCCGTTCGTGTCCCATTGATCGGAAGAAATGCAAAACAGTACGCCCCCCCCTAAAAGGTTCGCTTCATCGGCCATCACCCGGGCCACAAAGTTCAAATGAAACGTCACTTCAAACAATAAATCTCTTCCCAGGCACCATCGATGCGCGGCCAGATTGCTTGCTGCAAACACACGGACAATTAGTCGCAACAATGCACAGGTCTGGAGGAGGACAGATGGAACCGTACAGGAGCTGCATTTAACGTGCAGGCGGACATACCATTTCATTTATTAAATCCTTCCACGAGAATGTTACCCGTCGGTGCTACCTGGTTTCCATCCTGGGCATGAAATATTGCCAAACACATAAAACAATCACACCTGCTACGGGGTTTTGATGTTGTAATTTGCAAAGTCGTAAAGGAGTGGGAGGGATTGCATTGGTTTTTGTTGTTGTTGTGTGTTTTGTTTCGGTGTTTAAATCCTTCTTCCGCCGTCCAACTCTAATGATGCGCGAGAATTGAAGGTTGCGTAGAGTTTGGAGAAGCGGACGAGCGGTAGGATTTATTGGAGGCGTGATAAAAATCAAACGTAAACCCGTTCGGGGGAGCATAAGCCCGTGGATGGATGGACATTAACATACGAATGACGTTACCTGGTCGGGAATCCCAAAGGGACAACAGCGTAACGATTCTAATTGGATTGATGATGATTACATGCTAAAGTATTGCGATTGCTATCGTTCGGACGGTTTTCGGAAAGCAAAAAAACGCTATATGGAGGATTAAAGTGTGGAGCATCGTAAACGTAAGAGCTTAGATGAAGCGACAACGAGGTTCACATGCGCACATATGGACATCTGGAGGGATATTGAAATGTGCATCAAAAATGGTGGAACTCCTTGACAACAGTAGTTTGCAGGAATGGTCAATAAAAAGGTGTAGCAAATCTTGATCGGCAGTGAAGTCATGCTGGGTCCCGGTATGCACTGTTTGATTGGAGCTGGTTCGATAGCCGTGCCTTATTGCCTTGCGGTCACTATGGATGCCTTTGAAAAGAGATCATTTATTGCGCTTCCTACTGAACCAGATCTAGTTCTTCCACTTCTAGGACAAATATCATTGTCGAAGGAGTGGAAAAAGAAGCTGTCCTGGGAGCAGTATTGCAAGTTCTAAGCGTTCTGAGTCATTTGTGCCAGAGCCCATCTCCGCATCTCCGGCCGTTTTCAACTCATCGTTACACGTTGTCGTGTAACCTGTTCCTCGGTTGCATGGAATTGTTCAATTGCTCGGGTAGGAGTGTTCAGGGTTGCGTAGTGACACCGGTAGCTTGTGCTGGACACGACCGACCGGGCAAGGGTAACTAGATTAGCTTAATCCAAGCGTTAAGGCTTTTCCTCCACCAGCAACGAAGCGCGATGAAAGAGAGATGTGGCAATGTTCTACCCGGTCGGCGGCCATGTCAGCCATTAAATAGGAAGTAAATCCATCCAGTGTTTACTCTGCTGGTCAATTTAAACTTTATGTCCCGCAGACGTCAGATGTGCCCTCCCCCTGCCGTACCCTTCTACCGAACTACTACAACTTTGATGTGGATGTGAGTTCTTACGTAATTCTCTCGTCTGTGTTCTTGGTTCGATGCTCATATGAAATGGAAGGTTCATTCGCTCAATTCGTTTTGCGTTTGACGCTCGTTGCACATTAGAATGACAATTTAAAGTTTATTACTGGCAAGTAATCGCACACTGCACGGCTGGTATGTGTCTTCGTGTGTGTGTGTGTCGAATCCTGCGATTTCCTTACCGGGACACAGAATTAAAATCGTTACGGATCTCGTCTGTTTAATCGTCGTGAAGGTGACGCATTTTAATGGCTAGAGTGCTTAGCACAGATTTATGCAACACGTTATTTGATATTGGAACGGAACATATAGGGCAGAATACTTCGCAAGGACAATAAAATGAGCTTTACAAACAAAAAAAACTTTCCATGTTTTCTGCAGCTAAAACTGGATGTCTTTTTGCGGTAGTTTTGTATAATGCACAGACAAAGTGAACTATTTTCGCATCAGCTTTACCACTTCACAGTTTATAACCCGCTAAAAAAATCCGAATCCGCAAGCTTATCCGAACTGGAACGGATGGGTGCAAGGGTGAAGTTGTCTGTATCCTCCCGAAACACCTTCATGCCATTAATGCCACCCCGAAATGAGCGTAATATAAACCTCAAATGTGAACATTCGTGACTGTCAGCGATTGGCAGGTGTGAAATCGATTTTGCACCTACGATACCCCGCTTCGACTCGACGTTTTGCGGTGTTGTATTGTAAGTTGTAGCAAATGCACCACGCACATACGCCGATTATCGTGATTACCGCGCTAATGATAGTGGGTTCGCGAATGGCACTCGCCATTCGCCGTGCTGTGACCTGCGATTACCTGCGTAGGATTAACCTTGACCGTGGTGTCGACCGGTCGCTGCCGCTGTCTCTGGTTGGTTGGTACGCTTTGCTGGATGGATTATGATTTTCACACCTTTGACTGCGTATCGTTACGCACGCTGATGCATAGAACGCACGGTTTGATAACGGTTAGATCTGTGCTTGGAGTATGCAAAAGGAGCTAGTGGATGGACGGTTAACCACCAACTGGCATGTCCTGCTCGGTGACACGAACATACCTATTCCAAAGCCTTTCCATCTTTCGTGGTGGTGGTGATGGTGGTGGCGGCAATGGTCATAAGCTCTGTAAACCAATTTACGGAGGTTTACGTTTCGCCCTGTTGGAAGGTTGACAGTCATCGCTCAGGGTCATGCAGTGGAGCGTTGTGAAAGTACCGAGATACCGTTAAGTGTTGGTTGATCTTGTTTCCCACGAGCTAAGGAAAGTCCTTGATATCGGGCGGTTTGATTGGTGATAGAAATAACCGATAAAAAAACTCGAACAACCGGGACATGATATGAGAAGGCTTCATTAGTGTTGTTTATGATGCTAATTAAAGTATAAAGTGCAAAACATACAAGGAAGGTTGGTTGATATGCAATTAGGTATTTAATAACTGTATTAGAGTTCGAGGATATTCTGAAAAAAGGTATCGATAATTTTGACTGAACATTGAATAAAGCCTCAAATTTTAATATCTAGAATTTATTTTCATAGATTTTATGAAATACTCTTGACAATAAATTTGCGGTACAATCTGTACAACTAGGTAAGTCCAAGGATTACAAGAATAGCTTGACCCTACCCATATGATTTAAAGTTTTTGCAATGCTTCACGGGACACCGTCACTAATGTCTGACATAAAGTCGTTAAAAATTAAAGTTCAATGAAGACAGGAAAGAAAACCGACTTTTAGTTAGTGTTCGGTTTAGAGTGGGAAATTGAATGCTTAAGAAACAGTTCCGCGTTCAACACTTTAGCGATCTAATGCATACTCCCAATAGGCATTGAAGTTAACTTTGACATTTACGATCTCGTAAATGCGGATTAATAGTGTGTGTCATGCGTTCATTTGTTTGTAGATATTACACACTAAATGTTTTTATTCATGCCTTCGAAGCCCTTTTATTACATTCGTTAAAGATCACAGTAAAGAATCTGATTGATGATTCGAAAAAAGGGTTTCTCCCACAACCAACCCACAACCAAAATGTCATACGATCGGAAATCTAAGAAGTAATTCCGTTTAGCTTTTTTTTCCTTCATTGGTTCCTATATAACTTCCTACATTGAATTAGTTGGCGGTTTAGAGTGGCACAAATTGTTGTCACCACCCGCTTCGTGCAGATACATTCACAAAAAAACCATTCGACACCGACAGGAACCTTCGCAAGGGAATTGAAAACGCGTAACGGTTAGGGCATCATTAGTACGCTCGGCCGTCGGTATGAGCGACGCGATTCGATCGGAATACGTGTGACAAATGGTGTTGGAATAGGAAGCGAAGCGTTTACAAAAATTAGGCCAAGGAAGATGTCCTTCATGCGCTGGAGACCGAGACTCTGAGCTGAAGATTCTCTAAATTGATAGACGTGTAGTGAAGGTTGCTTCTCACCTAGCCAAGCGGTCACAGTTCGTGTGGATGTCATGTGGCGCATTTGTGATCGTTAGATTGAGGCTCTTTTATTTTTTTTGCACTCATGAAACCATTCGAGCCCGTATGAGGGGGTGGCTTACTGTTGTATGATCTTTGGCTGTTTCGCGGTGACACCGGTGCCAGTGTGACGGTCGAGCTTTGATTGACACAATAATGAACGGATCGATTAAAATCGGCTAAACGAGCGCGTCGTGTCAGATCTGATGCGGATCTTGGGAGCGTCATAAAGCGTGTGGAAGTGTTCGCATCTCGTGTGACTCGCCGAATATTCTCAGACTCTTTTTAAGCTCACATTTCTGGACGGTGGGGTGTTGGGAGCAGGTAGGAACATGTGTCCGTGATGGTTTGAGGAATGGATTTCCGTTAAATATGTCGGAATGCTTGATTGGTCGGTTTATTCTTGATAGAATGTAGTTGATTGGTATACTTGCTCATTAGACGATTTATTGCACCGTTAGTAAGAGCAATAAAAATGGTTTAGATTTATCCAAAACTGAAAGAGTTGCTTTAATATTATTACAAATTTCGGTGCAAAATTAGTGTTTTACTTAAGTCTCAATCAAACAAGGCATGTAAATGCTGTATAGTGTGAAATTAAAGAAACTGTAAAACTTTATTTTTTGGTAACTTTATGTTATAAAAAACCCACTGTCCTGTCTTCTGTACCATGTTCTTAAAATGTAAAGAGCAATTCAAGTTGAAGCTTTATTTTAAGGTTGTATTTCATACCAACATGAAAAAGTTCGACAAATTCAACGCTTCAACAAAATGGACGATCGGTTTTTTTGCCTCACTTTGAGTTTACAGCTTCTCTGTCTCTCAAGAAAATAGCAACGATCAAATTTCAATAAGTCAACAGTGTTGTTTGATCATAAAATACACCAGAAACCAGAGGTTTTATTGCCTGGCAGTTTTATTATAAAGGAACTTTGATCCAGGTGCTATAGTATCAGCAATAACGATGCAGAATATCCTGGACAAATATTAATTTCGAGACTTTTAGATGAACAGATTTGTAATTGAGGTTTTGAAAGCCCATTTACCATTTTTTTATAACCAGGAAATAGTATTAACTGATTGTTGCGTTTCTTCACCAAATAATTGTAGATTTTTCAAGGCGTTTTCTTTCCCTACGTTGTGTTTATTATTTTTTCTTTTATATCAATTGCATCCTTTGCGCTCTTTCTCTCGCTCAAACTGTTTGACATTAGTGTTGCCAAAAGAAAACCTTAACACAACCTGCCACCTGTCAAACCACTTGAACCGTGACCGTTAACCCTTTATTTACATTTCAACACTGATCAAGCACCAAAAAAAAAAAAACAAGAAAAAACGAAACATTTCTTTTTACTGCAAGAGTTGCTAATGTCAAAAGCATCTACCACCGATATGTCTTTCAAAAAGTAGCAAAAGTTTTTTGAGAATGTATGTTCTTAAAGTTAAACCCAAATCTACAGCTTCATTCCGGTTCCTGTTCGGTTCGGGCAGTCCTGCGTATGGGGCGACCGGTGGTAGAGATGGCAGTAGTGCCAGGCTTCACACAGTAGGACTTAGGTTCAATACCCATCCAAAACGTTCGTAAGCTCGTAGTGAGCGTGCGAAAAAATTAGCGTTAAGTCGTTAAGACAAGAAGACGGGGGGCGCTGGTCCGGATAAAGTTCCATGCCTGGTACTGCCGTTCGAAAGACCAGCATATTTTATTTATTTATTTACATTTGATTATTACGGTCCAGTGCCGTATTGTCAACACCGCTTGTTTTGAATAAATTTAATAATCATATTGATAAGGCATTTCCTCCTTATTCTTTGCCATATCCTCGAATGTGCTGATGGTGAAGATGATGATGATGTATAGGTGGATGTTGTGCGTTTTGATGGTCCGGTTCTATTGTTGCGACTATTGTGATGATGGTGCTTGGTTAAATCCGAATTCCGGCTGTTGTGGTGATGTGGTCATTCTATTGTTGACCTTTGTGGTTTGGTCTCGATCGTAACAAACAAATAAACACTGTTAAGACAGCACGAACATTTATTTGTCTGCGTACCGTGTTCTCCAGTGCGGTCCAGCAATGACATTCCAAGCTCAATCTAGTTAACGTCCAATCAAAGGATGATCGACAAGCTCTATCCTGGAGCAGCGAAAGCGATTTCACTACTCTCGAGACTGTTCCCGCCAAACACTTCGAACCTGACGCCAACGCTGTCAAACTCGATGTGTTAAAGCTAGACTGGAGTAGAGAACACTGTACTGTGAACAACACCTGCTACCCTTTTACGGCAGTATTGGAATCACCCTCGAGTGTTGTTGCTCAGTCATCGGATCACCCGTGGCACTACAAAAAATACACTTAAGACATAGACAACACAACATTTATTTTTTTTTTTCATAAGGGACGGCCAGGCCGTATTGCTTACAATAAACTTAAAATTAGTATACTCCTTTCCTCTTTGCTGGGAGACATTTCCTTCTCCGAGCTGACAACAACACAACATTTAACACAAAAGGAATGGGGTAATACGAATAAGGATTGGAAGGATACTTGGGATGTGGAAACATAGGACAAGACCGTTGTCTCTGGCGAATCAATGAATGATCCTCATGTAGGGGAGGTCCTTGGTAGCCAACACTTCTCTAATTTCAGTACCCGGTCGTCTGCCGATATTCTCGACTGCGCTCAACAAGGAGGGTCTTGCGGTTTCAAATTCCACGCAAGACCACAGAAGGTGATCCACATCGTGGAATCCGTCACCGCAGCCACACACTTTTATCTGAGCCAGAGTTATACGCTGTAGATGAGCATTCAACGCAAAATGATTCGGCATCAGTCGAGACATCATTCGTATGAATGCCCGGTCTACAGAGAGCCCATCGAACCAAGGCCGCAGGGACACTTTCGGAGAGATCGAGAAGAGAAAACGCCCGAGTTCATCCGCCTCCCACATGCTCTGCCAGCGAGACAGGAAAAGTTTCTGTGGAAAACGAAGGAACTCCTGGGCCGAGATAGGTCGGTCGTAAAAAGCGCCTTCTTTGACGCCTTTTTTGGCCAGTGAGTCTGCGTTTTCATTGTCGGGAATTCCGCAACCCAATCCTAATCAATAGCACTAAGGCTATCAGTGAAGATGATGTACTGGTCCGAAGGTCTCGCTGCTATCATCGATAGTGCGTAAAATATTGCGGCTAGCTCTGCGGTGTAAACACTAAATGGCTAACTCAATTTGAAAAATGCCTCGGTGGACTCGCTAAAAACACAGAAGCCAGATGCCCTCCTCAGAGGATGATCCATCAGTGTAGTACTGGCTTATTTGGTCTAAATGAAAGATCAGCATAGTTATCACAATAATGTTGGAGCGTTCGTAAGTTTATTAATTCGTATAGTGTCTTCGTAGAAGGTTTATAACTATATGGAGCACTGTAGTTTTTCGAATTTGTTACATAAAAAGGAATGGCCAAGAATTGTTGAGGTGGACCCTTGGCCAAGGTGGTAGCGAAGCCAGTCTTCAGGAGGGCAAAATTGGTAATCAAATTTTTAATTTAGTCTGACTATCCACTCAGTACATGTAAAGGAAGTCAAGAAAAGCCAGAATCACCATGCCTGACGAGGCTGTACTACCAAAAGTAGAAGAATTTTTAATACTTGAAAAGATATCAATACTGCCCTTAAATCCAAAGAGTAATTTTAAACCATGAAATTAATTGTAAATAATATGACCTACAACTTATCCATCTCAATTAAAACGTTCTACAAATTGTCTATCCTGTAAATACTGTTCTGCTGTCATTTTTCCTGTTCATTTCACAACAAAAAATAATCGATTTATGTAAATCAAGCAGTCGTGACCACCGACGACATCCACTAATCGGCTCCCTGTCCCTATCTTGATGTCCGTCAAGTCTATATCCATACCGGTACGTTCCCCGTCCGTACTATCCACGATGAGAGAGATGAGAAATAAAGCATACGCTACAAGCAGACAGCAGGACCAAGATGATTACCCACGCAGCGCGATCGATCGATCGAGAGATCTCATACCGATCGTATTGGCCAACTCTGGTACGTCCGCCTTCATGCTGTCTACGCGAGTCTGCACCTTTCGAGGCGCAACACATGATTAGAGGCAATTAATATGCCATGCTTCCGAAACGTTTTCGCAGAAGCGTAACGGTAACTGGTAGCTGTGTAAAAAAAGGGGTTTTAATCAAGCCGTACATGAGAGATGACAGAAATGGATCGAGATCGCGCGTGTTAGATAGCTGTTGGTGGGATGGTTTGAACTTGAACGAGTTAATTCGCTATTGCAAGGATGCAACCGACAGACGACGGCTGCCAATCTTTTCGTTCTATCTGTGCACAACATCGGGATAACTTATTGATGAATGTGTTTGTTTGCAAACCAGAAAAAGTTTATTATTAGCATTCATGTAGAGATGGTAGTTGCAAAATGTGTTAATAATATGAAGACCATGAAAAAGTGTAGTGCAGCATTTCTGCTCTTCTAAACTCATAATAGATTTCGCAAAGTTTCCCCTTTCATTATAATATTAAATGGGAACCGTAGCCTTTCTAGCTTGAATTTAATATTTGAACTTTATGGTTCTTCCCTCGCCATTTTTCGAACGCCACACCGAAACGCTACCGTAATGAAAAATCAATAAACCATTTTGCACATTTTAATATACCACCCACCAAACCCAGAAAAGGGTCCGCATTGTTTCGAGCGAGGGTGAACCTTTTTTGACACTGGTGCGTTCGTTTGATAGAGTGATAATTTTCAAACCACGGGACACCCACCCAAACCAGGCAAAGATGGTACCCATGGATGGCAGTTAAGATCATCGAAAACTGGTTCGCGCTCGCTGTAGCCCCCGCACTCGTAAATGGAAAATTTACGACCAAGTGCTTTACGATCACCAGCTGGGGTTTTCCGTTGAAGGTAGGTATGTTTTGCCACAGCTTTCTGTACACGCTCCTTTGTCAAAAGTGGGGAAAAGGATAATAAGGAATAAATTTGAACCTCCGAAAGCCATCTTAAACTTTTCGTTACCGATTGTTACCGACCGCTTGGTGGCATGACGGTGAGAATGGAGCAGACGTAGTGGTTCTTCGATTTTCGATGATGTTTCGGTTGCGGCTTCCGGGATTCCATTGGAAGTGGTATTTTGTTGCCTTTAGCAGCAAACACCCTTCGCCCGGCTGAGGTTTCCTCTGTTCCGTGCCGTATTCTTTGATTCCATAAATTAATGGCCGAGCGGTAACGATTGAAGGGCAATTTCATCGCGTAGCTGGAACACGGTGGAGGTGGAAAAATTGTGTGCTACCGCAGTACGGATTAACAAACTTCAGGAGTTGGTTTACCGGTAGGGACTTGAACCCGTTAGCGTAACGGTAAAACCACGTGTCGATAAACATTCATCTGCTATTATTTATTTATTACTAAATTAATAGGAAGCCCTCCTTACTGCCCCATACTTGGGCACGATAGGCACCCCAGCAGATGGGCGATTCTTGGCGGATCCTTTCGGCCAAAAGGGCGAGTGTATCTTGTACGAAGATCTTGTAGACGACGTGGAGGTTGAGCTTGAACGGACCATAAATTACTCGGTGCCTATCGGTTCATCGGAGATTTGTAGTTGTTCTTGGGCGATGCGAGAATAGTCATTCCGCATTCTGATGGACTTCGTACGTACGTATGTGTTGGAAATGGAAATGTACATTAAAACATGGCCTATATGGGCTAGGAAAAAGCAAGTAAAGCGTGAAGCATGTAAAACGCGACCGTAGAGGGATATCTTCTATTGACCCGGTGTGCTAGATAAATACACAGCCGGGCAACTTCCCAATGTCCCAAGAGCACCAACATAATGAAACAAGAAGATATCCTGAACCTGGAAAATCCTACTAAGCGATCGGTGGTTTTTTTTGTACTACATCGATTTCATCCTTCGATTTCATCCTTTCTCACGTGACGCGGTGTAGTGTGGGTATTAATATATTTTCATTAATTATCCGCCCAACACAAACACGACGTCTTGGTTCAATTAAATTAATTAATATCCGCCCGAGTGAAATGGAGCAGCGTTGGAAGAGTGTTGACCGCGCGGTGGGCATGCCAGTGTGCAGCCTGTTACCGATCTGAGGCTGCTGCTGCTGCTCACTTAACTTCCCTGCAGGCAGATTGCCTTGAGTTGCTCAGGACCTGGCAGCCTCTTTGGTGCTCGGATGCTCGAAGCGCTGAAACGTGTGAGCGTAGCGTAAAAGGTTAGAAGCAAGCTCTTGACGGAGTGCGTGCCCATCATCTCGAGGGAATACATTTGCATCAATATTCTCTAATCCTTCCAGAAACGCTCGTCTGACAGCGATGTGATTGATAGGATTATGGACGCTTTTCGAACGGAGCTGAGTACTTTTTTTTTCGCCCTTGCCAAGAGACACGCTCAGCATAGTCATAGATTGGAGGCAGGTCATGTATGGTGCTGACGATGTGCTCTGGTGTTAAAGGATTATTTTTTAAGAGGACGCTGGCTGGTATGTTAAATAAATTAACGCTCATTAGAGAGTATTAAATGGTTAAGAAGGATTTGTTACCTGTTTTACAGCAAAGTTAATCGAGTTAATGCTCGATGAGATAGGATTATGCAAAATAGGACTATCAAAACAGAATCCTAAAATTGATAGGAGCAATAGAGGATGACAGATATTATCACACTTGCTTCAAGCGATGTGCAAAAAAATGGAGAGCAATCTAAATGGCTTTCGTTGACAACGAATGAATTTGATGATATGTAGAATGCGTACTTTTTTTTTGCTGGCGAATAGATAAAAACTAGTTTCAGCGTGCTTGTAAGCTGATTAACGTTGATTTGTTTTTAATTTCCTCACCTCACTGGTTTATTTTACATGAATTTTACATTTTTCACTCACCTGTAATGATTCCCGCTGGCCCCCGTCAACCCCGTCGGATGACAAAACAAATAGTATATGGTGCGTGAGTGTGCATATTTGTTTTTTAACACTTTCCGTCCCACAGCTTGCAATAATTTTTCAATTAACATGCACAACTGTGCGAGTGCGTCTATGTTGCAGTCACACGATGCTGGGCGGCTGTGCGGTGTTTTCCCGATCCGTCTGGGTGGCATTAATTTATAATGGATTGCATCGAGGAGTCGATGACTCTTGCCAGACCGAAACAACCAGAAGGTTGGTCAGCGTGAGACTTGATAAATTATTTATTAGTTTTAATTAATCGACTGATAATGTATGGCGCTTTGAATCGTGTGTTGGGATTCGGTGAGCGAGAAAAAAAATTATGTTGAGTGTACAGAGAGGGAGTGCGCTGTCATGGCACTATTTTGTACACCAAATATTCAACCAAAAGACATCAGCTGTCAGACGTAAATGAATTTATTCATCCATTTCATGAGCATCCGGATGAATCATATATTTCGTAACTATAAAACAAAGCTTAAATAGTCCTGTGTGTCTGTGTCATATGGTGCAATTATTTATAATTTGTTTTATCATAAAAACCCTCTAAAAATTCCCTTGATGTTAAACATAAATAGTTGGATTTTGTTTTACAAGTCAGGCAGTTCTTTACCTTAATTACCTTCATTACACACGAATAGCCAAAGATGATACGGCGTGGAAGAGCATCACTTGATCATCCTACCTTTTACTGTTTTTATTGCTTTTGCGCGACAAGATAATCATCTGACAGCTGTTACCGTTGCAGCCATTTTAATCTGATGATTATGCTCACGAGTAGCCGGCTACTGTCAAAAAAAAAAAAAATATTTTTGTTGGTTAGGTTATTACTCGCCACAAAATTTGTAAGCATTTCAAAGCGAAAATGCTTCGTACGTCTGGTGGTACGCTGGGCAGATTATTGTCCCCTATAAATGTCTACTTAAAATGATAAACTGTGTCATTAATGGCAGGCCCTAACGTGGAACTGTAGGGATCCGTTCGGGGTTTCCCAAATCCAAAGCCTGGACCTCGAAACGGTAATGTGTCCTTCGTGCAGGCCAACTGTCTCGTTTGTCGATTGCCTAGACCTACGGATAGATGTTGATCTGTAAAGCGGGGTTTGAAAGATGCTACAGTCCTTTTCCTTGCAATCGACCGTTTTTCTGGCAAATTGGGGCTGCGCGATTCATTTCTCTAATAGATTCCGTCTGTTGAACTATGTATCCCATTCGGCCCGTGTTTGCGGTCTGTTATTTATGGTCCATATCTTATTTAGCTACTTTCTCGAAAAAGGTCTATGAAGTATTTTCTTTTAAATTGCATTCGGAGAAGATAGAAAAAAATGTTTCTTTAAAATGTGTATCATATATTTACCCAGCGAGGTGCTCTTTGCAAAGAGTTGTAGAAAATGGTTGAACAGATAACAGTCCCGTTGTTGGCTGAAGGAGGGTTTTGAGCTGTTTCGAAAGCGGAAAATAACACATAAAACATGATTTATTTGCAACTGCATGAAAATTTCTTTACTAAAAACAAGAACAACTAAATCATTCGGAATAATTCCTATTTGAAGGTATTTTGGGGTTATTGAAACGATTAGTGTCTTGGTAGATGGACTAGGTAGAATTATTGTGAGCACAGATGAAATGATAAAACTACTTTAGGCCGTACAATTATTAGTTACTATGAGATATAAAAATAAATGAAAAAACATCAACTTTATAAAATAACTATTTTCAAATTGAAATCTTTCAATTCAATCTTTAAATGTCATAAATCATTGTACTAGGTTATTCTAATCCAGCCTTGTCTGTGTTACCGTACGCAGGACCGACTATCCAACCAAGAAAGGACAAACTATTCAAGAAAGTTAGAAAATCTCAAGGATGTAGAGATCATACCAGGACCATTTAATGGCTTACGAGACTTATTGAAACCATGTAGTTGGATAAGGGGCGACCCGGTAGTGTAGGCGGCGCAGCTCTTTATACGGCAGGACCTCATCCGTATCGTCCCCCCGTAGTGAGAAGTAAGACATTCGATAGCCGACGTGATCTTAGAAGGTCCTTAAGCCTTAAAGAAGTTGGATAAGGATAACTCACTAAGAAGAAACGGTTGAGATAGGATTCGAACCTTGATCTTGCCATGTGGGGACAAGATTCGCCTCTTCCACTAGATCACGAACCTAGTTCAGTGATAGTTCATTTCAATATTGACCAGCTTTGGGAACTTAAAAGCTCTCTCCGGGGAACCGGGAAAAACAGCCACATCGCCAATAGTACCTTTACTCACTTAATTCAGACTTAATACAAACATTTTCATCATATCTTTACAGACGGCTCCTGGACTTTATCTGGACTCAGCCGGCTGTGGGATTCACTCCACCACAGACAACTGCGCCATTAAACTTCCTAATCACACCTCCATTTTTTCCGCCGAAGCAATAGCAATTCAACTAGCCGCCGACAAAGGACTACAGACTGACCGACCGAACGTCATCTTCAGCGACAGTGACAGTGTTCTGGCTGCTCTTTAACACGGCACCTCCAAAGACCCCCACATCCAGCTCGTTGACTCCATACCTGCATCCCCGACAATCGTTTTCTGTTGGATTCCGGGTCATTTCGGAATCAACGGAAACGAGAAAGCCGACCAACTTGCCAACAATGATCGACTCCACCCTGATGAACCACACAACACCTTTTCACGCCGTGATGCCATCCGCTTCACCAACACCATCATCTCCCAACACTGGAACTCCACATGGCACCACGTAGACCTCTTCATGGGAAGATACCGAATCCACCCACATCCAACGAGTCCTTTCCCGCCTTCATATAGGTCATACCCGGCTCACATACTCCTACCTCCTAGAAAAATCCAGTCCTCCACTCTGCAGCTTCTGTGGTGTTGACATCAACGTCCGCCACATCCTCACCGATTGCCATGGATACACGACACACCGAGCCACCTTTAACCGAGCAACCGATTTAACGACAATCCTATCACCTGACAAACCCCAGCAGAACCGCATCAGTAATCAGTAATTTATACAAAGAAATTTAAGCAATAGTTTAAACTTATCTGATACCATAGGCAAAAATCGCAATAGTTTTCCATAATATTTAAGCTACATATACAATAGTTTTGTATTAGATCAAACCATCTTTTTTTATACAGTAGAGAGGCGAATGTAGTCTCAAAATGACTCAAAGCCTCTATAAATAAATGAAAAAAAAATTGACCAGCTTTGATCCACACTTATCCACACAATTCAAAACACAACCGTTCTTTCAATTGAATTAAGTCCTTTTTAATACCCTTAGAAATCACTCCCAGCACCCGATTAGCTTGGCATTGAAACATTATTTACCTCTTCGAATAGAGATACCATTGTACTACAGAAGCAAATCAAAAGGCGCTACACGAGTTCTTCATGTGCCACATGCCCGATTGCTCGTTTAACACCATCAAACGTTCTCTCGCACCAGTTCGTACTGGAAGCGATTGAACTGCTTCGGTACAAGCCACCCATGTGTCCACCAAACCACCCCTGGGCAGGTAGATGTTCGAGCAAACCTCCAAGAACTGCCGCAGAGTAGGTTGAGGTGTTGCCATTAACCTTCTCGCCGAGCGATAGGCGGCACCAGTAAACTTCGAAAAGCGCCAAGCACCCTCCCTCAGGACGGGACGTGACTTGCGGAAAAAGGGCCCTCAATTCGTTCGTATACGCGCCCTGCAAGTACGGTTAGGACACACAGACAAACGGGCCACTCTAGGTGGCTAATATTTGTCCAGAAGAGGGCAAACTTTTGCGGGTTGCGGTGGAGCTGTGGAGTGGTGAAGTATACTAATGGTAACGTTATAGTTTGCTAACGGTAGAATGTGTAGTGAGATGACCGTAACGTCGTACATGACGGAGTTTGCAATGGAAGGCACCCTGAAGGCGAGCTTGCGAGTTTAAATTATCGTCGAATTTTTTCGTTGAGTTGAGCATCGATCATTAGTGAGTTGAAACAGAAAGACTGCAAATTTGCCTGCGAAGCAGGAAGGTTCAATGTGCCTTGAACGGTGAGTAGGATTAGATGTGAATTTTTTCGACTGCAAACTCCCAGCTCGATTATGGGTTTAAAAATTGTGTGAACCTTTGTTTCGATTTGAAGTCCCATTTTCGGTCACTAACGCTAGTCTGACTGACCGCTTTAATAAAACGTGACATCGTGGTTGGACGATTTATTACAAAATTGCGAGCATTCGTCACACACGCTGGTCCGATCTCACATGGTATGTATTAAAATTAATCGATTGTGGCACATTTTGATCGCTAGCACTAATTAGGGATTAAGGGATCGCGATAAGCAAGAGCATAGTAAAAGAAGGGCCTTAGGAAATTATGTAGGGCAACCTTTCTATCGCCTAAAAAGCTCCAGGAAAGGTGAACGGTTTAGTTACAAATTCATGTATCGTAGCATGGCTTTACAGAGCATGTAAAGTATGAAACAATTAATACTTTCTAATGGATGCTTTAAGTGTTGGAAATTATGTAACGCAAGAATACAAGATAATTAATTAATAATTTAACTCGTTTTGATGAATTTTTCTTCGAGCATATAGAACGATACCAATTTCTTTTTATTCGAACTCAACAGATGATAGCTTCAAGGCTTCAAAAACAGTCCTATAGTCATGCAATAGCTGCAGATGATAAAACGATTGTGGCACTTGTTTACACGGTACAGGAAACAGTATCAGGAATCAGAATAAGAATTTAATGCTTTTTAGACTCTATATATATATATATCTCCATAAGATTAAAAAGTAATTATTTTTCTGTTTTTTTACATCTTAATCCATTGCAACCAATTACATTTAATGACGCGTCTATAAGAAAATTAGCAAATTGCACCAATGAGCGCTCGTAAACTCCTTTGCACACCGTCGTCTGTTTATGATGTCTCTGAGCTATTACAGTTACAGCTGGGCGTTGCAAGTTCGTTAGAAAAACACCTTCAGAAACAGTTACAAGTGCCAATGGGGGAAAGGGTGAAACTCTACCGCACACGAACCGAAGCTGGTGCCACGGACCGTAAGTGACTGTTATGTTTAATGCGATTACTTGGTAGTAGCAAACGAATTGACATCCTTTGCAATTCTAGCAGGCGGTGGGGTTGCTACAACAAAAACTAAAACATATGTTGGACAACGCATTCGTACCTGTGCGTGTATGTGTGTGAAATCTATCCCAAAAAAGGGGTTCCTCACAAACGGTTCATAATTCGATGATAAGCCAAACCAAGTGTGGGAGACACCCATTTCTGTTTCTGATTCTTGGTACGATTGCTCATTCGCAGGGAACAAAAAAAAAAAAACATGTCTCCGGTATGAAGTGAATGCTCCGATCGGACCGCTTGATGTCCTCGAATAACTCAGGTTCGGGTGATTGGCTTCTTGGGTGAGTCTCGAAGGCGATCTAACGCCCGAAAGGGGAGCCACCCTAGAACACTGCCAAACTGTGCGCTGATCCGAAGGTGGAAGGCACATGAACTTTTCGTGTCCGATTCGTGTAGTCTGCGGGGCGTTTGAGCTATACAGTGCGCTCTATCGCTCGCGCAACCTTGAGCCAAGTGGCTAAGCCCACCGGGGAGTGGCCCGTTGTCCATGGGAGCAGCAGCCCGCTGCTGCCCGGTAAGCATAATGTTTCCTATGTTGTTCATTAAATTCATAAAGCGCCAAATGGGTGCAATCGTTTTGTGCGGTGCCTCGCGGTGCGTCCCGTTCTGCGCGCAGTAGATCGATCGATCGGATGGACGTACAAAAGAAACGGTGCCCAAAAGGGTCGCACTGGCTGCAGGGTAACAGCGACCGTGTACTGGCTTAGTTGCACACAGTTAGTGAAAATGTCTCACGTCGCGTCACCACGGTGCCAAGTGGTTTTCGATTGATTGACCCAAGGAACGATTCGAGTGTGTCGTGTGGATAGAGAGCAACGAAACCGGGAAATTGTGGGCGCGTTTGCAAAGCTGACCAACCGAAGAGGGTTGCCAAGAGCGGTATAAAAAAGTAAACTGTCATGCCAACGGTTTCGCCGCGACCAGAGGGCTGAAGGTTAGACTTTCGAAAATTTAGCCCCTTAAATGCGAACAGTTCGAACTGATGTCGATGGCGCTTGGAGACGTTTAACGGTAAGCGGCCATTTATAGTGTCCTAGCTTGAGGAAGGTGTGCTAATGTTTTAATATTTCTTACAATTTGTTCTTACGCACCGTGAGCAAGCATGCGTTCCACACTCACGCACGTGCACGCACAAAAACAACATGAAACTAGCGTACACACGAGCGAGTCGTGAAAAGAGTCGCGATAGCGACATCCGCAGCGCCCAGGGATTGGGAGCGAGCGCGCGCGTGTACAGCGTGCCGCATGATTTATGATATCAATCTCCCGATCCCGATCGTGCCACTGCTGGGCGAACGATATTGATCCCCGACATCCGCCCGGAGATCACGCCGCATCAGGCCGAACCCGGGACACGTTTTGTTGTGGCCGTTTCTGGGTCGTGCGATAGTTATGTTTCCTTGCCGGCTTCTGAAGTAACACTTCATGTTGTACGACTTGGGCATCGGTTTCGGGTGGCTGGAAAGGGAAAGTGACCGGTGGTCAGCGATCGAAACTGGATCAGTTCGTGTACTAATTCGTTCGAGTCATGCACTTTGGGCGTGCAGGGTGATGTACGATTAGTAATTCTTGATTTATGCGTCCGGGAATATGAATTCTTCCATCAAGAGACTTTGCTAGTTTCGGCTGAATACCGCTAGCGGTGGGCAAGTTCAACACTCCTGTGAAAAATCTATCCCGTCTTAACTGATATTTTGTAAATTTTGGTTAGAGAAAAATGATATTTTTTATCTGTATTATGGTCATTGTACAAGCTGCCCAGCTGTAAGGGAAAGAACAAGGACAAGATTGATACAACAGCAAAAAGCCTTCGCTTCAAACACCACTAATCATCAATGAGCTTTTGACAAATGATTATTGCTCACGGTGACAAATTGACAGCAGCTGTGATTATGATAAATTCCCGAAAACGCGCTCGTTAGTGCCAGGGAACCGTGGGCGTACGGTGGACTTTCGTCGCATAGTCACCACACAAAAGCTTGGTACGGTACTCCCTGCAGGCAGGTTCAGGCTAGTGTTGTGATAGTTTACAATGTTGCATGGCATGATTGAGTGATAGTGTTTAATCACCATCCAAGTCGTAAATTTTTTAGTTTCCTGTCGTACTGGGGTTTCCTATGTAGGTGTAAATTTACTACAGTGCACTCCCTTCTTTCCCACAGAGAAAATTTTGTGTTCAAAGTCACCAATATTTTGATTATTTATTTATTTATTTCACTTCACAATTTGTCTGCCTACCCAAACTTTCTTAAAAAAAAAACTAACTTAAAAGCTAAACGTTAAGGGAAAATCAAGGGGAGTTAAGTAGACAAGAGGATGAGCAGTGAGGACGAGCACGGAAAGAAGCTGGGGAGAGGGAAAAGTCAAATAGGTCTGAGGAAGAATTAAAGGCACGAAAAGCGCGCGGCAAAGGATCATTCGAAACTGCCGCTGTGCGCCGTGTTGCGACGGCCAGGAGAGGATGAGGGCGCAGACGATTGATTGGAATATTTCTATGACTCTAGTTCCTTCTTCTTTTTGGCATAATGATCTCTAAGGTCAATCTGGCCAGCGAATGGCTTACTAGACTTGCCGACATCTCGTAGTTGGATAGTCAGTCCTCACTACAGGGGGATGGTCCGGATGGGATTTGAACTCCGGTCCTGTATCACAGGGCCACCCCGACTCTAGTATGAAGAAAATAATAAGTATCACCTAGTATGTAACACGCAGAAGCCTTATGGACTTTATCCTACCAAGAAACACACCGAACTGGATCAAGGCGTGAAGGTTTCATTTTTATAGGCCATTTAATTTGGCTTGGTGTGACAGAAATTGTGGCTTACCATAACCATGAATTTGTGCGTCGTAATTGCCGTACTCCGGAGGACACCACTAGCTCTAGGTCAGTCTGTGGTGGGACTGTTTCAACAAATCTAATTTGAAGCAAAAAAAAATCCATTAGTACTTGTACTTTTTCATCGCAATTTGAAACCGAGTTGGCTACACACGGTACAGGAAAGAAGTACACAACCCGACACTAATTGATTGCGAATGGTACGTATTAAATTGTGTCCACTATCAAAATGGCTCGCTACTGAATTCATATTTGGTTTTCATCCACTGCACGGTTTAATCTGGGTCAGAATGTGATAGAAAGAAAAGAAACACACTGCTAAAGACATTTTGTGCCATTCTTAATATCTTAATTGAGCGCCCAAAGCGTAAAAAAGGGAACAAAAGCTACGAGGTGTCCCAAAAATTAAGTCAATCTCAACAACACTGTCCATTATCTTGGCCATGTGACGATAAAAGTAATTGCCAGCTGTGGGGACGGTGTGAAACAACGCTGTACAGCTAACGAGACTTACTCCTGCAGTCTATAGTAGTGACACTGGGACAGGATATGGTTATCAGCAAACCTGGATCTCACCAGGACCGTAACACGCGGGTACGTGCCACGCGACACCAAACCGTCGACTAATCGATTTACAAGCAGTATTTTGTTTACATTTCAATTTACGGCCAGTTTGCCAGGGGCCTGAGGTAGATAATTTTTGTCACTACGAGTCCAGTAGTCGCTACAAACTGGCTACCGGGTATTGCATCGTCGCCACCATATCAAACCGAATCTTGTGCAGTGGTAACGGGTTTAGCGCTGTATTTGCATTTGCAAATTTGCAAACGATTACTGTTTTGTAGCAATTTGACAGCTGTCATCGGAGCTGGCAACGAGATTTGAAGGCTAGCTCTCTTTCGTTCGTACCGTCCCGCACGGTACTCGATGCCACCGACACGGGTAGTGTGGATTGGTTGCTTGGAGAATCGGCATCGTCACCTCGACATTCGACAGGCGACGACAGTACTCTCTCGGCCGGTGGGATGCGGTTGAGTAAGTTGTCAATGCGTTGGTCGCTGGACGGCACGTGTGGTCTTGTAGTGTGGTAGTCCGATGACAGACCTGTGGGTCCCACTGCCTAGCTCTGTATGTTGCCGAAATGTGCCAGTTTGCAGCAGGCGTTCACTTTGAATGGTTTTGGTAAAGGTAGCAATAGGTTAGGCGATAGAGAGAGAGAGAGAGAGAGGCCAGTGTGCAGGTATGCTGTGAAAAATTTATTGATTTGTCGAGGGTTTTTAGCCTTCGTGTACTGTCAATTTAATTTGTTTCAGATTATGGATTGAATTATAGCTAGACTAAACTGTCACAAGGTTCAGAGTGACGTTTGAATAATTTTTGGAGCTATCTTATCCGTGAAGTTGAGTTTAAATGTTCCAGATAAGATTTGCTAAATGGCTTCTGTCATTGAGAAAATATATAAATTCTGTTTTGTTTAAAAACATGTCAAAGCAACTAATGAAGGACACAGTATTCACACTAGACGGATCCATTGTAAGTGATTGTCGTTGGTAGAAGACGTTAGCTATTATGTTACATCAAACGCTTTGTTCGCAAGCCATACGATTGTAAATCGGCGACAAAGTGCTTATCAATCTGCAACAATTTGCATCCATTGCAATGCAAGCGATGTGTTCGAACGAAATGTTTCTAAATCGAAAACCCACCTTTGTTAGGATGGGCGAAAGTTGAGAAGTGGCATTAGTCTCAGCTGTCGCACCTCGAAAGTAAGCACACAAGCGGGTGGGCCGTCCGTCATCATTAATCTTTCGACAAGTGCATTATATATTCTTTATTATTTATTGCTCGAGTTGCTTCACTCAAAGAGTTCCGAGGAAAAACGATCATAAAACGGTCACCCGACTCAGCGCTATGTGTCGCATCTGGCGCTGGATGCATGGTGGCCTCCAACAACAGGTAGGATAGAGTTTAGTCTTGTAACGGCACTCTCGTGGCTGTCATGGAGCAGCTTGTTTTTTTTTCTTTCTTTCTCGCTATTGGTTGAAAGTTCGTGATGCACTTGTGCTCGTGGTGTTCTTGTGCTCGGTGCATAAGATGTGCGTCGGAGAAGAAACGTCGAACCACAGGTGCTGTTAAGAAGAAATAAAACAGCATCTTCAACTGCATGGTCGGGTCCGTCTACCCTTACGCTGCACTTTGGAGTGTCGTCTCACGAGAAGATGCTGAGGTAATCGCTCATCAAGTCCATCAAACTGGTCTTGCAAAGCGTAATTTTTTTTCGGTTCCCGTTTTAAGACCGAGCAAGTAAAAAAAGGACAAACAAAATAAAAATGAATGGAAAAAAGGAGATGCAGACAACAGAGGAAAAAAAGAACTGCATCCAACATGCTGCCCGTAGCGTAATCAATTGTTCGCTTCGTTGCTGAGAGGGCATGAACGATAAGTCATTAATTTTATTATTCAACTGCACTTCTTCACTTTGGTATTTCAGAAATAAAAAAAATAAAAAACAATTCCATCCCACTCTCATCTTTGCATTACAACACATGGGTACAAGCATAATTCAGATAAATTAATCGATTGTTCATGACTTCAAAAAAGGTCCCGAAACCCAACATCGCATTTGAAGAAACAGGAAAATAAGTAAACGAATTTCGTGCAGAAGGTAAGCAGAAATGGGGAGTGGGAAGACAAAACAAAACGGCAATCCTTGCAAATGTGCTTGCGGTTCATCCCGCTGGGCATACAATGCAACCGGGATCGGTTAAATGTAATCAATTCATTTGCGGACATCAATTTGCCATCGATCGTGTACGCTGATAGGCTCGCGCAGTGAAAGCCTTCAGGTGATAAATGGTTTTGCAATCGCTGGAATGGTTTTAATTGGTATGTAAAAACGTTTTTTTACACTGCTTTACTTCTGATTGTTAATCCTCAGCGGATTTGGTTTATCCATGGGATGTTTCAGAGAAAGTAACGACGGTTTTAAATATTGTTTTCATTCTGATTGCAACCAATATTCATTTTGGTTTGTAAATTTTAAATTTATTAATGATTTTTTTTTCATCTAAATAAACAACCTCTTTGATTTTATGGACCGCACTAGATATTAAATTTTTTCGCTGGATTGAATTTCTTTTTGAAAACTGCTTGAAAGCGGAAACAAACAAACGAAAGTAATATGCACTTGTAACGCGCTGTACACTATCATTCATCTATAAATGTCACCCGTCAACGGGTTTGCTGCTAGCAAAACGGAAGGAAATTAATTTAATGCTACAACAAACAAAAACAAAAACCTACGCTTTTCCGTTTCCACCTTTCGGAACCACGGAACGAAGCACAGTGGCACAGGACCGCTACGGAAACTCACACTTGCGGGGCTACTGCTTGCCCTGCAGTAAGAGGTTGTAAATCGTCGCAAAAGTTTGCGATCGTTATGGCCTGATGGTTTATGTGACGCGACGTTAACGACACTGGACCGCCGCGATTGCGATCGTCTCCGTCCACACGGGAGAGCACAGTGTGTGTGTGCACGTGCGTTTTCTGAGTCGATGGTGCTTAAAGTCAATGGTGTAAACGTCACCTTTCACCAGGAAGGAAACGTCCGACTTGCTTGCATGAAGCTTCGAGCGATTGTGCGAAATTGAAGAGGGCAATAAAACCAGGGCCATAAAATTATACATTTGCAGGAATTGAAATTCACCGGGAGTTGAGTGTGGTCAGAAAATGTGATCAAATTGTGTTTTTTTTTTGTGTTGATGATGTGTGTCATTAGTTTGACGGTTATAAAGTTTTCAAGATTGTTTACGGGTATTACTTTCTGACGTGTATTAAGCTCGAATGAGTAATAAGTATTTGAGCGATCTCTTCATTTATAACCTGGAATCCAAACTAATCAACAACAAGCCCCCGGTTTCAGTTGATATCATGATTGGATTTAGTTTTCTTCAAGCAGGTTAAGCTAACATGAACGGACAAAAATGAAAGACATCAAATATTCATGAATTGAAAGGTGGAAAATTCTAAAACCATTCCATTCTCAAGAATGGAATATTCTAAAACCAAATCAGAAATAAGAAGAACTAAAGGAATCTTCATACCAATTAATCAGCAAATTAATAAATTTTTTCTTAATAAAGATCAAAAGAAAAGGAATTAGCATGAACGACAACCAACCGCGATTCAGCTAATGTATTTTGTACTAATGTACTAAGTGGACATCCATAAATTACGTAACCCTCGGTGGTGGGTGATGGAAGGGATAAGGGGGGGGGGGTTTCTGTACGCTCTAGTGTTACGATTTGTTACACATGAGGGAAAGGTGGGTCCATTTTGTGTTAAGTAACAGTATGTTATATGTGGCTAAATTTCGGGACACGTTGTTTTGTGCTCCAAAATTATAATATAACTTCATAATAATCCATTTTGTGGGGCGGTCCGGAGGCGTAGGCGACATCGACACCGGTCTTCAAACGGCAGAACCGAGGTTCAAATCCCATCCAGACCGTCCCCCCCTAGTGGCACTGACTTCCAAACTACGTAGTATCGAAAAGTCTAGTACGCCATTAAATGGCCGGCGTTACCTTAGAGGTCGTTAAGCGTTAAGTTAAGAAAAAAAAAAACATTTTTAACCTTTGGTCTAATGGTTCATCGTTTTGTGTACCACATATCTTTGTTGCAGTCGAAAATTTAAAATTTCCTCCGTTGTAAAGACCGGCGCCATCGTCGCTCCCACCACTGGGCCAATTACTTTCGCAGCATTTATGATAAAAAGTAAAATAAACTTGTCATTTTATTCATAAAATTATATTTAAGTAAAATTTTGGGTGTTTTAGTGTTGCATAATATTGGAGTAGGGGTTCGTTACAGCGTTACGTTTAGCTGCGATAAGGGGTAGAGGGTCCAAAATCACGATTAAGCATTAGCATTACGTAATTTATGGACCGCCCTTAATATTTAGATCTTAGACACTCGCACATGCAATACCGTCGTCGTCTGATCGTTCTTCTCACGTTTGAAAATGTAACGTTTACATAGCTAAATTATTTTTCATTAATTAAGAGATCACTAAGTGTTGCTCTCGATATTTTCTCTTTTCTCCTTACTAAAAATAAAAATTCTTATTTCCTTTTCCTTGTGATCACTGTAGTAAATTCTTATTTTCTTTTCCTCGTGATAACTGCAGTGGCCAATAAATGTACTATCAAGTGTAAAAAAGATTTCACACTTTCTGAGAAGAGTTAGAAAACACAAACCTGTTACACGCCGCGTTGATGCATTTAGTTGTACGCGCGGGTGGCACGCGCTTATACTAATTTCAACTGACAGTTATCGGATTAATCTCTTCAACGGAAAGCGAACCAACCCCGGCAATGCAGGTTGCCAATACAGAGCTTATTATGCGTCGCTACTGAGATTGATCTAAAATATATGCATAAAATTGTGCAAGTGCATGTGCAACGTTGCTTCCAATCTGCGTAAAGAGCGGTTCGTGAGCGTATGTCGCTTTTCGTGTGCACTTACGACGGGGAAGTGGCTTTAGTTTTGCACTTGCGATGGGGTAGTCGACCGTGGGTGTTTCAGAAGGAAGGAGATAAACTTCCTCTTAAAAAACGGTTGTTTGCGAGATATCGTTCTAATGCCGGGAGCATTAAACTAAAAGGAATGGAGTCTAAATTTGAACGCCAAACCGTGTATCGAATTTCAAGGACAGTGTGATGGCGGGAAATCGACCGCACGTCACGGAACGCAATTGAACGATGGTTTTTACCTTATTCCGCGAAAGGATAGTGTACTGCACCAGGCGATCTAGATTGGGCAATGGTAGAATTCGTATTGATTCACGGAATGCATTTGCGTAACTTGCGACTGAGCCGGAACAAATGCTAGCGTTCCCTTTCTGACTTACCATGCAGGTTTTTTGCATCGCTTTTCATCGAGCGTGGATATTACTGCGACAGGTTGTTCGGAGGCTTAGCAAAGCTTAGCGGCTTCATAAATATTTACGTTCGATTAATTAATTGATCGAGCTCAGAATTTTGAAATGGATAAAGCGTGCTTTATGAACGAGATTGTCGGGAAAATGGATATTATGGACTAGAAATGGTTTAGTTTAGAATATGGTAATGTTTAGAGTCGGTTTTTCGTTGCTGATTTGAGGATTGATGAGTTGTTTTGTTTCGGTTTTATTCAAGGGAATATGATTTGTAGGTAAATTATTTGTTAACTATTACCAAAACGTAAAATTATTTCCTGAAATTATTGTTATATTACTTTTGTAATTAGGTTTAAAACTATTTTATTTCATTTAAAAAAAAGTTAGCAACGAGAATTATTTAACAAAGGTATCATAGTTTCAAAGCTATACGTCGGTTAAAGAACAATAAGCCACCCGGAACCGACGAAATCGTAGCCAAACTGGTCAAAAACGGGGATGCCTTACTAGAAAAGGAGATTCATCAACTTGTTACTGAGGCATGTGATAGTGAATCGATGCCTTGTGATTGGAATCTGGGCATCATCTATCTCATATAAAAGAAGGGAGATATGTTGGACTGCAACAGCTATAGGGGTATTACGGTGCTGAATACCGCCTACAAAATATTCTCCCTAACCCTTGAGGTTAAGCTTGTCCCATTCGTTGAAAGGATAGTTGGAAACTATCAAAGAGGATTCCGAAATGGAAAATCTACCACTGACCAGATGGTCACCATGTGGCAAATCTTGGAGAAGATTGCTGAACAACAGTTGAACACGTACCATCACTTCATAGATTTCAAGGCCGCATATGGTAGCATAGCCAGGGTGAAACTCTCCGAGGCCATGTTAGAATGACCATGACCAACGTCACATGCCAGGTGAAGGTGAATGAACAACTCTCAGGGTCCAAAGGTCTGCGTCAGAGAGATGTGTTCGCCTGTCTCCTATTCAACTTTGCGCTAGAGAGGGCCATCCGGGACTCGGAGGTGGAGACTTCGGGAACCATCTTCTATAAGTCAACCCAGATCCTGGCATACGCTGATGATATAGACATCATTGGTCTGCGGCTCTCCCACGTAGCAGAGGCCTACCAAAGGATCGAGCATGCGGCAGGAAACCTCAGGTTGCAGATTAACGACGCAAAGACCACAATGGATGGTGGCACCATAAGCGGCCCTACTAAGAAATCCGCAACTACGTGAGGATGATGTACGGATGTACGCACCGAAAACAACATAGAGATGGAGTTGCGCGCTAGGATGCGGGCGGCCAGCCTGTCATTCTACAGCCTGAGGAAACATTTCTCCTCAAAAAACCTGTCGCGACGGTCGAAGCTGGGACTGTATCGTACCTTAATAGTCCCAGTACTCATATACGCCTCTGAGACATGGCGGCCCTGTCCAAAACACACGAAGCCCTCTTGGCCGCGTTCAAGAGGAAGATGCTCAGCAGGATTATTGGCCCCGTATGTGTGGAAGGACAATGGAGGAGCTGCTGCAACGACGAGCTGTACGAACTGTATGACAGCGAATTAGGCTCGCCAGGCTCGAATTCGCTGGCCATGTTATACGCATGACACCGGACGACCCAGCTCAGAAAGTCCTTTTAGGCCGTTCCGGATTCGGCTGCGGCAGGCCAAGACCGCAAAGCGGTTGTAGAGCCTGATAAGTAAGTAAGATAGTAACTAAGTAAGTTGGGTAAGTAAATAAATAATAGGTTCTTCTTCTTCTTCTTCTTTTTCTTCATTGCTTAATAACCTTCTAGGTTATTAAGCTATCAGCCATTAAGAATGGCTGACTTACTAGACTTGCTGATACACCTGATACACTGATTACACTTGATAAATATGCGTCGTGACCATTAAATCCATTAAATGATGAAGATTTTCTATAACGCTAGTTTAATGCTTATCGTAATGTTTGCCTTTAACCTCGTTTGGCTGATGCGCTTTCTCTTCCGCAAACTCGCTTGTTGGAGAGGGTTTTAACGCATCGATAAACCATTACATTCAACTGGTTATTTTACTTTTCATTAAATCAACGCGATGGCGAACGATAAGGAAGATAAATTCATTTGACCGGTTCAGTAGAAAAATGATTGCTTTGCGTGATTGCTTAAATACTTCGTATTCCACCTAAGTTTGAAGCCAGTAAACGAGGATATAAAATGAAGAACGCTTTGAACTATCCTAAGATATTGACTACGTTAATTAAATTATATAAGTACTCAAATAGATAGCTAAAGACACCGAAATTGAGAATTCTATTTGATTACTTAACCCGTTTTAAGTAATCGATTGAATGTGATAGGATATCTCTAGCCCCTATAAAAGGAGTGAATCAATTGTCTCGTTCGTCCATTTTTGGTGATCTACTTGTATGATGATCGGTACTTTAGCAGCAATCGATCAGTGTTACCGATACCGAGCCATTAAAAGGAATGTTATGTTTAAGAGGCTCATTCCTAGCTCCACTGAGAGGTAGTTTTATCAGGCATTTTTAAGGACAGTTTTCTGATACTTTCAGCGACGATAATCGCTTTAATCGATTGGATTGTACACACCCAAGCACCTGTTTATACCATAGTCAGTGCAGATCACCGCTGGACGGTAATTGAACGTGGACTTGTCGAACGGCGGGTCACCACTTCCCACTCCCAGCGGGTATTTTTCTCTCCCGGGAACACGGTGCGAACTAGCTGCAGGGTTTGGTTGTGAAAACATTTGTTTGCATTTTGTACCTTTTAGGGGTTGAGGGGGGGGGGGGGGGGGGGATGTTGGTAAAAGAATTGCTATCTCACTGGAGCCGCATTGAACATGCTAAACGTTTTACCGACTCGGCAATGGTGGAGTTTCCGTGATTTTTCACTTGCCAGTGGTGGGAGCCGCACCCGCCCATGTCTCGTGGGATGAAGAAAGACAAGAAAACCTTCCGACGAATTATTGTGAAATTACCGCGTGGCTCCCGGGAGGTTTTACCCCCAGCGCGGTTTAGGTGACCGTTCGCGCATTGGCAACGCGGTTCGTGGTCGTAGGTCTTTGCTTGATTAAATTGGTAACGAAATAAAAATGGTTAACATTTCATTTTGCAAGACGTTTGGCGTTTGAGCATGTCGATCGCGAGCTTTCGCTCCGTCAACTGATGTTTTGTTTAGCATTTTGCATACGAATGGAGTATGGGTTGAAGGTGTGTGTTAGGTAGCAGACGGATGAGTGTTACTACGGTGATCAAGCGAGTTATCTGTTGCTACGGGGCAGGTAAGGGTTAGGCTTGCAAGAAAGGTAAAACGGAGGCTTGACATTCGTGTACACAAAACACTAATTCATTTCGTTAGGGAAACTGTGTGTAAGGTTCCAGTTTTGAAGTTGATGAATTGAAAAGTGTATAGAAGATCAGATTAAATTCAGTTTAGATGTAAATAATTTTGTAAGTGTCAAAATACGAGGGAATTTTCAAAACTAGATTTCAGTCCTTTGTCAGAGTCGACATTCGATAATTAAATCCCAAGGATCTGTCGTATTAACTCCACTTTGCCTGATGAGACGTGGACAATATTTCCAGCTAGTGCAATTGAGTACATTCAGTTCAATTATGAAGTGTCCAGAACGGGCTGAAATATTATTGGAAACATTGTGTTGTGTAGCTACACTTCTTTTTCCATTTAACTTAACGACCTTCTAAAAGTTCACGCTGGCCATCGAATGGTTGACTAGGCTTGCCGGCGCCACTGTCGCATACACCGTCGGGTAACACTGGAGCATTTGAATAAAACACTTACGCAGCCTTCTTTGAAAACAAGTGTAAACGTAATATCTTACAGAAATATTAGGATAACAGTGACAACTATTCAGTAAGCTCATAAATTATTCTATAATTTATGATCTGTTACGTGATATATGAAAAAGTTGTTCATTTCTATTGTCTAAAGACGCCGTTAGCAATGTTGCAAACTATGACCGAAACTTATCAATTCATGACGGCTCACTGCAAATTTGCTCGATAATCTAGTTTGACGCAAGGATTCCGTACGATTGGTTCCCGGAGGGACAATCCTCGATCGCCAGCAAAGACCCCGTACATCGACAGGTAAGTGACGCACGAAACAAAGGCGCTCCTTCAGATGTGGTCACACAGTTGTCTTAGATGGTAGACGGATGCCCTACGCTGGGTCGCTCTACTGCCGACAGCCAGCAATCAGCTGGTGAACAATGCCTTTTTCCCGACAATATTCACAGCATCCCCCCCCTCGTCGAACGGTGCTCAAAGTAGTGTTTAGCCTCCATTAATCGTGTTCGCGTTGGACGATGGCTATTTTTGGAACCGAGCTTTACAATTTCTGGAAATGTCGGAATGATCGTACCGGGAGCTTGTCGCCGAACTGAGACACTCCTGTACGGTTTGAAAACGGTCACGGTCTGAAGGGATCCTTTTGTGGCGCTAAGCGGGAACCGTGTTATGCTTTTCAGAAACATTTTTCGCGCACAGCTCCATTCACCCTGTGGACGCGCATTCACTGTGCGAGTATGAATGGAGCTGAGGGATTTGTTTGACGTTTGACGGAAATGGAACAGCTTATTTCTTGCGGAACGAAAAGCGAATGTGACACATGCTTGGTAATGAGCATTTGCAGAAGGCACGATGTTAGTGGTAAGACGAGTACGGATTACACATAAACGGTGTTTATCAAGTGTAAAGTAATTCCATTCAAATCAAATCAATTGTGGCAATATCTCAAATAGAGGAAACAATAGGCATATTGTTTAAGTAATTAGTGTCCATAATTGTACAGAGGTTAAACGGCTAGATATGATTCTTCTTCATCTTCGCCGCTGTCGCCATACCACCGGGTCGGACCCATATGATTTTGTAGATTAGATTTTATTATTGAATTATTTAATAAATTCTTTTTCGCTAATCATAAATTATTTACAATCCTTTTTTTACAATTCCTTTTATTTTTGACAATTTCGACAAGACATGTGGTCTTGTCAAAACTATCAAAACAATGATCTGAGAACTGATTTTTGTAAAACTTTTTTTATTCTTTTCAAATATATGGATATTTCAGCAATTGGCAGGAGTGATTTTGTTCTCCAGAAATACACAAAAAATCTAAGAAAAACTAAGCAAAACGCTTGAGAATTGTAACAGATTTCAGATTCTAGCTGTAAATTGTTCATTATACAATCATTCATCACGAAATTTCTAAAATCCTTCCCAAAAAAAAAAAAGAAAAGAAAAAATATCGATCTGCAATCTGATATGCTTTAATCCGGCTCGTTAGACGAGATTTATGGTTAAGATTCCAAGAAGTCTTCACCGTTTGGTTCTTTCCAGTGTCCGTGCTCGCTGCAGAAAAGAACGAGATTTTATAGTTTTCGCTCAACTAATTGCAACCCATTTGCAACAGTTTGTGCTAGTTTTCTTCATTTTTTTTTGTTGGTTTGGTTGAAGCAAATGGTAGAAAATTCTCCTATCCAACTCTTCACCCACCATGCCGTTCCGCATGACCGAATGCAACCAAACTAAAGGGCCTCGGGTACGGTGTGTGTGTGCAAGAAAAGTTTTCAATTAGCTCCATCGTTTTCGTCGTTTTCTTTTCCAAGCAAAATGGCTGCACGGCAAAGTGTCATTTCGATGTCGTTTTGCTTAGGAACCCTGAGCTCACATCTCACGAAATGAAAACAGTTTGAAAAGTGCAGTTTCATTTCAAATGCACCGAAACGACGATCGAAACGAACGAAATGGTTTAGTCGTTTTTTTTTTTTGTGGGTTGAATCCCTTTACCAACGATATAGACGAAGAAGCATAGCATCGACTCGATAAGTTCAATTGATGCGAATGCTTCAAACGATCAGTTGTTGAGGAAGAAGAAGTGTCTCGTTCGATCATTAGCCGTCTTAATGGTTGATTTCTTGCGCTATCAGCCATATCACTTCACCCCCGCCAATGAGCAGGTCATCGGGAGGGTTTTGCGATGCGAGAAAAGTCATTAAATTCTTTGTCAGTACCGGTTTTTGTTTCGTCATCGTCCACCAATGACGGGGATGCTCTACGGGTGGTTGCGAGTGTACGTGTGACCGATAGTTTGATGAAAAGATTCACCCTTTCAGCAACATTAGGCACGTCGTGTATGGTGTGAATGAAAAAAAGCAATGCGCAATGATGCTCGTCGGTTCGATTCGATTGTTTTTTTTCCCGTTCCTAGCTTCCTTCTGTTATTGAGGCTCTTCATCACATTGAAATCCCTCTGCACCCAAGCTCATTCCATTTGTGATCCGATGGGATAGGTTTTCCGTACTTTTTTTTCCTATTACGACAAAACTAGGAAAGAAGCTTACCGGTGATGCGATGATGCGTTACGGGATGAGTATAAAATCGGTGATGCATCTGCACGGTTTGCAATTGCAATTGGCAATGCGCCATCCTGGCGGCAAAACGTATCGAGTTGGTCCGGTAAGCTGATAGTGATGGAGTGAAATCGATAAATCATGCATTTGGACGGAATGCAGAGCTAATTTATTATGAAGTGCCTGCAATATGGACGCTTTGTCGTCGCGTTTTGGGTGAAGAATACCGAAAAGCTTTGGTTGGGTGAGCAAATGGATTGGATTTTAGGAGATTTTCTGCTACAGATTCGGAATAGACGGTTTGATTTGAAACGTTCTATCCGATTAGGGACACGTTTGTCAGACATCATTTGAGGGTTTGGGATCTATTACATCACCGAAATATGTTAACGATTCGAATAAACATGAGTATTAACTGTGAACATCACAAGGTAGAAACTGATTCACTTTTATAAAAGTAACACGTTTGAATAGCTTGACACATTCATTCCGCATTCTTGCATCAGCAGCTGTCATCCACGTCGACCAACCTGTTCTGGTCGTGGGGTCGAGGTAAAGGATCATCAAATCAGATCCTTTTGAGTGATGGTCGCACGTCAACGGTGCCGGTGCAACCCTCCTGCTTTGTTCACTAACGATGGCGATCCACCCATTAGCACACCAAACAACCAATCTCGTGCGGAAGGTGTCTTGGTTCGTTAGGCTTCAAGGGATCGCAAGCGAAACAAGGTCACTTGCTGAAGATAGCATTTGAGTTCGGATCTTTTCGGAGGTCTTCAAAGCAATATTACTCTTACAGAAAAAATGTGCCAACTAATGCAATCACGGCGCACAACGGCTGAGGTGCACATTTTGACAGTTTGCCGTTTGCGTTGAAGTGCCTTTGAGGTGGGCTGATTTTCGGAAAAGGGTTCCGGTTGTATAATCGATCGCAGTGTGCGCAGGGAGTGCCAATGAGTGGCTGGGTTGATTTCGCGCTTCACATATATGGCATCGCTCCTGGGAAAGGAAATAATATCTATCCTTGGCTTTGGGTCGAAACAGAGCCTTCAACGATTATGACAGAGATGTAGGAAGTATATGATTGGAAGAGATCATATCGATTAGCGCTGGTAAAGGCGAGGGCAGTTCATTAGTTAGTGAGCTAGAAGGTATTACATATATACACTGCTATTTAAAATGGTAAAATTGAAATATTTTATGTTAAAAAGATGAACAATTTATTTCTTTGCGAAATAGATTTTTTGATTCTTCTTCTTCTTCTCCTCTTGGCTTAACAACCTCTAAGGTCTTGCAGCCCATCTAATCGCTTACGAGACTTGCTGTTACCACTGTGCAGAGTGCTAGTGCTAGAAGCTAGAAGTGTTTATATTTTAATAATTAAACATAGAATCTCATCCTGATCTTCCCTCTGTTAAAGGATTGATCATGGTTTATCGAAATTCTGGTCACGCCGGTCATTGAATGGCCTACTAGATAGTCAGTCCTCACTACGAGAGACATTTTAAGGGATTTGAACGTCGCTCCTGGGGGCGGCTCGGTGGCATAGGCGACAGCAGCGCCGGTCTTCAAACGGCAGTTACCGGGGTTCTAATCTCAATCGGACCGTTCCCTCGTAGTGAGGACTGACTAACCAACTACGTGGTATCGGCAGTCTAGTAAGCCATTTCTCGATGGCCGACATGACCTTAGAGGTCGTTAAGCCAAGAAGAAGAAGAAGAACGTTGCTCCTGTCGCGTTGGCTGTGACTGGTCGCTTCCAAACGCTGGTTGTTCACTACGGTCCCTCCCAAAAAAAAAGAAATTTATATATTTTGAATTCGAATAAGTCTAGTAAGCTATAACACGACCCATAGTTCAAGCCGGCCATGCAAATTGTCAAGTTGAACAAAGGGAATAAGAAAAAATTAAACTAAGTTGATCATTCGTAGAGTTCCTCGCTTAAGTCTTTTGTTGAGCATTTATAGTAATCAAATTGCTCGTTATACGATCGTAACGTACAAACGCGTTAAAAGACACAAACACTTATAGAAAACCATCTTAATGAACTCACTTAAGATAAGCTAAAGCCCTCCTACATTCCGTTTAGTTCACTTCCTTTTCATTTGATGCTGACTGAGCGACATCAGTGCATGTCCGATGTTGTTTCTATCTGGCGGAACAGATCAGTGAAGATTTACGTCGTTATGCGTCCGAAAGGAGCGTCCAACGATTGATTTGTCCATTAAGAGTTGGACATGTTTCGTACAGTGCGTTCCCCAACCGGATGGGTTACCCTTGAAAGGTCACCACGTAGGCTCACACTCTGGTACCGGAGGTCATGACGACTCAGCACGCACGGTGCCCATACACGTCAAAGCGTTTGATGTGTGTGCAACAAGCGGTAGAACGCAATAAGTGACATGCGGTGGAACCATTTCGCTTTCGGTGCGAGAAAACCTCTTGAAACATACGGCACCTTCGATCGGGAGACTGGCAAAGTAACTGGCACCGCACTAGTTGTTGCCTCCAGCACACATTGTTCTGTTGTCCACCGTATACGCTTACTCGAGAGCACTTTTTCCGCATACTTGTGCTCTTGATGAAGCCACACCTTAGCGTGTCGGAGGCAACGTTCTTAGCGATCAAGCCAGCAGCACCCTCAAGTACAGCATCAGCTCCGGCTCGGAGCAATTGGCCTCAAGGGTTCTCTAGCACCTTGTAAGGCGGCCCCGGTCGGTTCATTTTCGGTACAGCACCCCTGAGTGAAGGGTTTGGGTGCGCTGGGCACACCGGTTACACTGGATTTTGATTATTGATTCATTTCGGTTGTTTTGTGTGTATTTCACTGTACGCTGGTTGTTACAAATATGTCTAGCTTCGCCAGCAAATGCTTCATCGTGGTTTTGGTGTGTTTTGGACTGTCCAGCTGCAGGCGGTACGCCATTTCCGGCCAGCCAGATCGGTCAAATCGGGCGACCGTGTTCTCACGGCTTGGTCGCACGAGATGGGTGCGAGAAGGCGAGATTGTGTGTTTGCTTGATTTATGGTTTGATTACACTGAAAAATTATTCCACTTAATGCACTGCGTGCTTTACGACTGTTGTAAGCAACTAAATGTGGTCCGATTGGGTTATGGAGATGTGAGATGAGGGTTGAAAGACTGGACATTGACAGGCCGGTAAGTATTGTAAACACACTTTAGTGAATATGTGCGAGCGATTTGTGGAGCGTTTGAAGGTGGGTATGATTCTTGGTTACATGGCCTTTTTGGTGGTTTTATTGCTGTGGTAAACTTATCATGATCGTCTTAAGCTTGCAGTATACAAACAAAATTGATCCCAATCTTGTTTGTTTGGTACTTTGGAATCCATGTTGTTCTTAGTGTAACTAAACATTTGGGAAATTTACTAGTTTCTTTCTTTTTTATCCTTGAACATTGTGTCGTTGAACAATTTTTGGATTGCTCCTGATTCAAATTATATTTTTGAAATATTTTAATAATGTAAAGTGATCACTACATCAGTATTCCGAACAAAGACGACGTTTGAGTTGAAAATTATCTTCAGCCTTACTGATCAGTAATAAAAAAGCTGGTTGCATACACATTGCATCTTATCCGGAACGTCCTGGCAGTGCCACAAAACCCCAAATGGCAGTGTATTGCAATGTGTAAATATTTTTCTTCGCAGAACTCTTTTTAAATTTTTTTTAGCTTAAGCTACTTCAAAAGGCTAAGTTTGGACACAACTCCCTACTGCACAGTACTTGACAAAGTGTATCGCCATCCTCTATCGCTGCAATTAATTTCGATGCTGATAAAGATTGATGGCTCGAGGTCAGCAAAATAAACCTCTGGTATTAGAAGTGAACGCATTGAAAAAAAAAAAAAACATACACACACAAGCACAAGAACACATTCGGGGTGTGGATCCGTACGCACTCGACAAACTTGTGGCCCATTCGTCCATCCACAGTGTCTTTGGCCCAACCCAACTCGCACGGCATGAAATGAAATGTGTCACTCACCAGGCCGAGTCGAACGAAGCGATCTAAACAAGCACCCGCAATAGCTACAACAACAAAAAAATGGCCCTTCGGATCAGTGCGCTCTTCCAAGCTGGGACGTGACTTGCGATTGAAAGTGCTAACCGAGAACGAGACGGTTTGTTTGTGTGTGTGTGCGGTTTGCAAAGCTACTAGTGTTTGGTTTTATGTTGTAATTTAATTAAGAAAGCGAGTAGCCAGATCCACAATCATCATGAGCTTGGTGTGGTGGAAGGTGAGGGTGGTCTGGGCTGCACGAGTTTCCTTTTGGTTCGGGCGTTGGTCCTCGGGAGCGTTGTTGGGGAGAATCAGCAAAAGCACGTTCAATTGAAATTGAAATCGTTTATCGATTCGAATAATCGCGTAACGTTTTCTTAAGTGGCTTAGAATGGCAGAAAAACGCTGCTACGAATGAGCTGTGTCTCCTTTGCGCTTTGTGTGTTATGGGTCCAATATCTAATCGTAATGTTTGGCCATTGAAAAATGAGGGCAGACCAATTTGAGATATTTTACAAAAATTAAACACATCAAACAAAATTTTGAAAAATATTTAAAAAAAAGTTATGACATTGATTTAACATTAATGAGCAAAAGGTTTAAAATATTTGATGCCTGACAAACGGCTACCAAATGCACGTTCGAGGACAAGCGAGTTGGGTGTGAATGGTTCTTTGGCCTCTTGAGCAACGGCAAACGGTTGCGATTCGATTGCTGAAGGTTTTCGATCACCTTTAAGCCACAACCAGGCAGGCTAGTGGTGCTGGTGGTTAACTGTTCTTTAACACCCTTACCGTTTGCCAATCGGTAAGGGTGGAAGCCTTCGGTACGTTGGCCTTCTGCATCCTGACCCATGCGACCGATATGCCAGTTAGAACATGCGGTACAAGCTTCAGCAAATCGACGTAGGCAATAAAACTCCCTTCCAGAGCCTAAGTTCCAGAGCCTATTAGGTTCGTTTTTGGAGCCCCACTTAAGAGAGAGAGAGAGAGAGAGAGAGAGAGAGAGAAAGAGAGAGAGAAAGAGAGAACCTTACAACTACTTGATCACGATCCCCTCTAACGGTTCCAGGGAAAGGATTACGGAGGGCAAGGACCCACCGTGAACGTCAAACGAATGCTGGCGGTAGACTGAATTTATTTCAATATATTTAATTCCGATTCTTGCTGCATACAAATTAGCAAAAACACCCCTCCTGGCGTGCCGTACCTACCGTTCCGGGAAGGTGGGTCCGGGTGGGGTCTGATTCTGCCAAAGTGCACTCACCTGAGGCATGGTGGAGATTTTTGCTGGCGCAGTCTAGCACAGTGCAGGTTGACGACTTGGTTCGTTCTGCGAAGTAAAGCCACCACCAGACCCGACCCTTCAGGAAGCCGATGCCAAAGGGGTGGTGCGGCGAAAAGCGAAAGCCATTAGTTTGGTGCGAAGGTTTGCAAACTCCCACACGCGCGTGTTTGCGTGTGCGCGAGTTTTGCGAATTTTCGTACGTGCAGATTAAAAACACGAAGAAAAGTAGTATATAGAACCATGGGCGCTGGGTAATTTAGCGTGGTGTTACCTTTATTTTTGAAGGTCGTCATTTTAGGGTTAGCGAATTGGACGCGGCTGCACGACCGTCACGAACCGGAGACGAGAGTGGGGTTGGGTTTACAAATCAATTTCGTTGCGATTTGGTGTATGGGGCTTCGGGTTGAAACCGGAGGCTGAAGGGGAGCTAGAAGCGAAAGTGGAACGGTGCTTTGAATTTGATTGTCTGTCGGTGGATTGGAGCAATCGGACTCGCCAAAGAAAGAGGTGTTTTGTTGGCGACGGGCATTTATTTAATGAACACATTTGATTAAGCCTAAAGATAATGGTTGAAACGAGGCAGAATGGAATGAAAGGAGTATACTTACTGTTTGGTTAAGGTAATTTAATTTAGCATGCCAAGGGTGACTCACTGATAGGATTTGTCTCGTAATGGTAGGCGATTATCCTTTGGAAGCACTTAATAATATTAATTATTCTCTTTTGTTGTGCAAACACGCCAGCTTAATTGATTCATTATAAGTTGGCTTTTAGCTTTTGGCTGTTGTTTTGGACGAAATATGTAATAAAGAATATCTTACCATCGAATCATGCTGAAAATAATCAAATGGTTTTTGAAAAAGAAACAGATTTTTCATTTTATGCTTGCATAGCAGTTATAAATTGCTTATAAACATCGCAAACACAAATAAGCGCATTATCCAAATCTCATCTGACGGACTCATTGCCTCATTGATCGCTGGCTTCGTCAAAGCGGAAAAATCCATCCCTTTTTCATGGTGCAGTTATAAACATTTCTGTAAAGTACTTCTACTGAAATATTTCACCATCTCTTCCCAGAAGCGAAGGACACAATTTTCTATTTGTGGTTCACTATCAGCAGGATACACACCGTGTTGCTGCTTGGACGGTTTCAATCCTTCTTTGGGTCTTTTGGACTCTTTATTGCTTGGTTGCAGTTTCCTGCCATCTTCTCAGGCCGGCATCAAAGCCAAGCGAGTGAAGAGTTTGCGGAAGTCGATTGTGTGCAGTTTCACAATTGGTCTCTGATCGGTTTTTGGAAGGATGCTTACTGTCTCAAGAATAGGAGGGGAAAAAAAAGAAACGTTCACTAGTAACGGTGGGGTGACTTTGGGCTGCGCTTTTGCGGACGGCGATGTGCATTAGGTTGCTACAGTACGGTCGTGCTGAAACCAATCCGTGAACTATGAGCATCAACAGACAGAATAAGTGGTGCACCGATTCACCGAGGGACAATAAGTTAATAGAGGTGAAAGAATCGGATGATGGTATGAGCGGGTTTTGTTATATTTTCCGAGCGCGCTGGTAAGCTTGTTTGTTAAAGTGCTTTCGCTTGGTTTGCTGAAAAGTTTTTCCGAAAAAAATGAGTTTTCCACTGATGTAAGCTCGAGCCCGAATGTTATTTCCTTTGGGATGTAGAGAATGTGAAGCCTACAATTGCTGGACGATGAAAGTATTTTATAACTCTTCCCTTTGATAACATATCTTCCTGTAAACTTCCTTGCTCATCCTTTCGTTTCTTATATCATAGAAGAATCATAGAAGCGTAGGAAATTTTAGATAACATTAAACGAAAATGGTGATTCAGCCAAGAGACACAATTACGAAGGAAGTCGGTCTGAATCGTAGCAGAACTCTATTGGCAGCAACACAACCGTACGTTACATAGATGGTGGCATCTGCTAACGAGCCCTCGAACCATTCCTACCCGCACATCTCGTAGAAAAGTTCTTAACGGTTACAAAAATAGCCACGAACCGAAAGGAAACCAAAAGAGTGCATCAAACCAAAGGACACTTGGCGACGCCAGGTGAGCGCTAGCGCTCAGGGTGGAAAATTGATTTTTTTTGCGTTGTGTTCCATTAAATCGGAAAGGAAACCGAACGGGCATTCAGGTTACGTTGTGATCCCAGAGATGCAATCGAATCGAAAGACAATAAGCAAACGGTTCGCTTCGGTGGCTCACATTCCATTTCATAAACAGGAAATTAAATTCAAAAACTTATCTTCGTCCTTCCGGTATGGTTTGTCTATTTCTGAGGTGTGCAATGGTGTTCCCGGTGGCATTGAGATTGAGGTTAACTCGTAAGGAAATCATTGCATGGTATTATTGTACAGATTATGCTCGTCATTTTGATTGTAGAGTTCATATATTTTAAAGATAAATTAAATAGAAAACTCAACGATAAAGTATTTTGTTTAGATCACAAGAAAATAAATAATTTTTTTCACATTTTTACTGTGTAGAGAAAAGTTCATTAAAAACCCAAAACATTGTTAATATATCACAAACAATTTTGTAAACTAATAATAAATGTAAACCGTCAAAAAAGTTGCTTCAAGGAGGCCACATATGGACCATATGAATTTAATAAAATAAATTAACAAAATACGACGCAACAATATAAAAGGAAAAATAGATTTGTATTTAGTGCAAGTGTTACGGCCATATTTTTAGGAAACAACGGATTATTTCAACAGAAAAAGCAAAGCCCTTTCAAAACCCGTTGCAAAAGCTCGGCTTCGGCAAACAATCGCTTCACTTTATTGCGTCAATAATTACACCTGCACCAAGAATGCACGATCGCTGCCGCAAGAAAAGTTGTGTGAAAAACAAACAGACAACCAACACCACCAGAGCCGTCCTATTGAAAAGGGAAGCCAAATCGAATGCAATCGGATCGATTATAGAGCGATTAAAAGGGCGGATAAAACGAGCGATAAAAAGACCAACCTCATGCATCGATGCTGCGGGCCATGTACAGCCCCTCTCGTGCTCTTGCCGCTTCGCTCAAATCATGGTTATCGATTCGAGAAGGGTTGGCTTGATTAATTGGCAGTAAATTATCCAAAACCGTACTTCACTCCGGGGCAACAAGCACAGTAGCCAACTGGTGTTCGTATGACTTTTTTTTCTCTCTCTCCATGAAGTTAGAAATCGGGTTTGGAAGTTAGCAGATCAGGAGTTTGCGTGTGGTTTCTTGAGAGTTGATAGAAAAAAAAGGCAGGGTAGTTCTTTTTCGGTGTGTACTTACGGCACACGGCGCTTTTAATTATCGTCTTTCGTGGCTGTTTGATATGATCATACCCGAGTCAACGGTGAATGTTTACACGCACGCCAACCGAAACTGCAAGAGCGACAAGGGAGTGGGTCGGGAGTGGTCGACGGACGGTCGGTTAGGAATTTTTTGCTAAGGGTGAGTTCGGGCAGGTGGGTACAGCATCTGATCGGATTCGGAAAGGCCGATAATCAGGCTTCGGCGGTGTCCCGCAGGCGGAGAGTTCTAATTGATTAAAACATGAGTAAGTATCACGGTACACATCCTTTCGTGAAACAGTGTGGCTCGAGTCATGCTGTGTTCCGTCCATGTTTACATCGTGCGGCAGAGACTTTTCCACCTGATTTGTTCAAAGGTTCGGCGCGTGTTTGCCCGAGTCGGCGACTGCGGGGGAGCTAATCCCGGTACAATAAAGCCGCGCACAAAGGTTTATCTGGACGATCGAATTGAACATTGCCATACTCGAAGCGAGGAATAGAGTCTTGCTTAATGTTTAACGTTTGTGAAAATTGTGAAGCTATAATTGTTGGTTGGCTAGGCACATACGGAAAAGGTTTGAATTGAAAGATATTTCAAGTGGTTAGATTCATTTCTATTTCCAGTATCAGGTGGTTCTGCGGGTCACGTGTCGTGGTGCAGTGGTTTATGTTGTCATTAAACTCCTGGTGTGACGCTGACAAGCTATTAATTTCACTAATTTACTTGTTTGAGCAAAACTGTCAGTAGCGTACCTAGGAAGTCTCTATGGTTGTGGTCCTATCCTGGCCGGTGGTAATACTTTGGTAAGCAGTTGGTGGTCTTATGCTGGTTGCGGCATTTGCAGAATGGAATTTTCCTTTTTTTTGACTCGGGAGTTCAAACGAATATGTGGTTTAAAAATAAACTTGGTTTGCCGGAAGTTTGTATATTGGAATTTAACTAATTAAGAGAAAATTTACTTCGTACACAGGTTTATGTTTCAGCGTTTGATCTGGTCTATTAATTGTCGATGTTTGAATCTCTTCCGAATACATCTCAACTGTCAGAATCTTCGATGATTTTTTGAAATTGTTGAGAAAGGTAAAGCATTCTTATAAAAGGAACCAACCAGCTTTCCGGTTGGAACCAGGAACCAACCAGCTGAAACCTGGTTGGTTCTGAAGCTGGTTGGTTCCAGGAACCAACCAGCTGAAATCAACCAGCTTTGCTGGTTGATTTCATCTTTCTATTTTAAATTGTAGTTTAAGTGCATAATATTTAAAAGCCTCATGACTTCCATTGTCCCCAATAGCGTAAGATATCTTCCTAATAGCTCTACCAATTCTGGCTAGAATGAATAGATTTCTTCCAAAGTTGGACGGCTTTTAGAAACTACGTATAGGGAAAGAGCTGAGACTAGATTCAATAAACGATCCTTTTGTTTAAAGGACTAACGCTGCTATCATTGAGACGCTGTTATTGTTTATGTTGTGATAAAATCCAAAATCTATTTAGACTAGATAAACCAGTACTACACTGATGGATCATCCTCTGAGGAGCTCAATGGCTTCGCTGTTTTTAGCGAGTCCACCGAAGCATTTTTCAAATTGAGGCAGCCATGTAGTCTTTACACCGCAGAGCTAGCCGCAATCTTGTACGCATTATTGATGATAGCAGCGAGACCTTCGGACCAGTACATCATCTTCACTGATAGCCTTAGTGCTATTGAAGCACTGAGATCTCCGAAGGTTGTTAAGAGTCAGGACTTGCTGATTGCTCGATAAGGCGTATAGGATCTCGCTAATTTTCTCTTCTCGATCTCTCCGCAAGTGTCCCTGCGGCCTTGGTTCGATGGGTTCTCTGTAGACCGAGCAGACATAAGAATGATGTCTCGACTGATGTCAAATCATTTTGCGTTGAATGCTCATCTACAGCGTATAACTCTGGTTCAGACAAAAGTGTGTGGCTGCGGTGACGGATTCCACGATGTGGATCACCTTCTGTGGTCCTGCGCAGAATATGAAACCGCAAAACCCTCCTTGTTCAGCGCATTCAAGCATATCGGCAGACGACCGGGTACTGAAATTAGAGAAGTGTTGGCTACCAAGGACCTCACCTACATGAGGATCATTCATTGATTCGCCAGAGACAACGGTCTTGTCCTATGATTCCACATCCCAAGTATCCTTTCACTCTTTATTCGTAGTCCACTATTCCTTTTTTGTTAAATGTTGTGTTGTCTATGTCTTAAGTGTATTTTTTATAGTGCCACGGGTGATCCGATGACCGGGCAACAGCACTCGAGGGCGATTCCAACACTGCCGTAAAAGGAAGGCAGGCGTTGTTCAAAGTGCAGTGTTCTCCACTCCAGTCCAGCTTTGACACATTGAGTCTGACAGCGTTGGCGTCGGGATCGTCCTTTGATTGGACGTTGAGTAGATTGCGCTTGGAGTGTCATTTCTGGACTGCACTGGAGAACACGGTACGCAGACAAATAAATGTTCGTGCTGTCTTAACAATGTTTATTTATTTGTTGCATTCCAGACCGTAGCAAAATGGTCAACAACCGCAATAGAACGGCCACAACACCACAATGGCCAGAATTTGGATGCAACCAACCACCATCATTACAATAGCCACAGCAATAGAACCGGACCATCATCCACGAATACATGTTCATCATCATCATCATCATCATCATCATCATCATCATCATCACCATTACCATCATCATCACAACCATAACCGAGTATGCCCGGGATAAGGCAAAGATTAAGGAGGAAATGCCTTATCAGTATGATTATAAAGTTTATTCAACACAAGCGGTGTTGACAATACGGCACTGGACCGTAATAATCAATAATAAACAAATAAAAAAATCCAAAATCTAAACATCGTTTCATTATAAATTCTGTAAAGAAAATAAATTAATGCCCAATAAACGTCACTTAAAATGGACAACAACACGGTGCCAAAAAGCTTTGTGTTTATGAGCCAAGATTACCATGTGCTTTACACACCAAACAAGTACTGCTGACCACTTTTTCCTGGCTGAAACGAAATGAAGCTTACGGTGCGGGAAAAAAAGGACACATTAATTTATGTTACACTTCATTTACGCTTTCCTCCCATCAGACGGTGCGTGTTGATTTGCTCTCCTTGCAAGGAAGTGCACAGCGTATCGTTTCCTTCGGCCGGAAATTGGTAGGACTTCCGGTATGAGGCGACTGAATTGTACCAGGACGCTATGCCAGATGGATGGTCTAAAGAATGTCAAACTGTCAAGATGGCTGTTTTCTCTCGTCCAGGATTGTCGCTTACCGTCCGGGTGTAATGAAGAGTAATCATTTTCGAACGATAAATATTTATCTTTCATAAAGCAATAAGCATGCCGGAGCCAGGAAGCTGCTGAAACCGTGGGCAGGATGTGAAGAGTGGTACTGTTTTTCTATTTGCCTTTTTATGCGGTAGGTTATGTAGCGAGAAAAGAAAATTGCCTTGCACTGTGGTATTCTGCAAGAAAATTTAGTAAACAGTGAGAGGAAAATTTTGGGTGCAAAAAACATAATGATACCGTGCCGTTCTTCGTGTGAAGTTCCTTTTTTTTGTATTTTTTCTTTTGTTAGTTCCTGTGACCGTATCATAAGGTTAATAACTTCGATATTGTACACCAGGGCTTGCCTCCAAAGACATCCAATTAAATAATGTCCTCTGTGGTGCAATTAGAAACCAAATCCCTTAATGATGTCAACGAATGGGTGGGTAAAATGATAAACAAAGATAAATGTCGTTGAAACACCAAAGAGACGGTAAAAAAACATCTTTAAAGTTTCACGAACTTTTACTAACACATTTCACTTTTTAATGAGCAGTTTTCATAGAAGATGGGACGAAGAAAACTGTGTCACCATTTGCACGTTCTTTGTCTCGCATCCCGCTTAAAAGGTACGTTACAATATTATAACCTTTAGTGATAAAAGCAAACCAACGCAAGAATATCGCATCCCGCACAGTACCATTCTGTAGCCTTGTCGTACTCTAATTGGGAAAATCGGGAACGATGACAAAAAAAAAAACAGGAAAAAATAAAAGCGAAAAACAACGCACACACAGGCCACGACACGCAAAATTAATTAAAATGTTTTAAACTCGATAAAACGCCTCCGGAAATGCAATATGAAGTGGTGGAAAAGGTTCGGTTTAATTAGAAAATTCTTTTTGCCACCGATGGTGTCACTTGAATCGCCTGCCGTCGAGCCGAAGAATCCCGCGCGTCATGTCGTCGGTGCGAGCAAACATTTGGGCGATGGGATTAATTTTTCTCGGTGCGTTGGGAAAGATGTTTTGCTGTTTTATTTTTGGTCGTGTACACCATTTAACATGCAAGCACATTAGCGCGAAGGTTGTGGTAGAGTGTAGTTTTTGGAGCGGTTTAATTGTGTACAAATGTGGTGAAAAATCTGCAACTGTTTGGAGTGCTGAAGACGCTTTTATTAGCACGGAGCACAACAGTTCATTGTAGAATCGTTTGCTTTGATTTTCTTGTTGGAGCGTTTCAATTGTTGGCGCTTGCTAAAAGCTGTTATCAACCGAGCACACCCGGAAAATGGTGCCCTTTCACGGATCGGAGAAGGAAATGTCTCCCAGCTAAGATGAAAGAAGTATCTTACCTTTAAGTTAACTGTAAGCAATACGGCCTTAATGAATAAAAAAAGCTGTTATGTGGCTTTTTCAATTTCTTAAAACCACATTACTGTATTGTTATTCCCATCGCTCCTATATTATAGTATATTTCATAGTTTGAAGTAGTTACCTTGCGAAGCTTACGTTCAAGAAAATTATTTATTTATTTTATTTACAAGATCATGAACTCTGTCTGAACAGCTAAGTTATTTTTCCTTCTTTCATTACAAAAAATCTTTGAAAGTTCGTCATCTGACGTTCGAATATGATTCCATTTGTTAATGCCAACGCTTGCACCTATGCCTGTAAACGTGGGTTGGATGGTTAAACGTCAGGATACGCATCCGATTTATGGATTGTGCGTCTGCTGTGTCATGCGATCGGCCTTTCCACCCAACCACCGAGAAGACAGGAGGAGTTTTAGTGCTTGTCTAGGTTGAAGCGTTTCTATCCAAGGCGCTGCAATTCCGATTATTTTTTCATTTTATTTATATTCCAGTATGACGGCTATCCGCCCTATTGTCACCGATCATTATCTGTATTTTAAAAGTTATTTTTATCGCTTCCAATTTTTATAGAAAAAAGCTTTTAGATTTCCTGATATTCTGTTATCTTGATAGCGACTTGTCTACCTACTATGGGTAGAACTTCAAAGTACGAACAGAGATTTAAAGAGCTACTTTATGATGGCAAAGCTTCGTAAAAAGGACAAAGCTACATGTACAGCTCAAAATGTAAAGTGTTGAGAACATAAAACAAAATCTAACCCAAATTGTTTCCAAAGTAATTTACTGTAATAATATGAACCAACTGCATAGTTGTTTCTGACAGCTTGTTGTAACTACCGGGCATATGATTAAATCCGCTAAACCGAGGCAAGTATTTGAAGTCATGTTTTCTTGCTTGTGCTACTGACCAGCAGGGCATAAGTCTTGTACCGCACTATGAACACGATGACAACGTCCTGTCATGCAGTAACTGACCGTTACCTTCGTTACTGGTATGTGGGCATATTGCTGTGCGTGTTAATATTTGCATGATTTTGATTTATTGCACTGCAAATAGCTTGCCTACGCTAGGTTAAAAAATAATACTCTGAGAAGTTAAAAAATACGAAAATTATTGTTGAGAAAGTCATTATAAAGGTAAGAAATAACATTTTTTTTAACCAAAGTTATATTGTAGAGGGGGCATTACTTTGTTAAGTATTTTATATATTTTTACTGCCCAAAAAGCAAGAAACTGATAAAATTATAACATATCGACTTTTTACATCTCGTTGTTTTCGTTCAAAAGATACATTCAAATCAATGTTAGCTCTTTGACAGCCCAAAACACACATTGGTCACAATTATTCACGATACAATTCACATTCCGGAACAGTTTTGAGTACCTTCGAACGAGCAACGAAACAGTTTTCGGGTGCTCCTCCAGTTCACATTGGTTCCAGTGTCAGCCCGTATCGTAGCCCGTGAGAACAACGACACTGCTCCATCAATTACCGATCGTTCTGCGTAGCCGAGCCGAGACTAATCCACACCTTCCCTCCATCCCGATGGTCATTAGATCGAATCCAATGGCGGCGCACCTTTATCCGCATACGTCACATCAGTGCTAAAAGGCGGCCGCTAGAGGTGGCTTGCTAGCGCTTGTGATCTGTATAGTAGCAAATCGAGCCCCTAGGTCTTGGTAGCTGGTGAGTTGGATAAGTAACCTCTAACGCCCCGATGAAGCTGGCACGGAGTAGCCAGCATTCTAGTTTACCCTGCGCGATCGAAGGGAGTTGGATGTGTAGTAACCCTTTTCGAACCAGGAAATAACCCTCGTGAGCCATAGAAACAACGCGGTTGGGAGAGCTTAGTAGAGCGAACGGATCTGCTCTGATTGTGTTACGTAACTGAAGGATTTCAAACTAGCTTAATTGTATTGCAAGGGCAAAGATTGGGAGAACTCTTATTTATTTTGGAAATCTTTTTTATTTTTAATTAAATGATTACAGTCTTTACGCACTAATGTAAGTAATTTTGATAGATCGTCTTCCACATCACCCTTCAGTATTATTCCTTATGCACTGCTTTATAATTCCTTATTCATCGTTTAACTGCTCCCATCCCTCGTAGCCGCATTCTCTCTTAATAGAGTTTAATTGAAACTGAAAAGCCAATTACTGTCCACCCGTTTTATTCTTCCTTCACACCTCTCCAGGGGAAGGCTCCATACCACACGAACGAAGAAGGTCCAGTGCAACGAAATGTTGATGTTTAGTTTACCAAACCAAACCCACAACGAAATAAAACACATTTGCTCCGTTGGAAGTGCGATCGAAGGTGAATCGTGACGATTGAAGCCTCGTTTGCCGGAGGATAACTACTCGCCCGTTGGCGCGGTATCGGTTCCGCATTAGCCGAGCTGCACATCGTGGTGAACGTCGAGGACAAACTGGTGGAGTAATGGAAAGGTTCTGCTGAAAAGAAATCACGTGCGATCGTAGCATTTCCTAGCGTGATGCTCGCATTCGATGCGCCATCTGGAGTCGTCTTTCTTTGCGCTGTAAAGCGAAGGACCGAAAAGAAAGATCGAAGATCAATGAATTTATTCCATTCGAAATCGAAAGATCGGCTGTGTTTGGATCGTTCTGGTTAGCAAAACACTCGAGGGGACGGACACGATTCGTGTTTAGATTCGTACCGTGCGAAATGGGAAGAGTGAAACAACACCGCGCAAAAGATGGTTACCGCTTGCACATGATGGTACGTGATGGAACGGAACAAGGGAAATAACAGCATGAATTATGGTATGTTAAATGGTGCCGAGCTACTCAATAGCATTAAATGATCGCGGGGCACCATGTCGCAGCATGTTGCTGTTAAGTGTATTGCCATCGCAGTAAAGGAATAAAGGTAGAAGACATGCCGACACGGAGAACAAATGCAACCGAGCAGTGCTTAGAATGGACGGAGAGTATTTATGCACGAACATGAGGGCCCTTAAACGACAGGTCATCTGTCCGTGGAAGATGATGAATGTTTCGGTCATGTTGTTTAATTTTTAATGTTGGAGTCCATGCTGACTTTTTTGCAGGTTCTGGGTAATTTTTTGTGACATTTATGGGAAACGGCGAGTTGTCATAGTTAATCATGCGCCTTTGATACGTTCGGGATAGCTACAAAACATGATATCTAGGTATCTGGGCATGGAATAATAGTGTCAAACATTAGATTATTAAGACTACAAAAACAGTTTTCATGATGTTTTACTCATGAGTTTTGGAAAGCTTAAGTGTTAATACCTTATTATAAATTAAGAATTGACCACCATAAAATGTAAGATTATCTTTAGTTACACTAAGTAACTGGTCGTTCCGGTGGTTATGCGACAGCGGCACCGATCTTCAAATGGGAGGACGGGGGTTAAACCCTATCCGGGTCACTCCCCTGTAATGAGGACTGACTATCGAATTACGTGGTATAAAGCAAGTCTAGACCAATCGATGGCCGGTGTGACCTAGTAGGTCGTCCTATTCGTTTTTTTTGTATTTGTTTATTTAATATTATTTTCCAATTTACATGGGCACATGCCTGAAAGTGTAAACAACTGGTTGAAAAGCACTTGGCTAGGTCATTAATCAGTTTGGGAGAAACTCGGTCCAGCGCGGCAATCCTCCAACCTTGGCTGGACCTTTGCCTCCAGCAGGGTTGACATCATTAGCACTAACTAGCCAACGACCTCACTGAAATCTTCTCCACTTCGTGTCCAACTGATCGCTGACAAGCCCTTTTCTAATGGGATATTAGGCTCTGATCACCGTTAAGATATCTGGAAGCCTTACATAAATACGAATCAAACATTCTCACGTGCATCCGAGCACTTTTAAACGCAGTTTCTCATCTCAAAGACGCGTATAATCTCTGATAGGACTTAAAAGATTCTTTACAGTTCCAGCTTCGTTCATTGTGACAGGAACTTGGCTGTAATAGGACAGTAGTATCTGTCGTTCCTGGTCGAGTTTTTCGTTTAATTCCGCTCTTTTTCTTTCCGTACAGTTTATCCAGATGCATCAGCATTTCTATCGCACCCTCACTGTCAATATATGTAGATAGATTTACAATTTTAAGGTTAGTTCTATTGCACCACATGCTAGCGTTCCGCTCGTTTTGAAATTTGAACCAATCGTAATCGGATTGGTTTGGATCCTGTTTTTCCTGGAAAATACACATCGCTGATCAGCAGCAAACACCCTTGCACTAGTCTCAACATGTATGTTGTTACCACTGACAGACTTTTTACCCAGGAAGGCAATTTTTTTAACGCTTTCGAAGGTGCGATCATGTATCGGTATATAACCCCTATGTTAATCAGTGTTTTTGGGCAGGGTTGTTGATGATCAATTCGGGTTTCACTTCTTTCATCTCCAACCTGAGGATCTGTTCCTGGCCCAGCCAACAATAGATCTCCAGGAAGCTCGATCGCTGGCTGCAGCTTCCCATCCGTGTAGGCACCCGATCTCCGACAGGTCAACCTTCACCTGATCCAGCCAACGAACTCGCTGTGCTCCCCGACGCCTCGTGCCGAACGGATGGTCGCTGACGAATACCTTCTTGGCGGAGCATGGGTCCGGCACCCTCATAGCATGCCCCAGCCATCTTATCCTGCCGGTCTTTGCTACCGTCAGGATGTCCGGTTCTCCGTACAGCTCAGCAAGCTCGTGGTTCATCCATCTCCTCCACACTTCATGCTCTAACACACCGCTCAAGATGGTCCGGAGGATGAGTTGATCAAAAAGTAAAAAACTTTTGCTTAAATTTCTCTATAAAAATTATAACATTTCAGTATGCGTACAAATCTAAAAGGGTGCTTCTGATGCAGTCTGTCGGGTGATAGGATTATCGCGTAATCGATGTCTAGTTGGCAGATGGCTCGGAGTGTGTTTTATCCACGGGAATTGGTGAGGATGTGGGGAACAGTGATAGAAACAGAACAGAAGCTGCAAGAGGACTGGATAGGTTGAGGATGTATCAGGCGTGTATGTCCTATTCAAAGGCGGAAAAGGACTTGTTGATGAAGGCTGAATTCGGTATCTTCCCATGAAGCGGTGTTGTGCTTGATAGGGCGGAGTTTGTTGCTGAGGTCTACGTTGTGCCAGGTGGGTTTCCAGTGTTGGGAGACTATGATGTTGGTAAAACCGATGGTACCTCGACGGAGAAGGTTGTGGTATGCCTCTATTGGACGAAAAGGACCTCTGTTGGCCAGATGATCGGCTTTTTCGTTTCTGTTATTTCCGGGATGACCCAGAAACCAGAAGAAAACGATCGTCGGCGACGCAGGTACGGAGAGCTGAAAGTGAGAGTCTTCCAGGGTGGCCAGAACACAGGCTCTATCGATGAAGAAGTCGTTCGGTCGGTCGGTATGTAGTCCTCTATCCCATTAAAAAGCTTTTGAACCCAATTGATCTGCTGATACGCGATACCAAAGTAGTTATTTGAATGCTACTTTCGTCTATGCCCTAAATTCATCCTACAAAACTGTACAATCTTTAACTTTGATTAAGAGTGTATAACTGATAAAAAGAACAGCTGATAACCAAAGTGAAAAAATCACACCTCAGCCCCACAAACCAATAGATTTTTCTTACTGCAATAATGCGATGTGATTAAGAGGTTTAATCCTTATAACTATGTTTAACGCCCAATAACTCGCTTACGCTTGGATAAAATCTGTAATACTCCGCGAATTTTACCCGACCTAAGCTCTTCATCGAACTTCAATTGTCTCGCAAAAATGGCGTCACGTTTGTAAAATCTGTTTCACCATTCAGCCGCTTGACATTTGACGTAATCATCAGCCAACACCAGCAGGGATGGTTTCGTTTTCGATTTGTGAGTGTGAGACCTTTTTTGTTACTCTTCTCTTCTAAAACACCTTTTGCTGCATTGAATCCTTAGTACAGCACCTCAAGCATTGCATTGCTCAATCGCTCGCGTTCTTTTCTGTGCCCGAAGCGGCTTCAGGCCCGGCCAGTCTGAGGGTGCTTTTTTTGTGTGCTGTAGCTCTTGTTGTTGTACGGGTAACAGTGTGTGTAAGTGCTTTGCGGCGAATTCTAATGTCGTCAGACCGCTCCTTCGCAAGAGCAGTGGTACGGGCACCTCGGCAATCCACCCCAAACCAGCGCTGGCTGGAGGAGGTGGTACCGAAGCCGGGCCATAATTGGAATGTCGGCACTCCTCCGGTGGTGCATGGCGTTTCGTATCGATACCGCACCATCTTGCTCTTTTCAAAGCTGTTGGCTTGATTCGTGCCGGGATGTCTGGGTGTGTGTGTGTGTGTGCTTAGAAGAACGAGAGGAAGTGAGAAAGAGGATGGTCTAGTAGATCATTATTTGATACGCGGGGGACTTTATTTGCAAAAGCTCAGGAAAATGTCTCCCTTTTAGCACGACAAAAGACTCGGAGACCGATAGTGGCTGCCAGCATCCTCGCCGGTGAGAAAAGAGCGCCCATTCCGAAAGGTGGCAATTGAAGCATTGCCAGCCAGATTCGTGAACTAGGGATGGTTCGTGGGAGAGGTGATACAGAGGGGTTGAATTTTTGTTGTGCGAATAATGAAGAACAACAACGAAAAAGGGCAAACAACGTCTCGACACCGTGGGATGATGGAACAATCGATTGTGATAGGTTTCGGTTTTTGGGATGGTGAAATTTAAAAGCGAAACAATCGATCCTGATGCTTGCTGCATTTTGTCGATATTTTGAGTAGGGGGAAAAAAGGAGTGCACCCAGCTATTTACGTTCCTTAGTCAGCACTAGAATCACACTGAGGTCAGGAAAAAATCATGATAGTATTTGTGTTCAATTCTCGGTACGGCGCACGTATGTGTTGTTCAAGAGTGCTGGGAAGAGGTGTTGCCGGCACTGGTGAGTCAGTGAGACACCCAAAGGTGGGCACGGAATGGGTTGCACATGTGATTTGGGTAGGGAAGGGGCTGATCTGAGTAGAATAATTTATAAATAAAAGCTAACGTTCGACATGCTCGATGCGAGAGAAATCATCAATTTTCCGTACGGTAGGGAGCTAGGAACTCTGATGAACTAGCAATTGGCAGGATTTCCAAGGAAAAAGGGATATATTAGTTTGATGGGTAAATTGAGCCTTTGCGTGTGAGTGTATCAGTGTGTTTGAGAGTGAATTTGAGCATAGATAATGGTGTTATCAGATTATGTGAGGCATTTTGGAACAATGTCTATTTCTCTTTCTTAGTGAATAATCTTGTCCCGAATTGGATTAAGTTTTGTGAGTTTCCAAAAAGGTTGTGATTGGATTTTGCACCCTTGCATAATAGAAGCATAATACTATTTGAATCACAAGTTCGAGGCTGGAAATCTTTCTTACAACCTTGATGTACTTACCTCAAAATCTTCGCAAGGGTAAGCGTTCAATCAAACCATTTCATCCCCACAGCGCAAACAGATCAGCTTTAATGGAAAATAAATAACAGCAGCATAGTGGTAGTGGTTGCTCACGTTGAGCGCATTCCAGCAGTGATAAGAATATCTCAATCAATCAAACCATTCACGGGGACAAACGAAGAAGAGCCGTATCGTATCGTATTTCGCCTGCCATTATTTATCAGCCATTTTCGTACGGTATGAAGTATACAAATGGTATTATACCGCATCGAAGAGGGACCATGACCGCAAGCAGCTCAAACAGCGGGTGGTATGCAGTTTATGGTTGTGTTTGACATTGGTGCAAATTAAACGCAAATATTTCTTCGCACTTACGAGCCGTTTGGCGGTGTCTGTTCTGTGTGAACTGTAAATGGCAATTAAATGACTGCCCAACCAGTCAGCAACCGAGAAGAAGATGAAGCAATCGACACAATTGACGGTAAGTAGCGTGCAGCTTTTTTAGCTTACCAGGCTTATGCGCAGCAAAGTCCGTGTTGTTCACCTGGTGGAATATAAAGTGGAAGAAGAAATCAGGAATGTGCAAAATTTTGGAAGAATTTTTGGCGATGGAGAATCTTCTGTAAGAAGATTACAGTGATTGCGTGACACATTCTCATGAATCGTTTCGTTTTGCCTGAAAGGAAGTTTCGTTTGGTTAAGAAATATTTATGACGGTAAAGGAAGTTCGATGACCCAACTGGGGAAGCATTTATGAGAGATTAAGCATTGTACTGGTATTCTTCCTTTTGAAATCATGTGAAGCAATTTCCTTACAGAAAAGATAGTTTTAACTTTATTGAAAAACATGAAGCAAATTAAAGTGAAATTCAAAAAGTTATTAAATGAGAAATGAAATTATGGACCAAACAATCATACAAAAAAAGAACTTTAATAAAAAAAATCCACAACAATCGTTTCTGCAACAACAAAAACCATACTTCCGTTTCGAACGCTTCCAACCCAACAGAAGACTTCAACGGAAAGTGAAGCGACGAACCTGATCTGGATCAGCGAATATAAGGTAAACACATTTTTTTTTTGCAGTTCAACTGTCCTTTCGCTTTTCGTGCGAACTATTTCACAACTATTGTGTCTTTCTGTTTTTTATCGTTTCAGTTGATCGAGTTTTTTTTCCTGTTCGATTTAAATTTCACTTTTATAACCTCTGTTTGGGAAGGTTCGGAGATCAGTACGATGCTAAAACATTAGCCAAATTTTTTCCATGGTGACTATGAAGAAGGAATAAAATGTTAAACAAAGCGAACAAGGCAGAATGAGTAAGATGAATTCTATGGAGGCGTCATTGTACACGTTTTTATTGAAAATCAAATATTATAAATTTCAGAATAAACGATTAAAATAAACAATAAACCGAGTAATTGTTTTTATTTACGCTATTTTGATTTTGCTTATCAGTTGTGAAGGGCAGGATAGAATATGCTCCTCGTATGAGTGCCGACCGTAGCCTCCCCTTGGCAACTAGGCACTCAGCCTACGCGAACTCACCACGATCGTCAGTTCGTCGCTTTCTACGGTGGGGATGAAACGATCTCCATCCGCCCTGAGTGCACGATCGTTCCGTCGGTTTCACTCAAACGCTGTGAGAAAGTGAGTTCAACTGGCACCCCACCCATGAGTGATGTGGTGAATATGAGCTTGAGTGCACAGAAATTCACCACCAGCACAGCGGAAGCGTGAAAAGGAACGAAATTGGCCGGTGACCGTCAGCGGGAGTTTCAATCTCCCTCTCCCGCACACTCACGGCAGACACGGCGGCATTCACCGATGCGCCCCCGGCCAGTGCCATGATTCGGTGTGCGATGCCATGGATACAGACCCGATGCGACGCTGATCGTGCTTCACGCGTTTAGTCGACAAAGTCAGTGCGGTGTGTACGCAAACATTGCTCGCATTCCCGAGCCTCTCAACCGTCGGACGAGGTACAGCTGAATACGCACGTGCGTAGGAGCGACGCTCTAGTTTTTTTCCCGCCGTGTGAAGTGTGCTAGAATCAGAAGGATTCTTTTTCTTCGGTGTGTGAAAAAAAGCGAGGTGAGAAATAAATCGCCCGCCAGCTTTTCGTTGGTGCAGGAAAGAACACGCATTGACAGTGACAGTGAAATTCCACACTCAAGTGCTTGTGGTGGTGAACGAAACGAATCGAGCCTTTCGCTTTCAGGCAAGGTTTTCGATTTCACTCTCGCGGGGGCTCCGTGTGGTGCTGTGTGCAAGGTTCCCGTAAGGAGGCACGTCATTTTTCCACGGCGAAAGAGAAATCCAACCCCCGATTTTCACAGCACACCCGCGTTCGAAGGTTAGCTGTGCCAGCTGTGCCTTCGGTGACATTGCACGTTCTGGTGACTCTTTTTTGCACCTTTTTTTTTTTCTTCTACTGCACACAACGGGCTAGCAGTGTGTGGGTTCGTTTCGATTTTTCGGAAGAAAGTGCATCAACCGTGCAGCGAAAGCCCGGTAGATCGTTGGCGAAGAGGCGTGTATTGGCCAAACCCTCCCCGCACAAAGAAAGCTTCTCTAGAGAGATCGAAACCCGCGGGTGGTTTGTGTTCGTGCGAGAGTTTACTCTGTGTGTGTTGGGTTGTGTATGAAAACAAGCGGCGTTTCCGTCGGAAAGGTGAAAGAAATTGCTTCGTAGCTGTGCCTCTTTTTGGTTTATCGGTTAGCTTACCGCGCTGCACGTGCTTTCTTCCAGCTGTAAAGGGAAGCGCAAGAAGTTCGAACGAAACTGTCCCCACAGCGGAAGTCTCGACGAAGTCTGACAATCGGTGAAGTGTTGTTTGTGCTGTGTGCGTTTTGTTAGCGTTCCTTCACAACTCCCAGTGTCTGTTTTGCGCCAACCAACCGGTCCAGCGAAGCAGCGTGTACACCGGACGTGTTTATTTACGAAGAGGCTTAAACGATTGCCATTACACATTGCGAGAAAAGGTGAGTAAAGGTTTTGTAAATGGGTCCGATTAAAACGTTCGATTGAGAAAATGTGTATTTTTCCCCGCTCGTTTTGGGGAGTGTTTGTGATTTTGATTGAATATCAACGATCACCATTAAAAAGGCTCACACCAGCTGTTCAGTTTTCCCTACCGTTCTACCATGCCTTGGTTGCATTTCGTGCTGTGCGTTGTGCAAGAAAGGCGGCACAAACCGCGACGGAGAAGTTGCATCGATCGGCGTCTGTGCGCTATGGATGAGTGGTTATTTCGCGCACCGTTTTTCGGTGTTTTCGGTGGTTCGAATTTAAACTTTTGTTCGGCGTTCGTCGCTTTTGCGATCGGAATGCAATGAGTCTTTCGTTTCGGCTGCACGTTCGGGTGGCACAATTTCCTATCATTCGTTTGCTTGGAAAAACTGATCGATCGTGCGAGGGCGCATGGATGTTTGCTAACCAGCTCGGGCTAGGCGGCCACTAACTAACTCTGGCCCCGTTTGTGGGGGGGTTTCTGCTGCTTTCATAATGTTGCATGGTGCATGAATGTGTAAGTGTTGTGGATTAACGATGAATGATGGGCGATGGTTGCGTTTTTCCTAATAGCTTCATTAGGGAGGCCCTATTCGAAGGGATGATTTAGAAGGTGTTATTCAATGGGTGGTTTGTTGTTTATTTAACAGGATTGGTCAGTGATTTTATGCTCTGTTTGGAAGCAGATTGTATAAGTTATTTTTCTTCTGTAGGAATGATCTAGACATATTTTAAGTTGTTAAGTTTTCGTTTTCTGCGAGAAACTCAACGAAAGGTTTACTCTGGTGGATAATGGAGTAACAGCGCTGAATTTTATAAAAGCCAACAAATGAAAACATTGTCCAGGTATCATTCCACGAATTGATTTTTCTTGTCAAATTAATGGAATTTTTGATGGAATAATGAAAAGGAGAACAATAATACAGGCTTTCTGAGTAGAACTAGATAAGTGCGAGGCATTTCTAGACAACGCTCAAGATGAACTGGACAGCGTGTAGGTTGAACTGGACAACCGTCGCTCTTTCTCGACAGTGGTCAAGTTGAGCTGGACAAGTGCTAGGCTAGGTTGAAGTGGACAATCGTCATGTAGATCTGGACAGTCATGTTTGAAATGTTTGGTGAAACACTTTGACGCATTTTGGAAACGCTTATATCGCTTATAATATATCGCTGTATTTCCCATGTACCTTAAAATATCGATTGGACAGTTAAGATTGAGTTAAAACATTAAACAATGTTCATCTATATTTTTTAACTTTTGTATTTTTTAAGGAAAACTATTGCTCAGACAAGTTTATTTATTAAACTCTTTGTTGCGTCACATTTTAAGTTGACTTTTTTTAATCTGACTTTTTTTAAATGCGTTAGAATAACTCTAACGCATCGAGGCGTTAATTTCAAAGTAAGAAGCGATAAGAAAGGTAAAATTTACCTTTCAGGGATACTTTTAATCATTAGTTTAAAATTTTATGTATTATTTATGTAATAAAAGCGGCCATTTAATACAAGCAACAAATTATAATTAGAATAGATATAAGTGCTTAGCTTAAATTATGCACGAGCTGCAAAAATTATATTTTCAATTGATATTCACTTCTGATTTAAATAAACTAATAATAAATACACTTAAAAAACATTAGGTTATGTGGTTATCCTGTAATTTATTGTAAAATTATTATTTAAGTATTTTTAATTATTGTGGTAAAATGAAATATTGTAATAATAAGTATATTATTTATTGTTGACATAATCAGATATAATAATACCCAGTTCTTTATAATAGCAGTACTTTTGCAACCACTGAAAGCTGTTCTATTACTTCAGCGCTTCAGATTCATTTAGCTTCTTTACACCTTTTGTGTTCCAAATTTTTGGCATTCAGTCGCAGATTGAATGCGGCTAAAAATTATTTCACAGCTCCTTAACATAACTCGATTGCGTCGTACCGTATGTAATGAAGCGTTCAGGTGTAACCACCAAAACAATGCGCTCATAAAGTGCAACCAGCGCTTCCCATCGTTAGTGACAACGGCACGAGATGGTAACTGATGATGGTACTACTTACTGTCTCGTCATAAACACAAAAGTAGCAACAGCACACTAAACCACAGGAACACCGGGACTGCATTAGGACATTACGTCAGTAAATTAAGAAAGAAGAGGAAAAAAAAAACAAGAGGCAACCAAAATCTCTCACCTAAGCCAACCGATATCGGTACGGAAAGTGAAATTTGGTTTGAAACGGCAGAGCTTAATCGTAGCAAACCAGCAGTAGCAGCAGCCTATTGCCGAATAATCAAGTTGATGCTCTCTTTTTTGCTTCTCTTCCCTGGGTGGTTTATTTTGCGGTGGTCTACCTTTTAGCTTTCCCACCGCCCCGACCAAGTCTCGAAAATAACAAAATAATCAAAAATACGCTGTGAAAAACTCAACGCAAGATTGATGAACCGTCAGAAGGGTGCGGGCTGAGACTGTTGCGTTAGGCTTCTCGTATCCGGATGCTGCTGGTGGCGAAGATTTATCAATTTCGATCGATGAAACGGGCCCGTTACAGGTGAACAAATGTTCTGCGTGACAGTTATGGGACTGAGAACGTGTTTAAAGATTTATTAGAAAGGTTGTTTTTTGTTAGATTAGAGAAAATGTGATGGATTGTTGCAGCATGTGTTGGTTGATTTGAGTTACAGTGTTGGTTTATTATTTGAGAAATTAAATATATTAATATATTACTACGCTTTCAATCTCAATTTTGATTAATTATTTTTTATTTTTATTAATTGTTAAATTTAGTTTTTCCATTTGGCTTGTATCCTTCTATATTTAACATTCCTTTAAATATGCTTTTTCATAATATTTTACACGATATGAGTGAGCTGCTCATAATTCAAATAAGAGAATCACTTTGCATCATGAACCAATTGATTTGAAAAAATAGATATAAAACGGAAAGATTGGCAAGAAATATCCAGCGCAGTACATTATTTCCCAACTGTCATAAATCAAACGATTTCTTACTCTCGCTCTCTATCTGATTGGCATCGCCACATCATCGCCCCCATCGCAAAACCTTCAAAATGCAAACAATTGTCTTCAGTGTCGATGGCTTTGCTTCATTGTCACGGTTTGGTGTAGAAGAGGCGGAATTAAAAGAAGAAAAAAGCCCCAAGAAAACGTCCGACAAGATCCGTCCGTTTGCCCGGACGGATCTGCATCAACCGAAACGCCGGCCAAGATCGACCGCAAACGGGCCGCCCAGATCGTGCCGCAAAGAAAGAGTGAAAGTTTTTTCCTGCTTCACCACATTTCTTTTCCTCCTCTATGCACGGTTTAATTTTCGTTGTTTTGTGGCTGCGAAGTGGTGTACGAACAGGTGTAGCAAGGGTAGGATGGCAGATAATTTCGTCTGGTTGTAGCAAGACCTTCGCTTTTCGGTGATAATTGGTTGAAAAGAAAACGAAATCTCCTCTCGGCCGTTGTACGTGCATCAATGGCATGCTACACACACGGTCATGGTCTGGTGTGGTGGATTGAAATGGATTCGCGAAGAAAGAATAATGGCTTCGTGAAGCGCTAAATATTGGTTCAAAGAGTACATTTTTCTGTTGGCATCCAGTCAACGCTACGCCATTTGCTGCTCGCCCTCGGGGAGGCCGACAATCGAGGTAGCATAAATTTTAAATTTTTGTCGAGATAGAAAAGTGCAATTAAATGTGGAAAACATTGCAAAACCAAACTAAAACAAATGGAAAATCAAACTGACCAACTTTGCGAGCTTGTGTGGCCACCATAAATAGAAAGGTGGCAGCAAAAGAGCAGAGATTTATTGCAATAAATTAGAATACTCTCTGCGTTTTACGATCGGTTTGTGTGTAAGGGTTTTGGTTTTTTTCTTTATTTTGCCGGTTTTAGTTTGTTTGTGCGTTGGGTCGGTGATTTTTAAATTACGTCCAGCAATCGGAAATCGGTAATCAACAGCAGATAAAAAAGGGGTTTGTTTTTTTTTTTTTTGTTGAAAATGAGAGCACAATTTTTCACGCTAGCATGTGGCAGCCTGCAGTCATGTGTTTTACTAAACTGAGCCACCAACATTGTTTGTCAAATGAACTCCGTTCCACACAGATGGGGAGGAATAAAATAAATCGTTTTTTTTTGTAGGAAAATAGGAATATTGTAATTCAATATCGAATTTTTTTCTCGCCGGAAAGCTTTTACAAAAGAGCAATTAAAAGTTGACATAGTCCGACTCAAATAGACTTGGTGAGTTTGCATAATAAATGAATAAAGTTTAAATTTTTCAATGCTCCCGTGCTCCCGATTTTCAAAATACTGCATCGCGATTCAAAAGCTGCAAACAACGAAGCCCGTTAGTATCTATGATTAATGACAGCTTTTTGTGCGAGGACTCACTGTGAAAGGAAATCAAAGTTAGTGCGAATGAAAAAAAAATCACAACTCTACTTGTACTTGTAGCTGGTTGGGGCATACAGTTCTTGCTACTGCTGCTGTTGCTATAAAATTAACGCTTCAAATCAACACACCAACAGACCTTGAGGAGGCGACAAACCGGGAGCAGAAAGTGATTAATAACCAAGAAATTCCAGCGACTAATTACAACGCAAGGCACAACAATGAGCCAAGCCAATCCCTCGAAGCCTTCGATGAAGGTGCGCCGCAAGCAGTAGGTGTTGGTTTGCAAAAGGGTTTTCCATAGTGATCTGTGCTGGATGCGGGCTAAATGTTCTCGATCGTTTGTTCTGTCATTGAAAAAAGGTTTTTTTTATGTGGTAGTGGTTTTGTAGAAAAAAGAATGAAAGTATTCTAACGATAGAGAGCGGAGAATCAGCGATTAAAGTGCCTTTTAATGATAGTTTTGACACTTTTGTTTGGATTGATAATTTGCCGTTAATTGTAGGCTGGGCAGATGAAAAATGATTTATGCACGATTAGGACAAGTGAAAGAAAATAAATTAAAAGTATTAATCAAAGAAAACGTCTGCTTCATTGGTACAAAAAACTAATCACCTTCATATACAATACGATTTGGTGAAAATTAACCCGTCCCAAGTTATGCAAGCTCCTTATAACATAAATTATTGCGCTGTTACCTTTGCGAATGCTGCGGTCCATTTCCCTTGTATCTAAAACACAAAACGAAGCTTAGCTCCTCTAGATACACACAAAAAAAGAAATGGTAATCGGTTAAGCGCCGTGAGGTTCACCAAAAACTGCACGGAGCATGCAGATCGACATTTCACATATCCCATCCAAAGTAGATATTTCCGATCGATGATCGTTCGCTTTTAATGTTTCCGATCGGTTTCATGTGTTCCTGTTGCAAGTCTCGTGCGTCCATAATTTCGGTAACCTTTCCTTGTAGAAAGGCAAACATAGACGGAATCGTGAAGAAAACCTTTGGTGCCGGTCTGGTCGAATTTCTCCATCTCGCGGGGAGTTTGAAAGCCGATCGATTGCTTGGTGAGTTGGTGCACACTCGCGTCACCATTTTAGACGCGACCGGGCCATCGTCAAGCGGTAGGTAATCAGCGAACAAACGTGGTGGAGAAATTCAAGTAATCAAAGCTTCCAAAGCGACGAACCTCGCTGTTCGGGGTTACATAAGTGACGCGCATGTTGGCGTGTGTTGGCTTAGTATGTTGCGGGCGGAGACGTTCGCTCACGTACCGTATGACTTCATAATCTGCCTAGCTTCGGGGTTGCATCGGTGTCAAACAACGTTCGACTGTATATGTGTGTGAGGAATGTTGCTGATAGCTCTAAGTCTCTGCAGTCTCGTAGCACATCAGGGATTGGGAATCGTTTCCTGAAAGTGATTCCACTTTTTGAGGGAATGCATTTCTTCGGGCGGAGACTAAGACGAGCGTGTTTCGGGTTTGATTGCGCTCATGTCCACACATAACAAAAAGGGAAGGTGATTTATGTTTGATCATGCTTCAAGTATTACGCCTTGTGGAAGGGGAAGCGTAATTTTGGGTCAATGGGTTTTATTTGTTTGATTTTCTCATGCTTCGGGGGGTTTGTTTCTATAGGCTCATGTCTGATAACATGAGGAACATGATGACCTGAAAAAGGTTAAAAAAACGGAAAATCAACGATGATTTGTTCGAGTCGTTAGGGAGTATAAAAAGTGATAAATTGTTATGAAGCAAGAGATTATAAAACAATGTGATGGCCTAGAGCTTAGTTTGATTTAGTGCGATATGGTAAAGATTATGGCAGAAGCTTACATCATAAGGATAGGAAAAAGTATAGTTTAGCATGAATTTATCTTTAAATGGGTTTGATTACAGGGTATCGCAGCAACTTTTGACACTTTCCTATGGTGCCTTTGGTTTTTATCGTGTGCCGAAATATTTTTGTTCTCGTACTGAGGTTTTTTGGTGCATGACCTAATATTTTTGTTCCTGTCAAACAATTTTTCGACACTTTCCTTTATTTTTAGTTTCTTGTACTGATTTTTTGTTTAAGTTGGCTTTATTAAAACATGTTTGCTATGTGTTAAGTGAATTAGTTTCATGTAAATTATGTTAAAATAAATTGATTTACACCCTGGTAAATATCTACATTCAAACATGCTATATTTATAGCTTTTACAGAGTTTCTTAGAGTGTTGATAAACTTTTATACGAGAAATTCACTATGTGATCTAGCCGACCAAACCGAAATCAAAAATCAGTAGAAGAATTTCAAAATAAATTGGGACGTGCCTAAAAATTGCAGAACTAGAACAAAAATTAATGAAAACGCGTCGAAAAACTTTGGGAAGACTACAGAAATATTTCGTCGCACGCCAAAAATCCTCGGAACAAAAATAAAAATGTATGCGCACTCCTCAAAAAACCTCACGACGTGAACAAAAATATTTTAAAAAGCGTCAAAAAAAACCTCGGGAAACCCTTTAAAATTAAATACATGCTAGTATTCGACATTTTATTTCTTAAACATTTTCTATGATTATTTTTTTTAAATTATATTCTGATAGAACTGCCGTATTACTCTTTAATTTATTTAGTTTAGAATGGATTTAATAGAAAAGAAACTGAGTTAATAAGATTAAGATTATGTTAGTTGTTTTTAATAAGCTGTGATTTGGTAAAAATTAATTGTTTTTGTTTGATACTGTTGGTGTGATTTTGCTTAATAATTGTTGAAGAAAATAATTTGCTAAATTAGCTTAAAATTGATTGGGAAGTTGTAACACTTCCCCATCGGAATTTTAGGAACAAGAATTTTTTTTTGCGTAAACCATTATCAAGAAAAGATTTTTAATTTACTTCGTATGTAGCTTACACAATGCAGAGTTACTAACTGCTCAATTCTACACACATCACAAGAAGCCACAATGAGACTCCTCAGCGAATATGCAACGTCTCTTGTTGTCGCATAAATTTAGCACACATTGGCCAATTGTGGACCTCCGGCTCGAGCACCGATTAGGGTCGAATGTCATACACATAAACTTCCTCGTACTCGTAAATGTTCGCGCGCACCCCATCAAGTTTCCGTTCCCGCGGTTACGTTGCTGCCGGAGTGAAATTTCTGCACGTACCCGACCTGACCGAAATTTCGTAACGTTCCCTCGCGAAGAACCGGTAATGCCACTCGCCACCAGCACAGCACTAATCGGCTCTATTTTTATGGCCATCCAGTGCCGATATCGGCGGAAAGTGCCCACTGGACGGGATTCCAACCACGCGAGAAAGCACCGTTGTGTTTCGCGATCGTTATTGAAGCGTCGTTTTGCTTTCTATCGCCCAGGCACGCGAGATGTTCCGAACCGCGAAAGATGCGCAAATCGAACGTGTGCGCGAGCAACGAAACGACTTAAGCTAATGCCGGGACCCGGTCAATGCTGATGACGAAGCCCGACAAACCGCGAGTTGAATGACCAACGGGATGCGAACAAGACGATGCGGCTCGTTCATCGTTACCGGTTTTATTTTCTCTGTTTTTATCACCGGTTCGCGTAGAGTGTTTTGTTTTTTTGTTGGTTTCGATGCACTGTGAGAGCAGGTTCGTCTTTAAGTGGTTAAAATTTACTTAATTTCAATGTAACATAACGTGAAGCTAGTTCCAGTGGATTTGATGTCGGTTAGGATGTGAAGAAAAATTAAAAAAATTAAAGTAATTTTAAATTCGCTCACTATGCGTTAAATTGGAATGTGTTGATTTAAGTAAAACGATGCTATAATTGCCTACCGGTAACACCACGGGAGGGATAATTCCATCTGCCGATCACGGAGAGCCATCTAAATGGATGCGTTCCGATGTTGTTGGGTGCCTTTTTTTAATACGTTCATCGAACTCTGTGGCGTTGTGGTTGTTCGTTTACATTTGGCTTGTGTTTTATGTAAGCAGAGAAGGTGATGGCAAGCATGATTATGCTGATTAGATTACGGTTTGGCAACGACATTAGTTCGTTTAGATAAAACTTATTGCGTTTTGCTAAAACAATTCTTTTTTGAGTTTTGTAATATATCGGTTGTACTGTTTGTAGTTTTAATTTTATTTTAAACAAAAGCTTGCGATCGCCTTTCACGATCTTGTACAATCCGATCGTGCAGCTTAAATGAACCTGGGGAGGTTCGTCGCTTACCGCCATAAGTCACTTAACCTTAACATTGAAACAAAAGCATCTTGTGGTCAGATTTGACCTTAACATCTCGTTCCAAAGCATGATAAATGACGGGCTTCCTTATTGGCGCACCACGTATTGCGCAGAAAGTGTTGATCGGGTGAACATGGCGTACTCGTCAGGCATCGTGTTTACCGCTCGAAAAGACATGGTCAAAACATTTGTTTACGATTCAGGTAATGGTTGTTTAATTGTAATTTTATGATGTGTTCATGCATGCTTCGCGGATGTAGTTCATGTAGCGTGCAGGAAGAGGTGCTTTGCCGGTGAACGGATATCGCTCGAAACAATCTGGAGGAGATGTTTCAAAAGCATCCCTTGTTCTTTGGTTCCGTGTGGGCACCTTGATTGAAGTTGTTGATTTTAGGACACCTTCCCAGGATGACCTTACGCTGTCCAAGATGTGAATAGAGAACTATTTTGGTATGTCTTCGCTTTAACTTAATTTTACTGAACTGAGTTTAATACATGTTAAGCCTCGTTTGTTGTTACTAACATCTAGTTCTTTTTCCTTGTAATATAAATTATTACATGATTTCCCTGATTGACTAAACACATGACCATCCATTAGCGCTGTAATGAATACCGCAAGTGGTGACGCAAGATTTTGCAGAGCAAGAAACCCCTTTAAAAATCGTGTAAAGAGGTTTGAAAGCAAATTACTTTCAAAAACAGCTCATTTGCCCATGATGTGGGAGGAACGCATCAAATAAAAATGGTATCTTTCAGTAAAAGTCGTTTATCGAAATTAGTTTTCCCTGTCTTCACGTGTTATCAGGATGGTCAGGAGTAATGTAATTTGAAATGCTCTAGCCCTAGAAAGCTACATCATTAGGCGCGTTGCCGAGCTGCGCAGGAGTAGCAGTAGGGGTCAGGATTTCGAGCACTAATTATCCTTACCCAAGTGCGTCTCCTTGGAACCGAAGTGCAGTTTGCATGATTTAACGAGATCCGCATGAATATTATTAACACGCACACGACTCGAACGTGACGGAATCGGCAGAGGGAAAATTTAAGCACGAGAGTGAGAGAAATCAATCGCTGCGTGCGGGATTAATGAGTTAGAGGCAATTTCCTGCTTCATGCCAAGAGACTTTCCTTTCCTTGGAAACCCTTCTACGATGTGTGGCCATTAGCGTAGGTACACGCGAAACCATTTGGTGGGTATATGATATTTGTTTATTAAATCATAAATCGTGCTCATAGCCACGAGGAATTATTGGTTTGGTTGGAAGAAAATTAGCCCTCGTGCGGGGAGGTTCAGTTTTCTGTCTCGATTCGTTAGCGATTCGATTGGTAGGATTCGGTGGCAGGTTCGTCAAACGTGCAGTTGCAATTTCCTGCCCCAGTAATTTACGTGCTACCAAATCCACTTTGCGCAACGAAATGCACGCTGTGGTTTAGTTTCGATTTACGTTCCGATGCTGCGCGTTACTTCTTATTAGCATGACTATTATTCTAGAAAACTTGGCAACAAACATATGCGGCTACTGAAATAAAATAACTTCAACTGAAGTAAGATATTTGGAGGAATTTTGCAGTGAACTGTGTGGAATTATGTTTTATTGTTGATTGGTTTTGCAACATCTGTAATATAAAATTTTAACTTCATCAATTGCACAAAAACAGGCCGCACCGCTAGGGAACCTTAAGATATTGTGTGCAATGATCGATGAAGTAAGGCGTGTGATTTGCATCTCCCTGGTGCAAACGACGCCTTAATGCGGTCAGTTTTGTTTTCATTTCATGGTGGATTATCCCATGGCGAAACGAGGCACAAAAAAAAGCTCGTTTCGGATAGTAAAACTAACACTTAGGTGGCATTATTGGCGCAATTGACGCCAACTGTACAGGGTTAATAGTAGTTTCGAGCGCGAAAGTAATCTTTAAATTAAAACAAATAAATAAATCCACACAAAAGCAGTTCTTCACAATGGAGCTAATATCGAGGCGAGAAGAAAAATGGGGGTTAGTGATCGTTCCACTTCATGGACGCTTTGGGTGGAGCGAAAATGGGGGCTCGAACTTCTATTTGGCCATTTAAAGACTTTTGAGGGTTTTGTGGAAATGGTGTCAATATGATCATTGCACGAATAATGCAGAACGGATCGATGCATTTGTGGTTTCGATTTCGATGTGTGTTATTTGTTTTTCTCGTTTGCAGACGCCAAGCGTCCTCATTTTAATGGACCTTAACCTTAGAGAAAAATGTTACATGAGTGTGTTTTGTTGCTGTTTGATTGTTTTGACGTTGAAAAACATTTCGCAAAGCATTGTAGATGATAGAGTTAAAAAGCTTTATTCATTTAATGAAGATTGTGAAACGAATTGCACTAAAATAAAACAAACTCATCGAAAGCAATACCTTACTCAGCCATAATTGCATTTGATAGCATTGTTTTTCAACTGCTGAAACTCTGTTATTTCCCACTCGTTAATGTACACAAGGGATTCGCTTATTCCCTGTTCCTGAACTTCAGAACAACTTTGATCTGCTTTTCTCTGGCTTCATGCAGAAAGGTTTACTGGAAAAAAGGAAACAGCTTAAAATAAACAGCAACAACATGTGCATTATGACGCGTTTCAATCAATATTTCATTCGAAATAATAATAATAATGTTTGATAATAATAGACAAATCGATAGTTGTGATCCTCCCTTGCTGTCGATTGCATCCCGCGGGATGAGAAAATGTGCATAAAGCTGCATGCGGCTAGGATATGCAATTCTATGATAACCCAAACCTCTCACACACACTCACACCGACATAATTTGATATTGAACATTGCAGTATTACAAATGCCCATTAAAGCGTAACCGTTAGCGCTGAATGAAAGCGAGCAAGTGCACCACGTGCACTCGACTCTTATCCGTCGTCGTTGGATGGTAAAAATCAACAAACGCACACACGCTGCGCGCGCGCTAACATAAAGCGAATGAATGAGAGCTTGGTGTGCATTCGATTTCACGAGCCGTTGAGCTGTACAATATCGTTTCGATATCATTTCGAGTGGTTGCGATTGAATCGGGAAGCCGGATATATACCCGTGTGTGCAGTAATTCCAATAATCATCGCTCTTATTTGAGTACTCATCACACGAGTGGCGCTTGAGGTGATGCTGCTTGTTTGCCTGCACATTAATATATTTGCAATTTGCCTCGGCGTTTCTTATGATTGAGTGGAAGGGTTTCTGTTAATGAATAATGAATAAAAAATATTAAAAATTTATACTAAACTGTTGAACATGTTAGATTTAATTACTAATAAATTTTAAATCACATTAATGGGGAGATGTTTCCCTCTGCTAGCCATGAACATAAGCCCTAATCTTAGTCAGAGTCGTCAGCTGGCCGTTTTATTGAGGGTTGTTTCTTGATAAAAAAGTAGAGTCCTGCTTCTATTGAGAGTCTAATTCATCTGCATAATGCCAATACGTTCAGTAAGTCATCGGCTGATCGGCAGGGTCTGACAGGTCGTTAACTCGATAGGAACGCAGAGAGGAACCCTATGTGCTTGAAGTACAAAAATTCCCAATTTTCAAGATTTTTGTCTTTCTAAATTCTGAATTGCATGTGAAATCTTTTGATGCTTTCTTCTTTCATCCTTTTTAGTTTGCTTTGTTGAGTATTGTGAGTAGCATGTCCTTAGAGAATGATCTTGTGTCATCTGGATAGTCTGTCAATGTTTACCGATGCTAAGCACTACCTCTTTATACAGGGTTTTCACTGGTTTTATTGACACATTCAGTGCGTTATAGAATTGTTCGAGCATACTATTGACTCGTTCGGCGCGCTATTGACGTCTTCGGTTGATTGTGTTGATTTGATCGGCAGTGCTATAGACAACCCTTGCTGGGCACATTTTTCTCCTGATGTTCCTGGGATTCAGTAACGAGTTGCCACTTGCAAACTAACAATTTACCGGCGCTCCAATCGATGACACTTTTGTTTTGGCAGTATGTAAACATCTCGGTTAAAAAATTATATACATTGACAGTAAGGGAAAAGTGTGTCAACCAAGGGTTGTCAATAGCACTGCCGATGAAATCAATACAATCATCCAAAGACGTCAATAGCGTGCCGAACGAGCCAATAGTATGCTCGAACGATTCTAAAACGCGCTGAATATGTCAATAAAACCGGTGAAAACCCTGTAATTCGCAATAATTCTTTATTTTATTACATACAATTTTTGGCGAAGATTTACGATTAAGCTTATTATTTTCGTAAAACGTTTTGCTTCAAAATATGACTAAAACGTAAAAGCATAGTTGGTTTTAGAGATAGATTTCTTGCTCTTTTTTGGACTCACAAACGTGTCAAGTGTTTTGCTTCCACTTTTTGTTTTGTATAGAGTTGAAAGTACCTTATATTAACAGCGATGATCGAATCAACTCAACGAGAACTTTAAGAATATTTCCACATCTGGTGTGAACTTCTTTTTTAATCTATAATGCTTTGTTAATGGTTACAATTTTTTCGAACAAGCATCACTCGAGTTTTACCTTTGAAAAAGAAGCATTTACCCCAATCAACTACGCTCATGAGGTGTATTCACGTCATAATTTAGCATTTTTGATTAATGAGACACTCTTAGGAATGAAAAGGCGAAACCACCAAGCAACTAACCACTATTAACAATAGAACGGAGGCGTTTCGGAATGCAAATTAGACACGGCAGCATCTCGGGTTGATCTTCATCCCGCGAAAGATCTTGTCATTCGAGCACACACACACACACACACACACACACATACACCTTGGCCATTCATTAAGTCAAAAGCTTCGTGAGCTTGTGCACAAATCAACCCCCTTCATTATGCGGCAACCCTTTCACACACACACACACACACACTCAGGCTCTCCACCTCCGGTGGTATTGTGCAACGCAGCACCCTCCCGTCATGCCCCGGGATGAGCAGTACGTTCTTTCGCGGCAACACCACTGCCGAGGACAAATTATGTTGCAATTGTCATTGGAAGTCGCGGTTAATCGTCTCCCGCAGAGAATCATTCTGCCGCGCGTGCAATTGTTGTTTCGGTGCGGTGGTCGTTTCGGTGATTGAAGCGATCACTTAGAACGGTGTTACACATTTTACGGGGCGAATTGGAGGCAGCGGGAGTGACTTTGGTGGCCTCATTTGCCTCTCGATTGTGCCTTTTGCCGTGCGCGGTACATGCTAACCAGGTGGTGGAGGGGGGGGGGGGGGTTTAGTTTTGATTGTAAAACGACTGTAAATTAATTTACAACTTTGGCGAGCGTGCAGGAAAGAAGGAACAGCTGAATGTTTTTGGTAAGGTTCATTTTAATCCTGTTTTCGAACGTCTGTTGGGAAGCGTTAAATAGATTGTCCCAAGTCCGCTCAATTACTAAGGGAAAGGCATTTTGTTAGGCCATGTTTAGAGCGGCCGCTGAATTTGGCCGACATGCCGTGAGTCATAAGGCACGCGCCCGCAGTCCATTTGTCCAGCAGCTGAAGCTGTAAATATAGGGCTCAGTGTGCGCCCAGTGTGGGTACAAAGCGCTGGGCAAATCGAGCGATCGTTGTGGGTCAATCGTTAGCCTTTATTTAACACGCCCGGCTGCTGTGACGTACACTTAGGGGGATGTCGAAGGTGGATCTAATTTATGACCCTGGAAATGGAATTTCTGGGCGACATGTTTCGTGTCGAACCCCGAAAGGAAGGTGCCAGTGGTCAATTAAACTAGACACCACGATAGTGTGATTCATCAAGAAAAAAAAATATTTAGAGCATGTAGCATAAGCATAAGACGAAAATTCGGAGCATAAGATTGTGGAGTTCGAGTACAAAAGTGTTCAACTACCCAAAAAACCTTGACTCTAATCGAAACACTATTTGAAAGGGAAATTTGTTCAATTAATGGAACACTTCACAACAACCGTACCGATCGCAACTTTCTACGCACTTTTGCTTTCGGATTTGGAGTGAATTGAGTATGTATTTGAAAAAAAATCGAACCTTAAAGTGGCTTCTCAAATCATTGGGAAGGTCATGCGAAAGGCAGAAAGTGCGTATTGAAGTTTGTTCGCTTTGTTTTGGACAAGTGTTTTGCATATCAAAAGAGAACTAAACGAAAGTACTTAGCTTTTTGTGAGTAGAGTTTAGATTGAAATAACGGAATGACATGCAAATTGCAGTCAAAACAATAGTTACAGAAATTACCGCTAGAGTGAATACTCGTGCACTTAGCGGTTCACCATTTTGACAGCTGTCAACGACAACAAATGTGTTGTTTACGTTCGAGCAGCTACAACCAAACACCAGTTTCATAGAGAAGCCTGTAGCAAACCATTTCCCAATCGTGCATAAATAATACTTAGGAATCGTTTGCGTGTAATTTATTCTTGCTTTGTAATTCTGAGGAAAAGGTCGCACTGAATTGATCTATCTATGCCCGTTCAGTTGGAAGCCGAAGCGAACAATTGGAAAGTGCGGAAGCGATTGCGCTTTAGCCGGTGCGGGCGTAAAACCCTTCGAACTGTATCGAAGTCCGTCGGCGAAGCGTGACTTTGGCGCAACCAAACCTCAACCGATTGCAATTACTCCAATTCCAACCACAGCCACACCAGTGCGCCAGAAGCACATTCTTTTAAAAATTAGACCCCATACAGCCGCCTTCATTTCAAACACAGTTTCAAACTTTAAAACGCATCACCTCCACTGCTGACGCTGGTGGAAACCATCGTTGCAGAACGATCAATCGCGAAGAAGGTGTATTTATGATGTCCATCCTACTCCAAAACCGACTGGGCTCGGGGGGGGGGGGGGGGGGCAGTTTCGTAAACAAATGAAAAAAAAAAATTAACAATGTGAACCCCAAATCGGTCATCTGACACGATTAGGCGCGCAGAACGTAACAGTGCAGCCGATGACGGAAGCGACTAATTGCTAATCGGGGTCGCTCCGAGTCTAAACAACAGGGAGGTAAAAAAACGATTTGCAACGAGTTCAGCCAAACGTTTCCATCGTGGCGGAATCGATTGGTTGTAGGTTTAGCTGAGACACTTACAGATTGGAAAAGCTAAACTTATGGGTACGACTGTTCGATCGTTTTGCGGGTCCGCCGAAGTTCGCAAACTTTAGTCGGGCGGGTGTATTATTTAATTAGCTGCCGTAATATCGTACCAGGAAGTGAGTTGTTGGTGATTGTTAGTTAGTTATTAAAAATAAAGAACAGTAAAACAGTAAATTCCATTTAACGCTTACAACCGGACGTGTAATAGTGGAGGGCAGCTAGTTGGGTATGGAACGGTAGGTTTGATTTATGGATTCAGCTTGATGGATTCGTTCTGATCAGTATTTTTGGTTTTTGACCGAAAAATCAGGCACTGGTAGATCGTTAAAAAAGGGAGTTGTGCTTGAACTTGGGTCGAGTTTTGGTAGGCTCCTTATTTGGAAAAGCAAGGTTAAGGCTGCTCGTTGCGGGTTTGAACCATCTTAACACATTCAATAAAATATGATCGACCGCGTGGAAAGAATACGGGTAGAGTTGGACGGGGTTTTTTTTATGGTGAGCTTATAAAACTTCGGGATTATGAGATTTTAATTATAGTTAGATAAATACGCATTTGGAACAATTCTTCGGAGGATCAGAAGCATCGAATTGTTTCAATCAGAAGAGGTTTTTTTTAGTAAATTTTTATTAAAGTTCTTCATATGGATGGATCGAATATTGAATCCCATCTGAGACCATTCCCTTGTGATGAGGACTGACTACCCAACTACGGGATAAAAATAAGGCTACAGGGTGGCATCGTAGGAGTGATACACTTATTTGAGTGCCCTTTTATTGTGTTTTCTGTCACTGTATGTCAAACTCATAAGTATATTTTGACAGATTAGCTTGTTTACTATTTATGTGCAAAACATACACTTAGTGATCAGTTCAGGTTTTTAGTAATCTGCAATTGATTCAAGCAACAAACAAAATCAAATTTTGCATTTGCAAGGTTTGTCAAACACTCAGATTAGGCAGAAACTGTCTCCATCTCAATTTGAGCCCATTATTCGTCCACCGGACCATCAAGCGCTGCGAGAAGATAGGAACGGATCTTACAAAGAAGAAACCAGGCAAAAAACGTTGTGTCCGGACTCCAGCTGTGATAAAAGTGGTAAAGAAACGTATCCGACGGAATCCAGCTCACTCGGGAAGAAAGATGGCGTGTGAAATGAACATGAGCCATTTAGGCATGCAAAGCATTCTGAAAAAGGACCTGGGTTACAATGCGTTTAAAAGGAGAAAATTCACGGCTTGAACCAGCAAAAGTATTACCGACAGGGTGACCAGATCTTGCTTGCTGTTCGCTCTGGCGGTACCCTGAAATAAGCAGAATGATCGTGTTTATGGAGCATTGAATCCGTTGGAAATCAGCATATGGAGATACTTGCTTGGAAATTTGCTTGACGACGTCCAATATTTGAATTTGAACGGATTTAAGAGACGGTTGTTTAAGATATGGGACGAAATGCCGGATGAAGTTGTGCGTGCGGCCTGAAACAATTTCCAAAAACGTGTCAACGGGCCTTTATCAAATGCAAAGGAGGAAGATTTGAAATAATTTAAGTGAAATGCAAGTTCATTACTAATTGTTGATATTTAATTCGATTCTGGAGAGAAATCAAACCTAAATAAACAAAGTGTATCTTTTCGACGATGTCACCCTGTAGTATGTCATCCGATGGCCGGCACCAGGGCATTTAACCAAGAAAAAGAATTGGACTGTTCTTCGATTGCGGCGACAGTTTAAGTGATTGTATAAGCTTTGAGGCCTAAAGATAAGACGACAAGTATGTTACTTGAACATCCATACCAAAGAGGCATTTTTCTCCATTAGAAACAAATGTCAAAATAATAAACATCGTCCCATTTCCTGTGATCTGGCATTATTATCAAACTTATCTTATCGCATTCCGCCACTGCAATGCAACCAATAATGTCTTTTTGTGAAATCGGCTGAGAAGAAAATAAAACATCACACAATTGCGACGATACGTACCGGAGGTGTTACAATCCGGTAAGCTTTATCGAGCGTACCAAGGTTTGTGGCCATGAATTATTAATGATTGCATCAAATCGCATCAACACGATTGCGAAACGTACCGAAGATGTTTCTTCGCTTGGAGATTTTTCCAGCCCGTTTGTAAAGTTCAAGATAGTGCAGCATTCGTATCATTCTTTGAAGATGCGTTGAAGATGCTGAAGAACCCTCCTGCAGTAGACGCACGAGTCGCTGACATTTTCTCTTCTGCTGCAAAAGAACCCTTCAAAAACTCGGGTGTGAGGAGAAGCAAACGACTCGGCCGGCGGTTTGTGCGGTATTCAAATTACAAATCACTCTGCACCCTTTAAACGGCCGTGTCAGAAAACCATTCAGCGTCTACCTCAAGAATGGGACGGTAAAATGAATTATGCACCACACTGCAGTACGAAAAATGGTGCAGCGCTTTGTTTGTTACATAAAGCGGGTGGTGGTAGTTTTTTGGCGTGACGGAGTGCAACGTAATGCACCCCCTGTGTTGGTTCTCACCTTTGTCTTTATTTGGGGCGTTGGATCTTTGAGGCTTTGGGTTTGTTGCCCGCTAGTTTTGCTGAAGAAATGGGGCTCAAGATACCGAAAATCTAGCAAATTTGCGCCGGAAGGAGATCATTGAGTTTGCAATGGTCGTGTTGCTTGGCATGCAGTTACCGTTAGGTTTGTGATAAGAGGGCGGTCCATGATCGAGACAAAAGCACAAAAGGTGAAGCACAAATAAATCATACCGTTTGTTCACAAGCTGTTTGTATTTTTTTTCATCTCAGCAGATACTTTTGGTTCGTGAGTTTGATCCGTGTAATGGTGAGCTTTAAGTGATTTGTTTTCTCAAGGGTTCTTGAATGTGTTTCCATTCAAGTTTTTGTAATTCATCGTCCATAAAATATGTTAAAGTATTCTTGAATAATTTTAGTAAAAATAAAATAATTTTAATTTAAGCAAAACTATAATGAATGGTGGCCTGTTTTGCTACTGTTAAGGATTAGGGCTAGGGAGCTTTTTGATGTGGCTACCAACATTGGTTGCTTGAAGCGGGCTAGTCGTAATTTGCTCGACCGAGTTTCGTGGTTGGCAAAATTGCATCACTTGGCTGCTTCACGGTTTTTGTGGCGGTTTGAAGATTTATTAAATTTTATGTTTCGTCAAACAAAAACGAGAAGTTTTTGAAAAAATGGTAACACAAACATCACCCAGCTTTAGCATTCTAAAAAATATTTATTTTTGTTACATGATCCACAAATCTGGTTTAAAGCATATTGTTAAGCAATAAAGATTGTATCAAAGATAACATGAATAATAATTGCTAGTGAAATGTCATATTTTCTGTTTTGTGGACATTCGAAACAGCAATCGAATCATGTTGCAAATTTTTATAGTCTTAACGATGGGAACACGATGCGCAACACCGTTTGCACACGCAGTTACAGCCCATGGCTCCATCCAGATGTTGTGTCTCCTCCACAAACCAGTGTTTGACGTAAGAGTTCTCTTCTGTCAAGGCAATACCCAAACCACAATAAAAAAAAAAACAACAGATGTCCGCTGAAGAACATCACGCTCGGATGCTCGGTCAAATGCAGTCAAGTCAGGGCTTGTAATTAATTTCTCCTCCAAGTGCAATATGGCTGGGTTTGATGTTCCAGTTCCCGCCCATCAGCATTAAGATTGCACAGAGGGTGTCGGTTATTTCCCTTTGTTCGTTAGCTTCTCAGTGTCTTGGCGTTTTTGCTGTTGTTACTTTTCGCCTGATTTCATTATCACAACTCATTAATCTTTATTTCATTGTTTTTGGTGATGCGTCGCCGTAGACAATGGTTTTCCCTCTTGATGAGTGGTTGAGAATCGAGTAAGGGGAGAAAAAAAAATTTATACAGACAAAAGCAGCAGTCATCTCCTGGTGTCCAGTGGCTAGAAGTGGATTAGCTCATTCGGAAGATTGTACCGATCTCGCCGCCATGCGTTGGATGTCATTTGATGAACGCTGTCTGAGCTTCTAAGCTTCAAAAGGATTTTGTGGTAATCCATGGTTGTCTGGCCCAAAATTCTTGTTGGTTTCGGTACTGGATTTTTTTTCCTGCTTCATCTAGAAGTACTGTTTTCGGATACTACATCCCTCTATCGAGCAGATGACGCATTTGTGACGTGATGTGAGCGTTCGAATGATGAGGCGGTTTTTGTCGCATGGGCTCTTTACCGAGGGCGTAAATAATTTGTTGTCCTCTCGCGTGTGCTAAACTTCCCCCAAAACAGCGCACATACTGTGATGTTTGAAGGCGTCAAAGGACAGGACCGGTCGTTTTGATTCAAGAACCATTGCCTGACTCGCAAAACCGGGCCAAAGGGGCGTGAGGTCGAGAACATCCGTCTAGCCGTGTGGTTACGGCTTCATCTCGCAAGTAACACACTGGGCATACAAAATGGAACTTCACAAAATTACTGACCGTACAAACCGTTGTTGGATACATCGGAATGGCTTTGGTTCGAAGTTCGCAGTAGTAATTGTCATTCGGGTGGGTGATTTGAGTGATTGATTTATGATGCCATGGTGTGGTACAGCGTCACAGATCTGCATGGGACAATTTTAGGGCAAAGGGTCATTTGGTGGAGGGGTTTATTATTTAAAGAATGAACTCACCAGTCATTCGTACGGAAGAAGATATTGCGGATGAACGTTTACGACAAGTGAACATTGCATCATCGTTTACAGGAAAAAAGGTTTAAATTGTTTACAACGCACACCGAAAGAAGTTGTGTACAAGGAGAGCCGTAAAAAGGGAGTTATTCTGATCATTTCTAATGGAGTGAGAGGTTTAAAAACTTCACTCTTGCCTATAATGCACTTGACATGCATCAGCCATTTCATGGGTTGTAGGCTGCTTCAAGAAGCTTTTAAAGAGAGTTCATATGTGTCTGCATAAATCATCACCATTTGTAACATACAGGCAAGGTTAGTTTTTTAAGGTTAGGTTTTTATTTACAAGGAATGAGGGTTTGGTTTTAGTTTGTTGCAGAGAATAGTTTAATCGTATGGGGCAAGAACAATTTTGATTTTTTTAATGCTACGTCCCTGATGTATAATAAATTATTGCACTTCAACAACTCCATCTTCCGCTTCTTCTAGGCTTAATGACCTACTAGGTCACACCAGTCACTACTGCTTAGCTTGCTGAATTTATTCATAATAACAACATAGTTGAATAGTAAGTCCTCACCTCAGTACTTCGGAACGGTTCGAAAGGGAGTTGAACTCCGGTCCTGCTGTGTGAAGGCTGATGCTGCTGTCGCAACTACCACCAGGCCGCTTCCAATTCAATTTGCAAAAGCTGGTTTATAGCGTTGAAAAGTTCTTGAACCTTTCGCGTTTTATTACAAACATTTGCAACCAATTTTTATTTTTACCGAATGAAAAGCAACAGAAATTATGAATTTCCGTCAATCTGTTTGACATTCTTCCGTTCCGTTTGCCAGCAGCAAAACATGGCAATCAAATATTTGATTCTAATTTCGTCATCCCCACTGGCAACAATCAATCGTTTAATTTGTGTTCCCTCGATGCAAGTGCTAGACAGCTCAATAAGTTGTCCAAACAGAAGAGAGGCTCAAATTGATGAGTGAAGAGGTGGTTCTTTTTTTCTATATGCGCCCTGAACTATTCGCCGCTATTCAATTTCTGATCGACACTATCGACGTAAACACTTTGATTCAAACAGTGCGTCGATATGCTGATGAACCTCCACGTCCTTTTTTGGGTGAAACCGTCGTGTTTTGGAATCACGTGTAATGAATAGAAATAAAATTGGCGATTGAAAATGAAATTGCAATAAAAGGGCACCCTTATGAAGAGCGTAGGGCAAACATTTACATTCCACTTGGTCGTGCAGTGCGAACCATGATGGTCCTTATGGCGTGACTTTTGCAGAACCAATAGAGTCAGCCGGTAGACGGATGACATGCATGTCAACTCATCCACTCTATTGATACGGGGGGGTTTGATGGCGGGGTGAGGCAATGCGGATGGTCGCGACACACACGCGCATGAAATATTTTCCATCGCACTCAATCGATGATGAGCTTCCCGGATAACGTTTCAGCCGATTGTTTGAATGCGCGCAATGGACTCGACCCTGTGGCAGGCGTCGAAAGATGGCACAGAGAAAAACCGTTCCTTTGATTTTCGCTATTCTCCGAATCGTGGACCAAAAGTTCACTGTTCCTGCTGGCATGCCGTTTTGTGTGGCAATGCCATTCGATCTAGCGTTGTCTTTTATCGCTTCCTAGTCCACTGCCCATTTGTCCCGCGTTGGCATTCTGTTCGCGTGCAGTTTGGCAATCGAAAGATCCTGCTCAATATTTGTAATCCTAACATTTACTCTGTCATATTTGATCCGAAGCTCGAGCCGAGTCAAGAGTGAAGCTGACGACCGACCGGCTCCATTCGCCGTGTAATCGTTGGACAGGTTTTCGTTTTCGACGGGCTTTTTCTTTTATTGAACCATCGTTTCCGTTGGAAGGATGTGCTTTATTCTTCGCAACGTGTTGCTCTTATTGCCCGAACGACTTTCGTTCAAGCAACACAAAAGGGTGAACAGCTTAGCAGCAACATTCAGGTTCGGCTTTGAATCAACAAAGAGTGGAGCTAAGCTGCCGGAAGAATGATATTTATAGTTTTCATAATTTCTGTCAAAACGTTTTTTTTAATCATTGATGCGCTTCGTTTAGAATGCTTGCATAAGCTAACTTAAAGTGCAAATCTTCATCTTACGCTGTTTTAATATCATTGTCCACGCTAATTGGACCCACTATCTACAGTCACTCCGATTCCCAATTGACAGCTGTTTCTCCGACCACGTGCTAACCATCCCGTTTCGGTGGCATAATTCGTCGTTCTCGGATGACACCGATACCGATCCGACACTAATTGAGAGCTCAAATAGACGCTAATGTAGTGTATCGGGCGCCTTCGTACCAGAAATCGAAAGGCAGCCGCAAAAACGGACGCCATTTGCCTGAAGAAAACAGAAGATCCATCAGCAGCAGCGTCTGGACGTCAGGTTTTCTCGGGATATCGCGTCACACGGCGTGTATTGACATCGATCGAGCATTGCCGGAAGTTCATTAGTCACGTTTGCGATTTCAGCCAGGCACGAGACACGGGGGCAGAAAATTCCAACGCAAGAGAGGGCAAACGGAAACCAAAAGAAAAGGAAAGTTTCGCTAACAATAGTTGACTGTGAGCATCGATTGAATCTTGACTGTTTTTTTTTTTTTTGGGAGAGTGTCTATTGGATTTGGCATCTGTCAATGAGAGGCGTCTGACGTTGACGGTTGAATACGCTTAGATAACGTAAGGTTTGCTGGAAGTAAATATTAGTAGCCAGAGTGGTTGTTGTTTTGTGGTCAGTGTAAAAGTTGAAAAAGCGAAAGCTATTTTTGAATGCTGTTTGAATATTGGGTAAATACTGGAATTTAATATTTTGCTTTTTTTCTTGTCTATTTACACGTGAGCTTTCAAGGGTGTTTCTATCGTGGCTTGTCGAGTGTGGCATATTGGAAGAGATAAGGCGGCATCATAATCCTTGACTAACTGCACGTTTCTAAGTTCCTGCTTTCAACTGCATTATGAAATATTTCATTTGGAGTTGGATGATTAAAAGCTACAATACTCAAATTCAACAAATCGTTCAATTTTGCATCAAGAGTTGGATTATCAACAGCCGTAGCATTCAAATTAGCCTGTCACTGCGGTTATTGGTAGCATCCTTCCCGTTTTTGCTTTGCGCAAAAATGGTTTTTCTAATAAGAAAAAGAATATTTAAATTGTGTAAAATTTCTTTTAAAAGCTAGGGATATACAAAATATCTTGCTATATAATTTTAATAGTTTTTAATAGATTTTAGATCTCTTAGAGAACCCTTTTTCACTCGCGTTATGCCGCCATTTTCACGTGTTCCATATAATGGTATTTTCACACACCATGTTTAAACCCGGCTTCAAGCGTAGTGAAGCAAACTGAATTTAAACAATTTGAGAAATTTTTGGTTATTTCAACGAACACGGATTGCGATATGTTTTTTTCCCTCTCTCTTAATGAACATTCTATACGGATCGGCAAATCCGACACGGGGTGTGACATCAGCTCGGTATGTATAAACTAGAAATCGGCAAACGCATCCCAACGGCAGGAGTTTACCGGGTCTTGTCTATGCCCCTCTGGATCCTTTTCCACCGGGTAATGTGAACATTTATACATACTTTGTGGATTTTTCTCTCTCTCTCTCTCCCTCTCTCTCGCCAGAATGTTAAGGGAAAACAATCCTGGGGTCGGGGAAATGCATCGAACAGTTTGTGCCAATTATGGCACCACTAAACCCATAACCTAAACACCGAAATGCACAACTGCATTTCGTGTATGTTTGTGCATGTGATCATGTGTGTGAATGTGCCGCGAAAGAATTATAATTAACGCTAGTTTTGCATCACATAGCAATCGCTTATGGTGGGGAATTAAAATTAAGCGTTAATTAATAAATAGTTTAGCACGTGAATCTGTTTCAGCAAAGCGTCGTTTAATTTGCTGAAGTGAAATAAAAATCAATTTAAACTGAAAAGTCAAACCCAAACCGGGTTTATTGCAAATTGGATTAGAGTTTAATCAGTTTATGCTGGCCGATTGACTTGTTTTCCGTTTTCAAATTCACTCAATAATGTACACCAGACATGTGGTTCGAAATGCAGTTCACAATAATTAAGGCATTGGCAGGAGCTTTTGGAGAGTTGTGTAGCTACTGTTGCTGCTTCCTTATCTTTGATCCGAAACTGTCTTCAACTCTGCGGTTCGGCGTGGCTGCAATGCCACTGAACCAGTCAGCATCGCTATCATATGCGACATGTGTCGCCTGGGACCAGGATCAAAAGGACGTGTTGTCAGCGACTTGTCGTGAGCTGCTCTCCCTGTCAACTTCACAAACATCTTACTTCATCGTCCGCATGCACACAAACACACCGCTACCGTGTGCAGATCGATAATTGTTTGGTCAGCTCCGCGGAAGTGAGTAACCACGTCACGGGGAAGGTATGTCCAGGGGCAATGTTCACCACGATTGACATTTTAACTCACATGCCGCCAAAGCCGACGCACTTCTGGCACGCTTTCGCAACGTAATCGTTTGACGTTCCTTTGCGCGGCGGTGACACTTCAATTGACTGGAGTATTAACAGACCGTCTGAACTTCCGCATGAGCCACATATCTGTGCAGATATGTATGTGAAGTGAATTGCTTAATTTCGTGGGAAAGTGTTCTGTGAAATGTTTTTTTGTTCACGCAAAATTTTGGAACAGCAAACAGCATCTCAAAGCCGAATGGGGAACGCCGTACCAAAAAAGGAACTGCACGAATTCGTCACAGTGACCGAGTGGACTAGTGTACAGATTGTGGACCGTTAGGCAGTAGCGTGATTGAATCGTTTCTACTAGTAAGTGGTCCAATTGGTCCCAGACCCGGTAGCGATTGCAACAGCAGCCGGTATTCGTGCGTAGCACAACCCCGTTACCGGTTGCCACGCGTTCAAAACGGTGAGACAATTTGTTAAATTGTTGTCCGAAGCGTGATGCTCATGCCGTATGCAAGCACGCGGTGTGGAATGTGAACAATCTGGTGCAGTGGGAAAATAGAGCATCGTGTTTGGCGGCAACGCAATGTTCACATGCGTCAGTTGCTATAAGTAACAAGCCCGGACATAGCGTTTACTGTTGAAGTTGTATTGTCATAGAGCGAGTTAAATGGTTAAATGTAGTTAAAGTATATATTAATAAAAGAAGATAATTGTATATTTTTTAAAGAATAATATACATAATAATTCAGGGCGTCCTAACCACCATCGAGCGCTCGTGGGAGCTTCTTCTGTGGCTAGTCTAATAAATATTCACCTAATAGCACACGTTTCAACACACTCACTTTATTAAAGTACACAGAATCCCACACAACACCGATTTGATTTGCCCACGTACTTGCACTCAGTGTGCAAAATTGTCATACACACCCTTCGGGGCACGATTTCCATGCAAAATGCCTGCCAAGTGGCCTTAGCATTGAATAGCATTAATTAGTCATGTATTATTTCAGTCCCAGTGAGTGGCGTGCAAAAAAAAAAAAAAAGGCGCAACAGTAACCATCCACCAGTGCGGTATCAAATCATCCATCCGATTCATTTCAAAGGAGGAATCTTTTAACTCTCCTACAGACATTGCTCATACAAGTGTCGCACTAACCTCAATCTGCCCTGTGGGAAGGGTGTGATGGGTTTCTGGGAAGTAAAATAGCAAATATCATAATGTTTATGGCGACTGCTTTTGCACACCGTTCTACTTGTCTGGCCAGAAGGATTCACTTGCCGTCCACAGACATTGCAGGAAGCATAAATTCTCGAACGCGGAGAAGCATTGAGCGACAGTGATTCAATGAATACCGTTGCTAATTTGCTGCAGTCACCATCATTCCACCCCGGTTTGCATGGTTCGCCGGAGAACAGTCAGCAAAGCGTTAGCAGGCGTTAGCAAAAACCCCCACCGAGCACTCACCATTTCCGGTTCCACTTTCGGCCGGTCACGGTCGCATGTCTCGGGTGTCGGGTGGACGCAATAATTCCAGTTCATTACAGCGAGAGATTTGATCCCTGTCGATGGATGACGCGTTAGTCTGGGATGGATGCCAGAAGGGAAGTGGGATTATTAGCAAAAGAAGCTCATAAACAAGAAATCCTCGTTAGTGACAACAAGGCAAGCAGCGGGATGGGAGGCATCACTATTCTCCCGAGTGACGCTGGAAATGCTGACACTGACACGTCTCGGATCGTTCCGATTCCGGCAGTTGGCTCCTTAGCACGTCATTACAGACCTGTCGGAGGAGTCTGGTACGTTGGTGAAGATACGGAGAGAGTGAATCAGCTTTTCCGCCAACCACCACAGATTCCATGGGGGTTATCAGTTAGGGACCCGGAGCCGGAGCAGTCACCCGTTTATGGTCCGATGGATGGATTTATCATTCCATCCTCGGGCAGTGTTGGATCGTTAGGGCGAGCACTAAAAGGATGCGTCAGTTAGTGTCTGAAGGACTGTGTGTGATATCTTATCCTTCGCTGCCACCACCGCTCGACCAGAGTCCTCGAAGCATCCATTCAACGGGGGGTTTCGCCTAACGAAGCCACACGATCCGGACACGGGTTCTTGGGCGTTGCACAGTCAACTTTGCGGGTGCGTCCTGTATACTGTATATTGGGCATGCTATGGTGTGAGGTTGGAAAGCGAATAAAATGCAACTATTTATGGACTCGTCCCAGGTCTAACGACCCAACTGGTTGCGCACTCGGATCCAGCCAGGAGTATATGTTTAGTGCCAGTAGTTTCGCCCGGAAGTAGCACCAGACGTATGAAAGGTACTCTGTACCACCAGGATCCAAGAGTATCCGATTGAAAACTATAGCAATGGGCGTAGATTTAAGTTCGCTATTTGAACTTTAAGGTAAGGCTTTTCTAAGCATCTTTGTTTGTGTCCCTGCAGCAGACGGCAGTTGGCGTTAAATCATAATGCTGTTGCTTATTTTTATGATACAGATAATTGGACGATTCTCTGGGACGTATTGCAATAACCTGCCAATGAAAGGTTGAAGATGCTCTAGGTGAAGATGAGTATATGTTGTAGTGTTCATTTACCTTTAGAATAAATTCCCGCCACAAAAGAATCGAATTAAATTCAAATCTCCAGCGGCGTCAAATCAGTAAGCTCAACGGTCAATGAAATATTTTACTTTTAATGGACCCATTACCATCGGGTTCGTACTTTGTGTGCTAAATCGATTCTGGGTGTACAGCAATTTGAGGGTGAAACGTTAAATCTTCACCGATTCGCAATAAACCATCGTCCATCGAAACGTGAAGCAATAAAGCAAAACTAAAACGACATCATTCAAACGGGGCAGTTCAAGTCATTCCTTTTGTTTTTTGTTTCTTATGGCACTTTCTTTAGCATTTCTGTAATGTGTGTTTTGTTGTTTCTTGAGCTTATAGGTGGAGTTGGAAGTGTCTCACCGCTCGTTGATTTGTTTTTTTTATTTCCTTACTGCACGACAGTGCCCGGTTGCGAAGCAATTTCGCCGTTAAAAGTCTCGCATCCGTTTTGATTTCTTCACGAGGTCCACTGTTTGGGATTGGGTCCATTGTGTCTCCCTGGAGGGGGAGGGAGGAGGGTGTGGATTTGTCCCTTTTGGTCTCCGCTCCTTCCTTCCTGAATGGTCCATTTCGTGCGTGGCTCATCGTGGCCGGATTTACGCACGTTACCAGTATTGGGTGCGTTCTTCTGTTAATGCCCGTACCGTACGGCTGTTTTATTGCAAAACTTCCGCGTTAAAAGAGAGTGAGGCAGCGTGACACACGGTCCGGAACGGCCGTTTCGAGCATAAATTGAATGAGTTTCCCGCATAAATCTCTCGAAGGCACATTAATTTAAGGGCACAGGAACGGGACCTTTTGATTAGCCTGAGGCAGTGGAAAATGTTCTTACTTTGGGGCCCAACCGAAACGATCATGAAACGGTCAGACAGAAGTCGTTTTGAACAATTGCGAGGAGCGTTTTTTTTGTTGTTGTTGCTACTGTTACTTTGCAGAATGGGTGTTGATCATTGCACCTTAATCTTCTTCCCGTTCTGCACGGTTGTATTGAAGTGGCTCAGGTGGCTTATCCGCAGGGTCAAGGCGTCGAGATGAATTTATTGACCAATTTAGACTTGAGAAGTTTGCAACTTCACTCTCACTTTCTCGATGGTGAAAACCCGGAAAGCAAATCTTAATTTGTCCAACGTAGGGAGTGGTAAAAAAACTTTCTGCTTCTGTACTGGGGTGGTACAAGAAAACGAGGGAAAAGAATCATAATGGCCCTCTTTATGTATGAAAAAAGGTTCGAGAATGCTAAGGTTTTTCTTCTTTTTGCAAAGGAAACAGAAAGGGCCTCTAGCTCAAGGATTCTTTTATTCCACTGTGTCTAGTTTTCGAAAACTCTCCACCTCCAAAAGAAACATTGTAACAGCTGAATGGAAGTGATAAAAATAGAGAATATACTGCAAATAGAATTTTCATTCGAGCGTAAATAATATTCCTATGCCTAACACGTGCGTTTCCTAACACGACTCCCAAAAATCGGCCCCTTGTGCGCGAATTTCTTCCCACCGTTGCAGATTAGTGTGTGGGAAAACAAAATCAGTACCCTTCTGCAAATGCTCGGTGCCAGTTGTTGCGTCCAGGGCTGTAGGCACAAGGACAATGCATTGGAGAGCTTTCTTCTGGGGGCCAACTCCAACCTGTAGCAAAAAAAATTCCTACACCTTTGCACGAGCATGGGAATCGGCCAATTTTCCAATTTTCACCAAATTTGCTCCCTTCACCGCTAGACGGGCGGGGGTAGGAAAAATGTTTTAAAAAATCTCTCCTCGTAACAATCGTATGTTTAGCCCCACAGTTGGAATGCTTTGCCTAGGGCATCTTTGGGGTTTTTGGGTGAATCTGGGCATTGGGTATTCAGTTTTTGAACCAAGTTTCAGCTGAGTGCTGGGTTCGCGTGGAACGTTCGCGTGGAATGAATTTTTCAAAAGTAAAAAAGCCCTCAGATCGTCGGCTTATGTGTGCTGGATAGAGGAATAAAAAAGGTGAGCCCAGACAGTGGATCGCATATGCTTTTGCCGATAGCGATGATAACCGACTAGCCAATCGTTTTCAGTGCATCGTAAACATGTGTTATTATGATTATGATTGTATCGAGCTCTTTACACGGTGGAAGATGCTAATGTTTTGGATCGCGTAAATTTTGAATGCCAAATTTGAAAACAAAGTATACTAATGAATACTAAGAAATGGGATTGGATGATTTGAAATGAAATTAGATGATGATTATTTCACGGCGCGGCTTTAAGCTTATTTTTCACGAAAAAGATTTTACAGCAGAGTTCAATTTATTTAAGAATTATCCTTTTCTTTGTAGCTAAGAATTCCTTGAGGGAATTTCACAAAATGAGCATTTATAAAACAATCAACAATTCTTCCTGCCGTTTAATGAAAATTTAATATTTTTGTACTTTACTTTCTCATGTAACTACAGTTGTTTCTAGACGAACTGTCTTTTGATTTATGTAAAATATTATTGGAACGGTCTGGTGGTGAATAAATAAACAAATATACTTGTTTCTAATTGGATATAATATAAATAATCAGTTAACGTATTTCAGTAAATCAGATCAGTTAATATTTTTAAGGTGAATCACAAAACATATTAAACTTTCCCCCTTTTTCTGGACGGCCCGGTGGTACAGGCGATAACGGTGCTGGTCTGCAAACGGCCGGACTGGGGTTCAAATCCCAGCTGGGAACCGTCGCCCGGAGTGAGGACTGACTATCCAACTAGGTGGTTAGATTAGATGTCGTTTAGCCAAGAAGAAGAAGATTTTTTTGCCAAGAAATTTCTAATCATTTTACTCATGAATATTAGTAACATTCTATATAAAAATTGAATAGCTGGAAAAGCTGCGCTGCTCAATTATTCAAGGAATTAATCAGGTGTGAGCACTAGAACTACCGTGGTTTTGGCGCGTGCAACTCTACCGTGGCCGTGGCACAATGACAGGATATTTATGTTATTTTTTATGATCTGACTAACGTTTTCATATTTCTTCAAGTGTTTATATTTATCTAAATGGTGATTCTTATGGTAGTTTCACACATCAGCATTAAAACATTTTTCCTGTTGTGTTGCAACTTTGAAAATTCAAATCATGTACAGAAAAAATGACTAAATTACTGACACAAAAATAACTAAATGACGAGAAAAATGACTGACTGAAAAATGATGATTTTACTGCAGCCTTGATAATACGTAAAATAATAACGTCGCTTGGTTATATATAATCAAATGCTTTGTGAGAATTTCGCATTAAAATACAATGTTCATTCCGTGTTCATAAACTACCAGTTCAAATGACTGGTTAAAGGACAATAGCAAATAACGTAACTTTGTATCAATTTTAAATTAAATTTTTAATTTTAAAATTTATGGAAATGAACATCCTGTTGAAAAATTATTTTACAGTGAAAAATAAATTTAAAATTTGAAATTAATCTGAAAGATATGAAACCAGTAAAAGTAACTGGTCCGGTAGTTCTAGTGTTAAAAATGACTTCTTTTTGTTCTGCTTTTCTTTGGAGCATAACAAAATGCTAGGTAATGCAGGCTATGTATTGGTTTGTTAGACTTATTGATACAATGTGCTCGAATAGTCTGCCTTAGCATAACTACTAAAAAGTAAATCAATTTAAGACAGTTTGGTCAGAGCTTGCTTCAAGAACAACTTAAATCCATCGTGTTATTTTGAAAGAAAGTGTTGAAATAATTTAAAGTTAACATATTCCTTCTGTGCGTTATGTAACCTTGTAGATGAAATGCAAATCTCAAAATTCTTTCGAATCGTCAGCAAAATACCTAAACAGAGATACGTTGATCACCATTATTTCGATAACGCATCAAATGAACTTTCCTAGCAATGATTCGTTTCACAGCAGTTGATGAATATTCACCTCCCAGGCGAAGATTGACTCTTATCATGAGAAAATATATCTTTCCTTCTGGTGAGCAAAACAGAAACGAAAATCCGAATTCATTACCTACCGTTGATTAAGATTCCTTCCATGGCCACCAGCGCCAGGTACGCTGAATGTGTACACGTGCCGAAGAAAGAAACTGGAAAACCGCTACCCAGGGCGAAGATTTTCATCGCGTTGATTACGTCTTATCGGATGGAATGGCAGAAGCGTTGAGCGTCACCAACGCCAAGACAAGACAAGGGACGATGATAATGGAGCAGCTGGTGAAGCATTTCTGTTACGAACGGATACTAACAGGATGCGTCGGATGGGTGACCGTGTTGCTAGTTGTGCTGATGTTTCACCGCTTCGACACTCATTCGACCTGCTGCTGATGGGTGCAGAGGTGTTTCTGTCAGTGGTGGTGGTGGTGGCTGCTAGTCGGATGGATTTGTTATTAGTTGCACAGTGATTTAACCGGCTGCAAGCTAACGGTATTCTCCGTCGTATGGTAAAGTCACTCGCAGCTGGTTCGTGTGGCAGGCAGGCGGTGCAAGGCGCACAAGTTACACCAAAGAAGAGTGAACGAAGCGTGGTGTGTTTTTCTTGCAAGATCATCGTACGGCGAGAAAGGTTACTGGTTGAAAAAACCATCCCCTCCGCAGCCGGAAGGTGCAAGGAAGTGAATATAAAGAAAACACATCCCAACCGACGAAGGCAACGAAGCTGAGCAAACATATTTACATAAAAGGCAATATAGTGGTACAAATAGTGTGTCCCATCCCGTCCCGTACCAGGCACATACACACACACAGACTGGGAGCCGCCAAGGTGGCCAAGCAGGTGATGGCATTTCGGGTGTGTTGGGATAAGTTTCGCAGGGACTGCGAGACCGTGTTTATTCCGACGATGAAGATGAGGTCCGGCGATAAGACACTGTGCGAGAAGCTAGGATCTGACGCGTGGACTGAGATTTATTACGTTATCCATCAAAGGGAACGCGGACGCGCATTTTGCCGCCCTCGGCGAACGCGTGCGTTACGTTGGAGCGATGTTTTGTAACCGCAATGTGATCCCTTCGGGACCTTCGCATTGGAACTAGCGAGAGCTGAGAACAGACACACACACACGCACACACAGAGCGAGATCGGGGACTGTGGGTGTTGGTGGTAATAAAGTCTTACCGTGCCTGTGCCTGTCTACACCGGGCGCTGTCATGTGGAGCTGTGTTCATTAAGCGTGTGTCTGTTAGTTTACGCTTCCGTAAGTCAAAGTCGAAGCCACCCAACGTGCAGAAGAGGATGAATCTGCGCCACCGTGCTGCAGAGGACGGACTGCCTTTTTGGTGCGGGAAACTTTCCCTGTCTCTGCCAAGACGCGCAAAGGCGTCGAAGATGAAGCTGTTGGTGAACGCTCAATTTTACGCACGGGGAAACTTTCGGTCCTTGCCGTGTTCTGGGGTCGGGAGTAATTATTGTCTGAAATGTTTCGCTTTCGGTCGTGCAAAGTGTAGGAATTTTGACAACAAGTACGAGTCGTTCCCTTGGGGGATGCGTCACAACGGAGAACAATATAACGAAAGGAAGGAAATTGGGAAAATTTATTCTTCGTTGCCTTCAGGAACTGCAAATGCATTTGTTTGTGGTTCGTTTGGGAAGGTGTTTAGCAAAAATAGCAAAAACTGTGCAACTTTGGAGGTTGGGAAAGTAAATGTCATGATTCACTCAGTTTACAATGGGTAACAAGCAGATGCAAATGTGTTACAGGGATGTGTACACTGGCATGATACGTTATCAGTTCACAAAATGTGATCGATAGAAATATGTTCCGTTGCACCATACGTTATAGGAGTTTAAATTGTGAACAAGTGATGTGTACAGAACGAAATATTTGTTTCTGTTTTATTTTGATGTATACTGATTAATTATTCTTTTTAAAAATTACTTTTAATACGCTGCTTTCTGAGATTTTGTCTGTCTAAGATTTTCGAAACCTCTAATTATTGCATCTAGTTTTGAACGAATGAAAAAAATGCGAGAGTTGTTTGAGTTCATTTTTTGGTTTATAGAAGCGATATTTTCACTTCTGTCAGATATATGTATAACCCCTGGAGTTCTAATTGCCAAAAAATGTAAAAGAATAAGTAATATTTAATTCATAAGCAAACAACAATGATCGGAAAGGAAGTCGTGTTCAGTTTGATTTGGATGGAAAAATATGCAAAACAAATAGCGGAGGCTGAGGGGCGCCATGTGGCCACTGTATACCGCCTGAAACTTATTTTCCTCGAAGGTTCAACATACCATGACGCTAGGAAATCTTTAAGGGTGAATAAATTCGCGAAAGAAAAACTGAAAGCGAAATCTACTGCGATTCAGTCAAAAATGGGAAAAAATGGCCAATATTTACAAAATTTCAATGTAATGGTCGGTCAAATTCGACTTAAATTCAAAGTCCAGGGCAAGAGTAAAACGCCACTTAATAACGGACCGGATCAAAGCTTTGCGGCTGGAATGATCGAAGATTATGTTGAACATGCTCAATAAGAATCATCCGATCGTCGTGCTCTCGGATGAGAAACTTTTCACAAGCGATCCTGTGTCAAATTCACGCACCGATTGGTTTATTTCGTCACAGAAGCTTGAGGATGTTCCAGAGACGGTAAAGTACTAAATATAACGTTATGGTCATGGTTTTCGGAGCAGTTGCCTCTTTTGGATTGAACATGCCTGCGGTTTTCATCAACGCTGCTGGTTTGAAGGTGAATACGGCTATTTAGTTGGGCATTTATAAGGAGAAGCTTTTTCCTTGAATCAAGGAAAACTTCGATGCGTACCAACTGATTTTTTTTATAACACGACGGAGCACCTTGTCAGACATCTAAAAGAACTCAAGAGTGGTTGAAGGTGGATTTTTGATCAAAATAAATTTGGTCTTCTTAGGGGCGGCCCGGTGGTACAGGCGACAGCGGCACCGGTTTTCAAACGACAGGATCAAGGTTCAAATATCACCCGGACCGTCCCTCCGTAGTGAGGACTGACTAATCAACTACGTGGTATCGGCAGTCTAGTAAGCCATTTCGATGGCCGGCATGACCTTAGAGGTCGTTGAGTCAAGAAGAAAAAGATGTTTGGCCTCCTATCTGCATAGATTTGAACTCTTGTGGCTGCTCCGAACGGGCGAATGCTAAGGTCAGGAAAAGTCTGTGCTGAATCTCACCACAGTCGCCCTGAGAGCTTTCATTACAAAATCATGGAACTCATTGTCTGATTCATACATTCGAAAGGTATGCTCTCGGTTGTGATCACGCCTGAAGAAAGTGATAGAAAACAGTGATGGCCACATCGAATAATTTGAAGTATAAATGTTGAGTAAACATTTCTATAAACTTCATTTTTAATGCTCTTCATTAATCCAACCGAAAATGTGCTTATGAAGTAGTATATAGATTAGTATATAGATGCATTCATTTGTACCAATGATTTTTACTTCTAGCGCCGCTTCTATTTGCAAAGATGGCCAAATAAGAAGTATTTGTTTTGACTATAAAAAATCCTATTCTTTTTCTTATAAGAATAGGATTTTTTAGGATTAATAATAATAATAACTTGATTATTATTAATTTATTTCATCAGGCATACAAGTGTCTTAATATGTCTAACAGAGTGATAACGTAACGAGACGTATTGAACAATGTTGGACGCATACGTAGACGCTCACGAAACGCAGATTGAGACATACCAAATTCATACATTTTGAAATTTACATTAAGTACGGTACACATTGCGTTCACTGGGTCCGATTGACCAAAAGTAGTCCTGAAGCGAACAGCCCGGACTATGTCTCGCTGCATTAGACTCCTTGAGGGCGCAAAAAAGTTAACGGAGCTAAGGAGAGCTGGAGTATCTATTTCGTTGCCTATCAAGTCAGTTACAAAACATACACTGAGCTGTCGAACGACGAACTGCCAGTGGTTGGAGTCCCGAGAGAATACATCGAGTGGGATAGTTTGGGCGTCGATCGTAGGGTCTTCATGGAAAGAGTCTAATGATAAATCGCGTAGCTTTTCGTTGTATTGTTTCTATGCGCTGGCTCCAGATGTGTGCTGCGGGGCACCAAACAACACTTGCGTACTCTAAGCCTGATCGGACAAGGGATTAGAAGAGCGTTTTAATAGTAGTAGGGTCGCGAAACTCCTATGTCGTACGAAATAAAATGCCTAACATCTGATAACCACGGTTAATTATATTTGTCATATGAGGTCTAAAGCTCAGTTGCTTGTCAAGAAGAATCCCTAAGCCTCTAACACATTCAGGACGTTGAGGTAAACTATTGTCAATGTTTTAGTCAAATAGGATAATAGAGCTTCATCTCGAAAAGGACATTACTTGACATTTATTGACGGACAGTGACAATGCATTTCAACGGCACCATAAACTAAAAACATCAATCTTTAACAGATTCAGGTCCAGATTTTCCTATCGAGCGCAGATAAGTCTGTATAAAATCTTCAGTTGTAGCAAATTATGTATGCAAGTGCAGTGTGTGAACCAATTACTAGTTTACATAGTTGTAAATCTGAAATTTTTTACTTCTTACCGTATTTGTCATCTACTCAATTGCGATTTAGATTCTATTACAATGAGCATGAGAAGTGGTCTTTTACAGTAAAACACGTTTCCATCCAACAAATCAGAACGGGTTTTGAACACGCAAATCCGCTCCAGTTTAAATGAATAGCATGAATCACGGCTTTGTGCGTGTTGCACTGGATTCTTATGGACATATACGTTTTATATTCGTACCGTTGTTGCAAACTTACCCATACCGAAAACGAAAATTAATCATCCTAATTTTAGCATAACTCACAACCGCGTCCTGCATACCAACGCCAAAGCAAACTAAAACTGGGTAGCCTCAATGTTGTCCGCGAATGACATCATTCGGCACCGGGCACTGGCAGCTGATGTACGATCATGATGTGCACATTCGCCGTCACTGGGGCAAGGTAATACGTCGCAAGTCGAGCAGTTTAACCGCAAGAAGCAACCCTTGAATACTTGGTATTCCTGGCAGCGCTCCTGACGAAAGCCTCGCATCCACCGGTAAAGACTCGACTGGCGTCGGCAAAAACGCAACCACAACGTAAAACAGCCTTTTCTTAGTCGCTCCAGCTACACCGGCTAGTCCATTTTTTGTAACACCAAAGCCCTTGCTGATGGTTAAAACCGAAAAAGCTCCCGCACATTATCATTCCACTCACGGTGGCCAACGGTTTTCAAGGCAGAAGGAGTAGTAGAAAAAAAAAGGACAAAACCAATGGCTAATCTATACCGGCGGCCTCATCGATTTCGTGCGCGAATGATCGCAGCAAGAGAACGCTTCGAAAGGGAATCTCTACGGGACGGAAAGTGTATTTGGATGTAAATTCAAGTTCCATTACACCACGTGTTTTGGACGCGTATTTACGCAATGCATCTACACGCGCGTCGCATTACGCAACACTGGGAGGAGTTGATGAAGTGGACGGCCCGGGTACTTGCGCTTGACACAAAACGTACAATCGATCGGTTAAGTTGGGGAAGCTGCACGATGATTAGAGCATTCCATCGGGACTGGGATTTCGAATTTTTCTTGCTTAATTTTAGGTTTAAAATTTCGTGATAAAATGATGGAATTGCCGAACTGTGCCGGTAGACTTTAAAGAGGTTCGTTAAAGTTTTACAGTCCACTGCCAATCAATCACCCACAATGACTGATGGGACTTTACATCACGCAGTGACCCAATTAAAACTAGGTTTCATATTATCCGTTTAAAGAGCTGGTTGAAAGATGAGCATGCTAATCCTGTCACTTGGTTTGAAATAATATCAATTTTCCGATGTTTTTATGTACAATTCAAGTAGCAGTAGAATACGACAAAGAGACAGCTTCGGAATTGTTTAAATCGTTCAAGTTGCTTTCTTAAAGCACACCAAACACTCAAGAATCGATCAAAGCATCTTCCTCTTTGTGAATGCGTGAGTAAAAAGGTGGGGAAATCCTTCGCCGTAGTCTTCGTACTGAGCTTCACAGCATTCATAACAAGAACAACATTCAATACTTATTTTTCATTTCAAACACTCCGACGAAGGGCAAAGCCAACACAGCACCAAGAAAACTCTTAATCCCACCCAAACACCTCCGTGGCGGCTGAAGGTTCGGTGGGGACGCTATGTTTTCCTTTCGTTGTACTCGGCCGAGAGTGTCTTGACCTCGCCGGACGTGCTCGTCCTTTAGATTGTGTTTATTCAAACGATTAAACAAGGATTTTGCTACCGTATCTTCTTCGGAACACGGCACCCGATGGGTTTTCGGGGGAGGAGGCAAATGAAGATGGCGAAAAATTTAATTGAATCCAGTCAAACACGTCTCCAACTTAATATCCCTCGTTGATGTGGGCAGCTTATCGTTTTGCTTCTGTGCTGAGTGCTGTGCTATTTTAAGCGCCAGGACAGCCATCGCACGTTCCGATTAGGCTTAGTACGCTTTTAACGAACTTTATAGATGCTGAAGGAATCTCGGTACGAACTAGAGTTAATATTTTTGTGATTTTCTTTTTTTTTTCTTTTGCTTGCAGATTTTCTGATAAGATCAAGGGACTGGTGGGGCTGCTTGAACGAATCTACAAGGTAAGGCAATCGCATCTTTGCGCTTTGAAGGATATCCTTCCCACTCGGGTGATGTGATCTTGAAGATGCGTCAGGAGCAATTAATACAAGATTCACTCGAAAACAATGCCTCCCCCAAGGGCCCAGACAGATGCATCAAGATGAGCATCAACATCTCTCATTTCCAGCGAGGTCACCGCGATAGGTATCCGCCATCTCACGGATCTCAATCTCAATTCGTGTGTGCGTATGGTGGAAAGAAATAAAATCACACCACACGCAAATAAGTGAATCTCACGCGATTTAATCTTGTCAGCGAAATTCCCAAACATCAGTGACGTAGCACGCGCTACGCGATGGAGCCCGTTCGCCATCCAGCCTGTAGTCACTCGGTTCGGGCTTGGTGTGCGATAATTTGCCATAATCTTTTGCACGTAATTAATTGAACGCACGCGAGTTGAGCTTTTTGAGCTTTGGTACTGTTTGGTACGGCACCGCGCTGGCCTTGTGCCATATTTTAGAGGGTTGTAGCAGAGCAACTGCCGGCATGTCAAGCCGCGGCACTGAAGTTGCACTGCAAGCCTAAATTATGGTGCATTTTAGTGGCTGAATTGCGGGAGGTACACTTTGGACGGCGAACTATCACGGAAAGGATAATTGATTTTAACGGCTGTCGAGAGCAATCAATTAGCAAGTCGTTGCGACCTAATCGTTGCAGATCAGCTTCTTTCAAGGAATCGTTTCTAGGAAGAACAGGAACCAATATCACGATCACTGACAGCTTGAAGGTTTTATAAGTAAAGGAGGTTTTAAACATTTCAACAAGCTCACTCGAATAGATTATAAATTAAAGTAAATCGCTTTTTATATAATTTAAAGAAAAAAGTTTCCGTTCTTCAAAGAAGGAAAAAAGGAAAGAAAATAAGAGTTCGAAATGCTTTAATATTGCAAAACAAAACCGTTGAATAGCAATTTTTTCTGATAACCTTTGCCATCATGTTCAACTTTGCCGGAATGGGCTAATATTCTAATACCTCTTCAGCTCTGCATATGCATTGTTTTTGTAAAACTGTAGCCAGCATCACCCGTCTCCCTTTTAAGCCATCGGGAGAAAAGCTTCGAATCGAGCAAAATAATAAAAAAAAAACCAGTTGAAAGACCGGGCAAAGAAAATCCTAACCATATGGCAGCTGTGCAAACAGCGATAAATTGTCAGCTCAAGCTCTTCTTCGGAGAGTTTTCCCAACCTTCGCATGAAACAAACACACACACACACAAGCACACCAAACAAAAACAACGTCTAGTAAAAATAAACAAACTGGTGGTAACAAATAAATACGAAAAAATAGAAAAGTGACGGCTAGCAGCATACGAGTGTGGAAAGAAAATTGTCGTGAAGCGATTGAAAAATCAAACAGTGTGCGTTTTGCTTCGGGTGCAGTTTTTGAAAGTGGCGGGATTTTTCTATGACATTCTGGCGGAAAAGCAGGAGTCAAGGGGTGGTTTTGTTTCTCTCTCTCTTTCTCTGTCCCCTGCTGCAACCATCCATCCGTTGGATGTGTCCATGTTAGGTGAAATGATTTTTCTATCCCCAAAGAATCGGGCACCGAGAATGGCTTCTAAGCTGTTCTGCGTCAACTTTGCCCGGGGAACAAACATACAACATGCTCGAGGTCGGTAGAACGATCGGCAAACAGATAAACCCGCGCGCTAAGTAGGAGCTTGAGCTGTCTTAAATGCATGCTACATTTAATGGCGAGCACGACCGTATACCGTATTCCCGGCCCGGTTGACTTTGATGGCAGTGACATTGATTATCCCGAGACGGTTGGAAACCCGTGGAACGGACTGGTACGGTTGTCCTAGGTCACGGAAGCTCCACGTACAGTGCGCTGCACACGGAATGGACGGACTGTGTGTTGCGTGTGCATGTAAGCGAGTGTGTTTATCTTGCTGCACCGAGAAGTGCATTTGGTATCAGCGAGAGCAAAACTAAGTACTTCCTTCGGCAGGGTGCAGAGTACACAAACAAAAAAAAAGAATAAACTCGCGTAATACGAGTCAAAATCGACCGCGAACGGAGATGGCGGAGAATGAGGTGCGGTTCAAACAGAAAATAAAATTTAAAAAACTCACTCACGATGGTTAGCGCACTGGGAAGAAACAAAATGGCAATGTCAATGTTTGAACAAAATATATGTTTTAATGGATTACCACTCTTGCAGTGAAGTGGAAGACTCCCGGACGATGTGTGATGCTGGGAGGTTCGAGCTAACGGTGCCATTCGTGCTATTTTATTTTTTGGAGAAGCTCCATGCATTCATTCTGAGTGCCGGTTTTGGTATAATTTTGTGTGACGCTTGCCCGAAGGAACGAACCACATCCAACGTTTTTTTTTGTTTGGTTTTTAGTTGTTGTTACACTTCGTAAGCGAATGAATACATGTGTTTTAAAGCTGTCGCCTGTTTTTTGCACACATTTTACCACTTTAGTCCCTCGAACAACATTGGCTCACCGGAGGTAAAAGCATTTTTTTAGCATTATATGAAAATGAAAGGTTTTTTTTAGGTGTATAGCTTGTATTTTATTTTTTTCCCCCTTTTCACAGAGAAGAAGTGAATTTGCAACATCGAACGATGAGTATGCGAAGTGTGTACATTAACCGTGTACGGGAGTGTAGTACTGTTTTTCGGCATCCCGGGGGGTTTTTTTTTGGGTTGCAGTTGTTCTGGCAGTAAGCAAACAGTGCCTGTGCTTGCTAAGTAATCGGACGTTAGACCTCCGGCGAGATTTGATGATCATTCCATGTTTGCTTTCGTGTTCGGCGTTGGCATAATGGAAGATTAAAACACTTTCGGTCGTGCGAAACATTCTCTAGTTTTTCGCGGCTGCATTCTATTGCCCCATATTTAAATGGACGATGGAGTAATGCAAAGATGGCGGATTGCATGGTGTAAATTCAATTGAAAAGCTCAGTTGACACAGATAACACAAAGCGCTGAGCCTCTAGCCGAGCAAAAAGGATTTCGCAAAAGACATGAATGCTGAGAGGATTGCATACTTTTGGGCGTAATTTGTACTGATAGAAGGAGAGATATTTCTTAATCAGATTAACATTTTAGTATCGTAACAATCGCAAAATGCGACACAGCTAGAGTTAACACCCGTGATATCATTTAGATGCCATGCAATGTCACCTGTTTGCCAAATGCATCCAAAGGGACCAGCACAGCCCACGGAAATCGTTCGCGTGACTTTCGCTTTCATGCTATCGTGGTACAGCAGCACTCAACGCGCTTGTCTCTCTGGCACGCCATCGGCTCGGCATATCCTTCTTACCGTCTCATCAATGGTCGTAAACACATCGCCACCACGGTGTCGGCATCGTTGATTTGTCGATGCGCACCGAAACAAAGTAACTGCCAAGCAAGCCTGACCTGTCAAAGACCGTTACGACCGTGCTGTAACCGTATTTCGTCACGCAAATAGGCGTATTCTAGGAGATGGGTAGCTGCGCCGATCAGCGAAAGTGATGCATTAAATCGTGTGATGGTCATACAAGTACAGCCTTCCGCTTCACGAGATTATCGCTAAAGTTTCCGTGTGTGCAGGGCCACTGCCTGCGGTGCGATAAATAAATGATCATCAATTAATTTACATTCATTACGGCGTTGGGCGATGCGCCGTTTGCCGTAAGTCTTTGGTGTGTTCGGTGCGTTGGGTTGGTGACGCATAAGGCGAATGGAGCTTAATGAGCCATTGCTAAATCGTATTCGGAGAATCGTAACTTCCCGGGCGGTCTTAAGGAGTTTAAAACGCATCGCAGGAGGGACAAGAATGAAAGAGAACTTATGTAGCGTGTCTTGGTTGGAATGATGCTGCTGTGCAGTGCGAATTACTAGTACCAGTTGCGTATTGTGAGCTCACTCCAGGAAATGGCACCTCAGTTGCGTCTCTGCTTACAAGATGCCGGACGAGGAAGAAGCTTTTTCTTGTAACATGAAGCCTAGGATTTATAAATGCATTCAGGAAAATAGTTTTAATTGTTGAAGGTTATGATGTGTTTTAACCTCTGGTACCTTAAAGATTCAACTGCAATGACATCTGTCTGGGTGTAAGGAAAAGGAAATAAACGCAAACATTCATGAATGGTGAGCAATCGAACAATTTGTTGCACCATCTTGTTCATGCTGTTTTACGACGTGAAATTCTTAAGCACCGCGAACCTCCCGAATAGTACAGCTAGTACAGATGCCATCGTTGCATCCATTTCTTCCAACAACTCGCCCACACCTTCCCCCATACTTATCTTTGCTAACGCAATAACTTCCGACCGGCGGGTAGGCGCATCTTCAAATGCATCCTGCAGCCAAAAGAGTCGCCAAAGCACCGTACCCGTGCCCCGGACGATGACGACGACGAAATATTTACGACCCGACCTGGCACGGGTGCATATAAATATCGAGTGCCCCGCTTCAAGAGACTCCACGAGCGGTAAATAATAACTCTCAACGTGAGATTACGTGTAATTCGAGAAACGGAACGACACTACAAATGCAAAGACACGGGTTTTGTGCTTCGTGACGGCGTCGGTGTTGGCGACACTGGCCAAGGACGTCCTATGCGCTCATCCCTACATCCCCACTGCCGGGTATGGTTGAGTGGGAGGAATTGGAGTGTGCACAGCTAGTAGCACAGGAATTAAACACTGTCGGCCGCAACCTACCAACCTACCCTACCGGTAGCGAACTCCCGGTGGAAGCGGAACTTCAGACTCCTGGCTCGCAAAATAACAAGCACATTTATCAAACGGAATGCAGAGGTTGACTTGCTAAATGATGCGGCTATGAATTATTGACTCAACGGGGCAGAATGGGCAAGCATGGGATGACTGGAATGATCGGATTTTGGTGGGATCCCGCCCGAACCGGTGTCGGACGTCCGGTGGGTGGGGCGGATAGTCGTGTTTAGAGATTGGAACTAGTGGGATGATTATTGCAGCAAATGGGATTGGGTTGCACTTTGACACCGTACCCGAGATGGGCTAAGCCGCTTGCTTGGTCGACGTCATCGTCGTCACTATCGTACTAGTTAAGGGCGATAGAATTGTGGTCAGGTTTTAAATGGAAAACATGTTTACTGCATAAGGAATGTGGGAGAAAATATTTCTTTCTGGACTGGTACTGTTTGTAGGGATGATGTTTTGATTGTGGTTTGTATTGAGACAGGTTTTGTGACAAGGTTTTACTGTCCATTGAAGAAAAACGAGGCTTAACTAGTTCGAAGTTCGAAGAGTTTATTGGTAAAGTGTATCCTAAGGGCTCTGTGAAGTCTTTAGCATGTAAAAGCTTGGTGTTAGTGATTAATTAATTATTGAATGTCTCCAGAAAGACAGAAATGTAATAGAGGAATCAGCAAAGAGAGTAAAAATACCCATAGCTTGTTAGCAATTAGCAATCATAAATTCATCTCAATTTGCACCATTCTCTCCCACCTCTATCTCAAACGTCTCAAAAAGGTTTTCACCTCAAAAAACCTGTCGCGACGGTCGAAGCAGGGACTTTATCGTACCTTTATAGTCCCAGTACTCACTTACTCCTCTGAGACATGGCGGCCCTGTCGAAAACAGAGGAAACCCTCTTAGCCGCGTTCGTGAGGAAGATGCTCAGAATGATCTTTGGCCCCGTTTGTGTGGAAGGACAATGGAGGAGCCGCTACTACGACGAGCTGTACGAACTGTATGACGTCCTCACCGTCGTGCAACGAATTAGGCTCGCCAGGTTCCGATGAGTAGGCCATGCTATATGCATGGCACCGGACTACAAAGCTCAGAAAGCCCTTTTAGGCCCTCCACAGGGACAGAAGAGGCCCAGATTGAGGTGGGAGGATGGCGTGGAATCATTAGCCATCATGGCCGGGATAACGGATTGACGGTGGACGGCGCGGGACCGTGAGCGGTAACGGACTCTGCTGCGGCAGAACAAGGCCGCAAAGCGGTTGTAGCGCCTGATAAGTAAGTAAGTAAGGTCAAAAAAGTCTGGGTCGTCCGGTGCCATTCTAATGACATTACCGACCTTTCGCATCCTGGCGAGTCTAATTCGTAGCTTAGTTCGATCATAGAGAGAGTTGAGCGTGGCATTGTAGCGGCTTCTCTAGTGTATTTCTAATTATACGGCTCCAACAATTCATCTGAACATTTGGCTCATAAAAGCAGCTAGAAGGATTCCATCTTTTTTCGACAGAGTCCGTATCTCAGGGACATTCTTCTTGTGGAGACACTTCCTCAGGCTGTGGTATGACTGTTTGGCAGTCATTATTCTTGGGCGCATCTCTACATCTATGCAGTTATCGGTGCCAACTTTGGACCAGTCCAGTGACTGGTGAAAAATTATAATAATAACGCTAAAACTTAAACTATGGGGCAGAAATTTTATTTCAAATCGCTATAAAAAAGTGTAGTTTTATTAAAAAAATACTAAGAAACAATCTCCCGAAAGAAGTTCCAAATTTGCGGGTTTTATGCTACAGCTATAGCAGGCTCTTCCTTTACGCTTCGTGGAACCTAACATTACAAATGAAAATGTGGAAATCTGCATTACAAAAAAGCACAAAACCCCAGACAGTGTGTTATCATTACGAGCCAAACAGTAGCTTAAAACAAACTTGATGCTCGTTGGCTGGCACCTTTTGTTGTTCCATGCCTTTTTTTCAACTGTCATAATTGTAGAGTTGAAAGAATTTTTGGGATTTTTTTACGCACAAAGTACAATGAACAGCTTGCATCCATAGAAGCACATAATTTACAGAAAATTACAGAGAATTCATTTGTGTAATTATTAAATCGCATTTGGAAATTATGACCCATCGCTCGTTTGTGGAGAATGACGGGTCACACGTGGTGCGTGAGTTCGATGATATTATCTTTTATGGGTTGACAGATAGCCACCAATTGACCGCCAATTGCAATGCACTTAAAACCCGAATGAATGATTTTTGTAATGCATCCCAAACCCCGTTCCGATTCGTTTGAGGTCGACTGATGTGGTGTGTGTTTTTTTTTGTTGCTATTTTGTATAATTTTTTTGCGGTGATTTTGCGGGACGACATTAAAAAAAGGGTCTGTATGTTATAATTTCGCAGTTGAAGCGTGGTGCGCTGGGGGAAGAAAATAAACCACTAAAAAAACAAAACGTGAGCCTTCATTATTACTTTCCCTGCCGTGATGCTGACGCACTTCCTTCCCGGTTCTCGTTTATACCCTCAGGGGATGTCGCCGTCGCCCGGCGTGTTTCTCTTCTTATGGTTCACGTTGAGGAAGCATCGCGGTGAGAGAAAGTGGTTCAACCGGAGCAGCCCGTCGTACATAATCGCTGTCCGCATGACTTTTACTGGAGCCGACCTGCCGGCTCGGTTCCTCCACGTCATGTACGTGTGTATACGGGTATGTGTGTGTGTGCGTTTGCAAATTGTACCATGTTTCCCGGTACATGTCGCGGGTCAGGAAGTTTCCATTACCAGGCTTTCCAGGGTTGGGTATGAGGCCAGTTTCGTTAGCAATTTTTTTTTTCCTGCATATGCTTTGCTTTGCATATTTAGTGCATAAACGCGACACACCCAATAGCCTTCGTATGCGTGCGTATTTCGATCGAAAGAGAAAGTTTCGCACAGTGCAAAATGGGATCGCGAACAAGAGGTTGGAACCTTTTGAACCAAAATTTTTGGACCTCAAAAAAGTAAAGTTGACATTTTCTAGAGGGTAGCTTGTTTGCAAAAAAAAAAGATAGCGAGTGTGACATTTCGTGAAGACAAGAGGGCAGCAGTTGAATAATCGGGGGAGAAATTAGCACGGAGTGGCTTTCGGGACCGGTTCCGGAGGATGATGAATTGCACAACCCTGAACAGTAACGAGCTGGTACAATATTTGGAAGCCGAAGTACCAGGATCGATATGCATCTGTTGTCCTTGTCGCTACGTGAATGACACATGGAGTTTGTGCCATTGTTTGCTCATTTTTGTCCCAATTTTAATGTCAATATTGCGCAAGATAAGCTTATGCTTTATTTGCTATTATTCAATCAATTGTTGAAGGAAAATTGTTTTGCAGCTTTGCTTAAAAGAAATTGATATTCAATTTATCGATGGACAAAGGTGAGATGCCGGCCATTTGGAAGACGTCATGAGTGATTCCTCTGTATAAAAAGGGCGATAGGCAGCTTGCTACCAGCTAAAGAGGCATCACATCATTGTGCGAGAGTGTCAAAGTAATAGTGGCGTCTCTAGGCCACTTGAAGCAGGAACAGCACGGTTTCATGCCCAAACGTTCCACCTCTACAAAATTTAGTACGATTTGTCACTGAGTGTGAGCACCGCATGGACCAGGGTTTTCAAGTCGATTGCATCATTCAAGTCGATCTGAGAGCCGCCTTCGATAGCATATCGCACGATATACTATTGAATAAACTTCAAAGGTTGGGCCTCTCAGAGTCAATCCTAGCTTGGCTGAACTCCTACCTTCGTAACCAAACGTATCGTGTAAATTTTAGGAATCACACCTCTCGTCCTTTCATAAGCACCTCAGGAGTTCCTCAGGGCAGCAATCTGAACCTGAAAACTGCTATTTGTTTTACGCTGACGATGTCAAACTGTTTATGCCTGTAAAATCGACCAAAGATAGTGCTAATCTACAGCAAGCGTTCTCGGTGTTCAACAACTGGTGCGTCCTCAACTGTTTGTCTCGATGTACCGAAAAGAGTTTCGTTTTGTCGTTTACGAGTGCGGAATCAATGGTTAATTATGATTATTTTATAAACGGCGCATGCGTTTGAAGAACTGCACAAATGCGCGACCTAGGTGTTTTACTTGACCAAAAATTGTCCCTCGGATTTCATTACGACAACATTATCAACCGCGTCAATAGAACTCTAGGATTAATATTCAAACTGACTCGTGACTTTGACGACTCCCAGTGTTTAAAAGCTCTGTATTGCCTGCTGGTTAGATCGCTCCTTGAATACTTCTCACCTGTGTGCTGTTCATACACTAACGAATGGATAAACGGATTTGAGGCTGTCCAAAGAAAATTCACACGTTTCGCGATTGACAGTACTCGGACAATAAGCTAGTGAGCTAGAGCATTTTGTGTGACGCAACTTTTGTGTTTTGAGTAAACATGGACAAGAAGGAATTTCGCGTGTTGATAAAATATTGTTTTTTGAAGGGGAAAAATACAGTTGAAGCCAAAAATTGGCTTGAAAAGGAGTTTTTGGACTCTGCTCCACCAAAATCAACTATAAAATATTGGTATGCTAAAAATAAGCGTGGTGAAATGAGCACTGAAGACGATGAACACAATGGACGCCCAAAAGAAGTTGTTACAGAGGAAAACGTTAATAAAATCTACAAAATTATGGGGTACTGGGTGCCTCACATTTGACCAAAAACAACAACGAGTTGATGATTCGGAGCAGTGTTTGGAACTGTTTGAGCGAAATTCTAGCAAGTTTTTGCGTCGGTATGTTACCCTGGATGAGACTTGGCTTCATCACTAAACTCCAAAGTCAAATAGACAATCATCTGAGTGGACTGGACGCGATGAACCTGCTCCAAAGCGAGGAAAAACGCAACAATCAGTTGACAAGGTTATGGCGTCAGTTTTTTTGGGATTTCGCAAGGAATAATCTTCATCGACTATTTTGAGAAAGGAAAGACCATTAAAAGCGACTACTATATCAAGTTATTGGAGCGTTTAAAGGACGAAATCGCTAAAAAACGGCCACATTTGAAGAAAAAAAAAGTGTTGTTTCATCAAGACAACGCACCGTGCCACAAATTAGTGAAAACAATGGCAAAAATTCGCGAATAAGGCTACGAATTGCTTCCCCACCCACCGTATTCCCCAGATCTGGCCCCCAGCAACTTTTTTCTTTTCTCAAATCTCAAAAGGATGCTCGCTGGGAAGACATTTTCGTCAGATGAAGAGGTGATCGCCGAAACTGAGGCCATTTATGACGAAAAAGAAAAATCCTTTTTTAAAAATGGCATAGAAAAATTGAAAGACCGCTATTATCGGTGTATCACACTTGAAGTGTGATACACCGGTATGGTATGGTATGGTAGGGAGGTATGTTGAATAAAAAAACATTTTTACTATTGTAGGCCAAATAATTATCAGATACGCTAAAATTCATGATACGCCGATTCAACACGCATTCGCACATGTTTGACTTTAATATGCCTCTTTCCACGTTTAAAAATCTGTTACGTATCCGTCTAACTACGAACTGATGATCTGTACGTTATATGCGTTTTAACTTATAAGTCTTGTAAAACTTTAATCCTCCTGCTTCGTTAAGCCGTAAACGGCGGACGATCAATAAACAATAATAATTTTAATATTGAAAATAGATGAACAAAATGTTTTGATAGGAAAACGTTGATGAATCAAAGCGACATTCCTCTTTCCATTTAATTCCTCTTTCCATATCAGATAACTGTGTTATTCAAGATCAAATTGTCTCACATGTAGCATGAAAATGGTTGCGTTTTATAAAATAACTAAGGAAGAAAATAAGTAATATTCAAAGCTTCAAAGATACAAACCATGGAAAGGAATGAAATAGTTTTACAGCAAGGTAAACAAGAACGAACGCTGTAATCAAAGGTGAGCGAAAATTTTCCCGCCCGTGCCGTTGGCCAATACGGGAATGATTTTCATTTCCGTATTGCGTTATTTACTCTGCACTGTAGCATCCCAGTCGTGCAAAAACATGAATGCATTCTGGCATGTAATGTGGCAACATCTTGCCACTTCTACCCGCGTTGTACGAAAATTTGGCCGTTACATTCCACTTTAATCTATCTAACCATGTAACCGGAGACGTGCATCTGCCAACCGCAAGCCTATGGTGGTAGGATAAATGCGCTCGGTAAAGTAAAGGTGAGCACCCTTGAAGCTGTAAGGAGGATTCTTTTAATGGTATAAAATATTGCCACCGAAAGACAACGGAAAACCTCAGGACAAACATTGCGGAAAACGGATTGAAATCGTGGGTTCGTTTGAAGTGCCATTAACCTAGCGTACCACCAGTGCTGAGAATTTGTTCGAGCAACATTTTCTTGCTTGTTTTTTCTTCTCGATATCACCGTTTTTGCCGTTTCCTCTGTATCAACACTATCAACAAGTGCGAAATCGTTCAAGAGTTTCCATTTTCATCGCTGGCAGCATCACGGTGGAGCTCGTCAATATTTGCCATCGTGAAAGGATTGTGCACTCGACCGTTCCAGGGGACGCGTTTCCTCGAGCTGCATCGAAAGTGCAGCAGTAAGCAGCGCGGGAAACGATCGCTTTTACGGCATCCTGACAGCTTGACCAAACAATTAACGAAGCAGATCGCAAGCAGCCGAAGCGGTTTCGCAGGTTTCGGCGGGGGTTCCGTTGGCTCAAATGTCTTACAATTGAGCAAATATGTTCTTCCAGTTAGTGTCGATCCTGTCGCGTATGGTCACGTGTGCTTTATGTGTGCCGGGACACTTCCGCCCGGACACTAAAAGGACAAACGTAAACGTCATCGTTCGCGCGACTATTACCGGGCATCGGTGGCTCGATTAGCCGTAACCTGGACGCGTTTGGTGATAGCAGCGTTCATTATGTTCTGAGCACCTTTTCGATGTGCATGAGCAATGTGAACGTGCTTTAATGGGGACGCTAATAAAACATAATGTTCTATTACAGCGGTCCTATTATTGTGGACAGGGAAGGAACAGGGAATCGACTAGCGAGAGATTTGAGTTTATGTTCATAGCTTTGACGGGTCGTTTAGTATGGGCCATGTGCACTGAGAATTGCATCGTTATGGGAGCTTTCACCCATTCCCGGCATACGGTGGCAAAAGCGACGCACAATGAAGACTTACGGGGAAATCCGTGAGCACAAGGATATACGGCGATTGAGCTTTTGAGTGGGTAAAGTTAATTATTAGGACAATTGTTATCATAAACAGCTATAGAGTTACTAACGTATTTCCTATGCCGCTCTCGAATTCCACAGTAATAAACAAATGACACACACACACACACTGGTCTCAATGAACTGATTTCAAATTAATTCAATCAGCGCATCGTTTGTGGTCGGCAAGGCAAGGCTGTAACCTCTGAAGCTCATTAGCCATTTGCCAAGAAATCCCCTGGGATAATGAACCACTTGCGGCGTGCGGATAGACTCTGTGTAGCGCGCTTAATCCTTGACGTCTGTTTTGCTAAAGCAAACGGATAAGCGATGTCGAATTGATTCGCCTTATGAACAGGATGCTTCATCTCAATGACACTAAGTACGTGATTTATGGGAGGTTAATTATAATTTGCTTAAGCACACTCGAACACACTGAACTACTTCCGCGTATGGGCGCTATTGGTCGTGTAAACCATGTGCCGATGAAAACAAAGCATCAACGGTCACAAGAATGGTGTTTGTGTTTTAACGCACCATTTCGGGGCTGGAAGAAACGTGTTGCACAAGTCACTACTTCCCGGCAAGAATTTTAGAAAATGGTTTGTTGACGATCCGGCCGTATTCGGCGATGCATTTCAATATTAATATTACCCTCAGTTTGACCTCTGCCGGTAGCTGAAAATGACACGATGCACATTTTAAGTTGAACATAGAATCGATTGGATGGAAATTACCCAATAATGACCGCGGACCGACTGCACCGGCGGATGCATGGAATGTAAATGCAGGGTAGCGATGATGGATGAATGGGTCTGTCCATAAGTGATGTGAAAATGAGCAACGAAAAGAAGCAAGTTTGTAACAAGTCTGTCAAGATTGTAAGTGAAGAAAAATAGGAAGGAATTGTGAAGAAATGTAAACTATAAGCACAAGCAGAAGATTAAATGTAAGGACAACATAAAATAGACTAAACTTTAAAAAACAAAATACATGAAATGCTAATAAAGACAAAAAAACCATAGATTACCGTCTTGAAAGAACAACAGTGGGACATGGAGTTAATTATGTTAATGTTCTCAAGGCAAAAAAGGTTTTCCATCATTTAATGATCGTCTGCAAATAACAATGATGAGTTCATTTGCTGATAAAGGATTTGGCAAGAAATAACATCATTTCGTGGATGAATAAGTCACGTTTTGCTGCTCTGCTCCTCTGTTACTTGTGTGAACTCTGGTCAAATTAATGCTGGTTTATATTATTCACGAGTCAACCTTTTTCACTGAGTTATAGCTTTCCTGGAAGTCGTTGCAAGATCGCTCCAAAAGGAAAGGATTCCGAATCCTAACTAAATTAAAAGAAGTAAACTAATAACCGGCTGCTATTGGGGTCAGATCAAATAATCTTCCCAGCACAGTCGTCTCGCACAGAAAAAAATGGAAAAGATAATGAAAGTAAAATTATTAATGTGCTTGCACAACCCGACGAAACGTTTCATGTCCAAACGACGACCCTTCGCCCGGTACGCATTTTGTTTCCATTGCACCGACTAATGTCTCATGCCGAAAACGTTCGGGTGTAGGGTGAGGTTCGCTTGGTATGCTAATAAAAACCCGTAGCTAACTGACGCAAATTGAAACCGCATCACATCGCTTAACTGACAGGTTAACTTAACTGTAAGCTCACGAAAAGATTAACGACGCTACCACCATGTACCATGGGGCAGCAAATTTTCGCTCACCCCCCCGAGACCGAAATGAAGTTCGGGAATCGCGCTGGAAAATAAATAAGACACAGTATCAGACCGTGCTTTTTTATGTCTTCATTAGCTTGCTGTGCATTATTCAGCTAAACGGAGTATGTCTGGTCAGCAGAATTTCTTCTTCCTTTAAGTTTACGGAACACAAATTAATAGCGTACGGTGCTGCTGCAGCTGCTGGGGTTGGACTTAACTTGTTAGGAAAGAAAGACGCAAAAGGGGTTTTATAGGAGCTTGTCTTATCACTGAATTCGGTGCAATTTCTTGCGGATTTGCAGCGTTCGGGGAAGGATTCAATTAACTTCTTGCTGAAAATTGAACGGTCTTATCTTTGAGAACACAGCCACATTGCATTGCGCATTTCGATACGATATATTTGTTGAACGGAATGTTTGTTTTTTCGTTAAAATTTAAACACTTCGAATATTTTAGTATCGAATCTGGCAGATTCTAATAACAAACCATTCTTTCCTTCCGCAAGAAACTCCGTTCAAAAGCCAATGCTTTCCTATTTCGCCCACGTAACCACGAGTAACATTCCGCCTGGCATACATTTCCTTAAAAGGAACCTCCGTGTCTGTGGTCTCGTGCCAGCAGTACCATGCAGCAAGGTTAGACAACTTCGATTTACTGCACACCGTGCACCGTGCCCATGTCCGGCCGGACCCAGGGCGCATGAACTTGATACTGATCGCTCATAAATCTCCCGTTACTCTTTTAACCGGATCGCGCGGAACCGTTCGCGACCGTCGCTGGTTTCTCGAAATGCGAAACGTTCAAGTTCAATGCACCTGAAGCTGGTGGAACCGACGGGAAGGACGCTGGACCGTGCGAGTGAAGACATTCCTTTCAGCTTGAACGGGTTTTTTTTTCTGGCGTGGTGCAGCAACGAAAGTGGTATCGATGTATCGTTCATTTAAGACTGAATAGTTCTTTGAATGAGTTTCTAATATATTTGAGGTAATTGAGATATTGGAATGGTAAAAGGACTGTCATAATAGGTTTTCTTTTAGGTTAAGTGATGTGAAATGTGTATTTTTTAGTAAATTAAAAATCTGAAGGCTTCAATTTTTGGCTAATAATCATTGAGGTAATTGAGATATTGGAATGGTAAAAGGACTGTCATAATAGGTTTTCTTTTAGGTTAAGTGATGTGAAATGTGTATTTTTTAGTAAATTAAAAATCTGAAGGCTTCAATTTTTGGCTAATAATCATGATAATTTTATTCTTGGCATTTTTTTTGTTTTAAATCCTGAAGAAAACCATTTACAAACGAAATTTTGTTTCATTTTATGATAATTTTAGATATTCACAAATTACTACTTTAGAAGATTGGATTATGTTTAACAAACTAATTACAAATTGTCTGAAATGTAGTTAAATAGAACAGGATTGATCACAGCACAATATTTTTTAAATAAGTAACTGATTAATTTTAAATGACTCGTTCAGAAAACATTAAATTAAACAATTAATAAAATAAGTCTGCCTGACTTGAAAATGATCTTTAAAATTGATTTTTATTGTAACTTAAACAAATGTCACACACTGTAGACACTCACCAGGCACCCGCAAACTGGTTTCCAACTGCTCCAAAGCGACTCTAACCAAGGACCATCAACAAACGAGCCGATCAGCACCGAGCACGCTCGCGCACTATTACGTCAAGTTTAAGGTCGATAATTCTGGTTCTGATCCGGTCCACGTCGCATGCACTGTATGGGCGGCATTTGCCACTAGGTCGCACGAGCTTTTCGATAAACGGTGCTATTTTATTTATCTTCAGCCCTCCTTTATTTGGAATGCCACGCGACTCAGCCACGCGAGATGACGTTTGGTGTTTTGGTGCTATGGCGCTTAGTTGCGGGCGGCAGAATTGGGGCAGAAACAGTTGCTTCAGATTCAATTTTAGGTCAGTAAAAGGGCCACAAAACGGATCAACTGGCTTGGAGCGTGAATGTATCACAGTTTCGTTTTTTTTCCCACCTCTGTTTCAAGTGCCCAACCGGCCTGATAGGCTTTTCCAATGGCTGGTTGTATTTGGCGTTTCCTATTCGATTAACTTTGACGGGTATGTTTGATGGTAGAACGTGGTGGATGGGAGTGTGTGTGGGCGGCTCGATAACGCCTGCACAAACGATGAAACGACGTGAAAGGAATTGGAGGATAGAAAACTGAGTTTTGGGACAAAGTCTGAAACCAGATCAACCGCAATGCAGATTGCAATTTTCATTTTGCAAGCGGCTGCTACTATTCACCAAACTGTGTAGGGTAGTGTACTATGTGTGTGTGTGTGTATCAGCGTGGTTGCAGCTGGAACCACAATTGGGAAGCAAAAATGAAAACAAAATTAAAAAAAAACAGCATAAAAAGACTGCTATTGAAGGCAAACAAAAGCGTGAAGCTTGCGTGGTATTTTTTTCTCGTTGCTCCACGTGTGCTTTGCTGACCCATACACACACACGTGCTGGAACATAAAAACATTGTCCAATGTGATCGATTTGATGTATCCGTTTTGAGGGCGTTTTTCATCAGCCAGTTTCAGCCCCTTGCGAACCCCCCAATGTGTTGTGGGGTTGCTCTTTCATCCGGCTTTCTCTGACCACCGTGACCGATATTCCTGGTGTCCTTGCGCAGTGGTAAAGGGCTCTGGAATCGGAACAAAAATGGCTTCGAAAGGCACACGAAATGATTCCCCTGGGTGCTCGGGATGGTGGTTTCTGCTGGCGGTTACGGGAAGGGTTCCCGGCCAAAGTCCACAGGAATGCACTTCAATTCAACGAAACAGTTGCTGACGAATCTGTCGTGCGGTGTGATGCATTTGATGCAGTTCGTCAGCTCGTGCCAGCAGTAAAATGTGACGCCAAATGTGGTTATTTTGATGCACATTTGCTCGGACTGGTCGGATGTTGAGTTTCCGGCAGCGAATATATGGTTATGTTGCCGTTTTCGAGTCCCCGCGGTACACGAACGAATAATGTCATTTTCCGGTTTTCCGATTCGAGGCCACGATAGGTACGGTTGATCCTTTTGTGCCTTTTTGACGCTCGACATCTGGACGCCAGATAGGATGCAAATTATTTTTGCCATCGAAACTCAACGGGGGCAAACAGGGTTGTTCGTTCTGGTTGGGATGGTGTTGACGGGATCCTTGGGGCTGAAAGAATATCCATTATAGATACTCTTATGGATCATTTGTAAAAGATGCTTTTCAAAGCCGTCCATAGACTTTAAAATATATGCATGTATTATATTAATCTTTTCCGAATACATCCGGAGCAACTAATATTGCTGACAGATTGTTTCTAAAGAGCATAAGAACTTCTGCAAGTTTGACCAACGTATTCCAAATTTTTAAGCTTTATAACACTTAGATACTTCATAATGTATTTTAAATAATATAATGTAAACCATTAAAAATTGAAGCTTAGTGAAAAATTCACACACTACGCAATTTGCCTTTGAACAATTTGAAAAATTTGCCTAGCGAATTCAACGTCCTCGTGGCCCCATGAGCTTCACCATTATAATCAACCGTAAATTACAATTAAACGCAAATTGATACAGTAGAAATACGTGGCCAGGAAAAAAAATCCAAAGCGGAAGCACGAAAACAAAGCCCTCATTCCGGTAGAATAAAAATCGAAAAACACGCGCGTGGTAAGCGAGTCTTATTTTATTCATTCTTAACTCACCGATTCTGCTGATGAGCTGACACACTTAAAAAAGAACGAATGGTTAAAGGCGCATTAACGATCGCCGGCGGGGGTTTCGTTTGCTTGTTTGCTTTCCTCGTTTTAATCGAAATCATTCCACCGCTCGGTAATCGACATCGTATTACGGTATGGAGGGTTATTGATGCGTTCGCAGGATCCGTTTGGATGAACCGGAAAATATGCTTCTTGGTTGGATCCCCCCGCGCTTTTTTGTGTCTGCACAAACCAAAGGCGGTTAGCAGTAAACGATCCTCATTGGCATATAAATAAGTTATTACGAGCGGCTTATCGAATTATTGAGCGTAGGCAACTGAACCACGAACCGGGGATGGCAGGTCGCTTGGTTCTTGAGTGTTTTTTTTTTCCACTTCGAGCGTCAGAATTTTGACATAAACGCACACAATTATTTTGAACCCCTCAACGGAAAGGATTCAGAACTTATTAGAGCGGCCCATAGTGTGGACTTACATTAACAACGCCGGGGCTTGAGGATTAAGGCAAACAAATCGGTTCGTTGGAGCCTTATCGAACACTCTGATGCACGAAGGTGAGGTGCGCCAAACGGTAATGCCATTACTTTAAATTAAGAGCCATTTTCATCGCGGTGTCAGGCGGAGGTCAAATGGTGAAGGTCCGAATGGGTTTTAAGCACCTTTTAACGTGAGTTTAATTAAGAGTTGAAGGTTACAGGAAGCATGGTTGAGAACATTTGGCTGGTTGTCAAGGCAGATTGAACGATTGAAGTTTATAGAATTATTTGTGAGATGAAATTTACAAAAGCTTTAAGGCGTTTTAAGCCCTTCTGATATCCAAGTTTCAACGATAATTTTTGTAGAAAATAAGTGTAGAAAGTTCAATTTAAAAGATGTCTTGTTGATGTACTCAGAATTTGACTTTAAAATGATGTTTTTTTTTTATTGAACAGCAAATATTTGAGAGAACATTTAATGTCACTTTTCCAGTATTCACAGCTTGCATATCATTTCAACGAATTCTTCTCTACCGTTCCGCGTGGAGAAACTTCATAAAAAGTTCATGCAAACGCTTTTAACTGACTGACATTCAAAATCAAATCAGTAAATAATTTAAACGATTCGAGTCTATAACGATTTCGTTAACACCGTCACACCTCATCAGATCGCTCGTTTCGGGCCAACATCGGCATCAACATTTGCACAAACACGTTTGCCAAAATCGGGCACCACAGGGGAAACCCAAATCCCCCCCCCCCCCCCCCCCACAACCACCCGAATGCCCCTTGGCCAAGGGCAAAGAAAAGTATGCGCCTGCAGGGTATGCGGGGCGATACTGATGAGATAACGAAATGAACTGGAAAATCCTCATCATTCAGCTCTCGGCCCACCAACATCAACATCATTATCATCGACATCAGCATCCGACGTTATCGCTGGCCTTGTGCGTGTTGGTGGTAATGCCAGTGTACGGCTCGGCCATTTGCGGTTCGGAACAAACAGGCCCTGCTATAGCTTTGCTACCTTTGGCATGTGGTTACATGGTTTGAGGCTTACGGTGGTATCGAGAACGCGCGCACCCGAACATCGTTCATTCTGCACTGACTGACCCTAACCTCACTGGGGCAACACATTAAGGGCCCATGTCGTGTCCATCCATTCATCCGTCTGCCTCCACCCGACAGACACACACACACACACACACACACACACACACACACACACACACACACACACACACACACACACACACACACACACACACACACACACACACACACACACACACACACACACACACACACACACACACTCACACACACACACACACACATAATGCATATAATTATGTAAGCCTTCGCGCTGCTCAGCAAATTAAAGAGCCGCAAGTCGACCTAAAAGGCTTCCACACTCGCTCTTGGACGAACGGTGCCCTCTTGACAGCCGGTGACCAGACCTTCTGCCCGAACGATCGACTGTCCGGTGCGAAGTGAGCAGAAGTTCAATGTTGAAATTAAATCCACACAATTTGCCTTCCCAGTGGACACGTGTGGAGTTTCCCTTACATAGTTACATACAGTAACCAGAGCTTACCGGGAAAGAGCTTAGCGAAGGATACAAATAATGCAGGGAAAAAAGAAGCTTGTGTGTCATTTTCACGCCCGACGTGGGCATCTCGCGTGTCACCGGTGAGTCTAGTGTCGTGAAAAAAGGGACGTGACGAAGCAGTTCGGTGCGTTCGGTGGTGTTCGAAAACAAAAACGCACGCACACGCTAAACGATCGGGCTTCGATCATTATGTGGTGGTAATTATTTTTACTGCCAACCAGTAATGTCTTCATCATTTCGATCATTATCTGCGCCGGTGTGAGTACAGCTTCCGTTGACCGTGGGGCCAGGTTCGGTGTGGGCTTAATTTTCGGTGCACCAAATTACGTGCCGCCTCACAAATTGTGGGGTATCAGTGTTTTAAAAAGCAGCTTTAACTGCTTTATCCTTTAAACGATGATCATTTAGCGATGTTTAAGTTATTCTGCGTGAGGTTGGTAACGCGCTGTGTTTAAACGGGACATGGAAGGGCAGGTTCTTTAAATGAGGGCTCATAATGATGCGTTTATGTTGCTGAGTATGGCATTGAAAACAAATGGCATTTTTTGAGCACGTGAGCGAGGCTTTGAATAATAAATTCAATTGCTTGTACTTGAAGGGTGGTTAAGGACATAATTGCTATGATTTCATGGGAGAACAGTTCTTTTTTTAGATAGCAAGACGATAATCGTAAGAATGTGGAGGCGAAAAGAAAAACTGTCAATATGTGAATTTTCTTGTAAAACATATACGAGAATGAACAGGAGGGATGGGAAGTAATACGATATTTTTTTTGAAAGCTTAGGAATGCAGAGTTTCAAACTGGACTAGTTCATCAAGCAACTCCACCCAATACTTTGTGCGTTTTTTCGATGAAACCTGTCACACTGACGTTACAAAGTTTTTACTTCACGTCCAACTGTCATCGGCATTGACAGGGCCCGTCCTAAGCTATACTACCAAGCCTCCCAGCAAACAGCTTGATAAGGCAATCGTGCGAATTTGATCGGAGAAATCTCAGCCGAAAAAAAACCATGGCTGCAAATTGTGTAGCGCTACCCTGTGTGCCACGGATGTCAATCACGAACGGTGGTATCAAACAGGCGTCCATGGACAAAAATCAATTACCATTGCGTTTGGTTATCCAACATCCAACAACTTCTCGCCTACCCAACCACCGCATCCACCTTTTCCATTGGTCAGCTAGTGAAAAAACGTTGCTGATATTGATGCTGTGGAATTTGTTCGTGAGGGCAGATGCCAGCAAAGCTCCGGTTCGTTTGAATCGATCGCTTTAGACGCGTCAAAACCTGTAGGAGAAATATTCCGAAAAGAAAAGTTTACTTTCGGATCGAACCGCGCCCGACCACTTGGGGTGCGGGCCCGTTCGTTTCACTTTCGTTCGACGGCTGAATTTGGGATCGGGAAGATCGAGTGAAAACGATATGCAAAATTATTCCAGCAGCAGTTGATTATCCGAACGCAAAGTTTGTGGCAGTGACGTACCTGACGGGGACGGGAGAGGGTTGATGGAAAATGAATGAAAATATGGGGGGGATATGGAGAAAAAATCTTAGCTCTCGGTATTGGTCTAAGACGATTTATGGTCCCGTGAACGATTAAAATTCTTTCAGAAGTGACCAAGATTTCATTCTTCTTTGCGTTCATTTCTTTTTAATGGAATCGTGTTAATCGACAACTGACAGACAAAACACAAAGATTGGAAGGCGGCAAATGAAAAATCTTGTTCTTCTGTGCGCTTAAGTGTTGGAAAACTTATGGACAGGATGGAAATCAAGATCCCTACTAGAAGTCTGTGACTTGCGTCAGTTTTAATTTGTTTGGGACTATTATTTTTACGACTTCTACGAAATAGTTGAAGAAAATAAATCAAGTTTATGTTCCTTTCGCATGAAGTATCTTCTTCTTCTACTTCTTGACTTAACACGACCTCTAAGGTTATGCCAACCATCAAAACGGCTTACTAGACTGTCGATATCACGTAGTTGGTTAGCCAGTCTTCATTACGGGAGGGAAGGTCCGGTTGGGATTTGAACCCCGGTCCTGCCGTTTAAAGACCGGCGCCGCTGTCGCCTACACCACCGAGCCGCCCAAATGAAGTAACATTAAAGGGTTAAATAGATCATTGGTGAAATTACAGGGACCTAAGACCGGTTTAAGTATTTTTTTTTAAATTACGCAAATGTTTAATGCACAAATGTGCCATATCATATCAAATGAAAAGCGATTTTGAATTTTTTGAACCTGAAAGAAACATTTGGGAAAACTGTGACGCATTTTCTATTGAAAAGACATAACCTATAACTTCTGCTCGCTTTATTATCAATGCACTGATTAATCGTCACTGATCGTTTCCGGAGGTTTTCATTTATCTGCTTTTACCAGGAGCATCCGAAACAGATTATCTACTACCGATTCGCAACATTATTCACCCGTCTCATTTTGCAACCGCTGGCGAATGGCGAATCATAATCGAAACCCATCCGGCGATAGTGCCCACCCATATACATCCAGCGTGGTGTGGTAAGGTAAAATGTGACCAATGTGGAATTGTATGCCTTTTTTCGTCACTGCCACCATCCTGCCACCACCAGCCGTGCGGTGCACAGCGGCAACATTTCGATCGAGACAGAGCCTGCCAGTGACAGCTAAATTATTCGCTCGAATGCACCCATAACCGCATTAGCACCACCGGACACGCTGGTGAAAAACTCGAGGAAGCTTCAAAATCAATTTTGACTCCATGGGGGCTGCACGGGTTTAAGCATTTGGTCTGTTGTTGCTGTGCGGTGGAGTTGAGGGTGCGAGTGAGCGATTTATGGAGCAAACAATAATTTGTTGTGAAAATATGGTAAGCCAAAACAAATTATGCCGGAAGGGCATAATTTGTGCGAAAGCGCAGAATAAAGCAGGAAAAACCTTTTCCGTCATTATGCGGTACGCAGAAGTCCATTTTTAAATCAGATTAAAGTAAAAGCAATAATCAATGTACAGTTTATCAAATGGTGTTGTGTAGTTGATGACTTAACCACAAAACTATTTACAATCGAAAGCACAAACTTCTACCAATAAAACTACCCACCCAACAAAAGAAACAAATAAAGGCACGATCCCATCTACGAAATACGTCATCCGATAATCGTTGCAACTTATTAAGTTTTATCGAGTTTAAGTTTGTTGCATCAGTTGGCTGCATTTTCTTCGTCTGCACTGTTCAAGACACTCGCCCAACCATTCTGGACGCACGGGGAAAAACTTTTACCCCGCCCCGGTGAAAAAGGATATTATCTCCGCCCTCGCCCGCCCCACGCTTGATGTTAATCACTTTGGAAAACATTCTGACAGGTGCCGAGATGTAAAACCCTTGCGCTCGAACGGCAACTGCTGGCTGGCTTCACTGTGGGTGCTAAGCCCACAGGGAGGGGAAGCGCACCGAACGGGTTTGGTCATTAGTGGGAAAATTTGATCTCAACAGTCTGTGACGCCAGTTGGTGGGTGCATTGCGCTGCCGGTTGGTGCCGATGAAGGATGCATGCTAATTAGTTTTTGATACTGCACTTTCGCTCGCTCGAATCGCTTATCGAATGGGGCAGGGCGGTGCCTGCAGCCATCAAGACGAAGATCAGGGAATCCTTGAAGCCATTGCACGGTGCATTGCGGTTGCATTGCGGAGGCGAAAGTCATCGAGCGGGGCGGGCAGATGCAGCTGGGCGGTTGGCGACAGCTGGGATAAGGCGGTTAAGTTTAAGATAAATAATGTACAAACTCATCGTGCGGTATCGATGGTGTTGTTTGCTTGTGTCGCGCTCACTGCCGTCTCTTGATGGAAGAGGCTTCGCTTTTCGTTTTTCCTTCTAGAGCAGTTTGCCTGTGTGCTAAGTACTGAAGTTTAGTGAGGGTAAAGTAAATACTGCACCCATGTAGGGTGCAGCATCTTCATGGATTTCTCGTGAGAAAATGGCTAGCTAAGCTACGTGCAAGACATGTTGTTTCCTACCAGCCTTCGTTCTTCTGTGCATTCCTTAGCAGCTTCATGAAATTAAGGCCGCAAATAGAAACGACTTTGGCATTCAACTGTCATGTTCGATTATCGCTACAATTTAGTGTCATTCTTAGTCGTTTCTTTTTACGAAAAACGTACGGTACAACGAAACAAAGTATACGTACAAAGCGAGGATGCATATTGGGATGGAAGTGGCGGTGTTAGAAATCGTTTGCCCCTGTTATAAATATACAGTAGAACGTCGGCGAAACGATCGAAGTGGATCGTCATTCTTTACATGAACATTTAGATCGTTGCTAGCCGATTTCAATGACCATTCTCTCCGGTTTTTCTTCTCTCTTTGCAGGTACGTGTACTGTGTAACGGTTCGCAAGATGCATCCAACTAATTTGATCCAATAAACCCTCGTGGAAGGGATCAGAACAGCAGTTACGACAAGACGGTTATTTCATATTCAGGACAAGGTATGCAAATTATGCATTGTTAGTGCTCAATTACAACGAACGTGTGCGCACAGCCGTCGAGACGAATGGCAATAATAGCATGGCGGTACGGTGCCCTTAAAGTACCGTCCGTCTGGCTGCCCGCCGAGCAGCGTTTGAGAAAATTCCAGCAAATCAATTTTAGATCGGTCGATTGGTCAATCGCTACGGAAGGATCTTTACGCTTGATTAGTCGATGCGTTAGCTTCGATGTGTGCGGTTTGTGAAGTGGGAGTTGAAGTTCTTTCTTGCCCACACGGAATATACCTGCTGACTGTTTTGTTATCCTTCATGTTATGCCGTATTGAATACGACTTGCATTCCACGTGAATGATTTGAGGGATTGTAGGAGGAGGGATTAAGTATTTTGACTTGACAGTGAATGAGTCTCTGATGTGGTTTAAATTCTTACAATGACTGGTTAGTGTTTAATTGAGCGATTGATGTCAGTGTGGGATTCGATCGGTGCAGAATGTAACTTGTTGGGAGAGCTCATTCTAGATGATCAGCTTGATTGTTTTTGAACGATTGAAGATTTCAATATACTTCTTTATATGTAGTACAATGTTGTTAGAGAAAGGCATTATGGCTTATCTGACCGGAACAAGTCTACAAATATTTATATTTTAAAGGTTTAATAAAAGCTTGCACTGCGTTCTGTATTTTTAGGTAATTTGAAATCTAGTTTCGTTTCATTAGAATCTTTCTTTTAAAAATTTGACAAATTCGTTTGGTCACCCAAAATATTATAAAATAAAAGAATTATTTGCTAACAATTACGAATATGACGAATTCTTCACGTTCTTGTACCATTATTGCTTTCGTTTTCTTCCAATTTTAATGACGGCTTAAAAAAACCTCAATTGTCTCTCGATTTGAAGATTATCATCATCCATGGACATTTGTAAAGATCCTCTTAAAATCACATATGGTCTAGTTTAATACACTTGAAATAGCAATATGATCATCATTGCCTTCTATTACCCTTTCATCTGCGTTTTGAGTACGCTACATTCTAACTGGGGTGTCCTCAACAGCACCCTCATTATCATTAAACTGTCGCAGGTGGTGCTGAACAAACTTCCGCATTGATTCGAGTGAATGTTTGTCGCGGACCGCTGTGCATTTGCCACCCACCGTGGTGGAAAACACTCATCTCGACAGCTAAAACAAGCATATGTGTGTGTGCGCGCGCGTTTGTGTGTGCAGTACGTTTATGTCCTGTAACTAACAAATCCACCCATGGACTGTCCAATCTATCACGAACGAGCGGCAAGGTCAGTAGCGCTCCGGCGTTTGGCCATAAATCAAACCGTTCGCTATGTCTCCGAGTCCAGTCAACACCGAGGACAAGATACGGCATGTTTAGCGTTCATGAACCGGGAAACAAGGAGTCCCCCCGGGGACCGGAGGGGTTGGTGGGTTTTTTTGTTCAGGGATAGGGGTAACAGTGCGTGTGGTAGGGTTAATCACTGTAATCCATCATCGGTGGCTGGTGGCGCCGACAACAGGGGGTCGACGAGTATGGTTCCTGCTTTCTTTGTGGTATTAACAAGCATGCAGTTATTCCACAGACTTACGCACACAAACACACACGCGTACAAGGATGTCATACTTTGACTTTCTCTCGTTTACATCACTCGATGTTCAGCCGACCCGCGCCAAGGGTACCGGTTGAACCAAGGGGCGACCAAAGTCCCTGCTGCAAAAGAGGAGCACCGGAACGCGTCGAAAGTCCGAGTCACTCCGGCGCCAACCGTGTGTGAACGTGATCCAGCGGATAAGGGCAGTAGGGTTTTTTTCCGGATTCTACACTACCGCCTTCAGGGTAAAGCACACCCCGTTCGGCATTCTGTGTGCGCGCGTGGTAAATGATTTAATTCTGAAAGTTAATTAACTCCACTGCAACCAGGCTTCATTTGCATAATCAAGACGTGTCATTTGCTGGGCCGATAGTGACCGGCCGCCAGACGGGATGGGAAGGTATTGTTGAATGTACACTTTATCCAGCCAGTGTATCACGCAACGTCACACCAAGCGCGGTTAAATGGTGGATAAGCGGTCGGCTAGAATTCTTTTTCAATTGCTGCTTTCATCCAGTGCTGCACGCGGTGATTAACCGCGAGATGTATGATTCTGCAATGCATGGATAAGGAGGAGATGGCTAGGGAGGAGACAGTCAAGAGCAACGCTTCATTGATCAGCAAATGCAATTTAATCGACTGCACTGTAAGCAGTTTTCCACACGAGCACCTTCTCATCAAAGAAGTCTGGGTATACTGTGTCGCACAAAGCATCACTCGGGCACTAAGAGCCAGTGCCCTCTGGTGAGGAAATCAGTGCAACTTCACCATTCCCATGCTACGTGAGTCACTTATCGTCGTGTCAGTAATGTGATAATTTGCATTTCCGCGTATTCAGCACATTTTGTGTCCGCATGTGCATGTGTATTGCTAGAGTGACGAGTAAAAAGAAGGACATTAAAGAGTGAAAGAGATCGGTTTTGGGGGAATGTTTTGAATGACTGGGCAGCTTAGTAGCTTTGGGAACATTGGAAACGGGGCGGTTGTTGCCCGAGGTACGACCACACCCCAAGACCTGGCCAGCGACTGCGACTGTGAACCAACAATTTCCCACCGCCACCTTCTAAAACCGTCGCTTGCTGCTGCACGACAATAAATGACGATTAACTGCAGCCCTGTCCTGGGCTGCGACTGTTGGGCGCGCGTTGAAGTTTTACCGTGGCGCTGTGTCTACGGCAGAATAATTAGATTGCTGTTTGCGTGTTATTTGGATAATTGAATTATGGTAATTTTTGTCAATCATACGCACTCGAATTGACAGTAATTACGCATGAACACGCACGCCACACGCCCCTTTTTCGTGAATGGGCAGGCTTGCGTGAGAAGTAACGTGAAATAGTGCGTTTTAAGCAATTCATATGGGTTTTGATGCCAGTGAGTTGCAGTTAGGAGCTCCTATTGAGCTCTGCCATTGAACCGTTGCATTTGATTATTGTTTAAAATGCATCTTCTATTAGGAAAGCAAGCACAAAAGATCTTTTACTTTACAGCATAACAATAATCGCCATTAAATGTGTTCTTTTATAGCAGCTTTGCTGTTAATCATTGGTAAAAGGAATTAATAAAATATTGTGTTGGAATTTTGTAGGTGGTTTTTTGAGCCATCCTGTGACAGTGATCTCACTAAGTAACTTGTTGATCCAAGTCCATAATCATGATTTTAGATTATTTTAAACAATTGAGAAGTTTTAATGATCATAACAAACGCTTTTCAAGAAGAGGTGTTTTTTACAATAATTACTCCTACAATAAATTCAAACGCTATCTCTAAGCAGCTGTCTTTCGTAGCCTTTCGAATCAAGCCCATCTATCATATTGGTGTAACTAACCAACGCTACCAGTCTCACTTTCACCTGCATTCATTTGACAGCGTGTCACCGTGCTTATCGAGCGACAGGTAACGTCAGATCAGCGGTGCTCCAGAAAACAAATATCCCCAAACCCAGTGTGGGAATAGCTTCTACTGCCGTTCGCTGTGCCATATTTCCCATCGGCCACAACCAGTGTCGTTGTGAAGCGGTGATAATTATCACGGATCGCGTTTCCACGCGCATTGCTCGTGACGTTGACGAGGGTTGTTGCTTCATGGGGAGGCGAGCTTCTAACCTTGTCCTAACCGGGCAAACTTATCGCCAACGCTACTGTAAACTTGTGGAGATCTGGTAGATCGCACGTTTCCCTACCATTTGGTTGGTTATTCGCGCGCAGGCCTAAACCGTGCCTCGCTACGTTCGTGACAGTTAGAAAGACACCCCACAGACATGCCACTCCCTGGACAGTTGAACTTCCGAACTGTTGCAAGTTGCAGCTAGGAAAGATTTTAACTGGATCGCTCATTCGTTCGTGGCCGCCCGTTTTCAAAGTAAATAGCTGTAACTGTGGATGTCCAAAATGTATCCCAACTGCATTTGTTGCCACGCACACGAACGGTCGCTGAGGACATTTTTGTTTACGTTGGATGGAACGTTTGAGGGATTTTATTTCCTGCAAACAAAAACCACCCTCCACAGTGGGTTCATTTCACAGCCTGCAAAACGGATCGTAGCGTAAAAGTATCCAACCCGAAATTGGTACCAACTCGAACGCATCACGTACGCACAAATTGTAACGAATCAATCTTATCGAGATGTATCGAGCAGTTTTTCCTTCCTGCCGAAAAACCGCACAAATGAAATGAGGCTTCGCTTTTCCTTTTTTTTTGCGCGCACTACCTGCACACAGAAAGGCACTTCGGCATGAGTGCACACACACATTCGTGCAGATCCAGGACATTCGTTTTGGTCGTGATGGTATGCAGCAATCCGCTCCTGCCACAGTTGCACGATCCCATCGCATTTGATTGATAGATTTATGGCGGTGATGATTGGATTTATGGTTACGAATCGCCAAGTGTCAATCGATCAGCATGGGAATCGAAAGCTCCATCTGACAGCTGGAGAGTCCGGTCTTAGGAGTGTGCGGGGCTCGCTGCTGAACGCGTGTTACCGTGGTCGTTAGATTTTTGTGGGATTACTTAAATACGATATGAGTAAATCAGGCAATTGTGTACAACGTGGCATTATAAAAACTTAAATTTGTAAGTAAGGGCTGACGTTAAAGTTCTAAGATTGCAGCAAATAATTGGGATATTAATATAGATATTTCAGCTTTGCCAAGATATGCTTGTAAGATGTGTATTTTGATTTTTATACGAATATTCTACATTCTGAAGCGCGTTTTTTAAAATTCAAGAGAGTCTTTATGAAATTTTCGATTCAAAAACCTTTAATATTGCTCTTCAATGCACGATCCATTTGGTGATTCGGTTCTTTATTAAAATTATGCATCGCGAACAGTCCAAAGCTTGACGACTTGTCACGTATGAATGCTCTGTTTTTCACCAATAGCGGGAGCAAAACAAAGTTCGGCACCTACAATCAGATCGATATGTGGAAACGCCGAACATCGGGTAGCAAACGTCGGCTAGCAATTTTTGCAAGATCGCATCGTCAAATTATTGTGCATGGCTGAACTTTTCTAACTGCTTCCCCGTACCTTCGAGTCACCTTCACCAGCGAACGCCTGGAAGCGAAAGTACCATTTTGAATGGGGCTTGCCTGCCAGAATTCTAGTGACCCAGAACGAGTTCTAGTGAAAGGATTAAAATAGAAGCATGGCATCGGTGGAATGAAAACACACATTTTATTTCACTTTACAATACCTGCTTTAATTGAACGGTGCCGGGGAGGGAAAATTTTCGACATGCATCTAACAAGAGCTCGTGTCCTTGAGCTGCGCACATAGAGCGGGAGAGAGTGAGTTCCGTCGTTCTATTTTATTCTTGCTTCCTATCTTAATCTAGAAACTCACGGGGAACCGGGTGCATGACTTTTGTATTAACCGTTCCTTTCCGTTTTCCGATTGCACGGGTGTTGCCTTGCGAGCCTTTTGTTCCACTGACCCGGGAGGGAAACGAGAAAAATGTGTTAGGCGTGCCATCGTACTCGAGAACGGCGTTGTAATTAAGCAACAAGGGTAGACTTTTGTTCGGGTCGAGAATTAAAGACCCAGAATGAGGGAAGGCGCGAAAAGGGGGGTGCACAAAATCACAGCCGCACTAGGCAACGGAGGAACTTGGCTAAAATCACCCACAGCATTAAGTGCGGCTGTGTGGTAAAGTTCATGCCGGTACCTTACCACTCAAACCGGGGACTCGGAGTTCAGACCGGTGTCAGCACAACTTCACGAGGGTCTCCTGCTGCGTTCGGTGGCAGTTGCATGTGTTGCTTTTGCGACAAATTACACCATCCACAGGGCGTACTGCCGCACCCAGTGATCTCCCAAACTTGGCCCAAGCGGGATCCAACAACGGAACCGTGTCGTGCAGCATGAAAACCGTGCGCGATGAAAAGGTACTGCTCTTTTTTCTTCTCACGGATAAACAGGCAGGCTGGATCATAAATTTAAAGCTAGCAAAGGAAAACATTGTGCTTAAGGCACGGCGGGACGGTTTTGTTATCTGACTTTTACTCTAGCGAGTAGCACAGGATGGCGTTCGCCAGTTCAATTGCATCGTTTTCTGCTTGAACACGCTCCGACGAAAGATTGGAAGGAATTGGTTTACTGTTGTGTGTGTGTTAGATCGAACCCAAAAATGACGCTCGTAATAATAAACCCGGAAAAATCGCGAAAATAAGCGAAAGGAAAGGAATGAAGCAATCTTGATTGTAAAATTATTCTCAATCAACGGCAGAATGGATCGCTTCACATCCGGCATGCTATGTGGCTTGATAGCTCAGAGCTCACACTATTTTATGCATGCTGAAGAAGCCGCTAGTGATTAACGCTCTCTTCAAACTAATCCGAAAACTGATCGTCTTTCGATTGGTAGCAGCACGAGGTTAGACTTTACGATGAGATTCGCATACGATCTGCATTGGCCTGAATCAGTTATCGAAAAAAATGTTGAGGGCAATATTTCAGCGTTCTTCTAGGATGACTTTAAACATTTTGAAGCTTTCACATTTGGTGTAAGACAGACAAAAAATCCAAAGAGATGAAACGAGCACATTTCATGCTGTAATGAAATTACGGAACACTGAATTGATAGAAAGGTTTTTGAAGAAATTTTATGCTGCCGTGAGTGAAGTAATAAATTTAGCTGGCTCAGAATATATTATTTTCCAGCAGAAGCAGAATTATTTAAAAGCAGAAGAAAAAATACAGAATAGTTTTCTCCAAGCGTTTGTGAATAAGACCTTTAACGCTTATTGTAGATGTAAAACTAATTGTTTAAAATTTTAGTTTTGAATTTAAACCACTATAGTTAGTTTGACAATGTTTCTTATGAATAAGAATTTCTTACAACGTGTGTTGTGTTTGGTGTTATGCTTTTCAACATTAAACATGTAGTTTTGCATTCTCTCGGTGATGCGCCAGAGTAAACTATGCTAAATGTAGAAGATCTGCCTTAAAAATCCTCCTGACTAACTTACTAACCCAACTCCTAAGTTGGTTAGTTAGCTAGTTAATGATTGTTTATTGCTTGAGTTTTCGAATACATGTTAGAAATTTCATTGATACTATTTTCTTATCTTCACAAGCGGTGTTGACAATACGGCACTGGACCGTCATAAATAATTAAAAATAAAAGTAATATTTTCTTATCTTAATCTTAACAAAATATTTATGAACTTAATATATTGTGGACATTACTTTCATTCTTCCTAAAGCAAATTTATGAAGTATACCGTAAGGAAAAATATACAATAAAAATCTCTGGAATATGTTTTGCGTAACTATTTTATTTCATTTCATTTCGTGTATCTGATCTGTATGTAATATCTTATTTTAAACTAATCTAAACCTAAAACTGTACGCTGAATAAGTTGCAGCATTAGTAATAAAAAAGAAGAGAACAAAACAGAAAATAGGGAAGTGAAGGAAAGATTAGGATGTGGATAACAACCGGGAACTGTAAGAAGGCAGGGATTTGTTAAAATAAAGTGATGAGACGAGGAATTAAACATTTTTATGGCATTAAGGAGGCCGCAGTGCGACGTAAGGCAACAAAAATTGGGGGAATATTTCCAAGGGCGCGAGAGGGAACATACAGGGCGTTCGATAATTTTGACATTCACCTACGGAGAAAGAAAAAAAAAGTAAGGCAAAATTCATCATCGGGGAATTTTTGTTTTGTTTGAGAAATAGTAGCTTACCATGTATTTTATTCATTTTATTCAAAATATCCGCCCTCGGCTTCTATTACGGCCCTCACCCGTCTCAGGAACCAGGAACAAGCCCTGGCGACAGTTTCGCAGGGTAGGGCTGCGAAAACGGACCTAAAATCCGCCTTGGTGTTGATGGAGGTTCTGTTTGTGTCCCGTTCCACCGCGCCCCACACGAAATAATCCATTGAATTAAGATCCGGGGAGCTGGGAGGCCACACATTCGGCGCGGTGAAGTCGTTGAAATTGGTCGCCAACCACTTTATCGTTTTGGAGGCTGTATGGCACGGAGCGGAATCCTGCTGGAACACGTACGGTCTGCCGTTGGCCACTCTCGTGATCCAAGGATTTACGACGGTGTCCAGCATGGAAATGTACCCGTACGCGTTCAGCCTCAGCCCCTGCTCGAAAAAGTAGGGCGGCATCACCGTTTGGGCGAACTTGGTTTGCGGCATCCGTGGCACGTCCCGCCGGGCAGTAAGCCAGCATCCGGTTGTTCTGGGTGTTAACCGTGTCGGCGGTTGTCGCGTCCGGCGCGGATCATCATGATGCTTGTGATCCGCTTCCACAATGTACTCTTTTTTGGCATTTTTTTTTATCACGGGATGTTTTCGCTGCTTGTTCCGTACACTTTTAGCTGTCAAATGACGTATTGCTTGTTTTCCTATGCCAACTCCATCACGAGTTATAAACAAAAATGGAAGTGTCAAAATTATCCCGAAGGCTGTATATAGGGATTTGCATGAGCAAAGCTGGGGCATCGATGCAATCAAGGAGAAGTCCGGCAACAAATGAGGATTGGGAAATAGACCGGCGATCTTCAAGCGACGTACCATCTGTCCTCGTAACAGGGCAGAGCAGAGGATCGAACGTCAAGAATTTTCCGGAGAGCAAACCTGGTGAAGGACCTCTGCACCCGCTCTATTCGATCAATGTGGATTTTTGCCGACGGAAACCAGATAAAGACCAGATTCAGTGTTATGTATTTATTCCTATCTAATGCGAATCTTATCCAATTTAATCGTATTTTTAGTTTGCTGCCTAATCCTTATCCTCACATAAGTTTACCAAGTTTATTTATATGTTTCGTTTGTGTTCAAAGAGTCTTTTTACTACATTAACTGGACTTAGAGGTCTATTTCCACATTTTCTTTTTTTTTCTTTATATTTTTGAAGAGTGTTTGATAGCATTAGTTAAATTTTTGGTAACTTTGTTATTTCGTGTACATTTTTTGTGCTGTGCCATGGAGGGAAGTTCAGAATTTGTTTGATGTACTTATAGTGAAGCGGCCCAGTGGTGTAGGCGACAGTGGCGCCGGTCTTCAAACGGCAGTGCCAGGGTTCAAATCCCACCCGGACCGTCCCTCCGTAGTGAAGCCTGATTACCCAACTACGTGGTATCGCGGCAGTCTAGAAAGCTATTTCGATGGCCGGCATGACCTTAGAGGTCGTCAAGCCAATAAGAAGAAGAAGAAAGCTTATTTTGAAATAAATGTAATAGTTAAATGCTCAAGTGATACATACATATAATTACGTTGTGAACGATAACTAATAATAATAATTATTATAAAACACTACAGCAGCGATTCTGGCAACACGGCCAGAATCTTTCACAGCCTTCGAGGTCGACAGAACGGGCGAGCTCGCTCTCTTTGCTCTCAACTCTCGTGCGGTACACTTCGTGAGGAATATTTTGCATTAATTAGGTTTCTTTTAGGTTAGGTTTAGGTTAGTTTAGATGTAAAACAATTTAGTTAATAAATAAATTGTAATTGGCGCTGTAGACAGTTGAGGAAGTGCTTAAATACAGTGGAAAAGATTTGGATTAATAATCCATTCTTAAGTGGTTCCCGCATTTTGCACCGGCAGCTAAAGGATTACATCCGTTGTTTGGTTCGAGGACCCCCCGGCACAACCTTAAACTATTACCACACGTAAGTAAAACTTTTTTTATATTAAGTTTTACGTTCGCTAAATTGACACTACCAGATAGGCCGATTTTAGCAAAAGTGCGTAGCAGTGTTTTTACTTTCACTGAGAGCACGTGGTGTGAGACCTTGTATCGAGTCACGCATCACACATACATCCAATCAACACTACCAGATAGGTTGATAGGACGTTGATACTGTTATCAAATTTGAGAGTTACTGCCAAGCGAGAGTGTAAAAGAGAAAGAGAATTTGGATCAACGCAGCACCTAGCGTTCGAATACAACTTTTTCATACAGATTCGGCTTCGGAGAGTTTAGTAAACGCAGATACAATGGAATCGCAAATTTTGGATCAACTCAAACAGTTAAGCACTGGTTTGTTGGCCATAAACGAAAGATTAAATGTGCAAGAACAAGCAATTAAGTTTACACAAGAACAAATAATTGTTCAAAGTGACATCAAAGAAAACGTGGAATCTAAGACGGGTATCAAGGTAGAAGATTTATTTAAGATACCCGACCCGATAAAATCGCTACCAAAATACGATGGTAATAAAAAACAATTATCAGCGTGGCTTGAAACAGCTGATAGTACTTTGAACCTATTTAAAGGGAGAGTAGACAGAGAACTTTACGATGTATACGTAACCGCAGTTTTAAACAAAATAGAAGGAAAGGCCAAGGACGTTCTTTGTGTTGCTGGCAATCCAAAAACTTTTGATGAAGTAAAGGAAATTTTGATCGACGCCATAGGCGATAGAAGAGAACTTTCCACCTTTAAATGCCAATTGTGGCAAAATACAATGACGGAAGGTATGACCATACATAAATATTATAAAAAATCTAAGGAAATAATTCAAAATATAAAATCTATTGCAAAACAAGATCAGGATTACAGGGATAGTTGGACAGCAATCAGTAAGTTTATAGATGAGGATGGATTAGCCGCTTTTATAGCTGGTTTGAAAAAACCATATTTCGGTTATGTGCAAGCAGCACGGCCAAAAGATATTGAGGATGCTTATAATTTCCTATGCAAAATTAAAGCACAAGAGTTTAATTCACATAAAATGAATGGTCAACCACCTATTAATCATAACCCATCTTATAGTAAAAATGAACAGAGTAAAACAAATTTTGGAAACTCCTCACGAATACGTAATACGAATGTGGATAAATCTGATAAACAATATCCTACGCCGATGGAAGTTGATTCTTCACAAAGAAGTAAATTCACTTCAAATAACAGAACTATCAATAACACCGAAATCACTGCATGTAAAGAGAACAATACAAATTTTCGTCTGGGCAATTCAACCGAAAACCCGACATGATCAATTCGTTAGACTTCTTGCCATACTTAATCGTGTATGATAGCTCCAAAGACAAATCAATACGTTTGTTGATTGACAGTGGAGCAAATAAAAACATACTTAAGCCAGGCATTATTTCAAATAACGAAATGTGTTGTAATGCGAACATTGAAAATATTTTTGGTAAACAAACAACTAATAAAAAAATTAAATGTAACCTATTAGGACCTACATTTAAGGAGCAAGTTTATTACATTTTTGATTTCCATAACTTTTTCGACGGCCTTATAGGATCAAAATTTATGGCTGAAACCGACACCATTATAAATTATGCTGCTAATACTATCACTATTCAGGGTGTTGAAACACAATTCCACAAATACTACACTGGAAAATATTTTTGTCATACTGTCACAGTTATAACTGATCGTTGTGGAGATTGGTTTGTCCCAACCTACCAGCGCCTAAGTAATGATACGCTAATTGAACCAGGTGTTTACTCATCACAAAATAATAGATCAGCTATAAACGTATTAACAACAAGTAAAATTACTCCTAAAATCCCCAAATTAAATATAATTGTCAATAATTTTGAAATTCTGGCACCAATTCCAGCTGATTCTAATACTGTGCCAAACAAAGAATTAATTCAACAACTTATACGAACTGAGCATTTATCAGCTTATGAAAAGGAAAAATTAATTGAAACTCTTATTGACCATCATAACGTACTACTGAAGAACAACGAAAAACTTACTAGCACAACAATTATAAAACACAGAATTAACACAAAAGATAATGAGCCAGTATTTACTAAGAGCTATAGATATCCACACATCTTCAAACAAGACGTCGAAGATCAAATAAAAGAAATGCTGGAAGCAAATATTATAAAACCATCAAAAAGCCCTTACGCTTCTCCAATTTGGGTAGTGCCAAAACGAAAAGATGCATCTGGCTTACAAAAGGTTAGAGTAGTTATTGATTTCCGTAAATTGAACGAGAAAACGGTAGGTGATAAATATCCCATACCAGAAATTGAAGACATTTTGGATAGCCTCGGAAAATCAAGTTATTTCACTACGTTGGATCTGAAATCTGGATTCCACCAGATCGAAATGCATCCGGAAGATCAGGAAAAAACTGCATTTTCAACTAATCAAGGCCACTTTGAATTCACAAGAATGCCATTCGGGCTCAAAAATGCACCGGCCACTTTCCAACGGGCTATGAACAATATCTTATCAGAATACATCGGCAATATCTGTTACGTTTATCTTGATGATATCATAATTGTTGGGAATAATCTCGAAAATCATTTAGATAATCTTTCCAAAATACTGAAACGACTTTCTGACTTTAACCTGAAAATACAAGTAGATAAATGTGAATTTCTAAAACGCGAAACGGAATTTTTAGGACACGTAATTTCTCCTGAAGGTATAAAACCAAATCCAGACAAAGTTAAAAAGATTTTGGATTGGAAATTACCAGAAAACGAAAAACAAATAAGACAATTCCTAGGACTATCTGGCTATTACCGTCGTTTCATTAGAGATTATTCAAGAATCACTAAACCTTTCACAAAATATCTGAAAAAAGGACAAAAAGTAAACCCAAACGACGCAGAGTATGTTGAAGCATTTTCTAAATTGAAACAGATTATAGCATCTGATCAAGTATTAGCTTACCCTGACTTTACTATCCCCTTCATATTAACAACCGATGCTAGCGACTATGCAATCGGAGCGGTTCTCTCGCAAATCCAAAATAATGTAGAGCGTCCTATTGCGTTTGGAAGCAGAACACTCAACAAAGCAGAGGAAAATTATTCTACCATTGAAAAGGAGGCACTAGCAATCATTTGGGCTATCAGAAAATACAAGCCATATTTATTTGGTAGAGAATTTAAGCTTTATACTGATCATAAACCTCTCACGTTTATTAAAACATCTCTCAAAAATAATAGAATATTACATTGGAGATTAGAACTCGAAAACTTTCAATACACAGTAGATTACAAACAAGGCAAGGCAAATGTAGTAGCAGATGCGCTAAGTCGAAAAACTAATGATACGGCTGACATTAACATCCACGACACCACAAACTTAGAAACAACACACTCAGCAGACACTTCAGATAGCTTCTATATCAAATCAACCGAAAGACCTATAAATTATTATAAAAACCAAATTATTTTCCGAGTGTCACAATCAGAAAACGATATCGAAGAATTGCCGTTTAAAAACTATAAAAGAACAGTAGTCACTAGGCAATATTATAACGAAAAAATAATAGAACATACAATCAGAAAATATCACAATGGAAAACAGACAGCTATTTTAGCCCCAGAAGAAATATTAGGTTTGATACAAGAATCTTACAGAAAGTATTTCACTAGTAGCGGATATTTCATAATTACACACTTACAAGTAAAAGATGTACCGAGCGAGGAACAGCAAGACTCATTGATTACGAAAGAACACGAAAGAGCTCATAGAGGCGTGGCCGAAGTAGAAAATCAACTAAAAAGGGCATATTTCTTCCCGAAAATGTACAACAAGATCGCAGCAGCAGTTAGAACTTGCACAATTTGCAACACTCACAAGTACGATCGCAAACCCTACAATATCAAAATATCTCCTAGACCTGTAACAGATCGACCAATGGAACGCGTCCACATGGATATTTTCTCCATAAACTCGAATAGTTTTCTGTCATTAGTGGATGCATTTTCAAAATTCGCACAAATGGTCCCAATAGAATCCAAAAGCCTCATTGACGTCAAAAATGCGTTAGCGAAATATTTTAGTAATTTCGGAACACCGACAGAAATAATTACCGATCATGAAACTACGTTCCGATCTATTCAACTGAAACAATTCCTAAGCAACTTAGGCACGTCGCTTAAATACGCATCGTCTTCCGAGAGCAACGGACAAGTGGAAAAGACACATTCTACTGTAATAGAAATGTATAACACGAATAAGCACAAATTTCCCGATACGAACACGGTTAATATGATACCAATATGCATCGCGTTATACAACAATACGGTACATTCCTCGACAGGCTATACGCCAAATGAGATCGTGTTTAACCAATGCAATATAACGAATCCGGAAGAGATAAATAGGCAAGCACAGGACATTTTCAACAACGTCAAAGTAAATCTGAACAGATCACTTCAAGCACAGACCAGAAGTAATCATAAGAAAGAGGATCCTCCAATAATAAATGATGGGGAAGAGGTTTACGTTAAACCCAATATTCGAAAGAAGTTGGACCCACGTGCTATCAGAACAACTGCTCATAACATAAAAGACAGAACATTCGAAAACACACGAAAAGTCAAACGTCACAAAAATAAGATCAACAGAAGGAGAATTTCGTAAACTGTATAGACAAACTCGAAAACAATCATACGGCCGGGGACGACCTTCCTTTACCCCCGGGAGGAATTACGTTGTGAACGATAACTAATAATAATAATTATTATAAAACACTACAGCAGCGATTCTGGCAACACGGCCAGAATCTTTCACAGCCTTCGAGGTCGACAGAACGGGCGAGCTCGCTCTCTTTGCTCTCAACTCTCGTGCGGTACACTTCGTGAGGAATATTTTGCATTAATTAGGTTTCTTTTAGGTTAGGTTTAGGTTAGTTTAGATGTAAAACAATTTAGTTAATAAATAAATTGTAATTATATATAAGAAAAATAATCCTTGAAAAATCAAGTTTACTTACTGCTTAGCAATCAGATCTTGCGAAATACGCAAAACAAATCCTTGCTCAATTGATCTGATCGAATCTGGGATAATTGAAGGGACGAAACAAATGTAAACGATTAAAAACCCTTTTGCAGGACTGCAACAGTATCTAAAACAGTCACAAACTGTACATCAATGCACAGTGTGAAAGGACACAGTGCATAAACTACGGAGCGTGCTAAGAAGCACGGGATTAACGCACACAAAACTGTCAGAAATAACTCGACTAACTGGAGTTAATGAAACTCTTTCCCATGGAAATGTGTGTTAATGAAGATCGTTAAAACTGCGGAGACTACTCGCTTGCCGTCGTCGTTACACACCGCTGACAGGCTCATAAAACGCTTGTTCTTATCGTTCTGCATGTGCAATCTCACCCAGTGACTCATTTGCTGGCAAACATGCTTTTTAAGTGTGAAATATAACCATCGTATAAGCCTATTTTGAGTCGACGATTCTAATTGCATTTCACACGAGCAATTAACTGTTTTGAAGATTATAATTAAACGGATACAGGAACGCACCCACGGAGCATCAAGACGCTCGGTGCCGGTTGACGGTAATAGGACGTCTTCTTTACACGCAGATAAGTTGCGCCGTTTTGCGGCGACGACTATAACATAATGAAGTTCCTGTTACGCCTGAATGCAGCCACATTTCTGCGTTTTCTGGCAGGATGGAAAAGTGGCAAACTACTTGCTAACGTTTAATTAGTTGCTCGCGTTGATATGTGTGTTTGCGAGTGTAGCCTGGGTGTGTGCAGTAAGAGTGTCCTTGCGAGTGTTACTATGTTCGCTTGAGGAAGCGTTCTGCTAGATGGAGTCTATTTAATGAAGTGGTAAAAATTATCCATACGTGATAAGTGGCTTCAGACCCAGCGCAAGTCATAAGCAAGTCGTTTGTACAGAGAAAACTGTGTTTAATTGAAGCATTAATCAGCTCAATGTCATGTCAGCTTGTTGAAAAGCAATATGGCAAATATATTTCTAGGTCCTTTTAAGTATAAAAGATATAAACAAAAAAGATCTCCAAATTAAGACATTTCGTATAATGTATGTGGTAACAAGTTGCCCTCAATTTATCATTTTCAATCGTTTTAAATCAATCATTGACACGAAGGATAAAAAAGCCCTTCGAATCTACCACACCCAATCATCCCGTTCTTCTGGGAACTCGGTTTGATTTCTGACCCACAACTAAGGTCGACATGTGAGGGAACTGTTAATGAATTTTTGATGAGCAGTTCAAGATGTATTGAAGGTTCACGGTCCTTTTTCTGCGTCTGCAAAAGAAATATGGAACAAGATATTGAAATCGCTGGAAGGGAGAATGTGTGAGTGATTTTGACTATGATTCATAAGTTCCTTTTCCATCCGAATCCGGATGGCTTTCTTTCAATTTCATCCCAATAACGATTTTGTGTGAACAAGAAATAAAACACAAACCCCAGCGCAAAAAATCATTTTTAGAGTGCTTTTGCCCAATTTTTGTTCTCCCCCTCTAAACGACCCACAAAACAAACGGAATGAGAAGCCAGAGTCGAGGCGAACGTCCCTTTGGCAGATTGAACTCCCGCCCATTGCGAGCTGGTATGTGATGAAACTGTCCGGAAAGCAAATCAATCTCTTTTTCCAAACCCCCTGGAGTGTTTCCGTTGTTCCGTTGCGAGTGAAAAATCGTTCGAGCACGTTGTTGATAGTTTTATGATGTAAACCCCTTGATAACATGGTTCACCGGGAGTACGCCGAGTCCGCTGGCGCTGCGTGATGGATAAATCTTCCCGCAATAACCATTCCGCTCGAACCGACTCGCGATTTCTGAGTCGACTCACGTACACACGTACGCCGATAGTGTAATAAAACAATTACCCAACCAAATCCAAACGGCAAGCAGACATCACGGAAAATCATACGCTCAGCGTGTGGACTGTGGAATCAGCGTGGCGTTTGGTGAAGGGATTTCTCCCATAATCCGGACTCAGAAGAGGCCTGCTGGTGGTGGTGCAACATAAAGAAACAAATTCATCCATAAATGCATGGTAATGCACATAAATTTCCCAACCACACTCACTGGCAGCGGCTGAGCGGCAGAACGAAGATTGACAATTCAGCAGAGCAGTTATTGACTGTAATTGACTCACGTTTGACGACTTACGTCCTTCGCCATTGGTTTGCCCCTTCAGACCCCCATCGGAACGGCATATAGACACCTGTCATCAGGCTTTCCGCACAGGTAAAAGTGAGCGAGGAAAACAGTAGTTTTCCTCTTGATGGACGAGACCGTAGGCCTTCTGCAAAAGGTTTGGTTATAATGTTGCCACTGAAGCGAGCCAGGAAAACAGAGGCTGCTAATTGTTCGGGGCTGCAAAGAGAATGGGTGAATGTGTGTAAAGCAACATTTATGGCTTTAAGTAGGTATGGATTGCTTAGAATGGCTTTTTTCCCCCTTCCATTAGCATACTCGTGCAGCGTCTAGCAACGTGTCCTGATAGCGGGCACCACAAGCAACACTCACTAACCGTACTCGTGTTTCCCTTTCGGATGGGTAGCTGTCGTGCATAATTGCACGGCGAAGACGAGCCCCGATACAGGTGGTTCAGGCAGGCTGAAGTGATGGATTTCTAAAGACATTTTTCACCCCATGCAGTCGATGGTTTCATTCGAAATCATGTGGCTTACGGCTTGTACGACCGTCGAAGCAACGGTCTATAGTTGCAAGCCTCCCACGGTAAAAGGATTAGCCGGGGCTGGCACCATTGCTGAATGATGACTTTGAACGGATTGACAACACGGAAAGGATGATTTGTACCGTTCACTTCCCAGGTGAGCATAGGACACACTCCTGTACATACCCACGATTGCCGACGACTGATGGATGGTGTCAATCGGTTGATGAGTTGATCAGGGGGTGATTTGTTCTGCTGCTCGTACCAACTGAGGGATGGCTCTTTTTCCACCGGGTGTCGAGCGATAATTATTCTGGTGAAGAAGAGCATCGTTATTGTGCTTTTTTGAATGTGAGATTTTTTTTTCTTTCACATTGCTGGGAAGCGTCAAAATGACGCTTGTTAGTAGAGACGTACCGTGTCACGATGATGATGTTTCGCTTCACTTTGGCATGGTGTAATGAAGTTGATGTCGTTGATGATGGCTAATGATTATGGTTCTGCTGCATGAAATGGGAACTACTGTGATGTAATGGGACGGAGCGTATTTAAATGAACTAATGAGAAAAATCTGCTTAATCGAATGACTGCCAAAGAATGGTTCATTGTAGATTTTTGGTAATTATTTAGAACGATTGACAATTGACCAAAAAATATTTCGGATGACTGAATGAATTAAATTTTACATTTGCAATATAAATAACTGGTAGTTTGACGTGTTCTATTTTGGAACGACAGTTTTCTCGAGAGTCATCAGCTCTTCATTCTAAGTCTGATTGTCTTCTCTTCATTTTATCTAGTATCTTCATGGATATTTGGAAGGATGCTGATATCTCTTGAATTCAAAGCATAAAATGTTACAGTTGGCAAAGGCTCTGGATTTTTTTTTTATATCAAGTTCTACCAAGTTTTAAAATTCAGGTTCCATCCAAGTGTATTGGATAGACCTTTATCCTTATTGCACGTTCTCGTTTTACATCCACTAGTGAGAAATTGTCGTTAGAGCCCAATCGGAGATTAACGCAAAAGTTCCATTTCTTCGTGCGACGATTATGCTACGATATCGAACGGGACACTGTTCAACAGCAGTTTCTAAATTGTTATTTCACTTAAAACTCATCAACAAACAACGTCAAGATAGATGATTCGACGGTTCGTTAGGACACAGGATACTAATAAAACTCTTGGACCGAAGCAAAAAAGCTCAAATTTGTCGATCGTTTAGTGAACTACCTTTGCTAGCACGGGTCAAATGTGTCGGCCCCGTGATGGGCAATCCAACGTCAAGCGTCTTCAACGCTTGCATACACCTTTTTCACTTGCACTCGGTATGCAGTTGCGGTATGGAGAATGAAGCAGCCCTGAGGCAACAAAACGGTAATACGGCACTATCTTGTCATTTCTTCGTGTCTGCTAGAAAACCGGTAGTGCATCGCAAAATCCTGTTCAACCTAACCTTCGATCGGGGTAAACTGTCTGTGGCATGTCGCATATCAAATGGTGACACGATGCTCTCTGTCTTCGTAACCATCTGCCGCACGTAGTTGTTGGATGTAGGTAGGTGGTGTTGGGTTGCTTAGTTTTGCTCCATTCTTGGTCATCAATTTTTTGCTGTTTTAAAGGCAGGAGTTTCATGACTGACAACTTTAGATTTTGAGAAATTCATTTTATGTATTTTATGTAACGAAAATAATGAATGAGGATTTTAAGAAAAATCTGTTGCAAAAAATCTTGTGGCCGTTGTTTTTTAAATATCATGGGTCTAACCTCGCAAATCGCAAAGCTTTGTTCTGCTAGTCACTTACGTCTCTGAGAGAACTTCAATCTGGCACGACCAGCTAATAAAACTACTGATAGAAATAAAGAAAAGTCTAGCTTGATTGTACCACAATGTATCTAACAACCACTCCATGTGTTCTGAAGATGAATGACGTCGGGACCACTTTCACTCACTGAGACAAAATGTCAATGAATCGTGAAATTGTTGCTCTGGCTCTGATATGTCGCCGTCGTGGGCACACATATCCTCGCAGTGCTTACCACGACCCACTCTCACGAGCGAGTAAAATGACGTTTGAATAGGACAAACCCGTATCCCAAAATCGAATCGAACAGATTCGGTCGGAAAAACGACCACAAGCACGCCAAATTCTAAGGAAACCATTTACGTTTCGCGAGGAGATTTTGCTGGAAATGAGCCTAATTTGTCATGCGAAAGACATTTGCTCGATGGGAATGTCAACGTTTTGCTTTCCGTATCGGTTGGATGTGTAGGTAAATAAATAATCAATTTCACAAATTTTGATACGTACGATTGGCGCAAGTGTCAGGGGTAAAAATGATGTGTTTATTGTTTATGTGTTCTCTCGGTCTCGTTCACAGATTGTCTGTATCGTTTGTGAGGAAATAAACGACAATCGGTAAGTGCAAATATTAATACTGCTATTGTCTTAAGTCCGCCTTCAAAAAGATGCATTCAATGAATCACCGTCATGGAAAAAAGTCTTTAGCACAAGGTCATTGTGATTTAAGAAATGCATGAGACGTCATATAAATTGAGTCATGCTGTGACGTTCAAGAGTCACACAACCACCAACCTTCCAAAGCGGAACTTGATGAGAATTCCCAGCAGCTCGGGGATGATTCTTTCCTATGGCACTCTACTTAAGTTGGACTTCTACCCAATCTGTGATCAGTATCGTTTTGTTGTTCGATTTCTTAACATCGTTTTTGTATTTTAGCTGTCGATCGTTCGTGAAGAAGCGTTGGATTTAAGTTTTTAAAAGGTTTTATATGTTACGATAAGCTTCTATTTTGAGAATGTTCCTTAAGTTATTTAAAAACTAGTGAATATGTGAAAACGGCAGTACAGCTTAAATATTTGCGTGTATGTTTATCTAAAGATTTATTACCACTTCAATGGAATGGAATCGTGTCTTTGATGGGTTTCTTGACAAAGAAGCTGAAACATTTAATTATTCGCCCAGAAGCTATCCAAACGGTAGCTTCATCACCAACCATACAGAAGCATCTTAAATATGATACCCTTCGTAACTATCGGTTTAACGTTTCTGATAAAGAAACACGCCCCGGAACCGGTGAATAGGAAGAAAGTGAGCTAAATTTACAATTGTAATTCACCACAAGGAAATACTCCCCTCCCTAAGCAGGCCCTCGCTGTCACTGCGGACAGGTTGTTACCGAGGATTTGTGTCGGATTTGTCGGATGTTGTTTACGCTTGTATTCGGCACGCACGGGAACCATCGATAACGCCCAAATTAATGCTGATGGATGCTGTTCCCGTAAGCCATAATTGATGGTAAACATTTTATATTCCACCACTTCCACACGCGCAATGGCATCGCCCCGTCTTGGGTATTTAATGAATGTACATGGGAAGATTTACGATATGATTGATATATTTCCCGAAGAAAGATGGTACTGGCAAGGTGATTGCTATGGGCATAATTAAGCACACATTGATTGTCGTGAAAAGTGCGTGAATTGTATTCCATGCTGGCATTCTGTTTGTTCCTCATTCAGATCAACGATTGGTCCGAGTTTTGAAGCTTTTCAAACAGTTTTTCTAGAGGATGGTTTAAGAGTTTTTCTTTTTCAAAACATTTTGTTACTGGAAAGTGAAATGTATTTATGATTATTTTGTACAACTTTAAGTAAATTTGATCTTAAAAATTGAGATCTCTTTATTTTGAAATTGACTATTTGAAAGCGTTAATCGAGGGCGGCCAGGTGGTGCAGGCGACAGCGTCGCCGGGCTTCAAACGACAGGACCGCGGTTCAAATCCTATCCGGACCGTCGTCCTTCCTTAGTGAAAGCTGAATAACCAACTTACGTGGGTAGTTAAGCCAAAGCCATTCGATGGACGGCATGAATTTTAGAGGTCGTTAAACCAACAAAAAGAGGAAAGTAAAGCGTTGATCGAGGGAAATCAGATTGAATGTTTTAACCTCAAAGATAGCCTGTCTAAAACGTATTACGCATTACTGTCTCGGTACATTTTTTTGTAATTTAATCTGTTTCAATTATTTCTACCAGTAATAAAAAACACTGATTCTCGTGGCTTCTCATCAACCCAGCGAAATTTTGGTCAGAAAAATCAAATGGTTAAACGGTGTCGCGCGATCTTTATGCCACATCAAATTCTCCCCGGGATTCTCGGACTAAGTTAAGCTAAAGATTCAAATAATTGGATTCCAGCTAGTAGAAGAGGGCAAGACCAAGATACGGGTAAGCTTTATACGGCGTAAAAAGGTTTAATTGGAATTTTCTTCCTCTTCCGCAGCACCTACCCTCTTTTGCGAGGGGGGGACGTGCACTATAAACGGTTTAGCAGATATTCGCATTAATGCGCCGCTCTTAGTGAGCGAAGTGAGAAGATGCCCTCCGACTTATCCAGCTCACCCTTGCGCTTGGGAGTTGTATGTGTGTGTGTGTGTACGCTACTAGCCGCTCGGAGGACAAACCAAACCCTTCGCAATTTATGACTGACTTTAACGAAGAAACACGTGTGCACGTACACATGCTCAGGTGCTAATGACGAAGGCAGGTCGGGTAGAATCCTTCAGGAGCTCCCAAGCCGTAAGGGTGAATTGGCCCGGCGAAGCATCTTTTAATCCTACCCCGAGGCTTAGTGCACACTTTATGAGTTTTAATTTAATTTTTGCTTTCCATGTGCTTTTAGTGTGGGTGGTTTTTCGGGGATGGGTTCGAGCGAACGATACTGGCAGTGGGTGTGGGTGGTCGATGGATCGTATTTTTGCGAGGGTAGTTGGAAAGGGGTGGCCGAGAAAGCTAACTTACGGGCTTACTGGGTTAGAAAGGTTGAAGTTTCTCCACTTGAAAATGGTTGTTTGGAAATCGGTGAAGACTGTATTGTGTTTAGAAGGGATGCAACAGAGGCCCGCAAAAACACACTTAGTGCATTAATTTTGATCTCTTATTAGACCAAGGAGTGCAAAGTGAGTGGTGAGTTTTTACTTATTCATATTAATAGCGGCCCCAAATGCTGTTTTTAAGCAGGATCCTGTCGTAACGACGGCCAAGAAAGATGGTTAAGGTACTAAACTTGTGCTTATAATGGTGTAGATTATGGGAAATATGTATGCACATAATTAAGTTCCCTTCCCGGGTGTTTAGGTGGTGGGACTGTTTAAGAACTTCTGGAACTTAAAGTAAAAAAAGGATAATGTTTAATTCGGTTCGTGTTGACTTTTGCGATGAAGAAAGTGTTTTGGAAGGTTTGATGTTTATGAGCATAATTTATTAAGTGCTATAAGATGCGCGAAAAGGGTTATTGTCCGAAAATTCGTTAAAACAGGAAAAAAAGGTTGAATGAACAATCTGTTGATCAACACTTTTTAATCGCTTTATTCTACCGAGTTACATTTTGCAGGCAATTTACTTTTTTCATGATTAGAAAATGAAATGATTTAGTGAAATTAATTCATTTTGTTAGTTGATTGTCAATTGAAGTTTTATTTATTTATTTATTTATAATTAATTATTACACTCCAGTGCCTTATTGTCATCAATAAGGCCGCTTTTGTTGAACAAATTTTATAATCATGTTGATAAGGCATTTCCTCTGCATTCTTTGCCTTTTCCCGGGCATACTCGGTTGCAATTTAAGTATTATGTTTAGTGCTTTTTTAAACAAAACGTCAATCAAAAAGTTTGAAAAACTAGAACGAACCCACTTTGTTAACGTTTAACAAATTCAATTTCTATGAAAAGAGATGTTTGAAGCACACAAAGCGCCCTTAGAATAGGCTGTCACGTTTTGCTGCGTACAATGTTTGGGTAGTTTGATGTGTGCACATTCAATAGAAATGCAAAATACCCAGTTGGAAAGAAGATAGGATGGTAACGGCGCAAAAAATCCATCAACGCATGCGTATATTTGCATTTTAAAAAAACTTAATCAAATTGTTGGAATTGATTTCTATCCTGAATGTTTTTATCGATACCATCTAATTAGAACCTTCCTTTTTTCTATTGGAATTTGAGAGTTAGAAGAGTTGTTTTCATTTTTGTTTGAGTTGCTTCTGCCTTCTATTTGCTTTGTATCTATTCGATAAAAAAAATGTTTATACAAAAACACACGGAATAAAATTAACTCCTCACTAACGTACTCGTAGCAACGCTACTCATTCACTGTTCTATCCGGACTCGATGAATTGCAATAGCGCTTTAAGGGGGAAAAAAAACTAATCCATTTGCCCATGGAACCAATAACTAGCAGTGTCTGGTAATAAAAAACTCATCATCGGCATTGACGGCACAATTTATGGCGCCGTATGTCACCGTCAAGTGTGTCCTCGTAACGGAAGGATGCTTTCTTTTTTCCGATATTATTCCTACAAGCAAGCGTGATGGATGCATTCTTGAGTGAATGATAGGAAAATAAGCGAAGAGACGTGAATGGGGAGGGTTTTCCATCCATCTGCCCCATCTAGAACGGATGAGACTGGACCGAGGATAATCCATCGTTGTAAAATGATCTCATTTCCGAAACTGCCTGCATGAGCTCATGCACGAGATAGTGCCGAAGAAAGAGAGATTTTTAGCTTACTTTATGAACAACTCAGTTTCTTTTGTTAGTAAACCGTGTCATTGTAGAAAATATAATACTATTTTTACATAGTATAGAAATCATTAATGAATGAAAAGGTTAAGTGACGGAGCTTCTAATTCATATCAAATTTTAGGGCCTAGCAACTACCTTGATATGTTCCTATACTTAGGAGCTTCTAACAGACGATCTTCGTATCCAATTCATGTTTGACACTATTCCTGACATTAACTGTAAAGTATTCAACAAAAAATCAAATAAATATATTCATTAATCCATGCATAAAAAAGGAGAATTTGCACAGATAAATATGATGGTACTGCAGATAACAATAACTAAGCGCAAAATGACTTTGAACGGAGTTCAAAATTTGTCTTCAAGACTCTTTAGATTTTTGCTATGGCTGTGCTTGGTGCTTGGGAGAGCTCTTTGCCCCATCTTAGATTCCTTCTTTAGCGCCATTCAGCCGACAAAGATTTGTAGAAGCGTTTTCCACCGAAATAGCGCTGTCATTAATGCATGAGTCATCTCAGAAATTCCTACACAGCAAACTTCTATTGCTTTGCCCTTTTTGCGGCACCAACAGTTTGTCGAGGTGCTGAAGATAGACGGACGCACTTTGCACGGGAAAAAAACAATAAGGATCGCCTTCTAAAACCACCATCGAGCGCATGTGCCTGTCGCTGTGCTGTTGAGATTGTAATAACACACTTCCCCTGACTGGTTGCAAGGTTGCAGACGCACGATCCAATCATACTGCGACCCAGTTTACGCTGTATCCCCCTTCGATCCGTTGTCGGTGTGTGGCTTTGATTGTCGAATTGGTTGTTGCTGTGGCTCGTCGTCTCCCACATGCCGAGTGCCACTCGACGCAGGCATAGCGCACGTGCGGATGTTCCAATTATTATCGATGGCCACCGAAATCGAAATCGCATCGCCACAAACGGCACCTGGCGGGTACGGGTGCGCACAAATGGCAACCGCACTGGGATCAATTTACTTTCGCCCACCGACACCGAGATGCTGCACCGTGAGATGCAGTGGCACCGGTATTTACCTTGGCATTGCTCAGGTCTGAGTACACTTTGCCGTACTGGCCGCGAGTTTCTATGCCGAGGTCTTGTGCGCGTGTTGTTGCTTTTCTAATGAAGTGTCGATCAGCCGGCGGATGGCGGATGGGTCCGAAGCGGGTTTGGTTGGAGGTTTTCCGAGTAACCGAGTACCGCGCACTTGATATTTGTACTGAAAACTGAACCCACCGGTGGTGGTGGTTTCGTAGTGTTTCTCCATATCCGTACAAAGAAAAATATAAAGCCTTGCTTTAGTGACATGGTTCTTCATTTCTAAAAGCTGCAATGTGCAAATTGAGGTGATTTTGCCATGGAAAAGTTAAAAATCGAATTTTTAATTGAACCCATACAAGGCGTATTAAAGGTTTTATTTTTCGTTTTGTTGAGTAAAGTTTACATCGTGTGGTAATTATGATTTCTTTTGCTTTATCTTTATCGTATAAAATGCATACCTTTTACTTAAACGTTATAATATTAGCCATATTGAATGAATTCAAAATTTGGTTGATTAACTATGATATTTAAAGTTTACTACAAATAAATTTAAGCAATAGTGTTTCCTAATTTTTTTTAACAATAGCTAAGCTACAAATACAACAGTTTGTTTTTAGGCTTAAGCCTTTTTGTATACAGTAGAGAGGCGAACGTACTTTAGGAAAGTCCAAAGCCTTTACTAGCAGATTGAAAAAACAATTAATTTATTTATTGATGTTTTTTATTTTTCTGAGTATTTTTGATAATTATTGTAATGTAGAATAGTTCAAACAACAAGAAAAAAGTTCATAAATTTATTTTTTATTATTTTATATCAAGCTTTAATATGAAAGGTTTATGTAACCAAAATTCGATTCGAATGCAAGATAATTTTCTATTTTTATTTAGCAACAAAGAAGCTTTCGAAAACTTTCGATATTTAATAAGTGTGTTTAATGAACATCAAATTCATAAAGTTAGCTACTGATTCCTTCTTTTATAACTTAAAAACCTGAATTGAGTCAACGTCTTGAGGTATAAACATGTTTGTGCTCTAAAAAGTACATAACAAAACGATTCTTTTACTCTAAAAATGTAAACAGACAATTTGCATTGAAATTTGACTAAATTTTAAACAGTTTCCTTGCTTTGTGTCAGTCTTATTGTGAAACTGTCTTTTCATCTTTTTACTGAAGTCACTACAAGCCCAAACGGTTGTTTGAGATTTTGCAATGAAAGCTTAATCGATAAATTTATTTTACCAGATTGACATTTATTGTTTGATTTACATAATTTAGAAATGCTTCAATTTGCGACTCAAATCTCTTGAGCTGGCGGTGAATGATTTGCGTAGAGCACTTCGTTCGATAGCATCGCTTCAGTCAGCAAGAATGTTCAACTCCTTGACATCTGTTTGCCAGCCCCTCTCCCACAGCGCAATACGTATGTACGGTTGGTTGCACATTTAACCGAGATTAGACAGCTTCACCGTCTAGAAGTGTCTGCCACAAGATGCAATCATGCGACGACCGCCATCCGTTCGACGGTAAAGCTCCAAAAAGCTCGTACCGTGAGTGACAAACGAGATGATGATTTACGTGATTCGAATCATATCGCACAATTCGGAAAGCCGGCTGCAGACTGACGCTCCGCACTCAAGTGTTTGGAATAAATCCCGGAAACTGCTACTACCCCGGCTGTTTGTGCTTTCTCGGTACCGGTTCGGGCTGCACGGGGTTACAAACGCAAAGAGCAAACAAAACCCGCTGCCCCGTTTGCGATTGCACGCAAACGCATCCCCGCAAACATCCAAACACACGCTGCCGGTGTACATTAGCGGAAGCGAAGGACGGCTAGATGACAGGAGACATGGCAAAGTGTGCCGCCACATTCCCGCGGTTTGGTGCTGAAATTGCTCAACGTGATAGTCTGCGTTGGTTGGGAATGTGGCACACTCGGTGGGTATGAAGGCCAGGCGTGGCGTGTTTGCATTCCTGGTGGCATTCGTCGCCTGGTCGTTCTCCTGCACGCAGCCATCCAAGGGAGCACGGGTGCCCGGGCGCGGTAGTAATATCATTTGCATATTGATTGAAATCGAAATTCGAAATTCAATCAATTTCCGCATGATATGAATTTTTAGTCGATTTCATTACACATTATACAATTTGTCTCGGGCAAGAATATTTTATTGTGCGCGTAGAAAATGCACCCGGAGGGATGATGAATGGGCAAGGTTCAGACATGGTAAATTTTTTCCTGCTCAAAGAATGTTTTCACACAGGAAGAAATAAAAAATCCATCGCTACCGAACGAGATATTTGAAATAGTTTCCATTTGTTTGAGAATAGAGTCATTTGTTTGGAACAGTAAGATTTAACTGTTCAAAACAACTCTGTTATGTAAAAAATGCACATATGTTCTACGTTCTACACTGGAAAAGTAGTTAACAACATGTTTGTTTTTATAATGAATACTTCGCGGGAAGGCCCGATGGTACAGGTGAAAGTGGCGCCTGTCTTCAAACGGCAGGACCTGGATTCAAGTCCCATCCGGACCGTCCCCCCGTAGTGAGGACTGACTAACCAACTACGTGGTATCGTCAGTCTAGTAAGCCAATGCGATGGCCGGTGTGACCTATAAGATTGTTGTGTCAAGAAAAAGAATACTTCGAGGGTAAAGCAATATTTTTTTTTAAAAAAATAACAGGAGTTTCTGGTGGTGGTTCAATATTTACTTTGTTAGACTTGCTTATGTCGAATAAAATCATAAATTTATGGTGAAATTATGGAAGAGAACTTTCAGAATTATTTTTATAAAATCTGATAGTGTTTTATAAAGAAATGTAATTTTTAATCATGAAGATTCACTTCCCGTTTATAAACTTAAATTAGCGCCAGAATATCTCTTTAGGAAAAAATATCTCAATAAATTGTGCTCAACTTCTAGTTGAAAACGTTAAATAATGAATTTTTTCCCCAAGATATAACAAAAATACTGACACATAAAGCAAATTATGATTTTCATGGAAATGTTGACTTCTCAATATCATCATAAGTCATTCGAAAAAAGCTTCTTTTAAAACCCTTTTATTAATGATCTCCGTGGGCGAAAGCCACCTGGCGTCTCCATCGACATGTGACACGTAAGCATTCTCTTTATCTCTACACTCTTCCTTCATTAAAAAAGCATCATTTAACGATGCCAACCCAATATCAAGTGAAAAACTGAAAAGAATGTGATAATTAACGATCTCTTGAAATTCGCTTTCAAAATAAAGAGGAAAAAAAAACAAAAACATCCAAATGTGGGAAACATAAGCAACTCCTTTTTCATGAAGCATTTTGTTGGCCTCCACGCTTTTTTGATGGAAAGGATTGCACAAGAGATGGTTCATTAAATGGCAAACGGTAGCCATATGCTCCTGCTAATTGGTGATTAATTAAAATCAAATCCCACGCGAAAGGAAGATGAGCTATGGGCGTAGTACCTTATACCGCAAGAAAGGTATGTTTGGAAAAACCATACGAAGAACCTTTTGTTTAAAGGTTTTTAAATTTGGTTTCAATTTCTTATTCATCAAACGATGCGAAACAAATGCGTCTATTGGAACAGGATTTGACTTCCGACGTATCACTAAATGGTAATGTTTACCTTACAAATGCAAGCGACTATGGGGCGGATTGTTGAGTTTCATTTCTTTGCCTACCGAGAAAGTGAAATTAATTATACGAAACTGGGGGAATGGTTAATTACCGCTTCGTTGGTTAATTAATGCCCTCCAAAATGACTCCACACACCCACCTTTCACCGTCTTATTGAATTTTAATTTACAAATGTTTTCAAATAGACAGCACCAGACAAAGCGCAGCTTCGTTCACATTCTGTTAATGATGTAAAATTTATATTTCACTCAAAATAGGGAACTCGGCTCTTCCGTTCGCTCTTGTCAAACTGAAGATTGATCGCTTCAAGCGAAATCAATTTATTATTTATCACGGTGATGTGTTTTATGTAATTTTCCTCTTCAACCGAAGAAACCAACCTACCCAGAAAAGAATCGTTTGTGACAGATTTATGTATTTTCCAAGTGGAAGTGGAACGTATTCCGGTTGCACAGTTTCCCCCCCTGCAAACGCTTTTCTTGACGTCTAACGGTGGCAGTGGAGCTTGGGCAGTGGATGTGCGCAAAACGTTCTCATGTCGGGACAAATTACTTTACCCAAACAATGATTTCGCCGGGTGCGCCATGTAGCAGAACCAATTGTGTGTTCACCGAGCGGGCAAAATTGCTAGCTCACAGTAACGCGCCATAGTCGGACGAGCTGCAAAACCATTGTGCTGGCAGTTGGACGATGATTGGACCGTGGTGAGTGTGGAGCGGGTTCCGGGCAGGAACGATTCCCGTCTGTCGTAAGGATAGTCGAGCTTTCTTCACGTTTTTGCTGCCCGCTGGAGAAAACAATTGTTCCGATGTGAGACGTTCACGGTTCCCTGGCAGACGAGAACTGTCAAGCATTGCCAGCTCACGGGGGCTGACATGTTTCCGGTGTGGTGGGTGCGCTTGCGAGTCTGATTTCATGCGACACAACAACTACTACTGCTGCGCTACTACTGTTGCCGTTCTTACTGCCTTGGTCGTTATTTTTGCCGGATTTTTTCTCCAGTTGCTCTCTAAAACACAAAACGATTCTTGAATAAAAAAAAGTTACCTTTCATACCCGCGACACAAGTACGGCAATGAGATTTTTGTGACAGAAAGAAGCTACTCTTCCCTGTGTTTCTGCTCGTTTCTCAGCTTCTTTGGCTGCTAACCGCAGTACCACATTTTTTGTAACTTGGGTGAAAAAAAAAAAGCAGACTGATGAGCAAGATTGAATTCCATTTTCGGTGTACTTCTTGCACACGTGTTTCAGGCCGCTTGGGAATGATCGTAACAGAAACACGAATGTATCGTCCAATGTATGGCCTACGAAAACCAAGAGGAAAGCTGTCTTAAAATAAGGCAAACAAAGCTAGACGCCTCTCTCTTTCTTGGCCTCGCACACACACATGCTTTGCTGTAGCGTTCCACAGGCAACCGATAAGAACACAACAATGTAGGAAAATAATGTCATTGCCAGCGGTAGAATGTGGGAAATGTGTGGCGGTTTGCTTCCGGGCGTACCCGGCAGACCGGAAGACATCATCATCATCATCATCTTCTTCTTCGGGAAAACGGTTTCGGACCACCACCACGGAATGGGGTGAGGGATCTTGAAGGGAACAAAAACTGCGTCGTAGACACTTGTAAAAGGAAACCGTTTCTTACCAACGCTGGCCGGAACGCAACCGCGCTTGGCCGCAATTGTCCGCACGACTGTTGTCGTCCACCATAGCATATTTGGTTGGGGCAAGATCTTTTTATTAGTGAAATTCCAATGATCGTTAGCGTTTTTTATCATTTATTTGCTTCAGAGTGTACTGAAAGTATGTGTCACTTCCTGGAACGTTCAATGATGGCGTACGTAATCAGGTGAATATTAGAGCAAAAGACGACATTGTTTGTCTGGTTCACATCCTGTAGACAATTGATAAATCAATTTAGCATAATTTAGAGCTAGTTGTTTTCAAAATAATGCTTAAAATAAAGGTAGAAAAATATCAATTAATATTTAAGTGTTTGTAAAACACCAGGAAGCTTAAATTATGTGAAATACATTGCAAACACAACCCATACCCATGGGATATTTTTATTTCTCGCTATGAAGCGATAGATAATCCTGAATGTTTGTATATTCTTTGAGGAAAATTTCAACCGTGATAGCCATGGCATATAAACCTGAAACGTTATTTATTTTTGCCATAGCTTAGAATTCTTGTAGATGGATTCGACTTCGATGTGAAGGATTTAATCAATTAAAAAAAGTAGAAAAAACCCAGAAGTTTTGTATTACAACTCAACATTGTTCATTACAATCATTGCAATACATTACATTCATAATTTTTGTGACCATTTCTGCTGAAAGTGAGCAATTTCGAGCATCATTGTGGCTAGATTACAAGGAAATGCAATTGGTAGCGTGCGGTGGACCAACTTTAGCGAATATCGCAAGCGCTTAATCCTCGAACACTGATATAAAATACCCCAAAACTTTAGCGAATCAGCAATAAATAGGCACAAAATCCTACCAAATAGATATGGAAGTCGTTGCGATTGATATGTAAAATGTATGTTAGCCGGTTGAAGAGTTGAAAATGTAAACAAACTTTTTACATTGCTATTTTATGAAATTACTTAGTTTCTGCGCGAGAAAACCAAATGAAAATTATATTTTTATAGTGGTTGAACATAAATTACTTGGTTTTTACCATCAAACAAAAAAAAATACCATCAAAAATAAAAAATCGTATCCCAAAAACATATCTAAATTTGAATTCAAGATTTGAGTCGGTACGTATATACAAATGCGTTCAAACATCGTTCTGTCATGTTAGGTTAAATCCGTTTGCGCTTGCGATATTCGCTAAAGTTGGTCCGCCGGATGCTATCATTTGCATTTCCTTGTTACTTACATTTAACGTGTGTGTAATATGATTTATCCTAAAAAGCTTTCACAAGCAAATATTTATATTTTGATGGCCTAGTAAACAATCATACGTCATGAATTCTTCAGCGGATCGTTCAACCAAGTAGAGACATCTAAAGGATGAAGTTAATTTATGAAATGATTTTTTTTGTTTCTCAAAACTTCGTAGCAATTTAACAGATTCAAAAAAGTGACTTTATTATAAATAACGGGTTTGGGGAACAAACTCATACACGCTTTTAGATTGATATGTACTGTTTATCGAAGTTATTTAAAAAAATTGCATTTTCTTGCCTGTGTCAATACAAAATCAATTACATTGTCGTCTTAGTTTTTCATGCGCAACAGTGTTGTTTATCAGCATGTTGACAATGTTTGTTATTTGCGTTTCTTTCGACACACACACACCCCTCTACCCGGGCTCTTATGGCTCACGCTCGGTAATGAGGGCTAATGAGCTGCATGTAGTTTGTAGTACGTCAGAAAGCATCAGATGTGGCAAGCGACAAAACAACGCCCGCTTCCTGGAGCATTGCTGTGGCAAAAGGGAAGCATAAAATTTCCAAAAATATCGCTTCAAGCGAAGGACAATAAACTGTCCTTTATCGTTGGCTGTTTCCGGCCAGGTTTGGACCGGATGCTTCCTTACTGGTTTAGAGGGTGGGTAGCATTGATGAGAAGGGACGTGAAAATGTGCTTTGGTGCGTTTGGGTTCCGAACCATCCTTCCCGAGAAATAATCACATCACACGCTCGTGCTCGTGGGTCGCACGCAAGACCGGAAGCGGTAAACATTTTATCGAAGACGTCCTTTACGTCTCGTGTGTGTATGTGTGTTTTTTTTTTGCTTTCGTCTAGCTTTGCTACACTCAAGATAGAACGACTGACCAGTGGTTTTCCCGAGGAAGCCCAGCAAAGACACGAACCGGAAGCAAAGTCGAAGAATGCTAATTAAAGACTGGTACACCACAGCGTAATGTCCGGTCGGACATTTGAGGGAGGGTTTGTAATTCACCCTTAGAGGTGTGTCCTAAAGCAAGTTAGTGCTGTAGATGATTGTTGAGGGAAACAAATTGAAGAAACGCAAAAGAAGCATCCCTCTGCTGTAGGTTTCGTTTTTACAAAAAAAAGGCCCCAGCCAGTTGCTTTGGCAGGGACCGATGTGTGTTTGTGTGTCATTAAGATCATGAATATTTGTGTGGGGTCCTGTGGTGTTTTCACCCGAAGGGAAACAAATTAAATAAGCAAAAGGCAAGAAAAAAAAAAACTTCATGTTCAGAATAATGTCTCCGGTACGGGCTTTATCGTCGTACATTGGCAAACGCCTCCGATAGGTGGCATTCGTTTTCCATGCTAATAAAGTTTTCCTATCTTTACTGTTATCGTTTCAGGTTGAGTTAATCGCTAGAGAGCATACATTTTCGCGGGTAAGTACGATTGTGCGTTGTTGCGTGTCTGACGTTGTGTGCGGATATTAGATGTATCAGAAATAAATACTTGAAATTGTTTCTATAGGGCAGATTTCGAAGTACGATACAATTTGCTTAATATTCATCATCTAAATACAGTATGTTTATGAGGCTTCATCAACCACGTTACTGACAGGCGATAGCGCGATCTGATTTGTGTTTCTATTTCATGGAAAATGAAATCAGCTATTAAATTTAACTGGTTTTTGAGAAAACATTTATCCTATTTTAAGGGTAGACATTTCCTTCTCCCTCAATTCAAGTGCACCTTATCCCGGGTGAGCTCGGTTGTGTTTGTAGTATGGCACTAAAGCTGTCCTCTCTATGTCTGCTAGGGGGTTTGCGCCTTTTTGGAGCATCGTCCCGTGGAGACTAACAATTGCTCTCTAAAAAAAACAACCGTTTGTTGTGGGTACTTCTTGATGTTCGCCACACCATATCGTTGCCAACATTTGGATGTTATGGCCGGCGGCCCCACCATCGGCAGAACGCATTAGTCCGAAAGCCACTACAACTTTGTGAGGCTACAGTATCATCCAACTCACGCATTCCGCCAACAGTAAAGCCGCCAGTCACAGCTACACGATGTCCAAACCGAATTCAATTGATTCAGTGATCCAAAGATGTCGCTGGCGATCCTGACGCTTGCAGAGCGCATGGAGCCGACAGCCACAATAACCTGGCAAGGTTACTGCAACATCCGATCCAGACATTCCACCAACGACAAGGTCGCCATTTACGACCTTAGATCTCCTAAACCAATTTTTATTGACACTGGGGTCGAAATAGCAACAGGCGCATGTCGTGGTATCCGTTGCTACAGCTACAAACCTTGGAGTCGGCGCTACCTATACGTTGAAGATGTGCAGTCATCGCATAACGGTTCGACATAAGTCTCGACATGATCCAGGGAGGCAGGGAAACTTGTGGTGAGATGGAGTGCTGGAACCTCCCGAGTTCGACCTCATCCCCCATGCTCTGCCAGGGGGCCATGCACAGCTCTTGTGGGGTGCGCATAAACTCGCGAGGAGGAATCCTCGAGACCTCGATGAGCAGACAGCCATATAAGCGATATTCGGAATGCTTTATTGAACAAAGTGTTTAGAATATGCAGTATTTTTTGTATTGTCAGAGCTGTTTAATGCCTCGACGGATTTCAGTGCTTTGACAGAGCTGAGCCTATCAGTATATAAAAAAAAAACTAGTTCGGGGGATTCGTGCTTATAATGAGCAGTGCGTAAAAAATAGCAGCCAGCTCAGCTACATATGTATGTAGATCATTGCTGTCTAAGCTAGTGGAAAGCTTCGATGCGTGTGTGAAATACACCGAAGCCCGTGCCGGCCTCCGAAGAGAATCCGTCTGAATAGTACCTATTCATTTGTAGTACTTACCCACAAAAATGCTGGGAACTGTCCTCCAACGAAGATCGTTTGTAATGTTCTTCGTGTCCTCTCGCATGGAGGTGTCGACTACCAAAAGGGAATTGTAGGACTCTGGTAAAGTCTCTTGGTTTATTGCTCTAGTCGTACTAGAGACCTTTCTTGATATTTGACATTGAAATTTGTTAGTTAGAACGTATGAAAATCTAATACTCCTTCTAGTCCATTTTCAAAAAAATCTCAAAAAATCCATGTAAAATTGCACAAAGAACATCTCGGTATTATGACCGAGAACACCAGTATTTTAACGTATTACAAAATTTTACTTTCAATGCTTCGCAACAACACAAACAGTCGAGCTTGATAATATGGGTTATTGTGTTTAAATGTTTGCTCGTATTATTTGCTACTTTAGACATTAAAATTACTCAATGTCACCACTTTTCATCGATAACCTGGCTCGTGCAACAATTTTCAATCAACCAACAAATCAACCTCCAAATTACCCATTCACAATCAATATTGTATCGAACGTTTCCTAGCTTCAACAGCAGCAACCAATAAATTCGACACTTTACTTTACGTCCCAAGCATGTTTCGATCGAACGGGTAGCGTAGTTGCTGTCAACAGCCTCTCTAGCGATCGTCCACTGCTCATCGTGTGAGATGTGCAATCCGCAATGACAACCGGCACCGTACCGATGGAACCATCTTCTTGACGCTTGGTTTATGTTTATGGTGAGCGGTTGCATAAGTGACCTTAATTGCTTGGCTTAGCCGGTGCAAACATTCAAACAGTACATGCTTCTTTTTCGCTTTTTGGCGTAACGCATCTTTATCAAGCAATCAGTTGCGAACGATCTGAGCAAAACTCCTACACACCGGTCTGCCTCATGAATAACCGTCTTCCGTTATAGCACAAGCATATTCGTCGATTTTCCTCAAGGAGTAAAGATTAATGATTGCGCTGCGTTCGCCGCTGTGTAGGAGTGTGTCGGTGTGATGGGTACCTGTTTGATTGCTTGCGGTTTATTTTCGGTAAATATCTCATAAATAAAACATGTCCCTATCACTTCACTTAGCCCCACTGGCTCAGCTACTGGCAGAAAAAAAAAATGGGAAAGGAAGGTAAGCGCTCGGAAGTCCCTCAATCTTTCTCATAGTGGTTGATTTTTCTCTGCTCGCGAAAAGCACGTCCTTCATGTTATCGAGGGGGCTTTTTCCCGGAATGCTAGACTAGGCAGTTTTGTGGTCTGTCGGGCGAGTAGTTTGAACGACGCCACAAGTGGAATAAACATCAATCTCAAGTGCTTTAGCACATCCTTCAGCTGTCTCCTTAGCTTGCAATGAAGCTAAAAGCTCTCGTGATCAAGGCTTTGGGCCACTGCAGCCGCCAACAGCGTCGTTGAAATTCATTGAACTTTACCGATGAGTTCATCCACCCGATAGGAAAACGGTTCCACAAGGTTTCGTTCTGAAGGCCGCATAATAATTCATCCCATTTCGACTGCTCGGGCTGGCAGCTGAACCTGATGATGCCTTGAAAAAGCGAACCACAAGAGCGACTTCTTCTGTGTGGGTGTTGGAGTGGAAAATGTAAAACAAACAGCTGCAAACTCACCTCCACCGACATATCCTTGGGAGCGACCAGGTTCTGCGAAGCGGGCTGTTTAATTGACGCTTATTAGTGTAGCTGTCATCTGCGCCACGCGCTGCTAATACGCTTGGTTTCGGGTAAAAGTTTGTTGGAAATGTCAAACCGTGTGTTAGCTGAAGAGGAAATTTATTAGCAATCCAATGCGAAGTACATCTGCTAATTATTTCGCCCGAAGTTATGGATTGATGTATTGCTGTACGGAGTGCCGGAGATGTTTATGAACATGATGTACATAAATTGATTTTGACATTAAATTCGCCCTGGTTCAGGATCAACGGTTTGGATGTTTGTGGTTGACGTGATGGATTGAATTCATAATTGATTTTCAAGAATTTCAACAATGAAACGAATCAGTCAATTTACGATTTGAAATAAATTAATTAACTTTTGAAATGGATCATATATTTCACATAAAATGTAATTATATCGAACCCTTAAAGATAAACATCGCCAACACATAATGAAATAGGCTGCTTACGAAACCCCACGCACCAAACAAAGTAATCGCGACGTTTGGTTTGTTTTTGCCGTGAAAAGGTTCTCCCCGGGCGATATGTCAAATCTGCCTGTCAAGCAGCAAACAGACGCTGTTGGTTGGTTTACTTTCGCTTTAACGCAGCAAAGAAACAAAGCTAGCGCAAACATCTCCAGCTTAATGCTTGAAAACTCATTTTATTCCCCGGAGTTCGGGGATAATCTGTAGGTCTTAAAGTTTGCGCGAAAAACACAAACAAACACAAATGGCTTTTCCGTCGATTGCTCGCCATCAGCTCAGGTTATCCACCACCGCCAGTGTACATCGTTGGTTACTGGCTGTTGGCAAATGAAATGGGACACCATAGCGACCGAGATGGGCTGACTAGCTGCGTCCAGCAAGTGTATCACTTACACTTAACGGGAGCGAGAGAGACACACACAAAATAAACGCAAAAAGGCTAGATGAACTTCCCCAATGGCACATCGCAACAGCTGGTGGGAAATCTGGTAAAATTTGCGGCCTCTATAGAAACAAGAGTCGGATGCGATGTTTTGTTTGGTTTTTTTTTTATATATTTTTGTTTCAAAAACAAAATACGCGAAGAAGCTTGCCGTTTGTTTTTATTCCGGGCGCGGATTGCGTTCGGATTTTATTTTCCTTCAACTGCTCGAACAATTTTGGCATTAAACTCCTAATCAGATAATTGACTGTTGTTTACGATCTTGGTAGGAGCTGCTGCTGTTGTGGCTTAAAATGAGTTTGAGCGAGCTTTTTGTAGCCTGTCATCGGATTGGTGGTGTTTAGGAAATTTATTGAACTCGACATCCCTTATGCGCGGGGGACTGAGGAACTCATGCATCGGTCAATAAATTACAGATTAGCGCTTCGTGTTAATGTGATTACGACGTGGTTTTGTGTGGCTGTATGTACCACATGTGTGAGCCAGGGAAATTGCAAAGTAGGAAAACGGGTTCGAGTGTGTTTTGGTATTGATGATGGTGTAAATTTTCACATTTAGTACGATTGGGGTGTTTGAAAGGATTATTTTCGAGCCATTAGTGTTGACCAGGGAGGTGGTGCAGATCAAAATGGATGGTTATTTTTTCATCGTATCGGTATTATTGTACTATTTCTCATGATTCATGTCAATAGTTGGTTCATAGAGTTCGAAAACTGCTTTAAGTGCCAAACGATTTTATGCATGCGACTTAATATAACGAAAAGGAAATATTATCCGTGTGCAGATTGTATACTTTTAGGCGTATGAATTAATAACAGAAGAAATTCAATTCTATCTACACCACAAATTAAAATAAAAAACGATTCTAAAATTATTCATTTAATAAAATATGTAGCTGATTCAATATGCCATCTAAAACTTTGCTTAAATCTACCTATTGTTAACCTCCTACCTGCTGCTAGTTTTGCTTTTTAATATATCTAACATTCATTGTCTTCCCGCAAGTGGTTATTAACGGGGCTGCATGCAGTTTACTGTAAACAATTTTCAATTTAAAACTTTACTCATAACAAATGGCTAGAACAGCACGGAAAGCTTTCGCAAAAAAAAAAAAACAAAATAAAACAAAAAAAAAAAAAAGCTGCATCAAAAGCACAAAACCACTCGTTCATACATCGTGCTGGAAAGTAATCACAATTTAGCTGCTGTTGCAGGACCGTGTGCCCTGCTTGCCCGAGTGCAAGGAAACGCGTCGAGTTTGAGCGTGGAAAAGGCGCACTTGTACTCTCACCCTAGACGACGCAAACGCGACGCCATCATGACGCGCGATGGTGCTTCTGACGTGCGTTTTTCACCCGAGCGGTTTTGCTCGAGTGGATGACAAAGTTGTCACGGAGAATTAGGCGCGCTCGTATACAGTTTACAAAACAACAGTTTGGTGGTTTCTCCTGGTGTTTGTGTGTGTGTGTTTTTATGTGTTCCTATGCACTATCATCTACCCACGGTTATCTCTTTTGCGTGTTCGTTTGGGCCTGTTGTGAGCGCATGGAAAGGAGCCAACCATCCTTTACGATCTAACGAAGCATCCAAAATACCAAACCTGGGAAAATAGGATGCACTGTTTGTGATAAGTTATCTCAACAGCAGTAGCGGAGGCAGGCGACGGTGGCTCGACTCAACTCGACGCAAATGCAATCAGTGACTCTTTCTCCTTCAAACTACTACAGATCTCTACTCGATGATGATGATGATGATGCACTTGCTGGCGGCACACTTTACCACTTTGCCTTGCAACCCACCGACTACAACCCTAGGACGCATTTCTGAGCACGTTCCCTTTCTACTTTCCCTCCCAACATGCATGGTGATGCATTTTTCTGCATACATATCTAAGCTCTCCGTCTCCTTTCGAAGCCACGTTCAGCACTCACGGCATCATTTCGCTAAACGGTGGACCACACGAAGACGGTGTGCGTAACATTTGTCTTATGTCTGCACCGGCTGGCACGCTTTAGCCGGTTGGCTGTGGCTTTTAACGGACGGTAGACGGCCCCCATCGTCTAATATTTTGTAGTGATTTTTAACCACCACTACCATTCTCATCCCCATCGCACAATTGAGGGAACCATCCCGATAAAACTCTTGCGATGATTTACGATGACATAATGTCCACTTATTGCAACAAAACTGCAGATGAGCCAATGGACCGGAGCGGTGGTGGAACGAATGTGTATGCATTTTGTGCCACTGATGGACATCCCCGCTTACTCTCATCGTGTCTGGCTGTGCAAAGTCTTCTTCGCCTTTCTAAACGACGTTGCATCGTGTTGCAGTTGGGTTATGCTCCCTTTGGGGAACACGATCGAGGCAAGCGATTAGGTTGATGGACTTTCAACAGAACTAGCTACTTGGTGATTTTGGGGAGATGGCGTCGGTTTTGCAGAGGATGGTACGACAAGCCGAGAGCCTTAACACCCGGAAATGCAAATGCGTTTTGCATACAATGGATGATGGTTTATCACATTACTTGCATCTGAGGCGTGTTGTGCAGGAAAAGTGCTTTCGAACGTCTCAGAATGTGTGCTCTTGGATGGATTATGCTGTCAGGAGGTTACTTCTATTTAAGGGAAGATATTGATGCTGACTAAGTTTATTTTTAGTTTTTTTATACGGCTCTCTTTTCTTGCTTCTTGTGTGATTTCTAATACTAAATTGTATTCTGAGTACTTTTTTTTTAGGATAAGGGACGGCAAGGCCGTATTGCTTACAATAACTTAAAAGTAAGATACTCCTTTCATCTTTGTTGGGAGACATTTCCTTCTCCGAGCCTTGAGAGGGTCATATCCCGGGTGGGCTCGGTTGTTCCGTTGCGTATATTCCGTCATCCAAATCCTGTTCGTGTTCATAGCGAGAGTCTTATCGTGTGAGGGCACCTTATTCCGGGGTGTGTTTGGTCGTTTCCATGCTCGTAGTTCCCGTCACTTGTTTTTCCATCCATAGCATCGGTCGAAGCAACTTTTCCATATGGTACCCAACCCTTCACGCATACATTGATTCATTCACTCATCCATTCATCTATCATTTTTGAGTACATTATTAACTGTCCCAAAAAACTTAGTACGATGAAAAAATGGTTGATGAACTCAGTCTACTACTAAGTCTGCTAAATTTGAATCCTTCTCTGCAAATATGCTCTGGGCAAGGCTCACATTAAGACTAAAATTACATTTACACATGTACTATTACACTGCAGTATTATGATTTCAGGATTTTTGTATTACAAACAATCATATTCTTAAACATCTTCTCATCCAGCAAAGCATACTGTCTCACTCAGGATCGCTTGTCCGTATTGTTATTAATACGCATTCTGCTATTTATATTTCTGGTCTAATAATGAAAATGCAAATATTTATCATAAAAAAAGTTTATTTCCTTTTTCAAAGTGTTCTCCACACATATTTTTCTTAATCTACGCGAATAAAAAGAAGTCATTGTGTGCCAAGTCAGGGCTATAGGGCAGGATGACCCATCAATTCGATGTTTTGGCCAGTCAAATAAGCGATGTTTTGAGCAGAAGAATGAACCGTCTGGTGTTGTTCGTTTTTCGAATTTCTCCGAAGACTTCACCTTTTTTAACGGCCAGGTGTTTGTGCAAAATAGTGTTTTTTGCTGGTGGAAGAAATGCCCAAAGATGCCTCTATTTCGCAGTATGTCACTTGACGATCTTGTGCAATTAGATCACGAACGGCAGCAATGTTCTCAAGCACAACGGCCGTTTTTTGGACGACCTTCTCGAAATTCTTCATTGAGCTAGCGTCGGCCACGATTGAATTCATTACACCATTTTTTTGGACAGTGTTATAGGATAGTGCTTCATCGCCATACAAAGATTTGAGTTATTCAAAGCAGTCTTGTCTTGATAGTCCACGTCGGAAGTTGTGAAAAATGTTCCCGGGTCAATTCCAATTTTTTTGGCAAAACTGATTTATAAAAGGCAATGTAAACATCACAAATGATTGTCGTACGTCAAAACGTTGTGAGTGTGATTATGCCCAGAAATGTCAAACTTCCGATTAAATATATCAGATTTCATCTGGCCACACTTCTTGTGGCCTAGGCCAGAAATATATGTAGCAGCCTACGTACGTATTATTCGTAAAAAATATAGGGAATTGTATTCGTTTCATATTTTTTATTGGACTAACATTGCGTAAAGCTTCATTTAAATCGTATAATAATTGATCCCACTGCAGGCATTGCAACCCTCTCGAAGTGTATTCCATCATCACAGTTTTTTTTTTTTACTGCTAGTTTAATGCATCAGCGTATAGCGTATCCTTATGATTAAAATCTCATCCCATCTCATGGTTCGCGAGTCAAACACAACGCGTTACCCACATCATTCCCAACCGTAACTACGAACATCCTGGATACGCGGATCTATTGGCTGTACTGCGTCACTCGCTCGGCGAGCGGAAGAAGCACATTATCAAATGAGATTTTTTAATTTCATTAAAAGCATTTCCCATTACTGAGAAACTGGCTTGGAAAACGCGGCGTGCTGGGGCAGCCAGTATGCGGACAGTAACATTTTTCCAGGATGTTTATTCATGTTCTGCATGTTTGGGTTCGCTGCAATGTGTGTTCTGGGCGCTAGACACACGTGATGATAGTTGTATCCCATTTATGATGAGTTCCGTGCTGTTCTGGTGTGTCGTATATGGGTGGCAATATGCACCACACGACAGCTGGGAGCGTTTGTATGGCGAAACTGCATGTTAGCCGATCACATCAGTCTTGAGTATAACATACGGTGTGGTAACCAGGTATCACCTGGTGGGTTGTAATGTGATGTGATTAAATGTAAAATTTTAAGAAGAAATACCAAAATGGCATTCGGAAGATCACTTAGGTCACTTAGGTCCTAGGCCGCACAGCGAAAGGAATGGCTTATTGAACTCATCGATACCATGCAGTTGGATAGTTTGTTCTCACTAAGGAACCCCGATCTTTCATTGTGACCAGTGTCACTGTCGCCCTTAAAGGTTTTAGTTCATTACTTACTTTGCCATTTTAACCTATCGAATGTTTACTGAAACGAAAACATTAAATTTTGATTGAAAAAAGCCCCAAACATACTAAATAATCTCTTAACAAATTTGGATACTTTTGAAAATGAATCAACATTGCCGCTATCATCAGCACGTAAAATGCAATTCATCACACAACTCTTTCGCACTCTTCCTGTGTTTGGATGGATGCTTAATTCACCGCTAATCTGACAATCATTGCCCTCTAATTTGCGCTGTAATTAATTTCACCAACTCTTGCACTTCTCCACTCTGGGGTTCCTGGGGCAGAACGATCGTGCCAGTGCGTTTGTGCGCGGCAGGTTTGACTTCGGTAGACATTTTTTTTTGGTTTTCCTCTCGGAGATTCCCTTTCCCCGTGAAATCGCCACACTCCTCCACTAAGCAGATCAACCGTAAATCCCCAGTCCCAAATCCCATTCCTAGCCGGTAAAAGACAATTACAATTTCCCATAAAACCTAATTAACCTCTTTTGTTAACTTTGGCGTTGCGGCTCGAGCTTACTTGTGGCCACATTCGCTTTCTTGGAATAAATCTAATGGCAAGTGATTTGCTCTGGCTCTTCGTCGGGATTGGTTTTGTTGCGAGTATGGCGATTCCCGTGCGATTTGCCGGATGATTCAGGAAAAGAACGACTGAGAGTCATTTTTCAAGCACAACTTTGCACATCAAAAGTTGCTCTGTGTATAGGTTTGTTGATGCATTGGTGTTCGGATTTTTGGATAAGAGTTCATTACGCAACGAAAACTGCTGTGTTTTATCAAAAAAGAAACATTTTTTAAACACATAAACCTGCCAATGATAAAATAGATCCAAACTTAGAAAAAGCTTCACTTCAGCACAGAATAAGCCTGTGCAGAAATTCCCTCACCGGTGCACGCTACTTGAAACAGCAAAGGCGTAAGCAAACAGGCTTTCCTTGAACTGCATCGACCAGAATCAAATTAAAAGTAATCTTGAAGGGAAAACTTTTTAATTTCTTTTTAATTATATCAATATCAACAGCGAAACGGTGCAAAAAAAGGTAAAGCAACGCACGTGGCATGAAATTCCCCGAGGTGGCTTCTCTTCGGCCGAAACAGTGAGCTGAGGGCGGCAGCAGCAGAAGAAACAAAACTTTTCCCTCCAATTGCCGGACCGGATTGGTGCTTGGGTTTGAGAATCGGGTTGAGAGGACCAATAAAGTAGCAGTAAAGAAAGTGTACAAAAGCGTAGAAAGGTGTAGCAAATATCTCGTGGTGCGTTTTTGCAAGTAAAGGCCCCATGCCTCATTCGGACCTTTTCAGGCAGACATTTGACTTAGGCCACTTTCTGCGAAGGTGGCCTATCCGGCACGATTTTCTTCACGCAAACTTTCGGACAGCGCACCAACGTCGACAGGGCTACTGACATTTAATTTCCGCCGGGAGAATGAGGTTTTCCACCAGCTCTGTAACGATTCATTTGCTCAGGCAGGCGTAAGGGCGTGCCAAAAATGGTGTGGAAAGTTTTATGATTACCGGCGTGGAAAAATGGTTGGCGAGATGCCAGTCCGTTTGAAACCAATACTCCACGGTACATACGCATAATGCACCGGCTTAAGGTTGATTCGATCTTTCTGCAGTACGAATCCTGGTGGTGAAGTAAATGGTAAAGAAATTTCGTTTTTCAGAGAGTCAGTAAAGCTTGTTCTTTTGCATTTGATGAACAAAAACACCACTCTAAGATAAACTCAAATGGTTTACCATGAAGTAAACAATTTTTTTGCACCACCTTTTGAGTGTATTTACTTGCATTTATTGCATAGAAAAGTTATTTTCACATGCTATTTGATGCTGCAGTTAGGAAAATTTGGACTTGCTTTCATTTGCGGTGAAAAATGCAAGTAAATTAATTTTCAATTCCAAATAACATTTTGTCCCAAAACTTAAAACGAATAGACACCAACGAAGCAGTATTCATTTCGCTGCAAGAACCTTGCCTTTCCAAAGCCATTTTCCATTCGTGCCAAACGCTGCCCCCGAAGTGAGCTGCAATTAGAAGCTGGCAAAGTTTCAAATCCGGCCGCGGATTACCCAAAACACCATCGAGTATTTTGATTTGTTTGTGTTTTTGCTTCGTAAAATCCCACGGTGCACTTGCTAATGCGTTCAGCACAAACTTTGCTCGGGCGAACGAGTGTGCGTGTGTTTTTATTTTTCAAAAGCATAAGATAAAAAAGTTTAATGATGAAGGAAAATAGAAAAGATTGGGAGTACCGTTGGATTAAGAAGTAAAAATTTCTCGTGGTGCTTTATTCCATGGCTAGAGGGATTCGCTAATGAAAACACAAGCCATGTAAACATGTCCTGGGGAGATTTTACAAGTGGGTTTCGTATTAGGGTAATTTGTATTTTTGTGACCTTTTAAAGCGAAACACTCATTACAAATGTATCTTTCTTAATTATGTTTTTGAAATAAATTATTGATGCACAGGTTTGCTAAATTAATTTTGAATAAAACACGGTTGCAAGAATTATTTTGAAAATAATAAAATTGGCATCAATCTCTATCCGGTAGTCTCCTTCGTAATTAATACTGATTTTCCAACTAGAGGTAAATAAAGGCAAAAAATATGAAGTTATGTTGATTTAAAATGCAAAGAAGGAGTCGATGATGAAGATCCAAAGAGGCGGAACACGTTGCATCGCGTAAGGCTACAATTTGCACTAGGCAATTCTGTCAACGATCAAATCTGCTTGTCTTCGGCACTGATCGGCAATATCGATGATCAGTGCCGAAGTTCATACGAGTAGAGGCGAACGAAAACTATTTGTATTGTTATGTCCTGGTCTTTCAGTTCTATTCTTTTCAGACTTTAGCCACTCTCAGAATATTTCTATCGCCATACAGTTTAACCAGTGTCACCACTGTCCTCCGTCAGGATACTTCAGAACTTGTGTCTGTGAAGGACTTATGAGCGTACACGGTGTCTCTCCACGGTGTCTCTCTAGGTACGATTTGGCTGAACAATGCGCCTCCTGATTTCGCTGCTGACGGTTTAATCCGAAGTAGCGATGATCCAGAGGAACTTTTCTACTACCTCGCGGTGTTCTATGTCAACTGACGTTCTCATTCTCAGTTGGACACTATCACCATTCTTCTTGGCTTAAGGATCTACTAGTTCACAGGCATTCATCACTTTGCAGAAATTGCCCTGATAGGATTCGAACGCCGGTGTCGCTGTCACTTCACCTCCGATCCACTAACCAAAAGAACCAACATATCACATTTCATTAAGATGCACATGCCTGTCAGATGATAGCAATGGCATCCGCGCATCCAAGAAATTTTGGAATTCGAATGATCGACACCTGAATCAACTTTCTAGGGAAGCCATACTGCTTCATGATTTTCTATCATTTGCTTCGATCTATGATGTCCAAATATATGTTTTAATGTAATATGAAAGTTGTCTTTCTCTAAATTATCACTAAATATGTCAGTATTAGTATTGAAGTATAATAATTTCAGTTTAGCAACATTAGCAGGTGGTAGGATGAGCGTTCCGGTAGCATCTACGATAGCGACGCCGATCTTTACACGCCAAAACCGAGATTCAAATTCCAATCTACTTACTTACTTACTTATCAGGCGCTACAACCGTTTTGTGGTCTTGGCCTGTCGCAGCAGAATCCGGAACCGCTCACGGTCCCGCGCCGTCGTCCGACAATCCGTTATCCCGGCCTAGATGGCGGATGATTCCACGCCATTCTTCCACCTCAATCTGGGCCTACCACGGCTCCTCTGTCCGTGTGGACGGCTTAAAAGGACCCGCTGAGGTGGGTCTTCCGGTACCATGCGTATAACATGGCCAAGCCTTCGGAGCCTGGCGAACCTAATTTGCTGCACGACGGTGCACGAGGTTGTCATGTAGTTCGTACAGCTCGTCGTTGTAGCGGCTCCTCCATTGTCCTTCCACACATAAGGGGCCAACGTTCCTTCTGAGCTTCTTCCTCACGAACGCGGCTAAGAGGGCTTCGTCTGTTTTGGACAGGGCTGCCATGTCTCTGAGGTGAGGTACTCACATCTGGAACTATAAAGGTACGATACAGTCCCAGCTTGTCTATATCATTAGCGTATGCCAGGATCTAGGTTGACTTGTAGAAGATGGTTCCTGAAGTCTCCACCACCGAGTGTCGGATGGCCCTCTCTAGAGCCAAGTTGAATAGGAAACAGGCGAGCCCAACTCCCTGACGCAGGCTTTTGTTGGTAGAAAAGGACCCTGAGAGTTTTCCATCCACCTTCACCTGGCATGCGACGTTGGTCATGGTCATTCTAACAAGACTGATCAGGTTATAAGCTCGTAGAGTTTTACCCTGGCTATGCTATCATGTGCGGCCTTGAAATCTATGAAGAGATGGTACGTGTTTAACTGCTGTTCAGCCATCTTCTCCAAGATTTGCCGAGAATTAGAGAGAATATTTTGTAGGCGGTATTCAGCACCGTAATACCCCTTTAGTTGCAGTCCAACATATCTTCCTTTTAGCCGAGATTCCAATCACCAGGCAATGATGCGCTATCCCATACCTCAGTAACAAGTTGATGAACCTCATTTTCTAGTGAGGCACTCCCGGTTTTGACCAGTTCGGCTACGATTCCGCCGGTTCCGGGTTCCTTATTGTTCTTTAAACGACGGATAGCTTTTCGTGTGTCCTCGATGTCAGGTAGCTACGGTACATAGAGACCGTCTGCTAGTGGAGCCTTTAACTGTTCGTTGAACTGGTCATAAAGTAGTTAATCAAAATACTGAGCCCATCGCGAAAGGACCTCTTGCTGGTTACTGACCATCTTTGTTGCGACAGCAGGCCGCCTCAGGTATGAAGTTGTTTTGGCGGCCTGCTATCGCTTGATAAAACTTTCGAGTGGGACCGTACGTCTCTCTGATCTGTTCGAGTTCTCGCAATCCCTGCTCTTCCCAGGCATGTCTTTTGGTGCGGTGAATTCGTTTTTCTACCCGTCTGAGCCGTTTGTATTCCTTTGCGCATGCCCGCGTTCGGTGCCGTTCAAATTCCTATCGGAATCCCTTTAATCCATATTTCCGAAACGACCTAATAGATCACTGGGCCAAGAAAAAGATGAAAAAGAAGAAATGGGAGAATGGTTTGGTTTTCCATCAATCCTGTTTGCTTATTATTATTCTCTTGCTTAATGTTTAAATGATTGACAAAAAGCGTAACAAAAAAACAATCGTCTATAATTACTTTCATCAATGCGACCCTATCATTACATGCCACTTACGAAAAACTGCATTTTTCGTTAATTAAATTAACAACTTTTCTTATACACAGCTGTTCGAAACGTGTAAAACCACGCTGCCACGCCTAGACATACGCACTAGGAGCGCCACAATGGCTTAATTGTCACGGTTGTAGCAATTAGAGCCGTGCACGGAATGACGATCGCCAAACGGGTGCGAATATTAATAATCCATTTTATAATTCCAACGCATCCCCCCCTGCAAAACGGGTGGGCTGCCCACTTAAAGCAATTAAGGCTAAACATGGGTTTACCATGTCGAACTATGGAAGCGAAGAATGTGTGAATGGAGCCCCACTGAAAACTGCCCCGAAAGAAATAGGACACGATCGAAAAAGGGAGCATGAAATCGATTGTTTTACGCTTTTTTTCACACCCATTTGCTCCACCTTTTTTGCACTTGCACCGATGGGAAGGGCAACCGGGTGGTTCTGGGGGCTGTCACGGTAACATGATCTCTTACTTCATTCATAACTTGATATGGAGCTGTCATGTAGGGCGTTGTTCGTTCGCCTATCATGTGCGATCTTTTCTTTTCCACACGCACACATACCGGCTGTTGATGTGATCGATGGGTGGCAAATCATTCCTATGGGGAATGGGTTTAGGTTTTTTTTCCCCCACGCCGCTTACATGGGATGGAGCGTGAATGATGAATTGATACATTTCACGCCAATGCTGCCGTTTATGCAATGGAGTGCGAACTATGTGCTACAGCTCTGCTATGTTGTGACCGTTCGATACGATTGCATACGCCGCATAAAACCGCCGGCACGGAACACAAATCGAATGACCACACATCATCATTCGGGAACTAATTGAGCTCAACTAACTCACTCGTATCCTTTAGTTCGCCTGCAAGTTGAACCCATGTACCAATTTTCTGAAAAAAAAAGGATTAACTCGCACAGAACTTCCGGAAACCATCCTCGGTACCATAAAATCATAACTTATGCGCTGCACATCCACACAAACACAACGCGCCGGGCTTTCCAGACAGTTTATTATCCAATTACTGGTCGAAGTGTGTGGCGCTGAAAAGTTGCACACTTACTAGTAGTAGCTTTAGCTCGATCGGATGCTCGAATGGAATTTCCTTTTTTCTCGCTTTTTTGCGTACCAAAGGGAAAGTGAGACCAATTTAGTAGAATCGAGTGCACAACTGACCCACTGAGTCTGTGGGTAGTTTTTTGTTGTTGTAGAGTTAGTCTCGTACCCAATACTCGAACCATCCTTGCGCGTTCGCCTTGCCACCAGCACAAGCGGTCTCTGGTCTTATGAATTATTATTACGTAAGCTTTGGTAAGGCCACTATTAAATTTTCATCTCATTCCAATTTTTGTTTTCTCCACCCGTTCTGTTCGGAGCTTCGTTGTGCATATTTGCTTACCTGAAGCTCGGCACACGCTCTAAACGCGTCTGTAACTCTGTTGTTCGTACGAAAAAAAAAGGGTACGAGCGTACGAAATCATAAAACTAAAGTAATTAAAACTATTTACCCACACCGGTCGATTTGCTGTGCCGGTGCTAAACGCTCCTGTTCGGTCCTTTGTTTCGCAGGTGTTGGTGGTTAAAATATATGGCACATAACACAGTTTGCCGTTTCGTTTTATCTACTTCAAATCGTTCCCCTACATTTACTGCGTGCGGCAGATGCGATTTGCTGTAGCATCGAACGGAGGGCGTAGTTCGATTATGGATGTGAAAATTACTTCAATAAATTAGACGCTGAATTGTGTGGGAATGACTTCTCGGAGTTGAAGTTTTGCTTCATCATATCAGTTCGCAAGCGTACATCTGTTTGGAGAATAAACAGGGGAAAAGTTTGTGTAACTGATACTGACGTATGAAACAACGTGGTATTCATTTAAAACTTTTAAAAAGATTGTTAATCTTGGTTTGATTTCAGAGCAAATCACAAATGAATATGTCAACGTAGATAAGTTAACATATAGTTCAGTATTTTTAGTTTTGGTTTTTGTATACAGTTATTGTACCGAGTTTTGTTTCTTAAATTTGAATGTTTTGAAAATATTTTTTAGTTATTTTTCTGTAAGACAAGCGAAAAGGCCTGATATAAATGCCATGAACAACATAGATACAAAATTGTGCATATTGAAATAATGCTCTAATGTATTTTTTCAATGCTATAAGTATTGATTGAAATGTTTTATAATTTATCTCTTGCGTACATCATTACCTAAAATGTAATAACACAAAAAATTATAATAAAAACAATAAAGTCATGTCACTACACGTATTTATAATACATTTATAATACATGTATTTAGTATTTGAAAGGATAAATTGATCAAAAACACATACATAATTGCAAAAATCAGTTAAAACATAACATAAGAACCCAAAAAAACAACATGTTAATAACAAAAAAAAAAATCAAAAACAATATTGAAAAACATAAATTGATCAAAACCTGATACATAATTGCAAAAATCAATTAATACACAACATAAAAACCTAAACATACGACAAAAAGAAAAAGAAAAGAAAATGCATTTTTACAACTACATTCTTAATATAATCAGCACACATTTGTCTGCTGCATGAGCCGGCATGCGGCTGTTCTGTTGTATTCCATTGAAGTAAAGTGAATTTCTAGATGAAGCCTTTCTGTCAAATTATTTGGGAGCATTCCGTATACATTTTTCGTAAACAAAAAACATGGTCGTGTAAGTTTTTCGTCACTTTAGTACATTTGTTGCGTCCAGTAACAGAGCCTCTCCTGGTACGCGTTTCGAATATTATAGTTTTTGATAATAATTTGATAAAGTAATGCGTTGATAACTATTCAAAACCTATGTTCAAATTTTACTGTAGAGTTATACGGTGCGTGATGAAGAAGGGCTAAATCATCGCACGTACCTTACTTTCATCCGCTAACGCTGCGATCGATAGCCCTACAACACCAACACGATCTCGTGCGACAGCGTATTTTTCGCTGTTTTTTTTTTTTGCATTCGCCCTGATTTTGCCTTACTGTTGGTTTCGACTAATCCGATCCGACGATGTGGACCGTTTCGTACGCGACAATACCCTACATGGCAATAGCTAAAGTAATGACTCCCCAAGATTACACACAGACCTCAGTTTTGCAGTATTTGCATGCCGCGCAAAAATGGCTCTGATGCTTCTAAGTATGAGGGGTGATCAACGATAGTTTCATCCTACGTAATAAATTTAGCTTAAACTGCTGATAATTTTACATTTATTGGATATTTTTAATGATGTATACTATGTAACAGGTGGGCTGATTATTGTTTGGCCTACAATAGTAAATTTTTTTTTTTTGCAAAAATTTTTTTTTCAATATACCTCCCTTGAAGCGTGATACACCGATAATAGCGGTCTTTCAATTTTTCTATGCCATTTTTGAAAAAGGATTTTTCCTTTTCGTCATAAATGGCCTCAGTTTCGGCGATCACCTCTTCATCAGACGAAAATTTTTTTCCCAGCGAGCATCCTTTTGAGATCTGAGAAGAGAAAAAAGTTGCTGGGGGCTAGATCTGGGGAATACGGTGGGTGGGGAAGCAATTCGTAGCCTAATTTGCGAATTTTTGCCATTGTTTTCATTGATTTGTGGCACGTTGCGTTGTCTTGATGAAACAACACTTTTTTCTTCTTCAAATGTGGCCGGTTTTTAGCGATTTCGTCCTTTAAACGCTCCAATAACTTGATATAGTAGTCGCTGTTAATGGTCTTTCCTTTCTCAAAATAGTCGATGAAGATTATTCCTTGCAAATCCCAAAAAACTGACGCCATAACCTTGCCAGCTGATTGTTGCGTTTTTCCTCGCTTTGGAGCAGGTTCATCGCGTCCAGTCCACTCAGATGATTGTCTATTTGACTTTGAAGTGTAGTGATGAAGCCAAGTCTCATCCATGGTAACATACCGACGCAAAAACTCGCTAGAATTTCGCTCAAACAGCTCCAAACACTGCTCCGAATCATCAACTCGTTGTTGTTTTTGGTCAAATGTGAGGCAACCATTTTGCACAGAGCTTTCTCATACCCAAAAATTCAAGAACGATATGTCCAACACGTTCCTTAGATATCTTTATTGTGTCAGCTATCTCGATCAACTTTATGGTTCGGTTGCTTTTGATAATTTTGTGGATTTTTTTAACGTTTTCCTTTGTAACAACTTCTTTTGGGCGTCCATTGTGTTCATCGTCTTCAGTGCTCATTTCACCACGATTAAATTTAGCATACCAATATTTTATAGTTGATAATGGTGGATCAGAGTCCAAAAACTCCTTATCAAGCCAATTTTTGGCTTCAACTGTATTTTTCCCCTTCAAAAAACAATATTTTATCAACACGCGAAATTCCTTCTTGTCCATGTTTACTCAAAACACAAAAGTTGCGACACACAAAATGCTCTAGCTCACTAGGTTATTGTCCGAGTGCTGTCAAATTTTGACAGAACTCGTTTCAAAGTTAATACAAACAAAACAAAATATGGATTTTAATTTACAAGCGCCCTCTATGTGTCAGGCCAGACAATTATCAGCCGACCTGTTATTTGTCTATGTGTGTTTGGATTTTTTTTTTCTACAAACACTCCTAGGTTTTTTCTTTCTGTTGTAATTTGTATAGTTTCATGATCAATGCTGGCATCAGATTCGAGTTTTAAGTTACGACTACAAGGCTTCGTTTTATTTTCCCACTGGTTAAAAAAAATGCAATAAAAACGAGTCAAAATAGTTATAGTTTTGTGTTCAGTGGCTGATACTCAGGTTCTGATATTTGTCATTGAATGCTTTTAGTTTGATCCTTTGTTGTTCAGGCGTAAACTTACCCCAGAACAGAAGAATATATCTGATTTTGTGTAGAGTTATTTTAAATGGCATCTGTGTTTCATCCCAATCATTCTTACAAACTACTTAGAAAGGGAATTGATAACCAAAATACTCTTCAGAACCAACCCATTCGGACTGTCTCCCCGTAGTGAGGACTGACTATCCAACCAAGTAGTATCAGTAAGCCTGGTAAGCCATTCGATGGCTGGTATGACCTAATAAGCCAGTAGTCGAGCCAAGAAATGAAATGCATCTATGATGGATGATGATGTGAAAGATATTCTCTTGATCTCATTAGATGTAACGAAGTGTGTACGAAAACTTAATTATTTTTCTTTATTTTTTACGTTCTACGGCTCGGCCATTCTTAGGTTATAAAAATAATACTGATTAAAAACATTCAACTTCTCTAATAATGTAGTATTTTATTTATATTTTATTTTTCTTGCCTTTTCGTTTCAGAAACTCTCTTGAACCATCCTTAGCTTGATTGCACAAATAATGCAAACACCAAAATCTTAACTTCCACTGCACGAATCACACATCTTGAAGGACTTTTACCTTTTCTCAACTTACTTAAAAGAACACAACAAGGCTTCCAGTAACAGTAAAGGGTTACTACAATGGGAAGCTTGCCAACATTGCTGCTACTGTGCCTTTGCCTAGCAAAAGGTAAGTGAACAACCCATTTTTCACATCTTATTTTTCATTGTAAGCGTTTTTACCTTCAAAAAATAGGTCACACGATACGTTTAAAGGGTCGTTTAAGTGGGTATTTTTGTTACACTGGTTCAATTTTGTTTTCACCCCGATTCAATCAATACAATCCCGGGTCGTGAGTGTGAACTGACCTGTGAAAAGCCGCCCCGTAAATTAAGCTTCCACTCAGCAGCAGAGGCTCACGCAGAATCACTTTTGTTTTCGTCACGCCATTAAATACCGCAAATTAACGCCCTAATCAGTGATTAATTATTGTCAAACTCATGAAGCACGAAGCAGCACAGGCTGCGGTAGTCATTTGTAAATGCCACCAAATTCAAACTACCCTTGCGTGAACAGGGGGGCTTTTACTGTACAGTTTGTGAGAATCGTGATGTTTTTGGTGCTTGCGTGACACATTCCGTGAATAAACTTCACCGTTGGGTTGGAAGTTTTTCCTGCCCGAACGCCAACGGTAGACTTTTCCTTCGCGAACGGTGCAGCGACACACATTGTTGGTTGTGTCGCGCTAGTCAACTTTGTGTCCCCGAGGAAGGGACGACCGACCAACAGCAACAACAGCAAAAAGTCTTCTTTTAAATGGTCGAACAATTACAGGCACGCAAATATTTCGGAGGCATAAAGTAAGGCAATGCTTGTCACGCCACCGGCAAACTGCATCAAGATGGTCGTGATCGTTCACTTTGCTTCCCGTGCTCGTGAGTGGGGTTGTGTGTGTGTGTTTGTTGTGCTACACACATACACAAAACATGTCTCAATGGTTTGCATTTTCTCTCCCATTTTTCATGCCTACCGTATGGCAGGAGCCGGTCAGGATGGGAAGGCACAAGCGTGCTGTAAAAGTTGTTTTAGGTCAGCGTTGGGCCTGCTGCTTGAGCTGCCCAAGAAATGGTTATGTTTATGCAAATGTCATTACACCACCGGAAGCCGCCTGAGCAAGTGGAGTGGCAGGGATGGCACGGGTGGCAAAGGAAACAGGAAAACCCATGCTGGAAAAGTGTGGAAGGAGGAAAACTTTAATGAAAAGTGCCATCTAACCTACAAAATAATTTTCTTCGCTTCACTTTGCGGTTTGCTTTGGGCATATTTCTTTGTCCTTTTGGTAAGGAAACTGGCGAGTCTTCTTCTTAGGACGCTCTCTCTCTACATCAAGAAAGCCAAACTATGCATGCAAGACATCGTGGAGGAAATGGGCATGGGCATCGATGAGGAGGAGCTGGACCCCAAGAGTGGTAACTTTATGACCTCCAGAGGTTAACAGCGCTATAAGTGGCATTCGATTCGAGTAGTGCAGCACACTATCTGAGGGAAAACAGACAAAAACTGGTCGTCAAGAGGCGTCCGAGGCAGGGGTGGGGTGATTTGGGGCAATTTACCACCACAATAAACGCAACCAGCGTCGAAAATGAACGACATACTGCATTCGCTCGTATGCGTCGAGACCGAGGGAGTTATGTATGGGCTAGCCGTTGAGTAAATAATCACTCCACAGTACGATGGCGGTATGGCCGACCTCGCCCTCGAGGTTAGCGTTACAAGGGAAAAGGCAAAGGGAAGCGTATAAAATAATGTCACGGACGTGCTGTGCTGGAGATAACGGAATAGTTGAGTAGTCTTAAGGGAAGTTCGAAAGATTAATGCATTTCTTTGCGATCGTTTTGCTTCTTTTTTGTACCTGTTTTATGAAACGCTTTTTATTGAAACATTTGTTGAAGCCACGCTTGACGTGTCTTTGTACATTCATCGATGAAAAAGGATGTTATATTTTACTATTGTACTTTAAATTGCCCAAAATAACTCTCTTCGCTTTGATTGGTTTCCTACCGAACGGAAGAGTGAATTCTCGAAGGTCGTAGAAATTTTTACGATCCTCTTAGAAGCAATCCACTTTGTGTGACGTTGTTTGTCTACCAGAATGACCTGGGAGAAGGAGCATTGAGGCTGAACGTTGGCTCGATAATAGGATAGTAATGGTTGGACCGGTATCCGGTAGCAGGTGTATCTACTTTGTAGCCAATTTCCGATAACAGCATTAGAGCTTCGGGTTACAATCCAATCCTACTCTAGTCGACGTTCGATCGATGGGAGATACCTCGGTACCCTCTTGTTGTGACAAAGGCTTGCAAGTAAGGTTTGATTTTTTTTTTTTGCTGCTACTGGCTGAACACTTCCGTCACCAAGGGAAATACTGACATACACGCATCCAACACACCGGAAACTAGGGTGTGTTTGTAGTTGTCTTGTATTTTCTTTTTTTTTTGTTGCATACTTTATCCACATCTCATGGTGTAGTGCGCCTTACCTTAAGGGTGCAACTCAGGAAAAGGGATGGTTCCATTCGCACCCCGAAACCGACGTCCGGTAATAAAATACCTGTGTATGTTCCATTGATAGAAATTTACATAAATTCCCATTTTCCAAACGGCACGCCTACCGTATGCTACCGGTATTCAGGTGAACGTGGTGGTGGTATCAATGGTAAGATCGGTTGGGCTTGCGGTTGTTGATTATACTGGGCATCAGGAGTGCTCCTTCCTTTCAGATTTTCAGCTGCAGCGTGGAACGAGTGTCGAGACGGAGGATTCACAGTCGAAGAAGACACACTCTACGAAGCCTGCACGTATGTGCCCTTAGACGAAGTACCGTCAATTATCGACTTTTGCCAGCTTTGTCTGTCGGTCGGAAGCGAAAAGTCTCACCCGGGGAATGCTTTTCCCGGTAAGGAAAAGTTTTGTTTACCATCATTCGTTTCTAGCTTTTGGTTTTTGTTACTTTTTCTACTCCTTCCTTGTCTGTTTTGGACTGCACAGAACAGTAGCTGGAGGTTGTTTTGCTCGAACGGTTTTTTTTGTTGTTGTTGCTGCTTTCGTACCAAAATTTGATCATTCTTATCTTGCCTGTTACACTGTGTTTTTCCAGCCCCGAACAGAACCAGCGCGACAACGGGTCGTGTAAGCCCGTGGGGAAGTAATTTCGCATGAATGTCGGCAAACGACGATCTGTGCGAGGCAGCCGTGTGTATATACACGGCTGCCGATCATTACCGTGCCAAGCGGGTTGCCTACAATTAGGGGCCATCTCGTCCGGTGGTCGGTATCGATTTCCTCGAACACTTTCTACGGCGTGGTCGGTCGTTCGAGTGTGATGCGTTTTCTTTTCTCCCACCGGAACTGGACCGGAACCCGGAACTGAAACGGATATGGGTTGCTCCGGCTCCCGCTGGGCGTTGGTACTGTCGGAGAGGCTTCTTTGTTCATGTGCTCAGCTCAGTCCATGTGGTGCTGCTTCTGCTAGCGGGCGTTCATTATTCTGTCTTATGGGGAAAGGTTCCGCAAAAAGGGGGTCATTATCTTGATTAGTTAAAAGGAAACCATGGGTACATCACCATTTGTTATTTAATGTTAGTAAGAAAATCAAATTTGTTTACTTTGGCAACATTTTGGTTCAAATCTTCGTTTAAACGTAATTATGCAGAGTTTTACTCTGCATATCCCTTAGGTTATGCATTGAGAAAAGGCAACTTAAATGCAGCGATTGCATAGTTTACGTTTAAACAAACCAAAACACAAACTTAAACACCTTTCATCTTCACTATTCTGAGCTTCTCGACCAACTAGATGACACAGAATAGGGAAGGAAAAAAAACAGTTACGGTTAATTTGCAGTTAGTCAAAGTTTCTCCATTTCCTCGTTCCACACCTCGAATGACCAATTTGCCCGGCCACCCCGGTTATCAGTTCAGTCCGGCCATTGCCAGGTGCTCGAACCACACACTACACGTAACACCTTCGGGACACGAAAGCTTATTGCCACTAATAGGTGGAAGTTGTGCGAAAAATGGACCCAATGAGCCAGCAGAACAAAACTTTCGCAACAGAATGCGGAAAATACAACCTGTCCCGGTGTGGCCGAGGCAACCTGTGGGGGGCTGTGGAACCGGCACGAGATGGATACAGTCCAATTAAATGCAAATTAAGTTGGAGAAAAGTCTAATTAAAGTTAAATTTCAAACCATTTGCTATTTGTGCCCAGTGTCGGTAGGCGGCACCAGAACATTGGGATGTTGTTTCAAAGAAGTGGGGCTGGTCATGCCACTTTCGATCATGTTCCTTATCCGGAACCGGGTACGGTGCTGGCGTGAATCCCGAAGGTATGTACCAACTATTGTGCCACTGTATCATTCCGTTTTTCACACGTTCCGGTGGAATTGTTGGCGGGAGGGTGGAAGCAAAACATCACCGCCTCCAATGACAATGGCAGTGTGAAGTTCATTTTTCTTCATTTCACTATCGTGAAGCATCCTGAACAGGAGAAACACGGGACACGGATTTGACCGTTCAGACCTGCTCCATCCCTGCCAGTTTGCTGTTTGGTTCGCTTGAATCGACACTCGAACGTCGAACGAGTGCATCAGGAAAGGTACGAGGTACGCTTACCATTCACGATTGTGTGGCGAGCTGGCATTCCAGTTCAGTGTGTTTTAAGTTTTCCCATTAGTTCTTCATTTCGACGCCACAATTAAAGCTCCATTTTGCAGCAACCCCACACGTGCGTGGCGGAGATAGGATCGAGCATTAGACCAGCATGTACGATGCGAAATTGAGTGTTGCTGCTATAAACCTACGCACTGGAGAGCTGCTGCTTTTTAGTGGAAATATGAAATTGATATGCTCACTTGTGGCCAAACAAGATTCTGCTCAAGAAAATCAACAAAAGTTTGCCGAAGGGAATTATTATTAGTTGCAGGGAAAGTTTTCTTCGGCTAGTTGTCTTACCAGCTTTTCATTTGAAATTTTGCCTTTGTTGGATTTAGTATTCATTCTTCAGAACATAAATATTGCAATATGAATTTTAATTAATTGTTGATTGAATTTTATGATATTTCAATGTATATGAGTTTTGTCTCCTAACATAAAAATTGTTTTTTAAAAGTTGATTGTTTTCTGAAGTTCACACCAAACAGGAACATCTTGTGAAAAAGATGCAAACGTTTGCTCTATTTTTTCTCCGATATCAGTATTTAATATTGTGTTTGCCTTCATTTTTCAGTGTTTTATCAATCTGTTAGAAGAACAATAACTAAAAAGGAAAACAAAACTCCTGCTTGGTTTGGTTTTAATTTTTAATAAATTCTCCGATCCCTCCTCTACGACATTCTTCGTGAATTAACAGCAGCAGTCCGGAAGAGCCTAGTGTTTTTATTGTTTTTTTGTGGTCTCACCTTATGTTGCTTTAAAATCTTTAAACATAGGTAGTTAAGGCAACATCGCAAGCTTGATTGGGGTCTGTCACAGTATCACGGAAAGTGTATTCACGTCTGCGTGGAAGTTTCAGCTGCCTCATCTTTCTTTCCGGAGTATCCTTTCGATTAGAGATGTGATTTAGCCTATGCCCAATGTTTGGACTCTGCAGATCGATGCACTTTAACAGGGCGTCGGAAGCTAATATTCCAGCTTGTGTCTGTGTCTGAAAAGTAAGATGACATTGAATGTCAAATTTCGCGCGCCAAAAAAAGCCCCTTGTTTTTATTTATCGTTTGTCAATCTGTATGTTTTTGACAGTTCTGCTACGTTTCAAGTCACTGTGCCAAGTGCTTTTGTCCATACTGATCATGTCCAATGTTTGTCCATGTTTGTGGAGCAACGCGCATGTATCACATTTTGTTTGCGCAATAAAATAAACGCTGCGGAAACATTGCGGATGTAACTAGAAGCCTTCGGGTAAGACCCAGAAAAACGGACCAGCCCAGCAAGGACCGTTCCCCGAACGAGCCGAGGCCCAATAAGTCGCCCTAAAGACGGTCCAAAATCAAGGTGATGCTGACGGTATTCTTTGATTACCGAGGAGTGGCTCACAAGAAATATCTTCCGAAGGGCCAACGGTGAACAAAGAGTACTATCTAAGCGTAATGCGGTCCCCAAACAGCGAAAGTGACCAAATTTGTGGAAAAACAAGAGCTGGTTTTTGCACCACGATATGTCCTTTCTTATCCGGCACCACAATGACTTGGTTGCCTAGGCCCATGGCAAAATTCTCCTATAAAACTCACTGTCAAGCGCCATTGTCTATCATCTAGCATCATCTATCTAATATCCGGGTCTTTCTTTCCATCCATATGGAAAAGCCTGTAAAACGACTCTAAATTTCAATTGATTCCCAACGATGTCAGTGTTCTTCAAGGGTGCAATTTTAACGCCCCGTTCTCAAAAAGCTATATCAAAGCGAGAAAACTTCCCCAACACTCATGGCCAGAGCAAGAATGGCCTATAAACTTATAAATCATATATTTATAAGAAATCAGTACAAGATCTTCAATTAAAAAATATTTTTAAACATGTGACAATACGGTGGAGAGCCGTAATGCCTAAATAAAAATAAAAAACTACCTTTCACTACCTTTCAAAGGGTGTAATGCTCATAATCCACCGGATGTTATTCTATTCAGGGTAATGCAGTGCCTTGATTTTTCTTTGTCATAATAGGCCAAAGCCATGTTTATTGTACAACTACTTAAGAATGATTGGAAAATTATTCCTCACTACAGGAGAACAGTCAAAATGGGATTTGAAACCCCGACGTACCGTGTGAAGACTGGCACCGTTGCTACCTCTTCCACCAGCTGTTCTTTCCACTTGACAGCCTTTGTACTGAAACATATTTATCATCTGATATTTCTTTCGTTTCACACAAGGCGATACTTTTCAAGCATATTAAACTCATCTTTTTCAAACCCAAACACATCTAAACGTCACAATTTTAATGAGCTATTTCCTCTTTACATACTCCGGATACGCCAAGTGTGGCTCGAGCACAAAAGATGCTCCGTAGTATTGTTTACTGGCACATAAGAAAAATCACAGCTGTAGGTTATGGGCGTCAAAAACCAACAACAGGAAACTCACTAAAAGTTCCCTTCAACACAACAACATTTTATTTTGAATTTGCTACGAAAAACTTCTCCCACACCGTGTGCTGTAAAAGGATTGAACCGAACGAGAAAAACGGGACACCCAAATTCGAGGGAACAGATTTTATCTTGTTAGGTTGGTCCTTCCCGGAATGTCAAATTTGAAGCATGATAAGAAATAAACCGCGTCAACATTTTAAACAGCAAACGGTGCAAAAACATTCAATTTCCATTGAAAATTTACACTCCAAGTAGGGGGAGGAAGACAGTGAGAATCGAAACGCGACCACCGTTTTGTTAAGGAAAATGACAAACGCGCAGTGAAAGTGGTGGCCCAGTGAAGCAAAATTACCTTGAAAAAAGAAAACGAACTTGCCAACACACCTGCAGCTCGGTTCATCCATTTTACATTTTTCATTCTTCGTCTCGCTTCTGTCAATGATTTTCATGTTTGTGGATCTTGCATACTCTTGTCACATGGGCTCGCAGAAAAAAAGGAAAAAAGCACCAACACTAGAGATAGGCCATTTAGAGACGGCTGCCTTGGGGACGATCGTCCATTAAATTTATGTCAAGGCATAAAAGTGAAACGCTCTCCACTTGCCTTGCGGGAAAACGAGCGACATTCGACACATGACGGAATGCAAAAATAAAATAAAAAACGAGCCACCAAAACGTTCTACAAGAACGCTGTTTCCGTCTGGTCTGGATCCAGCTGCAAAAGACAATAATGCTCCGTTCCGGGAAAATCCTTTTCATATTTTAGCAAAACAGAGAGAGAGAGAGAAAAAAACAACCAAACGGAAAATGGAAAAGCGCAATGACTCGTGGGAAAAATCAAGCCCACACTAACATCGTGTAATACGTCGGCGCTCGGTGTGCTTGGTGGGATGCAATCAAACATGAATGAAACTGGGATTTAGGGTGGAAAGTATAGCTGGGTTTCGTAGGCCAAGAAAATGACACAATTTGCTCGCCTTCCTTTTGTTTATCCGTTTGTTTTGCATTTGCTTGGATGAATCCTTAGAATTTCTTAATCTTTGCTTGAGGAAGAAAAAATCCAAAAACACAAGAGCTGCACACATATACACAGGCACCGCATGTAACGTCGTACGTGTGGTTGTATCTCATCAAATGAAGCACGGTGAAATGGCGTGGAAAATGTATGCTTCTGGAATGTTGCACGTGGAGCACAATTTTCAGCACCTATTTAGATCCCACCTAAGCAAAGGCACAGCCGTGAAGAAGTGTAGTAGAACGCGTAGAAATCATTTTTGGAGCATCACTTTCATCCCGTTTCAAGTAAGGAAAAACAAGCATCCACACGGATACTTTTTTTTTGGGTTGAACATAAAAAAATTACATAAAAAAGCAACATCATCCTGAAATAAAACTGTCACCAAGCGGTAGAGTTTGCGAATGTACGAGAGACAGGATAAACATTTCACTACGCTAATAAAAAACCACTCTCGGTGAAGCATTCGCCTAATTGAGATGTTTACATGCGTGGCTTTAGAAGTTAGAAGCGAGTAGGGAAAAGCCGTTGGCGATTCGCGCGAGATGGAGCTACCTGGTGGCCAAAAATAAGGACAGAATGGTGCACCCAGGCCGCCCTGCCAGCGTTCGCCGCATCGTGTGCCTTTGATCTTCCGCTGAAAGGTTACGACGAACGCACACAAAATCTGTGAGCATTAGACGAAAAATATATCACGCAAGAGCACTGACACCGGCGACATCATGGGCCCATCGTACGTCTAGGGCAACACATCGTTCGAAGACTGAAATTCCCATTTATATTCGCATGTCTTTGTGTGTCGGTTTTTTATTTATATTTTGTATTCTTTTTTTCCTATGTTGACGTTTCATTGCTTTTTTTTATTTGGTAAATGTTTTGATATTCTTTTTTCCATACTTTGTAATGAATCCATGGAAGGTAGACGGCTCTTCGCGTCTTGAAAACGAAGTCTTTGATGATTTGTTCTTGTTCGTTTATCAAACGCTCGGTAGAACATTTTATCATTTTGCAAAGGTGATTAGAGAAGATTAAAGTTGTGGTATGGCTTATGAGATTTTATTAAATAGGTTGGTTTATGCTAAATGCAGACACTGGGATGACATAATCGCGCTTCAGCCATTTTCATCAATTAAAGCATGGTGGATGGATTGGAAAAATTATGAAACATGAATCGAATTAAACTACATTTATCAGGTGAAAAAAAATCGTCAAACCAGCTTCACTTATCAGCATGATTGAAATAATTAACGATGGGGCAGCCCGGTGGTATAGGCGACAGTGACGCCGATCTTCAAATGGCAGGACCGGGGTTCAAATCCCATTTGGACCGTCATCCTGCCCAAAACATCCTCTGGTTGGTCCTAAAAAGTTTATAAAGTTTCACTTGACTACAAAGTAGATTTAACTACTATGAATAACTTGAAAACATCTGGATTACTCAAGATAAACCATAAAATTTTTATTTTTCCTAAAATTCCTTCATATTTTTGGATGAATACTGCAACGCCTTAGTTCATGGTTCAGATTGAACATTTAGGCATACCTTTTTTTTCGTTTATTTATAGAGGACTTGAGTCTCTGAGACTACATTCGCTTCTTTATTATGAGCAAAATGTGATGAATGTATGGCTTTTCTGTTGTTTAAAACTATTGTAATAATAGCTAGTATAAATTAAAACTATTACTCTAATTTCTCTTTTTTAATTCTGATGCATAAAAATCTAATACAGTGGTTCTGATGAAGTTTGTCGGGTGATAGAATCGATGTCTAGTTGACAGGTGGCTCGATGTGTCGTGTATCCATTGCAATCGGTGAGGATGTGGCGGACGGTGATGTCAATGCCTCAGAAACTGCAGAGTGTAGGACTGGATTTGTAGAGGATGTAGCAGAGTGTCAGGCGTGAATGTCCTATTCGAAGGTGGGATAAGACTCGCTGGTGGTGCCTGGATTCGGTATCTTCTCATGAAGTGGTGTTATGCTTGCTGAGGTGGAGTTTGTTGCTGAGGTCTACGTTGTGCCATGTGGAGTTCCAGTGTTGGGAGATGATGGTGTTGATGAAGCGGATGGCATCTCGGCAGAGAAGGTCGTGATATCCCTCTGTCGGACAAAGAGGACCTGTGTTGTCCAGATGATCGGAATTTTTTTCTGTTGATTCCGGAATGACCCGGAATTCAGAAGAAAACGATCGTCGAAGACGCAGGTATGGAGTCAAGGAGCTGAATGTGGAGGTTTTTGGAGCTGCTGTGTTCCAGTGCGGCCAGAACACTGGCACTGTCGGTGATGTGATTAGGAAGTTTGTATTCCCAGGGCAGGATCATCCTGCCATTTTCTGATCCTTCTTTTCATTCCTTTTCTTCTCGGCGCCTACTAACTGACAGGGCGTTGGGAACCTTATAAAGTTTCCAACAATTATGAGTCAGGACATTTTATGAAAGGATAAAAGAGAAATTGATATTATCATCATCATCGCTGTGCTCCCCGACGCCTCGTGCCGAACTGGGGGTCGCTGACGAATACCTTCTTGGCGAGGCATGAGTCCGGCACCCATATGAAATGCCCCAGCCATCGTATCCTTTCGGTCTTTGCCACCGTCAGGATGTCCGGTATTCCGTATAGCTCAGCAAACTCGTGGTTCATCCTTCTCCTCAACACTCCATACTCGAACACTCCACCAAAGATGATCTGGAGGATGCGCCGCTCAAACACGACAAGTGCGTTTGCAACCTCCGCTCGGTTCATCCTTGACTTGTGGCCATAGAGGACCACCGGGCGAATCAGTGTGCGATATATCTCACATTTCGTGCGGTCTCGAAGCCTTCTTGATCTTAGCAGACGATGAAGGCCGCATTGTCTAGCCCGCGCTTCGTATGACACCTTCCAAGGCTATATAGAACAGTAGACAGGAGAGTCCTTCTCTCCTTCGGTTACAGTTTGGTAGCTTCCGACGAAATCTGTACCAACGGGGACTAGTCTACAGAACAAGATCTGGGACAGGGTCTTATAGTCGGCATTGAGATCGCCCTTTTCGTAGACTGGGTGAATGACGTCCAGTTTCCACTCCTCCGGCAATTTTTCCTATTCCCAAATTCTAGTGATCTCGTCTTGAAGAGCTCGGCCGCTAGTCCATCACTACCAGCAGCCTTGTTGCTTTTAAGCTGCTAAGTAATTGATATCTGCTAAGGAATCGATTCATGTAAAACGTTTTCGTTAAGTCTGCTTCTGATTTATTTTATAATAATAATAATAATGATGAAGCTACGCGGTCCGTGGTTGTCCTCATTACAGGGTTAAGACGTTTCTGTGTAGAATAATTCCATTGGTTGGCCTTTTTTTAACGCCTTACTCTGGATCTACTTGAATTGGTAAAATTTGTTTTATCCTTTATAAGGATAAAGAGTGTGGATCGTCAACTTCTTCATTTCTATTTAAGTTGATTCTTTTATTTCCTTTTGAGTTGTTATGTAAAATCAATTTTTCCACACCTAGTGATCATTCTTATCTTGCTGTACTCTTAAAGTATTTCGTAAATAATTGCCACTCTCCTTATCACACCATTAATTTTCAAACGTGTAAATTACATCAGCCTTTTTCAATTTCTTTCATTCCCGCACAAATCGTTCAATCAAGTCTACGCGTGGCACACTGTTGCAAATGGATCGTATTAATACCATTCTTCACGTGCTGCATCAGTTACATCGTTGAATGGGGTAGGTGAAATACAGACTTTCTTTTTGACCCTCTGCACGAGAAGATCAAAAGCGAAAATGGAGGCAAGGAACGTCGTTTCGTCGAGCTAATCGTTAGGTATGCAAATCGTGGCCGGTTACTTATCGTTTGATCTAGACCACTTTGTTACCGTTGCCGATGGGACGGTGAAGAATGCCGGAAGGAGGGCGAGCTTGATATATTGTTAAAGTTAGCCAGCAGGCGAAACACTTGCATTGGTTTTCTCGGAAGTTCGGCAATGAAGCGAAAGAACAGGATGATAGCAAGGGAGCAGCATCTACCGATGTCCCAAATGTCAACTAGAAAAGTGCCAAACGTGAGAAAATTGTAGCTCCTTTCCCATTCACTCACTTCTATTAAGAAGCGTGCAGAGTGTGTCTTGTACTAAACGTGGAGGCCTTACCTCTCTACCGGCCGCCTTCCTGTTGTCGGTGGCTAGAATCTTCAGGTTTAGAATAGTGAAAGAATTTAATATGTGTGCTGGCATGTAAATGGTAGGTAAAAGTTGGTAAAAGCTCGTTAACAATCGCAGCTTTCCACTCTCTTTTTTTTTTTTAGTTGCCTTCGATGTGACTGCTAGTCAAAGGACATGCGGCATACATTCGCGTTCACGTGTTACGCGGCCAAATGGTCCATGTTGTACCTTTTGGGAGTGAAACTTTCTGCACATGTACTGCTTTTTTCCTCTACCGACGGCGACGCAAGGGACAGTAACGACATAACACAGCCACACAATCCTTTCGCAAGCGAGTCCTTGAGCGAGCGCGTGGAGGCAAGCAGATGGAAAAGCGATCGCTATACCTTCTAGTTACATTTCGTTCGGACGATTGCTTTTTCGTTCCGTTTCGGTTCCTACACCCTCGGGGAAATCGGTCCAACCTTCCGGCGGTTGGAAATCGCGAACAGAACAAGTTTGTCCCCCAAAAGGTTGAAGAGTTTTGCGTTAGAGGGCGTCCTTTTTTTCACATTCAAATGCATAAGTTTTGTACTTTTTGTTCCTGTTTCTTGTTCGTCTCGTACGATGCTATCACATGACCACGGGAGAGCACGTGCGTATATGTGTGTTTGTGCGTTACGAATTTGGGTTTTCACCATTTTAAACTTTACCACCAGCAACCAGCCTTTGAATCATGATGAAATCTGAACGCATGCTTCAATCAGTTTACTTCACATGTTTCTCGACTGCTCCGTGTTATGTACGCCGTTTTACCAGAGTAAATCGTTTGGAGAAAAACTTCCACCGTGCAGTACATGGAAGCAGACAGTCCCGAAGACGAAGCCAAAAAAAAAAAAACTGTTGGAAAACTCTCGATCTAACTACCTCAACTTTACTGCTTTCGTTGGCTAGTTTCTACCTCCAATCATCAAACCTTCACGGCACACCATTATCGTCGTCTCACTTCCCTTGTGCTGGTCGAGTTTCCTAACTGCTATTCAACTTAGTTGCAAACATCAGCAATACAGACATACAAACACACGCACGCACACACACACACACACACACACACACACACACACACACACACACGTGAAGAGTTACATGCAGGCGGGAACCGAAACGCACGGTAAAAACTTTTCCCAACAGCTGAATTCAATATTTGCCTCCGTAAGGAGTCCCTATCTGGTATGCCCCAGGCGAAGAAGTTGTCCTCCCCCTTGCTGAACCTCCACCTTCACTTACTGTCCGCTTCCGGCCCGAGGAAATGTCTACCAAGTACCACCCGGTAAAAGCAAAAAAAAAAAGTGCATCATATGGGCCCGCTGGTGCATTCGCTCGCAGTGCAAACATTTGCCTCATGCTCGTACGAATAATTCTATTTAAAATTGGCTCGTCACGCAAAGTGGTAATTTGCAAATATCCTTTCGAGTGCTTGGTGTGAGTGATTGTTTTCTTTTTCTTCTTTCTCCACATGTCCTGCTCTGTACTCACGGTCACTTTTCCTCACACCGTTCCTCCAAAAATTCTGCCCTGATTAATCGTGCCTGAAAAGGATCCATTTGGATCCCGCACTGCTGCAACAAACGCCATGTTACATGGCATAAATTTTCAACTTTTTCAACCTCCACCCATAATGACCATGGGGTCCGTACCGAGTTACTCCATCCACCCAGAGGGGCGAGCTATTTTGAAGAGTGATTACTTTCTCCGCAAGCATAAAGCAAAAAGGGGAGCATAACACACACTGTACGGCCCCCATCGCAGTCGTTCAGGCCGTAAGCTTCATTACGTTTTTCGGATAATTTGCTGTCGTTTCAATTTTACTTCTCTTCGTACACAGCCCCTGTACTACTGCTGCAGTAGTAGAAGGCTTTTGAGGGTTCCCGCTTGGGAAACCTTAGCATTAAACAGAGCACCGAACGATTTATTGGATTCGATTTGGTTTTTGTGCAGCAGGACCATGCTCATTGCTTGCTGACCATCCGAGGCACAATTGCACCGCGTCACAAACAGTTCTTAAACACGCGCCTTTATCCTTCATTTGAGGAGCATAGAAAAAGAAATGGCTTAGACTCGTCTAGACTGCGTTGATCGATTTCGGAAGCGTCGAGGGATGGAATAAATTTGAATCTTTCTCTCCCTGCCGTTGCTTACCTTTGCATGTGGACTGAAATCCGTCTTCCAGACCAGAGTACCTGGAAAATTTATTCATTCCCATTCAGCAGTCGGATTGATGGGGAAATATTACACACCGGGCATCGGCAGGGGGGAGCGGTGACGAAGAAAAAGCTCATTTTAATCCTACAACAAGAAAACTGCTTTGGCGTAGAATAATTTTGCAGCGGGGAAAACCTCTAGAGGAAATCTTTTTTTTTCGATTTTGCTTCTTATTCTGAGGTTCTATTTTAAAATCACCTCAACACCGTTTGAAGGTAGTGAATTTCAAATTTGGTAAGTCAAGCAATAATGAAAGGCAATGCTTGCATTGTGAAGAGATTGATTTTTCCACCAAAGTGCATATCGCTTTTCAATTGGGAACGTTTTCTGTTCAAGTAGATGATGGGAATATTAAAAATATTTTCATTCAAACGTGTAATGATCTACCAATTCCTTGATTACGAAGCGGCTCTAGACCTGTTGAACTTTAGTAGTATTGCAATGAATATAGATACCAAGAAAAATAATCGAGCCACATTGAAACCCAACTCCAGCTTTTGGAACTCCAAAAAGTTTAATGATGAATCCGAAATTAAATTGCTTTTATTTTTCCATTACTCGGTTTATTTTATGAAAAGAGTCTTTTGTGTCGCTGTAGAACTGCCAACCGACTGATAATATTTATCAATTGTGTTGATTCTTTGATCTGTTCGATCCTTTCAACCACGCACAATGTCTATTTGGGCGCAAAAAGCTCAGAATTAAATATTTGCTTCGTTTTTATTTCCACATGCAGTGTTTCAGATACAGAAATAAAATAAGACTCAAGATCAAGCAATGTGAAGAGTGTTTTAATTACGAACGATAACGATTTTCTCCGCACCAGCATGGCTTTATGCCTAAACGTTCTACTTCGACAAAACTTATGTGTTTTGTGTGTGTTATTATGCTCAACATTGTCTGTAAACGTCAAGTAGACACTATATATACTGATTTCAAAGCAGCTTTTGATAGTTTGCCACATGACCTAATGCTTGCAAAATTGAAGAAACTTGGGTTTGGAGGACCAATCTTTTCCTGGATCGGGTCCTTTCTTTCGAATCGATGTTATTCAGGTAGATTGGAACACTCGTTTTCATTGTCATTTGTGGGCTTGTCTGGCGTGCCTCAGGGAAGTGCACTTAGTTCTATCCTATTTTTACACTATTCATCAATGACTGCATCAATGTTCTTCCAATTGATGGACACCTTCTTTTTGTCTTCGTCTTCCGACTGTCGATCTCTTCAAGGCTCTCTTAGTGACTTTTCTGTTTGGTGTTTGAACAATGGGTTGGTGCCCTACCCCCTCTAAATGTTGTGTCGTCTCTTTTGGGAGGCCTTCTGCTGGTCGACAGTTATGGGACTACTCCTTATGTGGCACTCAAATAAGTAGAGTTACCACCGTGAAAGATCTTGGGGTCTGTTTGGACGAGGGACTCTCGTTCGATGAACACATTAACCATGTAGTTGATAAATCTAATAGAGCACTAGGCCTAATTTTCCGCATGGCTTCTGAGATCAGAGATCCTTTATGCTTAAAGGCACTGTACTGTTGCTGGGTTCGCTCCGTTCTGGATTATGCAAGCGTAGTGTTGACCCCAGCCGGAGAAATCGCTATGCAGAGAATAGAAAGGGTTCAGAGGAAGTGTACGCGCATCGCTGTCCGTAGATTTCTACACGGTTACACCGTTCCTGTGGCCTTATATTCTCTCCCCTGCCGTATGTTGGGTTTAATAGATATTAGTCCTACTTCATAGCATGTATCCTTTCCTCTGAACTCGAAGTTCCTTCACTTTTATCTTCTATTCCCCTGTATGTCCTTCTCGTCGACTTTGTTATAGACCATCCATATTTATCCCTTCCCGCCGTTCGGTTTTTGGCCAGAATGATCCTTGATTAAGATGTTGCATCTCTATCAACAGAGATCACGAGCTGTTCGACTTCAACTTTCCTATTTCCCACCTCCGAGCCCGCCTTCTAGAGTCCACCACCTTTACTCCATAAAAATCCTTTACCTCTAATGACTCCTTATCACAATTACCCCCCCCCCCCCCCCCCTACCCTAGTTTAAGCATATACATTGTGTAGCTCGCAGAGGCAGATCATTTGAATTTAATAAATAAATAAAAAAATAAATAAAGAAATGGCTAAAGAGTAATAAAGGCCCTCAAGTTGTAAGGGATTCACATCATGCAAGCTTGTGTGAAAAATCACGGTAGATAGTGACCATTATGCGTAGGACATAAAAATATTATTTAAATAAATCATTTTTAAAATAATGAAAGTAATTTGAAATTTTTGATAAATTTCGCAAAAGCTAGCTTATGTATAAGACTAATTTATAAAAAAAAACATTTTACTAACTTATTATTTAAACGAGACACTTCATACTGTAATTGAAATAATTCTTCAGTGAGTCATATTTTTTAATTTAAATGGTTTAATATATGGAAAAAATCATATTTTAACATGATTTGAGTAGAAAGTTGATTGAATTACAAAAATTAAACTAGTTAAAATCAGATTTTTTTTTTGATTTTATAAACCAATAGTTTAAATATTGGGTTTAAATATTACTCTTTAGCCCCGATACCACGTAGTTGGTTAGTAAGGCCTCTCTACGGAGGGAAGTTCCGGATGGGTTTTGAACCCCGGTCCTGTTGTTTGAAGACCGGCGCCGCTGTCGCAAATACCACCGGGCTACCCCTAGTTGTAGTTGAACATATCAGATTGTTTAAATAAGTCAAGAAACACCATACAATGGCAAAAGATATTTCCGTTTGATGACAATAAATATGTAAAGCTTTTGCTTAGCAACAAAAATGAATTGGGCAAAGTTTTGTTATTTACGTCTAAATAATTTAAACGTATTTTATTATAATTGTTATGATAATCTTCCAATTCTTGAATTCGCGTTCGCCAAGGAAATTTCGGATTACAAGGGTTTTATGATCTTATTTCAACCACGAGAAAGATTATGACTCGTTTATTCATTTATTGTGCGTAGTGCGTTATTCATTTTTGTTCACCGTATTGTCTGACACATACTGAACGAACAAGAAAACAATTTAAATAGATAGAAAGTGTTATCAGAAGAGCCATCATATACTTTGGTGAAATTGGTTCTAATATGCGTTGTGCTTGTAATATGCGTTGTGCTTCTAAAAAGTGTTTTTAACAGTTGCTTAGGTATTAAAATTACGCCTGGAGCCTTGGCATGCCAACCTTTTATATGTGCAGAGATAAAAAAATTAGTTTTGCAGCAGTTTTGCAAGTTTCTATTTAATTTTTATCGCTTCTTTCTTTCCCAAGATGGTTGATAAGTGTGGTCATGAGCGGATATTTTAATATTCATTTATTAGTTACAGCAAGCTCACCTTCCATTCCTTGAAACGGTTAAGTGGTTCTGTTCTCTATCAATTTCGACATCAGCATCAAAATGATCTTGTCTAGCTTGTAACTCTCTGTTTGATATGAGCTAGCACCATGTAAGCAGGCTTAAGATATTACACCGAGAGATATTGTCATAATTTCACTCTCAAAGAAACTTCATAAAATTTGAATTATTTATTTCATCCACCCCAAGGCGTTACCTCTCTGTTTCTACGGATCACGGATACAGCAGGTTACAAAATTTTAATAAAACCTCCCACGAAAACCGAACGAAGCGTTTCGGAGGATGTCGCAACCTTTAGGCACCGCTCTGATGAATCGATCGGTTGACTGTTTGTTTATTGTTAGTAAAGCGGCAAAACTTCTCGGAGGAAAGCTGCAAACAACCCGTCCCCGGCTACCCACCAGCTCCGGCTGTTGAGCTGATGAGAAACGTCGAAAATTCCCAGCGTCAATATTTGAGCAAATTATTACGCCAAACTCAGCGCGCTGTCGGTTGTCGGTTGGACGCCAATTTATAATAAACGATCGTACATGCCACGCGCTACGCTATCGATATGCCTCCAATCGTTAGAGGACGAACCCGGTGAGCGCTTGCTGGAAAATTAGTGGCATTATTTAAGTTTCCCATTTTATCTTCCCCCGCCCGTCTATCCGTACCGTCACGATTACAACGATTGATAATTTGAACAACTATGCTCACTGCTCGTTTTACATTTTTCTCCTACTTTTTCAGCAGCACACGGTGCCGTTTATTCACCCGGAGGTGGTGGCGTTTACGGAGGCGACTCGTCACCGAAAGATGCCGGCGGGGATCCAGTGTTTGCTGTGCTGCCGAGCCAGGACGTCAATCCGGACTACTATACGACCCAGACGGTGTATGGATTTCTCGATTTTACCACCACCATCGGCAACACGGTGATGATCTTTTCACCACAAAGTGCCGCACCGGTTGTGACAGGTAATCACGGGAGCTGAATCTGAAAAGTCGCATTCGGAACGTTGCAAGATTTCTACTCTTGGTTTACTCGGCTGATTGATTGAGCAGACAGTTTTGTCGTTCAATTAGCTGATTGCCTATGGCAGAAAATGTATGGATAAAAGTTTAGAATTATTTACCATTTACAAAAACTTTCCTGAAAGTAGTTTAATTTAGACATTCGTACAAAATGTTATATTTTCCTGTTGGGCGTTTAAATCTATCAAAAATACCTTCTAGTCAGCGTTTATTTGTTGTTTTATACTAACCGTCCGTGTATTGCATATGTTTCACCCAAAACAAACACCATTTTCTGTTAGAACCACCTAAAACGACGGCTCCACCTCCACCGGTCATCGAAACGACTCCCACCACCACCACTACCACGGAAGAAGTGGTCAGGGAGATTAGGCCAAGCAAAACGGTCGTACTACCGGTACAGCCCAAAGAGAAGGTCAGCATCGTGCAGGTACTGCCGGAAACTCCAAAACCTCCAACAACGAAGCCAATCGGTCCACTGAAGTTCGTCCCCAAAGCCGTACCGAAGGTAGCCATCAAACCGATCCTTAAGCCGAAACCAAAAATCGTCGAGGTGGCTCCAGTCAAGGTGGAACCCGTACCACAGCAGGAACAACCTCAGCAGGATCGTTTCATCGTCAAGCCAGTGCCGAAATCGGTTATTATTAAGCCAGTGGCACCGGTTGTGAAGGTAGTGGCAACGAAGGTTGAACCAACGACAACGACGACCGAATCAGCTCCGGAAATTGAATCAGAGGAAGAACAGGAGGAGGAAATCGAGCCAGAACAGGAACAACAGGAGGCAGAGCAACAGGAGGAGCACGATCAAGAGGAGGTAGATGATGAAGAAGAAGAAGAGGAGGAAATTGAACCAAAGGAACAACCACAGCACGAAGAAACCTCGAGCGAGAAGGAAGAAGGAAATGATGAAACGGTTGAACCGGTTCAGGTGACAGAGAAATCGAAGATGCTCGTTGTGGAGGCAGTCAAACCGGTGACTACTACCACAACGACAGAAGAGCCTGAAGCAGTGGTAGCTACTTCTGAGGATCAGCACGAAGAACACTCGCCGATAATGTTCTCCAACATTTCGGAAGATGAAGTGAAACCTGCTGCTGAAGTGAAGGAAGGCCAGAGTCAGAGTGCTTCCGTTGACGGAGCTGCGGAACAGCAGCAGAACGCAGAAACTCCAGAAGAGGAAACTAACGCAGAAGAGGACGAAGACGATGAGGAAGAGGAGGACGATGAACCAGTACCGGTGCTGCAGATTGGCAACAACATCGGTGAGCCAGAGTACGACTTTCTTTCACGCCAACCGTCCGAGTTCGTGGAGGAAACGTTCCGCGTCGTCAATCTGCGACCGACGGCAGCCGCATCACAGCCGGCAGCCGCTACTGTCCCTGCGTCAGCACCGCGCGAGAAGGCGGCCAAACCGAAGCGAGGTAATAAGGGCAGAACCCATCCGACCGGCCTGGTGACGACGCTCGGTGGCACCGTGGTTAAGGAGGGCGTTACCACCGTCCACGAGACCAGCGTGATCGGCACCTACATTTCAGGAAAGTATGCGCAGGTCCTACAAAGCACATCTCATGTCATTCAAGGTAACCAAGGAGGAGCGGCAGCGAACGGCAACGGTGCAGCGGGGGCCAGCCCGGCCACCGATGGCCGACGGCCCAAGCTAAACCCGAGCTCAACGCTACGCATCCTGAAGACGGCAGCACCGGCACTCAACAAGACGCCACGGTACAGCCCGGAGGCGGCCTCGATCATTACGCCGTCGCCAGCAACGCACGCACTCGAGGACACTGGGCTGCCGCTGGAGAACCTGTTCGCCAGCCAGCCCAGCTCGAGTCTGGTGCGACCGTCGCGTCGTCTGCCCGGTAGCGCTAGCGGTAACTTCAAGAACCGTCTGAAGAACCGCATCAGCAAGGACGAGAATGATCTGCAGGAGCAGGCCGTTGAGAGCGAACTCGTCACACCGCAATCCACCGTGACGCCACAGCCGACCTACGGCAAGAAGCCGGGCAACCGGTACCGCAACACGCAAATCGTTAAGCCCGTCGGCAAGAAGTAAGTAGTAGCGTTGGTTACGGGAGTCTTAACCTGGACCCCGGCCACAGCGTATGTATTGCTTGCAAGGACTTTGCCCGATGCGAAGCGTGCACGACCTGTGTGTGGGTCCACAGTTTTCGCATCGGAAGTCAAAATTTAAAGCGAACACTAACGTCCGACACTGCCGAGTCGGTTGGACAATTCATTTCGTTTCATTTCGTTCTCATATAGCCTGTGTAAGTGAATGTTATGCATGAGTGTGACAGTTGAATATTGATTACTTTTTCGTTTTGATTTACCTCTTGAGTGATGTTAAATTTATCAATGATTTTTCAATAATGTCTTTTATTCAGTGTCTTCAATCAATTGTTTAAACTTTTCAAACGCGGGCCGAAAGTTTTCTCTTTTATTTTTTTTCTTTTTACTATATTTTTCTTTCTGTTATTTTTATTTACACAATTTTTTGGACTTCTGTAGCGCGTTTGGAAAAAATAAACAAAAAATGTAAATCTGTAAAATTTTCCAAATTTACATGTCTGGTTTTGTACATTAAATTCATAAAAATTTGTAAAAAAATCAATCTCATTAATTTGCTGTGTGCGTGCGTGTGAAGTTGTGTGTAAAAGCTGTATGATTGTGCTTTGAATTTGTTTCGTTTTCATACATTCATCGTCCTCATCATCATTTTCATTTTCTCATCATCAACATTTATCTTATACTGATTTTCGTTTCCATCAAACTCAAAAAACCATCATTACTTTTACACCAGTTTGAATGTGTGTGTTTGTGTGTGAGAGTTTTTTCATCAGCATGTGTGTTTTATCGGTTTTTTGGTTTTATTATTTTTGTTTAATTGTTTTGTTTGATTATGCACGTTTGATTTGTTCTTTTGTTATTTCCTTTTTTAATTTTCTTATTTTTATTTTATTTTTATGCATGAGAGCACATCAAGATTACTCAACACATTTCACATCTCATTACACATTTGTTTCAATACGACACAATCACTCGCCCATCATACAACATCACGATATCACTACTAAAGTCACCCACCATCACCGAGCGTTACGTTTTGGGTTTTGTTTTCTTCTGGGGCAAAGTGCTGCATGCAAACAAACGGCCAAAGAAAAACACACATACACACAATGTGTACATACTTGGTACAAAGACACCCTCCCGGTGATTGTAAACACATCCCTTCCTTTCTCTTCCGCTAACCGTGTTTTTGCAGTACAAGATATAACCGTTATTCTACATCTAGCGTGGAGGTGGCCACAGTATCCGTTTATAGCGAGCCGAATCCGACGCCCGGCTCGGGCTATCAGAACCGGCGCAATAAATCCTCACGTAACGGTTTTAAACCAACATCATCCCACAGTGTGTCGACCGTACAGCAGCAGCAACCAGACTCGGCGACCAGGCGATCGTTCAAACCGAAACCACAGCCGTCCGGTCTGCAGGATCAGGAACCGGGCCAGACCACCAGTCTGTACAAGTTTAAGCTGAACCGGTCGCCGGGCCGCTGGCAGTACAAGTCGCCCGCCAAGCCGACGGTCGCGATCCGGAAGCAGAGTGCGGTTAAGCCCAAGGATCAGGTACTGGAAAATCTCACGACCGCACCGATTTCCGACACATCCGTACAGTCTAATGATATTGCGCAGTCACCCGAACATGCGGAAAAGGTGGACACTGATGCGGACCTGGACCAGTCCGGCTCGGTACATGGGAATGTGCTGAATGACGCGGAGAACGACAACCAGATCGAGCGCCGCTACCCGATCGAGACGCTGAAGGTGGAGATATCGACGCCAGCCGATTTCCGGGACACGTACTACGAGATTGCGACCATCAAGTCACCCTACACCTTCCAGGTAAGTAGACCAGAATCTGTTCACATGTGGAGATGCTCATTCAAAAATGCTCATGATATTACTCTCTTCCAGGTGGGAACAGTGAAGAACACACGCTACATCACAGTCACCTCGACTATTGAGAAGGTACTGGAGCAGGAGACAGCTACCATTACACCATCGCTGACGGAACCACTGACCGAGAACATTTTGGCCACAACGACTCACATCGACAAGGAGAGCAATCTGCTCGACTCGAGCATTGCCACGCTGCCACCAATTTCGCTCGGCTTAGACACGGAAACGCCTCCGCTTGAGACGCTTACGGAAACGTTCAGCACCACCCAGGCTATGCTCAAGACGCACATTCTGCCTGTGATCCGAGACGGTGACACTACGAGCTACACACTCATTCAGACGTACCATGTGACGCGCTTGGTAACCGCCACCAAGACACTGCCGCCGATGGAGTTGTACCACTTCGTACCTTCACGTACACTGAACGAGTTCAACAGCCGATTGGATGAGGCAGGATCGGAGCTGCATCTGGAGCTCGAGTTCGGAGACGACAACGAAAACGATGATGAAGATAAGCCTAAGCGCGAACGACTACCCTCGGATCTGGATCTGTCGAGCATTGGATCCGACTTTGATCTGTCCGAGGTGGACAAGACTAACATCCCGGAGAACATTCGCCCGAAGAAGAAGATCACGGGAAGCAACAAGGACAACCGTGTTACCACTGAAGCACCGGTAACTACGCCAGCTCTTACGCCCGAACAGCTACAGCAGCTTGCGCTTCTTCGTCTGCTCAATCCGGCTGCGGCTGCCCAGATTCCATCGGTAATTACCTCCTCCAAGCCAGTGATCAAGCTTGAAACGGTGTACGAATCGCACGTACTTCCCATCATCAATGGAGCAAACACGATCCTCAGCACGATTTCTCGCCCCATCGGCACAATCACCAAGACTAGCTACGAGGTGGTCACGACCACACTGCCCACCCTTCCGATTCCACCAATTCCACAGCTTAACCCACTGCTGCTCCAACAGCAGCAACAGCAGCAGCAGCAACAGCAGCTTCAGATTCAATCGACCCCTGTCGTCACGCAGACCATCGTCACCGAGACGAACAGTAAGGTGTTGAAGCTAACGTTCGGTGCCAAGACAGCCTACACTACGCTCTACTCGACGACAGTTGTCCCGACGGTGTTGACAACCTACCTTACACAGTCGGTATCCGTGCAGCCAACGGCGGCCGCCGCATTCCCGGGATTTTTCCCGAATCCTTACGCACCGTTCCCGTTCGTCGGCTAAGACGAGATGCTAGCGTCCATGCTTGCCTAGTTGGTAGTTTAGGATAACGAATTGACAGAGCGATGGAGTGGATGGCGTGAGTGAGAAGAGGTAAGTACAAAAAGTTGTCTTGAATCGAGGTTTGTTGTGCTACTTCAGCTGCTTACTTGTTTTAGCAAGTTCCATTCAGAGCTGTTGATTGCAAAAATTACCCTTCCAAAGTACTGCAACTTGGAAATCATTTTTCAACTGCACTTGCTTAAACCCTAGCAATTCATTTTCTCGCATTTCACTCCAGCCAATTACCCAGCAGAGCAGGCGTAAACAAAGTAAACAGAATGCCTGATTTAATTTCCTCGCGCAAAACTAATCGAATGGACAGATTGTCGTACTTCCGAAAACTTTCATCGCCTATTTGGGTCGCTGCTTTGCACGCAATTATCGTGCCAAACATCCGGGCTTGTTTTCCCGCTCAACGGCAGGGTGATGCTTAAGTTTTACCGAAATTTTGTTTTCTTTCGCTCCTTCACGTCCAACAACACAAAAGGAACACAGCGCATTGCGTTGCGATGGTGGGCGAGGTCTTTTCGTGCCTGCATCGCGTTCAAGAACAGCGTAAGATTAAACTTTTCACCAGACAAGATCGAAATGTTTTCCTTTGGATCTGGTTGCTGTTTGTGCAGCCGATGCAACAAGTTTGTACTTCAGTTTAGAAGCAAGTTATACGTTGTTTGTGGACGCAACAATAGTGTTAATTAGATTGAAGCGATGGTAACGTTTTTTTTTCTCCAATTTTTATTACAATTCCCAGATAACGAAAACCTTATATTTAAACTATCTGTTAATATTACAAACTACACTACACTTACTCGACAAAGGCAAAACAAAAAGCAAGCAAACAAAATCCATTGTTTTGTCAGTATATTTTCAGCTGATTTGGTTTGTACAAAAAAAAATTGCAAAAGTGCACCAACTCCTATCATCGAAGCGTAATCATTCAATGGGCCCTCGCTCCACGGTGGACAAAATTCTCCTAGACAATGACTTCAGTTCGGCTGATTGAAATCCACACAATTCCACCTTTCTTCCACTTGTCCGAGGGAAAAGGACACAACCAATCTCAGACATCACAGCAGATGTCTTCCTGAAGGGCAAGAGAAGAAGCAGAAGAAAAACCCGTGGACAGAAAACCTGCTAATAACAGTCCATCCCATTGCGAATGTACTACCGATTGGTTTCATGAGCTAGTTTGGCAAGGGGTTTGAGTAAAAGAGGGCAGCAAGAAAAATAGTCGGAAAAAAGTCATCTTAATTCTCTTGTTGAATGGAAGTTTATTTCGCTTCGCAAACTTTCACTCCGTCCAGGCTTACAATGCACCGCGAGAATGGGGCAACTTTACTCGTCAAAAGGGAAGGGATGTAAGGACGATTTTTCCTCATTTACTATTTGTCCTGCTAGTTTTGCGGACGGCAATGACAACGGCGACGGGTGACTCTGTCTATTCGCCAGCATCATCAACATCACCATCATCATCATCCTGATCATTAAAACCCGTAAAGCCAAACCGAACGTCCGGCTGGCGACGTACGTACAGTGCGACTTTGTCATTGTCCTGGAAGGATTGTTCCTGTTAGTCCAGCGCAAGAGTTCGTTGGAGGGATTTTGAGGCTGATGAGCACAGGGAAAGTTTTGCACTTCTATCCCCTTTCCTGGATAGGGATTTTTTTCATCCCCCCATTACCCATTTTCTAGATGCGCGTGAAATCCGTCGAAGATCAACTTCCGCCAGCCGGTGGTATGTGTGTGTGTGTACAATAAGGCAAGCGCAAAGTATGGCAGCCATGGCTCATTTCGCTTTTATTTTACGACTTTTGTCGTCAGTTCAGTCGGACGCACTGTAGGTTCTTTTTTGTTCGCGTCCAGAGTGTGTGTGTGTGTTGATACATTTTTCCGTTTACATTATACCTTCTTTTAGCGTAAGACTCCCTCTATTCGAACTTATTTTATTACTTCACTTCGGTTTAGTTGTTGAAGCAGTTTTACTTAGGGCTTTTGGAAGCCCTGAATCTTGTCCATTGCGTACTAGCTACGCTCAATTGTTCCGTTGTCATTGTTACATCCTTTCCCGATTCAGATTGTTTTTTTCTTAAGATCGCACGTTACTGTATTTTACATGAATATATGGCGATTTCATACTTAAAGGATTTCTTTTTTTATGCTTAGGAAAACGAGAGCATGCTTTGTACGCTTATTTCACTTCTACAACTGTTACCAAAACACGGGTTGAATAAAGCCGCCTGTAAGACTTACAACCCAATCCGGTACAAACCGAACCTACCCAATGGGACTCTTGTATTCCGGTTATTTTTATTGCACCCGTTTGGGTTGTTTCAAAGCGGAGTGGTTTTTTGAAAATCCTTAAACGGATTAGTCTTTTTTTTTACTCAGATGGTCTAGCGCTTCCTTGCCGCCTCGATGTATCCCACGGGATGGAACAAAAAAGGATGTGGATGCCTTTTATGGTACAGAAAAAGAAGACGAAAAATTGAGTTGATGTGTACAGGAAACGATCGGGCCGATTGATTGGATTAGAAATGGCGTCCTTTCGGGTTCAGACGAGGCTTGTGCAAGCAAATAAACAAAGACAGCAAGCTCATAACATTTAGAGACCCAAGCCTAGTACAGCTTCTGACCGATTATTCTCTTTCAACTCCGCTCACACAAACACACGCAGGGGTATGAAGTGAGAATCGAAGCTTTAAGCTCGGGTCGTTTGAATAAGAGGTAGAGTAGTTCCACGCAGGCCACATAATGTATAGTAGTGCCATCAACTGTAGTGTTGTTGAAATGATGCTCACAGATCGAGATGCGACATAAAATGGGTAACGGTCCGTGTCCTGCTAGCCAATTGGTGTTTCAATCAGTTTCCGATTCAATAAAGTGGTAGGCAATTTCAAAAGGACAGCATCAATATTTGATTCAAGGGAAAGAATACTCCTTAGGGATTTTCAGTGGTAGGGAATATGTTTGAGGAGAAATAGGAGCAGGGGAAAAATTCAGTCGAAGCTAGTTCTAGTGAAATATCAAAAAATAGTCTTTGTCTGTTACCATGTAGAATCCTGAGTACCTCCGTTACCGACATGTTGAAGTGGTGAAATCAATACTTCCGTTATAATTAATTCACCACTCAAACGGGTACACGACAAGATCATTGGTTAGAAATCGCTTGTACACAAACTATTCTCCGGGCCTGATAAATGATTTAATAAGGATTTTAAGAACTATTTTAATGTTCTTATAAATGTTGTTCTTTGAAACAATTTTTTTTTCTACATTTTACACTTGATTCAGCTCAATTCTCATCCGAGGTACTTGTAACTAAATGGTTGTACAAGAGAAGAGAATAAATGTTCTGCATTACAGTGTAAATAAACAGAAATTCATGAAAAATCTTTTTTAAAAGATTATATATTTTTTCCATCAATTCGGCCTGCAAGTCCTTTTAGTGTCCAGAAAAAAGCATCTTTTCATTATTTGAGGTGTTTTTTTTAGAAGTAATATTAACAGTAATTATTTTTCAATACCGTTTGGGCATAACATACGTTTTTATTTAATCCTTAACTTGATCTAAGTCCAGGCGCTAAGTTCTAAATTTTCCGATTCGCTCAACCCCTGCATCGTCCGGTGCTAGATGTAGCTCCAACGGTGCTGCATGTGGTTCTGGCGTGTCTACGCATTGCCGATATCGTCTTTTGTTTGCCCTTAGCCAAAGCGTTTGCGAATGTTACTAGATGGAGCGGTGTTCTAATTGAACATTTACTACTGTGTCTGAAAAGTAAGATGACATTGAATGTCAAATTCCCAACGCGCCAAAAGAAGCCCCTTGTTTTTATTCATCGTTTGTCAATATCTGTGTTTTTGACAGTTCTGCCAAGTTTCAAGTCACAATATCAACCCGGCTAGGATTGACGATCTGTTTCGGAGCTGCGCCAAGTGATTTCATCCATATTGGCCATGTCCAAGTTTGTGGAGCAGCGCGCATGTATCAAATTTTGTTCGCGCAATGAAATAAACGCTGCGGAAAAATTGCGGATCTTACAAAAAGCCTTCGGGGAAGAATCTATGTCGAAATAAATGTGTACAAATGGTACAGTGATTTCAAGAATGTCCGTGAAAAGGTCGAAGACGAGGACCGTCCGTTGAGATTATCCAACTCGACCGACGACGTCCACGTCGTCCAAATCGAGGATTTGATGGTCAACAATTGTCATTTGACGATACGAGACCTTTCGGAAAATGATGGAAAAACAACAGCTGGTTTTTGCACCACAATAATGCAAGCTCCTATACGGCCATCATTTTGAGGGAGTTCTTCGCAACAACTGTGGCACCCATATTGTTCCGCAACCGCCGTATTCGCCAGATTTGGCACCAGCCGACTTCTAGCTGTTCTACAAGCTAAAACGGCCGCTTCGGGGACACCGTTCTGACACTATCGAGGAGATAGAAGCCGCAGCAACGGCGGGACTAAAGGACATCCCAGCATTCGCGTTTTCCACCTGCTTCGAGGAATGGGAGAAGAGATGGAAGAGACGCATTGCATCGGAAGGGGATTACTTCGAAGGTGGCTTAATAAAAATAACCATTGAAGAAAAAAACTCAAAGTCACTTTATTTTTCGGGCATACTAGTAAATCAAACGTTTGCTGTTGAAAAATCGCTTGAAGCAAACATTTTTGTATGCTACATTAAGTTATGATAATATTATCAGGACACAGTTGAAGATCGAACTGTGAGGAAGTCTCAGTGTAACATCGGTGTTGCGTCCAGAAACAGAGCCTCTTCTGAGCGTGTTGGATATCTCGGTTTTTGATAATACAGAATGTAACGCGTTGGTAACACTTCAACGCAGTATTCAAAGTTTACTGCCGTTATCCGCTGCGTGGTAAAGAAGGGCTAAATCATCGTACGCGCCTTCTTTTTGCCCGTTAATGCCGTGGTCAATAACCCATCGAAATCCAACACGATCTCGACCGACAGCGTATCCTCTGGTTTACATCGTTTCGCCCTGATTTCGCCCTGTTGTCGACTCCGACTAACCCACTCCAACTGGCTGTCAGATGACGTGGACCGTTTCGTACACAACACTCTGTGTTTATTAGAGAATTAACTGGGCTCTAACGCTCTGGGTTTCTTTAACGATGAAAGCTTTTAAATATTTCTTAATTGGTCCACGCATCTTAATGTTTTTAAAAAATTTAAGCCAAATTGCTTTTTCACCTTAAGGGAACAATGGACTTTAAAATCTTCTGAGACGTGTCTAGAGTTTTTCATCGAAACCACATCAAACGTTCGACAGTATGGTTTGGGTTGCTTTTTGCTTGACACGCAAAAAAAAAAAACGAGTGCTAAAGAAGTACATGGTTCGCTAGCATAGGCTGTTAACGCACTGTCACCCAACAAACCACCGCATAGGGAGCTAAAGTGACACTAATTAGTGTGAAAATATTTCACCACAACGGGTATGGAACAGGTACGCCAGAGCAGATATCCAGGATGTCTGGATCACCCTGGTAACGAACTGATCGTGTCGTACATTAGGGACATTTTCCTTTTCCGGTGTTGTTGCTGGAACTGGGTCCAATATTAGAACGGTAAAAACCACAACACAATGTGGTGTGAATTGTTGCGTGAATTTGTTGAAGCTTTCGTACAACCGGTACAGTCCCAGGCCAGCTGGCAGGAAGTGTTTGTGCTTCTTTCCGTAACCTTGTGAACCACAACAAACGCTTCTGCACTCGGGTTGCATTCGGGCGTATTGAAAGATGCACTTGGTTGGAACTCTTGCACAGGGAGAGAGAGAGAGAGAGAGAGAGAGAGAGAGAGAGAGAAAGAGAGCAAAATTTGGTAGGACGATCCGGTAGCTCAAATGTACGAGTCTTCTATAAATAGTGTGTTTGTCTCCTTTATGCTGACTTTTTAACCACACCGAGGAGTTTCCTTTCCAATTGTGAGCAGCTATTAAGAGTCTCGCCAGTATGTGACCCAACACCTTCTGTGAGTAATATGCAATTTATCCTCGAGCTGTGGCATGCTCATTTTGACCACTTCACAGCAAAACCACCAAAGCAAACAATTGCAGGGAAGAGAGCAAAAAACCCAGCAAAATAAACCAAAGTCTTCTCACTTTTATATTCCCTTTAACCTCGAAAAAGAAATCCATCGTGCACGGCTGTTGGAAAGATGGTGCTGAAAACGCTTTTGAAGTTTTTCGTGTGCCCGTTAAGATGATGGTTCTTTGATTTACGGTCGAATCTAAAGTTGCAGCACTCAAACCAAAAAAAAAAAATGCCAAGAAACTGGCAGACAACACCCCGACCGACCGACTTGACGGTCAGGAGATTTATGTGTTCTGGTTGGGTTCGTCGCTGCGGCTTCGTTGCGTGGCTCGAAAGTTTGTTCGACCTTTTCCCGTTGTTCCGATTTTGCGATGCAAAATTCTTTTCCAACGGGTTGGAAAATTTGCAAACTTACCCATATCCGGGTTGTCCGGGATGCCGGGCTACAATGGGCACCGGGAAGTAGGGTTTAAATGAGGGAATAAATTGGACCAAGAATTTGGAGGACTCTTGGCATAGTTTGGGTAGCATTACTTTCGGGGCAAAAGGGGACTCTTCAGGCTGCTCCATTCTCCACTCTCGGCACAATGTTTTAATGAATGCAATTTTATGCACCTTTTAAACGTGCATCAAAGGACTAAGAAGGAAAGAGACATGCGTAAAAAGTACTTATTGTGAGTTATGGTAGAATTCCGATTCGATTTAATATTTGCACGAGCATTCAGATTCTTTGAAATTTTGTAGAAAAAAATGCATTTGTGTTAGAAAAGTATTTTATCCCTTTTCACAACCCTACAATCGCTTAATTCGACCAGTTTTACTTCGCCTCTTTTTAGCTTATCTATTGTTTTGTTTCGCCCAAACACACGGATCCTTAATCCTTTTCTTTTTGCATTGATTTATAGACGATCGTGAGAAGGGAAAAACACTGATGCCCACATCGGAACGTGAACACAACGCCTGTCACTCCCCATCCCCCCCCCCCCTCCCAGGTCAAGAAGTAAAGCAAGCCGCGCGACCCGGATAAGCTTCTTCACCATGATAAATTCCAAACGATACCTAAACCCTTCCCGGACCGTGGAAAGGAAATTATTCACCGGTGTAACGAAGCTAGAGAAGATAGAGATAAAAGCCGTCGAGAAGGATGTGAAAGGTTAAATGTCCGTGCACAGGAATCTTGCCACAGCCACAGCGAGACGTGACCTCACCCCCACCCCACGCACCGAACCGTCGAAAGCTGTGTCTCTCATGGCGGAAACGATGTTTTAGTGTTATTTGCATGTTTGGTTTTTCTTGCCGGACGATCCAACGGATCCAACGAACCAACTGACTGACGAACCCGAAACCGCGTGGCCGGACATAAAATATTCCATTCCGTTTAGTGGACGATACAAACGTTTCAATGATTTTTTTTTTTTACTTTCCGTTTTCCTTGCGATGCTCTACCGTTGTCCTCAACCGCTTACCGCGCGTGTAAGCGACTGGAAGAAACATTTGCGTTAAGAATAGCATTAAATTTAATTCAAACTAGAGCTCCATAATACGGTGAAAATGTTGTTGAAGAGAAAACGAGCGAGAGAGTGGAAAAGAAAATGCGCACGAAGGGACTGAAAGTGGGACTGATTTTTGAGAGGGTAAGTAAAGGGGGTAAAAAGGGGTTCTTTGTCGCCCAAGGAAAGATCTTCGAGAGAGAGAGAGAGAGAGAGAGAGAGAGAGAGAGAGAGAGAGAAACGAAGAAAGGATACAAGGAGGTTTTATTTTATGCTGCGAAGGATAAAACGGTTTATGACGAAACAAGTGCGCCTCAGTGCCCGAACGAACGCTGCAAACGCGACGAGAAAAATATTCAAGTGAAAAGTGCAATCGTTAAAGTTGAAAAGAAAAGTTGAAAAGTTGGATTAGGGAGAAACGAGCGCCCGAAAGCGCGTACCCGTTAGCCTCACTTGGCGGGCAACTGTTAGCCGAGCCGCGCCGTATTCATAAACGGATGATTTTGTAAATATTTTATACGATTATCGAACCCATCGCCAATTCACGCGCTGCTCCTGTCTGGGGAGAACTTTGTCTACAATCCTCTCGCCTAGGAGGAAAATGTGCTGCTGTTCGCTCACCTGCAGTATTTAGCGTACCAAAACGCTTTGCCCCTTAACGTTTAATCATGCAAAGTGGTTTCGGTTTTGTTTGGTATTCTATTGTAAATAGTAATCTTTTTTTCATGTTCAACTTGCAGTATGAATTTTAAGAACTTTCCTTGAATACTGCAATGCTCCGTTTTTGGTTAACTTGCCTTTACAGGCGAACATCAATCATTCTGGTGCAAAAAAAGGAGAATTTCTGCCACTTAAATGTTTTACAACCTCAACTCTTGATGCGTATTTTACAGCTTACCTCCCTCCCGGGCAATCGGGTCAGAAATAATAGCATAAACAGAGATCGCCCTTCATGGCCACTGCAATTTTGCTCCACATAAAATTAGAACTGCGTAAACTATTAAGCAATGAAAAATACTCAACCCCATGCATCGTGACGGCGCGGTACGTTAGGTTTAATGTTTATTGATATTACTTTTTAAACTGGCTTTACGCGCACTGACAAACGTTCTTTCTTGCTGTTCTTAATTGTTTCATTAGTTATTGTGTTTTATTTCTATCTATTGTAAATAAGTTATATCTTTCCTTGCCTTCATTATTTTACGTGCATACTGTCAATCTCACGATTGATTTTCTAGATAATCAAGACGAATTGTATTGATCGAAACAATTTTTAATAAAATACACTTATTGATAGTTGAAGGTTTTATATCTGATATCCGATTAATTTGTGTTGTGAAGATTATGAAAAAAGGTACGTTTTAACAGCTTATGTTTTGTCTGGTTTTATCGTCGAGATGATGATGGTAAGTTGATTCATTCTTCACTACCTCCAACTTCCAATAAATTTGTATTTTTTGTTAATTTTTCGGTTGACTCTGGTGAAGTAATTTTTGTTTATTTTAAAATAAATCGCTTCATGAAAAAACATAATACCTTAATCCCTTAATCTGCACGTATACAATTTACGACACTGCCCTTGTCCGCAAAACTGAGCTGAGTCAGAGATCTAGAAGTGCTCCTTAACAATAAGTTGAGCTTCCATGACCGGCTAGAGCACATCGTCGCTAAGGGTAATCAACTAGTTGGCATTCTGAAGAAGCTTGCGCGCGATCTTACCGACCCGATTGCCGTTAAGATGCTGTACTGCTCCTTAGTTCGGTCTGTGGTGGAATATTCATCCGTGGTGTGATGACGTGGTGTGTGTCACGCTCGTTGGCTCGCCTGGAATCCATCCTGGAGTGTCCAGGTGGACTACAATGGACATTGCACGTAACTTGGCCTGAAGTCGCTGAAACAGCGGAATTGTAACGCGCAGAGTCTTTTTGTCGCAGGTCTACTTGACAATCGCATCGACTCGCTGGCGCTTCTCTCTGCTATCAACATTTACGCCCCGGCAAGATCGCTCGTCAAGTCAAGTAAGGCCTCGTCAAGTGCCGCGAATTCAGCGCCGTGTGTGATCGTTTCGAACTGGACCTGTCGCGTGCGGTGCGGTCAATTACTTGTTGAATGTAAATGTTAACTATAAATGTAAAATGTAAAAAAAAGACTTCAAGGGGGTCATATTTGGTCCGTTGAATTCAACACATAAAACAACAAATAAAAAACAAAATTATTCTCCTTGTAAAGCTCTGTTTGACTTAAGTAATGGTATCCATTTATTTGGTAGATAAAATAGGATCATTAGAACCTCACACACAAACATCTCCTGAAGAAGTATACCCATCATACTAATTAGCCTCTCATGTATGAAGATCACAGTACAGCATCTTCAAATCGAGGATAAAAGCATGCCTCAACTGATTTTGGGATTTGGAGCTTATTATGGTTTGGTAAAAATGTCGGCTCTGTTCAATCTGATCACTCAAATAGCTGAGAGCATGGAGATTCTCGTAAGATCGACATTAAATAAAGCATTAATAGAGTTACTGTTTCGATACAAGTCTTTTTTTCCTTTTACAGCAATGTTGAAAACTTTGTTGTAGAATTCGTCGTAGAAAAGGAAAAACATTGTACACTTTAATCACTTTATAACTTGATTTCACAACTAAATTGAGCGAACAGAAAATTATCTGTCAAGTTGACAGCATGACAATACAAAAGAGAGTCGTCATACTGAAATAAAAATAGTTCATTCACCATGATTAGAAAGAAAAGGGTCCTCTGATCGTAGTTTGTCTAAAACCCGTATTAATCCAGCTTTACTGACTTTTTACATCAATAACGTACTGATTTTGAGAATGAATCTGCAGAGAGGACCTTTCTGATGTGCCCTATTAGTCTCTGATGTTCATTTTTTCATCTTCTTCTTGACTTAACGAACTTCTTGGTGACGCCGGCCATCGAATGGCTTACTAGACTTGCAGATACTACGTTATAATAAGCCATTCGATGACCGGCGTGATCAGTCAGTCCTCACTATGGGGGGATTCAGATGGGATTCAAACTCTGGTCTTGCCGTGCAAAGACCCGAGCTGCTGTTGCCCATACCACTGAGCCGCCACTTATAACCAACATATTTTCCATCATAACCAATATATTTTCCATTATAAAGACAGTTTGTTCAGGGGAACCGTGGGAACCTACTACGGACTCCACAAACTCCTGCGATCCAGAAGACTCCAACAACACACGAAATGTACGATATATCGCTCCTTGAAACTTCCAGTAGTCCTTTACGGGAGGGAGTTCTGGACTAAACTGACGGAGGACGCCAATGCACTCACCATTTTCGAACTGCGGGTGCTAAAGACTATCTTTGGCGGTGTGTGCGAGCAGGGCGTGTGGCCAAGGAGAATGAACCACGAGCTAGCTGAGCTGTTTGGTGGTGCTATTATCGTGACAGCAGCCAAAGTCGGAAGGATACGTTGTCTGAGATACGTGATGAGGATGCCACGAGGATTTCACGCGGCGTAGAGGAGCACAGCGAGTTCGTTGGCTGAATCAAGTGGAGTCAAACCAGTCGGAAATCGGATGCAGCCGTCAGTGGAGAAATGCAACCTTAGATCGAGGTTTCTGGAAACGGATCGGCAACCTGGCCATGCCTTCGCAACGAGCTCAACCCTGAGCAGAGAAAGAAAAAGAAAAAGAAGACAGATATAGTAATGTCAAAGCTCACAGTGGGGAACAAGGTACTGTGGTTCTTGGAATTTCAGACCAGCTGATGGTGCATTTTATTGTCTTGGGTAAGAATAAGAATAATATTTTGCAGGTAGATTTGCTAATTGTTCAAAAAAGTATCAAAAGATAATAATATTTTTAAATTATTACAAAAAAATACATTTTAAAATATAAATCATGTTACATCCTATGATACGTAAATTAAGAGAACCACTGTTCTGAGTTGATTTGGAATGCTTTGCAAAGATATTTCTTTTATGTAATAAAATAAAGCTATAAATCGTTGTTGCATAAATAAATGGACTTCTCATATATTAAAACAACGATTTGCATCAACGAACATGTGAATGATTTGATGCACAGCTCTTGTGACATTTGTGTAGGTTGAAAACAAATATATTTTTTACATATACAAAGCCTGGGCTATATTGCTTTTAAGGTAACAAATTACAGTTGACATAATTTTTTAAATCGAGATTTAATACCGAAATTAATTCGAAAAGAAAACATCGCATACTAAAACATCGCCCCGAAGCTTCCATCGTTCCAGGCTAGCCATCAGCTCAACCCTGTTTAGCAATCGAAACAATCGTTCCTGTCCACCGTTAAATCTCTACTCAATGCATGTGCTTTTTTTCCCGGGCACCAACACACCCAACAGCATGTATGTTTTACAACAGTTCGCATGAACAAACATACATAAAAAAGCTGACCCCCATATCGACCCGTACTCATTGGGGTGTTCCGTCTTTATCATCTTATCTTATCTCGATGTTGCTAAGAATTGGCCCGAAACCGAGCGTAACTTAGCCCTTCGCTTCGAGGACAGGTGCCATTACAGTCGCAAACGCGGTGTGGACAATTTTCATCAGTCATTTTTACGCGGTTCCACAATCTACAAGTGAAATAGTGTAAAGTTCTTTCCGTTTTCGAACATTTGTGCTGTGAGTAAAGTTTGTGTCGTTTGAAAACGTTTCGTTGGTTGAACGTTATTTGAAGCGATAAAACAAAATGGCACGCGGTGAAGGCAAAGGTGAAAGTGTGGCCAGATTGTCGAACCAAATCGCCTGCATCAAGTACACGCTGTTCTGCTTCAACATAGTAGCATGGGTAAGTGAGCATAAAATGCAATGTTATCTGACCGCAATGAGATGTTGAAAGAAGTGCTAAGAATCCGATGAAGATGGTGCATTCCCGTGTGTTCAGATGTCGTGACACGGTGAGATCATTGGAATTTGTGGAAACGGAAACATGCCAAGCAAAAGAATTCGCCCAGTTTATCGAGTGAATCACGCTTTGCAACGGCAACATATCAATTCACGTCATGTGTGAGTGTGAGTGATAGTGGTGCTAGTGGTGAGGTTAGTGTTAGTGTACCAAGTCGTTATCAGCATGCGTGGTTATCGCAATGAGTGAGTCTTCCGTGATAAGCGCGATGGCGAAATGGAGACACCTCCCAAGGGTTGCGTTTGTGGGATATGAACGACAACTTTAAATGAATGGATCAATTGACTGCGTTTATTTGGATTTCGATGTTGTTTCATGTGGTTGAGCAACATTTTTATGATAGACAGCAGCTGCAGTTCTCTTGTTGGCAGGATTTAAGCGAGCTTTAATAAGCTGAACACAACTTTAAAAATTATCGTTTGAATCTACAGACCAACTCGCCTTCCGAAGCGTTCCAATCATGTCCAGATCTTGTTGTACACCTGTTAAAATCAATCGCTATGCAATGCTCTCATTCTGATGTGTTTTACTTCAATCAAGTGCACTTCAATTTGCTGCAGTAGAATAGTTTTTGCTCGTTACCTTCGTTACTCAGCCAACCATACGCTCTGTCTGAGTTTTACGATGAAAATCGATCTCCGCACTGTACCCAGCACATACTTCATGAATCACCTTTTCTCTTAAGTTACCGGCGCCAATCTTTACCATCGTGATTGCATTGGGACTGTGATGGTCCATCAAGCAGGGCTGAAGTTTGTTTAGCATTTTGGAATTTTTTTTTCTCATTGTGCTTCAAATATTCAGGCTCCCCCCTTTTGTTTCTATCGAAACTATGACGAAGAAAGAGCAGTGTAAAGATAATACTGGCTAAATGTAAGCCTTCAGCTCGGTTCAATACGAACTGAAGGGTGTAATTGAGCAGCCAGTACCCACGAATGTTCCTTATGGCGTTGTGGCGCTCGACTCGAGGGAAATGCTCGACCAAAATGATTTCCTCGTGCAGGAAAGATTCGTGCACATAGGGTCTTTTCTGTTCTGATTTTATGTGGAATGATTTGCATGCTATTTTGGTGCAGTTTATTGCCAAAGGAAGGTAATAACGCCTGAGAAGGGAAGAAAAATGTCATATTTTACATGAAAATGATATCACAATGGTTTACAGTGTTTGTTTCTTGTAAACTCAACAGAAAACTGTATCCATTTACAACGTGCTTCATTAATTTTCAATTTCTGCAAACTTTCTGTTTTGATTTATGAACTTTTCCTCCAAATGATACAAATTCTTTAACTCATTATTACTCAATATAATACAATGATGAAAATATGAATTAGAAATGGCAATCCGATCGTGCCAGATTTTACAAATTTATTGACATTTAAGCCATTCGAATGTAGATCCCTTTATTGAACTTCAACTCCCAAAAAAATAGCTCTCAACTTTTAAGCATATGGTTGAATGCTTAAGAGTACCTCAAAGAAATGCAAAACAATGAAAATCCCTTGTGCAGTAGCCAAAAACCTTCCCGAACGATTCCCGAATGTCGAAGGCTTCCTAAACGTCAGTTCACCAAACCACCGCCTCATTCTTATAACCTTCTCCAGGCTCACTTTGAGAGGATTAAAAAACCAGCAACTCACAGCACCGGATATAAAATTGCCGAATTTATGATGAAAACCATAAAAATGCTTTCCTTTTTCTTTGCGTATCCAAACATGAACGCAAAGAAACACACACGCAATTTCCCACAGTAAAACGGGGATATAAATATTTTTTTCCACCCTCTTCCGGGGAGGGTTGGGTGCGGTGGGGGTTCTCCTCGAAATGATGGGAAGCTAACCAATGGCAACAGAAAACAGGAGGATAATTCATCCATTTCACCAGACTCACCATGGCCCGGGCATTCGGCATGGGCGCATGGGTGCTTGCCGGAGTCGTTGGTAAATTTCGACAATCCGCAGAAAAGACAGACAAATCGTTCAACAACAACTCAACCGTTGAGGCAAAGGACGCTCGAGAGGATGGTTCGTGCGGGGTAAGGATTTTTTGGAATCCCAAATATGTTGGTTCAAAATGATGGAGTGTGGCACTTGAAGCGTACGGGGTGGGTGGGGAGGTTTGGAGGTTTGGAGCGTTGGAAGTCTCGATTTTATTGCGTGTCGGAAGCAGAGCAGTAAACATAAAATTTACCATACCTTCATGCCTCAGCTTCTTGGTGGTGGTGTGTTTTTGTGTGAAGATTGTATACTATTACGCGTGTGGTTCACGGAACGATCCTTAGTTTTGAAAGAAAAAGAAAATTCATTAGTTAATTGTCTTCTTGGGAATGTTATGGCTGCCCGTTTTTGGTGTAAAATTCCAAATAGTGTTTTTATAATGTATAACTAATTATGTTAAGAGATGACTGCTGTGAGGATTCAATCATGATTTTTGCAGTTCCACGTCTCTGAATACATCATCGTTTTGAATCCTTCAAAAGAATTAAAGACACGTTATGCTTCCCAATTTTTGCTACTTACAGGCTACGTACCGAACCGTTTTCAATGTGATTGGCAAGAAGTCTGTGTCTTTCTTCTTCAATTTCCCTCTTTGCTCAGCGTATCGATTTCGCATTTACAATTCCTTTCTCCCTAGCAGTAGTTAGGTTGCTTTCAGCATAATTAAAGAACAAAATCTGCATCTAGAACCGGGGGGGACAAAGGCAGGATCTCTGAAGAAGCTGGACGTTTCCGGACAAATTGATTTCTCTTTGTGCTCCGGAGGTCAACGATTGCTGGCCAGCGTTCCAATCCGTTCCGTTTGCTTTCGAGTGATGATGGTAATGAGCAAAGTGTAGAAAGAACCAGCAACCAACGCTCTTTGCCAACATACCACCGCTTGCCATCGCTTTGTTTGCCGGCGATCGGTGATGATTTTCATTTCAAACGAATCGAAAGAAAACCGAAACCCTGCTCCGGTACATTACCAGCAAGGGTGGCCAACATAGGGCCACCGCCAACCAGAACAGAAGTAAAGTTAAGTGAACGATGCAATAACTCGAAGCCACCAAAGAGCGGGGAGAAAAGAATTTTGCAAAAGAAAACTTTAACTCCACTTGTGTCCGGCCGAAGCCAACGTGAATTCCTGCCCGGGTTCTGGCACAAAGAGAGAACAAATTAATATTAATTAGAGTGAACAAGTGAAGTGACAGTACTGGCGGGATGGTGTCCCCGATGGTGTGCGGGTTTCTCGAACGGAAACGGATGGGTTTGGTTCCGAGGAAACTTTCGCCTTCTTTCATCTTCCCTAAGCACGCCGCTGCCATAAATTACAAAGGCATGCAAGGCAGTTGGGTGATAGGATAATTTTCGTTCATTAAACGAAGAGTTGAGCGAGATTTCAAGTACTGTCTGTCTGTTGTTTTTTTTTTCTTTTAATTGCAAGCAATGTAACCACCAGTAGCAAGCAATTATTCGAGGAATAAATTAATCTTGAAGCTAATGTTTGATCAAACGTATGCAAAACGGGAAGCTGGGATGCAGGGAATTCTTTTGTTTTCAGAAGCTAATTATTTACAATTTTTTCAAATGTTTTACCGTTCTTTGTCCATAATTTTATCATTGAAATCGGTATGAGCTTTTATAATTATTTATTATTTTTGACTTTCTCTTTATTGTGTGACATTTATAGATTCCAAATCAGTTTTCATTTAATTCACACTTTTCTGTAATTGATGTTTGAAAAATTATTTTTTAAAGGAATCAGTTAGTTTATTTTGCATTATACAGAATGCTTGTTTTCGGAATTTGAAAATAATTGGAAGAATAAATTTCTATTCTTTTGCTTGTTAATAATACATCAACATATTAGGTGCGCATATAAATAACGGCCGATTTTTCATAAGTTTATTTTTCGTCATTGCATTTTTATTTGTGAAAATAAGGTGAATCAAAGTATTGGCCATTATTATTTATTACTTTCTTCCACCTTTCGGGGAAATTGCGGATTCCTTTTGAGGAAAAAATATACGTTTTTTGACGCAATCCAGGTATTCAACCAATTCTGGATCTATCCGTAAGAGGGAAACTGCTGGTTAGCCAATCCACCATCCCTGGATCGGAACAGGTGGAAATCCGATGGTGTCAGATCCTGTGAATGCGGCCGATGCGGTAAAACATCCCATTTGAGGGCATCAACGTAGTTTTCCAACATGTGGCCGAGCATGTTTCTCCCGATTTCAGAAGTTCGTAGTATATGACGTCGAGCTGGTCCCACCAAATACTCAGCATAACTTTCGAGTTGATTGTGTTGGGGTATGACCGGGGGATCCGCATGTTATTTTGCGCTTAGGATTGCTGAACGAAATCCACTCCTCGTCTCGCGTCACGATTCTATGCAGGAACCCCTTTCTGTTGTGCCGCTGGACCAGCAATGAAGAGTCTGCGTTCAATATCCCGCGGCTTCAACTCGTGTGGTATCCATTTGCCCTCCTTCTGTATCATGCCTAACGCGTTCAGCCGTGATGATATGGCCCGACGAGTTACACCAAGCACGGCTGCAAGCTTTTCTTGCGTTTGGCAGTGATTTTCTTCCAGTAAAGCCGTCGATTCTACGTCGGCGAACGTTTTGGGCCTTCCTTCACGTTGAGCATCTTCCACGGCGTAATCACCGCTTCGGAAGCGTCGAAACCAATCCCGACACCTTGTTTCGCTTAGAGCAGCATCGCCGTAAACACTCGAAAGCTCTCGATTGCGCTTCGGCTGCCGTTTTCTTCGCTCGAAACAAAAACAGCAACACCTCCCGCTATGGCCCTTAACCTGTTCAAAATCAGACATTATCAAAAACTAGGAACTTTTACTCGCACGAAATAATCACTCATCTGTTTACACAGTTTGATTATGGCATTCCCGAACTTGATCTAAGATGTTTCTTCTTCTTCTTGGCTTAATGACCTATAAGGTCATGCTGGCCATCGAAATGGCTTACTGGAGTGTCGATACCACGTAGTTGGTTAGTCAGTCCTCACTACGGGGGGATGGTCCGGATGGGATTTGAACCCCGGCCCTGCCCTTTGAAGACTGGTGCCGCTGTCGTCTACATCACCGGGACGCCCCAATAACGTAAACGTCAAATTCGCGCCACATTCGAAACAGCTGTTATTTATTTGCGCACCTAATAGTATTGATCCATTTTGAGAACACAATTACTCTTTTATAAAAGAAAATATAATGTAATAATTAACAGTAGACTCCTCTTCTTAAACACATGTGAAAATTAATAAAAATTTTGTTAAAAATTTATAGTAAGAAACTCCCTTCTTTTAGAAAGATTCATTTTTAATCATATTACATTTTTAATTATTGTTATTCATTTCCTCGAAGCTTTTATCATAATAAATAAAATACTGCTTTGTATCAATTCGATTGATCATTCGATTTAGAAATTTTAGAGACCAACAATAAACTCCATATGATTAATTCCATATGAACAATTAATCCATATGATAAAGAACGTAATAGCTCTCAATTATTACAATACTGTAATAGCAGAAGATTAACGAAAAAATTTCTATAATTGAAAACGCTTGGTGTCGAGATGTGTCCATTTGTTTTTGTTGTGTGAACAAGATTTATACCTTTTTATATGAGTATGACGGCTCTCAGTCGTATTATCAGTTGTAAGCAAGATGTTTCTCAAAATATAATACAACAATTTAAGTTTTAAACAAAAATTACCTTAAGGATATTTCTCCCATTTATCCGGCCATTTAACCAATTTTACAGACACTTGCCAAGTAAAACATTACTTCAAGCGAAAGTGTGAAAATGATCTACTGAGGAAAGTGTCACGTGCTAAAAAGTGTAGAAATTCACACACCAACAAAAAATTACTCCATTCCGATTGAAACATTAAGATCATCTTCACGGATGATCGAATCGTTACGCTTTGGCTCATCACAGCACCAAACTGGCAATGGGTTTCAGGCATTTTTTTTTCGTTTCGTTTCGTTTCATCATCAGTCCAGTTGCCAACTCGAATGGACTTCCTTGAACAATTCGCAACAACACACGGGTATGGTTTCGCTGACACAGGCCCGCTCCACCGCCCCGCTTTGCTAGCGCTTCATTCACGCAAACATAAGCCGAGGGCCGAGGTCAGACAACAGAAACAAAGAGCGTAGTGGTTTCGTGTTTCCATGCCACCGAACGCCGGTCAATCCAACCCGGTTGCTGCTTGTTTCGTGTTTTTATCTGTCTATTTTACGACCCGTACAACTGTGTGTTCCCTGTTCGGGCGAGGGCACGAGGTTTCGAAATAAAGTGCAAAGTGTACAGCCGATTTTTCCACCACCGTCCCGGTTGGTGGTGGGAAGATGATGCGAAAAGAAATAAAAATGGAGGCTGGAGCAAAGACAAAAAAAAAAGGAAGCGCGAGAAAAACACCACTACAAAAGTTCTGGCAAAGTTTCTGCTACAAGCCGGGAAAGCTTGAATGTGTGTGTCCGTGTGTAAAGTCAAGGAAAGGAAGGAAAAACCGAAACAGAAACTAGCATGAACTGAAATCACAACTCAGGCAGGCAAGTGCAAACTGAAGCAAGTAACTTATCCTTCCTCGTTTTTTTTTTTTTGTTGTGGTTTCTCTGTTTTTCCATTGTTCCGCCGTTTCTTTCGTCCTATTTCGCTCACTAAATTTAGCTGTGCTCAATTTTGGACCTGGTTTTTGTTATATTACATTTATAGCTTCATGTTCTTTCGCTGGCCCCTGTTTTCATACACTTCTCGCTCATACACTCTTCCGCTGCTGAAGTCTTGGCCAAAGTTGAGGTTATCTTTTTTTTTCTTCGCTTGCTAGCTACCATCTTCCCTACCATGGGGCTCGATTTCAGAATCGGAAAGTTTTTGATTTTTTCACACCTCCACCTCGCGTCTCATGACCCAGTTTTCCCCGCAAAGGAGTCTGGTCCTTCTGGTACGTTCCGATGTACAGACCGATCTCCGAGAGACCGACAGTTTATATGGTGTGAAAATTTATCATTTCTACGTGATCTTCGCCCGTTTTTCGAATGGTGGTTTGAAGGATTTTTTGTTGTGTTGTGTCTATATTTGCCATGCTAGGCGGCCTAGGTGCAGTTAACAGTTTGCGCGCCCCCAAACTTGAAACACGGAAATGAAGCAAAACTGATGCTCCCGTGCAGCATAGTGCACTTGGGCGGTCGCGGTGTGGTGTTTATTTTATATCTTTGCCGGTGTTCCTCAACCCGGGACTTGACTCGTGGCAGCCAAAGGGCAATCGGTAATGGAGCGCTCGCTACATAAACTTGTGGCCGTCACGGTTTCGGTGTTATGTTTCCTAGCGGTGGCTGGTGAAGTTTTAATTCAATAAACTTTAAAGTCAATCTTTTTTTGCCCACCATGCACCGTGTTGTGTTTTTGTTTCTGCCAGAATAAACCGTAAGGCATGGAAAGAAGTTGCGCTGCAAAGATGGCGCTCATGTCAGAAATAATCCGATACGATAGACACATTTTGCGCGTGCGGAATAGTAGAAAAGGGCCGTTTGAAACCGTCGCAGCGCAAAAAGAAAGATAATATACTCCTTTTAGTTTGCCATTTTTCATTTTAAATACTTTTCCCCTAACTCGTAAACAGGCTATTTTTCATCATTCTTCTAGCCGATATATCTTAGCCCAGCTTAGCCAAGTTTGCTGGTGGGAAAGGAAAATCCAATTACAACCAGTCGAAAGCAATTAATTTGAAGCAAAGCTCCCGAGTAAAGCGTGCTGTAACTGCACCAAGAGACAAAGCTCATCATTCAGCCAGTCAGCGTAGGAATCCCTGCACGCTTGTGTGAAAACGTTTGTGTGGATGGATGGGGTGAGTGTGCGAGAAGGGCTGACATATTAACGAAAACTCGACACAAATATGAATATTTGTGTGAGAAAATTTGTCAAAAGCATCCCATTCCTTCGCTCTTTCGCAAACGGTCGTGCCAAAAGGGGGGAGAGTTAAAATATTTAATAAATGTCTCCCAAGCGTCCCGGGGAATGATGACGTCCCTGCTGCTGTCGGTTGGTTCATTCCTGTCGTATTAACATGGAAGTAAACTAAATTGTGAAAGCTGTAGGGTTATTTCCACACTGGGGCAGTAGAAGGAAATGTGAAATGTCCCTTGCTGTGGCTGACCGTTCACCAGTTTTGGTATGTGTGATTACTCGCAGCATACATTCTCCTGTTCGCTGGGACAGGGATCCTTATTGCCGATCTCAAATGGTAAAGTCTCGAGTAAATCGTGAGTAGGACAAATTGATTTTGAGACTTTTTTTCGCGACTAATCCAGCTAACACAGTGACAATTTCTATTGCTTTTTCAATGGTTAAAATGTTAATAAAAGTCATTGTTCAACAGTCAGTTTAATTGAAGTTGTACATAATAAGATAATTTAAATACCAAGTTGGTTAGTATTCTTCTTTGAACAACACAAACTCGAAAGGTGTCGGTACAAATACTCAATTTTGCGTTTGGAGAGACGGTTCTGACGGAATTCTACTAAAAATCCTTTTTGCTCCTAGCGAATTGAATCAGGGATAGCAATCAGAACAGCATTATTAAAATTGCTGCGGCCCGCAAAAAACACAAAATATAATCTAAATTTATATATTTTGTGAAATTATTATTGAATCACCGTCTTGATCTTTTTGAAAAAGACCTGTAATTATTTTTGAAGATAAAGGTAAATAAACAAATACAGGCCGGCGTGACCTTAGAGGTCGTTAAGTCAATAAGAAACTACAGGAAGAGAGAATGCTAGCTGTTGCAAAAAGGTTCATCGTTCTGTCTAATAAGGTGTTGAAATCTAGGATAAACAATACTTGAAATTTCTGGGAAGTTTCGGTAAATATGAATACCCACATCCCGGATAATCTGGATGGATATTTTTTCAGTGACGATCCTTGACTAGTACTGTGCGATTAAAAGACCACATTGGAATTGTCATAAGTTGAAAATGGAGTTTAAGCCAATAATTTTTCGACGATTTTTCTCTAACATTCAGGTTTGACAATAGGTCCCATGGTTAGCGTGTTCCTGGTATAGTCGCTTTTTTTCTCTCCGGGAAGGATTGAAAATATTTCATAAGGCAGAAATTCCTTTCTTGTACCATTTTCCTTCGGTGAATGAAGACAAATAGCATTTAAAATAGATTTCACCAGAAAGCGGTATGCGTTTTTATGAAAACTGCCACTCAAAACATTACATCCAGAAGAGTCTAAATGTTGAGCGGTAAGCTTCAAATTAGGAATTAATATTCTTTGACGAGTTCGACGGTTCTATTTTAAGAATCTAGTTGATGTATGAGCTCAACATTCCAACTGCTTTACGACCGGTTGTTTCTCACAAAGCTGCTTAAAATGTAACCTTTAACAAGTTGTTCACTGTCAATTCGATACTGCCTGCCAGTGGGATATTCTATTTTTACTACCACGTCACCTCACCCCCATCAGAAGGTTTCGGTTCCAAGGCAGTAAAATACCGACACACATACACACACAAGTCAGTCACACAGAACGCGTAACGGCAACATCGGTATCCCACCGAAAACCCTCTCCCTTAGCGACAGTGGATGGAAAAGGGATACTAATGAGATTATTCCATTAGTAAGTTGCTGAAATTGTGCGCCCGTTGACGTTGAAGGGAATTTAATGAGTGAACGAGCGCGGAGCGCATTTTTACTAACCATTATCCGGCAGAAGAAGAAGAAGAAGAAGAAGAAGAAGAAGAAGAAGAAGAAGAAGAAGAAGAAGAAGAAGAAGAGGGGAAAAACCTTCCAGAGCGTTGGGGATTTAAGGAAAGATCAGACGTGGGGAGGTTTGCTTTTCGTTTAACAGTCTTTCGGGTGGGAACCGTGGGAGATTTTGTGGTAGTCATTTTCTACCATCGCCCAGCTGCCGACGCCGGAACACCAAACGGCGACCGGAGAAAGTGTGAGAGTTTGAAAGAATTTTAATTTCCCATCAAGTCGCGTACGCCGGGCAGGGAAAACGCGGGCTCGCAAATCGTTGCGTGCCCGCCATTTGCTTATCGGTTTCGTCGGCAGTGTGACAGTTTCAACAATCAAGCCTTAAAAGCTCTGCCAGCCGGAAGAGTGTGTGTGTGTGTTCTGTATGCGGCTCACGTCGCAAACATGTGTCTCGTGCTGTATGTAGCACACACACACACGATCGTTGTTGGTGGGTAGAAGCGGCCGAGAACAGGGCAGGACGTATTTATGATTTATAATTCATACGCAAATGAGTGTCCCCGGCGTGTCCTGATTTGTCCTCCACTTCACCTTCGTTCAAGCACCATTTGTTGCTTCGTTACTTCGTAGTTTGGTGGCGCTGTTAAATGGTGCCCCACGAAGTGGATCGTGTGAACATTCGCCCACGACGGCATCAGGCCGTCGGTTCCGGCGGGATTGAATTAACAGCGCTTAAAACGAGACTCATGTCGTAACGGTCGAGCAAACCCGAAAAAGAAAAAAAAACAACAGTAGTTCTTGCTGCTTGGCGAGACAACTTTTTCTGCTTTCCCTCAGCATTGTCACTCAGCTCTTGACCGCAGTGTTAGACCAAGTGTTGGCAGATTTTCACATGCTTGGGGTTTGCTTTTATTTTCCCATTTACGACACCTCCTCCGCTCGGGGTCGGCGAAAGGAGGCGGTCATTTCAATAGCAATGGAAAAAAGAAGAATGAAAAAGGTACGTTACGTAAATCCAGTCATTCTAAAAAGCTTCATTGTGTGGCCGATTTAAAGAGAATATTTTCGCTTAACTTAACCGATGGGAAGCTTGCGACAAACGGCATGAAGGCGGCCGGGAATGCTACAGAGTAATTGAAAGCCATTCTATATAGTTTCGATGGGCAAATTAGGAAAACTTTGGGACTGGTGTTTCGATTGGAAGGAAAGCAAAATTTTGGGAGAGTTTATGGTGCACTTAGGCAGATTAAACCGCAATCGGATTGCCTGGTACCATCGTATTTGATGGCAAAAGGAATTGCTCAAAAATGAGCTTTTTAGATGATATTGATCGATTTTCTAAGTAGTTTTGGAGCTGTTAAGCAAGCCTTATTTGAACTTATCTAATCAAAATCTAAACAAATATCGACCGAATCTCCTCTATACCACAAACTAAATGAAACTGTTGACATCAGCAAGAAAACTCAATTCAATTAAAAGCGCTGTTTGCACAATACTAATTTGACAGGGTCAGGAGAACGATCGTTTCGTTAAGTTGTCAAATGTGAGTGCCAGGGGCACTCAAGCGAAAAGGCTCTAAATACATGTAAAAAACATTGATTAAACTCTCTCTGCTACAAAACGCTTCACCAAAAGGTAACAATTTCGATCGTCTACAAACCGAAAGAAAACCATCCAAAATCCGCGAGTCTGTTTAAGCCCTTTCTTTTTGCATAACTTAGCATACGTTACGCAATTAAGTTCCCGTTGTACTAAAGTAACACAAAAGCAACTGTGAATGATTGTGAATGAATTTTCCCCATAAGAACCAGCACATACCGTACCCAGACAAATTACCGGGAAACAGAAACTAATTCCGTTCCTTACATCATTAACATTCGAAGGCTTCATTCGCGTAACGCATTCAATAGTTTGAATGTACTGGGAATTGGTTCCTTTCACTGTAGAAGAATAGGATGCTTGATAAATACACTCGAGCTTGATAGAAAATTCATTGAAACTCACACACACACATAGTGTATCAATTTAGCGATAAGGATGCTGACGGTGCTTTTGGAGTTGAGCAAACGTAATAATGGTGGTGGTGCATTTTGCGATGTTGGCATTATGAGGCTTCAATTTTCCAACGAACATATATTGTTCCTACTCGAAAGCTCATTGAATGATTCGTGGAGTTCAGCATTCTTACAGCGTTACCGGAATTGATTCATTATTAGTTAGCAATCGGCCACTGGAGAACAAACAATTTTTGAGAAAATATGTTTGGCATAAAATTAGATAATTACGGTTTTAGTTAATAGAATAAATTGTATTTTTTTACTTGAATTCTTACGAAAAACTCTCCTACCGAACAGAGAATAGCTGCAGCTCCAGTTATCTGGGTAATGTACTGTAAGATAAATACACTGTTACTTACTGTAGCTCATGATACAGATACATTACATTAAATTACATTCTTATTATACATTAATAAGAATCCAGGAGATAAGTCTTAGTGCGGTTTTGTACAAAACGCATAAAAATTCTATCGCTTTATATGTTAACTTCAAAAAAAATTTGCTTCACATTAAAACATTTGAGGCGGTTTTGATGGCTGATAGTCATTACATGGTAGGACCGTACGTAAAATCCCGCTCGGACCGTTCCCCGTAGTGAGGACAGGTTACTTGGCATCGATAAGTCTAGTAAACAATTCGATGGCCGGCGTGACTTGGTAGGCTGTAGAGCCATGGACAAGAAAAATATGTAAAGAAAGAAATTATGAGACTTTAGGTGTTGCTGACGGGATCAAAACCGGATGCGAAGCATCCGCTGTTGGGTGGACCGATCACGCAAAGGACTGACCGAATTCGAAACTCTCGCACAGTTTCTTGGCGTTATCAGATTTACTTGGATCAGACAGATTCCTGGGTCGACCAGGCCAGTTCCTACCAGTGGATGCGCGTATCTGCTGGTAACGCGTTAGGACAACGGGAGTCACTGGCTTTCCTAAGGCGAAGCTGGCTAGCCTGTTTTTCTGGACTTGCAACGAGAAGTATCTTACCGTGTCACCAAGCTCGGCTAGCGACGATTTCCCAGATCTCAGGCCGTATCGGCGACACTAGCTCTGCCAAGACTTGCCAGGAGAAGTTTTTAAACGCGAACGAAGGCACAGCCGATGATATCTTCTACTAATTCTTCCGACGGAGTGGGGAGGCATTACTGGAGTGTGGAACCCACATCCGGAGGGAAGGCAAAGGGGAAACTTACTCGAACCTGAAAATATCTCCCAAAGACCTACAAGTTCTGTGGATTGAGTTTTCAGAAAATAAGTCTCTAATACTAATTTCGATCCCTTGATCGATTCTACAAGCGAGAAGGCAAGATTTATCTTCCTTCTTTCTTTCGCAGCGCTCTAGCGATCGCGCATCGCTTTCTTTAGATTCGTCGGGAATTCTTTCGATTAGCTACGTATAAGCGATCACATATAACATTGTTTCTTTTCACCAATATTGATGAGGTCGCGCCTTACGCTGCGGTGACGTTATGCTATAATTTAAACATTAGCCGCAGGAGCGATCGCGCATCGCTTATACTGGAGCGTATTAGTTCGTCTGATTGTTCCCGTTCTTGTTCATGTTTGTCGTCGCGCCGATCGGCGAGTGAAGAGCTAGAATGTTATAAATCAGATTTGTCGATGCGGCACTTAAGCGGTATGATTCCTTTCGTTTCCCGTTGTATTACGCTCTTCTATGATGTAAACGGATTCGTTGTGCCTACCTTTCTATGAAGGGCCTTTCTTTATATCCCATACAATGTAGGCGAGTTTGTTGCAACTGCATTTATGTTCATTTTCTGTTACACTTATTTCAATTTTTCTATAAAATCGTTCTTTTTTTTTTATTTATTTTAAAATGTGGTTTTTAAGGTCCAAGGATATTCAGTTAGTTTAAATGCAGTGGTAAATTCGGATAGTTAAATAGACTTTATACTTTAAGCTAGGAATTTCATTTCATTTTAGGTATTTCATATGTTTTCCCTTGGCTATATACAAGCAGCATTGGAAAAAAAGAAAACAGAAAATAGGGAAGCGGAGGAAAGATTGTGAAGTGGATAACAACAGGGAACGGAAAGCAGGAAGGGATATGTTGAAATCAAAGTGATGGGACGAGGAATTTTGGACGAGGAAACATTTTGATGGCATTAAGGAGGCGATCTTTACGGCCCCCCGCAGAGCGACGTAAGGCAACAAAAATTGGGGGATGATTAAGAAAGGCGCAGGAGGGAACATATAGAGGGATTTTCATGAGCAAAGCTGGGGCATCGATGCAATCAAGGAGAAGTGCGACAATAAATGAAGATTGGGAAATAGACCGGCGATCTTCAAGCTACGTAGCATCTGTCCTCGTAACAGGGCAGAGGAGAGTATCGATCGTCAAGAATTTTCCGGAGAGCAAACCTGGTAAAGGACCTCTGCACCCGCTCTATTCGATCAATGTGGATTCTTGCCGTCGGGGACCAGATAACCGAGCCATACTCCAGAATTGATCTGACCAGTGAACAAAACAAAGTCTTCAAACAACAAGCATCGGAGAAATCACGGGCCACACGTTTAAGTACACCAAGAGTCCTCCTGTTGTGTTGTCCTGTTTATGTCTTGTGCTTTTGGTGTAAATATTGCAGCGATGGAAGTAGAATGCTGCTGTGTTTCCTATTGCAGCTTGAAAGCCACTTTGCATCTCTCAAGGCGTTGAACTGTAACAAAGAAAAACATTGTTACGACAACACAAACAACTATTTGACTGCGTACAGAATTCCCCAAACACTCCTACAGTGACAGTTCAAGCTGTACCTGGTCAAAATCGGGTCCAAGAATGATCGGCAAGTTCTCAAGTTCGACATTGAACGCGCCAAACACCCTCGAACCTAACTCCAACGCAGCCGAACAAATTGTGTCAAGGCTGGACTGATTTGGAGAACACTTTGATTAATTGTGGAAATCGCCTGCCTCTCTTTTAAGGCAGTGTTGAAATTACCCCCGAATGCTGCTGTCCTGTTACATGATCATCCGTGACACTACAAAAATAAACACTTAAGATGTAGACAACACAACAAATAACAAAAAAGGAATGGTGTAAAAAAAGGATTGGAAGGATTTAGTGTTTTTAGGTCTCAGAACAACTGTAGGAACCAATTGGTATTTTGAATTTTGTTTTTATTCGTATGGGGTTTGAATTGCTGAGGAAGTATAAGTTCAGAAATTTTTTAAATTTGTTAATTATATGGACTATCTGACACTGCTGTTGTCATTCCCAGAGAACCTCATTAAACTGTGCTCTTACACAGCGTATTAGGAAAGATATTGGGATTCCTTTTTAATCCTATCGGAATATCGACACGTATCACGGGAGTTTGATATGCTAGCGAGAAAAGCAAAATGGAAGACGCACACAGCAACAAAAATGTCAGCTGTTATTTTCTCAACCCTTTTCTTTCCTCCGACCCGGCACGGAGAGAAAAAAGGAAGAAAACTTGAAAAAAAAAATGGAGCTAGGGATTTTTCTATTTCACTTCCAGCGCAGCTCACTTTTACGACCGACGACGACTATTAATGCTAAACCGAGAAACCAACGCACCTTGAGGAAAAAAACAGCAAGAAAATGTGAGGGGAGACGAATGCTCCTCCAGTTTCGCAACCCGGGCAGCTGTTGAACGCATCTTCCCGGTCGGCAGACGAATTGCCTGATGGTTGAGATCCATCAAGTCGATTGGTGCCTCGCAACAAGTCGCATAAATGGTCGATCGAAGAATATTTTCAAGGATAAAATGTGCGAAACACCCCCGGTCCGGACTACGCTCGATCCGACGTCCTGATGATTGGCAGGGGACGCTTCCGGGCGGCACGCGGCATGTAACGACGCAAGCAGAACAAAAAAAAGAAAATCAACCACCGGACGGATCGCATTCCGTTTTTGGAAGGCATTTTTCTTAAGAGCCTTTTTGGGACCGAAAAATTTTACGACCAAAAACGGCCCACATCTCGGGGTGTATTTTTTTTTTTTGGGAGTCATGCAGCAGTACGGGGAGAGCCTTTCGGTTCGGAACCCCATTGAGTCAAGTAGATGTGTAAACAGAGGAATGTTTTACGGGTAAAACTGTGCAAAAAGATAGTCGATGGTTGTTTTCTTCCCGTTCGTGTTACGCCTGGTTGATGCTTTATTTTTCCCAGATGGTCGTTGATGTCGTCCTTTTTTTTTTATTATTTTACGTTAAAAGCTGGACCATGCCCTTTTGTGTCGATGCAATGCAATGCGGAGGGGAGGGTTCCAGGGTATGGAGAGGACGAGCAGAAAAATTCAATTAGTGTAAAAGCCGTCAAAAGGATTGAAAAGTTTGCCCAAAAACTTTATCCACTTGCTCTGCTGGTAGGGGTTTGCATAAGCGGGCCGGTGAGCATTTATGATGATGCCGATGATGGACGCTGTCCTTACTGGCACAAACCTTTTGACGCCGGTTTTCATTTTGTTTTCCCCAGAGTGGTTGAATGGTAAAGTCTACAATAACATACAATATAAATTTAAGGTTTAAATGTCATAGAAATGTATGTCCGAGCCATTGGCTCCTGTGCACTTAATTTAGTTAGTGTTTACAGTGTAGTAATCATTGTGTAAATAATTGCTTGTTCACTGTTTGTTGCATAACTTTACGTTATATCTGGAAGGAAAGAGACAAAGTTGATTAAAAGCAGGATTAATTAAGCGCTAAGTAACGTAATGTCTCCAACTCTCCACCGATAACAAAGAACCCGTTAAGACTCTTGAATGACTATTGCCGAGAAAATATGTCTTATCATTGCATCGGGTGTAGCACGAAACGGACAATACTGTGCAACTCAAATAAAATAAATACAGCAAAAAAAAAAAACTTCACCAACGCTTCCATGTGACAGCTGCAGCAGTCACCGATCTCTTTGAACTGAACTGTCCCCAACAAACGCGAGCGCCTTCGTTCCGAACGAGGGCTGTGCTTTGTTGGTCGACCGAAGGTTTAGCAAACAAAATTAGCGAAAAAGTTTCGCCTGAATGCTGACACAAACCCACAGAGTGTTGGTTGAGGCGCTTTTTTCCTTTGCTCCTTCGCATTTTCTTTACTTCACAGTTAGTCGATGACCAGACTCAGTTTTCTTCTGTTTTACTGCTTGGTACTCCGGTGGCCGGTGACAGCGGGAAAGTATTGTGGGAGGTCCAACAATAGCATCCGAAGTAAAAAAAAGCATTGGAAAAAATTATCTGTAAAAAGTGAACTGGAAAGCTTCGTCTTCAGCACCCATCCAAGGGGACAGTACTTGATGGTAGTTTTGTCTGGATTGTGGTCGCTTTTTTTTTTGTCGTTGCCTATTGTATTTTAGCTACGAACTGTGCACAGTCCTCACAGTCTAACCACAGTCTTAGTTTCGCCAATAGTGCTTCCGTTGTTTCAAGTTACCACTCGAGGCCACACTAACTGCACAAAACAATAATTTGATTTGGTTTGGCATGGTGTCCTTTTCCCAGATCCGTCGTGTTCCTAGTGTTCCGTTTTATGGTTGTGGTTTTACTTTGGAAAAGATTTTTTGCTCTCGCTTTCTTTTACACGAGTGCATTTCACTTGCTCTTCAACACGGATGATTGCTGGTTCAGTTTGAAGTTTTGTTTTTGCCTACGATCTCGAAGATAGCTTGCTGTTCTTATTTCGTAAACTTGTGGGACTGTAGTCAGATTTTACTTTTTAGAAACACCATAACTGCTTTGCAATTGGTTTGAGGTACAAAAAAAAAAAGATAAAGATATTCAATTTGTGTAAAAACTATGAGCCATTAGTTGGGAACGTTCAAATATATTTCAAACCAACCATCCTAAAATATAACTTAAAAAAATAGGACTTTCATCGTTCAATTAGGGAATGATTGAGGTCTTAATATTGCATATTGTTGTATCTCGTAAATTTTCTATAGTCAGTCCGATAAAAACTATTTGACTTCATGTTTCACTTTTTAAATAGTGATTGGTAAATGTTCATTTTTTCCAAAGTCTGATTAATCCAACGTCGAGGCATACTGGAGTTTACTCCAGAATTACTCCGGAGTAATTAATCCCGATCATTCCGAAGTAACTCCGGATTAATTCGGAATTAAATACGCATCAATCCGAAGAAAAAGCCGATAATAACTTCGGATTCAACTCCGGTATGCACTGCGAAATCATTTGCAAAGATTTGATTTTTTCGTTTATTTATAGAGGCATTGAGTCGTAGAGACTACATTCGCCTCTCTACTGTATATAAAGATGGTTTAATCTAATACAAAACTATCGTATACGTGGCTTAAATATTATAGAAAACTAATGCGATTTTGGCATATGGTATCGGATAAGTTTGAACTATGGCTTAAATTTATTTGTATAAATGACTGATGCGTAAAAATCTAATGAGGCGGTTCTGCTGGAGTTTGTCGGGTGATAGGATTGTCGTTAAATCAGTTTCTAGTTAGCAGGTGGCTCGGTGTGTCGTGTATCCATGACAATCGGTGAGGATGATCGGTGAAGCTGAGAATGACGTTTGCTCCAAACGTTCAGTGGAAGAAAACCCATTGATTTGGTGGAAAAGTAAAATATAAATGTACCCTTTATTTGGATTGTAAACCCAAAAATGTATAAATTGACCAGGTACCTGCGTCTCATGCGGAATGTTGTTTTTAAATATACGAAACGGATTTATTAACAATAAATAAACAAATTAGTGATACGAAACAAATACTCTTTAACACAGCAGTGCACGCCGGAGTTGAATCCGTAGTTAATATTGGAGATTTCTTACGAATTCTCCGGAGCTAAATCCTTATTACTCAGGGGTAAACTCTGCATTACTCCAGAGTAAATTGGGAATCATTCGGGAGTTATTACTCCGGAGCATCTTCGAAGTTACTTCGGAGTATACTCCGGTTTTTATACGTCGGAATCGGAGTCGGAGTTCCCATCACTACTCTAAAGGTCTTCGAAATGAAGCTCTTCGTTATGATAAATATTCCGGAAACTGACTCAGTGATACCTTAACCTAAATCGCAAAGCGTAATTAATTCCATTAAAATCATATCAACCATTCTCGTCTGCCCTGATCATAATAGAACATGCCATAATGACACGGCTAGCTCACCAAACCGTATGCTGTCAGGTGCAAAATTTCAAATGAATATTACGAATGCGTTCTTTTTCCACTAAAATAACTTTATTTAGGCAAATCTACTACTTCATATTCCATCCAGCTTTCGCTACTATCAGTGCATCGCATTTGACGATGACGCATTTGACTGAAAACATCTGCTCAATAGCAAAAATGCTAGGATCAAACGGATTGTTTTCTCTGGTATGTAAGCACGATAAGAAACACAATTTCCGGTGCCTGAACAAACAGAGACTGGTCGTTTCCGTACTACTGCTGCTACCAACGGAAGCAACAGCAGCACAGTGGGCGTAAGAAAGCGAAACGTTTGTACGCTGTACATACTACTGCTGGAACCACATCGGCATTTGTCTGCATGAATAGAAACCAATAAAATGAAATTAATCGTAAAACACGTCGTTTCTTTTATTGCAAACTGCGGTACGCTCGGGATCTCATTTGTCTGTTTATGACATTTTTTTTTCTTCGTCCGCAAACAAACGTCTCGGTCGCCATCAGTCATCAGCCGAGTCAAGGCCCAAAGTCTAACGGCAATGTTCGTTTGGTTCATGATCGATGGGATGATGAACTTTAAAAGATTTGTACACTAAAGCTTTCCTGAAATTTGCCATTAAAGGCGGAATTGATTGCCTAATCGATTTGTAACATAAATTGTTACAAATAGCTTGAACGTGTCTTGAAAATCGATTCGTTGGTATTGGAGCAAATTTAAAGGCTTCAAATTGTACACAAATAAATCTTTTTCTGATCCGACTTTTCCTTTTTTTTATAAATTTCGAACGCAGGAATTGAGAAATCCTCAACCACCTTACTGTGGCTACTATTGTGAAGAATGTTTACCATGCTTTTATCAGTCAAATCAGTAAAATGTTACATTCATTACACAATCCAAAGAATTGCATTCCATTGTACCGCAGCCTGCAATGTTTATGTTTGGAATGCATTTTGCCTGGAAGGAACGATTTTGACGGCAGTATCCCAATATCCTGTCTCATCGTCTGCATTTCCATTTCCCAACAACTGGTAGACACGAACCTTGCACAATCGTACACTAGTTGAACAAAAGCTCACCATTAACTTCGAATTTCCCAACGCCAGTCGGCCGGCAGTAGCTTGTGACACTGACAAGTGGAACTCAAATTGACGCTTTAAATGGAAATTCCGCGTGGTTTTAGTCGCTGCTCCGGATACTACCGTCACATCACGATAGGCGCCCATTTGTTACACGAAAGCCTACCTATCTGGTGGCAATTTCTGCGCTCTGTATCACCAGCTCTTGCGAATTAACTAGTATCAGTCCGCTCGAAAGGGTCGTTTATCTCCTTGAGAAGGTTTGCTTCCATGCGGACGCGTGTGTACGCGGGTACGGGTTGTAAATGGTGTCGCTACGCGACGGCAATAATTTTTGGACACCGGCTTCGTACTCACCGGTTGCCTCGAGAGATTGACTCAGTTGTCAAAGATATAAGTTGACCACGAAAACCCGGGGGCGAGGGTGCGGGATGCATTAATCTTAGTTCATTTCCTTCGTTCGGTGGTTAGTTGCTATCGCGATGGTATCATCCTGCACGCAATTTCCGTGAATTGGCATGGCAATATCAAGCCGGAGAAACTAATGCGAGTTCGGAGTAGAAACGACTGTATCTGTTTTCGGTGATGTATCATGTAGAATGGGTTCTGAATAATTTACTGATAACCCAAGCTATTTTTAGTGTAAGTGATGTAAAGAATAACGCATAGGCTAGGTAAAGAGGCAGTATTCTGAGGATTCTTCTTGTTTGGAGCAAAATGCATTAGGCAATCGAAGGGAGGAGTGTAAAATATGAACAATAAAATAATATCCAAGAAACGATTTACAGATTGGATCGAATATCAATTACGATACCAATTAACAGAGCTGTCCTTAAATTATTTGACAAGTCTCCATCTAGATTATTTTGGGTGCAGTACTAAGACAATTAAATTAAATTGCAAAGTGTACTTCCAGTATGATCAAAGCTTCGTTCGAATATTTTTCAAGAGTTTCTTCTTCTTTATGGCTTCACGACCGTAAAGGTCATGCTGGGCACCGAATGGGTTTCTAGACTTGCCGATACCACGTAGTTGGATAGCCAAGTCCTCAGTACGGGGGAACGGACCGAATGGAATTTGAATCCCGGGGATTTGAACTCCTGCCGTTTGAAGTCCGGCGCTGATGTCGCCTACACCGCTGAACCGCTTCCAGAGAATGAGTAGAAACATCTTGTTGTTAACACGATTTTTTATTCAATTTTTAGCCTTATCTTCTTAAATTCGGTAAATCTTTAACCACACTCAAAACACACTGGTGACATGTGCTGCGTATTGCATACATTTAAGCGTTTTTAGCAAGGAAACGAACAAATTTTGTTCTCTCTCTCTCTCTCTCTCTCTCTCTCTCTATCTCTCTTCTTCTCCCTCTAAGTGTCTCCATTTCTCTCTGTTTTCTTCATCTCTCTCGTTCTATTATTCGTGTACTTTGAACAAAAGTTGATTACACATTTGGTTGTTTCTTCTTCTGACCTACAAAATTTCATCAACCATAAGACAATCCATTTTAACAAACTAATTACAACAGTAGCACCATTAAAAATCTAAAAATGCTCATCGCACTCTTAAGCAAAAACCTGCAACAGAATCAACGCTTTTCGAAGACATTCAAAGAAATCTCCTTGGAAAACGTTAATTAATGTCACCAAAGACGGACGTTCACGAGCGCTTGCTTCACATTTCATTCGCTCGTTGGAAAAGTAGCCACTTTCTGTTCCGTTCATTTCTTCATTTCCTGCACGCACCCGTGTACAAAAGCATTGTCTCATGTTGCAGAAATCGGGAACTTAATTTCTCTTTAACAATCACCGAGAGAGTGCGCGTTTAGCAGGAGCGAATGATAAGGATAAAATTTTCATTCAATTGCAGAAGAAAAATCAAGTCATTTTACTTCTGGGAAAATGGCCACGGACGCAGCGGACGTCCGTGTTCAGCCAAGCACTTAAATGGTAACGGTTTGCGGTATGTTGTTCCACCGGTTAACTTTTCTGTAGCTCCCATTTGGTGGCGGTAGTGGACACAACAGACAGTAAAAGAAAAAACCGAAAACCCCCTTTCCAAACACTGCAACGCCGACTTTAAACGGGCTTGCGTTAGAATCTTCCACTTTTTACAATGTTCATCAACGGCTATCTTGCTCGCAGAAACTCTTAAGCCATTATTGGTCAGCTAAAATGCTGAGTGTGCTTCTACGGGAAAATCTACTCGTAAATGGAGTGGACAAGAAAACCTCAGCTCAAACAAACCCCCGCACCAAAGGTCCAAAGCACAGATTGAATCTCCCTGAAAGGGGTTCCAAATTCCCTGAAAAAATAATCCCTTTCCATACCAAACTTCATTTGCTTCCGATTTGCAAGGTGACCAAATACAATAGCAGAAAGAAAATGGCTCCCCAAAGCAGTGCTTTTCCGCGATCGTTATTGTCTGTCTATCGAGGTGGAAAAATAAACGCGACAAAGGAGAAGAAACGCACCCTCTAACGCTGGACACCAATTATAAAGTCTCGTTAAATTTTACAACTGCGTCAAGTCCATTAGTATGGATTTGGAGCTTGCTTTTAATGATAGTTTTCCCTCGCTGTTTAAGCAGCTGAAAAGTAGATTCTTCCGAATAAACGATTTACATTCTGTAAAGACAATTATGGTTGAATCATTTGGCGTAGAATAGTTTTTTTTTTAGCTTAAACAGTAAGACTAAGCTAACCTTGTTTAAACTCTTTTTTTTTTGCAATATCAGAAACAAGATTTTATATACAACAAAGTTTTATTGCGATTACGGCAGTGGCCTTTGAGATTTTAAAGAAAACGCGTCTAACAGCTTCTATGATTCAACGAATTCTTAACTCAACAAAAGCTGATTCGCAAACATTCGATAAATTCAATCTCGATCGGTTTGCGTGGAGAAGATGATGTTTAATAGCATACAAGAAATACATTGTCAGCCGCTTGATCCATTGTTGATTTATTGCTGTCTTCGTGATGTGCAATGTAAGCAACATTTTTAACGTTTTCTACGAATTGAATATTCATTCGTCTAGCAATCTGTCTAGCTAAAAAACATATTCCTATAAATCATTCCAAGCAAATTCGAAACGGCAATAACAATTGCAAAATATGCTGACAATGCGCAATAAAAGGAATTACTGAAGGAATAAGCATGCAGTGAAGTTAACACCGCACATGTGCTCGCAAGGTTTTTATTTGTTATCGAATTCCCCTTGACAAAATAATAAAGGCATGGTTATTGTTGTCTTTCCCATTAAACACGTCTACTGATGTACTGCAACAACGTTTTTAACTTATGGGTATTTGTAAGGCCATTTGATATTGCCATTTGTTTTTAAAAACAAAAACACTTTGATGCTTCTTTCTATCTTTTTTTAACGTTTTGACCGACATGCTAGAATTGAACTATAAAATTAATGTATTTCTTACGAAACCACAGAAAAAAAAGTTGATAATTACAACAGCCTTTTATCCACATGCGACCCTCGTTTTAATCATGGTCTATTTTAAATCTTTAAAACAAAAAAAAAAACATTTTAAAGTAAAATTTATGAATTTCTTATATTCATTAATTTCCATGGCTATGAATTGATGCAGAAAATGAGCAGATTTATCTTCGACTGAATGAATCTTCAATTAGTTGTTGAAATTATTCTCAAATAGCCTTTTACTGGGTTTTTTTTATGTATTTACAACCACAAGAAAGTAAAACACACTTACACGCTTCATTCCACTCCTAACGGTTATTATTGTTTTGAAGACAATAGTACCTCGTTCCTCAATATCTCTAAGTCGATAGCATTATTTTTGTTTCTAAATATATTTATGCCACAGTTTTCAAATAATTTTAAGCAATTTAGTCCACTTATCTGGTACCGTTTAACTCAGGAAGACGAAAACATGCTTAGACAAATTCTGTCCTGCAAATTTTTATTTTGAGTGTCCCTGAAACAGCTACTATGCTGCGGCTTCTCTCGGTTAATCAACTTATTTATGCTCGATTCTCGCTTTAGCTGAGCAGCTTGGGCAATTAGAATTGAGTTTCATTCTTTCTAACGATTCCCGAGTGCCAATCGTTGTTATGAGCTGAGTTTTGAATTATGTAAATAATTCAATTTTTTCTAGTTTTTTACGTTTGATTATATTACAAATTTTGCCTTTGGTAATCATTTTAGCTATTTAATAGCTACAGGGTGAGAGAGCGGTAATGATGTGATCACGGGTGGGTTGTTGGCATGCTGACTATAAGAGGAACTAACTTTCAGCTGATGTTGCTCCATCAAATATCTGTTTGCCAGCAGAGCATGGATTCTTGTGGATGGTGCATGTAAATTTAGCCCACCTCTTTATATAGATAATTGTTCAGGACTGTACGTCTATAAACATGAGAATAATTCATTATACAGCCCAATTTAGTAAGAAAAAGCCAAGACAAGAAAGTATTTTTCAAATAATTAAATGAACGGGATCGATCTCGTCTTTCCCCGTTATTGTTAAATTATTTTTAACCTTGTCGATTTTGAACGATAAATTTACCGATCTGTTTCTGGCGTTGAAAATACTTCGTGGGGAAAAAATTATTTGCAAAAACCCAGATGAATAAACACATTATAATTATATAAATCTATGCTTAATCTAGTTTATATCCTAGTTTTTCCGTATTTATCTTAGCTTACTCTATTTTTATTCTTACTTTTTTAAGAATAAAATTGTTAAAGTAAGTTGTTAATTGCATTATGTACTGTTCGATGGTATTTATGTTACACCTTCTGTGTACTGAGTATGTCCTGTACCATGGAGGAACATTTAATATAGTTTTCAGATATTTGTACTGACAGATTTGAAGCTTATTTTTGTGTGTTTTAGCGTACATTACCCAAACAGGAGGGGCGTATGTTATTGGTCTGATGAAAGCAGTATAGAGCAATAATTTGTTTGTAAACCTAAGCTGTGATCTTCTGTTTAGAGAGGAGAACAGTGCACGAAAGATTTTTTCACATTTTATAATTGTGTTTTCTGTATGATTTCTAAACGTTAAACTTTTGTCTAGTAATAAGCAAAGATACATGACATTTTCCTTCCAGTTACCGCATCTGGTGAATGACTTTATTCTTTTTAATTAATTTAATTCTTTTTAGTTATTACTGATACTACAACCACGTTGTTGCGTCCTTTAGCCGTTTTTCTTTCGATCACTTTCACGAATAGCTCTTCTCAACGAGCCACACACCATACATTTTATCACATTTGTTACAGATTTACGGTCGCGTTAACACATGAGTAAACAAATACATGCCAGTTGAACAAACACTGAATCGTAACGACAAAGCGTTACAGGAAAAATACGTTACAGCCCTATTGAAAATAAATCCTTAATAACCACGACTAAGGTTCTTTTCAATACAAATTTCCCATAGTAGTCCCTTAGTCGGGGGATTTATATCGATTTTGTCAATAGGGAAAAGAATAATTTTAAAATGTTATCTTAAAATTATTTCGGAGATTAATAAGCAACCTTGATTCGAATTAAGGGGGTTGTTACGAAGATAGCAGAAAAAGGGGCAATTAACGTTAGGAAGCGGGGATTGATCCTCGGCAGAGTAAACGAAAATGATAGAAGGAGCGTGCCAGAAGCGAACTTGTACTTTTTAATACCAAGACCAAGAATTGTTCACGTGTCATAGATTTCTGCGCAAGTGTTAAACGTCTAAATAAAGTGGACAATTTTGAACCAGAGTTGTGCAAAACAGTGTTCGATCGCTTGTTTGTTTTTTTTTCAATGTAATCGTTGAAAAAAAAACCATTTAAAAAACCATTCTTTATTTCAACAAAGTTGTTTACCTGTCTCCCTCCCCCAGGTATTTCCACACGGGCTTTCCCTATGGGGGGTTGTTCCCACGCTGCATGGTTTTTCACCAAAGAACTAATTAAACTAACTAAGTATAAATAATTAAAAACCAAGTGTAATTGCGACACCGCCAGTTGTCTTTCGATGCATACATCGCTTCTGTTATCTTCGTCCTTCACTGACGCCTGCAAGTGATGTGCTCTAAAAGCGAGGCTTCTTCCGCTGGGGTAAGCGACCGCCTCATCTCGGTATTAGCTTGAGAAAACTCGCGGACTCTGTGAGTTTCTCCAACTCTCCGACTGCTCCTGCTCCCTCGAGCATTAGCCCTACGATTCTTTCTGGACCGAATCAAATCCGCCGCTGATGGAGGCTCTCAACGGCGGCGTCTTCTTCCGGGAGGAACAGGTGGTAGTGTTCCCTCCCTGACCCTAGCTTTCCATACCCTCCGCATGTGTTCGCCTACAGCTACGTCTGGGAATGGGAGGTGGAGCTGTTCCTGCACGCTATGCCTCCGCTGCTGCCCGCAGAATATCATCTTCCCTGGCCGTCGATGCTGCTGCGACATCAGCTGCTAGCCTTTGCCGTGCACGTTCCTTCGCCCTGGTCCGTCCACGTCTGCTGCGAGCTGACAGTTGCCGTGCTGCTCGTGCCTCGTAGACCCGTCTTGTGATGTCTAGCAAGACCTCCTCTTCGCGATCGCTTATTGATCGTCGTCGAGGAGCCGATGAAATTGCGTTGGCAACAATATTTATACACATAAGTCATAATAATTTTTACGTTCGTTTCTTTATTCACCATGATCCTTCGCGTATTAAAAATACGTACATCCTCTTTCCTAACTTGTGATTGGATCTGGTCGATATCCCTCTTTCCTTAAGCTTTCGTGCATTTTTCTCGATTTCTAAATGGTACCAAGCGACGACAGTCTCTTGAACCGTTCTTAACACACGCTTAAAGTTGACTTCCTTTATTGGTTTTTATATAAGTGAGTTAGCCCGTTACAAATTAATTACAATTACAATTCTATTTTAAAAACTTTGAAACTCCTGTCAAAATCCTCAAAAGACTTACAAAATTCAATCTGCAAAACCTTCCCAAACCAATGTTTTTAATTTAATTGATTATCTCGTTACTTCGTATTTTAATTTAAATGAACACGTTCCCCAAATGCCCTGTTATTTTAAAGCTCATACCTAAACACAAACAAATCATCACGCATGGCAGAACATCATAGCCACAACCCGGCCACCCTTAAAAAGCACCGGCAAAACCACACAATCAAGTGCGATATTTAATGGCTTCATTTTGCCTTCGTGCGACACTTTCAAGTAGAACTCATGGGTATGTTTTTATTATCATCGTGACATGGTAAACTAAAAAGCACATAAAAAATCCTTCCCTGTCACCGAATGGACGGGGGAAACGTGTTTTTTGCCCTGCCGCAATGTGGCTATGATATTCACTAATTTAGAACCACCCTTCCGAGGGACAAGCGATCCTTTCCGTATTGGCAAGCACACGTACATATAGCACAGCCACGTTGAAAAAAATAAAACACCCTCACCAAGCTCACACAGTACAACGAAATGCTAGCCTTGTTTTGCTCGGTCATCGTTAGGCATAATATTTCCAGCATTTTAATCATCTGCCAGCGTTTACTTTACGATTCTTTTGGCGGACAAGTGAGCCTTCCCTCTCATCGCCCACCAACACACCACATTACCGGGGCTGACTTGCTGGTGTAAATGAAATTAGCAAAACATTCGCTCTATGTGTGACTTTCGTTGCCCCAGAGCCGGAGGAAAAACAGTCCGGATCCGGATGCTCGAGGGCAAACCGTAACTTGTTGAGTTTTACAGGTTGCTTCCTGAATATTTCATCACCGTCGCTACAGTGTGTCCTCCTTTTTTTTTGGGTTTTCCAGTGGGTTCGGCGGAGGCTTTCGACAAGCAGCAAGGCGGGCTAAAGTTCATGGCTGGCTGGTGTTGTGGTTGATGTATGATTGCAAATATTTTTTGTTGGTTTTTGATGTCATATAATTGACTGCAATGAAATAGCCACAGGATGTGAAACCGGAATCGACACTGTTTTAGAATAATTGATTTCATACCCCCGCCGGTGTTAGGAAAGCGTGTTGGCTTGTGGGAGGATTTTTTAACTGTGGTTTGAGTTGTGTGATGGTGAGATTTTTATTGCATCCATAATGCTTCTGAGGTGGAGTTTGCCTATAATTTTGGATTGGTTTAGACAAACGAATGAACCATTTAAATCTAGTCTGATTCACAATTAGCTAGTCCCATGTCAGGAAAGTGCGGTGGTAGAGAGGACAAGGACGTCGGTTTTCACACGGTAGTACCGGGGTTCAAATTTCATCTGGACCGTTTCTTCGTAGTAAGGACTGGCGAACCAACAACGATTCGATGAGCTGCATGAGCAAATCGCAAATTATATAGGAAGCAGCAAATAAATCCTTCGCACTGTTAAAAGTACTAAAGCATATTTTGCTTCTTCATAAGCCTGTGTCTGCATAAGCGTCCCTGCCAGTTAATCACAGCACCAATAAAAAGAACCATTAGCTGCTTCGAACAAACACCATTAATCTTAAGTAAAAGTGGAGCGAGAGGAAAACACAACACTCGTTGTAAAGTTTAGGATAGGACAAACCATTTTCTGTCGACAGTTTTTTAGCATTGGTTTATGTCCGATTTAAATAATATTTGGAGTTTGTTTTCTGCATCTGATTGCAGGATTGACTGAGAGAAGAATTTTTGTGTTATTTATATTTGAAGGTTTCTCTTTCATTAAAGCCTACAATTAAATTTCCAATTAATACCTATACTTTATCTTAACTTATAAACATAAAAAATATGTGTTCTCAGTACCGAAAGAATTATTGATTAGATAGAGAGTAGACGCTCCTTTCAAAAAAAATTGTATAAAATTTAGATTAAAAATACATCCACACATTGGTTGAATCTTGAACAAATATCTTGCAAAACTAACTTTTCGAGCTGTTAGTTCACAAATTTATTGATGTATTATTTGTGTATAGTTTTTATTATTTATTTATTATTTATTTATTATGCATTTATCATTTGACAAAACGGCGCAAGCCGTCATACTTAAAATAAATAAAATAAAAATTTATTTATTTTTACAATGAATCATTAAGCATTTTTTTGGCTTGCAAAACTATCTTAATTTAACGTAATTGACAAGAAGAACATTAACGAAACGAAAAAACATATTCCAAAATACTTTTACAGAGAACAATAAAAACCATAAATGAAAGACAGAAAAACAAGGATTCAATTTGAACAGGAGTTGGTTACGAAACTGAAATTGAAGCCGTTGATTTCGTGTTAAATTACGCTTATGTTTTTATGTTAACATTTATCTTATGTTGGAAACTATCCGACTCTAGAATGTCAACTGTATGGTATGAGATTTGAATAACAACTGTTCGGGTTGAGCCGCTAATTCCCTTTTTATACACCTTTTTGCATATATTTTGTTGGGTGAAAAGAGACCGCAATGCAAGGAATCTTTGCGCCTACAACGATGCGTAAACAGCCTAATACTTGCGAATTGTTTGCGATCGGCACCGGTACGCTTTTATCTTCCTTACATCCGGTTACATCTTTCTACAAGTGGTTTGTTATGTACATTATGTGTTATGGAAATGTCCAGCACGTACGGGAAAAATAAGATATAAAAGGGAAATAGAGTGGAAGTGGAACCTAGGCTATGTTTGGGACAGTGTGACATAGCTTAGGCCTAAACAGCCTAGTGTTGCGATCAGGCTAATGCTAGTGTTGAGGTCAACTGCGTTAGATAGAGTAAGGTATGAAGTTATAATATTTGATAGAGGATCGTTTGAACCGAATTTGGTCAATCTACATACGGAGCTCAATAGTGGCCGTGGTCCCTGAATTCTACTAGGAACCGCTGATGAGCATATGAAAAAAAACGCACTGTGCCATCATTCGCCTATGTTGAACGGATTTCACACATACACCTGAGCCTGTATCCTGAAACACCTAAAGTGTTGTATTTTACGATAGAGTATTTGAAGCCAAATCATCTACATCTTAAATTGTTCCAGAAGCGTTGAAGTCAATCCTTCAAAGAAGAAACGAAACGTAAACTTGGCCTCAACTGAACCATCAATAATTTATGCTGTCGCGGCTTCTAGTCCATTTTTTTTGCGATAGGAAAGACAGCCGATCGTATTAGATCAAGAAAGCACAATTTTACATAATATTGTATGGTAGTTCCGGAGGTTCAGGCACCAGCGCCGGGCTTTTAGGTGCAAGTTCGTGGTTCAAATCTCTTCCAGACTGTTTCCCCGTAGTGAGGATTGACTATCCATCTACGAGGTATCGGGACAAGTCTAGTAAGCCCTTCATTGACCGGCGTGACCTTTGAGTTCGTAGAGCTAAGTAGTAGAAGAAGAAGAAGAAGACAAAAGAGTGTAAGCTATTTTGCGGAAGGGAAGACAATCGTTTTTTGTCAGACCACGAAAAACATCAACGCATAACGTCTTTAAGGCAAGACGCGTGCTAAATAAACTATAAAATGTATTACTATTTATGAGCTAGAACGGGAGCACTTCAAAAATAAAGGATTATGCAATTAAAGTAATGCAAACCTGTGATCCTTTATTGAAAAACCTTTTCTGTTTCACATTTTCCATAATTTAGTTGTTACCTGATCCAACGAATCACCTGAACCCTCATCGCCTTCCTGTGCACGATCGCACTAATGGCCGATGAGTTCGAAAAGTTCTTCTTCATTCGCTCCATTATAAAGCACCAGAAGGCGTGTTCTGCAGAGCAATGAACCTTGGCCACGTGTATGATACGTATTTTATTTCATGATTCAAAACCCATCTCTTCTCAAGGGATCGCGCACTCTCTCCCAAAAGTAAAAAAAAAAAAGCGAACGTTACGTCCAGTTTTGCACACGGTACGATGAATGATTTATAGGCGTTATTGCAAAAAGTAAACCCCATCAAGCATTTATCAAGCATACGCGCGCACAGCTACTGGTAGAAGCGGGTTCACTTGGGTAGAGGATAAATTCGGGATCAATAATTTTCATCTCACCATTGACGGACGGTTCTGGGTTGACCCGAAACCCCACCATATCATGGTCCTGTGCGCTGCGAGTCAAACATTTTCTCAATCATTTTCGAGCGTTATTCGATTCTGAAGGGTTTTCTCGTTTTTCATGATGCGCTGCTACTTGTACGGTGGTTCAGTTTTGGGGAGAGCAAAGAAATGGTTTATGCGATGGTAGAATATTTTCAATACTTGCAAACGAGTGGAATGTAAACGATAGGCAAACAATTTTACCCAAAAGCACACGCACGCACAGAACGTTCTCAACGATACGGTGTGGACGAGTGTTTCGTCGTGGGGTATTCATACTAGAAAATCTACCGAGTTTGAAGGAAGCAATTTCATTTTTCACCGATCGAATATTGGTAGTTTCCGCTTGTGGAAAAAATGATATTTTTGTTGGGGTTTTCATCGCGTTTTTTTACACGCCGTTGAGCTGTACGTTAACGCTTCAAGTGTTTGATTTCGGCTACCATATTTGGTGGTCATTTTGGCTGGCCGTCTGTAGGTCAGTTCGCATGCTCATCGCCCGATTGCATCCGCTGCAAACCGATGCATTCGTGGCATTTAGTAATGGATTCAGCGCTGGTCGGTTGGTGTGCCAGAAATGGCAAAAAAAACATGAGAAAAGAATTACATCCAACCAGAACAAAACTGTCAACCGCTCGCGCGAAAACCGGCAAACACACAAACACATACACCAAAAAATGTTATTTATGAGCTACAATATGACATCGGAAACCGAGCGCAGTAAAACATGCAGCGCGAGCCGAAACCTGCTACCCCCTACTCGGTAGGTCACAAAATCAAACCATTTGCCACTGTGCTATGGGCCTCGGCAGGATGCTGCTGATGGTGGATATTCTGCCGTTTTTTTCCCCCCTATTTTCTGATGTAAAAAAGAAACAAGCTAGCTGAAAGGGATGCGCCGCCTGGTATGTGGTGACGCGTTTGGTGAGGTTGGTGAGAAAAAAGAATGTGAATCTCTTCCGGCTCACAGTTACCGCCATCACACGTTTGCTTCCCGGTACCATTGGATGATTGGAAAAGTAATAAAATTTTAATCGAATTTCATTGTTCCGGCATCGGAGCCTGGGAAGTTGTGCGAGCACAGAGCAACAAAAAAAAAAGTAAAAACGGCTAGGCGGTTGCAGCGTTATCACTATTGACCACTAAGTGACACTAAAACGGTTGGGTTGCTTCAGTGACCGATGTTGTCTGTGGTTTTGCACGATGGTATGCAGAATTTTGTAGCGGCAGGCAGGCGCACCAGAGAGACAGAAAAAAACGGTACAGCTAGAGATATGATTTAATTTGTCATGCCGATTTAATGTTGCCGCATAGTGGAGTGTACCGAAAAGTTCTACCAACTGATGGGTGATCGGCGTGTAAAAATGGTTTGATTTATGACGGAAGGAAAAATGTGATACTGCGAATTGGAGAATTTTAATAACAAATACGACAATTCTAACATTAAAATGCAGATAAGCAATACAACTTGACAACTATTTATTAAAAGTTAATTACAAAAAATAATCGTTAGAAAACAATGATCGAGAAGACGAGAAAGTTGATAAATGGAGCATGGATTGGAGGGAAAAAAAGCCAATATAGTTAGTAAAAGATGGACGAATGATGGAAAAACAGAAGAGGTCTGGCGTGAATACGATCTTTAGAAGGATGAGTGATAAGCGTGAAAGATAGAACATCAATATCATTTAAGAGGAGGTCTGTGATACAACGTGCTCAGATGTGATAATTTCTTAATACCTTTTTTTGCTGAGTGTCTTCATTCAACGTTCTCCGTTTGCGTTTCGTGTGCACGGGCTAAGAGGTCCCTCGTTTGGGAGGATAACAATCTCAAGCGGCTGAAAAGAACGAAATCCGCGATGCTCCGCATTCATCGATGTGCAAGAACGACCCATCTTCTTCTTCTTGGCCTGATCAAGATTGAGCACGTCGCGTCGACATGGCCAGGTCTCCAATTAGTTTTCAGGAAACTCGGTCTAGGGCTGACGCCAGTTCTATTCACGGCTGCATCCGATCTCCGACAGGTTAGACTCCACTTGATCCAGCCAACGAGCTCGCTGTGCTCCTCTACGCCTTGTGCCGAACGGGTCGCTGACGAGCACCTTCTTGGTGGGACATGAGTCCGGCATCCTCATCACGTGCTCCAGCCAACGTAACCTTCCGCCTTTGACTACCGTCAGGATATCAGCACCGCCAAACAGCTCAGCTAGCTCGTGTTTCATTATCCTCAGGACTCAGGACAGAATTACAACCAGCCGACCCTAACATGGAGAACAGACGTTAGTTAATGCTCAGTGTATGTTTTGTAGCTGACTTGATCGGCAACGAAATAGATGCTCCAGCTCTCCTTAGCTCCGTTAACTATTTTGCGCCCTCTAGGAGTCTAATGCAGCGAGACATAGTCCGGGCTGTTCGCTTCAGGACTACTTTTGGTCAATCGGACCCAGTGAACGCAATGTGTATCGTACTTAATGTAAACTTCAACATGTTTGAATTTGACATGTCTTAATCTGCGTTTCGTGAGCGTCTACGTATGCGCCCAACATTGTTCAATTCGTCTCTTTAGATTATCACTCTGTTAGTTAAAAAGACACTTTTCATAAAGACACTTGTATGTCCGATGAAATCAATAAATAATAATAATATTAATAATTAATTCAATGGACTCTAATCGAAGAAGGTAACTGTAACGAACGAGTTGTTGACGAATACCTTTCTGATCTGATCTGACCACAGCTATCTCCTGGTTCTCAACTAGCAGCGTACTTTTACCTGCGTTCCGTGTGTTGCTTAAGTCTTCTGTACAAAAATACCGGATTTCGCTTTCTACGTTGTTGTTCAAAATTACGATCGAACCGAGTTACTCCTTGCGAGTCTCCTTGCAGTGAATTCACAGCCTCATGCAAGCAGGTATTTTGTCTTTAAGACCTCAATTATCCATTAAATTCTATAAGCCTCGTGTTTCAATCGGCTTTAAGTTCACTGCAGATGACAGTCCAACGACAGTGAGAATAGACGTACAACGTTCCTCTCTGCTCTGGAGGTTCAATTATTCAATTAATGGGTTCCCGATGAGCCGTGTCTCTCAAGAACCTGACGTAGGAGTGACACTTGACACTTTGCGAGCTTGGTCAATTCGGCTTATCGGACACTTGGACTTATCCGAAAACTATCCTCGGTGTTCTCCGACCCTCAATGCTTAAGAACGCTATTTTGTGGCCTTGTTCGACCTAGACTTGATTATGCGACTGTTGCATTGCATGCATTCCTTTAAGTACTTTCACGACCGCCTGATTTGAGAGGATGTAAAAACTTCTGACTCGCGTTGCGATTAGGATCATTTTTAGTCGATCTCTCGTTGAACTACCACCCTACTCAACTCGGTGTCAGATTTTGGACCATCCCTAATTGAAATCGAAGAGTTTCCAGGCCCAAGCTGGATTTATTGCTGAATGATTCTTGGAGTGCGTCATCTCTCATTTCTGTGTCCCATCACAGTCTCTTCGTTCTCGTCCACCATTAATGATTCCTGCGCGCCGCATAGTATTTGGCTAAAACGATCCACAGTTTTGTTGTTTACATCATTTCAAAGATTTTGCTGACCATTTTTACTTTGGCTTCGCTCTGTTTTCTTTCCGTTCTAGATTTTCTTCCTCTTTTAGTTCTTCATGTCCCTCCTATTCTAATTCTTTACTCTTTTCATCGATCCTGGCTCAGTTCTTACTCTGGCTGCTTTAGTTTACCATCGTTTTTAATTTTAAAATTAGCTTAAATTTATGATGGTATAGCCCGGTAGACAAACAGTTTTATTTATAAAACAGTAGCAATGACATTAAGGACAGAGCAAGGATTGGCCAAGTTCTCACAACATCACATTAAAACATAAAGCTTGTTTGAATAGAGCAATTGTGATTAGCGGATGTATGAGGAAGCAACATTTTGAGACCTTCTGGAAAAAGCAGAACACATTACGAAACCTTAAATTAGCTTTTTTTCACTAGTAATACATGCATCAAAACAGCGTTTGGCGTTCAGTAGAGCAAGAGGTAATTCCGTCAAAGGCAACGTTAATATCTGTTACATTTTGAAATGGTTGTCACAATTTTCGGAAAACATATTTCACTCAATTTTTAAAACATACTCAATCACCGAGCTGTAACCAACAAACTCCACTCAAACATTCACCCATTACGAGAAACCATAACTAAGCACATTTATTTCACCACAACCGAATCGTACGTACGATCCATTCATCTTTTAAAATATGCTAATGATTGCATAAATTCGACACAATCTTCATATCTGCCAGATCTGTCCAATCATAATCATTTCGCTTCCCGCATTTCTCTTCGGCTATTCTGGAGTTCCGGCATTGGAAAGGTCTACCGAGGGACAGCAAATGAATGCTACGGCTCAGTAACTCGACTGAAATACGTTTTACGGGGATCCAAATCTCCGTAAAGAAAAGGGGAAGCCAATGTTAATAATTCACCAGTCCAAAAATGGGGCCAATATAGTGGCTTCCTTCAAAAACTTAACAACCCTTCCCACGCTGATGGTAGCTCGTTCGTCTGACAGATTGTGAACATGAAACTAACCGGACGCTGGCAGGATTTGTAGATTTGCGTTGACGGATAAAGGCAACAGTGAGGACCGCAATGGAATGGAGCGAGAGAGGGTGCAATTTCTCTATTACTGTTCACCATTCCAAGGCCATTTCTGAGGGTGAAATGGAATGGTTTGAAATAAATCTCATTTCGTGATTTTAGAGACAATCGCATGAATAATAGAAGGACAGCCCCAATTGTGCCCCACTCTACGTTTTGCATGTTTCGATCGACCGATACAGAGGTCACACCGGGTAGCATGAGGTCGGATAGTGTTTGGGGGCCCTCTTTCTCCCTTTTCACTCTTTCCATCCACGAAAAAGTCAATTCCCGGGGAAGGCATTATCCTTTCCATCAACCGGCATTATACATCACCACTCCAGCTAGGGATGTCCTTTTCCTTTGCGAATCCCTTTTCTGCCCTCTCAATACCTCACACAAACCACACACTCAATTCGTAACTAGAACCTAGGTTTGTGAATAAGTTGAGAAGTATGTGGCGAAATTGCCTTTGCCGTTAAGCTTTAGATATCTTATCCCATTCATCGCTTCGCATGCCTACCGGAAAAAGCAGAGAAGCTCATTTCCATTTCTGGTTTTTGGAAGTGAAAATATTCTCCTAATGTTGATTACGTTCACCCCCTTCGGGTAGGGTTGATTGTAATGTGAAGAGTTTCTCATTTCACTTTTTCCACCCGAAGGCTTCCATCCTAGTGTTTCAATCAATGGTCGGCAAATTGCAAAGAATAAAAAAATGTGACTAACACAATATGGCTCGCTTTTTACCAGCTTATCCAAAGGAGTTGCTGCCAAGGGATAGTATTTGCTGTGAACAACCACCGAATCGAAAGCCAATCTTTTGCGAGTGATGAGTGGGAACGCTTTCTGATTTTATTTACACTACTCCTTCTATTTTCTGCATTATTCAAGATGACCTACCAATAGAGTAGTTTTCCCTGGAGGGCTTAATATTGCGTCCGATTCGTCAAGTGTCCGCCCAGCATGGCTTCGGACACGCGACAAGCAGCAAGATGAGTACGGGATGTAGATGAGTTCCGTCGCACTACAGGCCTTTTTTCCGGGCAAAAGCAAAAGATGCCTTTCATTTATCAGCCGCCCCACGCATGCAGCGCTTAATGGTCAAAGCCTTGAAGCCGTTCATTCGGTCGTAGGAAGAGGGTTGAACTATAATACACGCCACCGAAATACGAGTATGTGAATCGTTTTTGGCGATGGCGATGTGACCGGAATGTATTAAGCCGCGTGAGCACGACCCTCACGTTTCGAAGGGAAATTTTTAGTCGGGCACACCCAACCCACGGTGTACGTAAGGGTCGGTTCTATTAAATAAAATAACTTTTCACCATTTCCTCACCCAACACCCGGAAGGTTTCGCTCGAGAAGTCACGTCCATCGTCGAGGTCATCGGGATGGTGTTGGGCCCTACCAAACTCCCTTGAGGGAATCGGGCCTGATCTGTGCTGTTCCTTTTTTTCTTTCGATGGTGTTATGTGAAAATTATATTTTCCACATTGCACTCACTCTCTCGCTCATTCGCATTGCTTGTCGAAAAACAGAAAATGACCAAAGGATCGTACGGGTGGCTCGAAGGGATGGCATGGACACGCACCGCATTCATGTTCGGGTGACTCGAGGGCTTGTCTTGAGAGTAAACCGAATCCCCAAAGGGGTTTCATGGGCATAGGAGTATATCTACATTAGAAAGGCAATTTTTTTACGCAAAAAAATCAATGGTCGAAGATAATTTGACGAGTAACTGTGTTCTCGAAAGATTGTTATGCTTATCGATGGAACGATTTTTCTCAGCAGGATTGAAATGAGCAAAACAAACCATTCCTCTGCCAACTCGAACAATAACACGTGTAAACCGAGCTAAAATCATTCGAATAACCGTGTGTGTTTTTATATGGACAGGTTAATGTGCTTGGAGGGTATAATAAATGTACCAGTGATCCATACGGACAAGTATGTGTGATGAATGTAGATGAGCTGTTCCTGTTTTAATGTCAGTTGGGACTTCAGGGAGTTTTCCATCAGCAGATTTGGAACGGGACTCTAGGCTGAATTGTCCAATGGCGTGGAATTGACTGATTTTCTGTGGTAGTAAAAACATCGAAGCACCAGAATGATGCTCTTTCACGAAGCTGCTATAGCTGAATTCAGAAAACAAGGTGCATTCAGGCATCTTCCATATTTTCATTATGGCTTTTGTCCGTTAGAATGATAATTTGAAAGTTGATTAAACATTCGACATAACTTTCCATTTTAATGCATATGAAATTAGGCACAATAGACGCGAGTTTTTTTTATTTTCTGGACCCTGATCTATGCCGTACCTGACCAAATGTGTGAATAAAACTAAGAGTGAGAGAGAGAGAGAGCGAGTGATATAGAGAGACGGTGCTAGCTACCGTGCTAAAACACACCTCTGATTGTCGTCTGCTGATAAGGAAACCCCGACGGAATGTATTGTCTGCGGGGCCATAGTTTGCCGTATGTAGCTGAGATAAAATCAGTAGAAATTGGTCGCCTTTAGTTTGCTACGTTTTATGCGACTAGGAAGGTGTTTGCAAATCGTTCGCATTTGAATTTCATCAACGGTTTGTGAGTTCACGCTGTTTAGTTAAAGGATTCTTTTCACGAACTGTGTTTGTTGGAAGCTCTGGGAGGTATGATTTTGAACTAGGTACTTGGCTCTTTCGAAGTTAATTTAAATTCAAACTATTCTAATTGAAACCATTCGCGTTGATTAAATACGCTTCAACAATTTTGGAGAAACAATGAAAGTATTTTAAAACTATTGAAACCAAAACTGACTGGTGCTTGAATGTTTAAATTGATATTATACCTGATTTCATGATCCATAGTCCAAAAGCACATGATAAAACAATTTAAGACTTTAAATTGACATAACTGGAACAAACCACGACTGTTTTAAACTGAACGTAAAAACATTTTTTGAGTGTTTACCAAATGACTTGAATTTATTCTATAGAAAAAATATATTTTTCGAAACATCAGAGATTAGTTTTAATCATCGAATAATCAAACTAATTTTTAACTATAGATGATAATCAACAAAACATAATTCAAACACAAAAAAAAAAACGAAACATGGCGTGCCATAGTGCTACAAACCCTCAAACATTCCCAAACACGTTCTAATAATAATAAAATCCAATGTAAAATTAAACGTACAACTGTAACGAAATGCTTTCTGAATACACATTTTTCCATTGTCACTAGCAAATAGTGGTTTCTTTGCATTGCACAACATAAGCATAATCGTTCAACCAAGGCACGTAAACAAAAGTAAAAAAGAACATTACTTCTTGGTGTCGGTTCCGAGCATGAAAATGTAAATCGCAACCCCCGTAAGGAATCGATGACCATAGCAGAACAAAAAAAAAAGCAATCATCCATGCATAAAACCAGAGCGCCCCTGAGGGTGTACGGGCTGGGCAAAGGAAACCCAAACACCAAACGGATAAGAGATGCACAACGTGCACACCGACTATTCCCACACGACTTATTGGCAGAACCACCCAGGCTGGACACCAACCGTTGCTTTCTATTTCCACTCGCAGCTAATGGAAACTATCATTTGTTTAAGAGGCAGCTCGAAAATGTTCACTTCATGCTGATTTACATATTGTTTTTCCCCCGTATCACACGCGCTGTGAGGTGTACTGTTCAATCGTATTTACACCAGTAGGAGCACAAAGCAAAGGAAAGGAGATAGCAAAAGCAGAAAACCCCAAACACCAACACTTTCTCTACTGCAATGGCTTATTGCAGCAAACGTTCACTTCCGTGCTGGTTTGACAGTGGAACAGAGATAAATTGTATCGTTGTTTAACGCTTGCCTGCTTGTGGTTGCTGGCACGGGGTGCGTCAACGGATGGAGACGCCTGGTACCTCATGGAAACGGTTGATCATGGAGACGCCTGGTACTCCACGGTCGATCGAGCTGGAGCCACAAAACGAATGCCGGGTAGAGTTTGTCTTTTTTTTGCCTTTGCTCCCGCACTCGTCTTTCTTTGCCGGAGGAATGCCGATCGAGGATGGCAATAGTAGTCACAGTGCGCAGTTGTAAAATATATCCTCCTAAGAATGGACGAAAGACGACCATATAGAAAGCACAAAAAAGGAGCTCGTTGCTGAACTGAAACCCAGGAAACAGACGTCGAGAGTAAGCACAGAGAAATGCAAATTATTTCCTGTTTTCCACTACACATTCCTATTCGTATGCTTTCCGTTCGGCTTTGGCATGGTATTTTTATCAGCCTGGACCACCAGAAGTGGTCAGTTTTAGCTTATCTCCATCGAAATCATGTTCGTAAAGTTGTAAGTTCGGTATTCTTCACTGTAGACATGCTCTAATCGTATGCTTTCTTTCGGTTGGTTTGTATTTCAGATCGTTGGTGCAGGACTCTTTGCATTTACCATCTTTATTCGAGCTGAGCCTGGGTTCGACGAGTGGATCGCCATATTGGAGGTGTATGAGTACTACATCGGAGTTTACATTTTGATTGCTGCTGGAGCATTGGTTATGATATTCTCATTCCTTGGCTGCTGTTCAGCACTGATGGAACATTCATCTGCACTGTATCTGGTAAGTATAACTAAAGCAAAGCTTATATTTCCTACTCTATATTGTATGAAGAGACCTGTCACGTTCATTATTGCGCTGTTAAGCTAATTTATCATCTATGAAACGGATTCAATGAACACCTTTAGATATATCATTGTAATTCAACAACCTACCCCCTTTGTGACTGCATCCCCCCCAACACTAAGGTCTGATATTCTGAACGTTCACGCCATGACGTCTTCACGACAAAGGCACTCCAATGATGGGGCAAAAACATTACCCGGCATAATGCGGATTGGCGACAGGACTTTGTCCTGTTACTGACAGCTCTAATGAAACTTGGCCAGCGCTGGATGCGCTCAATCATCCCACGCCTGTCTTCGATTCCTGTGAATAATGGATACCCGCGAACGACTGCACGCCATCGGTCCGGGACTGTCACACTGGATTGTCCAGAGTTCCAGCTGCTTTTCTTTTCCTGTCGGTTAGATCGTTCGTTCCCAAGTTTCCTTCCCCGATTATTTGCGGTCAATGTAAGCGTCCTCGTGATTTCTCGGGAAACTTTGATCGAGGTTTTGGTTTGTATGTGTGTCCCTTCGACGAAGGGACAAACAACTAATCCGGCTCGGACGGTCAACAAAACGTGACCGTGACATGTGCTGGAACTCGGATCGGTTTGTCAGTTGCAGGTGAAATGCGGGGAAAAGAAAGCGATTGAAAGTTTCATGCCACGCAACCGTACAAGATTTCTCGAGACCTCTGCCTTCTTGCAAAGGGGTTTACCACAAATCCTCAGTGCAGGGAAATTATAACTTACACAACATGACACTTCGGTGTCAATTAAAGCATGAATAATGTAGCGCCATTCAAACTGGCGTCAACTTCTTCGTTCATGAATACTGCAAAAACCCGTCGTGACTTTTCTACTGGAACAAAGAAAACCTATCCCCGCTCCATTTCAGGTCTTGTTTCCCAGGAAGGCACGCTTGCAGCTGACAGTTTTCGGGCAGCGTTCCTGCCGGACCGGTTCACGGGGCAAAACCAATTTCAATAATCATCCAACCGAACTAACCGGCGATGGCGATGCGTCTCTATAGAGTGTTGCGTTCACCAGAATTTTCTTGGCACCCTGTGTTTTGTTATGACAATGGACACTCCTTCTCCTCTTCCTCCTCCCTCCGGCAAACCTCCCGTTTCCCCTCCATGCCTTCGATTGTTGGTTCGTAAGCGTTCCGTTTTTATTTTCGTCCCTTTCCTGTATTATTAAAACCTTTTGCCGTATTTCTAGTAGAACCAAACTCCCAATCCAGTAAAGATTACAATCTCAACTGCAGCGAAATCGGACGCGGCCAAACGTATAACTTTAATTGCTTTCAGTAGTGCGCACTTGCTATCTCGGGTGTAGCGTACTGGCCGGGCACCGGAAGTGCAGAACTATAATGAACCTCACTGACAGTGGTAATGGGCGTGTTTGTACGTGCGTGCAGATGTCATTTCCGGTCATTGTTTTATTTAAGTTGGCGTGCGTTTTTTTTTTTTGTTCCTTCTTATCTATACAGCTCCTTGTATCCCATCGTTATCCTTGGCGTCAGTTCAAACAAACTGTGACGCAATTGTCGTTAGAGTAAAGAGCTCTTGACTTTATGATTGTTCTGTCATGATTGCATTTTTCTTTGGAAGTATTCGTTCCGATTGTCTTGCAGATGTAAAACTGGTCCATTGTCATTACATTGTATGTGAATCGATTTACATATTCTTTGATTCTTTGATGTGTGGATGAAGACAACAAGTGGAACAGCGATTAATAGTCCGTTTCACTAAAATGCTTGCATGTTATCATCTGGATGATGACTATAATCGATCCATTTCGATGTTCAGATTGACAAAATCGTTCGTTTTTTTTCGTCTGTGAAACGCCCAAACAAACCTTCTATTGAACTTGCACTCCTTCAGTTGAATCCATCTACTAATTAAATTAAGCTCCATTCTCCTCAGTCTCAACCACAACCTTTCCTGAACTTTGGTGCTCAAATTAATTTAACCACATCTAGTGTCAATCAACCTTGATATGCCCGAACACGCTATGGCTCTTAATCAATTATCATTAATTAAATGACTCCAGGAAACGGCTCGCGCATCGTTGCTACTGTGCAACGCATGTGCCTTCGAGTTTTATTTACATAAATCGTAAATTGTATTCCGGTAATTTTCTAACAACAGTTTGAAGGGTTTTTACTTTTTGTTTTGAACACACATTGGCACCGAACTTTGTCTGATCAAAACAGCAAAGCACAACACATCCATTCTACGATGGTATCGATCGAATCGAAGGTAAAATAGTTGATAAAATCGACCAAATTTGTCATCCGGATATGCTTTCGATGCATTTACATTGTCTGTACTGTATTTGCATTGGTATTTAATCAAAGATGCATGTTGGAATAATGCAAGGAGCAACCGATCCAATTCCTTTTTCCCAGATCCCTACAATAATCCTTGCGCTGGAAGTGCTTCTTCGCTCCTGCTTACGTTTTGCAAATGTGCTTTTGTTTTCAATTCCAATCCTGGCAGACAATCCGCAGACAAAAAACACCCACAAAACAGAGTTGTTGCCATTGCACGTTGTCAGTATTCGTTTCCCGAAATCGTTTCATTTCGAACAGGGATTTTGTGTTTGTCGTTTCGTTGACATCGCTTCCTTCGTCCTGCGCTCAGTGAATCGGATTTGTGTGTGTGTATTGCTTTTGGGGAGCTCCTTTTGAAGGAACGTTTCCTCCAACATGGAATTTGTCTCTCAAAGCTTTTGCTTTCATTTTTTCCTACCCACACGTGCCTGCCCGCATCGACAGATTTTGTGTGAGATTTGAGGCAAAATTTTGGTATGCAAAATGTTTTGTCTCGGCAAAAACTTTTACCAACCGATTTCGGAGTTACATTCAGCGTTTGATGTGATAGAAGCCACAGAACAAGCAGTATTAGAGATGAAGTGTTTTAAATTTATGTTCGTGTGTTGTTGGTTTATGAGTGTGTGTGAGAGAGATTGAAGCTGCTTGGGTTTGGAGTTAACCTGAGCCTATTGTAATTCTAATGTAAAAGTTCATCTACCAGCCTTATGTATATCTGCTTTGTGTGGTGTAGCGTGATGACCTCCCCCCCCCCCCACCCCCCCTTTAGTTCGGCCATCCCGTTCTGTTATATTATTTTTTCGAGCAAGTAAGCAGCTTCAATGTTTATCAATATCTCTTCCACTTGAGGGATGTTTTGCTTGGCTGCAACCAAACCCCAAAATGTAATGGGTTTGTCGATTAAACAGTTCAAGCTCAAGTGAAAGGATTTTATGCATGCATTTTGCATATCTGCAATGCATAACATTCATTCCATCAATGTAATGCAAACTTTCTCATTTGAATGGCCGCACCACAAGTGTGTAAAACATATTGTAGAGAAATTTAAGGACGTGCACAATTCAAAGAGAAACTTTAAAAGTCTTCAATAATAAACAACTACCGAAAATTTCAAGTTAACTTTAACATAAGTACTTCAATAGAGAATTCAAAAAAAAAATCTTTAAGATCGATTTTTTTTTTCAGATGATCCCTTTCAATTAAAAATATAATTTCTGAAGCCAAAAATTACGAAGTCCTCACGTTAAATGGATTAGGTTCAAGTCTAAACATCTACTTTAATAACGTCCCTTTAAATTTAACCACCTCTCCTTCTTGATGTGTTCGCTTAATGAGGAATAGAAACCCTTTGAACGGCTTCCTGCTGCAGCTGCATGTTGCGCCCAAACCCAAACCTGTCATTCGTTGGGTGTCATCTGTGCAAACACACGCAAACATTACCCGCACGCAATAGATGTAGAACGCCCCACTCTAAAACAAGAAGTATCGTCTGACCGGACGAAGCATCGGTTTTGAAGAAAATAAACACTACATGCCCTTTCACCTTCGCCAACGCTTCAACCCTAATCTTAACCACAGCGGGAAGTTTTCGACCAAAGAAAGTCAAACTTGCTTTCCCGCAGCCAGATAGAATGTAAGCCAAAGGACCATTGGTTGTTGCGTCTGCAAAAAGGATAAACAAGCTGATTATATCATAAACTCCAACTGCGTCTCCCCTACCATGCCCGAACTGTCAACTCTGTGCCCGAATGCCCCCTGAGTTAGCCTGTGGTTTCCACAATTTACACCGGCCGACCATCGGTCAACCATTGTTCGGCTGTTTGTCGGTTGGTTCATTTGTTTGTTTGCCTTGTTATTTGATTATTTGCCATTGGGGAAATATTTCGCAGGCACCGCAAACGTCAAAGTTGAACTGACTTTTCCCTGTGCAACACGGTTCGTGGTATCGTTTTGTCCGGTGATGTTAAGATTTTTCCTCAATTGTGCTTCTTCCAAGGGAAAGCCTGCGGGAAAGATCATGGAAACTGAACATAGCTTTAAGCTTTTGTCGTCTTTAAAGGAATTCAAATGCAATGGACAATTTTTGACAAACAATTTATTGGGTTCTACCTTTCCATTTCAAATATGAGCACTCGAAAACTGTTATATGAGTTTAAAAAGTAATATATAAGTTTGTAAAATCTTCACATAGCTAGTGAAAGTTGCCATATATCAAATGCTAGATGAATATTTGAAAACGTCCCGGTTCGCACGGCACATCGATGCAAGAAACCAACATTCGACTACGCTCTGTCCTCATAAAACGTCTTCCACGAAAAACGAACAAAACATAACCCAACAATCGGATTGCAAATCGCTTCAGTGATTCCCTTCGATAGCGGTGTAGTTCAAGTGCTTCTTTCCAATTCGATGCATGAATTTACAATTGATTGCAAAGATCAAATGGATGTTTGTTTGGACAGTCTTCCAGCACGTACCAGATGCTATAATATTTCGAGAAACCAACAAAATAAGAACGAAAGACATGCTAGCACTCCACCCCAAAACTTCACTTTCTCAGATGAATAAAAGTTTTCTGTTTAGCCAAGCTTCCTAGACCTCGGGCAGCATAGGAGAACATAAGATTGCGCAAGTATGCTATTTTTTGAAGCTCACCAGACATTACATTGACTTCATTGTATAAATAAATTTTCATATTCAATTTTCTTTGCTCTCGCCAAGAATGGTGCGCAATTGTCGCATCAAACTCTTTTTATCAGTAAATAGGGCAATGCTTTTAAATGATGAAGGCTTTTTAAAAGGCAAAGAGACAGTTATGTAAGCATTCTATAAAAAAAATGCAACGACGCAATATGAACCGAATCAAATTCCGAAATTTGCCTCGAAATAAGATTTTTTTTCTTTGCATGCTGACGGAACTCTTTTTAATTTTTTTTCATTTATACTTACTTTTTCTAACAATAAATAAAAAAATAAATAAACTAAAGGTAAAATTGTTAAAGGTAGTGATTAAAATCTTCCTACTCAATAAAATTTGACAGTGAAACTTTGGCGGGTAATTTTTTCTTGGCTTAACGACCTCTTAGGCCACGCCGGCCATCGAAAAAAAAGTAAAAAGTTGGCAGGTAACAATATTGTTATATTTGATTTGATGAATCATCAATAAAGATCATCAAAATATTATTTTTATTAAATTAACAAAATCTAATATTTTCCTAAAATATCCTCAAAACGACATTAAAATTAGTGCTTTAATATTGAAGCTAATGACGCACATACGAAGATTTACCTCCTTTGCAAGTACTATTCATCATATCCAAATTCCAACACAAATGTTCCTCACGAGTACGCAAAAACACAATTCCAACAAATACGAGAGTTCCTTCACCTTTCTTTGCATACGTTCCCGGTCTGGTCGCATTTAGTTCCGGAAACATGAAAACACATGGACCTCTGGCACTTTTCGACTGCCTTTGAACAATACATACGGGCGATTGATACTGAAATGCATCCGGCACTGCACATGGCGATGATTAATTAATTAAGTTTTCCAAATGGATTTATGAATAATGAGCAGTTGTCAGTCGAGCTATCTCTGCTGGCAGAATCCGAATGCAGGATGCAGAATCGTATAGCTAGCCTTTAAGGGAACATTTTGCTCAATGATCTTACAGGTTGAAACGATGGGAAGCAAACGAGTGCAGGCAGACGATCGGTCTCCTCTTTTACCAGCGTCCAGAGATATTCTTGGCATTTTGTACGTCGCTTTCTTCTTTACACTCAATCAATTTTCACAGGATTAAAGCAACGAAAAAAAAAAACACCACCAATCCAACGTGTTTCCTGTGAAACATATAGAAGCGAATAGTCTGGACCAACAGCTTCCCAATCCCACACTAAATGTGAACGTTAAAGGGCTGGATGATTGGTAAAAAAAGCTCACCCTTCCCGCATGGTTAAAAAAAAAAGTCCACCGGATAAGAGTGCGATGCTGGACCGGTCGAAAATGGGAAAGGCAAAGAAACCTGTTGTCGGTGGGCTGCAGATGATGAAAAATGACAAAAATTTCCAATCACATCACGGAAATTGGTTTTCATAACATCCGGTTCGTGTACGCGCGACTGGACCGAGCCGTTTGGGCGAGAGGCAAAAATCAAGTGGCAGCAAATCAGGACACACTCCTTCCTTGGTGCCTTGCGCTTCCTTGACCGCTTCACTCTTGGTTTTTGAGTTGAAATGATCACTTTCCTGTCTGCAGCTTTTGCCACAATCGTTGTGGAGCAAGGAGCAGAAAGCAAAACAAAAAAAAACCTCAGAACACAAGAATGCCTTCCGTCAGATACGGGGCTGAGAGTTGGCTACATGGAACGTTCATAGAACAAGAGAAAAAAAAAGTCCAACTCCAGATAAAAACAATACAAAACATCCCACAGGCAAGTACGCGCAAGAGAAACGAGCAGACGGAAAGCATTTTTTTATCATTCTTTGGTGGTTCCAGTCGGCGTTTTCTTCCTCAAGCAGGAGTCTTTAGAGCCTGCGGTCGTGCGGTAGTGTGGTTTTTTGTTCTTCTCTTCCGGCCTCTTCCAGCAAAAAAAAAACCTATCAAATGCTGCATCGAAGCGTCGCATAGCCTTCGGCTATTGAGGTTTCTTTTCCGTGATGGGTGGCTGACGGTTTTCTTTCCACCCGGCTATGTCACACGGTAGACTGAAAAATGGACGACAATACCCAGTAGTCTGTGGGTCTACTTTATGTTGGGCCTTTCCTAATCATTCGTCAAATCTGATGGCAAAGAAAAAGCAACAGTAAAATTAGCCAAATCAATAACAAAAGTTGAAAAATCAAAAGATTTGAAATTTGGTGCCCTTGCAATTAAAGAAAGCTTTCAAAACAGAGCATTACAATCTTTAAGTCCTGTAGGAAGTAAACGACATGAACAAAAAATCCGTGAAAATTTGTAATCCGCAATATTTGTTTGACAAAATAAAAACACTACTAACTTACTTATCAGGCTCTGCAACCGCTTTGGGATCTTGGCCTGCCGCAGCCGAATCCGGAACCGCTCACGGTCCCGCGCCTTCATCCGCGAATCCGTTATCCCGACCTTGATGGCGGATGATTCCACGCCACCCTCCCACCTCAATTTGGGCCTAAAACGCCTCCTCTGTCCCTGTGGACGGCCTAAAAGGACTTTCTGAGCTGGGTCGTCCGGTGCCATGCGTATAACATCGGAGCCTGGCGAGCCTAATTCGCTGCACCTTCTGAGCATCTTCCTCTCGCGGCTAAGAGGCTAAGAGGGCTTCGCCTACTTTGGACAGGGCCATCATGTCTCAGAGGCGTATGTGAGTACTGGGACTATAAAGGTACGATAAAGTCCCAGCTTCGAAGTCAGCATGCTAGCGCGCAACTCCTTCTCTCTGCTGTTTGCGATGCTGACTTTTGACCCGAGACAGGTGAAGTTTTAAACGACTTCAAATTTGCGATAACCTCTCCGTACATCACCCCCACGTAGTTCCGGATTTCTTAGTAGGGCCGCTGATGGTAGGCCTCTGTCACCTGGGAGAGCCGCAGACCAATGACGTCTATATCATCAGCGTATGCCAGGATCTGGGTTGACTTCTTGAAGATGGTTCCCGAAGTCTCCACCTCCGACTCTCGGATGGCCCTTTCTAGCGCCAAGTTGAATAAGAAATAGGCGAGCCCGTCTCCATGACGCAGGCCTTTGGTGGTAGCAAAGGACGCTGAGAGTTTTACATCAACCTTCACCTGGCATGTGACGTTGGTCATAGTCATTCTAACAAGCCCGAAAAGTTTGTCCGGAATTCCAAAAGAGCTCATGGCCTCGTAGAGTTTTACCTTGGCTATGCTATCATTTGCGGCCTTGCAATCTATGAAGAGATGGTACGTGTTCAACTGCTGTTCAGCCATCTTCTCCAAGATGTTCTGCATGGTTAAGATCTGTTCAGTGGTAGATTTAACAAGGTAACAATCAGTGAACATACACAATTAAGAAACACAATATATCGTCCTAACTGATAATTATAGTTGATTTGACAAAATCATCTAATCTTATGAGCAAGGAAACAATATTTTCATCAAAACAATCAACATACATGCCAAAGCAGTGTTGTGTACTTACCCCGAACACATACTTAAGTACACATTGCTGTCTTAAACTGCTTGAGAAGTCTTCGAAGTCGCTCACGATCCAACGTAACAGACGTTCACTTAATCTATAGATTAGGGTTTCAGATGAACGCATCAACACTATAACTCCATCTACGTTTTCGCCTTCAACGCCTCCGCTGTCCAAGTGGACGGTTTAAAATGACTTTACAGGATGAGCCGTCCGGCGCCATTCACAGGACATGAGCCTGCCCTCTGAAGCTTATCGATTCTAGTTCGGTGTATTTAAGTGAAATCTTCATAATTCTTTTGGGCCCTGTTCGCGTCCAAAGTAAAGGTTTTGGTGAACACTTTGATTAGGCTAGGCGCATCTGGACAGTATTTTATTGGACATAAAATTTCTCAACTCCACTTATGTTTGAGCGGTTTGCTGGACTGTTTAGGCTCAAAGGTGTTCTGATACAAAAGGGCTTTTAATGTTCCTTACAGTCCTAGCATCACCCTTAGTGACAGGTATTACGGGTTGGAGAGTTTCCTTAAGTAGCAGTACTATTGGCTAGAAGTCTGCCTTTACGGTTTAGTCTCGTTATCTGTTCCGAAATTTTGTACCACCAGTAGTATGATCGTTTAGTTGTTTAGTTTTGCCACAAAGGAAAGCCGAAAATAAAACAGAATAGATAATTTCCATGTGGTCAGAATAAAGCTTCATCTGGTTTGATTTCCATCTTCGAGACTCCTCTCTTCCTGATACAGATAGGTGGTAGCAATAGACCCTGAGAGTTTCCATTCATGTGACGTTGGTCATTGTCATTCTTACAAACCTGGTAAGCTGGATCGGGACTCCATGCGAGTATGTACTTATCTGCTGCTCCATCATCTTCCCTAAGATTTGCCCTAAGAATATAAACAACTGGTTATTTGTTGGGCCTTCAGTTTCAGGAATCTCCCTGACAGTTTCCATCTATTCGTAAATTTTAACATTACCAAAATGTTCAGCCCATAAAAAATATAGAAATCGAATGTTCGAAAGTATAATTACTACGTTAAAAGTTGATACAATTTCGCTCCACGAAACACCCTCAAATACTTATCGAATTAGAAGAGCTTCTACCGAAGAATTGTAAGAGATAATGTTGTTTACTACATTTTGTTTTCTAGTCTTCAACTAAGTTTGTCATACCCAAGCAAATTTGAAGAGTTAGTTAAAGTGATTTATAATTTGCTACCAAAATCATACATGGTGAAGTTATTGCCTTTTACATTTAACACGTTCGGTACCAAGGAATATTCTGTCGATTCTTTCTCACGAAACGTAAACGTGACAGTGAATAAAATTCGCGCAATAGAGGTTTCTATGGCCATGTAAAAGAGAGCAATTATTCATATGAAAGAAACTCTCTACAGGTGAGAGTGTCACCTAAATTTGGGTGACATGGTATGGAGCGTATTAGAAACACGTTTTAAGTGAAATACCTTATATCAAAACATAATAAAGCACTAATGCATTGATATTAGCTCCATTCAGCTGATTGTGTACTGTATTATGGCACTAGTTTTCAATTTTGACTACCTTATCCTTATCTAGATGACACCATAATCACGTTCTTCGCCATATTGTGCCAATCATGCACACTATCTTGCACAACACTATCTTCCGCACACAATGTATTCAACATGTGCTATGGAAGTAAATTTCCCATTCTGTTTCTCATCCTCTGCTTCTTTCAATCACCTTACCACACCATTTACTTATTGTTACCCGGATCGTAAATGCACTTTCATCTCGCTTGTTACACGTTATCCATTATTTAAACCGAACGAAAGGACACCGATAAGACGCCACGACCACGTCACAAGCCCCGAAGGCTTTTTCCCAAATGGAACGACAGCCCTGATGGCCATTGACATCGGTATGAATTTTCTACCTAGATCACTACAAGATTGGAAAATGATCATAAGGTTCTTTGGCGCTAGGCTTGGGGAAAGCATATTTACTCATTGCTCAAGAAAATATTCTTTCATTCCTTTTGATAGTCCTACGTTTCTCGTCCTGCCGATCTGCGCCATCTAGCTGGGATGGAGGAAGGTTCAATCCACTAGCCTTATGTCAAACTTCATAACAGAAGAGTTCCATAACCTGCCCTGTACTGAAGTGTCCTCTGGTGGGTTTGCGTTCCGAAGGCTTTTTTTCAATATGCATGATCCTGCCAACCTGCCTGGTGGCAGGTTCCGTGAACGGACCACCGAGCTTGCTAGAGGCTTCCAGTTTGTCTTCGTTTCGTAACCGATGGCTTGTGTAACGATGAACTAGCAATAAAAGAAAACCCACCTTCCCATCCATTTCACAACGCAAGCACACACCGGAGCGCATGAAAGGAATACCCTCGCACCACACCTTCAGCACACCCTCACACCTGGCCCACTGTAACAAGCCTCCAAGAGGGCGTACACTTTGATGTTGTAACATAATTTGTAAGAATAATATTCCTTTCCGCCGGTTCGTTGGAACTTCATTTCTGGAACTTCCCGAAGTCTCGAGTAGTTGGTCCGCTTAATTCACTCGTTTGTCGTTCCGGTTGACATGGTTGCACAAGGTAGCGAAGGCAGGAGATGTAGTCTTGAAGGTGGGAAAATATTGGAAACCCATTCGGTTTGCATGATGATGATGATGAAGTCAAACCCACACTTGTGCCCATTAATCGATTGAAACGTGGTGCGAGTCAAGCGTGTTTTGTCACGTGCAAGATGTGAAACACTTTCCAGGTAACAGGCCTTATTCAGAATTCAAATGACTCAATCTAAAGGGTGTACGATTAAAAATTGAGAGCAAGAAAATTACTTCCCTGAAAAGAATATGTCGCTCTGCGATAAGGAGCGTGAAGGTTTTGCAAAAAATACATTGTAGCTTGTAGCTGTAAATGTGAATCAATATAATTCTTATGATAAGTTTCATGAACCTCAATGAATAATTGTAATAAACTTTGAAATGTTGATCAACCTTGATCAACATTTGAAAAACACTTTAAACCATTGGAAGGTATGTCCTGAAAAAACTTTCCTGTAGTAAGGCATTCATTTCAATCCTCTTTTCAAACATCGTCAAATGGATTCATAGTGGTAACGAAATAATCATTTTCAATAGAATATTCTTTCATTCCCTTCTGCAATTTGCAGTTGGAACGAGTTCAGGTACCTATTGCCGATATTAAATTTATTTACTAACCCCTCTTATTCATTCAACAAGGTGGCTGAATTGCTAGCCCATCGCAACCATGGTCAGCGTTGAGTTCGCGATACTCTCCACTCGTCACACTCACAGCCACTCGACCACCGATCTGCTGTAAGGGCAAACATAGAATGGCCATAGTTGATTGAATTTTTCATTGAGACTTCGTTCGATGGATAGCCATTGCAAAGGGTGCTTGAACGGGTGCACCTGCGTGAAGATCGTGTAATATTATTGAATTCCTTCCCATCAGCTACACGCAGCCCATTCAATTATGGCGAGCGATGGTTGGTAAGTTTAAAAGCTGCTTGGCTCGCTCGAGCACAATTGGGTCCGTGGCTGGTGCTCATTTCGTTCGCAAGGAAGGACTGTACACAAAGCACCCTTCATGATCCGTTTTGCCCTGGCACATCGTTAGCCAATCATCAACGAATCCGGACTGATTTATTCATGGTGTAACATTATTATTCGCACGCAGCAGACCAGAGAGCAATAAGGGTGCGGTAGAAATTTCACATTTTAAAAAGAGTTTTTGAAATCGGATTTTTGAAACCGGAAAAAGAAATATTGAACACATTTTCAAACCGGGAAATGAAACTATTACGAGGTACTAAGAAACAAAACATTTAATCGTCAAGCAGATATTCGTTTTCGTCACAAAATGTGGCGTAAAATCCATTACCGCGACGAATATTTGCCCATTGAAACGATCATTATCAATAATTTGTCAACATTATACGATTCAATTATGACACATTTACTCAACAAAGCAAACGAAACGAGCTGCCGCCAGGATTGTGTGCTGGACGCTTTCGTTTACCGATTTCACCGTCCCATTATCCAATAGCCGATTCCGTTAATAATGTTTTCACAGTAATTTATTCCCAATCTCTTTCGGAAGCCTCTTGCCAGACTCACAATCCATCGTAATCGAGGGCAGAACGGGCAAATGCTTCAACCACTCCACCACACTCATTCACTCTCTTCCCCCAAGCGGCGGAAGAAGCCTACGATATCTGGACGATTGTACTTCCAAAGGGAAGGGGAGGGGGGGGGGGGAGAGATATTTGACGGGCGGCAGGATAATCGGTCCCGGTTACATGGCTTAATCATGTTCGTAATTGTGCAATTTTCATCGCATCGATTTTCACGTCAATCGGTTGACTTCGGAGCGGCAGTTGGGACGCGGCATGGGTTTACGTGTTTTTCGGTGATTGGAAGTGATTTTCCCGGCGGGCTAGCGGGATGTTTAATTTTTCCTTCCCTTCCCTATTTTCGTTTCGCTGATCGAAGGCTTGAAATTGATAAGCTGTTGCTAATTAATTTTCGGCAGCAATACATTTGCTTTGTCAAGGCGTGAGTGATGCTGGGAGTTTGTGCAATCAGTCGTGAAATGACGGGCTAATCTAATGCGAAAAGCTGCATCGTAATAATGGGGAAGAAAATATGACATTCTTTATGATAAGAAAGCTTGTATTATAATTAACTTGTTTACGGAAAATGTTCCACGGAACTCGCAAAAAATCACAGTTTTAAAATTGAAATCGAAATTCGAATAATAGCTGTCCAAATAACCTTTTTTCGATCATCACCACACACGTGATGATGTTTATAACTATTATTTTTCTTCTTGGCTTAACGACCTGCTAAGTCAAGCCACCGTCAATCGAATGGCTCTCTGGACTTTTTAATACCACGTAGCTGGATAATCAATCCTAACCACGGATGAACGATCCGGATGGGATTTGAACCCCGGTCTTGCCTTTTGAAAACTGGCGCTGCTGTTGTCTCTTGTACCGGACCATTCAAAGTCATTTGCATTGGGAACTTTACACTTTTTGATCATGTATTTATCGAAATGAGTTCGAACGCCCACTAGTGCTGCATACTAACAACAGTTTTCTCTTCAATCATTTGCACCCTTGATGAGTAGCCGATCAAGCCCTTTGAAGTCCTCAAAGTAAATGAATGTTGAACGAATGAGGCCAGATCATAAGAGTCGGGGATGATATATCTGCCTTCGATAGAGCATATAATTTCCACTTTCCAGGAAAATTGAGAGGCTTCCTCTCAACTATGTCCAGATAAGATCCACCTATGGAGGGGTCCTTGTAAAAATTTATTGTAAGTTTTCTCACTCTTCCTCTTATTTCGTTACAGTTCATTGGAACGCAAGTGTTCCTGTTCCTGCTTACCGTCATCGGATCAGCCATCCTGCTCGATTATTCGACGATGAACTCAAGCATTCAGCCGCTAATTCGTCAGACGATGCTACGCTTTATCGTCACTTCCGAACATCCGCACTCCTCAGCCGCTCTGAAACTGATCCAAGAAAGTGTAAGTATTGCGCTGCTTTTTCATAGACCATATCAAGCCACAATCATTAAAGCATCGGCTGATGGCACACAATTTACGAATGAATGGCCATATTGCCGAAACGGTACCAATTTGCACTGCAATGGAAAAAAAAACGTTGAGGAAGGAGAGTTTTCCAACGTCTCGCATCTTGTGCTGGCACAGTTCATTAATCCATTATTGAAATCAAACACCATCTGCCCACTATGTCCCCGTTTGGGACAGTCGATCTTCGGCCTCTTTTCGGTGTCCTCTTTGTGTGTTTCGTACTATCCGATGGAGGACCCCAACCATCTCCAGAGGATTCATTGTAATTAATACTGAAATACGAGTCTTTAATGGATATTTGTTTAGCTCACCCAAAACACTCTTCCCAATCCGCGTTGCCAGGGCAAACTCATTCACTCATTGATGCTACTGGATGCGCCTGTTCTCTTGGTCTCGATAGATCGATAGTTGATAGTTCGATTTCTTGCGTGTTGATAACTAAAACATGGAATGTAAATGATCCGTTTGCTTTGCGTTGACTTAAATAGAGATTAAATGTTAAAGAGGAGTGCCATATGAGCTTGCCATGTGGTCATACAAGTTATAATATTATACTAAATAAAAATAACTTCTTTGACATTGAAAAATCAACAAGACTGGAATAGACTGGCAACCGAGCTCTTGAAGATGAGACCGGAGAGGCTTACCGTCAAAATGCACAAGCTGGTCACGAGAATCTGGGAACAGGAAGAATTATCAGAGGAGTGGAAACTGGGCGTTATTCACCCAGTCTACAAAAAGGGCGACCGACTGGAATGCTGGAACTGTCGTGCCATTTCGGTCCTTAATACCGCCTATAAGACCCTGTCCCAGATCTTGTTCTGCAGACTTGCCCCCCTTGCTACTGATTTCATCGGCAGTTATCAAGCTCGATTTTTTGGATGTAAATCCACTACGAGTGGGAAGCAGCGTGTTAGTCGACGGCGATAACCTCGAGGTAGTAGAGGAGTTCTGCTATCTTGGGACTGTCGTAACTTCGGATGTGCAGGGGAATCGTGTCTACTACGGATTCCACCATCTGCTGAGATCCAGAAGACTTTGAGACCGCACTAAATGTGAGATATGTCGCACACTGATTCGGTTGGTGGTCCTATATGGCCACGAGTCTTGGACCATCCAAGCGGAGGATTCAAACGCTCTTGGCGTGTTTGAGCGGCGCATCCTCCAGATCATCTTTGACGGTGTGTTCGAGCATGGAGTGTGGAGGAGAAGGATGAACCACGAATACAGAGAACCGGACATCCTGACGGCAGCAAAGACCGGCAGGATACGATGGCTGGGGCATGTTATGAGGATGCCGGACTCATGCCCCACCAAGAAAGTATTCGTCAGCGACCTCCACTTCGGCACGAGGCGTCGGAGAGCACAGCAAGTTCGTTGGCTGGATCAGGTAAAGGAAGACCTGTCGGAGATCGGGTGCTTGCACGGATGGGAAGCTGCAGCCAGGGATCGATTATCCTGGAGATCTATTGCTGACCGAGCCATATCACGACGACGTGCTCTTAAAAAGAGCAGACCAACATGATGATGATGACATTGAAAAATGCCTTCAGAAAACAATTCGGACATGCAATATTCAGTTCAAATTGATTTGAAAAACTAATTAAAAAACTTTCTGTTCGGCAGTAGTGCAATGTTGTAACAGATCTTGCTAAAGGACACTGTAATTTCCATCGTCTCAAATTAATCACTTTCTCACCGGACTTTACAGTTAATCATTCATTCGTCGATTTTGCGCGACCAGTATTTCGATTACACTCCCTCTGTATCTTCTATGATACACAGGTATCCTGTTTTAATGAGTAGGTGTATCGTCCTTTTTTTTCTTCGTAACGTCAATCTCTGTAAGAATCTCATTTCTTCCTTATTGCTTCTCGTTTTCAGCAAACTTTTTTCCATTTCTCTCTCTCCAATTCCTCACGCGATACATAATTAAACGCCTGCAAGACCATTACAGTGTTCACACCGTCGTCCTATCAGGATTGGCACTTTGCTTCGATGCTATGAATTGACACCATTTCCCTATCGATTTTACTAATGAAACCTAGCCGAGAAACGGATCGAATCTGTACTCTGTAAAAAAAATCAGTCTCCATTGCTACATTTCGGCAGCAATCTGTTTGGTGTTCTTTTTTTTTTTTGCAATTACCGAATACCTAAATAATTCTTCACCATCCTCCATTTTGCTTTCTCTTCGATCGGTACAGATTGGGTGCTGTGGTGCGGACGGACCGAACGACTACATGGTGATGCGTCAACCGTTGCCGCTCGAGTGTCGCGATACCGTAACCGGTAATGCATTCTTCAACGGGTGCGTCAACGAGCTGACATGGTTCCTGGAGGACAAATCCATCTGGGCCGCCATCATGGCAATGATACTGGCTGCCGTTCATGTAAGCTTCCCTCACCACACGGGCTCGATAAATGCTGGTCCACTCACTGCGCACTCCTTTTTTTCTTTCCTTCTCTAAAATACAGACATGCAATGCCGTCCTCGGCATTGTGCTCGTCCAGGCTCTTCGTCGTGAGGAAGAAGCCATGAACCGGCGTTAAGCAGAACAGCCTATGCATCGCATAATGACAGCATGCACAAAAAGATGTCATAAACAAACATCCCAAATCCCAGTCCTAGGAGCATAGAGCTATGACAAGCTAGCAGCGGATTGTTTTATTTTTCTAGTATTCGAAGGCCAGAGCTATCTTTTCAACGTTTTACACTTACTTTACATCGTCTGTACGGACACCTAGTGGTTAATAGAAACAATGTCAGCAATGTCACGCTAACTAAGCATGTTTGGTGTATCGATAATAAATAAAGGATAGGCTTAGATAAAAACAGATGTTTGTTTGTTTTTTTTTTTCAATTGACTTGAACCGATTCTTCCCAAACGCTTCCACCTTCATTCAGTCCCGCGATCCAGACATTAATTTTCAAGCTCAATTTATGCAGCTTGTTATTCCTTGCTTTCCATACATTAGCATTTTGTCGAGGGATAACACTGATAAACAAAGGAATAAAACATTGCATCCGTAAATAGCTTTCTTTAGCAAGTCTTCAACCCATGCCACAAATCTTGTAGGACAAAAAATTCAACAACAAAGCAGAGCAAAAAAAATCACTCACCTCTCAGAAGAAAAGTTAAACAACTACATGGAGCAGCATGCAACAACATGAACAAAAACAACGAAAAACGCAAACCTATTGTTGTTCCTACGGTGAAACACTTGTAGGAGGAAAAAAATTAAAATAAACCTTACCTTCTAATGCGATTCGTTTGCCGGGGTCCGGGAATCGAGTGTAAATCCTTTACACCGAAGAGACCTTTCCGAGCGAGACCTTTCCCCGTGTCTGGTGAAACGAAAGCTAATATTGTAGGTAATAATTTGCATAATTTTTCCCTACACACAATCGGTTCGCACCACCTTTCGGCTGTGGCTTTTTTTTTTATCCAACCGCTGTTTGGTGCCAGATGTTACCCGTTTGTTGAAGTTGCCTCTCTCTTATTTGCATCTCTTGAGACTGTGAGCGGTGAAGTAGATTTTCTTTCACTGCACGAGCGATATGCCTGCCGTCCTTATGTTCGAACGCAAACTTTCGCTCCTCAAGCTGCTGCGTTCGTTCGAAGGTCACACAATCACATGGCGACAACTTAAAACCTTGTTTCTTTGTTTTTTTTTGTTGTGGTAAATAGAAGCAAGTCCTTAACGTGGGCTTCTTGGGGTGCAGAAGATGGTTCGATTCCCAGGCACATTGTTCGCATAATACTGAAGGTGGAAGTATATGGTGTACAAACGTTTTAAAGCTCATTTTTCTTCATTTCCTTGTATCCTTTAATATAACTCAAAGAAACCCTTATCAATATTCATCCACGCAGTGGATTTACGGTATCAATTGTATTGTTGAAATTTAATATGAACCAAACCCGACATGGAAATATGGTTTTGAAATTAAATGTTTGAATTTGAGAGGAAAGGGAATTGCAATCTTCAGTTTTCATATTTCAATAAACACCTTCAAGCAAAAATATTTCATTAAACCTCATGTGATCAAACACAACATAGAAATTCATATAAAGACTGTAGAGGTAAAAAACGTCGTTGAAGTGCAGATAAAACAAGCGTGCAGACTCCTTACATAAAACTACAAACTAAACGTTTGACACGATAATTAACTTTCAGTCGAAATTCTTCTCCAATGACACCCTAAACTTCTGTGACCCGAACACAAACAACGAGACGAGAGAAGTATGCTAGACGGACCCGTTCGTTGCCATCGGTTGTGCTATTAAAACCACCATCACCAGACATAGTTATTAACTTCTATTCATGTAACAGCCCCAACCTCTCCACAAAAGACGATCGACTTATCGTCCTGTTTGTGTGTGCGGTGTGTATTCCCGAGAAGGATGAGACGTTTTAACAATCTTCTATTTATTGCCCCCGCATTCATTTTCACCATACCTCGCATGTTCGAATAGAAGAAAGGTGAAGAACCTCATTAAAAGCTTGTACTTTCCACGCGCTATTCAGCACCATCGTCAGACGGCGCCGTGTACGGTTGCTTTCCATTCGGTTTCTATACGAAAGTGAATGGAAGTGAAAATTCTTCACATGCGAAGCGTCTTACACGACGCTTCGTGTTCTCACTCCACAAATCAGTCCCCATCAGTCCCCACCCGCCACCTCGCCGGACTGACCTACTTCAAACGTGCAAGTCTTGGACGATGAACGTCATTCAAAAAGCTGGCGTCGATAAAAGTGGAGTGCTCGGTGGCCCGGGATGCCCAGGATCTGGCGGGCTGATAAAAGAAAATATCACACGAAATGATCCTTTTTCCCAGCATTTGGGTTCGGTGTACCCTTCGGTGCACATACACGGGTCGTATCGGCTATGAATATCAGGGGACGATGTAAACAGCGATTTCATTTCGCTTGGTAAGTATCGCCATAACTACCACTATAAGAAACACTATGGGAACTTGAAGAAATGCGATAGTTCCATAAGGGCAACGATGCTTATAATAAAATTAAATTATGCTATAAAAGGCCAAGCTCGTGTACTTTTCACTATTTATGTGAAAACTTTGCCTAAAAAACTAAATTGATGGAATTTTGGAATGATGCTTAAAGCAGAATGATTAAAATTATAAACATTAAACCATCAGTACAGGAGTTAAAGTGAAGCCAAATTTACTGAGAATTTTATTTTCTGTAACAGAATTATCTTAGTGTTCAATCAAGAACGCGAATCAACAAAACAATTTCTTAACTGACTCTACAAACTGACCGTCAGTTTTGACTGAAATCGCTCATAATCTGCATATTCACTCCTACATCTAGAGATGTAGTCCCGAATTAGCAACTGGTGCCGCTGCTAGCTATAATACCGGCAACCCCCAGTATCAAAAACCACTTGGTAAAAATATTTGAGGAAACTGTGACTATCATGCTTAAGATGAAATTCTTGGCTAAGATTTATAAAAGTATGGATATTATTGTTTCTGTTATAATCGGTAATTGAGAACGCTTTTTTAAGAGACGAAAGACTTCCTTAGATTACAAAGTCTCCATTAGCCCTATAAACAAACATGGTGAATACTTTTTAAAATTTGTTCTTAAAATGCAATATTGCAACTCGAAGCCACAATGTCATTAAATGAAGAGATATTCATGGTTTTGCTCTATTACGGTAAAGCTTAGAAAAATCTTTCTCTATCATAACTGGCTTAATGCCTTGATCTGTTCCAGTTTTGAGTATTATTTTAACACGTTTGATACACTTTTCTTCTTCTTAACGACCTTCTAGGGCCACGCCCAATACCACGTAGTTGGTTAGTCAAAAAGTCACTACGAGGGGACGGTCCGAGTGAAATTTGAACTCCGGTCCTGCTGTTTGAACATCGGCTCCGCTGTCAACTACACCATAGGGTCGCCCGTCAATTATCATCTAAATCTACGGTAATAATCAAGAAATGGCAGCCAGTAATAGAAGGTTGAAACTCCTCTTGTCGCTGTATCACTATTTTAAATTTTTTAATTTTTCCAAAAACTGATGAAAATGACAGCCATAATACTATCGATGCAGTAAAGCAGCAATTCATGTATATCTTTTAAAAAGAATACCTTTCTATCAAACAACTATGAAAATTTTGGACGAAATACTTAAGAACAGTAATTTACAAGATTTTCCCATAGTGCGAATGTGTCCCGCAAGACTTATTTTTGATATTGTCAACTGACGATTAAATGTTTGAATGGTTTTCGCCTCAGCACCAACGTTTGTTGTAAACGTTTCCAACACCTTACTGTATTATTTAGTTACGTTGCATGACGTTTTGCTTTGGTTTAACATCGCAGGATTTATGTACGAGTTTGGTATTTTACGCTTAAAATATTTTTTTAGTAATTATGGTATAAATTATTCTGTAAACATTGAGTTAAATAGTATTTTTAAAGCTCCAGCTACTCTAAAATAGTTTATCCGAAGTATTTTTCTGGTGAACAATCCAGCCACCATCATAACTTCAATGACTGCAATGAAAGAAAATGAGCACAACAAATTAACGCAGCGTCTATCTTTCGTTGTGCTTCACATAACAATACAACTACCTAAACAAATTAACATTTTCCTCACCATCCATTGATGACGCTACTGTTGTTGTTGCTTCTTGATGTTTTCATGATTTTACGATCCTTCAGGAACTAGATTAGATCACCCTCTTTGAATAGCATCCACCAGCGTCGAGGTTTTTCTACCGGAATATCACAAAATTATACATTCAACGCTGGTGACACGATTTAGTACACGCTGCCTAACCGCACCACTCAAGAATAAAAGCATCAGCCTCATCAACCGCCCGTCCACGAACCATCCGGTTGACGTGAGTTAAAATGCGCAGCCTGGCGACACAAACTTTTACGATTGAAATAATGTGTAATTTTTAACCACCGCTCCGAAGGCGTACAAAATAATGCACTTTGGCGGTTGCAATAAAATGTTATCCTTTGTGTTATCCTGCCAGCATCACTTTTTATCCGTTGTTTTGCTTTATCATGCTGCTGCAGTGGAAGCGGAAAAATGTTCATCAACAGCGAGTGCAAGAACGAGCGGAGTTTTTCCTCGCTCAATGGAGTCAAATGTTTCCTGTGCGTCTCCTTCGTTCTGTGATCATACCGTGGGCCTTGACGTGTTGCCTTACTTTTGCAGATACCATGGACACCAACGCACAGGAAAATGTGAAACGAAAATATGGCACGATAGAAAGAATAAATGAGATTCGTCAAGATTTTCACGCAAAGGCACGTTGTTTTTCCCAGCAGTTGATGACTTGGGTGGCCGCATTATAACACCACAAAAATATAAATAAATAAACGCACATGGGAACGTGTACATTGTGCAGCAAACACACCCAGCACTTCCAACTCACACTCAAAGGACTAAGAGCAAATGAAATAAAGGTTCCAGGATAAAAAAATGATATGTGGCGATAAAATTATTATGCTCGGTTGTAAAGTCACTCGTCACGCTTCCATATCCCCACAAATCCTTACGATGGGAGGATTACGTTTTGAAGATTTGATAATCCTACCAGACACTGAGTCGCCGAAAAACGATGTTACATCCGCCGCTCGTACCGACAAGTGTATGAGATGGCGATGGATGTCTTACTCAACGGATAGACTTCCTGTTTTTTTTTTTACATTTAAAACGGAACACGAATCCATATAGGCTAGTCATGCAGATGACGACATGCGGATGGTTGATGGGAATGTTACACAACGCCCTATTGGCGGTCAAATCTTTTCATTGTTGATGTCTTTATACGGAAAATGGGACATTGAACAATCGACCTGGTCTCTTAAATATTCAATTTTACAGAAAACTGAACATGGTTTTGCAATTCGCGTTGGACACAGCGGTGTCGTTGAGGAAGAATAACTTCATTGAAAGCAGATTCATTTGAATCGATCATTCAGATGAGCTGGTCATGTTTGAGTTAACAGTTCACCTGGTTCACCGAAATGAAAATTTAAATTGTTTTTAGTGGCTTTTTAGGAATTTGCAGCAGATTATGAGGAATTTTTAATAATTACATATTCGTCGCAAAAGAGAACTCGTTTGGAATAATTCAGGACAAAACATTAGCAGGTTACAATTGATTCAAGGATGATCGTACAAAATTTACAGCGTGAGAATGATTTGACGTTCGGATGAACGTTAGGTAAACCGTTAATAATTGATTATGAACTTTTTAAGCCACAAATGAATATGTATCAAAGGAGATGAAGGCAGATTAATAATGACTGTTGATGCAAAGGCTTCAAACGAGAGAAGTGAGATAGCGTGAGAAGTAAGCTGGCAATAGTGAGGAGGCCGTGAGTGCCATTGACGTGAGTAACACTAAGGGAAAGGTAGTAAAAGGGCAAGCACAGAAAATAAATCCTTCTTGCATCTTCAAAACTAAATACGACGACTACAATCAACAATATAATGCAGCGAAGTGCAATCCGAAACTTCCGCGAATGAACATTTACATACATTTTGAACCTTTTAAATTACTAAAAAATTATTATGTTGTTAATGAGCTTGGAAAAGGGTTAACCATAAATCTGATTCAATGAAGTCGTAGTTTTATGACAGAGTAGAAATTATTTTCAACAAATCTAGGTTCTACAGTCTATGATATCGAACGTAAATTTTGTGAGGCTTTAACGCATTTTCACATCTTTTTATTTCGTCACATCGTTTTCAAGCACACCTTTTTATTTCGTCTTTGTCTTCTTCTGTTTTAATGTCAACCTCAGAAGGACATGTCATTTCTGGCTTGCATTGACTCACTTTCACCAGTATCTGTTTAGTCATTCCTACGTTCATACAGGCGGTCTGGACAATATTCAATACTCGATCTTGTCCTGTGAAAATGGGTAAAGCTGCCGACTCGGCAATCGAACCGAAATTTTCTTTATCTTTTTCTTTGCCTCAGTTTAATTTTAGATAATTTTAATTATTTCCGAAAATATCACAAATGACGTACGGCTGTAGGTTATCTCTATCTATCGAAAACGAATTATTGCAACATTTCACAACTTAACACACACATCATCTTTACAACATGATTGTAGTTATTATTGTTGATCCTCTACTATCAGTCTATGATCATAAAATGAATTTTTATGAAAAAAATAAACTCCTCCTGCCCCAGCTGACGATCTCAATTTGCTGACGATATTCCAGGTGGTGTCGATGACTGCAATTGTGTGCTTGAATTATGTTCTTAGAGATGACGCCAACTACCTTCTGTAAAGAAATTATTATAATTACTTGTACAGATGAAGAACTTTCTACGAATCTATTGCATCAACCAATGGCATCCGCTCGCTGATCGGCCAACATCTGATCACACCTTGATTCATCTCATCTTTGAACAGGAACGCTGTACCTTGAACATAATTTTTACCGCCACTTTGGAAGATCATGCTTAAGGCTAGAGACGGAATTCCCGAAATAAGAGAAATTTTTGAAGTCCAACCGCACGCAACAATCACTCCTCTATAAGATACCTAGTACCCATTAACGAAGTAACAGTCACATATGAACTGACTCTTAACTTTCCACTGGGAGGTATAGGGGCTTCAGGGGCGTTCCGTTATTCATGTCCAGCTCACCTTCTGAAGACCTTAATTACTCTTAATCCGCGAGCACCTACCTCGTCCAAAATGTTTTTGAGGGCACTGGGTTCTACGTCCTGTGAGGGATCTGCAGTTCAATTTCTGCAGTTTAATATAATCGTCTTTGTTTTGTAACGTGGATTCATCCGATAAACTATTTGTACGATTTCAAATATATTGGAGTTCCCAACCGAACAAAGGGTTTGTGTATTCCCCCGTGCACTCAAAATGTAGATTGCAGATATGTAAGAAGATTTGTTACCGTTCTGTATGCCATAGACGTATTTATAGGCTATGTATAGACCTCTCTTTATAGGCGTTCTGAGTAGAACTAGACAAGTGCGAGGCATTTCTAGACAACGCTCAAGATGAACTGGACAGCGGGTAGGTTGAACTGGACACCGTCGCTCCCGTCCGTCTAGACAGCGGTTAAGTTGAACTGGACAAACGCTAGTTTGAAGTGGACAATCGTCAAGTAGAACTGGACAGTCATATTTGAAATGGTTGGTGATACAGTTTGAAGCGTCACAAATCTACCAACAAGAAGATTTACTGCATTGTATCTGTTCTTTCGTCGCATCGTGGGTCAAACCAAAAAAAAACAATAATGTTGTGGGGAAGAGGAACGACGAGAAGGGAACAACGTTATTGCTAGCTGTGCGAGTCAATAACTTTACTTTCTTTGACTGTCCAGCAAGTGGATTAGATCTTCTTAAGGGACTGGATGAGAATTTTTCCTTCCTGGAATTTACAAGACATCGAAGCCTTACCTTGGGAAGGAGGACTCTCGATGCTCATCGGCGGAGCAAGTCGGCCAGGCAACTATGGATATTCAGAAGGAATATCCCTTACAGGCATGTTGGAGGCTTGAGGCCTTACTTTGAGTAAGGGGACACTCAAACCTCTAGAAAGAATTGAACGCAAGGTTTAGCTTGCTGAACCATAGACCGCTTTATTTGTACGCATTTCTTACAACAGTTTTACAACAGGTGGTCGATTCTCGATTTGACTGCGATCGAGAAAATCGATTGCTTTTGTTGTTTTGCTGACCACTGTTTGGACTCGCGCATCTGTCGATGTTTGTCTCGTCAGTGTTTGAATGTTCATGTTTTAGCATGCGCTTGATAAAAATAGATGAATGTGCATTTCTTGCGTTCTTGGCTATTGCAGGTTATTTGCTTGATTAGTGAACTTCTGCTCACCGTATAATGCTACGTAACGCTTGTTGTATGCGAGTTAATGTATTTCCTACTGAGATGTTTAGCAGATAATGCTACTGTTTATTCTCGTAGGTTTTGGAGTGCAAGAGGTTTTAATTATTTGCCCTATTTATAATTTTCTGAGTGTCACTCACGCCAGTGACACTCATGCACTTCTCACTGTAGTGAAATAACTATTCACTTGACGAATATCTCTTCGTCAAATTTCTGTGTCACCGTTGTGCGTGAACCGCTACAATTAAATGTGCTTCCATGAAATGTATGCATCAAATAATTCCGTTTTTCATAGTATCGTTTAGTTGAGATTTTCATCTCAGTGGAAGATCAACGGTTTACTACAGTAATTTCGAGAAATTCTTCATAGGTCATGTTTTGCAATACTTTTCTACCTTTTCTACCTTTTACTTTTCGACCAGGAATCCTGCTTGATTGTTATCTATTCGTCTAATCGTCTAATTGTCATAATCAATTATATATAAAAACTCTAAATTGAGTTTATTCTGTAAACTGTATAACACTTCTTAAGTCGTCAGATTCATTACATTAAAAGTGTAGTCTGCTATAGTGAATATCCGTCTTTTTATTTTCATAGTTTTTAAAATATTATTATACCCATAAATAAAACACTGCAAACAAAACAAAGTCTCATTGCTCACCTGCAATGGTAAGTAACATTTATCGCGTTACATTCGAAAAAGCTAGTCACCCGCCAGTGCAAGTTTGCCTATCGAAGGAAGATAATCTAATTTTAAACCCAAAAGCACCGGCACGGTATCGGCGGGGCACAGGCGTATTTTACAAACAGATAACATTTTCCCATGGAAACGGGTGTAAAATGCAAATAAATCTTAATGAGGCTCCCCTCGCACCACTGTCCTAGTCACCACCGACCGGCATCGTACAGTTGACATGCTGTGGGGCTATTTAGCGAAATTGACACAACGCAGGCTTCGATTCCACAGCCAGAAGGAATGAAGTTGTTTAAATGATTTTCCAAACCGACAAACGAGCCAACGTGGTGGAATCGGTCCAACCACCTGCAGGGAAAACGTGCGTTGGGCTGCCGGTGCCAATGCCTGAGTCTGGTTATTTATTATATCGTTAGTTTCTGCCGGATTTCTGCCTAATTACGGTCCTGCTTCACGTCGTCGCTCTCTGTCGCCATGGTTGTCATGCGAATGCGAGCGCCCGTTACCGTCGTGCTGTGTGCCACAGTGTCTAATTCAAAACCGCAAAAGGAACCGCTCACCGCAAAACTCTAAGTGCAACGTCATCGCTTCCCCTGCCTGGCTGACGCTTCCAGCGACCGACCGGAAGTTATCCGTGAAAGATCGGGAAATTTATACAGCAATAACAAAACGATAAGTTCCACCTGTGCGAGCGTGAGTACAAACCGGCAGCGGGTGTGCCTTTTTAGCATATTTTCCCAATTAGCGCTTTGCTGATTTTCCACCACAACGGTAACGCTACGAGCAGATCGGGTTCGAAAATTAAGCTCTACCGTGTGTGCGTATATGTGTGAGTAAGGGTGTTCCATGAATACTGGGGAAAAGACCATAATCGGAATTTGCTGTTTCAGATAAGTTTCACCTGATCGGATGTCCGGTTTTTTCGCCTTTTCCAATTACCACAAACCATAACGATGTCGTGCAACTTTGCCCCTTGATAGAGATATTGCGGTGTGGCAAGGTAAAGACAAGTGATGAAAAGCAGATGGTCAAGGTGGCGAAAGAACTGTGCAAGATCAACCGCAGATGAAGCACCCTTTTCAAGACCTCATCGTAACGCGCACTTGCGGTTGCGGTATTCAAAGAGTTCAGCTTTCCGAAATACACAGGAACTTTCCCCGTACACCGGAAGGAAGGTAGTGCCGGCAACGATGAGCCGGCCAAGAATCTTCCCACTTTTTAGCGACTTTTTGATTTATGCTTCAATCGTTTCAGCTGAATTTTTAAGCACAGCCCAACCGCTGAAGAATCCTCGAGCAGAAACCTTGAGGAGGAGAAGTTTCTTCCTGCTCAAACGGCTAGTTTCGCCTTTCAGCGACCAACGGCATTCAAGATTAATGAGGATTGTTTTTATCCTATCGTGCCGCCGTTTCCACTTTCGCCCGTTGAGAAACAAGACATCGATGTTGGAAGGTGAAATCGAGCCGGTCTTGTCGGCTGCTTAAGCTGTCAAGAACCACGGATACGAAAAAAGCCGGAAAGCGAAACTACGCTGCTGCTTCACTCATTTGTTATTCATAAGAGGCCGTTGTTTGCAAATTAATTATTATTATCTTGGTTATTCGCTGCGGGATGAAAATCGGTCCAATTGTGGATGCTAGGAATTTCGGTTCGGTTCCGTGATGTCGGTGCAATGGAAATTCAAATAACATCCTCATTTTTTTAACTCCGTCGTAACGTCTGAGCGTTTATTATCTTATCGATGGGGAAAGTTTTATTTGATTTGATAAAGCGTTAACTGAATGAAAGTTTGGTAAATACATATTTGGCATGTGTCTTAATGTAGTAACAATTTATGAAATCATATCAATATGTCAAATGAAAGGAACTTTAAAAATTGGTACTAGAAACTCCAAAATCTATTATTTTCATTTTCCATCTGTTGGGGCGGCAAGGGTGGGTAAGCGACAGCGGCGCCGGTATTCAAACGGCAGGACCGGGTTTCAAATCCCATTCGGACCTCTTCGATCGTTCTTACTCGCTACGGATAGGCGACTTTCTTTCGAGAGCCATCTCTTGGCGTGTCGCAAGGATACAACCTCAGGCCACTGATGTTCAACATCTACAACATAGACATCTCAATGATTCTACCAGCTAACAACCATATGTTTTACTCTGACGATGCAAAGCTTCGTTTTGTACGCTGTTCGTTGTTCTGCAAATCACGCTCTTCTCCAGGATTTACTCGTGCAGTTTAATTCCTAATGCAAACGGAACGCGTTAGTTCTCTGTGAGGCGAAGTGCAGCGTTGTTACGTTCAGCCGATCGCGCGATCCGTCGATTTACATCTATAAAGTTGACAACCATGCTCTTGCAAGCACAAAATGCGTTAAGGATCTCCAGGTCTGCAGGTTATCCTTCAAGGACCACATCGAACACGTTGTCTCCAAGGGTAATCGTCTTGTTGGTTTGATCATTAATCTGACTCGCGAGATCCGTGACTCATTCTGCGCGAAGACGTTGTATCGTTCCCTTGTTCGTTCGGTGCTTGAGTACGTTAACGTCGTTTGGTGGCCTTCTACCTCTCAGCCTCTTGCACGGCTTGAGTACAGGCTGCCGATTGGGCTCCAGCCCCTTCGAGAAAAGGAAGCTGAACACCAGGCGATTGTTCGTGGCGGGGCTGCTAAATGGCCACGTTGAATGTTCCGTGCTACTCTCGGTTGTGGATCTCTACGCGCCTTTTTGTGTTTTACGAGCGCGAGCTAACAATCAGCATTTTCCAGTGTAGTTAGCCGACGCCAGCAACGACCCCAGCAACAGCAACAGTAAACAGCGTCGATCAGCAAACAGTATGAATCTATTGATCTAGCCACCGATTGCAAAACAACCAATAGCCGAATCAGCATTAGCGGGACAAACAACAATCCGCAATAACCGAATACCTTTCCTTTCCTCGTCCAATTCCTATCACACGATTGTTAATGAATAATGAATAAAACGTTACTTCGATTTTGACCGCAGCAAGAACACGACTCGTTACTTCGGCAGTGTCCAAACTCTTTAGTTTTTTATTAACTCAATTATGAAATTATGATCCAGATTTGATAAGATACATTTTCCTGCTGCGTTTAACTAGCGTGAGTACAATGCAATACTGTCGCCAATAATAATAATAATAACAGGTTGGCTGATAAGTCCCCGGTCTGACACATAGATAGCGCCGCTAGTATTAAATGCATATTATTTTTATATAACACCAACCTTCAAATGATTCGGGTCAAAATTTGACGTCTGTATGTCAATTAGTTTGAGAGACAGAGCGTCTTTTGTCAACCAACTTTTGGTTGCTTGACGAACGAAAAAAAAACGAAGAAGAAAAAAGTGTTGTTCCATCAAGACAACGCACCGTGCCACAAGTCATTGAGAACGATGGCAAAAATTCATGAATTGGGCTTCGAATTGCTTCCCCACCCACCGTATTCTCCAGATCTGGCCCCCAGCGACTTTTTCTTGTTCTCAGACCTCAAAAGGATGCTCGCAGGGAAAAAAATTGGCTGCAATGAAGAGGTGGTCGCCGAAACTGAGGCCTATTTTGAGGCAAAACCGAAGGAGTACTACCAAAATGGTATCAAAAAATTGGAAGGTCGTTATAATCGTTGTATCGTTCTTGAAGGGAACTATGTTGAATAATAAAAACGAATTTACAGTTGACTCTTGACTGCTGCAGCGAGCAGACGTGTTTTTTTCAAGTAGCAAGAGTACTTTATCATCTCATAACCAGAGTTTTCGAATTGTCATGGAGACAATCAAACCAAGGCCCATTAGGGCAAACACTTTAAAAATAGTGTACGAAGGGATTCCGAGACGCCCTTCCCGTTCAGAGGTGATCGACTTTATTGTCGATACGCTTGAAGCCGGAGAGGTCGTCACGAGGATCCAAATGTGCACCTCGACGGCAATCGTTTACGTTGAGACGGAAACGATGCAACAAGCAGAGCAGATCGTATCGAAACACCAGGGGAAGCATTTCCTGACCATCGACGGAGCATCATATCTGCTGCCGATTATGCTAGAGGATGGTGCAACGGAAATGCGGCTGCACGAGCTTCCGCCGTATGTCACGGCAGCAGAAATCGAGGCAGCGATGTCTTGCTTCGGCAAAATCATCTCTATCACGGAGACTGAGTACGGTCCGGATAGTAAAGTGCCGGGGAAAAAAACTGGGATCATCGCGGTGAAGATCATCCTCAAATCACCGACACTCCAAATCGGACCGACGATTACCATCGGGGAAGAGCGCACCACCATCACATATAATGGGCAAAATCCGTACTGCCGTTACTGCTTGATGCCCGAACACACTGGCATGGGATGCATGCAGAGCAAGCGTAGCTTGGCTAAGCAAGGCACATCATATGCTGGAGTGACAAAAACAGCAGCAACAGCAACAGCACCCAAAAACACTGCACCACCGAAAGCTCCGGCAAAAACGCTAAAAGTAGCGGGTGCACCGCTCACTAGCAAAGCCGTAGCACCGAAGGCTCCGACAGCGACACCGAAGGCTCCGACTGAAGCACCAAAGTCTCTGAGCGTGACACCGAAGGCTCCGACCGTAGCGCCGAAGGCTCCGACAGTGGCACCGACGGAACCGACCGTAGCACCGAAGGCTCTGACGGTGGCACCGATGAAACCGAGCAGCGCAGCGGCAGCTTCGACATCAACAGCACAGCAGAAGGAACTCGAGTGCGGTACGGCGATAGCTGTACCTGTGTTCAAAGCTCCTCGGGATCCTACCCCCACACCTCCTACCACAAATCCTGACGCTGAAACAAAAGGTAAGCGTAAAAACCAAGACGAGACGGACAGTGACGCGTCTAACGCATCGATCGGAGAATCAGTCAGGCGTAAGCCTGGCAGACCACCGAAAAATGCTAAGACACTCACGGCGACTAACACACACACTGAGGGGTAAAAAATTATTTGAAATTCGCTAGTTTTACATTAGTTTCAATTAATTTAAATACCATCTCAAACCCGACTAAAATAAATACTCTGCGTTCATTTGTTCGATCAATTGACGCAGATATTATTTTCCTACAAGAAGTGTATGATGGCAACATTGCGCTTCCTGGGTACAAAGTGCTCTCGAACGTGAATGTTGATAAACGTGGAACAGCGATCGCTATACGGGAACACCTGAAATATTCTCACGTCGAACGCAGTTTAGACTCACGTATAATCTGTCTTCGTCTTGAGAATCTTACCACACTCTGTAACGTTTACGCTCCCTCTGGAAGCCAACGTTGGTCAGAGCGGGAGGAGTTTTTCAATCGCACCATAGCGTACTACCTGCGAAATGCATCTCAGCATGTCATTCTCGCAGGGGATTTCAACTGCGTGTTGAATCAAAAGGACGCAACGGGCGAGAGAAATATTAGCCCTGCTCTGAGGAATGTTGTCAACGTTATGGGTATGTGTGATAGCTGGGAGGCCCTCAAAGGCGACTTTGTAGAGTTTACCCATATCACACGTAGTTCGGGTTCACGTATCGATCGATGTTACGTATCATCGACACTCAAGACACACTTACGGACGACTTGCTTACACGTACTGGCCTTTTCTGATCATAAAGCTCTGACGGTTCGAGTTTGCCTGCCAGTTAACATTTGCCAAAGATCGCGTAGCAATGGATACTGGCAGTTAAGGCCTCATATATTAACACAGGAAAATATGCAGGAATTCAGATGCAAGTGGAACGTATGGACAAGACAAAGAAGGAACTTCAGTTCCTGGATGGATTGGTGGATTCAATTCGCCAAACCAAAAATCAAATCGTTTTTCCGCTGGAAGACGAATCAAAAATACTCCGCGTTTAGCTTGCGTATGGACATCCTGCATAGAGTTCTAAAAAACTCTTACAATAACTACCTGACAAACCCTGACGAGCTTAGTAATATAAACCGAGTCAAGGGTAAAATCTTATCTCTTCAGAGACGCTTCTCTGAAGAGTACACACGCATCAACGAAACTCGTGTTGCTGGTGAGAGTGTGTCCACGTTTCAACTTGAGGAACGCAGGCGAACTCGAACCGTAATTGACAAACTTTTGTCTGAAGATGGCAGAGTGATTGATCAAGAAGAAGATATCAGACAACACATTCACACATATTACAAACAACTGTACTCTGACGAAGACTTGCCTACGGACGACACGTTTACCTGTATCCAAATCATTCCAGAGGATTGTGATACCAATAATAATTGCATGGTTGAGATCACACCTGATGAAATCCTCGATGCAATTAAAAAATCTGCGTCGCGAAAGTCTCCTGGCCCTGATGGGATTCCTAAGGAATTTTATCTTCGTACATACGAGATAATCCAAAGGGAACTACATCTCATTTTGAATGAGGCTCTTGAAGGAAAGTTTCCGCGAGACTTTGTTGACGGTGTCATAGTTCTAGTGAAAAAGAAAGGAGGTACGGGCTCCATTTCTTGTTTTCGACCCATATCCCTGCTTAACACAGATTACAAGCTACTGTCGAGAATTATTAAACTACGTCTTGATTCTATAATCAGGAAGTGGGGAATATTATCGACAGCGCAAAAATGTAGCAACAAACCTTGCAACATTTTTCAAGCGGTGCTCTCTGTTAAGGAGAGGGTGGTTGATCTCAAGAATCAGCGAAAGCGTGGTAAGCTCGTTTCCTTTGATCTATCACAGGCCTTTGACAGAGTTAATAGAAGTTTTTTGTGGCAAACTATGTCTTCTCTGGGCTTCAATCCAGGACTTGTGCGATTTTTGCGAACAGTTGGTGAACGATCCTCCTCCCGTATCCTTGTAAATGGAAACCTTTCCCCGTCGTTTCCCATACGCTGCTCTGTCAGACAGGGTGATCCTTTATCCATGCACCTGTTTGTCCTTTACCTTAATCCGCTCATCTCCAGATTAGAAAGTATTTGTTGCGATCAGGATGACCTGATCAACGCATATGCTGACGACATCTCGGTGGTGACAACCTCCCTTCCCAAACTCGAGGAGGTTAAAACAACAATCGAAGCGTTTGGCAGAACCGCTGGGGCGAAGCTGAACGTGGAAAAAACAACGGCACTGGACATAGGACATATCACACCAACAACCACCCCGATGCATGTTCCGTGGCTGCGGGAAGTAGAAAGATTGCGCCTGCTTGGCATATTGTTCACGAACAATATACGGGAGGCCATGGGGCATAACTGGGAAAACGTGATCCAACAGTTCCGTCATTTGGTCAGATTGCATCGTGTTAGAGACCTCAATTTGGCGCAAAAGGTGGTGCTTTTGAACACTTTCCTTCTGCCCAAGCTTTGGTTTGTTGCATCGGTGTGTGGCGCACGATCGATGGACATCGATTTGGCCTCCAAGACGGTGCGGTCTTACCTGTGGGACGGATCTGGGGGTTTTCGGATCCCATTAACCCATTTGGCCCTTCCACGCAACCGAGGTGGACTCAATCTTCACATTCCCGCCATTACCACAACAGCGTTGCTGGTGAATCGGTACGTTGCAGAGCAGGGTTGCCTGAAAATCGGGGCTCAGCACATAGATTGTGCTGGGAATCCCCCGAATATAGGCTCCATTGCCACAACTTATCCGTGCCTTCGGATGGTAATCCAGCAGCTCGCATACCATCCGGTACCTACAGTGACAACCAAAAGTTTGCGGCAAATGATGGTCGACAGACTTCCAGACTCCAAAGTGGCTATGGAGTCACCTTCCACGGATTGGCGATGGATCTGGAAAAATGTCACCAGCTACAAACTTTCATCCGAACAACGCTCGATGCTGTACTTGCTGGTGCACAACAAGGTTCCACACGGACTGCTGCTCGACAGGATGAATCGGGCTCCTTCAGCCTGTTCATACTGCTCCCGGACAGAGACTCTGGAGCACAAGTTTGCCCTGTGCTCCAGGGTGTCTAGTGCTTGGAGCACACTGATGCAGACTATGGAAGCCATTGTCCCAAACCACAACCTCAACTTCCCTTCCCTCCTCTTACCTATTTTAAGTCACATTAGCATAAGTAAGAGGATTCCTATCCTACGTTTGTTTGCAAACTACATCATCCACATTGTTGGAAACAACAATGCTGTGATTGATGAAAATATCCTTAAGTGTTCTTTGTAAAACCTGTACGTCGTCCCTACATGTACCCCACTATTCTTTTGTTAGCTAGTTTTTAAGTTGTTTTAAATAAACAATGTTTTAAAAAAAAAAAAAAAATCGTTGTATCGCTCTTGAAGGGAACTATGTTGAATAATAAAAACGAATTTTGACAAAAAAATGTGTTTTTCTTTGTTAGACCGGGGACTTATCAGCCAACCTGTTAATATCATTTTGAAGTTTTTGCTGAGAATGGATCTTTTTTTTACAATTCTTTAGCATTGTGAACCAAAGAATCCCAACGAAAATCACGACTCAATTGCATTACCACACCAGGCACGGTAACTATGGCCTCCGGACAGATGAGTATTTAGAAACCACCTGCAAGTAAGTAAAGAAGAGATTGAAGGGGGTATATGAGTATGCTCCAGGAAAGTAGGACTTTCAGAATTGGTAAGCAAATAATCTGCGGATAGTCACTAAGAAGTTATTGCACACATGAATCCTGAGGTCACGGAGAATATCATAGCTTATTACATGTTCAAAATAAGAAAATGGCGAGTTTTTTGTACAATAACTCATGTTATTGTACTATCCATCAAATGTAATCACAACCAAATAGCTCAAAATTTCAGGTGCTTCCTTAAATTTTGTAAGGAAACTTCTTTTTTGAATTTTGATGCATAAATCATTCAATTGCGCCATAAAATGTCTCCTATCACAATTATTTGAAAATCTTCATTAAGTTCACACGCTCTCATTTCCGAAAAAGTTACTAATGCTTCCTTCTTGCATCACCTTCTAATGATATTTAAATATCCATCAAACTTCAAACAGATGAATAATGATTGACCATCAGTGCTTCCGCCGGATGTAATCAAGCGAAGCTGTACATCGAAGAATGAGTAGTGGCCGTTTCAAGTGGCGGTGTGCTTCACTGAAGAAAGAAAACTAGAGTGCTTCATGCCTACGTCTATATGTGTATGTGTGTGCTCAATATTGAAGCAGTGCTTTGGTATGCTAATTTTTCTATAAATTTTCATTGCTTCAGAAGTTTCTCCAGACCTCAGCCAGAAATGTGTATCCGTAGCACGAGCTAGAAAGGAAGAGGGACAGCGTCAGTGTGCTTTTTTCTCCAGCAGAGCCAAACCGATGTGAAGTAAAATCGTTGCTCAGCATTTCTCCTAGCAGATACTTTCATCAAAGTGGGCATCATCATTATTCTTCGTCCGCTCGCGCGTCTGCTGCAATCGAAGTCGGATGTAAAATTCCTTCGATGCTGCACAAACACCATCCCGCAGCAAAGACACGAGCCCCGTACCTACTTCTAGCGTTTGACCTTTAGGCCGCATGTAAAAACCACACCACGCCACGCTCGATGAAGCGGAAAGCGGAAAGTCTCCTCCCGGGGTTTTGCGAAGTATCGCTTAAAGGCCCTGCAAATGCTTCGACTTGGCGCATGAATGATATCGTCAACAGAGTAAGCTTCGCTTCGGTAGCTTTCCTTTCCCTACATCAAACAGGGCCGCATCGGCAACGTCCGACGGTAGGCCGACATCTTCCGACGGAGCGGAACTCGCCTTCAGCGGCAAAGACATCCGACGGCACCCCGGGCATAGACAAGTATCATCGACGGCCAAATAAATTAAATTATACTTTCTCCATCGCTATTCACCGATGCGAAAGTTTCTCCGTTTTTCCGTGTTCCCTACCGCACGTGCACGTTACCGCGCTGCAAGAGATTCCTCATTCGCCGGGGAACACGCAGGGATGTGTACCGTAGTGAACGTGGTCGAATTTCAGCCTCGGGTATGCGGCACGAACTGAAAAGCAAAGTGTCATGCCGGGCGTATGTAGTGTTGATGCGGTGTGCAAGAAAGCGGAAGAAATTGTCTCAAGAAGCTGAAATGGCAACGGCTCGGCAAAGAGTTGAAGCAGGGCCCGGCCCAAATTGAAAATGGAACCCCGGGCGGAAGATTAGGCGGCTACGTGACGCATATGTGAAAGTGACTCGTTAAAAGCTTCTGAGGATATGTTTCAATTACCGAGATGAGGCAAGCGGTGGTCTGCGTTCTGATGTCTGGTACCGTTCTGTTTGTCCTCTTCGTTTTTCCATCGATGACTCGGACACGTTAAACGAAGGCTATTACATCAGTATGGGCATCTACATCAATGATGCCGCCATAGGCTTAAGGTGTGAAATTTATTCATGAAGAAAGAAAACTTGGTCTCCGATACATAGATTCAAATATAAAAATGTAGTCGGTACAGGTTTTCTATCACTTCCTTGGAGTGTTGGCCAATCGTTTTGACGATATTTAGAACTCTAAGGATATGCCTGACCTGTTAGAGGGAAGTATTAAAAAGTTCCTTACCCACTAAGATGTATTGAAAAAAGGTGAATTGATAAAAATCAATCAATATCTTATTATCTAAATAGACTTAAACAGCATTACTTCAAATTTCTACGTTTCAATTTCATTTGCTTCATTCTTCTATTGGAATTCTTGACGGTCTGACTTGATTCAGTACAATCCACAAAATTATTTATCTTGAAATATGTCTAATATGTTGGTTGCAAGCAAAAATAAAACCTTGTGAAATAGAGCTATAAAACATTAAAAATTCATCATTTACAAGATTATTTTCGACAACGATGATCATTATCAAGGATATGTCAGGAATATGCCAAAACTTCATCTTAACAGGTTCCTTTCAAAAAGCTAGCGACGAAATCAAGTCAAAGAATGGCAACCAGAATCAATTGAAGAAACAATTGAGGTATAGTCTGAATAATAGCCACTGTTTTACCAAGTACAATTAATGATATTCGTGTATCAATTCGTGCTATAACTTGTATAACCATTCTAAGGCGCTTAAGAGATTGTTATTTGTTACAACAGCACCGGACTATGATAGGAATCATTCGGACTTTAACTGATATGGATGCTTAAATAGGTCGAACCTTCACGATGTACCCAAATATCTTAAGTGTATCTTAACTCTAATACAAAAACTGATAAGTTACGAATGATGGTACCGGAGACGCTCTGATACACAGCTCCAATCATCGATCACAACATTTAGCTCACAATAAATAAGAAGTAAACTCAGTGGAGAGCAGAAGTTAAGACAATTTAAATGAATATGTATGTAGGACAAAAACTTTGTACAGCTTCCAACCGATTGATGATTGATCTGAAAGATGGCCCCAAACAACTCAAATGTACTCTGATATGCAGTAATCTGTTTTTAGGCACTTAGAGACCTTAAACTCGATGCATGCTTTCAACATATGCCCTAATACTTGGGTTTCGTTCGAGATGACTCTTTCAATATGCTCGCGAAAAGTAAGTCTATCCTGGATTCCTAATTGGATTCCTCGATCGCGAACACAGCATGGTCGTACGAACATATAGTTACTCAGGAGAGGGTTTCGTGCTCTGCTGAGAATTAATGCTTAACAATTGTCAGAACTCAACTGGTGGCAACCACGGCTGCACCATTTGCCAAGTATAGAGAGCATATTATGCAGACGCTGACAATCATTCCGATCAATCATTGACCGTAGTGAAGATTTGTTCGTCGTCTGCTTAAAACAGGGAAGACCCAATTAGTGTAACAGTTGAAACATCGTCTTTTTAAGTCAGGAATAGCAGGGGCCTTAAAATGATATTGTAAAAATATTGTTAAAGCCTGACCAAAGACATTAATTTCTTGGGAATGTTACTAATTTAATCATTTTTTTAATTAAACAATACTCTAAGAATATAATCCATCAACGCACAAACTGTAAAAATGAGTTGATACATTTGATACATTTTTTTAATATATTTTAAACATTCATCCACATCAAGAACAAATAATACACCTTCAAAATGCTTTCGAAATCGAAATTTCCCAATGTAGATCAGCATTCCTCCTAATCTCTCGATTCAAACGGTAAATACCTTGTTGTTCACCATCATTTTCTAAAGCGCAACCTGTTCAAGTGACTCCATCTCGTCCTCGGAAGTCTCCAGAAAGCTTTTCTATAATCTTTCTCTACCATGTACAGCAACATCGAGGAATGTCGATATGCTAAGCCACTCACTCCGAAAGCCTCCGATCCATTATCCAATCGATTCCGCCGTTCGCGGATTGACGAACCAAACCGTTGTTTCTACCACAATTCCTATTAACTTCCTTAATCCGTGCCGAACTTGCGCCGAATAGTGGCGGCAAGCTTTGCGATTTGCTTTTTCATCACACTTTAATCCACTGATTAATAGCAAAATCGAGGTGAACACGCGAACACGAAATAGCTCAGTGTTGTTTTTTTTCCTTTGTATGCCATTTTCGGAACGTAGCTAAAGTTCTTGGAATCGATTTAGGAGGAAGCATTCGGTATTTTCTTTTCTTTTTTATTCTCTAGTAGACTAAACAAAGTAGAATTTGGTGGAGATACACAAAAAGAACACGATTTGCCATTTGATCGCATTCCAGTGGAACAGTAAGAAGGCAACGAATAATGCCAAAAGAAGGTGGGATTCTCGTGGCTCATCCTAGCCCACCTCCGTCCAACCTCTTGAAGACATTGTTGAGCGAGAAGAAGAGGATGTCCTCTAATCGGAAAAACTGTCATGCCTCGTTGTTCACTTTAAACCATGGGTAATTTGTTCGCCTCCTTATCCTTTCGGAATCCCGGGAGAGCAGCTTCCCAGGGAGTGGGCGAAGGATGCCAGAAGACATCCGCCCAAGGACAACCACGATGGCCAACGATAGTCCCCGTTAGGCGCGAGACGGATGTTTTCTCTCATGCCGAGCTATTTCGTGCAACGAAAACTTTCCTCCAGCCGTCGAATTTGGCACGCAAGCAGGCACGCTGACTAGGTGGAATGGAGGCGGAAGTCGTGAAGGGGGTGTCAAAAAAGCAAACCGGAAACACGAAATAGCGACTTGGAGCAGTAGCGTCTCGGGCAAACGGTTGCGAGCGACAAGGACGAACGGAGCCTTTCCCATCGAAAGATTAGTCTTGCTCGATGAAAGATAACTTTCGTGACGGCCAAATCTCGTTATTTCGTTTCGGGAAGATTCCACCACACCGGAGCGTTGGAAAACTGTGGCCCTCTTCCTACACGACGCGACCAGAGCGACAGACGCTAAGGCAGACAAGAGATGAATGAAGAGATTCGTTGGTTCGACGCTTTTTCCACTTTTCTGTTTTCGCCCATTCCTTTCTCCCTCAGTAATTCCTCCCCGCGCTGTCTGTTCAAATGTCACTATCGGTAGGATGGATGGCTTCCTTCACTGGTGAGAATTTTCGTTTTTTCAAAAATTATCACCAAACGGCGACGTGTGCTAGTAAGTTCAGCAAAGAGCAAAAATCGTTTAAATCAAGCCGAACCATTTCGCGATACGAGTATGAAAAATTGTTCTCATCCGGGGACGAGTCGCGTACGCCGTACTGGTGGCTGGTTACGCTAAGCTGTCTATGGCGAAACCGCAACGGCACTGAGCTATCTGTGTTGGCCACGAACGGTTAAGCACGAAATCCCGTGACAAATTAGAAAGAAACGCGAAACAAGCATCCCGAGGACGACTGTTTTTGTTATCGTTTTGCACTGAGAAGACGTTACTTGGTAACGCCTGGGAATATTATTGGGCAAGCTTTTGCTACCACTGCTGCCATTGCCAAATGCATCATACAAGAGATATTTTGTAAGTGTGTCGTGAGCGTCTTTCTCGGTGGTACAAATTAATGACAAAACGTTATCGAAGGATATTTTTCATTTTTAAACGTCATATCATTTGATTCGTGAATTCTTATACAGTCTGACGTACAAAGAAATTTTAAAACTTTTTTCGATTTAGAAGACAGAATAATAGATTGCTGAATAACTGCTTGAGCATTAGCTAATTGTCTGAAGCAGCAAGTTCTTCTATACCGTCGTTTTATTGAACTCGTTTACTGACAGTAGCAAACAGAATAGCATGATTTTAACCAAGGTTGGAACAGGCATCAATCAAGAACTATTTTTATTTAATCATTTTATCAGTGATGATCAGTCACACAAGTGCTAATTGGATGAATTATAAACCTGCAGCATAACTCATATGGCAGGGGGATTTCTATGATTCTAACATCCTCTTGTCTTCTTCTTCTTCTTTTTGGCTTAATGACGTCTAAGGTCATGCTGGCCATCGAAATGGCTTACTGGACTGCCGCAATACCACGTAGTTGGTTAGTCAGTCCTCACTACGAGGGGACGGTCCCGGATGGGATTTGAACACCAATCCTGCCGTTTGAAAACCGACGCCGTTGTCGCCTACACCACCGGGCCGCTCTGTGTCATACGTAGTTATAACTCCGCCATGTTCGCCTTCAAGCCGCTCTAGGCACGTTCCAGTCCTGGTGCTCTAAAAATGGTCTTGAGTTGTGCGTTGAGAAGTGTGTTGTCGTTACGTTTGTGAGAAAGAGATGCCCTTTAGTATACGATTATGCGTAAAATAGTGCTGCTATTGTGCGCAAAAGTTGTGTCAGAGAAGGCGCGAAGGATTCTTAAAGAAAAATTTATCTCTCACGGCCAGCTAGAGTAATATGCCACTAAGAGCAACCAACTGATTGGCTTACTAAAACAATTAGCTCGCAACTTCGCTGATCTGGTGTTCATCAGAATGCTTTACTGCTCTTTGATGCGGTCGGTTTTGGAATACACTTTAGCTATGTATGGTGGCCATTTGATCCTCGTGCGCTAGACGATGTGCGCTTCTAGGCATCGAGTCGCGTAACCAGCGAAACTGCAACACCTAAAGGCTGTTTGTAGCAGGCCTCCTAGACAACCGAACCGACTCGTCAGGTGTACTATTTGGCCTTAGCGTCTCGCCGTGATCGCTCCGCGCATGATAGACGCCGGACGTAGAGAAATTCCGTGTCCGATTTGGCGCCTCTGATCCATTTCTATGTAGATGTTGTGAATCTAACGTTGTTTGTGACCGGGCATGGCGCTCACCTCGTTTTTCAACTGCAATTGTGGTGTGCGACCCCACAGATACACGTTAATGTATCTTGCCCGCTTTCAAATTCATGTTTTAAGCACTTATATTTTTGTTATCCTACTTCAAGAGAGCCTAACGCGGTAACGCCGTTGAATTCAATAAAACAATGTAATTATAATGTTATAACGTATCTTTAAATTCCAGGAGAATAAATGACGTTAAGGTTTGCAATTTAACTTATCCGTAAGTTCCTTTTTTCAGGATACATCAAGCAAACAACACTGAAATTTTATAGGTTTCATGGTATCATTTAATTAGAAATCTCTTTCAAAACATTGTATTAAGTTCCAAGGGCAGCATCATCAGACACGTAGCACCGAATAAAACGACCTCACCTTAAAGCCAACAGGCACAGACAAGCGAACCGGAAAATGAACGTTTTTCCGGTTGATTATACGTCTCCCCCGCCGCTTCGTACTTCGCACTCATTCCCCCTCCGATCCGCTAGCCAACTGTTGCCAATTAGGAGCACTCTCATTAAATCCGTGCCATCCTACCATCGACCGAGTGAATATTCAATTGCCTTGAAAGTCATATCGTATTTCTTTCCAAAGTACTACCATCCCCCACCAACACCCATTCTCTCTCTCACACACACACAGCCTTTGTCAGCATTCGTGCAGCACGTCAATCACTCCATCGCTATGCTAGTAGGAGTAGAAGTTGGAACATCAAACGCTAACGCCCACTAAACGTGCCAGAGAACGGTCGGGGAAGCGAGTGCAAAATAGCATTAAATGTATTATCGGTATCATATTACCACTCTGGTCGACTGCTAGTCGCTTCGGTCGAGTGGGTCAACCGGGAGCCAGTAAGCCGGGGTGACCCACGGTGAAAGATAACCCTTGGATCATATTATTAGTGGCACTGTCGAGAGTGAAGAAAGTGGGGAAAAAAATGCAACGCAAAACACCCGCTGTATTGAGGTCAGGCAAAGGTTATCCAGCACAGGAGGAGGTCAACCGCTAACAGCACAATGGAACGTTAGGTTAAAATTGTTACAATTCCCGTTTCATGTTTCACCGTGTTTCCGCCACGTGGCTCGTGCAAGAACACGGAAAAACTTCACCCCGGCCATCCTAGCGAACGGAAATTGCAGTTCAAATGTCAGCTTTATCGTACCGTGTACGGCGTACAATTCCATTCGAGTGACAACTTAATGGTATGGTCTCGGTACGTTAGTGCTAAGCGAGGTTCACTAGACTTTCGCCCAAGAGAAAGCGCCGGCGCGCTCCTCTTATTAGCTCCGACACGGCAACTGGTAATTAGTGTACGAGCCTTTCATTAAAAGAATAAATGATGGTGATGATGATGACGTTGGGCTTCAGTAAGCGAATCTTCTTCGTGTTTGGGTTGAAAAGCGTGAGGTTTTATTTGTCTAAGGCACTTGTTTTGTACGCATTGCTAAGAGTCAACGAGTGACATAATTAAATTGCATCCTCAGTGTTGTTCTGATGGTAAAACAATCGTTCTGGCGCACACCATGATTTCTTAATTAGGATCTTCAATAAGCCAGAAACCTATTATTTGTAAATTACATAAAAATTACATCTTTCGTTCTTAAATTTCTTTAACAGAGTAAAGAATACATTCAAAAGATTATCTTAATCATTGACATTAAAAATCAATCTTTAATAAATATAACGCCAAAAGATTAAGTTTTACTCTTAAAAATTGTCTTTGTAACTACTAAGAATTCAATACGCAAGGACTCAACTTGCGATTTGACTTATTAGTTTTGCATATTTATAAACTTCGCCCACGAAATTCGCCCACTTAAAACAATTATCGCGATGGAAGAAGCTGGGACTGTATAGAATATTTAAAGTTCTCGTTCTCACTTACACCTCTGAGACAAAGAATTATTCCAAAACTGACGAATTAGGAATATTTTGGATCATGAAACCCTTTGTGTAGGGAAGTATAATGTACAATGACCTTACTTATTTGACCACGTACCACCCGTACAGTTTACTTGCGTTATCCACGTGGACAAAGAGAGATGAGTTAGAGGGAAAGCATTGATACGGCGCACGATCATTATTAGCTTCAAGCATTCTTGCAGCAGACCGAGATCGTGACGCAAATGTGCGCTTAACAAGCAAAATAGCAAGATCTGTGTGCAAAATGGGGAATTATTGTTGTTTATAGAAACATTAGATGCAGGGGATGAGCCAGCAGTTCTATTCAGACGTTATCGTTCATATTTTGGGCGAATGCTTTCACTACTTGTTGACCAAATGGAACGTCAACGACGATCGATTGACAGCTGCCGCTCGAAGTATTCGATCAAATGAGGCCAAAAACGATGATCGGACAGTGATGGCGATGTCCGACGAGTCAACAGCAGCAAACGAAAGGACGAAAGAAAAAGTTGCATTTTTGATCCGTAATGTAAACTCTCCTCTGGTCGGCGAGGGCCACTCCGGTCGGGGAGGGTCCTCTGAGAAATATTGAATGTAAAAGTCAATACTATCACTATGCCGTCGAATATTAACATTAACGCACCCGAAACGATTGGGATTGGAGGAAAATTGGGTCGATGGCGATAGTATCTTATCAGGTTAGTGTTAGTTGTAGTTACCAAGGAAAACTGGGTTGGAGTATTCTTTTAGGTTATTGGTGAAAACTAACAGCTTTAATTTATCTCGGTTACAGATTTTACACCATAATCGTTTGTTGCTTTAATTTTGCAGTAAAAATTGAGAAATATAACTGTTGAATTATTTATAATTATTGCAAGCTTGGAACATTATAAACATTAGCTTGGAACATATCTTAATTAACTCGCATAGCGTATTGTTGCTGCCCCGACTCTCAATCAACAATTGGGACACTACTGTGCAATAGAGACCCTAACAATGAAGTGTTTTTATGCAAATGTTTCCATTCACTTTAAAATGCTCACAATGTTGCTCGTTTATCGGAATCTGGTATTACAACTGCCCCATCCGGCAACACCAGCATCCATAATAACACGCTACAACCATTATCCTGAACGATATCGTCACCATTCGTCCAGTCACCTGACGAATTCCATCCCAACTTCTATCATAGCAAACAGAACATCCTTTCGGTTTTCAGTCACATTACACATCGTCCAGCATGAGAAACTGTCGCTCGTAGTTTATCCGTTGGCCGCGCGATTCGATCTGCGTCTTTGACGCATCTCGATAGCTTGATCGTAATCTGCCTGTGGTGGGTGGGGGTTTGTGCCGGACGAAGTAAGGTAAATATTGTCCGGCAATAAATTTCCTTCCTCTCCACTGCCGGGAAAGCATGGCTTGCAGCGTGACCATTGCAAATGGCTGATGAACGAACGTTACACTCCTTCGAAACTGTCGTTTTGGAGGAGTTTTCGAAGCCAGTGGCGTTAGTGAAGCGAAAGCACGTTTGGGCACGTGTTAGTTTTTCCAAGACTTTGAAAATAAAGCTCCTTTGGCCATTCCTCTCCACTAGCAACCGCATCGTGGACGTATAATGTCCTTTGCCCATGCTCCAGATCAAGCATCAGGAATGGCTTATTTCCGCAACCGGTCGCAATTTGCCGACTGCAAAGGTGTAACCTGCTGCTATACTGTTGAACCCTTTGCCATTTCTCCTCGCAAGTTTCTCGTCTTTCTTTCGCTGCCACCATTGCACGTCACGACAAACAGGTGCTCAGGGTGGCCGGTGCCATTAAATTATACAAATAAAACAACATGCGCTATTTGCATTTTACATTTAGTCCTTGAACGAAAGGTTCAGATCGTCTGTGTCGGCATACCGGAATGAGCACTAATGTCACCGGGTTGCCAGCCCCCTGATCACCAGCCAGCCCACCAATCTCGACTGCGAGCACCTGCACGATGTGATGATTCGCTTCTGTGCTGGAAATTTATCCACCAGCAAGCGCACGGTGCAGGTGAGATGATTTCGTTCCGGTTTAGGACTTCCGTGCTTGGACTACGGTGATAAAATAAAATAGAGTGGAAATTGCTTTTATATTAAATATATTCATCTTCTCCCAGCTTCTACAGTCGCTTGATTGTGCTTTTCTTCAGTGTAGGACAAACCATTCGCTTCGGTTGTTCTTTTCCCGGCCTGATCGAATGCAACTGTCGGCGACATATAAGGCAGCTTGGTGACATACGTACAGTGCGCTAGTGATTATGTTGGTAATTTTCAAAACGTCCCTGCAAACAAGTTCCCAGTAATCAATCGAAAGTATTGTAGATTGCTGTGGGTTCATTGGATGTGTACACAAATTCGCATTTGGATAAGAAAACAAATGTGATTAATGTTTTTATTTCTTTACAGATATTTTAAAGGAATATAAAATTTTACAATACTACTTCAATAGTTTAGTTTTGATCAAAAATGATTTCCATGCAATTCTAAAATGAAAACGAAATCTTTCATTTTATCTCAAAGATGGAGGCGCCTGGTTGTTTGTACAATGCTGTTTTACGCCACCTAATCCGTTTACATCCTGCCTTGCAGTACAATAATTTGCAAGATTCACACTAATAATCATGTGTTCTGAATTATTACTTCCAAAACAAATTTATTAGTTCGTGTTCGCGGTACGATGAACACCCAGACCATGGGCGCCAAACGTTTATTGTACACATTTTGAAACACTGTCAATATTCTGCGCTTTCCGCTCCTTCCCTCCCTTCGCACTAGCGTCCCAAAGCACAACAATTAATGCACTTTTAATTACAGCTCACTTGCCTTCCACCAACGGCGGTACCTTCGTGCCAAAATGCTTCCCATACTTTGTCTTTCGATCTCCCGTTCAGGCGCATTGGTTACTGGCGAGGATAGATTTTGTTTCATATTGAACACGTTCTCTCTCTCTCTCTCTCTCTCTCTCTCTCTCTCTCTCTCTCTCTCTCTCGCTCTCTCTCTCTTTGTCTCTCTTTTATTCTTTCAGAACAAGTATTATTTTTTCTTCCTTCTCCCACTCATCCCTATGCTACAGGATAGCCGAACCGTGGAACGCTTCATTAAAAATCAAATTACTTTTAATGCTATTGCTCGTAATTATTTTGATGGTTTTAATGCTTCCATGAGCACAACTCCCGTGCGTCTGATCGTGTCGTAGGAAAAGGACATGAAGAATATTATTGATTGAAGGTTCGACACATTTTTTTTTCGGTTGTATTCTCGGCAACAAATCAATGTATAAGCAAAACATACAACCTTCTATATGGTGGATTGAAAAGATGTGACGCCGTTAGACAGTTTTCTTCAAGTTATAGGTGATGTAAATTGATCTTAGTTGTTTTGTTTTTTGTTTGCCAATGAAAAAAGTGTTAGAAATGTTTTTCCTATACTCAATAAATCAATGTAAACGATACAATTTTATCATTTTTTTCTGCATTCTACAAAAGTATTATGAGTATTATGAACTAAAGAATCAACATGATAAAAAATACAACTGAAAAATCATTTGCTCCAAAAAATCAAAGCATCACAAAATAGCACATGTCTGTTTTTTTTAGCAATGTCAATGTTTTTTTAGCAAATTGAGATGTCTTGTTTTTGATACAAAAACTACAAACAACACAAAGAAATGTAAATCATTGTGTAACAAATACTACAAATGTTTTGTGCTGGACCCCAGTGAACCGTGATGTTATTAACCATCCAAAACTAATGGTACGCATCGAAAAGGGATTTGACATACGATTGATTCACTCACAAATGGAACCGCTTCTCTTGTTGTAATTCTGCGGAACGATCGATTAAATCCTCCATTTACTGCGCCGACTGTTCACATTCATACACCCGTGCGTGCACTCTAATCCGCTTTAGGGAAAAACGACTCCCCGCACAAACACGTCCCGCCAACACTTCCAGCTTCACTTTGCCGCTTGTGGAAAAATCCGACCGAATTCTAATCCAGCTTAGAGCACGTGAAACGGTGAACCTGGGGCCGCGTGACTTATCGGTAAAGCAACGCTAACGCAGCATATTGATTACGATCACCTCAAAGCGCGATTCGAGTGACGACCGTGCTCGAAAACTTTCCAAACCCTGATTGACTGTTGGTGGCCGGTGGCAAGTGTTTATTACGTGACACACCTGTCGGCGACCAGCTAACCTGGCAGTGTTAGTACGTAACTCTACCGGCACACGACCACCCATCAGCGCGCCCGAACTCATTGAAAGTCTAGGCGTCGGTCGGTAATGATATGCCACGAAAATCAATTTCAGCTTTTCAGGAAACTGACGAATGCGCTCGATGATGAACTGCATTATTATGCAGCCCATTTACTGCACACGAACCCGCGGTGCAGTCGATAATCGAAGGGCTTCACCGAAAGGTAACCTTAGCACTGGGACCCACAGCAAAGGCACGATCAAATGACGGTTCTTGTGGTGCTTTTGAATGATGGCTTAACGCGTCGTTTAGATGCACCATTGCAGCACGCTGAAGTGCTACCGGTGTGGATATAAGCGTTCGCCAAGTGGATTGAAGCGAATTTACCTCCTGCCATGGCCAAATTGCGCTTTTGACAGTGGAAACCCTTCAATTGTCCAAATTTATGTTGGAACGCAGGACATGGCGGTGATTGACACGAAAGGTAAATTCGCTTTTCTCATTTTCTTGTCTGGTTTTCGTGATATTTGCACTTGTTTATTGGCATTACAGCTTCAAATAGTCTACAAACTATACATTTCAACAGTTGATTCCGTTGGCCCACCTTCTGTATTAACTTACTTTTCTTTTAATATTTGTAATTCAAGCTTTGTGCAATTTTACAAGTTCATTTTAATGCTTTACCTCTCAGTCAGGAATAATAAGAAACATCTCTATCAAGAACCTCGGTTTGCTTCTTAACGTCGTATTACGTCATATTGAATCGCCTAGTAGTTGTTACATGTTGCTAGCTTTTTACAAAGTCTAAAGATGGCTGTATCAATGCGATCAAACTGGATCCTTTGCAGGCCCTAAGGACGGCTTTATATACGCTCTTGAGTGCCGTAACATTGTGATTTCGACAACCACATCAATTGAACGTCCAATAAAGTCGTTGTTTGAATGACTAATAAAATTTAGTAAGAGACCCACCACATTAATAAATTCTAGTGAAATACTCTCCTTAAAATACCCACATAATAAGCTCGGTTTTAAAATGTCTTTTTACACGAAGTTTATTTCGGGGTTTACTCGGGCAGCGTTTTTGTCTTAGATCGGACTTTTTATTCTCAGCGTAAACCTTAACTTATCCTTAATTTTTCCTCACTCTTTAGCGCTAAAATTCTTTATTCCTACTCCTGATTGGTTAATCCTAATTATCGTTTGTTTTACTGTTTCCTACTTCCTCTCTTATGCTATTCTATTCAATCCTACGTGCAACATTAAATTTAGCTGTGTGTGCTTATGTGTATAAATATATGTGTACTAGCTTGCTTTAATGACTTGTACGCGTGTTGCCTATCTTGCAGGCGCAACAAAAATTTTCTGGATTGTAAAAAAATCTACATATAATTATATATGTATTGAATTTGAAGTATAAGTATAAATATAAGTAACGAAATACCAGTGAGAGTTTGAATTTATGGTAAAGACTACACTTCATTGAGGGATCAAGCCATAAAATGATCATTTATTTCGAAACCTAATGCTCCTAATGTCTGTAATACTCAGAATAATTTTCAGAATCTGATGTGCAATAAAATTTTTTTTTTAAATTTCACTCTAATTTTAATTCTTCCAAATGGAGAATAAAATAACCGAAACACTTTACACTTATCGTCAGCGCTCACTCACTCATATTGGCTTGCTCTTTTAAAGAGCACCTCGTCGTGACATGACCCGGTCAACAATAAATTTCAAGGAAACTCGATCCCAAAGTGCATCTTCCCATCCATCCATGTAGACACCCGATCTCCGACAGGTCACCCTTCACCTGATCCAGCCAACGAACTCACTGTGCTCCCCGACGCCTCGCGCCGAACTGGGGGTCGCTGACGAATACCTTCTTGGCGGGGCATGAGTCCGGCATCCTCATAACATGCCCCAGCCATCGTATCCTGGCGGTCCGGAGGATGCGCCGCTCAAACACGCGAAGAGCGTTTTCGAGCGGAGGACCTCTCGGATGGTCTAAGACTCGTGGCCATATAGGACCACCGGGCGAATCAGTGTGCGATATATCTCACATTTCTTGCGGTCTCGAAGTCTTCTGGATCTCAACAGACGGTGAATGACTTAGTAGGCACGATTCCCCTGAACAATGCGTCTCCGAATTTCGCTGCTGACATCGTTATCCGAAGTTAGGACATTCCAAAGATAGCAGAACTCCTCTACTACCTCGAGGTTGTCGCCGTCGACTAACACGCTGCTTCCCACTCGGGTTCTATCACGATCAGAGCGTGCGACAAACAGGTATTTCGTCTTCGTCGCAATGATCATCAATCCAATTCTTGCTGCTTGAAAAGACCGGTAGAGAATCGGTCCACGGATGTCGTTGTCTATCCCCGCGCTTCGTATGACACCTTCCAAGGCTATATTGAACAGTAGCAGTGCTATTGCTTATCATCGCTAAACTAGCATTTGTCCCCGTTTCGATATTACGAATTCGCGTTCCGGGCAGTATTCTTCACATCGACTCTATGATTGCTAGTTATGCATTTGTTTGTTTATCGAACAGTAATTTATGACTTCTCCGGTATTAAGCTGGTTCAACGTTTTTGCTAACTGTCGATAGTATTACCACAAACGCATGCTGCGAAAATGATGTATTAACTGTAGTCAACAAATATTATATTGAAACATTATATTTAACATTTAAAAATACCTACAACCGTTACAAAATTATCATCAACCGTTAAAACGCTATCATTTTAAATTCACTTTGTATATGATTTGGAAACAGGCTTCACTTTTAATGCACCTTTATGAAGTTGTTACTGTAAAAAAAAAAAAACCCCCATCTGTATCCATTACCGTTGCATTAGATCGTTAACTTACGAAATGCTACGTCCCAAAAACCCATCTGGACCGACTCCGCCGTTGGTTTGCTACATTCAATTATGCTTTCGTTTTTGTACGCTACCCAGCACAAATACAACCACCAAACCTCAACCTGAAATTCGTGGAATGTTCAATTAAATATCCTCTACTTGCACGAGCATCAGCGAGCAAGTCTATCTCCACCCGGGACGATGAAACCCGTACTCATGGCTCTACAGGGAGTGCTAAACAAAAAATCCCACCACCGCAATTAACGCCGCCTCCGTACGCTCTTCCCCACCACTCCATTTTATCCTCACCCGGGAGGGAAAGCGGCATCGACCTGAGTGTCGATATTCAGTGTTGAAAAAAAACGCACACACACACACACACACACACACACACACACACACACACACACACACACACACACACACACACACACACACACACACACACACACACACACACACACACACACACACACACACACACACACACACACACACACACACACACACACACACACACACACACACACACACACACACACACACACACACACACACACACACACACACACACACACACACACACACACACACACACACACACACACACACACATACACGTAAACTGTAGAAACACCTCATCCTTATCAGACAGCAAAAGTTTCCACCCTGATGCGAAAAAGCTCCAGGATGAGCGTCGAGAGATTTATCTTCGTCCAACTTTGCTGCAGGGTTCGGTTTGATTTGATGGGTTGAAAGGATAAAAGAAGCGGAGGCGTAAAGCATGCTAACAATTCAATCCGATGCACCCAATTACCTAAAAACGAGTTAGAAAACGCACGCGCACACACGCTCACACAATCGCTACAATGTGCTGAACGGTGATGAACTTATCACCTGAAGGTGAATGAACGGATGTGATGCGATAAATAAGATTTTGTGTGTAAAAAAAAAAAAAAAACACGTCCCCTCAAATGGCGTCCCACCGGGCGTGTGTGTGCATGCACCGGATAGGATAACAGGGCTGTTGAGTAACCGAAAAGGTATTGCGAAACGTTTACCCAAGGACAAGGACACACGAGAAGAGCGTAGACACGAGCCTGAGCGTCCTTGTCGGCTGGCATCGTCCCATTCCGAGATGCTTTGAAGCTGCTCCTCGAGACAGAACAGATCAAAAAGGACGCTAAAACGGATGGATGTGAAAATGCCGACCAAAAAAAAAACAATCCCATAAACGATGCATGAGACGAAGGACACCGCAGTGGTTTCAGACGCAAAATTGGAGCAGAAGCGAGCTTTTCGCACGAAGCGCCAGACAGGCGCGCAAGATCCTTGACTCGATTTGTGTGCCCCGACGGTACTAATTGGCGACGGTTCACCATGGTGGGCATACACCGGTGCGCGTCCCGTCATGATGTCATGGAAGATGGTGGTTGGAAAGATTAGATTGTGCACGGTGGTACGAACGAAGATGCAGAAATGTCACACGGGATAGCATTGGAGCACACACGGATTAGCAAACCCTGAACGCTGGGAGAACGTGTCGAGTAGAACAATTTCACACAAGCACATGCAAGGAGAAAGGAACAGAAAACTCCTGGAAGGAGCAAAGTTTGACCACTAAGATGGAGTACGTTTCGATTGTGAATGGTACCTTGCGCAAGGAATCTTGTAGGCAGGGGTAAGAGGGTACGAGAACAACGGTCAAATCCCACCGTGTTCCTTTCCCACCCGGCAAACGACCAAAGATGATCTGAAAACAACGAAGCGAAATAATCGCACACAAATGCGGCAGACGTGGTATTGTGCTTTGTTTTGGTTTAGTTTTTAGTCTGGTCTGAAGTTTTCCCTTTTCTAAGGTTCAAAAAGGTGCTTGATGCGTATTTGCTTCTGCAGTGCTTCTCGAGAGTTTGTCTGGCTTTGGTGCGAGGTCAATGTAACGAAGGATTCTTGGCTCCTTCTGGGTATGGAAATTTGCGTACTCCGAGCTCCCCTTTTCTCCTTATCTTCCTTCAGTTTGAGACGAAATTTGACCTTTTCGTTTGGTTGTGTTTGGTAGATATTGATAAAAATATTTAAAAAAAAGGGGACTGTACAGAAGCATCACGATACGTTCTGTGGATAGCTAAATTAACGGGCGAACGTTCACCCGAAAAGCGAATTGGAAAAAAAGGAATCCAAGCGAAACCGCACATCCTGCATCCGTGGAATCAGAGTTGTGGGGAATTGGATTTGCCAGCGGTGGCAAACTTTTACGTCAAATGATTTATTTCACCAACCGTACCGTCCGACTTTAGACGGTGGCCAGAGCCAGCACGGCAATCTTACGGTTCAATGAATCCCTGATTCCGTAGCGAAGATTGCCACAGGACGTGGATGTGAACTTTGAAGTGGTGTGGATGCTGCGTTTTTTTTCTTTCTTCAGTTCTCTCTCCCTTTTGCTTTTCCACCTAACGCGCACGGGAAAGGTGTTAGCATGTGGCGTTGATAAATTTATGTCCTTTGATTATGATTTCTCAATCCTTCCATACATTTGTTCTTTTTTTTTTTTTTTTGCTTTCCAATTGCCATTGCGGTTGTTCAATTTTTTTAGACTTAGCCACATGGGAACGGATCGGAAAACTTGCATTCCGATGATGCATAGAGAAGGATTTAAAGTTGTCACTATTTGCTGAGCTGCTGAGGGATGATAAATCGTCAAGAATAAGTTCCAGTTCAGTTCCAGCTTTACTTTCTATTTGGTTGGTTCGGGGTTCGCCGGGAAGCGCTTCTCAAGATTGGTTGTTGCCAACGAATTTGGAAGAAAATAGAATAGCTTCTATTCGCTTTTCTCACCCGTAAAACATGGTAGCCAACACTTCTTACTTTAAGCAGTAACAGTGTTGGGAAAACTTTTACCCACGAACCTATCCCGATCGTACTCTTACTGCAGGAACTACAGGGAGTGGAAACTCATGTCGAGATTCAGAACTCTCATTAGGGTAGAATCCCGGTTCCCGGTTTACACCCTCGCCCCGTAGCTACTCTATTGAGTGAGGGTTAAAACTTTTCCACCGAAAACTATCAAACCAATTTTTCATCTTTCGCTTCCCATTCGTACGTTATGTTTCTGCTCAGTAACGAGTTAATTAATATCATCCTGCTTCATAGTCGTGGCAGTTGCTGATGACTTGTTCGCTAGAATTCGAAAGGTAAAGAGGAACCCTCCGATCGATCCGAATTTCACTTTTCCCATTTGAAACACCACGCGACGCTGATTCCCTAGACGGGCCGAGCACCCTAGAAACCCGCACACGCAAAACCCGCAGCAACGCAACCCCTCCTGAAGTGTCATTGTACTTTTCGGGAGGGTCGGTCGGCTTGTTGCGCTCGCCTGTCGGCACGGTTCTGCAGCATCGGTTTCACTTTTTGATAATGATGCGTTTTTGCTTTTATTGGGTGCAGTGAACAGGGGTTGCGCTTGCTATCTCCCGTTGCTGGTTACCATTTTTGTTCTACCCTTTCTCCTCATGTCTGTGATTCCTTCGGGTGACCCCGGTTGACGAACGGCAAGGACAATGACGACTTCGACGGTAGCTGGTTGAATGAGAATGACCTATGTTCGGGTATTCGGGTTCCGTTTTCCTTGGGGAATTTTCCCGACACGATGTTGACGGAAACGCATGCGTGTTGTGAGCGTTGTTTGCGGGGAAATTTAAGGACGCAGGAGAAGAATGCTGTCAGTTTTTCACTTTGGAATGTGTGATTTGTAACTTTTGTTGGTCAAATATGTACATTGACTTACAACTTTGTTATCAACTGTTGCAAAATGTTATTTTGTAACTTCGTTAATTGTGATATTTAGTTTACTGACCAAGCAAGCATCTCACTACTTCATGAGGTCTCTGTAAGATAAAAAATGTCTATTTTTATTATAAGAAAATGATTTCGATTCTGATATTTGAAACCTCTAACGAATGCAATAGTTCATTCAATTAAAGTAACATAGATAAACCGGGAACCGGGATTCTACCCTAATGAGAGTTCTGAATCTCGACATGAGTTTCCACTCCCTGTAGTTCCTGCAGTAAGAGTTGGCAGGACCTTCAAACGGCAGGACCGGGGTTCAAATCTCATCTGGACGATCCCCCCGTGGTGAGGTCTGACGAACCATTTACATGGTATCGGCAGTCTAGTAAGCCATTTCGATGGCCGGAATGACCTTAGAAGTCGTTAATCCAAGAAGAAGAAGAAGAAACTGGAGGGATTTATTTGTAAAATTATAGAGGCATTGACCCTCACCTGCGGAACAAAATTTGACTCTCAAGTTGAGGGGTCTTAACCAATCATTATAGAATCTCGAATAACTTAATCCATGGTAAATCTTTCCGTGTGAAGACCAGTGCAGCTATCGAAAACATCACCAGCATTCCCTTTCAATCCATGTAAGTCAAGTATCAAATTAATAAGATTCAAATGATAGCAAAAATAGGACAGTAGTTGAACCTACATCATCTCAGTAAATCTCCGCACCTAAAACCCTTAACGTGCAACCACGATTACAACTGACAGCTTTTGCTTTAATTCAAAACACTCGAATGTTTCCCCTATCCTTACGGTTTCTTACCAAAGCGCACACTCGTCCCGAAACGGATGTACGGTTTCGTCGGGCCCCCGAATCCGAAGTGCACCCGCTTGCACCATGCGGAACACAAAAGGCTCGATCATGTGATACCGAACGCTTCAGTCTGTCGGTCACTTTACTCGCGAACGGAAGTGTCTCAGTTTACGCCTACGGTTCGAATTTGTTTCCAAAGTGGTCTGCCCCTAGCAGTCCAACGCACACAGGTTTTTTCGGTGCGTCAAATTTTTCAACGGTCGATTTGAACGATACGTCACGCGCATCAGACGTTTCGCGAGAGCAACTGTCGGCCGAACGGTAGAAAGAGAGCGAGCGCGCAGAGCTACGAAACGAGCGAGAGAACAAAGTTGACTGCAAGGTCAAGCGTCTGCGTCGGACGTTACCCAAACTGACAGATAAAATTCGATGAAGAAGTTTCGCATTTCGGTCAGCAGGCTGTGCAGGGAGCGTTCTTGCAAGAAAACAGGTGAAACAGGTGAACGGACTGAGCTGATTTAGCCGGAAATGTGTGGTGTAATTGAATTACCATCGCTGGACCGTAAAAAGCAAGTGACAAACACGTTTGTCCGGTTGTTATTCGTGTCGTTCTCACCCGTTTTGAAAAGTGTGTGTGTGTGATGGGATGTTTCTGCTGCGTCTGGTGCCGTTTAGCTGATGCGGGACGTGCACAATTAGTGAAAAGTTGTATCTACTGGTAGGAACTTGACGGGATCGAAGGAAAATGGTCCAATTCCAGTCACGGCTTGTGAGGAAAGCTCCGATGGACACGGTTTATTCGCATTTTTCGGCTACCGAAACAAGTGGTTAATGGGAGTGCCGTGTGTGGGAAACGTCAAAACAAGATTTGTTTAGAGCGAGATAGCGCGTTCTGTAAGCAATTCCCGGATGCAAATTCGATCACGAAAATGGTGTTGAATAGCAATCATGGCTTGTGAAATGATCGACGATTCATGTTAATAAGATAGAAACTTTGGATTTTTGCTTGCGTTGCTCTTTAACTCCTTTTAATCATAGTTTAACTCCACCATCTCTACGCACTGATGTGTCGCTATTTTGGAATACAGACTATCTCACTCGCCCTTTCGCTCGTTCTCTCTCATCCACTTCATGCTCAAGTTTTGCCCAGAACTTCCCATCAAGAAAGAACTATGCTACATTTCGCAACTCAATTTTACAACGCGAAAACATGTATTTAAACAAGTATTTTAATTATTCATCAAAATTAATAACGTGTGGTTAAATTTTTTCTTTGAACCTTACAACAGGTACAATGTCTAGTTTTCGTTGTCGCCAAATTGTTGTTTTAAATCGCGTGTGTGTTTAGAGTTTAGAGAGCAGAATTTTAGGAGGAAAGTTAAAAGAAGTGGGTAGCGAAATTCCATTGGCTGTGGCCGAAGCAGCAAATCGTGGTTCCGGTCGCTGCGTGTCTGTAAAGTTCATTTGCAGCATATTTTCCCTGTGAAGTAGTATGGTTCTCCCGAGAAGCACAAGTGTCCGTACAACGTGTGTATAAAGTTTGCCTAACAGTGTAGTGTATGTGTTTCTCGATGTGTGTCGTATAGTCGATGTGCTTGTAATTGTAAAAAAAGGTGTGTTAATCGTAATTAAGAAAGGGATGAAGTGTGTGCATTTCCCTATTTCCTTTCCTTCCTAACCCATCATCGTTCCCTGTGCATAAAAGTGTTACTGGCCATTTATCGTCCCTTTTTCCCTTGATCCTTTAACGGTGCAGTGTTTTTTTTCGATGCGAATGAATGAGGGTGTTGGCAAAAATATCGGTTGCCTGTGAAAGTGTGTGAAGAAAAGAAGCTTTAAATCAGAATTTGTGATGCGTTTGAAATCAATCAGCAAGTTACTATAATTTTCGCATACAGTAAATCTGCTCGCTCGTAGCAGAGAGCAAGAGAGCAAGCGAGAGCGAGAGGCAGATCATCAAGAAAGCGGATAAACAAGGAAGCAGAGCGCAAAGGAGAGATTGTGGTTTTGTAAGTAGCGCCCCAGAGTTGAGTACGAATTATGCATCCATTTTAACCGAATTGATATTTTTTGTTGCGGAAAACTGAAAACTGAGTGAACTGAAAGCAGCCTTAGTAAAATGGAGCTTTTTTGGGTCCGTGCGAGAGAACCAGCTTTTGTCCAGGAAGTATGTTAGAAGTGCAACTGTGCCAAGGTGGAAGAGAAAAGTAGGCTAGTGGTGCATTAAACATCCTCGCTTTCCTTCCTCAACGCACCAACACACAGCTTACTTTGTGTACGTGTTTGCGTGTATAATTTGAAGGGTGCGAAATTCAATCCGTGTGACTGTGTGTGTGTGTGCGTGTGTTCAGAGTTTTCCACGATTTTCCTATTCTCAATTTTTAGAGGACAACGGTTGAAAACCAACGGACTGAGCACCATATGGTGTTTTCCCTCCCGTAGTGCCTCATGTCCTTTGAGTGTCCTTTGCGAGTGGAACTCAAACAGACTCAAGCAGAGTCTGCTTGATGCATTTTCATCACCCTTAGTGCGGGTATGACATTCCACTTGGACAATCCGTTCTGCTTTGCCGAGGAATTGGGGACGAGTTTTCTCCCTCCCGAGGGCAACAACTGCATTGATTTTCACTCGACCAAGGGTTAAGATTTTCTGTGGTGAAATCGGCAAGTGCAAATAGGCTGTTGAATGAATCAGCACGCATCACCGGAAGAGTGAGACCCCATCATGGGTCCGAACGGTCAGGAGCCGTGGTCATCTCGTGCAGGCTTGGTTGGGTTTCGGGTGTCGATGGAATAATTAATCGAATTCATTCGATATCCGACCGAGGAAACACGCAGGGCTGGGGAGGGGATAGGAAAGACGACACCGACAACCAGTATGGATCGAAGAAGGACTGATTTACGACGGCTGATAGGACTTATTACTGTAATAAATATTTCACCAATCCTGTCCCACTCTGGTGCCCATCGTCATCCACCACCCGTGTGGACTCCCGTGTGGCGGCGGACGGTATCTTTCATCACGTTTCCACCGGACGGGGCATCACCACCCACACACCCGTTTTGCGGTTTTCCACTGGACCAAGAGTGTGTCTTAATTAGATCGGATTTATCGAGACCATTAGCAGCAAAACGAACCGTTGACGGGGGAAGGGGTTTGCGGTGTGTGTGTGTGTGCGATGTGGGATAGAATTTCAGTGTGCCTCCTAGTTTCGGTTTCGGGCATGTGGGCAAATGTTGCGTGGCCATTAGTGGCCGTCCAATATGTGCAGAGGGGAGGGGGGGGGGGGGGGGGGGTAATTTTATTGATTCAGCTGACCCCATCAAGATGATTTGCTTCACGTGTGCTTGGGCAGAGTTCGGTCACAGGTGTACGCTGAAAGTAAAAGGTGGCGAATGTGTAACTCTATGTTACATTTTATTATATTTCAATATCAATTATTATTGTTGTAAGTGATAAATATGTTGTGTTATCCTTTTCACATAACGATATACACATACGGGTTTGCTTGAGCAACTCCGGATTGATTCGGTGTCGTGCCTCAGGGTATTATTACTGATCAAAATCTGATATGCAACTCGTCTGATAAGCTCATGCTTGTTTTACTGGTTGTTGCTTTTATTCGGTTCAGCAGTGTGCATTTGCCACTGGCAAAAATATGCGTCAAAAACACATGCCCCGAGAAGGCTCCCACAGGCACGTGAAATCGTATTTGAACAAATGATTTCCATCTTCCACTGCCTTATCTCGATTAGGCCCTATCTCATGGTATGTAGAATGAATCGAAAAAGTAGGGAAATTTATTTTTAACTTTATGCTCAATATTGTAGAGCGAAAGAATTCGCTTCAGATCGCCGAAGTTGCTTTTCGTCCCATCCCCCCCCCCCCCACCCTGGTTGGGTGGTTTATGTTTATGGGATTGTTTGACACGGCACAGCCAACTCGACTAAAAGTTGTCGGCTAAAATGAGTTTGCAGTGAATTAGAAGGGTTTTTCTTAGCGTCAGGTTTTACGAGCCCCGTACCACTTCGCTGTACCAATCGTAATGCAGTCGACAATAAAATGGTAAAACGTAGTAAGCTTGCCGTAGGGGTTTCCTCTCAATTTTCCTCAGTTTTCGATTGTAGCGCCCTTGACAGGCTGCAAACGGTTCGTTGGTTTCAGCAGTTTCTCTGTGTTTTTTTTTAATACTTTAAAGCAATTTCATGCCCTGAATGTATTCAATTCCAAGCCGGTGGAAAACTTAAAAAAAGAGCAGAATAAAGCCTACCGAGAGCCGTACACCGGATGTCAGGATTCAGGCACAGGAAAATGGAGCGATTTCCGGTTGTGCCATACTTTCGGGACTGATTTTCAGCCACACAAGCCTGGTGCTTTTCCTTATCTGTACCTTTTACTTATTTGCTTCGATTTTATGAAAATGCTAACGTCTTTAAGAGTAAAATCGTCATCTTCAGACTAGGCGCACTTGTTAAAATAAGCATAAAGAGCAAAACAAAAAACATTCCCCCAAGGGAGTAGCTAAAAAAGATGAAAGGGAAACCTCAACTTGTAAAATGTGCCCGTGCTCCACAATTCCTCGTGAACTGTAGTTAAATCAAAGCAGATTTTGCGAAATGCTTCCGGTAGGTTCTGTGCGTATTATTTCAATTTTCGTCACGAAAGTGTATGGAACGTGTGCATGGTTGGCTATCAATGAACAGTAATATCTTGGGGGAATAAATTTATCTGCTATCTGGTTGTTGGGGCCTGCTTTTCTTAAGCAGTAATGGATTGAAAAGGAAAGGTTTTTAATGGTGCTTAAGCAAGAAGAGATTCCATAAGTACCAGTGTTTGGTTTATTATAAACATTATTGTATAATACGATGATGCAATAATGGCTGTTTACAATGCATTTCTTTAATAATTAATTGTAAGTAGATAAATTTTTTTTGGCAAGAGATTATTTGAAGTCTTCATTGAATCGAGATCGGGAGGGCTCACTTGTCCCTCGATAGGAATGAACATTGAACATTAATCTATTAAATGTCTTTGGTAAATACTACTTCAGATGTATAATCTGCTTTGGTTATACTTCCTGGGCCAGGATAGCAACTTCCTTGTCTTAAACTACCCGTAGCTGGTGCTTCTTCCATTATGATACCGAGATGCTTCTTTGCTCCCCGATTCAATCAACTTTATGTTTTCATCAAGCTTTCATCATTTAAAACAATTTTAAGACCAACTATTTTATATGCCTCTCCACAGCAGTTCGCTCACTGCGTGGCAATTAATGTTAAGAAAGTATAGGTATTTCAAGATAAATTCTGAACTGAACTGCACAAGTGATCAAAGCATAAAGTTATCAAAAATTGAACTAATTCTTTCAAACACAATCCAAAAAATTGCAAAGAAAAATGTGTTAGAAATCCAGTAAATGTACTAAAAAGACTCATTGAACACATACGAAATACATAAATGACCTTGGTAAACTTATGTCAGGAATAAAATTAGGTAGCAAACTAAAAATAGGACAAGGTAGGACAAGGTTGGCATCAGGTAGGAATAAGGATAACACAATTTACACAAAAATAATTTCTTATGTTTGTCAATTTTTCCATAAGTTATGCTGCATTGATTCCCTTTAGAAAGTATTTAAATAATATAAATACAATAAATTAAACTTGTTTACATTGTGCAAGAAACCAGTACCAATAAAATGTATAATATTCAAAAACGCAATAAGAAAACAAATTTTTAACTAACTAACTAAATTATGGGTAGCTCAAAATGTAGATGTGTGAATGTAATAGAAACGATATCATCTTCGCTCTATTCATCGATGTGTTGAGCACATTCAACATTTCTTATGCCTCTTCTTCATTGGTACTACAATGTTGGTAGTTTTTGAACTCCGTCCTTATTAGTTAAATCTACCAGGACTGATGCGGTAGTAATTAGGACAGTCCTGGTTGGAAAGCGACGTTTTAGATGGGATTGGATGATTTCAGTCCTTCAATGTCTGGCAGCCATGCCGCTACCGCAGTGCCTATCGATCGTCCAAATACATTTTTCTTTTTATGATGTAATAAGATACACAATCCTTTAATAATTATTGTATTGCATTGTTTATTAAGAATAGTTCACCTTTGATGTAACAATGTTCTATGTTTTTAAAACTATATGTAGGGGTTGGAGGTAGATAGGGAAGAGAAACACTTATGAGGAAGCTGGAAAACGGAAGTATGAACGGAAAGATGTTAAGGAAAGGCTTAAATTGAACAAATTGTAATTATTGTTGAAACAACGAATGACACGCAAGAACGGATCACGGGCACCTATTGCCATACGGCAATAATTTCGAAAGACATCCGAAGCCGTCATTGGGGTCCAAATGATAGACGCATATTCTAGGATCGACCTAACCATTGAACAGTAAAGTGCTTTTAAGCAACCCGGATCAGAGAATTCGGAACAGATAGGAGCAAGTTGTTTGACAGACGCCACATGTCAAAGTTGTCAACATGGGATTTTAGGGGCAAACAGTCACAATAAGAATATACGGGAGAACAATTTTACAACGTCAGCATAACAAAGAAACAAATATTGAGGTAGGACCTCGCGTAAATCGTAAATAAATAAAATAAATAGACATGGACTTAACACACTTCCTTGGGGTACGCCAGAGCGATACATAAAGCATGACGAAAACGTATGGTCAAGTTTGACTTGATATACACGGTTTGGAAAATCAGAATAAAGCCACGAGAGAATGTCGTCCGAGAGTTCAAGTTTTTTCAATTTTGTGAAGAGAATGTCGTTAGAGAAACAGTCAAATACCGCTTTAAAGTCAGTGTAAATTATATCAATTTGGCAACCTGAGTCAAGTGATTTGGATAGAAAGGACAGGAAACAAATGGTTTGTTGTTATGGATCGGTCGGACAAAAAACTATGTTGTTGTGGCATGAGTATGTTTGTGGTTAAAGCTAACAGAGTTGCCTTAACTACAGCTTCGCCTTAACAACTAATAAGCTTCTCATTATTAACGTGATGATATCGTTGCGTGGGCTGATATTTTTATTCGAAAGTTTGACATTTTGATTATGTTTACATTTACTTGAACAAATAAGTTTCGCCAAAAAAAAAATAATAATTTACCCTTGAATATTTTTCACAGCTTTCGACTTGGACTATCAAGAAAGACTGCTTTTATGAACTCAAATCTTTGTACGGCGATAGCCCCGTGTAAAAACTAGTAAAATGAATGTAATCGTTGGCGACGCTCGTTTACTGACGATTTTCCAGAAGGTCGTCCAAAAAACGGCCGTTGTCCCTGAGAACATTGATGACGTTAAAGATCTTATTGCACAAGATCGTCATGTGACATACTGTGAGATAGAGGCATGTTTGGGCATTTCTTTCATCAGGATTTCACTATTTTGCACTAACCACATAGCCGTAAAAGTTGTTGTCGTTGGATCCCGCACAAGTTGTCAATTTGCTCAAAAAAAGGTCGAGTCGATTGGTGCATGGAAACGTTGAAAAGTTACGATCATGGTGCTTTAAAAGATGTTTATAAGATCGTCACAGATGACGAACCATGGATCTACGCGTATGAGCCCGAAACAAAACAACAATCGACCGTGTGGGTCTTCAACGACGAGCCAAATCCAACAAAAATTATCCGTGGAAGAAGCACTTCGAAGCAAATGGTCGCCTGTTTCTTCGGCAAAACTGGTCATGTGGTCCGCTTGAGCAACGTAGGACGAGCAATACTGAATGCACAATTGGTTTGCCAGATGTCTTCGGAGAAAGTCGAAAAACGAACAACAGAAGACAAATCATGCTCAAAACATCGCTTATTTGACCGGCCAAAACATCCAATTGATGGGTCATCCGCCCTATAGGCCTGACTTGACACACAGTGACTTCTTTTTATTCGCGCAAATCAAGAAAAAAATGCGTGTTCAACGATTTTTGTACCCAGAAGATGCTGTTGAAGCGTTCGAAAATCACGTTTTGGAGGTATCTCAATCAGAGTAGAAAAAGTGCTTCGACAATTGGTTTGAGCGCATGCAAAAGTGTATAAATCATGCTGGAGAACACTTTCAAAAAGAAACTTAACATTTGTTGATGATAAATATTTGCAATTTCATTTGCAGTTAGATTTGCGCTCAGTTGGTATTCGATACCTAATTCTGTAATTCGGTAGGAAAATGTGACATTACTGTTTTGTCAAATGAAAGAATTTTAGAAAGCCACTGCCTGTATAACAGAAGGAAGAAAACAAAAAGAAATTTCACTATCATTGTTACACTCTTTCGTAGAAATGCATCTTCAAGATACTTGCATTTGCCTTTAGCTTTACAAGCTGCCGTTTCATGGTGTAACTAAAATTAGGCGTAATTTTCCTTTTCGCCCTAATTTGGACTTCATTAGAGTGGTACGTTCGCCAAAAAGGGAAATTCTGTTATGATTGAAAGATAAAAGTTCGTCTTTTCGTTCCAAATCATTCCCGTGCATATTTCAGGAATCAGTTTTATCTTTTTCGCAACGAAGCTTAATAAGTTGAAACACGCGACTTGTGGGACAGCACCATTGTTCTGCTTCGAAGTTACATTTTCTAGCCTAGCTGCAATCGACATTTGTTCACTCTTCAAGCAAAACCAACGTTTTTGCTTGCATTTATTCGTCGATTTTCAATCTCCGAACACGAAAAATGTTGTTCTTTCGTATCGGCACCCGTGTCTCGCCGTCGCTGAGAAAACAGTTTGCAAACTCACCTTCTCGATGCGCTTGTCCCAGTTCCTCGTGTTCTTGGGTCTTAATGTTTCAAAGTTAGCAACCGAGAGCTCTTGATATCGAATAAGGTTTTTTCTATGCTTTTTTTTTTCTCTTGTACAAAATGAAACGATCCGACACTGCTGCACGCGCCAAGCCAAGTCGTGTATGTCCTGCGCCCTACCGAATCGCGGTTTTCGGTTGCTGTTGGTGTTGAGTTCATTTCTTCGGGACAACATTTTCGAAACAACCTCATACAGACGAAACATAAGTAAAAGTATGTTTTCTTGCTGTATTCTCCTGTACGTGTGTATGTGTTATTCTGTGCGGGGAAACAGTTTCACAACACAAACCAATAGCCCGAAGCAATTGGCGAAGAAAGTTAAGGCCTTTTCCGAAAAGTGGAAATGCTGCTTCGACGTCAGTGTTGGTGTATTGGAGGAAAATGGCAACGATTCTGATGAATATCAGAAAGCAACACTGTGCGGTTGGGAACGAATCGACGAGAAAAGGGAAAAAAAGCATTATGAGAGTGTAAAGTTAGGTTTTTCGTTGTTACTGAGATGAACTGCGGCCGGTACCATCAGGGGAGGGAAAGGACTCCGAGGGAGAGTGTAAGAGTGAGAAAATTTAATATAACTTTCGTGTAACTGAAAAATAACAATGAAATTCTGATGGGATTCTGGCACGGCACAGTCGAACTCTGACCATCTGATAACTTGCTCGCCATTTCTGAGTGCAAGCTGAGTTTGAACCTATTCATAAAGCGGTTGGACTTTCAGCTGATGATGGACGGTTAAAAAATGGGAGTTGGACTTGGCCAGTCGTGGTAATGAAATGATAGTTAATTTTATTTTGACATCCAACAACGGCTGTGAACCAGCAGGCGTACATTGCATTAAATACAGATCGTTTTCTCTCAAGTCAAGTTACTCAAGGTTGGTGAGTGAGGGTATACAAAATTAAACACACATCTGATAAGCCCCTCTTTAAAAAAGGCTGTATTTCTCCCATTCACTCCGGTACTGATTTGTTTGTTTCATTTTCGAGGTCAACTTGTTTCATTTTTGGTTTATAGTCGTCTGATAATGAAGACCGTAAGCAGCAGAAGCAGCAGCAGCCACGGAGGCAGTTGTTTAATTACAAGTAAATTTTTGGTAATGTTTGCCGCAATGGTGCAATCGTGTGGAATAATTGAAAGTATTTAGTGTACAAATTGTGTGTATATGTGCGTGTAGATTTGTGCTTGGCGTGGTGCATTCTGTCGGTTACTCTCAATTGCGTCTGGTGTGTGGGTTTGTATCACGAACCGTTGCACATGATTGGCTTTTAATTAGATTCCGTCGTCCCGATTTATGCTAGTAATTGCATTTTGGTGTGTTAAAACAGCAGGATGGTGAATTAGCTTAAAACGCGTTTTTTTGTTCTGGGTAGATCTATAGTTAACATATTCATTCATCATTATGTGTAATGGATCGCAAGCTGTTACTTAGGAATTATTAAATTGTGTTGAGTTCTGCTATTAGCAGTCATTATTGTCGGGGTATTTTACTTGAAAACGTGAATTACTTACAATTCGAGTGTAGGCACACATTACAACTAGTTCGTTTCTAAGAAAATTTTCGAAAATATGTACAAGATATCGATCGTCTCCCTTTCCACAAAACTAACTGGCTACGGGGTAATTCAAGTCCAAGTATTAGGTGCGCAAATAAATAACAGCCGTTTTTTCATAAGGTAATTTTTACTTTTTTTTAGAAATTGGGTCAATCAAAGTATTGGCCATTTTTATTTATTACTTTCTTGCACCTTTTGGGTAAATAAATGATATGTTTTTCGACGCAATCCAGGTATCCAATCAATTCTGGATCTATCCATAAGAAGGAAACTGCTGGTCAGCCAATCCATGTGCCATGGATCGAAACAGATGGAAATCCGATGGTGTCAGATTCGGTGCAAACGGCGGGAGCGGTAAAACATCCCATTCGAGGGTATTCGTATGGGATTCGTATCCCATTCGAGGGTAAGGTAGTCTTTCACAGGTTAAACTCATCAATTGTTTCCGGTAGCGTTCACCAGTGATTGTTTCTCCCGGTTACAGAAGTTCGTAGTAGATGACGCCGAGCTGGTCCCACCAAATACTCAGAATAACTTTCGACCTATGGATGTTCGGCCGAGCTGATGATGTTGCGGTATGATCAAGGGATCCCCATGATTTTTTGCGCTTAGGATTGCTGAACAAAATCCACTCCTCGTTTCTCGTCACGATTCTGTGCAGGAACTCTTTTCTGTTGTGCCGCTGGACCAGCGGCATGAGAGTCTGCGAATCTGAAGAGTCTGCGAATCTGAAGAGTCTGCGTTCAATATCCCGCGGCTTCAACTCGTGTAGTATCCATTTGCCCTCCTTCTGTATTATGCCTAACGCGTTCAGCCGTGATGATATGGCCCGACAAGTTACACCAAGCACGGCTGCAAGCTTTTCTAGCGTTTGGCAGTGATTTTCTTCCAGTAAAGCCGTCAATTTTTCGTCGGCAAACGTTTTCAGTTATAGTTATTTGTTCAGCGTTGAGCATCTTACACAGCGAAATCTCCGCTTCAAAAGCGTCGAAACCAATCCCGACACCTTGTTTCACCTAGAGCAGCATCGCCGTAAACACCCGAAAGCTGTCGATGCGCTTCAGCATCAGCAACATCTCCCGCATAAAGCGCTTATCCGGCTCAAAATCAGACATTATCAAGAACTACGAACTTTTACTCGCACGAAATAATCACTTATCGGGTTGCACAGTTTGATTATGTCATTTCCGCACTTGATTTATGACGTTTGTAAACAAACAGGCCGCAGTGGTTCCATCGATTTCTAAACGGTCGGTATTTATTTGCGAGCCTAATAATTGCATACTTCTCTTTCTCGAGGCTATAGAGTCGAAAGACAAGAAGAAGATTCATAAAATGCTATGTTTAATTTTAATCCATTATATTTTCCATTAATTTTAAACAAGTAACTAATTTCAACAGCAATACGGCCTGGCCGTCCCTTATGAATAAAAAAAAAAAAACTAATTTCAACAACTGACGTAGAAATTCTAAATAAAAATTGGGGCGAAAAGCACCTGCTCATGCAGATGTAAATTTTCAAAACGTATACCCGCGTTCGCAAAGCATCAGGTGAAATGTATTAATCAACTGGATTCATTTGGAATTCGTGACTGAAATCAATTTATCATGCTGCCCAATACCCAATTTCAGTTTGCTAAACTTGGTGTGATGGATCGAGTTTTTTTTACGATAAGGATTCGATTAACGATATTGGTTGCACAACTGAAATGACTAAAAGGTACAGACCTTTGTAGCGTGTACCATGAAAGCAATTTGGAAGCTTTAGTTCTTGCGTTATATAAATGGCAGTATTGGTCGGATGAAATTATACATCACTAGTTTTTGTCCTGCTGTGTTTTAAGCAACTTAATCTAAACATAAATAGATCAAAAAATTAGGGGCGATCTAGTGGTATATATGACAGCGGCGCTGGTCTTCAAACGGAAGGACCAGAGTTCAAATCCCATCCGGTTCGTCTCCACGTAGTGAAAACTGACTATCCAACTACGTGATATCGGCAGTGGCCGGCGTGATTTTAGAAGGTCGTTAAGCCAAAATGAAGAACTCAAGAAATTGGCGATTCTACAGGACGTAAATTAATTAATATAAAACGAATGTCGAATTCACAGTAAGTTCCGATGTATTAAAGTCTTCTTAGATCGTCACCGGTCCGATAATTGCGCACAAGGCTTCTTGATATTATTATGGGGGATCAGTTTGCGTCTGCGAGATTCGATACCTTATAAAACTGTATGAACGGCCGGTATCGCAACTGTTTCTGGCATCTGGACAGCCCGGGGGGCTGCTTATATTACATCAATAAATTATGATTATTAATGCCAAAAACTTCTCATTAAAGCGTATTAAAACGCTTTGACCATCTTTCTTGCCACTTTGCTGCTGCGTTTGAAAGTTTTCATTTGCTTCTCCTTTCCAAACATTCCACAATTCTCTGGACGGATTCCAACCATCCCCACGGGAGCATAAATATCATTCGGTAGCCCCAATCATGAATGATTATTAGTGCGCGGAATTTCTTGTGGGCCCCGGGAATTTGCGTAATGTAATGGCGCGGTTTTTTTTTGTTGATGCAGTGGCAAAATCTTTCACCTTTATCGATTTTCCATCACGCCATAATCCTCCCCCCCTTCCCCCCATCCGCCGCGGCCTTGTGAGTTTTCCCCGAATAAGAAGGTCCATTCGTAACTCCTTGCGGTTCGGTCTGAGCTCACATTTTCCTGCGCTTTCTTGCTGGGAAAGGAGCAACTTTTAGGGCCCGTACTGCACGGGACGTGGTGGGAATAAAGAAGATAAAAAGGAAACTTGCGCCATTTCAATCCCCATTGGACCATCATCGGCGCGTGTGTGAGAAAGACGCAAGGTAGTAGGGAAAAGTCATGCTGTGGAAGAAGTTTTCCGTTCCTTCTAGGTGGCAGCGATGCGAGTCCCAGAAGACAGACACTTCGCCGCAGCCAAACTAATGAGCCGGGCCGTAACCATTTTCCAACCCAGGTTTCCTCCGGTGCTTCAAGGTTTTACCATCGATGCTTACCTTTTTTTTTGTCTTACTTTGAGCATAGGTGAATAAAAGTCACATCATCTTTCGTGCCTGGGCTGGCCATTGACGTGACGTTGAACGGTTGTTTGGCAAAGAAGCGGATCCAGTTTAGCACGGAGCACAACCGGAGCTGACTGACCCAGTAAGGAAGCTAGCTTTCATCTGTCCTATCGACCTAAACCTTGTGTCCCGCGAACCATGCATCGTTACGTTGTGTCCTTGTTTATGTGCGCGTTCCTTTACGGGCGTGGGAAATGCTGTGTGATTATGCTTAGGATGCGAGCTAATAAGTCGCTAAGTTCGCGCTACGATGTGTGAGAAAATTAATTCAATTCCTTTAGATGTGCATGTGTGTGTGTGTGTGCTCCAGAAGGACGGAATATATTACAGGCAAACTTAAAGCGCTGTCACTCCCTGTCCATCTCTTTCTCTACTTCCTCTTATAGTGGCCTTAACGACGGCATTCTTGCACATCCCTAGCGCGGTTCTTGAAAGTTGCTTCTCGTCCTTTGCTTTCATTTTTCGTCGCTTTTTATTTTTGTTTTAAAATTTATTTCCTTCTATGATCCGGTGGTTGGCTCACGCTCTGCCAACTGCGCTCACCGGAAAGTGCATTATACAATGGATTATTCATAATTTTCCCAGCCTTCGTTCGGGGGCTTTGAGACTGCCGATGATGAGCTTCTTCGCCCCGGCACGGTTCGTGACCGCTGCTGCCGGGCTGGATTATGCATGCGAAGGTTATTTTAATCATGATATGGTTATGCCTTTCAGTCGACTTTGGCTTTCATCGGAGTCGTTGAATATAGGTTGTCTGAAGCCACTATTGGTGTGTCGCCTTTTGTCGTTATAAAGCTGTTTTATTTTTCCAACGGGCTTGTTTGAATTTGAAAATCCAGCACATAAAACAGCTACACGGTCTATTGGTAATTTATTCTATCGTAATTCCATGGTTTATGATGATTAGTTTGGTTGTTAAAATTAAACAAATTAAATCAGAAGGCGTATACGATAAGAAACATTTTTTTCTCAGTATTCGAAATGACATTTGTTTGGAATGTAAACCTATAAAATGATTTAAATATCCTTTGTTGAATTTCAAAAACTCTTAATTTATCATAAAACTCGCTACTTAGCTATTTCATAAAACGCTTTTTATCCTGAAATACTTTAAAAGGGGCGAATGAGACCCAAAGCCTCTGTAAACAAACGGCCAAATCTTAACTCACTCACTCACTCACTCATGTTGGCCTGCTCTTTTAAAGAGCACGTCGTCGTGACATGACCCGGACAACAATATATCTCCAGGACACTCGATCCCTGGCTGCAGCTTCCCATCCATGTAGGCACCCGATCTCCAACAGGTCACCCTTCACCTGATCCACCCAACGAACTCACTGTGCTCCACGACGCCTCGCGCCGAACTGGGGGTCGCTCACGAATACCTTCTTGGCAGGGCATGAGTCCGGCATCCTCATAACATGCCCCAGCCATCGTATCCTGCCGGTCTTTGCTACCGTCTGGATGTCCGGTTCTCCGTATAGCTCAACAAGCTCGTGGTTCATCCTTCTTCTCCACACTCCAAGCTCGAACACACCGTCAAAGATGATCTGGAGGATGCGCCGCTCAAACACGCCAAGAGCGTTTGCATCCTCCTCTCGGATGGTCCAAGACTCGTGGTAATATAGGACCACCGAGCGAATCAGTGTGCGATATATCTCACATTTCGTGCGGTCTCGAAGTCTTCTGGATCTAAGCAGACGGTGAAGGCCGTAGTAGGCACGATTCCCCTGGACAATGCGTCTCCGAATTTCGCTGCTGACATCGTTATCCGAAGTTAGGACAGTCCCAAGATAGCAGAACTCCTCTACTACCTCGAGGTTGTCGCCGTCGACTAACACGCTGCTTCCCACTCGGGCTCTATCAATGCTTGCATGGCTTGCCAACAACATCAATGTCATCCGCGAAGCCAAGAAATTGAAGAAATCGATAGAGAATCGGTCCACGAATGTCGTTGTCTAGCCCCGCGCTTCGTATGACACTTTCCAAGGCTATATTGGACAGTAGACAGTAGAGTCCGTTCCCTTGCCTCAGAAGATTCCGACAACATGCTTGATACTCTCACTCTGCACTGCACTCCAGTCTAGCCTTTAACAGCCGGATCAGCTTTCCGAGGAAGTGGTGTCGCTGCATTATGTTCCATAACTCATTTCGATCTATGGTATCGAAGGCCGACTTGAAGTCGATAATCTTAAAATATTTACTCAGATCACTAATTGAAAATGAAACAAGTTGTCATATTTACAATAAATTAATAAAATAATTAAGTTCAGCAAAGGTTCGAATATCGCTAGTCGAAATCCTCTGTTGAAAATAATTATAAAAATAATACAAAACAAATCTGGAAACTTTTTCCGTGTTTTGTCTAGCGTCCATTTTTCCCAAACGATCCAAACAACTGTAGTTTAGATTTTTGTTTTTAATTTAACCTTGCGCTATGCAAAAGGTTCAAATAACTGGTCCGAGAAGGGCGCGCGTCTGGGCAGCATCGTTTGAAAAACATGCTACTTCACAGGTTTGCGAGAAGAAGGATCCTGTCGACCGGTATTGTCCCGTTTCGTTGCTCTCTCCTATTTCAAAAGCTTTCGTCTTGTGGTACTGTTTGTTCTTTTCGCCCCGGCAGTGGTTTCCTGTGGTTCTTTTTACCGACGGGGTAAGCATGTGCATTTAAGTGGGCGATATAAAACGAGCCGTACGGTTTGTGTCGACGCAAAAGGGCAAACCCGGTTTTGGCCAAGTGTCCAACTGTACACTATAAACCATTTGTTCGTGGTGGTAAATCCTAGCGTTGTTTTTTTTTTTTTTGTTACGCTTCAAAGAAGGGTGGAAATCGTCAATTCGGACGGTAATTTTAGCCTTGCAGAAGGCAAATTTTTCTCTTCCATGGCACGGTTGGATTCTACAGCTCTTAGTGTGTTGAGAGTCTATATAGACTTGAGCTTTAAGGTCTCTGTAGTTTGTTTTTTTTTTTTTGTTGGGACTTGTACCTAGTTGTTTTGGAATTCTAGAATAGCGTTTGAAGTGGAGCCTTAGTTTTTGTTGCTTTGACCAGCTACTTTGGAGTGATTTTCCATGTGAGTGCCGTCACTTTCCTTTTCCTTATAGGACCAATATCCGTGTCAAATCACATGATCCTAAATTCTTGTCGAGTTTTACGATGGCGTTCTACGCTATGATTTAATAATACTTTATCAACATTTTTCAAGCGTACACACAGCCAACAGCAGCATTGGAAAAGTAAAAATTAGGCGCTGGGACAGGGAATGCTGTGGCAGTGAAGCGAGACGATAATTGGCCATGAGTCGCAGATCTGCGCTGGTGGAATATTTCTTGCGAAGCGTAAAAATTCGGTCCGATTTGTTCATCTGCCTTGCAGCCGTTTCCTTTATGTGCTTGTCCAGTTGCTGATTTTTGTTGTTTTTTTGTCGTTCTGCCATTTTTTTTTTGTACTCTCAAAGTCGCCAAACCTAGCCAGCAAGTCTCAAACAAGGACGACCATAGTGCAAATTTCTGCGTACGGCGTTTTTTTGTTTTGTTTGCTGCCACTTTACGCGCGCTCTCTGCACAAGCAATTGAGGGCGACCAGACTTTTCGACTCCATTCGGTGACGTAAGGTTTTTCTTCGTCTCCCAAAAAAAAAACCCCAAAAAGAGTCTTTTTGTTCCAGTTTTCCGATACGGAAGCGCGACTGAAGCAGGCGGCCTGTTGCTGCTTGTTTCTACTACTGTACGCTGGTTAGTGTGCTGGGTTTTCACCTATTTTTTTGTGTTAGCCCAGGAACAAAACGTCCAACTTTCCGCCGATGGACGATGGACGATACGCACAGGAGTGGCACTTAAAATTCAGCACGACATCGTGGTGCTAAATTTCATCTTTGCTTTCCCAGTGCCATTCATTTTAAATGCCGCTGGCAGTTGGCGATGTGGCCTTTCGCTTCTTTTTTTTTTTTTGCTTTTCACTGCACGTCCATGCTATTCGTGGTCTTTTTGGAGGTGTTTGGTTTTTTGTTGCCTTCCATTTCGCGGAGGAGGCCTTTTTGGAGTCTTTCGCACGTTCGTGTTTCTTCTCGACGCCAAGCTGGTGCTGCTGGTGGGCCATGCATGATAACACTACCGATAGTATCGAAAATGACGGCCAAGTAACCAGCTTTCTTGTAGCTGTGGAGGGAATAAAAGTATAAAAAATTGTAACAAAAAAAAAAACGGAACACGCACACAAAGCCAAAGCCCCCGGTTGCAGGAAAGGTGCCAGAATCGTGCACTGGACCGGCACAGCTGTCGTCTTCCGTTTATGTCGTCCAAGCGTTTAACGGTATGACCTTGGTTTTTGGCAACCATTTTCGCCAGCTACCACTCACTGGTAAATGCGACATTTTATCAGAAGCAACGTGTTCCTTGCAATGCTTTGCAAAAAGGACATTTCAATTTAATTTGTATTATTGTAAACGTATGCTGTGCTGCTGATCCAACCGATTGAAGTATAAATAAAAATGAATTCATGAACCATTTTCGACCAAAACTGTAAATATCGCAAGATTCTATCTTGCTTGGCTTCTTTATCAAGAAGCACTTTGATGTCGATTAACTATCAGAAACCGAGAAATATGTGGGTTTAGGCATATTCGGCACGAAAAAATACCCGTCCGAAGTACTGCTTTTATTTTCCAGTTGCTCGTTTGGTTCAGTAAAACGATACAAGAGAAGAAAAACGATTTTATAATTGTCTTGGAATTGTTTTTTATCTATAAAATAGGTTTTTCGTGTTACAAGCCCCTTTAATTTTACTGACTGTTATCGCTAAAAATAAAACTGTTAGGGCATTCTGGTTCTTTTCTAAATTGTGGTGTTAGAATTGTGATGGTAAAATTTGCCCATTCGGTTTTAGCTATCTCCGTACCGCCGAAACGTTCATCCGCTGCTGGACTAAAGTTTATCATCCGCCCTTTACTCTTCGGCCTTTTGCCTAAACTATTGCCTACGAACAAGCTTTATCCATCCATCCAAGACACTCACAAGAAAGCTAGAATTTAGCTTGCCTCAGGAAAAATGGACCACCTCCGCTACCTCCTCACGATATTGTGTGTGTGTGTTGCCTACCGTTCAACGATCGGCGCGACTAACGTTAGAACCAGCTGGGGGCAGGGCAGAAATTGTTCTACAGGGTTTTCACGTTCCGGTCGCTCCAGCGAGGATTTCGCGTGGGTTTTGGTGGAATTTGTACAACTTCATCCACCGTACGATAGCGCAGTGAACGGGAAGTTCGCCGGAAGTGCTGTCGCTTGTCAACGGTACGCACCTTCCGGACGGTAGCTGCCGAACGTTGTGCTGCCGTTGTTCTGCAAGCTGGCCTCTTGCAAGGCGTGTCGGAGGTTTTCGCGGGAAGAATTCATAACTTTAATCGGCTCACGTTACGGAACGTGGATTTTTGCGCGATGATAAGTGGCGGATGTGTTGAATGTGCGTGCGATTTAATAATAAAACTCTAAGCCAGCCAGCTCCTTGCCCGAGTTGTTTCGGTGCGGTACGATTCATCTTGAAATGAAAGTTTGGAAAAGTCGCTAGTTAGATGGTTGATGTTTCTTAGTGGAGCGAACAGACAGTGGAGAAACCAGCTGCTGGTATATGATGCTGTTTCTGTGGATAAATTGTGGCATAAATGTTGTTCCGTGTTGCCGTGCTCCGGATGTAGCAGGTGCGGGGGAAGCGTGACAGATTGTAATTGGCTTTAGAATTAATGAGCAGGAAGTATGCGCCCAACGACACGTTCAATCATTTAATGATCGAAATGATTGTGTTATGATTTGATGTTGAGTAGTTGTAACAGAAACTGTAAGTTGTTAAGTAAGATTTTGCACTTTATACCATATGTTCAACAATTGTAAGAAGCTTATCTGATGAACCTCTCGGAGATCAATACGTGTTGTTTATGGCCCAGTGTAAATATTTAATATCTACCTTCACATACTTTGCAATTCACAGTTCCTTTATGGTTTTGTTTCAATCTGTGGTTCTGTTTTTCTCAACAAAAAAACATGAATGCGTCCACCAACTATGGTCGTGTAATACACACTACTTGGGAAGGCGCATAGAAAATATACTCAATGCAGACAAGACTTACCGGTAGCGTCAAAAAGGCTCTCCCTTGACTAGTTTTCCCGCAAGTAAAGGTTGCTCTGTTTGCGGTAGATGCAGCTTGATGACGTACCAGGACCCTCACATTCTCGCCGGTGCCGATTTTCTTATTAAGAAAAGGTTCGTCTTCGGGGTTGTCTTGAGTTTAGTTTACCTTTTCCGGATGAGGTTTAATCGTAGCGGCAAATTTTAAACAAGGATGAGACGGTGTCGAACTTTGCTTGTTTTGCTCTCCACCCGTGTAAACCGATCCTTTTCTACTGAGCCACATAAGGAAGCAATGTGTGGTGTGCCGGTGCAGTGCTAGTGTTGGAAAAGGTCTGCCTGAAACGCTGCACGTGGGAAAATGACTTTACCGACGGTAGTTTTGGGAGCTGTGCAGAGATTGTGCTGCAGAAATTACGCACTCTCCTGTCCTATCGTTGGTGGTAAGAGTGGCTAAAACTTCGGCAAGCAAGGAAGAAGTTTTAACCCAAAGTCGGTGGTTTGTTGAATTGGCCCAGTAGGCAGTGGCCGGGAGGAAGATTGGTGACTAAGAAGCAGGTATTGCCATATTTTAGATGGAAACCATTCTTTTTTTTGTCGTTCTTGGAGATTCTCTGGGGTAAGAAACAAAGTTTGTTGGACTTTAAATGGCTGCAGAAGCAAAAAAAAAAAAAAAACAGCTCAATCTCATGAACCTACTTTTATCGGGTAAAGAAAACCTAAAGAACTGGAAAGACGTTGCCATGTTGTCAAATTTTAATCTGGATAATATTTTCCACGGCAAAAAGTTGCTTCACGCGATGGTCGAACGAAACTCGACGAAACGAACAAAAAAAAAATGGTACAATCTCGCTAATCTCATAAAATTCTCTCTCGTTTTTCCCTCGTTGCAGGCTTTTGAAACTGTGGTGCGACCGAAAGAGAGCGATTATCGCGCCCCATATTTGTACGTGCGGAAAAGTGTCCTTCGGTGGTGAAATTCTCGATTCCTCCCACCGCTGATGCGTTCATCAAACCGGTGATCCGGACTGCTGGTCATCATACGTCCTGCTAGACGTCCGGAGCAAGATGGCGACCCATCATCTGTACGGGGCGCTCATTGCGCTGGTGTGCGTACTGTGCTACCACAACAGTCTCAACTGTGGCTTCGTATTCGACGACATCAGTGCGATCAAGGAGAATCGTGACCTGCGACCTCACTCGTCGATCAAGAACGTGTTTCTCAACGATTTCTGGGGTACTCCGATGCACAAGGTAAGTGTACCCGTAGGCAAGTTTGTGTGAAAGGTCGATCGATTGAAAAACCATTTTTGCTTCCGGGTTTTATACATCGTCTCAAGTATAAGTCATGTCCCAGTTTTTTTTTTTCATCCCCAAGTGAAAAGGTGTACTTAACCTTCGTGAGCGACCAGTTTTATGCGAGAAAGCTATCCTTCGAGGCACCCAAAAACCGGCCCAAGGATTAGGTTACAGGCCCACCTTAATTTACGCAACGATTGCGCACTAAATTATTGGGGTCATTAAATTGGAAATTCATACTGTACCTTTCCTGGGACGCGCCGGCCACAAACACACACACACACACACACACACACACACACACACACACACACAAACCTATAAACTGGCAGCTAGAGGTCTGCTGCTGGTGTTTGGAAAAGTGTAAATAGGATTTGGTGTTGGTCTAGTTATCGATCGTTTGCGGGAATTGCCCCAAAAAGGACTCTCCTGTCCTGGCGAATGATTTCGGCAGATTTCCTTTGGGGATTTTCAGGGTGCGAGTCATTTTATGTGCACATTGTATGGTGTTGTTGTTTTTACTGGGCTTTCGACGAAAGTTGTGAAATCACCAGTGGGGGCTTCTAGTTTTAGGAAGGATTGTCCATGTTTTACGGTTCAACAATAAGATGAAGCGTATCGTAGATAGTTGTGATGATGAATTTGTGACGAATACGTTTTGGATGTGAGTTTAAATTTAGTCATTATTACTTTGCAAACTGCAACACACATGTACATAAAAATTTCTTCTACTTTAATCCTCAATTACTAATCAAATGCCCACACAATTAGACCACCAAATGCGATCTAAAAATATCATCTTAAAGCCTCTAATGATGGCCAAACACTCCACGTTTTAAGCCCTTTTTGTTTTTGTGTGCCACACCGTTTTTTTTTCGCTAAATCCGTGCCAAACGGGGTAACCAATTTTCAGTCCCCCAGAACGGCGACAGCAGTTGTCATCGAAATACGAACCTTCGGCAAATAAAATAAGCCTTCCTCTCACGGGGTACAAAACCAACCAACTCTGCAGGGCACAGTTCCCAGGAGAAAACCGACCGAAAACGAACGAACCATTTACGGCCGGACGGCTCGCCCCGGACTCGCCGGTGTTAAATATTCTGCACGGGTTCCCGGAGGCCCTCTGATCCTGTCCCGGAGCCGTGGACGACGCCGTGGAACTCGGGTATGCTCGGGTGTATTGAGAGAGGTTTTTTTTTCTGTATAATAAAGCCCACGGCTACGGTAGTCCCGTTTCGGTTCGGAAAGCTACTCGATACACAGGAGCCCGGCCAGGGTTTGCATTATTCATAACGCTTATTTTGGACGGGTTGCGGGAATGAAATCGAGCCAGTGCCCGAGCTCGGTGGTGGGGCAGAATATCTCTGTATGGCTGCTCCACCCTCAAAAAGGGACAATTTAATGTGCAGACTTTATTTTTCTCACGCGCAGGATATTTTTGGCCGCAGCGCAACGTTTGCACGTTTTGAATCGGTAGGGTATGAAATCGAAATCGAAACTGTTCGATATACGGCCGAAAAGTGGACACGGCAAATCAGTTCTAATGCTATTTTATTAATTAAATAAAAGTAAAGCTCGGCTTATGTTATCGGTCACATGTGTGCGAGCTGGTTTTTCGTTGAGTTGAGGTGAAAAAAGAAGAACTTCAGACAGTCAACTGGTGCCATGGCGGTTATATTTTGGAAAGATGTTTTCTTCTTTTCAGTTTAGCGAAGGGTGCTTCCTGTTCACATTTTCGAAGCATTCGTTATTCATTATCATCGATTGCTTCCAATTAATTAGAATTGTGTCGGAAAGTTCAAAGCACAACACGTTGGTTTCGCTGTTTCAACTGGCGCTAAAACGGGAATAAAATAAACACGCTACAGGGCTTTTTTGTTGTATTCAACCAGGAGTGGTGGTTGGAAAGCTGGTTTTTTCATCCCTGGACCAGGATAAATCCTCAGGTTGATTGCTGTCAAATCGATTGGTATTGTGCGGTAAGAACGGTGCGTGCCGTTTGAGCGACTTTTATGATTTTATTTATTTCCACTTTCGACGAGTGCCGGAAAGTTTTGTCGACGAATTGTCGTCGCGTGGGACGAACGTTCGTTGGTATGAATAAAATTGATTGATCTCGATCGGCTGGATAGTCGTAAATCGTAATGGCATAGAAAGGATGATTGTATTCCTGTGTGGCTGTGCTTTATTGTGATTTAAAGTTGTTAATCTTTCGTTAAAACAATGTTCGAATTAAGCGTTTGATTCATGAGCTTTTATTAACACAACTTTATCGTTTCACAGCAGAAACGTCTCAAAATTTCCTAATTAATTAGGTCGGAAAAATCTTCGTGTTAACCTTCAGTCTCCACCTACCAACCAAGCCGTCTTGATGCGTAATCATGTCGAATTATTTGATAATTGCGTCAGAAGCGTACCCGAACGCACAAAGCATGCAAAGAGTGACAAATCACTCTCCATTACCACGAACACCAACCTGGCACAAGCAGACAGACACGGGAGACATTTAAAGTCTTACCTTCAGTGATTATTTTCGTATTTTGTTGTTCGACTTACGGTGAAAGAAAACAAAGAACCAAATTAACCAACACACACTCACAGCCAAGCGAGGAAAAAAGAAAACATCAACACTCCGAAACGAGCAACATTGGGAAATAGGACATTCGGCACACACACACACACACACACACACACCGGGCACACGCTGTGTAAGCTGCATGCATAAGTAAAACATAAATGACAGAGAAATATTGCTTCACACGCTCGAGAGAACGCATGCTTTGCCCCCCTCCTGAGAGGGAGTTGTATTTGTCACATGCAAAAGTAGCGGATCAAGGGGGCACCCCGGAAGGGGGAGGTGGGTTGAAGCGCCACAGCTTTAATGTGTCGCTTCCGTTCCATTTTCTTACGCTTTTATCACATTAAATTCCCAGGCACACACCGTGCCGTCGTCGTTTTCTCCCGCAGGAGAAAACTCCCTGCCTGGTTTGGCTGTATTCTCGAGCGATTTTACCAGGTACGCGTTTTTCCGAGTGAAACAGCGCCTTAAGTGACACATGGTTTTGACATGCGTTCCCGCCTTTTGCGCTGCTGGTCGAGATTGGGTTCGTGAGGATTGTTTCCGCGTGAGCCTCCATCCAGAAGAAAGCTGCTCACGTGTTTCCTCCTGCTTCCTGGGAGGTGTAAGAAGCTCACGAACCAATTTCTAGGGTAAATAGACTCAAAGAAACACACACATACATACGTACACTCTGAAAGGAAGCAAGGAAGCGTGGTTAAACGGGGAGAACTCAAACCAGAAAAGAAATCGTCGCACAAAGACTTACACGATAGTATATTAAAAGATGTGTCCTTCTGCCACGTGTGTCTTGTGGGCAATGGGCTGTTGAGGAAAGGGAATATGTTTCCTCTGTTCCACGGCATTGAATTACTTTAGGAATTCTTTCTTTCGTCTCTTTTTGGGAGGCGAGAAAATGTCACCATCTCCTCTCGATACAGAAAATACCAGTCAACCGAGAAACATAATCATTCCACCATGAATGTCGTAGGTCTCCATTTTCTTTTTTTTTTTGTTTGTTGCGTTATACGCCTTTGCAACGCCTTTCCGTGGCACCTTTTGGCAAGCAATACGAAACAATGTATTTTGTTCGGAAAAAAGTTAGGTGCTGCCGGGCCGTTCCATGTATGGTTTTTGTACCAGGTAAAGCGAGGGTGGTTGCTTTTACGCGAAAAGTACAAGTTCGAAGTTCGATTACTTCGCTGAATGTAGGTGACCTTCTTATTAAATGTAATGCTTACTGTTTTGTGTGCAGTTCGCGTTCTTCTCTCTCTTGCTTTTGCTCTCTACTTGAGTACAAAATGTACCTTGTTAGTTCGCTTGTTATACAAACATCCGATCTTATGTTTTCTTCTCTTTTATCTTTTTCATTCAACCTGCAAAAAAATATGTTCTTGAAGGTAAAGCTGCTTGCTTCTTGCCAAAATTACAAAACTTGCGTTTCATGCTCTGTTTCCAGCCCGTGCGTCTTTCAACGGCGGATGTTGACATTGCTTGTTGCGATGGCGGAAGTTCATTCATTCCGGCGGAATGCGTGCGATACGGGAAGAAGATGGCAACGACGTTAGATTGATGGCGTTGCATGGTTAAGTGGGGTAGCTTGAAGTAGCTTTGACTGTATCTGATATGGTTTTGCGAGATAGAAAACGTTGCTCGTCTGTTTGGTGATTATTTTCACCATTTTTAGTACTGTTTTGAATGTGAATCTATGCATTATTCTTCGAGGAATTGATTATTAATCCCAAGAAATGTTGAGTGAATATCTTAATTTCGAACCGAAATGCTTGATCTTGAGCATCCCATTAGACCGCCATCTACGATTTACGCAAGAATTTACAGTACATTAACCTTTGCCACACGGGTTTATAAATAAAACAGCATCGTTGCTAATAACTTCCAAATCGTTATGAATTTACAATTTCTTTTCCACGCTAATGACATTCATGTTATCTCTTGATGCGGTGAGGGAAAATTTGTACACGTCACTTGTAGGAAAAATAAATCATTTGTACTTCCTTTCACCACAAAACCATCGTGACATGATCGCTTTCATTTCCTCGGCAGAGTGCGGCCAAAAATATGGCTAAAAGAAAGAATAAATTGTAACGCATACATTTACGCACGTACGCCGCCCCATCATGCTGATGGGTACGCGCGTACGCTTTCCATTTTATACGCCGGAAACGTGAAAAGCTTTGGATCTTTCGTTTTCGCTTCGTCAAACCCCGGCAAACCCATCAAACGGGGAGGAATGGCAAAAATTTGTGCAAAAGCCGAGTGACTCTCAAGATTCTGCCCCAAAGAAGGCTGCCGCTGCTGAGCTGATCGTCAAACGGCTGACAGCACGGCACACGTATGTTGACAGCTTTGTGCCGAGGGTATTGCCGTCAACGGGAAAGCGGAACACACCGGGCCGGGTAGGGCGAAAATTGACGGAATCAATTTCGTCATCGATGCGAAAAGCCGATGCAGCCAGCGAATGATGAAGATTTAATCAGGCGGTTCCGCACACTCACGTCCTGTGTGATGGATCGCGACCGAAAATCTCGTTTCGGCTTATGGGCAAATGAGTGATGTTGATGGGATGGCGAAACGTGCAGGGAACAGAATCTTGTCTGCCTTCCGTGCCCTGTCGCTTCAGGTAGCCTTTGATTCGATTAGGGATATTCGATACTGTGCTCTTCCCGCGCTACAATGATTACTACAAAATGTCTTTCAATTTAGAGTATACCAGAATATGTCCATGGGTCTCCAGGAGAGAAAGTGAATTGGTACAAGTGAGCGATGGTTTAAAATTGTTGCTTTGATAAGTTGGAAAACCACAACCCAAGAAGATTTCACGTAGATGCAATATTAATGTTTAGGGTTCTTCTTCTTGCACTTTAATCTAGTTTTACGTGTACGATTGTAGTTTATGTTTAATAACTTTTTCGTTTTCTTGGAAAGGGTCATTAAGACCATTCTTAGTTATGCCGGTCGTCTAATGGCCCACAAGACTTGCTGATACAGCATGGTGCCGAATCTTGTTGCCACAGATACGGCTTATCATTGGACACTTTGGTTATCCAGGGCTTTACGACTGTGTCCAGCAACTACACATAGCCGTCCGCGTTCAGCCTCAGGCCCTCCTCGAAGAAATGTATTTTTGTAATAAGATTTAATAATGTGACCTTGTCGTCCGGTAACAAAGACAATGGCGACACCGGAATCATAGCTGCTGTTAACGTGAAGGTCGTTAAAGCCAATTACAAGAAAAACTGCGGGTGACCAACGTGTCTATTTTCCTCTAACTTAGCGTTAGAAAGAACCATACGAAATTTGGAGACAACTAATGTTATTACCATTTTTAAGTTGAGTCAGAGCCGATCAGCATATAATCACAATCATCATATGAAGAACAATAAGGCACCTGGAACCGACGGAATCGTAGCCAAACTGGTAAAAAACGGAGGTGCCTTACTAGAAAAGGAGGTTCATCAACTTGCTACTGAGGTATGGCTTAGGGTATCGATGCCTTGTGATTGGAATCTAGGCAAGTAGTGAGATATGTTGGACTGCAACAACTAAAGGGGTATTACGGTGTTGAATACCGCCTACAAAATATTCTCCCTTATCCTTCAGGATAATCTTGTCCCATTCGTTGAACGGATAGTTGGAAACTATCAAAGAGGATTCCGAAACGGGAAATCTACCACTGACCAGATCTTCACCATGCGACAAATCTTGGAAAAGATGACTGAACAGCAGTTGAACCCTCAAAAAACCTGTTGCGACGGCCGAAGCTGGGACTGTATCGTACCTTTATAGTCCAAGTACTCACATATGCCTCTTAGACATGGCGGCCCTGTCCAAAACAGACGAAACCCTCTTATCGGCGTTCGAGAGGAAGATGCTCAGAAGGTGCAGCGATTAGGTTCGCCAGGCTCCGATGGGCTGGCCATGTTATACGCATGGCACCGGACGACCCAGCTCAGAAAGTCCTTTTAGGCCCTCCACAGGGACAGAGGAGGCGTGGTAGGCCCAGATTGAGGTGGAAAGATGGCCTGCAATCATCCGCCATCGATGCCGAGACAACGGATTGGCAGACGACGGCGCGGGACCGTGAGCGGTTCCGGATTCGGCTGCGGCAGGCCAAGACCGCAAAGCGGTTGTAGTGCCTGATAAGAAAGAAAGTCAGAGCCTATCATACGCTTATGACTTGAGACGCCATTGGGTTGAGGATCTCACTGAAAGTACTCATATACAGACAGGGATTAAAAATTCGTGCTATGATACCCCGGCCAAGGACCAAATCTTCAAGTGCCTCAAGGCAAAACTCAGCACCTTCAGCAATTAAATGATGAGATACGTGCAAGAGTACCGGATGCTAATCGGCCATTACTACAGCAAGAAATTGAAAATTTGAAAGAATTTTCTCCATTCGAAGCTCCTCTACGACATGGACTCTGTCTTAACGAAATTTTCTCATTTTTTTGTGAGAGAAAGATGATCAGAAGTACAATCGAGGAGTCACTACTTTGAATATCTTAGTGAGTTAACAATTGTGTAGCGAATTACATTCGCCAGGCTCTTGCGGACTGAACATTATTATAGGTATTCCACATGGTCAATCTAGGTATTGACATTGAAACAGAATGAAGGCGAATGGTGGCGAAATGGCGCTAGACTGTGATCAGTTTTCATCATCACTTCTAGCTGGACAAGACTGCGTTCAGACCAATCGTTTTACGTAATGTGTTGATAACCTTTAAACTGGGGAAAAGTTCATTTCTTTTTATTTCCCCTATTTATTTTATAAGGCCTATTTTTTGCTTTTCCTACCTTAATGACGATGAGACGAAGCAGCGTTAATTTTAATACTTTTGGTTCTTTTCATCTTTCAGCGGGCTATCATGCAAGTTGCTCGTTATTGAAGAGTGGGAAAAGTTTGCCCATGATACTTTTGGCCCAAAAATGCGAGAAATCTGTTTAAAAAAATCTTCCCCTCACTCACTCGAGATCCGCACGAACGCGAACAGAAGATGGGCAAAAGACAAGTTTGTTTCTTTCTCCGATCGTTTTACCGTTTTGGTGAGCTAAATTTAAACGACAACTTTGACCTGCTGGGTTGGTTTGTGGCAAGTGGTTCATTAGCAACACCGGTACGTACATCATGGCATCCGCATAAGCCGTGGCTACGCAGAAACGCTCAGTATGTATGTATCTTTATGCCGCTGTGTGCGTTGTTGTGCCACGCGGAACGAAATGAAGGTGGCAAAACATTAACCATTCATGGGCATAAAATGGCGGAGAGCTCGAATGAACGGTCAACGGACGCGCCTTGATGGTGTGACGTTAACCGGGCGTATTTTGGGAAACTGGCGAAGGTTTTTCCGAGTCAGGCTAGTGATGCTTCAGGCTGAGGTTTGCTTTCACTGCCTTTCAAAGGAAATCCTTCCACAAAAGTAACTATAAAAATAAATTGGTTTATAGGTTCGCGGAATCGTTTCAGTGCCGCCATTCGAGCCACGGAACTCTGCGGTTCAAGTTTTATGCTCGCGTAGCAAAAAAAAAGAAAATCTTAAAATGGTGGTGGCCTTAAAATTAAATGCATAAAAAAAAAACGGAATCCTATTAAATTTTACCATCCCGCTGCAAAGCGAAACGGTAACAAAAAAAAGGATATCTCGTTTACGGTTGTTCTACCAGTTTCTTTCCTCGGGGTAGTAAATTGTGCAAATATTTCAAAGCTTATCATGGTGAAAGTTGATAAGCACACCTTTGGTGTTTGAATGAATGAAGATAAACGGTAGCCAAGTATTGCTGGTCAGAGTTTCCTGTGGAAATGCTAGTAATTATTCTTAACCGCAGGGTAGTTGGTGTGTAAGTGTGTATTTCCAGTGAGAAAACGCAGCCGGGTTCACATGAAAGGCTGCCTCACTTGAGTACTACACTTTGAAATGTGCCCTTAAGGGGGCAGTGCACACACACCACACACAATGTTAAACTCTTTGGCACTAATCTGGGCGCGTGTCAAACGTAGCTCACGCGACTTGCTGGACTAGTCTGACCTTTTGGGAAGTCACAACAATGCAGTAAATGCTCTGCAGTCTTGACGAAAAGCTCGACCAACGTATAGGAAAGTATTCATTTTTATGTAAAGAAGCTAATGGTTAGCGACCGTTGAAACATGAAAGTAGACCCGCTGATGGATGATTGATGGTCAAATTTACTGGAATAATATTACTCAACTTTCAATGGTTCATTGTTATTTGCTCACTCTGTGAGCACGGATAGACGGTTCGGTGCATTCGTGTGTAGAAGTCTCATGGTAATAATTTGACTTTTGATTGTTATGAAAATTGAGGAGCAGCGATAACTGACCAAAGTAATCTTAAGGAATAGAAAATCATAAACCTTCAATTTCCATTGAAGAACCTGTTTATTGATTGATCCTCATCACATGCCCCAGACAACCTATCCTACCGGCTTTGATTACCGCGTCAGGATATCAGCACCGCCAAACAGCTCAGCTAACTCGGGGTTAATTCTCTTTCGCCACTCGCCCTGCTCGCACACACCGCCAAAGATAGTCCTTAGCACCCGCCGTTCGAAAATGGCGAGTGCATTGGCGTCAGCGCAGTCCAAGACTCGTACCTTTAGAGGACTACCGGACGTATTAAGGTGCGGTAGTCCTCGTACATTTCGTGTGTTTTTGGCGTCTTCTGGATCGCAGGAGTTTGTGGAGTCCGTAGTAGGCACGATTCCCCTGAACAATGCGTCTTAGGATTTCGCTGCTTACGTTGTTGTCCGAAGATACGATCGTACCAAGGTAGCAAAACTCCTCTACCACCTCGAGATCGTCGCCGTCAACTGATAACCTGCTTCCGAGTCGGGCTCTATCACGGTCAGAGCCTCCGGCAAGCAGGTATTTTGTCTTCGTTGCATTGATGCTCAATTAAATTCTATTGGCCTCGCACCCCGCCGCAGTTGTGCGTCCGATGATGTCGATGTCATCCGCGAAGCCAAGGAATTGGAGAGCTCGGGAGAAAATCGTACCCCAGACGTCGAAGCCCGCGCCTCAGACCCCGGTGAGATTCGAACGATTCCGGCAGCATGCTCGAAGCTCTCACCTTGCACTGCACCCCGTCCATTGTGGCCTTGCCAGATTCCCAGGGAATCCGTACTGCTGTATGGTGTTCCATAGTTCTTGAACCCTGGTTCTGACGTGTAAAGAACGGCGCCGATGTAGCCCATACCATCGAACCGCCCACAAAGCATATATAATAAATTTTATTTCGATAGGTAGTTAGTAATGATTATTTTTCACATTTTATCGGACGAAATATTTGATATTCAATACTTTTGGACATAAATAGCTCAATTTTAGACTTTAAAGATTTGAGTGAAATAGTAATTAACATATTGGTTAACCTGCCATTGATTAAAAACACACTATAATCCAAGTTTTAGTTGTTTGTTTCCTTTCGTTAAAAGCCTTTTCCGTTTTATGAAGATTGTTCTATTAAAGTGAAGTGTCATTGTTGGGCTTCAAATTTAGAACTACTACAGCACATTGTAACATGAATCTCGTCTCGTCATACTGTCCGCTTTCGATGCTCTTACGCAGCTGTTCAGTTTTTACTGATTTTCTGTACCTCATTAGCCGTGCTTTCGGTTTCGTTTAATTGGATTACATTTTCGCATCGTTTACGGTTCGCGCGAGCGCTTTGTCGCTTACAAGCTAAAACGAGGCACACTGGGAAGTATGCAAGTATGTTTTTTGTGTGTTTTTGCTCGTTTATGGTACTTCGCTAAAGAAACAGCATTTGTTTTTTCGCATCATACCACCCGCCAACTAAAACCTAGGACATTGAAATGTCTTACTTTTTCGCTGCGGCATTACTTCTAATTAGAGCCGGAGTCGCTCGGGAAACCGGGCGTCCCCATTATGCCTAATGAGACATGTGATAATCAAAAACCCATCATTCGCCCCCGGGACGCTTTTCGTGTTGCAAAAAAAAAAAAAAAAAAAAAAAAAACGGGCCCGGTTCTCTGCAGAAGGAAACGCATCTCTCAAATTAAGCAGCGGCTAGAAGCGAACGCAAATCGGGTTGGGCGGGTTGGGAGGTTGGCAGAGGCGTAAAATGCTGTTTGCGGAGGACGGTTCATCCGAATGGCACAACTCATTTCCACACCGCACCTAATTGGACAATATCTTTCGAAGGATAAGGTACGGCGGGTAGGTCGTGATGGGAAGGGATCGTAGTTTGCTCTCAATAGCCGGTGGTAGGCGAGACATGCTTCGTACATTTCTTCATCAGGGTCTGTGATGGCGCCTGTCCCCATTTCCAGCGTTTGTAGATTCATCTAATGAACGCTTTCATGTCACACATCCCATCGCAATGAGTGAGGCCTGTGTAGATTTTTTTTTGGTTTTGTTTGTGTGCCGTTTGTATATACTTTTATTTCTTGCTTTCCAACTTTTTGCCAACATTGACACATTCTTTGCAACGTGGTCCAGCAAAGCCAACGATTTTGTAGGTACCAGTACGCAAGGTTAGTTATTTGATTTAAACTGTTTAATTAAGTAATCAAAAAAGCTTATTTGTTATTGTGCTACTTTTTTGAAAATTATGTGTGTTAGTTCAAAAAGTGTATTGTTGAAAATATAATAGCTTTAACAACATCAAACCAATGGAGACGCCTGGTGTTTTACTCTATTGCATAATTTGTTTGGATTATCGTTTCCCTACGAGAGCAGCTAATGAGCATTCCGAATATGTTGGTTCACTGGTGAGATTTGGTTGATGCTGATTCAAAATCATCGTTTTTTTTTGTTCTTGCTGTCATTACATAAATTTTTCATGCGTTTTAAAATCGGCATACCTAATAAGCACTGATTGTTTGATTTGGAGTAAATTAGCAAATAACGAAGCGATAAATTTATAATGTAAACATAAACACATTAATATAGACTGTGGTAGAGCGAGCGACGGTGTCTCTGCAAATATGCAGTGCCATAAAAGTTGAAAGTTATTCGCCCAACCGCACCAAGAGTGGCCCCTAATTCCGTACTTACACACGCAAGCTCCCAACCCACTGCAGTTGGATGAAAACAGGACGGAGGCTACATTTTATATGCTTAAAGTTAATGTGCCTGGGTGTGGGACGATGCGCATAGAATGTTTAAACGTTGGGCTAGCGTTGTTTGTGTCGGAACAGGAGCGCGTTGGGTACATTTTGTTTAGAGCCGTTTTTATGCGTTTGGCTCTCTCCAATGTTTCAATATTTGCATTCCACCAGCAGGACGTGGCTTTCATTTCATTTGGCAGGTAATCGGGTGGCAGGTATGGAGAATTCAGGTGGAGTTGGTAGTCGAGTCCTATGTCGATTTCCAAACACCTGTTACGTTTATGCTTCTTGGATATGAACTTTTATTCCGCAGTGCCTGAGCAGAAGGATCTTTACACATAAATTACACATCGAACATTAAATAAAGTAGTTTTTATTCGTCTTGGTTTTTTATGCATGTTTAATTTAATCATAATTTTTGTTTTACACAATTATTATAACAAGAACACGATAATCAATCACATTAAGGTGCTTAGAGCTTTCATCGTCATGAAATCTAGTACTTCAAATTATTGTTTACCATTTTCCAAAAAGTTAAACTTTGTCATGAACCCCTTGCCGTTAAAGCAGCGCAAAATTCTGATGGTTGAGTTTCCTAGAAGGAAAGATTAAGTTAATTTTGGTTCCAATCGTCTGCCGTCACGATTAGAAAAGTTGTTTGTATGGAAATTTGCCTCCTTCACTCCCATCCGCTAGCGCAATAAACGTTGGTTCTTCCAAAGGCAAACAAACCACATTTCTTGAAAAATACTTACCCATTCAAAATCACTTCCGTGGCTGCATGAAGCGCGAACAAGACTTGCCTATTTCGATGTGTTACGCTCGGCTCGAGGTCGTCTCGATTATCTGTCCCAAACGAAACGGTAATCGGGTGGTCCGCGTGTCAAGAGTGAGGTGAAAATTACTATGTACAACGATTTCGGCACTCGTTAAAACAACACCACGCCATTCGCAGCATAATTATGTTACTGACAGCTGGGATTTCTTTGCGATAAGTGGCAACGACGCCATCGACTTGGACACCGAAAAATAGGAGCTTGAGCGGTTGAAGGTAAAGCGGTGCGATTGGGTTGCTTTGTCTGGAAAAACTTGGACGTCAATTTGGGCGAAATGGTTGTGTACCTAGGCATAATTATCGTCCATTTAAATAGATGGAGTAAAGTTTTATGCCTATCTTTCGGTAGTCGGAGAGGGAGAGTCCGTAAAACAAAGAAAATGCATATTGTTGTACCTTGTGTTGGTATCCTTAACGTCAAATTCAAATATTATCTCAACACAGAAAGGATCCAGTCACGGTTTTGATTTAATGATTTAATCTATAATTTTGTAGATCATCAACTTTGGTTTGAATTACAGGCAGATGGTTTTTTGCCTTGCGTGAAGGCTGTGATTTTAGGAAACTAATTGTGACGTAAGCATGTTTTGTGTATTGTATTGAATTTATCTTTAAATTTGAGTTATTATAACGTCAGTTAAGAGGACTGCGGTAGTAATACTGGGCCCAAAAAATTAAGTATCTTTGCGTTTTTTTTTTCTTAAATGATTTTTTTTATTAGGCCAAATGAAGGTCATCATCTTCGAAGTAATCCTCTTCCGATGCAATGCACCTCTTCTCCCGCTCCTCGAAGCAGGTGGAAAACTCGCATGCATGAATGTCCTTTAGTTTCGCCGTTGCTGCGGCTTCTATCTCCTCGATAGTGTCCAAACGGTGTCTCCGAAGCGGCCGTTTTAGCTTTTTGAACAGCTAGAAGTCGGCTGTAGCCAAAACTGGAGCTTACGACGGTTGCGGAACAATATGGGTGCCAGTTGTTGCGAACAACTCCCTCAAAATGATAGCCGTATGGGAGGGCGCATTATCGTGGTGCAAAAACCATCTGTTGTTTTTCCGTAAATCCGGCCGCTTTCGCCGGATGGAGGTCCCGAAAGGTCTTTTATCGTCAACAGACGATAGTTGATCACCAAACCCTTGATTTGGGCGACTTAGGCGTCGTCGCTTGAGGTGGATGGTCTCCCCGGACGGTCCTCGTCTTCGACCTTCTGACGGCCATTCTTGAAATCACTGTACCATTTGTACGCATTTTTCTTCGACATAGATTCTTGCTCAAAAGCTTTTGTAACATCCACAATGTTTCCGCAGCGTTTATTTCATTGCGCAAACAAAATTCGATACATGCGCGCTGCTCCACAAACTTGGACATGGCCAATATAGACAAAAACACTTGGCACAGCTCCGAAAACAAATTGACACTCCTAGCCGGGTTGATGTTGTGACTTGTGAAACGTGGCACGTGGCAGAACTGTCAAAAACATACATATTGACAAACGAAAAATAAAAAACAGGGGGCACTTCTTTTGGCGCGCAGAATTTGACATCCAATGTCACCTTACTTTTCGGATACAGTAGTATATTTGTTGATATTTTACAAGTTAGTAAAGGTTGGTCGACTCGAACGAAGAGTCGTCTTTCCAAGCTACGAACAAAATTAAGCTATAGAATTGTTGCTGAAATCCTTGGCGACAATCTTAGGCAGATGCCGACGAAGAAGTAGGAAAGGTTAATTGTTGATGCTGCACCTCCGTAGCCGTAATAGCTAGTATATTATTTTAAAAACACCCTGGTAAAAAACATAATGTTGAACCTTCGCAGTGGTGCACGCGTCAACTTTTAATTAATGTCACCATATCTTCACCCACGGTCCCATTTTTAAGCGTCACTTCACGAAGACGATCCTAGGGTACGAACACATCACAAAAGTCCTTAAAAATTCCAACTGTTTACCGTACCGGGATGCACTTTCTGAAGCTGTAGAACCGCTCGCTGCAAAATAAATTATTTTCCTCGAAACGTCTCCCAAGCGTCTCGAGCACGTCCGTTCCCATTTGCTGTCCGTCACGTTTCGCTACCCCAAAACGAACACTTCCGGTTTCCGAGCAGTGTCCGTCTGTGTGCTTTTGAAACGTGTCGTTCAATTCCCGGTGCTATTCCCGGTTCCATTTGCAGTATCCAGAGCCACCTATCCTTTGTTTTTTTTTTTTTTGCTCTGCTGCCTCTATACCCTCACTGCTCATCCACTTCTGCACATCCATCACCTGCGGGTGGCGGTTGGCAGTGGTGAGATCAGGCACCGGAAATCCTTTCCAATCTTTCCACAATCATAAGTGATGTGGCGTATCTGATGCATTCTCCAAAAACTCATAAGATGAATAATTCATACTGGTATATATGTGTGTGCAGGACTCGTCTTCACTTCCTTACGGGTTTTTTGCGATTCTGAAAAAGGGAGGTTTCATGCAGAGATCTAATGTCCTTATGGTTGCATCTTTTTTTTCCCCCCTCTTTAAATCCCAAATCCTAACGTTCTCCTTTGTTCGTCCAAGCTTCCCAATATTTATTTCCCCTTTTTTCATTCGCCACCTTTCACTCTCGCACAGAAATTGCTAGCTGTTTGTGTGCGGTTCCGAACACCGAACACTGATCGGATTAAAGTTTGCTTTTGGATGTGTACTTATGATCACTATGCGCGGCTGTGTGTGTGCTAGTATTTGACGGTATCTCTAGGACACAGCGTATACCTCAGACGAAATCTCGGACAAACCTCACTTAAAGGGAAGCAAAAATCGACAATTCCTGCCAACTTCGGTTGCATCTCGTACCTTCACCTGCACGTCATGTGTGTGTGTGCTCTTTTTCTATCAAAAAAGGTTGCAACATGAAACAGAAAGCGAAAGAGCCCCGAGTTTTCGGTTTGAGCCACCGAAAGGATGTGTTTTCTTTGTACCGCAAGTTACCCACTTTTTTGCTGCTGCTCCTCTCCCATTGGCAGTATGTGATTGGTTTGTTTTGCATCCGTTATGATGCTGCGGGTTGTGGTTGATCCTTGTGCACTTTTCTCACGGTGTGTGATATGAATCTCGAAATCTGTCTGCCAGACGCTTAGGCATAATGCACAGATAACAGAATTCCTCCGAACGAAGGGCATAAGACAAAAAGAGTTCATATGCGCCAGGATGCACCACCTTATGCTGCTGGATTCTCGGAGGCAGGATGTTCATGACGACTGTCGGAAATTCGGGTTTATCCGGTTCTTAGGTTGTAGATGTGAGTGGTTTGAACTGTAGCTCTGTACTTTATGCGAAGGTTTTGGTAATTTCTGGGCTTTTTTCCTCCAAACCAATACCATAAATGAACGTTTTTAATTCACTAGAATTTTAAGAGTTCATGAGGCATTAGTGTTCTTTAAGCTGACCTGTCCCTGCATTGAAAAGCGCTCTAACGAATGCTTCAAATGTACTCTAGAAGCAAAACATTAAAATACTAGTATTTCACTCTGTTATCGTTAAAGCGGAGTGATTTCCCATGCCAGTATCCTTATGATTTCTCGTTATAAAAATGTTTCATCAAGAAAATTTTCCCCAAACGCACGAAACTCTCTATTCAACCATCTGGTTTCGGTGGAAAACAATCCGCATTCATGCTTAAATTTTCGATTCTCCGTCTAACGTGACGCTGCGTGTTTGTACCTATTGTCGAGAAGTATTGGTGTTGGAAATTTGGCCACGTACTGTTCCGGTTTCCCGGATTCGTTGATCATAACGCATAACGGTGTCGCAAAACAGGCACATACAGAACCACAAAAAAAAGCTCTCATAATAATAACACCAGCAACAACAACAACAATGGATAAAAGAAAATGGTATCACAACGAGGTAGCAAATGAAACAAACAAAAAAGTCGGAAGTACAGGTTCATAGCTTTCGCACCTCGGCGCGGTGAACACTTTTACACATACTAGTGGTGTTCGAGTTGAAACAAGCAGCATCATATTTTCACACCAAAAACATCGACGTACATACACAGAAACACACGCACATAGCAGTGCAAGTTGGACGAGTTGTGTACAATCAGCGAGAAAACGAGCGGGACGCGTTGATGTTGATTCAACCAGCCGGACTAAAACAGGGAGGCTTGCAATGATAGAGGCGATATGTGTGTATGTGTGTGTGTGTGTTTATTCTAGTATTTGATTATTTTCGTCCAGCAGAAAATGTTCAGTACCCCACCCAACTCGACGTTTTGGGAACCGGCGTCCGGTAGGTTTGTTTTTTCCGCACGGATGCACACTTATCCCGTGTGGCGATCCCTCCCGAGAGTCCTTCCCGTGCCAGCTTATGTGAGTGCTGGTGGAAGTTTGCGTTTTTTTTTCTTCAATCCTATTTTGTTCATCCGATACGCTGTCCCCGTTCGGGCGGGCACTGTTTTCGTTTCATTCGCGTCTACCACCATCTGGGGCCGTTTGTTGATGGGGCTTAAACAAATGGCGTTCGTTACGGTCGACTTTTCCGCCAGTGCGGCGCTGAGCTGGTGGTGTGCTGCCACGTTTCATTCGGCGTAAGAGAAAAATCCTCCAAAATCGATACAGGTGCATCCGATGCATCAAAGCTTTTCCCGGGGGCACTTGCAGTGGGCGCAGGTGGACGAGAGGCGCGAGTTGTTTTTGCATCGCGTCCAAAAAATCAGTGGTATCAAATAATACGCGAATTGTGCACCAAATTATCTCAATCAGCACCGGATGATGAAACATGTTTAAACGAGTCTGCTCGAATTCGAATTTGTTTGCCTAGGCAAGTGTGAAAAGTGGTGCAAGTTTTGTATAAATACTTTGCGTATACAAAAATGGCGCCGAATCTGTTAGGCTGTAGGAATCAAATATTGCTCAAACTTCTCTTTTCTAAACCGTGGTGCGAGTTGTAATTGCATGTCAACCTCATTATCAAAATAAAAGCATGTCCCACGAAATAGATCTCATCACGATAATGACTCGTTAGACGTGTTCCAATTGCCTTACGGTCTATCAAACCTTCGGGTCCTCTGACCTTTAAAAGACCTTTTGACAAGCAACCTCTTTATCGAGTTAGCGCGCAAGTGACAGAGAAAGCGAATGCGTCCTTGAACTTTAGCCAAGTCCGGAATGATTATGTTTCACCCAACCGTGAAGCCGTTTCGGGGACGGTGATCTTCGATCCAATTAGCATTCGTTCGCATTTCCAAGAATTACACTCGTTAGCATTGGATTCCGTGCGTTTTTTTTTGTGTGATTGCTTGTGTGTGTGTGTGTGAGTGGTGAAGTTTTTCTTGGTGTGGCGCTTTCACCATTCAAATCAGCCTCCCAGCCTTGAAAGCTTCCTCTGCGCATAGATTCATCGAGCTCTGGAGATGTGAATTTTCATTTTTTTCCCCTACGATTCTCCGTTTTCTCTTTCATTGCTAGAGCGACAAAATGGTCTCTGCTTCATGTCTTCCAAAAGACGATGCTTTAAATATGCTGGTAGAATACTAAAAAAAAAAGGGATAAGAAAGTTTCCCCTAGCTCGTCAATTATGTGTTGCAGAAGTATTGTGCCGTAGTTGTGTGAGTTACTACGGCTGCACGAACTTTGTTGCTGGTTGTGTGTGTTCGCTGGATTATTTTTACCGTAAAATGAAGAGCATACAACAAAAAAGTGGGACACTCAACGGTAATGACGCAGTGTTACTCAATGTCCCCGGGAAAATGTTCGTGGAGAGCGGCAGATTGGCGTCTGTGTCCTTTCCACAGCCTACAATAATCTGCAAAACACTGGCTTCAAAAAGCAACCAAACAATATGTTTGTATTCACCTCGATCGTAACAGCGTGGATGTGTCTTTGGCTGGTTTTTGTCTCGTTGCTCTAAAATTTATGTCCCTGCCAGACGGTACTAATTGTCATTCTCATCATCAAAGACGCTTAAGCACGGGCGGTGGTTCCACAGTGTCGGTGGCCACAAAAAGAAAGCCAACGCGTCTCGACTTATCTTCCGCATTAAGCTTTTCACCAGCTCGCTCTCACGAGCGTTAGTGTGAGTGGTGAAAATTTTACCCCCTTTTGCTTCCTACCATGCCAACTCCTGGGTGCTGTTTTTTTCTTCGGTTCTCCCGTTTCTGTCGTCACGTCACGCATCAGCGTGATCACGCACCACTTTCACTATCCTCGTTTGGAGGCTAATGATCAATTTAGTATTCAAATCAGCCAATTTATAAGCTAATTCCAAGCGCTGGTACTGGTGGTCCCTGTCGAGAGTTTCCACCAAACGCCCAACTGTAATGTGTGTGTTTGTGTGCTGCTTTTCCCGGCACCGAAGGAGTTGTAGTAACATGGTTGTTGGTTGCTTCCGTCATGGATCAACTCTACTTGCGATGTTTGTAAGACACTTGCGTATTACTCTGCTTGCCGTCCCGTTTTGCGCCCGGGTTGCCTCGAGTTCATCGAGATTTTGGCTCTAGCAATTACTTTTCACCCAGCCAAAAAACGAAATCAAATAAAGAATCTAAATGGGAAATCGCTCGCGGCAAGCCTCGCGGGAAATGTAAACTTCTTTCAGATAAAATGGAGCAAAAATTTTCCAGATAAGAGGAAGGATAAATCTGACGAGCGATTGTACACAGGGGTGGGCGGATAGAAACGAAATTGAACGGAAAAAAATAGAAACAACCGAAATTAAACAGGACGACAAACATAACTCTCATCGCTTTATCTCGATGCTGAGGATGGAGGAAAAAAAAAATTTCGGAATTGGGGAAAAAGGACACTAATTTCCCGTTCGCTACCAACCCGTTCGCACGTGTAGTGTCGGCGGAAACCCCTTTTTCGGTGTCTGCTCCGCCGGACGGCCCAAGTTTTGCCATAAATCTGTACGAACTCCCGAGAACCCCGACACTTTCCCACCAGCTAGAATTCGTCGTATCCGTTTCCGGCACTTTGGCGAAACACTCCAGAGCAGGAGGTGTATTGGGGTGTAAACGTGGAAGGGCTAGGAACATTCCAGAACAAAGCAAGGAAAAATAGAAACCGAGGCCTTTGGCCTTTTCGGTACGGCTCGAAACGATGGGACAAAAACGTTCGAAGGAAAGAGAGAGAAAAAAACACACCAAAAACAACTTCTCAGCGGTCAAAAGCAGTTGCGAGTAGTGGAAGTTACTCTACGTGGAACAGAACAGGGGAAAAAAATCCAAACGAAAACGCTAACACAACACCAAGCTTCCATTTCGTGCCCAATCCCCAAAAGGAGTGTAAATTTTGCGATTACACTCCCGGGCGCCTTTCCGTTGCCGTCAGTTAGATAGCATCTGGAATGGTTCCCAGTTTTTTTCCTCTGGCGTTTTTCGTGTTTTCTGGAGCGGTCGCTTTTTCTGGTTGTCTTTTTCTTTCTGCACCAATCTTCACTTCCGGTGATTTTGAATGCTTGTTGCCCGGGAGGATGAAGAAGCGAAGTTTGCGAGCGCTTTTTTTTTTTCGACCCATTTCTTGAGCAACACTTCTGTGGACTTAAACCTCGTATCTGTTGCTGCGGGATGTGCCTGCCGGTCCCAGAAGGTTGACATTTCCGGTGCGCCATTACGATTGCGTTGGGGGCCAGTGTCGTGTTTGGTCAAGCTCAGCAGAGAATTTGCTTTTTGGCGTTTGGTTGGGGCTTTGGGACAAAGATTTGTGGTGTCCTGTTCCACAGTTTATAGTGGAATGTTTTGTTGTGTTTTATGTGAATTGTTTTGCGGTGCGTGCTGCATTTGTCACCATCAAGATCGAAAATAGTTAATTTGGTAGTAGAGTACAAGTTAAAAAAATAATTGTAGAACAGAACAAACATTAATGCATTGGTTGTGTAGCATTTTTCTTTGACTGTATCATTGCTGAGTGATATCGCCATGCGAATCCGAAACAGATCGAGTTCTAAAAGAATTCATATCGAGTCCCAATCGCTTCTCAAATAAATCTGATTCATATCGTAGCCCAGTACAATCAAGATCGAATTCGATCCGATTGAATTCGTCACTCAGGATCTAATCCTAGTTGTTCGGATGACAGATGTCACCCGGACTGAATATGTTAGTTGGGTAGGCGCATAGTTTGGGAGCGAAAAGAGAGAGAGAGAGAGAGAGAGAGACGAAAGAGAGGGAAAGAAGCCGGGTCAGTCGAGCTAGCGCCGTGGACGAGTTCGGACCCATTTTTAAGCTTTTTCGTGAATTTCTTTGCTAAAATAGTTAAAATAAAAACGAAACAACTGTAAAAAACCGACCAACTCCATTTGGACCGTAACAATTCTTAAAAATGGCCAAAGTTTAATGCGCTAAGGACTCAGAATATAGGACCAAGAGACTATACAAAGTGTCGCCGTGTGCGTTGCGCGTCTTGTAGTAGCGCACAACGTGTTTTACCAGCACGTCGATAAGTATAGTGCGTCCGTGTGTGAGATCGTGTGATCCTTGGAAAAGACAGGTTTGAGCGGGAACTGTACAAAGTGTCGTCGTGTGCGTTGTGCGTCTTGTAGTAGGGTACAACGTGTTTTACCAGCACGTCGAAAAGTATAGTGTGTCCGTGTGTGAGATCGTGTGATCCTTGGAAAAGACACGTTTGAGCGGGAACTGTACAAAGTGTCGTCGTGTACGTTGTGCGTCTCGTAGGAGTGTACAGCGTTGTTACCAGCACGTCGAAAAGTATAGTGTGTCCGTGTGTGAGATCGTGTGATCCTTGGAAAAGACACGTTTGAGCGGGAACTGTACAAAGTGTCGTCGTGTGCGTTGCGCGTCTTGTAGTAGCGCACAACGTGTTTTACCAGCACGTCGATAAGTATAGTGCGTCCGTGTGTGAGATCGTGTGATCCTTGGAAAAGACATGTTTGAGCGGGAACTGAACAAAGTGTCGTCGTGTGCGTTGCGCGTCTTGTAGTAGCGCACAACGTGTTTTACCAGCACGTCGATAAGTATAGTGCGTCCGTGTGTGAGATCGTGTGATCCTTGGAAAAGACACGTTTGAGCGGGAACTGTACAAATTGTCGTCGTGTGCGTTGCGCGTCTTGTAGTAGCGCACAACGTGTTTTACCAGCACGTCGATAAGTATAGTGCGTCCGTGTGTGAGATCGTGTGATCCTTGGAAAAGACATGTTTGAGCGGGAACTGTACAAAGTGTCGTCGTGTGCGTTGCGCGTCTTGTAGTAGCGCACAACGTGTTTTACCAGCACGTCGATAAGTATAGTGCGTCCGTGTGTGAGATCGTGTGATCCTTCGAAAAGACATGTTTGAGCGGGAACTGTACAAAGTGTCGTCGTGTGCATTGCGCGTCTTGTAGTAGCGCACAACGTGTTTTACCAGCACGTCGATAAGTATAGTGCGTCCGTGTGTGAGATCGTGTGATCCTTGGAAAAGACATGTTTGAGCGGGAACTGTACAAAGTGTCGTCGTGTGCGTTGCGCGTCTTGTAGTAGCGCACAACGTGTTTTACCAGCACGTCGATAAGTATAGTGCGTCCGTGTGTGAGATCGTGTGATCCTTGGAAGAGACACGTTTGAGCGGGAACTGTACAAAGTGTCGCCGTGTGCGTTGCGCGTCTTGTAGTAGCGCACAACGTGTTTTACCAGCACGTCGATAAGTATAGTGCGTCCGTGTGTGATTTCGTGTGATCCTCGGAAGAGAAACGTAAGAAAAGGAATCGTACATGGTGGTCGCGTAGTTTCGCGTTGCTGTGCAACTTGAAAGTGTATAGCTTTTACCAACACGCCAAAGATAGTACTGTGCGTACGGGTGTGAGTTCGTTCTGTTCTCGGAAGAGTCGCGTCGGAACAGGAACCACGGTGGTGTGTGCTGTGCAGCTTGAAAGTTTGTAGCGTTTTGCCAACACGCCGAAGTATTGTTGTGTGATTGTGTGTGTTCGATAACTCTGCCGAAATTCGGGTAAACGTTACGATTGTGTACATAGACTGCGAAGCGTAGTGAATTTCCAGAAATACTTTACTGATCGTTGAGTTTGAACAATGCCGAAAACACGAAAATCAACAGGGAAGGCGCAAAAAATGAATGCTCAAATTGCAGCTGCAGAAGTAGCAGATGCGCAAGAGACCGATTCTTCAGCAGCTAATGTTTCTTTAGAATCCCTCGATAACGGAAATAGCGAACGAGATGTGACAGTTTTCGAGCAACTGATTGAAGATGAGAAAGCGAAACACGCTACTGAAATGGCATTGCGGAAGGAGCTGATCGAGTTGAAAAGGCAACATCAAAAGGAACTTCGGGAGTTGGTGGAATCTTTGAACGCTGAAGTGGAAGCAAAACCAAAGGCGATAAAACAGGCTTCAGAGTGCATAACAAAGGAACAAATGTCGACTCGGAACACCATTTGTATGACTCTTCCGAAGTTTTGCGGAGAACCTGATATGTGGCCATTGTTCATAAGCAGTTTTAGAGCAACAACTGAGGCTTGTGGGCTTTCCAATATTGAGAATATGAAGCGTTTGATGGACAGTCTGGGAGGAGATGCACTGGAGGCAGTGAAAGGCAGGCTAATCTACCCTGATTCAGTACCGAGTGTTATAAAAGAGCTGGAAAATCTTTTTGGAAGACCAAGAAAGTTATTGAAATCTTTACTGCAGAAAATCCATGAAACACCGTCACCAACAGAAAATCGATTGGAGAGTTTCATCACTTTCGGTATTAGAGTGAAGCAAATGTGTGACCACCTGGTAGCTAGCGATATGAAAGACCACCTGAACAATCCATTGCTAGTAGAAGAGCTTGTTGAAAAGCTTCCCCCGAGATTCCAGGTTGAGTGGGTTCGCTTCAAACGAGATAAGACCGACAGCATTCTGACAAGGTTTGGAAACTATATTCAAACCGTAATGGACGATGTTTCTGAAGTAGCTGATTACACACCAGTGAGCAGCCAAAAACCAGGAAGATGGGATACTCCAAGACAACGCCCGAAGCCGATGAAATCGAATACAGCCCAAATTCGTAACCATATGCATGACTTGCGGGACAAAGGAGCCAGCTTGACCAAAATGACCTGTTGGATATGTAACGCACCGGGTCATACCTTCAAGGAATGTGGACAGTTTAAAGCAATGACTCTCACCGATCGTCTAGCAACGCTGGAGAAGCTTAAACTATGTAAGTTGTGTCTGACCCGTTTCTGTCGCGGTAACTGTAAAACTATTTACAAATGTCGGGTAGAAGGGTGTTATGGTAGACATCATACATTACTCCACTGTGCAGAAGAGAGTCTACAGGTCCACTCAGAAACAGAAGGCACAGGTACTATCATTTACCGAACGATGCCGATCACTTTGTATGCCGAACAAAACAGTGTTGATGTCATCGCTTTCATAGACGAAGGTTCTTCGGGAACATTGTTGGATGCCGAAGTTTCTAAGAGGTTGAAGGTTACTGGACCAACTGAGCCGCTGATTATTTCGTGGACGAAGAACATCAGGCGCGAAGAAGATAAATCCATGAGGCTTTCGTTGAAGGCTTCAGCCCAAGGTTCGTCAGAGAAGTGGAATCTATTAAACGTTAGAACAGTATCTGAGCTTATGCTGCCAAAGCCGAAAATGTCAGTAGCTGAGGTGATTAAGAGATACAAACATCTATCTGACGTTCCAATAGTAGATCAACCAAACGAAGCGCCATCTATGATTATCGGACTGGATAACATAGAATTGTTTGCAGCTTTAGAGACTCGAATCGGCAACCGTGGTGAACCGATAGCTGTAAGGTCCAAGCTTGGATGGACCGTGTACGGTATCGATGGAAATCGTAAAAAGTATAATGTTCCCGTAAATATACACCAAATCCAGTCTTGGGACAACAGACAGCTGCATGATATGATGAAACAACAGTACCAGCTGGAAGAGCTTCGAAGCGATAACTATAAACCGCCTATAGCAAACGATGACCAACGAGCCAGAGAGATACTTGAGAAAACCACATGTCGAGTAGGAAATCGTTTCGAAACTGGCTTGCTGTGGCGTGACGATGTTCGAAAACTTCCCGATAGCTACCCTATGGCGGAGAAAAGAATGATGCAGTTGTCAAGAAAGCTCGGTAAGAAACCAGACCTGAACAATGCGGTATGTCGGATGATACAAGAGTATCAGGACAAAGAATACGCTCATGAGCTCGGGGATGCGGAGCTAACCGAGAGTTCCAGTGATCCAGTGTGGTATTTACCATTGAATGTGGTACAGCATGCGAAGAAGCCAGACAAGATACGGCTTGTGTGGGATGCAGCAGCATCTGTAGACGGGGTATCTTTAAACTCTCTGCTGCTTAAAGGACCGGATCTGTTGGTTCCGCTACCTAAGATCATCTGTAAGTTCCGTGAGAAACCTATAGCGTTTGGAGGAGACATCAAGGAGATGTTTCATCAGCTCCGGATATGCGAGAAAGATAAAAATGCCCAGCGATTTTTGTTCGGAAGAAAGTTCAGCGGAGAACCTCGCGTGTACATCATGGACGTTGCCACCTTTGGGGCTACCTGCTCTCCATGCTCGGCACAGTACGTGAAGAACTTGAACGCAGGGGAGTTCTCCGAACAATTTCCCAAGGCAGTGTCAGCGATCATCGAGAATCACTACGTCGATGATTATTACGACAGTACAAACAGCGTTGGTGAAGCAATCGATTTGGCAAGAGATGTCAGGTACGTACACTCGCGTGGAGGATTTCACATACGAAATTGGGTTTCCAATAGTGTGAAATTCCTGGAAGCTATGAAAGAACAGAAGTCGACGTCGACCCTCCGGTTTACGGATAATAAAGAATCAACAATCGATCGTGTACTGGGAATATGCTGGAGATCTGAAGAGGATGTCTTCTGCTTTGAAACCACATCTGAGCCACAAATGAGCAAATACATCACCGGAATCATCCATCCTTCAAAACGTGTCGTATTGAGTGTAGTTATGGCTCAATTCGATCCTATGGGCTTCATTACACCAGTAACAATACGAGGAAAAATGCTCATACAAGATTTGTGGCGATCGGGATGTGATTGGGATACAATCATAGACGCCGAATCATATAGGAAGTGGATGTTGTGGTTGAAGTTATTAATGAGTCTAAAATCGTTACAGATACCTCGATGTTATTTCGGAGATTCAAGATCTACAGACGTATCAGACATCCAGCTTCATATCTTCACAGATGCTAGCGGAACAGCCTTTGGATGTGTGGCTTACCTAAGAGCAATTGTGCATGGCGAAATATGCTGTTCGTTGGTGATGAGTCGGTCGAAAGTTGCACCACTTAAACCGATGTCGGTGCCGCGTTTAGAGCTTCAGGCGGCAGTACTGGGAATACGACTGGCTAGAACCATTGTTGAGTCCCATAATCTGGTAATAACGAGTAAATTTTTCTGGACAGACTCCAAAGTAGTGTTGTCCTGGATCAGATCCGACGTTCGACGATACAAACAATTCGTAGGACTCAGAGTGGGAGAGATTCTCAGCCATAGCAGCGTAGAGGACTGGCGTTGGGTGCCTTCGAGTGAAAACGTAGCAGACGTGATCACTAAATGGGGAAAGTCCAACAGCCCTATAAATGAAAGTGTTTGGATCTATGGACCTTCTTTTATGAGAGAGAAGGAAAGCGAATGGCCACCTCAACAGAAACCGGAGCTTAATACCGCAGAGGAGATGCGAGTACATTTGCTGATACACGATGTGGTTGTTCATGAAACACTTATAGATGCCAGTCGAATATCCAAGTGGACAGTACTGGTTCGAACATTGGCATGCGTACTACGATTTTCTCCAACTGTCGCAGAAAAGCGAAAGGAGAACCTCTTGAAACGCTGCGAGCGAAGGAGAATCATTGGCGACTGCACCTAAAGACGAAAGTGGATACAAAATGGACTCCTTTTCTACAGCACGAGTACGAAAAGTCTGAGAAGTTATTGTTGAAGATGGCACAGCGTGATTGCTTTTTGGATGAGATAAAGGTGTTGACTAAAAATATAGGTCGCCCCACAAGTCAATGGATGACTATCGACAAAGGTAGTCCACTCTACAAGCTATCTCCATTAATAGATGAGGACGGACTTATCCGCATGGAAGGGCGAACTGAACGAGCCGAGTTCCTTCCATTTAGTCTACGTTTCCCAGTAATCCTACCAGACAAGCATCCGATTACTGAGTCCATCGTACGTCATTACCACGAGAGAAACGGACACGGGTACCGCGATGCAGTAAAGAACGAGCTCCGTCGTACGTACTACATAATACATCTGGACAGTACAGTTCGAAGAGTGTCGTCAGCCTGTGTGTGGTGCAAGGTGCACCGGAACCGACCGATGGTGCCTAGGATGGCGCCTTTACCTGTTCAACGTCTAACTCCTTTTTTAAGACCTTTCAGTTTTACTGGAGTGGATTATCTTGGACCCTTTACCGTGACCGTTGGAAGACGTGTGGAGAAACGCTGGGTCGTGCTTTTTACCTGCCTGGTAGTGCGAGCAGTTCATCTCGAAGTGGCCAGTGAGCTGACTACGCAGTCCTGCATGATGGCGATTCGGCGTTTTGTCTGTCGTAGAGGCTGGCCAATGGAATTTCTGTCGGATAATGGCACCAATTTTCAAGGTGCCAGCGAGCAGATAGCCAGCGCGATTGACGAGGATTGTGCGGATCAGATGACGAGCGCGAGGACCAAATGGACGTTTAATCCTCCTGCAGCACCCCATATGGGAGGGGTGTGGGAACGTCTCGTACGATCAGTGAAGGACATTCTCAAGGCCGTCGACGATGGGCGGCGTCTTACGGACGAGATTCTGCACACCAGTATTCTTGAAGCAGAAGATATCATCAATTCCAGACCACTAGTAACGGTGTCACAACACGGTAGTGACGAAGAAACACTAACACCTAATAATTTTTTGCGCGTAATGTATGGTAGAGATGAGCGAGTTAGTCCCCCTACTAACCCTAAAATAGCAATGCGCGATACATACGCGAGATCCCAGCAACTTGCAGATTTGATGTGGGAAAAATGGGTAAAGGAGTATGCGCCCACACTGAATCAAAGAAAAAAGTGGTTCTGGGATAGTCGATCATTGGAAGTAGGCGACTTAGTTTATGTGGTAGATGGAAAATGTAGGAAACAATGGGTGCGTGGAATTGTTGAACAGGTTATAAAGGCAGGAGACGGACGGGTACGTCAAGCATGGGTGCGTACACAGAACGGAAGGTTCAAGCGAGCAGTACATCATCTTGCTGTACTAGAAGTACAGTAGAAAGTAACGCCAGCAAGGGTATACTGGGTTACGGTCGGGGGGATGTTCGGATGACAGATGTCACCCGGACTGAATATGTTAGTTGGGTAGGCGCATAGTTTGGGAGCGAAAAGAGAGAGAGAGAGAGAGAGAGAGACGAAAGAGAGGGAAAGAAGCCGGGTCAGTCGAGCTAGCGCCGTGGACGAGTTCGGACCCATTTTTAAGCTTTTTCGTGAATTTCTTTGCTAAAATAGTTAAAATAAAAACGAAACAACTGTAAAAAACCGACCAACTCCATTTGGACCGTAACACTAGTCAAAACTGTTAGGGAATTGAATTTCAAATCTTCTAAATCCACTATTCCAATTATTCGTCCTTCAGACCAACCAGACTGAATTGCGGAATTGACTATCGTTACTTCCTCACTTACATACTTTTGCGTTACAGTCGCTCCGACTTTCTTGTTCAAATATGATACCAGATCTTCCAGACGGACACGTCGCTATCGATGTGTAGCTCACCGAGTCAGGGTTGACCTACCATGTCATATCTGTCCTTGTTACCAGTGCATAACGATTCTACGGGATAGATCGATTGGTGACATTCTCGTGACATGACACACCCGTCGGACCATAGTGATTCTAATTCGCTGTGTGGTGGTGAAGAAGAAGACATTTGACGGGTCACGGTCGCCATGTGATGGAGAATAAGAAGATCGTGATTGCTAGCTGTGGAAAACAATAGGCCTGATTATCTCTTGCAAATGGAAAAGTCTCAAGACAAGCTTTCCGGTCCAGTCCGGTCCAAACGGAAAAAAATGCATTTTGAATCCGTTCTTGTGACAGACAAGTTTCGTTAAGCATTTCGTTAAGCAAGTTTCGTTAAATCTTCTAAATCAATCTGTGAAATTGATGAAACTAACAAAAACAAAACCAAAAGTGTAAACAACTGTTCTTGTTGAGAATATATTTGGTGTTGTAGCTGATATTTATGATATCAAAATGTTTTGTTTTTCTTCAAATCATGTGAGCGATGATAGCAGCAGTGATGATGAAAGAACGGAAGATCTTACTAAACAACGTCGGCTGCTTTGTGATGTATTCGATCCTTTGGAACTTGCTAATCAAGCATGAGTTTAACCTGTGAAACTTTTGTGTAAAACCTTTTTGATAGGTTCTCGAGGTTGTTCTTTTCAGATTTACATTACAAGGACTCACGCCAAAAGAAATGTTGTTACGCTGCGGTTTTTTTGTGGACGGGAGTTACCAAAATGGAACCGGGAAAGATTTCAATATAGCAATTGCTCAGCCAACTTTCTCCGTGGCATTTACCAATTTTGCATTTCCAGTTAACGAAAATCGGTTTTGCACGAAATATAGCTCTCTTGCGCTTTGACACTCGAAACAACAGCTCGTATTTTTGGTTATTATGAGCAGCAAACAAGCATCCGAAATCCGTAGGATTGAACATACTTTTTTTCCCATCCTTTTTTTCTAGAAGATCCTTTCTGAAGTAAAATATATGTACTAACATTTTGGTTAGAACTGCTTAAAAAAAACGAACGGGAAACACACCGAATCGAGTGATTTTGGCGCCTTTCCGTTTCGGATAGGTGAGGGAAAACAGTTTGACAAATACGAGTCTCTGTTTGTGTCAGAGAATACAAATTCTTGGCAGTGTACATGTAAAATTTGACTTTCGTTAAGTTTATCTTCCAACAGACAACACAAACGACTGTCATAATTCGAATCTTGCGTGTTTGACAACTTTTCTTGACAATTTGTGATTAGCGGGCCTAATATCTTTCTTTTGTTTGACTGTCCAGTCATTAAAAAGATTATCGATGAAAATCTTCCTTACTCGAACGTTGGAGACATCGAGGCCTTCTTACCTTTGGTAGGGGGACTCTCAATGCTCATCGGCAAAGCAAGTCGGCTAGGCGACTTTGGATATTCAGAAGGAATATCCCTTTCAGGCATGTTGGAGGTTTGAGGCCTTAACTTTAGGTACGGGGACACTCTAACCTCTAGAAAGTACTGAACGCAAGGTTTAGCTTGTTGAACCTTCTCTTCAGACAGCTCCCCAGTGACTGAGAAGACAACTTTATTTATACCCATTTCTTGCAATATGTTTTTCTCGTTTTTTGTAACCAAAAATAGTTCCTTCGTGGTTTTTCATTTTGTACAAAAATGTTTATTTACGCCTATAAGGTGTCGCGGTGCGATCGATTTCTGAGCCTGCCTTAAATGCAGGAAGTTATTTATTGTTGTGTTGCTGATCACTGTCTTTGTCCATGTTTCAGCGTGTGCTTGATAAAAATAGCAAATGCAGATGAATTTCTGCTCACCGTTTAATACTGCGTGAGATATTTAGCTGTTATGATATAGCTAGTCAACAGTGAGCTACATTTTTCCTGTAAACGAGGTCAAAAGACGTTTAAAAAATCTTTCTTCCGGGAATTATTATTATTTTTCAATAACTTCATATTGAAAATAAACACAGATCATATTTATTTAATCTAAAATATCTTTTTATGAATTAACAATTATATATTTGAATTATTTTTGAACCAGTTTTGAGGAGTCTTCCATTTAGACAGGTGTATCGACTCATTATTTGTAATTTTCTCAAACAAATTCGCTCCCTCGTCCGCTCGACAAACGAGTGCAATTCAATATCCCTTTTTCGCACATCACATCTGACATAATCCAACCGCTTGCAGCAGCAACACTCTGATCCGATTGTTCTTTTGCACAAAATGCAGCATGTGCAACAGTGGCAATGGTTTAAAAAAACGGCAAATAAAGGGAAGCACAATTATGAACCGCCCGGAAACCTGACAGCGGCAAACACATCGATGAGCATTATAATGCAATTATCAATTGCAAACGATCACGATAATGTTGCGCATTGCCAAAGGATTTGCTGTTATTAATCGTTTTGGGGTCAATTTAAAAGCTGTACCAATTTTGTAACCTTTCCCTGTGTTGCGCGTTTGAAATTTGTACTCTGCCTGTTGGGGTGTTCTTGTTTCATGTTTTGTACCTTTATTTCGATTACCCTGGAGCTGTTTTGTTTGTGATTGTGTTGTGTGATTGTGATTGTGTTTTGTTTGGATTTTTAACAAACAATTGTGATAATTGCTCTTTAGGTATGAGAATTTCTTAGTATAACAGTGAACAATGCGTATAACAGTGGGCATTCAGCACTACAATACAACTGCATATTGCACATAAGCGGGGCTGAGTTTCGCGAGATCACCTTTCATGCATACATTGTCTCGCACAACAGTGCAAACAGCAGAAATGAAAAATGTTGAATGATAAACAAACGCATGTTACTGTTCTGTACCCAATATGTTATCGAACGAGAATAGTACATCACGAAAAACAGCAACAAGAAGAGAACGAAAATCTCATTAGTGTGAACAAGGCCTTCGAACATTGTCATGTGGCAAGTTCAATTAATCATTTTCTGCACAGCGTTTTTGCGCACCAAGGCCAAGAGATGATTTTTCACCGAGCAAACACAGAAGTATTAAACCCGATTAATGGTCATCGCGTGCGTACTTTTGTGTTTTCCGTTTTTGTGTGTTTTCTGCTTGCTGCAGGGACGCCATTTTATGTCACATGCAAGCGTGTTTCCAGGCTTGCCTGTTCCCTTTAAAGCCGGACGTTCAAAAGTTTTGACAGTGTAGCAAACGGCGTGTTCAATTAATGGCCCGTGGGTCGCTTATGTTAATCACTTCTTTGGCAGCAACCGGCCATTCGATTACCTCAGGCTTGGAAGATCCATCCCGCTGGATTAAGAGAAAAGGATATTAATGCAGTTGACTCACAAAGGGAAGGATGTACAAAATTGAAAATACTTCGAACCTGCGTTTTCCTCTTTTTTTTATCCCTTTATCCAGTTGGTTCCTTTCATGTTGCATACAGTTTATAGCACATGCGTCACTGTGTGAACTTTTCATGAAAATCGATTGTGAAAAAGTCAAACCTTCCGTACCCAAAACCACCAACTTCAACCCGCATCCCTGCCCATCCACAATCGACCGTAAATGAGCAAAAGTTATTAAATTTTTCTCATTACTCCAGTGCGGCAATGTTGTTTTCTGTTATTTTCCAGTACGCTTCCGAACCGCAAGCAGCTTTGACACAATCACGCTGGAAGTACGCTGGATGAAATATGTCTGAATACGTACTTTTGGGTGACCTTTGGGGCGGGTGCATACTGCCGCCATACAAATGACGAGCGATCATCACTTGCCGTTGGTGGTTGCTTTACTATTTTAAATCAACCAATCATATTTCGGATCGGATACAGTGCTGGGAGGACTCGAGGCTTTGTACGATGCAGTGTTGTTGACTTTTTTCATATGCATTCATTAATGATGAAATGAATTTTCTATCCGTCAGCCAACGTCAGGGTCACGCGGGAATGGTGGCGGAGAGCTTTAGTGGGTATGTGGTTGTGGTTGATGTTGGTCTGCTTTTGTGATTGAAATTTTAATCTAGCAAAATGGTAATTGAGTAATTTTACTTACTGCTTCGCGTTATGCTACATCAAGCTTGTGTGTGTGCGCACCTCACTTTACGCACAATTTTTCCTATGCTTATTTGTTCGTTTCAAAACTTTCCGAATCATGTGATCATTAGTTTGAGTGTGGGCTGATTGCCACAGGAAACCTTTTCATGTGAATGTATTTTGCGGTAATGTCAAGTGCTGTTTAATTGGCTGGGGTTTGGTTAAAATATATTTTCTGTATTTTTTTAAACAATAATAATTTGTTTATTATAGCTGCTCGCAACAGACGTGCGTTGAGAGGGCGTTGATTTGGAAAATCAATTCAGATACAACAACGACCAACCATCACGTATTGACGAGGGAGGTACACAAAATCATGCGTTAGCATGCAGGTTGCAACGATGCAAGAGTGCGATGTAGAAGCACTTAAATTATTAAAGTTGATTGCTCGGATGGTCATGTTTGTGCAAACACACTTTGCATTTTGTGCAGCAAGTTTATCGATTGCGATGCATTGCGTTCGGCATCCATTGATGTGTTGTACATTTTTAATACATTTTATTAACGTATGAGGTTTGTATGAACAGCTCATAATATTGTAGATTTGTATTGAAGCAAATATGATTTGTTTATGTGTAGTTTCAAGTTACAGCACAAGATTGCAGCTTGAACCTCAGAGTTGTCACTTTATAAGGCACAACTGTCAGCTCAAAACAATCGGTAATAATAAACAGGAAATTACTTCTAGTCCGCGACTGCCTATTCCGGACTGTCCATGACTGACTTCTGTTTGTGACTAACTGACTACCTTTCCATGACTGAACTTCCTTTTCTGATTGACTGCTAGCATGGTCGTTGAAAGTTTTGGGGACAAACCGTGAGAATAATTTGGATGGAAAGTTCCATCAACTAAAATTCCTAAACTTTATCGGCGTGTACATTTTTGTTTTTCTAAATTCTGATTGGTTCTGAAGTGTGTAAAATTCCTGTATTTCGTGGTATTGTGGGCTGTGCTACAACCGGGGACCGGGTTTCAAATCCCTTCCGGACCGTCCTCCCGTAGTGGGAATTGACTATTTAACTATGTCGTATCAGCACGTCTAGTAAACCATTTGATGTTCGGCGTTAAGTAGGTCATTAATGTTAAAAAGAAGAAAGTGATTCTCTAGGCTTAGCTTATTATGCGGTACAAAGGGACGCATGATCAAAACCCTGCCACTGAAACACATGTCAGAAAAGGTAAAACATCTGTATTTGCAAATAAAAAAAATCGAAAGCCAATGTCTAAAAACTCAGTGTGGCGGCGATCTTCACATCGCAGGTCCGGAAATCGAATCACGTCACATGCCAGGTGAAGTTGGATGGAAAACTCTCAGGGTCCTTTGCTACCACCAAAGGCCTGCGTCAGGTAGATGGGCCCGCCTGTCTCCTATTCAACTTGGGGCTAGAGAGGACCTTCCGTGTCTCGGAGGTGGAGACTTCGGGACCAATTATATTGACATCATTGGTATGCGGCTCTCCCAGGTAGCAGAGGCCTACCAAAGAATCGAGCAGGCTTCAGAAAACCTTGGGTTGCAGATTAACGAGGCAAAGATCAAATGGATGGTGGCACCATCAGCGGCCCTACTAAAAAATCCGGAACTACGTGTGGGTGATGTACGGATAGGTGACCGCAAATTTGAAGTCGTCCAAAAATTCACCTATCTCGAGTCAATAGTCAGCACCGAAAAAACGGCATAGAGACCGGTCATTCTACAGTCTGAGGAAACATATCACCTCAAAAAACTTGTCGCGACGGTCGAAACTGGGACTGTATCGAACCTTTATAGTCCCAGTACTCACATACGCCTCTGAGACATGGCGGCCCTGTCCAAAACAAAAGAAGCCCTCTTAGCCGCGTTCGAGAGGAAGATGCTCAGAAGGATCGTTAGCCCCATACGTGTGGCAGGACAATGAAGGCCCTCATTGGAGCCTCAAAAACAACGAGCTGTACGATCTGTATGACGACCTCGCCATCGTCCAGCGAATTAGGTTCGCCAGGCTCCGATGGACTGGCCATGTGATACGCATGGCACCGGACGACCCAGCTCAGAAAGTCCTTTGAGACCGTCCACACGGACAGAGGAGGCGTGGTAGGCCCAGATTGAGGTGGGAGGATGGCGTGGAATCATCCGCCATCGAGGCCGAGACAACGGATTCGCGGACGACGGTGCGGGACCGTGAGCGGTTCCGGATACTGCTGCGGCAGGCCAAGATCGCAAAGCGGTTGTAGCGCGTGATAAGCAAGGAAGCAAACCATTTTATGGTTTCTCAAATACTGGGATCTTTGATGACCCAAACCAGTTTTCTATTATATACTTTATTATGGACCCGATGGTAGGCCGACGACGGTGACTTTCTTCACTAGACAGGACCAGGGTTCCAATCCCATCTGGCTCGTTTTTGTGTAGTAAGGACTTATAGCCAATTACGTTGTATCAAGTCTCAGTAAGATATAAGCCATGAAGCCATGAGGAAGCTGATAGAGATACGCATTAAAGTGCAATAGTTCTTCCAACAACGGTTCGGGCAACCATTTGGTTAGATTAACATTCCTAATGTCAAACGTTTCTGGGTGAGCAGTTTTTTTTTTTACTATTTCCTTATTTTATTACGGCCTGGCCTTATTGCTATTATTATAGAATTTTCTTGTAAGGAATGTAAAGACTTGGTTTATTTAGTGGTAAAATTATTAATGTTACAAAGCATGCAAACATCTTTTTACGTATGTAAACCAGAAAAATAATGTTTCATAGCCAACGTGTACCATTATGGTTCTCGTTAACAGAAGCACTCACGCAAAAAAAAACCCTCGGTCGGCATATGCAAAATTGCTTCCAGTAACATGACTGCATTCAATCTTAACAACTCCAGGCACGAATGAATGAAGCAACACAAAATTACTTTTGTGTCTTCATGGTTACAGCAGTGCAGCCGCCTCTTACCTTGCGGCATTTCCCAGAGGGTGGTTTTGCGCAGGCAGTATCCTTCGATTGCCTTGACCGCTCACTGCAGTGACAGTGAGCAGCAGTGGCAGGGGGGGGCAGGGACTGCTTTGCCAAACCTCTTTGATCTCGTTCTGTTTCGCTTGAGTAATAGGTCTGCCGATGAAGTAACATGGTGCCACTTCGGTGCACTTTACTGCTTCTAGTGCTTGCACATATTTGTCGCATCCTCCGGTGTATCAGATTCTTTACCAAGAACGTACAAAAAAAGGTCAGCTGCAGTTGCAAACCGAACCGGAGCTATCTATTCCCGAGAGGTTGAGCTTGTTTTCGTTACTTTTTTTTCAGCAGTTGTTTTTTTTTTCTTCTGTCTTGCTCTTGCATAGATAGAATAAAAATAGAAGTACAGTTCTCCCCCAGAACCAGATATCGTGCGAAGGGCAGTCCTTCGAGCTCGGCTGTAAGTGTGTATCGATTTTTACTCCCCAACAACACTGCTGGTTTGCGATGAATCGAAACGTTTCCACACGAAGATGGGATTACTCTTTTGTGGCTGCTGTGAGGCTTCCGGCAGGGCAGGGTTTCGTTTTTATGCACCGCTTGTATCAATTCCGTGCCAACCGTGAGAAAGCATGAAGCATGGCCAGAATATCCATCCACCGGGATCGGTGGGAACGAAACTAATACAAAAAAAAATCGAAAGAAATTCACGTAAGAACACTAACCTTAAAAATATACCAAACCTCACGACTGATGCCAGCAGGGGAATTCGAAAGGACTAGTGCTGGTGCTCGAATGAGCTGGCGTCAGCTGGCGTCATCCTGATGGCGTCATGCAGGCATCCGAAGTCAACAGTGTACGATCGAACGATTGTATTTTTTGTATGTGTGTTTTGTTTGCACTCATCCTCAACTTCTCTAGCGTCCCGTTGCGAAAAGCTGATAGTTTACGGGCTTGGGTGTGTCAAAGCTGTTGTGTTAAATGTTTTTGCCTATGGAGACCCAATGGTTTGATAACTTTAAGAGTCAAGTTCCTGCTGAGAATCAATGTCCAGCTCCTTGGTCGTCGTTGAGAACGGCAGCCCTATAAACAAAGTCAAAGAAAACTCCACTCAAGGGATAGTAAGGGTGCGAGGGTTTTGATAAAAATAGTAAAAAATTGTATATTTTTCGCTAGCTTTTGACAGTGGTTTTTGCAGCCGTGTGATTTTCAGTGACTTTTATGCAGTTTATCTAGAGCAACAACACTATTTTTGTGACGACGTGTGTATTTTCTTTTTTAAACAAAGTTATATTTTAACTTCTTCATATATGCTCATGTAGTATATTCAAAATGGCTTTCCACAATCTGAATAAATGTTTGAAAAGAGATAATATCTCTTATGTTTTGGCTGCCGACTTTTAGGCAATTCCGGATCGTGTGAAAATTCAGCGTATGAAATTTGAAATTCATAAATGTAGGTCACCATGGGAATGAAAATGTTCTTTCTTATTGAATTGAATTTTCTTTTTTGGCTTTGCTTTCCTTTCACCACCGTGAAGCAACCTATTCATGTGGATGAAAACAAATGCTGTGGAAAGCTCTCCACGCCTGGTGGCTCGGTTTTCTGCCGGAAAGGGTAGAAATATAACAGGATTAAGAATCATACCATGGAGGATTGTGCCAAAAGGAAGGTTATGTGTGTGTACGGGTACATCCTTTAGAGCAAGCACTACACTTTTCGGTGGCTTTCTCCGCATTCGCATTAAGTGAAAAACACACTGACCAAAGCTTAATGTCATCTTTTTGAAAGGCCGTAGGACACAAAGCACCAAACAGCGCATATAATGCGGTGAATGTAGCTGGCGGGAGAAAAGAATTTCTTTTAGTGTTTCCTTTTTTTATCCTTTCGGATTATAAGCGGTTAGGGAGCGGCATGGTGTTCGGAAGCATGTCTATGTTCGAACGCCAAAGGTATGTCTTTTGTAGCTAGCTAAAACAGTGCCCTTCAACAACCATAACAACCTGCCTGGTTGAATGGAAGGCGAGAAAATAATACGTCGCCTTTCGAAAAGTAAAACATTCCCTTCAAAGATTAATGGCAGCTCGGGAAATAGGCATATTCTTCAAAGCACTAGTTGCTAGGACACATTCACTGATGAAACTGTAAGTTGTTGTAGCCTGTGCTCATTGAACTTCACCACCAGCTTGCACGTACGTTGGTGGAAGGATAGTCAAATGTGGAAACAACTAAATCCTTCAAAATGATCCGATCGACTATGACTTCCTTTGAAGTTTTGTGACAAACATCCGGTAATGATGACTATGGGACCTGTCTTGCACAGAATTATCAAAGTCGGGTTTGAGGTTTATATTAATTTCTTATTAACGAAAACAAATGCTTTCCAAAAACAAGCTCAAAATAAGAGCGTTAAGTTTTGATGTTCGGCACAGAATTATCCTCTGATTAAATTTACGACTTTCCTGATCAAGTCGCTTATTGAAACGCCTTGGACCAACTGAGCGCTCTTACGACGAGGAGATTCTACGCTACTACTACTTGGTCCGCAAAAGCCCTCGCTTTCACTCAAGTTAGAACACCTTCATCTGCCAATCCAACATTTTGGATGGATGCATCAACACAGTCTCTCATCAAGGCATCACTGATCCGACCAAAAGATTTTACGAGCTGAGGTCCCAGCTCACCGAAGCTTCGCGTGTCTAATATTCTGCTCAGTACTAAGATCACCATGCAGCTTCATCATAGCGGCTGCTGTACTGAGCTTCACTTCTTTCTCTCGCACTGGACTATGAAAAAATCGACATTTTTTAACAGAGTCCATGTTTCAGAGGAGTATAAAAGTTCTTAGACTATGAATGTCCTATGACGCCCTAGCTCTATTCTGCCCATAGTGACGAGCCATACTCAAGCAGTTCACTGTTTTACTACATTTTCAAATTCACTCGTTATCCTGCGTGCAGTTCACTTGACTTCATAGAGAACCGGAAAAAAATAAAATCACAGGCCCATTCGTTGCTTTTGTCCACATCAAAATGTGGGGGGTGAAAAACCTCAACCATACTGCTTTGGAAAACGCTCGATAGAAGCTTCAGTGGAACAGACACGGTAAAGAAGTACGAAACACATCTTCACTGCACAAGCAAAAGCAGTACGAGCGATGCAAAAGAAAGTAGTTGCATTTTGGACGAACACATCGTACGTATGTACATAAGCAGGATCCAATCTTGTGGTGAAGGTGGCGTATGCTCCACACGCTTTCCCATCCGTGCTTAGAAGCGCAGCAGTGTTTGTTAAATTCATCCCGGTAACGGGCGCCACGGATTAGGAAGTTTCAGGTGATCCTTTCAGGCGATGGTGCTGCGAGCTCCCACTTGAGCCGTGGTACACTTTTGTGTTGAATGGTGATTATGGGAAGCAGACGTGTAGCAAGTACGTACGGCAAGACCGGCTCAAAGCTGTGGAAATGATGTTGATGATGATGCTGATATGGTGTGAAATTTTTCTTTCCCTCTCTGCAATCTCGTGCCAGGGCTCTGCTCGCGTGCGAGAAAGAGTTTCCTTATCCATTATCCATGCGGGTACGATTGTTCTTCCCTTTTTTCCCCCCTTCAGAGGCAGAGGCTGTTCCTAGTGATGTTGCTGCTACCTTTGCACGTGAAAATGGCGGCCGTCTGTTTTCGGCCGTGTGGCAAGTGAGGTTGATCATGAAATATGGAACCGTTGGAACGTTATGGAGCGCATTGAATTTATTTATGTTCCTATTTTGGCACATGTCACTGAAAGTGGATCGTGTGTTTTGAGTTGTCTTTTTTTGTCGTTCCTGTCGAGTGAAGAAAGAAACGAACTCTCGCAGCAAACGGAGCGCGCTTCCGGTTACGATGAAACCGATGCGACATCCCGACGCTGACTGTTTCCTCTGGCTGGCTCTGGGATTCTTCTTGGCCGCGTGTGGACGAGTTGTCAAGCGCAACAATGAAACGATGGATCGGTTAGCAATGGATGCGTATTGCCCACGGTATGGGGTTGTCATTCTTCAGACGCATGAATATTTGCAGGCGCCACCTAAACAAGTTTGTACGACAGAAAAAAAAGGAAAAATCTGTACCTTTACCGCCTAACTGTTGGCAGTACATGTATGACAAACCAGTTACCCTAGGTGTCCGCAAAGGGTAGAGAAGTTTTATCCATCTTTCTTACTTCGTGTCATATTCACACTAATCATGCGATTGCGTATGAATTATATTTCAACGCATAGGAGAAGATTTTCCAGCAAAGCTCTTTAGTAGGATTCATTTTGCGGTGGTAGTTTTCGCTCCTTTCAGCTCACTCACACAACAACAATCCACCACAATGCCATAATCCACCATAACACCATTCTTTAGCCGATGAAATGTACAACGATCACCACTTTCGGGGGTGATTAAGGATGGAAAAATATGACAATGGGTACTTGATTTTGCTTCCCTTCCACCCCCGTTTTTGGGATGGCAGATTTTCCCCCGCGCTCCGGTTCCCCATCATCAACAAGTCAACTGCAAATTGACGTCAGTCGAGTGTTGATGGGTTTGTTCGATGAAGATGGTATTTTTCGGTTGTTTGCCGTGCGGCAACGTATTACGGTGTGTTACACCTTACGCCACACCTTGCCGTGCATTGTTATTGGGAAATTATGGTATCGTAAGGTGTGCAAATGGCAATATCTCGAGGGCATTACGCTGTGTGCCATTTATTATTTGACAATTGGGCCTTCAGCACGATAAATGGATCGTTATATGGGCCCGGTAGGGCATGGATGCGTGTGTTCACACTTCCCGTGAATGAGTGAAATGGATATGTGTTAATGGATAGGTCAATGTCACATACGTGCCCAGCATGGTCATGTAACGAGGACTGTTGTTCCTTTTTGACATTTACTAGGGAGTTGCTAGTGATTCCTAAAATCGATTTTATTTATTTTTTGCGTCACTTACGGAAAGGTTTTTTTAAGACATAAAATATCGTCCTTTAAAACCTATCAAACTGAGTAGAGCAACTCGGTATTATAGTTAGTATCGGCGACATTTGCGAACACCTGATATTAAATGCGTCCAGCAGATACACGGTATTGAGGATCCGGATATCGTTTTTGCTTTTGAAAAACTCTTTAATTTCATCGATTACGTTCCAAACTAATTAACAATACATCAATAACATGAAAGTTTGAATCAAACTTTGCTTTATAGTTTTAAAACACCTTGAGATATATTAGTTGTCTCTGCGGACTATACTGACTCACCTAACTTATTACCCTTCATTTAATCAGTACAAACATCTTTCTAGCTGAAACTGACCTACCTATCTGCCTGTCGTTAGTCTTCGCCGAATTCTGGTCTGTCTCGCTAGACTTGCTGATACCAATTTGATAGTCAGTCATAGAACCCCGATGGCATCACCATCATACTGGCAAGGTTCGTTGTTTGCACAGGGTGGCATCGTAGAAGTGATACACTTATTCGAGTGCCCCTTTATTGTGTCTTCTGTAACTGTCTGTCAAACACATGAGTATATTTTGACAGATAAGATTGTCTTCTATTTATGTGCAAAACATACACTTAGTGATCAGTTCAGGTTTTTTGTAATCTACAATTGATTCAAACCGCAAACAACTAAAAATTGCATTGGCATTTGCAAAGTTTTTCAAACATTCAGATTAGGCAGAAATTGTCTCCATTTCAATTTAAATCCATTATTCGTCCACCGTACAATCAGGAGCTGCGAGCAGACAGGCACGGTTGTTCCAAAGAAGAAAACGACTTAAAAAACGTAGTGTCCGGACTCCAGTTGTGATAATAGCGGTAAAGGAATCTCGCTTGCTGCTGAAGACGCTCGCAGGTCACAACATCATCGTTTTGGACAAAAAAATGTTCACTCTGGAGGTATCCTTGCAGAATGATCGATGTTGCAGAATGAATGATGGTAAGCAGAATGATCGTCGTTATGGAGCATTTATTCGAGATGTACCAACTGATAAAAGAGCAGTGGAGTGGTATCAAAATGCGTCAGCGGTGATGGTATGGGGAGCTATCACGATCAAAGGAAAGTTGCCGTGATTATTTATCGACAAATGCGTGAATTTCAACAAGGAGTACTATTTAGAACACGTTCTGCAAGAACTAGAAACCATACGCTGTAAATCGTTTTGGAAACGATAGCATTTGCTTTCAACAGGATTCAACTCTAGCCCATAAGGCTTCATTCGTACAGGAGTGGTGCAAGGAGCATTTGCCATGTTTCATCAGCGCATCGGAATGGCCTGTTTCGTCTCCAGATTTAAATCCGTTGGTCTTCAGCATATGGGGACACATGCTTGGAAGCTTGGGTGACGTCAAATGTTTGAATTTGGACGGATTCAAGAGTCTTGATTAAGATAAGGGAAGAAATGGCAGATGAAGTTGAGCGTGCGGTCTGAAACAATTTCCTAAAGGGTCTAAGATTCGGAAAATTTGAAATAAATTAAGTGAAATGTAAGTTCATTCCTAACAAATGTAATTTTAATCGATTCCGAAAAGAAGTGAAACCTGGTTTCGATTTTATTACATAAACATAACGTATCACTTCTATGTTGCCACCTTGTAAAGTATGTGTAAATTAAAGTATGTTTCTCAATCTCTTCACCTTTAACAGACATCCGCAGTTCTTTAAAACTAGGAGCAGAATATGAGAAGGTATTCTGCTGGGCATTTTGGAAGTCTCGCCGTAAATGTTTTAATTAACCATGCCGAGATTGCGCAATGGGAAATTCAATCTAAGTGAAATGAAGAATGTGGTTAGTTGAGTGGTCCAGGAAGGCTGAAATGATTTTGGCTTGAGATTGTACCATCAAAGAAAAAGAAGAAAGAGAAAAAACTGACAAAGAACAGATTCGCCAAATTTGTAGCATAAAATGCGACAGACGTATTACAAGGCGTTTCCTGAAGCTTTATTTTGTGTTTAGTACCATTTCTTTTCTATAACGTTTATTGGTTATAACAATTAGAAACATACACACGCAAAACGGTTAAATGACTTCACTGTTGCATGCCTCAATTGTAATGTGCAAAGAAAAACCATTCACAGAAAACCAACAAGCGTGTTGATTAACTCCAATGTCTGGGATTTGTGTGAATACTTTCATCAGCAACTGCTTTGTCATTGTTGGGAAGTCTCCTCACCTCGGAGTGGCAAAAATCACACCCTGATTGATTCTCGCACGCGCTCTGCCGACGCGCAGACATCAATAAATCATTCCTGCTTAATCGTCTAGTACGGTTGGGTTGTAATCTCCTTTCGAACTAAAATGGTGTCTCATCACTTGATTAGCTGCCCCTCGGCTCTCGCGTTCCATCTCTATATGTTTTTTTTTTTGTACAATTGCAAACAAAAGTTGTGCTAATGAGTTAATCTGTTACTCTTACTTTTTCTTTCTCTCTTGCAGGTAATGCATAAGGATTATTGTCAGTTCACAAAGGAAGGGCGATACAGTCGGTTGGTAAGCCACAGCAAACGGTTGGTTTGAAGTTCTATCCCTTCTATTGCTAATTTGCATTTCAAACCACACCACATTATAAGCCTATCGCTGATCCATGTTCATCGGTTCCGAGAATTAAGTGTGAATTGTTTCGAGAGTATGAATCGCAATACTATTTCGAAGAATATCCTATCCTTTGTTTAGATGCTTACATCCAATGAAACGTCATTTTGGAAAGGTCGTTTTGAATGAAACCTACCGCAAGGGTATAAAATCATCAATACAACACTCCATCATGTTCAACACGATAAAGAGAAGATATTATCTTTTCACTTCCTGGTCGTTCGGGGTTAGGATTCAGGTTGCACTCGCGGTCGGTCGTTTCTCGGGAGCCATTCTGTTTGGCTCGTTATCGTACGTTTCGTTTCATGATCATCATTTCAGACAAACATGTTACCTTCTCGTCAGTGTACTGGGCGTTTTGGAAGTGATGCCCAGAAAAATATCTTCACAAATATGGTGCTGTTCCATCATGCTTTTAGCAGTGTGTTCCGATTTTACAGCGAGCAAAAATCGTTCACTTGATATTTCTGCCAACAGCAGACACATCAGTAGCACAAGAGTATTGGACGTTGAAAGCTTTAAGTTGATACGAATGTTAAAAGTATATTTACTTTACATTGTGATTGCTACAATATGGCTAAAACCATTTACCACCGTTGTCGGTATGTATATGGCACTAGTGTAACCATTCGCGATAAGATAAATATGTAGCGATGTGCGTCTTCCGATTTGCGCTCTTCCACCACTTCCTTGCCGCAGCCAACTCAGCCAACAATGTCCACAATCTTCTCAGGCTTGTTTGATCATATCGATCCAAATATAGTTATCATTCGCCGTTTCTTTCGCCCATTCGTGCCATCTTGACAACGTGACTGGTGCATGAAACGCACGCTCACTAGCGTGGAAAATTTTCTCCCGGAAGCGGAAGTTTTCCACCTATCGAATCCTGATGATGTTAAACTTTTCGGTGCTGGCGATGTAGATCTAAGCATGATACCGTGTTGAGTAACGAAAGCATCCCGTGTGCACACTACAAAAAGGCGAAATAAAAAGCAACGTCAAAGTATGATGGTTTCGAAAAATGGGAAGCCATTCACCGTAAGGTTAATGGAGCCAATCGTTACGGATGGTGGAAATGTTCGATTTTCAGCGTAATGGGAGAAGCAATGATAGACATTTGATACATGTCCGGTTTGATAAACATCCGCTGAAGTTTCATGTTTATTATATGCCGGTTTGCTCACGATAAATAAGTCATCACACACATTATAATGTGATGATTCGCTACCCATTTATGGGTTGATTGGGTCAATAAAACCGTCATGGCACCGAACGATGGTCTTGCTGCCTGCCGATGCATCGATGTTTTAATTTTCCCGCTCTCTCACGTGAATGTTTCCGTCTTCATTCATACCTGGTGGTAAGTGGCCGATGGTACGATGTACAGTTGCGAGAAAAAGCGACTGCATTAGATATATTCCATTCCCAATCTCGAGACAAACCCATTCGATCATAAACTTTCCACACCGATTGGCTTCCGAGTACCACACCGGCAAGCAAAAAGGTAAGCAGTTTGAGACGTGAGATGTTTGTTCAATTTCCATAAATTAAATTTGTTATTTATTATGCACCGAAAGACCTCACCTGTTCCCAGGCTGGTGTCCGTTGCCCTCTCAGGTATCTTGCTTTTTTGTTGGTTTATACGTTTTTCACATTTCGTCGTTGTTTGTGCCCGATGATATGCTAGCAAAATGTGTATCAGGGATGCAGGTTCGAACTGTGAACCACTGCCAACAATGCAGTTCACTCTACATGTGTGTTTCGGTATGACTAAATTGGAAATACTAAAAATGGCAACCCGGCGTCGTCGTCGTCGTCGTCGTACCCGCATAAATAATCGTTCGTTACGGTTCGTTATGTTGGCGTTTGTTTTACTGGCCAACAACGTCACCCCTGTATGCATCGTTTGCATCGATTTTTGGCCCAGTTCTCGGAGTTTTGTATCGACCGTGTGTCTTAAAATTGAAAGGATTGGTCAATTATCTCACCCCGCGCGCCCCGATGTGTTCATCTGCCCGCTGCCGGTTTCGTTTGCGCTACACTCGGTTCGCTTGTTTTGAATGCGATCAAGAAGCTGCGATAAAATGTAGTTGCTTTGTGCTGCTATGTTTCGAACGTCTGTGCCGATCGATCGATGGAAATAAACAGTTGGAAAGGATGTGGATGCCGTTTGTCAGATGCAGTGTCGAAAAAGAAAATTGGATGCACCAACATGTTTTTCCGTAGCGCTTTTACTTCTTCTACATCAGTTCTAAAAAATACACATAGGGAGAAACTCTTTAGCCACCAACCCCGAAACGGCAGGCAGAAAGTTGAAGTGAAATCAAAGTCTCCCTCTGTAGCAAATGGCGAATACGGCTTCTTTTTCCCCCAAACACAGCGCGGTGTTCGCGCTGCCGGCGCCGTTGTTCGGTGTCGTCTCAACAACAACAAGCGTCCTGGTGTGGAGAATTGAATTGCAGCCAAAATTCAAGACCAATCGGAACCGAGCACTCCCGACGGGTAGCCTTATCCAGCTCTCCCGGGCACCTACCATTCGATATCGAAAAACCCAATACTGTTCTGCTCACTTGCCAGCCGAGAGTAATGGGCTTCTTGGTGCCATTTGCCCGTAGCTTCCGGTCAATCCCAGACTATCCTCGGAGGTCACTAGAGCAGTTGTGGTGTTTGTGTACTGTGTGTATATGTGTTTTTGTGTCCACCATGCTCTAAACCACTTCATGCCAACGATGCTCTTCGCCAGTTGCACGAAAACTCCTAACCCACGTGAAAGACACCGTCGTAGTGAAAGAGTTGTACCAAGGACATTTTTATCATTCCTGTCGGGAGGGAAAGGAGAGAGGGCCAGAATGAAGGGTTGAATTTTTTGACTCTAGTAGTTTAAAATACCACGAGGCGAAGCGAATGAAGGGCGCATGTGCCCGGTGAAGCGTAGGGCAAGCTGTGCACGATATAGTGAGTGGACTTGCCTTAAGTGACAGGGCCTTTAGAGTGGTGCTTCCACTTGCTCAGGGTGTTGCTGAGCAGTGTGTTTTAATTAAATTGTTTAGCCAACTCTATTCGGTTGCAGAAATATTTGAGGTCTGTTTCGATAAGCGTAGCATCTTTTGGGTTGCCCTAAATTGGAGCAGGATGTTGACGTAGCAGAATTTAGCAGCTCTCGGTTCTCGGTTTCTGTTTTAAGTGGGAATGTATATTATCATCTGGAAGTTTCTAAATAGCAATCGGATGTAGAATGGTCTTCGTATAATTGTCCGGTACACGGCTATACATTTCATTTAGTTTTAATTGCTAAGACTGACATTTACTTTAAACTGGTTGCTGTTAGGTATTGCCAATGACAAGAGAAATAATGTAAGATTGCTTACTTGGCGTACACACTTCTTTAGGCTCACATAACAAAAAAAACTTTATCCCTTGTAAATTAGAATGTTTTGGAATGCCACCATTTCTACCTGTTGTCTTAAATTTCAAACATCCGTTCACCTTAGCTTAACGAAAGATTTAACGAGTAAGTCACCTAATGGCTTAAGACATTTATTGGTTCTACGTAATTGAATAGCGAGTCCTCACTAAAGGGGAACGGTTCGGATGTGAGTGAAGGCTGGCACTGCTATTGCATCTACCACCGCCACTGTACTAATCATATGACAATTTTTTTAAATTAATTTTTTATTCAGTGTTTCTCACGCCAGTTGGGATAGATTTCTCTACTGATGGGATGATGGAGAACTGATTTGGAATGCTTTTCACTCATAGTTAGACAAATTTAAGGTTATTCGAATGATCCTTAATAATTTCCGGATCATGGAAATTATTCAGATTTGACTGAAGTATGATTTTACACCACCGAATTGTCGTATATTAAGATTTATGTAGTTCATTCTATACTGCAAACATTGGTATTCTAATAATTATTAAGAATACTCAATTTTCAATGAAATTGCTTGCTCCACGCAATATTTTACGTCATTTCACTACGTCACTATAACCTGAAATTGAATCCACAAAAATTTAATTTTTTTTTCAAACTGAAGTCACTTACTTGGGTCACAAAATCACAGACAAGGGAATATACCCGGACGAATCTAAGTTCGAAGCAATAAAAAAACTACCCTAAACCGTGTAACGCAGACGAAGTTAGAAGATTTGTTGCAATTTGTAATTAATATCGCAAATTTATTCGTAACTTTGCGCAAATTACGAAACCGTTAAACGAATTATTAAAGAAAGGAAATACATTTAGCTGGTCATATGAATGCCAAAACGCTTTCGATACTTGCGTAATAATCTGTTATCACCTATTATTCTAAAATACCCTGACTTTTCAAAAGAATTTATCATCACTACTGATGCATCCGACGCAGCATGTGGAGCAATACTTTCTCAAATGTACGACAGAAATGGCCATCCTGACGCTTTTGCCTGTAAGCCTGTATCATTGAAAAAGAGTTGACAGCTTTACATTGGGCTATCAATTATTTCAAACCATATTGTCACGGTCTAAAATTTAAGATTCGTACTGACAAAAACTACTCGTATTCTTGTTCAATATGAAAAACCCAACCTCCAAACTAACAAGAATGAGATTGGACCTAGAGGAATTCGAATTTGAAGTGGAATTCGTAGCCGGTAAAACTAATGTTGGTGCTAACGCTCTTTCTCGAATTATAACTACCTCTGATCATCTGAAATCATTACAAAAACGAACTAATGAACCTAACAACAATCAAGCATTAGTGGTGAAGACTAGGGCAATGGCTAGATCTAACAAAGAAGAGACAACACCAGTGACACTGAACGACAGAAGCAAGAACATAACCACACCGTCATTTTGGAAAACCGAGGATCCTTCAGAAGTCAATAAGCTATTAAAAATACAAACGAAAGTAATTAAAGACTCAATTAAAATGTCACTTTTCAATAATAACTATAACAAGAAACTAGATAGTGCAATAATCAGCCTTAAACAGAATGGAAGTCAGGTATTCGAATCTGCTCTTCTTAGATTATGTGCCTTCGCGAAAAAACTTAGCAGATACAAACTAGCTATCTCTATGGAAGATGAAATCTTTATCCAATACTCGCCTCAAACCATTAAGGAAATCGCAAACAGAGTCATTTCCGGTTGCGAGATTATCCCGTTCACACCACCCAAGTGGATTACGAGAAGAGACGAAATATAAGAAATACTGAACAATCATCACATGTTACCTTCGGGATCGCCTTTACTTAAAAATAAGAGATAAGTACAAGTGGAAAAACATGAAGGAAGAAATTAAAAAATTCGTGAAAAATTGTGAAATATGCAAAATAAATAAGGCAACAAGGCACACAAAAGAGGAGTCTGTGATAACAACGACCCCAGTAAGACCATTCGAAAGTATCTCTATAGACACAGTAAGCGCTCTACCAAAAACACCCAAAAATAACAGGTACGCTGTTATCATACAATGCGACCTTACAAAATACGTAGTTTTAATACCAACACAAAATAAAGAGGCTAACACAGTAGCGAAGGCTCTTGTAGTGAACTTCATATTAACGTATGGAAGATTTGCAGAAATACGATCGAACCAAGGACTATAATATAACAACGAGGTGTTAAAACAAGTGGCAGAGTTACTAAAAGATAAACAAACGTTTGCGACCGCTTACCACCCACAAACCATAGGCGCTTTAGAACGGAATCACAGAACCCTAAACGAATACTTAAGGACATTTACCAACGAGCATGGAGATGATTGGAATGACTGGGTGAAATTTTATGAATTTACATATAATACTACACCACATACAGACACTGGCTACACGCCATTTGAGTTGTTGTTTGGAAGAAAATCTTCCACAGGATGTAATAACACGCAAAATAGAACCGGTATACAATTACGAACTTTATTAAAATGAATTAAAGTACAAACTACAAAAATAGAACGAAATAGCGCGAAAAAAAATTATTGAGCAAAAAGAGAAGAGACAGGCGGCTGCAGCATCAACCCGCTTATAATTAAACCAGGAGATGAAGTGTATCTGAGGAACGAAAATAGAAGAAAACTAGATCCTTTATATTTAGGTCCGTATATGTACAGTATCCAAACTTTAAACCCCAAATTGTACAATCATTAACAAATACAGCAAGAAGGAAAGTACTGTACATAAAAATAGATTAGTCAAACGATGAAAATATATGTCATACGATTTTCATTTTTAAAAAGGGGGATGGTGTGGCGCCTGCACATAGGCAACCCCATCTTAGATATATTATAGCAATAGTTATAGCAATAGATGTAGCATAATAGTGATTATAGAATTATAGTAAGATATTATGTGATAGTCAAATTGTGATTGGTAGAAGATTGTTAGTATAGGTTAGAACAGGATAGATACTACTTAAAGATAAGAATAGCATAGGTAACATTGGAAATGAGGCATAAAGAAGAATTCAGGATACATAGTAAGTAAATATTTTAAGTTAGGATTAGATTTATATTTATTAGTATAAATAGCGGAATAGAATTTAGGATGTCACAGATTAATTTGAACAAGATAAGGGGAAACTCTGGCCAACTGTAATAAAAGTCCGCGAGTGTAAAAATTCTGCCAAGAAGGTACCACGCTGTGTGCTTCCGATTTGTGTAATAAATAGTGGAATACCACAATTGGATCGAATGTTTCAGAGTAAAATCACTCCAAATTTGAAGGAGCGATACAAATTCTATAGTCATAGACACTCAACCAAAATACTTTGCACTTGCTCCATGTGAGGTACGAAATGTTCCAATTTCACTCTACAATATCACTTCCCAACTGACACAGCTGTATTGTTTGTACCACTCAACTTTCACGTTTACTTTCAAACCCGCAAACGTGACCATAAGTGTATCGATAAGTTGCTAACTTTCTTGCTATAAAAAATCTCTACATCTTAATCCAATCTGAGTGACCAATTCCACAGAAAACAGCCTTCATAACATCCTGTGCGAAAATAATGAGGAAAACAAGTTTTTTTTTCCTACCAAAACAAAATAGATTTTCGGGGTCTGTTTAGAGTCTATCGAAAGGAAGAGTCTGTCTGTTGGTGGCTGCAACTTGCAAAAGTGTTTAAACTATTTCGACTCCAACACCTACGAAAAGGAAGATCCAGCTGTAAGCTAGAAACAGTGAAACTTATTCTGCCGCGAAAATTCTGCAGATGTTGTTCCTCTATTACATCTCTTCCGCTGACTGTTCCACTTCATCTGAACTTCTTGCACAGTCCACTGAACCAAGTCAGGAAACTTCGACAGTTCCCAGATGTGTGAAGGAAAGGTCCAAAACAACGGCATGCCGCAGGTGAAATTGAGGATATATACCCAAAAAGAAAAGAAGTCTAACAATGGCACGAAATAGCTTACATCAAGTGGATCCATACCTGGGGTGGTTTGTTGGGCAGATAGTCGCTTACGGTAGGCTAAATTATTTTCTATGCTCGACTTTCTTCACGGGAGCCTGGTCCGTTGGTGTGGATGTTTTGTTTTTTCTTCTTCTATTTTGTTTCCGTCTGACAACGCCGATCGTAATTCGAAAACCGAAACAAGTAATCGGAAACTCTCAGACTTCCCCCATCGACACGGAACGTACACGTGCAGAGCCAACGATAAGGTAGAAAAAAATTCCAGCCAGCCAACACGTAGCATCGCGACGACCCTAACGAGGCCCTCGTGTGCTTTTTCTCAGCATTTAGCCAAAGACGCGGGGCAAAAATTGAAAGCTTTCATACGGAACAAAAGGACACACACACACTCATTGCCTGTTGTTGTCTAGTGTTTTCTTCTCTGCCTTGCTTTCCACTGTTTTCCCCGCTCACCATTGTTCCGCTTTTGTTCGGTCCTCGACAAAATGGTCGGCAGCGATTACGGAGCACTTCCTGTGCGTCGCGCCACCCTTCAACACGCTGAATGCCGTTGAGGCGGCGTGCTCAAGGATGCGTCTATGAATATCGAAGGAATTTCACGCTACAATGATGCGCCAGGTAAGCGAACTGAATGGTGCAGAACAATTACGCAGATCGGGAAGGGCGGCCGGGTGCCTCCAAAAACATTCTTCTGCGGTTCGGTTATTTTCAATTTCAGCTTCCAGGCGCCGCTGCTTCGGTCTAGGGTTGAACGCCGGTGGGTGGAGGCGGTACGGAAAAGTCGAATAAAAGTTTCAATAATCGATTTGTGTGCCTTCTGGAGCAAATAAAGAGTACAGTACGCAGTGGCCGCTTGCTGCAAATGGAGAAAATGCTTTGATCGAGCCGAGAACGTAACGTGCACACGCACGAACGTGGTTGTTTAACTTTGCGAGTCATTTTGGGGAGAGGATTTTTTGAGCCCGTTTTTTATTTTCGGATGCTTCTGGTTCTTTGAAGCGAGGATAACATGTTCATCGCCATAAAGTCGCACTATATGTTTACTTTGTATGTGATTGGAAATGTTATGTATCCCGTTCGCAGAAATATTGTTCGATGTTTGAAAGTCTGACGTACTTCGGGCGCGCTGATATTTGCTCTAAATCTTCTCTCAAGATAAGCATGATGAATGGTTTCAATAATTTTAATAAAAAATTTCGACGCAAAGTTATCATATTTTATCTTTTAGTGACTCCGAATTGAAGAACTCATCGTTTGAGAATTTTATTATAAGGCTCTCTTATTAAACTGTTCCAGCATACTTCAAACCACTCTTTGAATATTGCAATAATGCGCCAACTCTGCATAGAGTTGGTGAAGTTTCAAATAATTCCATCTTGACAACACACTTTTTCGTGCCGTGGTTCGCGGTACAGCTGTATTCCATCATGCTCGGCGCGAAATGGAGACGCATGATTGCTCATCAATTTATTGTTCCTACTTTCTTCGACTTTCTTTATCATCCTTATTTCTCTCTCGCACACACGGATTCGAAAAGCTAAATGTCAGACTATACCAAACGCTACAAGATGAGCGTCACCGGCGAGCTGTACATGGCGCCGAAAAAGCAAACCGAAGAAAACTGTCGTGACGTTTCGGGTGGAAATGATTTGTGTTATTCTTTTCCGCACGCTTCACGTCGCATCTTCTCGCTGGAAACTGGCTAGTTTCTGCTACGCTTAAAATTTGCGATTCTGAAGGGAAACTCCCCCATCCGGCCAAGCAGCAATACTCGTGCATTACGCCGAAAGGGGATTTTATTGTGGTGGCTTTAACCACGAACCGTAAGGAAACGGTGGGAGCCATTTTACCAGACCATTTCCATCATCGTCGCCCGCTGACGATTCGACGTTCGACGCAAAAACGTAAAGCAGCTGGTTTAACATTTCGGTTGAGCTTTCATTTCAATTCGGGTTCTGCTGAATTTTTTTGTTGCTCCTTTTCGTCGCGGCTAGTTGTTCCATTTTAATTGAGTTATAAATTACCGTCATATATTTTTGCCCTGCACAACGACCTGAAGCCACCATGATCCTGTCTGTCCACGTGGTTAGTGTTTCTGTTGGATGTGGAGCAGCCGACGCAGCCGGCAAAGGGGCTGACTTATTCAGTTAACTGTACGTTTGGCTGGGTGCTCTAGCGTGGTTTGTCTTTCTAACCGCGGCTGGTGTCTAGGGTTCTTAGAGACTTTGAGTGTGTCTTTGCAATATTATTCGCACCGTCTCGAGGCGGCATTAAACACGCTTGAAGTGATTCTAACAAGCTCTAGCTAGAATCTTTATTGTAGCGTGAATGATTGCGCGCTCGTCAAAGAAAAGGTCATGATATAAATGGCACGAACATTTTTTGTTTAAATGGACTTTTGGAACAATTTAGGCGTTTCAATTTATTTTGTGTTACGTTTTATATCGCGCTTTTTTTTAAAGATAAATTTATTTAGTTATTTTATTTGCGCAATACGGCCTGGCCTGGCCGTTCTACAGAAATAAAAAATATATAATTTAATGTTTTTTTTTTTCAATTTGGTGGCTCGTTCCTGTTTGCTCATATATTTCATTTATTTGTGCATTCACCAACTTATTATACAATTAAAGTGTTACAATTAAGCTTTCCATTGTGATAAATAATATTCCTTAAGGTTATGAGTCCAACAGCAAGACATACAGCGTTACATAAAAGTATAGATTGAATGTTTCAGTAAATAGATAAACAGTAAAATAGAACACATAAGAATTGTCGGAAAACTAACTTTCACAGATTCTGAGATAGTTAATTGTTTCTGTTTTTTTTTTTTTTACTCCTGTAGAAAAGTCAGGGCGTATTGCTTTCAATTAACTTATAAGTAAGATACTCCTTTCACCTTAGCTGGGAGACATTTCCTTCTCCGAGCCGTGAAAAGGCACCGTAGCCCGAGTGTGCTCGGTTGTTCCGTTGCTATGTTCGGTTATCCATCCATTTGGAAGAGTTCCAGATTGTGTCCGAATCTCCAGTTTAAAGTTTTGTTAGTGGCCTCCTTCTCGCTTTCGATGGTTTGTCCGTCCATGGTATCGGTAGGAGCAACTTCTTCTGTGTGGTACCCGACCCTTCTCACTCATCGTACTCTTTCATACATTATTTTATACATCCATTCATGCAAGCAAGATACAACATACATATATAAGACAGACAAACAGTGAGAGTAGAGCGGGGAAGAGGATCACACTAATAATCTGTTCGCTCGGCAAAAAATCGAAGATAGGTCTCATCGCAGTCTCCCAGTAGGCCCCGAATCGGAATGTTTGGCAACTAGCAAGGTGGGTCGAGCAGCCTCGTATTCCACACAATACCATAGAAGTTGATCTATGTCGTGGTATTCGAGGCCACAGCCACATATTTTGGAGTCGACTTGTCCTATACGCTGGAGATGCGCGCCCAAAGCGAAATGATTAGATCTAAACTCAGACATCATTCGAATGAACGATCACCTGTGATACCGTGGAACCAAGGCTTCAAGGACACTATCGGAGAGATGGAATAAAGAAACCTCCCGAGCTCATCGGTGTTCCACAAACTCTGCCAACAAGCAGTGCAGATGTCCTTTGGGGCACGCATGTACTCGTGAAGCAGGATAAGCTTGTCGAAAAAGGACCCTTCCGAAGCACCCTTTTGGAGCAATTTGTCTGCCTTTTAATTGCCGGCAATACTGCAATGTGCAGGCAATCAAACAAGAGATATACGGAATGATTTCTCAAACAATGACTTCTTCTTGACATGACAATCTTCTTCTTGGCTTAACGATCTCTAAGGTCATGCCGGCGATCGAAATACCTTACTAGACTGCCGATACCACGTAGTTGGTTAGTCAATCCTCACTACGGGGGGACGGTCCGGATGAGATTTGAACCCCGGTCCCGCCGTTTGAAGACCGGTGCCGCTGTCGCATAGACTGTCGCCGACCATCAGCTAAAGACCTTTAATATTTCTTTTACGAAGTAGCCCAGGCGCTTGTAGGAACAAGGAGTGACAGGAATAAGAAATAAGAAAAGCGATGGATAGAGATATGCAGCAAGATGTGAACTCAAAAATAAATCGGAGTTGAGTTAGAACTGTGAACCTAAACACATGAAACATCGTCGTACGTCTTATTGCAATGATCCGAAAAGCGAGTTCCTTCCCCCCGATCACTATTTCGCTTAATAGCCTTCATAGGTTTTAATGTTTCGACAGCGCTTTAACTGTCGGAGAATATAACATATTTTTCTGAAGGACAAAAACTTATAATCAATAAGGCGAAAAAATTTGCGGCGAGCTCCGTTACATATATCGATCATGGCTGGTGGAGCGTGGCGTAGTTGAGAATATGGTTCGGATACAATGTTATATACGCCAAAACCGATGCCCTGCTTGGATGAGTATCTGTCAGTATAAAAATGGTTGCTGGTCGAATGGCCATACTTTTCCACAAAAATTCTAGAAATTGCCGTCCTGCGAAGACTATCGGGGATAGACTTAGTTTGCTCTCTCAACGAGGTGTCTACTCTAAACCGGGAACTGCAGGACCCTGGTAGGCTGGCACGATTTAAATTTGCTTGAGTGCTAGGGTGTACCTGTTAGGAGAAAAAATCATGAAAAGGTTTCATGATTTTACATTTAGAACCTATCTGATGCAGTGTTCGAAAGTTCTCGATTATCAATGGATTTGATACTGTGAAGTGTCCCAAAATGCGAAGCGAGCTCAAAACGGAGTGGAAGCGGCATCACTCCACACATCACTTCGAGCGACATCGTGTGGGTTGATTTCATACAACTCAATGCGATTCTAAGACAACGGTACTGGATAAGTTCAAGACGGATCAGATGCGACTTTGATGTTGATTGTTATGTGGAAAAAAGCAAGGCTATTGGATTGTAAATGTTATTTTTCGTACCACTTTTAACGCTGATTTACGACTACCTTCACTACGGGTGAACGATCCTGATTGGATTTGAACACTGGTTCTTCCGTGTGAAGACCCCAGCGTTTTTATTTTTGTGTGCGTTCGTATATTGCGAAACAAAATAAAATCACACCTTCCCGCAACTGTTGTAGATCGGAAGGATTAATTATTTTACCTTCATTATTCCACACCGACACTTCTTTTCTACGCGGCTACACGCAACCAAACACTCTCCAAAGACGTCAGGAAATTCATTATTCGTTCGGTTCCCCGTAAATTGATTGGTCCATTTCACAAACCTCCCACTTTTCCCAACGGGATCGACTTTCGGTTAATCTTGCATGGTAAAAATACTCGAAAAGCATTACCCATTCCGGCGAAACCTTCTGTGCAAGGTACTCAAGCTTCCCATGCTCCCCAGGGATAAAGCGAGAGCCAGAAAACCGGGGGGAGGTGGGATCGCTTATTTGCTGTAAATACATTCACAGCTCTCCTGTTGGTACGGATGTGCGTCTTATTTTACTTCCCTCTGTTTACTTTCTCCTCTTTTTGGTGTTTTTGTTGCCTGTTCGACGTACAATGCGGCGCCGATTATCGACCGATGATGGATTGCGTATGAATAAATGGGCAGCTTTCCCGCGGCATAATGTGCGCACCCGAGAGCGATTTGTTAGCGCGTAAGAAGCCATTAATTATCATCAACGCCGAGAGTGAAGCGAGAAAAGTTTTGGCCTTGCCCGCGGTGCGTGATTGGAGATTTTCTTCCCCTGAAATCGATGGAGTGTGGGACGGGGGAAACTTTTGCAACAACCACGGAAAAAAGCGCCCCTGTACCGAAGGGCTTGTTGATATGCGTACGGCATAATGAGATGAATGATTATGAATGATAGACTTTTGAGGGTCCTAGCACGCGGCAGCACACTGAAAAGAAACGCACAAATCATGCACCCGAATAATATTGCAGATGGGAGCTGCATTTTGCCGGAAAAGAAGGTAACCTTTTTTTTTTTTCTTCTTCGAATGCCGATCGCATTACAATAATGTTGTTTTTTTTAAGAATGATCCGCTGTTTGGAGTACCAAAGGGACGGTTATGTGAGAGTAAATGTTTACAAGCAGGAAAAACATATTTACTCTACCAACCAGCTGACGCTCCTGACGAGGCAAATTTCTTTGTTACGAGGTCATGATGCTTTGAATAACGATTCGTTGGGATTTGGTGTAGTGTGATAAAGGATTTTTTGGAATACCGTGAAAGGAGTGTGTTGATAGAACGTGTCAAAGTTATAATAGTTTTTGGATTGACTCAAGGCTTGTCATGCGATTTGTGCTTTTGTTTTCGTTCATTCCCTAGCTGTCAAAGTAATGATTTCAGTAAAAAGCTTTATAAAAATTCTTGACAAAAGCAATTGCAACCCTAACTGCTCTAATTTCTTTCAAGGCTCCATCTGAGGCTTATTGCATCGCTTCAGGTCCTCGAATTTTTTAAGGGAATTTTTGGATAATAAGCAATATAAAAAAGACTTCGCGGTAGATTGAACTTACTAACAGCATATGTAGGGATTCCAGTACGGTAGTGCGCTACTCTGAAGACGTAGCCAATAGTAGAGATAATAAGTCTTAATATGGTTCTGGGTTCGTGTGCTTACAATTTCTAACTGTTTATTCTTCGGCGCTACATCCGCTTTAAGGTTTAGGTCTGCCGCAGCAGAATCCGGAACCGCTCACGGTCCCGCGCCGTCGTCCGCCAATCCGTTATCCCGGCCTTGATGGCGGATGATTCCACGCCATTCTTCCACCTCAATCTGGGCCTACCATGCCTCCTCTGTCCGTGTGAACGGCCTAAAAGGACTTTCTGAGCTGGGTCGTCCAGTGCCATGCGTATAACATGGCCAGTCCATCGGAGCCTGGCGAACCTAATTCGCTGGACGATGGTGAGGTCGTCATACAGATCGTACAGCTCGTTGTTTTTGAGGCTCCTTCATTGTCCTGCCACACGTATGAGGCTAACGATCCTTCTGAGCATCTTCCTCTCGAACGCCGATAAGAGGGTTTCGTCTGTTTTGGACAGGGCCGCCATGTCTCAGAGGCGTATGTGAGTACTGGGACTGTAAAGGTACGATACAGTCCCAGCTTCGACCGTCGTGACTGGTTTTTTGAGGTGAGATGTTGCCTCAGACTGTAGAATGACCGGTCTTTATGCCGTTTTCGGTGCTGACTTTTGACTCGAGATAGGTGAAGTTTTGGACGACTTCAAATTTGCGGTCACCTGTCCGTACATCACCCCCACGTAGTTCCGGATTTCTTGGTAGGGCCGCTGATGGTGCCACCATCAATTTGGTCTTTGCCTCGTTAATCTGCAACCCGAGTTTATCTGAAGCCTGTTGGATCCTTTGATAGGCATCTGCTACCTGGGAAAGCCGCAGACCAATGGTGTCTATATCATCAGCGTATGCCAGGATCTAGGTTGACTTATAGAAGATGGTTCCTGAAGTCTCCACCACCGAGTGTCGGATGGCCCTCTCAAGCGCCAAGTTGAATAGGAGACAGGCTAACCCATCTCCCTGACTCAGGCTTTTGGTGGTAGCAAAGGACGCGGAGAGTTTTCCATCCACCTTCACCTGGCATGTGACGTTGGTCATGGTCATTCTAACAAGACAAGGTAGAGTTTTACCTTGGCTATGCTATCATTTGCGGCCTTGAAATCTATGGAGATTTCAAGGCCGCACGTGTTCATCTGCTGTTCAGATATCTTCTCCAAGAGTTGCCGCATGTTGAAGATCTGTTCAGTGGTAGATTTTCCGTTTCGGAATCCTCTTTGATAATTTCCAACTATCCGTTCAACGATTGTGACAAACTTATCCTGAAGGCTTAGCGAGAATATTTTGTAGTCGGTATTCAACACCGTAATACCCCTGTAGTTGTTGCAGCCCAACATAGCTCCCTTGTATATGGGATAGATGATGTCGAGATTCTAGAAAAACAGTTAGGAAGAAGAAATATTACGATGAAGGCGTACAGGAATGTTTGTTTTGTTTATTGAAGTTTTGGCATCTTCTTCTTTTTCGTGGCTCAACGACCCTAAGGTCATATCGGCCATCTACTGACTTACTTGACTTGCTGATACCACGTAGTTGAATAGCTAGTCCTCACTACGTAGGGACCTTTCAACCCCGGTCCTGCCGTTTGAAAACTGGCGCCGATATCCCCTGTACTGCCGGGCCTTCCCTTATCTTGGTAGATGAAGTCTTGTTTTTATGTTTATAATATCATGCTTCAATATAAATGTTTTTGTCGTGAATTGGTAAAAGTAAAAATAAAATGACCATCACCTCAAAACGCCCGGAACGGAACGAGTCAAACAATCAGACCCATCACTTGTACTGGGATAGTATGTGAAGCAATGTACACGTTAGGAAGGGAAGATTGATTGAGATTGAGAAGGGTTATTGAATCATAAACACGCAAGATAGTCAAAATTTATTTCATCAAGGACTATATTCAAACTATCGCATGAGATTTGCTCCAATTTATCAACTGACGTCGCTATTTTGCGAGGCCCTCCGATTTCGATTATTTCTAAATATCTCCAAAGTTTCCTTTAAATTTCGTTTTAAAAACTTTAAAGTTAGATAGTGGCCATTGGACCGAGAAGAAGAATAAGAAAGTAAGACTAAAGAGGGTTAATATAATATAGAAATCATAGGGATATGACAAAATAGCCTTCATAAGCACTACTAAGGGTTTTTCCAATACAAATTTGCCTTACTTGTGCCTTAGTTGGTTGATTTACAAAGATTTTGTCAATAGCGATTCATAAAATCCCTATTTATGCCCAAAACAACATTTTGTACGACTTTGTTAGTATAATTAACGCTCAAAACTGTAACATACTGCAGCAAGGAACTGAGTGTTGTGAAGTTCACACCCTTCCTTTGTTACGCTCAGTTCTGTGTATAATTAGTTCACCATTCCTTCGAAACACTTACAAACTAGCAGATACACGACGAAACCTCCAAGAAAGCAAATAAAGAAAATGTATATTGGTGCTAGCCCTAAGGCTAGCCTCAATTGTAGTTCACTTTCCCCCTATCATTCGAGGACAATCTAATTTCTCCTCACGATAACAGTACTGAGTTCACATCCGACCGTAGTTCGGTAAAACTCACCCACAGGGATTATCCTTCAACGCATGACCCATGGAAATGTGAGCAAAGTTATAATCTGTCCTCCCGTATCGACGTTGGGAAACGTTCCTGGGCTGGATAATACCAATCCAGGTTTAATGTAATAAAAGCCAAACATACCTCTCCCGTGTGGTTGATTATTACTTGCGGCGGACGGGAGTAATTTTTTCCGATTCCATCGCGATCATCATCCTCGGCTGATGTAGATAAAAAGCGGAGCTCCTGCCCATAAACTGTAACTAGAAGGGTTTTTTTGTGTATGTGAATGTGGGTGTGCCACACAAAAAAGGTTGAAGAGCAAAGCCGAGGTTACTATGTGCAGGATAAACTCCGTAGGAAAACTAGTTTTGAAGGAAACGGTCAATCGACGGGTCATGGCTTTACTAACGTGCCGTAGTGGCAATAGTCGTCGCGTGGAAAGTGAATGATTTCTTTTTATTTCATGCTTGGCATAACCACCTTCCTTGAGACCCGGTGTGGTGGTTTTATTCTTGGTCGCTCTATTTATTTTCCCACTATCGGTCACCACCGGACCAGGATCGCCACCAGGCCACCGAAGCTCTATGGGAGCGGCACCTTTAGCGCTCCCACAGGATGGTAAATCCACCATAAATTATTCTTGTGCGATTTATTAATTCCAGGATATTCTTCCGCTGCTTATATATATAATATCCCTTGGCCGGGTCGGTTCGGGCTTCTGTTCGTGAGATCCGTTTGCCTTCTGCCTGAAGACTTGAGCCTGTTAAAGCCTTAATAGAAGCAGCGCTTGTCCCGGATCATAACTTTCATATATACATTCTTGTATGTTTTCCACCATGTATCGGTGTGTGAAGCATTTTTTTCTTCTTCTCTTTTCCCACCTATCAACTAACGCTTCGTTTTTCTTCTTCCCCTCCCGCAGGAACAGAGTCATAAATCATATCGACCGCTGTGTGTCCTAACGTTCCGGTGGAACTATCTGCTGCACGGTCTCGAACCGGCCGGCTATCATCTGGTCAACGTGCTGCTGCACACGATCGTTTCGCTGATGTACTTCCGGTAAGTTTTTGAAACCAGCAAACCCATCCTGCCCCTGGCGTCTTGCCCCTTACACTTCCACAATCCTTTTTGAACGCGTAGTCCAAAAGTGCTTTCACGTAGCTCGTGGCTGTCCGAAGCCCGAAAATGTAACGCAATGTTACAGCAAACTGAATCTGATAGGTCTTCCTGGGGCTCGCTTTCGGCGTGCGGATGCGCTGCACCAGAAGGTACGGTTTCGGATTAGAACTGAAAGATTTCGGCAAGAAACTGGCAGCACTGCTGCTCGCTACACGCTAAAAGATGGTTGAATGAAAAGGTATTTCCCGGGAAAGGATCAGTACGGTAGCATGAAATCATCTTTTTCTACAAGATTTATTAGTCCCGGGTGTTTGTTAAATGTATCAACGAGTCAGCCAATGGTATATAGAGCGAGTGAATCGTTGGACATATTTGCAAACTAATTTCTGGCGGACAACCTTCACGCTAAACTAACAACGGAAATCGCCACTCACATTCTTCTAGCAGCTGCTGCCTTTATTGATGGAAGATTTCCTCCTAAAGCACGCAGATAGCAGATGCTCCACTTTTAGGATATCTTCTTCCGAGCCACAACAAAACGAATCACTCACCGATAAACAGTTCTTCTAGAGTGCTGTGGCATCACCAAATGCTTCGGATTCCAACCCACCCCACCCACTTATCCGTCTCCGGCTGAAGTTTGTTTTGATTTCTTCATTCAATTTCCGGTTTCCGGCTCAGCTCGGCTTCGTCTTGAGTCAAACCGATCCAGCCATCTAGTAGGTGGCGGATGTTCGTTCGAATTGGTTCAAGCAGCACACAAATAAGCTCTCATTGAGCAAGGATGTACTGTTCGGAGCGCACACATAAACTAAAGCAGCAAGTCTAACTGTGTCACCCAATACGGTGATAGTTCCGTCGCACGTAGCGGTGCTTGGTTTGAATGGAGCGTGATGATATGTTTTCCTCATGCAACGAAAGCAGCATCACTCCATACGCATACTATTTGCCAACGTCGCTTACAGTTTTCATTGCAAAGAAAACACACCTATTCTTTCTTATTTGTTAGCATGAAAGCCTCTTTTTTATAGTGAGAAAATGGAAAAGTCTTGTAAACAATAATCATCCATCGAAGCTAGGAAAAGGCAGAATGAGTGATATATTTATATCAATGCTGTAAGGTAGCCTTGAAAATCCGTAGTTTCTTTTATGTGTACGAATTTTTATATGTGAAACAAACAAATACAGAGCTAGGGCATAAATAGCTTGTACTTTAGTTTCATATTTGACTTTTATTTCTTGAAGAATTTTTGAAATAAAAGTAACACATGGTGTATCTATGGTATAAAGAAAACTTTATGCAGCAATTGAATTATAAATATTTTCTCAATCAACAGCGATGCGTTACTTGCACTCAAACGAACGACGGATTCACTTGTGCATTAGAGACAAAGTTACGGTTTCGCTGTACCGTAAACTTATTCCAAAGAAATTAAGTTCGCTCGTTCCATAATGCAGGCGGCGAAAAGCTGGAGGAAAATAAAAAGAAAAACAAATTAAAACACCAACTTGCTGCACGTCGAAGATGGATCCTTTTCAGCGTTGCGCAACGGGTTGGCCTTTTGGGAATTCACCCTCATTTCCCTCGCAACGATTTTCCTCCTTTGTTGTGTTTGTGAAAGATTCATCCCTTTTGTTTTTTGCAAGCTCTGCAGCTGATGCTGGTGGGTAGCGCTTGTTTCATTAGAGTCGAAACGTTCATTGTAGAAATGATTCAGCCGGTGCACCAGCTTTTGTGCGCACGAAAACGAAACCCGGGCGCAACGAAACCGACCGGGGCAAACTTTTCACCCCCAAAGCAGTTTTCCTTCCCAACAGCGACAAAGGTCGTCAGGGATAGGAAGGGGGGGGGGGGGGGGGTTCGAGGGCAGTGTAATAGTGGCGGGAAAAATAAAAACAGGATTTACTGCAAACTAAGGAATGCAATTGCCAAAGAAGTCCATTCGCGCTACCATCTCTTCGGTGCATTGGACGAGCAGATATCAATCTGTGTGCCAGCGCGTGGCGGTGTAGATGAACTTTGTGACGCAAGGTTTGTTGTAGAATGAATGCAATTAGTTGCACCCGAAGCTGTACCCGAACGGAACCGAGAGGGAAAACGATGCGCGAAGTTTGCAATTTGCATAGCGCAAAGCTGCTTGAAGCTGCTTGAACTAATTGAAACAACTCTACTAGAGAAAACTAGAGAGAAACTGTAATCTCCCACCAGTGGAATTGTTGATCCGTTGTAATAAAAATATTCTCAAAAATTATTATTGTTTGACCAAAGCGAAACACTTGAGGATCAATTGAACGACAACCACGACTCCCGATCCGTCCATCGTTTTTTTATTTTTATTTATTTATTTTTTTTTTGTCGGATCAAAACTCCTGCCATTAAGCGAACCGACTATTTAACGAAATTTGGCATAAAGTTAAATTGCATCACCCGGCGTAGTTGGGCGAACGTTTTAATTCCTTCTTTTACATCCATCCTTTATCGTCCCCCTCAACATCACCATCCCAATTGACATCGATCGGTAACGCAAGCGCCCCGACGCCAGTAGTTGTGTGTTGGAATATTTTTCCATTAAAACTTGTATGTCCAAAATGTTCATCTACCACCACCACCATTCGGTACCGTCCATACCAAGAACAGCGCCAGTCGTTTTTTGTCCCTATCATCTCCATAACTTGGGCACCAATTTTTCCTTCTGCACATGAATGCAAAATTCAATTTAGTTATGCAATTTAACCAACCGGAATCACTCGTGGACACACTAACGCACATGGCCACATTTACTACATCACTGGGAAGTGCCGGTGGAAAATGGAAAATCATGACATGGTGGTCATGCAGAGTGCATCGAGTAGAATATTTCGTCCTATCCCAGAACACTAGCCTGCCAACCAGCGCTGGACAGAAAAGGAAAGGTGAGCTGAGAGGTGAAAAAAAAGCCCTGCACACACCATATTAGAAACCCCAGCAGCTGCACTCGCACTACAATCCGTAGCCAATTTTCCAAATGTGCTGCCCTTTGCGAAGCCCTTGCGCGGGGATGTGTGCGGCAGGGAGAAAAGAGAATTGCTGCTGCATCCGATTCGTTTTAAGTCTGCCGAACAAATCGGGTGCCAATCGGTCCCCCCCTCCCCCCCCCGTGCGTGATGATTGTAATGTGTTTTTGTGCAAATTTTAGTGTTTCATGTGAAATCATTGGTACGCAAATCGGACCAACGGTGACGGGCCGGTCCAGAATTGCCATCGGTAAACTCGAAACGGCGCGCTCCGCAACGGTGGGAAGGACACATTATTGGGTGCGCCAAACGAACGAGCTATGAAAATTGAAACCGATTCCCGAACACATTTCACGGCGTGCTATGGCTTCCGAAATGGGTCGCTCATGGAGCGCCCTAAAGTAGATTATATTTTATCCAATTCATGGTTCGGTGAAACAATAATTTCCCTAACATCATTATCACAGCGAGTGGCTACCCCTACCCCGCGTGCACCGAAGCTCGTTAAGGTGTGGGAAGGGATGGGCAGTGGCGATGTGTTCCAGATCCGTTGTGCAGTGTGTGTGTTTGTGTGTGTGTCTGGTAAGTAGATAAAGGTGTGGGGATCGGCTGGGTACTCTTCCTACCTTTGCTCAGGAGTCCCCATTTGCCGAACCGATGGTGACTTCGAACTTCCACCGAAATGGATTGTAATTGGACTTCACTTCGGAAATCGGATGGCGTGAATCGGTCCTCGTTGACGTTTGTCTGCCGGTCGAGCCGGGTTGGTTGGATGCCGTGCCAGCTGCTGCTTGTACGGCATGCGACCAGACGGATAGCTGTCACCCAATTATGCTGTACGATGACGTAAAATATGTTGCCTGTCATTCGTGATAATGACGGGCGTTTGTGTTGTTTATCCTTGGAGTATGGAAATAGGCACTTGTGTTCTTTTTGTGCACGCGTTTGTGTCGCTCTTTATGCTGACCGCAGCCATAAATGGTCATGTTTGATGTTTGTCACAGCTGAAAATAATGCTCGTTGGTGGTTGGGCTAGGAATGCCAAACAACATGGATAAAATTCAACGATCGAATTTATGACCTTTGGCAGAGCTCTTTGACGGCACATGCGGCTTAATGGAAGATCTAAGCAAAACACCATTGATTCTTTGAGTTGATTGATACTAATTGATGGGTGTCCAATTAAGGGCTGGAAATTGTACCTTACCATTTGGAAATTATCTCTTTCTGAAGATAATGACAAGCATAACTAGTAGAGCGTTCTCTCTGTCAACCAAAATGGACACCTACAACCACGTGCTTGGTAGTCTTTTCAAATGAATGGCGAACAGTCATGCACGATTTGGTGGAGATTGCTACGATTTACAGCTTCCAAGTTTATATTTCTCTACACTCACATCATTTGCGAACATTTGTTGTTTTCTCGACGTCCACTCTTCCCTGTTACCATTATCAACCGATAAATAACTTCATTTGACTACCATTATGTCAATACTACCTGCTGCGCAATGTTAAAGGTCTCCCAATGCAAAACACGTCCTACATTGCTAACAAACAGTGTTGCGTCGCTATCGAGATCTTGTTTGGTGCAGGGCCATAAAAAGCATCGTCCTGCATAAGTGCCATCGACCCACAACACAAGCCTGACAAATCATGGTCCTGCCGAATGGCATTGTAACGATAGTACAAATGCACACAAACTGCCCGTCGACAAGAAAGTGTCGCAATGGATGCAATGAGGGGTTTTTTTAACAATACGCTCTGTTCGATGTTGCACAAAAAGAAGTCCTTCATCGTCCATACCGCCTAACACTTCCCTGCTGTTGGGTAAAGCAATGGCAAGGGCAACAGCTGAAACTCTCCAGTTTCCCAGTTTCCATTTGGGTATGGGTTTGCTCCCGTTTGGGGCGTAACCATGCTCGGAGCACGTTTCGAACAATTGCATCCGTCGTCACCAGTAAGTAGGTCGAGCACGGAATACGGTTTGCAATGTTTGTGCAGGAAACGATACTCTCCCTTTTTTGCAAATACAGCTCGGTTGCCCAGTAAACATACAACAGCAATGTAACGTGAAGATAGTTAAAAAATCACATCAACTGCATCTGCGATATGCTTGAAGGCATTTTATTTACTATATTTGTTCAGATAGTAAATTAAGTGTGATTTATTATATAATTTCTAGGTAACATATTGATAGAAACATGCTTTCTGATATTGGAACAATGAATAATTCACTTATGGGTCTATTTAAAGCATTCTTCTATTATTTCTTAAATTAATTTCTTCGCAAATTGATTATATGCGTCCCTCACAAGGTTCAGGTATAACGAGTATAATGATACCATCCACCGGTTGTTGCCGATGGTCTTGGCACTAGACCGTCTTGAAAGAATAAGAGAATCCTGCATAAACAAGCCACTCTAATGAGAGCAATGGAGCGTATGGTAAACATTCCTAGAATCAGCACTTCATTACCGAGCGTTAATGCATCCATCACTGGAACGAACCAGTTGACCAACTTTCCCATCACTCCCCAACCCGTGATGATAAAATGAGGGAAAAACAACCGCGTCAATGAAGACAAAAAAAAACGGTACACATTGCTTAAGGCGGGGGCGAGTACTAGCAAATGAGCGGAAAAGCTACAAATAGAAACGCAAACAGTACGGGCTACTTCTACTGGTTCAACAAAAAGAGCCCTTTTTCGCTGTTGGCTTTCTGCAACAACAACAAAAAAAGGAAGAATTTTCTTCTCTTATTTCATCCCGTGGGAAGATCATACTTCGCTGCTAGTTTTCTGACGATCATTGACCGCGTCTGTACGGTTTTGCTCAGTTTCTTATGAATTTGCGCGACGCGGCCTTATGCGTCCTTCAGCTAGCGAGCCTCCAAGGCCTAGGCGTTCTCCCGAAACAGCACCGTAAAGTCAATTGGCCATACAGCTTCCACAAATGAACATTGGAAAATAATCCCCAGAAACTGGAAGGACGAAACGAAGATTTGTTGTGGTATGAAAGGGCACAGCAAAGGGCAACCAAACGCCGCGTTTGTGCGCAGTCCTAAGTCCCAAAGGCCAGCGGCTCTAATTAAATTAATGCCATAGGTAGTGCAGGATCATGAACCTTTGTTTTCCCGGTACTTCACCGCTCCTCCTGTAGTCCCATGGGAAACGAAACGTGACCGGAAGGGCGTAGCGCAAAAGAAGAATAATGAAACTGGGCTGGAAAAAAAATTTTATGAAAAAGGACGAAATGAACTGGCGGGCGAGCGTCATTGCAAAGGATGGCCAATGCAGTAGGTCAAGATAAAATGGCCGTCATTGTTCACCCGCTAATGGAGCTCCGCCGCTACTGGTGTGCCACCGGGCACGATCGGGCATGGCGTCGGCAGTGGTCAGAAAGCCGAATGAAATTTACTGCCCCACAATGTTAGCCACTTTTTCACATGTGCCTCCATGTTCCTCACATCTTACACACTGTTTTATTCTGCCACGTACTTATTGCTTCACTGTCTTCCCTTGCAGAATGTGCGCCATGCTGCTTTCGGAGTCGGCCAGCTTTGCGGCTGCCCTACTTTTTGCCGTGCATCCTATCCACACCGAGGCGGTAAGTTTTCCTTTTGAACTTTTATCTTTACACTGAATTATTTATTTAGTTATTAACATAGATTGTAATCCTCTGTTAAATGTTAGTCTAGCGTAGAAAGTTTTTATTTCCATTTTATTAAACGCAATTACGCCAGATAACTCCATAACTCTTGTAATATTCATCAACAATTTTTTTCATTTTATAAGTTAATGTACAAATAAGGTGTCAATTTCATTTTTGTGACGTTTAAAATCTTGTTTATGTGGTGACTTGAATGGATCTATGAGAGAGCGGCCCGGTGGTGCAGGCGATAACGCCGCCGATCTTCAAACGGCAGGACCGGGTTCAAATCCCATCCGGACCCGTCCCCTCGTAGTGAGGACTTGACTATCTAAGGCCGGGCGTGTCCTTTAGAGGTAAGCGGTAGTACACGCCAAGAAGAAGAAGATAATATTATTCAGGATTAGTAAATTACCTGAGGAATAACAGCCAAAAACTATGAAATTACAACCGAAATCATCATGGCGCCTCAACGATGGGATTCCTTCTTTTGAACAAATTCGATTGAGCTCACGACATTCAATTGACTCGGAATGTCTTTAATTGCAGCATTCGTAAGAGTGTTGCAGGTTAAAGATTCAATATTTGAACATGTGTTTCATTTATGTACATGAACAAATATTGTTCTCTAAAGCATAATCTAAAAACTATCACTTTATTTATCATAAGAAGCCTGTGAGTTTGTTTGAATCAAACGACTGATATGTATTACTTGATCTCATTGATTTACCTATCGAATATGTGTTTAGTTTGCGATAACTCCTCTCATAATCCACTATCGAGTGTTTTTCGATAACACATTCGAAAAACAAAACTAATTGCAAACTTCGTACTGCTCATCGATTGGTGCTTTAAATCCATGCCTCAATCCTGGTCGCAAAGTATACCAGATGTTATGGTGTAAAGATCTTCCAGAATGGATCCAATAAAGCGGACCAAAATTTGCTATATTTAAGGATCAGACTAGAGAAACCATCAGTATGCTAATACAGCCGCAGATTCTGACCGAAAGCCATCGACCGAGCCAAAGAACTTGCAGCGAAGGAAAGTAAAATAAACGAATGAACGGTCCCCAAGGCGAAGCCAGACGCTAGCTAGCGGGAGCAAGTTTAAAATTCGTTCCAATTTAAAACTTTCCCAGCCGCCCGGGGCGCACACACCCGGTGGATCGAACCTACGGGCTCCACATGCTCTCGCTCAGCTGGCCACCCTGATAAGCTGCTTTTTGTTTCGGTGCATATATATATTTTTTTAATGTTTAGTGTGGGTTTTATTTTGCCACCCGTTTCGCTCGGGTGAAAATCCACCCCCTAACAAAGCTGGACCATCGTCGTCCTGGGCTGTCGCATCGAGTTCGGAATCGGCGATGATGGTAGGAAAGTTTTGCCCATAATCAGCCCCCGTTTGCCTCTTATTTTCAACGGCTTATCCGGTGAAAAGCTGCAGCATAGTGTGAAATCCTTGGGGAGCAGTGGAAGGCGGGAAAAAGCTAGCTACCAGGCCACAGCATCGGCCCCACAATCGCTTATCGCTTTGCATGTGTACGCCTGGCCCTGTGTGGTGTTAGCGGCTCTTTGGCACTCGGCATAAGGTAATCGGTGGCGAAGGAAAATTGTTCCCATTTCTTCGACGGCCAGTTTCATCGTCCAATCATCGTTTCATTCTTTCACCAACGCCACTCGGCTGAAGCAGCTGCTCTGACTACGGCAGCGTATCATGGTGCGCGGACACCGAAGACGCGGTGACGTTGTTGCGAGAGTATTTGCAGCTGTTTGCTTGTTCGTGTACGGTCGAATTTGTGGTTTGATTGTGTGTGGAGTTTTCTTTCCCCCCGCTATTTGTACCGTCTTTGCTTTCTTTGTCAATTTGAAGATGGGAAGATACTACCGGCACTATGGTGGCCGGGAGGTCGATTTTCGTGCGATATTTTCTGACATTAGGCGGAACTGTTCATTCGCTTTATTCCTCGTTGGCCTTTGGACGGGCTCAACCTCTGCTCAAGTCGACCGTAATTGAGTCAACTGTTCTGTTGACCGAGAGTCCACTTCGTGCCAGGGAGTTTAGGTTTGCCGAACCCAGTGATAATGTGGCGGAACGCAAAGGAAAAATCGAATTTTCACCCGTTCGCTCGTTTGCGATGCCGGTCATAAAGCGATTAAATGGAATGAATAAGTTATGCAGGATGAAATCGGAAACCTTTGTTGCCTGACGGAAGGACAGGCAGATCAGACAAAGTTCGCCCAACCGTCTATATTGATACAGTTAAACGTGTTATTATGCATTTTGGTGGCAGAAAAGTGTGTTATCATTATGGATTGTATGACTTTTTAGGATCGAATTCATTTGTTTACTTTCTTCGAAGATTTTTAAATGTTTTTGACAATCATTGATTTTTGGTTTGTACCAATAAATACTGATTTTGTGCCACCTTGTGCATTTGAATAGAAATAATTGAAAGAAAATAAAGTTAGTGTTTATTTCATTCTGTCAACATTATTCAAGCCGTTGTCAATTATTTTGTGATAAGTCTACCTGTTTTACCTCATTTTGTACATTTGCTCAAATGTTTGTCAAAAGCGAATGTTACCGATATGGGGTGCAAATGCGCTATCGTACAGGGTGTTCAATATAATTATGTAGTTGGTCACTAGTTCACAATAAAAAAATATTTTTTATTTATTACAAATGGCACCACTCGGTCCCACTTCCTATCTATGACAAAACTAGAAATGAAAATGAGGCCCTGAGCTCTATGTTCCCTGTTCTTTTATACCTATCGCGAAGGGACAAATTATAATCAGGCATTCTTATCGTGGGGAACGGGCTGCTGAACGATCACCAATCTGCAGATGGGAGCTGGCTTCCGTTGAACTGTTGAAGGAGAATCGAACTCTCAGGAATGCATCTGTTTCCGTAGGGGAGAAGATTGTCCGTTGACCGATGACTAACGCGATCGTTCCATTGGGGCTGGATTCTGGCGCACGGATGATACTTGTTGAGGCGTCCAACTTCCGTAGTGAAGAATTTGTTTCCGTTGATCGAAGCGAACGAACGTGGGTCAACGTTGACTACGCGTGTAACTTAATAGCATATTTAGTGGCAGCACTCACCCTCCCCCCCCCCCTCTCCTTGTTTTTACTATATCACGAGCTTGAGACGTTTCTCGAACGATTCGCACGCGGCACGCACATGTTCCATCGGCATTTCGTCCTAGATCTTGGACATAACGTTCTTGAATTGGTCGACTGTGTCCACTTTAAACTCGCTTTGCTTGGCCAGCATGTATGATCATACATAGTAATCAAGGGATTTGAGATCCAAGGAACTGGGTGATCATGACATCTTATCTAGAAATCTCGTCAAATTCTGCTGACACCACGCTTGGACGATATTCGCCATGTGGGCCCAAGCGCCGTCTTGTTGGAAAATGTAAGGATCCTTCCCGTAGAGATCCTGAAGTGCAGGAGCCACAATCTTCTCCAGAACCTCGGTTTTGTAGTGCACGGCGTTAATTTTGACGTTTTTCTCAATAAAAACCAATGGGAGCTTCCCACTGGTCCCAGGAATTCTGGAACCATGGCATGTTTATTTGGGACTGGGGAATGCTGCCTACGTCGTCGACGCCCACAGTCGATCATTTTTAACATTGTGCGGCTGTTCCAAAACGAAGAGTTTCTCGTTGGAAAATACGAACTCCTGACCTGCGTGCCGCAAAAGTAGCAATTTGCATCTGTCCAGCCTCTTCTTCTTTGCCTCCGTTAGTCCAAAAACTTTACGTTTCTTGTACGGCTTGTACCCTAGGTCCTTCGTCATAATTCGTGTGAGTCGTCCCGATTCCCACTTTCAGGACAGCAGCGGTCTTCCGGATCGAGCGCCGGATTTACTTCTCCCATAAACAATTCTACTATACTCGCGGCACTCTTTAATCGTGCACAGTGTTTACAAACTAATTGACAGTTAGTCGACACCACATGCAACGGTTCTAGAATCGGCCTATACATCATACTAAAGCTGACACCAATACTATTACACAGAATACACAGCGCACTACTACAAATTGATGAATAGTTGTATTCGAACTTATTGAACACCCTGCACATCTGATCTCAGAAACTGATGTCACTTTAACGGAATTTACAACTCTACGAAATGGGGTGGCCTTTAAACGGCAGGACCGGGGTTCAAATCCCATCCGGACGTCCTCCCGTGGTGAGGACTGACTATAAAATTTTGTGATTTGCTTAGCACAGTCATTAGTGTGATATTTGTCTGCTTAAAATTTTTGTTTTCGTTTTTTTGTTTTCGTACTCATAACAGGTTCTTCAGCTGTTCTGAGCATTACATTTGAGCTGTTGTCCAACGTTTCAGGATCTTCATTCAGCCTTATAGTTGCAATTTCTGTAATATTTTGGAACACAGCAACTATTGCACCATTAGCACAAAAAATCACAACCAAGAGCTTTTTCGCCTTTTTATATGTAATTTGTTTATCATAGAGTGAATTGGACCAAGAACTATACCGTAAGCCATTTACTAGCATAGTTAATAGCGGGTCGTTAAGCTTAGAAGAAAAAGTTATCTGAATTTTTCCAAGAGAAGCATTAGGTTTTAGGAGGTAGTATCTAATACAATGCAATTTATCGGAGAATTAGAGGAATAACAAATAACACCAGTTGTTTTTCCCTCCATTTATCTTCACAGTGATCTGTTTTGCATTCATATAATACCTTTCTATTCAGAGCACAAACTACAACAAGGGAAATCAGGTTGCATGTGCAGTGTTGGTCGAACAGGAAAAAATCGAACAAAATAGGTTGCACATTACAACGAGCAAAACATGTGCAACAAAACTGGCAAAATGTACAAAAAGTTCTTTGCTCCATGTGGGTGTAGGTTTTGCTTCGACCTAACGCGCATTCCATTCGTCCTACGCGAAAGAGTGTGAAAGAGGATGTTTTATGGTATTAATAAATGAAATTTAATAACACTAAACGACGTCCGACGTCCGAGACTGTTTTCCTGAAGCGAAACGGCCGCTGAATGTGCCACCCGCCATACACACACACACGCACACTCTGTGCTGCAAATTGCAGACCACGGGTGTGCAAGCAAATAGCCCCGTCGGTTGGATGGAGAGAGGAAAGAGGTTTTTTTTCCACCCAGCAACGGGTTACAGTGGCATGGAAGTTTTTAAATAAAAACCAACGATCAGCCCTCGGTTAAGTCCATACGATTGTGTGCAAAGGAAGGCGTAAGCGTAACAGAGATAGAAAGGTTTATGTGGCTTTGTTTTTCTGTGCGTATGTGTGTATGCACTGTGCATTGCGTTACAATGTCCTGCAGGGGAATCCATTTTCATTCCGCAACCCCCTTTTTTTGTACACTTTTCTGCATGCCCTTTATCCTGTGTTTTTTTCTCTACATTCTCACCATTTCCCTAACACTTCACGTTGCATTTTGGTTTGCACACTTTCGCTTCTTGCTGTTAGGCGCAAATTGATGCTTGCAACAGTTTTAAGCCAACAAGCGATGCTTCTAGCGAATTGTGCAACAAATTGAACACACACACACACACACACTCACACATATAAGGTTGAATCTAGAGCCAAAGCCCTCTGAAATGCACTCAAAACATACTCCGACGTATAACACACAAGAACGCTGCCGAAGCTCTATATTTTTACTACAGTCATGCCTTTTTATTACATTACTTTCCTTCGCGGTCCAAAGCAAAAAGTTACTGAACGGAAGTTGATAGCGGAAGGCTCACACGGTACACGCACACTGTTTGCTTATTTTTCATTTTTCCGCTTCGGTTTCGTTGCGCTCGTTTGGAAAACAACCACTTTTCTACAGTTTGCAGCTTTATTTGAGTCCCGTGGGAGGAACATTTCTGTCGAAATGTTAACAAAAAAGCATTTTCTACTATGCAAGTACACAACGCTGTCTACTACCTGTGTACTTGCCTTTTTGGTGTAGTTAACGTCGTTGGTGGCTTAGGTTACGAAATCCGTGCTTCCTGTAAAAAATAAACTATGTCAAATCGGATAACGGTGTAGGTTTTATTTTTAACTCAAATCATCATCGTTATCATGAAGATAAATCGTTTTTGCCTACTATTTGTTCAACCCAACTGAGTCTAGCTTAAGATTTTAACTAGAGTTTTTTTTTTATTCATAAAGGACGGCCAGGCCATATTGCTTTAGTTAACTTAAAAGTAAGATACTCCTTTCATCTTAGCTGGGAGACATTTCCTTCTCCGAGTCGTGAAAGGGCCATATTCCAGGTGTGCTCGGTTGTTCCGTTGCGTGTATTCCGGCCTCCAAAGCCAAAGTCGTGTTCATAACGAGGGTCTTATCGTGTGAGGGCACCTTATCCCAGGGTGTGTGGGCGTTACCATGCTCGTAGTCCTGATGGTAGCGAGGGTCTTGATCGTTTTCCATTTCAAAGGTTCCTTGATTGTGTTCTTCTTCTCCCTTTCGATGGTTTGTCCGTCCATAGCATCGGTCGGTGCAACTTCTTTTGTGTGATACCCGACCCTTCTCACTCATCGTACTTATTTCATAGAACTCCCAGTCTCCCGGTAGGTCCCGCAGGTCCCGGAATGTTTGGCAACTTTCCAATGCCTTGGACTGCGTCTAACAAGCCGGGTCGAACAGCCTCGTATTTCATTCAAGACCATGGAAGATGATCTATGTCGTGGTATTCGAGGCCACAGCCACATATTTTAAAGTCGACTTGTCCTATACGCTGGAGATGCGCGCCCAAAGCGAAATTATTAGATCTAAACTCAGACATCATTCGAATGAACGCACGATCACCTGTGATACCGTGGAACCAAGGCTTCAAGGACACTAGCGGAGTGATCGAATATAGAAACCTCCCGAGCTCATCGGTGTTCCACAAACTTTGCCACCAAGCCGTGCAGAGGGCCTTTGGGGAACGCATGTACTCGTGAAGCAGGATAAGCTTGTCGAAAAAGGACCCTTCCAAAGCACCCTTTTGGGGCAATTAGTCCGCCTTTTGTGCAATGTGCAGGCACTCAAACAAGAGATATACGGAATGATTTCTCCAACAATGAGCTTAATACCGATGAAATTTCCTTTACGAAGTAGTCTAGGTGCTTAAGAGCCTTCAGTTTTAAATTTTTTGACAGCCCTTAAACTGTCGGAGAATATAAAATATTCGTCTGAAGGACAAGCACATCAACTAGACGGAAAAGATTGCAGCGAGCTCCGCTACATATATGGCTGGCGTAGTTTGCATAGAATGGCAAACCGATACCCTGCTATGAGTATCCGTCAGTATGTAAATGGTTGCTGGTCGAATGGCCATACTATTCCACAAAAATGCTTGGAATTGCCGTCCTGCGAAGACTATCGGACATAGACTTAGTTTGCTCTCTCGTTGAGGTGTCTGACTTTTAATAAAACTATAATTAGGAGAACAATTTTAGTATCATTGACTACCCAATTCGAGGTTATGTACTGCTGCAAAAGTTCACTAATACACTCATGATCCTAAGCCATCCATATCCATGTCTTTCTGACAGACACGCCAAAACAATCTTCAACCTCAGTGTATATCTGACCTCTTCTCTTCACCTCTTCTATCCAAGTGACATCCAAAAAAATTTACAAAACTTTCGATCGCTCGATGCCATTCTCAAAACATGATCAAGACACAAGTGCCTGACAGGTCGAATTCTTTGCGTAATAATGAGGACTTCTAACAGCCCATAGAGTATGAAAAATGGTCGTTTTAGCTTCCACTTATACGGCGCTTAAGATCCTTAAGAAGAGATTGGTCGAAATTGTCAGAGATAACCGGAACTGAGCCGCATACGACACCATAGCTAGGATGAACATAGCCAATGAATGACCAGCATGAGAGCAAGTGAAGGTTGACAAATAATTAATGATTTTCAAAGTTTTTTTTACGATATAGATTTTACAGTCAACAACAACATGATCAGGGATTGAGATCCCTGCGAAAAGGATTGCTAGCAAGCTATCCAGTACAGCCTATTGACCTATTGATAAAGTCTTTGTAAATCAATCAACTAAGGCAAAAATTTGTATTAAACAAACCCTTGCCTAGTGTTTATTAAGGCCGTTTTGTCAATAGGGTTCTTACGAACTCAATTGAAACAATTCGAATTTCCGCGATCTCGGGTGCCTGCGCGCTCTTTACTGCTCGTTGGTGAGCTCGACTGGCTGGAGTATTATGCCTCAGTAATATCGTCGTCTACTACCCTCACTATTGCGTCTCAAGTTTGGAGGGTCTAGAGGAACTTCACGCGGTTTGCTATGCGCTCAGCTCTGCCTTCGTATCCGTCATGTTGTCGGCTGCAGGGTCCTTTTTTAGATATCCGCCGCACTCATGCCCAGGTCAGCTTTATCGCCTCCCTTCTTCTCTCCTCCGTCGATGACGCTTTTTTGCTATCCTTTATCAATTTTTATGTTCCTGTCTGTCGTCTGCGCCCTCGTCTTCTCCTGGCTGTCTTAAAACGGCCCACAGCGGGCCGTGTTGCCGTTAATTCTTCCTCAGACCTATTTGATTTTTATCTCTCCCCAGCCTCTTTCCGTGCTCGTCTTCACTCCTCGTTTTTTAGCCTACTTAACTACCCTTGAACTCTTTTCCCTTAAGTTTAGTGATTATGTTGGTTTGTTAATAAATTTGTGTTGCCTTAGGCAAACAAAATGAGTTAAATCTGTGAAATAAATAAATAAATAAATAACAAAAACCAAGAAATATGAAGAATTAAAATCTAACACAAAGTTTGTGTTATTTTTGTGCTATTATTATATTTTCAAGAAAGGTTATATACTTTTGTGGTTGTCTGAGAGGTAACTCTGCTTTTTATTATTCTTTTTCTTGGCTTAACGACCAGTAAGGTCACGCCGGCCGTCTAATGGCTTACTAGACTGGCCGTAGTTAGATAGTCAATCCTCACTACGAGCGAACGTTTCGAATGGAATTTTCGGCCTGGTGGCCTACAGCACCGGGAGGAAGCAGAGATAATTCAGATTTAGTTGACCCATTCAAAATTTCAACGCACATTTTTAGGATCGTCCTATATCGTAGAAGAACTAATGGAACTGTAGTCCATTTTTCTGTTCATTCTTCAGTTACACGATATTAATTAAACCGTATCAAGCCCCAACTCCATAGCTGCCACTGCACAAATACGCGCAATCTCATTTGTGTACTGAAAATTGAATTGGAATATTTTGATTTGGGTTAACAATTTGCTTTCACTTGAAACAATTCCCCTTCAAAGCGCCTGAAACTCGCTTCACTGACAGTCATAAAGCCCAATCTTATGCTGTTTACCTTGGGTTCATGGCGTATCGACCAGCAAACACTCAATTACTTCCACCAGGATTCACCTGAACAAGGTCCGGCGGAACACAAGACGGCGAAACAATTATCCCAACGTTGGCCGGGCCTCGGCACATTTTGTAATCAATGCCCTTTTCGAGCACCGTGCTTCCTCCCATACCGATCTGTTGCTATCTCCACAATTAAGGATTCGCCCTCGCCACGCAAATCGAATTCGCCGATCACATTTCCACTCCACTTGGGCGCCAACCTTGGCCCGGGTAAAGGGTAAACAATAACTTGACCAGCTGAAATTGGCTGAAAATGCACCGATTGTCGTGTTATTATCTTACTGCACTTAATTAGCTGCAGTATGCAGCGCCGCTTGTTGTTCCATCTGCCTTTAACGGGTGGCAAGAGGTATTGGCACAAATTGGTTCCCGACTCGAAAGCGACCCCAACCGTCGACTCTCGTAACTTGCCAATTAAATTTTAACTCGATTGCCTACGCCATTGACGTGTCCGGAGTCTCGACAAACGGTTGGAACTTCGACGTTCCATCGATTCCGTTGTGTTTGGACCTTGGCGTTTAGCTCGGTGCAATCGTGCGTATAATGTATGTGTGTGTGGCTCTAAATCGAAGTGCGAAGCACAGTGACAAGGATAAAAACAATCAAATCAAAATCCAAAACCACCACCGTTGCCCAGAAGGAAGAAATAAGGGGACAAATGGATATTGAAGACAAAGATAACGGATACCGATGGAGAGTTGGTATGGCTCGCTCGATACGATGGTATTATGGCAATAATTGAATTTGAAATTGAACAAACCACGAACTCAATAGATGAGCTGGCCGCAAATGCTCTTCCCTGCTTCTGGATTCGAGGTTTTCCCGTTCGCCCGCGCAAGCATGTGTGTCACATTCATCCGAAATGAGAAAATTGTGTAGGAAAAACCGGATTTTATACTCCACTCATTCTCAGTTGAATCGCAAATCCGTGAATGCGAAGCAATAAGACATCCGGTACGTAAGAATGGGCTGGAGGCAGAGTGTGAAGGGAAATCTAAAACAGAAAGCTCTGATCCCTTGTTGAATCCATTCACCTTCCCTTCCGTGCAGGTGGTACTTCATCTACCGAACTACATGGAGGAAGGGCAAACCTGATTCCAATTTCGGATAAATCTTTCTCTGCCTTTGCTCCACGTTGGCAGTGGGAAGACAAGGGAAAATCTCACCGAACGTACTTTAAGCTTCGCTGTTCTTGTGAACGAAAGCTTGCCACCAGTGCGCGAATGTTCCCTTCTTCAAAATGGACGCTGTTCTCCATGGTCCCGTGCGGCGTGCGGAAGAAAAGGTGTTGATTGAGTTTTTAATTGCTTGCAGTACGCGCGCGTTTCTCTGCAGCACCACCGATTTCGGTGAAAAGAAGAGCTTAAAAACCTAGTTAGATAGTGGGAAGGTGTGGCTTGCGGTGAAGGTCTATTCATTCGAATGCGGATTTCGTGGTAGATTAAATGGTGGTTTCATGCGAAGAAGTGTTCTTACGAGCTAATCGTGTGGTCAATCGTGTGGTAGCATTAAATTCGAAAAGCTTGGTTGAAAATCTGACCTATTGCGCTTAATAAATTTAAGTCTTTCTCAATCGAACGAACTTGTACAAGGTTTGAGAACACAAGTATCAATAGTTCAAATTATCTGTGTAAAATTCTGCCAAACCTCAGCGATGTAACCAAAGGTTATGTTTTCAGAAAGCAACCAAATCAATCGATAAGCTTCCAGCAACTGGCGTACTGATGTCTAAATCAATCCATTTACTCGTGTCTTAGCTTTTTGACTCTTATTAGATCAACTAGCATTATCTCGTCAATTTCGTGCTCGGTTCGCATTCATCCGCATGGTTTGGAATTTTACTCTCTAACATTATCCATTATCTGCACCATCAGCACTATTCGACTCGGGAAAGGGAGAGCGAATCGTAGCTTTTAGAATGTTGCTGCAGCTGTACAAATACCAAACAGTTTCCCGTTACGAGCGACGCGATGCACGGTATGCTCTTCCATCAAGACCAACCATCACCAAGTGTTTCCATGTGGTACTGCAAAAAAAAAAGCAGCGAACACACACTGCCGGCCAGATGCGATTGGCGCTGCTGGAGTTTTCATTCTCTAACCTCCGTTCTTCGCACCGGGCGGTCTCTCTTGCTTATGGTTTGCCGTTTTGAAATAATAGCAACGTAAATAGGTAATAAATCTTGATTAATGATATTGGATTATGTTCACCAAGCGCCACCGAATCCTCCAGCTGCCGGGCGACTGGTCGGCCAGCGGCTGGTTGATGGGTAGCTATTTCTGATTACACCGCTGCTGTGTCGGTGGAAGTATTTGAGAAATCAACAACCACCCTTGTTTTGGGTTGAGGATAGCATGAGAATAAGCACCGGGAAAGCGAGTGGAGATATGAGGAAAAACTGCCAGTCAAGAATGTCCTTTAATCTAGCTTTCTTTTTTATTTGCTCGATGGCTGGAACTAAGGGTTTTCAACCTCCCAGGGTGAATCAACTTTGGGTGCAAGCTGGATAGCTAAAATCAACTCGGACCTTCTCGGTTGTCCTTGTGAACGGTTAAATAGAAGCTCCAGAACGAATAGATTAATATGCGGTGAGTACCATTGGTGCAGTGAGATGGCATCAGATGGCTTTTGGACGGGTTTTAAGGAAAAGCCTGGTATAAAATCGAAATCAAACAATGTAGCATTGTAATCCGACGTTTTATGATGAATATAGAGAGGAGCATTCATTTGATTGATTGAATGAAATTGTGTATGTAACATTCAATAGTTAAGGAACTTCTTCAAATTCTGTTCAATGTATTACCTGCACAAACAGACTCTGTTACAGAATATCTATCAAAATTTACATTTGCTCCTTCTTTAGCGTCCTTGAACTTTTCTCACGTATCTTTCCATCGATCCAAAGCTCTCTTTGTATGTATATGTGGGAACTGCAAAGTTTTCTCCATCGTTCCATCGCTCCCGGAGGTCCCATGAATCAACCACTAACGATCGCTTCCGCCGCAGGCTTAATGCAAACGTCGCTTCACTGTCCTGTCCTGCGTGATAATCACACAGTTGCCTTGTGAGCGCTCCAACCTGCAAGTGCTATTCCATCGCCGCGGTGGACGCATACGCTGCCAAGTATGTCATCCATTCGAATGTCAACGTCGCACGAAGCGTGATGTCCCGCGAGTCTCCCCATGACCGGTAAGCTACATACGATGAATTGTGCGGTCGGAACTGTTCGAGCCTGCAGAGGATTGCACTCCAAGAGCTGCAAACCAACGTCCGGGCGGTCCGGCAGCAACACACAGATAGCCTCGGGGCGCTAAAACAAAGCTTCGTCCGTGCGATGGATTAGATTTTTCATTCCATCTGCCGAATGTTGGTAGGTACCGTGGTTTTAATTTCTTTCTTCCGTGCTACCACTAACAGTGCTCTATCGCAAAAACACAGTTCGACGAACGCACGGTACACACGTACACACCCGCACTAATCACACCATGAATTATGTGAACCCGGCATGCGGATCAGCCGTAACTGATGGTGTGGAAACATTGATGCCGGCAGATGAATGCCCCACCCCGGACACGGAGGTGATCCGGGGAGAGTGAAAAGCAGAGCGATACAATTTATCGTCCCCAAGAATTCATTTGTCAGTACGCTCATGAGGTTTAGAATGGGCACCGATAAAATTCTAATACTGCGAGAATCGTTATCAGTTCGGAGAGTTAGAGTCTGAAAATTACAATACATCAAGCTGTTGCTGACGCTTTGGTTTCTGGGGTCAATAAAAGCCTATGAATGTAAATATATTATCTTCATTTAGATACGAAAAATGTATGTAACGTATCATTCTTCACTTTACATTCTTCAACAGTTCGGCTCTCGGTCAACTGATTTACGTGTGCATTAAAAAGCGGGAAAATGTTTCGATTCTTCATGCAATAATGGTTTCATCTGGGGGTAGGTCTATCGGTTAGTGGTCAATGAATGCTAGTTGACATTATGTCAAAATTTGATAGCTTCATCAGGTTGTTTTCGGTAGCTAAGACGAGCGCTATAGCTTGTTCATATCGCCTGATAAATCGGGACCTTAATAAGCGCGAACCATTGTGTCACAGCTCTTGTCGGACAAATGTCAATCAGATTCTTGCACTAATGGAGATGGGAAAATCTTTGGATTGACAGACTGGATCTACCTTTGCGACTTTTTTATGCCACCGAAACATTCAACAGAAACGGTGGTTGACAATCAGTAATGTAACGTTCCTTCGTCTTTTTCTTCAGAACTGGCCGTGACCTGTGCGATTTATAATTCTTCTACTTTATGCACTTGGGATACATCTCTCTATGGCAGTTTTACAACATGCTCATATTCAGAGACCTACCAATCCTATTTGTGACTCTCGAGTGTCATAAACGCTTAATGGTTTTCTGTTTTTGATTGCTATTTGATAGTTGTTCTTCTTCTTGGCCTGTTCAGGATTAAGCACGTCGCGTCGACTTGGTCAGGTCTCCAATCAGTTTCCAGGAAACTCGATCTAAGGCTGCAGTCCTCCATCTACGGCTGCATCCGATCTGCGACAGTTTGAACTCTCAACTAGCGCACACGCCGCCGAAGAGAATCCTTAGCACCCGCCGTTCGAAAATGGCGAGTGCATTGGCGTCCTCCGTCAGCATAGTCTAAGACTCGTACCCGTAGAGGACTACCGGACGTATCAAGGTGCGGTAAATCGTACATTTCTTGTATTGTTAGAGTTTTCAGGAGTTTGTGGAGTCCGTAGTAGGCACGATTCCCCTTCGGATTTCGCTGCTTACGATTTTTCGTTGGATTTCGTCCAACGAATTTCTTTTTGTCACCTATGGCTAAAGTCCTGCCAACTGCCAAAAATTTAAAATTGCTTAAAGAAACAACTGCAATTTCATTTGTCACAGTGTGCAACAGACCCGAATATGGTGGAATGTTAAGTGTGACGCGTTAAAAACAGAGGTCGCTACGACTTCATCAATCATCAATGATAAAAATGATAAGATGATAAGATATTGATCCAAAATCTTAAAATGACATATTATCAAATGTCAATACAAACTACACCTCACGACTTTTTGACAGTAGTTACTCAAATTTATGACAGTTAAAGGCCAGACTCCGTTCGCCTGCAGTGAATTTAGAGTACTACAACACTATATATAAATTTTAAGATGACGTTAACTGATGATTTTAATTTGAAAATAAAGATACAATATACACGGCGGGCACGATAAATTTGACAGTTCCTGTGGAAATATTTTTTTTTTTTGTTTTAATGAAGCAAATAAGAAAAAAATGTTTTTCTACGAAGTTTAGCTTACCATGTTGGATGAACAAAATACTCAAAGTAACTACCCCCGGCGTCGATGACCGTCTGTATCCGCCACCTGTTAATTTTTGGCGTTCAGCTTATGATCCATCTTTTTTTCATCCAGAAAAGATCTTTTCTGGAAGAAGAAATTACACCGGTTATGAAGAGGAAAAAAATCGTGATATTTTGGGAGGGACCAAAGGATACGTCTGAACCGGTTGGCTTACGCTTTTATAATGTTTATTCAACCGTCAATTATTCCCATAGTTTCTTACCGTTGCTGCTAATCCTAGCGTCCTGTTTATACTATTAGCTGCTAGCGTTGTCAAGTGTTGGAATTCAATTATTATTATTCCATGCAAGTTTAATTTGTGGTGTTTATACCAACAAATTAATCAACCTTAAGTCGCTACGTTTTTGTGGTCGTCACTGTGCCTCATCATTCTAAATCGCGACGTTAGGCTAGCGTCCGTTAGGTAGCGCATTAGTACCACAAGATAGGGATAGAAGATAGGACATAGGACATATTACTACGACTAACAAAGCGCTATATTGGAACAACGAGAGATCGCAGCGAGCGATCATCCTCTTACGATTCCGATCGCCGAGGCGAACAGTACGCAATCTGAACAAAGTTAGCAACTTTTTTGCGTGTGCCAAACGCTTCTTAAGGCCTTTTTATGTTAAAAGCTGACCCCTGTGGCGTTTGTACGACGCATAGCGAATTCTGCTGCACTCGCCCCTGCAATTCATGCAAGAACTCGTTGTTCCGTTAGCAATACGACCGCCTGGTATGGTCCTTCCGTTGTACAACAGCCTCAAAATCTCTGTCGCAGGTTTCAACCTGCTTGCGAACATCCTTCACCGTGTTTAATGCACACTGCGCCGCCGTCTTGATGTCCCGGTTTGTGTGTCCGGCACGGTGATCCGTGATCATGATACACGTAATTCACTGCCGTTTCGGTGGGTTCCATTTATTAAGCTCACTCGACATTTTTTTCACTGTTTCCAAGCACTTGTGGCTTTTGAATGACGTATAATTTATTTTGATACGATTACTCAATCACGAACTATAAACGAAATGGCGATGTGTCAAATTTATCGTGCACATCGTGTAAATGTTAGTCGTATTTTGTCAAACAATTTCTAGACCATAAACTCGTTCTATTTGTTCAAAAGAGGACACTTTCGATAGATCTTTCAAGTGTGTTAATATTTAATAGATTGATCAACCATTTATCTACAAGATCTATAGAAAATATAGCTAGATTGTAAAAGTATTATAAGGTTAGATGCTCATAATGGTTTTCTCTAGAAAACCAACATGTGCTCGACATGAACATGTCTTTTATGCTTAGTTTAGTTTTCAATTAAGATTCCCTTCTTTTGGCGAGATTAAACTCAACAACAATGCGAACCTCTTACGGTAATGTTTCCATGCTTTACAACGACGCTTCTCAAAGGTCTCCCTTTTCTTACCGTTTCCTCAAATTTCACCCAGCGATGAAGGATTTGGTTACACGATCGCAATCCCTTGCGGAAAAAGGATATATCCTATTGAAACGTACTACCAATCTTTGCACACCGAAATGAAGCAGTTTCACACGTCGCCTCGATATGATGCCGGTGAAATTGCGTTTCCCGTGTGGTACAACCACCCGCAACCCCTCCACCTCCTTAGCATGGTAAGCGGATAATTCCATCTTAATTGCATCTTCCGTACGACATTCACTACCCCACTGCGCCTGGGAACGGAACATTACGACGGACGTTGTTTTTGGCGGCGACAGTATATACCCACATCCTTCCGGATGTCCCGGGAAGGAAATCCGACATAGTTCTCAAAACCAGCACAGGAGGAAGTGCAACCAGTTCAGTTCACGATCTTTCTGCTCGTAAAGTGCATCCATTGCCATGCATGTCGCATGCCCTTAATCGAGATAACACGATGTCATGTAATCTTATTATCAGGGGGTTGTTTTCTTTTTTTTTTTGCATAAAAATGAACTTTGTATTGACACAGAATGAATATACTATGTGGGAACTCTCTACGGATAAACGAGACGTTGCGGGTATTGTACAGTAAATTGCATGCGAAAACCTTGAATGGTTTTGTATTTCTAATTGTATTGCTGTGTTCTGGAAGATTATGGTATAGGTGGAGTTGATTGCTTTTTAATGAGTTTTTATTCTTTTTACCTTATTGGTTGAAGTATTTGTTTCATGTACTTTCAGCTAAATATTCTGTTGTACTTTTATAAACACTGAAATTCCAAGAAGCAAAATGAGTCTTTTATCATCTTTTAATTGATTTATTTTCTTTATTATATCAACAGATAATTGTTCAAAATTAACCTAACTTACTGTCCTATCGAAATTAAAATAAATCCCTTCAACCACATCCTACAACTTTGCCAACATCACTTCGACAAATTATCGCGTGCCCTTGCGTCAACACGAAGACATTTGCTTCCGCCAACTGACGTTGTGACTTTTTGGGAAGCACCCATAACCTTGCTCAATGTTTTACCGAGATTTCTCACGATTCCATGGTCAACCGGTACGAACCCAATTCCCAGCGACCAACCGACTCGATTGCATTAATTGGCTCGTTTCCCTTCCGGTCCAGGGGACGGCTAACATTGATTTTCCTGAGTTCCAACTCCGCTGCGCAGTCCGTTCGTTTGAAGCCCGAGGGGGCCACTCCCCGGGACACACCGGATGGAATCATTCTCACCGGTCCCAAATGGCCGACGCTACCCTGTTCCGTTCACATTTCAGTAAAAATAATTTTCCACCATTATCGTGTGCCGTTGCTAACTTTGTGTTTTTTTTTTCCTTTTGCTCTTTCTGCAGGTGACCGGTGTCGTCGGACGGGCGGAAACACTCTCGTCGGTGTTTTTCCTGGCAGCGTTCATTTTCTATACCAAGGCGACCAGGCGGAAAAAATCCACAGGTACGTATCGCATCGGAGCTTGTCGCGAGTGACAGGACCTTTTTTTTTTTTTCTTCGTGCTCACCGTTTCTCCGTCCCTCTCTGTTCCGTTTTCTTTGTCGTGGTAAAAAAAATGGGTGTAATGTTGCACAAACAGGTGTAATCACCTTCGAGGATAACAAGCGTGATAGAAATAAGAGAAGAAATTGTACCAAATAACCAGCAAAACAGTTCGGATTGTGCAACCCAGCGTTGCGTTGGGAGAGAATTGTTTTTGCTTGTCGCATCAAATAACAAAACGAATGTGCCACTGATGAATGGTTGGTGCTTTGCGAGTTGTGAAAACACAGAGAGATCACAATGCAAAACGAAGGAAAAAATAAAACAAACAACTTAACACTATTGTGAACCGAGTGATAACATAAAAACGTGACGAAATAATGTTTGTATTTATTTGTTAACGTGTACATGACATCGTTTTGGTTTGCGATGTTTGTACGACAAAAAGTGCTGGAAAAATAGTTTGACTTCGGAATTTAACAAAAGTTTTGATGTAAATGTTTAGATCGATTTTTAAAAATTCAGCAGTTAGTTCGATTCGAATCGATCAAATTCCACAAATTAAGGATGGACAGGCGTGTATTAATCTAGTTGTATAACATGACGTAATGTGCTGGAAGCATGTGTGCTTTAATGAAATATTTTTTCTGGCAAGCTTCAACCACAGCCTCAACTATAACATACGCCCGTGCGGTGAAAAGGCATGTAAAAAAACTCGAATAATCTAATAATCCCTGTTTATAAATAGACCCTTGATGACGAATTATGGAAAACCCAACAGTTCCCGGCAGCCCGTTTATCCTATGCTTCCAATTAGTGAATATAACATGCAGCTGCCAAAATTAAATCACTAGATAGCTTTTTATGTGTTCCGCCCAGCCATATTTGTCACACAAGATCCAAACCCGGTGCCCCTTCGATGCACTAATGCAATTCGCAAACCCGTCCGCTCAGAATGGGACGTCTCACCCATGTTTCAGGGATCCACTCAAAATGGCACCTTATACGTGAAATCAATCAATTTAGAATTTGCCCTGTTCTGCTGTCGGTGCCGTACGTTGCCCGCGCAGCGCTATTCACACTTGATTCAATTCTGAACCCGTGTCAGCGCACGTACCATCCGATTGGAGGATTCATGCTGTGCGTTGGGCACAACATTCAACGGGCACATTATGCAACTGTCCGCTTACCACCGATTCGAGCAATTTGCTGATTTTACAAGAGCGCACACACACACAGCACAAAATGTGATTAATTATTGAAAATCCGCTCCCTAAGGATTTGCTATTCATCGGCGAAAGTTCGCAGTGTACGCGCTGTTCGATAGATACGGGTGTTTAGTTTGTTCGGTTCGGATTGTGCACCTGTTTGACTTTTGGCGGTTCGATGACGTGTGGGGGAAAAAGAAACGCTAAACCATCGTTCGATGTGACTAATGTTTCAAAGTTGCGATAGCGTTGGGTTGAAGTACAGGCTGGTCGTGGTTTAGTTGGGAAGTGTATTTAAGGCTTATTTTCTTTCATCGTAATCATCTATAATCTTTAGTTTAAAATATGTAAAGGTATTTGCTAATCACACTTTAGTTATTTCTAACATCCTATGCTAATTTCGTATATACTATGGGTACAGTATGTACGAAAGCCTACGGAGAAAGAAAACAAATTTTATGGCAAAATTAATCATCGGGGAATTTGTTTGTTTTAGAAATAGTAGCTTATCATGTATTTTATTCATTTTATTCAAAATATCCGCCCTCGGCTTCTATTACGGCCTCCACCCGTCTCCGGAACCGAGAACAAGCCCTGGCGACAGTTTCGCGGGGTAGGGCCGCGAAAACGGACCTGAGCTCCGCCTTGGTGTTGCTGGGGGTTCTGTTTGTGTCCCGTTCCACCGCGCCCCACACGAAATAATCCATTGAATTAAGATCCGGGGAGCTGGGAGGCCACACATTCGGCGCGGTGAAGTCGTTGAAATTGGTCGCCAACCACTTTATCGTTTTGGAGGCTGTATGGCACGGAGCGGAATCCTGCTGGAACACGTACGGTATGCCGTTGGCCACTCTCGTGATCCAAGGATTTACGACGGTGTCCAGCATGGAAATGTACCCGTCCGCGTTCAGCCTCAGCCCCTGCTCGAAAAAGTAGGGCGGCATCACGCCCCCTTTCGATGACACGCAGGAAAACACCATCACCGTCTGGGGGAACTTGGTTTGCGGCACCCGTGGCACGTCCGCCGGGCAGTAAGCCAGCCACCGGTTGTTCTGGGTGTTAACCGTGTCGGCGGTTGTCGCGTCCGGCGCGGATCATCATGATGCATGTGATCCGCTTCCACAATGTACTCTTTTTTGGCATTTTTTTTATCACGGGATGTTTTTGCTGCTTGTTTCGTACACTTTTAGCTGTCGAATGACGTATTGTTTGTTTTCCTATGCCAACTCCATCACGAGTTATAAACAAAAATGTAATTGTCAAAATTATCTCAGCCCAGTATCACACGATAGAACCGGTGTTCAAATCTCATCTGGACCTTCACCCGTAGTAAGGATTAACCATTCAGCTACATGATATCATTAAGTCTAGTAAGACTGTTCAGTCGCGAATGTTTCGGATCGACTTTTTCGGTGTAACGTTTTGTTGTTTCGCTGGTGTTGATATTTACCGGTTTGTACAAGGAAGAGCAATGCCCAGTTGGCGCAGAACGGATTTCACCAATTCAAGGAATTCAATAATTACAGTGGTCGTTGCTCGCTTTTCAAAATCTAGATTGCAATTTTTATGTTTATAAATTTTCTCTTGGGATGAAAGCCCCTGTTCGTATCCCGAGTGTTTCCTTGCGAGAGCAGAAGCGACTTTTTTAACATTTTACGTTTACAGTTAACATTTACATATGTACATTAAACAAGTAATGGACCACACTGTACGTATACAATGAAGGAAAGCAAAGCGTGACAGGTTTGGTTCAAAACGATCACATACGGCGTTGAATTCGCGGGACATGTCGAGGAACGGATTAGAGGCACCAAAACGAGTACGATGTTCCCCTACGCCAAGAAGTGATCTAGCACGGAGCGATCTTGCCGGGGCGTAAATGTTGATAGCAGAGAGAAGCGCCAGAGATTCGATGCAATTGTCAAGAAGGCCTGCGACAAAAAGTCTCTGCGCGTTACAAATCCCCTGTTTCAGCGACTTACTTGGCCAGGCAGAGCCAGGCCAAGTAACGTGCAATGTCCATTGTAGTCCACCTGGACACTCCAGGATGGATTCCAGGCGAGCCAACTAGCGTGCCGAAATGGGAAACCTAACCACGGATGAATATTCCACCACAGACCGAACTAAGGAGCAGTACAACAACTTAACGGCAATCAGGTCGGTAAGCTCGCGTGCAAGCATCTTCAGAATGCCAACTAGTTGATTACCCTTAGCAACGATGTGCTCTAGCTGGTCATGGAAGCTTAACTTACCGTCAAGGAGTACTCCTAGATATCTGACGCAGCTTTTACGGACAAGGGTAGTGTCGTTAATGGTATACTACTGTGTCCGAAAAGTAAGGTGACGTCGGATGTCAAATTTCGCGCGCCTTGTTTTTATTTTTCGTTTTTCCAATATGTATGTTTTTGACAGTTCTGCCACGTTTCAAGTCACAACATCAACCTGGCTAGGAGTGTTATTTTGTTTACGGAGCTGCGCCAAGTGTTTTTGTCCATATTGACCATGTCCATGACCATGACCATGTTCAAGAATATCACGAAGAGAAGTGGACCAAGGTTGCGTTGATGCGTCGAGAGGTTTGGTCTCCCATCTTCACACGATACGAACGGTCGGTGAGGAGGGACCGCATCCAGTTCAGCATTTGTCCCGGAAGACCAAGAACCTGAAGCTTGGCTGTCAAAAGCTGCCTTGAGTCCGTATAAATCGCATCGATTTGAAGGCCTGCATCGATGGTCCCGTAGCAGGTACTGACCATCTCAACCAGATTGGAGGAAGTCGAACGCTTGGGGACAAACGCGTGCTGAGCGGTGTTTAAGTAGTTCGAGACAGTAGCAAGTGCAGCTCGAAAATTAGTTAGAAGCGTTTGTTTTGTCGCCTTTTTTGTGTGCTGGAATTTTCCAAGAGGTTTTCTAACTGGCTCGATTAACACCCAATCTCAAAGATTGCCGAAAGACTGAGACTAATATGGGGGCAACTGCCGTGGCCCAGCGTTTCAGTATGGATTAATTGCCCTGATGACCGATGACGTTTCGCAAATTAGGAACCATGGCATCTAGGGGAAATTAAGAAAAGAGAAGCCCCAAAATTGGCATGCAAAGAGTTCATGGTTGAGGTCCAAAGCCAAATAAGAAAAAATCATGAATGGCATGGAATTTCGACTAGGCCCCACACAGTCTCGGAAGCGTCGCATTCCTTGTACATTTTAATTTTAAAGCACTGAATTTCACTAGCGCAATTCACTACTTCGCAATAGCTTTCTTCGCAATTCACTACAGCTTCTACAGAATTTCTTCAAGTTTATAGCCGTAATCTGGAGCAACAAATTTTAAGATTATTGCTGCAGTTTCTTTGAGATTACAAGTGTTGTAACCTCTCGAAATAAATAAAAGAGGCACGAGTTTTTTTTTTTTTTGAAGATAGTTTGACAAACACTTTAAAGTACGTATCCTTTATTCCGCCAGTATCGAAAAGAGCCAGAGAGCCACAGAGCCAGAGAGAGAGCCAGAGAGAGAGAAAATAGAGACCTATTTTCTCTATTTTTCTATTTTATCTCTCGTCTCTATTTTCACCGTATGATCGTTTTCCGATTCCGACGAAACCCGACCAAAGTGTGTCCATGCAGCAGAGCGCTTACGGACGTTACACACGTTTCTATCAACAAGCTTTTCAATGTCCTTTTTCATATAATTCTGGCATACTTAAGGAGCACAGTTCTGAACAAAGCTCCTTAAATTAACACTAACAATATCAGGACGAAAGTTCAGCTTAAAATAGTTTAAGCATCTTATGATCCGTGGGTTCAATGATTAAAGTTTAGGTAATTGACAGAGTTTTGAGTTAATTCTAGATTAATTTTCGCTTTTCAGACTTGTGCCTAGAAAAAAACGTTCTTTTCTTTTTTGAATCTAGGGCTTTTTACTACTAGCCAATAATTGACTACAATTTTTCACAGTCGAAACATTGTGTCATTGTTTACTGCTGCTTTTGCATGGTAGATCTCGTTTTTTAATGCGATAGGTCAAACAAGCTTTGTCCAGCGAAAACAGAAAGTAAAGCATAGCTGGGCTTACAATGCGATTAAAATGTAAAACTGTTCATCAATCGCCTTCTCGGCAAGCAGCGCTGTACATTCTCGTCGTCGCAAAAAAAAATGTACCTCGGATCAAAACTCGCCTTTTTTTCCCATTGCGATAAAAATGACCGTCATTTGCAATTTGGGAAGTAGAAAGCGAACCCCTTTTTCGAAAATGTATGTCGCCTCGGGCACAAAAACAGGGATCGCCGCATACCCTGTAAGGCTGTGAAGTAAGGCTTCGTGAGTGCTTCCAATCCCTTTGAAGCCCGAGAGCCGCACAATGGATTCGATTTATTTTCAAAATTACGGCGGGAAAAACTAACTACCTGCCAGTCGCCAGGCCATACTGCTTCTCTGCACTGTGAGCATTTCGGGTTACTCGTGCACTCGTGCTCGTGTTTGGTGGGTAAATGTTAAAATTCCTTTCACACCGATGAAATTACAACATTTATCAAGTAAATTACTTGCCGTTTTTTCGGGAAACCGCTTCGGTCTCGCACGGTGGTGGTTTTGGCTTGAAGCTTTGAGCTTTGCGGTATCAGTCAAGCGCGGGGATCAGTTGCAGGGACCATTACCAATCCCGAAATAAGGTACCTGCTACTTGGGAGCGAAATACAGAGCCAGGGGTGTTACAACAACTGCACAAGAAAAGAATTGTACGGTTTGGCACCGATTGCAATAATAAGGGGGACCAAAAAGTTTAGCATCAAAATTGAAAGAGCATTTGGCACGCTTTTTTTTTCTTTCTTGAGAGAATGGTTTGTAGGTTTCTAGCACTAGCTTCGCAGCCGTTGCGTTCCAAACTGCGGAAATAGTTCGAAAAAGTGCATCCGCCTCCAATGCACACACACCACCCTCCACAGATGGGTGCAGTAAACTTTTACCTTTTTGGAACAATGTAGCGTTGAGGGTGCAAGAGCAAGTGTACGTGCCTTGCTGTGTGCGGAGAATAAATCATGACCGAGTTTGCTAGCGGTATGAAAGGGATGAATTTATGTGGGAATAAGTTACAAACTTGGGCTTCAACGGTTTGCCGTAAACGTTCGAAGATTTTTTTCTGCTAGTCATTGTAGTAAAATTTTAAGCAAAATTACATTCACTTGACGTAAGTTAACGGCTTTAGTTGATTGCATTGCTGCTAGCTTTCTGCTAGGTAAAATAAATGTCAATTTCATGCTTTGTTAATAAAAAAAAATCATAAAAAAGTACGCAAAACAAACATGGAAAATGCGCTTCTTGAACCGACAAACAAACTCGAACTATTTACACTAAAATTAACCTTCCGCATGCTAATCGCAAACAATTTCTTCGTCGCTGAAGTGCATATCTCCGCATCGTTTCTACTCTTTCCGTCCTTTTAACGATTGGTCTGCAGTATGCTCGTTCGCCCCATGCTTTTATGCTGCTTTTCGTATGCATCCGTGGCACTGGCACATAAACACGGTCCTCGAAAGCAAACCACTCACGATTTAAGAGGTGGAAATAGTATGGAAATTGAAAGGTTTCGAGAATTCCATCTGTACGATTAGCAGGAACCACTCGAGAAACAAGTTTAAACGATTCGATTCTACTCATGCAACCGAGATTTAGTGCTGGTTCGAACCGAGTCAAATCTCTGCTTGCGGCAACCGGATAGCGCAATAACTTCCTTTCGGTTGGGTTCATTCGCATGCCGAAAGTAATCTGATCGAATTCGAAGAAAACACATGCAAATTGCAAATAAATAGCTCCGTACCTCTCGATGTGGTGAATTTGAATTCCTTTAAATAAAAATAAAACACCCTCTTCACCATATTATTATCAAATGTCTGATTTTCCAATAAATTCTTGATGGGTATGCCTAACGAACTAAAGCAGTCTGCCTTGTTCCCGGTGGGATGCACATTCATTTGTAGTATAAACTGCTGAAAAATAATCTTGCCAAGGGTGCTCGAAGAAAGCTTTACATAAAACGGGAAGTACTTCACGAAAACGCATCAGCAAAAACTGATGCAGTTGACTCTTCTCTTCTCCGTTTGCTGAAGGCTCCTACTGCATCCGGTTGCATCATTAAGAGCTGCAGCAATGCAAAACTGCTCAGTTCCTGTTTCCGGCTGTTGGTGGTTGGAGTTTTCTTCTTCTGTGTTCCACATCCAACAATCGGAAGGTTCAAAACTTTTGCGGCCAAGAAAGCTCTCATTACAACGTCGACGTCGAAGCAGCAAACGAACAGTACACAACACCACACAGTGCGAGGTGTTGGCCCGCAATGGCGCTGGGTGGATAAAACATTAAAGCTTGAGCTGATTGTTGCAAGAATCCCGGTGCAACTGAGTTGTACTAGTACGTGGACGACAACACAAACAAAAAAATAGCCGACAAGCTTCAGCGAGCGCCAAAAGAAACACTTCAACACGGAGTGAAACTTGCACCATCGATGCTAGTGAAGAATGCTCGGGAAGGAAAAGCAAAGTGGGCAAAGAGGAAACACCGGCACGTCGCAATGTATCGGATCCGCAAGCGATTGCTAAGCGTACGCGTTTCTCGGCAAAGGTTTTTGGCACGCTTGCTTGTCTTGATGATTTGCATGCACCTCTTTAAGCTTCCTCTCGACGAGTAACCCAAAGGGAAGTGCCAGCGGGCGTGATTTATTTACGACAAGCTTTCGGAATAGTAAATTCCTTCGGCAGAATAGCATGCTGGCTGTGCTCTACCGTGGATGATGGGATAGGAAGTAACCGTGGGTGATACTTATGGATGAGTAATTGAATATTCGCTTTTGCCAACATCATGCAGGAAATGAAAAAAGCATCCTTGGAGCGTTGAATAGATGGGTGAATACTAATATGGCAAGAGAAAAGATTTTGTTCAATTTTTTTTAAATCAAATTGACACACAGTCATTGAAGGTATGCAATAGACAGTAAGTGGCAAGCATTGGGCAAATGGATCACGTGGAACATCTCTGCTTCTTCATTATTCTTCTCTTGGCTGCAGAACCTACCAGAATCGGCCATCGAATGGTTTAACTAAACTTTCTGACACCACTTAGTTGGTTAGTCAATCCTCACTACGGGAACGGCCCGGATGGGATTTGAGCCCCGATCCTGTAGTGCGAAGACCGGCGCCGTTGTAGCATACCGCCAGGCCGCCCAGCCTCGCATAACTTACGACGTAAATTTAGTATCTCTACGACAAGAGACATTGGGAGAAATTTGTCGCAAAAATTGCTTGCTTATGACCTAATGATCAATTCATATAGAATTTAAGAGCACTGAACATCTTTAAATATTCGTGTTGTAACAGGTGTAACAGGACCGGCCCGGTGGTGCAGGCGACAGCGGTACCGGTCATTAAACGGCAGGACCGGAGTTCAAATCCCATCCGGACCGTCCATCCGTAGTGAGGACTGACTAACCAACTATGTGGTATCGGCAATTCTAGTAAGCCATTTCGCTGACCGGCATGACCTTATCAGAGGCGGTTAAGCCAAGAAGAAGAAGAATAACAAGCGCAAAGTTGATAAATATTCAATTCTTGTATTCTTGTGAAAATGGTGATCAGGTGGTTCCAGCTGATTTGTATTAGTGTTTAGTTGACGGGTACTAATCTATCAATAATGGTGTCTTAGTTGTAATGCATATAAGCGTAAAACTATGTTTGGATTTTAGTAAATAATTGAGAAGTTATCTGTTTAGTATATTAACGCTACAATAGAATATTTGACATTTGAAAACCTTCAGTTACGTGCATTTTTCTGTCAATTATTCCAATGGAAGACTAAACATGATAATACGTAAGATGTCTTAAAGTACAGGATTAAAAAAAAGCGTTTGAAGAGTGTAAAGAGATTTCACGAAGAGGTAACGTAGCCATGTTCGAACTATTCCTGAACTTTATTCAATATGCAGTGGAACATTTGCAGATAAAAACTGGAATCGGTTGCACTTTGTAGAACCCTTTAACAACTTTCTGGGGTCTTTTCAGGCGTGAGGTTAGTCTTCCTCAGTCGCAATTCTAAAACTTCAGTGTTTTCAATCCACTGTGTTCATCCTGTTTTTCCTGTAAAATTGAAAAATGGCATTGCGAATAAATTCATATTAGTTGAATGTTCCTCTTTCATACTGTTACATCTTGTAAAGATAAGTTTTTGGTTTCATTATTTGTACTTCCTTGTCGGTCCATCGCAAATTACAGTATTATTTTTTGATGATAAATATGTTACACTCATGAAGATGCCTAAAACTCTTGTATCGCTTTGCCCTTAAATTGGTGTTATGACGTGTTTGTAATATTGACAATATTGTGTCGTGTTTGTAAAATTGGCTTTGACAATCAAAAAGATTTTCAAAATGGAATAATGTTAGCTGTTCTGCATGGAAACGATTGCAGTGCATTAAATATCTAAACGATGCACCTCAACTGTGGAATGCTTCCTGGTAACGTTTGTGCGATTGAACAATGTTTGCATCTATTGCATGATACCGTGCTCTTACCACACTCAAAATCAATTCCAGCGACGATGGATTCGATGGTGGATGGAAGTAAAAAAAAATCTTTCATAAGATGATAAAAGCCTCCCTGCATATTGCATACTCCCGAAAGTCTTGCGAACCATTGCGACAGATACTACCGAAGCGGCAGCTTCCTGATCGGTTGCAGATTGCGTTGGTTGCCAATCGTTTACATCGTCCCGTCGGCAGCACGGTACAACAAGCCGGAAAGCATCGGATGACACTGCATCATTCAGCTTGTCCCTGGATCGTTCTCCCTGGAACGCACAAACACTCTCTCTTTCTCGCTCGCGCTCCCTCCTTACGATGGGTGTGCAGAAAAGTGCACTAAGTGGATGCACTTAAGACCGTTGCGGATATCTATCCGCCCAGTGCGGACTGGAGAGAGCGAACTGCAACGAATTTGCGTCATCGGTTGCGTCCAGTTGCCAAGGACGAAACGGTTGAAGTTGTTATTTTTTTTCTTCTTGCCACAGTGATGGACACCGCAGTTAAAAGCAGTTACTAATGGGTGTCTTTGTCGATTTGATCCATATGGCACAGTGTGTAAAGTGTATTGCCAGATTCCGTGAAATAATCAATATTATGGGAAAGTATAAGAAAATTAGTAACTTGCATAAGCGAAGGAAGATGTGTAGATATTTATTCAAACAACAATAACGCTCTGCTAGACATAACAAGCTGCAATCCATCGTTTGAAGAGTCTTCTCCACAACATCGTTATTCCGTCGTTCTATATTATTCATGTTCCAACAATTCGGATCATTTTGAAAATCAGGTCACGTGATTGCTACTCTGTATTTGGTCGCCGTTGACCTAAAGTACCATCAACACATCGTAATTGTCACATTTGTCTCCTAGTTTGTTGGTGTGTTTTGGATATTTTATTTCTGCTGTTTTTTTTTTTGCGCCTCTCGGCATTATTGCAGCAAATTTGATCCTTTTTCCATCGCCGCTGACCCATGACGTTCGCGCTGAAACTGAAAAACTTTTGCAGTTGCATTCGCTCTCTCTGTACTTTTTACTATTTTTGTGTCATTTCTTTTCTACGCTCGTTTTATCTCGACACGGTTGCCATTCAAGAGCTGCACTGGGCACGGTGAAAAATGTTTTCTTTTTTCCACAATATCCGTTTCTGTTTCGATGGTCAAATTTTTCTCAACTTGTGTTAGCTTTCAGGAGAGGTCATTTTATCCGTCGTTGCTAGATCATCAGTTTTTATTTCTCTTGCTCGTGCTGTGGTCTACTGTTTCACTGTCTCTGTTTTTCTTAAACATGCATAATCGTGCTCCTCACTTTTGCTCCCAAGGCTAGGCGCTCGTCAAGTCGTAACAATGGACGATGGTTTACAATCGTTTGCCTCGTTATGTCGAGCTCTTTTCTTTCAAGATGAATATGCTTTTCTTTTGCTGTGTATATTTACTAGCTTAAAAAGGACTTGCACGGAATATTTTATCCAGTTAAAACTTGTCAATATTTTTACATACTCCTATTGTAAAAAAGAAATCCTCAGAGCTGGATACTGTCAAAGGTTTCTTCTGTTCGCCTGCATTGACTTACCCATAGAAAATTGTGGATTTTTGTTGATTGACATGGTGCGCTTGTAATGGTGAAACAATTTTTCATCATCTACGCTCGTCTTTGTGCTCCCACAGTCAAACACTGACAGACGGCAACGGATTGGAGTCGATCGATTCATGGATATTTCCTTACTCCTTGCTACTTGCCTCCTCCATGGTGGTTCGTCCGCTTGGCAACAAGAAAGCTTCACATTTCAACATTCAACTCCCCGTTCTAATAGATGACGATTTTTCTCTTCATGGCGTAGAGTTGAATAACATTCTTTCTATCTTATTCGTATTCCACCCAGTTCCCGCTCCTTTCTCAAGTGGTGTTATTGCTCTTACAGCACTTGAAAAAAGATAGAAACGCATCAATCTGATGATTTGATGACGTGGAGAAGAATCACACATTGTCACCATTCGTTTGTGTGTTTTTTGCTAGGTTTAAGAAGGTTAACTTTAACCTTTTATAAAAAAACATCCATAGACATGTTTAAACATTGTTTAAGGCTTCAATTTGCTGGCCTATTACAAGTTAAACCCATTTTATGTCATAATAACTGACTTCGGTTTAACTACTTTGTATCATTACTCATGTTCAAATGCAATTAAATCTTCTTTAGTAACCGAATAAAGGAGTTCAAACACGTACCTTACCAAACAAAACAGCAACAAAAAAAACAAGCATCCGTTTGCCAGCCTAATGTTGCCCGAGTGAATGAAGGGAATATTACTATTAATTACATGCAAATGCCGGACGGATCAAATTACTGACCACCGATTCTCGTCGCAGCACAATTTAACCCGTTGCTTCATTTTTGTAATTAGCAGCATTATAATTGGGTCATTATATTTGTACCGTACTTTAATTAGTGCTCATCAAACAGACGCGAATAATCACATAGCGCGTGGGGTGCGTGGAAAAACAAGAAAAACGACAGTGCGTTTGCAGCAACGCGGGTAAAAACACTCTCAAAAGGGATTTTTTTCCCCCATCTTCCTATTTATGTCCTTTGGAAAGTAGAAAAGGGTTCATTCTTTGTTCGGGAGCTTAAAATTTTCTGCTTTTGTTTACTTTCTTTCTTTGTTTGATTATGTCATGGTTTTTTTTTTTGCCTTTCGAGGGAAAAAAACCTATCAATTCAGTTTCAAATGAGTGTTCTAACTGTTGACAATCGCGTGGAAAGCCGGGTGTAAAATTATAAAGTGTTAAGTGCAATTCAATGCAATGTTAAGAAGCTTATAAAAATATTCGCTTTATAATGTATTTTATGTTTCAATTGAAAATCCTTTTTAATGCTTACAGTGTAAAACACCAGGCGCCTCCATTAAAACCACATCGAGTTATCATTAAAATTACGAACACAATTCGATTTATCTCACCTATCTGTTTTATAAGACAACTACGAAATGAATCTTTTTGTCTTAAAATATATTTTACTTAGCAATTCGTCATCACGTTTCATACTCCACTGAAAATAGAAACACCAGGCGCCTCCATTGCAACTCCTCTAATCAATCCAACTGCTTAAACCAATCGTATACCAAGTAAATTAAGGCAATGTCTCAGTTAAGGCATTTTTCATCGATTAATACAATTGTATGGCAGCTATTTTGAGCATTTTGTTCGCAGTGAATTGCACATCACATTATGTTACTGTTTCGAACAAACTCGACGAAAACTTTCACACCGTTTATTGTAGATACTTGTAAGAAAGCTTTTGTGTAACAAGAGTCAGTCAAAGATTGCTACAAGAGCAGAAACGATAACGAAGCATAAATAAATGCACAAATAAACAATTCAACCTTTCCCTGCGTTGCTGTGTTCCTACAGGGCTCATGACACGTTCGTTATTCTGCAGCGCTTAATCCTTTCGCTATGCTTTAACCCGTAGCTCACTGTAAGGCTGAATGTGCTTCGTTTTGAAGCGTTTAAATCATACTCTCGGTGTCATGTAGTCCCGAAGGTTGGTCTGTTTTGCCCTAAGCAAAACAAATGGGTCCTTACATATGTAACGGTATCGTGGCACATTTATCATGAAAACGGTACGGCGGCAGACAAGTTGTTAGGGTCGAAGGGAAGTGTCCACAAAAAGGATTGATAATTCAAAGCTAAAGCTGTCCTGTAAACTGAAACTGGAGCAGCTTGAGGAGCGAGAAGTAAGAATAGACGGATGATATTTAGCTTTGGGATTGGAATCGAGCCGGAAAACAGTTGACACAGTTTTGCAAGCGCTAAAGGGCGTTCAACTTTTTTTTATCAAACACGTACAAAATATGTACAAAAATTGATCATATCTGGTAGCGAAAAAAGGCTCACAACTATTAACCAATCGTTGTTTATTATTTTGAGTCTTGGTCAATTTTCAGTACACCGTAAGGCACAACACATTCAACAGTGTTCAATCACAACTCACGCTCGAAGTGCACCGTTGTTATTACACTCAAACACACAACTGTTCATCCATCCAGCACAGCAATACATTGAATCGCTTGCGTGGAGGCAACACGCGCCACATGAATCAGTTTATTTATTTTCCCGCACAGTGAATATTCCACGAAACACTCTGACAATTACCATCGATTCGGGTATGTTTATTATGCTATGTAAATTGCTGAAGTTTTTGTCCATTGCATACTGTGCAAAGAAAAACGCTCTCGTTTGCTGTGTGAAGCAATATTGCAACGGCATCCATATGCACCACGATGTCGCCGTTCGCTTTCCACACAAACACGCCGGCAGACGGTTTTGTTTACGCTCGTTACATTCGATTATTGTGTTAGTGGGGGGAGGGTTGGAAATTTTGGACCATGATTATTTATCAAAACCATCCGTGACGTTGGCTGATGCTGCTACCGGGCGGGCAAAATTGTGTTTCTGGGGCTTTTAATAACGGGCAACACGGTGTACTTAGTGGCAGCTGCGGAAATGAATTATTCAATCTCAATTTGTTCATAATGTGTGATGAAATATTTCCTACCAACCGGTAAGCGATCGGTACGCGGATAAGCTTTGACGGGTGGGCGTAAAATTGTGTTTTCCATCGCAGATTGTAAAATGGAAACTAATAAATGATTGATTCGTGCGCCCGGTGAAGCTTTCCGGACCGTGGACGTCAAGCTCGCTCTGAGAAGCGTAATTTGAAATTGTAAATTTAATAGTTTGTTCATCAGTGTGAATTAGAAAGAGATGGAATGATGCGATTTAACCGTCAGGATGGTATGCTTACTTGTTACTAGTCTTTCGATGCCTCTAGTTACAAACCAGAACCCGCTTAATTGGAAGAATAAACACATTTACACTGTGAACACAGACCAAAAACAAAACCATATGCAGATGGTGACGCAAGAAAACAGACACAAGATTAATGTGCAAACATGCTGTCATGCTTTGCGTAGCTCGAGATGAAAAATGGGTGGATGGATATTTCATTTAATTAAATACCTGCCAGGCACCACTACCGTCAACGCAACCATAGTCGAGACGGTTGTCTATCAGAAATCGCTTCACTGTGTGCCTTGGTCGCTCTTTCCTGGACAAGTGCTGGAAGGGCGCGTGTATGTGTTTGCTGGAAAATGTTACACCACTATTGTCGTGCCGGAAAACTCCTTCTCGCTCAGGAAGTTTTGGGTACTGAAACAACGAGCTTGTAGCCAGAAGGTAGATAAGCTTTGTGCTGGCGAAACAGATCGAAAGCCTGCTCATCCAAATCCCGGTGTCTATTCGTTGATTCTGTGCTGTCATCCGAAAAGGAAGGCGTTTCCTTTCGTCTCTGTACGACAATGCTGGTATTTGCAAACAAAGCTTGATCGTTGCTACTGTTTTTGGAGGCTAGGGCGGATTGTTCTTGCTGCCGGAATAAGAAATACTAAAATTCATTCCAACCACAGTTCATAAAATCGACCGATCTAGCAAAACTCTTCACCTCAAAGTAAACCGTGTTAATTGATTGTTAATGAACCGGTAAAGCACGCTATGGCGCAATGTTACGAGATACGAAACGTAGGTGGAAGACAAATTAAAAAAAATATATAATAATGTCATTTTATTAAAAAAATTGTGCAAAATCCCAACAATTCTAAACATACTGAAAAACGTCCCGGTTGTAATGCTAATCATTTAGCAGTTGTATTTATAGATAGTTCACAGTTCACAGATTTCCGTGCTCTTATGCTGTTATATCTTGCACAAGCATCCTACCAATATTTATTTGTTTTGTAATGAATGACTTGAACTTTGGATATTTTTTTTTCGTAAGAACGACCAGGCTGTATTGCTTGAACATTGGAATTTAGGTGTCTGCCATTTGTTTGTTTTGGTTTTTTCTAAGCTAAGCTGTCAAAACCAGGATTTTCATTGGACTTCATATGAAAGAATTCGTCATGTCAGTCCTTTCCAATGTGAAGATCGCCAGTACTTCTTTATCCGGAAGACTCTGGTATGGTTTGAGTCTTTGGTATTTTTTTTCTGTAAGCCAATCACGGCTGTTCGACTTTTCAATTTGAAGATCACTAGTCAATTGGTCCGGTTACAGGGCTACGCAGCATAACTCTGGCTACAAAACAAAACTCCGGGGCATATCTTAAAATCAGAGTGAACACTTTTTCAGGATGCTTAAAATCATATTCAAATTTGATCGGCTAATAATTTAGGATCTTAGGCATTTCGGGGAAGTGGCAAGCATTTTTGTTGGAGTCGTTTAGCGAATATACTGATCGCTGGAACGAAAACATCTAAAATGCTCAACATTGCGCAACCGTTAATTATGATCTGGTTCCTCTGTAGTGTATCGATCTCGATGGTTTGATCTCGAAAGATCGTCCACGTACATGTGCCAAAGGCGGCAAGGATTCTGAGGCATTCCTTCACAAAGAATGAGAGCGAACAGTTGAGGACACCCGAATGCAGCTGCGAGGACATCCGAAATGAAACAGCTTCCTGGTGTGCACGATCCCACTCGATATCGTCTTGCAAAAGTCCGGCTGCAGTGGCTGCCTGTTAAAAGAAAGCACAAATGATATCTTCCATGTACTGTCCGTAGATCCAAAATGACGTTGGACCCTTTCGAAAGTTATCAAACCGAAGAACATTAATCGAAGCAGCAGCAGCAACCATGCAGCCGACCACGATATCGGTTAGATGAAGGCGCGAAATCCACTGTTTCCCAGGACCGTTGTACAACAGCAGTCGTCGGGTTGGCTTTGCAAAACGATAATGTGCCGGAACTTCTTGGTACGTTAATGTGCGTGCGGCTACATCTACAAACGTTAGCATAATGTGATGCAGTGGCGGATTAACCTATGCGTGGAGGAGTGGGCCGCCATTTGTCTCGCCGAGCAGGGGATTCTCTCCTCGCTGACATAGGAGATTCATCGATCAGGGACCCTCACTCTTTCGGCAGGCGTCTCCGCAATTGGGGCCGCTGCATCTTGATCACCCATAACCGTTTGTTGCTCTCGACGCTGTTCAATATTTTATCACAGTAATAATCGCCACCTTAAATTATTTAACATTTTGCAATCATAAAAACCAACGCCCACTTGACAATTATTTTTCATCATTATTATGACCATTTCATAATTATTCTGAAAGACTTATCATATTGGTGTGTGATTTCGGATAAACATATAGATATCATGAATACGGAGAAACGTCACATCTAAGGGGCAAAAATTACGCTTCGCCCATTGCAAAATTTGTATAGCGATCTGGTCCTTACTAGCCGTATTTAGAAGAGCTGTTATTTAGAATCCTAAACATGGTTAATTTGGCTTCCGCGGTATCTTATCCTTCTTGTTTAAAAGCCTTGTATTGTGACCGTTTGAATATGTCAATTTTACTTCGAATCGCAATCCTCTGGTATATTAGTACAGGGTTAAATAATATACTAGTGCAGTAAAATAACATTTAGTTTGAAGTAAAATTGTAAATAGTTAAAAAGTGTACAAATTTTATTAACATGTTCTCTTCTTCTCTATTTTATCTTCAGGCTGGCGCTTCCTATGCCTTTCCATGCTGTTCGTCGCGACGGCTATGCTGTGCAAGGAGCAGGGCATCACCATAACAGGCGTGTGTGCAATCTACGAAATCTTCGTTGCCCAGAAGGTATGTATGAGTTTGACCAAAGGTCGCATATGGTTTGAAAATTTCGCTCCCCCTTGGGCAACCACTGGCTAAACTGGCAAAACTAAATGGCTAAACTCTGTGCTCTCTAACACGGTCCAGAAATAGTTTCTTAACCACATTCTGGCCTCGAATATCTTTGATAATACTCGTAGAGCTTCTTTGATATTAAAGCAATGGCTGCTGGAATTAACTACAAAAAACTTTCAACAAATGTGTCAAGAATTGTAACACAAATAATAAGCAATACGGCCAGGCCGTCCCTTATGAATAAAAAAAAAAAAAAACACAAATAAAGGGTAGCTGGATCTTGGATTTGAATCATCTTTTTTCGGTTCGTTTCGGTTGGTTGTGGTTATACATCGGCAAACAATTTCGGACTTTTCCCAGTTGCCAATTCTCGCTCACTCCCGACTTCGTAACATCATCCGCGAAATTATTAGACAATGATTTACGTACGATCATCATATTCGCTTCATTCCTTCCGTTCACATTCTTCTGACCAGGGTATGCGCCCAACAGAATCACAACAATTTCAACAATTTGGGTCAATTCTCCGCGTACACAATCTTGTTGCCACTATGATGCGAAGGTACTGACCGAATTGCTGACCGCGTGGCACAAAACCAAACATAAAAAAATGCGGCCAAACATTTTCATTTCCCACTCCCTGTGATATTTCACTCCAAAAAGGCCTTCAAAACTGGTACAAAATGGTGATGTTATTTTTCGGTCAGTGATATGTTAAACCTAGCCATTGGTTTAGCTTCCTTTCATTTCCGAAGCACACGCGCAGCTATCAGAGCAGACGGATACCGTAATAAATGATAGAATTTTAGCAGCACAACTTTTCAAATTTTTTACCTCAATTACAAAGAGAGAAAACAATAACAGGCAGAAATAATGCTTTGAAATGGGTGTGTTCAGAACCTCCCGAAAATATAAAAATATTTAAAATTCCTTTAGAGACATGGAATACCTATTGGATAACACGATTTAAATAAACATTGAAACCATGGAATGGGCGAAAATGTAAAGGGCATTTTTTGACAATGTTTCACATTTTTTATTCGATGAACTCTTGCAGCTGTCCTGTGTAACTCACACCAGCGTGTAGATTTCTGATCAAAACACCCAATATTCAGTTTCAGGTTCAATCTCGTTTTAAAAGCATTTCCAGCAGCCACCGAATCCACTTTGAATTCGTCGACGAAAGCGAAGTGCATTATCCGTACACCGCGTCGTCAGCAACACGAGAAAGGGAGAGAGAGAGAGAGCGCGGGAGCAGTAGTAAAAGCACTGGCTTTCAAACGCTTCTCAACCGACCGGGCCATATTCAGCACCTTTTCAAAAGGTTTATCCCGTAGCCAAGCGTTCAGCGGTTCAGCTGTGCAAATCTCTAGGTAGATTATTTCCTGCTACCGTCAAGTGCATCCTTTCATCGTGGGTAGTATGCTTTGGCTTTTTCTTTTTTGAGCGAAACGCTGTCATGATCTGCAGCGCTTGTTTCTCCAGTCTCCAGCGCGGCAATGCGCGCTGCTAAGTTTGCTGAAGCAATTCGACGGAAGGATGATCTCTAACGCAGGCAGGGTAAACATTATGTTGCTGCCACGAATGAACATCATGCTGCATCATTTGTAGTGCTCGCGTAATGGAAAACACCGAACAGCGGCGTGTCCTACTTTGGACCACAGCACAGTGCGGGAAGGCTACCACTGGGCGTATGTAGATGCCTTTGCAGATGCCCTTTCGGCCAGATATGCGATTTTCTTTTTTGAAATCCATTTCACACTCCAACAAAATTGGCTTGCGGGAACACGCGGTGCTGTTTTGATGGGAATGTGTGTGTATGTTTGTCGTTCGCATAACATGAAAGGCTGTTTTCGTACCTCGAAAACACAGCTGGAAAGATTTCTTACCAAGCTGATTTTTTTTCCTTTGCGCGGTTGCAGCAACTAACGTTCTTACCTAAAATGACGCGATCGATGTCTGGAATGTCCTGGATAAAATTAATCTGAAGTTTGCAGATGCTCTCTCTGTTGAAATGTAACCATTCTTTTATTATTTTATTCCAAAAAACATACCACACTTCGTCTGACACAGCACAAGACTTCAAATGATTGGATCAACAAATGCAAATGAAGTTGTAAAGCGGCAACGTATCAAATATTATTACAGATGTTTCAATTCACCGGATATGTCCAAACAACAGGAGTCAAATCAATTGCGGTTCAATATTGAAATTTGCAACTGCAATCACATAACAAGTCTGTTCGCCGAATTGCGTCATTCGTGTGACAAACAACATAAACCAATTCCGAAATTTATGTGTTCTTCTTGGTCCTATTACTCACACTTATCCTAGGAACGCTCCAAAACAAAAATCATATCATCAAACTGGTATCGGTTCGTACCAAGAAGACGGTCAATTTGTGTTACGCTCTAAGTTTTCCTGTACGTCCCAGACGGATATTTATCCGAGTAACATAGATTAATTCATCTCAATAAAAAAAAAACCAGCTTAAACAAACAGCAGCATGATGCAAAGCTTTGTAGTTAGCATTCCATTAACATGCAACGTTGAAAAGTCAAACGAAATGCTTTATCTGATTTGTCGTGCACGAGAAAACACGTAAAGTTCATTATTTCATTTTTGCCAGTGGAGCCGGAAGACGGAAAGCACTCAGCCATATCGTCTAAGGGAAGGGTTTGAGATTATGTGCTGGTAGTTCTGGTAGTGCAAATCATGTCGGCTACCATTCCAAACACGATCAAATAAATGGGATGCATTTTTTCCAACGTTCAGCATCCGACCCGACCCAGCAACCGGTCGCCGTTTTCGTTCATGTGTTGGAAGAAATGAGTATTGTCTCGTGTTAAAATTCTACGTACGCCTTCCACAATATGACAGACGACGAGGTGCCGGCCGTCAGCCGTAACAAAACCGAACAGCAAAGCTTCGATCGTAATGAAATATCGATGTATTCATAATTCAATTCATCTTCCTTTTACGCAATGCAACGACACAGCACGAAACAAGAATGGCACTCGAGTTTTATTGGCTTAATGTGGCAAGCAAAAACGGAAGGAATCCTCTGTGTCACAAAGGATCTTCAGCTCGGATCGAAGAGGGCACATCCACTTCCGAGGAGGACTTATCCTCCCCAGACGCTCGTGAAGCTGGAAACCATGTTCCGTCCTGAGGTGAGATGGTGTTCCTACTAATGCAAAAGGACACTGGCTGTGATTTATTCCATCCGTGGCTGTTCGCTTGCACATTGTCTGACGTTTGCTTAATCTACGACAGTCGATGTACTCGTTGTGCGTCGGTCATTGGATTTGGTAGGGTCGAAAATTAAATGAAGACGAGCAATGAAGTCCGTGCAAGCGTCCGTCCCCTCGCAAACGGTACAAGTGTGTCCATTGTTCGGCTGATAAATCACTGCTGAACTCTCGTGCGCTCGAGTTGCATCGAAATAAGACACAGCAGCACCGCACCGACCCGGCAACGTCCTTATGATGCTGCGAAGACATTGACGAGGAGAAACCTCAACAAGACTTATCACTATCATTCCGACTATTTCGTCCCATTTTTTTTCACCCCCTGTTTTTCCAGTCATACCTTTGGCCCAGTGTACAGCCAGCAAGCTAGAGGAAGTTTTCGGGTTGTATTTCAAATTTTTCTTTCTCCTGTCTTACTCTCGAGAATCCAAACTACAACTCTCTCTCTCTCTCGATCTCCCTCCCGGTCGGTGCATCCTTCAGGTGCACATCGAGCGGAAGTGTTAGTCAACTGTCAACACGGGTCGACAGGACGTGACGACACGGACGACAAAAAAGCTGACGACATGTGCAAAGTTCTTCCATCATTTCGATACTACATCCCCGTGCCCGGGGCGAAGGGGGTTGGTCGATGGCGCACTGTACCGTCCCGGGGCAGGTGAAACCGGTTCTCATCGTCTTGTCAGACGAGCTTTCAGCTTAGACGATTGTTGCAAGCTCTTACTTTTTTACCCGCAGCATTGTAAAGCTTGAGCAAAGGAAGAAATATGTCTGACATGATGGGAAGGTTTCTTTTTTGCTGTTGCCGCTTTTCTTCAGTGCAGTCGCCGTCGGCGTTGAGTCGTTGGTTCAACTCGTTGCAATACATTACAGGATGTGTGGGTGTGTGTATGTGTGGGAAGTGGAAACAAAAACCAAAACAATGCTCTAGACGGTTCAAACCACTTGACAACAGGATTTTACAAGCATTCGCTTCTTTGGATGAAATTTTTATTTTAAATTCCCCATTCTATCGGCTTGGTTTTATTTTAACGCTACGTAGGATTTATGGCAAAATGTTAAATGTCCAGTCTAATTTTTTTTCTTGTAACTTTGAAATAATGATATCATTATCAAATAAAAACAATAATAAATGAGATTTTAACGCCTCATAAATTGATTCTAACATTCAGTATATACACGAACATATTTGTATGTGTCTGTTTGATATTTTCGAATTCATGTTTATGTGTGCTTGTAAACAGTGTTTTAGTTATGTTTATTGAAATCTGATACGATAGCTTCAATATTTCAAGCAATATTGTTCAATAGTGAGCAATACTCCTGTGTCCGAAAAGTAAGGTGACGTTGGATGTCAAATTTCGCGCGCCAGAAGAAGCCCCTTTTGTTTTTATTTTTCGTTTGTCAATATGTGTGTTTTTGACAGTTCTGCCACGTTTCAAGTCACTACATCAACCCGGCTAGGAGTGAGACTTTGTATTCGGAGCAGCGCCAAGTGTTTTTGTCCATATTGGCCAAGTCCAAGTTTGTGGAGCAGCGCGCATGTATCAAATTTGGTTTGCGCAACGAAATAAACTCTGCGGAAACATTGTGGATGTTACAAAAAAGCCTTCGGGGAAGAATCTATGTCGAAGAAAAATGCATACAAATGGTAAAGTGATTTCAAGAATGGCCGTGAGAAAGTCGAAAACGAGGACCGTCCGGGGAGACCATCCATCTCGACCGACGACGCCCACGTCACCCAAATTAGGGGTTTGGTGGTCAACAATCGTCGGTTGACGATACGAGGCCTTTCGCAAAGTGTTGGGATTTCCAAAGCCTCGGTCAGCACCATCCTGAAAGATGTTTTGGGGATGAAATGGGTGAAGTCTCGCCTGGTGCTGTCATTTTGAGGGAGTTTTTCGATAGGGGTTTATTGTTTCGCAACCGCCACATTCACCAAATTTGGCACTAGACGACTTGCTAGACTTGCTGGCTGTTCAACAAGCTAAAACAGCCGCTTCGGGGACACCGTTTGGACACTATCGAGGAGATAAAAGCCGCAGCAACGGCGGAACTAAAGGACATCCCAGCATCCGCATTTTTCACCTGCTTCGAGGAGTGGGAGAAGAGGTGGAAGAGGTGCATTGCATCGGAAGAGGATCACTTCGAAGATGATGACCTTCATTTGACCTAATAAAAAAAACATTTAAGAAAAAAGCGCGGTCACTTTATTTTTCGGGCACAGTAGTATGTTCATATTGCGAAAGATAAATAAGATTTTTCGTTAAAATAAGTCATAATTATCAGTTTTAGCGTATATCAGGCATTAGCGCATCCATACTTAGTGGGCATTTAACTAAATGAATTATAGAAGTCTTTCATATTCTTCTGAATTTTTGGTAGCCAAGAATGCTTCTGTTTTCTAGCAGATTGTTAAAATTTTGAATATTTCGTTTTACGCCAACTCTATGCAACATTACTTCTGAATTGATCATCTCCCTGGTGAGGATATAGTAGCGTAATAGAGACCAAACTTCGGTTGGTGATGGATAGAAAACGATCTCACCTCTGTGTTCTGGCCATTTTATTTATTTCTTCTAATGATTCCAATGGTGCTGGAGTTGTGGAAGAAAAGGCAAAATTTCACTTTTAAGCAACGAGAACTGATAAACAGCGTCTAGCCTGAGTGGACAATTGCCTTCCATATGATTGACTTGCCAGTCAGTCCAAAGACTTCAGATGAGAATATTCCTTACAAGAATGTTGGAGACATTGAGGCCTTAAGTAGGAAGCCTCTAAAATCTATTGAAATCATTGAACGAGAGGCTTAGCTATTGCATGTCTTAGCCGTCTACTCTTTTCTCTGTGACCTTGCGCTTGAGTGACTGAAAAGATAACTTTATATTTTTTTATTTTATTTTATTATTGATGAATTGCGGATTGATTCAGTTTAAACAATTATCGTCTGAAATTATGGTATGGAAAATCGTTGGCGCCTGTAAGAAATGTCTGACGTAGGAAATGTGTCTTTTTATAAAATATTGTGACGATGTATGCGATAGAGTCATTTCAAATATATTTCTTGTACGTTAAAATTTCACAGCGTCATATTTTATTAGTATTCATTCGCTACAAATCAACAAATTGTGACAGTGATAAAAAGGAGAACCTAATTTCCAGTAAAAGCACAATACACTCCAAAACTTCATCCCATGTACTTCATTTTCATTCCAAATCACACGTGCACGCCCAACTGGATCGTTTTTAGCCAGTGATCATTTCCCAGGATTGTAATAACTGGCTAGCAAACACGTCCATGCCACTAGTCACGCGCCCAACCCAAGTTTGCCACCGGTCCGTGAAGCGGTAAAAAACTTCGAGTTTTCCATTCGCCCTAAATCAACCCGTACCACCGAACCAGTGGTACACTCCGTGTCCCATCCAACTGTCACATACCAATTACGAACAATGCGCTGCGATGATGAATTGAAGTGACACAAAACCATTCCGGAAAACGGAAACGTCGGTAAGCGTGGATACATTCGCACCGTGTTGTGGGAAAGTTGGGAAAAAAACACCAATTTTATTTTCGCACCACCAGCCTGCGTTAGTGTATGAATCCTTGCCACCGGACACATGCGTCGATAAAGAGTGCGTGAGTTAAAAAAATCGAACATCAGAATGTTTCACTCTTAGAAGAGATTACAGAGAGAGATAGGGAGGAAATAGTAACATAAATCAATTCAAAACCAGCTCGTCTATCGTGTTACGTTCAAGGCGTAGAATTGTTCCCAAAACGCAACTCCCGAATGGGAAACTTTGTGGTCATCTCAAAGGCGTACATCCGGCATCCGGGTGTTGCTATCAAATCGGCAAAAGGCACTTTTACACGTGCGCACATACATTAAACCATCGCACCGGAAGCGGCTTTGTTATGTGACAAATTTCAATTAAACTACACTCAAAGCAAGCATGCACGGAATGTGTCGTTGGCCAGGTTGTCTGCCCGGCAAACGGAACCCCGAAGCATCAAACCCCCCCCCCCCCCCACCCTCCAACCAAAGCGAAACTCTTGCAAAGGGCAAAAAGCTTTTCCTCAAACTGTTCAAACTTTCCTTGCAGGGCCAACAGTGTGCCATCGTAGTGATTCTGACTGATGGGTGGTTCATCCATTTTGTTCCAGACGTAGGTCATAGTGAATGTGCGTAAAAGACCGCCGGTGGTGTGGCTTGAAATATCGCTTTCAAACAATATTATAAATCGCTCCCAAACGCCAACCTCTTTTTGCACATCGAAAGTGGAACACGTTCGAAGGATGTTCCTCCAGCGTTCGAGTGTCGTTTTCCCGGACATTTCCGTATGCACGGGCGCGTGTGTGTGTTTGTGTGTGTTTGGTTTATTTTGTGACCCTGGCGCGTGTGTTTTTCCTAGCCCAGCCCAGTCGTATCCGTCGTCGGTCGGCTACTGTGCTGTGTTTGCTCAGTTTGAAAGGTCTTTTGCCTCCACCGCCAGAAACTTCCACATTCCAAATTCCGTTGGATAGCGTCGCAGCACATTTCAACGCACTGCCCGTGCCCGAAAAGAGTGAAAGCAAACTTCGTTCGGCATGTTTGGTGGAAGCTGCGTTGCGAAATTCAAGAGCATTTCATCTTTCACCCCTTTGCTGCAGCAGGCGGAAGACATTGGAAGGGCCGAGTGTGTAAAGAAAGTGTACGGGCACTTCCGGATGGGTGGTAACGGGCGAACCCGAATGCCACGGAGTAAGCGCAATGATTGAGTGACAAACGGAAAAGCAAACATCGGCACATCGTTCGATAAGGGTGCAAGGGTAAGAGGGCTGTAGACGTGGCAGAAACAGACGGAATTTATGGTAATGGGTTTAAGAGAAGCCGGAGAAGGGAGGGTGTGGGTAGAGTTCGTGACGCGCAAACGAACTCGGTGCCGGTTGTCGAGTGGATGTTTTTGCTTGTACCTTGTCGCCTTTGTCGTAACGAACGAACGAACGGCAGGCGGTCATTATTAGGAGTGAAAATGTATTCCCAGCAGTGTGCCCGTGTGTCGATGACTCGCACAGCTCCCGGGAGGGTTTATTTTTATTGTTGAACTAACTGACGAAAATTCCTAGCCGTAAAAGTCTGTGTTTCCATACTCTTGTTGAATATGGCGGATCGATGAAGCTCATTTCGGAATACTTTAAGAAGATATTGCCTATTTCAAGCAATTCGTTCGATCCTACTGTTTGTTAATCAACTTCAACACATTAAACCACAGCATTAGCTTCCTTGCTCGAAGTTGTAACTACCAATTTGATGCTAGCTCACCAAACCATCACACAACCGTACATATTTACTTGATGTATCGTGCTCATAAATAATCATGCACCGATATTAATCACATTAATTCCTGATTAATTCGTCACCGGGCTACAAATATGCAGAACGGTTGTAGTTTCTGGGTAGAAATAAATCTTAATCCATCTGCATTTTCCTGTACACCGGGAAGCATGCTACTAGCGCACCACTTTCGATGGGGGCATTTGCATGAAACTTTCATGAAAGTTCATGTACGCTTTCGGGGGCCATTTGTCGTTGGTGTACGCGTGTGGAATTTTACTACTTACTCGCTCTACGCCCATGTTCAAACCCATGCTCTCTAGCACCATTCCCTGGAAATACAGCTATTTTCAGCCGATTACGATATCGATCACCGGAAATGGTGATGTTATGCCGAATGCATACAGTTTTTTTATGGACCCCAAGCATTCGATTAATTCCCCCTTCGAGAGTGGATTTAATGGCCGAACTGGGTGGGCTTTTTGTTCCTAGTAAAACTTCGTTACAGATTCATGTTCGAATGAATTCTAAGTGTTAGGAACGCGAAGTACGCTCTTTGTGGGTCAGACATGAATTCTAGGCAAACGTAACCGCAAAAAAAAATGACTACAGTTCTCCTCAAGCTTTTAAAAGCACACGTTTTTGGACCTTTCATATGAGGGTTTATTTTTGTACAACACCCGGATTCTGATGTAATACAGAGTTTAACGTCTTAGTTTGGACTGAGCTGCCCACATTTTTTGACTTGCAGCATTCGGTTTTTAACTTGCCACATTGGGTTTTTGACTGGCTGCGTATATTTTTGAATGCAAGCATCATATTTTTAATTGTGAGCATTGATTTTCATCCGATCGACTTACGACAGCTTGTAAGGCCACTTGTTTAGAACCCCCTCTATGAATGATTAGTTTGGACTGTGAATTGTTGTTTATATGCAAAAATGTTTGCTTTTCCAGTTACTAGAAGCGTTTATTTTGTTGTATAATGCTTTTCAAATTCTATCCTTATTTATTGAACATGCATTGGGTGTTTTTTGTTTTGTATAATACAAAAATCATGTGAATTAAATGTACGTACCAGATTTTTTTAAATGTGTAGTAGTGAATCCATGAAGATAAACCTTTCCCTGAGGGATTGATACTCGGATAAACATGGGGTAAGTGTTCCAAATATGGACGAGTTTGTACAGCGTTTTCGCAAAAACAACGATTGTGACAAAACTGTTAAACTTAAATTAAACAAACAAAGGTTTATTTCGTAGACACATATTTTCTACGTATTTTCCCGTTCACATTTTGTAATTTGAGCAAGTATCACGAAAGTTATAGCCATTTTCCTAAACCCCTCCGATGTACCTGTAATTGTTGTGCTAGTCAAATATCACATTTAGAATCACTTTCTCTCAAAACATTGAACTTAAAACAAAAGAATAATTCTTTTTAGGAATTATCATATGCTAATATCAACCAAAAATAATAAAAAAACACATTCTTCACCGATTTTAAAATCATGGTTTTGAGCGACAAATTTTGGTTCGATTTGATACAAAACGACAGTAATTTGTGCAGTCAGTTAAGAATGCTGGCAATGTGCTGTTTTTTTTTTTTCAAATTGTCAGTTGGTGTTTTATTCAGTCAGTCATCGAAGGTGTAAGTTATTTTAAAATAAAATATGCAATTTTCATGTACATTATAAATAAATAATTATTGATTAATTTAAGTGCATAACATATACTAAATTAAAATCTTTTGACAGCTCAAAAAAAAATAAATGACAGCTCAAGCTGCCAGCATGAGCATAGCACAACAATTGGTGCTATCGGTTTCCCATGCACCAATTGTTGTGCTATTTTTAAAATCGATTAAAAAAATAGTTATCATCGTATAATTATCGAAAACGGTGTTGTTTGAGTTTGAATGAATGATAAATGAATTTTTTGCGCTCTAGTTTTAATATAAATTGAAACAAAAAAAAAGTCATTTCTTAACAAACCGGTAAGGAATGGATGACTTTTTGACAGCAAGAAAGAAAATCGTTATTTTTCGTAATTTAGGCTTCCAAAATTCATGAAACTAATGGAAATATTAGCAAACATGATAGATTATGTTAATAAATTAATTTGGGACAGCAAATCGCTAAGAATTTGATATATTTTCCATTTTTTCGATAATAGCACAACAATTGGTACACCCCTTCCGGTATTACCCTTCGGCCTTACAAGCTGTACTCGGGCGGATGAAAATTAATTCTCCTAATCAAAAATCCGATGCTTGCAATCAAAAATATTCGCAGTCTTTCAAAAACCGAAGGCGGCAAGTAAAAAAATGTGTTAGTCTAAACTAAGACTTAAAACAATGTATGTTACTTTTAATTGGATGGTATCTACAGTGGAGCAGCTTTCTGCTTCCTATGGGTTAAAGTTAGTCTTAAACATAAATTCTTTAGTTTCTTATTTATCAATTGTGAATCAAGCGAATGTTCGTTAAAATTAGGCTACAAAGATTCCTGAACAACATAGAAGAATTAAATATGATTGCTTCGTACATTTGTAAATATCCTACCGAAGGCCCAAACCGATCTGTGCTCTATTCTCCATGCTGATTTTGACCAAAAATCTGTTAAGGTTGGTTTCGTATGGTTTCCGGCTCAAGCTCGAGCTTAATTTATTTTCTTTGCGTGACATTTTCATATTTGTTACACTATAAAAAAACGATTGCCTAAATTGAACGCAAAAAGAACCACATTCTACTGAACGATAATAAATTTACTGTGCAGCAGTTCTCATAATATTCACATTGCTCACAATCATAGTAGAACGTTCACAAGAAAAGTCATTTCACTTTGTCTTTATAACTACAAACATATGTTCCCATCGGCCAAAACCCGTGTTACCATCACGCAAGCACGCAAGTAAGTGTTCATTAATTAATTGACAAATAGATTAAAAATTTCATAACCCTCCGTAACGACGGCCGCATTCGTTATGGTAGTAAAAGCGCCGAAGATGCAACCATCTTCAACATTTCATAATGTCTCATCAGCGTACAGCACGTACGCGCATACACCTTCCCAACGAGCAGTGTCATCGGAAAGTAGTTTCCCTTGGTAACTGACGGGGAAAAAGCTCTTTCGCTACCCGGCCATGTGTTGATAATTTGCAATCAAGAACACGCCTTCTGCATCGGTTGCAGCTCGCTGACGATGTAGCTAAGCGAAAAATAGCCGCCAGTATTCATACCCTTCCTGGATTCCCGGTTTACTGCTAATGCTTGAACGAAACGACCTATTCAATTCATATGAAACGAGCCAACCTGTACGGTGGTTCTTATGTGGTTGTATTTTGAGATTAAGTGTTGGTACGGAAAACACCAGTAACTATATGCAACAACACGTTATTGGTGGTACTTGTTTGTTTTTTTAGAGATTTATTAATTTTATGAGGACTGGTCGGGAATGTTCGTTTGATTTTGTTGTGAAAATTTCCCATCGACTGTATGTGACGCTTACATTTTCTGTAACATTCGTAAAACTCACAGCAAACTTTGCTTTTAACAGTTTTTAATTACAAATTCTTCAACTACAACATCGGTGTGGGATGTGTCGGTCACAGTTTCTTACCTTTTCCAGACGAGCATGTTCGATGTATGTGCATGTCTCAACAGTAACACATGTTTTAGTGGTTCACTTAACTGCTCCTCTTCCCGCTCTCCGTCATTCCATTTCTTTAAATCTCGCCCCACGCCATACAGTGCTTCTCGCGTGTAATTTTCGTACTGTGTTAATAAATTTATAATGACATTCGAGAGAGGCAAACTTCGATTCACTCTCTCTCTCTCTCCCAGACTGCGCTCCCCGAAGCTGATGCGAAAACGTCAGGTGAAATGTTGTTTTGGGGAGGATATTTTTAACCGCTCGTTACCGTCCGATCCTTACCGTTCGGTTGGAGAAAGCGTTGGAGATGCCACAAGCTTCACGAAGGTGTTGTGCGGTAGCGTAAAAAGCACCACCGAAAACGTTACTTTTCCATGGGAAGTGGGTACCGCACATGAGCTGCTCATACGTTACACATTAGCGTTTATGTTACCGGTGCGAGATGATGTTATTAGCGGTGGCGATGGTTTCGAATGGGAAGGGAAACAGAGAGTGTGAATGATATGGTTGGAGATTGCAGGAAGAGTACACAGATAGGTGGGAAAAAGGTTTTGCCCATTTGTCCCACAACGCATCCCAGTAACGGAGCACCATCAGCATCAGAGGCACGATAACGGTGTCCCGAATGGAGCATGTTGTGCCGAAATGATGATGGTGGAACGACATTTTAAGCGACGTTGTCCTAATGGCGTACGAGCGTCAAGGGAACAGGTTTGATTCTTTGGCCACTTCGAAGTACCACGCGGAGTTGCGGTGCTATTCTCATTATTTTGTACCAAACCTTCATTCTTTGTAATTTTAATTTTTGTTACTTCTGTTTGTACTTTCAGGTCAGTTCTCAAGAGCAAATGATGCTATAAATTTACGTGTCTGTGATTCTTAGATTCCTAGAAGTTATTATATTTTATACTCTTTAACTATAACCAAAAACTTGTTGGTGGCTGTACAAGTTCTTCGAAACTTTTGAATGTTATTTTCCCAAATATTACGCTCGTTAACTACATCGTAACTCAATGCACTCTAAATTAAGCAATAATGAAGGCAGCGGTCTAACTCGCCCATAATCCAGCAGCTCGCAGTAATCGTATCAAAAGATTCATTTCACCGAATTATGATCGTTTACAGCAGACTGCAACCCAGCTCGGGAAAGCAAGCATGGTTCCTCACTGTTCCAAAATTCCGAGGTCCAGTCGTGGGTCACCCCAGCGTACCGATCGATACTCATTCGGGAAGATGAGACTGGAAACTAATTACATCAGACATTACATCCCTAACGTCCAGCGAATTTTCTTACGTATCCTGCAAAGAAGCGGACGAGTACGTCCGGATACGTCGATTCTTGGAAAAAGGGTGCTGGTCTTTTCGGAAAGCAAATTCAGTTATGAACCAACGCTCCATACCGAGCCAGGAACCCAATTATGCGCTAAACATAGATCCTTAATACCATCTCCCGGCTCTTCCTGCTTTCTGTTTCTTCATCGTTCGACTCAACCTCAGTAACAAGTTGGCTCCACGAAAGTGCTTTCCCCGGGATGATGCAATCTTGGTGTGGGCGTTTGAGCTACCAGCAAATCTAGTATCAACGGGCTTGACGGTCTAGATGTGGCAAACGCTTAAACTTGCAGGTGTGGAGATAGTTCGGTTGGTGTTAGTGTGGTTGCATCTGTCAAAAGTGCATGGATGCAATTCCCTTGCAGCCCAGCCCATCGCCCGGAGCACATTGCACGTTCTTCGGTATCGTTTGGGTTGCCCTATCTGTCGGGCAGCTCATTTTTCATTTCATTTTCAACCTCCAGCCGATGGCCCGGCAAAAACTGGGTTGTAGTAACCGTTCGCCCGTCCGATAGATACTAGTTTCACGTTTCGTAATGCCGTGTAAGGGGTGTCTGGGGCTCTTTAAAGCTATCTACCCCGCATGAGAGTGCATCGAAGTACGATGGATGGGTTTGTGTCAGGCGCATCAGCGTGCTAGGGAATGGTACGCTTCCGCTGTAGCTATTTCTAGGTCGAAGCATCTCGACTTTGTTGCATCATTGCTTCTTCGCTTCCCAAAGTAACTGCTCACTAATTTACCGAGCTGATGGTACAAGCGAGCAAATAAACTCGAACCCCAGCGTCAGCGGCACGGGGGCACTAAAGCAAGTTAAAATGCTCCCCCTCCAGAAGCTCCAGGTAGCTCGAATCACGCGCCCTTCGCTGGCAAAGTTGCAACGAAGGCAAATGTTTGCACAACAATTACCGAAAACAGTTGAAATATTTAGCCTCGCTCGTAGACGACTACCTTTAGCTAAAGCGAGCTTGAACCCACTTTGAAGGCGTGCAATTCGCAGTACCATATGTTTGCCTTCAGGGCGCGTAACGAACCGGCATGTAGCTTTTGAGGAAAACTTGTGTAAACGCTGCTGCAGGTAAAAGTCAAACACGGTGCGCAGTATTGATTTGTTTATAGTCACTAAAGTGGTTTAAAAACAATACTCCTGTATAAAAATGAACAACATTGTCGTTTGTCTAAGCTCGTCAAGCGTAGCACACTGTTCCGATTTAAACAATTATACTACGGAAAAAGTCACTTAATTAATATATTATGCACCTTAACATGGTAACAGCGAAAACTAACGATGGAGAACATGCGTCCCAATGAAGGACTGGTTGTCTGGGTAGAATAGTTGAAAAGAAGTGCATACAGCGCTACATAGCACCATGCAGTAGTTGTATCATAAATTCCAAAACCAACTCACAGGATGCCTGTACGGAAGGATTTCCGGAGAAGCAATCTACTCTCACACACACACACACCCACATCTCTCTGCATTGGACGAAGTCCAGGAGAGTGGGCGCATGAGTGTTTCCCGTTTCTTCACAACACCATTGAAATGGGCACCAGAAGCACCTTTTTTTTTTGGAGTTCGCCTCCCGAGGAAGTCTTTTATCTCTACGGTGAAGTTTATGACTTAGGGGAACACCGGATTGTGCATCCGAGTTTTATTGCACATTTATCCTCGTTTTTTTCACTCTCTCTCTCTCTCTCTCTCTCTCGCTCTCGCTACTCAAGAGCACCTTTGTTGCCGTAGCATAGACATAGAGGTACGGGTTGGTAAAGAAATTACCGAAAAATTAAATCGAGAGTGAAACTACTTTCAGCTGCATCCCAACGGTATGGACGGTGCTTTTGTTGCACCCGTTGCATACATGCGCCCGTACGGTCATCACCATTTTACGGATGCTTCTGGGACGAAAAGTAACTCGACGGACCCGTAACATCCTTCCCTTGCAGAAATAATCAAGTTCCGGGAAGAAGTCCATTCGACGGGAACTAATTTTTATTACGCAATTAAATTGCGATGCTGCGTTTATGGGGTAGATTGATGAGACTAAAGTGTGGGCTTTAGTGTTATTGGTCTTTTAAAACGCAGATAGAAAGAGAACTACTCTCGAACCCCCATTTGTTTGCGGGCAAATACTAGTAATGTCACATGCGCTTTTCTAGCGCCTTCAATATTTTCTGACCAAGCGCTACCCCTTCTCGGGTCCACTGCGATACCATGGAAAAGGATGAACATTTTGCATTACTTCCCCGAATCATTCTTGCATCCATTAAAAGCGGACAGTACGAAGGGTGATGATATCATGCGGAGGATGGCATAGCCATTAGCAGCACCAAATTACAATGAATGTTTCGGGTGCGCGTTTGTCGTCCGTCCGTTTGGCCGACCGGGCTACAAAGTCTTGCTTTCGTTCCAAGGGTGTTCGCGTGCGAGAGGGGATAAGATTCATCGTAATGGGAGATTTTTATCACCCAACTCTAACTCTCATCCTCCTGCCACCACGGTGCGCTGAATCACATCACATTGAACTGTAATCAAAAATTAAGACGCACTTTAGCCCGCTTGAGATAACGCCGAAACGATCCTTGGCTGTTGGCATTGCTCGTGGACGTTCGCATTTACTTGAAAGTGTGAGCCATGAGAAGTGGGTGGGTGAATGGATTTAAAATGAAATCGTCATTAGTTCGTAGTACACTTCGGTTTGAGAAGCTTTTAAGCTGCTTTAGAGCTGTTAGTTAGTGGAAAGTATCGCGCCCTGGCGTCGTTATTCCGTGGTTCATTAAAATCGCTCGTTCGGAATCGTCGTCTGTGTGGAGACGATGCGTTTCGGTTTGAGCAACTGAGCTGGTGGAGGTTTGGACGAACTGCAAAATTATCTGATTTTAAAAATGTAAGAATATCAACAAGTTGTGTACATTTTCTGTACGCGAAGCGTCCAACACTTCATTACTTTTCATGTATGTTGTAAAGGTAGTTGAATGATAAACCAGAAAAGGAAAATTGTTTGTAGTTGTAATTTTATTTATTGTTACCGATTGTGCCTTATCCCAGGCATGTTCGATTATTACTGAGTTGTAATAGCCGTTCTATTGTTGATGTTGTAGGAGCTTTGGTTGATGTTTTTGGTCAGGTGCTAACAGGTGGGCTGATAATTGTTTGACCTAGAATAGTATAAATCTTTTTTTTTTTGCTATTTTTTTTTATTCAATATACCTCCCTTGAAGGGTGATACACCGATAAAAGCGATCTTTCAATTTTTCTATACCATTTTTGAAAAAGTATTTTTCTTTTTCATCAAAAAAGGCCTCCGTTTCGGTGATCACCTCTTCATCTGACGAAAATGTCTTCCCAGTGAGCATCCTTTTGAGATCTGAGAAAAGAAAAAAGTCGCTGGGGGGCAGATCTGAGGAATACGGTGGGTGGGGAAGTAATTCGTAGCCTAATTCGCGAATTTTCGCCATTGTTTTCACTGATTTGTGGCACGGTGCGTTGTCTTGATGAAACAAAACTTTTTTTTTTCTTCAAATGTGGCCGTTTTTTTTAGCGATTTCGTCCTTTAAACGCTCCAATAACTTGATATAGTAGTCGCTGTTAATGGTCTTTCCTTTCTCAAAATAGTCGATGAAGACTATTCCTTGCAAATCCCAAAAAACTAACGCCATAACCTTGCCAGCTGATTGTTGCGTTTTTCCTCGCTTTGGAGCAGGTTCATCGTGTCCAGTCCACTCAGATGATTGTCTATTTGACTTTGGAGTGTAGTGATGAAGCCAAGTCTCATCCAGGGTAACATACCGACGCAAAAACTTGCTAGAATTTCGCTCAAACAGCTCCAAACACTGCTCCGAATCATCAACTCGTTGTTGTTTTTGGTCAAATGTGAGGCAACCATTTTGCACAGAGCTTTCTCATACCCAAAAATTCGTGAACGATATGTCCAACACGTTCCTTGGATATCTTTATTGTGTCAGCTCTCTCGATCAACTTTATGGTTCGGTTGCTTTTGATAATTTTGTGGATTTTTTTAACGTTTTCCTCTGTTAAAAAAATTCCGGAGATGAAAATTAAATTTTCCTCTCCTTATTTGGGCGTCCATTGTGTTCACCGTCTTCATTGCTCATTTCACCACGTTTAAATTTAGCATACCAATATTTTATAGTTGATTTTGGTGGAGAAGAGTCCAAAAACTCCATTTCAAGCCAATTTTTGGCTTCAACTGTATTTTTCCCCTTCAAAAAACAATATTTTATCAACACGTGAAATTTCTTCTTGTCCATGTTTACTCAAAACACAAAAGCTGCGTCACACAAAATTCTCTAGCTCACTAGCTTATTGTCCAAGTGCTGTCAAATTTTGACTGAACTCGTTTCAAAGTTAATGCTCTATGTGTCTGGCCAGACAATTATCAGCCGACCTGTTGGTTGGTTGGTTGCATCCGAATTCCAGCCATTTTAGTGTTGTGGCCGTTCTAATGTTGACCTTTATGCTACGGTCTGGACTGCAACAAAACAAAAACATTGTTATGACAGCACAAACAATTATTTTCCTGCGTACAATGTAACCTGAACAGTCCAGTAGTGACAGTTCCAGTTCTACCTTGCCAGAATCAGATCCAACAATTATCGGCAATTTTTATGCCGCAGCAGCAAAAGCGGCTTCACTACTCTCGAGACTAAATCCGTCAAACACTATCGAACCCAATGCCAACACTGCCAAACTCGTTGTGTCAAAGCTGGACTGGATTAGAAAACACTGTAATGTAGGATACACCTGCCTCGCTTTAGCAGCAGTGTAGAAATTGCCCCCGAATGCAATTATCCCGTCTTCGGATCAACCGTGGCACCACAAAAAACACCAAATACATGAACAACACAGCATGGAACAGAAAAGAAATGGTGGAAAATGAATAAAGATTGGAAGGATACAACGTTTCTCAGTTCACAAAACAGGTGTATCCAAATAAATCGTGATTTCGGGGGAACGAATAATCCGAATAAGCTAACAGGTTGGCTGATAAGTCCCCGGTCTGACACATAGATGGCGCCGCTAGTATTAAATACATATTATTTTTATACAGCCAACCAACCTTCAAATGATTCGTGTCAAAATTTGACGTCTGTATGTCAATTAGTTTGTGAGACAGAGCGTCTTTTGTCAAGCAACTTTCGGTTGCTTGACGAACGAAAAAAGAACGAAGAAGAAAAAAGTGTTGTTCCACCAAGACAACGCACCGTGCCACAAGTCATTGAGAACGATGGCAAAAATTCATGAATTGGGCTTCGAATTGCTTCCCCACCCACCGTATTCTCCAGATCTGGCCCCCAGCGACTTTTTCTTGTTCTCAGACCTCAAAAGGATGCTCGCAGGGAAAAAATGTGGCTGCAATGAAGAGGTGGTCGCCGAAACTGAGGCCTATTTTGAGGCAAAACCGAAGGAGTACTACCAAAATGGTATCAAAAAATTGGAAGGTCGTTATAATCGTTGTATCGCTCTTGAAGGGAACTATGTTGAATAATAAAAACGAATTTTGACAAAAAAATGTGTTTTTCTTTGTTAGACCGGGGACTTATCAGCCAACCTGTTACGTTATATTATTGTTTAATCTACAATCACCCACTGTTCCAAGAAACACTGTAATGGCGACGTGGAATCATAGGACAAGACCGTTGACTCTGGCGAATCAGTGGATGAGCCTCATGTATGTGAGGTCCCTGGTAGCCAACACTTCTCTTATTTCTGTACCCTTTGGTCTGTCGGTCGGGGGGTCTTGCAGTTTCAAATTCCACGCAGGACCACAGAAAGTGATACACATCGTGGAATCAGCCAGACTTATACGCTGAAGATGAGCATTCAATGCGAAAAGATTCGACATCAGTCGAGACATCATTCGTATGAATGCCCGGCCTTCAGAGATCCCATCGAACCAAGTGGTTGTAGTTGTATTTCGAATAAAAATTCTTTAAATAGAATATCCATCAGACAATACGGCGTAGAGCCGTTAAACTATAATAAATAGAAAGTTTTACCTTCCATGAAGGCTTCTAACTCGTTGAAGGCAATTTGGTGGCAGTGGAGTCATTTTTCTAACGGCAAGACTAACTCTAAAAATCCAGTAAAGGAAGACAAAAACTTCTTCAGTTTGTAATAAACGATCACTTAAAATCTGCTGACTAAATCCCAAAATATCTCACAATGTAAGACGCAAAATAAAACACCGAAAAAAAAACTATCTCATCTCAAAACTGCTAAGACTGTAAATATTTATCCTTGCTTCCGGTTATATTGAGCAAAACAAGGTAGCATTTAAAACAGTTCTTCAATATATATGTAACACGTTAAGCGTCAAATTAGGTGAAAACAATTGAATGGGGAAAGCAAGCTTCACAATACCTTTTTTAAATAATTCACTCAGACCAGCGCTTCCGTAAAAAGATCAATCCATAATTACTGGCATAATTTAGTTGATTAATTGCTCAGTCTGCGTCAATGTTAGTACCTATAATCGCAACAAACAAAGAACCGAAAGGGATTCTCCTTCTACGCTGCTTCTTATTTCCTTTTGTGCAAACTTTCTTTCTCTTCGCCTTCTTTCTACAAGACAAAAACCGCAACCATGTGAAAATTAATCTTTCCGTCCATTTTTGGGACAAGTTTTCGGAACCGCACCACACTTTTAACGGCAGCAACAAAAAAAAACTAGAAACACAAGAGCTGAGCGTAATGTATTTTTGAAATACTTTTCACTTTGCTTTCGGGTAATATGGGTGCACCTTGTAGCATTAGGTGAAAGAAATTGGACAGAAAAAGGGTCCTGAAATGAAATTTTGTACTCTTCACGTCACAGCCCAAAATTTGAACATTCATTTGAGTTAGGATAGGTATAAGGAACACATAGCCGCGTATAGACTGAAAAAATCACTAGTGAAACATTTTTAAGCATAACATTTACAACTTTACGGCTAAAAGTACCGAAAAATTCTGTCGTTCTCCCATCTCTTCGCCAAACCTAACCACGGTAAAAATCGGCAGCAGGAATCCTTTCGCGTCCCTTTTCCTGTGACGCGCACTGTCACTGAATGGGTTTACCGCCGGAAAATCCATTATTATCCTTCATTCTTAACCCACAATTCGTTTCTTCAATCCGCGCTGCGTTGGCGTGTTGCTGAAGGATGCCCTTTTTCCCCCTTTTTTCTTTCGCGTTCCTTTTGTCAACATCTTTTTTTTTCTTTTCTCAGAAGCGAATCCGTTTTGTTTCCTTTCACCGTTCGTCCGCTTCACGCGACGGGAAAATCGCTGTGAGGTAGAAACTTTTCTTCCTTTATGGTGAAAAATCAATTAATTTTAAAATAGAAAAACCCGCACCGTACCGCCCACCCCGCTGCTGCTCGCGTTCCTTCTCGGATGGAAAGATTTATTCCTGACAGCTGTGGTCATTAACATTGGCAAAGCCGCTCTAGACGATTTTTGGGATCGAACGAGTAATTAGTGAGACTTGCGTTGCTCGTTTTCGCTTCGAAACCCGCGACGGAACTCTGTTTGCACAAGATGAAGGTGAAGGTGTGAAAAATTAAACGCCTGCGAGGGAAATTGATTGTTTTCAGCTTGACCGTTTCGGATGTTTCGGGCCGTGCAGTTAGTTGAAAAGTTTTGATAAACACCTCAACTTGCAATGCATTCATAAACGTTAATACAAGAAGGTGTTTGGGCAAAGGTTAAACATACTGAAGGATGAAACATAACACCAATCCACGGAAATGGGTTTTATGCCTTGGGTATTCCAGCGTTGCTTTGTATCGCACTGAAAAACAGATATTTCTTGAAAACTCCTTTTGTTCGTTGCCAGTTCGGGTTCTATCTCTTTCCATCATCTTGAGCCAATACACAGTTTTTTTTTGTTTTCGCTTAAGTGCTCCTTCAATAGTCAATAAATGTGCACCCCATGAGTTTCGTGGATTGCTTCAAGAAGTTCCCAGTATGGGATAAGGTCCAAAAGCTCCGGATTGAAATGGTCCCTGCGCTGCTCGGAAAACTGATTCCAACCAATGCGCCCCCACGGCTGACTGTCCCAGCAGGAGATTTTACATAGATTTCGTTTCCATCTCTACACTTTCAGTCTGAATCTTTGCAAGGAAGCGTTTTCTTAGTTCCCTTTCTCCACTATATCGATTGTTGCTATCCCCTTGGTTCGAGGATTGAAGAATACCTCGAATCGATTAACTGTAACTCACATGCTGTGCAAAAGGGAAATGTGTGTTGCCCCATACGAAGCAAACTGCGCCACAGCACGAACCGCTCAACCAGAGGCGAATAATAAATGAATATTATCCGTTGTACGAACGCGACTTTCCTCCCGCGGACTTAACGGACTTGTAGCCAAGCTAACGAGCCTTAGGGGAAATGTTAGCTTTGCTAGAAGCCACAAAAAAAAACTCCTTTGTTCCATTGCATGAACCCCAGCAATCCAATCAGTTTTTTTTGTTTGGTCCAGATGAAAAAATAAAACGTAAACCAAACCATAAGGACAAAAAAGGATTCGTGGGACCATCGAGCCGAAGCGGATTTTGTTTTCGCTGAAGATGGATTTTCGGGAATATTTGTTGCACACCATCCTCCTCCTTAGAAACGGTCCCGGTTTTTGGTATGGAAAGCTTTTGCTTTGCCAAAGGCACCCTTTTTACCCGCTGGGAAGAATAGGGGATTAGTTCAGGAAAATATCGGCAGTGGGAAAATGGTCGATCCCTTTACTGCGACAATGATGAATGGATCGAACCGTTCGCGGAGCAAAGAGGCTTTGTAAAGGGTTGCACTAGAAAAATGTCATCCTTATGTCTGCTTTTAGTCAAACAGTAATTCGTCTTCTAGATATTCACACACAGTTAATGATTTCGGGACATGTTTACGGAATGAAATTTCCACAAAACACTGGGCGTCTCCATTAGATATTTTATTTCATAAAGGAACATTTTTATCGTGTTTTAAAAATTTCAATTTTGAACAAGAAGGTGGTTAAAAAAAATGGCTAAAATTTTATTATTTATGTTGCAAATCTATCTCTCAATCATGACCTCTTCTAAGAAGGCATTACTTTAAAAAAAAACGGTGAAAAAATACGATATTTTGCTGCGTCATCATCGCTACAATTCCCATATCGATAAAAATCCATTCATTCACATCTGCCCATCCACTGACTTTATGTTATCCTACTTTCGAACCTGGCAATATGGTCGACGGATACAGAATTACTTCAACTACTCACTTTCATTCTCCCCATGTTCACGGTACGCGATTCGATTAGCTTTGTTGCTTCGCGTTGTCGAAGCTTAGCTAAGCACTGCATTCGTTTCGCATCATTCTTGGAGCGTGGGAAACGTATTACCGTGAAGCGTGTACGGATGGCTTTGCTCGTGCAGCTCCCTTTGGTGCAAGCAAACCGATAAAGACGTCAATCGATGCTTCAAGTGCAGCTATAAATAATATCAGATTTATCACTGTCAGTTCAAGTATTCGATTGCATCACGGTATGGGTTTCGGAACAGTCCTTCTACAATCGGTAAGGTTTCAGGCGAACTGGGTTGATGGATATAATCTTTTACAGTGATGAAATAAAACTATAAATGGAACATTGGCCGCGCAGTTTGTGGAAAAGCAAAAACTATTCGCTGAAAGCGAAATGAAACTTTGACAATACCAAAATGACTAGCGTTCGATAAGTATTCCTTTGTTCATACAAAGCTTTTTGTCGTTTTCAATAAAAATGTATCACCAGTTGAATGGACAAAATATTCAACGCGTTGAAATTTTCATTGAATTTTTAAATCAACTTTTCTTCGCCACAAATCATCGTTAGAATTTTGCGTCACATTTCGTATCTCATAATTATTATTATATTAAAAAGTTCATTTTACTACATTATTTCTTTCTATATTTCTTTTGATAAATCATTCCAAAAATAGTTACTTAATTTAACTTGAACATCTCGTAGATCTCATGTAACTTTACTTTCGGTTTTTCCCTTCGCAACAATCTTCGTGGTCACGATGATTGTTCTAGGTCTTTTTCTACTTTTTGTCTATTTTTCGACACTACCAAGAAACTGAGCTTCCTTTCACTAGCCTTTGTTCTTCCGTACTGTGCTTGTGATTGATAATACCCCAAAGGATAACTTACTTCCGGTTGAAGAAATATCGCATGTGGATATCTGTATGTGTTGAATATTTTTCTCTCCTTCTCGCATCCAAATAGCTCTATTGCGCCTTGGCTAGCGCTGCAACACGATGCCCAAACTGTCATTGTTCAAACAGTAACCAGGACATGGAGGCGCCTGGTTGCTGTTGTTTTTGGAACTGTCAACAATTACATCACATGTACCCGCATCTTCATCCTCGCCGCTCTTCTACATCATACTGATCGGTAGTTTATCAGTTCAAAGTTCAGACAAATGTACCACCATTCGAAACAGCATATGTACCGCCATTCGCTCGCTCTGTCTAGTGCCAACTCCTTCACCAGCCATTGGAAAAGTTAAACCATTCGACGAATTCATCTTCCCGTCATTGACAAAAGGAGTAAAACCGGTGAAAAGTGGCAAACGAGACATCGCCTGGTTAAGCGTATTTATGCGACCGATCTCCCACACCGAACAAAGGAAACCCCAAAAAAGATTTTCCACCTCTTGCCATTCGTGCGCCTCGTGCTGATCGTAAGATGGTGCTGGAAATGTGAGATTAGTTTTCTTACGATGCAAACACGTTCGAGCGTAAGAGGCCCTTCGGTAACATTTCGCAAGACGAAGTCTCCGACAGCAACATTGACGATGACAACGAACGCATATTTCATTCTAATGAAAGAACAACGAAACAACTGCAGGAACGGCACACAATCTAGCGCTAACTACAGTGGCAGTAGCATGTAGGGATAGCATGCGAATCGTGGCACATGGAGCATAATGTTGTGTACATTTCCGTTCGAGCATCACAACACCCTTCCGATGTCGTCGACGCTGGCACAACTCTTCGTCCGGTGTTTGCTAGCTTGCGAAAACAATACCATTCTCCACTGTGTCTCCAAATTTCGTACCGCAATTGTAGTAGTGTAGGCGGCAGAGTGGCATCCAGTAGAATTTCGGTTCTGTTTACTTTAGTCCGACGCATCCGACGCTCGCTGCTTGGGCCGGATATTATAAAACATATTTTCTTTTCGCTTCGATCTTCATGTCGATTTTCAGAGCAACCGTTTTTCCGATACGAAGCGGTGCAGAATGGTTCAGTTTTCTTAGTGCTATGCTCGAGCGATTCAGCATGACTTTCAGCAACATGATGAAACAAATCATAAGAATAACGAGAAAAGTTTTTTTTTTCGGGGTCTCAGAAAAAAAAGGATTGCGTACAACAGAAATGCTCAAGCGAAGGTAAAGTCCAAATGGCTATTTGTTGCGTAAAGCACTCCATTCGTACAACACGAAAAAGTACTTCAATTATTCCGATCATAAAACATACAGTCCACAAAAAATGACTCCACACAAATACATTGCCCAATGCTCGAAAGGCAACGACAAATAGGCAAGCGATAAATCAACGCAACGGTAGGTTGCGAAATCGCGATAAACCAATTTCGTGTTCCGAGCGTCTCAATCTATCCTAGCCTTACACCAGTTTCCATTTACTCGGCTGATAAACTATTTCGCTGCTTGTTCGCTTTCTTGCGGTGAAGGATTTTATCACAACTTCGTCAGGCAACATGCTAGCCGAGCGGTTACTGCCGAACTTTCGGTACCCCGTGGCAGAGAGAATCCTTACCCGTAACGCTCAAACGCATACACGAACGTGAAGTGTGATAAAATAAGGCCTGTGTGAGACGCAAAAAGCTACAAAAAGCGTGCCCAAAATCCTCGCAAGAAGCGAAAAAAAAAAGTTTGTCCATAAATTATACGTAACCGATTTTACTACGCTATTTTTAGTGTGGGTCTCCCTGCGCACTCGAAGGGCAACGACCAAACCTTCTCTATTTCCCCTTTTTTTTTTTGCCTGCCCATTCCCTCGAGCAAAGTTCAAACGAACCGTGATCACGGAGGTCACCCAGCATCAACCAGACCAGACTCGCATAAAGTGGGTTTTCTGAACGACCAAACCCAAGCGCACGAACCTCCTAGCCCGTGCAAAGAGTTCGATAACAAGCGCTTCCTTTTGCCTCTGACTCTCTGACACCATCGAAATTGGTGTCGATGAACATATTAAAGCCACACCAGCGAGCGCACATGCGAAAGAAGCAGGGGCCATCGCTATTGCCATTCGCCACGGGAGGTTATAAATCTGGCCCTCCGGTACCATTCCAGGCCCGAGTGCATGATATACTCTGCGACTTGCTGCTCGTCGGTTCCCGTAGGTGAGCCACGCATGTCCTTGATATCATGCATAATAAATCCTTTCCGTGGATCCAAAGCCTGGGTAAAGTGTGATATTGAAAAGGGAAGACAACGAATCCCTCGAATGGACGAACACGGCGTAGCTTCGGGTTTCCTTTGCCTCACGGGGGCACGGGTTTTGTGCCACTTTGTGCTGCACGGATCTTGGTCACTGGGAAATGAAATGTTGGAAAACTTTTTCTACCAAAGTGCCTTTTTTGCAGGGCAAGTCTGTAGTCGAGCGGGGAACGGGGTATTCATGTGCCAGCCGTTGATAGGGATTGGGTTCCATCACAATGTGAGTGGGTCGCGAGTTTTGCTTCCATTTTTTCTTCTTCAGATGACTTTAGTCAAAAGGGTTGCACAGAGGGGTCAAAAGGGTTGCAACAAGCTCGAAGCAGGGCGTACATGTAACGGGGCCGCTTGGGGTTGCTGACGCGAAAAGTTACTATCTGATAAAGTGTATGCAAGTCTCGTATCATCGTCATCTTCTTCTTATTTTTTGTTACTGTGAATTGTGTTCAAAGGAAACACAACGGTGGTAACTGCGACATTCGCTTGGTCTGTGCGGAGCATGCTCCGTTACTAACCTTTGTCCATTTTGCTTTTGCTCCCACTAAGGCTACACACCACATCTGGTGTCTCCCATCGCCGTACCATCAAAGTATGGTACAGAGAGCAAGTTTCACTGAAAATAAGAACCAAAAATTATCTATAAAACTTTATTCCAGATGGAATCTCCCTATCCTTTTTTTTGTATGTGTGTGAAGCTTCACCAAACTTTGACGCACCCCTCAGAACACATTTATTTTCACTAGAACCACCAACCACGTAATGTGGAAAACCCTCAGCTGCGAGCTTTTGCTTCACCGAAAAAGAAAAGTAAAATGCACAACGAACCACCACCACCCAAACGACACAGGCGAGTTGTGCTAATGCAACCCTTTCAGTTGCAAAAATAAGAAACGGACTCTTCTTGGCTTACCTGGAACCTCGTGCGAGACTTATGATAAAAGGGAAGATGGGGGATTGGTGAAAGTTGCGTCCGTCGGGAGACATTGTAAGCTAACTTTTCTGCCATATGTCATCCTTTCGTGCCGGGCGTACCCTCACGGGGAATAAGGATGGCAAGATGGATAGTGCTACAATCCAATCGTGCTTTCAAACCTTTCACGTAACTGTTTGTCTGTTGTTTCGGTGGATGTAAGAGCACAATAACAACAGTGGTGGATTTTATCCTGCTGTTTTGATGGATAAAACTTTTCTCACCTAGTTTGTCGTGCAGAAGGATAATTCTGATTCGGATTTTGCTAGCCATCTTGCACCTGGTGATGGTTCAAAATTTTACAATGTAATTACAGAATCGCTCATTTAATACAGAGTACACTGGTAATATTTGTTCGTTGGCATTCCCTCCTGGTTATTTATTTATTTTTGCATGCCGACTCTACGCCATATTGTCAATTTCCTCCCGGTTATTTGCCTCTGATTCGCGGCTATGCTAATCGCTCCATCGCTAATCGATCTACCACTGATGAATTCAACTAATCAACAGTAAAATTGTTGCACAAAACTACGAAACATAAGTCTTATAGGTTAATTACGAGCAAATGACCTAATGCATTCTCGTCATTACTTGTTCATTGTTAGGACGACTTGAACATTCATAGTTTAAAATTAACCTTTTTTTCTGTCTGTTTATTACCTTCTTCTTTGACTCTACAATTTCGAGAGGTCTTGACCTTTTATTTCTGGTTACGTTGGCTTAAATTTGACTTGGTTTGATAATCTTAAGCTCTCATCTTAACCTCTTTGCCTTAAAGTGCACCATTGGATATTTATATGGAGAGTAGACAGATCATTTTCAAATCATTGATTGAAAAAAAGAACTCCATGTATCAGGCTGAATAAATGTTTTGTTTTTTTTTAATAAAAATTGTTTATTAAAAAACAACTTAAAAACTAGTTTACAAAATAAAAGTAATACATGTAAGGACGACGTACAGGTTTAATAAAGAATATTTAAAGATATTTGGGAATCCAAATATCTTCAACTATAAAGGAATCCCCTTACTTATGCTAATGTGACTTAAAATAGGCAAGAGGAGGGAAAGGAAGTTAAGGTTGTGGTTTGGGACGAAGGCTTCCATAGCCTGTACGCTCCAAGCACTAGATACCCCAGCACACACGGCAAACTTGTGCTCCAGAGTCTCTATCTGGGAGCAGACTGCGCAGGCTGAAGGAGTTCGATTCATCCTGTCGAGCAGCAGTCCGTGTGGCATCTTGTAGTTCACCAGCAAGTATAGCGTCGAGCATTGGTCTGACGAAAGTCTGTAGCTGGTGTCGTTTTTTTCCAGATCCATCGCCATTCCGTGGAAGGTGAGCAGTCACAGCCATTTTATAGTCTGGAAGTCTGTCGACCATCATTTAGCGCAAACTTTTAGTTAAGACTGTAGGTAGCGGATGGCGTGCGAGCTGCTGGATTACCGTCCGAAGGCACGGATACGTTGTGACAATGAAGCCTATATTCGGAAAATTCCCAGCACAATCAATATGTTGAGTTCTAATTTTTAGGCATCCCTGCTCAGGAAGTAGTGGCTCATAGTATTGGCGGGAATGTGAAGATTGATTCCAACTCGATTGCGTGGAAAGGACAATTGGGTCAATGGCATTTGAAAATTCCCAGATCCCATAGGTAAGGCCGTACTTTATTAAGTTTTCTTATGATTAAAAATCATTTTCATTGTAAAATTAGAAATTGGAGTTGCGCTGACTTCTTTGTTATTCCTGGAGGATTCCAGACCATAAACAATATTCTGTACTTTGAAATGCAAAAACCAGATATTTTTACACACAAATATGCCGCAGTAATTCGGATTTCAACAGTTGTTTAACCGCAGCAATACAGCCAGGCCAACGAAACAAAAATTAAAAAAAGGTGTTTTATCGCATCAAATTAGAACAATGATTCCCTACATTCAACGTCGATGTAGTTCCTTCTGAAAATCATCCCTCTTTCTTCATTTACTAATAATACTCCGTTCACCAAAAGTGCTCAGTCACACTTCCCAGAAACTGGTTCCCACTTTCATTGTAAAATGTTCATCATTTGCTACCGATTCATTTTGTTCGGTTGCGATCACTCACCAAACCGGACGTAATTACGCACAGTGAAACCGCGGAACCGATTTGCAGAATACCAATGCATCATTTCATTGTGTCTGTCCGTACACTTCGTTCTGTACAATATGCACGGCAATGCATGCACGAAATGCACGGATTCGTGGAAAACAATGAATGTACGAGCTGCAAAGTCCAAGCTGCAAAGTATTTGCTCGAGTGAACAGTAAGTACGGCCAACAAGCCGATTCGTGGCATTTGTTTTTCGTATTTCTTTTTCGGTGCGTGAGTATAAGTTGAACTACCTGAGTGTCTGGTTTTTCCAATGGCAGGCTGGACGTTTCAAGCGAAGTTAAGTTGTGCTGTTTTGTCTCTATTCACATTAATGTAAAGTTATGTTTTTGTTTGGTTTTTCGACTATGGGTTCTTAGCGATGACCGTTTTCGAGTGCATGTCCTGAGCTAAGCGTACATTTTATATGTAACATTAATTGGAAAAAATCGGTAAAAGTGTAAACGAGGCAAGTAAATGAATAGTCCCCTTCCTATTGAATGTCAGCATCTTAATATTTGGGATTTTCTAAACCCTTTTCAAACATCCTGAACGAAACACGTTTGCCAAATTACATCTTTCAAACTTATTTTAGCACGTGGCGTCATCAGCCCAACTCCGATAATAAAGATGCGAATCGCATCTCAGCAACTGAAAAATTGTCTGTCTCGTCCTCTGTCACAAATGCCGCCAGAGCATCTGGCTCGTACTCTTTCAAAGACTGCCACGCCATGCGGACAAAAGTTTCGCGTCGCGGTAAGCATAAATCAAAATGTAATGAATTTTTAACAAACTTTCCACACCGAACATGAAAAACGTTTTGCAAATAGAAGACAAGACTGCAGAGGCTCGCTGGTAAGGGGAGCCCCTTAAACCGATGTGGTTGAGATGAACAGAAATCCTCCAACATTCAACACGCTCTCGCTCTCATCCACACCTCCGACGCGTGCCCATTCACTATGAACCGATAATTACATATGTTTTCCTGCTGCCTTATTTCCAACGCCGAACTTTTAACAACACGCACACTCACACCCACACACACACACGTACCCGTGGATAGCAGGCACAATTTTTGGCATACAATTATCTCTCAACGCCTCTGACGAACTGCCACGGTCGCAGAGTTGTGTATTACGCACGCATAAAGCATCCGACCGACAGCTGCCAGGGCGGGCAGGTTCCGGTTGATGAAGTTTTACAATCGCTACCTCAAAAAGCCATGCCGCATAAATTATGCATCAACCGAGGGCGCAGGCAACAAGCACCCGTACCGCCCTACGCGTCATGTCAAACGGCATCTACCACCGCCATTCAAACTCGCTTCAAAAGTTACGCTCACACGGTGCGGTCGGGAAATACGCCACACATACTGTGCGTTACAATCGTTGCAGCACGCTGTAATTGAAACTAATGAACGGCTGATAGTGAAGTTTTTCCGGCACGCCGAAACCGGGCACAACGCGAGACGATTGGCGGGAACTCATTTTAAACTATGATAAATGAAACGAAGGTAAAATTAATTTCTGTACCAAGCAACAATCGGTGCATATGATTAATGGTACACAACGTGCAGTCTCTGTTGTCAAGTTGTGTTTTGTTGTTGTTGTTGTCTACATCCCTTTTCGTTTATTCCTCCTCCTATCACACGCCTTTGTCTCGTCTCGTCCCAGTAGATTGCGCCGTGTATCTATTTGTGTCAATTAAAGGGAAGATTTACTTTTTTAATTTTTTTTTAAGCTGTCTGGCCTTTTTTTTCAAATTTATCGTTTCATCTTTCTGCTCTGTACAAGCTGCTGAATGATTGATAGTGCAACGAACAAGGCTTTTTTTACTGTTTCTTTTTGTCTGCCTGCAGCATTGTTATGAGTGTATTTCTCTCTTCACGCGTCGTAAATATTTAATTCAATGAAAGTAGCTGTTTGTTATGCTCGTTGTTACCTGTTATAGCAATTTATTTTTATGCTCGTTGTGCATATTATTAGAGAATTCTCACATTTTACTGTCCGCCACGCTGACATACTCGTCAATCAAGCTTGCTGTGCACAGAATCAATCACAATAAAATATTATTCTGCTTTATATTGCAACTCTCTTTCCCTCTCTCTCTCTCTCTCTTTTCCTATAAACCATTCCACATGCACATTCCCTGTTTATGTGCATATAAATTCGATATCACTTCAGAGCATAACTTCGAATCACGATATCAAACATGTGTATGTGTTTGTGTGTTCCATCGCTTCTCCCCAGTTCGATTCAAAGATGATCTCGAAGGAGAAATAGACACAAAGCAACCTATTCCTGGAAAAGATGTAAAAGTAAAACGATTGTCAATGAAGAAACACAAACTGGAGGACATTTGAACGAAATGAATTCTCTTCTACGGCATCCCGCTGCTGAACCCTTTGGCTTTTGGGATGTTCAAAGTCAATCGTCCATAAACAGCATTATTATTGCATTGCCATAAAGGTGTAACATGCTGGAAAAACGGAGCAAAAGCAAGGGAAGTGTTCTCTTTCGCACCAACAATTCCAACAATAGCTAAGCCGCCACAAAGAAGACAAAAAGTTGACTAAAAGAAGCATAAATTTGCAACGTTTTTAGCTTTGATTGCATCTTATATGTGCTGAACTCATATTTTTATCCCATTTACAGTAACAAACGATATTGTTACCCCTTCTAGGTATACGGCTAACGTTTTGTTGCATGTATTTGTCTATTGTACTTGTTGTACCCTGCTCCTGCATGGTTTTGTGCATGATGAATCGACGTACGATACCAGTTTATTTGGAATTGTTCTTGCTTTATGCATATTTCAAATATTTATCGTGCTGCAATGACAAAGAGCACGAACGAAGGGCAATCGGGCACGAGCTTGCGGGCTGCACGAACTCAACGATAAGAAAGGTTTCTTTGATGCAAGTAAACCATGCCAAAGGGAAAACCTGCCATGCACCCACCCAGGACGGTTTGGCTGCGAAATACCGGTGTCCTTTATTACACCTCAACTGGAAAAGCAATTGTTGCGCCGCTCAATAGTGAACGTGTGCGACAAAGAATGGGACGCAATTTCAACCGACAATACGCCTTCGAGAGGTGCCAAGATGGATTGGATGGGTTGTGTGATAGTGCGGAAAGGGAAGCTAAGCGAAAGCATCCTAAAGTATTATTCTGCTTGGCAAGATAAAATCAATAATACAAGTTTGATTTGAAGTTGTTGTAAAAGTGTGATCTGTTAAAGCAAATTCTCCTATAGTCTTTCATTTAACATTCATTTAAGCAGATAATGCAGGATTTTATTTAACGTTTTTATTTTTACATTATTTTGCCCTTCTTTCAAATTTTAATTTAATGTCTGAAATAGTGTTTTATTTTAACACGGATACGCTGGTCAAATTCAAAGCCAAAATGTTGCATTTTTATGACGCAGCTAGGAATCATTGTGTCAAAATGTTGTCAGCGTTCTGCATTGCATCGAGATGTGTTTAAAAATTTCAACTTTAAAACCTAAAACTTGTTTTAGAGTCATTATCTCCCCAAACAAGTTCGCGGTCTTTGGCTAAAATTTCAGTTTTTCAAAATGTTTCCAACTCCATATGCCTATACAAGAAAGGAGTCTTCACATTCTGTGGATAATGAAGTTTATCTGACTGCAGGTACACTGGAGATGGTTGTCAAAAATCTAAATTGAATTGTAATTTTCAAATGGAACGCTACAAAACGAAAATTCACATCCGCAAATTCACATCTTTTGAAAACGAACCACAAACCCCGATGTACTGTTAAAACTAAATAATATTTCAATCGAAAGCTTACAGTGAAGTGTCAATATTTGTAATACCCATAAGCTTCTCGAAAGAACGCCTTTCTGCGTCAAATGACACGACAAACAGCTTAGTCCCCGGTTGGACGGCTACAATTTATTTTACAATCTCTGCTCTCCCGAGCGCGCAAGTAGCGGTGCGGAAAATTAAACACTAATGATTGGAGGGAATCGTATATCGCTTCACGGTGTACCAAGTGTGAAGTAGGAAAGCCCCATTTCACCGATCCGTGGCATCGTGGTAACGAATGATTATATTTCCGCCCCATGTATGACAGCAACTGCACGTAAAAGGAGCATAAGCGGATGCATAAAGTACCGTTTTTGCATTTAGGAAACATGGGAATGTTTAATTTTTCCAGTGCACCTGATACTTGCCATCCTACTCTATGAGACCATTATTACACGGGAGCTGGTTAGGACGTGATTTTACGTTAGTTTATGCTGCCGATGATAGTGCTGTGTCGGGGGTTGTGATGTATGTGGGTGTGTGCGCTCGAAAAACCTCGATCGTAACGAAACAATTGCTAAAATTCAGAGCACCTGCGTTGTTTGGAAATAAGCAAAGCTACATCCGACACATCTATCGATCAGCCTAGCCCTGTGCTCTGCAGCGCGGTTGGGCTGTATTTGCTTTATCGAATGTTACGGGTACCGTTCTACCGTTCCAGTTTGCAATGGTAAAACTTTTCACGAAAACAATCCGAAACCCGTGCTTCGTTGCCTTCGAGCTCTCCAGTACGATCTCGGCACGGGCATAAATCCTTCCGCAAAAGTATAGGCAGAATGGTGAGCATTATTTCTCTTCCACAGCAAACTATTTATGCTCATGTTGGAAAATTTCGCACCACCCCACACACGCCTCCTGTGTTGCAATTTGGTGAGCATAATCATCAGCAATCACCACAAGCACACCACCGAGAGGTGGCTCTCCATTTTCCTTGGCCATCCGGTCCATAATCGACACCATCGTACCCTCCTTCTGGGTTTGATGGTGAGCGCTTTTGGGTGTGGGAAAAAAGAAAAGTCTACCCATCGAAAGCCACCGGCCGTTTATTCAGAGTGCCAAGCCGCACTACACTAACGTTTACCAGGCGAGGCTTAAAATTTCGAAACAAACCTCAACCGAACAGCAAACCAAGCGATAGCAACAAAAAGAAGTAAAGCCGCGATTCAGATCGCACAACCTCGATGGAGAAAAGACTAGCGGCTTTGTGGCTTTTTGGGGGAGAGAGACAGAGAGAGAGAGAGAGAGAGAGAGAGAGAGAGAGAGATTCTTTTCTGTTGTTTCGGTGGTATCCACTCGGACCGAATGATGTTTGCTTTTGTGATCATAATTTATACCGAGCGAACGAGCGGACATTTAAAAAGCAGACGGTGTTGAAAATGTGCAATGATATGATGATGCAGGTCCTGTTTAGTGGGTGGAATTATTGAACATCCTGTTCGGTAAATAAATATTCACCGTAAGGCAACGTTAGCACAATTTGTGCTGAAACTGTATTTAATGCTTGCCGCTAGTAAATGGAGACCAATTTATTAAACTAAACCTGCATACGCTTGCACACACACACACACTTTCACGCTGGTTATCGCTCGTCTTCCTAAAAGTCTTCGCATGGTAGCGATAAATCGTTACGTTTTCGTTTCTAATGACTGCACGCGTCGCTGCTTAGTCAACATCACTCCCACAACACGGGAAGAAAAAAGTCAAACGTACCCACCCATTCATCAGGATCCCGGTAAACAACCGCAACGGGTCCATTTGCAAAGCATAAACAGATAGTTTACGAGCCTTAAGTGAGCTCGTTTGCCGCTGATGATAATGATGTCGGGGCGCGTGTAACATCCCTTCCGTTGGGAGCTGCCAGCTAATGTGTGCTTAAGCGGGAAGGGACTTAAAAAGAAAAACTTATATGAAGCAAAAACAATGACTCGGATTACACCCGAAGAGGGGGAAGTTCGACATTCCGGGCAGTGCTTTAACGCGTCGAGAGCGCATTAAATAGTCTGGTAAGATTATCGTACGCTGATGCGTGCGTGTATGTGCGTAGGTTTTGCAAGACAAATGCGCCCCAATTCATTCACATCATCCAGAGAACCCCATGAAGGCCGCTGTGCGTCGCTGTTCCACGCACATGTACGTGTCAGTTTAAGAGCGTATGTGATTTAGTGCTCCGTTGGCACGTTTTATAGCATTTTTACCTCGGCTTTTGCACCTTGTTCGGTGTGCCATAGATGATGCAAAGGGTTCACGCAACCCGTGGCGGTTATGTTCCGGTGTCCATTTGTCTCCTGTGTGAGATGCAGGAGAAATTCCTACCTTCTCTTCGCCCGGAAGAACACTTTATGGCGAAATGATGCAATGTTAGACGGGAAGAATAGTTCACGAGAAAGAAGTGGAGCAGCAGAACACACTTGCAGAACGAGCGGTTGCCCTCAGCATCGTTGTCTGCTGTGTCGGGTACCACGCTTAAGGGTGTTATTGCAAAAGACAAAAAAAAAGTAAAAACAAAAGAGTCGTCGTCGTCGTCGAAAAAAAAGCCTTCACTTCCTATGGACATATTCTATTTACCCGGATGTAACTCAACGATCTTTACGGAACCCGTATCACACAATTCCATTAGTCGAATGAGTCACTGCTAATAGAGTTATTCTCTTAACATCCCGAACACAGCTGCTAGATGTTCGTATAATACCCTTGGCTTTCTACACCTTCCAAAATATCGCTCCCTGGTACCCGTAAGGGAAACACCTTCGCATATACATTTCTTCCCCAAGGGGGAAAAAGTAACTTCAACTCTTCGACATTCTCACGACTCCGTATAATACAGCTTGGCTCGAGGTTCCATTATTTCATCATCAAGGTTGGTTATCGTCGAGCCATTGTGTTCCCGCTCGCAACGCTACTCGGACATTGTGTCCACGCCTTCTTCAAACTCCAGTACACCAAATAGTCCTACCGCCCGGGTAATAATTGATGTCTGTTTGTGATGCAAAAACAACACAACGACTTCAAGTCAAAGGTTGCTCCAGTTTTCCAGCAAGCCATTAGCAAGCCGACGAACCCTTGCAGACTTTGTCCCCACAACGGCCGACAGTACGGCAGCGGAATAATTCAATCATCGGCACTCATCCCCTTATTCCAACCTTTTTTCTTTCTTTCTCCTTTCCGGTTCACTGGTGGCGTCGTACAGATTCGACTCGGTGACATCTACCATCTGGCACGTTCGATGATGAGCGGGAAAACGTTCGCCCTACCGACGGGCTGGTGGCCGCACGAAGCCTCCCGCCGACTGGCCGTCCTGTGCGTTACCACCGTGGCGCTCCTGTTTGCTCGGCTACAGATCATGGGCTCCCAGCTGCCCGTTTTTACCAGGTGAGTACATTCGTGCTATCAATCTCGTGGTCCGGTTCGCCAGACACTGTCTGTCAGCCCTAAAGGTATGCAAACGCCGAAAAATTGATTACGAACGAATGCTAAAACGAGAGCGAAAGAGTTATATCGGTCGATCGAGCGAACAACCAATCGGTCATCGGATATTGGTTGCGTGACAGTGAGGACACGTCTAGTGAAGGAAATTCTGTACGGTGCGACTGTTGTACAGCGTCCAGTCCAGAGAACGATGCGGACCGATTCGATTAATTTGTCTGCTAATGCACACCGATGCTCGGGTTGGCCGGCTTATAATCCGCCGGACCCTGGGTGCAAAACGATTCGCCACGGTAACGTCCATCCGGAGAGACACAGTCAGTCAATCGGTGGTAATTATTTATCGTACTTTATGGCGCCAATTAAATACGCTACCCTTCCGCTCTGCCGTTCCATTTCTCCAAAAATGCTGACCAAATTTTGCCAATCTTGATAAAGGTACGGTACGAATTGCCCTTGCGTTGGTATCGCAGTGCATTAACGAGCATAGTAAAGCCCGGTGGTATGAAGCGAACCGATCGAAAGTTCATTCGAATGCATCTTTTAATAGGTAAATGAGCTTGATCTGTCTGCTATTTATGTTTGGAGTAGTTTTAGCCGTGGCAAAGCATTACTCTTTTGCTACCACACATCGATGATGCAGGTGTATTGGATTGCATTGGATTGTGTGATACAGCGTTGCTAGAGATTAGAATGGGTTGTGGTCAATAAAATGAATTCATGGAATGTAAGCTAATATTAGCACGCCGGTCATCAGTACAAGCTTGTTGCGCCTTAAGATATGCAATGGAATTTTGCAATCATTTCGATTACATACAAATGTGTATCCCTCTGGTGTACCTTTTAACGAATGGAGCTAGTTTAAGTCCTCAGTACGCACTGTACACACAATTCCTATCGTGCAACAATGCATAAGTTCATTAGAAGTTGGTTGTATGATCCTGTGTTTAATTAAAAGCACACGAATATCGGTGGTTCTCAGCAAAAGGTTTGCTGTCAATGACCACCCACCATGTGCACCAGAAGCTTACCCAAATTGGGCAACCAGAAAATCTCCTCATTAAAACAACCGTGCAGTGTTTCCTTCCAGCCCAGTTAATACGGTATACAGTTAAAAAAAAAAGCTTCGTCCGCTTACGTTCCATTTGCCACTGGCTGCTCGTAGGTCCACCGACTGGCTCGTACGATAAATCATCCATGAATGTAATTTCCGCCCACTGCGTTAGGCAAAAGCGTTGTAAAATCAAACTACTTGTCCTGCCGTAGGCTAAACCTCACGTCACGGTACACTACGCACCTGCCCAATGTGTGATTTTCCGGGGGATTTACTACGACTATGTCGACCCGTAAACTATGCGCACCACTGCAGTCACAAGCTGGCCGACCTAACCATGAACCGTGCACGGCACAAGCTGCATTAACAGGCTGCGACAGAACCGGCTACTTCATGGGCCTGGGAGACGATAAGGTGTAAAGGCACGGAACGGGATGAACCGAGGGATGCAGGGGCTGGTTTAACATGGTCCACCGTATAAACAACAATGCTCATCGGCTATCGATTGGATGACACGGCGCCGGGCGGAAGCTGCGGGGCGCGGTAATGTTGCGAAAGCTGGGCAACTGTGAACATGATGCCCATGGTCGTATATCAAACTTCAAAATCAGACGCACGCCGGGCAAACCGGAGGTAGCGACGGTACCGACCGACATGGCTTCAAGCCCGCCTCTGCGATGTGAGAGATACGAGAGAATTTAATTAGGATTACGGTCGTTTTGTGCTGCGAAGAAACTGCTAACCAGTGACACCGTACCATACCTTCCTGATACACACACACGCACAGCCTCTGTCATCGCCAGCTGGACATAGGACACGCTGCTCTGTCCCACTATCGATCTGCTAACATGTGATATCGGCCACCGTGCCCTTGTCGTTTGTCCCCGACGTTCTTCGGGCTACAATCGACCAAAGTTCTGACCGAAATGCAAGCAATGGCAGTCTCGTTTCAACCTTAACTACCATAGTTTCTTGTACCGGGTTTGTATTTGTACGAAATAACCAGCACAACCCCCCTCATACACAAAGTGTTCGGCAATACGAGAAAGCGTTAAGCTTTTGAGCGTCCCACCTACCTTGACCCCGTCACGAAAAGTTGACCATGCACCCTAGTGCACTCACTACGGTTGGGTAGCTTTTGTTCGACAAGTTTTTCTATCTACAAACAGATTTTCATCGGTTAAAACCATCCATTAGTTACAGTGTGGTGCATCGAACGAAACAGCAGCAAAGTCAATTTAACACTGTTTAATACGTTCACCGTTGCGATGTAATACATGCAGCGGGGGAAGTGAGTAGGGGGGGTTGTCGTCTATTTTATGAAGCTACAAGCATTTGATTCGAGGGATTTTGTAATATTTTGCTCTAATACATGGTGTATAATACTGAAAATCGTTTGTGTGTTGACTACAGAAGTCCAATCGTGCCAAAGAGTACATTTACATTGCATGCACCTTAAATAAGCACTGTCAAATATTTTTATTCAGATCGGTTTGTATCGATCGATTTGTTTCCAGTAAAGTTTTAAGCTGGATATCGTGCAGCTTTCGTGTTTCAGTAATTATTAAAATATTCGATTCAACAAAAATCAAATATTAGTTAAAGTATCTGATCTTCAGATACGTTAAAAATTTCGTCTGTTCACCATTTCGTTCCTTTATAACCTCTCCTTCGTGTTCTTCCCTATGTTCATTTCCCACCGTAACTGCAGTACACGCTTGTAAAATCAACCGCTAAAAAAATCCTTGCCAATTCAAGCGTCTAGGTTTTTTCGTTGCATTAACATTGGATATATGCAGCCCCTAAATGAAGTCCCGAAATTGTTTGGACTACATATGACTATTTAAAAATCGACTTAGCTATCCCTCTTTGATATAAAATAGTATTATCAGAATCTAAAACATTGGTATGGCTTACTGATTTGATTAAAATTATTCAGTATACACCATTTCCAAGGATCATATACCCGAATAACCATCCTGTCTGTATATCTACACTGATCGTTTCCACTTCCGATAGGAAAATCGATCGATCCGATCGGGATAATTCACCGTATCCCATCACCCCAAAAACCGCCAAACTTTTGGAGCTGGGAGATGACCGAACAGCGAAAGGCTTCATTAAACATTAATTAATCCCCAGCAGCGGATGATTAAATTTCCATTAAGTGCATCCGAACCGAAGGGTCGCTCGAACACAACGACGCAGACCATCATCATCATCATCCGCTCCTGGACCGAAATCAATGGCATGTAACAATAAGCTTCCCCTGAACCGGATAGAACGATTTGGTGGAAATTCTTGCAAAAAAAAAAAACAGAAGAAGGTTTACCAAAACATCCATCCACGAAAGCGCACCACGCACCGCACCGTGTGCACGCGCCATTTCCCCTCGTGCACGACAACAACGGAGGGGTTTGGTCACAAAAATTGTTCGACGTGTCGTAAAAAATGTGATACCGCCACTTCCCTCCGAGATGGTATGCATCGCACCGAAACGATCCGCCATGTGCGACGGGTAAATGAAAGTAAACTGATTTAACGCCTGCACGGTAGAATTATTTCATGGCAAATAAATAAATAAAAACTTCCACGCACACCGTAATCCTCGTACTAGCGATGCGGCACCAGGCGCCTCCATGTATCATTGAGGTTCGGGAAGCCATGCAAAATCGGCTTATCGCAAGCCGAACCTTTCCGATTGACCAGTGAAGCAGATTCCGATGCCTTCCGTTGAACTGATGAACCAAAATCGGATAAAATTCCTGCACGAAATTCAAATTCAGATCAGTCGGCTCGGCTCGTGCGAGGACTACATTTGCTTGCGCACACACTCTATAGCTCTTTTTTTAGGCTGTGACTCTGCGCCAATGGAACAAAAACAACCCTCGATCCCATACGTGACGCATGGTTTCGTCACCCGATGCGTCCCACTTTGCACCTCGTTGTTACGGGCGCCCAAAGTGCAAAGTCCATCTCCTCCCCATCAGCGAACCAAGAAATGAGAATGAGGTCAAGACACTTTCACTACGAGACAATGGAAGCAAAAAACGGGAACGTAAAGCTCTGTATGTTAAGGGGTAATATTGTGTGAGAAAAATAAAAAAAAACCTGCTAGCCCCTCCGTTAAAAAGGGACGCAATTTTTGGGCGAGACTGGAAGATGATGCTTGCTGGTTCATAAATTATGTTTCATGTTTTGACGAGGGTCCAAACGACACACACGCACGTTCGCTCAGGTTCAAAGCATTCGGGTAGAGGGGGTGATCGGGATGGGTCCGGTGCACGAAATAAAATAAGCAAAATATATTCCACCCGCTGCTACCCGTCGCCTAAAGAGTGATACGGCGTGATCCGTTTTTATGCGAAAAAGGCATAAAAGGGAGATCATAGGTCACAGTTTCCATCGGATCCGCTTCCAGGAAGGGATGAACCAGGTTCGATGTGGTGTTACAGTGGAGCTGATGGGAAACATGTCAGTGCGTAGAGCCTACTCATCATTCCTGTCTTGCGCTCTACTGATTCACTCCCGTGCACCGTATTATGTCTACTTTTTTCTTTTTTTCGCTCCAGTATCAACCTCGGCAAACGTTGTCTACGCTTGATATTCCCACGTACGACTTTATGCCAAGTGTATCAACACAACATTCCATTCAGAAACCTTCAACTTTCGATAGGTTTTTAATTTGATTTATGATAACAGCAATATCTCCTTTTCGGGCCGCTTCCCTCTTCCTTGGAATTGTATTTGCGTGTCAGATAAAATGAACAAACATTTAATAATGCCTGAATTCATGCCTAAATTCATGTCGTTGTTTGGTAAGCGCATTCGATTAAAATTATCTGCTTCATAAATAATGTAGCAAACAAAAATGTTTTTATTGCATTAATTCATGTTGCTGAGTCGTTTTTTTTTCCTCTTCCTCTTGGCTTTACGGCCGGATTGGTTATGTCAGTCATTTAATGCTTAACTAGGCTTATTTACTTACGTTGATCAAAAAATCTGGGAGGGATTCGACATCCAATCCTGCCGTGTGAATGATCGGTGCCACTTCTACACTAATACCGGCCAGGATGATGCCTTTTTTAGCAATATTCTTTACAGAATTTCGGAATTGAAATGAACTAGTAACGGGGTGCATGACCCAGAAAATAAATCTGATATATTTATTCAGTTTCTGTGAAACATCCGAGCAACTAGGCACAAATTAAAAGCTTGGTTGCTTGGTTGGTGGCTCAAATTGGCAACATTGTTCGATATATTTGCAAAAAAATCAATGTGTTTCAACCAGAAATACATGTAGAAATACGTGTACAAATACATGTAGAACAAGTAACTAAAAAGGAATGGTGAAAAAAGAAAAATGATTAGAAGGATACAATGTTTATCAGTTCATAGAACAGGTGACTCCATACATGAATGATTTCTTCAAAATATTTTGTTTACCAACCTACCTAGAACATCCGTCACATAGGCTTACCTTGACCAACCTTGGTCCGAAAAATAACCAAAACAATGAATGAATGATCGAATCATCATTTAGGATGTCGTAAAACATTTTCAGGAAGAACTTGAACTGTTTAAATTTTTTTTGAAGCCTTTGGTATTGAATACTTTCTTGATAAAAACATGGTTGTCCTGCCAATGTTGAAGCAACAGTAATTTGAAAAATGGCAGTCTTCAAATGTCTTTCACGCAAAGATTGAAAAGAAAGTGAACTTTGCTAAATCATCTCGTAAATTCCATATTTTTTTGCTTCGATTTAAACAGCTCAATTGAATAACCAAAATATTAAAAACTATTTTAAATATAATAACCTTCTTAAGGTTTCTTTGAGCTATCAACCTCAGTTGTGACATACTCAGTAGTATTCTGGTACCGAGGAAACATGAATGGTTGTTCTATTTCAATACGATGTTTAATTCCTCGCTAGCGGAACAACAGGATTATTCCACCAATTTCCATGAAAAGCTGGCCTTTTCAAATTTAGCGTTATGCCATTTTACACGTGTGAGTAAATTTACCTCAATTTCATCATAGTTTCAACGAAACTTCCACACCAACATAGCCGTTCCCAGTAGTGTCTTCAGGCTGACAAAGGAACTTCTGTTAAGACAAGCGTACATTCATCTCACACTATCGCACATTCACAAACCATTGTGTTGTTCGTACAATATTCGCATACCATTTGATGAGCACATTTTCCCAACGCACTTGGCGAACGTTCTTGCGGCAGATTAATTTCGTTGCTCTGCCATTTTCCCGAGGAAAGTCATCTTATTTCGCAGTACCGCCTGTACGCCGCAGTACACACACAGCACAAAAGCAGCTCACCTTTTCAATTGACAGCTCATTTGGTGGCAAGCTCGCCGAGGATGCTGCTGCTTTTTCGATGGAAAACTAAAATGAATATTTCCTTATTTTGCATTTCGCTTACCCCCGGTAAACCGATCTCACCGCACCTCAGCCTGAGTGGCAAATTTGCCGAACAGCACACCTTCCGTACAGGGGGATGCTCAATAAATCTAGCTTCTAATCGCGATGGTCCGACCGTTTCATCCGTAGTTTATTTTCCACGACGGCAAACATGATACGAAGCCAAATGGCGGATGCCGGGATGTCCTCTTTTCATGCTAAATTTGTGCGAAAAACGCTGCACCACTCGTTTCACGCTGACACTAACGACGCTTCAGAAGCTGCTCCGGCGACCGGTACGACGACACCGACAGGTGAGAGGTACAGCCGACACATTAAACTATTCGACGCTATAATAGGAAATTGATTGGAAACGTTATTTTGCTGGAATGATTTGATTTCCTGGCGTCGCCGGCTCACCACCTCCATATCGCCCACTGAACCGAAACAAAACAACCCCTAACCTAGAAAAGTTTTCCAGCGACAGAGCGAGACAGAGAGAGAGAGAACAAAAAAACTAACATAAAACGGAGGAAATAAACGATCGACAAGCACAAACGCACAGGAAACCTGCTGCTACTAGTCGAGTGGATGAACCGAAAGTTATTGCACTCTCAGCCCTTATGTTTTACTACGGCTCTCAACATACTTCACAAGGGGTTCAGCACTGCAGCTCCCAGGATCCTGTTGCTATTTTCCCTCCCCCCTGAAATTCTATCCATACTTCCTACCAACGGCACACGTACACACATAGTTCGCATCCGTGACCATTTACCGGCATGTGCGGGTGACGTTGCAAAAGCCAAAGGTGCTTCAATTCGGCAATGGAGCATTTTTATCGTGCTGAAGGGCAACCTTCACTTGTGGTGCTAGTGACCTCGGGTGGTGGTGGTGAAATGGTGCATACCAAACCTTGCTTGTTAGACAGCCGAGTACATGCAAAAAGCAGTAACAAGCTGAAAGGGCAAAATTAGCACCTTTGTGTCAAATAGTTTTACGGGTTTTTTTCCTCCAAATTTTACACACGTTAAATGGGAAGAATAAAACACGAATTTTAGTATTTTAATATGATAAGAAATACTTAAATTATCAGTGGACGGAGCGAAATCAGATGATTGAAAACAGTGAAGTAATCAAACGATGAATTGACGAAAAAAGTCTGAAAATTGACACCTCAATAGGCGTGTTCCGTTATACGATTTGTACGCAATTCATAAATTATCGTTTAATATAGGTGTTAGCAAACTTTCTTAGGGTTCCCAAATTTCTGCCAGGAAGGAGGCAGATAGGAACATAATTAGAAGAGTAAAAAAAGGATGTTTCCGATCATTCTTCAGGGCAGAATGCGCCTGCCACGTGTTCAACGAGGAAGCGAGCGTTCGGTCGACAATTTAGTTAAGAACAATAAACGGTAAATTACATACCAAGAGCGGACTGTTTTTATGGTTTACTCCATTTACTTGAGCGAATTAAAAAATATTAAGTATTGAAATAATTCCGTGTTGTCTAAAAATGGAAACTGTAACAGGATGCAAATTGTTAACAGTAATATCTATTTATCAAGGTAGATTCATTGATTTAGCTAGATTAATTATAATGGTTGTTAAATAAATTGAATTTCTGAAATTTTTAACTTACTCGAAAATTGAATATGTAATCTTTTTTTTTGCATAGTTAAAAACATCAATTTTGTTACAAAATTAGCCAACAAAATCTATTCATCTGCTGCTTATTTTCTGCACTCGGCTGTGTGACCTCGCCCGGCAGCAACCGTTACGCTTACTCAAGTAGCGCGCGTAAGCAAACATGACAGCAGAAATGGTCCTGTCACACTTCGCAACCGTCCGCCCACGGTAACATGTCCGTCGTCCACCACCTGTGCATGGCAAGTCGATGCGAAGCGTGACGCGGAGTACACGGTGAAGAAAAATTATTAACCTTTATGGTAGTTTTATGACGTGAAATCGTGCAATAGCAAAAACGTTGATGACTTCGTTTCTCTAGGTTATGCTCAGGTCTCGGGTCCCCGTGCACCGTTTCCAGAACCGTTCAAGGACCGTCAAGGATAACTGTTTGCAGAGTCTGCTCCATTCCACGCCTTACCGTCCCTGTCTTTCGCGACAGATTTGCCGCACAAGCCAAAGTTCGCACCGGTGACAGCAAGCCAGCTCTTTCTCCCATCCCAGCGAAACAACCTGTGCGTGCGTTGAATGTTTGGCTTTTTTTTCCTTTTATTACGCTGACAGAGGTGCTTTGTGGAAGTACCGCTGCTTGGTGATGGCACAACAGCAACAAATCCGTCCCGTTGAGGTTGTGACTGTGACGCTGACGAGTTTGGCTCGCGGAAATGTTACTTTGTAGCGCGTCTACCGAGTTGATGGGGGGCCGTCTTAGCCGTACTGGGACGATGTGGAATATGCAGAAAAATGATTTCACTCAGCGAGGAAATGGTGAGATTTTCCCTACCCTTGCTATACCACCGGTTCGCCGATTACCACCGCCCTCGTATGCTACTTATCCTTCATCCACCTCAAAACCTCGATGTCACATGTCACCAACGATTACTACGCTCGATGGTACCGACGGTACTCGGTGCAGAAGACCTTATATTGTCGCCAACGATACTGTGCCTGCCAAGGGATCACAGCATACCTTTCCGCGTGAAAGGGAAGGCCAATTTGACCGTACCAGCTCTTGCCAACCCAAGGCCAATAAAATATCTAATTTCATTCTCGTAAAAATATGGAGCTTTTACTATCGATCATATTATTTTGCGACTGCTACCATTTTTCGATAGCTCGGATCGGAAGGATGGTTTTGCGTTGGTTGCGATTTTCCGTTATGGGCCCGGTCACGCCTTTGGTACGTGGCATTAAGTATCGTTGATCAACTAATCAACCAACATTAGTTTATGGCGTACCGCAATGAATGGGACCTACTTTGAAGTTCCTATACTTCGATTGAAAAAAAAAGATAAAGCTACTGAGAAAGAACTCAAAACTATATATTATTTTTGTCGGAAAGAAACAGCTCTGCGCCTATGAGTAGGCAATCCGCGTGCCACATATCCTAAATATTTAGCAAACAAGCTCAAAACACAAAAAATAAACCTTATTATCCCCTTTGCTTCTGTTTCAGATTCGACAATCCGGCCTCCGTTGCAGTAACCCCAGCCCGGCAATTGTCGTACAACTATCTTGTGTCGGTTAACCTGTGGCTGTTACTGTTTCCTTGCGATCTGTGCTGCGACTGGACGATGGGAACCGTCCCATTGGTCGAATCATTTACGGACCCACGCAATCTAGCCACACTCGGCGCGTACGGCATGATTGCCGTGTTGGCCTGGGTTGCCTTCATCGAAAACCATCGCCAAAAGTCTGCCGTGGTTGTAATGGTGAGTAAAAATTTCGATATTATTCATTTAAATTAGGAAAAATGAGGCTTATTTATAAAAGACAAACAGAATGTCTACGAAAAAACATTGTTGTTCTCAAATTCGCTTGCTTTGCCGCGAATAATAAGGCAAGCCTTCGCATATGTACTGCTCTCGACAACGCTACATCGAGCCAGAATCACGCATGGGAAATCCTATCCCTGTGCTGCTCGAGCTGACTTTAACGTAGCTGAACGAAACGGTTTATCATCATTATCTGGCAAACATAGCTTACACATTCTCAAGTTTGCTGTTGATTTCAATTTTCGTGCCATGCATCGACAAAACCCGGCCCATTACTTTCCCATTCTTTCTCCCCGAGGACTTCCCTCAACCCGGCGGCCCTAGTTGAAGGCCGGGAAATGGCTATGAAATACGCTCACTCCACACCACATCAACGGCATCTCAAGTCTTGGGGCACGGGAGGCACGGGCAGGCGAATGTGGTAGGGGCCAGTGTGTGACAACTTTGAGATGCGTCAAAATCCGTTTGGAAATGATTTTTGTTTCATTTTTTGCCATCATTCTCTAGGAACACATTTACTTCACTTTCTAACGATTGCCTTTCTGTTGTAGAACATTCTACGCATTCCGGTTGTCTATTCCAAATCATTCGATTTGAGGCAAACACGTTAAAGCAGCAGTAACACACACACACACAGCCATACTCACATTTCCACCCAAAGCCAATCTTCTCCAGAACGGGCGAACAACCGAATCCTCAAGCACGTTCCGATCGCTCGCTCATGCGAACAGAATAGGATACACGTTAGGATCCCACCATGCTTGCCGGATGTCCTTTTCTTTATCGATTTTCTTGGTCAGTGTGTTCTGCTCATTTTCTTTCTCCCCTTTTCGAGACGAACAAGAACAATAAGCACGGAATGGTTAACCATCGATCGAGCGGCGAAACGTGGGACCAATTTCCCTTCCCAGCCCCACCCCAACGGTCGATCGATTTTCCACCGAATGACCCTAACCGCATAGTATTTTCATTTGTTCGAGTGAAAATACGCATCCACACCTAAGGCGAAACCGTTTCTTACTTCGTTGATGATGATGTAGGGAAGCCGATTCTGGTCGACGAACCGTCGTACGAACGTTCCCGATGCCCTTGTTGCTTCCGTCAGCTAGATTCGATATTTCCTGCACCATATCGCACCATAACATCATCGCCCGCTGCCCATTATGACGACTGCGTATCCTTCGGCTCACGGTTTGCCGTCTTCTTTTTCAATCTATCGCATTTTCGATAGCATCGAGCATCGGGCCGGTACGGTTGGAGGAAGTGATCGTTTGTGGCGGTGGTTGGCACTATAGCAGCTTATAACTGGCAATGTAAATCTGTCTATCGAAGCTTCGGATCTCGACCGGGTTCTTAACAGCGAAGTATCCGGAAAGGTTTGTCTATGACTGCGTGGTTAATTTAAAAAAAATGGAAATACAATTTTTATGTGAAAATATAGATTTTTCTTCTACGTTCGGGATTAAAACTTGGAAAATAGACCATTCTCGACACGAAAGTAGTTCACGTTGTACAACCTTTGTGACATCTATGATTGTCACTTAACCTTTTTGAAAATAAATCTTCAATAATTACAAAACATTGAGAAATCTCCTGTCCCACAGACATGTTCAATTTTTTTATGTTTTTTTTTTTTTGACGACTTCCTTATGAACCGCCAGTCATCAAATGGCTTACTAGACTTTCCGACATCTCGTAGGTTGGCATTAGTCTTTCGTTATTACGTGGGAACCATCCAGATGGGATTTAAACCTCGATCCTGTCGTTTGAAGCCGCGCCAATTAAAATAATGACTTTCAAAAATATTGTACATAATCACTGATATCAGAAATTTTTAACTTTAAGCGTTAGTATGCAAACGTAGGATCACAACACAAGCTTAGCAATATTCCCAGAGTAGTTCTTCGGCAGTTTGCTTGGACTTTTCCAATGGCTGTCATACAGAATCATCCGAGATATGTTTTCGCAAAACAATCTATTGGTCAATCTGGTCATATCCGTTAGAAATGCCTTCCAAAATGCGCGCATATCACCGATCATTCTTACCGTCATAAAAATTTTTTTATGCATAATCGTTCTTAGTCAACATCTATCTTGCCCAGTATATTCTCTTCTTGGCTTAATGGCCCATCTAGGTAACGCCGGTCTTCGGTTGGCTAACTAGACTTGCTGATACCACGTATTTGAATAGTCAGTCCTCACTACGGGGGAACGGTTCGATAGGAAATGAAATGTGATCCTGTCGTGTCTCGCTATCTGTCCGGCGTATCTGTCGCCTCACTACCGGACTGCCCAAGATATTCTTCACTGTTAAAACGGATACCCTGGAGATACACTTTGGAACGCAGGACACTTCTGGACACATATATCTAAGTTTCATAGTGATGAAGCAGCATAAGACGACTTTCGCGTTTTGAACTTGAAATGAATATGAAAATTTGATCGAATAGTGGCCGCGATTGATTGTGATGCTTTACAGTATCTTGACGATAGGCTGTTGCCGGATGAGCTCGCGCTCGTCCCGATGTTAGATTATTCTCCGTTACTATTAGATATTAGAGTATTCCGTTGACTCTACACGATCCTGTCCTATCGATGCTGTTCACTATCGGTCGTTGCATCACCAACGGTGTGTAAGCAATCAGCAGGGCATCACGGCTCCGCTACATTTTGCGATCATATAACACTTTTTACTGGAAGTGAGAAGATTTTGTAAATCTCCAAGCAATTGTAACCGGTCGTCTGAACGTTGTGCCTTGCAACTTTTAACATCGTTGCTTAAGCATCGCACTTAGCGACGTAGAAACATCGCTCGGACACAGAGACATCAAATGAAAAATCATTAAAATTAAATGCAAGTGATTTGAATCGCGTTTGCAATGGTTGAACGGTTGAACAAATTAAACAACTGTTCAAAAAACTAAAGATAGTTTTTTTAGAGTTAATGCCAGAGGTATTGTAATCCACTCTATTACATACAGTTTTGTTTGTGAAATTGGCAACCAAAAAGGGAAAATTTTATAGTTCAAACATCTACTTAATACCCCGTATGTAATAAACTACATAGCTCCATAAATTCATATTGCACGTTTCATTCCGTCATCCTTGTAAGTGAGCAACAAAGACAACATTCAAATTGCATTCCCAAACCAAACTGCAATCACTTTCCCAGCCTTACCACTTTCTGAGAAATCGTATTTCGAGTCAATCTTAAAATTGCAGTTTTGATGACAGCCATAAAGTTCCTTCTGAGGAAATACTGCCTGTGCTGCAAGCTCTCGAACCCATCCCCAACTGTTCGCATCGATGGCATGAAAAGCCACTAGCGATTGATATTACAGTCGGTTGCTTGCTGAGGGTGAAATTTGTTTGCCTCATCCAAAACATTCACCGATTCGCTCGACCAATCCAACCGAGCGAAGTGGAAGTTGAACAATTTTGCATTCTTAGCAGCAGCAGCGGTAGGAAGCTTAAGCCCCTCTTCTAAAAGAGGAAGCTTTCTGTGCATTCGATTTGCTACTGCGCTTTAAATTGTTTCGCCGGCGTTTTGCTTTTTTTCTACGGGGATTCATTTTGTACCATTCCGTTTGAATTTCTGGCCGGTGGATTTACATATAAAACGAAAACGGTTTCAAGTGATGGAAAGAAAACCTCCAGCCCCGCTCGTGAGCAGGGCTCACTTCCTTACCGTTTGCGTAGCAGTAATCTTTATCGAACGTTTGGAACACACACACACACACAAACACTGCGCGATGTAAAGTCGCGCCATCCATGCGTGAAAGAAGCAACCGGATGCTGGTTCCAGTGCGCGAAAGAACTACACCGGAGTCGGTGCCATATCCGTAATCCTCTCGAGTGTGCACGAACTCGGAAAGACAAGTCGAGCATTCGATGGCTCCTAAACATATCGTTGGGTACCCGGTGAATTACAATATCGACGGCATTCGCTTTCATTTTTTTTCACGCTTATGCTCTATTTCATCTTCTCTCTCTCACACTCTTTGTTCATCTTACATATTTGTCGAATGATGGTATAACTTCATGAAGCCCTCAAAGACTTCCGGGCACGGCAACACCGGACGACATTCCGGTTCCGGTTGAAGTAATAACCCAGTTGCTTGGAATCCTCTTCATAATCCTTTCTGCCTCGTTTAAACGTGTCCTTTCGCCATTTGTTAACCGAGCAACGGTTTAAAGTGTGTCCTTTCTTATTTTTGGTACACCCTTGGAAGGATTTGCAACACTCAGTCCTCAAGCGAAAAAAAAATCGATACATCCCTTCGCCGTCTTCGGGAGGCCCAATTTATGTTGCGATTGTGGTTTTAACCAAAATGAAATAATAAATATAGTTAGGACACTCTCAAGCATTTCCATTGTTCACTTTTTCTTTTTTTTATTTCATGGAACAAGTTCGGAGAAATTTTTATTTCTGGTTGTAAAAAGCTTGCAGTGTACAGTGTTTGTTCAATTGCTTTGCAACTGAATTTTATTTAACATTTTTTAACGATTTAACAATATATTTATCTTTTTATTTCTCAATTCGTTCTTGGTATGTGAAGACATTTTTCTATTTCGTATCCTTTTTTACGATATTTTTTTTCACACTTTTGCTATAACATAATATGGCTTATAACTTGATGGGTTTAATTTAAAATAAGCCTGCCCTCTTACAGTATAACCTTCTTCTTGGCTTAACGGCCTTCTAGGTCACGCCGGCCAGCGAATGGATTACTAGATTTGCTGATATCATGTTGTTCGATAATCAGTCCTCACTACGCGAGAACGGCCCCGATAGGATTTGAATCCGGGTCCTGGCGCGTCCGGCGGCCGGTGCTGCTGTCGCCTCTACCACCGGGACGCCCCTCTAGTTTAATATTTATTTTCAATCACTTAATTTAATCCGGATATCAACCCGTTCTACAAATTTGAGGTGCTTTCTAGGGTGGAATCAAAAACAACGTTCATTTCACAATGTTATTAGGTGCGCAAATAAATAACGTCCGTTTTTTCATAAATTCATTTTTACTCGTGGCATTTTTATTTGTAGAATTTGGGTAAATCAAAGTATTGGCCATTATTATTCCATCTTTCGGGTAAATTGCGGATTCCTTTTCGGAAAAAAAATACGTTTTTCGACGCAATCCAGCTATCCAACCAATTCTGGATCTGTTCATAAGAGGGGAACAGCTGGTCAGCCAATCCATGTGCCATGGATCGGAACAGATAGAAATCCTATGGTGCCAGACCTGGTGAATACGGTGGGTGTGGTAAAACATCCCATTTGAGAGTATTAAGGTAGTTTTTCACATAATTTTGACGTGGTGTGATGAGTATTCTGACCGTTTTTCACGCAGTGCTCGGCTAATCAATTGTTTCCAGTAGTGCTCACCAGTGATTGTTTCTCCCAGTTTGAGAAGTTCGTGGTAGATGACACCGAGCTGGTCCCACCAAATACTCAGTATAACTTTCGAGCTATAACTTTCGGCCGAACATCCGAGCTCATGATGTTGGGGTATGAGCGGGGGACTCCCATGATTTTTTGCGCTTATAATTGCTGAACAAAATCCACTTCTCGTCTCCCGTCACGATTCTGTGCAGGAATCCCTTTCTGTTGTGCCGCTGAACCAGCAATTCACACATGAAGAGTCTGTGTTCAATGTCCCGCGGCTTCAACTTGTGTGGTATCTGTTTGCCCTCCTTCTGCATGTCTAACGCGTTCAGCTGTGAGGATATGGCTTGACGAGTTACATCAAGCACGACTGCAAACTCTTCTTGCGTTTGGCAGTGATTTTCCTCCAGTAAATTCATCAATTCTTCTTGGGGGAACGTTTTGGGTCTTCCTTCACGAAAAAACGACCTTCGAAAGCGTCGAAACCAATCCCGACACCTTAGAGCAGCATCGCTGAAAACACTCGAAAGCTCTCGATTGCGCTTCGGCTGCCGTTTTCTTCGTTCGAAACAAAAACAGCAACACCTCCCGCATATGGCCCTTATCCGGCTCAAAATAAGACATTTTCAAGGAGCAGGAACTTTTACTCGCACGAAATAATCACTAATCTGTTTACACAGTTTGATTATGTCATTCCCGAACTTGATTTATGACGTTTGTAAACGCCACAGTCCACAGTGGACCCATCGATTTAAAAAAGGCCGTTGTTTATTTGCGAACCTAATATAAAAATCTATCTCACCTATCGCAAAATGTTGAAATATTGAAACCACGCTAGTGACCTTGATTCCTAAGAAAGCAACGTGCAAATTGCCTCTTTAAAAAAAAGTAAAATAAAAGTCTGCCTTTACTCTACTCCACGCTTCCTTTTTCATATCTCTTCGATCGTTTTCCCTCATTGTTCTCACATTTGCTTCGCGCCACTAATCCTAGACTCTTCGCTTAATGTGTAGCCGCATCCTTCGAATGTTGCACCATTTATTTAGATTTATGAGTCAACGATAACTCAACGTGAAATCTTTTAGGTTTTTTTTTTGGCAAATCATTGCCCTGCGTCGCTCCAATTTGTGGTACCCAATTCCGGCTACTTCGCCATTGGCTTGTTTTGGGATATTTGTTTGTATATGTATTCGTCAGTGTGGTTTTTTTTCTTTTCTTTAGCTCTTTTTTTTCTCACTTTTCCATCCCACTGCTCAATTACTGTATTACTGCAGCGAAGCCTTCCGGGCTTCATATACGCCCCATGGGCCCCCAGAAGCCTTCCATTAGTGTAGAACTGCCTATGTCAGTGGAAACGAAGCAAACAGAAAACAGAAAAGATCGTATTCTTGCACTGCGCGAGAAGATTGATTACAGCTAAGGGCAAAATCTTCTCTCCATTTAAGCTTTCGCGCAAGGTTTCGGCCATTTTTTAACCTCTGTCCGTGCCAACCGTTTTACTACCCTCTTGCAACAATTTTACGTTTCCCTGCCGGGCGTGCAAGCTGCCATTTCGTTGAGCATTTGGTATTTTTGTTTCTTTCGCATGCTTGCAATTTCTATAAGTGATAAGCCGTCCGACTGTGTTCGTGTTCGGGAGGGTAGGATTTGCTGGTGGTATAGCCGTACTGTAGACCGTCAAATAAGAAAACTCATCAATTTCATGTCACTCTACTCGCTGCTGGCAGTTGGTAAATGCACGGGCCAGGTCATTCCCAATCCGCAACGGTATATGGAGCAAAGAAAGAAGAAAAGATGTAAAGCAATTCCTTGATTTGTTGTTCACTCTTGGGACACTTTTTTTCTGTTTGAAGTTTTTAAGTTAATTAGCGCGTAGTGTTGTTTGACGAAACGAGTCAAGAAGTAAACTACTTTATTGTGCGCCTTATTTTAGTAAGATTGCCATACTTTTTTTTACTACAATTTGGAAACATCTCAAAGAAATTACACCAACTGTGCTTTAAAAATAGCTGTTCATTCCGGTGCCAAAACGCCCAAAGGTATGCAATCGGATAACATTAATGCAGCAACATATGCTAGGATGAGTATGAGTCATCAATTTTTTTTTCAAAGCATCGTTTATGTTCTTGGACATTTTAAGTCCAAGATTTAAGGTTGATTTTACGCTCATTGATTGGCAATAACATAAGTCAAGAACAAACACTAATTGGCAAAACACTGCTTTACCAAAACTATGATGCTTTAGAGTGCCTAATATTAAGAAATGTTGTGGTTCTACTCTTGCATCTAATAAAAGCCCTAGGATTCATGTCGCAATCTCAGATTTCATTTAATAGAAAACAAAATTGGAATTAGAATATGACGCTTCTCTCGACCCTATTCTTCGCTCACCCCAAATTACTCAATGCCCGCCACCGTGTTGTGTTGGCCACCGTTTCAGGTCATCCCACCAGTCATAAATTATCCTCTGTCGCGTTCCGTGTACTTAAATTCGCACACTGAAACGCTTTCCCCCATTTCACCGTGTTCGGGTTTTTTTTTTTTTTCTTATGTGCGCTTTACTGTTCTTCTACCGATGACGCCATCCGTTTGGCTGGAAACTGCTCGGGGGATTAAAGTGACATAAATTCTAAAACTAAATTAAATTTTGCAAGTATGTGTGTTGCTGCACGGCTTCCGTTTGCCCAGCTCCAGCTGCCGAACCACTGTCTAGACGGTCGTCAGTGATTATCTCTTCGGGTGATGCTGTGAAGGTTCCACAACACATATGCGCCTCCCGGATGCTCGCCCGAGGATCCACGCGGCAATCATACACCGAGGGTCGGCAGGAAGTGTTAGTGGTACAAAAATAAGCAAATGCATTTAAGTTTTCCTTTTTTTCTCTCTCTCTCTCTCCCTCTCGCTTTGGTCTATTCGAGCCTGCATTATTATTATGCGAATGGTAATGGCGGCTATGTTGAGGTTAGTCCCAACGGGTGTCGAGATTATTCAGCGCTCGGGTGTAGTTTCCTTTTCGGAGTATGTTTGTGCAGCCTTTTTTTTGTTGCATTGCTTCTTATTCCACTGGCTACGGACAGAGTAGATCGCTGTCACCAGTATCCCCTACTGGAAGTGCAGGTACGGAGCTGCATGACCAGTGTATACAAGTGGCACGAGATGCATGTTTCCATTGCAATTCATATTTTCAACTGCACGGAGAGTGTTGAGCTTTTTGCACGTTTCCTGCTGCTTTTTTTTTGCTCTCTTTTCGTACATTGCAATGAGATGCATCATGCAGAGGGATTGTGATACGAGAATAATAATACCCTCGGGCATACTGTGACACATCTCACATGGGTAACTAATGCTACCGGTGGGTACCGTACCGGGCAGAGTTCCACTTGGGAGACATTTTGATTGCTTTAGACAATCATGTTTTCAAGATGAGAAAAAATGATTTTATACTTCTGCGCTCGTTGGCAAGCACACGGCAACACGGAAATGGAGGGTTACAATGGCAAAAGCTTGAACGGTACACCGGCGTCTATCAAGACGTGTATGGTTAGTTGCACCAAAGAATTAGTTAGGATTAGGGACGCCTTAACGCTGATGGATAGCAAAGCTTTACCGTCAGTGAATGTATAAATTTATTTGTAAAAGAAACAAAAAACAATTATCTTTGTTTGTAAATTTATACTCAAATTTTCTTTCCCGGAAGTGAGCAAGTGAACTGGAATTATTTTTTTTTAAATTCAAAGGCATTTTTCCCTTTCTGCAAATGACTTTTTCGACATCCAATTTTTAAATTTCAGAGATTTTTTAAATAAAATCATAATTAAATTTGAAAGAATCTACCAATTCTCGTTTCGTTGGTTGTCGTCCACAGCATAGAGTTTTCACTGTTTCATCGTTCTATTGTCTGATGAACCCTTGTACACTTTTCTTCCAGCTTAGCCCGCATTAAAAGCTCTCTTCCGAAAAAAGAAGCATTTCTCTCGAACTGCCAACTACATCTCAACTACCTGATGAAGTTGCCTCATCATGTAGACCTCTTCTACCGCCTTCACAGAATCCAGTCTACCTCAAACGGTTTTTCACGCCTGTGACGTTCATGTTCACGTTCACCGTGACTGTCAACCTACCGCAAACGCCTGAACAGGTTCATATTGGCACGTATCCATCTCTCTTAGCTATTCTCTTCCCGAAATCCTTCCTCTGTCTCTGTTGAAGCTGGTTTGGCGAGCAATAAATGGCGAGTCCATGGATTCATGGACTCATCCTCCCGCTACAGCTGTTACAGCAGCAGCTACAGCAGAGAACATGATGCACCTGGCAGTCTCTATACTACGCGATCGCTGCAAGATCTACAAGAGCTTCGGTATCGATGTTGTCAACATGCAACAGCTGCCTGGTACCGTAACCCAGCAACTCCAAGCACTGGGCACTCGAATAAGAGGTGGGCCACTGATTCAACCCAGGTGTCCAGGTACGCTCCGGATACGTAGTGAAGCAGTAAACATGCAAATACTCACAGAAAAATCATTATGTCATTCTGTGAGGCCACCTAATGTATATGTTACCCCAATCCCAAGATTGTTTTCACTCTTGCAGCGTTGTAGCACGTTCCTCCCGATGAAAACATTCCTTCGATTGATACCCGTGGCTACTAGTAGCCTCTGATGACATCTTTTGTGCTCGCTGACAAGCAGGTGAAACGGGATCAATCCGTCAAGTACCACCGTCGTGAAAGGGGTAAGAGGGGCTTTTCCAGTCGCGCCCGCTCCTGAACTTCCTCCTGCAGTACTGCAACTTTGTGGTCAGTGTCCATATGGGTTCTGCATATTGAATCACAGATTCCGTTACTCCAGCCGGCAGCTGGCGCTTCGCCTGTTGGGGAATTTAGAATTGGAATATTTTTTCCATGGCTATGAATTTCACTTCGGAGACGCTCTATTTCAACACATTGGTCTACTATTTTAACAGCTCTATCGTTTATTCACACTTCCGAGAGGTTTGAAGTAATTTTGAACACAGTTACCGGCTAAAGAGTAATATAGGCCCACAAGTTGCACGCAGCAAACTCACAAGCTCCACAGTCGTTTGTGAACATGGCTGAGTAGGACATATTAAAAATATTAAAACTATTGGTTTATAAAATCAAAAAAAAATCTGATTTTAACTAGTTTTAATAGTTTTAGTTATTCAATCAACTTTCTATTCAAATCATGTTCAAATATTTTTTTTCCGTATATTGAGCCATTTAAATTAAAAAATATGGCTCACTATAGAATTAGTTCAATTACAGTATGAACTGTCTCGTTTAAATGATGAAATAAGTTAGTGAAATGTTTTTTTTTATAAATTAGTCTTATACATAAGCTAGCTTTTGCGACACTGTAATTACTGAAATTATCATTTAAATTTCAATAATGAATCTCGTTTTTATAATGATTTATTTAAATAATATTTTTATGTCCTACGCTTAATGGTCACAATCTACCGTGATTTTTCAGACAAGCTTGCATGACATTACTCTTTAGCCCAATTACCAGGTATGGATACGGATTATACTTCTTCCTAAATTCACCATACAACATGTTTGTCAAGAATCTGATACGGATGCAATAGAATACGGCCACAAGGAGCGAAAAAGGATAAAAATATCTCCTATTAACCGATCCCTCATCCGACCATCCACTTGAGAGTAGACTATTCCTTTACATAAATGACAACTACTGTTACAATTTAAAAGCTAAGCCTAAAATCTCTACATAGCCGCCTGCGTTAATAAAGAAAATAGACAATTATCTATGAATCGCACAAATACAACAGAAAACAAAAACAGAATTTTCGCTTATTCGATTTTGTAATGCCATGTCATCATGATGCTCAAACGATCAGTTAAGAAACAGGACCCATTTAAATCAATAAGCACTTTCATTCCACGGTGCAGCGTTTTCCCCCCCCCCCCCCCCCCCCCGGGCCGAATGCGTATCAGATCGATGCCGAAAAAAGAAACCGACAGTACAAGACAAATTGATGAGGTTTGAAAAGAAGGGAGCTCTGCCACTCTGAAAGCCGAGCCTGAATGTAATAACGACCGAAGAAAATGTGTATTAAATAACAAACGCTTGTTACGAGAGCAACAGCAGCAGGTCTATCGATCTAAGCGATATCTTCTTTTCATCAAATAAACACACAAGCATCCCGAACAAGCGACAAAAGCGAGCGCATAAAAATATGCCATGGCAAACGGAAAACCCAGAAAAAGCAAGAGACTCTGGCGAAATGGAGAGCAAAACTGATGTAACGTTTCGCTCGGCCCGGCAAAGCCCGTGCGAAACGGAAAGCGCTGAAGGTAAATAATTATTTATCGATTATCGACATCTTTGTGCCGCCAGCTTGCCTACGCGACGTTCGACCCTCATGTACCCGTCTCAAGACGGTTTCGGTTGGAAACAAAACGACAAACGTCTTCGCTGTTGTCGCGTGTGTACATCATCCTCATCCTGGCAACATCCGTTCGTGTGGCACCACCGGCCAGCACTAAAACCAGAGATCCCAAGATTCTGGCAAAAGAAAAAAGCCGATTTCAATGGTATCCTCATTATCGTCGACCATTTTCAAGATTTACCGAAAGTGTGCCAGCATCCGGCCGCAGGCATCACTTTCACCGTTGGTAAAGTCTTGCAGGAAAACTGTCATCACCGTGGGAGCGACCGACGAAAGACCACCCCAACCACCGTCATCATCATCATCATCGATATCATCCGACGGTTTCGTCTCTTCTTCAGTCAAGTGCGCTAGATTTCACATGCCAGCTGTTCTTGGGCAGTAGATTTATCTGATCAGTTTTTAATCGAAAGCTCGCCCTTACCGGCCGTAGATAATCGAACGACTTGCCGTCGTCGGAAGCGGTATGAACACAGGACGGCAGGTCGTGTAACACAAATCGAACGTCCCCGACGCAGTGCCTTCCGCCATGTTCGTCCATTGTCTCGTTGGACGTTAGGATAATTGTAGCAAAAACTTGACACGTCCGGAAGAACACGGTTTCGCTTTGTTTTGTTTGATGCTGCTCGATGCCCGATAACGAAAGCGCATAAGCGAATCGAATATTCATTTGTGCTGTCCCGAGTCCTATTTCCGGGTGCGGCCATACCCAATGCGCACACATTCTTATCACGCAAGGATTTCCGTGTTTGTTGGGGCGCACGAAAGAAGGTTGGAAGAGGAAGGAATTTAATTAAAGCAATCGTTCACTTTGATTGAACCACCGGCGGCGGGGGGGGGGGTTGATGACTTGGGTGACTTTCCGTTTCGGTTTACTTCAGTTTTTACCTTCACCACGCGCGCTATACACCTTGACAGCTAGGGGATTCTGCTTTCTTCCCTTTTTGATGCCGTTTCATATTAAATCTAAGTCCTTCATATTTTGACGAGGGCGACAAGGCAGGGAAACAAAGGGCCGCACTGTAAAGATCTGGTCCGATTCTAAGAACATTTTTGTACCAAAACAGAAATAGTGTACCCACGTATTGCTGTATCTAGATGTCATACTTGGGTAATAATCTATCCCGAAAGCTTGCCCGCTTCGAGCAGTCAGACAGAATGGGCATGACACGGCTACATCCTTGCACAGCAACGTGTAGCAAGTGTCATGGTTCGGAACGGAGTAGCCTGAAATTGACATGATTCACCTTTCCGAGCGCACACTGACAGACAGGCCGGAGATGCTATTTAAGCTCGTGACGTATCGTGGCATAACGGTTTGGCATTTCGTGGGTGGAATTTTCTCGGTACCCCTCGTTAGGGCAGTTCCATCTCGCTGTGCTGCATAATTAAACGAAGTAAATGGACTACGGCTTCTCGCTTGTCTTTAGCTGTCGATTAGCGAGCGATTTCTTAGAGCTTTTAAATTTTTAATATTTTAATCTAAATTTTGCTACTCGCAGTGTGATTGGGCTTTAGTTATCGATCAGTAGCAGTGCACGGGATACCAAGATGGGGGGATGACGTTGTTCTGGTTGAATTAAAAATGTACTTCAAAAGAAGGAATAAAATGGAACAAATTTTCTTTTTCATCAATGACGTCAGCACCGGGGCAGCTATTTGAAAAGCTGTAAAACATCATATATTCTACCCTACACTATTTATTTGACTGATTTAGAGATCACCTACACTGACGTTCTTCAGTAATCAAATAAAAAATCAGTAAATCTTCTTCTTCCTTATTTTCAAAATTTGTCGTATTTTGGAGCATTTTCTACTTCTGAATCCCTTCAAATGACCATTAACTGATCGTAGTCGTAAAGGTATAAGAAGTGCTGTTTTACATTAAATCAAATGTTCAATAATACAGTCCCAGACCCCTCTTCAGGAATCATTTATTGATTCCAAGAGAATGGCCGAAATTTACCTCATCACTGTCTTAATATTAAAAACGTGGAAACTAGTCGGTTGGTGCCAGTCAAACAATGCATTCTTACTTACTTATCAGGCGCTACAACCGCTTTGCGGTCTTGGCCTGCCACAGCAGAATCCGGAACCGCTCACGGTCCCGCGCCGTCGTCCGCGAATCCGTTGTCTCGGTCTCGATGGCGGATGATTCCACGCCATCTTCCCACCTCAATCTGAGCCTACCACGCCTCCTCTGTCCGTGTGGACGGCCTAAAAGGACTTTCTGAGCTGGGTCGTCCGGTGCCATGCGTATAACATGGCCAGCCCATCGGAGCCTGGCGAACCTAATTCGCTGCAACTTCTGAGCATCTTTCTCTCGAACGCGGCTAAGAGGGCTTCGTCCGTTTTGGACAGGGCCGCCATGTCTCAGAGGCGTATGTGAGTACTGGAACTATAAAGGTACGATACAGTCCTAGCTTCGACCGCCGCGACAGGTTTTTTGAGGTGAGATGTTTCCTCAGGCTGTAGAATGACCGGCTGGCCGCCACCATCGCGTTCCTTATTGAAACTGTTACAGTAAATCTCTTTTTATATATCAATGCTCTTACAACAAATACGCGTATTGAATTGAAAAGGAGAATCGATTTCATCCTTCCAATAGCATTCAATCGCTGCCTTTAGCGACCTACTTCTTGCAATAGAAGAAGACTTTCAAATCAATGTCTTATATACATTGAGCGCTTTCATCATTTGTTAATATTATTTCGTGGTCCACTCGGCAGCCACATATTAAAGTATTGCAGGACATCGGCGTTTACAAGTTTAGTAAAAGAATTTCAGGGTGGCAGGCACTCAACCGGGAATCAACCGGGAATTCGTTTAAACCGGGAAAACCTGGAAAATATTAGGAATTTCTCCAAAAAAACTGGGAAAATTATATTCTGTGTAATATCATTTTTAAAGTCGCTGTGTAACATTTCCAAAGCACTTTTATTCTCCATGAACTTTAGTTTTTTGTTCGGGTATGGTGTGCGGGTTTTCTTATTCCTGTCTACTTACGTTCCCCTTCGCTTCTGTATTTACGCTCTGTATGAGTCTGGCGGTCTGTCACGTTATAGTGTAACATAGGTACTTTCATTTTCCCAAGAAACCTTGTACGAAAGTTTGCGAACGCTATTTTTACTCAGGTTTTTTAAAGCTTTATTAAAATCTCGTATTAATATGTTGCAGGCCTCTTAACTTGCAGAGTAAGATGGTTGTAAATGGATTTTTCCACCCAGGTAGTCACAAGCCTGGAATGGAATTAAAATGTTATGTGCTAAAATACTTTGATATTGTTTGAAAGCCGGAAAAAATGGGGAAAAACCGGGAAAACCCGGGAGTTTGTATTCATGCTAAAGATTTCTGGCCTTTTTCTATTGAAAAGCCTTTAAATTGACCAATTTGTTGCTAGTACCAATGCTTAGGAGTCTTAATGTCGTTAAGACAATACATTTCTGACTATTTTTAGCAATATTCCAACATAAAAATACGTAATTTACATTGAAAATGTTTCACTGTTCAATTTAGCCAGCTGCTTAACGTTTCATTTCGCGAGAAAATATTTTTGACGAATACTATTCAAATTGCCAGAACTTTATTAAATAAGAAAACTCGTCAAATATCAAATAGTAATTGCTTTAGTTCACAACTAACAATTGAAAAGAATTAATGATTATCAATGGGGCAGCCTGGTAGTTATGCTAGAGCGGTGCCGGTCTTCATACGGCAGGACCCATCCATCCATCATTCAAATCCCATCCGGACCGCCTCCCGAATGACCATCCAACTACGTGGTATCGGCAAGTTTTGAAAGTCATTCGATGATCGCCGTGACCTTAGAAGGTCGTTAAGCCAATGAAATAGAAGAAAATTACCAAAAACAAATTAAATCTCATGCATCTCTCTTGGATCATTACAATATAAAAGGGAAACATTTTTGTTTAACAAAAGTTACTTTTCCCAAACACTCGGCAAATCACAGTATTGCATTTCATAAAACAAATGACAAAGTAAATTTTCTAATGGGATGTTTACGTCTGTCCATCAGCCATCTTATTTAATTTGATTACTCTTTACATAAAGTAGCGCAAAGCTCGCTGGCCAAGGTCAATCTTTAACCATTGCTAGCGCTCCTTCGCCGACCATTCCATTTGCTCCTTCGTGTCATAACATTTTCCGACGGTTATTATCATTTATTATCATCGCTCTAGGGATTGCACTTTGGATTTGCTTATCCGCGTCATTGCCTCGGCGACAAATCCGTTGGCAGACAGTTGGTGCAGCTGGTTTCTGCACCTCTCAACCCGGCCACACTTCCTCTGGCGCACGATGAAATAAAACTTGCATAGTTGACACAGAGCCGTGCTTTAGATGTGGTACCGAACAGGCGGCGAAAGGAGTTTAATCAAATTGTTTGCCAACGAGGCCAACCATTTGCTATGGTGCTGTTGGTAACACGAACCAGAAGGGTGTGAAAAACAACAACGGTTTGAAATAAAGCAACAATCGCTAATGCAGTTTGTTTTACGGTGAAGGGAATACACACTAACTACCGTTGCGTTGTAAAACTGCATTCATTTCTCGTTTTCCATATCTTCCTGATGCTTCGCTGATAATAATAAAAAATCTTGTTTTTTAATTGTTAAAATATTTCAAAACAAAAGAATTTCTGAAATATGAACAACCAGGCGTCTCCATTATTATGTTCATTAGCAAAGGACGATTTTAACATTTTTTTTTTTTTTTGACTGTGCGCACATTAGTGCAACAATGAGTTTTTAATTATTTGCTACTCTTTTACTTCTGCGTCTTTTTTTTTCTTCTCATTTACTTTATGCATCAGTTAACGGGAAGCTTATCCATGTCCGGAAAACATTAAAAAGGCTCCTTCCACACACACACACACCCATGCAAGAAAACCGAAGAACCTGAGGTTGAAAATGTAAAACAAAATGTCCCGCTGGTCGTCCGAAAGCACTCTCGGATGGCGGATGCTTCTAATTATCCACAGCAAATCACATTTGGTACTGCGAACAATAGCGCCGAGCATAATAAACACACAGCAGATAGAAATGCATATTTTAATTTCGCATGCAAAAAAAAAGACAAAAAAAAGCTCGCGTTGCGCCGTAATGAGCCGTAATGAATGCATGGATAAAAGCAAAAAAACATTCCACCGCTGGTATGGAAGCGACTTGCAATTTGGGTTATGTTTTCTTGCTCGTACTAGGTTTCCGTAGGAAGCTCCACCTGTCCATCATGCGGACACGACTATTTCAATTAAAACTATCACGTGCTGTAATTTGTACGCAATTTAATAAACATTTCTTGTCATTCGGCATGTAATAACACAATTACGACCCTCTTTTCTTTTCTTCCAGGGACTGGCATTCATGATACTTCCCTTTCTACCCGCCTCGAACCTCTTCTTCCCTGTGGGGTTCGTAATTGCCGAGCGTGTCCTCTACATGCCCTCGATGGGTTTCTGCATTCTCGTTGGATACGGGTTCCATCTGCTTTCCGAGCGTTGGTCACGCAAAATGACTTGGTGCTGTCTGGGCGTGCTGCTGCTCACGCACTCCATCAAGACGTACAATCGGAACGCGGACTGGGAATCGGAGTACTCGATCTTTATGTCCGGGCTGAAGGTGAACCAGCGCAACGCGAAACTGTTCAACAACGTCGGCCATGCGCTCGAGAGTGAGGGTCGGTTTGAGGAAGCGCTTCAGTTCTTCCACAAGGCGGTCAGCGTACAGGAAGATGATGTCGGTGCGCACATTAATGTCGGTCGGACGTACAACCATCTGAAGATGTTTAAGGAGGCCGAACAGGCCTACCTGAAGGCGAAGTCATTGCTACCGAAAGCGAAGCCGGGCGAATCGTACCAGGCTCGTATCGCGCCGAACCATTTGAACGTGTTTCTGAATCTCGCGAACCTCATCTCGAAGAATGCCACACGGCTGGAAGAGGCAGACCTGCTCTATCGGCAGGCGATCAGTATGCGTTCGGATTATACGCAGGCGTACATCAATCGTGGTGATATTCTGATAAAACTGAACCGCACTAAGGAGGCGCAGGAGGTGTACGAACGGGCGCTTCTGTACGATAGCACTAATCCGGACATTTACTACAACGTAAGGCATCCATGAACTTCCGCTACGTGTTTCGTCGACAATTAACTAATATTTCTTTTGAAATTCTTCAGCTTGGAGTCGTATTTTTGGAGCAAGGAAAGGCGTCACAAGCACTGGCGTATCTAGACAAAGCGCTTGAGTTTGATCCCGAGCACGAGCAAGCACTTCTTAATTCGGCCATTCTCCTCCAGGAGTTGGGTCGTCCGGAACTGCGTAAAATTGCTCGTGAACGTTTGCTGAAGCTGCTAGCTAAAGATGGTATGTTTAATGAATTTCTACGGATTTAATTACTGGGAACGATTCTCAACCTTTGCTCCCTTCTTTGCCTCTCATAGAATCCAACGAACGGGTCCATTTCAATCTGGGCATGCTAGCAATGGACGATCGCAACACGGACGAAGCGGAAAATTGGTTCCGACGTGCAGTACACCTTAAGCAGGACTTCCGAAGTGCGTTGTTCAATCTGGCACTGTTGCTAGCCGACGATCATCGACCTCTGGAGGCGGCTCCCTTTCTCAATCAACTCGTCAAATATCATCCGGATCACATCAAAGGATTGATTCTGCTCGGTGACATCTACATCAACAACATCAAGGATCTGGATGCGGCCGAAAATGTAAGATTTCGCCTCAAATCGCCATTAAATGTATTCAACTAATTGTTTTTTTTTTTTTTTCGTTCCGATTTCAGTGCTACAAACGCATACTACAGCTCGATCCAATCAACATCCAGGGTTTGCACAATCTGTGCGTCGTTTACGTTGAGCGGGGCAAGCTGCTACAAGCACAGGATTGCCTTTCGCACGCACACGAACTAGCGCCCGGTGAGGAGTACATCGGACGCCATCTTCAAATTGTGCAAACGCGCATTAATCGGCTGCGTCAAACGCCGGACGGTAGCCGTGAGAAGGAAATCGCTTTCGCCGACTATGACCCGCAAGAGTTTGGTGGTACCGCTGGTGCAGCACTAACGGGCAGTGGCAATGTTGAGCTATCGCTTAGTAAAAACCTTGTAAATAGTAATAGCGAGTTGACGGGCAGCAGTAGTAGTAGTAGTAGTCGTAGTGGTGGTCAGCAGCCCGACTTGCTGCGAGAAGACATCGTCGATGTTCCGTACGGCAACGATAATAAACAGAAAACAGTATTACCTCACCAGCCGCTGGAGCAACCGCAGCAGCAGCAGCAGGCTGGCCCGATTCCAGCGGATGGCGATCCGGTTTTTCTCGAATCGTCGGAAAGCACAAACAATCTACAAAGTTATGGTGCAGCTCCAACAATCGATAGCATAGCGCACAAAGCGAAGTATCGGGCCGAGGATGGTAGCAGCAGCAAGCCGCTTGCCGCTAATGTCTATCGGGATGAGGTGGGATCGGTGTCGAGAGACGTCAACCATCCGTCCGATGGTTCCCTTAATCATGCATCGCCCCCACATCTTCATCGACCGGAGGCGGACAGGATTGGACAGGATCTGGACGATCCGTCTTCCGGGATGTCATAGCACCACATACTGGACTACAAGCTAGACTGTTTCAAAATCAACTAGGAATGCTTCACCTTCCTTCGACCAGAGACAGTGGTCACATCTTCCCCTGTAAATAGGTAGACGGACAACGTACGACGCGCGAGGCTAAACAAAATGAAAGCAGCAGATGTAAAGTGTATGTGTTCCTAGCGGAAATGGACTGCAAGAAGATTAACCTTTTGACTGATTTGTTAAAACCAGAACTAACTGCTACTAAGAAGCACAAACAGACACACACACAGCATTACAGATCTCGCAAAGATCCTAGATAAATCGCGGCAGACGAAATAGTGCATCCAATGCACTTGTACTTATCGTTAAAGAGAGAAAGAACACACCCTCTTCTTGGGTTTTTTTGTTTTATGTCGCATTTCCAGAGATAGCGAATTGTTAGTGCCGGATCGTAAGCATGTGGTTTTGAAGAGTGTGGAAGAGAGTGTGCATGTGTGTACGTAATTTGTTAGGAATGTACGATGATATAAAAAAAAAACAAATGGGATATTTTCTATATATACAACCTGCAAAAAAATGTGAATGAAGAAAATGAAGGTGAAATGTAGTTGTTTGAAGGGGGATTCCCCTCCCGGAGAGGATTGTTAGCCGCTACAGAAGCGAAAAGGCAGGCAGAACGGACAGTAGTTATCGAATGGTGCAATGTGTTGGCCTTGTGGTACGATGTTCGTGTTGAGGATAATTGCAAATTACAAGAAATTAATTCCCTGCCACCTTACACGTGGGACTGTATAAAATGGTGAACTGATGAGAAATTAAGTTTTCTATCGATTTACACAACAAGCAACCAACACACACACACACAATAAGAAGGATTTTCAAATGGAAGTCGTCTGGAGGAAGGAAGGCTTTCTTTGGCTGATAGTTGAACGAAATAAGGAACCCAACTACCACTTCCGTGGAACATGATGATACAACCGACGTCGATTCGCTAACTACCTAAACCGAGGAAGTAAGAAAAAGTTAAAAAAAAGTTTACAAAGCAAACCACCTCCCCCAAAACAAAACGCATAGCAGAAATTTTAAATTTAGCAAAACGCATTACGTTTTTACACGGTTTACCAGCTCGTAAGACAAGCATTAGAATAGCTTGAACAATTCGGGATTCAAGATGCACAACATCTTCCGACTCAAACACACATTATTAGTTCAGCTTCACTGTCAGATTTTATCACCTTCATCTATATACCTTGTTCAAAGGCCCTGGGCTTGGAATTCGGAATGGTTCGGGAGCTCCGTATTTAGCATTTAAGATGAATTTCTCAAGGAGTTTGGATTGTTAATTTATTTAAACATATTTTGTAGAGGCTTTGGGTCTTCAAGACCTCATTTGCCTGATTCTGGCGTATGATTGCATGTAGCCCTACACATTATTGCAGATATTACTTAATTTTAAACTATCACTATTTGCTGAGATGCGAAAAAAGCGGTTGAGTTTGTTCTACTATTGCTTGTCGCGTGATAAAATGGTCGCAAAGTCTGTGTCCGGTTGGCAGGTGGCTCGATGTGTAGTCTCTGCAGAATCCTGCGGAAGCAATATAAAAAATCCAATCCAAAAACTCACCTTAGTATGGAAAGCATAGCCATCGTCAAGGTATAGTAAGAGGGCCGAATCTGACGAATTTCTAAAATAATCTGAAATTGTGTTATCAATCAAAACAGCGTAGCTAAAATGTTGTAATAGATGATTGTGTATCCCGAATGACGCTTTGTTTGTACTGTTCTAATGCCTATTCTATGGGCTGATAAACTCTGTATTTACAAAATCAACACACACTCACACACTACACAGAGGCTAAACAGGGAGGCCAACGTAATACGCAAAACTCTCTCCTGTAGGCTCACACACTCAAGAACCCATTCCATGCACTCCTGTGGTAGTGTGTTGTGTATTACAGGGAAACGTAAATAATAGGGTGCGGCGAGCTCACATAAGAGAAAGCATGAGAATAGGAATTTCTCGACCATTGATATAGTAACACACGTATACATTAACTAATCAGCAGTAATAGATATAGAAACGCGTGCAATTGATATGGAATATCAGAATAAACAGGCGGTTTGAATAGACTGGGTAGATGTTAGTCGGTTGGAGAGTTGAAGTATGTAAACAATATGAACAAAAACATGAAATTTAATTTTCCATGCCAACTACACGCGCTTCTATATCTTTTTTTCTCTGATTCGCTAATGTCAATAATCAATAACGCTATTCCCTAAGGAAGGTTCTCCGCATCCTATCATTTACATATCCCTGTTAGTTTTCTGTACTGGCCATCAGCATCAACAATCGGCAGACAACCAAAAAAAGAAGAAACTAACGAACCACAGACGAAAAAAGGCAGCCACTCTTGTTTGAAATATTGTTTAACTCCGGTTCCGGCTTAAAATTGATATTAAACGTCTGAGAGATTTATGATGCGTGTGAGTGTATATGCAAGGCCGGTGTACTTAAGGTGAAAAAGGGGGATAATGTTACTGTAATGCGCGCGTGTGTTTGTGTGTGTGTGTGCCTGGACTGAACGAAAAAAACAGAAGCTGGAAGAGCAAAAGTTTAGCAAAAATGGCAGCGGGGAAGCTGCAAAATTCTTATTCAATGGTGTAAAAAAAAGGAAGCGAAAGGAAAGCGAAGGAAAAGCGAGAGAATGACGGGTGAGTAGTAGTCAAATGCGTATATTAGTACTAGAGAAGTTCCGGGAAGTAGGCCGGTGTAAGAGTGTATAAAACCGTTCTGAGAAGGAGAGGAAGCTATGAAGGAGAAAAGGAAAGAGAGAGAGAGAGAGAGAGAGAGAGAGAGAGAGAGAGAGATAGAGGGGAAAGGACAATGTGATTATATAGAAACTACAACATAAAAACAAACACAGAACTGGTGATGGGATAGTACTTAACTTTATGCCACAATGTCCATTCGTTTTCGTTCACTAAGGTGGAACTTAATTGAATTAGTGTAATTCGTTTACATTTGTAAGCAAACATTCCATTTGCATTTACTTTCATTAACTCCTCGACAAAACATCTTATACTGCTCCCAATCATTGCGTTAGTTGGTACAATTGTTCTAAGTAGAGGTTTTTTTGTTCACTGAAACAGATACTCTATTACTTTCCGAATTTCCCAACAACCCCAAACAACCGGCAACCGGTGCGGATTTGTTCGGTCGGTTTGCTGTCGCGACACATTTAAACACATCCGTTGAACGTGTGCCCGCGCTCGTGGTAGTTTTATGAAGAAGTATTTGTCCTGAATAAAGACTCACTAAAACCGAAGTGAAAATTATCGCTTTACATACACTCGACGGGATTTCTTTCTATTGAGAATTGTTCTCCCTCCCTGAAGGAGCAGTAATAACGAGTACGTCTTTGATCCACCTAGGGCATCGTTGGTAGAAGGCATCGTAGAAGACCCCCGGTGGCACGATGAAGATCTACAGGTGTTAAGTTTGTCCCTTTCCTCACCCTCCGCATCGCTCCGATAGGACCAAAAATGCACGAGTTATCGCCGATTTTCGACGGGCTAAAGATGTTTCAACAACTCCTGAAAAAAAACGGCAGCAGCATTCCTCTACAAAATCATCAAAAATTAATCGCCTCGCCAGAGCTGTGTAAACCTCGTGTATGAAGATCTACTCGGGGCTCGGTTCAGTTTGTTAATGATACTCATCCCGTCCACCAATAAGCAAACAAAAAAAAACATGAAAGAAATGCCTTAAGAAATATATATACACAATCAGCGGAAGAGGGGATGGACACGTGGCGGCGAGTCATAACACTTAATTTAATTTGGTGATTAACCAAATTCTAGTATCATCGTCTATGATAATTAAATAAAGAGAAAGAAAAACCACATTCCAAATTGAATTTATTCTAATTTCCTTTCGTTTGACAGTAAAATCCTACCGAAGAGAAAAATATTCTGATCTTGTTTGCATCGGAAAGCGCTGTGCAAATTTTGCACCAAAATTCACTTTCGAGTAACAGGAGAACATACCAGTCAAGAGGTAGCATTTTGCCGCAAAAACATCGAATTTTGCTCAGCTGGAAGAAAAAACATCGCCAAATGATCTACGCTTTGCATACTTCGCGGCGCTTAAAATGCTTAGAAATTATAGCTCAGCTAAAGCTCGAAATCGAAAATCGAATTCGAAAATTAAATTTGAATTTTAAATTTTAAATTTGGAATTCAAATTTTAAACGTGAATTTGAAACTTTTAACCACATCACCAGTAACCTCCTCGAATGCATGCTCTCCTGTTACTACCAGTAGCTCCTAGTAGAAAATTGGCTCAAAACGAGACAACTATTTTTGTTTGTTCCTTTAAACATCTTTTAAAAAGACCCCCACAATGTGTTTTTTCATATTAAAGAAAACTAAACGACATTTCCCAAAAAATCCGTGAAAATTCTGCCAGCAGCATTCCCGTGGAAAATCCACGTTAAGCCCAGTTATTTCACGAAAAAGGGAATTTCTGCCTAAAATCTGCAATTCTGCAAGCGAGTTGCTCATTTTTACTCTAATTAAAACGTGCAGCACATTTTTGAATGCGCCTTTGGGAGGTAACGGGGAAAAGTTGGTTTTCCGCAATAGTTTGGTCGGAACACGGAATGTTGTTGGCGGAATTTTTCGGGAGTTTTCAATCATTCGCTTCATTTAAGAACTGGAACATGCATAACGCCAACGAGTGGCTTAAGCGACTGCCTTCCGAAGCAGGGCAAGCTATTTGTGAATTTTTTGTGACTTCCCCGATTGTGCGCATACAGTCCTCTAGAGAGGACCTTCGCTGCAAAACCTCGGATTGGGGACATACCACGAGATCTGAAATCCAGAAATCGATGAGTAACAGGTTTGTTGTACACTTATCAAACAACTTTTTCATACTACAATTATTTTAATAACGTTACAATTTTATGTGTAAATTACATTGAAAATAATGATCAAAATTTCTATTCGTTTACACTCACTGTGCGTTTTAACGGCTCAATTCAAATGAAGCGCATGACCGTTCAAGAAACCATTGTGATCACGCGCGTACTTTTCTGCTCATGTGGTCAGTGGTGTCAAACTCTTCGCTACTTCATCAAAAGGTTAACAAAATAACAGTTTTTTTACGAACATTTTGGTTTTAAATATAATTTCTGTTGTGTTAAAACACGTGTTTCGTAATTGTAAAAAATCAAAACGTATCAAAAGTCAATAAGTCAATCAATAAAAAAATCTGAACCAGTATAATGCTCTATAACTATCTCTAGAACCAATGCTCTATAACTATCTCTAGAAACTACAAAATTGATACGAAGACGCAAAACCTGTCATGTTGGTTCGCGTGGACAAATATTAAAGAATGTTGTCGTCAAGCTGCCCAGCGCCCCAGTCAAGTGTTGTCGTCTGCTTAGTGTTTCCTGAGGGACGTATAATCGCCATCAATCTAACTTGATGTAGATCGATCACAGTCCTTCCGTGCATGTGGATGGCTCAAAAGAAATTTACTGGCTAGGTGGTCCGGTGCCATCCTTGAGACATAATAATACAAATAATACCAATAATAAATAATATAAAAACTGGAGAAATTTGGGGTAATGAATCGGGTAAAGGTGTTCCAGAAAAAGATGCGCCACCCACAAAGCACATCAAACGGTATGCCGCACGCCCCAATCGAACCAAAAATCAGAGAGTTATTGCCTGAGTTATTTTTCACTGGCTAATCGAGATCCCAAAAACTCCCGGAAAATTTCACCAGCAGCATTCCCGTGGAACGTTGGCGCAAGACACCCGACAATGGTGTTAAAAAACACGTGGTGCAGATCTTTGTAAAAGATTATTAAAGAAGGAAATAAAAATGAGTACAAATTTTTAAAAAATTACAGACACAAGTAATTGAAGCTAAATTATTTTTTTTGTTTCCTTTTTATTCTTATATTTGCTACCTCCTCGCCTAGGATGTTCTCCTGTTAAACGAGACCAAATTTTGGTCCAAAATTCGTTTGCACTTTGTAAATGGAATGAGATTATTATTTGATGGCAAAACGAAATGCAAATTAGAATGAAAAAATATCTTTCTTTATTGATAGTATTTAGATAGGATTTGGTTAATCACTGTATCATGAATTGATCCACCCTCCGTCCAGATTTTGCGTGAAAAAGGACTTTCCGCAATAACTGGGCGGATGGTGGAGCCTCGTTTCATAACTGTTCTGGCGGGGAGGGAGAAAGGTCTACCATTCTAAGACTAAAGCGTCGCATTCTAAGACTAAAGTTGGCTAAAGAGTAATAAAGGCCCTCAAGTTGTACAGGATTCATCTCATGCAAGCTTGTGTGAAAAATCGCGGTAGATTGTGACCATTATGCGTATGACATAAAAATATTATTTTAATAAATCATTATTAAAATGAGGAAAATTACTTGAAATTATTGTTTAGTGTCGCAAAAGCTAGCTTATGTATTAGACTTATTTATAAAAACATTTCACTAACTTATTTCATCATTTAAACGAGACAGTTCATACTGTAATTGAACATATTCTATAGTGAGTCATATTTTTTTAATTTAAATGGCTTAATTTATGGAAAAAATCATATTTCAACATGATTTGAGTAGAAATTTGAATGAATTACTAAAATTTTATTTAAACTAGTTAAAATAAAATTTTTTAGATTTCATAAACCAATAGTTTTATTATTTTTAATAAGTCCTACTCACCCATGTTCACAAACGACTGTAGAGCTTGTATGTGAGTTTGCTGCTTGCAACTTGATGGCCTATATTACTCTTTAGCCCTAAAGTTCTACAGCGGGCGAAGCTTCTCTGTCCGGCGAGGCCGCTGGTGGCCACCAACTCCGCCACTATCGCCTTGCACATCCTTTAACTCACCGGCAGTAGCGGATCAAAGATTTTGGAGACCCTAGGCGGCTTGGATGTTAGGGGCACATATCATATCCATATCGAAAGATCTAACCGAAGAGAACGGGTCTGATTTTTCCTTTTGAGAAGGCCCCTAGCACATACGAGGTCCATATTTCTGTATGCAGGGTGCCAAATTACTAATTAGCTTACTACGAAGCTACTTCTGCAAAGCTGCGTGCTGCATACGCGGGGCCCCTTTTACTAGACCCTTTGTACCAGGCCATAGGCGACTGCCTACTTCTTCCATCGTTAGATCCACTATTGTATACCAGAATCTGACATGAGTTACATATAACAGAGTGTTTCAGGAAGTTTCCATCTTCAAACCTCGGCTAATTCTCTTTATTATCAAATTGTAAAGAAGACCATCATTCTGGTGCAAAAACATACAGTGACCGTCAAAATAATGCGTAGACTATTTACTTTTTTATATTTATCACATATTTGTCGTTTATAAATTATGACAACGTTCTATAATATATTTTATACCTTTATATAATAGTTTATATGCCTTTATCTCAGTTCCAATTGCTTTGGCATTATTTCTACTAGACTTTTTAGGTCTTTTTCATTTTATGCGTCCAATACCTCTAGGCAATACTTTGATTTATCCGTAACACCCGTTTAGTAAATCATTGTGTCGACAACAGCCTACAAATTATGAGATTTGGGCTTTGTAGAGACCATTAGAGTAGAGGTTTACTCAGATTTTTTGTTTTTTGTTCATCTATGGAGACTTTGAGTCTCTGAGACAACATTCGCCTCTCAATTTACTCAGCAAACAGCGGAATATAAGCTTGTTTTTGTTAGTTATATGCTTCGAGTTTGTATTCTGTCGAAGTGCGAATTTTTCTTCGAGGCCCGTCGTCTTCAGAATATTCTATCAGGATTTCACGCAGAATCTTAAGTCATAATTACGTCGATTTTCACTAAATTCCACCCCACGATTCATTCCACCCTACGAAAAATTGCAACCTTCTACATGCAGCACTCTTTCTTTATGTGCAAGCTGCTAACCCGACCAGCACTGCAAACGATCTGTTCCAGCAATGTTGTTTGTAATGGCTGTCCATGAACTGTAATGAACTGCATCATTAAACTACCTGTGGAAATGCATGAAGTTAAACACTTTAAATCCATGGAAATATGCCATGGAATAAAGATCAAAAACGTCCAAATATGGCTGGTTAAAACGATCCATAAGATCGATTTTCAATATGGGTACTTTTTTAACATTAATAAAATTACTAATTTTACAGACTTCCCGTGACTATCTGGCTGTTTCGCTGCGCTTTCGTCAAACGAACTTGAGTACTGTTGAATTATTTATTATTACAAATCGCAGGACTGACTATCCTGCTACGGGGTCTATTCAAGAGAGATCAGTAATAGCAGGTTTTAGATGTCCCAAGGTTTTATTACCTTAAGATAGCTATTTCTGATGAAAGCTATTAATTAATGATCTTTTTCCTATTTTTGTTTTCATGCTTACTTCTACGATGCAACCGACAAAACCAAAGATCGATCTTTTCGATACGATCCAGAGGGAGTGAGAGAGAGAGGGGGGAACAGAGCAGGTACGCACCCACACCTAACAGCGTCCGGAACTAGAGCCAAATCAGCGGTTGCGATGAGTTGTTTACGTCTTGAACGCTTCCCATCCATACTCTCATGATGGATTTCATCAGCAACAACTGATAAGCCGCGGTTCCCGTAGTAAGCAAATACCGGCCGACCAGTCAGTGCGGCTGATTGGAAGCAGGGTCAATATTTACTATGCCGAGCGGGAAAAAAAAATCAGGTCCCAGTGAGTGCATTCGCCAGTTGGTAACACTCTCTTGGCGTTGGTAGATTAGCCGCACACCCGGCACACCGACCGACGGTGGCTAATCTTTGTTCATCTGGTATCGCTCGCCCAAACGACCCTAAGTATACTGGGTTCGAATCCCGGAGGTTCAGAGCAGAGCTTCCCGCCAGTTGGCAACGATGTAGCGGCAAACAATCACACCGTCGTCCAGTGATGCTGGTGAGTCAACAGATCATACTTACAATTTGTTCCTGGTGGAAGTATAAATTTGGAACAACCTGACCTTACAGTTCAAACGGTCAGATTTGGTACATTGTAAATGGTATATGAGTATCAGCTCTTTCATGCGGAAACTCTATATCAAAATATTAAATTTAAAAAAAAAGTTGCTTTAAAGTATTGTATAAAAATAGCACCAAAAATACAGCCAATAACATGAGGCGAAAATTCCATTACTTGACGTAATCGACAATTGCCGATCGTCGACCGACCGCCAACCGGCGTAATAAGTCATCTAGCCTAATCAAGGCGCCACCAGCATAAACCAGCCATCGCTGAACAGTACCGCTAATCAGTCAGCTATTAATATGCGCTTTTTTCAATTCTACTCAAACGCAAATCAAGCTGACCTTCAAACATACGCCAAAAAATCTCTTCCCTTTCTTTTCTTACAACCAGTTTAGACAAGGTCGAGGCCAAGAACAACAGACCCCCATGGAGTGGAATTCCTTCGAAGCAGTAAACATGCGTGTTACAAACAAATGAATTTAAATTTCCATAAACACCATCGTGTCTGTTTATTTTTGGTGCGCTGATAACATTGTTGATTGTAATTGCGCAAAAATGTGCAAATAAAATCACACACAGAGAAGAAGAACTTTTATGTTGAAAAAATTGGTAATTTTTTTGGTTCTTATCTAGCAAATTAATTGTTTAACACGTTGTGCCAGTAATCATCTAATGGGCGTAGACGGAAAAAGTCTAGTTTGATCAATAATCACTTAAGCTAACAGGTTGGCTGATAAGTCCCCGGTCTGACACATAGATGGCGCCGCTAGTATTAAATGCATATGATTTTTATATAGCACCAACCTTCAAATGATTCGTGTCAAAATTTGACGTCTGTATGTCAATTAGTTTGTGAGACAGAGCGTCTTTTGTCAAGCAACTTTTGGTTGCTTGACGAACGAAAAAAGAACGAAGAAGAAAAAAGTGTTGTTCCACCAAGACAACGCACCGTGCCACAAGTCATTGGGAACGATGGCAAAAATTCATGAATTGGGCTTCGAATTGCTTCCCCACCCACCGTATACTCCAGATCTGGCCCCCAGCGACTTTTTCTTGTTTTCAGACCTCAAAAGGATGCTCGCAGGGAAAAAATTTGGCTGCAATGAAGAGGTAGTCGCCGAAACTGAGGCCTATTTTGAGGCAAAACCGAAGGAGTACCACCAAAATGGTATCAAAAAATTGGAAGGTCGTTATAATCGTTGTATCGTTCTTGAAGGGAACTATGTTGAATAATAAAAAAACGAATTTTGACAAAAAAATGTGTTTTTCTTTGTTAGACCGGGGACTTATCAGCCAACCTGTTTGTTGTTTCGAGAAGGATTAGAATTGAAGAATGTATTCTTCTGTTGTTAATTAAAGCAATTATATTCGATGTATCTAACAATTATTTTAAAAAAAGTGAAAGTAAAACCTGTGCCGAGTTTGTCCTTATATTATTACTTGTTGAATCGAATCCATCGAAAAGGAGCAACTTTCGTCCGACGGTGAGCTCATTTTCTATAGAAGAATTCAAGCATTAAGCAGTATTCAGTAGAATTATGATTTTATCGCTAACACAGAGGAGAGTCCATACAAGTTGCGTTACTAACAACTGGAATTGTTGAAGCGCAAGTTGAAACTAAACATAAGCTGTTTTACTGAACACAAGCTGGCAACATATGCTGTCAAGTTATAGACAAGAACACGCCTATTAAGTGCATATGAATGTGACTAGATACTGAACGCCTGACCCATTCCTACATCTTCAACAAATCCAGACTTCTACTCTGCAGCTTCTGCGGCGTTTGCATTACCGTCCGCCACATCCTAACCTATTGCCATGGACACACAACACACTGAACTATCTGTCTACTTAGATTCCGTCTTTTTATTTTTACGCAGCAGCAATTCAATTTGCATTAAAAAAAAATGGACCAAAATTGTCGAATTTTTATGGGTTTACCTTCAACCGCACCGATGGAACAAAATATGCAGCAAAAAGCATCTTAGACTATGAGTCAGCGGACAAAATTTGACAGTATGACATCTGCAACATCTTGGCTCTATTGGACTACAATCAGACCATCGTAAGATAGCCCGGTTTCAGATGGCAACCGACCCTGAGTGACAAGAAAAGGAAAATCGGGGGAAAAAGGGGTAACATCGTTGAGTGCACTTTGCAGGGAGGTCTGTGCAACCGGCCAAACAGTGAAATGGTACCTGACGAAAATGAACTCAACTGTCAGGAAGCGGAAGTCACGACCCTTGCGGATGATTATGATGATAAATACAATTTTCCCGGCAAAATGCGATGAGATGTTCGAGATGGATAACGAGACCTATTTCACCCTGGGTGGCTTATGATTTTCAGAGCAGCTTCGTATTTTAATTCCCCCGAGAAGGGAGGGAGCTAGGAGGTGAAGTTCACTTGACACACCAAGTTCTCTAAAAAGTGGCTGATGTGGCTGACTAACAGCGAGAAAGGAAAGTCAAAGCTGCACTTCTTTCGCTCCGAATTGACCATGAACGGGGAATTTTTTGGGGAACCAAATGCCTGCCAAAGTTCTGGTCGTTCGTCAAGCAACATCATGAGCGTGAAGACACGGTGTTTTGGCCAGACCTGGGGTCGGTCATCTACTCAAATTCATCTTTGGAAGAGATGGCGGTTGAAGATCGATGTGTGAAACCTAAGTCAGTTTACCCACCCAACATCCCAGAGCTGCGTTCGATCGAGAATTTCTTTGCCAATTTGAAGCGTACGATCTAATCCATCAATTTAGTCGCGAAAACAGAGGAGGAATTCAAAACTAATACGAAAAAGGACAAAAAAATATGCCTACATGCACTTTTTTTCAAACATTTGACTGAAGAATTCATTCAATTCGTCTCTTGTTATCAATTCGAACAATTGGTAATAATGTCTCCTTTTTTGCTCCAAAAATTTAATTCGCCTAACCTGGGACACTATTTTTGAAAACATTCCTAAAGGCAGGGCCAGACGGAGCATACTTGTAGCCAGGGATTTTTGACAGCTACGCGGACCTATTGCTCTCTCGTTGCCAGCTCGTATCCCGAGGTATGCGATACCAGGATACCAGCCGGCGACGCAGGTGACGGATCGGGGTTGCGATAGTTTAGAACCGGTGATTGGGGAGTTGAACTGCTAAAGCAGGGCGTTCGGGATAATTTTGATAGTTACATTTTTGTTTATAACTCGTGATGGAGTTGGCATAGGAAAACAAGCAATACGTCATTCGACACCTAAAAGTGTACGGAACAAGCAGCGAAAACATCCCGTGAAAAAATGCCAAAAAAGAGTACATTGTGGAAGCGGATCACATGCATCATGATGATCCGCGCCGGACGCGACAACCGCCGACACGGTTAACACCCAGAACAACCGGTGGCTGGCTTACTGCCCGGCGGACGTGCCACGGGTGCCGCAAACCAAGTTCGCCCAGACGGTGATGCCGCCCCACTTTTTCGAGCAGGGGCTGAGGCTGAACGCGGACGGGTTCCATGCACATTTTCATGCTGGACACCGTCGTGAAGCCTTGGATCACGAGAGTGGCCAACGGCAGACCGTACGTGTTCCAGCAGGATTCCGCTCCGTGCCATACAGTCTCCAAAACGATAAAGTGGTTGGCGACCAATTTCAACGACTTCACCGCGCCGAACGTGTGGCCTCCCAGCTCCCCGGATCTTAATCCAATGGATTATTTCGTGTGGGGCGCGGTGGAACGGAACACCAACAGAACCTCCAGCAACACCAAGGCGGAGCTCAGGTCCGTTTTCGCGGAGCTACCCCGCGAAACTGTCGCCAGGGCTTGTTCCCGGTTCCGGAGATGGGTGGAGGCCGTAATAGAAGCCGAGAGCGGATATTTTGAATAAAATGAATAAAATACATGGTGAGCTACTATTTCTAAAACAAAAAAGAAATTCCCCGATGATTAATTTTGCCATAAAAAAAATCTTTCTTTCTCCGTAGGTGACTGTCAAAATTATCCCGAACGCCCTGAATCTATCAGAAAATCTAGTTTAAGAAGTCGTATTTGATGGCGGATCTCTAAAACCATGTACTGCACATTTACTCCATTTAACTATTTCAACAACTTTTGAATATTTTCAAGACATCCTCAAAGAAAAGACCTCCTTCATCATTGTCTCCATCGATGACCTTCTTTTTATGCCAGTGAACCACAAAATTGAACGATTAACACGCGCAAAATGAATTGACGATGCACATCAGCTCTTCACTAGCTGCGAGAACTGAGATTTTATGGTTTTGTTTACCACAAAAGTTATGCTTGCATTCTTGCAATGCTCTCATGCCATCAACACACCGAACGGAGCAGACAGACGACTTTTATGCGTTTGTTGTTGTTGTTGCCGTTTTTTTCCTTCTCTCCTCCTTCTCTCTGATATTCTCGTTCCACACGGCCCTTGTTGCAATTTGTTTTGCATATTTCTTTCCCGTTCGGTTTTACCTCGCTTTGTTCATGCGGCGAGGCCTCAAGAAGTTGGTTCGGATTCCGCCTAACGTTCATTTTGAACGGATTAACCTATGCGCCCTAACACACGGTGTTAAGATGTTGCTCCGTACTCATGTTTCGCCCTTTTTCGACCACCCTTCCCTACACGGGACGGACCCAATTGTAACAGGTCATACGGGAACTTGCCCGTGGTCCATACAAGTGATCGTGAGCTATTTTTAGTTTCCCTGTCAAACCATTATTTACGGTCCAGATCGGGTCCGAGGAGGACTCGACAGCACCGAGAAAGACCCACTCACCACAGATCATCATTGTGCCTGTCTATAAATAATACGAAGGTGCCATAAACGTGGGCAGTGGTGGCAGCAGAAGCATCAACAGTAATAACAAAAAAAACCCTTCTTACACACATTCCGAAAAGTGTAAAACGGCTTCGCAACCCTTTTGCCACCCCCAGCTTACGGTACACGGCGAGTTTCGCAATTATGAGTTGCCATTTTTACGCTCATTAGTTACGGAAACCCACGCCGAAATTGGCACCAAAGCCGATCGTCGAAAGTCTTGTCGATGGTTTTGTCGATGTCGAGGATCGGAAGGTGCCAGCAAAACGAAGTAGCGCCTTTGAACTTACGATGGCGACGCTAAAAGAGCAGTGCTGGGAGCAAGGAAAGGTGGCACTAAACATAAACCGAAGTAATAAGGAAGAATTTACCCCTTCAACCTGGCAGCTGCCGCTTTTTTTTTTTTTTTTTTTTTTTGGCCTGTCGAACCGTTACGTGATGGAGCGGGTTAAGCGTATGATTGGAAATGAAGTTTTTTTTGGGCTCGTTTCGATCGAACAGGATTTAGCAACATAAAACCCACGATAATGTAGAGGTCTGCTTTCTCTGCGTTTTCTCATTAAACTTGCCGATCTTTGGAGTAATAAATTATTAGTTGTCGATTTACTGCAAACTGAAATGGCAACATTTTCTGAAAATTCTAAGAAAAGGGGTTGATACTAGATTTTACTGATGGTATGGAATGTGTCATACATGAAAGGAGAATGGTAGTATAAGCATCAAATAGTGTTCCCTTTTCTATAATCTCTAGACTTCAGCAGCATATAGACAGCCACAATGTCTACAATTTCTACCTCTTAATACACAGTGATTTAGTCCCAAATAACAACTGGGCTGATAATTGTTTGGCCTATGATCCCGTCAAGGACGATACACTAATTATAGTGGTCTTTCAATTTTTTAAAGCATTTTTGTAATAGTATTTATCCTTTGCCCTAAAATAAGCCTCAGTTTCGGCGATCACCTATTCATCCAGACGAAATTTTCTTTCCAGCGAGCATCCTTTTGAGACCTGTATAGCTGGGAGTTCCAGATCTGGGGAATACGGTGAGTGGGCTAGGAATTCGTAGCCCAATTCAAGAATTTTTGCCATTTTTTTCACTCATTTGTGGCACAGAGCGTTGTCTTGATGGAACGATTTATAGACTTTTTCAAATGTGGCCGTTTTTCGGCGATTTCGTCTTTCAAACGGTCCAATAACTTGATATAGTAGTCACTGTTAGTGTTCTTTCGTTTGTCAAGAGTCTAGTCGCTAGCCGTTGAAAATTATTCCTTGCGAATTCCAAAAAACTGAGGCCATAACCTTGCCAGCTGTGAGTTTTGCATTTTACCCCGCTTTGAAATAGGTTCATCGTGTACATTCCACTAGGATGACTGACAATTGAACTTCGGATTGTAGTGGTCAAGCCAGGTCTCATCCATGGTAACATACGGACACACAAACTCGAATTTGTTTCGCTCATACAGCTAAAAAATCTGCTCCTGGGTCAGCTCGCGCGGCACCTATCTTGAAGAGAGTTTTGGAGTTTTAGAGAGATCCAAATACTCATACCATATGTCGATATATCCAACACGTTCCTTAGATATCTTTAGAGTGTCTCAGCTATTTTGTTCAACGTTCATATTAGGATTGATTTTAAAATAATATTTGTGGATATCTTTTATGTTTTTGTCGGTAACCACCTGTCGTCCACTGTGTTCTCAGCGCTCATTTTACCACATTTAAATTAAGAATAGCAATGCTTGATGCTTGATGATGTAAAAGCATTGTCCAAAAACTCTTCATCAAGCCAAGGTTTGGTTTCGACTGTATTTCTTCTCTTCAGAAAGCGAAGTTCCATTTTTTTTTCAAGATAAATCAAAACACAAAAGATGCGTCACCAAAAATGCTATATCTCACTAGGTCCAAGTGCTGTCAAATTCAATTGTCAGCCGATCTGTTAACAGAGAACGTGTATATCAAGAGAGAGTTGAAGTAGAATTGATAAATGATTGATACTTGTATGAAACAACTACTGAATTTTTTTCCAAGAGAGTTTTTAAAAATTAGTACTTCAGAGCTTACAGATGGCAGATAAATTCTGCTCCTCTTCAAACGCTCGTTCTGAGGATATTAGATTGCTAGATTATAGATAAAGGAACCGAAACTGACCGTACCAGTAAATAAAACATATAATATCAGCAAAATCGACTATATCTAGGGACAGAAAATGATGAAGATCAAGGGAATAAATAGAAAATAGAAGCTCGGATACAAAGATTAGGCTTAATGAGAGCGATTGCCGATCAGCTAAATGAAGCCGTTGTCTGGTTTGTTTGCAGAAAATAAAAATAATTTATGAGTTTGTAATAGGCCAAGCCTCTACATTAAAAATCCGTTTGTGATGAAAATCGTAACTGAAAAATTATAATTTTAAACTATTTATTTGCTTTATAATTCGTGGTGAACGTTATACACGCCCTTTCCGATAGTGGCAGCATGAACGTTATTGATTCGCATCTAACTGCAATGAATTGCCGTATCACTCTACTACACGCTCGCACAAACTTATTCCGTAACGCACGTCCAAGAAGCCATTACACAATCACATACGATCCTGGCGAAATCTTCGAAAAAGAAAATGAAAAGAGGTCGACCATTCTAGTGCTCCGTTCGGTGTTGCAGTGCGCGAATTGGTGCACGGGGGTGCCGTCTAGTTAACCTACATTATGGCAGCGATCATAACATTGGCCACAGTTTGCCACCGTTCTGATTATCCACGAGTACCGAGGCCGAGGACGTCTTCCTTGGGTCGCTGTTTCGTATCAGTGTGGTACGAGGAAACGTCAAGAATTCGCGATCGCCAGTAACATCCCTCATATCACCGCACTTTGTGATAGATTGGCTTGGTGTTGCGGGCGCCAACTGATTGAGCGACAACCGATTCCATGCGGAGCCCTTTTTCTTAGACCGGGGTCGTGAGAAGTGGTAACAGTTAGAGTGTCCAGAAATGGGATCGTCGTGGCGCCAAAGCAGCAGCAGCAGCAGTCGCTTCTTTCAACACTGGTTCAAATCAGCGAATAACAGGACAACATCAACAACGACGCATGCTAACAACAAGTGATCAATGATCAACCAAAACCGCTTGGTAATCTGTAATTTGTGGCAAACTAAAACTGTCCTAAATTGATCTAAATATCGATCACGCCCCATCAATATCCTTCAGCGGAGTGAACTGTGGTGAAAGCTTTATCCATGACGTCAGTCGTCAGTCTGTTGACGTCAATGCTTACGCGATTTGATGTCCATAATAGCACCTTAACCCTGCAATTAATCCACCCGCGTTCTGCAGTCCTGCCAAAACGAAGGTCTGTCCTGCATCCGTGCTCTGAAATTTTTCCTTAAGGAGATCGATTATCCGTGCGAACCTATAATTGTCAAAGCATAGTCTGATTTGAGCCGAGTTGACTTTCGTGACATTATGCAGTCACTAAGATTTTTATCACTTTAGCAAAACGGCCGGGCCTTCCTAGCGAAAAAAGGAGATCTTTAGCATGCATTGTTATACGGCTAGAAAGGATCGTAAATTATAAACTAAATATTATGTATCATAGACAATGTTTTTAGCGTTGATTACAGCATGTTTTGCTGTTCTTTATGTAAAAAAACATTTTATTTTTAAAAACAAACTACGTAGTGGTATTATACTAAATCAATTGCTAAAAGAAAGCGAAAGCATGCTTCTAAAAAAGAGCAAGTTAAAACAATCAATCCGCTTCTTGCACATCAATTATCTCCCAATAGTCGAGAGAGTGAGTGAAATCTTGAAAAACTGATAATAAGATTGCAGGGGTCGTCAGGTCCTTCTATTTTCATCTTTTCATAATATAGTTTTCTAAATTTATGCTATGGTAAGATTGATTTGAGTCGGTCCCGGTGGCTGAGGTAGTCGATCCTGCGAAGCCAGGATCGACTACCTGTAGCTGGAAGTCAAAGAAAAGTGGCAGGCCAAAACCTGTTGAAGTGGTAGCAAATAAAAGGATGGCTAATTCACGAAATTATGTATATCCAATATTATAACTAAATACTCCAAAATATGCATGGGAAGTCAAGATGTAGACAAAGATAGTCCTTCAGTTACACTCAATATTTACAGCTATAAATTCGATAAGAGTAAAATATTCAATAAGAGTACAATATTCCCAAATAAGCCTTCGTCAGAAGACTATAACCATAATTATGGCTGTGTTGAATATTAATACGGTCAGTTATTACTCCATCCTTGGTAGGAATTTTGTTTTTCAACCGATAACGCTTTATTATACAAAAGACGATAAAAAGAAGTAGTTCAATAGAACATAGGTTCAACGAATGAAAAATCTTGAAAATCGGTAAGAATCAAAGATATTCTTATCAAACACGACTTTGAAAGAAAAACTCCCAGTTGGATAGCTATTAAATCTTCACTACGAGCGATGATGAGGCGATAGCTATGGCTGAAATATTTTGTATTTGTGGCAAGGAATATTTCACTGTCACAGTCTTATAGTTACTGTTGTAACCAAATAAATAAATATTGTGTTAAGACTACATTTATCGATCCCACAACGGTCTTATATTGCATTTTTGGGAAATGGGAAAAGAACTCGACGAATCGTAGCTATCCTGGTCCAAATAAGCTGGTCCATCTTATTTATTTATCTTTTTAATAAATTAAGCTGAAAACACTTATTTAACATTAATTTTAGGTTAATCTAAAATCCCCTGCAAATAATCGTCGAAAATAAAGAAAAACACACCTCACCTCTCTCTCTCTCGAGAGAGAGAGAGAGAGCAGACGAACGAAATGATCAATCGACACCGATCACGTTTACAGCGTATGGTTGAGCGTTCCGCTCAGATTCGGATGCTGGAAGCGCGCGCAACTCGCTGTACCAAAGAGAGAGCATAATCTACAGGATGGTTTGAAAACAGGAGAGCATAAGATGCGAGTGAGAAGAATCTATTACACATTCCGGAGAGTTGAAGAGAGACAGCAAGCAATCGATCGGACCTGGTGATTCCGGAGCGAGGCGGGATTTAAAGCGATACCACTCGTCCGGGGAGCCCGAATTGCAATTGTGATGTCGACGTGATAGCAGGCAGCGAGCGACAAATCCCATCCCATCTCCCGGGGGAACACGAGCTTTGGAGTCGAAACGTGCGCGTGTAGGTGTTTGTGTGTGCGTGTGTGGGTGTATGTATGTTCAGTTTTTGTATGTGCGTGCGTAATTCCATGCGTGCGTCCGTTCTGTTCAGCGTGTGTGCGATCGCGATCGTTTCCGTGCGTTGACAGTGAGCCTATTTGGGTGTACGAGTGAGTGACCTTTGACCTGTCCTCAAGGGAACAAACATACCCGCAGCAAAGAAACGGCAACGGTGAAGGTGCAATCATTGTAGTTAACTGTGCCTTCGCAGCCAACGCTTTCGCGCTGAAACCATCGCTTTCGTACCGTTCCGTTCCGAGATCGCCCCGTAGGATCATCGTTCCCTATCCAGCATCCGTCACTCACGTTGCCAACGGCTAGCAGGCTCTTCAATACAGCTTCGTTCGATGTGAAGATTGTTGTCGTTCCGACCGCGCTGATTGAATTCGTTTGCGTTGCGTGATTTTTATCGGCAAACCCTACTCTAATCGTCCTCTCGCACCCCGAAACAAACTATTTCCACAAGCTAATCAGCAAGCAAAGCTAAACAGAGAAAGAACCGAACCGAGTGCACAGTAACGTCAAACGGAATATTAGTGAAACGAGTGTACTGAATAATGGTGAAATGCCAACTCCTCTAATCGATCGTTGTTAAAGATTATTGGGAGACAGAGAGCACCATGCTTTGAAGCTTTAAAAAATCAACATTCTAAACAGTGTCGTGCTTTCGTCAGATTTTACTTCCAACCACAAACACGCTTCAGCTCCACAAGTGACTGCATCTTAAGTGACAGCTGTCAAAAAAAAACACTCAACACTCTAGTACGAAACAGTAAGAGGAACCGTGCCCGTTCCGAGTGACTTTCGGTTTGAATGTGTACCACCGAACGGATTGGATGCTGGGTTGATTTTATTTTCATTTTCAACAAAAACTGCTCGAAGAGCGGTGATCCGTATCGTCGGAGCCATCGAAGGATTTCGGTTTCTTGCGTCGAGTTCGAGCCACTGTTAAACGTTTCGCTGCGTAAAGGTAAGATCGATGATCAACATTTTGTGACTATTTGATTTGAAGTATTCAGTATTTGGAGACATGCATTAATCAAGTTAGTTGAACGGTCAAATCATACTATGCGAGGATTTGTTCGACAAAATCTTATCTGTTCTCATCCAGAATTCCGTAAACTAATGAAGAAAATTTGGCACTCTTCAAAATTGAACCTCCAACACCTCAAAGTGCATAACAAAGAGCATTGCAAATGACAGTATTCAGTTAGTTTTAGAGAATAGCTCGAAATCCTCGATATAGAAACATCCAATACATCAGCGAATCAGCATAAAAGACACATAATCACCAAAAATAGTTATGAAAGCGCGTGCAATTGATATAGAAAATGCAATTTGACAGGTGGTTTTTGTTCATTCGTCCTTCATGTTTGCTGATTCGCTTAGGTATTGCTTATTGCTTTATCGATGGTCGAGTATTTCATATCCAGTTACGGTTATACTTTAAATGCGTTTTGCCGCACCCTATCATTTCCCTGTAAAACTCTAACTATCTTGACCATAAAAACGACTACTGCACACACTAATCACGATCGAAATTTAAAGCAAACAAACAAACATGGCGGCTGTGCGATGAAACGATGAAGTAACAACACCCACCGAGCATTAATCGCTGATGTCTCGCTAGCCCTTAACGTTTCCAACGAACCTACTTTATGCTGCTAGGGGTCGTGTTTATGATTTATTCTTGCCTTCTCGCCCTCGGGTCGGAAAAAAAACCAGGCAGCAGGACAGGGGTAGGGGCTTTAGTCTATCTGCTTCCTCCCTGCGGGTTTGGGTTCAACGAGGCCACGGTCTACCTACGTCGACGGCACTATCAGTGAGCGAAAGGTTCTTTCATGGCCCCGGGCCAATGCATGGACCGAACGTTCTAAAAATAGCCAGCCACAAGCAAAAGGGCTGACAGGGGTCCACCGAAACAGCTGGTCCCCGGGGGTTTCCGAGCCAACCATCGTCACAGGTCACAGGGCAACGCCGATCATCCGCCATGATCCCGCTGGGCACTGGGTGTTCGAGTACGATACGTATAGGGTATACCGTCCCACGGGGGGTGGTTTCGAGTTTTTGTCTGGATTGTTTTTGTGCTTTCCTTCTTCCAGTGCGCTTCATCGTGTCCGTATGCACAGCATCCCCGTCCGCTTGCCAGACACAACCAGCATATCAAGCGCTCAACCATCTGTTTGGCGTCCCGAACCCAAAACCCAAGATATGGTTGCGAGTCGACCGAAGGGAAACGTGTGGAAACAAGAAAACAAATGAAATGATCGTACACCATCGTCCATCGTGGTGCCGGTCGGCAGGGCAGGGCAGGTTGTAGCAGAATATCCGGACAAAAACAAAAAATAAAGCAAAACAAACCCGCGCCGAGCGTGGTACCCTCAGCGGGCGCACCATGTATGTAGGTCATGTGTTGGGCGCTCCGAACCGAGCGGAGATGATGAAGCGCGATCAGTTTCATCTGAGGGCGCAATTGGATGGTGCGGGCTGGTGTTGGTGGTGATGGTGATAGAGTCTGGTGTTGGTGGTGGAAATCATGTAAACACATGATCGTGAGCATCATGGTAGCGAGCCAGTAGATGTGGAAGACGCACCGATCCTTAGCGTAGATGAATATTTATCACTTTTTAACTTTCAATTAAGCCTGGCTGAAACGAATTGACAGATGCATGGATCACTTGGAAGATGACTGATTCGATGCATTTTCTATGCATTTAATGATCATTAAGGCGTCATTTTCAAGCTCCCAAATGTGGATCTTTTAGAGTGGGGAAGGGAGAAGGTTGGGTTGGGAATGTGTGTACCGGTAGAAGAAAGTTGTCACAGACTGCATGCGATAATTGAGACCATAATTAAATCGATCATTGCCCTCATGCGGGCAATATGTTTGCAACAATGTTGAGGGCACCAACCAACCACCAGCGGGATGCCGTTGAAATGAAGAGAAAAAAAGTCCAGTAATCCAACTAACGAACCAGTAACATTGACTGCATCGCTTCCTAAATCTTCGCTGCGTCAAGCAGCATGGTACCGCCGGTCGAGGGTACTCCATGTGTTCCAAAATGGCTACCACAAATGTACCTTTGATGAGCGCAAACAACAGCAACACAACAGTACGGTAGCTCCGGTAGCGTGGCCGTACGCTCGGCAAAGATGTAAACAAGCGGTCAAGCGCCCAACAAGTCGATGCAACCATCGCGCCTCGATTGGGGCAATGTGCACGCGCTCACCGTATGATTGAGTCGTTTTCGCTACGATCGTCCTAAAAGACTTCCCCTTCTTGTCCCCTCTTGTATTGTTGCGCTCTCTCGTCCGGCTAGTGGTGAGTGTGCAGGCTGGCAGCATAAATATGCTTCTCCACACACCTCCCGACCACCGCCAACAACTGCCAAACTTCCGCAGACCCTATGCTATCAACAAGCGGCGATGGTGACTTACCTTCGACATTCGCTTCTCGTTATTTCTCGTTCTTTTGCAACGATGCAGACAGGACCCCGACATCGCCGCTGCTTGCCAACTCGCGTGCGGGAGAAGAATAGGTCTTGGGGGCAGATTTCTTTTGCTTTCAATATTGGCCATTATATTGCGGCTTCCTTCGCCCGGCGCTGTTCGCCCAGCGACACTACGTGTCGGAATGTGTCTGGATTGCATCGTTTGCGTACAGTTCGCAAACAAACAACAAAACGCGACGCGATGCGCTTCCGACCCATGATTACACCGGCCAAACCCTTTCCATTATTCCGGATGGACAACACCATGCTTCCAGCAAATCGCAAGGCTCAAGCCCAAATTAAAAGGAACATGGGCTCGGTTTGGAATTACGTCTCGAAAACGGCCGATTGAAGTGTGCCGAGAGAAGCGATCGTCAAGACAGATTAATGATGATAAGGAATGTTTGCTTTGCCGGGGTTGGGTAGTTGACCCGAAAAAGGATTTTACTGCCTAAGGGACATTAATGAGCGTTGTGATGGTTTTAACGTTTTTGCTTATGAATTATAGTGTGTGAGATTCAAATTTTATTTAATATTTTCACACGTGATATGAAGGGTCGTGATAGGGTAAGCTCTCTTTAATGGCACAAATTATGGCAAATGTTAGAGACTGTCGTTGAGATAATAATGTTTGCTTCAGGAGAAATTTCATTCGCTAGCATTATCCTAATGATGTTGAGCTATAGACTAAAGGTTGAGGAATAAATTGTAGTTTAAGTTGTAATTCCATACATTAAATTGCATCAATTTATTTTTGAAGTCTCACAGCATCCTAATGAGAGGTCAGTGTTGTGAGACTACACAGCATAGGATGGTGATGAGTTCTGTCAATTTATTTACTACGCTTCCTTTAGGTCTTCCTCATCTGAATTTGTACCACAAGCGCTTTCCATTATCGTCATAATACCATCTTAATTTAAGCCTTCCACGTATCCTCTGATCCTTTTGACCACTGAAAATGTCTTATCAAATTAGATTGTCTGGTGTTATGTTTATGACATGACCGCCCCCTTAAGCCTGTTGAGACTAAAATACTGCCTAATAGCGACATTACACGGTTTCCAATACATTTCATCAGTCTTGCTGTGTATTTTCATTTATGAGGTAGTAATTCCCATCCCATCCGAATGCAATTTCATTTCTTTAATACGAATTTTGTGACTCGAAAATCTCAAGATTGAGCACGTTGCATCGACATGGCCAGGTCTCCAATCAGTTTACTAGAAACTCGATCTAGAGCTGCAGTCCTCCATCCACGGGTGCATCCGATCTCCGACAGGTTAGACTCCACTTGATCCAGCCAACGAGCTCGCTGTGCTCCTCTACGCCTCGTGCCGAACGGGTCGCTGACGAGCACCTTCTTGGTGGGGCATGAGTCCGGCATATTTATCACGTACCCCAGCTAACGTATCTTTCCGGCTTTGAATACCGTCAGGATATCAGCATCGCCAAACAGCTCAGCTAGCTCGTGGTTCATTTTTCTTCACCACACCGCCAAAGATAGTCCTTAGCAGCCGCCGTTCGAAAATGGCGAGTGCATTGGCGTCCTCCGTCAGCATAGTCCAAGACTCGTACCCGTGGAGGACTACCGGACGTAAGGTGCGGTAAATCGTACATTTCGTGTGTTGTTGGAGTCTTCTGGATCGCAGAAGTTTGTGGAGTCCGTAGTAGGCACGATTCCCCTGAACAATGCGCCTTCGAATTTCGCTCCTTACGTTGTTATCCGAAGTTACGATCGTACCACGGTAGCAGAACTCCTCTGCCACTGCGAAGCCAAGGAATTGGAGAGATCGGATGAAAATCGTGTCCCGGATGTCGAAGCCCGCGCTTCACATGACACCCTCCAGAGCGATGTTGAACAACAAGAGAGTCCGTCCCCTTGCCTCAGACCCCGGTGAGATTCGAACGATTCATTCGAACGAGTCCATAGTCGTGCGAAGCAGCCGTACCAGCTTCCCAGGGAAGCCGTACTGCTGCATGGTGTTCCATAGTTCGGTAGGCCATCCATAGGTATCGTAGGCCACCTTGAAGTCAATGAACAGGTGTGCGTAGGGATCTGGTGCTCCCGGCATTTTTGGAGAATCTGCCGTAGAGTGAAGATTTGCTCGGTTGTCGATTTGCCTCCAACAAATCCAGCTTGGTAGCTTCCGACGAAGCTGCCACACATATGAAGACAATTATTGCTATATGACTTTATGGAACTGGAACTGCAAAAATATTTTAGAGTCCCTAATTATCTTTTTGGCGGAAAAAAGACGTTTTCATCAGCCAGAGTCAGTGTCTCAGAGGCGTGATTAATGGGTCTTTAAATATTTTATCCATTACTAGTACTTGGCCTGTCCTCTTGGATATTTTTAGACATTTTTAATAATGTGATTCTCTAAAATTCCTAGCTTCTCTTAACTCTTTAGACAACACAAACTGTTCAATATTAATTAACCGCTTTTGAAGCTGAATACAAATCGCCTTGCCAGAACAACAACTACTGTAACAGTACTCCCTAACCACTACTATAACAGTTGTTAATTCCATCTAAAAATCCAACTCCCCTTTAGTCCACCACTCAGCGATCAAAGTTCAATCCTGAAGCGCCTTCAAAATTGAAAATTGCATCGCTTCAATCCGTACCTCACCTCACTGTGGTGGGCGAAAGAGCAATCAGCATAAATGTAAGCCCTTTACCGCTAACCCCCTAGTCGCTCCAAGCGTGCTGCCCAGCTTGTATGCCCGGGGTATCGTTATGTTAATACAAAAATTTAATCCTGCTCAATCTGTCGGATTCTCCGGACCTCAACAAATGCGCCCACAAATCACACACCGGTCTGTCCTAACTCCGCTAGATCGGTCTAGGAACTATAAACATTAGCTTGTCCCAGAATCTCGAAGACCCGTGGAAAACCCGGACAGAATCCAGCACGATTGTTTTAATGAAATCATTTGTTTTCATTTGTCCGCGTGTCGGTGCCTGTAGCAACTTCATGGACCACGCTGCTCCGATAACGGCCCCTGGTTGCAGCAAAGTCGAACACATGTAGCGTCTCGTTGCGGCGTACATTCGTCTGAATTTAGACCGAACGCGCGTCTCGGGACCTCGGGTATCTGGAGGTCTTATCGCAACCAGACTCTGTATCTATTTCGAGCATCACCCAACCCAAGTCCAAGCGACGCCCACTAGTGTGGCAGTGGCCAATTTACCATTCGCCCTGTGTCGGTAGTAGGGCGCGATCTTCGATGCTTTTTTTTTTGTAGCTAATGATCACACTTTACTGCCTTGGTGCAGTTGAACTCTAGCCCACACGAGACCGAATCGATTCCAGCACCCAGCCAAACCGGCGACAATAGACCAGCAGCGGGACCGTGACCCCCGCACGCTACACTCGTCAAACGGTCCCCTTTTAGCGAATCGCAGCGATTCCATCAATCAAACGCTTCAACACACGCCAAGCACAGGCAGTGACACAAAAAAAAACAACATGAGGTCAGTACGGGATCCCGATCCTGTGCTGTAAAGTGTCAAACTTTCTATGGCCAGGAGACGCTAAAAGTCACGACCTCACGAGATGCGAATGTGCGCCGGTGCGCCGGTTGTGAGCAGTAGTTTGGCGGTGTTTTTTTTTTCAGGAAGAGCAATCTGTCGCCGACCCGACTGTGCTCTCAATTGACCTGTGCGAGTGGATCCCATTAGTAAGCGGCACAGGACTACAACGCTGCCACATCGAGGGAACACGCGGTTGAATTCAATTTATTCCATTTTTATTCATTGACGCAAGCTACGGTGCTCGCTCACCGCCCAGCAGGAGCACCGGTGCGCGATTTCATAATGGAGCGACCGTCGACCGTTCCCTTGGCCAAAAAGGTCCCGCTTTGTGTAAATTGAGTTTTCCATACTAGGAGGTATGATTTTTTTTTCACCAAGCGGGAGTCATCTGTGCGTATAACCCGGAAATTTCGCGAATTTTCGTCACTATCATTGCTTCTTTTATTTTATTAGATCAATTGTGGGACTCGGATTTTATGGCCTATCGTGTGATGGTAACTGTAGGAGCGATCAGTCGGTTTTTTTGACATCAACGAAGCAAATTGAGTATATTTGGAATTTTGATGAACGCTTACGAGGTTCAATGCACCTTTGGTATAGGCACCCATTCTAATAGTTTTACGATACTCTCATGCATGGTGCCAATCTACACAAGTAGTAAGTGCAATTCTTATTCTTGATTCTTCAACAACGCATCTTCTTTAAAAGTAAGTGGCAGCCACACCATGTCCACTGCATCATGTGGCTCTCGCGATTATGTCGATGTATCGTTGATTGGTTTATTGTTGCTCGTTTTTTTCCCAGTCCCTTCCTAATGGAACGCGTCCAATAATAAAACAAAACCGAACGTCACTCAACTATGGACCAGCGACCGTGGGATTCGCTCCAAAATCCAAGGACTCCTGACTGATCACCGTGGCCTTCAACCGTGCGTCTCCCTGAGGGCGATTATGTCTTTCAATGAACCCCAATTGATCGTTCGTTGCGTGTCGCCTTTAAAGACGCAGACATCATTTATGGGACTGGACCCCCGGCATTGGATTCTCCCGTTGGTTGTACCAAAAAAACCAACCCCACGTAGCATAATTACCATTCACGGAGACAATTAAGAGAAAAATCTAAGAAAATTTTAAAACGCTCTCTAGAGCCTGGACAGCCTAGGAACTATCACTCCGAACGATCAAACTGATCGAGAGCGACTGCCCTCGCGCTGTCAATCTTGACAGTAACGCCTCATCACAAACAAACTGTGGAGTTGCGGATCCCACTGCCCACCAGCCCAACACATGGCACGGGTGTTATTCCTCAAAACGGACACTTCGCTCCCGTTTTCTCATCCTCCTTTGACTTGTCGGTCCTAATGGCCTTTATAAACCGGCGGCCTGATAACCGAAGCCGACCCGGTCTGGGAATGCTAATTTTAACACACCTTCCCAGTATTGGGTTCGAAATGTAAGATCGGTCTGGGAACAGGAACAGGTTGCAAAAGCCGCAAAACAGCCGGAAACAACTCTGACCCGGTGTGTATGTGATGTTGTTTGCTGCCTCTAATCTGAGTCCAAGGTGCGAACTGTGCCTATATGGTCCATGACCAGAATCTCGATCCATTTGTACTTGTTTTCTTGGTTAGTTGCACTCAGCACAAAAAAAAACGCATTCGCCATTACTGATTCACACCAAAGTCAGACTGCGAGTGTTTTGTTTATCACCATTAAACACTTGCTACTAATTAGGGAGGGGGGGAGATTTGTGAGCTAAGAGCATAACATTATCACGCTCCCGATTGTGTGTACTTACTGTTTTTGTGTGGCTGATTTCAACACATGAAAACTGAATGTCAATCAGATAAGGACCGTTCCTCAAAACATGTCCTTATCAATTACAGCTACCGGGCGGCACATGTCAATAAACTTTTGCCACTTGAACTGTTCCGGGAAAACCCGTCCACTAAAGCCTATGTACTACGTATTGTTTGTTGGGTTTTTAGTTGAGTAGGTTTGACACATTGAATTAAGATATACCAGCTTTTATTGCAAATATACCTACTGTGATCTATGCTCATATCTATGCCATGCTAAGACTACTACGATTCGATTGAAAAGGCAAAATTTGACAGATTGACAGGCCAGATGACAGATCAAATGTGATCTGTCACTTCCAACTACCTCATGCCTTACTAGACTTACAATACTAATGCGATACATTTCCAAACTCTTTTCCTTCCAGATGCGATCCACCTGTGTCGGTATGAATTCCGTCCTAATCGTCGCGGTGGTTGTGCTGTTGCTGCTGAACGAAAGTAAAGCGACCTCCACACCGAACAGCGATGCGTTGATCAGCCAACTGACTCGCTCACGCTACTGCGGCCGTCGCCTTACGGAGACGCTTGCCTTCCTCTGCCAGGGACGATATCCGATGTTAACCCACTACCGAACCGGTACGTCGAGTACGCTTCCTCTTACGGTGAAGGCACTGCCAAACTAACCGGTGATCATATCTTCCCATCGTTCTGCAGATTACGTCCACGATCAGCAGCGGGTAAAGGTGGAGGTAGCCACACTGCCTGATACACTGCCGCCCGGCTTCCCATATCCTGGGGCCGGCGTGCATCGACGCAGTCGGCGCAGTTCCGGCGGTATCTACGATGAGTGCTGCAAGAAGAGCTGCTCCTACGTCGAGCTGCGAGCGTACTGTGATTGAGCGGCATCCCAGCGGCACCAGCCATCAACCCATCAAACCGCTTGTACATGCCGGGACGCCATTTCGTAATTCGGGATTACAAATCGGAACACTAGATCAAAAAGATGTAAAGAATGGTTCTGCAACAGCCGGACGGGGTCTGTTGGTAGTAAAAGCAACTGCTTGCGTATTATTCTATCCAGTTTAACTTTTTGTTTATTTTACAAATTTTACTCGCACTTTCCAACCCATTACGCCAAGGTAGATCAATTACAATTACAACGGTGTTTTTTTATATAGGATATTACAATTAACTACAATTCTTTTCTGTACTGCATTTCTCCCTGATAAGATTCTAATTGAGGAGAAACTGGAGACCGTTTGGGCATCTCAAGCGTCTCGTCCCTTTTTTTTAGTTTGTCCATTATTACTATAGTTTACGTACCTTCCACATGCTTTCTGTCTTGCTGTACAGTTTCAAACCATTCGAACGGTCGGTCGGTGAGTTGAAACGATCGTATCCTCAACGTTTTATACACTCAAATATACCACAATCATTCTAGCTTGGTTACTTTGCTATGGAAGGAGTTCCAGTTTTATTTTTTAACTTCTCAATATACACATGTATACCCATTACGAGTAACGATAATATAGCGCTTCTGTGTTACGAACGGAACGTGTGCAACGGAATCTCGGTATTCAAAGCGATCCTCCGAGTCCTTTCTGTGTGGACTTTTTTTTTTTTTCAAGCAATGTTCAACCGATACTGACTACTCACTGGTGCCGAGTTCCGTTCCGCTACCATTCGATTCGATAGTATATATACATATATATTTAGTACACGGTCAAGGGTGTGAGATGATGAAGCAGGTGTACAGGAGGTCGTGTTTTCTCTGAGTGTTTTTTTTTATAGCACGTGTGGTAACTTATTCGCTAGCATTCGCTGGTGGCCGGTTCGCTGGCGACAGTAAGGAAACAGTACGAAGATGCGTTTTGGTGTTTGTCTGCGGGTCTGCTCGCACCACGCTCTTCTGTGCGTATTTATTATTTGAACCGCCCGAGAGGAAAGATGACAACACAAGAGATAAAATGCATTCAAAACATAGTAAATCGATGTAATGATGAATTATATACCATGGAGGACTTATCGTGGTTGCGTGAGGGTGAGAAAGAGCAGTAATAGCTACTAGACGTTAAAGTACTCGGGAAACAGTTAGGCAATCCAGATCGATTGGAAAACGGCAGCAGCAGTCAGCTTAGCCATGCAGTGACGGCGAAAGATTTAAAAAAGGGAAAATAACACCCTTACGTACACCTTCGCTCCAACACTCTCCCACCCGCCCACTTGTGTCCCTGTGTCCTCTGAACGAATGTGATCGTATATGCCTGTGCAGGCTCTCCTCTGTCTATCAATAGGGTAAGCCGCGTACGTGGTTAGTAGATTTAATTAAAGTCAACTTCAGCCATTAATGAACGACAGTTACGACAGTGTGTGCCTTTTCTATCATTACGCTTCCGAAAATCGTGCTTTGGAAAAAAAAGATTGCTGCGGGTCCGGGCACACGTCTTTCCACTAGGTTTCAGAACATTCGACCCAACTGTCGACACACTGTCGCCGCAGTCAATTGACCATTTGCCCGACGAAAACCCGGACGGAACGGGTACCGTCTTCGGACAGTGGGACGACGGGGTCCCATATCGATCGAGTGCGCTGATACCGTGCTGACCGTCCCCTCATCAATCGATGGATCACATTTCCGATGCGTGACTAGCGTCCGGGCTAGTCGACGGGCGAGAGAAACAAAAATAAAAATAAAAATTCACCCTCATTGAAAGATGCATCTTGCCTCCGGGCCAGCCTTGTTATGACTTACGTGTTATGAAATGGACCACTCCACGTCGAATGGCCGGACCCCAGCAGCTGACCTTCAATCGTGTACAGTTCAGTTGATTGAGTTGCATTTCCCATACCGCGCCGCGCCGATCTTTATGCCGTGTGTCTGGTTGATGTTCATCGGCCTGTTTTTTCGCTCTTTTTTCACTGTTGCACTGTCGTTTTCCTGCAACCACCCCCAGCAGCATTGTGTCGTTGGGTTTCTGTTGTTTTTTGTTTTTGCTGCTGTTTGTTTGCCTTTTTCCTCACATCGCGATGGCATGTAAACCTCGATTCCGCTCCGGTCAAACTGGTACGAGCTGGTATGTGGTGCGTCCCTGCAGCGACAACCATGTTGCGATGATTAATCGGTGACTGAGATGCTGGCCCTTATCTGCATTCGCTTTTTACTCTGTCGTTTCTTCCTTCGCTTCTCTTGTAGAAAGTATGTTAAAATAGTGTATTGCACTGAAAAGGTGCATTTATTTTTTCAAGCAGCAAGAGTTTTATTAAAAGGTAATAGGGAGCCACAAAAAACGATGCATAGCTTCTAAATACAGCATTTTTGTATTTTTGGTCTAAAAGCTCAGAGTTGAGAACGTCGTGTCGACATGGCCAGGTCGCCTATCTGTTTCCGAAAACTCGGTCCAGGGCTGTATTCCTTCATCCACTGCTGCATTCGATTTCTTCCAGGTTCTATTTCTTGTCAACTCCAGTCGACGGGCTCGCTGTGTTCGTCTTCGCTTCGTGCCGAATGTATCGTTGACGTATACCTTCCTGGTGGGGCATCAGTTTGCATCCACATCATGTGCCTCAACCATCGTATCCATCCAGACGATGACATAGACAGTCCTTAGTACACGTCGTTCGAAAATGGCGAGTGCATTGTCGTCCTCCATCCAGTCCAGTCCGTAGAGAACTACCGACTATATCAGTGTGGTGTGTTTGGTATATTTCTTGTGTTGCTTAAGTCTTGTATTGTTGAGGAGGTTATGGAGCTCGTAGCAGGCACGATTTCCCTGAGACATGCACCTTCAGATTTCGACGCTTATGTTGAACTTCTCTACCACCACGAGATCGTCGCCTTCAACTGATACTCTGTTTCCTAACCAAGCTCTATTACGGGCCGATCCTTTGGCAAGCAAGTAAGTATGTCGTCTTCGTCGCATTGATCCCCAATTCAATACTATTGCCACGCGTTTCAGTCGGGTTTACGGCTAACTTCTTCTTCTTCTTCTTCTTCTCTTCTTCTTTGGCCTGCTCAAGATTGAGCACGTCGTGTCGACATGGCCAAGTCTCCAATCAGTTTCCTAGAAACTCGGTCTAGGGCTGCAGTCCTCCATCCACGGCTGCATCCGATCTCCGACAGGTTAGACTCCAGCCAACGAGCTCGCTGTGCTCCTCTACGCCTCGTGCCGAACGGGTCGCTGACGAGCACCTTCTTGGTGGGGCATGAGTCCGGCATCCTCATCACGTACCCCAGCCAACGTATCCTTCCGGCTTTGACTACCGTCAGGATATCAGCACCGCCAAACAGCTAAGTTAGCTCGTGGTTCATTCTCCTTCGCCACACGCCCTGCTAGCACACACCGCCAAAGATAGTCCTTAGAGAGTGCATTGGCGTCCTCCGTCAGTATAGTCCTTGGACTCGTACCCGTAGAGGACTACCGGACGTATCAAGGTGCGGTAACGGACGGACGTATTGTTGTCCGAAGTTACGATCGTACCAAGGTAGCAGAACTCCTCCAACACCTCGTGATCGTCGCCGTCAACTGATACTCTGCTTTCGAGTCGGGCTCTATCACGGTCAGGTAGCAGGTATTTTGTCTTCGTCGCATTGATGCTCAATCCAATTCTATTGGCCTCGCGTTTCAGTCGGGTGTACGCCTCGCACACCGCCGCAGTTGTCCGTCCGATGATGTCGATGTCATCCGCGAAGTCAAGGAATTGGAGAGATCGGATGAAAATCGTGCCCCGGATGTCGAAGCCCGCGCTTCGCATGACACCCTCCAGAGCAATGTTGAACAACAAACAGGAGAGTCCGTCTCCTTGCCTCAGACCCCGGTGAGATTCGAACGATTCCGACAGCATGCTCGAAACTCTCACCTAGTGCAAGGTGAGCACCCCGTCCATATTGGCCTTAAGCAGCCGTACCAGCTTCCCAGGGAACCGGTACTGCTGCATGGTGTTCCATAATTCGGTACGATCTATGGTATCGTAGGCCGCCTTGAAGTCAATGAACAGGGTGTACATAGGGATCTGGTGCTCCCGACATTTTTGGAGGATGTCTAGGGCAGAATGAAGATTTGGTCGGTTGTCGATTTGCCTCCAACAAATCCAGCTTGGTAGCTTCCGACGAAATCTGTAGCAAGGGGCTCCAGTCTGCAGAAGAGTACTCGGGACAGGATCTTATAGGCAGCATTCAGAACTGTGATGCCCCGGAAGGTAGCACAGTCCATCCTGTCGCCCTTTTTGTACACCGGGTGTATGACACCCAGTTTCCATTCGGCCGGTAGTTCTTCCTGATCCCAAATCTTAACAATCAGCCGATGCATGATGGCGAAAAACCTCTCTGGACCCATCTTGAACAGTTCGGCAACCAGCCCATCGCTGCCAGCTGATTTGTTGCATTTCAGCTGCTTGATGGCACTGATGACTTCGTCCAGGGATGGCGGGGGTACCTCGTCATCGTCATGCTGGCTGTCGTAGTTCTGCACTCCTCTGCTTCCTGCGCCTAGTTCGGTGCCTCCTGCATCTGCTCCGTTAAGGTGTCTGGCGAAGTAGCACTTCCACCTGTTGATCACCTCCCGCTCGTCCGACAGGATATCTCCTTCCTCGCTGCGGCACATAGCGATCATGGGAGTAAAACCGCCCCGTGCCGCATTCAACATCCTGTAGAACTTGCGAGTTTCCCCCGACTGGGATAATTGCTGCATCAGTTGCTCGTCCGACTCTTCGAAACTCCGCTTCTTATCCTGGAAGAGCCGAATCTGCTACCGCCTCAGTCGTCTGTAGTGTTCCACGTTCTGCCGGGTCTCGCGCTGGAGCATGCGGGTACGCATGCTCCAGCGCGTATGCGTTCTTCTCGGATAGTGCTCGCCTGCACTCATCATCAAACCATTCCTTCCTCTGGTTACGTGTCACGCGGCCAATTGTTCGCTCGGCTGTCTTGTTGATGGCTTGCTCCACCATACTCCAGTGGTCATTGAGGGACGAAGTCCCTTGCCACACCAGCTTACCTCAGCCGATCTATGTTGAGCCTTGGGGTAGGCTGAAAGCGCGGCTTTTTGGCGACGCAGAGTACGGCTAGCACACCGCCGATAATGTCCATCCGACGATGTCAATGTCTTCGGCGAAGCCAAGGAATAGGAGAGCTCGTGTCTACCCTTTACTTCGCATGACACCTTTCAAAGCGATGTTGAACATCAAACCGGAAAGCCGTCCGTTAAGACGGTAGGATTTAAGCGATTCCGTGAGGTTCCATAATACGGCTCGAACTATGGTCGCCTTAAAGCCATTGAATAGGTGATGTCTAGAGATTGGATGCTCTCGGATGCTCTGAAGGATCTGCCGATCGGCAAGGGTAGATCCTTAATTTAATCTTATACTCATTTCATTACTTAGGCGATACTTCTTTTGCTAGATCTCTAAATAAGATATATAGTTTGAACGATTCTTCAGCATTGCATGCATTACAACAGGTAAAGCATAAGGAGATATTAAAAATATCGCCAAAATTGCCAAAATAATTTATCCATCTTTCACGGATATTATCGCAAAATTTTAATCGATGACGCTTCTTGGGTACGGGGACAACGATCCTTCTGAGCATCTTCCTCTTGAACGCGGCCAAGAGGGCTTCGTCTGTTTTGGACAGGGCCGCCATGTCTCAGAGGCGTATGTGAGTACAGGGACTATAAAGGTACGATACAGTCCCAGCTTCGACCATCGCGACAGGTTTTTTGAGGAGAGATGTTTCCTCATGCTATAGAATGACCGGCTGGCCGCCAGCATCCTGGCGCGTAACTCAGTCTCTATGCTGTTTTCGGTGCTAGCTTTTGACCCGTGATAAGTGATGTTTTGGACGACTTCAAATTTTCGATCAATCTATCCGTACATCACCCCCACGTAGTTCCGGATGTCTTAGTAGGGACGCTGATGGTGCCACCATAAATTTGGTCTTTGCCTCGTTAATTTGCAACCCGAAGTTTTCTGCCACCTGCTCGATCCTTTGGTAGGTCCCTGCTGCCTGGGAGAGCCGCAGACCAATGATGTCTTTATCATCAACGTATGCCAGGATTCTTCGCAGGCGATCCTAAAATTGAAGAGACATTGCAAAATAGTAAGTAGTTAATTATCATCCGAAGCTTTCCGTATACCCGAGCTTGGACGATAAAACACACCTAAACGCTCAATAGGTCAAAAAGTGTCTTATCTGTTGGGATTAGCGTGTCTTATTAGGGATTAGGATTAGGAGTAGCGTCAAACGGATACCATATATTGATCTGGTCGGGCAATTTTGTAGTGCGTCATATCTGGGTTTTGGAAGTGTTAACGTAATAAGTAGCTAAGTAGAACTAGTTGTTGGAGCCGGTGCGTAGCCACAAAACGCAATCTAAATTCATCGACAATTACTCGCGTGATCGCATTAGCTTCGGCTTCCGAATAGCTCTCGCCTCCTTACATGATAATGGACAGTGGAGACAGGATTCTGTTCTGAACCGTCGAGATTAATGGACGTACCTTGACCTGAATCGAGATTTGTGCCGTGTAGTTGTATTTATTGAGCTTCTAGGTTCGATGGGGCAAGTGCCTATCAGGAAACACAGAATGATCATCTCATCAATCTCAGTAGGCATTTGTAAAAAAGTTGTATAAAAGCTGGATACGGTGGGATTGCAGAGTCAGTAAGTTAAATACAGCTTCGGAAGACCATATCTGTTCAACAGTATCTAGGTCAAGAACGGTGAACAAATAAATCCTGTGTCAAGGTCAAGAACGGTGATCAAATCAACCGTGTTAATTTCAAGTCATCGAGTCAGGACGTAAAACTAGTAGTGGAAGACAGTTAGAAGAATAGATTCGAAGGATAGACGAAACTATCAGTCACATACTTGATGCTCGACCACTAATATTAATGGACGTCAAGGAAGTAAGGAAGTCCTTTGGATTTGTGGCAAATTAGGCATCTAAAGCGATTACCCGAAGTTATTACGTCGGTCTAGAAGTAGCATGCGAAGCAGAAGTCGTTTTTGGACCTTTTCTCATTAATTTTATAAATCTCCATAAGAACTGGTACGGATAGACAATTTCTGTTGTAGCAATGATCGCTTATTCAACCTGGCAGTTGATAAGTAAATAACAGATTGGCTGATAAGTCCCCGGTCTCACACATAGAATGCGCTGCTAGTATTAAAAGCATATTATTTTTATATAGCACCAACCTTCAAATGATTCGTGTCAAAATTTGACGTCGGTATGTCAATTAGTTTGTGAGACAGAGCGTCTTTTGTCAAGCAACTTTTGGTTGATTGACGAACGAAAAAAGAACGAAGAAGAAAAAAGTGTTGTTCCACCAAGACAACGCACCGTGCCACAAGTCATTGAGAACGATGGCAAAAATTCATGAATTGGGCTTCGAATTGCTTCCCCACCCACCGTATTCTCCAGATCTGGCCCCCAGCGACTTTTTCTTGTTCTCAGACCTCAAAAGGATGCTCGCAGGGAAAAAATTTGGCTGCAATGCAGAGGTAGTCGCCGAAACTGAGGCCTATTTTGAGGCAAAACCGAAGGAGTACTACCAAAATGGTATCAAAAAATTGGAAGGTCGTTATAATCGTTGTATCGCTCTTGAAGGGAACTATGTTGAATAATAAAAACGAATTTTGACAAAAAAATGTGTTTTTCTTTGTTAGACCGGGGACTTATCAGACAACCTGTAACACAAAATAATATTTTATAAATATTTCTCAAATTTTGAGTATTGATCACTAGTCAAACAGCTGTAGTTAAGTATAATCATTTATATTAAGACGATTTATTTGAAGCCTACCAACTTTGTCTATTCACTTTCACACCTGGCCCAGCCATGAAACTTTCTATTTTACAACATTCTAGCAACTCACAACACCTTTCCTTACTACAATTCGCAACAACTACTAAGTGCATGTTAAAGGTCTTATGCGACTACTTGCTCACAAGTCCCTCTAAATAAAGTAAATGTGCATTCCCCCCTCACTAAACTAGCTCGTTTTGGTGCAAATGTTACAGTGCTAATCTAATCGGTCGGTATTCCCGGCGCTACCACCTTACAGTAGGACATTAGTTGGTTCATGGTACACTCCTCCCGGCAGCATTCGTTCGCTACATTCCGCCGGACCCGTGTCGCAATGTGCGGTACGATGAACCGATGGTATGGCTTCGTCTTAAACCATTGTCCTGTCAGCTCGTCATCGACCCCTCCCAACGCGTTGTTGTCTTCTGGGACCACGTTAAAGTTTCTTTTAAATTCGTTCTCATTGAAGTTCTCCCCGGACCAGTCGGGCAGGGATGCAAATTGGCTCGTAGACATCTGCGGGTATAGTGAAACTGAAAAGAAAATATCGTCACACAACATTAGACAAAAGGTGTATCAGAAAAATCAGTTTATTGTGTGCTGTTACTGATTCTCATACCTGTATTCCTTCTGAGATCATCCAGCGTGTAGTATTCCACACATAACATCGACAACGCTCTTGTTAGCTGTTCGCCGCAGTAACGTTTCGCCGTGACTGTTGGGAAACTCCCAACAGCTACCAGCACGATCAAACAGGCTACGTTAACGCATGTGTGTCGTGGAAAATTCATCTTCAATCCTGTGCTGCAAGCCACTGGCTTGCTTTCGAGTTTAGAATATCTTTAAAATTATTTAATTTAAAAAAAACCTTCACTGGAATCTATTGCTCGATGCACCAAAGCTTTACCATTTGCCATCCGCGTTACCTTTTTAAGTTGGAGTGTACCTATGGTTAGGAGACTGCGTGCAGAATCCCGAACGGAATGAACTACCTGCAATAATGGCACGGTTTATATAGTGCACTTTTCAGGGATACTTTATTTTTAAACCATGGCAACAACATGTGTAAGCTCAGTAGAAAGCCAGAAAAACAACCCCGATTCCAATCTACACTTGAGGGTGTATAAGTAGATGGATTAAGCGGAACTTTATTAATAACCATTCAACACAACTTTTGGATTGAAATGACCGCAAAGAGGCTCCATTTGCGTAGCACCCTTATTACCTTAAATTAGTTTTATACTTAATAACATTGTTCGCACTGTAAAGCCTTGTATAAGAGAAGAGTACCATCCACAACATGCATGATGCCCTCTGTACCCACTTATTATGCAGCGAGACAGGTGACACATTCTACTTGTCAAACACTATTAATGCATCTGTAGTGCACTTAAAGTTAGACAAATTCCTGGGATAGATAATGCATGTCTGCTACCAATTTACAATGTAGTAAGAAGAACACTAGGACACACACGCACTGGTACGATTTTTGTGGTTTTACATTACTCTACTAAAGCAATTATTATTGCTTTTTACTTGTTTTCGTTTCGACCCAGTTTGAACTACGGTTTCGTAGAATTGATTACCATCCAGTTGAAGGAAGTCGCAGAAATATTTCTAAAAAATTCATTGGAAATTGAGCGCTTAGGGCATACATTGAGTAGTTGACTGTTTAGCAATCGTAATTTATTCTGCCCGAAAACAAATAACTAAGCAAATGGATTTCGTTTGAACTGTTTGTTAAATCTCCTATAGAAGTAGATTAGATCGTTGCCTAATCACATGCTAGAATTGGTGTAGCTAATCTTCGTGCATTGCTTGAGTTTTGTTATTGAGCCAATAGCAACGCCTGTCTTCACAAGGAAGACCCGGAACTCAAATCCCATCCGGACCGTTGCCCCGTAGTGAGGACTGATCATCCAACTATCTGGTATGAATGAGTCGTAGTAAGCAATCTGATGATCGGTGTGACCAAGTCGGCCGTTGAAACAAGAAGAAAAAAAAACTTCACCTTAGTAGTTAAAATTGTTTTCTGTGTACTAAGTTTACAATATTTGACTTTGATTAATGAAATAATATTTCTATCAAAAAAAAAAACAATGTCGGCATTTATTCATTATTTAAATACCTTCCAAGAATATTACAACATTTTTGTATAGTAATAGAATGAAATGAAAAAATGAACGCGTTACAGGAATTTACTTAGTTTTTATTTTGTTTTATTTTATCAAATAATGTTTTGTTGCTAGAGGAATGTTTTTGGTCCGCCATTTTTGTCTTTCTTGACAGTGCTGCTGACACCGGGACGTTCCAAAATTTTAAGACAATATACTAAGACTAGGCGGCCCGGTGGTGTAAGTGACAGCGGGGCCGGTCTTCAAACGACAGGACCAGGTTTCCAATCCCATCCTGACCGTCCCCCCGTAGTGAGGCCTGACTAACCAACTACGTGGTATCGGCAGTCTAGAAAGCCATTTCGTTGGCCGGCATGGCCTTACAGGTCGTTAAGCCAAGAAGAAGAAGACACTAAGACTATCAAATTGTGTAAAGGCGTACAAGTTAGGTTATGAACTAGATCAGTTAGGAAAAAGATATTCAACGAGATGACTTTTTTTAGGAAGATCATCATTTTTAGTTGAGCATCTTTGTGCAACTTCATTGTATGTTGCATGAATACAAAACAATCTATTAAAATGTAGGCGATCTGCGACTTATTTATTTACCTAAAATCGTTTTGCGGCAGTATCGAAAGCAGTAGTTTCAAAGTTCTGATATCAAGGTGGTATTACAGCAGTGTCCATCACTGGATGTCCTTAAAAGTATTCAGCCCAGGGGAAAGCATAGTGAAGGGGACGAGTAATTTTCGACATACTTAACTTTTCTCAAACCAAATCATAGTTCAATAAGCAAGTTTTCTTATATTTAAAACCTATACGAGCGTGTGGATCAATTGGGTCATTGGTGAATCAACTATTTATTCAGTTTTTATTTATAGAACGTTCTTTTTTGCTGTGACTTCTTTTTCCGCACTACTAAGCTGTTTACAACGAGCCGGATTTAATTCAAAGATTAAAAAAAATTAGTTCGGTTAGGATTAGCGGCAGGTGACATGTGAATTTAATGTCCGAAGTAGCTAATGTAGCATTTATCGCAAAGAGAACTATAGAGACTATTTTTTTAAGTACCGAGTTTAGGTGTAGCAACAACGGAACCTTTCCTCACACACCCATCCGGATCGCTCCTCCGTAGTGAGGACTGACTATTCAATTACCTGACATCAGCAAGTCTAGTAAGCCAGTAGATGGCCGCCGTGACTTAGAAGGTCATTAAGTGATGAAGAAATTCACATAACGATTAGCCAAAATTTATCAACAATATCAAACTATAAAATTGCAAAATAAGGACCTTTCCTGCTATGTCATGACTGGATTACAAGATAAAGATCAACGGTATGGTTCCTCCACTTGATCTTGCAATTGATGTGTAATAAATACGTGAAAGACTTAGTCAATAGTTTAATCCTTGACTCAACCAGATTTCTCTCTTTCGAAGAGAAACGATCAACCCCCACCAAATTTCTTTCCACACACACACAAGAAGAGTCAACCAAACAGTGTAGGAATAAGTTCGTCCCATCCGTCCGTAGAAATTTTTGTTTGTGCTTTTTTTTTCAATGTTTGCAAATGGCCAATAAGTGATAGGTTCGCTTTATTGTATAGTTTCATTTTGTCCAATAACAACCGTACCGGCAACACGGTACAGCCTAAGGTTAAGAAGGATTCACGTAGCTAAATAGGCATCCTTTACATCTGCCGATCTGACCTGCTCAACCGCAATATCGTCGTGCAACAAACGTGTAGCAACATCGTAAAATATAAAGCGAGATCTACTAACAGCGAGAGCTTGTGAGAGCTTAAAAGCTAAGGTAGTTTAGGTAAGTGTTGCGAAGTGCAATACGTTGCATGCGATTTTGTAACTTTTTTTTTGTACGATTTTGTACGCGCCATTCCATGATTCCGCGACACCTGTCCGGTGGTACCGTTCGTACCCATGCCGCCGACAAACGTTTCATTCAATAATGGAGATTAAACGATCAACACTTATGTATGGGGTTACGGGTTGCGATTCGAGTGACTTAGAACGCGCTAACTTTTTTGCAGTACTGCAGCAGCTGGCTCATACCGCACGGTCGCAAACAGCACTCCTCTACGATTCCTCCGCGACTCTTGCGGAATCGTGCCGGTATCAGGTCGTTGTGTCCTGCTCCATGGCGGTACATATAGTTCGATGGGTAAACCATGGTCATCCAGGCCGGTACGGTGGCACGATCGTCCATCATGCCGACCGATTGCAGCTGCTGGTCCAGTATCATCTGCTGCTGCTGCTGCTGTTGCTGTGTGGCATCGTCCGTGTTCATCCACTCGTCGTTGTTCATGTCCGACTTCATGAAGGTATCGACTGTTGCCAGAGAAAGAAAACCAAGTTATTGAACAAAATTCCTAAATCTGTAAGGATTTAGCGTCACTTACCGGCCTTCTTGCTCGAGGTATGTAGATCAGGGAACTCGTCACACAGGAAGGAGAGAACCTTCACCAGCTCCGCACCACAGTATCGCTTATTGGCCGACACTACCGTTATCGTCCAAAGAAGCACCAACGCTTGCAGCATGTAGATCGTTCCATTACCAACTCCGTTCGTGGACGACATGATGACAGTGGTGCTAGTTTTGTTTGCTGTTCACCGGAACTCTGATCACAACTTCGACTCGTTTGCAGTACACACTGTAAGTAAATTGATTCCAAGAACAAAAAGAGCTAGAATTAGAATCCTTTCACTGCGAATCCTATTATAAATAGCAGCATGCTAGGAACTCCCAAAGATCTATCATAATAAAACATTCGACCAATTCTTCCTGAGAGGGGGAAGCTATAGCGTGTAAGCGTGCTCTAGTGTGCGTTTATTGCGCCCGAAGAGGTTACACTACAGTGGTATGAAAGGAAAGGCGAAGATTCTAATGCTTTGCGAGTGGCAGCGGACAGTGTAGCAGCAGATCCAGCATCACATCGGGTTCCAGTCTTCTTTATTCGGCACAGTAGCTTTTCAGCGTGTCGATCGTGCAGCTCTGGTAGCAACATTCGGCCACCACCTGGCGCCGTACACGCCGGAAGTTGTGCTCATGAGAGTTGAGATGTTGCAGCGTCATCAGTGCCTGTTGGATCATGTTGGACGAATGATCATGCAGCATTTGCAGCTGTTCCACATCATCCTGGACATCGTTAAGCAGTTGGGTCTCACTGTAAGGCATCAAGAAATTGCCTACAAAAATACAAGACGCGTTACGTGAAGAAATGAGGCAGGAAGCACTCAGCATGCTGCCACCGAACACATACCAGATTTCTTGCGGAGTCCATTGAATCGGTTGCATAGTTTGGCCAATGTATCGCTCAAATTAGCTCCACAGTAGTGTGCCTTCCGTTGCGAGGATGTTTCCATGTACTGCAGTGATCCATGCACTCCCGATAAGATGGAGTTCAGTGCGAGGAGCAGTAGTAGCATAGTCCCGCAGCAACCCACCACTGGGCGGTGTGTCACTTTTGCCTTCGATGGCATCTGCAATGGAATGTTGAAAGCTCAACCTTAGAGTACATGGATGGTGGTTGATTGTCGCTACTATTAACGGATCATATCCATCGATCCAAACATGTCCAGTGAGAGGATGTTATTTCTTACATGGCACTCAAACAAGCACTAGCACATACGCACACTTTTACCCGGCTCAGTAACTGCAAAATTGCCCCAAAATTTGGTTTTAGTAAATAGGTCCGAAACGAATTTTGTGGTGAAACGGTTCACCACATCTACCTTGCACGTAAACCAAAACTTACCACTCTTTTTTTTATTCTTAACCAACACACTAAATCACTCTTTATTACACTTCTTTTTTTTAAATATCGACATTAATTTCCAACGAAACCCAAAGTCGTAACCTTTAGCGACAATTACCTTGCTCGTTACCTGGCCGGAACTGAAGCTGTACTGAGGATAGCAGATTTTGCTATTCAAACTAGTACACCACTATTCCACTATGCGAAGGACTGCACTAAACTGCACTGTCGGAAATCCGTTGGACCACTGAATGTTGGCTGTCTGTTCTTGGCCGCTTTTATACAACTGTCGACAGTGGTCGGAATTTTTCCACGCACGCACGTGAAGCTGTGCGATTTCGATGACTTATTTCCCGGTACTCCCCAATCCTGGCAGACGTGTAGCACATGTGGAAGAGTTCAAGGATATACGTGTGAGGCGCTAAGACGGCCACGCTACCTGTCGCGCTATTTGCATAATCAGCTCCTAAGATTCGCCGCGCTGCTATTGCGACGTGAGAAAACATGATGGCGCCAACCGTCTGCCAAACGATTTCGATGCCCAATCGAGTGTGAAACGTGCACGGAAAGTGAAAACGGTCACACATTGGAAAAAAAGGGAAAACTAGTCTAAAAAGTTTTTCATGTGCCCTGATTAATTAATAACGCTGGATAATTATTATATCTTATCAAAGGTTATAAATCCTTATCGATCGTATATAATCCTTACTGATCCTGATTACAAGCATCAATCGACGAGACCGACCCATCAATGGGCTATGTTGAATGTAACAATCAATTGTCCGCTAGAAATCAATAAAGTGGCGGAAGCTACACCTTTCCGAGAAGTTGTTTTGATGCTGTGTGCCCATAGATTATTTACAGGCAGCAGCCACTAAGTTACTTCGTGAACATATTGAAGTGCTCTTGAAAATGCTGATGCTGTGGAGTCAATAAAGCGTGCATAACAAATGCGGGATTACAAAACAAGCACAGTCTTTCAATGTAATTTATTGACCTGTTTTGCCAACAGTTAATAAGCGCCATTTACTATAATACGAAAACAAGTCATAGAAGATAGAAACGGCAGTTCGATTTCTTTTATCAATCCATTTATTGTGGTTAGATAGAGGCAACCAGGTCAACATTTCGGTTCCTGAAAACTTTGTCCCGTGCTACATCCGATTCAGCAAAGGAGCGTGTCCCAATCATTGTATCTTTTCAGCTTTGGATACTATCGTGATACCTGCACCAACACACAGCTCAACTAGCTCATGGTTCGTTTTCCTGCTCCACATGCCGCCATGCATGCCATCTTGTCTCAGCTCTCGCCGTTCAAAAATGTGCGAATCCATTGACGCCCTTCGTCAGCCTAGTTCGGGAGTGCGATATGGTGCATTTCGTGTGTTGTTAGAGTCTTCTGGATCACAGGAGCTTATATAGTTCGTATTAGGTACGATTCTCCTGAAAAATGCGCCTTTGGATTTCGCTGTTTATGTTGTTGTTCGAAGTTACGATCGTACGAAGGTAACAGAACTCTTCTACCACCTCAAGATCGTCGTCGTTAACTGATACTCGGTTTCCAGGTCCGGCTCTACCACGGTCAGAGCTTCCGGAAGGCAAGTATTTTGTCTTTGTCGGATTGATCCTCAATCCAATCCTGAATCGAGTGAAAATCCCGCATGCACTTCGCATGACTCCTTCTGGAGCGATGGCAAACAGGAGAGTCCGTCCACTTGTCTCAGAACACGGTGAGACAAAAATGATTCCCCCAGCATGTTCCACAAACTCACCTTGCACTACACCCCATCCATAGTGGTCCCCCACAGCCGTATTAGCCTTTCAGGAAATCCGAATTGATGCAAGGTGTTACATAGTTTTTAAGGGAATAACTAATGTTTCGGAAGATCGTTCTATGATGATGCTTGAACTCCGATTGGTCCTCACTACGTGAGAACGGTTCTGATAGCATTTGCAGCCCGTTATCATGCTGACGAAATCCTTAGCAAGTCTTCAGAACATTATTCAAGGCAGGAAGATCGACATGGATCGAGAGTTAGCGCAGTCCAGCCAGTCGTGGGATTTTGTACATGGGATAAGTTCTTGCTAGATCCAAGTCCTTGCTACCAACGGTCGCGGGGAGCCCTAAGCTCCCATATTTCTACAAATTTCTTAGATTGGGTATACGGACAACGTCTTGTTTTTATGATTTTGGCAATCATTCATTTCCAGTTAGCCAAACAAGATTATTTTCAGTATCTCTAAATATCTTGAAATCGAAATCATAACGACTATGATCAAAATTATTACTTTTTAATTTGAGGAATTTTTATTTTGAAACTGGTCCTTCAAGCTCGGCCTCCCTTCTTGGCTAAAACGACCCACTACGTCACGGCCATCGGATGATACAACTTAATTGGCTAGTAAGTCATTACTTTGGAGGAACAGCTCCGGATAGGATTAGAACCCCGGTATTGCTGTGTGTAGACCGGCGCCGCTGTCGTATTATCACCGGGTCAGCTAGCTCTTTAGTTATGTGTTAAGAATGATCACAATCGATGTTTAACAATACCACAAGGAAGTTTTATTTACTTTCGGAGCAATAAAGATCCCACGAGCCGTTCCAGAATTGTTTAGAGGTATTTTCGCGTGTCGCCATGCCACATATATTTAACAGAACACAAATTATGCTTAGGGCCGAAACTAAGAACTACTTCCCAAAATGCTTTCCCCCACACTCACAAGGTCCTAGAAGTCCAGAACAGTGCCCAGTAAGTTCCTTACATTCCCTGACTCTTTTGCAAGCTTTGCGCAAAGCGCTGCGTTATCAGGAGCGACGTATCGACGAAACGGTTCACACAGTTTGCCAAACATGTCTCAGTCCGGCTGTCCAATTTGTTGCTCGGTTTCTCGACACACTTGTCCCAGCAAATGTCGGTAAACTCGTGAATCTGCAAAAGGCAATAAGATGAACGAACGGATGAAACCGATTCGATCCCGTAGGTTTTTTTTCCCTATGGTCGGTGCCTTACCTGAGCACTGAGCCGGGCACGTTCGTTTTCCGCCATCAGGAAGTCCTGTAACTCAGGATCCACGTTGGGTTTCTGTGTTTCGCTACTTCCAAAGCTGGCCATAGCTGTAAAAGTGTGAGGTTTTTAGGAATCACGTCTCAAATTAAACGAAACAAGGCAAATAATGTAATTTTACAAACCTGATGATGAAATTATTTACCGTCCGGTTGAGAAAATGACACTCTTTTTGACAACCTCGTGTTGTTACGCAATTCACTAAGGGTAGCACACATGTGCCAATCGGTCAAAAAAAATTACCCAAATTATAATTCATAAGGGAATTAACTTAAAAACTGGCGCATTAAAAAATATAAACTTTAGTAGAAATTCAATACAACGCTGTACAAGTGTAAAACTCAATATATTCTCATTTTGGTGATATTTTCCGTATCCGATGGTTTGCCGAGCCGCGGCCAAGCCACCGCACAGGGTGACCCAAACTGACAGTCCGCTTGGTTGCTTTGTTTATAAACATTTATGTACGTTTGTTGCTACGTCGTGTTTCTCTGTGCGGCCGTGAATAATTGTTGTAAATAGTATTTCCGTTTGTGTTAAGTTGGTGATTGCACACTTCAAGTGTGCCCTTTCAATTATATCCCAAGTGCCCCCAGAATTCCTACCAACTGCGGCATTTCTACCGCCCTACAACTCACTCCAAGCAACCAGCACCGAAAAGCATCAACAACAATGAGTGTTAAGGCTGGCCCACAGCCAGAGACGCTGTTTCATACGTACGTATAATGCATCAGGTCACACCATATGGTAGATCTTTGGGCGTCCCCACGCCCATTTCACCCCGATTTTGAGCTCACCCACGCAAAAACCACACGCTTTGGTTGGTGTTTCATACTGCCTCCTTCTCTTCTTCCACCTCCTCCTCCTCCACCATCAGGTGCATCCGATTTGTGGCAAAAAATCTACAACTGTACAAAAACATCGAATATCTGGAGCTGCTGCCAGCACTGGTAAAGAATGCCATCTTCCTAAACGTTGTGCGCGTTCACAAAGGCTTCCACGACGAGGAACTTCCCCGGCTGCTGCTTAACTCGTCCCTCACGCGAATAAACCTATCCACATCGACGATCACGGACGGTATACTGACGCTGTTGGCCGAAAAGTGTCCTCACCTGCGTAGCCTTACCCTAACCGAGGGCAACTATCGGTTTACCCGTACCGGCCTGAACGTCATGATACAGCGGCTGGGCAAATTGCAGCATTTGTACGTGAAAAACTGTCCACTGATTGACGATGAGTTCGTACGGCTGGTGGCGGGTAGCTGTCCCCAGCTGGACACGCTCGACCTAGAGTCGTGCATGAACGTCGGAGATGAATCGGCCGACTGTTTGTCGGGAATGCCGCTGGTACGGCTGAACGTTTCGCACACGAGCATTACGGACAAATTTCTAAAGGCGATCGCGAACGAACGGTGCGGAAAGACGCTAGAAGATCTGAACGTGGGACACTGTCCGATTACGAGCGAGGGACTGTCGGCGCTGTCCTGGAACACGATCAAGTACATTGGCTTCGAGGGATGCAGTATTGAAGGTGGGAAAGTGAGGATTAATTGCGATTTCAAACATTTAATTATTCCAATGGAACATTTTAGATCTTGAAATTGTTGGCTTTGGCAAGCATCTGAAGTACATCTGCTGGACCATCTCTAACTGATACAGCGGTGGCCGCTGGAATTACTCATACCCTACCGCTTCGCAAACAACGTGAAAAGGTAGTTATATCTGCACAGACAAATATTTACTGCTAGCACATTCATCTTTTAAACGATACAACGGACACGCTCCTCTCAGCGGAGAAATGTTTTTGAACGCATTTTTTCATTTAATTTTAAAAAAGGCAATATAAAATCACCATTCTGGTGGCAATATAATCCAGTGATAGCAAACAGTTAGGCAATTTGCGTATGCGAGTAAGCACAAAAGGAAGGCTATTATTATAACGTGGACCAACAAAAGCTAACAAAACGTACGAAAAGGAATCCTGCTAGGCTCCTAAAAGGAGGGCAAAAGGGTAGCAGTGAGCATTACTACACATAGAGGCATAGATGAACGGCTATATTTTAAAGGATGCACGTATGTAGCATCGCTACTATTACTACTACTACTACTACTACTATTACTACTACTACTAATTGATGAACTACTTACACATTCTATTTAGCACCCAACAAACACATACATATTAGCTACTAGTTACTGATAACATATACCTGAAAGCCAGGAAAATATTTCAAACTACTACCATGCATAGCAAAAACACTAGCAAACAGAGAAGCAATCAATTGTAATACTAAGGTGTAAGTGAACCACATCACGTAACTGTTGCGAACTGCAGACGTACGCCATAGTGTGTACGTGCCAATAACAGTAGCAGTTACAAAAAAAAAAAAGATCTCCATTACCTATAGCATCACATTTTCCTATATAAGTCACGTTTTATTTTAAAAAAAATGCCACTTTTACAGGATTTTGGCGAATTTTCTTGACACATTTTAGAATCATTCGAAGCATATTATTGACATCGCATTTGATACATTTCTCAACTGTTTCTCTTGGATAAAAAACTCTTAATAACAACACTCTAAACAGCTAGTAAAATGCAATTTTCGACACAGTCAATAGTAAAATTCGAATACTGTAGCGAACGAATGAGCCAAAAAAATCATATTTTTAATGCAAAATATAAATACTTTTGGGAATCTATAGATCGTATTGAAATCCGCGATGAACGTACAAACAGCACTGTGAATTTGATAACTCGCTGAATGTGTCAATAAAATCCGTTAAAACCCTGTAATGGTTAAATCCACTCCCGACCCTAGACGCTAGCGTTACCGGACAGCTGTAGCAATGCAAACAGGATTTTCTAATGGACCATTACACATAGTATTGATAGGTAATTGATTGATATGGCCAGCCCAACCCAGTCCCTAGAACTAGCCTTCGCTAGCATCGTAGCGAGAGAACTATTTTAACGAATTAGCAGCACGTACAGTGATATATTGTTGTACCGACAACAAAGTACAAGGACTAGCCGATAGTAGAGTAAGCAGTAAAAATCAAATATTTATACCGCATCGATAGAAAACGGTATGGACGGTCGCTAACACGGCTGTCCTAACGGGTCGCGCTATACGCTCTTATTTCTAGTATTTTTCACTAATTTTGAATTGAAAGTGTAACACACACAGCAACACAAAAAATGCCTCGAATTGATTCACACCCGGAATCTGATTTGTTGTCAACCAATATACACCAAGAACGATCTCATACTATTATAGCGCTCCGGACATATACAGCATAGACAAATTGCGTTAATTTGGAAAATGTATCTAATTTTTTATATCGTTTATTTTAACGTTTGCTAGAGGAGCATCATTTACATTACTCCAAAAGTATGTTTTTACACAGGGCTTACCATATAACCATGATAGCTTGATCAATGCAAAATTCAAGATGCACAACATTTTCCGACTTGACCACACATTACAACAGTTTAGCTACGCTGTTTCAAATCGATAAATTAACTTGCAATTGGTTCAGAAAGCCGTCCGATTCGGCACCTTTTTTCATACTTTGATTATGATCCTCGGCTTGGATTCGGAAAGATTCGAGTGTTCCGTTTAGCATTTTTCAAGATGCTTGAATTGTTAACCACTCAATATAAACAATCCAACCCAAGAACTCACCTTTGTATGATCCCAAACCCATCGTCAAGATATAGAAATTGTTCTAAAATAATCGGAAATTGTGTTATCTATTGAAACATCGTAGCTAAAATAATGTAACGATGTGTGTTCAAGTCAGAAAATGTTGTGTATCGCGAATTCTGCTTTGTTTGTACTATTCTAACGCCTGTTCTATGGGCTGTTAAACCCTGCAAGTCTCCAGGAGAGGCAGTTCCTATGTCCCACAAAGCGGTCACGATCCTTCCGCGTATTTGTCGTACGACACAAAATGTCCATTTCTAATGCACCAACAATGATGTACCACGCTAAGGTTTAATCGTTTGATAATAATGATAATAGTAATTACCTAGAAACGAATGCTAGGCGCACAAGTTAAAGCAATGAATTTTAAATCGAGCAACAATGGTTAAACAATAACTCATGTCTAATTATGTCGCGTTGAAAAGGCCGCGTTCGTACTAGCAATTAATAATCCCTACTCGATAACAATAACGATGATCTGCAAACCATGATGTTACTAATAAGCCGGACCAAGCATAAGGGGCAGCAAGTATTATATGGGTGGAAAAGTGGACAAGTGACCGGATAGCGTAGTTAGCGATAGTTTTCCAGTATACTAGCACAAATAGTCTGCATGTTGATGGTAGGCAGAGAATGCAAATCCAATACTAATGCTACGGAGTAACAGCTTTAAACATCGAACCAAGGAAGCAATAGCATTTTCTCTGCTGGACAGGTGATGTGTGTTTGCGTGCAAAGAATACGAAACAAAAACAAACGTAAAGGCAATACAATTAAACTCTTCTTGATAATTATATACCCTTCGAAAGTGTAAACCCAAAAATTCAAATACTTATCCATACCGTTCGCGCGAAAATTCAAATTCTATTCTCATTTATACAAGTATTAAAGTAACTCACTTAAAGGAAAGATATAGCATGTGCGAGAAACAGAAGCAAAAGGATAAGGAAAACACAGGCACACACGCATACGAAGTAAATAATAGGCACACAATTTGGTAAGGCACAGAAAACACTGTACGACGGAAGGATTATTGCTGCTAACTGATTAACTAATGTTGGGAAGAGCGCTACAGCCCGTCTAGAAACATTGCTAGACAAATGATGTTTTTAAATCAAAATTTTATAATCGAACAATTCAGAGAGGAGAGGAGGGAGCAATGAATCTCGAACAAAAAAGGAATAATATTGAAAATGCATACAACTAATAATACAACACAAAAGCAAACTACTATATACATATACTTACGTAAATACTTATATTGAATTATATAAATGCAAAATTATCGTAATCGAAAACACCACTATTGCTAGAGACAAGCATTGTTAGTTGTTGTAATATGTAAGTGCATCGTAAGTCCCGTTTTTTCCTTCCCCCCCCCCACAACATTAGTGCTAATGCTAAAATACACCGTCAGTCTCACTTGCGTGCACTATATTAAAATAACGAATGTTTGTTACATGATTGAAATGAATGAACAACAACAAAAACACACACTCACCACCCCACTTACTAACCTAAGAAGCGTTTTGGAGAAGAGTATTTTTATAGCGTAACGTTCAGTAAACGCCCTTATAACATTGCTAGTGATTAAGCGCCGAGTTTTAGAGCGTGTTGGAAACAGTTTAGATAATTATAGCAACAACTAGTTTTAGAGCGTGTGTGTGTGTGTGTATCGCGTGCAGCACCCGTGGTTTATTTAGAACCAATAATCTCCACATGCTTGTTTTGAAGAGGCTATTTTTAAAAGAAAGATATACTTTTGTCACATTTATTTACACTCTCTAATGTTAAGTTGCTGATGCCATAATTGAATCAAAAATTCTTCTCACATTTAGCAAAAGCAATAAGCAAGTAAAGCATAAGTAAACTGTACCATTTCGTTCTGGTGCTGGCAATAACTTTAATCATCATTAACAGTCCAAAATGATGTCTCGAAATTGCGATGCAAAAGACCAAACATGAATGCAGTACTTTCATGACCAAAAAAGACATTAAAATCAAATTCACAAATGATAATAAGACACGGAAGTAAGCAAGCACGGCATATTTTTTTTTATCACTGCACCAACCCACTCACCTATATTCAAATACTTTGTACTACTACCACAGGGCGTGGAACTTAAAAAAACGCACTTGAATCGTTGTTACGGTACAGGAACCACTTTCGGTGGTCGCGCAATGTTTGATAAAGGATAATAAATCGAAACGTCTTGTTTATTTACTTTACTACCCCCAAACTGTACGGCTTTTGACGTTTACTGGGATGATTTTTTGTCCTAACGAAAGAATTCAATACCATCCGAATGAATTTTTTGCTTAATCTTTATCGCAAAAAGACATCATCCAACTTTAGAATGACAAAACTTGATAGTTATTCATGTTAAAAGCGACATATTTAGTTCATTTTCCTATAGCAAAATTAGGATTCTCGAGCTTTCAAACTATGAAAAATACCTGGAACCTTAGCGTAGAATAGGAAAACGAATACATACTTTTGAAATCCTTAAAGATGCTCCAAGGCCCTTTATAATGGCACTGTGATTGAGAGCCAAACTCCTTAAGCCTAAACCAGAGCCTAAGTATTAGATTGTCCAAGATAACTAATTTTGGGTCGCAGGAAATTAATCCTTAAACGAGAGAAGAGTTCTTTTCGCTTGGTTATGTTTGTATAAACTTCTATCATCAATTAAACAAAAATAATCAGGACGAAAGCAGTGTACGTACTTGCAAGAAAGAGTAAGAAGTTTTCCAAACTTCAGACGTTCATTCAACCACTCCTTCACTGCACCACTCCTTACCATAAAACTTAAACCAACTGAACAGAAAGTTCAGCAAAAATATGATGTACCATCGGTACTGATATCCGTTACAAATGTGACCAAAAATGCAACGATCCAGTTTTCCGTGTGGCTTGTGAGCTCTTTAAAACGATTTCTTTTACTATTTTGCTTTTCGGCCACTTAGTAGCTTTCTAATGACCCGAGAATATGCGTAAGGAGATTTGCATAAAAATATCTGAATCAAACATCCCTACAGCGTAAAATTTGCCTAATAATTGCGGTTGGGGACATGATCTTTAAGTGATCCCGTTGTCTTCTGTTATCTCCGCTATTTAATATACCTGCAAGCAAAACAGTTTTTAGTAATTAGTACCTAAGTAATACAAGGAGCGGCCTGATGGTGAAGCGGCTACGGCGCAGATCTTATCACGCCAGTACCGGGGTTCAAATACCATCCGGATCATTCTCCCGTAGTGAGGACTGACTATCCAACTACGTGGAGTCGGCAAGTAGCGATTGAATGGCCGGCGTGACCTTGTTGGTCGTTAGGCCAAGAAGAAGAGGTAAGCTCCATTTTATTACCTTTCCGTGGCCGAAGACCATAATAGGAAATATTATGGTTTTCGGCCCCTTTCTCCCCCCAATTGGATTGGATTGGGAAATTTGACCTTAGATACGCGTTGGAAATTATGTCCTTCCGAGACGTCGAATCATCCGGATCTCATCCGAAATTTTACATTTAGTGTTCAGGAAACTATTTTCGTTGGTCTGAAGTTTTGGCTATCAGCAGCCCTGAGCGTTTCTGCTTCGGTACAGTTGTTGGTTGGTTTATTTGCAATCATAGATTGCATTGATTTTTCCCACATTATATCCTCATGATTCAGGTGACGCACGAGGCTTGACTAAGAATCTAAAAGCAAAAGAAAAAAAGCTTCCATCCATCATTTCCATCCATTTGGCATTGGTTAAAAGGTTTACCATGTCATAAGACAAGCATTAGAATAGCTTGAATCAATTGAATCATCAGATCATTTCCATTCCATTTACTCTAGCTAGGGGATGTTAGTAATGCAGCTGCTGTTCCGCCGTCTTCTGTTCCATAGTTCTTCTTTCATTCAGGTATCCTCTCCGATGAACAAATCGATCATGTAGAATCTCTTCTTGAAATAGATGATGGCTGATGATTATGCTTGTGTACGGGAAAGATACACTACGCCAAACATTTCAATCACTATAAATAAGCAAAGTCAACCCGAGTTTGCATTTACAGTAGTTTTTCATTCGTTTATTTTCAATCCGTGTTTTTTGTTTACGTCTAACTGCTTTCCCGCACATGAATGTTACGTGTTTGTCTACGGTGAGAGGAATTCGGTTTTTAGCTTTAACCAGTTATACTTATACAGTGTATAATATATGTATACTATTTTATATACTTTTTTCACGAATCACTACAGCATTACCACGAGTAGCATCGATATTGTTTTGTTTTTTTCTGCCTTACCAATATCGGTGACGCTATTTGCTTTTAATTTATATTTATCATATTAACTCAATAATTGCATTACTGTAATATTTATGCATATTAGGTGCATTTGTTACTCCTTGTGACTTTCCTACACACTCGTCCGTTTTTGTTTTTTTTTTTCTCAATATTTCTTTTTGCAACATTAGAGTTTCCTTTTTCTCCTAACAAGAATGTCTAAATAACAGTTTTCTGCTTTGCCACAAAGCGAAAACGAAGAAGCAATGCGGGGAACGATCGTCACACAGGCACGCAAACAAAGCCATTTAAACCTTCTTGGTCGCCTGGATCGGGTTTTGCTTCAGCTGCAAAATGATGGAACGCATGCGAGAGATGTCTTTGCTTGATTTGTTCGTCTTCGGGTTGAAATCGCACAGCTTGGCGATCCGTTCCCATTCGGTGCCCGGCTCAATCTCATCCGTTTCCGCCACGAACTGTTTTTCGGCGTTCCTGAAATCGTAACAGACAAGGGAAGGATGCAAATTATCCGATTGATGATTGAGTCAAACGCTTTACGTGGTAACAAACGTGGCTAATGGATAAAACAAATGGACAAAAATAATGGGGAATGTAAACATGTCACATGCCAATCATCATGAATATTACAATACATGTCGTTCATCCGATGCAAACCGTTAGTAACAGGGGTTTAATGTTCTAGGCTAATAGTATTAATAAATCCTTTCGCCAAATCGTATTAGTATACTTCATTCACAAACTGTTTGTTTTTTTATTCAAACTGTCTTAATGTAACACACATACTCATCCAACTAATCAATCTAAATAGCAAATCAAATATTAATTAACAGAAAAACCAAACGAAAAGAAAGGAAATTATAACGCAAGCCAAACCAAAACTGTGGTAACACAACAACGCTTGTTTGTTTTGTGGGTTTTATTTTTTTGTTTTACTTACTTGGCCGATTCCCTGTGTTTTTGGCGCATTTTTAACAAACAAAATGGCGCAAAAGTTGATTGGGTTAGTACGTTACGTTTTTGTTTGTTTTTTTTTTTTTGTTTAGCAAAAGAGAAAAGAACGTTTCAGGTGGGTTAGAATATAAAACCAAAACTATCAACATATGTAATTGCTGTGTATGTGTTGGATGTGTATTTTTTTTAAATCTTGTTGATTTCCGGGCTGTATACGTTATAAGAACGCATCTATCCACCGATCTACACCCCCCCACAAACACATACTTATCAGCCTCCAGTGGAGGTGATAGTTCGGTGTTTCATTACAGCACTTTCGACCGCTCGATCCACTTACCTATTGGCGGCTTTCGTCTTCGAGATGGTTTCCTCGTGATGTTTGTACCAATCTTCCAGCTCCTTGCGGGCCTGCTCACGCAGTTCCTCCTTTTTGCGCTCTTCCTCGCGATCCTTCTCCTCGAGCCGTGCCTTTTGGTCTTCGCGCCATTTGCGAATCTTTTCCGGTTCCTCCGTCACCTGCTTTGGAACTGTGTAGGGGAGGGGAGTAAAGGATGATAAAAAAAAATCACGAAAAAAGATAGATAAGCAATCATTGATAGAAAATTTATTTTTAATTGTTTCATATTGAAGGAAAAGAAAATACTGATTGGAAGAGAATACTTCTATATTCCGGTACTAAAACTTATCAGAGTTCAGAGTTTAAAATGATCTGCGAATTAGATACTTTTAAATAGTTCCTCATCTGCGCCAGGACGCTTAATACCTTTTTTTTTGTTTAGTGTGTTTTTTATGTTTGCCAATACAGAAAAAAAACTATAGAAGCTATTAAACAAAGTAATTGCGACAACTACTGCTAAGAAAAACGATTATAAAATTAAGTACAAAGAGATTCCACATATACACAGGCGCATATTAAGGACAAATAAATGACGGGTTGGCGCAAATCAATAAGAGAAATAGTAAACGCAAAACGAGACTGTTATATCAGTATTCCCGACACTTACCTGTGAAGCCTGCAAAATCATCATTATCATCTTCTAAGAAATCGAGAAAAAGAAACACATTTGTACAGAACATTATTAGACTAAAATGAACGAAACAAATAAATGACAATTATATGCAAACTTAAACAATACTTAATACATTAAACGAAGCACTAACACACGCTATACGACGACGTGCTCCGTTCGGGCTCCTTTTAACGTCAGCTTATCATGTGTGTGTGCGTGAGTGTGTATTTTTCGGTTTTAATTTGTTAAGAAATCATGCCCATAGATGCAAATAACGTAAACTCCTCCATTACGAGGGGCCGTCATCATCATGCCGTGTGATTTGTATACGAGTAAGAATTGTACTAATTCTGCTACTATTGCGTATTACCACGCCAAGCATGAGAGAATGTTGTGAACATTTTTGCTTTCATTTTTAACTTTTTGTATCCGAATGCGCAATCCAAAAGATTCATATTTTTAACAAGAATTAGTGTAAATTTATAGAAATAATGTGTGAGTTTATTATTCAGCTACACAAGGCAAATTCGCTAACTAGGGAAAAGAAGGAATAGAGGAAGCAACCACAACAGTACGAACAAAACGGTAATCTAAGCAGGCATCGTCTGCCTACGTGTGCTAGGGAAACGATCAAGGAAGGAAAAACTGCCATTCCTGGTAGTACCTGCTTACAACCCGATAGATGGTAGTAGCTCTTTAGTGTTTTGTGGGTGTTTTTTTTTTATGTGTAACCAGTTTTGTTAGTTATTTATTTACCTGTGTACTGATTATTATCGGCAGTAGTGGGCGGATCGGCTTGCGCATCGGCATTACTGATCATTTCAAAGCTTCCGTTTAGCTCATTTTCGAGTCCTGTCGATTCTGTGCTTTCGTGTAGTTTGTGTGTTCGTGTTTGTATGTTTTTTCCCCCAGTTTTGTAAAGGAAAAAAAATGTAGTGTTGTATTACCGGTTAATTATTTTTTCAAAAATTTTAAACCAAACATTAGTAAAAACGAAATATATCCATATCGTTAACAAGCGACGAAACGAAGGAAGAGTAAGCCAAACAAATAGGTTTGATCAAAGTGGGCCGGGCACAGTAAAGGCGTGAAGAGAGGGTTTGTGTTGATATGTATCCGGGAGGTGGGAAAAAAGAAAGAATAAAAGAAAACATGAAACGAACAAAAATTTGATTAGAAAATTGCATGCTTTTTGCTGCAGCAACGGGTAGTATTATAAGACAATTTTTTGCATAAATGGTCATAGATACCGTATGAATTGATATTATTAACAACATTGAACTAATGTTGGACGTACACAAATGATTATTTAAAATGATGATTGAACCAACAAAAAATGTACGATTTCTTTTGGAAGGCAACAGCAAGCACACGCTCCATACGGACAGAGAACACATGTTTTTGGTTCCTAATAGCATATGGGGATGCATCAGAAAACAAAACGAACAGCAAAGCAATCGGAGGAGGCTGTGCAAAAAATGCAGATAAGCGTTTGCATACAACAACGGAGTGTTCGTGTGAGTGTCCCAGGGGACGATAAGCACAATTATGACAGCGAAGCATTACTAGTGTATTGGCGGAAAACTTGTTTTATCGCTATTAACTGGGATCTTCATGTTGGCTTCTAGAGCACACGGCAACACTTTTTGACGGCGTACACCCGTTAATTCGATTAACGAAGCAGTCTACAACGCCTCGAAAGTGATGCTTGGGCTAGATAAAGTATGCGTGTGAAGCATTTTGGTGGATGCTTTCAAAGGTATTCCCTTGCACATACACACGAAAAAAGGGGATGTTGATCGATCCCTGCGTGTCCCACGTCCGGATGGATGACTAATGTTTCGAGTATTCCTACCATCCCTAGCATTACGATGGATGGGTGGACACAACCCTGGGCATGATGAATGTATAATAGTAAAGGGACGCGCATATGTTGACTAAAAAATGTTTCACCGTGTCAACCCACGAACCTGCTTTCGGTACGGGATCACCATTGACCGAACCGTTCGTGGCCGTCGTTGCAGCCACGGGTACATCATCTTCCAGTCCAGCAAGGGCGTTCTGTTCACGGGCCAAAAACTCTGCCGCCGGATCCACTTCCGGCTCATCAAATACAGCAGAAAACGCACTCATGATGATGAAGCACCAAGTTATCTTTTTCCCTTCAAAACACACGCAATGAGTTTTTCACCGCGAAAATAAGGAAACAAGAGCTGTTTTTACTTTTCTGCTGGAGCACGAAAAACTTTTTCGATCCTATTTTTTTTAATGACGCGACGGAATAGTTGACGTTTCGGTTGACGCGACGTTAAGGTATATACATGCACCGTGTATGAAACGATCAGTTTGCGCTAGGTAAATACATGCAATAAGGCAACAAAACGATAAGTTTCTCTCACATTTCGTAATTACGAAATATTAATATTTTACTTAAATGTTATCATTTTATTTACAAAACATACACGAACCACAATTCTAGTGTTATTTCCCCAAATTGACTTGTATCACTAGGGAACATTCATCACACGAAACGTAGATCGACTCGCCGGCTACGCTTTCCTCCGGCAATATGTAACATCCACCACAGCGGCACGTGTGAAAGAAAAAGCTGTCCTCCTCGTCTCGTTCAAAGTCAGCTTCGGTGAGAATTTCGTTCACAAAGTATTCCTCCTTCGTCTGCTGCATGAGTTCCGCATCATAGATCCTACGCAATCGATCGTCCCGCAATACTTTCCACGCCTGGTCGATACGGATAAATTTGTCTGATTCGTCTGTACCAGACGACGCGCTACATTTCCTTTTATCCGGATGGTACTGCAGCGCTAATTCTTGATAGGATTTTCGTATTTCTTCTAGAGTTGCGGTCCGTGGAACTTCAAGCACATCGTAGTACGATATTATGCACTCTTTGTTTGTGTTTGCTAGTGACATCGTCAAAGAATACGATTTTGTAAAATGTTGTGCAACTAGAACTAGAAACTTGAGTACTTTTACATTATCAGAAGCCAATTCTTGTACTCCGTTCACTACCAAGGAAACAGCCACCAAACGCACGCACACACATGGCTCTGTTTGTTGTTTTGGGACGATTCTCGCGTATTGCTTCTAGCTGTCAAACCGCTGCATTCCGATGCAAAACGTCACCGATCAAAACAATAGCTGCCGCTAGTGAAAACTCTCGCCAGTATCATCACATCATCATCGCCCCGTGCGTTCCTAACTTTCGTCGCAACGTCGTCAAAATAGGTTCCAGAATGAGCACATCGCCCGAAGGTCAGGACATGATGGAGGTCTTGGCCTGCAATAGCAACCAGCTGGCGGACGACCTACTATCGGCCGGCACCAATGCAGGAAAGCGGCAAAAACTCGTCCTGGACTATCTGAAGGTAGCCGATCGGGACGGGAAAAGTGTAACGGCCGAGTTTCCGGATGGGCTGGATTGGTTCAACGTGACGGAATCGCTAACGATGCAAGGTTCGCTGCGGGGAAAGGTGGTTGTGTTGGATTTTTTCACCTACTGTTGCATCAACTGCATGCACATCCTGCCGAATCTGAAGCGGCTGGAGCAGCTGTACCCGATCGAGGAAGGACTGGCGGTGATCGGTGTACACAGCGCGAAGTTTAAGAACGAGAAAGACTCCAACAATATCCGGGCAGCGGTGGAACGGTACGAAATTTCGCATCCCGTCGTCAACGACAACGTATCGGCAATGTGGCGCAAGCTACGGGTACAGTGTTGGCCCACACTGATGATATTGGGACCACGTGCGAACCCACTGTTTGTGATAATGGGCGAAGGCAACTTTGAGGATCTGAAGCTGTACGTTGGCAGTGCGATTCGATTCTACAAGGAAAAGGGTGAAATTCAGCGCCATTCGTTGCCTCTCAATCTGTCCGGTCCGGGTACGATCGCATCGAATATGAAATATCCTGCCAAGATTGCATGCTCGGTACCAACTGCCGGTGGTGTCGATAGCAACGAAGAGCCACTGTTCGCTATTTCCGATTCGGGTAACCATCGGATATTGATCATCGACTCGGTCGGTACAGTGTTGCACAAAATTGGTGGCAAACAAAGCGGATTTTTAGATGGCAACTTCACGAAGGCACGCTTCAACGCTCCTCAGGGCGTAACGTTCCAAGGGTCCGACGTCCTGTTTGTAGCAGACAACGAAAATCATGCCATCAGAAGAATAGATTTGAAATCCCGCTTGGTGAGTACCGTAGCAGGAAACGGCACCCAAGGAAATGATCGTACCGGTGGCAGAACCGGACGGGATCAGCTACTATCCTCACCGTGGGACGTGGCGGTGTATTCGACACGTGATCTCGATATGTCGTTTCATGCGGATGAAGCGGTCGTCCCTTCCAAGGATGTACTTTTGATCGCGATGGCAGGAATTCATCAGATTTGGGCCATCTTCCTGGACGATACAATCTGGTGGAAGTTCAAGAAATACAGTGCCGGTACGTGCTGTGCCATTGCGGGCAGTGGCCACGAGCAGAACCGTAACACGTCTTACCCACATAGTGCCGCATTTGCACAACCATCCGGATTGGCCATTAACCGTGTAGCGAAGGAAGTTTATCTGGCGGACAGTGAGAGTTCCGCTATTCGGAAAATTTCGCTCACAGACGGTAAAGTGATGGCCGTGGCTGGTGGCGATCGTAATCCATTGGTACGTCGTAGAGATAAGTAAATAGAAATGGGTTCTCTGGAACGCACTGATCCAAGGCAATGGAATCGACGGTTTCAAAGATTCCGGACGATTCTAACGGTTTCAATGGTTCCGATGATTCTGACGGGTTCGATGGTTCCGAACGGTTCCGACAGTTACGGACGGTTCCGGTTCCTACCTGCCGGAACTGATTCCGATGTTTTGTGGAATCGTTCAGAAACACCTCGACCTTTTTGCTATTTTTTCCACATCTCTATAAGAAACCCATTCCACAACACCGGGTTATCCATCTAATCAAACTTCTCTTTCCATTTCTGTAGGATCTGTTCGCCTTCGGTGATGTAGATGGAAAGCAATATGCGGCAAAGTTTCAGCATCCTCTCGGTGTCGCGTACAATCCGAAGGACAGCTACATCTACTTCGCCGACACGTACAATCACAAGATAAAGAAAATTGACATCACGACAAACTGCGCGACGACCTGCGAGTTCCGCGAGGCAAATGGTTCGATTCGGCGCTTCAACGAACCGGCCGGCCTGTGCCTCGATCGTACCGGCCAGCTGCTGTACATTGCGGACACAAATAACCACGAGCTGCTGGTGGCTAACCTTGCCGATGGCAGTATCCGTCCGTTAAAGTTAAACTTCCGCGTACCGGAAGAATTGGATAGCGTGGGTGAAAATCGTCGATCGGCCATTACTACTCTGAAACCAACCCGTCCAATCAAGATGCATCCGGATGCGGGTCAGAGCTCGCTACGCTTGACGTTTAATATGACTTTCCCTGGGCAGGCAACCAAACTAACTGACGGTGCACCACAGCAATGGTCGCTCGAGTTGCCTACTACGGAGTGGAGTTGCGACTGCACCAAAGGTACTATCGATACCGGTTCCGGTCAATCGCTTCGGCTGCTGATCGTACCACCAGTAAACGATGCACTGCAACTGAACGGAAACGACCCCTCACCGATTGCGGTTAACTTCAAGCTTAATCTCTGTGAAGGAGACATTTGCTTTCCGAAGGAATTGACGGTGCTGCTAGAGGTACAATACTCAACTAGCGAAGTTGGCCACTCAAAGGTCGAACGATACGACGCACAAGAAACGTACGAATTGCAGCTCTCGCGTGCAAACGTTTCCCTTCACCAACAGTAGTGAGAAACTATTGCGCACAGCGAACAAATCGCATTTTTGAAATTTTTATTACTTTTTAAGTCCTTTTGTTAGTCGGTGGAAATGTCGCCATTTTTTTTTTCTTGTTTCAGGTGTAGTACACACGAGCTTAGCATTGAGTTTTATGCAGATTATTTTTTTAATTTATATCCATTGTGGGTCTTTATGTACCAGCTGAACAAGCACGAAAAAACAGAGAAGAAAGGAAAGATCTTTTCTAAGATGTTAATAACAATCCGATCAATGCCAGTTACAATTCTGAATTCGTATTCAGACACAGGTACGCTTTACGCCACACTGCTGATTATCGCACTGCGGATCATTAGGACTTCCATCAACAACGAAATAAATCTAACGATGTAGCAATGTAGCATTTAACTGACGGGAAATTCTCCTCACAATAAATTTGTTTTTAAAGTGGAAAAGCAACAAATAACTTACCGGAAAAATTCACTTCACCTTCGACACATGTAAGCCACAGTCATTGCTTCGGCACATTCAGTACATTTCCTCACAGCATTCGCGAGAACTAGTGAGGATGCTCTTACTCATAAATGTATCTTAGATTCTAAGGATGTTCGAGCTTCCTTAACTTTTCATTATGACATGCAGCATAACATTCAGGACGGTCTGGTGTTATAGTCGTAGCAATGCTGCTATTTCACAAAAAAAAGAGCTGAGAGCAATACATAAGATCCTCCTTATAATAGTATGTCGTCTCGATTAGGACCCATTTATCCTCGCTTTTCATAATGATTTTCAGAGGCGGATTTAGCCCTTCTGCCCTTCTTCCCCAACGCGAAAATGGTGTGTAGGCCCATTCATGGAGGGCCCTGGAATTCAACATCCTGTCACCGTAAGGGCAAAGGCGAATTGAAGGCGGGGCCCATGAGAATCTATCAGAATCGAAAGCATTGAGCCCGGGGATGTGGGGGAGTGTAATTGACGAGCAGCACCGAGGCCCCTGTATATCCTCATCGACCGGGGAGGGGGATTGTCTGTCGATGCAGCAATCGTAGCACCATCTGTCAGAGCCGCCAGTATTTACAACAACCAATTCGTTTTGGGGTTCAGGGTACGTTTTGGGGGTAGGAAGATACGCCTCTGATGAGTTTGTTGTACCTCGTCGGAAGTTCAACGAAATTCGCTAAGCCACGCTGCCGCAACACAGCGTGGCTTCGGCAAAGGTTCTTCAAAAGTTACTGCAAGGGACTCTGGTCCATCACAACTTTGCCCTGGTATGTTTCAACTATTCGATATCCTTCACGACTGGGACCAGTTGAGACCAATCACAGAGTCCAAAATCTCCTACTTCCTTTTCGTTATAGGTAACAAGTAGGATTCATTTGGATCCTCCGCATCGTACAGATGGCGAGTCTTCATCATGCAGAGTCAAGACAATCTTTTGCATCTCAATTGGATTCGCCACTCATAGTATAACGTAGCCTCTTCATACAATATTCGTACTAAGCGGTTCAGTTTGTAGTCCAATTTTTCTGATTTTTTTGTTTACAGTGGAATCCATTCGATTGAAGATATAATCTAAGTTTTCGCCCTTTAGACGAAGACTTGTGGATTACTTGTTGAAGGATCGGACCGGATATATTATCGGAACAAATAGTTACTAGAAAAGATGGCATAACACTTCAGTAACCAGACTATCGTCCCTAAAACTTACAAAGTTATGCCATCCTCAGTCTAATGGAGTTAACCATTTTAATTCTATTTATGTGTATGTGTAATGCGTAATAATAGAGACCATGCGAAGCATCCGTTCTTGGAACGAAACTGTACTTCTTTCCGAAACTATTGACTTGTCTCGTTGTTACATTTCGTCAGTTTCGACAAAAGGATATTCAGTCATGCTCTACAACAATACCACAAACAATTTTAAAACACCTTTAGTTATTCGGATCAGGAAACGTTTCCACAGGGCATTTAGTGAACCATCACTATTGAAGTATTCGGCGTCTTTTACATTTGCATTATCACTTTCGGTTTTTATTTTCTTTAGTGTGATTACACCATAGATTTTTTTTCAGCTTCTGTCCATTTTTAGGTTCTTAATGTTGCTTTGCTTGTTTTATCCATAGATCGATCTCGATATTTCTTGCAGTATTTTGTTTGTTGTTTGCTTTTCGTGTAAGTGTAAGTATCTCCTTATCGTTTACTAATTGTCTGTCTCTCCCATAGTGTGCTGCTTCTCTGGTTCCTACTTTTCTTCTCCATGCGGACTATAATACATGTTTGTTTTTTTTTTCTTCATTGCGCGAGTGTTTTTCCCCCTTCTTCTGAAACAGTTCTAATCCAATTGTAATCGTATCGTATTGTTAGTGCATTTGTGTTTCGTGGTTTCGGGTTTGTTGTTCTTGACGTAGCCGCACATGGCGCACGGCTTACGAATGATTTTCTACACGATAATTTATACGTTTTCTCTTTAGCTTGTTTTTTTTTCCTCTAGCTGTTCTAGCTTCTCGTTCATTAGGAGGATTGTGGATAGGATGTTGTTACAATTTAGCCACAGCTTTGGGGCGTCCAAGTTCGGCGTAGCATCGGTGCTTATGACCACCACGATGATGTTCGCACACGAGAACTGCGTTCGGTTACGGAGATGCAATCGATTTGTTGTGATTTAAAAGCAATTTAAAAGTGCAAAATAGCGACAAAACCAAATCAAATTCAAACTGAAACGTTCTATAATAAATTGCATTCAGTGACGACGCCACGAACATAACTGAACCTAAACGATTTAAAGAAATGAAATTTAACTAAAACTATTTGAACGTTTGACTTTGCACAGACGGTTCTAGGTGTCAAGGTTTCTTAAGCTCTTTCGTCGAAGAAGCTTTGAAGCCAATCGGCCGCAGTACGTAATTGCCAAAGAAGTTGGACAAATTAGATTGTTTCTTTTGACTTCACTGACTTTTTTGCATCTTAACATATCACACTCAAAAATTAATCGAAAATATCAAAAACAAAGCAATTACTACAAACGATATCTCCCTAAAAGTGTGTGGTTCGATTAGCGCCAACAATTGTGCTGACACCAAATCGTATTAGAGTGTGGGTATGTGTTTGGGTGTTTATGTGTGTGTGTCCATGATAAATAATCTACATTTACGATTAATTGTAAAAGTACATACATGTAAGAATATATATATATATTGTACGTGTGTGTATGTATATATATATATTTAAGTAATATGAATATCACAACATTATGTCTGCATTTTCCTCCTTCCCAACAAGATAATTTTAGTTTGCAAGTACGGGTTGCAGCAACTTACAAACCCGGTTGGCTAAGCATTGTGGCGTTTAAATTAGTGCGAACCCAGCGGGGGAATGGAAACGCAGTTGAACACGTGCGCCAACAACTTCAACGAGCAATCTAAGGGGGAGGGGGGGGTTGGTTTTTGCCTTTCATCTCCGTCTCCAAGTCTCCAAGTAAAAATGAATTTTAAGAATAAGAAATTAAACCGTAAACATACACTAAGAATAGTGAAAGGAACTAGAAGCTTCTGATATTTGTTTTCTTCCTCTTCTGAGAACAAACTGCCCATGCAGACTTTATGTAGACATTGCAAAATGTTTGTTTAAACTGTTTAAAATTCTATTAAGTACGGCACCGATTGGACAGAACTATCTCCGCTTTTACAGCGATGACATGCCTAAGGGGTTAGTACACAACTTCGGTGCATTCTTAATCAAAAGTTTATGAAAAATTATGTTTTAAAAGACCGCGGGCCACAACATATTTCAAAATCCAAATTCCAGGTTTTCATGAGTGTTCGTGAAAGGTTCCCGCTTTGAGATTTTGGCGCATACACAGTCTAACTTCACGAGGAAACGGAGAAAAAGCTTAAATCGCAATTTTGAGATTTTGTGACAGTTTCCCATTGATTTCAAAAGTTTCCCGTAGCCCGCGGCCTTATTCTTACAATTGAAAAAGTGAAATAATGACGGCGCATTTTAAGGCTGAACTTCAAACACCATACGCCATACAGAACCAGTTAGTTAGTCTTCGGTGATGATACTTTTGTTTTTCAATCATAATAACAAAATTTAGAACCTTACAAGTTACCTAAAAAAGCTCAAGATATTTGTTTACACACTTGCTAAACGACAGTACACATACATGTATTCCGCATCTGTTATCATGCATTCATCGTTCAAAAAAAGGTCTTTTCAAAAATCTACAAAACTACCTATTTTTTCATCAGCACTTTTCGCAGTGTACTAACCCCACCAAGGATGACCACAACCACTAAATCATAATAATAATACTTTGCGAAATCGCAAGCACAGAGTCATGAGGTTCAGAATAGTGAAGCACTTTCTTGTATTCACTGGAGATTATTTTTAAAGTCAAATTAGGAACTTAGTAGAAAGTGAAAGAGATAGAGAGAGTGTGCAAACACTACTTAAAAAAAAGTCTTACAAAACAGGGTGTCAGATCGAGGTTTGCGTTTGAAACGTTTAGGTCACCTGTATGCAGCGCGTTTGTTGTTCACCAGTATGTGTGTGTGTGTGTGTGTTTGTGATAAAGACAAGCTCGTCGTGGGGAGATTAATTCATATGAGATCAATATCGCGTTTGTTTCGACAGCGAAGTGGCATTTACAGGATTTCTAAGACTAGCTCAACAGCGCAACACGAACTGTCAATAGTGTAAAACGATTCTCCGATATCGTAGAAGCAAATCGAACCCGGTAACCCTTTTCAACATGGGAATATACGATCTCGAACCCGTAAAATCCCAAGGCGAGGTGGTAATCGTTCGGCACAAGCCAAACTCCATTTGCGGAGATGGATATTTTTTTAGTTCGGGACTTTTAGTATCTACGAATATTCTTTTTTTTTTGCACGCGAAATATTTGTAATTGGTTTTTGCGAGGCAACTTTTGCAATGTGTATCGACACGAACGTATTCAACATTAGCATTTCAAATTGACGACTGCCAATCTGAAAACGCATACGTCGGTGCGGAAAAATCAAACTTTCGTGATTTTTTCGCTGCGATCAGACTGCGTCGGTCAAAATCCATACCTTTTTAGAAAACGCAACTCACAACGCCTTACCGGCGCCTTTGACTTGAATCTACGATTTCGGAGAATCGTTGAGCTGAAGTTTGAAAACATTGTTGAGCTGGCCTATGGTCCCCCTGTTCATTAAACAGCGCGCTTACAAGAAAGTTCAGAGCTTTCTTTGTTTCCCTTTTTTCCAAATGTTGAAAGCGCTGCAGTAATAGAAAGAATGGCTTTTAACGATTAATCTAAAATAGTAAACAAGAAAGTAGTAAATTATTAGCTTAAGAGAAGAAAAGAATAAATAATTCCGGGTTGTAAAAGTGATGGGCCTTAAGCGAACGGATCATTTGACTGAAGTTGGCGATGCTGTTGATGAGATGGGGGTTTCGGTTGATGATACTGTTGCTGCTGCTGCTGCTGCTGCTGCTGCTGCGGCTGTTGCTGTTGAAGATGATGGTGATGATGAGGAAGATGAACGGAATGATGAGTGTGCGGCGATAATAGCAAAGAAGGAGAATTTGAAACGCCTGACGGATGTTGAGCCTGGTGTGCGTTCAATTGTTGCGCCAGATTGGCCACACTAGCGCTGATTAGGTTGTGGCTGCTGCTGTTGCTGCTGCTCGTCGTGGCGTTCGTGGTGGTGGTGGATGTGGTGTTAGAGCTGGTGCCGTTACCGGGCAGGCTTACAAAGAGCGATAGAGATGGTGGAGTTCGCGTTGAGTAAGAAACGTTGCTGGGTGGAAAAAACGATCGCTCACGTGGTCAGGCCTCAGTGCCACCGACCATGCCGCCGTTGTTTTTCGGCGTGTAAATTGTCGCGTTCGGATCGAGTCCGGACGGACAGTTGCCGGCGCTTGAGCCTCCGTTGTTCGAGTTTTGCATTTGTACTATTTGTCCCGCATTGGTACCGCTGCCGTTACCGACCGTGTTCGGACCGGATAGCACCGATGACGAGGGCAGTGTCGTCATCGTGGACGTAAGCACCCCGAGGCTGCCTAATTGACTGCAGAACGATGGTCCGTTCTGCACCAGGTGCGACATAGGACTTGGTTGCTGTTGGCTGCTTTGCTGCATTACGCTTCCTCCCGTACCTGTACTGCTGCCTCCACCTGCTACTCCTCCTCCTACACCACTACCACCACTGCCGGGTCCAATCCCATTCAGATGCCCGCTCGTCATGGATTGTGGCAAAAGTTGCGGTGCATCGGCCAACCGCATCATCGATGCTCCACCGTCCGATCCCGCGCCACCACCGTGGCTAGTCAAGCAAAGGTTCTCGGTAGGCATAACCGCCAACAGCTGTACGATTTTTGCATTTAGGTCAAGTATTTCCTCTTCCTTCGCACGCAACGAACCTGTTGAAAAAACAAAAAGCACGTGGCATATTTACTTCCAATTTTCTCGTCCGGGATTTGCCGGGAAAGTCTGCGCACAGCGCACACAACACATACAGGTGAGAATTTCAACCTCTCGCCTAGTGCCACCAAGGGCGGAGAATAAGTCCAGCTTAAATCTCGTTTCGGCCGAAAGGCTCTTCTCGAGCGTCGCGTTCTTATCCTGCATTGCGGCCAGTGCACTCATCAGCACTTCAGTGTTTTGCTGTGCATCACGGTTTCGTAACTGTAACTCCATCTTTCGCAGCTGTAAAAGCGTGGTGGTAAAAAAGGCTATTTACTACCGTTAAATTTAAATCATAATCGTTAATAAATTACCTCCTGCTCATAGTTACGAGCTTGCTTTTCGGCCATCAGTTTCGCTTCCTCCATATTATGCAGTTCGTTCTGCATCTTATCGATTTCCATTTCTATCTGCTGCTTCTTCATCTTGCATGCCTCGCTACACTCGGCACGGGCGGCTTTTTCCTCTGCCTGCTTGCGGTACTTGCGCTCATTGTTTAATTGTGCCTCGAGCGATTGTCGGTGTCGTCGTTCTTCACCCAGCCGTCTCTCGACGGTTTGCAAATTCTGACGTTCCTGTTGCCGTTGGTTGCAATGTTCCTGGTATCTGAGATAGAGGAAAAAATGAATGAGCTTTCAATCCCATTTTTCGGTAAAGCTGCTTATTTTGATGATGATGATGATGATGATGACAAGTCCCGCCACATACCCCATCATAGGTGTGAGGATATAAAGTATCGTTATTGATATTTTAAACTCTAATCTTTCAAGCAGTAGTCTTACAGGGTATTGCTGAGAATCAATTGACGGTACGGTTTTGCAACCGTTGTAATCTTACTAATTGACCTCTACTACTCTAAGAATCACTCAAAGAATCAATCCAATTTCTTGCAAAAACAGCAACTCCTCCTGTGTGACGTGAATGTGACAAACGCGGCACGACCCTCTAATCTTTTACATAAAACTGTTGAAAAGTATTTTCTTCAGTTACATGAGCATCAGTGACTAAGACCAACTCGGTTGAACTTTCTCCGCTGTCTCCCAAAACAAAGCATAGCTCCTCTTACCTGTTTTGCAGTTCATCGTAATCCTTCTGTTTAGCCTGCAAACACGCCTTCAGATTGTTCGCGTTCGAATCATACTTCTGCCGCAGCTCATTCTCCGTCTGCCGGTGTGCTGACAGCTCGGCGCGCAATTTCTTCAAGTCTCCTTCGAGCCGTGGGCAGGACTCACACACCTTCTGGACAATCACTGTGGCGGCCGGTGGAGCAGACTCGGTAGATGAAGCTTGACAGGACGATCCGGTCGTCGTTTGTGTCGCTTTTAATGTCCCATTCACCGACGAGACACTACAGTCCTGCTTACCTTCTGCGATCGCACTACTACAACTACTACCCTTGGAAGCGTTCGAAAGATCCTTCCCCTGTTCGCCATTTTGTTGGAGATTGTCTTTAACCGGCGCGGATGGACCACTGCCAGAAGCGGTGGTGTACGAAGACGGCGTAACGGTTGTTCCTTTATCGGTTCCGCCGGATGTCGTCGTTGCCGCTGTCGTTGTCGTAAGCGTCGTCACCGACGAGGCCAGTGCAAGGGTCGCACAAAGCTTAGCGATTGCGGACAGCTGCGCCTGCTGCTCGGCAGCTTTCTTTAGACGGTTTTTACGCCCTGAACGACCACTGCCACCTTTCGATTCGGTATTGGGCGTTGGTGCTTCCGTGGCCGTCGCTTGCTGTATCAGCTCGGGTTGATGGTATTGCGCAACGTGACCGTTCTGCTTACCTGCATTGGGTTTAGTTCCTCCTAAAGTACCGCCATTACTGCTATATGGTGGAGTACTTTCGTTTGGACTTTTGGAACGATTGGATTGGATGTGTTTTGCAGAGCTAGACGTAGACAAACTGGTCGAAGCTGCCGCATTACCACCGTTACTTGTCTCCCTGTCGCAGTCTTTACGAGCAGTTTGTCCTTGTTGCAGGGTACTCTCTTTGACATCTTTCGCAATAGAGCTTCCATTGCAGTGAATGCTGCCATTATGATCGTTCGCACGATTTACCGTGATCGAACTTTCTTTTGTACTGATTGTGGTACTGCCGACGTTACTACTGCTACTATTGCTACTGGTGCTACTGCTGGAGGAGGTGGAACTATTGTGACCACTTTGCTGGAATGTGGCAGTCTGGTGGAAATAGTAGGATCCACCGCTACCACCACTACCACCGTTCATCTTACTGCCGGCATTAAACGTACTGGATGAGTTGGAGGACGTAGAACTGCTGCTCGCGCTGCTATCCTTGTCCAAACTTTTCCGATGCTTGGAAGAGCCTTGCTGTTGATGCGATGAGTGACTGAGGCTTCCGTTCATCGCACTACTTGACGATGACGGTGAGCTACCACCACTACCGACATGCCCATTTACATGCGTCGTCGAGACGGTACTACTGCTACTCGGCGATTTGTAACTTTGGGTACTTTTACTATGGCTCGCATGGTGCTGCTGCTGATGATTATGGTGGTGATGATTGTGATTATGATGATTGTGGTGGTGATTATGCTGTCCTGTGTCACCTCTGTTACTTGTCGCTGTACTACTACTACTACTATTCAGACTATTATGGTTATTCGACATCGCGGCCACCGGTACGAGATCCTTCGGCATTGTCGGATGCTCCGCACCGCCTCCGCTAATTCCATCGGACAACGGCTCTAACGCTTTCGACTCTTCCTTCGGCAGTGCTTCCTGAAGCAACTGCATGTAGAAGTCATTATCCTTCGCAACTTCGCGTTGCTTGCGTTGCCGTATGCGGTAACCAACGTAGCTCTTGAAACCGAATCCAAGCGTCACCACCGGGTATCCGATACTGAAATTGATTCAAGAAAACAGTATACCCCAAAGCAAACGAACCATTTGTCTTGCTGGATACCTACCAATGGGCGGCAAATGGCCGGCAGAGATTGAGATGTGGTATATTTCGACTGTCCTTCCATCGTATGGCAGCCTCCAGATATACGAACAATATCCACAGTATTATCGTCGGCAAACAGATACCTTTATCTGTAATGCAGGTAAAAAATTTGTATCAAAATTTCGAAAAAAAAAACAATCGTATCGGTGATTAAGCAACATTTACCTGTATGCCAAACATACTGCACCCAAACGTACGTACTGGCGGCAAAAAATAACCACTGAACGGGGATGAAAAACAGACAGACCAGATCGGATGTGACCGCTATGCAGACAAATAGTACGGAAAATGCCTAAAATTATATAAACAATAATTTAATACATTAAGCAACAGCTCCGCCAGGCGGCCTTTACTTTGTCAGATTCAACTTACCAATCCTTTATACTTGTAGGAATCATATATTGAACGGAGCAGCAACCAAAATGGCCATAGAAATTCGAAACGAAACTCGAGCAAAAAGTCTGCTGTAATTACGGACGCCCATAGGAGAAGAAATTTTATGTAGAGCAGGGTGTTGCTGGAAGAAGACAGATTATGAACATAATCATTAGCACTGTTTTTCTTTTTTTTTTTGGGAATTTATGCCCCGATTTTTAGAGGATGTTTAAAGAATAACGTTTATTTTTGATTAAAGTATTGAAATAAAATGTAGATAATGTTTTGAACGATAGAACGAAGTTTGAACGATAAATGATTCGTCGTGTTTCAAATAATTTATCCAACTGCAAACCATTTGCAACCGAATCCGTTGATAAATGATAATTGAGCATTGCAAACTGGCGATCAAACTACATTCAACTGCAACCATTATATTCGGTGAGCAATTCGATCGACAATTGGATGCACGAAAGACAGCTGATGGCTGCCAGCTGAACCAGCTGACTCTACAAACAAACAGCACACAATGCAGAAAAAAGGAAAACAGAAAAATTTCAAGGGAGAACACAAGACGCATCCCTTTTATGTAGCAGATGTTTTTTTCCAGTGGTAGTTATTTCGTATAGAAAAGCAAACATGGGTAAATAACGGTGGGAATAGCAGGAAAATAAGTAGACAAGATCTGACATCTTGATCATTCATATCATGAATGCGATACGACAGTTAGGTATCATCGGTTAACCAACATTTTACAAAGACCTTTCCCTATGGACAAAATTTGCTTAATAACCACTGAAAAGGTTTTTTTTTTGGAAGAACGGCCTGGCAGTATTACTTGAATTATCAATACCATGTAGTGAGGTCCATAAGGCCGTGGAGTCCTAACTACGGCGGGACGGTCCGGATGGGATTTGAACCCCGGTCCTGCCGTTTCAAGATCGGCGCATTTAGTACATAAAATCGTAACTTTTCATTCTTCTACGATCGATGCAAACTATATCTTAGGAACGAGCTGGAGAATCTTCGTATCATCCACCCTAGTAAGAAGAGACATAAAACAGGCAGTCTAATATTCAATATCAGACGGATGGAGTCGGAGACGGAGTGATAACGTTGATGTGCCTATCAGAAAGACACTAGACGATAGTACAGGACTGAGAGCAAGTACCGAGGACTTATGCAGCAGGTAAGAGTAGCGCCTGATGAGTACATAACGACAAAAAGCAATAAATTACATGTTTAGCCCAGCATTTGTTTGCGACGTTGAAATTCCCAATTTTTTAAACTAAACACTGTAAAAAACAACTCTTGAAATTTTATTTACAATTGAATATGACGGTCCAGTGCCGTATTGTCACAACTCTTGAAATCCAGGGATAAAATTCACAATCAAATACTTCATCAAACATCGTTGTTGAACACATGATGGTTGTTGTTCACAAACATAGGACTTTTGCAAGAAAGGCCTAGTTTACTGGACTTGCTGATACCACGTAGTTGGATAGTTGAAGTTGAAGTCCTCACTACGGAAGAATAGTCCAAATGGGATTTAAATCCTGGTCCTGCGCCATATGAAGATCGGAAACCGTTGTCGCCTCAACCATCGAACTGCTCTCTCCAGGAAACAATCAATTATGAACTCAAAATTCATGCATTTCATAGCATTCTTCAAGAAGTATTATAACATAAAAGAGGTGATGCCGTTATAAAAAGTCTAAGCCTCTTGAAGTAAATGAACATTTAGGACAAGTGTTCCCCATCCACGTACGTACATTTACGAACAAGTGTTCCCCATATAGCCAGATCGATTAATGTAGCGTTATCGATTTTACACGCAGCCTCCGACATCATCTGTCACGACCATGTTACTGACATTCCGGGAGGGGGACATGTGGGCACTAACCAAAGGACTACTCTGATACCAGCAATCTCACAGCACGCGCGATACCGTCCCTCAGGGACGGTGTACCACGGAGGCCCATTGACGGTGATATTGGAAGAGGTCTCGCGGGAATTATTGCCGGTAGCTTTCGCGATACAGGATAAGGATAGTGTGAGTGTGTCCGTGTGTTTTAGTCAACAGGCAATAAAATGCCGACGCATGTGCCCTTCTTCCCTCGCTATTCGACGACGAAGGCAGCTACCAAAAAAAGATGTTCTTATTTGTTTACAACGCGCGCGCAGCGTTGCCCAGCACACATCCTGTTGCCTTCTCAACGATAGAGCTAGCGCCTCATATTAAAAACGGAATGCCATTCCGTTTAGCCTTTGTTTGCGTTGGCGTTCTTCGCGAGAGCTCATGAAGCTTGAAGACACGTCACAAATGATGACAAATATTATCAGCTGAAGAAATTTTGCAGTACAAGTCAAGCACGAGGTCAATTTTGTCCACCAACCAGAGATAGGATGTTGAGAATTCTGGTTGCTTCTGTTATTCTGGCAACTTCTAAATCCTCCAGTGGCATGATGTGGCCGAGAGCATCCTAAGCATCCCTCTAGTTGGAGAGCATCCTTCGTGTGACTTTGCGAGAACGTGATTGCCGTAATTGACACATGGCAAAATGCAAGACGCTCCTCCTCGCGTACCAACAACAAACGATAATTTAATAAATCATACGGCCAAGCAAAAAAAAACCTTCCGGTCATACGTACCTCCCGATCTGTTCTGCAATTTTGTTCTTCTTAATGGGCCGTCGTATTTTGCCACAATCGGCATTGCGCCTCTTCATTATAGCGCACCGCTTGATGGTGATATCGGTCCGGCCAGCTCCGTGGTAGCGAATCCGTTTCACGCCGAAATTGCTGCTCCGCTTCCGGATGCCTCCCAGCAAATGATGGTGAAGCAGTCGGTGTATCCGGCGGATATGCTGCTGATGCGTCGGGCTTAGGCCGACTTCCGTTTGCTGCCAGAGCGATTCAACACAAACCCCGCGACAGAACTATTGCCTGTGTCCCAATTGCGTGTTTGCGTGTGTTTGTGTTGGTTGCCAACACACCGCGCGGACTCCGGATCACCGACACCAACCAAAACACCGCTTTCGAGGACGACTATGACGATTGTGGCAGCAACCACAACAACGACAACACAATTGCTGGCACGAAACAGGAAAAGCTAACCCGCCACAAACACTGTGCTATGTCCACTTTCGATAAATATAGAATTTTCGATCTCTCCTTGCGTTGTTGCTTTTTTCCTTCCCCTTTCTCGGAGACTGATGCACCTTCCACACCAGCAGCACACGAACGGTAAACACACGCGTCACACTTACAATACAGTGCTCTTACACCGTGCTGAGGCCTACCATCACAAAATATCACCCAGAGAAAAAAGCGGTGGCAATAGATTAGAAAATGCACGTAGATGGCTGTGATAACAGGACGTGCGGTTAGATTTTCCGAACCACACCACACACACACGCGGCACACACTGATGCACTGATATTGCTGCGTGGAAATTTTGGAGCAAAATTCACAGCTATTCAAAAAACTTTACAAACTTACTCCTACCACTACACGCGATGGATGATCGAGATGCAATCGGACCAAACGATACCACGGTGCACACGAACTCTGGCAATGCATGTGCGATTTTTCCTGCAAAAACACAGTAAAATTATACTTTTGGTGGTCAAGTTTCGGCTAACTTTTCACATTACAACGTCACAAGCACCGTCACCTCTAATGTTGATGTGTCTACTACCTACAATGAAAAATAATTCTGCCCATTTTCCTCTCTAATTCGAACCCTAATGCGTACGTTTGTCTGTGTGTAAATGACTGTGAATGTTGGAAACGGAAACGCCGATAGCCTTCTTCGTTCGGAAGACATTTCCGGAACGGAATTTTCTTCAATTCCGAAAACAATTTTTTCACTAAATCATACCGTTACCAGTTTCTAGTACACTCTTGCACTATCTCTTTGCTTCCTCTCTTAACGTTTTGACTTACTCGTAGCATATAAGCAGCTTCCCCCTCAACAATCTGAGCGCATAACCAAAAGTGCAAAATCTGTCATCGGATGCATATTGTGCTCCCACGCATCATCGGAGGAAGCTGCATCACCCCGCAGCAGCAGATCGAAGAACTCTTCACGGTGGTGGCACTGTGGACAACTGTCACTTGCATGGGATGTTTTCCTTCGGTTAAAATTATAATAGTTACCCGTCGGTGCCGTTCCGGGTTTTGCGAACGCTCGTGGAACCAGCTTCCGTTTCGAAATATATCACGCATAAGCTTTTCTGCGCGCGCTCTCTCTCTCTCTCGCCATCGTCCACCGATTTTGCCGTCGACGTCTTCACTGTTGGGTTCTTGCACTCTCTCGCTTTGTCTTGTTCGTACTATTTTTCTTCTTCTCTCAACTAGCATTATCCCATCGCGTGCTCGGATGAACCACAACCTGCGATAGGATAAATCTGAATTTTATATCTTTACGTACGTCAAAACATCCTAGGCATGTATATGAAAGAATCTGCTACCAACGTTCTAACTTCGCCGACGAATTTATCCACAAAAAATGATACTCCACCACCACCACACCAACCCTGACTGACACGCGCGACACAGACTCCCGTTTTTTCACCGTTCCAGCTGTTTTGTGAATGGTTTATGAGGAAACCATTTTCCCACCGCACACACACACACGTACACACAAACGGGACTTGCGAGAATCAATCGAAAATCAAACCCCTGAGCTATTTTCCAATGCTTTGCACAGTCACATATTATACCGAATGCGGTGCCTTTTCTCACCAGCATGGAACAGAATTTTTCACCGGAATAAGCCGTCCAATGATCTGCAACCGAACCGGAGCAAAATCGATTTCCCGGACCTCGCTCTCTTTGCTTGACGATACGATGGGTAAGCTGGTGTGTATTTCTTCTTCTTTCACTTCACCACGGCTGCTTCAACCGTTGATCCATCTCGCGCACAGAATCCGCGTCCTGCTAAACATTTAACCGTATCGCTCGTTACACACCTTAATGATCCAACTTCGCTATTCGCAAATGGACGTACGCGTGTGCTTCCAGCCCAATTCTTCACGTTTTATGTTGGGAAGCTAAAATTTGTTTCACTTTATCCGTACGTTTTTCTCACGACTCTGTTTGTGTATGTCGCAGCTGTCAAAGGACATCGCGAGAGGCGGTTTATATCATGCGCTTTACTGATCGTAGCTGTGAGCCAAATTGCATGACGATTTTGTTTGAGCCGGTTCAACATTTGTTAGGCTTTGCTGTGTACACGCGTGTAATCAGAACGTTACAAAAGCTATTGCATTTGGTTTCCATCCAGCATTACGAGAAAAATTATCAAATAATTTTAACTTTTTGCTGTGCTGGAAACATATGAATTGGAATTATTTTCTTTTTCTTACTAACTTCTCAAAATTATGGTTGCCAAATAGATATTCTATTTCTGATTCATGACCCAACCATTCTTAATGTATATCAACATTCCTTTCCGTCTTCGGAAGACCTCGACCGTGCATTTCGCATTTGTAATCCCTCCCAAAACTTTTCGGGCCATACATGTCATGGGTAAACTTTACTACTTCAAAAAGGGTTCACATTTATTTGACCGTTATCGCCATTACAACACCAGCCGGACGAAACTTAAGAAACAATCGCACACCAAACAATGCATTCACACATTCAGATCTTGTTGAATGCAGCAATGTCAACCGACTGTACGTAATCTTCTAACTCCTGAATCGTCTCAGTCAACAAATCGACGGAAACTTTGTCATCCTCGATAACGCAGCAAATCTGCAGTTTATGGATGCCGTATCCGACCGGTGTGAGCTTAGCTGCGCCCCACAAAAGTCCGTCCATCTCGATTTTGCGGACGTTCTTCTCCATTTCCTTCATGTCGGTTTCATCGTCCCATGGTTTCACATCCAGCAGGATGGAACTCTTGGCGATTAGGGCAGGTTTCTTCGACTTCTTTGCGTTGTACGCGGCTAGACGTTCCTCCTTCAGCTTGGCCGCCTCGGCACTCTCCTCCTCGTCTTCCGAACCGAACAGGTCCACATCATCGTCGTCGTCACCACCGGCCGGCGCCGCTGCAGCTGTCGGCTTACCACCGGCAACTTGCGGCAGTGCTTGACCGCCCCATTCCGAGCGCTCCTTGGCGTTGTACGATGCGATGTTGTTGTACCAGCGCAGCGCATGCACGTAGGTAGTGGCAGGAGCCTTGCCCAAGGCATCGAACACCGAAAGATCAGCCTTTGACGGGGTGTATCTGTAAAACCCGGACGGGGAGGAACAGCAGGTACGATCGTAAGCATAACCTCAACATGGTAAATCCGTTGTATTTCGCTTACCCTTCGACGTAACTGTGGTCAGCAAGGAATTTATCCAATTCCTTCAGTCCGTTGGCGGTTTTAACATCTCCGAATGCCATTTTTGAGCAGATTTCCTTCAATAACTCGGAACAGTGCGATCGGGCACGACGTGGACGCGACGAAGTTGTGACGGAAAGAACTTTCTTTATGTTTTTTTTCTTTTTCAATTGAGAGTGACAAACAATCAAACTCTTCGATCCCGCTATAAACCAAACTGACGCCCAAAGACACTGAAAACTGTTCGAAATCGAACAAAACGTTTTTCGAAACTGCAAATTTGATCTAAAAATGTAAAACAAATTTTAAAATGTGCGCCAATGCGCGTACGTGGGTGAGACATAAATCACTATTGAGTTGTTACTTTTGCATAAAATAAGAGTATCCACGCATAATGTATTCCAATATTCATTAATTTCTTTCAATATTAATTTTTTTCTATTATTTTTAACAATTACAATGGATTACCTTATACTACATGAAAGATTAACATTTATAATGCTGGTTCCTACAGTATTAGAGGCAGACCTAGACATTTAGAAGCCGCACCTTTGGACTATCTTTTTAGACACATCGAGAGACTAACAGGGATTTAAATTCATTTCATTGTACTCTAATTCTTTGATTGATAATGTATGGGCGAATGTATGAGAATATGAATGAGTGCAACATGCGAAGAGTTTGGAACGGAATACATGAAGTTGAAACGACAGAAACTATTGACTGACAAGACATTGAAAAGGCAGAAGAAAGTCACGAACGAGCACAACATTAAACTACAAGATCAAACGTTGTCGAGCTCACTAGAAATGGAAAATGACGAAGGCGATCACAACTACGCACATGGTTTATGTAATACTTGGTAACAAATACAGTCGGAATAAGGGACCCTCTCTATGGATGACGGAATATAACGCAAGGAAATAACCGAGCAAACCCTCGACAATGTGCCCTTTAACGGTTTGGAGGAAGATATGTCTCTATACTAAGGTGAAAGGTATATTAATGTTCTTCTTAAACTTTTAAAATTTAGGTCGGGCTGGCTATGCAAGATGCTTCTTTTTCTTTGTCGCCAAAGTTTTCAATTTATTCAGGTGTATCATTCTCATCGTTCTTCTTCAGGTTTAACAGGTCTCGATTTCATCCTGAGGATTTGAAGTAGTTCTGTGCATTATATATTTTTTGTCTTCCAGAATCTGTCCACATTATTTAGATCTAACTTACATTTAATCTTGCATAAGTTTCATAAAAAAATACAAAACGCTCGTTTTCTTGTGTTCATCCCAGAAATTTTGGCACGTTCAGCGACGAATGTTATCCAAAAGCCATAGCAAATATTTACTGATATTGATGTACCGTTCCGGAAGATCACAATAGCCTGTAACGGTCTGTAATCCATATAATAGATACCGATTTGACGCTTTATCTAATATTTGTATAGCCGATCCCGATCCGTTAAATCACTAGATTCTGGGTAGCATGAACCGTTCTGGATGTTTCGGGCACAAATTATTTTCTCATCTGTTATCCGCTTTGCTGCAGCTCTATCACGATTGCTAGCCCGAATTTCAGCCGCACACTTACTCGATGCTACAGTACTAAGCATAATACGCTGCAAAACTTTCGGATTCTTACTAACTTCCTGCCAGCCCGTCAGAATGTAACGATCGTACAGACGACTCCGCTGCTCTGGAGTGACTGGAAGGCAAATTGCTTCGATGTAATCCTTCACACCGATATCAGCTGGAGCGGTTAGACGTGCGAGCACAAGTTCGTCTTTGCGAAGTATTTGACCCACAGGTATAGTCTGTACCGTACCCACATAAGCGGGCAATTGATCATCATCATTTATCATAAAATAATCAACCGTTTGTGAAATGTCGTAATCACCAAGAGTAGCGCTGATTTCGTCTCTAGAGTGGTAAAAAAATATGAATAATTAGCTGTGAAAATGGAAATTGTACTTATACTCACAGTGAAGCGTCAAACACACAACTAGTTGCAAGAACGTAGTTTCGATTGATCAACACTCCGTTACAGGGGACATAGTTGAAAGCACCGAAACGGTGGCGTAATGCTGCCATCCAAGGATATTGTTTGAAGACAGGCTTACGCTCCTCATCGGACAGGTGAGCAAACAAATTCCGTCCACAAGATCCTTGATTTATTAGCCGAATGTTGGGATGCCCCAGTATCGGATCATCTATTCTGCTGTTGGGTGTATTTTCATACAACCAATCAATGTACTTCGAAGCATCGATAAACCCGATATATTTTTTTAAATCGCACACCCACTTCCCCGAAGACATGATTGATTTGCTAAAAGAAACCACTCCCCTTAAATACCAACGATTTTTAACTTGGAAAAACATTCCTCCACCACTGTCTCCATTGCAGGAACCCGTTCCTAGAGGGAAACGAAAGCAAATCTATAAAAGTCTGACAGCACTGAAACGATCGAACCTACCATTTTTATACCCGGCACAGATTGTATTCGAGTTCAGCAATCGTCCGAAAAAGTCACGATCATTTGCCAGACACTGCAACTCACTAACCACCGGCATGCGGGCTTCATTGAGGACCGTTGCTGGTTTATTTTCGTCCGTAAGACCCCAGCCCACGACCGTACCCAGTTCATCGTAAATACTGGGCAAGATAATACCATCGTCGCGCTTCCACAAGCAAACAGGTTGTATAAACTCGTTATAGATTATAGGAATTTTCACCCGCAAGATGGCGATATCGTTCTCGAACGTTGTTGGATGATATCCCGCGTGCACAATCGTTTCGCTCACTTCAAACACCTCGGAATGTTCCTCCGCCTCGTTCGAAAGATTAAAGTGTCCCAACTTTAGTAGCAAATTTTCGGTCGGTAATTTGAGCCGGCTAGCAGCGAACGTTACACAGTGAGCAGCCGTTAGAATCAAGTATCGATGCACAATGGAACCGCCACAAGCATACTCGAACTCGCCACTGTTCGAGTGAATGCCACGCTGATAAAGTGCCACATGCCACGGCCATTCTCCAGGACGCGTAGTGTATCCACCTTTTATAAGACTCTCGTGTTGGACCAACCGTTTTCCACACTCGTTGTCGTTATAATCGACTGTCTGTAAATCGTTCAGCACAACATTGGAACAAACACTGTGATATAACAGAATCACTAACAGGCAAACCGGCTGCCAACGAACCATCGTGTGAAGCATCTTCTCCGATTAGCGGTTTAATTCGTACTGCTCATCTAAGTTACTGCTTGGTTATCGATGACATCGAAAAGACGACTCAAGGATCGTCCTTAGATTACGTGACGAACACCTACAGTAAGGGGCACTTTAAAATCGAATCAAATTGCGCGACTTTGAAGACGATTTTTATATTCTAAGGCGTGACGAACGGTCATGATTCTTTTTAGACTCACTTTTTTGTATACCTTTCGTCTTCGTGTATACGTAAGAGAGTCTTCTTTTTCTGAATTTCTTTTTGAGTCACGGCATTTCGGTTGAGAGCTTTGCTGTGATATGTCCAAAATACAAAGCTCTTTCTTTAACAAAGTCCACAAATTCAAAAAGTACTTCTCAATTTTAGCGTAACGGAATTTATGAATTTTCCCATATGCCATTTTTTCAGGGCCTGTAAAAAAGTAAGCAATTTCTTAATTATTGTAAAAGAAATGTAAATATGTAAATGTTGCCCAAACTCATATTCTACGGGATTGATAATTTGTGGTGATTATAAAGATGAGATGAGTTTATAATACATGAAAGCAGCAAATAATGAGATGTAACTTTGCGTGTAACCCTGTCGTGTTCTGCGCGTCAAGTCTTAAGCACAATATATTCCAAAAAAAAACGCCGACCTTGGACGTTGAGGGGAAACCGCTATCGTTTATTTATTCAAATTCCAAGCCATGAAAACTATCATCGTTTGCTCGGGATTGCTTAATATTACTGATACAGTGCGTAACAGAACAACTAGAACAGTCACTAGTTTTTGGAGAATAATTGGAAAAGTTGAAGAGATAGGTAAATGTGATGTTGGGCAAAGTTGTACAGAAATAATAAATACGTCTGCTTATATTTTTACGCAGCAAAAGATGAGGAGAAGGAGGGCGGATTGCGCAACTGTCGCAGGCCGTAGGAAAAATAATAAAATGGCTCATCATCAAAAAGGCCTATTTCTGACTACTTTTAATTAGCTCCTGCACGTGTTATGGGCACATACAGAAAAACTAAAAATCAAAACAAACGTAATTTTGCACAAAAACTAATAAAACTGCTAGAAGATTGTTTAAAATTTGTTTTTTCATTACATGGGAGCCTCTTTTGCTGCCTGTATTTTTATTGAGTTTTAAACGATAATTTACTTAAATAATAATGGATTTACGAAAGTGGCTTTCCAGTTATGGTACCTCAAGCAGTTTTCATCCCTCATCCTGTGAAAAATTATATAAAAGTGTGCGTGAAAATTTGAAAAATAATAAACAGACGTATTTATTAATTATCTATAACTTTGTGCTTCAACAGTTTTACTTATCTCGTCAACTTTTTCAGTTATTCTCAATAAACTAATGGGTTTATTGTTTTGTTATGCACTGGGCAGTGACAACCATCTAAAGCAGAACGTCTGAAATTTTTAATCTTCCCGAACTTGGCATTCTTACCTGTTTCCTGTTTTGATTCCCTGAGGCCTGTTTTGATTGGTAAAAAGCTAGGAATATTTCAGAACGTGTTTTTTATCAGCTCATTACATATTTTGTGTATGAAATTTTAGTAAAGTTTATGGTGCAGGTCATACTACGCTCGTCTCGATCGTAGTGGTTATTTCATGCTAATTTTTCTCGAATTTTCTCTGCAGAAGTGTAACCGATTGGCTGCGAATACCCTGCGATTTTTTGAGTAAAAAAACATGTTATCGTTCAAACTTGTTTCTCGGTTTTGGTTTACGCTTTACGAAAGCCAAAAAGCACTAAGGTTTGTTAAGAAATCGCTACGATTTGCTGATTTATTAGCACACATACTATCTTTAGCGTTTCAGTATCTTCAAATCTTCCATACGACAATGGTCTATCGTTCGCACGCTTGAAAGAGATATTCCTTCTCCTGTCATGACCATTGTTGAACGCGGAAACCTGATAGAATAGAGAATACTGTGAATATGTTGAGTGTTTTTTTGTAACGCAATTAATTTATTTCAATTAAGCCACGGGAACCCCAATCCTACGGTTAGATGAACAATTGTATTCATATTTTTTAAATTATTTCAAAGCCGGTGATGACCGTCTTCCCAACGTGTTCTCAGCAGATAAGCACAACTCACTATTAGCATCTAATCCTGATCAATTCAGGAAAAATCTGTCCGTCTGATTTAAGTAGGTCTGACAACGTAACAGGGTTCTGTGCGTAACAGCCCGTTATTCACTATCAAATTTCTTGATAATTAAAATTATAAAAGCGCTTCTAGACCCAAGTCGGCGGGCAAAATCTTGGCCATCTTTGAAAAATTTATTACCCCAGAAGTGCATTCTACCACTTTACCGGCATTAAACCGTGTCATTTATACTAAATTAGCTAGTATTAGACTGATGGACCATCCTATGAGGAGAACGCAAGCTTCGCTGTTTTTAGCTAGTTTTTAAATAGAGAAACCGTTTAAATTTATTTTCTAACCTCAGTTTTAACGCACTATTCATAAAAGCACTAAGATCTCAAATCAATAGAGCGACTGACTTCTAATTGTGGAATTCTCGGCAATGAGAAGGACAACTTACTGGTCAAACAGGCGTCAAAGTGAGCCTGACCGACAAATTTTGGTCCCTTCGTTTTCCACATTAACTCGACCGTATTCTTTTCTCGATCTAACCGCAAGTGTTCCTGCGGTCTTGGTTGGATGAGTTTTCTGTTAAACGAGCGTAACTACCAATGATATCTCGACTGTTTTCGAATAATTTTGCATTGAATGCTCATGTACAGCATTTAACTCTGACTCAGACCTGTGTGACTGCAGTGACGGATTCCACGAAGTAAATTACTGTGTTTTTTGCGTGAAATTTGAAACCCCTAGACCTTCTTTGATAAACGCAATCGTGCGCATAGGTAGAAGAACAGGTACTAAATTTAGAGAAGTATTAGCTGCCAGAGACCTTAACTACTTCAGGCTCATCTGCCGGATTTGCCAGCGACAATAGCCTTGTTTTATGATTCCGTATCGCTCTTATCTTCTTTCTCTTCTTCTTGGCTTAACGACCTGTAAGGTCATGCCGGCCATCGAAATGGCTTACTAGACTGCCGATACCACGTAGTTGGGTAGTCGGGCCTCTTTACGGGGGGACGGTCCGGAAGGGATTTGAACCCCGGTCCTGCCATTTGAAGGAAGGCGCCGCTGTCGCCTACACCAACTGGCCGCCCAACCTTTGATTTCGCACTTATCCTTCCAATCTTTTTCTTCTTCTTGGCATGCTCAGGATGAGCACGTGTTGATGACATGGCCAGGTCACCAATTCTAGGAAACTCGGTGCAATGCTGCAGTCCTCCATAAACGGCTGCATCCGATCTCAGAAAGGTTCGAATTTACTAGTTCCAGTCAACGAGCTCGCTGTGCTCCTCAACGCCTCGTGCCGAATGTATCGTTGACGAGCAACCTTCCAGCATACTCATCACAAGCACCAACCATCTTATGCTTCCAGCCTTGACTACCGTGATATCAGCACCACCAAACAGCTCAGCTAGCTCGTGGTTCATTCTCCTTTGCCACACGCCCAGCTCGTACACACCGCCTAAGATAGCCCTTGCGCGTCCTGCGTCAACATTGTTTAGGACTCGTGTCGTAGGAAGTCGTATTCGTACTGGTGTATGTATGAGTCTTTTGCTTCGCTGCTTCAGTTTTTTTTAAAACTATATCGTACCAAGGCAGCATAACAGCCGGCCAGTACCTCAAGACGGAAGCGATCGCATTTACTATGGTGGAGAAAAAAACTTGAAAAGTGGATTAAAAGACTAAAAGTAACAGGTTGGCTGATAAGTTGATAGAATACGCCGCTAGTATTAAATGCTTATCATTTTTATATAGCACCAACCTTCAAATGATTCGTGTCAAAATTTGACGTCTGTATGTCAATTAGTTTGTGAGACAGAGCGTCTTTTGTCAAGCAACTTTTGATTGCTTGACGAACGAAAAAAGAACGAAGAAGAAAAAAGTGTTATTCCACCAAGACAACGCACCGTGCCACAAGTAATTGAGAACGATGGCAAAAATTCATGAATTGGGCTTCGAATTGCTTCCCCACCCACCGTATTCTCAGGATCTGGCCCCCAGCGACTTTTTCTTGTTCTCAGACCTCAAAAGGATGCTCGCAGGGAAAAAATTTGGCTGCAATGAAGAGGTGGTCGCCGAAACTGAGGCCTATTTTGAGGCAAAACCGAAGGAGTACTACCAAAATGGTATCAAAAAATTGGAAGGTCATTATAATCGTTGCATCGCTCTTGAAGGGAACTATGTTGAATAATAAAAACGAATTTTGACAAAAAAATGTGTTTTTCTTTGTTAGACCGGGGACTTATCAGCCAACCTGTTATATGCTTCAGCCAAATTTGAGTTATTGAAGAATTTGAAGCTATTGTTCGAATGGAATTAAATTTTTTTACCGATGCCGCGATATGTGGCCGGCCATCGCATGTGTGTTCTTAATTGAAAGCTAATCTCTTTGTGGCAAGAAATAAGATACTTAATCGTAAACTCAAATTCATTCCCATACGTTCCATTTTTTCGGATAAATTGTGTGCACAAACTTTAACTTCACCCAGGTTTTTCTTAAACTTATCAAAGCAAAACAAAAACATCAAATAACTTTATTGTCCATGTTACTATTTGCTGATCAAAATACGAGATTTATAAAGAGCCTTCGCATCCTGTGTCAACATGTGTCAACAAACCGCAAAACAAAACACTCTTCTTGCCACGTTCGAGAAATCCCCGTTCAATTTCCTTTCGAATGTATCTTCCAATAAACCGAACAGCAAATGGCTGTGTTGCTGCTCGATTTATATTGTCCTACCAGTCCTACTAGTCGGGTTCCTTTTTCTGATGTTCTCCACCACATTTTTGGGGGTTGGAAGTGGGTGTAAAACACTACGTACACTGGCGTAGAGTAAAAGGCAGGAAATAAGTGTTAAAATAGCTTTCCAACATATGGCGTCGAACATGTTCGATGATCGTCATCGATGATCGTGATACCTCAAGTTTGCGTTGTACAGGTTTTGTAAAGGATCCGTGGTCGTTGCTTGTGATGGCTATTTGGCTTCCATCTGACACACGGTGGTGTGCCGCGTACCTAACATACTTAGCGCTACGGTTAGATTCCATAAAAATAGTTCTACTATGCAACATTCAGCAGCTTGTTCTGTCTCTGCACACGGTATATTAACCCTAACACTGTATATATATAAATTCTAGTATATGGAGATATAAATATCCGTTTAAATACTTTCTTCCGATTAGTCTATTAAATGCATCGATCGCTAGAAATATGTAAAACTTTATAAAAGCATCTAACAACTTGCAATATGTCCGGTAGCCGTACATGATTTTTCCTATGAAGTTTTTCTGTAGTGTAAGAGGTTTTGTTTCTACATTTTATAGGGTTCTATTTCAAACAATTTTATCTACTTAACGATCATACTTTCACTGGTTGTTTCCATCTAATCTGGTACTGCAACATTCGACATCAACGTTGTAGTACAACATTGCAAGGTAAGGGATAAATCAATATGGAAATCCTGAGTTCAAAGAAATCTCACAACAAGCTCAATAGGTTTTGTTACTACACCTAAATATAATTCCTTCCAATTTACTATCTATCCGCCGAATGGGTGATCGTAGATCTTTCGGCAGAATTCATGCAATATCATTTAGCACACAAAAGAATGCAGCAGAGCTCTTCCGAAGATGGCTGTAACTACGGACGGCTGCTACTTCTTTTGATGTCCTTTATGATTCTCATGCTTTGATCGTATCCTACCCTCTTTATCTGTCCAACTCTCTGATGTGAATAGATCTACACCAACCATTCGGTGGCCAACGGAAATGTCAACTTTCCTCGAAATGTGTTCGTCGCGGCATAGCACGGAATGGTCTGGGATAGCTTCAGACCGAAAGGATAGCAACCGGTAGGGGTTGACCGCGTATCCTCCAGCAGCAGCACGGCCGACGCAACCGGGATCGCTCCATAGAGCGAGCTGGTTTCATCTCCCCGAACACGCATACTATCATATGGACCAATGCCTTCGGGAACGCAGGCGCATCGACCTTTTCTACCAAGAGTACATCTATTACTACCAACATGGTGGCTACAACTACTGCTGTTGCTGCTGCTAGTGCAGCTGCTGTTGCTACTACAGTTGCTGTTGCTTCGCCTACAGCCTCTACTACGTTCGCGGTTACAACGGTGAGCACTACTACTTCTACTGCTACGACAACGACGATCATGGTTAGCGACGGTAATGGTGACGTTTGGGGAACAGCAGGAGTTCGTTGGTGAATCGAGGCGCACAAAGATGCCCCGGCGCATGCAGCTTTCTTCCGCGCAATCATGTCAGACGGCGGTGCCGGTGTACAGCTGGCCGGGGATAGCCGTCGGTATTAACGGTTCCGGTTTGAACGTGCGTCTCAAGCGCTAGAGGGAGCATACAAATAATGCAATATAATATTATTTTATTGATTTTTCTTCCAAATGTCTGCCTTAAAGGCTTAACTTACTAACTAAGATTAAGGGAATGATAAGGAAGCACATTCTGGCCGTAACGCGTGAGGGCTAGTTGAGATATGAAAAGGGGGTCCAACACGCTGATGACGGGAAGGTGCATAAAGGGAAACACAGGAACGAAGGAAACGAGCAGCAATGTCCTAGGACAAAAGTCCAGCAACGAAGGAAAGGAGCAGCGATGTCCTAGGACAAAAGTCCAGCAACGAAGGAAGCTTGAGAATGAAAATGGCGGGTCTGGAGGGTATCGAGGCCTAACAAGCGACAGCGGTGATGGTAGGAGGAAATTGTCGCATTGTGGAAACTCAAAAAGAAACCGACAAGTGGCAAATCGCATGAACTTGCGCTGTACCCTTTCTATTCTAGCAATCTCCGTCACTCCAGCAGGTGTCGTCCAAACGACACCAGCATATTCGAGGATCGATCGCACCCAACAACAGTGCAAGGCCTTCAAATTTAAAGGATTACGGGTATTTGATGAAAATCCGCGTAATGTGACCCACAAAGTCAGCTAGTATATAAAGTTACATGACCTAGCCCTCTTTTAGTGAGAATAAAAAAGATATAGGGCAACAATCTCACTGAGGATTATTGTCACAAAGAATTATTGTCACACAACTGAGTTGTGTTTTTAATGTTTTCACAATTAACTAGCAATTTTTACAGGTCTCTGGCGATGTCAGCAAGAAGTAAAATATGTTAATTTTTTATCTTTTTTAATTGAAATAATGCAGTTCTATCATCAGGAAAGAACACAAACTTATAATATGTTAGGTCCAAAATGACTTTAAAAAATTCTGCATATATTTCTTACAGAATCCAATATCTTTAAATTATTCCAGTTGTAACTGAAAGTGTTCCAAAAAATTTAATTTGTAGAAAAGAAATATGCTTTTTTTTAATTCTTGTAGAACGGCCACACCGTATTGTTAGTAAATATGATCTTATTATTGATAAAATTAGACAACTTATCTCGAAGGATCATCGTCAAACGCAATGAAATTTAAAAAAAAAAACATGGATTGCATACTATTACTTAACATCTGACCTGTGGAATCCTATGAAGTTATGGTTAATATTCAAAACACATTTAAATCGCTAACAAAAGTTTGCTCTAATTCTGACTTAATCGATATGGTAAAGGATTACTAAAACATTCATACTTACATCTTTACAGTTGCCGGGACTTTTCAAAAACTTATAGATCACATACGTTGGAATGCACAGGACCGATGACAGTGTCAATGCCCAACCGGCAGCCACACTCCACTCCGGATACTCGTACTCCTCGCCCAGCATTTCCTCGTATCCGAGCAGTGAAAATATCAGTATGCACTGGAAGTGAGAGTATTTTTTGTTGAATAAATGCGATGAAAAAAAATGGTGAGATATGACACTTTAATACGTACGAATAAAAACGTCGGACTGATGTACTTCCAGCAAATGCGCCAAAAGAGTGACGGTTTCTTGCCCAACATTTGCTCGATGTCGGCGGAGAAGTTCTCCACACCGTAGAACCAGAACACACCGGCAGCCTCAACAAACACGACGAACAGTATCGCCAAACCTGGCCCGTACACGTTCAGGAAGTTTACCAAATATACGCCACCCTGAAGGAGTTTGAAGGAGAGTAAGTGGTTTGCAAAATAAAAATAAAAATTGACATAATTTCACATAAGATGCATTTGTTGTACCCTGGTGACCCGAAGCGATTCGAAAGCTCATAAATTGTGTTGCTAATTCGTTCCCAGTCTTGCTATGCTCGCACATTTGGTTGATTGTAGGATTAAATGTATCTAACCGAATGGCACATGCAAGAAAGATACATATCCAGTGCAATGACATGGAAAAGGTTATCCTTCCGCTTTGACGCTACGATCTAGGGCACAAACACACCTACCAAATAGAGGAAGTGTAGGATAGATGAGAGAAGAAGCTGTTGCGAGATAAATCGTGGCCATCCAACACAAACGCTGCACGAGCTACACACACACACACACACAGGAAAACCTTCCTGTGTGTAGCTAAACGGTTCTCCATTGGCTCATGCATAAAAACATGACCACCTTCCGCCTTTCCTTTGGCACGTATCGTAAGTGATTGAATTAACTCTGGAACATTATTTATCACTTCCCGACCATTGGTGTTCCAAATGGCCGGTTGTGGAAGACCAGGTTTACTTATCAATTCAAATGTTGTGAGAATGCCTGGCGTACCGTGGTCTGGCACTTCCTTTATCATCTACTACGATTGAAACAGTTCTAGGAATCTGGGCCAGGAAAGAATGGTAAGAATGGTACAACTGGGCCATTAAATAGACGTTTGTTTGTTTTTCCTATTCTTTTATCGGTGGGTCATTATCTGTTCAACCACCTGCGGGAAAAGGCGAGAAGATACTTCCATCAATGCCAACTCATCCACTTACTCACTGGGCTCGATGTGGCATCTTTCACTTTACGAGGTCCTTCGAGAGGCTTTTCATTCCTTGCCGCAACTTGCTGTTCAATTGAACTTTGAATGCGAATAGTACCTCTTTACTTGCGCTCTTATTGCGTCAGTGTTTCTAGAAACGGTTGAAAGTTTTCTCTCGTTCTCGTTCTAACCTTGACTGACGGCAATCAACATTTGATGTTGACTACAAAAGCTTGCTTTTACCATCTTGTTGATTTTTCGGTTCTCAGCAGTCAGTCGGAAAGGCGAGTACAAAAGATATTCTTTTCGCTTCCTTTCGAGTTTGTTTATCAACCTTGTACATTCCATGGCCCTTTGTTTATTGACACTGTGTGGAATGTTAATTGATTAAAGAGCGAGTGAATTCAAAAGTTATTGGAAAGAAAAGTTACATCAAACAATTGATCAAACCATTCTGAAAAGCGGTTTCTGTAGGCGAGGAGACTTAAATGAAAGACACAGCTGAAACCGAAAGTCCTAATAAACTATTTTTATATTTTCATCATTAGAGGGCCAGAAGCATTTTCCATGGTGGCGTTCTAATATCCTTGCAAAGTACAACTTACTTACTTACTTATCAGGCGCTACAATCGCTTCGTGGTCTTGGACTGCTGCAGAAATACTCTAAACCGCTCGCGGTCCAGCGCACTCGACTGCCAGTCCAAAATTCTGGCCTTTCTGGCGGAGGCATCAACGCCATCACACCTCTATTCGGTCCTACAACGCATCTCCTGTCCATGTGGACGACCTAAGAAGGCTAGGTCGTCCGGCGTCATTCTAATGACATGACGAGCCCACCGGAGCCTGGCGAGTCTGATGCGCTGTACGATAGTGAGTTCAGGTCATAGAACTCATCATTGTAGCGGTACCTCCATTGTCCTTTCACGCATGCAGGACCAAAAATCTTTCTGTGTATCTGCCTCTCGCATGCGGTTAAGATGGTTTCGTCAGTTTTAGTTTTTTGAAAGTTAAAGTTTAATATTATTATTCAAGGTTTTTCAAACACATTTGAATTTTTCGCAAGATTCAGCATGCGTGCTTTACAAGGAATTCGTATTTGTTGATCGAATTGAACATATTTACTGTTGTTTTGACGTTTAGAAAAAGTCTAGTGGTCAAAATGTAATTTGGAAAATATAAGATTATGCTTGCGTGACTAATTAAACACTATCCATCGACAACTTAACCTGCGAGTGTAGTGATCACAGTTCGCGAGCGTCCGCAGCATCTTGTTAACCATTAGCGGCCACCAGTAGATTGCGGTGATGAATACTAGCTGGAAGTATTGTTTGCTTAAGGATTCCCTCTTTATTTGTGAAGGAAAGCCTGAACCTCCGACAAATCAATGGGTACAGACTCTTAAGAAGAGTCTGTCCCAAACACGCTCTGTCTTGTGTTCGGTGTCCGTGGAAGAGTATCTTGTCCGTGGAAGAGGATCTTACGATTCAACATGAGACCCATATACTATACCCTCTCTGTCCATGGTATCAGCGAATCATTGACCATCAAATTACTCTGTGGCGTCGGTATCAGGGATCGCCTGAGGCAATGTGGCATGTTACTCGCGGCGATAGCAATGTCATCAGCGTACAAGAACATCCGACAGTAACAAAGCAGTGCTGGGATATTCGTAGTACAGTGCTGGGATATATGTACAAAATGTACAAGAGCGGACTCAGCAAACTACCCTGAGGTACACCGGCTGGAACCGGATGAGAACAAGAACCAGCAACCCGCACAATGCCACCCTAAAGTTTTCCGCTGAAGATAGCTCGGAATTCACCAGGTACAAAGGGATCCCAAATGTAAATAGTTAGTGAACAAAGCCACTGTGCCACACATCATCGAACGCCTTTTCGACTTCCAACATGGCAACCGCAGTGGACCTGGACACCTAAATTTTTTTATGATTTGTTGCTTCAACCTGAGTAAGTGGTGAATCGTGGATCTTGGATCCTGCTCCAAGAGGATAAGCTCAAGCATTTCTACAGTTTTCTGTAGTAGGCCAAAAAACCACCCTCTCGAAAAGCTTGCCCAGCGATGAAAGCAATTCCACACTTTCGGGAAGTAACCTAACCCAAGACACCTTTGAAAAATATTTGTAATCAGGCAGATGGCCTTCGCCTAGAGTTTCTTTAGCAAAATGTTAAAGATTCCATCGAATCCCTTCACATTCTCGAGCCGCCTCAATGCTGATCGAACCCGATTCGTCGATACCCCACCATCCGCAGGAACCGTGGGTTTCGCTTCATTGATCATGGACAAGGTAGCATTAACTTTGGCTTCAAAGGACCTAGGCATGTCAGCACCCAGTAAATGTGCACTGGCGAAGTGCTGTGCTAGAGCATCAGCCTTTTCTATGGGTGTAACCAAAGTAGTCCGATCAGATGGACGAACCGAAGGAGGATTCAGTTTTAGTTAGAATCCATATCTCAGAGGAGTATGTGAATACTGGGATTATAAAAGTCCTATATAGCTTCGATCGTCGCAAGTAGGCGTTTTGAATCAAAAAGTTTCCTCAGACAGTGGAAAAACTGGTTGGCAGTCAGCACCCTAGCGCGTATCTCAACAATAGTGCTGTTGTCGGTGCTGACTTTTGACCCAAGATAAGTGACACAAAAAGGATAAAGTACACCTATGCCTATGTTTGGTGGCTAACCGTTTTTCCTCTTGGTGTGCTCATAACTCTCTCACCCTTTGTCCTGTGAAGTGTCAAATCATTTCGTTTACTCGTTCCCGCACTCCTTTCCTCTGTCCTTATGTGCTTGATCAGGTCCTAGTCAACCGGGTTTCGCTGGTCAAGGACTTAGGCATATGGCTCGATAGTGGCCTTACCCTAACGTCCCACATCGACTCTATGGTTGCTAGAGCCTGGAAAACACTGGGTATCCTGAAGCGTATTGCTCGTGACTTCTCTAATCTTCTGTGTTTGAAAACGCTGTACTGTTCGCTGGTCAGGTCATTGCTGGAGTATTGCTCAGTAATCTGGTCACCAACGGCTCGGATCCATATCGATCGAATCGAGCGGGTGCAGAGGTCTTTTACTAGGTTTGCGGTTCGCAAATTCCTTGGAAGATCCACCTCCAACCTGCCCGGTTACGAGTCAAGGTGTCAGTTGCTGAGTCTTGACTCTCTCGAAGACCGTTGATAACGTTCCCAAACACTTTTTGTCGCTTCCCTCTTGTTGAATTGTATAGATGCTCCTTCTCTGCTTGGTTCCATCTCGTTCTATGTCCCTAACCGTTCCCTTCATATTCGTCCCCCTGCCGGTCGCAACGATCCTTTTTTGAGGGCACTGCGTTCGTTTAACTCCTCGTCTCTTGTGTTCGATTTCCATCTCTCCCTTCCATCCTTACGCTCCAGTATGCGGTCTTCCCTTTAGCACTTAACTCCCTCCCCATTTCTCTAAGTTTAGAGTTAAATAATTTTAAGTAGAGTGTAAGAGTGAAGTGTAGCCTATTGGCAGACAACACGTTAATAAATAATAATAATAATAATAACTCGCGCGGATATTCTGTACAACAATTTTGTCAAATTTAGCATTTAAAGTGTGTAATACTCACGTATGTCATGGTGGGTAGCGCGCAGATGTAGATCAATCCAAGCAGGATCAACACAAACAGCTCCCGACGGCGACCGATCGTGCGCGGATACTCATCGCAGAGTGCTGTAATCATGGCTTCCAGCCCACCGAACGTCGAATCGAGGCCGAGTGTGATCAGCATCAGGAAGAAGATGATCGACCAAAACACCGAACCCTTCATCATGGCGATCGCTTCCGGATAGACGATAAATACCAAGCCCGGCCCCTCCAGCCCAACTTCCTCGATCGATTTGTTCTGTACCTGTGCCATGTAGCCGAGCACGGAAAATATGACAAACCCGGCCAAAAAGCTGGTAAGACAGTTAATGCTGCTCGTTAGCAATGCGTCCCGATAGCAGTTGTTGTTGAACTTGTTGTAGCTCGAGAGTGCTAGAAGTGTTCCGAAACCGGGCCCGAGGGAGAAGAAGATCTGTGATGCAGCATCGATCCATACCTGGGAATAGAGGTTGGAAGATGGAACGCAACATCGCAAAGGAAGCTGGAGTATCGCATTTACTTACACGAGAATTGTTAAGCTTATCCCACTGTGGGGTTAGATAGTAGCGAATGCCTTCGGCAGCACCAGGCAGTGTAACTCCACGAGCCAGCAGGATCAGCAGTACGACGTACGGGGCGAGAGCCGTCACCCAGACCACCTTACCAGCACTACGGACCCCTTTCCAGAGCGAGAAGTACACCAGCACGAATACACCGAAGACGCACAGAGCGAGCGAAGGTTTGACCGGTCCCATAAAGTCCAGCCCATTCGATTTGTACTGCTCCAATACCTGGCGTCTGGAAGAAAAATTTATCGAAACATGACAACGAGACTACTTTTATGGCTACTTCATTTGCTGGATGAGACAGATGGCTCATCAGTTGCCTCATTTTACGATTCGTACAACCGGACACGAGACTACATCTCAGTCATGCATTTTATGACGATTTTCAATCATCAATTGCTTGTTTTAGTTCCGTTGTTACTTACTCGAAAAATTCTCTCGCTGGACTAGCAAGGGCAGGACCTTCGCTGACAACTTCTGCCACGGTTGCCACAGTGCTCGTGGTCAGATTGGACAGCATCGATGGCAGTGTGCTGGAAAGCAGGTGTCGCTCGTTGTGGTAGTAGTGCGGGTGCATGGTGGCCATTGTCGAGTTGCCCAGTGCCGATGCAACCAGTGTCACACCGGCTGACGCTGCATCCGTGGCCATCGATGACATGAGCGTCGCTGCAGTCGTAGTAGTGGAGGTGAGCGTCGTTGTATTGATCCTGCCCGTGACCGGGGAACAGTTTTCCGTGTTCCACGGATTACCACACTTCGTCCAGGGCAGCTCGTAGCTGAACGAAGCGAACAGATAGTAAACGGCCCATCCGATGATGGTGTTGTAGTACATGCCCATGTAGATATCGATCAGGCAGATAGCGTACCCGACACCTGTAGCGGTGGAAAGGGTGAGAAAACGAATTCCATCGATTAAGTGCGGCACATGAAGGAACAACCGGTACCGAACCGAATCGTAAACTAGCATCCCCGCGCGCAAGGATGAGATTTTAAAATATATTACTACAACCGATTGAGTTATTGGTCAGTGACGCATAAAATCGGATAGCGTCCGTGCTCGGTGGCAGGTGATTTACGATGGTAAGCGTTCGTCCCATTTTATTGTCACCCTTGTCGGCCACGTGGCTAGTGCCACGTTGTACAGACGGGCACTGCATCGAAATCGACGAAAATGTGTTACCGTGCCATTAAAGTTTGGTTACCCACAACGGCTAGGCTGCACGGTGCTGCAAGCGCTTGCTGGGGTGTACAGAGACTCAATCACGTCGCTCCCTGAGGAGTCGTTTTGGGGGAAGCGTATTATTTCCCAATCAGACGTGCACGATACGTAAGGTAGCCCAGATTTTATGTCCAACTGTAAAGCACACTTTACAGATTTGGGTCATTGCAGGCCTTTGGTTTGTAATCAATAATGTCCAATTTCGTTAAAGCATCCATAAACACCAATTCATTGGCACATAAAAATATGAGCGCGAGCTAAACGTCAATTCACACTTAATCCTTTGCAGTAGCATTTGTAAAAAAGGAGTGGAAAGTTCAGTTTAAAGCTTGTAATTTAAAAATCCCCATTTAAAACCGATGTCCACAGGTATACATCCTAACACCCTTTTAAGTCTTATTGTACCGGTCCGGCTGTAAAGTCCCATCGAAAACGCCACTAACCCACGGAAAAGAAGTGAAACGAAAACACAAAATTCAATCCGGATGGCTCCCATTTTTTCCGTCTCCCGAACACCGGATTGTACCGTGTATTGTGTGCGGGCACAGCAATCATGAGTTTGCACAATGGATTTAATTCTCTTACCAACTCCACACACACATACACCCAACTATCTCTGTCGCACTCTAACACTCTGTCCGCTTTTCTTTCCACAATTCGTTTGCGGTTCTTGGGAATGTTCTAGTTCTCGTATAGTGTGTTCTTAGCCAACGGTAAACACTTGCGAGCTTTCGAGTGTCGTTCGTCCTCTTTTCTATGGCAAAGTAAACTCCCGCCCCACCCCCTGCGCCCCTTTCGGGGGGCACAAACTTTTTCCTCCGTGACTCGAACGTTTCTAAACCACTGACTTTGAGCCCAAGTGGGATTTATTCTGGCGTTGCAATGTTACGGGCTGAGGTTTCTTTATCTTTTAGGCACTTGTTGCTCGTGGCCGGGTAGGTTTCTCCAGTGGAAAACGAATGAAAATGCAACGATTCAACAAGTTACCCGGTCATGGTTCTTTTAGTTCGATTGTTTGAGACGAGCCTACCGGGAGCAGGGCGTAGATCTGGTGAAGTAACAATGAATTCCGGTAACCGCTCAAATCAAAGTCATCGTCCGATACTGTACGTTAGCCAGTACGCTATTCGTTGGCAAAATGGTAATGGACCGGAAAGGAAAGCTTCTGTTATTGTTTATGTATTCGATGCTAATCATTAAAATGGACTGACCTGCCCTTTTCCACCTAGCGTTCTCTGGAGACCTCGAGTAGTGCAATCCATGCGATGATTCTACGCTCCACCCTCATTCGATCAATACTACTAGTCTCTGACAATTAATCAGAGCCGAGGAAAGACACAGGTTTTTATGGACCAACTTTCGAGCCTGCTACGGCTGCTACTACGAAGCTGATGGGTGAATTAATTGCTCGTAACAACTCGTAAAAGAAACGCCCCACTTTAAGCTGGATGACGAAGGCAAACACGGCTCCGGTCTAGAATACATTGGCTCGCACGAAGAAAAAAAGAAGAACAGCGTGTACAAATTCACGGACACACCCTCGCCGGTAGTAATAATCCTTCGAAGCTTCCGAGTTGTACGTCCGGAGGACGGTGGTCCATGGTGGAAATTAATTTACAAACTCACAACCCGCATGAACATTAGCCATGTTCGCTCTCTGCCCGGTTTTGTCATCTCACAGTGTGCACAGTTCATAATTTATGAAAGTCTGATTTCAACAAATCCCACAACTTCCCAACGCTAAAGCTTAACCATCATCGTCTTGGCGGGGCACGGACAAACCGAGCATACTAGGAAGCACGCCTTCCGGTTCCCTTTCGAAGCCGATGAAATAGGCATTGTTTGTGACGTTATCACTGGAACCGTTCGTTTTCGACGACGTTTTTATGCACGGTCATAGGGGCACTTTTTAGGGCAGACCGTTTCTACCGAGCGAGTAAATTGTCACTTGTTGTCTTGATACCTTCTCCTGGAACCATCTCCTTACATGAGCAGTTCATGGCTTAGTGGACGCATTTTTGTATCCCTTTTCTCCTTCATCGCCATCTTAAAGATGTTGGAAATTAATTTTTATCACATCAAGGCCTTCATACCGACGATCTGTTCATACTGTACGGGTTTTTGAGTCCTTTTCCTTCGTCTTGAACACGGATGACGGATATCTTTCCCGACAAGAAGCCGATTGTGCGGCCCGGTCGTTTAGAAACACTCGTCATCGGACGTTGATTTTCGAGTAGCTGCTCATCTCACCCGATGAGGATGTCTAAATTTCACACATCCGGTCCTGCAGCAGCATGAAAACGCACGAAAGGGTGGCAAAATTTAATCTAATTCCAGCGCCAACTCTCAATCTCTGCAATCAATACCTTGCTGCCGTGGCAAGTGGAACACAAGGGCACAAGCAGGGCAGAACGGTGTAGAACGGATTTCGTCCGAAGATGTTGCCCGACCCCTAAACTTTACTGGTTGGGCTTGGTTTGCAGGATAAATGGATGCTAAATTGTCTATTCAAAAACAATTTTAAATTATTATTCATTTTAAGGCTTCACTAATACACCATCGTCTTCTAAAGAGCGGTATCATCATAGAGCAAGATCGTGGGTTGCAACCGATGTTAAAGCAGTGGTGAACCAAGCATAAAGTTCGTCTGCACTTGAACTTATTTCGCGGTTTTGTTCAAGAAAGTTGCTACCAATGTTTTAGTTTGGAAGAAAAGCCTTTACCAAAATACTCAAGAAGAATCAGAAATCAGTTCTTCAACTACGTTAAACGTATAAGTAGTGAAGCTTGCTTTTATAAATAAAGTATCTGGTCTATATTTATCAAAATTAACCAGGAATTCTTGTTTAAAATCATCAATCGATCAAAATCAATACTATCACAAAAGGATTCATAAAAAAGGAAGGAAAAGGATTCGGATAAAGGGTAAGGATCAATGTTTAGCGTCTGTGTTTATCAGACTAATAACTGATGGCTCTTTCTTTGGAAACAATCAAATGTTATTTCTCATAAACAGATCGAAAGAAAATTCTCAAAGATGCGCTGGATATATGTAAATCACCATCTTTGAATATCACATGAGTCAGAATCTTACGGTATATTTTAGGAAAACAATTGAAATCATTAGAAGCTTTCTAGGGACCTCATGAATTTATTACATTCCGCAATTATTTATTAAGTAGCCATTTTTAGTAGTTGGTTTTCTGGTAGACACACACCACGACAAGGCTACGAAGATACCTGGACGGTAGCTAGTTCTGGGTTACCTTTGCCACCGAGGGCCTTAATGCTACCTTACGAAGTGCTTTAGAATGAACAGATCTAGGGGCATATTTAGCCCTTCTGAGGAATTCAGTCGAAATGGTTTTTTGGGCCCTGTAATTCAACATACTTTGACCGGGGGGCGGGGGGGGGGGGGGCAAAGGCGAAAAAAAGGCGTTAAGTGGAATCGATAATGTGGATGGGGAAGGGGGTTCCTTTGGTGTTCCTGTCGCCGTTCCTGGGTATCGAAAAGAGATAGGAGCGAAAGAAGGGGTGCAAATGTCTCTGTATGTTCCATCCTTCCGTCGGTATTTATAACAAACAATTCGTTTTGGGCTTCAGCTCGGGGCTCCTTTGGGAGTCAGGGGTCCCATGCGGGCGCTCACTCATTTATAGGAAGATCCGCTTCTGAACAGATCTCTTGATTAACTAGACCTCTGATGGCCATTCGTGGAAACCGTTAAGGAGTGGTCGGTGTTTATAGTGAAGTGATAACAAAATAGTAGTCTTTTATATTAGCTTAAACTGAACCATTCTGAGGTCTCAAGACAGCTTCCAGCGAGAAAAGTACGAAAGAAACTGAAGAGAACACATACGAAAAATTAACAAGTCGGGGCTAAAGAATAATAAAGGCCCTGAAGTTGTACGGGATTCATTTCATGCAAGCTTGTGTGAAAAATCACGGTAGATTGTGACCATTATGCGTAGGACATAAAAATATTGTTTTAATAAATCATTTTTAAAATGAGGAAAGTTATTTGAAATTATTGTTATATGTCGCAAAAGCTAGCTTATGTCTTTTTAAGACTAATTCATAAAAACATTTCACTAACTTATTTCATCAATTAAATGAGACAGTTCATACTGTAATTGAAATAATTCTATATTGAGTCATATTGTTTAATTTAAATGGCTCAATATACGGAAAAAAAATATTTAAACATGATTTGAGAAGAAAGTTGATTGAATTACTTAAATTTTATCAAAACTAGTTAAAGAAAGTTTTTTTAGATTTTATAAACCAATAGTTTTAATATTTTCAATATGTCCTACTCAGCCATGTTCACAAACGACTGTGGAGCTTGCATGTGAGTTTGCTGCGTGCAACTTGAGGGCCTATATTACTCTTTAACCAAAGTCGGTCATACAGTGACAAACAATAATATAAGTCCAATTCGCTTTTCAAAAATCTGATTTCGATATTTCTACTGGGTAAAACTTTATCAAATTTTGGAAGAATGATCATTAGCAACTGAAATATCAATAGCATCTTTGAGTTTGTCCAACAATGTATCAATGATTGTGAATCCTAGAGTTAAAAATGCAAAGAAATGCAAGATTTTTAAATTAATTTTTCTTCTTCTTCTTCTTCTTCTTCTTCTTGGCTTAACGACTTTCTTGGCTTAACGACCGACGTGACGGTCAAATAAAGGCTTACTAGACTATGCGATACCCCACGTATTTGGGTAATCAGTTCTCACTAAGGGAGGACGGTCCGGATGGGATTTGAACCCCGGTTTTAATATAATTATTTCATGGTCTTATGTATTTTTTTACAATATTTTCATCAGAATCGAAACAAACGACTAAAAATCGATTTCATGATGCACCTAACGGCTGGAACGTGTTTCCAAAAATTTTAACTAAATATTACAAAAAAAAAAATTAAGAAGATTCGTACAAAATTGACTTCACAATCTAATTTTTGCCTAAAGTGGAATATCAGGTGGTCTTATATTATTTATTTATTTATTTATTTATTTACTTATTTATTTATTTATTTATTTATTTATTTATTTATTTATTTATTTATTTATTTATTTATTTATTTATTTATTTATTTATTTATTTATTTATTTATTTATTTCAAACGAAATATCTGCCGCTAGGGCTACATATAAGTGACTTAATTGCTAAATGATTTAAAAATTAAACTAAAATTATTGTCCGTCACTGTACATGTCCTATTTAAAAAAAATGGAAAAAGGTTTTCGTATCGCTGTCCACGTTAATGCCTCGGAAAACAACTTGTAGCTTTACGATCTAAGTCGTCTGGTGTCATTTTCATCACATCTTATCCGTTACTCGACATTCGTTGCTCAACGATTCTTATTCATTACTCAATATGGACGATCTGCTAGTCACGTAATTAAATATTTACGTGTAAATCTGTTAAGGCCTCAAATTATGGCTCTTATTCCGCTGTAGTAAGGGATCAGCGCATTATATTTTCAGTAACTTGCTGTTGTTGTTTTATGCTACTACTAAGAATTTTTGTGCTGCTCCTTAAACTCTTAATATACATCCTAATATCTTAAGATAACCACTTCCACGTTCAATCTGACTGCTACCAAACCACTGCAATAAAAATCAATTGTCCAAGAAGCAAGAACTCCTCCACAGCAGGTAGAAAAACCCCGTTACTGATAAAACGAAAGCTACCGTCGTTTCACTGTTAAAACAATTCACAACTCCAGCCACCGCTGTTAAGCTTTCCAATCCAATTCCTCCAATCGGACGCACCTCGGCAGCATCCCAGCAAAAGCAAAAAAAACAACTGCTTAAGTCCACCAACCGAGAGACCAACGGAAGGAGAAGCACAAGAAGTGACAAATAAAAAACTTGAACCAATAATCGTTAGCACTTGTCAAGTTGTTGTACCGTGCGTTTGCCACCGGTTATTCGTTATGGTTTTTTTTCTTTTTCTACCTTTTCGAAATTACTTCCAGCGAATGTTTATAGACGTGTTTTATTGCCTAGCTACCACCGTGACGGTGTACGTTTTTCGCTTCCGGATGTTCTTCGCTTACATTTGCAAGCTTGCGTTTGCAGTAAATTGTAAGCACTTTCTGCACCGTTTTCCTATCTGCGGAAGGCAAACGGTGCATGTTCAAGTGTGGGATTAAGCAAAAAAATATGTATGTGCTCACGCCAAGCATGAACGGAGAATACTATCTACTATTTTCCATTGCACTAGTTCTAGTAACTCTTTGCCTATCGATGAAGAAATCAATGACCATGCTGTGCTGATACTAGCAATTTGTCCAATAACACGTTTTACAGTTTTTAACAGAAAATATTCAATTTATAAGAAGTTTTGTTCAGCAAATTGCCTACTTTTAGGCGACTAAACTGTTTTTTTTTAAATAATTTGTATTAAAAAAACCAATTAAAGACATTTTGTGCCTACTTCTTTACTACTTTTGGGTGAGTAAAATATATTTTAGACAATTTTTTTAAAAACACACACCGATGCAGGACGTTTTTCGCATTCCAATTCTCTTTGCACACGATTTTTCCCATCTACTTACAACGAGAACGATTTTTTGCGTCCGATAAACCTTTGCGTAAATCAGAGATGATCCGCTATCATCGCCAATGCTTTCTTTTGCCCTCGAAGGATCATCCCTCTGAATCAGCATCATTCGCATACATAAAAGCGTATGTGTAAAACGATATCCGTCGTCTGGTACGAGCAGCCATTCACCGCTGGAAAGGCAAATGTTCATCAAAACGCGATCTCTAAATAGATGTCTAAGGTTGATGAGCGACGTGCAATTGATTTGTTGATTTATTACGGCCCCGTAACAGAGGTGCAGTAATCGTCAACAACAACGCAAGCAGCAGTAAAAAAAAAGCCCTTTCATTTCTGTACCATTGATTCACACTGCTATAGGACTGCTATATCGTAGAGGAAGCGATAACCAAAAGATTCCCAAAGGAAAACGTAACTGGAGGACTCGAAGAATTGAAGTCTCGATAGACCCGGACGCGGACAAAGCGAGGGAAATCATCTAAATGATGGAATGCTTCTTATCTTTGTGCCGCATTTCTCCTGATTGTGTTTTTTGTGTGTCAAACGTACTGCCTGCCGAGAGGCAGCAAGTGGAAATTTTCTTGATTTTACCCCCATTTTGCTACTCGCTATCCTTCCTTCCGTTCTACAATCCTGCCCGGTGCAAGTGGAAGAGCAATTGTAACCATTATACCGTAGGCACGTGCGTTTGTGTCTGCGTGCCATCGAACATGCGTCGTGTGTTAATGTTCACCTATTTACTGGCTTCGGTAAGGTAGCGGATGGGGTGGTGCTTCGATCCACTTCCTACAACAAATCAACTCAACTTTCCTGATTTGTCTACGGTGCTTGATTGCTCGCATCATATCCGATACCGATCTTTCTATCTATAACATCACCCTCTTTTCCAACACTGGTGGGGGGAATCCAGTCCTCCAAACTTGCTACGGCTGTGAACCAGTGGTCGGAGACGGGGTCGACCGATCGATCCAGTTGAATGATGAAATGTCACGTACCATTTTTCGCGGATGGCAAGTTATTGCTGTTACGCTGTCATATCTACCTCAACGGTCAGCCGTACTGCTTCAATGGAAAAAATTAACATCTACCTTTGCCACAAGAAAAGGACATCGTGTTACCACGTTGACAAAACATCTTTTCTTTTGTATCATTTCTAGTCTTTAATCCTCTTCCCAGAAGGATCGCGCGAAAGAGGGGCAGACTGTGGAGTCATTTTTCAGAACATTTCACACAAAAGTCTGTAAAACAAACCTTCCCTTTCAATCGGATTGGGTTAATTAGAGAAATGGTAAAATCATTAATGTTGAATGTCTTTTCGATAAACTTTTGGTTGTGTTGCTCATTAGAACTTTTTGTAGCAGAGATGGAGCAGACGACCGAATTCTCCCTAAATAAAATCACAAACGATGTCCAATGACTCCAAAGACTTTATAAACCAACGCAACCGCTTTTAAACGAAATTGTTTGGCAAATTGCATACCTTTAGGCGAATATTTTGAAAGTAATCTTACCAACAGAAGAAGAATAGATCACTCTCACCTCATCCTTTTTATCTGATTCTTGAATGTAACAACATACAACTAACTCACTCACCTTTCAACGCTGGACAGATGCGCTTCCAGATGGACAGACAACCGCAGCGATGAAACTGTCCCAGGGCAAGCTCCATGTAGAACAGTGGCAGCCCCCCAAACAACAGCATAATACAGTACGGGATAAGAAACGCGCCACCTCCGTTCTGATAGCAGATGTACGGAAAGCGCCAAACATTACCCAAATCCACCGCAAAACCGATCACGGCCAGCAAAAACTCCGCCTTTTGGCTCCAGGTTTCCCGTCGCCGTTCGCCCGTTAGCGCCACCACCAGGTTCCGCTCCTTGCCGCTCTGCAGAATCTGTGCCGTCTCGGTGGTGGCCGGATGCGTTGCTTTGGTCGTGGCCGAACTTCCGTTCGAGGCTGCCTCCTTTGTGCTGCTGGCAAGTGCTGCCGTATCGGATGAGTCAGGTGGCTCGTCGCGTCCACCGCCATCGCCGGACGTTCCATTCGTTCCGGGTGCCGTGTGCCAAGAGTCACGCTTTTTGGCTCCCCGCGAACCAGAACCACCCGAACCGGAGGAATTGGTCGTCCCCGGCTCGGTTCCCATGGTGGTAGCGGTGGTGGTGGGTTTTAGTTGGTTCGTTACTTCGTTGCTGAACGTTTGATGAGTGCCCGCAGGTAGACTGTCGTGATGATGACTTCAAATCGGATCTTCTTATTGGGTCGCTCCAAACCGGTATCCCAGCCGGCAGTATCTGTTGGCGGGGTATTTCTTGACAAATCAATTTGTAAGACTTCTCAAAAAATGCTAGAACGCCGTGGCAAACGAGCCCATAACCGCTTCCGTCTCAGATCGATTAAATCGCCAACTTATCATCTTCGCTTCTGAGAAGGTGCGGGATGATTGTGGTCGAGCTTTTGAGAGGATCCCTTTTTTTCGGTCGCGGAATGCTTACAAAAAGACGTAAACAAAGACCCTCCTCTGGCGAAGGGGGGGGGGGGGGATTTGGTTTCGCTAATTATTACTTCCAACGGTGGACATTATGCTGCGGTCGCTGTCGCTCAGGCTATAAAAAGAAAGAAAAGATGAAGAGAGTGAAAAACGATGAGCACAATACTGACAGGAAGGGCTTTTAAACATGCTAACTATTAAAAAAAAGCGTACTCATACACATAACAGTAGGTTCAAAAACATTTGTGAAGTTCTTATGATTGTTAGGAAATGTTTTTTTTTCTTCTCTCTCCTTTCTTGCTTCGACTTTTCACGTTTCAAAGCCCACTTTTATCAACCGCAAAAGCCGGTACAGACTCGGAGCATGACGCTTAAAATGGACTACGGAAGCATAATAAAAAATGAGCATTTACCACAGCCGAGTTGGATACAAAACGGTAACATTTCCGGTTACGATAAGCTTTTTGACTGTTGCAAGGAAAGGTCAAGAAAAGCGAGAGAAAGAGAGCGAAAGCGTGTACGGCTAAAGTTACAATGACGTGGAAAAAGAGCATTCATTTAGCTGGAAAATTGCTTCAAGGTGTCGTTTTTCCAAACAGTCCGATGTACTCTTTTTAATTTTACTTTCTTTCATTTTCATGGTCTGCAATACTTTGGTTTTTATTTATTTTTAGAGACTTTCTTAAAATACAGTCACACATTCTGCGGCTGATTGTGATGAGAATTAAATTCGAAACGGCGTTATTATTTCAATAAACACAAAAAAATAATTAAAAATGTTAACGCATCAAATGAAATCAAACTCGAAACCGTCTGCAAAATATTAATTCAATCAACCAGTACAATCTCAAATTATACTTTTGATTACTTATTGGCAAAATAAAACATTGATTTGCACGAAACGTTTCGTAAAAGGAACTTTTCCCTCATGGAGACGCCTGGTGTTTCACAGATAAACATCGTTTCCCATACAATAATAGACACAAAAAAAGTACACCGCAGCATGAACTGTTCCAGCATCTCACTTGATACGTCCCAAAGAATCAACAGCAATCTAACCTTTACCTTTGCGGAAAAGTTTTCTAAACAACGATAAGAATCGTTCCGCGTAATGGAAACATTTAGTAATTCTTGGTAATAACTTCAGTCCGATTTCGGTAGCGGTACCACCGACGGAAAATCAAACAACCTCGACCCCATCCCGAGCCATTCCAAACCAATCGGTTTCCATTACGAATCGGTTGCTAGCGGTATCATTATCGCGTAACCGAGAGTGAGCTGGTCACCCGTGAAAACTCTACCTTCCCAGCATTAAATCAAGCCGCAATCAACAGCAACCAGGTTTGGGGGAAAACAGCTCGTTTTCCCAGGTTCATTTTTTGCGCCAGGTGAAAAAAAAAACCATCGGACCCAACGAGAACCAACCACGACAAATATGACGAACCTCGTTTACACACAGCATGCAAACATGAGCGTCGGCTTCAAAGCGAAAGTTTTTGGCTCCGAATGAATCCCATCGCCAGCTGCACACGCAGTCGGTGGGAAACCTCTGGTTCAGGTACAAAAAGAGAGCAAAATGGGTAAGCGAAACACGGAACCATTGAGTGGTAGATTATGGTGCGTACAAAAGTCAACAAGCGGGCGAGCTGGAGTGAAGAGTGCGAACGAGTGAGGAGGATAAAATTAAACACAACAAACCAGTTAACAGAATCGTACGGCAGATCACCGGTTACGACCGTCGGATCGGAAACCTGTTCACTCCGTTTGGGAATGCAGCAGAGGAAAAACAAATTTTCCATTTCACCTGTGCTTTCCGGTGGGTTTTGGTTATCTTGCGTGTTGTTAGCGATTACCTTATCTGTAAACAAAATAAGGTAGCTCTATCTTACTGAGCTCTTTTTCTTCTTTAGTTCCTTCTTTTATACACACACACACACACGCGTGCTCTTTCTAATGCTATCTTATTATTTCTTTCGTTTGTTGAATTCCATTGCGGTGGCGTAAGGAAAGCTCCGCTTCTTCGTTCCCAAATGGTTGCCTAGTGAACCGTGGGAAAGTCGAACTGGTTTTTCGAAGGCTTTTCCAAAAAAAAAAAAGAGGATGAGATTATTTTAGCAAACTCATTTTTAGTATTTCCTTTTCTTTTCACAGCACATTAAAGAAAGAAACTTAGAGCAACTTGTATGTGGCTTGTTGTGCGTTTCGATGATTATGCCATTATTCAACGACGCTTCTAAGGTAAATGGTTAGATGTTAATAAATGAAGGGTTTTCCTTTTCATTTTAATCGAGCAAAATGAAGAGCCTAAACATAATGAGCATTTAACGGAAGCCGTACAAAATGTAGCGATAAGGTGAAAGGTAGGGCACCGATGTAGTTGTTACTGTTAAATGGCATCCTATTACCTATAGTGGAATTATTTCCGTTGACGCTCAACATTTGCTGTCTATTTTTATTGAATTTATCGTTTAGCATTCCTTTTATGATTGATCTTTAGGCCGTTTTTTGACAGAACTTGTCGAAAAACGCTGCACCATTTAATACTAGAACCGCCGATGGGACTTGATTGTCCCATCACACTCGAAAAAGGTGTGTTATCCCGCTTGCCGTCGTGACAACCCATTTAAATTTTCTGACTGTTATTAATTTTTAACTATCGAATACGCCCATACAAAATTGTGTATCCCATATGATCATATTACTCATAGTCATATTACTTAAAAAATCATTTCTAACCTAGAACCGCCATATGGGACATTTTTGTCTCATAGGCGAAATACTGTATTTCGAACGAGTGTCGGATGTGCATCTGCAAGTCTGGTAACACTGCTGTGTACGCGTTTTCGTGACAATGCATGTCAATACGAATAGAACAATAAAAGTGCACGAATTTGTTCGGAATCATCAATCGGCTAGTCTATATAAGTACAATTTTTGCACACTCTACCGTTAATCCTAGTTATCACTTGATTGTTTAAATAATTTATAGCTCTAAGCTTAGATTTACTGTCGATCAATCCTCTAAGGAATAATTATAAGCGTTTATCTCATCAAAAGTCCTACAATTTCAAATTAGTGTAAATAACACTGGCCTTGATATCCTTGGTTGGGCAGTTGATATGATCAAACTATTACCTTAATTTGATTTTATTATTATAGATTGAGTTGCTAACAAATCTTTATTATACCTAATTATGATGTTTATGAAATATTCTACCACACCCTTAAACCCTTAAATGTGAAATGTAAAAATTAAAACATATAATAAACATGTAAAAATATGTATACATAACGCATGGGACAAAATTGTCCCATGTGGCGGTTCTAGTAAAATTGAAAAGCCCGACGGTTCTAGTGTTAAATTTAAATAATTACATTTCTTTGCGCCTAAATTTATACAATCTGTACGGCACACACCGAATGTTGCATTAGATTTGTATTTCAAGTGAAGATTTGTTTGCTATGCATATGCAACAAAATACACTGATTTTTTCAAATCTTTAGATTAAGATAACTTAATTTATTTATATGTTCACCACACATAGGTTTGGATGTCAAAGAAGAGGAAAGATTGAAGCGATTGGTAGGTTAGGAAAGGGATAATATTATTTTGAAGTAGTGGCTTGAGTTCTTGTTCGAATTAATTTCGCCAAACAACAAGATACAAGGGCATCGGCATAATGTTTGGAACGCATAGCTCGATACCACAGCGTAACACACGAATTCATTGGACATTTCACTCAATTCTGATCTACACAGGACTAGGTCTACACAGACCACATGTTTAGCTAGGTTTAAGGGTGTCTTCTGTCAGTTACACATCATCGGAAGCCTTTACAAGAGGCAATGGAGAAGCTGCTGCAACGACATCTGGTGAAGTAGAGGATTCCGAGCGATCCAGTCCGTAAATTATTTTTATAGACTATCGACGCAGACAGGTAGGAAACGCAGACGGTCCTAATTGCAGCTGAAGTGATAACGTTGATGTGACTGCCGTAAAGGTTGCTATATTGATTTGGCAGATGAAGAGGTTGTTGTGCCTGATAAGCTTAGTGTCTAAGCTCTTTATCAAGAGGTCTTTATCTGAATACACCAGCTATCAACACTACACCTTATCAAACTGCTCATCAATGAAATGTGTAGCAGTCGTTATGCTGGTCATTATTTTCTGTTCAAAATTCTCTAAATACAACTTTATCCGTCCTCTACTTTCCCTTACCTGAAGATAATCATCTATTCTCCAGAGCTAAACTTTAGAAAGTATTTAACCAAACATCTTTGGGAACGTGCTATTTTCATGCTATGAAACGCATTTCGTTATGTCCTGTTTGTTTTGTCATTGCGAAGATAAAAAATTGTAAATATAATCTATCACATTACTCACTTGAAACACAAAATAAGAGAAATAAATGTATCGAACGGTACCCATAATTGCCTGCGTACAAAATGATCATGCAGTAAAAGTACCCAAATTTGAGTCAAATTTCCCCCCATCAAAAGCATTCCTTTCACCTCCTTGCATAACAGCTGCAGCAATGCTTCGGCCAGCCTTGAGCGATGACTAACGCCGAACGCACTCAAAGTACCGATTATTATTTTGTTTTGAATAATCATCGATAAACACTTATCGCTGTGACCAGTGTGACGAGCAAACAGTGTCTTTCGCACCTAAACGCACAGGGTACCGCAGGCCATCAGGTTCGACTTTGACCTGTAGCGGCCATATTTACATATATGTAGCTCGTGACAAACTTCTCAACGACGGTAGATTACGAAAAGCCAAAAAAAAATGCTACATCATTTAGGAGGACTGTGGCGTGTGACTCACGGCACGGTATATCTCGCACCTATTCATACCGCGGTTGAGCCTTCGAGCGTGTAATAACAGGGGACAGTGATTTTGTTCGCCAAGTCATTGTTAAATATGGCATATTTCTTACCTACCGCAAGCCCAAAGCGGTGGGTGTGTTTTACAGCTTGAGCATTTTTGAATTGTCCAAAAAAAAAGGTACAATATTTGATCGAGTTTAGCTCATCGACTTTGTACTGGGCTTTATCTAGCGCAACAGACGGCTAGGCACCTAGCTGAGTAGGTTTTTTGTTCCCATTTATAATTATTTGCAGACAAAATGGACAGGCCATCAGTATCAATCGTAATGTTCGTCGATTTGTTTCTCTAAGTGTAACGATTGATAGCTCTTGTTACGATAGGAGCCCAACAATTTTCAATCGTTTAAAAAAAAATGCTTATCTCTTTCGTCTAGAAATCAAAGTTGTAATGTTTATCGTACTCAACAACCATAAACAAACAACGAATGATGATGATTCAATTCTTCTACGATTTGGAAGTATGAAGAATAATACATGTATTATTTATGAATTGCTGTATCAATGTAATATCGAGGTGAACGATTGTATTTGATTGAAAGCGTGCCATGACTAAGCTCATTTGACTTAAATAAAAAACTCATTGCTTCTATTTCTTCTTGGCTTAACGACTACTAGGCCACGCCGGCCAACGAATGACCTACTAGACTTTCAAACACCTCATAGTTGGATAGTAAGTCCTCACTACGAGGTAACAGTCCGGATGGGATTTGAATCCCTGACCACTTGATCGCAACACAGCAATGAATAAACTACGGACTGCACCGCAGAACATCTTCAATGTTGAGTGAACTATTATCAAAATACTCAAATAACAAGCTATTCAAATGATCCAGAAAATTTGATCAGTACACTTAACATAAAAATCTTTCACAGCAATATTGTTAGTAACCTGACATAGTGACTTTCAAATTAACGTGTTAATGTCAATGGGTCTTGGGACTCATTTCTCGAGTATGATGCGTTCACGAGTACAATGTGTAAAATGTACGGTATTTCCAAGATAACGCCTTCCCCTCTCCCTACCCACAGTCTGCCCACACGAAATTCATTCATAATTGAACTCGTCCAGTTACCCAGAACTGGTGGTGCTGCCGCTGCTGATGATGAAATCAATCCGCCTGTAAACCTCTAAGCGACTAATTAACTTCGATTCGCACCCTTGGACATTCAGCAACAACCGATTAAAACGCGCTTACTTCATCCCTCGACGACCTGGGTTTGATTATTCGCTTTTTTGTTTACCAAACAGCAAGTACCGCTGTTCCTTCTGGGCGGTGATGTATGCCTGTGCCCTGTGGTGCGGCTAGTTGAATGTCCGAAATGGTTCAATTTTGCCAAAAGCGTTAGAACGTTCCCTCCACACGGAAACTCCTCTCCAGAGGAGTTAATTAAATTGGGCCGCCCATAGGCGAATGCTTACGTTGGCTGTTTCACACCCAAAAATATCCATGTCAGTGGGCATCCGTCAATGTGCAAGTCGCGAATGAGTTGAGAGACAATGGTTGAAAATCCACAATTAACCCTTGAATATTAATGCCCGTTGAGTCCTTTTCGGCTCGGTAGAATTCGTTGCCTTTTTGAGGCATGAAATGTAACACAGTTTCAGGGTAATTTGTTAAATAAAATTAAATTCTAGACAACCCTACTGCTTCTCACTAATTTTGAAGTTCGATCACTTTTGACTAAAACAATTTCACCAATTTTTTGTAAATCCTTGCTAACCGAAGGGATGATCCTGATTTTCAAATTTTAAAATCCTTTACAAAGGATCATAAAACACTTTTGAATTGTTCTCGTTGCCTGTCTTGCGCAAAAAAAAATGGTCTAAACCCATCCAAACTCATCAACAGTCGTCATAATTGACACGCCAAGCGAATGATGCGAATTTGTCGCGGTACAGAAACAGAACGAGACAACCATTTCCGCTCCGGAGGTTTTTTGTTTATATTTTAACTTGTTTTTATATTCCTCCTCATATTCAGACAATTGATTCTTTGCAATATATGTGGTTGAAATGGGATATATAATCACTCATTCTTGGCAGCACCACAAATCATTTCAACAAGCGACAGATGAGAACATTTTTATTATTTTTTATGAGAGTGCAATGAAAACTGACCGCCAGCTTTTCATAAACTGATTTGGCTTTCAAGAGTCCTGAATAGGACTTTTAAAAAAATGGTTGTTCCTATATATTTTGTTTAAAGCTACACTTTATTAGTATTCAAAAAGATTTATTTTACCACACTGTGCATTTTTAATCAACTCAAAGCACAACCTTCCTCGATAAAAAGAAATGTGTCTTCCGCTTCGCTTCTCTTATCAAGCATGTCTGATTCATCTAAACCAAAAATCGCTGATATAGTACCTTCAAACCCTTTATTGTGGTTTATGATGTTTCTTGGTGTCCTTTTGAATGTTATACTTGTGTTTGTTTGGTGTTGTTTTTTTTTCGCTCTTTATTCCTCCTCGTTCAATCTGTAACAACGGCACCGAACGACTTAGTTCCTCGTTCGACCAAAAGTAGGCTTTCGGTGCCCTAATCCGATTTTCTGCACCATCTACAAATGATGATTTCCTTTTCCACAACCTCAAAGTCGGGTTGGGTTTGAGCAAAGAAGGTAGGTGCAGTGATTCCGTCGCTGTTTGCATTCTATTTGTTTATTTTAATATGTTTCACATTTTGTCAATTTGTGTCCTTCCTTACCCGATATCCTTCAGAGAGAATATTTGTTTATTTTATTTTTTTTATTTGAAATATAGAATCGTTGCTCTGATTGCATCGGCTTCTCAAACATTATGGGTTGAAATGGCGCAGGTTCTCGCTTTAGCTGCTCGAAGCATCATTGCGGCACCATTTTTCTGTCCGTCACGATAAGAAAACTGTAAAAACATGGCCGTTGAGTTCCTCTTATTCATAGCCTTCGTTTACTTTACGAAAAAAAGGAAGTAAAAAATAATTGCACAAACCAAGAATAACCTCGATCGAGCTGGTTCCGTGGTTGGTTTGGGTTGGTTCGAAACGCCAAACCAAAAATTCCAACCTCATAGCCTTATCAATTTGAATTGGCGTAAATGGTATGATTTGGTACACAAATGAACTAATAACAATTACATTTATAGCTCTGCTCGTGCTTGTTTGCGGGGGTCGTGTGATTCGAGAGTGTTTGTTTGGGTTTGGATGCCACTTTTCGGCGTGTCAAAGAGCACCGAAGCTTGTCAGTTTGACCAAATTCCACTCTGGTTACTGATTGCAAATCCATCGGTAACCGGAACACGCCAATGTTTCGCAGGAAAATTACCAAAACAAATAACTGTGGCAGGTTTAACGGTTAGCGGATTGAGCTGCCGAGGAGGGTGACCCCTAGCGGGTAAATCCCCAGATCCACGTAGAATGTTCCTGCCGCTCAGCAGATTCAATATGATAGGGGTCCAGTAGCTCGAAATCATTTTCGGGACCGCAAATGTTCGTGTTGGGGCCCTGCTAAAGGAGGAATGTTTGGGATATTGTTTCTTCGGCAGATTCAAAAGATTTATCCTCACAGGAAGCTTACACTGTTGCATTAGATCTATTTAATCTTTTTTCTAAATATTTGCTCCATTTGTAGCAACTAGAGTATTAACAGACATATCATCTGTATGTTGGTCTGCGCAGCAGGATGCGCGTAGATGATCAAGATCGCCAAGAAGATACTAATTGGAGGGTCCCACATATTTAGCAGTACATTTTAACGATAGAGTGTAGTTTTTAGAAGGTTTATACAGGTTTATATTGTAAATGCCAAAAATCCTTTCACTTAGAATTGTACAGACTATTGACAAGCTAATTCAACAGAGATAGAATTCAATGTTGAGGCCAATTTTGTGTGTTTATAGATCATACAACATACAGAGGATGATTCAGAGGGGCAAATGTAGTCTGAGAGACACAAAGCCGAAAAAACTGTTCATAAACGAGGATGAAAACTAAGAATAGTTCTTCCGCAAATTGTCTTTAGTGTTCTCTTCTTAAAATTGCGCGTTCAGATTTCGAGGAAACGAGCAGAGAAGCATTCGATTTAAAGGTTGGAATCAGACGAATCTCATTTTTATCAAGGCATAAAATTAATGTTTTGGTGTTAGTAAGTACAAGAACGAGAGCGGAGAGCGTACTACTAGTTAGTGTAGTGTAAGTGTACTATGTACTCGGTTAGTGCATGTGGTCGTATCAGGAGGTTGGCACTGAGTTTAACAGTAGTAGACGAAAAGGATGCCACGTATCTATCTTTTACCGCGTTAACTTGCTCAGAACCCGAGTGGACCCTTTCGGATGTATTTAAGCTCTTGAATATACTCTTTTCAGCGCAAGTGTTTTTCGTAAACTGTGTCGTGGGTATAAGGACACGTATATTTTACTCTTCAATTGATGTTAACACGCCAACGGTTAGCACGATTCTGTCATCCTTAGTTCTCGTCGCCAGGCTCGTGAACACGGTTTATCTAATCTTTATGCCCAAACCAAATATGGTCATGAGTTTCCCTGTCCTAGATCCCGACAACTTCCTGAATCTCATATATCTCGAGAAACTATTCTTCGTGTAGTGTCTTCGTGTCCTAATACGACCGCAACGCACGATCACCCGCGCACAGCGTCATCTGTCGGGAAGTAGCTACTAAAGTCTCTAGCGACAGCACTACGTCCCCTAACTAACATTTTTAGTCGAACCCGTCGAATATTGTTGACACCATCATTGCAGATTCTTCTTCTTCTTGGCTTAACGACCTTAAGGTCACGCTAGCCATCGAATGGCTTACTGTGGGATTGGAACCCCATAGGTCCGGATGCGATTTGAAACCCTATCCTGCCGTTTTAAGACCACCGGGCCGTCCCTCATCATTGCAGGTTATATCAGTGAAATAATGGCATTCTAGCCTTATTCAAACCATGAATCCGGTTAAGGCAATCATTGCTATTAGAAGAACTGTGAGGCTTGAGTTCTTTGGGGTATAAATCCAAGACATAATTTTAAATCAGCAAACTTTCCAGCGATCTTTTAAAGAAGTTTTAATATATACTATGTCATCAATCCAAATCCATCTATTATTTTCTACATTTTTTTTATATTTATCTAAGAATCTTTTTGCTGTACTATTTGAATCCTTTTATGCGCTCCATCCATGGGTTCAATTTGAGCGTTCCCCGCATAATTTCCCATGTCTTATTTACTCCACCCTCCGCTACTTTTACTTCTTAGACAGCTTTGACTGCTATCTTCGTTCGTTTTACGAATAACTCGTTTTCTTTGGGATAGCATTTCTAAGCTAAAGCAAGACCCCTTGAAAGCTGGAAAGTGAGATTTCAAATTAAACCCAGATCGTAAACTTACGACACCCGCTTATTACATCCTTTTGAGCTTACACTTCTTTTCTCGCTTCTTCAAACGTTGGATGCATTTTAAAGAGGTGTGTAATGCTAGATGCTAGCACGAATGGTAAATCTGGAAGAAAGCAATCTACCGGCAAGGACACTAAAGAGGTCTGTTGGTGTTGTAGAATTTATACAGCATTTAAATAGTTTCGAATTGGAGTTTCAAATGAGCGGCTGTAAATCAATCCCAGTATCGTTAATGAACGTTAGGAAAACTTGTACATCTTTAACATTCAAGTGTTAGTATATCCGCATCGAAAGGTATCCCATCGGCCAATGATTAAGCGGCGTATAAATTACTTCAAAGCATCCCCATTAGATCCCATCCCACGAGATATTCAAACATCCGGCCCGTACAAACCTTTAGGAATCCATCGAGCGAACGCACACTTTTGTTGCACATTAGAATAAAAGTCATTTGCGTTTTGTCGGAACCGGAACCAAGTAATGGTTTATTGCCGTCTGCCCACGAACACCCAACGCACCTTCCGCAGACACGGCCCTTCTTCGACGAGGGGCACATTAGGGGTGGAAAAGCGATTGTGTCCTTGCTGGGTGCTGTTGCAAGTACAAACATTTGGGACACTCGTCTCGATCGGTGTCGGTAATTTGCGGGCAATTGCAGGTGCGACGAAGACTACGGAACACTACAACCAAGATGGCCTACCATAATTGGGTTACGGCAATGGCAATGGAACTGGAAAATGAATTACATGAAATCGATAAACTATACCATTTGGGAAGCAATCGACTGCTGGCGTGGCAAGCCCGGCATCCGGGCGGGTCCGTCCAGGCTGGAGGGAAGGTCAGAGACTTAACCTAGGTTCTTTTGCTTTACATTGTGTAGTCTTTCCAGCGGGTACAACGTACAACGGCGGAGCTGGTTGGCGTCTTTGGTGATTGTAAAGATCTACCACACGCTATTCTCGGGAGGGTTAGGTTGGAACAGATAAGATGGAACCTTCAGCGTGGTTTCGTTCGAGGGGAGAGGAGAATCGACTTCCGTCATCACTGTGTCGTTTGCAAACGGGAAGGAGTTTGTTGCCTATCGAGACCGAGGCCGGAACAAAAGTTTTGAAGGTGATTAACTATCGAATGCAATTTTCCATCCTGCCAGCAACCATGATACGATCGAAATGGCGTGCAGGAAGTTGCAGGTGTCCTTGGCATTAGGGCGAAGGTATGAAGAAGTTCCGATCTTGTCAGATGGCGCTGCGCAAATTGTCGGTTCCGGTGTTAGCATTCCGGGATCAATTTTACGATTCAATTTGAAGCACGAGAAACATCTTTTATGTTTCTTAAGTAACTTTATTAATTACAAATATTGTTTCACAATCGATTTCGTATGAAAAAAGGTGGTTAAAATATTTGATTTTGACATCCAGCTGAAAGGCGTGTTACAAAAGCAAAATATCAAATAGTTTAATAAATCCAACTGTTGCCAATTCATTACAATAAATCAATTAGAGTCGTCCGGCTATTTGCAAGTCTGTCGCTATGTCGGGGTTTTTTTTTGTTGCAAAATTTGGTCCATTCTGTCCAGGGCAACCTTCAGACGCGTGTCTCTTAATTGATGATACAGATGGGCAAATTTTGACGAACATGCATGCACATCCCGGCCAGCCGTCTACTCCATCGGACAAGTGTCGACAGAAAGGTTATAACCTTGTCAAATTGTTTTGGTGACAGCTCGTTTTGCGGCGTGTTTAGATGAGCTCTAATCAAAGTGAGGGAATTGTCTCGGATATTAAATCACTTAGTGAGAAATCAGTTTCACCCAGAAATTGACGCCTAGAATGTGATTGACAGTTATTGATGTGTACACAATTGAATTACTTTGCAGTTTTATATGACTTGCATCATTGAATATTTTAACTGTTTAGCTACTACGAGTGATGTGAGAATGAGAGAGTGAACTAATTAACAAAAGCCAGTTTAAACAAATATTGACGTAAGTAAAATTGGTATTACAAAGAAATTCAACCTAGAAATTTGTTTAGTCTGAAATTTTTTAATGAAAATATCTGTTTATGACTCGATGTTGGAATAATGATTTATTTTCCACAAAAAAAAACAAATAAGTAGATTAAGAAAAGTGTATTGAAAAAAACTATCTGTAAGCTTCTTTTAGCACTTTTTATGTAAAAAAATAGCTGAATTTTTTAAATTTACTTTTCCAAATGACGAACATGGAAGAAAAATCGGACTTTTACCTATTTATCACTATAAAAAAATTACATTGGTCATAAACAAGAATATTGGATGATTGATAGAGAAATTGATCAATTTTCTGCAGTTCAGTTAAGTAGCTGAAAAGTTGGTCGGCTGAGTTGCACAACCAAATCAACGTCAACAATCAATTATTATTACCACCTTCGCAGAGTAATGAAGAAATGAGATCTTTTAAAGAAAATTTATAGTTAGAATATGAAAAATTTCATTGAGATTGTGCGCACAGCATGGTGAATGTTGATTGCAACATAATGATTAAGCAATTTGATTTTTATTTAACCATTATCATATAGAAATTAAAAGAACGTGGCGGAAGTTGGAGCAACTGTAACATAGGGACAAAAGTGCCAGCTATAATTTTTTCCAGTAAAAGTTTAATTAGATGACCAAATAAGTATAGTATTTTATTTTTTTATTTTTATATAGTTTTTTATTTTTTATTAATTTTGACGGTCCAGTGCCGCATGGTCAACACCGCTTGTGTTGAATAAATTTTATAATCATATTGATAAGGCATTTCCTCCTTATTCTTTACCTTATCCCGGGCATACTCGGTTAAGTATACTGTATTAATCAAATTAAAATTTTTTTTTATTTTATAGTTACTACAAAATAGACTATAGTTTATCAAATTTCATGAGTAATCGTTAATTTTTGATAAACTAATTTAAACTCTCAAATCGCATAAAAACAACAAATAAAAAAAACTTTGAATTACTTGAATTGAGACATAAAGACGTAGAATCTTGAAGATTGCTCTAAGGATTTTCTAAGGGAAAAATACAAAAATAAAAATAAATTAATTTTGGGACAAGACTGCCACTATTTTTTGTAAAGATTTTATTGAGAGTTGAGATCTCAATCCCAAACAACCTGGAAATTTCAATTCTGATTTGGAATTGGCCTCCCGATCGATCCGACTAGCAACTAGCAGGATACTGATCCGGATTTTTTAAATTACTAGCTCACAGAGAAACCGGATGGTGTGTACTTATAAGCAGGTAAGATCCCATAAAAGGTGATCAGTGGCTAGTATGGAACCTGCATTAAGATCCGTGACCTAAAGGTGCACTTTACGAGCTAGAAGCGTTTAAGAACACAAAGGTTCAAATGCAAAAACTAGAATTCTAAGGCCAGCAAGGAGTTAGGTTGTGGTCGTTATGATACTATAACGCACAAAAAAGGAGGAATTGATGAACCACATTTAGCCCTAGCATACTCATACTAAAGAAAAACCTAATCTTTGATGATTTCATTTATCACAAATTTCTTTAGGTGGCTGTCTTGCCCCGTACGGGTATTACTCTTGCCCCAATACATAGAAAATCATCAATTTTTTTATTCTTGAATCACTTAAACATTTGCCCTAATTTCCGCTATTCTTTACTTTAATTTTTGCACATTGAACCAACTGCTCCACAATATTCAAAATTGGTTGCATTAAAGGTTAAACATGATTTTTCACTTTATTTGACCCTTTTTAATTCCAATAGAACGCCCTGGCCGCATTGCTACGAAAAACTATTTTAATATTTAAACATCAAATAGTTTGACCACGAGAACGTTTTTAAAATGATTTATATCGATCATTTAGAATGGCCTTTATAGATCCTAGCTTATAGAGATTGACTTTTTAATGATATTTATTATCTACAACCTCATAGCTAGTGAGGGTAAAGTAGAGACGTTCATGTAGATCTTACTTCAACTTACTTACTTACTTCAACCGATAATGTAAGGCTTTGTAGTGTCTATTGTAGTGCATTAGTAATCAGACTAGTCTTTTTGCCTACACAAGAATGTCATGAGCCACCCCAAAAATGAATTTTTCAATGTATTTTTCAAAAAACCAAATAAAACAAGCGTTAGTATTTGCTTTGCTATTTTGGAATTTGATTTGTTCTAGCTTAATATAGTTTTATACAGGGAAAAAATTAATGAGGTTTTTAATTCTAATTGTAATTTTATTTAAACTAAGGTTCGATCGTTCCGCTGAAGGAAAGGAACGAACCTAACCACTCATCACTATAGGGAATGTGTTAATTGTATTATTGTGCTAACTAAAATTAATACGATAATAATGCTTTTTAGTATTAAAAAATATAAGTTTTGAAAACTTAGTTATCAACGTATTTCTCAAACACTTTCACTCTCATTTCTTAAAAGTACTCTTGTACTATTAAGAAATGTTATTACTTATTGCTGAAAATCTTATCCACTTAGAATCGTTTCAAATTAATGTTCTCTCTCCTTATTTTTCTTATCTCTATATCTATCTTTCACTTATTTTTCTCGCCACGAATCAATTCATTCCATTTAAGAAAAGCAAAACCACTACAGAAAAAAGACAGATCTCACCACCGCCGAAGCAAGCGTTTATTACACTGCAGTATATTAATTAAACGAAACGCAATCTTTGACACGCGTCGACCCCTACCCGACGGCAAACTAATTTCGACCAAAAAATTAATCCTTTTTAAGTGACAATAATTGCGTGCGGTTTAAATGCAACACTGTTTGTCCACGCTGAAAATCGCGCCTGTGGTGCTCAGGAATTGGGAAAGAGTTTTGTTTAGCAAGCAATTAGAATTGTTTGCAAAATAAATATTAAAAAAAAAAATGCTACAAACATAGAAGAGGCATGTTAAGTAAATGTAAATGGTTTTAATTATTGTCAATACAATACAGTAATTGTTGCCAGAACCCATATGATGCAAGAGCAGTAAAGCGAATGTTGAAATTCTAATTATCAAAGTACAAACATACCATTAATTGGACATTGATGTGAAGCCGCGGCGCGTCTGTTGTCCAAACTCGTTCGTCCAAAATGCTCCCAAACCGTCGACCAGAAGCACCCTCTCCGTCCGTAGGTCTGATCCGTCGATCAAGTTACCTTACCCACAAAAATGTTCCCACCTTGCCTTACCACAAAAGGATTCTTCACGCTACCCTCTCCCACAGACACCGCACACACACACACACACCCCACACAACCCTCAGAAGGTTATTTTTGCAACTTGCGTCAACAAATTAATCACCACTTAATCACTCTATTTACACTAATTTTTACGCCAGCGACCCAGCGCACAACAGCGACGACCGACAACGCGAAAACGCCAAACCCATTTCGTCCACTACCAACGCAGGGTCCTCCTGGAAATCCTGCCCATCACCGGCACTATGAACTACACGATCTACTGCTGCAATCGCTCATTTGTGCACCGGTCTGTGTTCATACTCTACTGGGGTTGTAGAACCAGCCAAGACAAGAAACCGAAAACAGATCGACAATTAAGGATATGGGAATGGCTCCAAAATCGGACCACCACGAAAATCGATCGTTTTTGGTCTTTTGGAACACTTGTAGAAGTTTGTTTGAAGTTGCCCAAACGGTGTTTACCAATCGTTTGGCGGAGACACGTTTTGTAGGGGAGTCTTTCGCTTCCAGAAAGGAACTAAAATTGGTGCTCACTTGGCTGTCTTTCCACTAGCTGTGGTTATTTTGTGCGTTCATAAATATCAGTAAATGTTCTTAAAATCAATTCAATATAGTAACCACGTGTGAGACGAAAGATAATTTTAAAAACATAAAAATAGTTTGATACTTAAATGATTTTACTACACTGAACGTAACTGATTGTTCTATGAAATTTTCTGTTTTTAGTTCTTTCTTAAGATATTCAAACCATGTTCGGTAATATGTTTTTTACATAATTTTTTCCATTAACATTAAGCTACAAGCACCGACGGCAATTTGAAGGACTTATTCGTCGATGTAAATTTGATACCAATTTTTAATATCTTTTGTTTAGCAGTGTAACACGGAGAGTATGTAAAATTAAAATTGAAAAACAGTAACAGAATATATCTTTTTTATATGAATGTAGAAAATTATTCGTCAAAACAAAATCAAAATAAGTTAGTAAATATCATACGAAAATTAAAAAATAATATAATGAGCTGAATCATTTAACTAAACATTTGTATAATCATTCAAAAGTTAACGAAAAAAAATGTATAGCAAAAATACATTAGCTTGATCATCGTAGGAAGCTTAAAGAGAGTTATTTTAAGGAATGTTAAAGTGACTTTATTAAATAAAGAATTAAATAAAATTTTAAATTATAAAAATGATACATTTCCAGAAAGAGCAACATAATTTAAACTTAAAAATAGAGTTCCTCAAGTGTTTTATGTTCCTTTTATTCCTTCCCTCACAAATCACAAACATTTTCACCAACATTACACTACAAGTTCAACACACAGCACAAGATCACTCTAGCAACCTGCTTAGTTGAAGCACAGGACAGAACTAAGTGGAAGAATGTTTTCTTCAGCAAGGTTCTGGCCCTTCAGTAAGGCCCACTACAAAGGACAAAGCGTCGTACCTCGGTGCAACTGTTGCTGGTTGCGTGATTTGCTGCTTACTGCTCGAAACGCAGCGAAACGACTGAGGCATCGCTGGACCCGAACGGACTCTTAAAAGCAGAACCACCCCATTGAGCCACTCACCCACTACTGCCACTGCCGTACCCGAACTCTGTGCCGCAATCAACAAGCATGAGACGGACGAGCAACATCATCAGCAGCAGCAGCAGCTTCAATATCATCATCGGCGTCGTCGTTTAACGTTCGGAGACTTCACACGCCCGATGCGTACGTTCGGGAAAGGCGCGAACGCACACGTTGCCTGTTGCGCTTGTACCAAAAGCCACATGGTCAATCGGATTGATGAGCGGGTTGAATTTGATTGTTTGACGGGAGCCGTTTTTTTTTTTGTTATTTAAAGTTTCGATTATGTCCAACCATGACATGGGAATCAAGGTAAAACTTTTCGTCTGCCAAATGGAACGGACGCATGCCGTAAGTAAGAAAATGCACAAAAAGGGTCACCAGAACATGCCGACATTTTGCTGCTAAGGACGGCCCGGACGACCGTTTTTGTTTCAACTTCAATGCGCTTTAACGTCCGGCCGATTTCCCCCTTGGTTAAGCTTTTGCTGGATTCTATATTGGATTTATTCGAGCCCGAGGAAGGAAAAGGATATGGATCACAACAGTTTAAAGCAAATGTTGCCTTAACATCCAGGAAACACGGTGGACACACCTCCAAAACCGGCCAACCGACAGCCGATTCTTTCCAGTTCTCACGGCACTAAAGCTTTACTTTGGTGTTGTACGCTTGGGGCTCTCTCTTACTGTCGTTCCATGTGTGTAAGTAATTTCGGACACTATTGAACCGCATTGGCGCCGGGCCGGATTTAACATCCTTTGCCGGGTGTAGCACAAAGTGGTTCATTTTTCCACTTTAAAGGTTTTTGGGTTCGAAATGATGCATGGGGATGAGCAGGTTCCATTGGCTCTCGAAGCAAAAACCCTCGAATCTCGTTGGGTAAATGCATACGCCACTATAGTGGTGTCCCGCCAGCTGTAGCACGACGCGTTTGGAGTATTTTCCTGTTTGCGTAATTTTTACGCATGAGTGTTTGCGAGTTCTCTTTTTTTTTTTGTTTTTTGCTTTTGTAACCGAGGTACAAAGTGAAGAGGGAAAAAACTTCAAACCCACATCGCTCTGTCGCCCGATATTGCGTAAACAGTTTATCCTGCGATTTGGTACGTGCACAAGTACGGGATCAACAGGACTTATTCTCTTTAATACGTTAAATGGGACGCTCGAGACTTTTGTGATGTATTTCTAATAGTGTTGGCAGATTCGGGACACGAAAGATTCGAAGATTCAATTCCTAGGAAGATTCGAATTGAAAGATTCGATCCGATTGGGATTCGACTGGGATCCAATCTGATGGGATTGAAACGATTGAAAGCGATTAGATCCGTTCCGATCCGACTAGGATTCCTTCCCATTGGGATTCGATTGTGATTATTCTTCTTCTTCTTCTTGGCCTGCTCAGGATTGAGCACGTTGTGTCGACAAGGCCAGGTCGCCAATCAGTTTCAGGGTCGCCAATCAGGGTCGCTGACGAGCACCTTCTTGGTGGGGCATGAGTCCAGCATCCTCATCACGAGCCCCAGCCAACGTAACCTACCGGCTGTGATTCTTAAGGCATTCGATAAAGACAACTGGGTTAGAATAGTCATGTTTTTTTATTAGATTTTTGTTATCTTTCAACTGCGATATTTAATCACGAATGCTGAACCGTTGGAAGCTTTTTTTTTATACGCCGTTGACCAGGAAGTATTTATTATCAAATTTCACTTCCAGAATAGATCTATTAGTAATTATCTAATTAAATTGCTGTTTTTGCCTATTCTAGGAATCTAAAATTAAATATTGTATGAGTATGTAGTAAGATTGAAAACAGTTTTCTCTCCTCAACGTCAGGCCGATGACGAAACATGATTTCGGATTCTGATATTCGTATTCTTGTGAAGATTGTGATTCGAAGATTCGATTTCCCATTTGGATTTGCTTTTCCCAATAATAGTTTCTAAGCGTGACACGAGTAGATTCAATAGATTTATAAGTTTATCAAATTTGAACAAAAACAACGTTATACTATTTCTCATTTAATCGACTAATTAAAACACTTTAGATTTATTTATTTTTTAGATTTAGTTAGATTTATTTAATCTTTGTTCATCGTTCCTGGACTGGAGCGACTTTCGATGACAACATTTTTTACTTCAATAATAATTACTAATGCCAGAATTTTCAGTGGATCTTTCATATGGAAAACATACCGAAACAATGTCATATTCTTTTTTCCGTTCAATGATGGTCTCATTTAGAAGGATTTTAAACTTTCATTTTATCGTATCCGTCCATCCTCACCGACAAAACTTTTTCACCCCATTTCGAAAAACTTTTTGCCCAGTCAAACCAAACCGCAAAACGAAGCAAAACCACATTATAAACGGTTTATGACTTCGCTTCTTTGCTGCGCACCCTCGTCGTTATTGTGAGTAGCACGGGCATCCCAAATGTTTCGATCAAATCCGACGTTACCTGCTCATTGATTTGGCGCAGCTTTCCGTTAGACTCGCCACACACCAACCGTGCTATCCGATCGTTCGGACAGGTTACGATGGCGCTGGTTAGTACCTTCCCTCCTACCACCTCATAGTACTCCAGCTCTGTCTGCAACAGGTACGGTATCTCTTGGGGCATGAAATCGAGCAACCGTGCGCGAACGCTCTGCACGATCAGCTGTTCGGGTGTTTGATCCGTATGTTCTTCTGGTAAATGTTCCCACGGTTGCTGCTTCGAGTTGGCGTGTATAAATGACATCACCTCACGCAACCCATCGCCCGTCATAGCGGAAACCATAAATATTTCAGTAAAATTTGGCCACCCTTCCGCGGGTGTGGCTGTTGCCTCCTTAGTCTTGACCACAGCGTGCGATGCTTTTTCCTTGGGTGCCTCCTTACTCTTCCTTCGCCTCACCAGTGGACCATAATTTCGAATGCTTTCGAGTCGATTGCATGTCAGGTTTCGTATGATGTCTAGCAGGATGCGCTTTGATTTTAACGTATCGATTTTGTTCAGTATTAAGAAGCTCGGTATGTGAGCGTACTCTTCTAGCACGCGTAACAGCACCGGATTGAGTGCATGGCGTGTCCACGAATTCGAAACATCATGCACGACACCGATCAGGCTCGAGTGCTGGATGGCATGCCGGCAAGCGGACACAAAGTGTGTGTCGAGCTGATGTTTCTTTATCTCTCGGCTACCTACCAGCCCCGGCGTGTCGAAAAGAATCGCCTGTGAGTTTGATTTGCTATGGATAGCTTTCGATGCCTTGCGTGTCGTATGAACTTTGGCCGAAACTGGACAAACCTGTTAATGAAGAAAGTTCCACATTAAACACGTGGTAGCCTATACGAAATGAGCACACTTGATCACTTACTCGGTGATCTATGAGACGATTGATGAGGGTACTTTTGCCGGCATTTGGCATTCCTATGACGGCCACTTTCACTACTCGTTCCGTAACACTGCTGCTGGCCGTATTCGTTTGTTCCGTTCCATTATCGTTGCTCACGTTTTCCGACAACCGAGCACTAAAACACCGTTGGCAATGTTGCAGACCAAGGAAAGGGGTCGATGTAATGCGGAACCTTCGCAAAAGGATTAAACCCATCCCTATATCTTGCATTATAAGGTAAAGAAGGTAAATTGCAATCTAATCGTTAGCCGATTCAACTGGGACTGTGTTTTGTTTTGGTTTTTCTCGCGTTCGATTATGTCACATGCAGCAGCTATCAAATTGGACAAGAAGGGTTGCCAGATGTGCTATCTGTTAAGTTTTTCTGGAAGAAGTGTTGCCAGCATTAGTGTAATTTGAACTTGATTTTAAAATTTAATTGATATGAGCAATTTTAATCAACTTTTAATGCACTAAAATGTGCTGTGTGATAATAAAACCATTTTTGTTGCTGATAAATACATTCCCGTCTTTATGCTCCTCAAAAATTAGATTTTAAAAATTGCAAAAATCTAACGACATTTTCTTTCTGCAAATCTGGCAACCATTTCCCATCCACCAATCAGAAGCGACCACACACGCGTCCCACATTATGCGCAGTAGACGGGGAGGATTTTCCCTTGGAAGGTATTGATAGTTCCTCATTCACAGTAGCGCAACAATTGCATGGTTGTTTCGTCAGAAAATTCCTACTCCTTTGCGCCCTTCGAGGGTTGTTCGAGCGAGTGAAAGGTTTTAAAAGAAAAGCAACAGCATGGTGTGCGGTTTCTTGCACATTCATTCAGTCACGCCAACGAACAGGAAGTGAAAAATACGCACTCGGGTCATTCAAGTAGTTTTTTGCGTTTGCGATTGTACAAACAAAGCAAAGTGAAACGATTGTGTTGGAAGCATAGGATAAAAGTAGAAATCATTCAAGTGGAAGCTGAGTATTTACCATCGTTTACAGGATGGTATTGTAATAAGGGTTGCATCTGCACGGTTTAAAGTGTCCCACTTTCCGTGATTTTCATTCGTTCCCATTCGCATCATACGCCAGCGTGGCACACACACCCACCCCCCTAGAGAATCTTCTAGAACGTCATCACCCAACCATCATGAGTATCCCGATCTGTATCACGATACCGACCACGAAGTACATTCCAATTAACGTGGCACCGGCGGTCGTAGCTAAACCGTCGCCCAACGCCACCACAACGGCGGTGAAGCCGTTGGCTAAGAGGCCAGCAGCAATGGTTGTACCTTCGTTGGTGGTTTCGGATGACGAATCTTCCTCGATGGATGAGTTTATCGTACGCGGCAAAAAACGCCGCCTGGACCATTTGACATGGGAGGAAAAGATTCAGCGAAAGTAAGTGTAACGTTCATCGAGTTTCAATTCCAAATCAGAAATTGATTAATGCTATTTTTTCTCTCCCGTACTACAGGAAGTTGAAAAACCGAGTCGCCGCTCAAACATCACGCGACCGCAAGAAGGCCAAAATGGAAGAAATGGAAAAGACGATCCAGGAGCAGTCGGAACAGATTGTGCAACTTCAGAACCGGTGCAGCGCACTGGACACCGAGAAGTGTGCCATCTACGACAAGTATTTGGACCTTGAGCGACGGTTCGATGACCTGCAGCAGCGGCTGCTGGTACAGGAACACAAAGTAAAGGAGGAGCCGAAGGAAGACGACGTTGTCGTTGGTGGCAGTGTGGGTTGCGTAACTGCCGGGCGCCAAACGGGATCAGCAGCATCCCCACGATGCCCTCAGCAGCAGGGACTGTACAAGAGCGGTCCGGCGGAAACGCAAACGACACTGCCCCCGACAGCGAACGATCCGCGGCTAGCAGCCCTGTGGAAGATCATTGCGATCTGCCTGCTCTACAAGACATGTTCGAAAATTTCGACGTCTCCCAGCTCGAAGAACTTGCCGAAACACTACTCGCAGGTGTCGGCGCAGACCTGGAAGACATTGATCGCCCAGGCTGCCCGGCTGATGCCGAAGGCGAGTGCCCCGGCCAGCGCCTGTCTGGATCAGTGGTGGGGCCCACAGCAGAACTCGTGGAATCCGGTCGACCGGAGACCCTTGTGGGAACTCGTCTAATTCTTACCACGCACAACTACAGCAAGTCGCCATTTTACGAGCTAGCTGAGCAAACGACCGAACCGAAAAAGGAACAGGAACGACACGACGCGTGTCCCGCCATTCCTTCGGACCCCATGCAGAACCAACAACAACCTGCCGCGATACTACCGAATAGTGATACAATCTACGGCACTTACGACAACGAAACGAACTGCATAACGATCGTACTGGCGGACGATGAGGAGGAAGTCAGCGAAACTACAGTCACATGCATGGAAACCAGTGAGGATGCCGAGGGACCAAGCGAAGAGACAATACTGCTCGAACAGATGGAACACCCGGCTCCATCTACTTCATCGGAACTGTTCTCGCCGCCACTCGCTCCCATCACGATAAGGCCACCGTCCCCACTGCAGGATCTCCTGTCGCCGATTGCGCACCAACCGCTCAAGAGCCCCGGAGGATTGTCTAGCGTTTCCGATGCCGGATACGAATCGCTCGGATCGCCTGCCCCGTCCACGATTGCGAACGATCTAATGCCAACCGATCCCAGCATGATGTCTCTCGATTATGCGCTGAGCGATGATTTCACCGAGTTTTGGAATTTGGACCCTCTATTCCCTATCCTGGAGTAGATAACTTTTGCTCGTAGAAACGTTCTACGCACACAAAACATGACCACCATCATATAGTTTGTTGGCGCAAAGCCACGTTTCGTTGTACAAAGTATTGAGTTTAGTTAGGCTGTACGATCGTTAAGTTTTAGTAGTTACGTTGTACGTTTTGTTATTTGCTTGCTTCGATGCTTATTTATACAACCAAACCTTAACATCCGTGTACATATAAGCATAGCGTCTACAGTGAGTCGTAGATTTTGTATCATTATTTTAATTAGGATCTCTATAGCAGTAACATTTTCTACACATGGGGGTTTCTCTTCAGTCGATGGCTAATATTTGCAAATTTGTAACTAGTAGCACTTAGTTCATAATTTGTGCATTTTGCTTATAGTTATCTCACAAAAATGAGCGACTTCTGAGATGTTGGCTAACCATTTAAGCACGTCACACATATGAATGTGTAAAAAAAGGCAAAGGAAAATGAAATAAAAACAAATTTCCTTCACACAACCACAACCGTTTGTAGTGCGCAAAATTGATGGTTAAAATGACGAAAGAAAAGCAGTTGAATTTTGTAACATTATCGATCAGATATCGCCCTTGCATGTAAGCTGGTATTCTAGACCCTTCTTAAAAGGTACAGTGTGTCAAAAAATAGTCCGTTCAGCAAGGACAGGGTTGCAAAATAAATGAAGAAACATATTCAATCAACCAAAACAAATGTTATATTTGTTCCAAAAAGTAGTACATTGTATCAGTCGAAACATCAGTTTTGGAATTTTAGCCGGGATTTTGATGTGTGAAACGGCCATTTTTCTGGGGAAAACACACACAAAAAATAACTTTGCAAGGCAGGTAATCACACCGTTCGTATTTGTTTTTGATTAAAACATTTAGCATGTTCTATAAGTGTCACTTTTGCCACGTATGGCCAAACCCACCTAAAAAATATTATTTTCACAACAAAAATATTAAAAAAACGGATGGACAATTTTTTGGCACAGATTTGATGACTTTGAAAAGTAAATTGCTTTTGTTTAAATATTGGATAAGCTGTATATAAACTTTAAACTCAAATCATATTTATCTTTTATATCAACTTACAAAAAGGACCAATTTTTACACGGAATGCATGAAATTTCGAAACAATGTTAAATAGCTCCGAACTGTTTTCAAAGAATTCTATTTATTGGCCTACACAGTAGGGATAATTTTTTGCCATACTGTAGCCAGATGTGGCTCGTGGAAAATCAAACATATGACGAAAAACTAAAAGGATCGAGAACCGGGCATAAAATATTCGTCATTTGCTCCTTTGTATTGATCATTCTTCCATTTGCGCTTGCTGGAAAGAGAAGCATGCATAGAAGGAACAAATGAATTCCAAGCAAATTAAATTATTTGTTTTATTTCCATTAACTTAAAGAAACGCAAATGGAAGACGATCAGAAAATTAAAATCTTTCTTTTAATTGCATCGATCCCAACAAAATAAAACGATTGCAGAAACACATACAACCGATGCAGTAACGATGTTGCCGGAAATGTACACGACAGTCAGTACATCGGTACCAGCATGGTCCATCCACCATCGTAAGACAAATGTTAATCTTCCATCACTCATATCTCGCAATCGCAATTCTCTTGCCTATTTCCCATCGCGCCCAATGGAGTTCCTTTGGGTTGGGATGATGATAAAAATTTATGCCTTCTGATGGTGGGGCTCTTAGGGTAAACATGTTTCACGTGCATCGTGGTCTGTATCTTCTTCGCGGCGGCCTTGAACCTCTCACTCGCCAATTTTCCTGCTGGCCTCGAGCAGCAGTGTGAAAACAGGAATCCTCTCCTTCCACAGCGTTCCACCAACAGCAGAACCTGTTTCCCAGTGTCCAGTGGGAAAAAATGGTCGATCGTGCGATGCCGATGTGTACTCGCAAGTCCAGGCAAAACTCATATTTAATGGTACGCAAGATGGCACACACGAGCCATTCGTGTGCTCGCCGAAATCGAAATGCAGCGGTCGCTTCGGTTACTTGCCCTGCTGGTGGTGGGCTTTGTGGCAACGTACCACTGTGACGATGTGGTTCCAGTGACCAGTACGGAGGAGGCTGCTATCGAAACCGTCACAGCGGAACCGGTGACCGGTGATAATAAGTGTATCGAACTGTCCAGTGATGGTCTAGAGGAAATCCGTTGTGAAAAGTGCTGTGCGGAGGAACAATTTACAACCGTGTCGATGGAATCCGAAGAAAGTACCACCCAAGAGGGTGAATTTATAGTGAGCAGTGCCGTCACAACTACTCTTGATAGTACCACCACAACCACCACTACCAAACCATCCGTAAGGACTCACAGTCGAATGGTTCGCTTCGGAGCCAAACGAAGGATGTCGCGACCAACCACGGTCGAACCAACGCAACGCAAACCAACGGCTAATTCGCGAACGTTGCTTAACCGGCGTGGCCTGTTCAATCCCGAACTACGCAATCGTTATCTAGGACGATTCCGTAGTACTACCACCACTACTGAGCCAACCAATTAGTTACGTACAGTGACCGCCAATAAAATAAGACCAATTGCAACTCAGGTTAAAATACGATTGTGAAGCCAAGTTTCAACGAATTTAGTTAGATTTTTTGGGTCAAAAAATGTTCAAACTTATTACAGCTTTTTGAAAAGTGGACAAGCAAATGGTCTTATCTTATTGGCGATCACTGTATACGCAAGCTACTTATCCGAGTTTAGACCGAAATATACAGGAATACCTGAAAATTACCTTGTTTGTGCGGGTTTTTTTTTCGGTTCACATATCTAACGGTTCAGAAAACAGCGAGTTGTTTTGAGAATTAAAGCGGTCAGTTTTTTTCATAATTATTTGCGCACTTTTTTAACCCGATCGACGGACGCAACAAAATTGGACAGTTTTCTCTGTTTCCACATCGAACGATCATCATTTTAAACTTTCTTCACAATTTGCACCACATCCTCATCGTTCAACACGTGATCGATACCGACCTTTTGCGGTTGATGCTTTACAGACGATCCCCACACGAGAGCACTGTTTTCAAGAAAGAAGAAATGGAAAATTAAGAACCACCAACATTAGACTGTGGGGAAAACGGATTTTCTTTGGCACTTACTATTTAAATTCCTTTGCGATGGTTCGATGCAACTTGTTACAGAAACTTTCCACCGACGTATGCTCGTGATGCAGCACGATCGGTGAGCTGTAATCGGGCAGCTGTCCTTTCGGTTTGGTATAGCTACAAGTAGAACAAATATTACTTTAAGCACCTCATCCTGGGTAAATCCTCACTTTTTCCTGAAATCAAATGAATCCGATTCCGAGGCATTCCGAAGTTCACTCCGGAGCAACCTTTAGAGAATGGGTACACAGGCGGCACAGGAATTACTCCGGAGTTAAGTTTTAAATCCGAAGATAAATCCCCAGTATACTTCGGAGTAATCCGCAGCAATCCGGAGTAACCTTCAGGTGATTCCACAGAGCAATCCGGAGTTTATATCGGAGATTACTCCTGAGTCAACTCCAAATTACTCCGAAATAAACTACGGATTACTTCGGAGTAAGCTCCGGATTACTCCGGAATAAACACCGATTTACTCCGAGGAACTCCGGATTTTTTTCCGGAGTTGAACCAGAGTTTTTGCACGTCAGAGTCGGAGTGGATTCCGGAGTTCTCACCACTATTTTACACGCTAGGAAGCACTTACATTCGCACCAGCTTCAAATATTGCCACATCATTTCAAGCAAATCGTCAAAGTTCCAGTGATGGTGAGCAGAAATCGGTACACAGTGAGGAATTTTATAGATCACATCCAGCTCCTCGATCGAGATTTGATCGATTTTGTTCAGCAGATAGATGCAAGGGATGTAGATGCGGTTGCCTTCGATCACATCAATCAAATCGTCCGCCGTGGCATCGTACTTGAGCGTAATGTCCGCGTTGTGTATCTTGTATTCACCCAATATCGTTTTCACCGTGTCCAGGTCCAGCTCCGACTGGGCAACGGTTGCGTTCAAATTTACGCCTCCCTTGTCCTTCTTCCGGAACGAAATGTTCGGTGGCTGCTTGTTCAACCGCAATCCGAACCCTTCCAATTCGTGCTCGAGCAGTTTCTTGTGTGTCAGCGGTTTCAGTACGTCCAGCACCATAAAGATAAGGTTACAGGTACGGGCCACCGCAATCACCTGCCGACCACGACCCTTACCATCCTTCGCACCCTCGATAATACCGGGCAGATCGAGCAGCTGTATCTTGGCGCCCTTATACTTGATACAGCCCGGTACGGTCGTAAGCGTGGTGAACTCGTACGCCGCCACCTCCGAGTAAACACCGGCCAAATTGGATAGGAGCGTTGATTTACCGACCGAAGGAAACCCGACGAAACCGACCCGTGCGTCACCGGTTTTGGAAACTTCGAAACCCTGTTCCGACGCACCGCCACCTCCCTTGGGGGTGATGAGTTCTCGCCGTAGCTTGGCCAATCGTGCCTTCAGCAAACCCAAATGTCCAGCCGTTGCCTTGTTACGCTGGGTTCGAGCCATCTACCCATTTCAGTGGTTGATAGAGCACCGAGAAGAAAAAAAACACAACAAATCATCATAACCTCGTACGCGTGCACAGGAATGTTGGCACAGGTTTCGGGGTGAGTTATGCGACATAGCCTTACCTCCGACTCGATTTGAGCAATCTTTTCCAGTATCGTACTCATCTTGCAAGCCGCACTAGTGCTCTAGAGTTAGTTAAAATAAAGGAACCGACAGGTAAATCATAGAAAAAGTGGCACGAAGCACCAAAGTTCTTTTCTAACTTTCCGGCGAAATGTCGTGGTGTGTGCGATCGTGTAACGTTGACAATTTGCCGGCGTATATAGCTGCGGGTTGAAAACTCCCATGTGTACATGTGTCGTTTCGCTCCGCACGTGATGCAGGTTGAAAATCAAAACAATTTGACACGCCTGAAGTTAGGCAAAAATCTTAGGACTGTAATCTATGGGAGTCCAGGAACAACACTGTAGAGCGAATTTCTTGACTTTTCGCTGGTTGGACACCAGTTGCGTCGTAGGCTACCACACTACGGAAGCATACTCTACGACTGATAGGACTAGCGAGAAATAGAGAATTTTTACCCAAGTCGCATCACCTAGATCTTGCGCCAGATGCTTCAACAGTCCAATAAACTGGTTAACTATATGCTCCAATTAGTCATAGAATTCACGTGAACTTAGGTGAATTTAAGATAGATTGAAAGAGAACAAAAAATAAGTAAAAAAAGGTCATTTCTGGAGACAACTAAAGTAACAACAATCTTGAGCAGATTGTGTGGAAAAGCCATTTATTTTTCTGACTATTGCATACTGTAGCTTTACTATCTCTTTTTTTTACAATCTTCCATCACATGGCGCGAAAGATCTACAAAACAATACATGTTGTTGCTTATCGTGTCACATAACATCCATGATGTTGGTAAGCGGTACATGCGTGCCACCTTTTAGTTGAATTTCGTTCGATAGTGGAAAGTTAAATCTGACGATTGCTTCCAAATGAAATGCCTCACCGTACGAAGGTCCATATTGGGATCACAGAGCTAGCAGGAGAAAGAGATTTGAGACACTTTTAAGTAAACGATCACAGAAACTAACCATTAGTATCGATTTTACTTACCACCTCGTTACACAGCAACTCTATCCTTTCCTCGGCCGGTATCTGACTGCTTTCGGAATTACCATCACTTTGGCTGTTGTTTTGCGACGAGTTTGAATTACCAGTGCTTCCTGCCGTTGGCAAATCGGACCCCAACACCTTATCCAGCACATGCTCACACACCTTCCGACATTGAATGAACTCGTTCGCTATCAATCGTTCCTATGGAGGATAAGGATAAGCATAACAAAGGTCAGTAACAATGCTTCAATTGGCAAGTACATGCAAAAATTTCAACGCACCTTCTTGTTGCGATCCTGTTTCAACATTGACGGATGTGCCAGCAGATAGAAGGGAAGCTTAATGAACTTGGGCAGCGTTCTATCGATAACCACATTTGTTACCCACGACGGGACAGTATCATTAAGCAGTGCGCTTTCCGTTTCGCCGGCCGCATCTTTCACCAGCAACCGGCACACATTTCTTCCACCAACTTCGCTAAAGATAATTGGCGTATGTTTCGGCACGCTAAAATACTCATTGCCACGAATATCGCCATCGCATCCATTTTCCAACTCCACCGGACCACCCTGCAGGTGATGGTGCGGTGGTGCAGGCCTCCAATGCTCGAGTAATGCTTGCAGTAATAAGCTGCCATAGTTCACCTTGGGATCCGAACCTGGTTCCGCGTGTTCGGGAAGACCAGCCTCCGCCGACACCCAAGCCGCAAAACAATCGATCTCATCCTGTCCTAGTACTATCATTGGCATCTTTTAAAAGGGGAAAAAAACGAAAAAAGTTATTACACAAAAGAATTAAGTAAAGCTGGGCTAACTGCTAATTGGACTACTTACACCAGTTTTTAAATCCACCATGAACCAATTCGGCACATAAATTCGTTGACTACGTTTTTTGATTTCCTCCTCAAAGTCCACCTTCCCAAGGTCTTCGACCTTTTTTATCTTCAACACATCGTAGATTGCCACATTCTCATCCGTATCGCGTGTGAGCATAAATCGCTTGTCGTTCAGCACGTGGTATCGCTTAATGGCGGCTCCTCCTTTAATGCACGCCACCTCGTATCCTTTTCCCGCGTTAGCAGTGACACTTCCCGCCGGTACACCAGACGTCGCCGGTCTACTATTAGACGCTGGTGTTGCAGCAGCCGAAGCGGATGCAATATCTCCACTACCATTGTTAATGCTACTGCAACTGTTTGAATAGCTATAGTTGCACAGCTTATCCGTCTTGTGGAGCTTCCAGCAACGTATGTCCGAGTTCCAGGTAGTGGCCCACACACCGGTCTGATCGATGTTGTAGCACATGCTTAATACGGGCGCTTGTTCCTCGCAGATCAGCACACTGTTGGCCGGATTGCGCAATTCCGTCATGATAATTTTACGATCCCGACTGCCGGAGATGACGTGCGAAAAGCCGTCCGTCATCAGCAAACACCAGACACCTTCGGAATGCACGCTTATCGTTTGAATGCAACGTTGCTGCCCAATGCTCCACAGCTTTATCTTCCCATCCGAGCTGCCAGACACGACCTGCGTGTAGAGATGGGGGAAAAATAGTAAAATGGCGGAACTGGTTCCGGACGATTCCACAAAACATCCGGAACCAGTTCTGGCAGGTATGTGCCATCAATGCTTCCGAAACCGTCCGTTATCGTCGGAACTGTTGGAATCGTCCAGAACCGTTGAAACGGTGACAAATCGTCTGAATCGTTTCACTTTTTTTCCTATTCCAGACGATTCCCGACGATTTTAACGGTTCCGGATGGAACCGTCGAATCCATTTCCTTGGAACTTGAATTACATATGCCGAAACCGAATCGGAACCGTAGATGCATTCAAGAGAACCCATAACTACCTGCGTGCCATCTTCCGACACAATCAGTGCCTTCACGTTTTCTGTGTGCCCTTTTAGCTTCGCTATCTTGTTGCACGTCCGGGGGTCCCAAATTCGGAGCGTATTTTCCGTCGATCCGCTCACAATGATCGTGCCGGATGGGTTCATTGCTAAGCTGTAGATTGAATCTTTCGATCCCGATATACTGGACGCTGAAAGGGGGAACATTTTGGGTAAATATTGATTGCAGCTCTTTAACAAAATGATCCAGACTCTTCTTACTTGTTACTGTGTTGTTGGAGGCAGTTAATGCTGTTAGTGTGTTGACGTCCCACAGGAAAATGGCCTTATCCAATCCAGCACTGGCCACCTGCTCGCGATCCTTGGCGTATGCTAGCGCCTGTACGTAATCCCTGTGCGTACGCAGTGTCGACATGCAGAAACCTTTGTGTGCATTCCAAACCTTCACTGTGGTATCACAACTCGCACTTATCACTTTGAAAAATAGAAAACGAAATTAGGAATCCAAGTAAGCACAACTCACGACTTCTTCTCGGTTCCCATACGTACAGTTACGACCGCCGCAGCACAGGACGATATCATTCACCCAATCATTATGGTGCTCCATGCTTTGAATATACGGCTCGGAGGAGGTAGTTTGCGTCGAGTTCCACAAGCGAATGATAGCGTCCCTGCCAGCCGAATAGAGCCGTCCATTGATAGTGTCCAGTTGTAGCGCATTCACTCCATTCCGGTGTCGCTTTTCTTCCGCATCCCGTATAACAAATGCAACTTGCATTTTCTTTCGTCCACCTTGATTGTTTTTGTGTGTTAGCATTTTGGGGCTGTTGTTACTGATTCTCGAATCTCGAAAGAATCTCAAAAATGCAGCAAATTATAGCTTGATCGGCACACTATTATCTATACAGCTCTTGCACAATTGGCCAATCGTAAGCCTAAGCCGCCTAAATAAACAAAGATTAAATAGAGATTGTGGAAAATAATCACTTGCGTTGCACATTTTATTTGATCGTAACGTTTTGCCTGATGGTACTTACAGTGGATCGTTTCTATTAATCCATATCTTTCATTGTGTAATTTATTCTCATTTTCTTCCCTTAGCTATAGTAATGATTAGGATTAAGCTAGTTCTGTTCACATGTTCACGTACCGCAAACGATCGATAGCTAGCAATTGAACTTTCTTTATCAACTGGTGCATGGAATGTAAGCTTAACTACTTGATAAACGTACAATACTTTGTTGAACTAAGGTAAAAGGTGTACAATTTTCTATAATTTTGTCGACTTCTTTAGGTCCGTACGCCTTTTGCTATATTGAAAAATGTTGTGTTTTCGTTTTGCTGGATGTATGTGTTGGTACGTTGACAGCTGGTAAAGGTTTGGTTTATGTGCGTAGGTTCAGCAGTTGGTTAGTATTAGAGGTGGGCAAATCGATTCATTTGAATGAACTGAAAAAATCAGCTCAAAAACCTCGAAGAATTAATCATGAACACGGTTCTTCCGTTCACGTCACAATACTTAATTACAGTTTTTTTTACAGTAGAAAACCCTTGCTATAGGAAATTTAGTAAGCGTTTTTACATACATGGCAGGCAGGATGTATATCTATTAAATTTCATTTGAACGTGCGGAGTGCGTGAAAGAAAAAGAAAATCAAGCGACAAACGAAAACATAGAACAGGGTGAAAAAGGTCGATTAGGTTTAACGAAGAATCATATAACGCCAGCTCACTCACTAACTAAAGTCGACTGAGTGACTGAGACGGTTCTCGTTCGTTATTTTATTAATCGCGTTATTTTATTAATAATATTTTTTATGCCTGCAGTGTTTTAGAAAGTATTTTCAGCATTTTTCATCTCTTCATTTCTTATATCACACCAATTCCTTCCACTTTTCTTTTGTTATTAATTATATTAAATAATTATCCGAAGTGCATTTAAAACTTTTAGTACAAACAATGTCATTTTCCCTTTTTAGTACAATTTTTAAACAATGCCCATCACTGGAGCTGGGAAGATAACCGTTGGGTGTAAAAATGTGCTTTTACACATCGTAGCAATCCTGTTTATTGTAAAACGTATAAATGAGTAATGTCTTATTGGAAAAGTAAGTGCTGCTGTAACTAAAATAGTTTGGATCATTACAAGTTCGTGTTTTATCCCATTTCAGCTACAATGTACAACCAGCGATCATGTCCTCAAACTCCGGCACCTCCTAAAAATGGACCACGATTTCCCATGTCAGCAGCAATACTCGAAACTCCTTCCATTATGAGCTCGCTTCGAGAGCCGGAAGAGAAGAACCGCCCTCCAAACATGGTTGAACCACCTCCCCCCAAGCAGTTCGTCATGTCGTACCCATCGAACGTTTCTTTTCGTTCGCCCAATGATAGCATGGCGTTCGCTGACCATCAAGGCTCATCTTCTAGACAGAACATTAACACAACACAATCGTTAAATAGTTCATTTTTGGATTGTAGCTTCAGTTCAAGCATCAGCACACCATCATCTTCCATGAAACGGAAAGTTCCACTGGCAAACTCTACTATCAGTAATACGAACAGTAGTAGAAAATCCGTGAGCTTCTCCTCGAAAATGTCAGTAACATCAGGATTAAAAAGCTTTCACCGTTCCGGAGTTCCTGCTAGTTTGAATGACTCGCTTCACCTACACACCAGCGGCACTACAGCACACGAAAAACAAAAGCTTCCTACAGAACGTGGGGGTGTTACGAAGTACATCAAACTTACATCGGCTAACATCCCCTCCGACGTTCCTGCCAGTGTACAGGACTCGAAGACCTCGCTTCGCATCGTTTCCGGCACGATCGAACACCTGCAAAAGACGATCCGTGAACAAGGTAGGCTTCCGTTGCTGCTAGAAACCGTTGCGAACGTGGTAAGCATTAAGCCTGGTACGAGAATGAAGGAGAAGGTTATACTTTTACGCCATCGAAATCAAGGACCAGTTATGCAAGGTGTATACTATGAGATTGATCTCGATTTGCCCCATTTAGTGGCGGGTGATCTGGTGCGTTGTGTCGGACGACTTCAATCAGTAGGAAGTCGGTTGCAGATACTGAAAATCGCTCGAACAACGGAACAGTACAATCGGGCAATCTTACGGTTGCAAACGGTCAGTGCCTTCACTACTAAGGTGAGACGCTAGCGTCATCTGCGCGTTACTTAATACTTGTACTTTTAATTAATTGATTTATTTAATTCGAGCACAAATGGAAACATATTTTGGCGATGGAAAAACAAATAAGATATGATTATTTGTACTAATGCGATACATGATTGTAAAAAAATAACTAGAAAAAAACTCTAGCACATTTGTAAATGAAATGGTTAAAAACAAATGAATTCATGCTCCACTATTCTACACACCCGATTCACTTTTTTCCACCAATACTCGTTTCTGTTCATATCGTTCGATGTTGGAACGATAACGAAAGCGTGACTGTTTAGTATATTACATTAAATTATTCTAAAATAAATACAAAATTATGCTGCCCTGCTTTGTGCTAAAAAGCTCATGTAAAAACCGGTCAAAAACGAAACAAGAATTGTAAGCCGGAATGCGAAAGCCGTGTACAACTAGCCCTCTTTCTATAAATCCACGTTTCTAGGCACTTTTCGGAAGCGTGTTGAGTCAACCCGTGGATCCGTGGCACTTATTCATTGATGAAAAGGACAAGCAAAAATCCAACCACACCGCTCAACAGGGCCATTATGTAGGGTAGGTGGAAGCGGCGTTCTTTGCTGGAGGATGGTCCACCACGATAGCTGCAATTTTTTGAAAACGATTATTAATTGAATTTCCGTTACGTGTGCGATTTAAAAGATTCATACCGTTTCTTGGATGCGGAAAAGGGAGTCGGAGGATTCACCCCTGGAATGCTGCTGTCCAGATAGATAATGTACCAGGTAAAGGAGGAAAGCAACAGTCCAAAAGCGATTGCATACAGTGTGTGGGATGCGGTTGCGATTTGCTGCCGAATAGTTTCCATTTTCCACGAGTTCCAAGAAAACGTTGGTGGCCTCAGTCGGGTACAGCGGTCTAAGAAGTCTTGCCACACATTCTCGGCCACTACGGCAACTCTCGATCCAACCGATCGATACGATGCTATGGATGCAACGAATATAAGGGAAGAAATTTTAAATTGATTTTCTGTTTTTAGGGAACGAACGAGGGTGATACAATCGATTTATCCAACCGAAAACAAGCGTGCAATAAACGTCTGTTCCGTGAGGTTATTTATAAAGCCATGATTTGATGAGTACGACGTGCTACTGGGGTGTTGGTCGTTCGGAGGGGGGAAGCTGATGATTTCATCAAAAACCCTCTCGACAGAACCAACGAAACAGCCACGCATTTGCACAATGCAAACAAACAAATCTCGCGCTACTGAACGCGTCAAGGGAAGGTGTGCACGCAACATGGCAAGGGACGGACATCTCGTGAGTAAATAGTTTCTCAATCCCACTCCCCAAAAACCACACGTCCCAACAGCGAAAGGGAACTGCTACAGAAACCCCCATTTGCATCCGCACCCATATACCCACCTAACTCGAAGGGCGGAAGTAGATATTTGATGGAAACCGCAAGCGTTGTGGCGACAGCCAACAGTACTAGCGTTTGTTTCGTATCGATGGCATTTTTTTCCTCTTCCGACAGTGCTCTCTGCTCCCCATTGGAATCGCTCTTCAAGTCGGAAAGCTCCATATCGGATCCGTTGAAGGAAAGCCTTCGGGGACGCTGCAGGTCTGTGCCATTATTCTTTCCGTTGCCATACCAATTTGCTGCTGCTGCGGCTGGTATGCCGGCTATTCCGTTGTCGTCCATTGGGTTCTTTTCATGTATGGAAGAAGCCATGGTTTTGGGTTGCACTTGCCACAAAAACAGAACTACCACGAACTGGGTCACGAACGGGAGCACTGGATCGAACGAATTTCGTGACACACACCAACACACACAGTGCGATGCGACCCGTGGTTGTAAATGCGCTTGCGTGGGTGAGCCGTGTTTATGTTGTTGTGGTGCATTAGCCGAATGAAAATGCACCTACACACTCTGCTCACTGGACAGATGATGGCGTGGAATGACCATCCGTTAACTTTACCGCTTTTTTTCGCCAATGCTTTTACAACGGGATCGATGCAGTTACATAGGCGAAGGAGATCAATAAAAATCGTTACAACACTTCTGGTGACCTTCTCGAACGATGACGCAGCTGCGATAATCGGGGATTATCGCACACAGCCACGAACTACGTGAGTCTGTTTCTTTTAGACACGATAAATATGCAAAAGCACACAAACGCGAGCGGTGCGCGTTCAAAGTGCGGCTGCAAGGAAAAAAACAACGCGATGCGCCAGGTAAATAAAGCCCTTTACTTCCCCCATCTTTTTCCTATTACTATCCTTTTTTTTCAAAACCCGATTGAAACAGTTTATAAGCGATGGTTGAATACTATACTTGCACAGTGGCGCGGAATGGGTCAGAATTTTTAAAGTATTCCATATTATACATTATATCCCAGTAATACGACCACCGTCCCTGTCTGTCCATGTGTATAATCATGCGTATAAATTTATGCTAATTTTACAAGGATAATAAAAGAGCACCGGCTGCATTGTTGGGTGCAGTGGATACAAATATGCTGTAGACTCATAGTTTTGATTTCTAACAGCGTGTATCGGCTTACCCTTTACCCCAAAGCGGGTAAAGAGACTAGATGGGCTCATAGCTTTGACGCCTTGGCCATATTGAATGGGAGTTTGACAGGAGTGGATTCGTTATGCACATTTTCGCTCAACACAACCGCACACTCCATACGATTGCACACTCGATGCATACATTGACAAACGATCGACCCCACACCTGGTCTCTTTACCCACTTTGCCAAACCCTATGCCCGCTCTCGTTCAAAGCGGCGGCGTATTCCTGGTGTGTTTCGTTCGATTTTGGCCATTTTTGGATGGCCAATTTTGTGTTCTAGTCATGCGATCTTCGGCGCTTTGTTTACCATCAGGAGCATTATTGCATTTTGGTTAAACGATATTTCAAGCCAAGCCGGTTGGTTAAACATATAACGAATAATTTACGTTTTTAGAAAAGAGGTGGCCCAGTAGGTAGGCGACAGCAGTGCTGGTCTTCACACTGTAGGTTCCGGGGTTCAAATCCCATCCGTATCGTTCATGAAATTTTCTGGTTTTGAGAGCGCATACACAAACTACCTGCACCAGGCATGTAGGTAAGGACAATTAAATTTATGACCACCGTTATTCCATAGTGGAAGCACCGTTGCACGGTGACGTTTGCAATTTGGCGGGATTTTCGCATTGTTTGCCAAAACATGTGTTTCGCCTGTGTATCGATCGTAAGTTTTCTCTCAAACAAAATTACAATACGAGTTGCTTGCTTTAGAAAATGGAGAATAAATAAAAAGCTTTTACTTTTTATTGTTTCTTCTAGTATCGAAATTAGATACGCGCCTCCCAAGGATGGCTCTGTCCCAAAAATGAAAAGCTATTTAAAATAAACCGTCGATAGAATATTTTGCGCATGCCCGCGACGCTGCTATTCCTGTCCCATATGCCATCGACAATATCCCACCGTACACATACATATACCTGATGGGGAAAACATTTTCCGAAGGGGAAAAGCATGTTGCGCTCGTCCACAAACAAAACAGGTTCCTTGACGGAGCAAACAGCAAAGCAGCAGCCGCTGACCAATAGTGGTGCAACCACCTGTATGTGCGACGCGTCGATAGGCTGGTTGAAAAAAAAAACAACAAAAAGCACTAACCCTCTCGAGACAGAGGCATAGGCGACCTTCCCTGAAGGCCGAAGCAGCAACAGAAGTAACAATCGTTCTCTTATCAGTAGCGAACCTCGATATCGATTTTTAGCGCAAACGTGGGATCGATTGTAGCGTTGGACCTTTTTTCCCCATTACTGTCCCGCAAACCCTCGATGGAGCTAGCAGAATGTCGACCGCGTACAAACACTTGTACTCGTGTGTAACGTTTTTGATTTTTATTTTTGTGCTTAATTTCTACAAAAATCGTGTCCATGTGAACCGCGACCGGGAGGCATCGTTGCGCGGTGCTAGCAAGTTAAAGCGTGCTGGAGCTCTCAACCACAGACCCCATCATACAATGTACGAAGGAATTGGGGATGAGTTTTTCTTCGAGCTTTCCTATCCCGAGTTGGACGGCGACAGTGAGAAAGTTTGGCCCCGGGATCGCTCCAAGCAATACCCGGGAAGGTGTCTCGATGTGGAGGTGTTCTTTGTTTTTCCTCCGAAGCGAAACGCACAACGGCGAACATTTGATGGACCCGAAGGACTTCACTACAGGAGCACAGTGTTAGGTGAACGGGACAAGAAAAAGGATCCCGAGCAGCTGGACAGAGATACCGGGGCAAATTCATCTGTATACGTGTTTCTTTCGGTACTACTTGTGCTGGTACTAGCGGCAGGTGTCGACATTGCCAAGCATCTTACCGGGACCGGCCACAATCCCCAGGCAGATGCCCAACGTCGCCTATCGTTGCAAAACTATCAAGCATTGATAAGGGAAAAGCAAAAGCAGTTCCGAATGATGAAGCAACACTACTCGCAACCGTCGATGAGCATTCAGCGTTCGATCGATGAGTCAGCCGTCCCATCATTTGCGGGAACGTTTGGGCGTTGCACGGAGCAAAATGCCACTCCAGGAGCGGCGATGGCACTATCGGGAAGATCTGTACCAGGACCCTTGCTAAGAAGACAGTCAGTGCCAACGCTGATGCGTGGTCAGATAGTGTCTCCTGCAAGTGGTGGCACGTTTCCTGCTGCGGTACCAAACGTAGCACCGTTCGGACGTCGAACATCAGTTGATTCGTTTTGGGACGTGGATTCGGTTGGACCGTCGTCCGGCAATGGATCTCCACCGGAAGTGCGAAGACGTGTCCGGATGCTACATCGTCATTAGGAAATAACATTAATTTTGAATTTTTTAGGTGTCTTTAGTGTAGTGTGTAAGTAACGAAAAGTGGACGAATATTATTAATGAACTACTGCTGTTCGATGTGATCTCTTGTGTGAAGATTTTGGAGCTTAACACACGTACACCTGTACACCTGTTGACTGTATTCTTGTCGAAAACTTATAAAAAATTAGACTTTAATAGCTACACTGCTGGTACAATCGAGATAAGATAGATGTATGCAAACAAGGAAACAAAAAAGAATCTATTTTCAATCTTTACGACGCGCGATATGGAAAGATGGAGTCATTTTTCATATTTTTAGACAAAAAAGCTATCATACTTAGAAGATATCATCTTAAACCAAATGAAAGGAATTTATGAATCCAAAGACACAAACCGCACTGTTACATGAGAATGAGATTTACAATGAAACAAACATATGTATGTATGTGTTAGTGTAAAAAGAACTGCAAAAGTATTAGATAAGGTAGAACGGGGAGGACATCTTTTCCGCTGGGGCACGTACACTACATTCGATAAGCCAAATTTCATTTCTTTCCATAAGGCCGCTGGTCAAGGGAAACTTCAAACTGTTGACATCGATGTGAAAATGTAAAAAAATCTTAAATTTACGATTTCAGCGTTTCCTCCTTTGCCAACGGACGACGGATGACTTCAAATTCAAAATTTTAGGTTCTTATGGGTGTTTGTCTCGCTTTATAGCCGCTTTTTGAGAACATTTGAATATTTTTTTATATTTTTTTACAGTTCAACAACGATTTCAACAGTTTGAAACTACCCTCGGCCTTGAGCCTACATGTTAAGTTAGGCGTTGAATATTATTTCCCAGGAACCACAAAGGGGAATCGTGAAATTAGGAACTTCAAGAAACTCGCGGGGGGCTTATGGTAGTACGACTCTTTTTACGGATCGACCCGAAGTCAGGTTCGGTTCTATAGGAATCGACTTCGAATTGTGAGTGCAACGAGTTCGGATCAACCAGTGCGTGCAGCAAAACATATAATCATCCAGCTCCGGAAACTTTCTCTGCATCCTGCATATACAACACTGCATCCACAGGTCGACACGAACTCATTGGAATTGGGAATACGACCTGAAACACTCCGGGTCGATTACAGATGGCTCCGACCCGATAGGTTCGGATCAACCCACCAATTACTAGCTTATGGGTCTTGCCACTGCAGCGTTCATTTTTGTCAACTAGTTATCAAAGTCAATTGCTCCCTGGTGAGAACAAAGGCAAGTGGAATGCTTGAATGATTAATAACGGTGATACCACACCCGTGCTGCAGCCATGAAGATAATTTTCAACGAAAAAGGCTTAACTGAATGATATCCTTTTTTGTATCCTACTCTTTAAACGATACGTTTTTGCTATTTTCACCCTATCGTGTTAAATTCTATCAAATGTAGGTGCCGTCCTATTAAGAATAAAACTCGTTGAGAAGCACAACAGATGCGAAATGCCCATAAAAACGTAACAACGATTCCACACGAAATCTTGATTAAAACGTGAAAAAGAAACATTTTAAACTCGGTAATAGAATAAGAAATGAGGAAAGACGAATTAATTGTAACCGTACACCATCCTCGCACGAAAATAGTAGAGCCGTGTATAGTACGCGCTATTATTCTAAAAAAAAGTGTGTTGTATTGTTTGCATATTTTACAAGAGTTATTTTAAACTTTTCTCATTACACAAAACAACGGGTTTCATCACAATCTCAACAAATAATCCCGCGGCCACACACAGCAGACACACAAACATTCTGGAATGTAAAAAAAAAAGATAAATCTTGTAAGTGTGAATAAAACCCGAATGAGATATTTTCCGCGGGAAATCTTCTTGTGCGTCTTCTTACCTTCTCTCTTAGTCCGGCACCTTCCACTGCAACTTTTTGCCCGTTTCGTACAGCGTTGAAAGTGCGTGCGAAAGTTCGTCCTTTTCCATCAGCCGCAGATAGTGTTTGTACAGATGCAGTGCCGTCCGTGCGTCCTCGATCGAATCGTGCGTTTCCGACTGTATTTTAATGCCAAGAAACTGCCAGGCCAAAAAGCGCAGCGATACCATCCGATGGTGGGGCAGATGGAACAGATGCACCGTATCGACCACCTGTGCCGGCGGTACGATGATGTTGATGACGCGAAAATCGTTCCTCAGTCCGTGCCCAACAAACTTTACCCCACTGTCGACGAGAAAGCGCAACTTCTGGTACGAATTCTTAAGCGTCGTTAACCGTTTGTTGCTAAAGTTCGCATCCAGATCGCCCGGTTGGATGCCGGAAAATTTGGTCAAATAGTCTACGACCTGCTCCTGGGTGGAGATGTAATCGTCCATAAACGGTACACCTTCATACTCGCCCTGTCCACGAATGCACGTGATGCGGGCAACGCTCATATGGCTCGGTTTGACGGTAGACATTTTTCCATCCGAACGTATCTCACTTTCCTCCGGATTGAGCGTAACGAATTCGGCATCCATTGCGACCAGATCGCCGGGCTGGAAATGTTCGTTGCGTCCGAGAGGTTTAAACAGGATGCTCGGTTCCGTATCGTTGCCGTCCGGGTGATGGTGATGTTCGCTAGGTTCGTCCCCTTTACCGATCGCATCGGTGCCAACGTCTTCCGGCGTACGGCCACTACCATCATCTGCACCTTCCTCTTCGTACAGATCAGTCGTGAAGGGATTAACGTAGTGTGTGAGAGGTTCGTTACTTAAATCCAACCCTAAACGACACTGCTCTTCGGCCAAAGCGCTGCTGGTGTAGAATAGAACGCATGGGACTTTCCAGTCTAGGGTGAACCACACCGCTTCCTGTACCGGTACCGGAGAAATGCTAAAATCATTGAAAATGTACCAACCACCCATTGGGTTGGAATCGCCTGGTTGTTTTAGTTCCTGGTAGCATGCCGGGACGTGGATCAGTGATACAAGATTGTGCTGCGAACCATCATTGATGTAGCAAACCACGGCCGATAGGTTGTAGGTTTTGCTGATTTTTTGCCCCGATGCCGAATCTTCTGGATGGTCTGGAAGAGAATGATGGTAGAATCGGTAGAAACCATAAGTAAAGTATCGTTATTTCCAACAAATTCTGAACGCTGAAGAAACACGTCGCGATTACTGCGGTCGGGCTTCCACTTGTCGAGCTCTTGGGTGTCGAACTCTGTTTATTTTCCGCAACTGGTGGAAAACTAAACTATCAAACTTCGAGCTTTTGGTTGCACAATATAAATAATAAATTTTATATTGCAAAACGTAACCAACGAAAAGAAAAAACAGAATTCGACAACCCGGAATGTTTGGTACCCACTAAGGGAGCTCAATAAATGGAATCGCAACCTGTAAGTCATTCGGCGAGTCCGAATCATGGGAGATCCTGATGCTCAAAAATATAATTTGATTTGAAAGGATTTTAACATTCACATTACCCTACGTCCTTACGATCTATATTCTTTTGTATTAGGTCTCATGTATAGAAATAAAAGTCTAGGAACTAGTGTTGACAGAACCGTTATTCCGAAGATTCTTAGATTCAATTCCTAGGAAGATTCGAATTGGATTAGATACTGATCCTGAAAGAATTCGATTGAGATTCGAGCCTATTCCGTTTAGATTTGGCATCTATCGGCACTCGTTATGATTAGGATGCTCTATCTTCCATGATAGAAATGATTCAAAAGGGATTCAAAGAGTATTCCATATAGATTCTATAGGGATTCGATTGGGATTCTATAGGGATTTGATTAGGACGACTGGGCTAGAGTACCCTATTGAGGAAATTTTCTTAATAACCACTATTAAGGAGTTTTCAATACAAATTTGTCTTAAAGAGCAGATTTTGTACTTGATTTACAGAATTGGTACGACATCTAATTTAATGAAATTAATTTGGATAGTTGATTTTGACTGTTGTAAGAATCTGATTGCAAATGAAATGTTTAAATTGACGGAAAATATGTTATGGAAGTATGAGGTATGATTGAGAATAATTTCTCGTTCCAAATCTACCGTTTGAAAATACGGCGTTATACTTAGTAATAAATAAATCTATCAGTTGCTTACAGGTAAATGCAAATGTGCGGTGCGGCGAGCCAACTTTGGAGAAAAGCGCAAACGAATGTGAAAATCTCGACCATTGATATAGAAACATCCAATACGTTAGAGAATCACCAAACATAGATATAGAATCACCAAACATAGTTATGGAAGCGCGTGCAATTGATATGGAAAAAACCGCTTATTAAATTTAATTTTACATATTTATTGCACGCGCTTCCATTACCATTTTTGGTGCTTCGCTGATGTATTGAGTGTTTCTATATCAATGGTCGAGGATTTCATATTCGTTTGGGCTATTTTCTAAAGCCTCGTCTCACCCTAATCATTTGCATTTCCCTATACATTCTTCAGTTTTTTCTAAGTTTTACAAAGTGTTAAGTAACTTTAAGTAAAACACAAATGTGTCACTATTTGGCGTCTATTCTAGTACTCTACCATGGTTTTGAAAGCATACCATTCGTGGGATTTTCCTCCTTGACTTCTGATTCCAGCGTCGTTCCCGGTTCAGTGGCGGCGTTCGGAAATACAGGCTCTCCATTTGAGGCGGTACGTAACGAGCTAATGTCGAGGTTCTGCTGCTCGTCGAGTGACATCTGGAAGCTTAGCGGAAACCAAGACTTTTGCATACCGTGCGTTGCGGCAGCCGAGGTAGATGTGGACGATGCAGCCGATATGACGCAAGGCGACGATTTCCTAAAAAATGAATCCATAAAACCAAATTATACATCTCAAAAAGCGTGAACATTGCGAGCTACCGCTGACGTACCTTGGATGAGCAAAATGACAATCGACCCGCGAACAGTTCGTACCATACCGGCACATCTTGGTGCCCGTACCGGATCCGTTAAATGTAGCCGTTGACTGATCGGTGGCTGCGCCGGACACGGTCGCCGTACTCGGCCCGGATGGACTGGGCGAAGATTGTGCACCGGTCGTACGTGACATTTGACGCTTTAGGTATTCCAGTTCCTTCTCCTTGTACAGCCCACAGTTGATGGAAAGTATCGCCGGCAGATCGGTGACGCGTGACTTTTGATTCGTCGGTGTAAACTTGTTACACGTTTCGCACCAGGCCGGGGTTGTTTTTTCCACCCCGAGAGAGTGTTTTAAAATTGTACCAAATGTGCCTTCCACGTTGTTGGTCGTGGCGGTCGGATAGAGTAAGGTGCACACGAGCAGTACACTGTCCTTGACGCGGGTTGTGTTGCATTTGTTGCATCGGTGTGTCGTTTGCTGCTGCGTGCCAAACAGTCGGCCAATTTCCGAATCTTCCTGCACCGCACTTCCGGTCGCTGTTGGGGGATTAGTTGAGGCCGTTGATTTCCCGCTGCCAAGGTTGAAAATTTGAAACTTTTGGACACTGTCCTGCTCGAGCGTGATGCCGTGATGTTGCGGTTGCTGGCCGTGCTCGTAAAAATGCATCGTTTCATTTTTCTTCATCGCATCAACCAGCTCGTAGTGGATCTGGTGCAGTACGAATCGATTCCAGTTTTGAATGAGGCTGATCAAATTCACATTCGCACTGTTGGATGATAGAATTAGCCCCAGGGCGGCAGCTTCCGGGACGGTACGGAAGGAGCGCAGGAAGTTGCTTGCCTGGCAGGGTGAGCTGGAACTGCCAACGTTGAGCATGTGGAACAGAAAGCCTAGTTCGCAGGAAAGGCAAAACTCTTTCGTGCAACAGTGCGCCCGGATAGCTTTGTGCAGTGGAATGATGAAGTACAGCACTTGTAGCATCGCGTTACAATACGCATTGGGCAGGTTTGCTTCGAGCCCAACAAAACCCGTCTGATTGTAATGCTCAAAGTCAAAATCTTGAGTGCCGAGCTTGGTGTACTTGACCTCCACCTTACGATAGCGGCGTGGGACCAGTTTGATGCCTTGCTGTTCCGAACCGTTACCACCCTTGGTGGACGAGGTACCGTGTGCGGCCGATCCAGCCACTGATCCAGCTGCCAATGTTCCATTCGAGCCATCCAACAGGTAGGGGATTTGATTTCGCAGACCCATCCTTGGGTTGGGTGCGTACCCTATAGGTCCCTGCATCTTCATCGTACCGATAACGACCGGATCGATCGGCTTCGCTCGCCAATGTTCGTACGTATTCATCCACGGTGGCCAATCGCTTAACCATCGCTCACCGGTAGTTAGGTGGGGCAATAGTACCGAGGACAGTGGAAAGTTTGTGTCCGTAATCGGTACGAAGGGTGTCGCCGGTTCGATCGTGTCCGCAAACTCGGTGTCCCGCGAGTACGGATTAAACTGCAGCGTTGGCGTGTTGATTTTGGCTCCCGATATCAGATTTATGTGACCGGATTGATCACCGAACGCCATCGCCTGGCTGGTGGAGCTGATATCAAACGAAAGGCACTGAGAACCGCTGGTATTGATCTGGAACATGCACACCCGTGGTTCGCTCAGCTCGACCGTATCCACAAGCTGTAGTTGTCCGTGCGGCGAGACCACAGCTAGCCGGGAATAGTGCGACGGAAGGAAACGCATTAACTGCGGTTCGACGAGCACCTGTATCGGAGATACCAATCGCAGCATGCGCATATCGTACACCATCAAAAAGCGATCCATCGTAAGGTTGCCCTGGCGACCGCTTAGCCCGCACGAAATCAGATAGTTGCCTTGGACGTCAAAATCTGATAAACTGCCGGAATGGGTTGGAAGTTCGTGCTCGATCGACAGGGTGTTTGGATCGAGTAGGGTCACCTTGCCGTAAGCATCGCCAGCGCACAGATACCGGGAATGGCGCCGCAAGATAGCACACCCGTTCACTCCGGCGACAACGCTTGTCAGCTCAGTAAACGTCCCAAGATCCAGTTCGATCAGATCACTCTGATGGCCGCCCATCAGTAGACGGGCCGGTGCATGCTCAATCATACACACCATGTCGACCATCCGTTCCGAGCGAAACGTAAACTTCGGTATACCGCGCCGGATCTGGTGTCTTAGGCAGGTTGGCGTGAGCGCCAGTATGCCCGCATCAATCGTCAATATCTGCCGGACGACTTCGTTCGACACCTGAAAGGAGGTGTACTTTTGCATTGCACTACCGAAGTAGGACGTGACGTGACCACCCTGGTTGCCCATCCAAATCAGCTCCTCCTGCGTGTCGAAACAGACGGTCGACACACCGAACCGTTCACCACCATCGGCCAAAATCATACCGTGCTCGATATATTCTGCCTCCGAGGAACCGATGTTAAACGCACCGTACTCGGCCGCTTCTGCAAACTCCTGCACTGCACCGGCCGGGTCATTCTCGTACACTGAATGGATGAAAAAAAAAAAGGAATAAGAGTACGTAAACATTTGGGGCGGAGAAAGAATTCGATATCTACTTGTTAGCGTAATGATGTCTTCGGCGCGCGGATTACCGGGATCACCACCGGCCATATAGACGTAGTCCATTTTCCGGGTGTTCTGCACACTTTCTCACACTGGTCACAAGCTACATTCAGCGTTGCGTCTTTCTTTGCAATCCGCGTACGTGTAACACCAGCGGCAGCATCGAGCAACCCACTTTCTTCTTCGGCAACGGGGACACACCGGATGATGACAGCCCCAAACACTAACAATGCCAACTGTTGCTTCCCTCCAGCTGGCACCCACACACTCGCCCTTCCTTCCTTTCCAGCTGTTGGGTAAGGGGGGTGGTTGTGTACAACAAACACTTGTGCAATGGCCTCGTTCTGGCGGGGAACAATAAGACGCGGTCGCGACGATGCGCGGATTAACGGTACACTGTTGCGTTCTTCTTCGTTTTACTCCTAGCGGCAGAGTGGCTGGTAGTTTCACAGTCGTTTTGCCGTTGGGTTTATGACTGTGTCTATTACCGCGTTCCAAAGGTATACCGATTTTGTTTTGTGTTTGCGAAAATGTAAACAACACCAATACGAACTCAGAGGGTGACGAAGCGATTGTTTTGACAGACGGTGAAAATGCCAACAATCTTTCTTTTCCTAAAAGCTTGTTAGTATTTCCAGTTTTCGCCAGTAACTTCCTGTTGTAGTGATAAACAATATCAATCTATTACACTCGCGCTAACCTTGTCCGCTTTCCGATAGCAATTGTTGTCAACACAAATGAGAAGATGTACTAAAATATGTTCTAAAACCAGTTGCGAGCGAAAACACAGTGACCCAGGTGACAAATTACACAGAGATGCTATGCTAAACCCAGCTGACATTTATCACGCATTTTATGTACGCCATGCGCGACGAACAATCAAGCAAGTCGAACAAACAAGACAATGTTCGACAGGTGTCCAATCAACTTAATGGTTATTTTGAACAACCATAAGAAGAGAAACGGTACAAACTGTAAAGACCGCGGGGCACAAGAGATTTCAAAATTAAAATTTCAGGTTCATTTTCAAGGTTCTCATGAGTGTTTTTCAACTTTTCTCGCTTTGAAATCGCTTTTGGAGAACTTGGCGCATACACTGGCCTACCTACACGACGGGTCAATTTTGTAATTTTGATTTTAAAAAATTCTGTGGTCCGCGGCCTTTAGAATGCAATTGACAAACTGAAAGCAGGTCTACTATATTAACGGGACATTTAGTCAACGGACATTTGGTGCCGGGCATAGATGTTTTTTGTCGATTTTACGGATCTACGGTACAATAGTTATAAAAAGTCCTTGTCCGCTTCAAACAATCCTTTAAGAACGAAATATTGCAAATTAATCATTATATTAAAAGAAACAAAAAATATTATAAAATATTATTTTCATAAAACTGGATACTATTTATATGTTACCCTACCACCAGTTTTGTATTTTGAGGACAACAAACGACTGATATGTCAGTGCAGAAAAATATTGCCAAATTTTTTACCACTCGCTCATTTAAGGCGGGACAGTTCGTTCGTGTAACACATGTTCCTTTGGTGCATTCCGGATACAAACATTCGTTTGAAATCTGTAAACTAGGAATTTACCTACAGCAAATCCAACTCAGTAGCTTCCGACGAAATCTGTACCTAGGGGCAGCAGTCTGCAGAAGCATATCCGGGACAGGATCTTATTCGCAGCAATCACGCGTGAGGCATCAGAAATTAGCTTTAGTTTGTTCAGCCTGTCTGCGCCTTAGGTTTAAGGATTTAAGAAGAAGCACTTCGTTATGGTGGCTGCCTTAGTGCCCGTCTGAAAGAATTCGGGTACTGCCTGAACGAAGACGATTGTTTCCTTACGTTGCAATGTAATTGGCGTCTGTCCCAAACAATTGTTTGGAAGTAAATTTCTAAGTTATTTAAAGTCTCGTAGGATGTTAGATTCGGACATCAATCTACACACTGCAGGACAGTGAATCATATCCTATCCAGACCGTTCCTAAGTATTAAGGAAGAACTATTCAATTACGTGGCATGAGCAAGTCATTGAATGGCCTCCATGTCCTAGTACATCGTTAAGCAAGTTAACCTCAATGGTATGGTATGGAATGGTAGGTCCGGCCCGCTGGTGTAGGTGACAGCGGCGCCGGTCTTTAAACGACAGGCCCGGGGTTCAAATCCCATTCGAATTCGATGGTATGGAGAGCCTCAGTGAGGCTTCTTGTAAGTCCGTTTCCTTGCAATCTTTTGGAATCACAAACATAGCATAGGATATAGCGGATTCCGATTAATGAATGGCATAATACTTCCTTTGATTCAGTGAATGACGCGAACCTAGTAGTCAAAAGTTCTTTTAACGGTCATTTGTATGCTTGCGTGTTTGTCTGATATACGATTCATGTACTGTTGCATCTGCTTTCATACAACCAAATGCTAATGAGCCAATGCAACTGATTGCTAACCATTAATACGTCGCAGGACACACCATTGCCCACCGTTGACGAGAACGATCAATCATAAGTTGAGCTTAATTTTTCCTTAGAGCAAGATAAATTCTAAAATGGACAAATAGACTACGATTTGTCACGATTAAACCCAGCGAGCCTTCTCTAAATTAACCTGATCGTTGCCTACGGATGACGATGACGTGACAAAGCACGATTTAATCCTAATCGTAAGCAAATATTTGGTTTTTAGTATGCAGATGGACATGCATATGGCAGGGTACGTACAGTGTATTGTTGCAATAAGATTCAATAGAACCATTAATTAGGAAGCCAAAGCCGGGCTTGGATGCTGGTTAAACAGACCATTCCATCCGTGCATTTCCTGCTGAAGGATCACCAACGGTCAACCTTGGGTCGTGCTGGAACCCTTTCGCTTACCATACACCAAAGGCCCAAAACAATGCAACCCGAAGCCAAAAGTCATTCCCAGACAGCGAAACGAGTGGTAGAATGATTAATTGTTCGGAAAATGTTTCAATTGCAGCTATACGGTCTATACTGTCACTGTGACGCAACTACTGCAGAACCGGTGGTCACCATCGTCTGCATGGGAAATGTAGTTACGGTAGAAGGATTTACTCATACATTTGGTTTATGTCCTGATTTTCTTAAGGCTGGATAAAACAAAACAAAAAAATTGTAGTTGCATGCAGCCAGGTCAAAAGTTGACTGTCCCAACTGTTATCCTTTGCTTTTCACCATCCGGTGCAGTAAACAAACCGGTCAGAAATCTACCAAGAACCCTCTCGAGAGGACCTCTTTGTCCGTTGTTCAGTCAAGCAAAAAAAAAAAAAAACGGGTTAACTGATCAGATTACATAATGTTGTCCCGAATCCTGCTTGAACATACATACTGTCCACCATGCTGACCGAGAGTGTTGTCCCTTTTGTCACTTCTTTCAGAACCTAGTCTACCGACAGCTTGGCATGAAACAACAGCCATCGTCAGGCAACAGGGTGGCGTTAATTTATTTGTTTTAAATACGATACATCCTTCTTCCACAGCGCCCTACATAGAGTTATCCTTCCGGGCAGCCATGGCATCCTTTTAGGCTGGTCTACCCGTTCATGCCCTCATAGCGTTCCTTGGCAGCTGATTTTTTTTTTTTTCCTGTAAGCTTTGTTGTATCCTTTCGAGTACAGTGCCGCCTAGGAGAGGCTCGATCGGATCTAAAACATTCAGGAAGTTTAATTTGACGAAAGTCATAAAATAAAACAAACATAAACATTGGTACACGGAAGTGGACGGTGAAGGGAATGGTGCCGCGAGTATGCTGGCAATGTAGGAAAGGGGGAAAATCAACGCAAGGACACACTTTCTTCCCCTTTCTTATCAAGAATTTTGGTAGATTGATTTAATGTTAAAAACGTTTCCCGGTGGTTGATCTTTGCATTGCTACGTCTCTTATTGATACATTCTTTCCCTCTCTCGTTGGTCTATTCGCTTCATTTCGCCTTTTCCTTCATCTATCCGTTCGTTCAGTGTTGCGCTTCTTGCTTCGCGATCCTCACATGTCCTTCATGTGTCCTCATGTCAACGCGCAAACGTCATAAAAAGGCAAAATTATAGCATTCACTCGTACTTTCCATGTGATCTTCGAGTGTTTCCTTTTCATTTCTGTATCCCTTTGATTGGCTTTCTTTCTGCTCTTGATTATTTATTTTGATTGCCTACCAGAAACACGTCCGGAAACCCTCCTCCTGGACAGATTTCGAATACATTTGGGTTGGCTTCTGCCGGCATTCGGATGTGAAGCTATTCTCCGTTTCCTTTACCCATTTGTAAATGCAAACCATATCTACACCGGGTCAACAACTCGTTCAATCCTTGGGGTGGTATGAGCGACCGAGAGAGAGAGAGAGAAAAGAAAAACCCCTAAACGTATCCCTACTGCAAAACCAAACCTTTACCTCACTTTCCAAACGCTGTACGGTCGGGAATGGTCGGGAAAAAGATTACATTAACACTTATGACAATTGTGTCATAAATTTTATGACTTTCACGATCGAGGAAAACAAAAAATGCCCGATGCAATTGGAAGCTCGCGGTACTTGACGGTTGTTTAGATTTTATTCCACCCCGTTGCTGTGTTGGGTGTTTTCCTACTCTATTCGTAGCTTTTTCGAGTGGCAAAGTACGTGTGCATGTAAGGTTTGTTTCCATTGTTGCAGTTTGTTTATGTTTTGGTGCATCGTTGGTTGTTTTTTTGCTCGAAAACTCGAAACCATCGCTGTTGGTTTAATCCGTTGGATTTTCAGTTAAAGTACGGTGTTGATGGGCCTGGAGCATGGGAAAACATAGCGCTGTTGGTATTTGTATCGGGGCTCGTAAATTAGATAATTTTATTATTTGACGATTGATTTTTTGCTTGTTGTGAAAGCAAAAAATAATTAGCGAAATAAATATCCCTTTTTTTTTGGGGAATTTTTATTCGCCAGCTTTGCTTGGTTCATTGTGCACTGAAAAGATTGAGTATAGTTTTACATTGTTTGATTTTTACATTATCAAGTATAAAGAAAATTGTTTATTATCAATTTATCAATTTTGTTCTTGATAAATGTTTGGTAATTATTGACTCTGTTTCAATTTGTTTTCAGGAACATCAACTTCTTTCTATCGTTATGACTATTTTGTGTTTTTGTAAACAATTTACAACCTTTTTGAATCGGATTGCATAAGCGGCGAATGTAGTCTCTAAGACTCAAAGCTTCTATAAATAAACGAAAAAAAATTAGGATTGCATAAACTTTTGTTATCTTTATAATAATGTGGTGAAAGTTTCAAAGAATAAAAAGCATTTCATAAGTAGCAATACGCTTTATGTATTTATTTCAAAACAAATAACGTACCTTTACCTATCTCTGCGTCTTTCATATGTCAATTGTTCGAGTTACCTGGGACCACTACTACATAAAATTCCATCGGACCGCGGGAAACTGTTCAAACTGTTGAAATCGATGCGAAAAAAATCTCAAAATTGTAATTTTAACTTATTCTCCTTTGCCCCATGTAGGTTGGTTATCTATGCGTCAGGTTCTCAAAAAGCTTTCAAATTTCAAAGCGAGAAAATTTCACAAACATTCATTAGAACCTAAAATTTTGATTTTGAAATGTCTCGTGGCACGCGGCCTTAAAATGCGACGTTTTTATGTACATTTTTTTTGTGATTATAGATCTCCCTCCCCCAGGTTTTTCCGCACGTACTTTCCCTATGGGGGGTTGTTCCCACCAAAGAACTAAACACCGCTAGTTTTCATTCGATGCATACACTGCTTCTGATATCTTCGTCCTTCACTGACGCCTGCACGCTTAGCGTCCTGAAGTGATGTCCTCTAAAAGTGAGGCTTCTTCCACTGGGGTAAGCGACCCGAGAGGAGGCGGTTAGCTTGAGAAAACTCGCGGACTCTGTGAGTTTCTCCAACTCTCCGACTTCTCCTGCTCCCTCGAGCATTAGCCCTACGATTCCTTCTGGACCGAATCAAATCCGCCGCTGATGGAGGCTCTCGACGGCGGCGTCTTCTTCCGGGAGGAACAGGTAGTTTTCCCTCCCAGACCCTAGCTCTCCATACCCTCTGCATGTAGCTCTGCATGTAGCTGTAGCTGCATGCTCATGCCGAAGTCGCAACGTTTCTGGGGAAGGTCTTCGCCCACGGCTACGTCTGGGAATGGGAGGTGGAGCTGTTCGCAGAATATCATTTTCCCTGGCCGTCGATGCTGCTTCGACATCAGCTGCTAGCCTTTGCCGTGCACGTTCCTCCGCCCTGGCCTGTCCACGTCTGCTGCGAGCTGACCGTTGCCGTGCTGCTCGTGCCTCGTTGACCCGTCGTGTGATGTCTAGCAAGACCTCCTCTTCGATCTCCTCGGCAAAGAGAGCAGCCACACTGTCCAGCCCAACTTCGTCGTTCTCTGTTAAGGCAGCATGCGTCCTCCCGCTTACTATCGCTTCCTCGCCTCGCCATAGCTGCTGAAGCACCGTGGTGATCGACTTTGCCGCGCGTTGTATGCGATCTCACCACTCTAGACTCTCAAGCAATTTCATTGATAACTTTTTATGTACATGGTAAAATTGAACGATAACGATATCATCATCTTGCGGTATTTTGCCAGCACTTAAGCCATGAGTGTCAAAACATAATTTGTTGATCTTTTTTCTGTTGAAACAACATCTATTTTATCAATTCATCCCTGACTTTGATCATCCAATTATTTGGATGGATTTGTCACTTCAAATTGATCTTGAAAATTTTGATCGCATGTTAATGGGTTAGCACACTTAGGTTGGCCACTTGGGATACCCCAGAATCTTTTTAAATTAATAACACCACTTCGACATTCTTGAGGCCTTTTTTTATACATATGGCAATTATAAGGAGGCTGCGTGTACTATGAATCACATTGGTCAATGCCATTTCCGGAAAAATGAAACGTGATGTAACGTCCATTTCAGTGATTGTGAGCCGCGCTTCTGTTGAGTGTTCCAGGGGCTTAAAATGGTTGGATGCCCAGATCTAGGCTCCCAATCTATAAACTTTCCCGTCTCCAGAAAGGCCAGAATCTGATAGATATTTGCCCGATCGTTTCTGACCGACAGAAAATGTGACAAAACGGCCGACTTTTATTCGGGTCCTGAGCCCGGAGGAGACGGTACGAACTAAATACGAACAGTAACTTTTACTGTTCTCGTCCTAGCTACTGTAAATTAAGAGAAAAAGCTCTCAAATTTTGACAGTATATAGTCAACTAGTATACGAGGGCTGACAATAAAGTAAGGTCTCCAATTTTTTTTTCATAGAAAATGACATTTATTTACAAAAAGCGATACACCGTTGGAAAGGCCAAGGTTTTGGCTACTTTTCTACTTAATCGCCATTTTTTTCCAACACCTTGCGCATCCGTACGATGGACTTGTCTATGCCGGCAGAATACCACTCACCGTCCGCCTCGCGCAGCCAGGTGTAGACCTCTTTCTGAACCTCCGCGTCACTTTCAAACTTCTTCCCTCCGAGATGTTTTTTCAGGGCGAGGAACATGTGGTAGTCACTTGGGGCCACGTCGGGACTATAGGGAGGGTGATCGATGATGTCCCAGCCAAATTTCTTAAGCAGGTCAAGGGTAACGTTGGCTGTGTGCGGGCGCGCGTTGTCGTGGTGAAATTTCACTCCTTTCCGACGGTCGGCCACTTCTCTCCTCGTCGTGAACATTAGTGCGCCCTGAATTGAACTCGCGGCTCCACTTACGCACGTTTTTTTATGTCCATACACTTTTCCCCGTAAACTTCAACTAGTTGACGATGGATTTCAATAGGTGTCACCTTTTTCGCACTCAAAAAACGTATTACAGAACGCAATTCGCACTTGGACGCTGACGCGAGGGGTACCTCCATCGTTGACGGCTGCTCAGCCAAGACTGAGCGGCCGGGGGAGCCTCACCCAGCAGCAAAGTGGTAGTGGGGGAACCAAGGAACACGGCTTTGTTGCCAGATTTCGCCTATCGCGTGATCCGGCGAAGTTGCAGCGTTGGAGACCTTACTTTATTGTCAGCCCTCGTACATTAACCACCGACCAGTGGACCGACCATCAGGTGACAGTACAAGCGCATGAAAAATCGGAACATTATTGCTTTATATGCTTGCGTTATACTGGAATGTGAACTAAGTCTCCTCCTCGAACTCCTCGATAGTACTCCACCAACAAACCGCGCACAGATTGATAAGCAATGAACCTGAAGAGTTTTCCATCCTCTCTCAACTGGGACAACGTAATGTAGAATCAATTCAGCCTAAGATCATTTGTACACTGTCTTCATACTCAAATCCCATCCGAACCGTCCCTCGTAGTGTTGATATAACTACGTGGTATCGACGATTCTAGTAAGCCATTCGATGGTCGGCGTGACCTTAGACCTTGGTCGTTAAACCAAGAAGAATAAGAAAATCTACTTGTAGCATATCTGCTAAACATCTCACTACGCATACATTATTTCGCATACAACAAGCCTTACGTAGCATTATACGTTGAGCAGAAATTCACCAATTTAACAAATAACCTGCATTAGCCAAGAACGTAAGAAATGTACATTCAGCTATTTTGACCACACGCACGCCTTAACATGAACATTCAAACACTGACCAGCGAACCCGGCTAGCGAGCGACGCAATGCAATATGATATCAGTTCAAAACAACCAGCGAGTCTAGACAGTGGTCAGCAACACAAAACAACAAAACACAAACAAGTAACTTCATGCATAGCAAGCATATAGATCCAACGACGAATGATATCCGACACATTGCTTGCAAGTGCAGCAATCGATCGCACCGCGACACATTTTATGCTTACGTAAATATTTTTGTACTAAATGCAATAGCAAAAAGAACAACCACTAAGAAACAATCTTGGTTACAAAAACGAGCAAAAACTATTGTAAGCATTGGGTATAAATAAAGCGGTCTAGAAAGCCTTCGGCCCACAGACAGACAGATGGAGAGAGAAGGTACAACAAGCTAAACCTTGCGTTCAATTCTTCCTAGAGGTTTGAGTGTCCCCATACCTAAAGTTAAGGCCTCAAACCTCCAACATGCCAGTAAGGGATATTCCTTCTGAACATCCAAAGTCGCCTGGCCGACTTGCTCCGCCGATGAGCATCGAGAGTTCCCCTACCAAAGGTAAGGCCTCGATGTCTCCAACTTTCCTGTAAGGAAGATTCTCATCTGGTATCTTCAGACTGCCTGGACAGTCAGATAAAAGAAAGATATTGGTCCGCACAGTTAGCAATCACGTTGTTCCGTTCTCGTCGCGATTATAAGTCCGAGTTTTTTCTTCTCCACTCCATGGCGACCGTGAATTTCTTCTTCCCACCACATACTGTATTATAAAGACTGTTAAAGTAACTGTAAAGTATACAGTAAAATTATAATATGTACTCTAATAATTATAGCACAATTCTAGCTAATCTGTGCCTAGTTCAACATAGCCTAAATTTGGTAATCATCTCATAAATGTGTTTAATACTTGTCCTGGCTAGTTGTCGAACAACTCTATTACCAACATGGAGTTCGTTGAAAGTTGACGATTCATACAAAAGCACAGAGCACCTGTTTAACACATGGAACAGCTTTACAGCTTATTTGTTATTTCCATTCAAATCTTCACAAAACACTTCCACGAACCTTGGTTCCTTTCATCTGGCTAAAAGCTTTTAGACACGTGTTTCGAAGTAACTACCTTTCCTGTCGTCACAATTATCCTTCGTGTACTTGTAACGCCTTTTGAAGCGACTGGTTTTTTTCTATTCTTGTTCTGTGTGCAGAACCACTGCAGAACAGAACAGTACAGAAGAAGATGTGTAGAAGGCGGTCAGCTGTCTCGCCAGACAATAGCAACATGAAACCGAAACCGAACGACACGTGCCTAGGACGAAACCTTTATACACGGTCGGTAGCCGTTACATTGAAGGGAAAGTATGATTGCCCATTACTGTTACCGCTGTAAGTGTGTAACCAAACTTCCCTGCGCAAATGGATCTGGTCGGACCTTCGTATGCGTCGGAGGCAATGGAAGAATCGAAAAGAAATCTGTTTTCTATTTCTGGTTCCGTTCTGTCACCTTTCCTCTCTATTCTGCTCCAATGAAATACTGAATGTCCTTTGCAAGGCTTTGTAGTGGCAAGTCACATACGGTGGCCCATATTTTCGTTCATATTTGGTTAAATCACACTGTTGGTTTGTTTGTCGCTGCCCAAAATGTGTTTATCTGTCTCACTGCTTGCCGCTGGCTCATCTGCCACTCATCGTGATATGCAGACAACTGGTACGTACGATATGCGGCAAAACAAAACTGACAGAGGGATGCATCCGGGCTCTGGAAACGGTTGCTGCCAGCATAAATGCACATATTACAGTTCCCCAAAATGTTAGATGGGGTGAAACCTTGTATCGAATTTTTCTGTTTGAGTTTTACAGTGATGTACAAAAATTAAGTTAATCTCTGTGATATCTTCTTTAAACGGGTTGACTCCAAACGACGCAGATCTACTTCAAGAAGGAGTGAATAATACTGCAGTTAAATATCAGTATTCAATTTGGGATCCTGAAATTACCAGTTATTCGATTGAAGAATCCAAGATTTCTGATTGAATTTCGGTCTGACTCCGTCAAGTATCGTTTCAACGCCCCGAATGGAAGACATTTTTAAAAGTGAATACCTGAATGAAATAGGATTAAACGAATGAGAGAAGTAAATGTTCGATCCTTTAAACAGAAATAGATAACAAATTTGGAAGTATACTAAACAGAAAAGCAATTATGAGAAGTCTGAAGTAGAGAACGATCGGCAAGATAGATAAATATATAACACGGAAAACTTAAACGTCGTCTGCATACAGCACATAACCTTAAGAGAGATAGTAAACTACATACATAATTTAAAAAAAAATAATAATGAGCTTGGTACTCTACCTTTTGGAACACCAGAGGAACAAAAGTAATTCCTGTGAGCATTTTTCATTTGGTTGTAGAGGATATAACTGTCTGTGATCTACTAACAATCTAAGTTTTGTTGGCGTCAAATAATGTACAATATTACTCAACGCATCTATACAAAACTATTTGTTGTACACAGTTTGAAAATAATTTGTAAATATTAAATAGAAAATAATCATTTCCCAAAATCCCAAAGGGAATGTTATTTTGTTACGCACTGTGTGATGATCGCATTGCAATGAGCCGTTCATTCTGGCCTGCTGTTGTTTGCGAGGGATGATGGCTCATAGCCTACCACACACCGAGAGAACAACATTACAAAGGGTCGATTACCAGCAAAACGGTAAGGGCAACGGCTGACGCATCAGCAAGGGTCGCTTGTTTTGCAGCCATATGGAAAAGAAGCAGAGATCAGATCGCGCAGTAGCAAACATAAGCAGGAGCAGAAGCAGCAACAGCAGGAACGGCAAACAGTTGTCCCCTCGTGGTGCGATCGTTCCAGCGGGGGTTACAGGCTATTTTTATCATCCACAAATCTACGCCAACGCACTGCCAGCAACAGCACGAGCCACAGTGCAGTATGGCCAAATTAAATTACTTGCTTCGGTACTTTGTCTTCTTTCTCCCTCGAATGCCTCGACCTCGACCATGCCATCCATTTCGTTTGGCTCGTGCTCCGTGCTTATCGAAGATCACCGATGCATTTACGGTCGATGCGTCATCTGCATTTGAGGATACAAGCCTACCTCGAACAGTGTTTGATAACAAACTAAGGGGCTTATCGATGGTTTTGGTGGTGAGTCAAACCAAACGCAAACAGGATTTGAAGATAGAAAACTGGCCGTAAAACTGGCGTTCCAATTGAAGAGTTTAAACAAACACGTGACATACTCGAAACCTTCCCTTTTCCGAGAGCCATCCGGAGTGATCCTGCTAAAGCTATAAAAATTCTCCTTTGCGGGAGGGTCGTAAAAAAGCGAACTGACAGCGTTTTTCATTAATTAGCCATAAAGAAAACAAAACTGCTCTTCACCACAGGTATGGCAACGGCGATCAGTTGGCGCTACCTTTTGTTACGACGTGTGTTTAAGATGTCATACTCCATGTTTAGGCAAGATAGTGCCCCGGATTAATGTATGTTCGTGCCATTTTTGCGTGATTTATGGTTGATGGACTTTCAATGGATCGATGTGCGTGGCTGGATCCATTCGGCCGGTCAGTGTCTATCAAGATGTTTAGCCATTGGAACTGATGACGAACAATGAGATTAAATTAAAGACGGTTAATTTACTTTCAAAAGGTATCACGGTGGTTTTGGACGATGAGTTTGTGTTTTAATGAATGCCGATTTTCGTCAACTCATTCGTATTTGGCCTAATGGAATTTTGATTGGTATTGATGTTTTGGAGAAGATTAGATGTTGTAATGAAATTAGCTCAAAGAATATTGAAAACAGGGCGTGTTTGCCAATGCTTCGCTGTTGAAAAGTTGATTTATTATTCTTTTAGTTTTGGCACTAAAATTGCGAGACGTTTTAACGATCAATGTTACAGTGACACATTTGCAGTGTGTCGTAAATTTTAAACCTTTTTTAAAATTTTGTTAATATGATTTTTGTTGTCACATTTACATGTTAAATTTGACATAAAACATTGAAGTAAATGTACTACTTAACTTATAGGCAACTACTAAGACTCATGTATAAAATGATGAGAGATTTTAACGATCCAACTTTCATCAGGACTCAAGCAAATAATCTAATGTGGTTTAACTTTAGGATACTTAAGGTTGACATAATTGGCGATTATCTTTTTCTATGGGTTCTTCTTCTTCACGGCTTGGTGAGGTTGTAGGTCACGCAGGTCATCGAATGGTTTACTAGACCTTCTGATTCCACTTAGTTGGTATTCACTACTTTCTGGGGATTAAATTGTTTCAATACTTCTTCTTGGCTTAGCGACCTTCTAAGGTCACGCCGGCCATCGAATGGCATACTAGACTTGCCGATAAGATTATACTCATGGCCCAGATTTGCAATCTTTGCATGCGTCGTATTTGTGACTCTATCCGACCGTCTCTAGGGGACAGTCCGGATGGGATATTAAACACGGTCCGGCCGTTTGAGGACCGGCACCGCTGTCTCCTTCACCAACGGGCCGACATCTTTGAATACTAAGTCACCTCAATCGGTCGTTTCATCACATCAACTAAATTATTAATTTTCTCATGTCACGTTGTGCTTTATCTAAAATAACATTTGCATTACAATTCTGTCTTATTCTGAGCATCAGAGACACAAATACGACGCATGCAAAGATTGCAAAGGTGGGCCATGAGTATAAGCTTATGCTGTAATAGGTATACTTCAGCTTCTGTCATGTTGGATGTACTGAAGTGGATGTAATTCGCCTCTTTCCAGTAATCAGGATTACAAATTATTGCAGATATGGCTTAATTTTAAGCTATGAGTATTACTGATATGATTTCTTTATCGTAATGCTGCTGTTGCTTGTCGGGTGATAAGATGGTTGCAAGTCTATGTCTAGTTGGCAGGTGGTTCGGTGTGTAGTGTATCCATGGCAATTGGTGAGGATGTGGTTGACGATGATGTCAACGCCACAGAAGCTGGATCTGTCTGTTGATTTTGGTTGAACTCGAGATCATCCCATAGGGCGGTGTTGTGTTTAATGGAGCGGAGTTTGATACCGAGGTTTAGGTTGTGCCAAGTGGTGTTCCAGTTTTGGGTGACTATTGAGTTGGTGTTGTGTGGTTCGGCTGGATGAAGCCGACCTTCGTTGGCAAGTTGGTCGGCTTTCTCGTTTCCGTGAATTTCGGAATGTTCCGGAATCCAACAGAGAACGATTTCTGCAGAGGAAGGGATGTTGTCAAGGTGCTGAATGTCAGGTTCTTTGCAGATGCCGTGTTCTAGGGCGGTCAGCACTCTGGCACTGTCGATGAAGATGTTGGGTTTGTCGTTGCTGAGTCCTTCGTCGGCGGCTAGTTGAATGGCTATTGCTTCGGCAGAAGTGGATGTCAGTTGAGCAACGTATAACTTACATGATCATGATTTTTGTTAATAAAGTAATACATGGCTTGCTCCCAGACTCTAATACAGAATTCGGTATTAATGGCGTTAAATCTCGTAGTGCTGATACTCCAAGGTTACTACATTTTTAACATAGCTAGCAAACGATTGCTGGAACCCAGAAAGAGTTCTTTATCCTGCTACATCAGCTAATCTCATGTTGCAGGGTAAAGAACTCTTTCTGGGTTCCACCAATCGTGTGCTAGCTTTGTTAAAAATGTAGTTGTATACGTAAAGCTTTATGTTATTTTTCTGTTCTAATTTATTTTTACATGTATGTATGAATGTTTGTAAAAAATAATAAAGAAACTTTGTAGAAGCTATCAGGAATCAATTGGAATACAGCCTGAAAAATTGATGTGTCGATTGGGTACCCTTAAGAATTAGAATTAGAAACAAAAGGTACGTTAATTTACTGGTCGTGATCAAAAACTATACACAAATTTTTGGTCGTTTATTTATGGAGGCTTTGGGTCTCTGAGATTACTTTCTCCTCTCTTAACTACACACAATCCAGTTGCAGAACAAAATGATTCAATTAAAGAAAGCATCATATCAGAAATTTTGGTAAATGTACCTCTTTTTTGAGTTAATCTTCTGCCCCCAAATGGCCGCCTTTAAGCTGTAATCCTAGCTCATCTGCCGTTGCGGTTAAATGAACTGTGCTGACTGACTTTACCTTCCACAACCGGTTTGGATTTCAAAAACTACACCACAGAAACATATGTCCTTCGCATTGTAAACCACACAAAAGCACAAACCGAAGCAACAGAAAAAAAAATAGTCCATCTTACTGGCTCATAACCCACAACGAGCATTCTTATAAAACGGAAGCCAACGGAAGCCGGGAACGCTCACATCTCCAAACCGTCCCGCGCTCAAGCGAACTGCAATGTTTGCCACTAAAGCTGTAAATTTATTTATCACAAGGATAAATCCCCGTTTTATTCGCGGACGGCTGGTAGAGTATTCGCTTGCACACGCGTATCGTTCCTTTATACGTTTGGATCCATTTTTTTTTCGTTGTTCCTGTAATGCTCTGAAATTTGATCGTTTTATTGCATCGTTAAATCGTCCTCCTGTTTTCTGTGCTGTGCCCGATCGATGCCCATCATTCCGGTGTGCAGCACAGTATTAAAGGGACGCCGTTTGATGCTTCCACCCAGCTGACCGACGTAGTTTGACGTTTTGGGATTGAATCGATCAAAACTTCGCTCGCTCGCCCGATCGCTTGTTGGCAGTCGATCCGGGTGGTGGTAATTCCGCTTGATCCGGACGTTCCCTATAGTTTCATGGTCCGGGTTTTTTTCTTCTTCTTCCTTTTTTCATCTTTGATTCGCATCATTCGGAGCATGCGTTTGATTGATATCGGCATCTTTTAACGCCGAGCCCAGAAGAACCCCGGCGCGGAAACAAAGTGAAGAGCGACATTGCAATTTATTATGATTTTTATTAGATTCACAACTTTTTGGTGGGTTCCGTTGAGGGATTCCCGTGTCGGTAAGGTACGGCTTTTGCTGCAACTGCAACTTCAAAAAGGGATTGCGCAATCGAAATTGGGCAGACAATGCCCCTTTAGACACGGTGGTGCATCTTGTTGCTTTTCGGTGCTTTCTGTGACATCTTCGCTTCGCTTCTCTCGTTCTCTGCACTGTCGATAGTTTGGACGGCAGCTTGATTGGTATTTTCTTGGTGGCATCTTTCGCCATCAAGATTTGGTTTCTTCATCATTATTAGAGTTTATTTATGATTAGATATGGAGATTTGTTTTCTTTTTGGTGTTGTTTTGTTTGTTTCGCCGACACCCGAACATATTGTACGAACCACCGGAGTCAATGATAGACGCCACCGGTGGTAAAGAGAATGGTCTTTGGGCGAATGCTACTTTTGTAAAATGCATCTGACTTAAGAATAGACAGAGCCAAGGGCGAGCTAAAGATTGATCCTTATTTTGGCCCATTTATCGTCCACAAACGGTCCACTCGTTTCGGTTTCAGCTTAGACGTGTAATGGACGTTATTAATGGAAGCTATTTTTCGTACATTTAATGAACAGCAATTTGTACTTGAGTCTTATTATTTCTTCAACACGTAAGAGATATGATGCTACCGGTCATCCAAACGTTTCCGTTGGGTCGAACGTTTTGTGGAACATTATTGGTTCCCGTCATAATAATCCTCAAAACGATCATCTCACAGGCCCGCTTTCGAGTGTTTCTTCCCTGTTTTTTGTTTATCTTCGTCAGCTTCATTTGCAGTAGCAAATTGCTGCATACGGTATTATGCGCAAAACATAAAAAATTAATGTACTTAACTTTCCGGTCCATCACGGCGCACCGTTTTGATGCCGTCAGAATGCAAAAGGTTTAAATAGGTTTCCTGACTTTCATGTCAGGAAGACTTTCATGACAGTGCAGCAATACATTTTATGCACCGAGGGTTGAACACAATCTGCAGCTTCCGATTGACTTTACAGTTTTTAGAGAAGACATAAAACTGGCAACCATCCCATGATGCAGGAACTTGCATTTAATGACTTTTAATCCAATCAACGATCACGTCAACCGTGGCGTCATGTGATTCGTAACTATTGGTATTATGATTTAAGCACTGTGAGTTCCTTATTTTTTGCTTCTCAACAGTATCACTGCATAAAATTTCCCCTCGGGGAAACAATCTGTTATCAAATATTTCGCGTCTTTTAACAAATTTTATGACTCTTGGCAGTTAAATTCACTGTGTAACGTATTTTAGGTGCTTGGGCATCGTGGGGAATCTTAATGTTCTTTAAGCCTTAAGCTCCGTAACAGATTTCTGTTATGTTTTAGGAAGTTTATTTAAATTTAATTGAGTGTGGGTAACCTTAAAAAGAACTATTCATTGGGCAAGGATAAACTCTTATCAGACGTTTATGTTTCTGTACTTATGTGATGCACTTGTTCTTTATTCTATTAGTTATGTGAACCTAAGCCAAATTAAACCTTGAAAAATTGCTACACGAGTTAGAGACTTGTTTATTGTTTCAATAAGGTATGGAAAACTAAATTCTAATGGCAATGGATTGGATAAGCTCTTGAGATAAATATTTGCCTCAAACATGTTATTGAACTCGCCTGAAGGCCGTGTTCCCTAGGTCATCCCATCTAATGGCTAACTAGACCTACTGACACCACGTAGTCTTCACTGCGGGGAAACGATCCGATTGGGATTCGATTTCTCATCCTATTGCAATATCCAGCCGTGTTGCTGCCAACATCGCACTACATAAATCCCGCTGACAATGTGCAATCGTTCGTTCTACCAAAACATCGCTGACAATTGATCGAAGCATCACCATTCTCGACCGATCGATCGAGCCATCAATCCAGCTGTGAAAGTGCTGACGACGATACAGTCAAGGTCAATCGATCGAAGCGTCACCGCTCTCGATGTTTACCAATGTTCCAGCTGTGAAACTGCTGACGACGATATAACCGTAGTAGGAAATACGCTCTAGATAAAGCCGCTGACAATTGGCGATCGACCGATGCGAAACCTTTAATGTTCCAGTTTTGAAAGTGCCGAAGATGCAGTTTGCATCCGATGTAGTCAACACCGACGTTTTACTGAGTGCAGTAGGTCATAAAGCAGCTAACAGCCAGAAGCCTTCTGACGAAGAATTACACCATTAGGCATCTACAGGGAAGAGAGCCGGGGAAAGGAATATAGAGGTATTTCAATGTAGAGTAAATATTAAGTTTAAAAGGCCAAAGTTGGGGCCTTAAAGTGTCTTAGTCTTTCTTCATTTGCTCGGTAGACATAGTTGTTGTATGTGATCGAGCAGATTGAAGCCTTATCTCTGGGAGTAAATGTTTTAATGTCTTCATCGGTTATCATGTGAAAACCGGTGCTGCTATTCGCTTGGCCTCCGGCCTGCGTCTGAGGACATCACTTGCCATCCTAAACTTTTTTTTTTCTCAATTTACAAACACTGTCCGCCGCTCATGCAGAATAACTGTGACATAGAAGTAAAACTTTGTCCAAAAATGTGTCGCTCTTGTAGTAGATAGTTATAACCGTTTCCGCTCGTAGATAAATATTGATAAATACAAATACATAATTAATAATTGCGAATACCAGAACACAGAGTTAATTTATTCACCGAAAGAGTTTGTCTTTCCGAGGATGTGTTGAATAAAGTATTGATAGCTCAAGAGAAAGAATTTCCAAAAGACGTGGTAGGATGTCTAGAGATCGCTTAAGGGGGTGTCCTTAAATTACGTAACGCCGGAAAGGAGTGAGGGGTACCCACTAGTGTTATGATTTGTTAAATAAGGGGGGGGGGGGGTGGGGGAGCACTTTGTGCTTATATCTAACAAAATTTCGAGAAACGTTGGTTTGTTTATGGCGATTGTTCCAAAACTGTAATATTATTTCATAATAACCAATATTATAACCCTTTGTCCCAACCCAACTTCATGTCGTGTTAAGACTGGCGCCGCTGTCGCTTCTACCACTGGACCAATCACTTCCGTAATATTTGCGATGAAACGTTAAATAAACATGAGATTTAATCCAAAATATAATTTTTTAGTTAAATTTTGCAAAGGGGTGGCAGTTGCATAATTTATAGACCGCCCCTAAGACGTTACAAGTCGTCTAGAGATCGCATAATGCTTCGAAGTTACTGAACTGAACTGTGAAAGATTCGTAAGGAAGTGTTTATTTTAATTAAAATAACTCAAAAATCATGCAAAAAGATTGCTTTATAGATTTTCATGCATTGCATTCGTTTGCATTCCAAGCATCACTTGACTAATTTGATTTCTTTTACTTTGAAACTAAAACCCTAACTCCTGTAGTACTCCATTACCCATACGATCAACTGAATACAAACGTAATTATAAACAAATTTAATAACGAATGTTTGTCATGTCTCGTGTTTCGGATGACTCATTCGTTCAAGCCAACGTTCCCTGTGGCAGCTTCTCGTTTGTCTACCACAGCAACCATCCCAACTAACCCAATGCTTCGATCTCCACGATCGCACAACTAACTTACTGTTATGCAGAAAAAAAGGGTGCAAATGTGTCGCACGCTTTGCTATTTGCATAACTAATGCCAACGTCGAATGGTCTCACGATAAATGAAACCGAGTTTGCAAACACAAGCCGGCACCGTTTTCTAGTGGAAGACGGTCACTAATAAGTTTGTAAATATTTTCTAACTGCTCAATGCTTATCTTTTTCCTTTGCATTTGCATACGTTTCTGTAATACTTTTTTTCTAACCCCATTTGGGTGTCATATTCAAAAATCGTTAATCTTGGAAAAGATTCCACCTCATCGTTTGGATGTGCTAACGGATTCGAACGATGAAAGATAGTGTTTCAATATCAACGAGGCTGTCACACTTTCACACCCTTTTACCCCTGTTTTTGTTTGTGTGTTCTCAGTCGGATAGAAGTTGATAATTTTGTTTTACTCCGCGCGACCAACAACCATTTCCGCATTGTTCACTTTCACGCGAGACGGACAGATTTTAGCATAAATAAGAAACAAACGTACAGACCCTTCCGAATGAAGGATAGGTGTTGTTTTGCGAACGGATCTGTAATATTAAATTTCTATTCGTTATTAAGCAATGTCTTTTAGGGGAAAGTGTTTTTTTGCATACGGAAGACATTATCGGTGACACAAGATTGTTGCAGGAAAATGATGCATTGTTCTAGGGAGTCTTCCCTGTGCAGGTAAGTCTAAAGGATAACATTTTGTACATCTGTTTTAAAGTTTCTAAAGGTAATTTATAGGATCATAATGTTATCCAAGAGATCTTCTTTAATCCAAGGATTATCTAATTCTAAATCCAAAAACATTCCTTCCATCTGTATCATCCTGTGTGCACTAATGTGACTAACTATGATGTTTGCAATTAAAACATTCAACTGTCCACAGCTTTTAAATGAAAAACTTCCAACCGGTTTCGTCCGTCCAAAAACTTTTCCCTTCTCCCGACCAATGTAATTGAAGTGTAATCCTTTCGAGTGCAACTGCATTTCAACAACCTCTAGCAACAACAACAAAAAAATGCCTCAACGAAGAATCAAAATAGGATCAAACGACTTGAGCGTGCTGTAATGCGAGAAACCCCCGCTGAGACAGTTACCGCCACTCGAGAGGGAAAATCGTTTTGTTTTGGGTTCGCTTTTGTTCGGTGCCTTCCAGCAATGCCAACTACTTTCCGGAGCCTTTTTTTTTTTTTTTGCTATCCGGGAATTGCGGAACCCTTTCTCTTCGTAAGGGCACTCGTGTGTGCACCTATGTTGGGGGAACATAATTTCTCCCAAAGGAGTGAGACGTCGAATGGTTGGTCTCGTGAGGAAATCGTTTTTGATTTTCATAATATCGCCATAAATCTTACTTCCGCTGTGGCGGATGCTCTTTTGTAGCTTGCTTTTGGGCAACTCTCTGTCTCGCTAGTACGGCGCTGGTATTAATTTGTCTTGCTAACGATTGTGTTTGTGTGAATGTGTGTTTTTGGTTAGACGGAAATGCACCGAAAGGCTAGAGAATAAAGAGCTCGCACTTGAAGGATCTTTATAAAATCTATTATCTAGTCGAAAGAGTGCCAGTGTTCGAAGATATTTGTTCGCTAGATTGTTTTCGATTTTTTTTTTGCTTTGTTTGCATCATTACCATTCGTGGGAATTAATGATGATCTCTTACTCAGGATGTATTGACATTAGTTTACGTTTTGTATATAATTTTCTAAGGAAGCTGTATAGCTGCTTTACAAAGTAAATTCATGACGTAAATTGCACCAAAACGCAATAGTTTTTTCTTAAATCCGTTAGAATGATCTCGCCATACGGAAATACAGGGAATTTAACATAATTTTCACTATAACAAAATATTCGATACACAAAAATTTTTAGACATTCAAAAATGTATGCAAAAGCTACTGCCTTACCTTTTTGGATTTTTGAATTGCTCAAGAACTGAGTTAAAGTAAATAATTTTTTAATATTTATTTTATGATCATCTCACCACACACTGGGCTACGTTTCTCAACTCTTGTTTATTTATACATACATTCAATGGATAAAAAAGGTCCTAAGAACGATCTTAAGTGTAATCTAAATATATTTATTAATTTACTTATTTTTATAGGACGGCTCTGCGCCGTATTGTCATATATTTATTAATGTTGTCTAGTTTTAAAGCGGGTTTTGAACGATTCTACTATCGATCTTTCATTAAATGCAACAGACATAGCTATTATAGGCTCTTTAGATCCATAGTTAGTACGGCTGCGGAAAAACCCTAACATCGGACGCAGTTGCAAGGGATTCTTTTTAGCATTCAAAGCGAGTCGTTGTAGCAATGTTGAGCAGTCGATACTTTCAGTGTGAAGGCCAGCCACAAACATTTGGTGAGCCATTCGACGTCTATCGTTGAGTAGGCCCAGGAGCAAAAGTCGAGATTCGTACGATGGGCTTTGACTGTTAGGTGCCCACGGTAGCAGGCGCATAGCACAGCGGGAGAGTTTCCGCTGGATAGATTCTAGTCTATTGGTAAGACGTTGGTTAGCTAACATCCAAACAATTGAAACTTATTCAAGCACCGAGCGGACGACACTGCAGTACACTGTCTTAAGGGAGGCGGGATCTTTAAAGTTGTAGGACATACGGAGTAAAATCCTAGTAATTGATTATCGCGCGTAATTACTTTCTCAGCTTGTCGATCGAATGCGTCAAGAACAACATCAAAGTCATGAACAACATCAAAGAAAGATCTTTAATGTTGTTAGTGCGCTCAAAAAGGAAGCTCTTGAAAAAGTGATTTCAATCCACAGCTCAAGAATGTTCCGGTTACTCCAATGGCAGAAATCAGTCAAGTATTGTTGTAGATGTTGGCAGTCAAAATCATTCCGTACTGTTGCATACGGTTTTACGTCATCGGAAAACATAAGGTGGTTATCAGCAGGCAACACATACGCCAAGTCATCAACTAACAATACGAAAAGAAATAGGCCCAGGACGCTGCCCTGCGGTACTCGGTCCAACGAAAGAATGGGAGAGATGTTGATCAAAATAGACTGCATACGTTCTTGGTATTGGCCTGCCGCAGCAGAGTCCTGAACCGCTCACGGTCCCGCGGCTTTATCCGCCAATCCGTTATCCCGACCTTGATGGCGGATGGTTCCACGCCATCTTCCCACCTCAATCTGGGCCTACCATGCCTTTTCTGTCCGTGTGGACGGCCTAAAAGGCTTTCTGAGCTGGGTCGTCCGGTGCCATGCGTATAACATGTCCAGCCCATCGGAGCCTGGCGAGCCTGATTCGCTGCACCTTCTGAGCATCTTCCTCTCGAACGCAGCTAAGAGGGCTTCGTCTGTTTTGGACAGGGTCTATGTCTCAAAGGCGTATGTGACTATAAACGTACGATACAGTCCCAGCTTCGACCGTCGTGACAGGTTTTTTGAGGTGAGATGTTTTCTCAGGCTGTAGAATGATCGGATGACCGTCAGCATCCTAGCGCGCAACTCCGTCTCTATGCAGTACGCGTTGGCGGTATTTGGCTTTGGTTATAATTGTATGTAATGCAGGTGTGTGATTTATATTTAAGTGTGATATAAAGTGTATATCCCAACAAAATTTCATCATGATGTCATCTAACAAAAATAAAATATCTAAATAACCACCACGTTTATCCCGTTGGTGAACTTCCTCGAAAATGGTAAACTGAACTTCTGGAGGGTGGTAGTGGACTACGTTAGTTTCTATGCGCTGCTAAGCCTCGAGTTGCTGAACCAGTGAAATTGCACCGTTGCTACTATGTGGCCTTAACATATACGTCATACAGAGATCATTCCGAGCAAGATGGATGCTCGTCGTAGAGGGTCACCGTACCGTAATGTGTCGTAATTTTAACGTTGTTTGTGACTGTCATCAACCGGATTTTTAACTGTGTTCTGGCACCGCATTTTTGAACTGTCCTACTCGTTGTTAATTTATTTCTTCCGTGTTTAAACAACTGTATTGTGCACTTTGCTTTTTGTCACGTTTCAAGAGGGCTTTGCGCGGTCCGTTGAAGTTGATAAACAATAAACAATACAACATCTATTTGCAGTAGAAACATTTGAACAATAAATAATCGTAAAAATGATGTTACGTAGGCGTTATGTGTAAATATTCTTAAGAGAAAATCATTAAAAATAAAATTTATATTCAAAATTCAAGAATGTTGGTTAACACTGCTCTATAGATTCTACGCTCCTCTCGATTTACACTCAATATGCATGATCTTAAGTTGTCTATTAATATTTCTTGTATTCTATTGCACATGTTTCCCAACAAAATTTTAACAATGATTTGGTAGTCGTTTTCAACACAAAATTTTAATAAAAATTTAAACAAGATATGCGGCAATAGCAAATGGTAAATTTAATTTTATTTAAGCAATAAATTGAATTTGTAACCGAGTATGCCCGGGATAAGGCAAAGAATAAGGAGGAAATGCCTGACCAATAAGATTATAAAATTTATTCAACACAAGCGGTGTTGACAATACGGAACTGGACCGTCATAATCAATTGTAAATAAATAAAAAAAAATTAAAAATACTAAATCAAATGAAAAATTATTGAAAATATTTATATCACGATGAGAAACCTATCAACAAAAAGAGGTGATGCTACTGTAAGCTCAAATGCTACTTAATTATTACATACTGATTTTAAATCATGAAACGACAGATTAAGGAAAAAAACATCCACTAATTAAATAAATTATTAAAATAAACAACTCAACACAATTGGATTATGCGTTAATCTTCACAGCATACCTTCAAATAACAACAAACAGTTGAGATGATTATCATTGACGTAAATAAAGTCAAACCTTCAACAAGGATGCACCGTTCCCTTCAGCAGCTTAAAGTTCATTATCCCCTTAAAGCGCCTCTCGTTTCCCGACGTTTGCACCAATTGTCACACTCGCCTGTTCTTTCGCTGCAGAGAGATGCATCCCATCTCATCCCATCCATCAAAACGGTCCATCTAAATTATCCAAAATCGGGACAGCAACAAAAATCCCTACGATTGAGGTGTGTGCGTCCTCCGCTAGAAGAATAGCGAGTCCTTGGTGTCTTCGCAGCTGGCCAAGTTTTTTTTCCGGGTGGTAAGAGCGAATGTTTCGCGGCTCAGGGATTGTTCCCCCTTTCTTTTTCCATGTGCAATACTTGATCGATTGCGATTTAATGATTGATTGTGCTTCGCGTGCTCTGTTTCAGAAAGCACCCCTATCCTTTAGACGATCGTATTATGTAATAGACATGAAAAAAATGTGTAAAAATTCACATAAAACAGGATCTTTTACAGAGTTGTCATTTTATCCGTTCAGTCCAGTTTAAACGCTGGGCAGGGTGAGGTTAATGGCTAGGGAAAGCAGTGTAGGCAGCAGGGAAGGATGGAAGAAGAGGAAAAGCTACACCGGAAGGCTTTGTGGTGATGGAGACCGTTGACGCAGAACGCATTATCGGGCAGCACGATCTTCAATCATATTTTCTGAGATAGCACCTCCTTTTTATATGACAACTTTGAAAGAAAGGATGTCTTTTAACCGCAGTTTGCACCACGGTGGAAGTAAAATTCATAAAAAAGAAACACCAAATAACGGAAGAAAACAGGATGCACCCGAAGAACTTCATAACCGATACAGTTTCTCCTCCAGTTCGTTATATACTTCCATATTCTTTTATTTATTCCTGTATAGAAATGTTTAAAAAATTTGACTGTTGATGTCAGGACTAGATGATGTATTCTTTCAGACAATCAACTGAATGCTTCCCATTTCGTCCTAACCACTTTTCCTGAGTTTCGTTAGCATTTTGACTCGCTTGATCAGAAGAACATCATCTAAACTGGCGCTTAGCCAATGTTTACGAGGGATAACTGTCAAACGGATCGCATTTCTGTCCCTCGCCTGGTTGTGCATTTCTCGATGCATATGCACGAATCTACCATCGGGGAGTAGCGTCAAAATCGTTTCTTCACACAAATACCCATAGAACACTTTCACATGTTTCCATTTTATGCGTTATTAATGACGCGATTATGCAACTGCACCAACACCAACCATCGTCACGGTTGTCCATCAAGTGTAACGGACGCTAGAGTCGAACCATTTTCCATCGCTCCGAATGTCACAGCACTACACAGACCTCGGATTTGGTGATCGTCGTCAGATTGAGAAGCGTATCGAATGATACGACACATCGGATTCTAATTCGTGCCATCTCGAAACACACCTCAACGCATGGAAAGGGTTAGAAACTGCGACCGGAACCCTCTTCCCGAATGGTGAAAGCATTTGAATGCCGTTTCAGCTCTATGGAATGAAAAATCGATCCTGGGAAAACGAGTTGAGCGTGCATTCGGTTGATTCTGTTTCCTTGGGCTTGGGATTGGTTGCAGCTTACACAGAAACAGGACACATAAAATATCTACTCGGGGGAGATTGTGTTCCTCTTGGAAAGCAAATCGATTCAAAGTGTGACGACACAATTTATCATTTCACTCGAGTGGACAGTTTTGCTTCGGTTGGTCAGTTTTGGGCGCCAGTTTAATTAATGTTCTGATGTACCTTTCTGTGGTGGATGAGCATTTGTCATTAGGCATTGCAATCGTCCTGTTCTAAAGCTTCTGAATTCGTTATGTGCATACTTGCATACGAAGCATGATAGTGACCGTTACTTTGAAAAATAATCATAACTGCCAATGGTCAACTCGTTTTCTAAGCTGTTGACATAAAGTCTTGGAAGAATGGTAGAGTAGAATGAAGCCAAATGAATCTAAGCCTATGTTTAACTAGACAACATCAAGACAAGACAAAATACCTGTTTGACGGAGGCTCCGGCCCTTATAGACTCGGAAGCAGTGCATCACTTAACGCTGACGATCTTGAGGTGGTAGAGGAGTTCTACTACCTGCAGCGAAATCCGAAGGCACATTATTAAGGGAAGTTGTACCAACTACGGACTTCACAAACTCCTGCGATCCAGAATACTCCAACAACACACGAAATGCTCCATATATCGCACACTGCAACGTCCGGTAGTCCTCTACGGGTACAAGACTAGGACTATGCTGACGGAGGACGCCAATACACTCGCCATTTTCGAACGTCGGGTGCTAAGGACTATCTTTGGCGGTGTGTGCGAGCAGGGCGTGTGGCGAAGGAGAATGAACTGGTTGGCGGTGCAGATATAGTGACGGTATTCAAAGCCGGAAGGATACTTTGACTAAGGCACGTGATGAGGATGTTGGACTCATGCCCCACCAAGAAGAAGGCTCGTCACGAGGCACAAAACAAATTTTGTGTTCCGAAAAGAGAAAGATGCCTAATTGTTGCTAATTTTATGGATGTTTTAAAGTACAACACTTAACACGTACATTTAACAGGTCGGCTGATAATTGTCCGGCCTGACACATATAGGGCGCTTGTAAATTCAAATCCATTTTTTGTTTGTTTGTATTAACTTTGAAACGAGTTCTATCAAAATTTAACTGCACTCGGACAATAACTTAGTGAGCTAGAGCATTTTGTGTGACGCAACTTTTGTGTTTTGAGTAAACATGGACAAGAAGGAATTTCGCGTGTTGATAAAATATTGTTTTTTGAAGGGGAAAAATACAGTTGAAGCCAAAAATTGGCTTGATAAGGAGTTTTTGGACTCTGCTCCACCAAAATCAACTATAAAATATTGGTATGCTAAATTTAAACGTGGTGAAATGAGCAATGAAGACGGTGAACACAATGGACGCCCAAAAGAAGTAGTTACAGATGAAAACGTTAAAAAAATCCACAAAATTATCAAAAGCAACCGAACCATAAAGTTGATCGAGAGAGCTGACACAATAAAGATATCCAAGGAACGTGTTGGACATATCGTTCATGATATTTTTGGGTATGAGAAAGCTCTGTGCAAAATGGTTGCCTCACATTTGACCAAAAACAACAACGAGTTGATGATTCGGAGCAGTGTTTGGAGCTGTTTGAGCGAAATTGTAGCGAGTTTTTGCGTTTTTATGTTACCCTGGATGAGACTTGGCTTTATCACTACACTCCTAAGTCAAATAGACAATCATCTGAGTGGACTGGACACGATGAACCTGCTCCAAAGCGAGGAAAAACGCAACAATCAGCTGGCAAGGTTATGGCGTCAGTTTTTTGGGATTTCGCAAGGAATAATCTTCATCGACTATTTTGAGAAAGGAAAGACCATTAACAGCGACTACTATATCAAGTTATTGGAGCGTTCAAAGGACGAAATCGCTAAAAAAACGGCCACATTTCAAGAAAAAAAGTTTTGTTTCATCAAGACAACGCACCGTGCCATAAACCAATGAAAACAATGGCAAAAATTCGCGAATTAGGCTACGAATTGCTTCCCCACCCACCGTATTCCTCAGATCTGCCCCCCAGCGACTTTTTTCTTTTCTCAGATCTCAAAAGGATGCTCGCAGGGAAGAAATTTTCGTCAGATGAAGAGGTGATCGTCGAAACTGAGGCCTTTTTTGACGAAAAAGAAAAATCCTTTTTCAAAAATGGCATAGAAAAATTGAAAGATCGCTGTTATCGGTGTATCACCCTTCAAGGGAGGTAAGTTGAATAAAAAAAAATAATTTTGCAAAAAAAAATTTTTACTATTGTAGGCCAAACAATTATCAGCCCATCTGTTAAAGCAAATTGCGCACAGCTATTTCAATTGGACAAGAATTGAGTATTACACGACTAAACAATTTAAACTGCACAGTATCCTGTTTTATTTCCTTTTAAGTATAAATAAAATTTATTACTTTCCCCTGCACTAATGCATTTAAGTACTATTGGACTATTTCACTCATCGCACTTTGCGCCCATTAGTTTAAGCACCACTTTGCCGGCTTTTATCACGCCTCAACGTCAATTGTTCAAGTGGAAAAGTGCACTTTAATTGAGTTGCACTCACCAAAGAGCGTGTGTTCCCACGCATAAAAATAATCTAAATGGCTTACCCGCGTCTACCCTGCGTATCGTATGGGACGGGCAGCTATCTTTCGTCTGCTGTCTAATCTGTCAATATTAATCAACTGTAGATGGGGTTGGATATAGCTTACACCAGAACGTCGTTCAACCCAGTTCAACCATTTAGAGTATGAATTGAATAATCGAAGATCAATACAAAAATAGTTTTGCTGTAGTAGTCGATATCATTTAATTTTCCAGCTGTTCTTGTGATTCACATATCATGGAAGAACTTAAACCTAAACACCTAAACAAAATAAATAATTCGAAATAAGGTAAACATACAGAAGACAGATATACCTCAATGGCTCAATGACCTAGTAAATCACCTCACTAAATCATAGTCAGTCCTCACTACAGAGGAACGATCCGGATGGGAGTAGAGCCTCGGTCCTGCCATGCGAATATCTTCGCTACTATCGCCTCTACGACTTTTGCAGCCGGGCTGGGTGCAAAAATTAAAATAATTAAACTTACTACGGATCAAATGCTGCTCTATCATGATCACATCCAGGAAAAAATGCGGGAAGAAAATTTATCAAAAAATCTGCTCTCATGCATAATTAGAAGGTCAAGATTATTCCATGATAATAAAATACAGTAATCCAGCAAGTTATTGCCACTATCAGGCAAACGTGTAGCAAGCCCGTGATTAGATCAAGTATCTTAAAAATTCGATTATCGATGCTCTTAGAACTCGACAATATTTCATACTGCAGAAGTCCTCCCGTTGTTCTACTGTTGCGACCAACCCACCCATGTCATTTAACCACATAAATCTGCGTGTTGATTCCTCATTTCTTTGTACCTTCCTCAGCACAGGTGTCAACCGTTGTAATGATAGTAATTTTCGACCAAACTTGACACCTTCCAAACAAAACCAAGCTTCACTTTCTCAACTATCTTCCATTCGTTCCCACTCACCTGAAGCACAACTTATCCCACCAAGATTCGGTAATGACCCTAATGTTGACGTCCACACCGCAATCGACAAACGAAGACACCGATAGGGAGACTGCTCATTAAAATTGTCCTTCACGGCAAACATCTCCTTCGCTTCCCGTACGACCGGATACTGTCCGTTTGGTGGGAAAAGTGTTCCTCCTACGGCGGTGGATGGAAATTAAAAAGGTGCGTCAGTTTCTGTGGGCGAGCATTTACGAGGGGCTTTAACGGAAGAATACATGATAATAATTTGAGCGCACCCTTTAACAGACGTACAGTACACTTTCTTTCACCTTCTAGGACTGTCCTTCGCTGGACACCTTTTTTGAGCTTCATTTGCTGACGATTCTTACCCATCGAACGGTTAAATGGCGAACGAAGACAGTAAAAAGGGGGAAGCTAAAAATGGGCAATTTCCGGTTCTCTTCCTCTTGGAAGAAGGAAGCATACGATACTGGCGATCGTATGCGATCGTCTAAACGAGCCCTTCGCTTCGTTTCGGACTGCGTGTACTTGGACGTGTAAAACGATATTAGCAAGTGGAGTCACTATGGATGGCTTTGGGTCGAGATTCATCGGGATTGTCCAACAATCCATACCCGTTCTGGTCAGGATCATTTCCTTTTCAACAAAGAAAATTGCTACAGCGAAAGCAAATTTGCAAACTTGAGGTAAGAAACAACCGCACAACAAAGGAAGTTTCCCTCAGTAAACCTGTGCAGCACGTGAAGCCATGCTGTGGTGTGTTCCGACGAGCACAAGGAAAGTGGAGATTATTTACCTTCTGCTCATCCGACGACGATCCTCGCAGGTCATTACAAACAGCAAATGTCTGAAGAACTAAAGTCATCCGCAGAACGATCAAGAACGGGGGATAGCGATCCGAGTGAATCGCTTCTTAGTTCCTCCATTCATTAAACTGTAATCAAATCCCTCCGAAAAGCCCGAAATCTCCACCACAACACAGACGTAGGAGCACCTGCGGTAAATCTTGTACCGTCGATGAGACAACCGGGCAACGTTTAGCGTCCAGAGCGATTCATTCACACAACGCTCAGCCGAGCGTGACCACTTCCGCTTCGAAGCCGTAGCCCTTTCTCAAATTTTCCCAGCCCCAAACACGAACCTGGCGTTGACGATGGCACTTGCACCTCGATGAGAGTTCCCACCGTATCTGCGGGCTGCATAATGGCAGATTTTTCTGCACCTCACCGGCAGGTCCAAGGTTAGGATAGGCAGCGAACCAAAACCGAAATCCTCGGCGTACACCGGGCAACACCGCTCAGCTCCCATGACCGATGCCCAGCGATGCCACCGTTCCACAATACACTTGCGCTGGTGAGACAATGAGCGATCGTAGATAAGATCTTGATTTTCGCGGCCTCGCTTCGCTGCACGACTAAAATGGATGAAGATGACGAGCACGAGATGGTTTCATTTGCCCGCATTTTGTCCGTTAGGGATCGTGGAAGATCACCCCGTTTTATACACGGGAGCTGAAAGGTAGCGCAACCGGATGTACTCGTTGAGAGATGTCAACGGTCAAGATTGGTACGCTCGAGAATGTTTGTGCGCTGTTTCTGGAACTGAAAAGTTCGTTACACAATTTCTTCTTAGCTCCAGTGGAGAAACGGTTCCTGGAGTGGAGTGCAGTTGTCACGGGAACCTTGGCACGTAACCTTGGAACGAAGACACTTTTCGTAGCGGATATTTATCAACGACTTCCGCCCGCGCTTTTGCTATTTGACCGTTGGCACAGAGTAACGGTTGGGTTCCGTATGTGGGAAACCCGTGTCGGACAACCAACCCGCGTTAAAAGTAGTTCCGAAGGATCATGACGGTATTCTTCTCGTTTCACATCTGTAACTACAGGTACTCTCTGAATAAAACGATAACAACTCACTTCAGAAATTGAAGGACATATTGAAAAAAAAAAACTTTCCCAAAGATAATTGACGCGTCAACTGGAATAATTACAGCCAGACAAACCTATATAAACGGCCTACGGGCCTCGGGGCATCTGGTGACCTCAAAAAATCCTTCTCGTACGAGAAAATGCCTTGGCTGGATAAGATTGTTTTGAGACTCGGACACGGTCAGTTATTCCTGATCTCCTGTACCTTGATCGTATGCAAATAGGGCTACTGGGCATCAAGAGATCGGTCGATCAAGCATCCACAGCTACAATTTAAACTCGTTTCTTGCCTACCATATCCGAGTTTCTCCAAGTACTACAGGTCATTTGCTTCTAAAAGAACGTTAAACCACAAGCTTCATTCAAAAAACGTCCTACAAGACGGCGCTAATAGCCATGGATAAGTACAGTACTGCATTTCATAGCTTTTAGACTTCCCTAGTGCCTTTACGCAATACGACAAAAACCGTTAAAGACACTCCTTCAATAACACGCGGCTGTGCACCAGGCTCCCACATTGCCCAAAAGGGTTCCGCCTATAATTTTGATCGTTTTCCAATATTTCACAGGCAATCAACACAACCGGAAGCACGGTTAGTGCGCAGTGGTCCTTGAAAATATTGTTTGATTTGATTCCTGTTTCCCACGCATGAGGTCTCCCCCCTCCCCATATTGTTTCCCCCTAGTGCGGCGGAGCAATACCTGTCGTATGGCCCGGAGGTCACAGTTTTTGACCGTTAATTTAGACTTCTTCTTGAACAACTGTGAAGAAAATCGAGCAAAAAAGCAGCAACGTCTGGGTCACAATCGCTTTGAATTTCTCCTGGTGGTGGTTCTTGAACCATGAACAAGTATTGTCCCTTTCTCACCCTACAGTTTTGTCACGGTAAATGATTCGGACATTGGTGTAACGATTTTTTGTTCTCTCTTACTTTTTTTGACTGCATCCTAAGACACAATCTTCAATCTGGAGGTTTTTTTTCTTCTGGCGGGGGGAGAAGAATGACCCTTGCAAATAATATACCAACGACAACGGTTTGTGAGCATTTTTGGTAGCATTAAGTCTTTATTTAACTCTTTTACTCGCTGCACCCGATGTATCGTTGATTTAGATCCAGCACTAAAAGGATTGAACAAAGTATCAAAGTAGGATGCCAGTAAAATCCCTTTAACTGCATCCAATTGCATTAAGCGCGGGGATTAACCTGGTATCAGGATGTGCACCGCTGTGGACCTGTGGAACGATCGTGCGAAAGCGCGATGCAAATGCTGTAACATACGAACGGAAAAGCATAAAATATGATTACGTATGTTTCGCATCTGCATAAGGCCGTTTTTTTTCTTTTTCTTCTTGCTCTCCTGCACCGTCGCTCGTGGTTCTCAGTCGGGGTTTTTTGGGGGTAACTCTCTCCAGAGACGCACTGGATAATAAAAGCATAGTTTATTGATTTCTAGCCGAATAGAGTAACGAAGCTGGCTGCTTCACTCCAGTCGAAATTTATCAGCTGCCAAACCTAGTGTGGCAATCACAAAAGTCAACATGCAGCCTGCAAAAGCTCTCCGGCGAGCGGATCGGAGTGTCTCACTCGTTCGTCACTTTCGCCATGGTACATAAAATGTGATATGCTACTCGATGGTTGTCGATGTCCCCTCGTGGAAAGGAACGTGAAAAAGCCTACCACCGTCCCTTGGCTTGCCCGTTCGTTCTATCACTCAGCAAACCGTGCGTTCGTGTACCGTGCTCCGTGCTGCTGATTGATCCTTTAGCTGTCCTTTCCTGCCTGTCTACCGTAGCTTGCTCTTCGCTTGCCGAGAGATCAGAACACAGTTTACGAACTGTGACAAACGTCCATTATCATCAGCAACGGCGACGATGCATCCTTTTTTTTTCGGTGCAATGCATCCGTCGTATCAGTACGTCCCGTCTGCTTTGGCTGGGATTACGGAGGTAAGGGACACCAGGGAATTCATTCCACGAGAGGCGCGATTCAATTTATGATAGTGTCCCGTGTACGCTGGCAGCTCGAGAAAACTGGGAATGTATCCAACACCGCAGAACTGTCAACCGATCGATTGTGTTTGGTGGAAAATTTATTCGAAGCGATAGTTTGGTTCGGTCGGCGCCCCGGTGGAACATTATCGATCCATCCACTCCAATAAGTTACGATGTACGGGGAAAGCGAGATGAGACTGGTAGGTAATACCTTTCCCAAACTCTTAATTGGTTTCGCCGAAAGAAAGTTTGGTTCATAAATTTGACTTCACAATAAGCTCCATTTTGGCTTCCCGTTTGTGGTTTCGCTTGTGGAACCGACAGTAAATTAATTTTCTCCGATAACAATGAAGAGGCTGGCACAACATAAATAATTTAAAATTGCGCTAAGGTGGTTCGGTGAGAAGTCCTTAATAAAATCGGGTAAAAATTGTAATAAAAATTAGAAACAAATGTAAACCTAAAATTCAAAATATGTTAAAACAAGCATGAATAGTCACAAAATGAAAAGCAATATAGGGACAAAACTGTGCAAATGGCTTTCAGTTAAAGTGACAGAAGCAGCTTCTTTAAAAAAGCATTAATCATCCATTTAAAACTGATAGCTCATCAATGAGTACGTTCCGGTAGGCTACTCAAAACGAACAACTACAACCCAAAACAAACCGTTTGAGGATAATATTCGCAAATTATCACATCATCTTGAACTCTCTTCCCCTTTTTGCATGCTTCAAGATGTCGTAACCAGCATCCGAGAACCCAAAACCCAAAGTCCATCCAGCAAGATTAATTATCTTCCTATCGTCGTTCATCTTGCGGCAGCAAACAGGCCAGCCAATCGACTCGGGATCATCGAACGCATACCCGTACGAAATTCGAACCAATTACCAACGGAACTAGCCGTAGCCGTGTCCCAGGCTTTCGGTCAACCCAAACCCAACTATGTTGCCCTTTGCAGTAGTTAATTGTACAAATGACAGCATATTTGTCTTGTGGCAAAACGGGCGAAATGTAAACTTTCCAATCGACGTTTTGTGTACTTTGACGCCTCTACTTGATCGCCGACAGGAGCCAATCCTTCACTTTCTTCGCTTCCGTGGCTCGGTCCGGAATGTCTTGCTGCAATTCTGCATCGAACGAAAATTTCCCACCACACGCACCAGCACCGCACCGTCCCTTTTTCCGGGGAAGCAACGGGAATCGAGATCGATGGCCCCTGCCCTGCCAATTTGCGAAACCCTTCCGTAAGTGTTGTCCCGTTTCCTTCTGCCACTGTTGCTCTTGCCGTGGAATACCATTTTATCATTAATTATATCAATTGTCGCGAAACGATTAGCACAAAGCTCGCTTCCTGCACTTCTTGCAGCATCAGTTTTTGCTGTCGAACGTTTGTAGAACTCTTTTGGGAAGAAATTGTCTGTTTATCATCTTCTCAGTTACATAAGGCATCAGGTAGGATTGTGTTGAGTAATTGAGTTCTGCTGGTAAAGCGCCCTCTCCAAATAGAATGTGAGAGAATGTGTTTCCTTTTCCGGGACCGGGTTTACATTTGTCAGCTTCCTAGTTTTGACAGCATCTTTCGGGTTATGATATATTTCATTATACTGTACTTGTACTACTTCCAAAAAAAAAACAGAACACAATGCAACGTTGCCGACGAAAGACATGATGTACGTCACATCATTTATCACAATCACTAGAGAAACTATCACCGGGGACATATGACACAGCTGGCTAATGGAACCATTTTTACAGGGCGTTTGTTTATTTTTTCTTTTCTCAGAACAAGCAATTTGAAGGATCTTGTGCACATTTTTTTAAAGTGAAAATCATGAGAGTTAAAAAGAATTGCCAACAACGTTCAACGAACCTTACGAAAAGGGCTCAAATATCAGTTTTCCAGTGAGCATCCCTCTGTAGTTGTCTTGTATGCAGACCGGTGACCTGCTTGGTGTCATCTCCTTACTACGATGAGCCGAAATTGAACGATCCAGAGGATCCATGCTTATCCGCCATCAGGTGCCACGCAGCACAGTGTACATTACGTGCGTAGCAGTTGGCAAATAGGTCACTAAATGTCTGCATTTCGAAGGCTTCAGATGGATTGAATGTTGGGTACATGTTGAAAGGTATGGTTCTGTTCCCTTGGTGTCGGTGGCTCAAACTCGATGACCAGTTGTTTGATGGCAATCAAAAATGTACTTTTTTCACTTGTGGCACACCACGTTGAAATGAAATTATTAGTCATTTGATGGCGTTGAAAACTCCGCATTCGCAAAGCAAATCAGAAACGATCCTCCAACGAAAAGCTTGTTCAAACGTGCTCCAGCGCGTGATACCATCAAGTTTGAACCGTCCGTTGCAGGCTCACAACCGATATGCGTATGCGTCACCGCCGAACCAAGCGTTTTCATCACGTGGTCGATGCTGCTTCCTGATGTTGAACGTTCAAAACCAGGTAGGTGTCTGCGTAGGATGAAACGGGGTAGAAGCAAATCGTTTGAAAAGCTAGTTTCATTACATATCAGCAAGTTTTAAAGCATATCACGCCCTGTTCACGTTCTTTCATGCTTTCTACAAAAACGGTGGGAAGCGTGTTCAAAAATCTAGAACCAAAACTCTCATTAAAACAAACTGACTAACGTAAGTGACGATGAGCATGGAATAAAGGTAGAACCAAAAAAAAAGACAGGTCTAAAAAGACGGTTGTTTTTGAATTTTCAATCGTTTCAAAAGGAAAAGAAAAAATAGGGTTTTTGTTCCGTACGCGGCCCATGATAAGCAGACATGCGGGAGCAAACCACGACACAATCCTGCGGACAGCAGACAGAAACGACAGAAATGGAAAGAACCTCCAAACCCGACGCACCACACACAGCATGGCCAAAGAGCGAACGCGAAGAAGGCGAGCATAATTTTTTAAATCACCAGCGACGATGATACGACTCCGGTGTGCGTCCCGCGTGTACGCGTTTCCTGAGTCACAGCATCAGGAAAATACAACAACGAAGAAGTCTATGTACCGCCGCTTCCCGCAAGCCTTTTCTACGATTTGGAGGCGATTTAAAAAACCGACCCTGTACACCGCGTGGCCGTCCCGAAGCAGCAAACAAACGCAAACGATGAGAAAAAGACGGCAAGCAATCAGGGTTTGCATAGAATTCTACAGGAAGAACTGAGAAGGGCATATAATTCCCTTTTCTTAATCAAGGTTGGCCGTATGAAAGGAACGCATGTAGAAAAATGGAGCCTTTGAATGCTGCCTGATGAAATAAAACGCTACAAACTATTCACTCTTTCGGTTGGGACCCAAATTCTTGTTCCTCGTGCTGTTGGCATCATTGCGTTGCGCAAGCATTATTGTTGTATCCACCGTGAGGCATCACATGCATACAAACAAGGGTAATTATGTGTAGAATTGTATCTAAAATAACACAAATTTACAATTTAAAACCTTCGTATTATTCTAGAAAGCTTAAAATAATATGCAAACGTTATTATATGTGTTATTCGTTATTATAAAATTCCATATATTCATATTTTCCCCCAAAATTATAGAGCGAAAGTGCACACAACAGAGTAAAAGTTCAATACCTTTTCTTCACCTCTACTGCAAGCGTACCAGCGTTCTCGAACGAATTCACGCACACATTCGTACCTCAGCTAGCAGTGAGTGTGTGTGATATCTCGCTTGAAAAGAAGCCTATCTATGTACGAACGAGCGTAACGCTTGTAACGCAACGCATTACTGTTGTGCACTTCGGCGAGTTCGGTTGCAACGATCGAGCTCCCGAGTTGAATTGGAAGGTAGAAAGTCACCCGTCGAGTCGAAGAAAAGCGATCATCATCAGCAATATCGGTGTTCAGGGTGTGAGAGTCTGTACATCACACCGAGGAAGTGAAATTACATTGTGAACCTTATTAGCTGTGTGCAACCGTGCTTTGGGTCGTTACTGACGCGCGTCTGCTAGGCAATCGGATCGGTTGTTGCGTTGCGTCGAATGTGCAGCGCTATCCGTTGTGTAGTTTTATGTTCGTGTTGTGCGTGTGTGGTGAGTGCAGCGGAAAATAAGCTGCAGCTAAAGAATTATTTTGAAAAAAGAAAAAAAACAAAGCACACAATACACAAGTGAAAAACATCGCACCAGCACGAAACGTCAGTGTCCATATCCAAACTATAAACAAGGTTACGAGGCGTAGAAATATAACCTCAAAATCGCTTGTGAAGAAGAAAAAATCGCCTACCATCGTGCACACACATACGCCCATAAATACCACTTGCGCTTGCGTGAGTCGAACGAAAAATCCAAGCGACGTGAAGCGAATACGTTTGTAGTGGTGTGGTGTGGAACAGCTCACACAAGCATGTGTGCGTGTGTTTGAAAGCGAACGACAAAGAGAATTAGTGATTTCGTTTTTTTGCTTCGTGCTTTTAACGTTTATAAAACGGCGTTAAAAGTGGAAAATAATGAATTTTTGTACTATAGGAAAATTCTCCTGACCGAAGCTTTAGTGTAAAATAGTAAGAGCTTTATGCATGAGCCAGTACAAGCAGTGCTTTCGAACCGTGCCAAGTGCAGGACGCCATCTTTGAAAGAAGATTTGCAAACGCAAAAAAGTCAGCTTGACAGGTGTGAAGGCAGAAGCAGAAGAGCAAGCAGTGCGTTCTGTATACAAACAGAGACTCACCGTTTGTTAGGCAAAATAGCAAGTGCAAAAGCAAGGAAATCGCACCCACCACCAGACAGAAAGTGTTGTGTTTTTAGAAGACGTACCTGTGCGAATCAAAATCAATAACTAGTCACAATGGGCGCCCAGGTGTGCAATCGTACGGTGGCGGAACGGTTGCGCTATTCACCCGCTCCGGTACCGATGAAAAGCAACAAACGACAGTCTCCGGCACCTACCAAATTGAACGGTGCCAAGCGCAAACTTTTCGGCGACAGTGATCGGGAGGAACTAAATCGGTAAGTGTCGATTGGATGTAGTTTTGTTTTTTTTTGCTAGAAATTGCTAAAATATAGTTTAATCCGTTCCCGCGTGCAATAGGTTCTACGACAAGCATATGAAGGAGCAGGATGAGGCAAAGCAGAAAAAATGGAACTTTAATTTTCGCAAAGGCGTACCTTTGGATGGTCAGTTTAAGTGGATGCTGCCCCACGAATGCTCGGTGATTGCGTTAACCCAAGCCGCCCATGTTATACCTACGGCCGCAGCACTGCAAGCTGCATCGGATGTGCAACGGAGTAGCAGCGCTGGCGATACTCTTTCGAACGAACGGATGGACGAGCGATCGGAACCTGCTAGCGGAAGCAGTAGCGTTCCCAAATTGCGACAGCCGAAAATTACAGGTGAGCGTGTGTTTAATTATTTTCCGTTGCTGTGCCGGCATATTGTACTCTACATCCGGAAGAATGGCTTTGGTGAACCTTTCTTCTAGATTTGCGAGCGGAAAAAAGATCCAATTAGTAGGATCTAGTAGGAAGTAGAATGTATACTTTATTAGTTCGCTTTAATGACCATTAACGCACACCGCACGGCGTGTGTGTGATTTCTGGCAGAACAGAACTTTGGTTTACCTTTTACCGTGTGATACGACGAGAGCATGATAAGGAGGGAAAAATGTGTCTTAATTATTTTCTTTTTCTTTTTACGAAACATTCTTCGTTCTTTCTACGACCGAGAGGGTGTAAAAATGATCCGTGAAAATGGTCCATGGAAGAAACAATATGGGTGAATAGAAATTTTCAAGAAGGATTTCCCTAATGTAAAGGTTACTGACACATATTTCGATCTAAGATCATAACCTCCCCTCAGAGAAAAGAGGTACCATTGTGAAGAATTTATAAAAAAAGGATAAAATCCAAAAAAATCCGTCCGTAACCGTTGCCTGAATTAAAAACCAGAAAAATACATATTATGTTCGGTTGGGGGTGCGAAGATGCTTCGCACGCATCCTGCGTATGGTGGCAGGATTCTTTCCGTTTCGTTCCCTTATTCTATCGGTTTGCTTCCAACGTTTGCAGCAAAGGTGCAGCCGATGCAGAGCGTGAAATGTATGCGTCTATCTATTGACCGCATAAAACATGTGATCGTAGTTGAAATCTTCCAAGACGGAAACATTACATTTCGTGTCCTCTCCAGCATTGTATCTCCCTCGCTCCGGCGGAGGTGTTTTATGGTTCGTCGCTTTTTCCAACGGTTTTTTCTCCCCTGTTGTCTTTGGACTGATCGCGCCCATGTATGCCTACCAAAAACAGAAACCATATATTCTGCGGTGTTTTGTTTTCCTCCCGTGTTTCTTTACATATGGAAGCACGTGTACAACGCGCTGTTCGTTTGATACGGGAGAAGAACACAGTCGGTGGAATGAAGATGAAGAGAGAAGCAAAGGTTGCACATTGTGTTTGGAATCTATTTTCCATACTACACACCCTCATTTAGTGTAGGGGCTATTCATGTCGGAAGGGAAAGATCGTTATTATTTTTACGTTTTGTGCCGTAAAGAAGTCGGTGTCGGAGCTTCGCATTGAGCCGCGTGACAGTTATGATGCTCTTTTCTTTTGGGGCAACACTGAATCGTCGTAATCACCGAACACAAGCGTGTATATTAAAAATATTTCTTACGATTTAATTGTGCTCGCCGTTCTGGTGATTTTTTATGTCGAATTCTCGCGAAAACCATGGCTGATGAGGTACTTGTTCGTGTCTATGTTTCGCTGCGTACACTGGTATTTAAGTGTAATTATACAATTGTCTTGTTCCAGTTGTAGATCGCGATTTTTACGCTTGATATGGTTCTTTTGTAGGCACACGCACTGTTCCGTCTGGTTGTGCTGCATGGGTGATCTTTTACTGGCGTTGCATGGTTAATTAGCGCGAGTTTTTACTTCCTTGTAAATGGTAAAGAACCGAAAAGCAACATCATTTTCAGCATGACTTAAGCCGGAACATCTTTGGTTGGTGGAAAATCCCTTTTAAACTTTTTTCTTTTAGGTTTCTAGACGAAGAATCAATCATGAGAATAATTTAGTAAAACGAAATAATTTTTCTGTATATTTTGTTTAAGGAAAATGATTCCAAATAAAACAATTTATGGGGCTTTTGTGTTAAGATCTTCTGCGACTGCGAAGTGAACGATCTACATGGTCTTCGAATAATAACACATCTGTTTAGACTAATCAAAAATCCCGTCCCTTGATGAAATATTCGGATTACTACTTGAAGTAGATTCTTCATACAAAATAAGGAAAATCTTAGTGCCACTAGAGCAATAAACTGTGGCAATTCAGAACGCCTCAAAGGACACAGCTCCTAGCATTTATTTGGAAAAGTCCGGTTAATCACCGGGCGTTGGTATTCGGTGTGCAAAACATGCTCCGGAACCTTCTACATGCTTAGACAGTCATTCATACAATGCTGTCCTCGGTTGGCGTCCCGGTATGACTCATAGCGAGGTCGCTACCCATATTAACCCATATCGGAAAAAGGTTTTTTTTTGGCTAATTGCGCACCCCCAAGGGATTTTAGAAAGCAACAAAAAAAAAAAAGCACGAGATAACGAATATTTAGAGAACACAAAAAATGCAACCAAAAAGTGGTTCAAAAAGCCAGACGCAAATTTGTGTTTCCTTTTTTGCCTGTGTGCCTTCTTTCCTTCTCCTGTAACGGGGTCATTGTCGGTCAATTTATTCGGTTCTCTTGCTACTCATTGGGACCGGAAGAAAGCGTGCCCATCGCACCGAGGCTCACGTGCACGGTTGCACCTTTTAAACGGTTTTAATGTTTGTCGGTTTTGTGTTGCTTTTATGCCTTTTTTTTTTGTTTGGTTGGTTGTTCGGTTGACGATTTTTTTTTCTGTGTGAGCGCCTGTTTCTGTTTTCTGTTCCTTCAATTACGTCTAAATTAGAGGAATGGTATGAACTATCCCTCTTGAAATTGATATACATAGGTTTCGTTGGGCTTGTGAAAGGTGAAATCCCATACAATCGGCTAATGCTCCTGCTGGTAAGGATCGCATTGAATTTTGCAGTGCTATTTGTTGTCCGAATACGTAACGCACAGTTAGGGGTCTCTCCATTATATTTGTGGGCCGGAAACTGAGCTTAAAGAACAAACCACAGCGTTGGGTGCCACAATGGATGAATTTATTTTTGGGGTTTGATTTGTTGATTCCGTAGCATAATTTGGGAGCCAGTCGGCTGCTATTTATTGTGCAATACCGCCGTTGATGTGGTTTTTTTTTTGTGGTGAGTCACATGTAAGGGGGAAGTTTAAATCGTTCATTCTTAATTACAATGCTAAAGCACCTTTGTTTCGTAGGACATTTGTGGGTTTAACAAAAATGTTAAAGCAATCATTTCAGTGGAGAATGAATGGCGCGTCAACAAAAGACGATTTTGGTGCCTATTTTGCGTGCTTAATTTGCTAGTTTGATTTGTTAATTAAAGGGTGTCCCCGAAAGTATAAGCCCCAATTCCTAAATGACGTTTCCTGTCAACGGATGACGTAAAACAACTGATTCTTGATATGCTTGATTGTTTACATTCAAAGCTACTAGCTACTGCATTGAAACTATTTTTTCAATGGCGTCTGTGTTTGTGAGGCATTTCCGCCGAAAAGGGCAAAAGGGCAAAAACATTGTGCTCCTAACATTTCGCTAAGTCAATTAGCGAATTCGGAATTGACAAGGATGTTCCGAAAAGTGACCGAAATCCTGGTCCTATCGGTCAATAGATGGACCGCGAAATAGCAAAAGCGTTCAAGCAAAGAAAGGAAAGTTTCATTCGAGATATGGCTCCGAAATTGTGTACATCACAAAGTAACATCCAACGTGCCAAAGCAAGAATGAATTTGAAAACGTAGAAAAACAAACTAAATTGAAACGGAGTGTAAAGCAAGCTGGATGCGTTAAATATCGGACTCGGAAGCTGTACGACAAGCTGCTGTGTCGCCAATCCTCATGCCAAACCTCAAAAGTGCGAGGCATTTCTAGACAACGCTCAAGATGAACTGGACAACCGTCGCCCTTTCTCGACAGTGATCAAGTAGCACAGGACAAACGCTAGGTTGAAGTGGACAAACGTCAAGTAGCACTGGACAGTCATGTTTGAAATGGTTGGTGAAACGGTTTGAAGCGTTTCGGAAACGCTGGTAGGAAGGAAGAACACGAGGTACGGTACGTGCCGAAAAAAAAATAATCTCCCGAATGAATCTGTGGAGTACATCGACAGTTTTCAAGAAGACTGCAATAAAGTGTTGAAAATCGTTTGGGACAAGTCTGTGCTGAACCTGATGGGAAGCGTCAGATCAAAAGTGCGATCATGAAATAGTCCAGAACTCTCCACGAAAACTGTTTATCAAATAAACTTTTAGTTTCTGGAAAAAGTTTTATTTTTTGTCTAATGTTTTAATCGTGCTCATACTTTCGGGGGCACCCTTTACACTGTAATTGCAGTTGTCCCGATAATTTCTGAATAAATTTCATATATTTTTGTAAAAGTTATTTTCGTTGTATAATATCGGGGTCATTCGGTGATACAATTTGCTAACATGCCTCAAAATATGTAAAAGCTGTTTGTTGGTTTAATTCGTCAATCGAATCGCTACCGGATAGTTGAACACCTGGACGGAAGGTAATGTCTTCCGAGGCCAGAAAGCATAGTCTTTATTCCTCCTTACTTCTGTATTCCATTTATTACCGTTTCCTGTCTCCAAGTCCTCTATTTATCTCTACACTTGTAGGATGCTGCTGCTGTACGTGGTAACGATATGAAATTATTACTTTTCTCCGCTGTGCACTGCTGTTGGTGTTTTGCTGGGTACCAAGAGACGACTGAGACGCCCATCCCCCGAGGGCACAGTTTAAACGCGCAAAATCGTGTGTCTCCGGTCCGGTAACAAACTACCGAATTTTGCAATGCTGCACCGCACGCCGCAAGTTACCGTTCAATTGCAATTTTTTTGGTGTATGGGATGGGCGAAAAACGAAGACAGCGAGAGAGAGGACGTGACGTTTGTTTTGTACGCCATGGAACGTGTTGTTTTCTTTAACCTCTTCTGATGGCCGGCCATGCAGTAGCCTCATGCAACCGACAGCAGCAGCATAGCATCGTGTCACAGCAGCAGTAGCGCAGTTTCCAACGGCCCACGGAAAGAAGCGTGTTTTCTTTTCTCCGTTGGTTGTCCTATTGTGCGTGGTTGCTTGTTTTGGTGCGAGTCCCTGCCATCAACCCTTCCATCGATCACCGGGCACGAAACCGAACGCGTCCGTTGGGCGAATACACTGTACGCGAAAGTTCAACTTGGAAAGAAATTTGGTGGGTTTATGTGTTGGTTGGTTTCGTGCTTTTTTATGCTGTTTTTACGTTACGTGTTGCTTTACGCCGATTGGGGATGGATACAGACTCTTATTTTGTTTGTCGTTCGTTTGGTACGATTTTTATTTCGCTTTGTGTTTCTCTTCTTGCAGAAGCTGTGTTTTGTATTTTTGTTGTTTTATCTTTTACTGTTTCTGTCGTATTTAGTTTTCGTTTTGCAACACAAGGAGCTTGCAATGTTTCACCTCATCATTCAGTACCATGTTTGATTTGATTCAAATATGAATACTTAAAAATCCGAATTTAAAGTATTTAAAAGAGTCGAAAAAAAAAACTTAAATAGAGGATTTCGGTGAAAAATTGATGTAAAAATAATTTAAAGATCATCATATCGTTGACGAAGATCGTTCTGTCTACAATAAAGTTAAAGGCGGCCTCACCATACATTTCGATATTTTAAATTATCAAACAACTTAAAAAAAAACAATACTCTACCACCATTACAACATGACCTACCAACCCGCCCGGACACACCTCATCGAGGGCTGTAAGTAAGACTTATTCTACCTCCTGCTTGCTACCGTACTATTGCAGAGTGACCCGTTTTCGTGTATTTTTTCGCGAGCTTTCTCTTCCTTTCGCGCGATCTGTTTTGTTGTTTACTGCTCGGGTCGTAATGTAGCCGTGTAATGGAAGAAGCATTACACGGAGATTGCTTGAAGAAGGGTCAATAGCAATGGGCCGATGTGCGATGGACAAATAATCGAAAAGGAAGCATGCCAGGTGGATTTTGGGTTGATTTCATCATCTGTAGCAAGTTGAGCAGCAAACTCTACAAAGAGGCAAGGAGCAGTGTAGTACTGTAGGTTCTGCTTGGATTGTCCACATGATGGTAGCTTGTACACATCGTGCCCTTCCTACACACCGTCTACCCACAGCTACCTTTCTGTGGGATCATTCTTATGCTCTGCCGCATGGGTTCGCGTTCGCGCAAACAGTTACTTTACGGCACAAGCGCAAACACGTTTCATCCTGTCTATGTTGGCTTGTGCTACCTTCGTCTCTTTGATAACTGATGTTGATGTTTGGCTTAGCGCGCGATGTGTAGCTTCGCGATGTGGTGCCAAAACCGATCGAAACTTGTTTTGTTGATTGTTCACTTCTGTGTCCACCATAATCGGCAGCATCAAATGTTTATGTGCATTGTGTTTTATGTGTTGGTTGGAGCGTCTCTTTAAACCATAATCATGAAGTTTTTTAAATTGTTGGGAGAGAATTTTGTATCAATTAAATGTATCTATAAAAAGTTAGCATCTTCCTCTACTTTTGATGATGATTTTTTTTTGTTTACAGAGCGCGCTTCAATTTATTTAAATATCAATCAAGAAGCTTGTATGTGTCCAATCAAAACACCGTCCACATAATGTCAAGCAAACATATGGTCGCCACAATGAGTGTGCCTGTTTCATCCGAACTCTGAACTAGTGACTTACTGCTGCTACGATGGGGAGGTTTAAACGATGTTGGGTCGCGTTTAAATTCCACTACACTCACCCCATAACGCTTCCACAGCGTTCGGGGTTGTTAGACACATCTGCCGTGGTTGTTTGTCGCGTGGTCGCGCCCTTAGTGGGTGACAAAGTCTCGTGTCTCGCAATTCACAAACACATCCAACACACACGCCGTGTGTCCCCCTCCCGAGTTGGCTGGCTAGACGAAGCGTGGGCAATGTTGTAATATGCATGCTTAATGAAGGTGCGTGCTAGTTTGTGTTTGTTATCGCAATATAAAGGAACGAGCGCGATAACGACAGCTAAAGAAGATCAACAGAAGAAGCGGCTTTGTGGACATTTAAAACTACGCGTCACGAGTAGAAGGATCGCATGCGGGTTAGGAGTTGTCCTTGAAATTCCGCTTCAAGATTTCGCGCGTAAAACCGAGCTGGAATCGTTGATCACTAGTTGATCAGTTTGATTTCATTTCGTAACATTATTAAAACACCTTGCTCGTGAACCAGTTGGACCATGTTCCTTACCCTGGATTAGGTTTAAATGGTCGGCAGGTAGTTTACACTCTCAGTTTTGGCTCAGGATCAACAAGTCAAAGCCCGACCACTGATCGCTAGGGATTTTGGAAGGTCCTTCAGAAAAAGAAGTCATAAAAAAAGGAGCAGATGTTTTTTTAATTCTGCTCTTTCTTCCTGACTTCCGATGATCTATTTAAGGGCAGGGGCGTTACGAGTTGTCTTGCTTTTGGGTACGCAACATAACCGCATCGTTTCGTCAAATTACCTGTTGGACAGATGTGTGAGACGAAGTTTTTGGTTTTTTTTTACTAGGGTAAGCTCGAAAAATGGCACGCGTTTTCGGTGATCTTTGTTAGATCACCTTTTTTGCGGGCAAATGTTGTTTGCTACCTTTTACCGTGGTCCCCAGATGTGTGTTTGAGCCCTGAAACTGTATCTTCCCGATTGTTCTTTCCTCGGAAAAGTTCCTCCGAGGGGTTAGCATGGGTCGGAGGTATTTAAACAACAGAGTAGTGCATAAATTAGAATAAATTATAAAACGCACAATAAATTCCCCCCAACCGGCTGTTGCCAACTTGTGGTGCATACGGCGATATTCCGGTTTTAAATCTTTCTTGTATGTTCCACAGCGAATTATACCTCCTACTATAACAAGTCGTATGGCGCACGAGGACATAAATGCACAGTAAGATCGTTTAACGCCAGCTGACCCACACCAGACCCGCGACCACGTGCCCGCTTTATCTTGTGCTGTCGATCATGTGTGGTTTACGGGTTTTTATTCGTTGGTGGGTTACAAAAAAAACATAATGAGCAATAAATGAATAAAAGATGAGAAATGCATCGAAGCTAAACGTGTACTGTCGATTAATGGTAGCTGACGGCTGACTGAATGGGTTGGCTAGTTTGTCACTTAGAGTGCACTATTGGAGTGCTTTTTTCCGTGCATGCTTTTCCGAGGTAAAATATGGCATAATGCGGTGAATAAATTATGTTTTTCGGTTGTTATCGAACGGATGTATTAAAATGCATACCAGATAAATTCGCCCAGTGCGATTCGCTCCGAAAACAAAGGGGGGAGAAAAAGATGTTAATCGTCCGTACCGATTCCACCAGCTGTGTGTTGTCAAGCTGTGGTCAATATGGTTTGAGAGTTTTGCACCGTAACGTACTATCGATACATTAGTAACGGTCACTTTGAACCTCGTTAAACACGGACAGCGTTTGTGCGGTTCGAGGAGTGAACAAATGGTTCTAATTTTTGTTTCGGTCCGATGAGACAAACGATTCGTTGCGGTTCCTGTTATGAAAGAATTCGTTTCAAGCATGCACAAGATGCGTAAGGAGACGTTGTATCACAGATGTATTTTAAAGAGGATCATATACCAACAAAAATAGCAGTGAAAAGGGACGATCATTTCTGTTTGGATAACCATTACTGATGTTTAGATAAATGTAGTCCGTACAATAGAATCCGTTTGAAGTTTGGGTAGTACTTGGGCAGGCAGCGTCATGCTGACCACCACAAATCCTGTGAAGCAGTCCCATATAAGAGTCCCTAATTGGAGGTATCAAATGAAGCGTTTGAAAAATTTCTATACACAAACCGGACTGGTGATCGCAAACCTCTGCAGCAGATTGGACATGGCTTTCTACATTGACATAGGATCGGCTATGTCTTATCTGTTCGTTTCTTAATACGCTAGTGCCTTCTTGTACGACCAAACCATCAAGTGATAAGCGTTCGTTGCTTGTTTTTTCATGCTCGCTTTCTACACATTTACCGTGAACGAGCCTTCCTCTGAAACCTTCTACCGCCACGTACAAGGGCCAGATCACCGTTGGTGAACTTTCATAGTGACCTTTTTAATGCCATGTTGTCACATACGGATTTCAGCCGTCAGATTTCTAGTTTGTGTGCAATCACATTTTTGTTTGGATGTGTTGCTTTCGATACGAACACCTTACCTTTGTTCGATGTTTAACAAAATATGCAATACCTTTATTTTTAAAAACTAATCAATTTCTCCATTTGTTATTCATTTCATTCCAGACTTCATGAAAGAACGCAAGCGTCGCCTATCTTCTACGGTTTCGGACGAGAAAAAGGTACGCTTGCTGGCACCACCTTCCGCGTCGTCCGACGGTGCCCAACAACCGGAGGCTTCGACATCGTCAGCTAACTAATACTACACACACCTACACAGTGCCATCGGACGTGAGAACGAGAACTTCAGGACCAACAAATCTTCTTTATAGCTACAACCATGTGCGGACTCCATTCCAGGACGACCGATGGGATCCGCTGGGATGCACACGGTAGCGCATCCGTTTGCACTGCAGCTCTCGGCGGTTCCCCTTCGGAATCTGCTCCGCCGGCAATAGTTAAGATTAAAGTGTGCTAATACTAATAATTATTAGTATTACACCGTTAGTAGTATTTTTTTTTAATCGCAAAAAGATGAACAAGGCTTATATTTTTAAGACACCATTATTTTCACCAATATTGAATGGTACCATTTTACTTTTGGTATGCTTTTGTTTTGTATAATTTTTGTCCCATCATTGGATTTTTGCTCCCCTTCAGTGCGTAAATGCGAAGCAAATTTTTATATACAATACTTTCCATCCATCAGTTGGTCTTTTGTTTCTTGCTTCATGTTAGCATTTTCTTTTAGATTCTCTTATTTTGTATGTATATTTATATGTATATACATAAGTTACTGTAAATGTTGTAGATGCAATAAAGTAATAATTCAGGAAAAATGGGGCAACCATTTTCACCACAATTATAGGCTGTAACGCTAACTTGCAACAATCGATTGTAGACGCACAACGCGTGTGGATCAAATTCGTCGATTCGAATCGAACTATATGATCCATATTCGGTTGATGTGTTGTTAAGGGAATCGGGAAACAATTTTCAGCTAGTTTCCTCTGTTCCTCTGTGCTTTATCTATCGCTTGCTGAAAGTTAGCCACTCAAGCATTGTAATTGTGGAGGTGCTCTACGTGGCAGAAGAGGTGAAAGTACGAATTGTGGTCATGTAAATATACTATTTTTTCGCTATTCGGCTGAGGAAGAAAACACTTCCCGCTGCAAAGCCCATGCTTTGCAATGGAAACTATTTTCCTACCACAGCAATAAACTCATACAGCGAGGCTGACATGTTGGCTGCAAGTAGTCTCATCTGGAAATGTTGGAAATACTTGTAGCCCGTCGTGTCGGCCACGGTTTAGCTTTTATTTTAGGTACGATCTTCAATAATCGATTGCTGTAAATCGATTGGAATGGATCTCAAGGCTGACACTTGTGCAAGAAATAATTTAAACACAAACAAACAAACAAAAAAAAAAACACAAAAACAAAATCGATTACTATTATGGCGCAAGTGTTCCTATCTCCTAAACTTTCCTAGTCTTTCTTTTGTTTTGTTTTTTTTTTTTTTTCATTTTTATTTTAACTTCATTTCATCCGTGAGTCTAATTATCGTGGAGAGAGCATCTCGTCCTTGTGGATGCGTCTTATTTGTACAATTTAGCTGTTAAGTAGATAAGCGAGATCGTTTACTATACATATGCACAGCAAAAAAGCACCTGAATGATTGTTTAATGTTTAAAGAAAAAATTCTCGTGTCAAATCGAGAGTAGAATAATGCAAAGAAAGCGAGCGCGCACCCATTAACGATAAGTACATCTCCCTAGCGGCAAACCTTAAATAGGGTTTCTTCGTTTGGATATAACGCATACAGAAAGGGTACGATCTGATTTTCGGAAGGTCGTGAACGATGGAAGATGGGAAAAATCAACTCGTCGCCCTTTCTACTCACCGCACCTCTAACCATGCGAAGAAAACGTTTTCGGCTGGGAGTAGTAAGCATTTCGTGAACAACATTTATGGTTACCTTAATAGATGAATAGCGAACGTGTAAAGCCGTGTTAGTGTGTGGTGATGAGCGTTTAAAAAGACACACGAGAAAAGAAAGGCACAAAAAAAAATAAGTAAAGCATACACGACTAAAGCAACTAACACGAGTGAGGAGAGTGTAACGCGAACGTGACAGGACAATCTTTTTTTTTCTGTTAAGCTACTTTATATATAAAAAAAGTAATTTTTTTGCTGTCACAGTTTGTGATTTAATCCAAAACGCTAATTTATATTTGAAGAGTTATTATTTCTTAAAGAAAACAATTACGGAAGGGCAGAACGGTTTGGTTTTAGAATAAGTGTGTGTGTGTGTGTGGGAGACACATAAAATAGGGAACACGAAAGCACTCTTCACTCATCATTCGCGCGCTAAACTCATAGCTACGGCCTGATTCGTAAACACAGCCCACCCTTTTTCATACTTTGTTAATAGTTTTATCTTTTTTTTTATTGGAGTATTAGATGACGCGTGTGTATCGCATACATTTGCATGAGTTGGTACAATTATGTGTCGTATATTGGGTTCGTGTGTAAACTTTTAATAAAAAAAAACATTGCCAATTCTTGGTCCCACATATGCAATAGCTTAGCAGTTTATTCTTTTCAAACGACAGAAACACAACACGACAGAGATAATAATTTATATTACTTCCTATTATGATCAACTTTGTCTCTTTTTTATAGTATGAATGTAACGAATGAATAGACACGAACCTTATAAATACGTCAAGATTGCTAGCAACTCGAAACCGGTGGATCTCTGGTTAGACATGTGCTAAGTTTTGTTAGAACAAGAGTAATGTAGTATCTAACTAATCCCCCCGAGGTTGAGATTAATGATGTAAAAAGTCGGCAAAAATCAATCGTAAAAATTGAAAAACGAACCATAGTTAGTAACAGTCACGAGCTAATACAAGAAACGCGAGCATAGTTTTACTTCAACAGGCATAAATAATCTACAGATGGCAAGCAATAGTGTCAAGCAAACAACCGGTATAGTTTCTGCATCACTTATCAAAAAACAAATCACATATACAGAAAAAAACAGTACGATAATGGTAGTAACGACCCTGTAAGAATCACACACACAGGGAAAGCAATAGTAGTCAATAGTGTACAGCTAAATCGTGGCGAAACGCAAATGTAATAGTAGCGAAACAGAATACTGGAGGAAGGCACCACGATCCGCAACCAGGCAATATGTGCAATATGGTAGCGTGGTACAGTGAAAAAAGGGTAAAACATTTTTCGCCGGACCCATACTCATTGTGTACCCTTGGTTCAGTTAGTGGTCCTTCGGAATGGGATGAAGGCGGTGGTGAGGCCAAAATAGAGGGGGGAACATTCATACACGAAAATGCTGATTGAATGTAAAATATTGCTTATAATAAATAAAATCATGCAACTCTTATTGGAAAGTGCGATGTGTTGGTGTTTGTTTGTGTAGCAGGTTGTAGCGATGACATCTTCCCTGGTGGTGCCTATCTGGTCAACAGATTTAATGTGATAGGCTGCCCCAACTACCATTCCACATGAGGTCTCCGAAGGCCTATATATTCGCCATTGCCGTTTGGTAAAGATGATGATTTGGTATATCACTACAGAGTCCGTCGGCGGCCGTAAGATGGATGACTAATGTGTGTTTGGGATGCGAGTTTGATGGCATAGTAGTCGAGGATGGAATGGTTCTACTTGTTACGGGCGCGCGGGTTCTGTTGACGTTTTAACTGGTTTTCCCCCAGTTACCATTAGTGAATGAATGGAAATTGATGTGTTTACCGGAATGTGATAAACGTGTTATTATAAGTAGAAAAAGAGAGACGGATGAAACTACGAGCACGAGGGAACGTAGGTGTATGGAAATGTGCATCGGTGAATTTAGCCCCTAGCCGGTTAATAGAGGCCCTAAGCGTAGTGAAAGTTGGGTGCCTTTATCACATTGAAGCTGCTGGCTTGATGAGTTCGTTGGGTTTCCTGACCAATTTTTAAGAATGCTTTAGATAGCGCAGTTGTATAATTAGCGATCGTTCAAGAGCAAAGACAAGATATCCTTAATATCTCTTTTATTTAGCAAGGACCACCTGGTCGTATCGTTTGTTTAAGATCTTTGGTTATAGGAATTTATACATCACTTGCTTTAACAGAATTCATCGCTGAACTTCCATCCAGGACTTTTGCAACAGTTGGTTGGTGAACTATCCTCTTCCCGTATGAAATCTTTCCAGCCCTTTTTTATTCAATTTTCGTTCAGACAGGGCGATTTTTTATCCATGCATCCATCAACCAGAATAGGAAGCATTTGTTGTGATCAGGAAGACCTGATCAACGTATATGCTAACGATATCTCGGTGGTGACACCGATCTCTTCCCAAACTCGAGGAGGTGAAAACAACGATAGAAGCGTTTGGCAGAACCGCTGGGGCGAAGCTGAACGTGGAAAAAACAACGGCACTGGACATAGGACATATCACACCAACAACCACCCCGATGCATGCTCCGTGGCTGCAGGAAGTAGAAAGATTGCGCCTGTTTGGTATATTGTTCACTAACAATCAGTCATCACAACAATTCACAACAATCGGTCAGGTTGCACCGTGTTAGAGACCTGAATGTGGCGCAAAAAGAGGTGCTTTTAAACAACTTCCTTCTGCCTAAGCTTTGGTTTTTTGCTCAGGTGTGTGACGCACGAACGATGGACATTACTTTGGCCTCCAAGACTGTGCAGTCTAACCTATGGGACGGATCTGGAAGATTTTGTATCTCATTGATACAATTGACGCAGCCTTCCTTCTACGCAGCCGAGGTGGATTCAATCTCCATCCAACAGCGTTACTGGAGAATCGGTATGCTGCCTAGCAGGGAGGCCTGAAAATCGGGGCTTAGCACATTGTTTGTTTTGGGAATTTCCCAAATAAATTGGAATTGGGGAAATGAAATGGAATCTAATTGCTACAACGTATTCGTGCCTTTTTGACTCCGTTGCCACAACGTATCACGCCAACGATGGATGCTGTACTGCACAACAAGGTGCCACATACTGCTGCTCGACAGGGTGAATCGGGTTCCTTGCTCAGGCTGCTACCAGATAAAGACTCTGTAGCACTTGTTTGCCCTGTGCTCTAGGGTATCTAATGCTTGGATGAAGGCTCCTCTTCTATTCTATTTTGGAGCGGTTCCTATCTATTTTAAGTCACATTAGCATGAATAAGAGGATTCCTATCCTACGTTTGTTTGCAGACTACATCATCCACATTGATGGAAACAACAATGCCGTGATTGATGAAAATGTCCTTAAATGTTATGTATAAAACCTGTACGTCCTCCCCATATGTACCCCTCTTTTCTCTTGTAAACTAGTTTTTAAGTTGTTTTTTTTTCAAACAATTTTTAAATTAAAAAAATCCTAGACATTAGAGGTTTGGGTGTCAAAAGATATACGTGGCCATTAAAAATCAATTTAATGTTAAAAATAACGAGCGAGTGTTAAAAATAACAGTCAATATTATTCGAAACACGGGACAGACAAGGAAAGTTGCCTGTATGATAGAAAGACAGGGCTGGAGATCTTTAGTGATATCATAAAAGGGTAATCTTTCCTAGAGGAAGCTGGGAGATCTGTAGATACTAAGAGAGAAGTGATAGCCTTCATACATATATAACAGGTTGGCTGATAAGTCCCCGGTCTAACAAAGAAAAACACTTTTTTTTGTCAAAATTCGTTTTTATTATTTAACATAGTTCCCTTCAACGATTATAACGACCATACAACGAACATACAACGATTATAACGACCTTCCAATTTTTTGATACCATTTTGGAAGTACTCCTTCGGTTTTGCCTCAAAATAGGCCTTAGTTTCGGCGTCCACCTCTTCATTGCAGCCAAATTTTTTCCCTGCGAGCATCCTTTTGAGGTCTGAGAACAAGAAAAAGTCGTTGGGGGCCAGATCTGGAGAATACGGTGGGTGGGGAAGCAATTCGAAGCCCAATTCATGAATTTTTGCCATCGTTCTCAATGACTTGTGGCACGGTGCGTTGTCTTGGTGGAACAACACTTTTTTCTTCTTCGTTCTTTTTTCGTTCGTCAAGCAACCAAAAGTTGCTTGACAAAAGACGCTCTGCCTCACAAACTAATTGACATACAGACGTCAAATTTTGACACGAATCATTTGAAGGTTGGTGCTATATAAAAATAATATGCATTTAATACTAGCGGCGCATTCTATGTGTCAGACCGGGGACTTATCAGCCAACCTGTTATGATATACAAAAAAAAAATAAGCCAATGAAAAACTCTAGCTTTAGCAACTTTTCCGTTAGAGAAATCTCACTTAGATACGCTGAGAGCCTTCTGATAAATCTGTATATGCTGTGTTTTCTTATAGACGTAAACGAGATAACATTAATGACACTAGGCTTGGGTATAATGCTAATTAGTGAGAGACTTCTGTATCTCCAAGTCCAGTATCTGGCCGTCTAGGGCTCCGACAGCTGCCTTATGTAAGGGGCCACGTACTTGAGGCCCTTTGAAGTTCGTGTTGGGGCCCGTTGAAGGATCTGCCACTGTCCAAGTCATTAAAATACAGCAGAGTAGTCAATTAACTTTAATATTTTTGGACATTTGTACAGTACAGACAAACGATAACCCATCCCAAAGGTTTTTTTTTTTTTTTTTTTTTTTTTTTTTTTTTTTTTGCAGATTTATTTATTTATTTATTTATTTATTTCCAACGAAATATCTGCCGCTAGGGCTACATATAAGTGACTTAATTGCTAAATGATTTAAAAATTAAACTAAACTAAATACGCATAGGCTAAAACGGACGACAATCGATAGGCTTCGGTCAAACTAGGCATTGCAGAAACAACAAATAGAAAGGAAAAAAAAACAGAAAGGGAAAAAAAAAAACTACTACGCGGATGGAAAGAACGAATCAAAGAATTGTAGGAGGAGGCGTTGGAAAGACTGATGGGAAAGATGGAAATCAAATAGGTGAGAAGCATTGTTAAACGCCTGAAAACATTGAAGTAGAGGATCACTGGAACCATACATCGTCCGTCTCGAAGGGATAAACAAAAAATTCCGCTGCCGCAGCACACGAGATGGAGCATACATATGAATTCTAGATAATAGAGCAGGCGAGTCAATAACGTTTCTTAGCAAACCACTTATAAAAGATGCTTGAGAGAAAGCACGGCGATCGTGTAGCGACATTAAGCAAAGTAACCTGCAACGTGCAGGGTACGAAGGAAGGATATTTGACGATCTGCCTAAAAAGCGTTTCACTGCTAACCGCGTAAAATTACGCTGGACTTTTTCGACTCTAGTGCTCCAAGTCTGACTAGTCGGGCACCAAACAATGCTTGCGTATTCGAGAATAGGTCGAACCAAGCTGCAGTACAGAGCTTTGAGACAAAGTGGTTCCCGAACATCCTTAGACATCGTACAGATCATTCCTAAAACCTTGTTAGCTCGGCTGACAGTGTAATCGATGTGATCACTGAATGTTAACTTATCGTCTAGGAGAACCCCAAGGTCACGAACAACATTCACACGATTTAGAACCGCAGAATCTAACATGTAATTGAACATAATACAATTTGTAGAGCGAGAAAAAGATATACAGGAACATTTATCAATACTTAAGGAAAGAAAATTAGAGGAACACCAGGAGGAGAAACTGTCTAGGGAGGATTGTAAGGACGAGCACGAATCAAGATCGGTTATACGACAAAAAATTTTTATGTCATCCGCAAACATTAAGTGAGCCGATGAAGGAAGAACATAACTAACATCGTTAACAAACAGAAGAAAAAGAAGGGGACTCAGCACACTACCCTGGGGAACCCCAGACGAACAGTGAAACTCGAATGAAACACATGATTTAAACTTAACTCTGCTTACACGATCATGTAAGAACGACTGTAACCAAGCCAGTAAACCAGGAGAAAACCCCAGACGTTTCAGTTTGGCTAAAAGCAATGTATGTGGTATTTTGTCAAACGCAGCTTTAAAATCAGTGTATACTGCATCAAATTGGAAGCCTCTATCAATGCTGGTTAAAGCAGAGGAAACAAAATCAACCAGATTAGTGGAAGTGGAACGACCAGGCATGAAGCCATGCTGATTCTCCTTATCGATAAATGCGCCAGTGTTTGGTTGTACCTTGTTGAAAGGTACCTTTAGTAAGCTTTTTTTTTATTATTCATTATTATAAATTGAAATACAACAATAATAGGTGTTCACACTGTCACGTTCATCGTGCTGTGTTAAGGAATTTCACTTGTATTTGTTTCTCTATTTTTTTTTTGGTTTGATTATGACCATTGCCTCATCTCATTGCGAGAGAGTATCACACATTGAAGCTGCTGCATTCGGAATGCTATCCTTCGTCCGCTTACAACCATCCACTCTTGGGCTGTCGTTTGATGGTGGTCACATCGTCCACCTTACGGTACGGACGAAGACACGGCGGAGAGGAGGCAGCCCGTGCCGCATCGGTCGAAGCATCTCCACCGCCAACGATCAAACTCTCCTTGCTGCCACCGGACGAGGAACTCTTTTTTGAGGAAGGAGCTTCCGGTTCGAGATCAGCCAATAGCTCTGTTTTGATCAGTGGCACCAGCGGAGGGCTTGAGATGGTTGGCGGTGGGGAAGCTACCTTTGGTGGTGGTACGGACGGTGATGGTGGCCGTGGAGCAGTTGCGGACTTGTGGGATGGGAGCGGTGTTGCGGGAGTGGTGCTGAAGGTTGGAATGATAGCGCTGGGCTGAGCAGTGATCACCGCCGAATCTTCCTTTGATGGTGGAGGCGGAAGCATGCCTTGACCGGGTTGCGGTTTGACAGCTACGGGACGTGCCACGGCAATGTCCTCGCCGGTGGAAGATGCCACTACCGGCGCGGGTGCCTTGCGTTTAACAACCTTCGGCGGTGAATTAACGCCCGAAACTAGCGGTTCCGGATCGTCACTGTGAACAACGGACTGAGCACCATCTGCTGGTGGTGGAGGAGAGGATGGCAGGGGTGGCGCACCACCCTCTGCCGCCTGCTCCTCACAGTCGTTGCTGTCCTTCGAGTCGGTTCGTTTCTTCACCAGCTGAGATTCGGTACGCGTGATGTGGATGGTCGGTGGAGGTGACTGGACCGATGGGGGAGGTGACTGCACCGTGGCCGGTAACTTGCCGGGAGGGGGAGACATGATCGTCGGAGGCGGTGGTGACTTCACGTCCAGATTGTTCTTCTTCTCCGGTGCCGGTGTTCCGTCCGGAGAAGGTGTTTTGCTTCCGGCAATGGAAGCGAGTGGCGATTTGCTGGCCACGGATGGACCCTCCAACCGTGACAAACCGCCGGGCGAGCGGGCCCGTCCGGCTGCGCCGAGCGTACCCGCCGATGACTTTAATCCGCCGGAGTCGCCAAACGGTTTCGGTGATTTACCCATGCGCGGGGAAGGAGTCTTGCTGAGAGCGGCCTGCAGTTGGGCGGTGAGCATGTTCAGCGGGGTGGCCGCACCACTCTTCTGATCGTGCAGGTTGAGAGTGTTGCCAGGCGATGCGTCACCTTCTTCGGCCAGTTGACTTAGCAAGTTCAACAGTGTGGCTGTTGTCTCATCGGTGTACCCTTCGATGCAGGGCGAAGCACTACGCGACCTCGGAAGAGGACTACGTTCTACCAGACGTCGAGCTTCGGCCATCGCTTTCTGAAGCTGTTGCTGCTGACGGAAACTGTCCCGATTGCGACAACGTCCGATCTGTGTGTTTATCTCCACACCGACACCGGTCATTACCTGGCCCCACTTGGCGGAGGTCGTGTTGTTGGCGACCTTCTTTGCGACACGTCGGAACCTTGCTAGCGGGTTAGCATCTTCCTCTTCCTCTTCTTCTTCCTGCTCGGCAATCTCAACCGGTGCTACCTGGAAGTCCTTCATCAGTCGTCGTTCCCAGATCTTCATGCGTTTCGCCAACACAGCTAGATAACATCCACAAGATAAGATTACTGATCATCCAAGGAGTGCCAAGTAGAGTTAATTAATTTACCCTTTTCTTTACGATCGACAGCGGACACATCCATGCCGTTCTTCTCGAAAATGTCCAACAGCTCGTAGCGCATAGCCGAGATTTCCGTCTTAACCTCGTTTATGTCATCCTCGGTGACAGCGTCCTGCTCCATTCGGCGATGCATAGCCGAAACATAGCGCCACACAAGAGCTCTCATAACGTTGGTATAACGTTCAGCTCGTTCCTTATCTTCCTTGCGACGCTTTAAGGGAATCAGCCAGAAAAAGAATATACTAAATTAGTAAGAAACAACCAAGTGTCCACCACATCCAACAGCCTTACAATGGTCGATTCACGCTTAAGATCACGCTTCTTCTTCTTGCCGAAGAGACGCATCAGGTGCTTCATGTTCGGGAAGATGTTGAACGGAGGAGGCAAGGTAGAACTCTCCTCGAAGTAACTCATCCAGAGCCGAGTGCGAGCGAACTTCCATTCCGTGTCCGAGTGTTCATCGATCATGGCGTACGAGTTGGACATCATGGCGATAAGCAGGTTCAATAGCACGATCACGTTGATCACACTGTATGAGCCGAACATGAGCAAACCCCAGAAGCGTGTGTACGACTTGATGCCTTGTAGTTCAAAATTCTCCAACCCAACCATACCGAAGCTGGCCCAAAACAGGGACTGCGAGGATTCAAACAGGCTGCAGAAAGAAAGTTTTAAACAAATTTTGTATTATGCGAAAAGAGATCCGATCCCAGACCACAGCCATAACGTACTTTCCGAAACGTCTCCATTTCATGCACGCATCACCCTGATTGTCCCAGTCCGGTAGGCCTCCCTTCAAGCTGTAGCACTTGGACTTTTCCAGATCGGCAAAGTACCAGAGCAGCTGGTTGAGGCCGCACGCGAAAGCAAACAGTACGAGCGAGTAGATGAAGAAAAACTTTACAATATCGATCACCATACGGCCGAGCGAGATCTGCAACGGTCCCAGATGGGGATTGATCGAAAACAGATGGACCAGCTTCAGGGCAGAAAAGATGTTAGCCGCCGCAAACAAACCCTCTGCAATCAGCTGCGGATCAAAGTCGTCCCAGTGTTCGCGGGCAATGTAGGCCGTGCTGGGATCGGCCGATATCTGCGACGTCTGCTGAATGTAGGCGATGATGCGCAGTAACGCGACGCAACAGTACAGGAAGTTACGCGAGAAGTCGATAAAGTTCCACATGTTTCGGAGGTAGCTGCGGATACCTTCGATGAAGATTTCCTGCGTTTCCTCCCAGATGAAACCCATCACGTAGATGACGACGAGGCACTCGAGGTACGTTGGCCCGTTGCCTCGCTGGCGGGCCAACTCTTCCTGTAGCGCACGTTTCATACTTTCGGTACCGAACAGGAGGACCACTTGCACTTCCGCACGCTGGGAGACGAGGATGAGCAGAACTGGTGGGAAGAGATTCCGGTTAGTTAGAAGTATCTACACGCCGATACCTCGATCGGCGATACTTACACAGGAAGAACAGATAAGACGAAGCGTGTATCAAGAACTTCATGAACGGTTTTCGCATAAACTTGGACGTCTCGCACGAGGGCGCCACCATGTACAGCATACAGTAGATCGGAAACAGTACCGCGGTACGGACGATGATGAAGATCTTCTCGGCGGCCGACTTGCGCCGGAAGCCGGGCACACCCTCGTACCACATGGCCGCCAACAGCTGCTGGATGTTCGGATGGGCTACGAATTTCTTCTGCTTGTAGTCGATCGCGAGTTCGAGCCGTGTCAGCTTCATATGATCACCGTCCATGTAGGGTGGTGAGTTCGGATCGTAGTTCAAAATGATGGCCAACTCTTGCGAGCTGCGCGATTGGTCCAGCAGCTCCACGGCAAAGTTCTGACACTGGTGGCGTAGCTCGAGGTATTGCGATTTGCACTCCTGCTCGGCAAAGGCCAGATTGCGCAGCTCCCAGGATAGCTGGAACGCCGTTAGGAGTGGATCCTGCGAGCTGAGTGCGATCAGCGAAGGACTCGCCAGCGCACGGTACTCATTCACACGCGCCAACGAGTGGCGCAGGGAGTCTTCCGACGAACGACGGATACACTCTTCGCAACCACATCTAGGAGAAACGAGGGGGATGGATGACGGATGAGTTTTTATGGCAATTCCGATTCGGGAAGGAACTGAACAACTCACTTCACGTCATGAGGCATCGGCAGGGTTGCACCACGATCGAGCAGAATCTTCAGGATCTCGTAGTTGTTCTTGTGGGCAGCCAGCATCAACGGTGTAACGTCCGGTGTAAACATGGCCGTATTAATGTCCACCCTTTGCCAGCTCTGTGAAGGAATCAAGCGTTTTTTTAGGTCCTCTCCATACTCCCCCCATACAAAATACCGGAAGATACGTACGTAAGGTTCGCCGTCCTTATGGATCAGCTCCTCGTGCTCGAGCAGCAGCTCCACCGCCTCGACAAACTCCGCATTGATCGCGAGCAACAGGGCGTCCTTCGTCTCGACGTTCATGATCACCAGCAGTTCAACCATCTCGAGATTCTCATTCTCGATGGCCAGCGTCAGCGCTCCTCGCCCCAACGAATCTACACAGTTGACGTTTACATTGCGCTTCCGGTGGGCCCGTTGGAGGATCCGCTTGACGCTCGCCAGATCGCCCCGTTCCACCGCGAGAAGATACTTTTTCTCTTCCAGCGACAGTGGGACGGGCAGATTGATGTTGGTGATCATGTTAAAAGCGGCCGAACCACCGCAACTGGACGGCACCGGGGATGGTGATTCGATCTGTACACCGACCCCACCCGGGTCCTTCTTTTCGTTTCCCATCTTGCGCTGTTACGGGTGCAGTTATTGGACGCGAAGGGTTGTTCAGTTGTTCAGATACACATCGGAAGAATACTATACGGGGAAAGGAGTACAAAGTGAGGTGATTTGAATGAGATCCGATTCGAAGTCGATCTAATAACGAATGAAGAGACTAGGTTTGTTACATTACCTCGGCTCCGTATGCTCGGTGGCGATCGGTGAACTGAATTTCGTATGAAAATGTGTGTTAAGGTGACGATTTTCGATTGGCACTAAAGTGAACGTTCGGTATGGATGAGAGGAACAAAAAATAAAATAAACACGCTGCGAGGTTTGTGACGACGACCACATGTACTTTGATCATGCACACATGTACTATGATTATGGCTTTTAATATTCGCTTTCAATTTGCAAGGCAGCTTTTGTAAATGGAAAAGTCATACTAAAATAGAATATCAGAACTGGAACACTGGTCAATTAGGCCAATTAAGGAACGATTGAACTTCATGTTATATAAAGATATTAGAATGATACACATGCGTAACAAGCTCGTAATGAGTATTACAGTAAGATCGAGCTCAAGTGATATTGTATAAGTGAGATGAATGGATCGTCGTCGCTAATTGCGTCTTTATGGCATTAATATTGAACTTCGTAGTATTATTGAGAGATTTATTTTTAGCTTTACAATGCAACAGAGTTATCCGAGGTACAGGGAACTCGTTTTGGAAAAATCAAACTAGTTTAAACGCTTTTATCTGTGACAATTACTCCAATTTCGTCAAACACTAAACAAGGGGGAATATTCTTCTGTAACTTCTTTAACAAACGTTCGAAAACAAGCACTTCACTTATATTAATTACACGTGCGACAAACAGAGGTAGATCACGTGGACCGCTTCAAATCCGTCAAAATTCACCTTATCCACTGAATCCTCTAACTCTTGGCTTACAACAAATACAGCGCTCAAGAATTCGACTCCGAATTATCTGCCCGAACACAACCGAGTAGCACCAGAAATTTGGCCAACACCTTCAACACCTCCACACCACCACCACTGACACACACATACACCCCCAAAGAAAAACTGGAAAAATTGGACGGGGTAAAAGAGAAAGCAAACAAACTGCCGGGGGCACAAACTACCAAACTACTCTGTGCTCACGGTGTGACAGACAGAAGCCATCAAAAAGGTTAGCCAACGTTGTCCGGCGTTTTATAGATTTGGCTCCTGCGCAAAAAACCCCGGCACTTCTACCTTCCAGCGAATGGAGTGGGGGGGGAGGGCGGCTAATCCTGTTAGCGTCAGCACGATCACTCGTAGTACTTATTCTTGGTGGTTATGTTTTCTTTGATTTTGCCCTACTGTGCTGGTATTGTTCCGTTTGTGTTTTTTCCTTCTTTTTAAGGGTTTTCTTTCGCGAATATTATTCTTCATTCGACTAAACCTGGTGCAGTTGTACGGTACGTTTGCTGGCAGAGGTAGAATCGATGCTTCTATAAGCGGCTTGTTGTTACAGTGTTGCCAATCGTACCCGGTGTACCGTCGTAAGCGACCAGGCGCCTCCTTTGGTTCCGCCTCGTGTTCCGCCAGAGGTAAGCGTACGAGCAGGTGGTTTGGCAATACGATTTTGTAACAGCCAGACAAAGAGCCTACATGCAAGAGGCAAGTACGAACTTCGAACAGGTTGTTTAGGTGCATTAGGGAAACTGGTGCTGGTGCCAGAAATAAAAGCAAGGTTCAAGATCGATAGCCTGACGAACGGCAGCGGACGCAACATTCCTCGAGACGTTCATTTCCGTTCCGTTGTGCACATACACATACGGTGCATGGGTGCACCGTATGTGTATGTGCAGGGCCGTTGCGCCTAATGTCGGTGTATCCTTCGGTTGATTCATTAGGTGTGCTTGTTCTAACAATTGATGCGAAACATTTAATAGGAGAGAACATTTTGAGACTCGGTATCTCTTCGCAGCATCTCTGAGAGTGAGTGGTCGAACGTATTCGTAGTAGAGTTTATATTTAGGAACTCACGAAATCTACACTAAATTCATATAAGTGTTTACTAAACCTTTTTTGCTCTCTTTTGCCTGATGTGTACTGCCATACAGGGTATCCCGAAGTTTTTGACCGCATGCCTACATATTTTATATACATTTTTGTTCTTATCTTTATATTTTATTCATAATAAACTCTGAAGTTACTATGACGCATTGTAAACAGCGCTCGAAATAATTAAATTATATAAACATAATGATAAGGATTTTTCTCCTTATTATTTGCTTTATCACAAGCATACGCGGGTATATTTGTTTTCATCCCATAATTTTTTGACACGTTCTCATTTTTAGTTTTCTACTACTGATTTTTCATTTTATTTTGATATACTAGAACTTAGAGTGAGTTGCATTGTTGATGTTATTTAAGTGTAACAACGTATGACCAAAGACTTTAAAGATCCCGTCTCACTTTAGACCGTGTACTGCAGTATTATCCGCTCAGTACTTGAATCAGTTTCAGTTGTTTGGATGCCAGCTAACCAACGTCTCGACTTTTGCTCCTGGGCCTACAATCACTCAGCGATAGACGTCGAATAGCTCAGCAAACATTTGTGGCTGGCCTTCTCACTAAAAGTATGGACTGCTCAACATTGCTACAACGACTCGATTGATACGCTAAAAGAAATCGCTTGCAACTGCGTCAGACGTTAGGGTTTTTCCGCAGCCGTACTAACTATGGATCTAAAGACCCTATATTAGCTATGTCTGTTGCATTTAATGAAAGCTATCAGCTCTTTGTCTTTAATACACCAATAGAATCGTTCAAAACCCGTCTTAAAACTAAACAACATTACTAAATGTATTTAGATTACACTTAAGATCTGTGGATCACCTTCTGTGGTCCTGCGTGAAATTTGAAACCGCAAGACCCTCCTTGTTGAGCGCAGACGAGAAGTGTTGGCTACCAGTGACCTCCCCTACATGAGGATCATCTTCAAATTCGCCAGAGATAACGGTCTTGTCCGCTGATTCCACATCCCTGGTATCCTTTCACTCCTTATTCGTATTCCACCATTCCTTTTTTTGTTAAATGTTGTGTTGTCTATGTCTCAAGTGTATTTTTTGTAGTGCCACGGGTGATCCGATCACTGGGCAACAGCACTCGAGGGCGATTCCAACAGGCAGGCGTTGTTCACAGTGCAGTGTTCTATAGTCCAGTCCAGCTTTGACACATTGAGTTTGACAGCGTTGGCGTCGGTTTCGGGGTGTTTGGCGGGTTCAGTCTCGGGAGTAGTGAAGTCGCTTTCGCTGCTGCGGGATCATCGTTCATCCTTAGATTGAACGCTGACTAGATTGAGCTTGGAATGTCATTGCTGGACTGCACTGGAGAACACTGTACGCAGACAAATAAATCATCCACCAATACATCATCATCATCATCACCAGCACCACCAGTCATCCACAAACGAGTATTCCCGGGATAAGGCAAACGACAGCGAGGTAATGCCTTATGACATTTTTGTAAAAAATAATTCTTGTTTATAACGCAGTCAACACAAGCGGTGTCGACAATACTAAATTAAATAATTAATAATACACTTAAGATTGTTCTTAGTATCTTTATTATTCATTGAATGTATATATCAAATAAATAAACAAATAATTATAAATATAATAAAAACAAATTCATGTATTTCAAGAACTATTTTTAACATGATTTAAAATGAACAACGATGAATTGTCTTGGTTTAAGGAGTCATTAGTGTTAAAAAAAATCCAAATTCGTGGACAAGTATCTAGTGGAATGAATCGAAAAAGTTGGTTAAATTTTTCGTTTTATGCCTTGCACCTTGAGTAAAATTATGTGAAAATAAATTAATTTATACACCCCGTTACAGTTTTAAATTTAAACATGTTCTATTTACAACTCCACAGAGTTTCTCTGAGTATTCATAAACTTTTATGCGAGAAATTCACTCAAAGTTCTAGCAAAAACGAAATTAAACGAAAACAAAATTAAAAATTTGTAGTGGAAACCAAAAATATATGGGAACGTGTCAACAAAATATATATGGGTACACGACAAAATACCATACAAAAGTGTGAAAAATTGCTGGCATACCCTGTATTAGAGGTATTACACTATACGAGTCAACTAATAGAGTAAAAGAAATGCGGATTGAGTGTCACACACATCCTGCCATCATTCATTTATCGTTCTCTCTCTCTCTTGCTCTCACTACTTTTGCTATCACTCAAAGTCACTCACGCTCACGCCAGCCTGAAGGAAGTCGACTCGGACAGGCGCAAATCGTGCTGCGCAACTCGCATGTACGCCAGCTGCGATCAGAATTTTGCACCGTCGCTGACAGGCCATTTTTCGGGACCGGGCGCAGATCAGTGAGCGATTCTCAGTGCTGCTCTCGGTGCGATACGACGTGCGAGCAAACGGCTCGGTAGGCGCGCGCTTGATCGAACAAACGGAGCAAGTGAAAAAAAAGTCAATACGGAAAATCAATATTTGTCTCCTTGACTCAAAAAAAAAGAACAAAGATTTTCAATTCGGTGCAGCGATTGTCTGGTAGGAAAAATCGACAACCGAAGGAATTTCCCAAACGAAACAACAACAAACAAGTAATCCAGCGCCTGTTCTAGAGCTGTCCCTCGTGCTTCAAGCGAACGTGGTTGGCCCTTTACAAAGTGACGTGTTTGCGTAGCAAGAGATCCCGACGACGTAGTTCGATGTTCCTCTTCGAACAAGAAATCCTCGATTCAAGTGCGTTTTAGTACTGCGCTGTAAGAAGTGGAAAAAAAAGCAACGAACAAAAGCAATCCGATCGTCCGTAAGAAGTTCTCGTAAGTGAAGTGAAGTGACGGTTTAAGAAAAGGGCAACAACAAACTCAGCGCGAGGACGAATGAGGAGAAAAGCGTTAGGAAAGGCCTATATATTTGGATGCAGCGCATAGGAACGTGTGAGTCAGCGTGTGTGAGTGCGTGTGTGTCTTTAGATTCCGATTAGGAAAACGATCGATGACAACTACCTGTTAGGTGAAAGTGTTAGACGGCAGCAGCACACAATTTTGAAGGTGAATACAAACGTTCTTTAAGTTGTTAAGAAGTATTGGATCAAGGGAGAAATGTCAAAGTTTCCCGGAACATCATTTAAGTAAGTGTTCTAATTTTGAGGTTAGGACCCTACTTCTCATTCTTTTAGGATTCGATTTCGAGATCGTTACCGTGGATGATTTTGTTTACATTTTTTATCAGCTAAATGGGAACCTCTTAGTAGCAACTAGGGAAGCGTGACAAGTATGCTGACAAGCTGACGATCATACGATCTTTACGATCTTTAATCTTAAGAGTTCTTCTACCATCAGCTTCACAAACCAACCAGACAGCACCGATTTGTTGCAACAGAGACAAAGCATTTCAAAAAATCGCCCCAGTCACCTAGCCAGTCAGACCCTTCCTTCCCTATTTGTCACCGAAATGGGGACATTGAAGGGTAAACACACACAAAACCTCCTCCATCAGATTCCACTACATCACCAAGGCCCAAGCCTTCACGGTTTCGGTATCGGAAATTCATCTCTCCCAGTACCGAGTGCCGAACCGTAGAAAACGAAGACTTACCTTACCATCCTGTCAAATGATCCCGGTCAGATTTGTATGTTTGTTTTTCCCCCTTCTTGCTGCTACTGGCGACATAATGGCGACGAGCCGTAAGGAATGCACTTTTCATTGGCGCGTTCTTTACCAAAAACCCACACGCACACCGACAGTGTTGCGTGTTTGCGTTTTCGGAAGGGACTCGCAAGAGGCTCAGAGTGATCTGTCTGGGAAAGTAAACCAAGTCGATGGTAAAAAAAGGGACCAAGGTCTGTAGATGTGCGGTGAGCAAAGGCAACCGATCCGTCTTTCCGTGTGTGTGTGAGTGGAGGTGTGGTTTGCGACGCCGAGTGGCCAGCTTGGAATGTGAAAATTGTCCGGATGTTCCACCACGAGATGGCGCGTTCGGCAAAAGGGAAATTGATCGCTCTTAGAGCGTGTGAACCTAACCAAAAAAAAAAAAAACATAACTCCCCATACGGGAGGAAGTGAAATGACGGCGTGCTAACCTTGAGAAGGGCTTGGGAAGATGTTTATTTCTGGGATCGGTTGCTTGAGTGTGGCGCAGGGTGCTGCGCGTGTGCAATCTTTCGCTCTCTGTCTCTGGTTTGTGGTGTTAGTTTGACGTCCCTGCCGGTGTGTCGAACGTTTTTCGTCGCCTATCACCGTCATCTAGTTGGGCGATCGGTTCTTTGCAGAGCACCGTTTGCGCTTTCCCAGTCACGTTACGTCACCAGCACACGGGAGAATGTGGGTGTCTATAGGTGGCAAGGCAAGGAAATGCAGAGTTTACGTCGAACTTCGTCGGTACCGTCGTCGGCAGTTTCCAAAAATAAGCATCCATCCACATGCACTGCCGACATCCACATGTGTTGTGGACTGACAGGCAGGACGGGGCAGGCAGTACCGTCGCTCTCCAGGGACGTCAGAGATCGAGACCCGCCACAAGCGGTACATTCATCCATTTTGTCGATCTGTGGCGTGGCGTGCCGCAAAAAAACACATCGCAAAAACAGACTGACACGTATACAAACATCGTGTCCAATGTGCGTCGTGCATCACACAACACTAACACGTAGAAGAAGCTGTTGCGCACATGTGTTGTGGAACGATGGACGTGTATATGGGTGCGTTTGATTTAACAGAGAACACGTACTTTGATTAGCTTCGACGCAATATGTTTACATTGTGGGATAACTTCCTTCCGGCCGTCGATGTCGGATGTGGCAGCCGCGACTGGGTTGATTGTCCATATAAGGGAAAGCATGTGGAACATGCGTGCGTGTACTGTCGGTGCATAGAAGATAAGCGGCTTCGATTGTAAATCCCAAAGTAATCCCTTCCAAGCCGACAACTCACCAGACCAAACGCTACTGGCTGTAGCTAAAGCGGCTTAAGTTCCCTGTCACGATCTCTTTTTGCTCTAATTTGAAATTTTATCAGCAAACCTCAACTTCCGTACCGGGTTTTTAAAGGTGAATGAATGGTAAATAAAACCTGCCGCACACCACATTGCCCGCTGACCGGAAGTGGTAGGAAACACGGGCGCATCTCGACCCTAACCTCGCATTTCCCTCGACTGTAGCGAATCGTTGTCCTTTCTTCTATCCACCTTCCGAGCTTGGGGCTAACCAGAGTCATGGTTGGTAAATGTTGGCATGCAAAACATTATTCTGTTTGTGTGAGTGTGTGCGCTTGTGATCGGGTTTTCGTTCGATGCCGGTCGGATCGGATTCACCCGCTCGTTTGAATGTCCCGCCCCCACAACAATGGAGGTGTGAAAGTGAAAGCAGGATTATGGGCGCAAAATAATGCGGTGGACAGCGATGAAGGGCTAGAGGCTAGGCTAATTAAACCATGCGAAGAATTTGAACTCATTGAAGTATAAACGATCGATCGGTGCAGTACGCTCGTTGCGACGACTCGAGAACGTCGGTGAGGACCAGAGACGTAACTAGCAGCTGTCGTGTTGGTTCACTGTTGGTTCAGCCTGTGCGAGGTACATACTGATAGGGACAAGTAAAATGGCGCTTGTGCACTGTGTGGGTGCCATATTTCAAGTGCATCAATTACACACCAATTGCGTTTGACAATGAATTAACATTTTTCATTGCTTTTTCGAGTGAAAGCTGCCAATAGGCGTGCGTACTAGACAACACTCGATAGCGCCATCATATCTTCTATGTAAAGGTTTTTAAGATTAACTATTTTATGTTTTACGTTTATCTTTTCAGGTTCCGCATGCACTAGAAGCACGTTTGCAGCTAGGAGAATCGAATCTACAGCACTAAGCTTGAACAGGATTATATTAAACGCTTGCCGATCTTAAAGCTACTACAACCAGTCTTCAAGAGCAACTCACCAGAATCATCACCAGCCAACATGATACACGTGGACGAAACAGATCCTCTCGGTGGTAAGTAAATACTGGAATTGATTCGATAATTTTTATGTTACGATGACGTTAGTAGTCAACTCTATTGTTCCTATGGAAATTTTAAGAGCCCGTTTTGATTGAGATTAATTAAATTTTCGATGGATTCACTAGGTTATACGTGGTTCAGCAGCATTCACCAGGCGTCTCCATTGTATAACAGTTCTCATGTTGTTCCGTTTTTGAGTAGATTATGATTTATGAACTTAAATATAGATAACCTTCAAGTGGTAAATGATTTAAGGAGCATCATTCTGTTGTTTAAAAATATAAGAGGTGAATTTGTTAATTTATTGATAAATTCGACGGAGCGCAAGGTTAAAGCATCTGAAAGCTATCTTGATTTAGAACACAAAATGCTTGCCAAGACAAGGACGCTAACGAGAACACAGACTCACAGAACAAATTCGGCTTGTAGCGGTCGCATACAATTTTAAATTCAAGACACAGCAACAGGAATACATTAGACTACCCGAAACGAGTAAGGAGTTCATCAAAGTTAAGTAATCTCTTAGCTGGAAGACTTCTGAGCTGAGAGAGGTTGATTGGAACACACGGAGGGTCGAACCATTGAGTCGATACGGATGTCCAAAAGATATCTCCAACATATCCAGTCCAAGCAGCGCACAGCGACCGCTTTAATTTAGGGTTGCTCACCAGGAATGTGGAGCTCCAGGTGCGCTAGCTACTGAGCAGCCGTAGGGCGCCACACTACGGAAGCATACTCTACGACTGATTGAACTAGCGATTAGTAGAGCATTTTTACCGAACTCGGATTACCTGGATCTTGCGCCAAGCGCTTCAACACGCCAATCAGCTAGTTACCCCTTGTGACTATGTGTTCCAATTGGTGGTGATGACTTCACCGTTCAGCTTGTAGGCAAAAAGCAAAATATCACTCTTTCGGACAAAAGCGATGGCAATGCTCATCTAGACGCATAACTTATCTGATCTGATTATCTGATCTGATTATCTGATCTTATTTGATTTTTTTCTAAAACGGCCTGAAGCAGTAATTGGAAAAGGGAATAAGGAATTGACCTGTTGAAAGAAACACGTGTGATTTCATTTAAATAAACCATGAAGAGTAGTGACCTGAGGTTATTCCCTTGTGGCACTGTTGATGTTGTGTCAATGCAACGCAAAGAGTGGGGTCCCATTTAATACTTCCGATTGCTCAAATAAGAGCGCAACCAGGTTGTTAGCTGCTCCTGGAAGATTTTAAGCTTTGACCGGCAGAATGGAGTGTGGAACAAGGTCAAATGCAGACTTTATGTCCGCGTAAATAGCGTTAACCTGGAGCAGGTTTACGTTAACAAGGTTAACATTATGGCAGTGGCTGACGAATTCGACGAAGTAGGTGATGATCGAGTGCTAAGGAATGAATCCGTGTTGAGTGATGGTGATGTAATTTTAAGCTTGTCTGTGTTAATAGAAGCCTTACAAGATGGGAAATATTTTAAAAAAACCGTCCGCGATGAACTGATTAAACTGAAATAGTTTAATGGTTTTTTTCAAACATTAGAGCAATCATACAGTTTGTTGATCATCATAAAGCGGATAATCAATTTCCTAAGAGACCCATAACATATTAAAATGGTGGCAAACTTGTTGCTGAACGTTTCATAAACGTTTTTCTCATATATTTTGAAAAATTGTGTACAAAAACATTAACATTTAACTAAAGTTTAGCAAAGATAGATGTCTAGATATCAGGCAAACATCATGGTGAAGAACACTGTCAACCGTAACACATTCAAACAATATTTTTTGATGATTTTATGAATGATTTTATTTTGTTAAAGAAGCTCTTAAAATAATTTGTTTTGGTTTTTGGAGCTTGGAACGATTTTTTGATTTTGCCGGATATGTTTTTTTTTTTGGTAGTTTGTAAAGAGTGCTCACAGCATTTCAGTTTCAAAATGCAAAAACTTGCCAAAAAAAATCCATGGATGAAACCATGGAATATTCTAACAAAGGAAACTGCAGAAATATATTTGCAGTGCCCTCAAACATAATGATTGCTCTTTTTAACCATTTTTAAAGTACAACGCTATGATCGAAATACCACAAATATTATTCATAGTGGTCTACAACACCTAGGGCGTATTTGGATATTTGTAAGGGTGCTTTTTTAGGTTGTTTAAATTATATATGAAACTTTTATGATAAATCATCGGGCATAAAACAATCATCTGTTTAACGAGTTTTTCGCTTAGTGAATGCAATATTGGGAGAGATTTAAGTCGTCCTAAGAAATACGTTTAGAACACGTGCTTTGCCACCAATAACCAGGCGTCTCCATCATATAACAGATTTTATGCACTTTCATTATCGAGTACAGGTTTAAACGTTTATTAAATGTATTCAAAACAAAACGAAAATATTGGTACAAAAACACTTTTTCAGCCTAGTTTTATTTTACATCACACTACCCTTTCTCGATGCGTAACATACTTACGCATTTTTCCAAAACAATTAACGTTTCTCTTGAACTTGAGAAGCAACCATTACAATATATTAACACCTTTGATTGTTACCGGTTGTTTGCTAACTTTGTCGGCTCGTTATTCACTGTCCTGTGTGGTAGTTGAGTGCGAAAGAACTTACCTGTGACAGTGTACACACCAACGAAAAAAAAGAAAATTTAAAGCAAAAACTTGCTCAAAACGCTCAGCGAGCCATTTCTTTTTCCATCTGGCCGAGCAGAATTTATGTGCGGAAAGGTATTTCTGTTTTTGTGTCTCCTACGCGTAGTAAACGTGCAAACTGAATGCATAGCAAATTTCATGACAATCTTCAACGATCTCTTGTGTTTCGATGATAAACAGGCCAGCGCAGCTCGACTGCAATCTGTCAGCGAGCGTTCAGGCGGCCTGCGGTGGACAACAATTAATAGCAAAACGATGCTTGGAATGCGAGAGAAAGTAATGTTTCGCTTGTTTTTCTGGACTCATTTTTCAAGCACCACGAAGTTTTCCATAAACACATGGTGTGGTGTGTAAATTGTTTGTATTTCAATTTGGTGAAAGTAAAATAAAAATCGAAGCATAGAACGTCATGGCCTCTTGTACATTATTTTCGCGGGATAAATATTCTAGTTTGACTGAAATAGGATGAAACATTAATGTTTTTTTTTATGTGTCCCACCAGAGAGAGAAAGAGAAAGTTTTGGGGCGAGAGATTAATGATTGTTACCCTGGAGGTCACTGTTTTTTCTGGCGGTCTGTAGCTTCTGTGGCTTTGGCTGTTCTTTATTTTTGCTCTTGTTCGAACCGAAAATAGCGAAAGGACAGGGCTGACAACATGGGTGGACAACGTTGCTGGCCCGTGTATCGCTAAAGTGCAAGGTCAATCAAAGTTAGTTTGCAGTGAAAAAAAGAGTAGATTTTAGTTCAGGACAGGCCTTGATGGAAATCAAAATGGTAACTCATTTAATTTAACTTCAATTTTATTCATTGAGATTTACATGTTATGCACTCGATTCAAGATTCGAAGAACGATTCTTGGTTAAGTTTTAGTACACATAAAAATACCTTTTTAGTACAGACAGATAGTCAAACATCGTATTGGAAAAAAGGTTCTGAAAATAAGCCAATCGCAAAAAAGCGGCGTAACGAGATGTTCTCTACAAAGATTGGAAACCAAAAAAAAAAAATGGCACCATTCATGTGGGTTTGCGCCATTTTTATTTTTGTTTTCGAACACACATTTTTGCGTATTTTGCAGTCGCTTCACGTCCATCTGGGTTAAGATATTGTTCCGTGCTGTGGGTGTGTGTGCGTGCGCTGTTTTTCCTGTTATTTTTACTAGACAGTTTGTTTGTGTCTCATGCAGCAGAAAAGTTCAACAACAGATTTGCGTACTTTAGCCTCGTTTACTTTCGCTCCACCGCACCCGATCGATCGTCCGGTTGCGTATCGATCGCTGCTGAACGATCATTTGATTAATATTTTTTCTTAAATCTGGTGCTCTGTTTCATTTCTTCCCTGCACGCGGTGTCCCTTTTCACGTTATTGCGTACGGTGCAAAACGACAAGCGGATGAGTGATGAACGCAAATTGAAGCCAAGTAAACGATAGTAGGGAAAATGAAACGAAAGAGCCAAAAAAAAAAAACAGGTTGTTTAGAAGCCAAAAATCGGGCCAAGATTAATGTCCGTACAAGACGGAACGGAAGAAAATGGTTTAAATGGGGAGAACATTCACGAATGTTTAAAAAAAAAATAACCAACAAAAAAAAAGCAGTTGAATTGAGATGAACCACCAGTATCACTAGTGTTTGGGGTTTCTTCTTTTCATCCTCTTGCTTTTTGGTCGCTATTTGCCATCACTGGCCTCGCACAAGTCAAGGTGCCGTGTGGATGAACAGGGTAGTTTCACGTATGTTTGGTTAGGTGAACCGGTGCAATGGCCGCCTGTGAAGACGATCGTTCATTGAGCGGTTGATTCGGTACATTTACACCGGACGATGATTGCAATTTCCCGAAATAAAGACATCCCCTCGACTGGGACTCCGCACGCGGTGGGCCCCCGTATCGAGCTTCAAAGCACGGCCAGCACAGGAAGACAGGAAATGATGCACCTTTCGTCCGACGCCGGCATGTCCTTACGAACTCGTTCACCTCCTTCACCATAACCAACCGATGGCATACGGCTCAAGGGCACGCCAGAGTGCATTTGCGCTTTGAATTGGTGCTGGGTTGATCGTGTCTAATAATAATTAGAATGTAAATATAAATATGTAATCCTCGTCCCACGCGAGTATTATTTGCTCAATTGAGGCAGTAATCGATGTAGCAGTTTAGGGGGGTAAACACATTAGGAAGCAAATAGGGTTGGGTGGCGGGTTGGTTAGGGCAATTAGGACGAAATAAATTTAATGGCTGTTATTTTGCAACAGTGCAGGGTATATGCGATGATGTAAATTATCTGTGACTTGTGATTTTTTCTGTATCACTACAAACAAACAATTAATATTATACAAGAAAAAACTGTCATTTTTTTAGGTTGTAAAATCGTTATCAAATGGTTTATAAATTAAGAACCAATAAGTTGGAGATATTTTCCTAGAAAAAATAATTGTTTTTGTTGTGTGCGGGTCTATACACCGTGGGCGCTAAGCGTAACGCCGTTACTCGGTCCTGTCACTGTGTTACAGGACCCGACGTATCCACTTCGGCGTTGTTCGGCTTACGCACCATCACCGAGGGCTCTCTCCATCGCCAGCATCGGTAGCGTAAAGACGGCGGTTCTCGTTGTATTGTAATACAGTAGCTAGTAATAAATTATTTGTGTTTGTTTTTTTAAATACCGTGACCGTATAAATCATTTTATTCAAGCGACAGAACACAAAAGTTTTAGTTCAAAATACGTGTGACTGTCATATTAATGTATGTAATCTGCTATTTCTGACATTCTTGACTATGATTAACCTACCACTGGATTGTCATTTTCAATCAGTCCAGCGTCAACTGCTAATATTTATTAATTAGTATAAGGAAAAGGGTTTGCTTCACTTAATGAATGAAAAAAATACATTCGACATTAAAACAACATTTAACACACAACATATTTAACATTTAAATCCACTATCACTTCTTACTTGGTCAGAGACGGATCAAGTGTTTCAAAGCAAAGTGCGACCGCGTGGCCTCTAGTTGATAAGCGGTTATCTGTCTGAAATAGTTGGGGATCTTCCTATTAGAAAACTGATCCGCATCGAGCCTCCAAATGCATTAAAACCGCTTCACTATCTGAGCATCTTGCAGAAGTTCTCGATACTTCTGCACGATAAGTACGATAAGGTTTATCGTACCCGTTAGCCAATGCAATGTTCGATCCGATGGCCTACGGTAGACGCATCAACGTTTTCACTCTATCTCACCATTGGCGTACCAAGTCTCTTCTATACATTACTTTAGAGACTGGGACGTTCGTTGCAATTCTCCAGGCATGATCAGCTCCCCGAACTCTAGCGAGTTTTGATTGCTACATAATGGTGAGATGATCATACAGTTCATTTGTATTGACCTCTCCATTGTTATTCCTCACATGTAGGATTAAAATTCTTTTTTTCTAAACATCCTTTTTCTCAATTCTTTGGCAAACTTCTGCTATGTAGGGGAGCGTAAAACTAGGGATAGAAAAAAAATTGGCATAAGATCAAAACTAGTTCCCAACAATTCGACAAAAAATTGAAACCTGTTCCGGTAGCTAGGAGAATCCCGAAGCTGTCGGAATCTTCGGAACCGTACTACCGGTCTTTAAACAGCAGGACCGAGGTTGAGGACTGACTATTCAACTACGCGGTATCTGCAAGTCTACTAAGCCGTTAGTAAGGTCGTAAAGCCAAAAAGAAGATGAAGTATAAGTATACACTCAGTACCATCAAAAGTGTGTGTGTTAGCTTTACCACCAGTATCAGTGTCTAAACGATTTCGTACAAAAGTCTTTGTAAAACATTTCGGATAATATTCGTTATTAAAATAATAGAACGACAGAAACATTGAAAATTGCCAGCCCGTCCATAGAAAATTCACACAAACGAAAGGCGGAGAATGAGAGGAAAATCAACTTAAAATAAAAAGAAAATGGAGCTTCGAAACGGACCTGTCCCGAACTGAAGCATATAACGAATTGATTGATTTAAATACTGGTCGATGTGATAGATAGGGCTTGATTTCTACCTCGTTTAAGGGGCCTCGAAACTCATGGTAAAGACTTAGATTTGCATCCCCCGATCGCACTGAGAACCCCCATAATCAATTCAGCTTAGGGCATCAGAGAGGCAAAATCCGCCATTGTACTGGCTAAAAGGGTTCTCTGACCCGTGAGGCCCCCCTGGTTGTCAACTCCACTCTTAGGTTAATCTACCACTACGTAGTTGGGTAGTTAGTCTTCACAAAGGGGAAAGGTTTCGTATGATCCAGATTTGGCTAAATAAGCTGATTCTCGAAGCTTTTCATAAAAATCGAACGAAAATCCCCCAAACGAATAAGTCAATAACGATTAACGATCCTCCAAGCTATCTCTCTAACTTTTTTTTTCGTTTGTGACTTTAGTACAAGATTGTTCAACATAGTTTTTTAGATGAGTCATGTCCTACAATGTATCACTGATTCTTGGCAGAGCTTTAACAAAGCTAAAAGCTCGGTGAAGATATCTAGCAGCTCACACTATTTCCAAACCTTAATTTTACCACCAGTGCCAAACGATCATATCGTTTCACCATTTATGGTCACCTGAAGCATTCTATCCCTATCGTCCATGCTTCTTGTGTTCTACGATTTACTAAAAAAGCGCGACTGAGTGGCTAAAAGAATTATAAATTACATGACAGGTCATCTTAGTTTGCCTCGCCCCAACAACATTTCCTTCCCTTGCGAACTCACGATTAGAATCGCTTGCCAACATCATTTCCTCAATCGCAGCAAAAATCAGTTCGTTGCCAACACGAACCGGGAAATAAACAGACCAGACTTAATTCGGCCCGGCGACGGAACGTCTTCTCTTCCCACTGTTCCCTCTTCTGGTTTGCATATGGACCAGCGTCCGTGTCGTCGTGTCGATGGCCGAAAGTGATATATTTTCATTTACTTTGACCGCTCCCGACCGTACCACCCCGACACTGGTGGCGACGTGTGTACATGCAGTTGGATTAATTAATTCAATCCGGGTTTAGTAAACGCCGCCGCCGCCACCGCTGACGGTCTAATCCAATTGACACTAGCTTGATCGTGCGGGCAGGCGAAACTGATCGCTTGTCCGCTCGATCGGGGTGGAAATGTGAGAAGACTCTTGTAAACATTCCTGGACGGTTACTCCCGCTTGATGTACGTGTGTGAGGAGAAATCGGCAGACAAAACAGAACGCCCCCGTTGCTTAGCTCGCAACAAAACGTCCGCAATGTCGTATCTCGGTGCGGAATTCCTTCGATCGGTGCCAAGAGTAGGTGCAAGCTGCTGCATGTAGTTCTGGCTCGGAACACGCGTGATGCATCGATTTTCGGGTGACATTCGTGCAATCGGGCAGCATTTTGACGGTCAACAAACGGTCACTGTCGGGTTGCTTGGTTGGTACTTTGGACTTTTCTGAGTGTGAGTGGGTGTGCGTTTCGGTGAAAAGATGATCGGCCACGGGTAATTTAAAGCACTCTAAATCAATACGATGAAAGTGCGCAATTGTTTACTTTTGTTTCTTGTTGACGTCTGTGGTTCAAATCGATCGTTTGTACTAAACATTTTTAGTAACCCGTATTTAGTACAACACACACACACGATCGTAAATGTCAAACGTCAGATGTGCATCGTTTATTTACATTTTGGCATTTCACGCCGGATATCTAACTTCAAGATTAAATAATTAAGTTCGACACTGTGGCAACAAAACCATACGGTACTTAATTTATTCTGCTTCTTTCCCATCGTGCCAAGAGTAATAGTATTGTAGCGTAGTGTTGTGTATTTGTTCTTATAAGTAATCATTTGGCCGTGTTTCTTCTCGTTTGCAGACATACCACCAGCGTTCCCGTACCGAGAGGTGGAAATTAAGCGAGGCATCGATCCAAAACAGATATACGAGCTCAGCTCCGAGCTTGGCAGGTCAGTAACGGCATCTTGGCGTGGTGGTTTTTGAGTGGTTGCTGGCTGGGCAGTTTAAAATTAGAACGCATCGGTCCCTTCGCCAGTGTCGCCCGATGTTGCGGTCGGGAGACCGTCGTCGTCGTCGTCGTTTACGTCGGCAGGGGTTGGTCCGGATGGCGATTGTCCATCTTTCATCATCCGTTCACATAGATGAGGGGAGCTTCGTTTGCTTTTAGAAACACGTCCTAAGCAAACCGACCGTGTGTGGGGTCACGTAGATTCCTTTCCCAGAAGGGACGGGGTGATGTTTTTCCATCGGCACGCTACCGGACGGCGAAAAACGATGTCACTTCGATGTTCGAAGCACCTGTTAGTCGCGCTGGTTTGGGGGGAGAAAACGATAGAGAACTGCTTTGCTTATAATCCCCTCTTCGAATGGTTTCGCCGTGACTCTTCACTGCTGTGGTGAAGTGTGTTGTCCGTGGTGTCCACTCACGTGGTATAGCGATGTCTCTTGCAAATGGTGCGCAGTACTAAGCGTGTCAGGGTGTATGTATCGATTGGTAGCCAGACCATTAGTGGCACTATTGGTGAAGAAAGTTCAGCTTAAAGATGCCAACTTCCCTCGGCTCTGTTGCGTCCAACTTTCGGCCTGTTGCACGTGTTACGATGTTAACCAGATTTCCTGTCGCACACGATGAATAATGCTTGCCAACTGTATGACACATAGAGTTAGTATTGGAGCGCCCAAAAAAAAAAAATCCCGAATCAATCGGAAGCATAAGGTTAATGTATTGGCATTCCGCACTGAATACGTCACCGCTTATAACGGTCGATTTGATTAATTGATCGAGCGTTTAAGAATAGAGAATATAACTTAAAGATAACTTAAAGCTGTCTCAAATCGAAGAATTAATTCAAAATGGTCAAAGAACAGCTTGTCATCTTCATCTAACCTACCTAGCTTACCTAACAAGATTTCCAATAGGAGCGAGGCTCCTATGTCACACATTATTTCATGCTGTGACATTATGCATCTTTCCCTGAGTAGAGAGAGTCTTCTGCGAACAGGAAAAGCTTGCCTTCCCTTCCGTTCTCATGGAAGGGAAGGTATATCTGCTGTGTATCAGATATACAGCAAGGGTCCAAGTTAACTACCAGTCTATAAGCTTATGGATAAGTCCATTGCGCCAAACGTGTCAACTAAAAAGGCAATAGCAGTGGACCTCTAAATGCAATTTTATTTTCCACAATGACATACTTGAGCCTGTGGCCAACTGTGTGGATTATTGACCGGTATCATTTACGTTTCACCAACAGAGGAAAGTTCGGTGTCGTCTACAAATGCAAGGAAAAGTCGACTGGCGTCCGTCTGGCGGCCAAATTCATCCAGATCGTAAAGAAGGGCGACCGGCGTAACATCGAACGCGAGGTGCACATGATGAACGTTCTGCACCACTCGAAGATCGCCCAGCTGTACGCGGCGTACGAGTTCGATCGCACGTTCTGCGTCATGATGGAGCTGTAAGTAGCAACCATGCGTGTGTCTGTGTGTGCCTTGCGGGCGTATAATCGAACTAAGTATCTATCCCCCATCCAACCCTTATCTTGCAGCGTGGAGGGCGGTGAGCTGTTCGATCGTGTGCTGGACGAGAAGTTCATACTGACCGAGCGGGCGTGTGCAATCTTTATGCGTCAGATCTGCGATGCGGTTGCGTACATACACGGCAATAACATCATTCATCTGGACATGAAGCCGGAGAACATACTGTGCCTTACCGAGAGTGGGAATCGAATCAAGATAATCGATTTCGGGCTGGCCCGTGAATACGATCCGGACAACAAGCTGCAGGTGCTGTTCGGTACGCCCGAGTTTGTTGCACCGGAGGTGGTCAACTTTGAGGCGATCTCGTTCGCGACGGACATGTGGAGCGTTGGCGTCATTGCCTATGTGCTGTAAGTTTTTTTTTGTGTTGGAAATAGGCACCAATTGGGGAACCGTTGCTTAATTTGCTTCTTCTTCTCACAGTGTATCAGGATTATCACCGTTTGCCGGAGAGGATGATATACAGACAATGGGAAACATCACCATCGGCCGGTACGACTTTCTCGACGAAGCGTTCGATAGCGTGTCCGAGGAGGCTATTGACTTTATCAACCGATGTTTGGTTAAGGAACAAAAGTAAGAAATTATTCCCCTTCTTTTTGGCTCCTTTGGTGAAACATTCAATTTTTTTCTACATCTTCAGAGAACGACTCACAGCCGAAGATGCACTCAAACACAAGTGGATCAAGCGGAAACCACAGTACCATCCAACAAATCGTCGACCGTCCCTCACTAACTTCAAACCAATCCTGCTGGAAAGCAACAACAACAGTAGCAATGTGACGGTAGGCGATAAGCACGTACGAAATTGACGATTCTGAACGCCGCCGCCCGTACTCGACATTCTCAGCTCATGCAGTGCCTCTCTTTTCAGAACACTGAAATTGCCAAAGACAACCTCAAGGAGCTGGTAGGCAAATGGGACGAAACGCCCAACAATCGGTACGCGTTTGAGCAGGACACGGAGAACATTATAGCCCCGTCCGGTGAAACCGTACAGCTGCGAAGACCAACGCTACCGGAGCTGGCAGGGCTAGCGAACGGCAGCAACACGTCCGGCAGTCGGAGAGGCAGTATAGCACGAGGTAGGTCGCGGACCACACGTGACGTGCCCTTGTTGCGTTACGAATACATTTGGTCGCTCCGCAGTACGCAGTTCCTAGCTAAACGGCACTAAGATGCCGGATCAGATGGCTTAAGTAACGTTCGAATGGTGCCGGTTAGCTTTTCGGGAGTTATTATTTCGATGTTTTACATTTCTTTTCTGTTTGCATATCGCAACAAGACAAAACACACAATGTATTTCATGAACGTCATTCATCACCAGTCGCGGATCAAAGACTTTGGAGGCGCTAGGCGGCCCCTACTAAGAAGCTACTACCGCTAACCGCTACCGCTAAGCAGTTGCCGGGGCTTTAGGTGACCGCCTACTCCGCCCACTGTTAGATCCGCTACTGATCATCACCATCATCATCGTTAGTGGCAGGTTATGCGCGCATTTGGAATGAAATTTTGCATACAAAACGCTTCATTCAGCTAGGCACTAAACCACGCGCATTGGCAATTGACATTCATGTACAAAGTGTAAATATTATTGACTCTTCTCCCTATCATATTGCTCCAACCCCTACTGTACAGCTCTATCCTTGAATGTCCTAACGTCTTTTTCGTCTTTCTTTTCCTTCCTTTTGGTTTTCTGTCCACCTGGGTGTCGGTCGATTTGTTACCATTATCTGTTACAATGCCTCAGATCGTGACAGTAAATTGAGTATACTGTTCCCACTATAAGCTTCGAGTTAGTAACAGCCTAAACTAGATAGCTAAGCTACGCTAAGATATTACAGTGGGAAAGTTAAAAATGTATTTTTTTATTTGGACAAAACTGATCAATTGTGTGGAACCGTTTCGATTTCGGCTTATGTAAATATTATTCACGAAACAAACAAAAATGATCTCGTGCCGACACCAGTTGAGGACCAGCAAAGCTTACGATCGCAACGCAGAACGACGCAACCTCACGCACATGACGACGACCTGGACAACCCCCCGCCGGGAGAAGATAGGATGTAAATGTAATGATGATAGTAAATAGTGTTGCTACACCCTTTCGACCCCCAGTTGTTTTGGTTGTTTTGTCCCATTTTTCTAATGCCGGTAACACGTGGCGTTTGACATTGTAGCACTAACTGACCTTTTGAGTTTGCGTGGTTTTTCGGTAGTTTAAATCATTAATTCACCAAGCGAGAGAGAGAGAGAGAGAGAGAGAGAGAGAGAGGGGATCCCATATTGCAATAATATCTTGACCGAAGGGGAAATTTACTGTTCCACCATTTTGTAAATGTTAGAATAGGACAAAACGTCATTTCAACATTGCTCTTTTTGCGCTATTATTACACGATCACATGATCATTGCTTCGATTTTGCTTATACGTGTGCTTATGAGTTGTTGCTTTCTTTCCCCTTTTACGTGTTAACGATCTGCGCCATGAAATTCTTCCTAACGATGATGATGATGATGATGGTGGTGGTGATGATGATTTAGCTTGCCGCAAACGTATGGACCCGCAGGCACCATCACCGGAGCTGCTTAATGAGAGTTAGAACGGCGCCCTGTAAGATAACGCCTATTCCAGCTGTAAAGAGAATGGTGCGGAGATGTTACATTCTGTGTGTAAATGTCCTACTACTTCAGCACTTATTGCTAGTGCATGCCACATTTGCAAAGATAGTTTGAAGAATTGCTCAACTAATCTAACATCTTCTGCTTCGTCTTGCTATCCCCTATCTAACATGCCGCAAATTCTAGCCGATGATGAAGAGAGCAATGCCGAGAACAAAGCACCGAATGGTGCCGATTTAAACTACAGTGTCCATCACCACTACCACGATGACAATCAAAAGCAGCAGCATCACTACGACCAAAACGGGCAGCCTATAGTGCTTGAGCTGACGCAACCGAAAGACCCTGATTCGAATGAGCCTGATGTCATGTGTACGACGACGCTTGGTAACGGCTTTACGCTCCCAACTAACACGCCGCAAGCAGTAGCAGCAGCTCCAGCACCGCCTACTATATGTGCTACTAACAACGAGCGATCGGACAGCTGTCATCGTAACTTGACAGCTAACACCGCCTGCTACGATGAAGAAGCTATACAGGAGCGTAACGCTGGTAGCAGTAGTATTTGCAGTAGTGATAGCAATGGCAGTATTAGTAGCTGTAGTAGCTTAGCAAAGGAACATTCAGCTGCTGCTACTAACCGACAGAAAGCTTGCGCAGCTGACGGTGGTCTTAAACCAGCATCAGAGACCATCGTCATCGTCGTCCAGCAGCATCCTTCACACTCCACCACACACACATCCACAGACACACACTCTGATACAAACCAAACCAATGGACGACCGAACCGTACGTCCGTGTCGTCCGATTTCCTCTGCCCTTCCGCAGATAGCGATTCAATGGCGTCCTCCTGTGACACCACGGCTAGCGTGTGTACGGAACCGGCCCCATCACCCACCTCCCCACTACCACCACCAACACCGCTGACCGCTGACAGTCAGCACGCATCACACAACCACCTGACCGAAACACGCCTGGACAAGGTACGTGACGATTTGCGCAAACTATCCGATTTACTAAAGCTTTCCCTCACGAACGTGAAGGCACTGGGCGACGGAGTGGACGCTACTGCCGAGGACGCTGCGTCCGTGCTGACCTCACCGACCTCACCCGCACCTGCGCTCGAGCTGGACAGTGAGCTGGAGAGTTTGAAGTCGAAGGTTAACACAATCCGCACGTCCCGGGCCCAGAACAAACTGAACGAGCTGGCCCAGCGGCCCGATTTTCTTGCGAACGAAACCTTCAAGCTGCCAACGTTCCGATTCCTGCCGAAATCAATCAGTCTCTGCAATGAGGACTCGGTTTTCAAAGAGAATTATACCAAGTTTTGTGATCGGAATGCATCTTCCCGGTTAAGTCGGGAGGAGTCGCAGGAAACGACTGTCACCGAGAAGGTAGAAACAATTGGGCCGGTTGTGAGGAAGAAGTCAACCACATCTTCCACGACTAAGAAGAAAAAGGACACGGACAGTGCGGCTACGACGACGACGACTACAACAACCACCACGTTCGCTAGTACTGGCTCAGGACGGATCGCTTCGACCACGACGGTGCGGAAAACGATCGTTAAACAGCAGAAGATACTGGTGGACGACGCAAGTTCCACTGCACCCATTTCTACCATTGCCTCAACGAAAAGTTTCGATGCGCCGGCCCCAGCGTCAGATACTAAACTAACGCATTCAGCTTCGATCAAACGTACAAAGTTCCGCGTTAATCAGCTCAGCAGTCGGGATGTCCCGGTGGCGATTAATTCCGTCGCAAGGCGGTACCTCGAACGGAGCGGCATACAGGATGATCTTACGACGGTAACGGTAAGAGTACCGCCCCCAACGGGCGCAATTCAGACAACGCTAGACGACACGGTTACGGCCAACAATATGCGCAACAATGCAATACGGCTCCGTAGCTCGGTTTCGGTCGACTGGGACGCGGTCGAAAATCGATCAATGAAGACGATCAATACCATTCTGAAGCGACACGCTGTGGCTAGTTCGGCTGTGAAACAGATACAGGCACAGCTGGAAGCGACCATCACAACGCACAAGTAGGGTGAAGTGTGTCCGCGACCGGATGATTGTACATACAATGCGTACTCTTTCACTAAACGCCGCGTGTATTTATAGATAGATTCTATTTATCGATGAGAGAGAGAGAGAGAGAGAGAGAGAGAGAGAGAGAGAGAGCAGCAGACGCAATGCAGTTTCAATGTTATAGGCATGTATTTGTATCATATAGGTGACAGGCGATATAGATAAATAAAAAAAAGTTCGAGCAGCAGCATGGTAATTTTTTGCGCGCGATGTTTGTGCGGAAAGGTTAAGCGTGCGCATAGGCTCGTAAATGCAACGTGACACAAACCAATGTAGGGAAAACAAATTGCGGAGAGAATCGGACATTTTATGTTCCAGTTGCTCTGCATCGAGCAGTTCGATAGGAGAGTATTCGTTAAGGAAATGTATGTATACTGAAATAAAGAATATACGTAAAACCAGCTAATGGAAGAATTTTGAAGTTTTTTTTTGTGATATGTTAATCTTAAAGCAATACTGAAGGTTTGTTGGAATACGCGCAAGACCGTTCTGTTTGTATCTGCCTTTCGTCGTTGCTTCCTTGGAGACCATCACTCTTATATATTTTAGTTTATTTTAAAATTGATCATTGTATTGATTGATATTGTTGCAATTATGATCATAAGTTGTTGCTAAATAGGTACAACTTCAAGCTAAAATACAAGCAAGAGCAGATTTTAATGGAACCGCAAAATGGTACATTATTCCGCCTAAATGTATTCAAAGACGATTCTCATTGATTTCGAATTTCATTATTACGCCTAAATGTATGCAATATTTTGTACATGCTACTAATTTTTAATTCAAACGATCATATCGAATCTTAGCAGTGATCTGGTACTTGTTCACCCTGCGAGGAGGACAAATAAGTTGTAAATTTGAAAACAAAGAAGAATAGTACACAACAGAGATTTTTATTTTCGCGCAATAAAGGTTTTCTATTCGATTATGGCTTTGAAATCGATATGATACAGAGTGTGATACACATTCGATACCACGTTATCCGAATTTTGATGAGAGTACCTGTAGAAATTCACTCTCATATCGATATTTGCTCACTTTTACATGCCATACAAGGCTTATCGAGTTACTTTGCGGTTTTGTACTTGATGATGATTGTATGATTTGGTACTTTAATACATTAAATGCAGTAACACCGTATTAAATATATTAATTTCATAGATCCACTTCCTTTCACTAGCAATAATAGTGATTCGAAGGTGCGTTCCACGCGCTTACGAGATTTTTGAGTGTTGAAAATCATACGATGAATTGCCTTACAGAAATGGAAAAATCGAATCGAAATCAGAATCGAATAATAGCACCGTACAAATCATAAATTGATTCGATAAAACCTGTAGGAAACATCTATTGTGCTATTGAGATGTACTATCCCATTTTCTTTGCGAGAAATAATCGACAGAATAAGAATCTCAGGTAACGAAGGTGTTGAAAACCACCGAAAGCTTCCAATAAATGTGTTCATATTCGCGCAAAATTATCAATAAAACTACAACTCAATAAAATGTATGTATCTTTCCAACTTTTACGAATCCATAATTCAGATCAGATGAGTGTCTTCCTTTAGCAAAGTATTACTTTTATAGGTTTTCCGATTGCGGTTTGCCATTGTCTCTAAGCTGAGAAGCGATCATCAGATAACTTCATCAAACACGCTCACTGCTGAAGAGATATTTTTTATGAGCATCGTAAGGCTACTTTTCTGATCGATTATAGACTGATCGACTTCGGTATGAAAGTGGTTCGGTTGGAGATTTTGTTAAACGACGCTGATTTAATTTTGGCAGGTGGCAACTCTGATGCACATTGGAGTCGAATTTACTCTTGCCAGTGGTCAGGAAGTGCCTCCAAATGTCTGATGTTTGCTCTGATCATACATAGATGTGCCAGGGAGATGGGCTTGCCTGTCGTCTCTTCAATCTGGACTGGAAACGACCATTCGAGGTGTAGAGCCTGATAAGTAAGTAAGTAAGATAGATAAAGCTAATAGCACGAACTAAAGCCTCCGCTGGCGAAGTTTTAGCTAGTGGCGAATATTTTACGAGGGACCTTCTCGTGTCTTTCACCCGAATAAATCATCAGTTGCGAATCCTGAAATATTTTGGCTACAGCCAAATCAACCAAATTCAATGAAGTCACTTTACAATTATATTTAAATAAATAAATAAATAAATAAATAAATAAATAAATAAATAAATAAATAAATAAATAAATAAATAAATAAGCAAATAAAAAGGAAATTATACAAGAGACGGTGTACAGCTTGGGGAAACAACGCAATGCAGAACTATTGAATAAAAAATCCCTGAAATTAGTCTTTTTCCATGCATATGTACAACTCATAGAAACTGCAATCGGTACATAGTTTTTGCTTTAAAAAATACGTTCTTTGTTACAGAAAAATAAAGATGACATATTTTTTCCAATTATAGGGACTGAATAATATGATGATCAATACGACTAAAAGTCGTTAGACAATAGCTCGAAGACTTCAGTATGTTACAGACATAAGCAGGGGGGAAAATCATCACCACAAACTATAAGTTCGGATATTGTGAACGTTTAAGACAGTTTCTTTCGCAAACATTTTAAGCTTTATTTTCAATGAAGCATCAAAATAGAACACAAAAAAGGCAACTCAATGCACAACAAAACGATAGAATCAGATCATGTTTTTGGGATGTATTTTTTAAACCATTTTTATTCCTTTTTTTAAGTTTTTTGGTTGTGTTGTTTCCTTTCTAGATTTTCCTCTGCTTCCTTTGTTTTACTTTTGCTTGTTTGTTTTGTTTGTTTGTTCTTCATCCTTTGCTCACGCTCGCTTTCCCTCTCTCTATCTCTTTTTAATGTAATATATCTATGATTTTAATTTTTAATAATTAATAACAATGTACAGTAAAATCAATAAGTTTTTATATCATTTATCTTTCGAGTTGTTTCGAAGTACGACGTGCCGTGGTTGCGCACACATGTTTGTTTCCTTTACCATACTTATCTTCATCGCCGTTTTATCTCTTTTGCATTCTTTTATCATTGTGTTGTGTTATCGCTTACCTTTTTATCGTTTTTTTTTCCATTTGATTTCTACGATTTTTCCTCTCTTTTTATGAGTAGTGGTTTGTGTGTTAAGGGAAGAAAGCTCATAGACTTTCATTTATCCTATATTTATATATATGTATATGCAAAAGCCAGTACGGTTTCGGGCACTGGTGTACTAAAAAACCGTATGCAAACAACTACTACCACGGCAAAGGAGGGCTGATGTTTCCCATTGCGTAGTCGACAACTGGGGAATTCGTCCCCGCATGTCCTGGCAACGATTCGCTTCCTCCTCGACCGAAGGCTTTTATTTGCTGATGCTTGAGTGCCGCACAGACAGACCGACGCGAGCAAACACCAGCGAACCAGCAGCGTGTTGGTTGGTTATTTTTTAAAGACTTTCCACTCTTTATCGTACCATCGGCCCACTGCTATTGAATCGGTTTGCACGTGGTTTTCCCTCTCTTTCGCTCGCTATTTGCGCCACAGAGTAAGTGTTTTTAATTTAAGGTTTATTCGCACTGGGTTTGAAGTTTAAATCGCTTGTGTTTGTTTTGGTTTGCTTTCTTTTTATACTACGGTTTTAGATTTTAAACTAGTTACTACCCGCGCCCGCGCTCTTCAAGAGCCGTTCTAGCCCCCGCTTTTGTTTTTTTTTGTTAATTTTCTTATTCTTCTTGGTTCCTTCGTGTGAAGTATTTTCTTAACGTTACTAATGACTTATTAACTTTCCCTAATATCTTGTTGTTGTTTTTTTTCTTTAATTTGAGAAACATGCTCTAAAACGACGCGAAATGAAGAGACAAACGAAACCACGTGAGGAACACTAAGGAACATTTCTAACAATTGATTGACAGAAATGCAGTGTTTGCTTTTTTTTCCTGAATTTGTTTGAAGAAATACTACAAGAAAAACATGCTCAAAGAACAACAAAAACCAAACGAATAGAAGAAAAACAAAGTCAAGAGAAGAAGGTAAGAAGATAGGTTAAGGCAGAATAGTACTTTTTTCCTTCCCTTTTCTCGAACTTGAGTGCTTTTACCGAGCACAATCCAGAAAACTACCAGAAAAACGAACGATTTTAATATTATTTGTGTGAGTGAGAGTGTGTGTTTTTCTTTTAATTTTTCATTTCCTTCTCCTCTGTGGGAGAACGCGTTCACTTCTCTCTAGGAACAAAATAACGCGCTTTGTTTTGTAGTAAACCAGTAAATATGGGTGGGTAAATTCTTACATTCTTTCCTGTACTGCTTCCGGGGTTTCGCTTGGTATTACTTGGGGTTGTATGCATGTAAGTGTGTGTGTGTGTGTGTGTGTGTGAAATGTGTTCGAACGTGGTTGGGGAGTTCAGTAGTAATTCAATTCATGCGATGTGTTTATACTATGCTTGCATCATATTTACTAAGACGTTTGACGTTTCGATTGACGTTTGACGCTTGCTGTCAAACACGCACCTCCTTCAAAGCTCAAAGGGCTCGCCCGCCGGTTGCTTTAATATGGCGACGATGTGACTCAACGTGCGCGTTTCGTATTCGGGTATAGAAGTAAGACAGTACAGTAAAACTCCCATCTTCTCCTGCTTCAAAGACAGACAAACGCTTGTAACAAGAATTTTTATTTCTGTTTTTCCCGGTAGATATCTTCACTCGGAGGACACGGAGGACAAATACAAACACACGCTCACAAACAAGCACTGCTGGTTTTCTCGCTTGTTTCGGTTGGTTTTTTGTATTCTTTTATCGCTCATATCTTTATTTTGTAACAATGTAGTGTTGTACCTGATGCCATCCCGCAGTTAAACCCTAACTTAATACCGTATTCGCTTTTGTTTTTAAAGATATACAGACACATACGCATTTGAATGTGTTTGTTTTTCCCTCTCTTTTTCTTTTCTTGTTCCTTGTGTTCCTTTTCTTTACGCCTATGATACAAACTTAAAACAAAAACACATGAAAATTCATTTTTTTCCATTTCCACACGCGCTGCATGTGTTTCCCTTTTCTTTACTCTGTTTATGTATGGGTATGTGTGTGTTTTTAGCACTTCAGATTGGCTACCGAAAGTGTCCGTCCTTTTCTTGGTTGGTGCCCACCAAGCATCAAGGGATTGTTTTGTCTCATTTAATATACGTTGAAGGCTTATTAGTGACTGCGGAGCTAGAAGAGACAGACTGTGCCTCGAAAAAACAGTGGAAGGATAGGCTTCTGTTTTTCTTCGCTTTTTTTCTTTGTTTTTTCTCTTCTACTATCTCCCAGCGCAAAAACCCACAACGATAAGAAATTCTGGGGACGTGTGGGATATAGAGGGACCCATTTTGTTTTTTTTTTGTTGGGGGGGGGGGGGGGGGGATAATGGTCGGCCACCGACGATGAGTGCCGCGGTTGACTGACTAGGATTATACACTAACGTACACGAGATTTACAGTTCGAGTGTCTGAGAGGAGAGCTCGGTTACAGTGGTCTCGTCTCTTAAAGCTTGTTTGTTCTTTTATTTCTCTCTGTTTTTAACTATATATCGACAATACGTTCTCTATCTCGAGGGTGTTTTTTTTTATTAGGGAGGGGGAACAAAGGGGGAAAGGAAGCAGTCAGCACAGACGGTCAGACAGAAAAAAAATGGAAAACAAAGGCTAGAGGGAGCAGGACACTGCCGGGACATTCGGCAAGTGTTTATGCAAGTTGAAAAGCAAAGTACTACAATTTGGAACAAACTCATAGAAAATTAAACATAAGGCACGGTGGGTACCAGGAGATTTATCATTATTCAGGATTAAACATTTAATAAGCTTTATGGTAACAGCAAAGATAGCTACAGCGAGAGCTTCCAGCACAATCACGAGGAAAGCGGGGGTTATTTTTTCAAAATGTTGTATAGATGATAGAGGCACATTATTCAACTCAGTCGAAAGGACCTAATTGTATCCTTTTCCTTGATTAGACATCCTTAAACAATCGAAAAATTTGGAAGATTTTACACGCAACGTACATAGATCGTCCAGCGCCCAGTAGCTCTGGAAGTTAGAGGAAAAAGGCCTTCCACCGTGCCCTGGAGAGTAGTAATTAAAGTCTGAAATATTTTGTTTAGAAAAAAAAAAAACCCCAACACACACTCCTATCACAAAGCAAATGCAAAAGGCGTGTTGCACACGTGAATAATGCCAACCATTTGCCAGTTATCTTTGCAAGTATTGGGAGACAATTAAATGAATAAGAAAATCGCTTCACCACGCATTGTCGATCGTCTGCCTTTACTTAGCTCTTCCCTTTAGCTCGCTTAAGGATGTATCGGTTTAATATCGTTCGGCACGCCCTATTGCACGACCATTACAAACACTAGCGAAGATTACTAGATGACTAATAATAACTGTAATAATAACGCATGTAACGCTTGGGCGGGGTCAGCACAAAGCCTTCCGTTTAACCACACAACTTAACGTAACGTACTAAAATGGCAACGCAGTAACGCAGTGTAACGTAAAACGTGTAACGAGTTCTAAGTTGAACGCTTCTTCTCCACGCGTTCCAATCGGAAGAAGCTTGTAAGTACTACATGTGTGTTTAGGTGTTCTTAGGTGGCTGCTTAGTGTAGCGTCGTATCGTACTACTTAATAATGTTTGCTTCCTGCCCTGCTGTACCACATTTTGCTCATACTGATGATGTTACTGTTCTGTGTGTATGTGTTTGATTATCTCTACCGAGGCGACAATTGTGTGCCGGCCCGGGGTTCCTGGCTGTACATCTGTATCCCAGCACCACGCACACCACAAAACTTTGCGTTTAGCTAATATAAGTAAACTTGTCCCGGTTTAATACTATATTACCGCCACGGCAAGGTTGGCGAGAGCGTTACCATTTTGTTGTAACCCGACTCGAATGTTTATATATATTTTTTTACACACATCAACGAAGATTCATTTCCCTCTCGCTCAAGGGTTGTGTGAGATTTGCCATTATATGAGAATGAAGAAGAAGGAAATCAAACCCATTTCCACTCGCAGTAGAATGGGGTTTATGATGTCACGGTGACACAAATCCGGTGGGGAGTGGAAACAATGTAATAAAACGCTACAAAAATTGGGTCAACAGCTTTCTCGGTCACATGTGAAGAATTCCCGGACGCCCTTGTTGGGCGATGGAACACGAATGGAGAGTAGAAATGATGCTACGGCGCGCACAAACAAAAAACTTATCCTCATTTTCTTCGAGTTCCTTGACTTTGGTGTTACGCTTTGTTACTTCGTACATCGTTCCTTTTCTGTATCATTGCGGTCGTATGTGTTTGCTTTAGTTGTTTAAGTTAGTGCAATAAACGTGCCTTTTTGTTATTGTAGATTTTGCTTTCTCTCTTTCGTGCATGTTTTATGTTTGTTTTTTTTTTTTGGTTTTAATAATTCACACACACACACACACACACGCGTTTCATATTTTTTTTCGAATTAATTTCCGCTCTGTTTCACGTCAGTTAGTGTTAACGTCTATCAGCTACATATCGGAGTTGTAGAAGGGTATTAGTACTTTTGTAAGATTTACTTTCTTCTTTCCTTTCTTCTTTCAAGCTCTCGCTGACTCCCTTCTACTATTCTTAAAAATGCCTGTGTTCTTTTTTTCCTTTTCCACATGGAATTAACTACATTTCAAAGGGTGTGCGTGTGTGTGTGAATGCTACGGTTTTGAATGTTTTAATTCGGTAATCGGATTTGTTTTACTTTATCTATTATTTGTTCCTATAGCTTTTCACGGCTCTTTGTATCGGGGGAGATTTTATGTTTAATGTACGTTTTTACTCGGTTCTATTGCGAATCATGTCCTCGATTCATTTTAACCTTTTTTGTTTTGCGAGAAGAGAATATTTACGTTTATTTAGTTGCATGTTTAGTGTAGCTTTTGTTTTGCTTCTTCTTTTATTTATTGATTTACTTTTTTGTGTACGTTTCTGTAACGACACCGATATAATATCTGTATGACTAGAAAACCCGCCGCGCATCGTTTAAGTCTGTTCTTTTCTTTAAAGGACAATTAAACGTGCATCTAAATGTATGCTGCCGCATCACGATCATGCGCGATCCAACTGTGATCAATCGAAACCGAAACCGAAAATCTGTTTGAATTTGAACAAAACGGTCAACGTACTGGGAAGTACCGCGTTTCGTGATGATGTTACATTCCGTACAAGGTTGGTATTGCACTAGCTTTGTGTGTAATTGTGTGAGTGTGTACTTATACTATTACTAAGTTTAAAGTGCTGTATCATCTTACTTAGGAAATAGAAATTTGTCACTTCAAGTGTAACTGGTAGTGTTGCGTCGGGTTTTTCTCTCCCCGAATCCCCCCCCAAGGACCCCTCCAAATGTACACCGAGTACTAGGCGCCTCCATGTACTGCTTACGTGCTACTATATACTTAAGGGCTTAACTCACTATCGAACAAAACGTTACTGATGACTAATCCTAACGAACGAAATATTCGAGAACGGGTTTAACGATCGTTCCGGAAACAAGAACTCGATCATCACTCACACACGCGCACATACACGCATTCATACCCTCACAAACACACACACGCGCACAGCTGTATTATGGGCAACGATACTATGGCGTTCGATCGGGTCAATGACTGCGGACGAGTGACTTTTTTTTAATGCATCGAAACCAAAATCGACGAAATGAATCGACAAACCTCACCACGATCGCACTCTAAACACACACATACACACTCTACACACAAAGACGCATCATCGCTTGCTTGCGTGCGCCTGACCATCACGCTAAACTATCACAGATCTTCACGGATCACTTTTCTCTTTTCAATCCCCCCCAACCCCCCGCCCGATGTTGCTATCCAGCCGTATCTCTTCACTTCAGCTTATACGCTCTTATACGTGGGTATAGGATGTTGGGTTGATTTGTTTTTTTCGCGGGAATGAGAGGGGTCCTGATATTCAATTGGCATAATTCTCCGATTCCACAAACGTTTCCCACCAATTCAAACACGTTCAGCTGATCCTGCCGTTGCTCTTGGTTTGTACCGACTTTTTGCTTTTGTCTCGCACGTGACACCTTCTTCCTCGCGGTTCGATCGTGGTGATTAGTGGTCGCATTCATTGCAAAAAAAAAACTCCCTTCCGCTTCAATAACCCCTCAAGCGCACTGATCCGATCCAGCCCGTGCGTATCCAGCCGCCAATAATATTATCGACTTTTAAATGAAATCGCTTCATTCCTCAAAACCGAAAACGAACAACGTCTCAAACCCGTATAGTGAATGTTGCGCAACTGTCCTACTCTCAACACGTGTGAGTCGTGTGAAATTCAATTCGATCACGTTCAAACGTCTAAAACAATAAAAGAGAAGAAAAACGATTCAACTTTGATTGCTTCTTTTGTTTCCCATTTGGTTTTTGTTTTTTTTTTTTGGTTATCCTTCTTCTCCCTCCTTACTAACGCATGCGCTACACGCTACACTAGCTAGAGCCTGCATTTGCTTTAGGGGTTTTAAAGTATAGTGCACTAGTAGTGTACTAAGCCTAGTTATACGGTATGAGTTGTTTGTAATTTTGCTTAACTAACAATCGATTTTTTTTAATTTATCTGTGTATGATTGTGTGTGTGTGTGGATGTGAGCGTGTGAAGGGAATAAACAACTAAACGTTACGTACGTTACGCGATCGTCCCACCCCCTTTTAGTGTTCCGTGTGTGATCGTCGCGGGATCGTGACGTGTGTACGCTCTGCTGCTTGCTTGTATTAAGTTCTTTTATATTAAATTTTTCTTTTTTAGCCTACACGTCTCTTCTTCAGAACAAAACCATCGAACGGTACACAATAATACTCTCAATAATCGTCTACATTTGTTTGCATATGTGTGTGTGTGTGCTTTTCTTTTTGTTTCTTTTGTTTGTTTGTGTGAGCTGTGTGAATTAAATTTTTGTTTCGCTCGCTTGATTTTGCTGTTGTTTTGATAACAATTATACGCTTCTTCTTCAAACGATATTATGCATTTATCTACGAAAATACGATGCGTGTTTCGCTTGGTTTTTTTGTCGTTTTCTTTTCTTTTTTTTTCTCTTTTCTATTGCTCAATACTTTCGCTATCAAAAGACCTCTATGTACCAGCTGTATGCCCCCTAACCTGTTTACCGCTGCACCATGTCACACGTCGTATTACTCCGTCTCGAACGCAGCGGCTTTTAGCATCGTAAACACCAGTAAAGGTCCGTTCCCAGCTTTGGTGGTTGTTAACTGCACCGAGCGTTACGCCGGGATGAACCAACAACGACGGATCGAACGCGAAGATAAAACCAAAGCATCCAGCACGATCAACGGCTTCAGCCAACGTATATGAAGAAATGCTTAACGCTTCGTGTAGAACGCTTCGATTTGTTAGGTGGACTACTTGGATGTGGCTACTTAGCAACGTGCACCAAATACACTCTCGCACACAGGATCCTTTTATGTGGTGTGTGTGTTTATGAACTGCATCTGTCAATTGATGATGTTGCGGCCGTTGTTGCTGTTGCTGCTGTTGCTGCTGCTTCTGCTTACTATTCTGGTTTGGTTCTTTTAGATACACTGGCAGCTCGTATATAGCACCTACAAATATTTTCTGCACGCATATTTCTATACAGCTGAAGCTTTAGACCTTTAGACGTTTGCTTTTGCGCTACGGTAACGCTTTACCGGGGGTTTTCCCCCTCCCCTAGCCACAAAAGTCCACAGAGTCAGTAGTAGTGTCGCACATCACCGTTCTTGACCACACCGCGGCCACACACTTCATCATTTGCTCCCTATCTCTCTTTGCCTCTCTCTCTCTCTCTCTCTCTCTCTCTCTCTCTCTCTCTATCTATCTCTCTCTCTCACACGGAATCGTTTTTATGTGCTTGCACTGAGTGTGTGTGTGTTACTTGTCTCTGTATATCGCGATTTTTCGATCTCATGTTATACATTCAAGAGCAAAGGAAGGATTCTGATTTTAGACTGTTGTCGATTTTGTCCATACCGCGAATTTCTCTGTAAGAAATTAAAAGAAAGGAAAGTTGAGAGAGAAATTTCAGTATAATTCAGACTGGTCGATTTTAGATTTTTAGAGAGGTTGGGGGAAGGGGTTGGAGGGTGGGGTTAGTTGGATCAAGGGGTGGTAGAAGGAACACAAGGGAATGGGGAACACTGGGGTTAGTTTGGTGGAGGGATTGTATACGCAGAAGAGATAGGGTTGGATAGTTTGTGATAGCGATACAGAAAGGTTTATATATATATGTGTATTTATATAGAAAAAAGGGATTAGAAGAAGACATGAAGGAGATACGGGGGTATTACGATCATCAAGTATAATCATGCAAACCGCGAATCTCCTTCAAGCGTGCGCAGAAAATAGAACCAGCGTAGAAGAGAACAGAGAAGGAGCAGTGTGAAGAAGAGTTTAGAAGAAGAGAGAGAGAAAGAGAAAAAATAATAGTGGGAAAATATTAGGGCTTGAGGTAAGAGATAAGTAACTAAGGATAATTGTGAAAGAACGAACAAGCAAAAGAAATACAAATAGGTTAAAGGAAAAAGGAAAGACAAAAAAAAAGAAAGTAGAATAAAGATCATTGTAAAAAGGTAGAAATAGTACTATCAGTGATAATCAATGCACAGGATAGGTATAGGAAGGCAATGAAGAGTAAAAGTAAAGAGCAGCCAAAAACAAGGTGTGGTGCCTTTTTTTTTTTTTGCTATCTCGTTTGGAACTCGTGGAGAGAGAGAATGTCTTGAGGGATGATTTCTTCCCATGAAACAATAGTAGAAAACTAGTTTCGTCATTTTTACAGTGCAAACACGTACAACATTACTCAAATGCAAGTTAATTTTGCGTTTATGTGCTGTACATGGGATGAATAGTGTTTATCCATGTAATTGGAGCAAAAAGGGGAATGGAAAACCATTTACGAATCTATTTTTTGTGCCACAAAAGGTAGTTTTAGTTCAGTTTTAAAGGGCAACGTCAATTTTAGGGATATATTTATCTGTTTCTATCAGGATTCTACACAAAAGACACACATACAAGAGCTAATCGGGATTTCAAAGAGCTTCAAAGTACAAACACTGAACAGTGAACATTTCAAGTGAGTTTTAATGTGGTCGAATAAGGCAAAGAATTACAGGATTCATGACTACCGTTTTTGAATTTGGAGGATCGTTCAGATGAAGGAAACTTAAAAAATGTCCTGCTAAATAGGTGATGCATCTATCCTCAGACTCTAGCTTTCAAGAAAATATGATTTGAAGATCGTTTTAAGTGTGTTTAAATAAGGACCTTTAGAAATAGAAACGATTTTTAAGTTCATGTTCTTCATGAATCTCATCGAACAAAAAACTTTAACCGTCAATTTAATGCTACTTTTTTCCATTATAGCAACATTTCGTTCCAATAGGAGATTACACCAAAAGCCTAGTCGAAAATGGAAGAGAAAAAAAAAATGGAGAAAATAGCGAAGCAGTTAGGTACAGAAGAGAATAAAAGAAAAGAGTTTATGGCAAGGGGGCGGGTTTGGAAGCATTGTACAGGACTGATTGGAAAGGATTGTAACGGGATAGAAAATAAGACAGCGAAATAACAGGTTTAACTAAATAAAGTAGAAACAGATTTTTTTTTTGCTTTTGCTTTTCTAGCGTTACGAGTTGTGGTTGAAAATGGATTTCTGTATTGTTTGTTTGTTTGTTCGTATTGTTTTATCGATTTTACATTTTTGTTGGGGTACATTTATTGCTTTCAAACGGTGTCTTGCCGCACGGTGGTGGTGCGTTGAAGAAACCAGTTGAAAAATAATAAATGATACCACAGTTCCACAATACGTTGTCGCGTATTAACATTATGCTTCTCTAAACAAAACAACCAATTGATGTTGGTGCATTCAGGTGGATAAAAAAGGTTTGGTAGGTAGAAAGTAAAAAACCCAACTGTTGGTCAGAGTTAAAAGTAAAAACAATTTTAAAAAAGTATAAGAATGTGTTCAACAATTACGATCGGGCAAACCAATCATTGTATTCATGGTGTCTAAGGCGAAGACAAGTAGAGCAAATGGAGTTGAGTACTTTACGGACACTTTAAAGAGGTTCAAAAAAGGAGAGCTTAACAAAAGTACACAAGAAAAAGGGTAACGATCAGATAGAGGAAAATAGAAAAAAAAACATTTAAGATAGAAGGGGTAAAAACGATCTAGAACAATACTAAACAGTTGTCAAATTTAGACAGGACAGTAGAGGAGCTTAAGAAAACTGAAACTGAAATTGTACGACAATAAATTAAGCAAGAAGATAAAAAATTACAACTGATCTGGGTAAGAATTGAAGAGAGATACAAAAAAGATAAGAAAAAAAAACAAAGAAAACGAACAGAAGAAAAAAGTAGAGAAACTAATCACATCTGAGAACGTTACACGGAGAAGATAGTGAGACACATCGATAGAAGGGCAGAAACTGGGTAACATACATCGAAGAGTTTGTGTGTGTGTGCATTGGGAGACATTGTTATTTTGTGGTCGCTTAAGGCTCTGTATGCGTGTCCATGTGTTCATGTGTGTGTGTGTGTATATCTGTTTAGCGTCTGTTTAACTCTGTCAGCAGAGAAACATACAGGGAGATTTACAGTGAAGGAGACAGCATTGTTGTAAAGAAAAATCAAACAACGTAAAAATCGTAACTAAATGTTTCCATTCTGTTTCCGAACGACGTAAAACCAGAGCTTCTGCCTGCAATTCTACGTTCCGCACTACACAGTGAATCAATATATATTCAGCAAAACATTTTCGAGGACAGATGAAAACGTCGTTGCCGTATATGCAGCCTTAAGATTTGATTTCATTTCCGTAGCAAATAATAGTAAAAATTAGTCACTCAAGCAGGCACGCTACGTGTTTCAAACCGACAAACAACGGAAAAGGAATTAATACAGATCGGAACTGAAAACACATACAAATATCCTCAGGTAGAAAATGCAAAAGCAGATCGAAAGTAACTGGAAAAAAGGGAGTATGTATGTTACAAGTTAGTGTGGTGCAAATGAAAACATATCCATTCATGAAGTACTCAAAAAACGGAAGAGAAATTATCATATCGCAATTTAACGCACTTTAACGCATTAACAACAAACGGTAAAGGGAACAAAATCGAACAACAGGAGTCTAAAATATGGACAAGCAACGTGTTGTTAGTATGGACGAGCCGGTTGTTTTCACGAAACTAACATGTGTTTTCAAACTAAATGCTGTGATGATGGTGGTGGTAAGAGCTAATATACTTTTACTATACGTGTTTCTGTACACCTTACAACAGAACGGATCTACGGTTCTAAACTAATTATGCTATGCTTTACATTCGCAGGAGTTTGGTGATGATGCACTCCCTCTATGTCACGCTATTTGCGCCTTTAGTCACGTTAGTGAGCAGTAATGGATTAGCGATGGGAAACAATCAATAACAATCAAAGAGTTTTTAAAAATTGCAATATAACATTTACTGATGCTAAGATCGGGCTAGGGCTTTTTTTTTGTTTAAACAACTAAAATTCACTATTATCAGAGCAGAGGCTGCAATTTGCGGTTATGGCGTAAGCATCCCATAAGTTCTCACTGCTGTATATTAGGCTAAACCGGCACAAAGAAAGAGTAAAACCAGGCTTTTCAACTGATGAAGATCCCGATCACGTTGTGCTTTGGACGTTGTGATGGACGGCAGAGATGCAATCAGCGGCTTGGTATCACTCTTCTGCCCTCCCGAAATAGCAGGCAAATTACTGCAAGCCATTCTAAGCAGGCACACGACGTTCAGCTGGAATCCTTAACCGGAGCATCATCTTCATCATCATCATCGTGAGCAAACGGGAGTGAAAGCAGCTGGCAATGGCGCTACGCATCCGCCGTCTACTGATGAAAAAAGGAATAACAACATACATACGACAGGCATGATGCGCTATGGAATGGGGCACAGCAAATGGAAGGAGGCTGGCGTGAGACACTGGGTGGACACAAAACATAGACTAAACACATATAACACGAGATATCACCGGTTGTGTTGCTAACCGATCCTAACAAACCATCACCGACCGGAGGATGGACACGTTACGTCAGGTCGGACGCAGCTCGGAATTGGAATTTTTCAATTACGGTTCGACACAACAATAAACTCACCTACTGCTAATGGGATGGGTGCTATATATAATACATACGTTCACTGTGATTTTGAGACGCATGTGTGTGTGTGTGTTTGTGTATGTGTGTGTGTATGATGAATCAACACATCTCTACGATGGGAACATCAATTATGAAACATGGTGATGGTGGCATATCTATGATAAGATTCTGGGAATCTTTCTACTTAAATTTACGTATGCTAAAGGAACTATTTGGAAGGTCTTTAACTTCATTCGTGACATTCTTACAAAGACGTTATTAGTGTATCGAGATCGTGAGTTTAGTTTGGTTTAGTTAAACCTTGCATATTAGACAACCTGGATCAATAATGATTTATTTCCAGTTGGAAACTAAAAACTGGGAATTTTGTATTAACGCGCAAACACTATCATAGAAACTCTTCTGAGTTTTACGCACAGACCAGCACAGAATTACACTGTGGAGATCGCCAAAAAATTAGAATGTCTTTTGGCCAGAGTTTATCGCATCACAACGTCTCTGCGGGAAGGTCTTAGAGGAACGAAATCCAAAAAGGTTGAGATCTAAAAGTTAGACACAAGACCAGCACAACACAAAAACCTAGGACGTCTTTTGGACACAGTTTATCGCATCATCGCTACGGGAAGGTCCTAAGGGAACGAAATGCAAAAAGTTGAGGTCCAAGGACCGCTGGCAAGGAAGATTGTCAATCGTCACAGGCGTGTTAAACAAATCACGTCCAAAAGACTTATCAATATTGTAGTGCCAGATGAGGTAACTGATAATCCTACAGCCTCATGAGAAACTGTTCAGTTCAATAGACAAATTCGTGAATGTTGCAAAAGCTGAAGCTTCAATTCTATGGTTTTCTTACTGGGTGATGGCAACCCCTCATACTCTGAAGATCAACAGAGATTCTATACCTGAGGAGTAGGTTCTACTACTGGTTGTAGTATACTACATCCTAGGTTAAATGGTTCAAGATTCCTCAAAATCTCAAACATTTCTCCTCAAATATCATTTCCTTGTTCCTTTCTGTTAATTCTCAGAGATAAAAATGACCAACAACAGAGATTGTAATAGGAAGTTTGGAAGATGGCACAGGTAAAATCGATCCCAACGATGAACCATTTAAAACAGGACGTTTTGACTCCAATATTAATGGTCGCCATATAGCCAGAACGTTAGACGTTTCGATTAGACGGCCATTTGAAAGACGTTTTTTAGCTTCCGATGTCCGTCTTGAGAATGTTACTGACAAAAACTAGCGATATAAAATAAAAATGTTGCTTAGAAAAAATTCCTATTCCAAAAATGCCACCAGAAGTTAAAGACCCGATTTTTTAATCATAAAATATAAATCATCCTACGATACACTACGACAGGGCGAATGGAAACAGAAATCATATTTGTATAATACATCCTCCCTCTCACGTGAATGCTTATTTGGACACGATCATGATGGTGGAAACAAGGATGTTAGATGATTAGACAACATTGAACGATGTTCAACGAGGTCGATCACACAGGGTCTAGGCAAAAATTCAGTGCCAGTAGACAACAACCACCACATATTGCTATGTACACCTAATCGAGTGTCTACAAAAAAACCCTTAATGCATCGCCACGATTTTGATGATTGCTATTCACATCTGCGTGTACCCCGTATTATGTTCTCTGTGTTATTATTTTCGTTCATGTGTGTTTAATATGTGAGATTTTTTTTTTCTTTTCGTTTAGATTACGGTAGTGCCTTGCGGTTATTCATCACGTTCAAAATCAAGGCATTCGCGGTAGTAGTGCACATGCAGAGACACAAACACATACATAGTCAAACAGAAACATACAAAACGAGCGTACGAACACTGTACAGCAGCAGTTCATCCCTATCAGCCACTATCAGATTGGTACTATGCGGTTTCGGTTTTTCGTTTTTACACCACTCTTCTTTTGGGTCGCCTAATTTTTGCCGGGTTTCACATTTAGATTTGCTTTTAGTTATTCAATCCCGTTTCCTCTCACCATCAACACCGACCAGCGCACCCCCATATCTCTCTTCTGAGCAGTGTTTGAAATGTTTGTGTGCGTGTGCGTGTTTCGTACGGCCTTTTTTTTCTATCGGCTGCGTGAGTTTCTTTAGTTACGGATACCTTTTCCTATCTATGGTTCGATCATCTTTGTTTCCTGATTACGTATGCTTCTTGCTTCTGCGAGTGTATAAGCCTAGAGTATGTTCTTGTTCCCAGGTTCATAGACCAGTTAAAGATGGAAGCAGCTGCGGCAGCTTTCTGTGGTTAGTAATGTGTGTGTTGTAAGTGTGTTTCCTTGTCTAAAATATAAAAAAAAAACTAAACAAACATTAAAAGATTACGTACACAAAATAAAAGAAAACAAAAACAAAATGATACATTATTATTTGCATTACTTGTACATATCTAGCTGAAAATAAGAGGAAAATAAAATTTTATTAAATATGACATAAAAAGGAAGGAAAGATAACACAAAAAACACAATAACAGTTAGAGGAAAAAAGAGATACACATAGATATCGACACGAGCAAAAAACACTGTAAATAACTGGACAGTATCATTTCAGCATTGAAAAAAAAAACCAAACATAAAAGAAACATACCGATTTCCACTGCGAGCAATACATGGTTTGACACTCACTTAGTCAGTCAGTCTTAGTATTTAACAGAATTGCCATTCCACCGAAAAAACAAAAGAGAAGGACCTTTATGGACGGGCGACCTTGCGAACGGAGAATATCCAACCAACTACCGAGAGACGACAATAGTGAACTAAAAGTTTTTGCTTTTATGTTGTTGGGAGTCGAGCATACAACTAAAGGGTGGGGGGAAAAGAATAAATACAATCCACAGGCGAGCCACACATGTTAAACATACACCAGTTGAGCGTTTCTTTACGATGCCTTTCTCTTGATTTATGTTAATCCAAGCTGCGTTTTAAAGGAGGACCCGCATCAGTAACGTTTGCATTAAAAACAACATAGACTTATATAAAATTGAGATGAAAAAAATATTATTTTGAATAAGTCTTTGCTTTAAATTTGGATAGAATTCTACATTCAAGAAGAATACTATTAAAAAATATTGCCACGAGGCTTCAGATGACTTTTTGGAAATTGTCTAACATTACGTAAGCCGTGGAGATACAAAATACAGATCCAGAATCCAGAATGATTGAACAATATCCTTCGATAGAGGTCAAATTAATCAAATCCCTCGAAGTGAGGAATGGCTATTCAACTACAAGCTACTAATAATTTTATAAGCCATTGGATGGCACGGTATGCGGAAAAAAGAAGAATCGGTCAATATGATCTAGGATAAGCTCCTTCATTTAGGCAACAATAAAACCACCAGCCAAACAAAGCCTTGGTTTCCTCGCAAACTTCTGCTGCATCACATCTTCGACAATTCTATAAGGTGGCCGGAATCGGTGATATGATTTTCAGACCATTCTCAAGAAGTGAGCATCGGAAACTGCAGGTGCCCTAGCTGCTACAAATCATCCTCATAACGAGGAAACATTGTTTCCTTCCATTGGTTTGGGTTTATCGCTAAGACACACATGTTCTTCGCATGGAAAAGTCTATAAAATCAATCTACGTTTTTTTTAATGCATACGTTAGTGCTGCTAGTTCTGTTAGAAAACGATCCCAGTGTACTTGCCCAGTACATTAGGGTCGGTGGAGCAGATTGAAATTTTTTTTTGGAAGAATCACCGGGAAAATACATTCATGTTTTATTCTACAAAGGACGCGTGTGCGTGGCTGCATTGCTCTGTGCATAAATTGTCTGTGTGTTTTGGGAGTCACTTTGCATTGTTTCATTTTTATTTGCTGTTTTAAAACACACTATATATTGTTCTTTTCTTTGTTACAAAATATACTAAAAACGATGCTAAGAGAAACAAAATAAAAAAACGACATTTTTTTTTCACGTGTTAGTAAAGTAGTCTCCCGAATGGGATGAGGGTGCGTTAAGCGCAAACGGATGGAAATCGTTTTCGTTTTTTTTTTCTTTGTGCAGCTATTCTGCCAGCCAATTGAACCTTAAACCTTAAGAGTTAACGCATTTAGACGGTATGTCCCTGCTTCACACTACTAAGTAAAAAGTACAGCTTTATTAAATCCGTATCATTTTCTCAAAAGCGCGCGCGCGTTTGGGTGTGTGTGTGTGTGGTACATACATGCAAGTGTGTAAATAATATTAGCGTACATAACAAAAAAGAACGGGGGAGCGAGAGCGCTAAGGGAGGCTCACTTTACCGGGCGGCATAATTATATTAGTGTATACACAGGTAAATAAATAATAATTACAAACGCATTTCACACGATATCCTCTCACACGGGGGCTGACTGAGCTATGTCACAAATTAAACAAGAGGGGAAAACAAAATAGCTATCGGAAACACCGAAACAAATCGCATTTCATGTTGCTACGAACAATCGTGAGTGCCTGAGAGGCCTTTTACACAAACAAACATTGCTTTCCGCATTTTCTTTCCATCTTCTACTATCTAGCGCATTCCCAATCTATCCTTTTTTTTTGCTTTGCTTTTCGCACATCGATTTTTGCTTGCTGCAGCCATCTTAAACACTAAACACAACGTGCACCGGGGCGGGGGACAGATTAATAATTAATCATTAATTAAGGATTACAGCTTAAACTATGTAACAACAACAGTAACAACATCAACGAGGAGAGGGCGCAATCATCGGGAGGAAAACCGGGTGGAAAGTACTAGTGCTAGCAATAGATTTCTCTTTCGTGGGTACAATATTTAGCTTCATCTCTCTTTACTGGGGTAGTATAGTATAGTAAGGGCACTGCGATTGCTCGCATATATCTGACTGTGTGACTTTCTGGTATTTGATCGGATGAGTTCCATCGGGATGCTACCATCCAACCACATCAGGATCTCTATATGCTCTATAATACTTCTTTGCATAGTATCCACCATGTGACTGTGTCATTCTTAATTTTAACGCCAACAGTATTGTCGCACAAAGCGAGCGATTTAGTCAGTTCTTTTTAAAGATGGCAACTGTTAAAAAGATATAAAAAGATTGGAGACATACGCGTAAAATCTTCAGGACAACACCATGCAGAAACAATCTTAATCATTTCAACGCAAAGGTGCAATGAAATCTATCACGAAACATCCATTTAGACACACACACACGAGACCAATGGGTCTAGTCACGTGTTTCGACCTTTCAAAAATGTAATGCCAAAGGAAGAAACAGAGTTATTTGAAGGATCATTCATTCATCTAGTCGGGTCGTACGAATCTCTAAACGAAGAATCTCTCTTTCTCTAAACAATACGCGTGCGGCCAAACCAAGCCAGTCCAACAGTATACAACTCTCATCACCCGATCGTGCGCGTGCGATTATTGAACAAAACAACAATCATAAATTGCTAAAACATTCTCTATTAACAACAACAACGTACACAGGAAAGTAAGACACACGCACACACGTACACACGCATTATGCAACTAGTTACCAATACAAATGAAATGTTAAAAAAAAAACAATAGTATACTAACACTAGCAACAAAAAAAAACAAAGAGAAACCACTGTGCCGCCAAACGCAAACTCATACTTTAACAGCAAATCAGAACTTAAGAGCGATTAAAATTGCTTAATGAAACAAACAATAAAACTTTTACACAAATAGTATATCCTGTATGTGTATGCCGAAAGAAAGAAATCCAAATTTAACGCTACGAACACTTTTAGGCACGTTTCCAACAATATCCAGAACGTTTTCAGCAATAACAAACGAAACAAAAGTATTTGTATGTGTGACGACGGCTTCATCCTATCGGCCGGGTTTTTTTCTCTCTCTTAAATTTCTTCCCTACCAAGGGGGAGGGCAGGGCAGGGGCAACGCGACCTAAATCAAACTGTGCACCCAGCATGGGAACAATCCCACAGCGCGTGTTTCATATTTCATGTTTGCTTTATTTTCACCAAAATACATCTCTTTTCCCTGCAACATTCATTAATGTGTACCAAAAAACCTCGGGCTATTCTTCATCAGACAAAATGGGAGCCCTGGTCATGTCTCTTTGTATATATGGATGTATGTGCGTGTTTAATGCGATAGTATCTGTTTGTGTTTTGTTCGCAATTTATGTATCCAGCATAAAGTGTGTTGTGAAGTGATGATGGTCGCTCTCTCTCTCTCATGGTTCGTTCGGAAAGTCGTATTGAATTTCACACTGTGTCAAAATGGTCCAGAACAGCGAAACTATTCTATTCATCCGTAGCAGATTTCGTTCCAGAGTGTACAATTGTTTGTTTGGCGAGTTTAATTGTGCTCAAGATGAGACCATCGATGAGCCTTCAAAACACACTTTAAGGAAGTCTTTCTCGACAGTCATTCCATTATCTGTCTGTGGTCCACCGTCGTCGTCGCATGTCCGTACGTACGTCCTGTTTGTCCTGTCCATCTTCCATTGTCTATAAGTAATCACCTATATTTGTGTGTATGTACGAAGTACGTAAGTAATCGTGGGCAGTAGTAGCAGTAGCAGTCGTCTCCAGTGTTTGTTGTCAGTCCATCCATATTGATCTGTGCCGTCATCGGTTTCCTTCACGGTCCACACACTGTCACCCCCTTGTTTTTGGCATTGCCGCGAGTTGTGCTGGGTTTGGAGGGAGTGTTCTTTAAAAAAAAACTGCCTCCTATCCTTCGTGCGTCTTCGAGGGTTGCCATATTTCTCCTATCGGTGTGTACAACAATTAAACGGAAAGTTAAACTAGCTGCAAATTTGCCAATTTTACTCTCGGGACGAATGCACAACCACATAAAGTTAGCATCCAGCGCGCACACACACACATAGTGAGAGATGTAAAAAGCACAATATGTTGAATGGATCTCGTTAGAAAGTCAACCGAGAGACACAAAAAAAAACTAGTGTTAGTGACACGTGTACGTGTTTTGATGTTGTAAGTGAGAGTGTAAACATACAGATAAAACGTGTACCGTTTGAGTGTATGTGTGTCCGGTTCCTTGAATAATGGAGGTGGTCGTGTATCAGGGTTCGCCTCTTACGTGTCTATTTATTATATTAGTATATATGCGCGCGCGTTAGTACTGACAATAATAATGTCGTCTATAAAGTGGTACAATCTAACAGTATCAGCATCCTGCAATAAGTATTGGCATTTGTTATAACCTGCTGTCGTTACGCTCTCACCACATCCTTGTGCCTGCCCTCCTACTACTATTCGCAATATCGTATGATTATTCTTCGTTTTATATCTCTCTTTCTCTAAACTAGTTTGTGCAGTGCCGCAAGTGACTGCACCACAGCGACCACAGCACACGTAATGCTGATGCTTTCGAACATCTCGTATTAAGTAACTCGTTGTTGTTAGTAGTACTTTGCGCTCTAACCTTAAGACATATTTCCTTCGCCTTCATCGTCTGTTTCGCAGATACTTGCGGACGGTGAAAGATCAGGCGTCTCCATCTAGTTTATTCAAACACCAATGGGGGATGGGGGGGATTAAAATATCCTTGACCGCCGGAATCGGATCAGTTCTATATTGCCTGCTCTCTGTCAATGTCAAGTACTTGTTTTTTTTTTGCGCTACTACTTCAAAAAGGGCCAAAATTGGTTATAGTAAATTCGAAAATATTGTTATATTACGATAATGGGAATCCAAGCGCCCCAAACAGTAAGAATGATTCAAAAATGTACGATTCGTATTTCAATTCCTAATAGTATTGTGCTCTATCTATTCTAACCAACAACAAAAAAAGGGTTAATAGATCTCAAACGCTGTTTGTGTCTGTCCTTCTTGTGTTCTCCTGCTTGTGTTCAACTTTCGTGAGAATTGTGTCCAAAACTATACTGTCGCGAGGTCAGAAAAAACGCTATCAAAATTTTTGCTAGTATCTGAATAGTATTTGTGTGTTTGTGTTTTGCTTTATCGTGCATGTGTGATCGTTGGTGTGGTATATAAATCTATAGTTAAATTCTTTTTCGTGCAAGGATCATGTAACATTTTAACCGTAGCTGCATCATCGCTACCATTAAAAAAAAAAAAAAACCAATGGCAATGGATTAAGGGCACATGGTGAGATTTTCCGTAATGCTCTCAAATTTGTAAAAGATCAACGCTTGTGTGTCTGTGTTAAGGTTATAACAATCGTATATCGCCAGGGACATTAATTTTCATTGCTGTGCTGTATGTGTGTGTTTTGTAACGATTTGTAGGTTGTTTGATTTTTGTTGGGAACAGAAAATAATAAACCAACAGAAGAAAGGGGGAAAACGAACGAATAGTTTTTCTCCTTTCTCTTCTTCTCAGCTTCTGC